>NC_069804.1:133445385-135945385 GCF_027406575.1 Nycticebus coucang
GTGTGCAATAATAGTCTATTGCACACACGAACTTTATGGCCACCCTGTGTATAACACCCTACCCAGGCCTTAGATGACTGGAACAAGAGTGGACGTTTGACCCATCCAGAGCCCAATGGATTTTCACACTAGAGAATTTGAACAGAAAGGCAGATTCTAGTCAGGATGGTGTTGGGCAATGAAGCAATGAGTCAATTGGAGTTAGAGCCATGGTCAGAGCCACGGACACTAATGCCACAGCTGAGCTAGCTTTGGCTGCAGGGAACAGAACTGGCTCTTTCCAGAAACAGTTATCTCTTACAGGACTCCAGTATGAGGTTCCAGGGAACAGACAAGTACAGAGGAGTTCACTCTGTGACTCCAGAAAGATTGAGAGAGTGGTAGTGCCCAACCACTTCTTACTTCCTGCAATTGCGCTACCTGAAGATCCACTTTACATAGACCCTCTTTTCTCTAAGCTATCTTCCAAGTCAGAAATCAGTACCAGAAGAGCGAAAGAATGAAAGATCATCAAAGGAAAATGTTGGAACTGGCTTGGGAGTTGCATCAGGGTATGGAGAGTGGAGGGGATTCCTGCATTCCAAGTTTCCAGGAATGAACTGGTTAGGAAGCTCATTCCTGTTAAGGGAGTTATATCACAAGAAACAATCAAAACAGACCCAGCATTATACCTCAGGTTCATGCTGACTCAAATCAACACAGCAGAGATTTGCCACCCCTAAGGAAATCCCTTAGGGCCACGTACAGAGGATGCCAGCACTAGCTGCAGGCGAGGACTGCTGTGGCTGCAGCCCTGTGACAGAATCCACCCCAGTTTCCAGTGGGCAGGACCCGGAACAATCAGAACTGAACAGGGAGCTCCCGCCACTACCAGGGAGGTAAGTCACAAACTGACAGTGCCCAGAGGGTTTCCTGGTCTAGACCATGGGCCAAAGTGTGGTGTCACCTTGACAGAGTCTGTCTCCCTACCTACCACCATGATAAATGCGGGAGGGGAATTTGGCTCAGTGATTCAGAAATAGGAAATACAATAAAGATATATCCCCTTGGGAAATCAACTTCAAAAAGGAGGAGAGAGGGTGGGGAAGGTAAGGGCTGGGTGAGAGGTTGGTTAGCTTCTCTTCCTCTGATAGCTATAAGCTGTGCTAATGTATGGTTTATCCCATAGGTGGAAGGATGGGGAGGAGTTAACATGGACCACACTGAGTCACAACTGGAAGAGCCTTGGACATTGTCCAGGACCTGTGGACTTGGAGACTGAGAAGCTGCCTTGGCCCTGGGACATCTCTCTAGCAACTGGTTGTCTACTATTAGAGAGGGCACGAACAATCATCAGGATTGGGGGCCACATCCCTAGCCTGAACTTTTCAGAAATATCTGGGCTTATTTATATCCCTCTAGGACAGAATTTCCTAACCTCAGTACTCTTGACATTTGAAATTAGATAATTCTTTGTTACAAGGCACTGTCCAGTGCATTGTAGGATGTTTAGCAGAATCCCTGGCCTCTACTTATTCAATGTCAGGAGCACCCACTCTCACCCACTCTCACACACCCAGTTTTAATGACCAAAAATGTTTCTAGATATTGCCACATGTCCACTAGAGGTCAAAATCATCCCTGGTGGGAACCAGAGAGGCAATGAGGTAGTTAAGAACAGTCAGAACAGGGGAAGAAGCAAAAGAAAAAAAGGTCAGGGAGTAGGGGCCCTCTAGGGTAGGAGCTAAAACACAGCCATCGGATCTGGTGTTCACTTTCAATCTTAGAGCAAACACAGGATAGTGGCGGGGGCAGAAGCCAAACTGTAGGAGTTAGGAGTGAGTAAGAAGCAAGAAAGAGTCAGTGAGGGGCAGCTCTTCTTCAAGGACTCTTGGCTTTGAAAGGAAGGAATGAAGTAGGATATAAAGTTGAGAGAGCTTTCTTTTGAGTATGGGAGAAATTTTAGCCATGGGGAAGAAGGATAGCTAGAAAAAGCTTGAAAATATAACTATGTGAAAGAATGCAATAGATCGGCATACTGTACAGGAGGCGTGGCCGCTGTATTAAACAAAGAAAAAAATCATATGACAAGGTCATGCCTGTTTTTTGTAAAACAAAACCTTCAGGGCGGCGCCTGTGGCTCAGTCGGTAAGGTGCCGGCCCCATATACCGAGGGTGGCGGGTTCAAACCCGGCCCCGGCCGAACTGCAACCAAAAAATAGCCGGGCGTTGTGGCAGGTGCCTGTAGTCCCAGCTACTCAGGAGGCTGAGGCAAGAGAATCGCTTAAGCCCAGGAGTTGGAGGTTGCTGTGAGCTGTGCGAGGCCACGGCACTCTACCGAGGGCCATAAAGTGAGACTCTGTCTCTACAAAAAAAAAAAAAAAAAAAACCTTCAAAAGTTCTGTAGGAGTGTATGTATCCTATATGTACTTATAGATTTATATTTTAGTATACATAGAAAAAGATCTGAAAAGTCATTTAGCAAACAAGGTATTACCTACAAAGGGTGGTAAGGTCAGGGTCAGGGGATGGGAAGCTGGGGGGTATGGGATACAAATATGGGATATGAATAGATAGATTTGATTTCTGTATATGCTAATGTGTTGTGAAAATAAAATAAAATAATTAAATGTTCACAAAAATGCAAAAAATAAAAGGAAGTGAATTTACTGGTTTGGGTGGGTTTGGAAGGACCACCTTTTCTTCTGCAACAGGAGAGTAGGAGAGCAAACACTGATCTAACTAGCAAAGGCAGAGGGTAGGGAACAAGCGGGCTCCCTGTGTGTGATGTAGATAAAGCACCCAAGAGTGAGTGAGGACAGAGGTCTACTTTGGGGAATAACTGGAGGAGGTGAAGGTGAAGAGTCAAGGGAGATAAAGGATCATCAAGCTGCAAGGAGTAGGATAGGATACAACTGAAAGAAAACTAGAGGGAGCAGTGGATATCTGGAAGAAAAAGAAAAGAGGGGGCGGCGCCTGTGGCTCAAGGAGTAGGGCGCCGGTCCCATATGCCAGAGGTGGCGGGCTCAAACCTAGCCCTGGCCAAAAATCCAAAAAAAAAAAAAGAAAAGAGGGTAGATCCAGGAGGGGCACCAAACACAAATCTCTTGGGTGTTATAACCTGCCATCTACTCATTACAGCAGAAATAGCACATAAAAAAAAGGGGAAAACGCAGGGAAGGTGGGCACAGATCTGTGTCTGACTCCTTCCTGCCCCTTCTAGGCTTGTAGCATATCCTTATGGAGAAGGTAAACATTCGTTATACTTTGTTTTCAGGTTCAACTAGCTAGAAGTACAATTTCTAGCAACCCAGTTGTTACCTGAAAATACCTAAAAGTTTCAAAGTTCAACTTACTTCAGGTCTTTGATTTTACAGTATGGATTACGCAGCGCTTGGCAGAGCAAGTGTAACCGAGACACTGGCAAGTCGGGCAACTCAATGGACCTAAAAGAGCTGAGAAAACAAAAATAATTTAAACAAAAACTTTAAGTAAACGGCTTATTGTGGCTTTTGTCACCATGTTAGTATTAATTTACCTCTTCTAAATACCTTAAGCAGTATTACCCCATTTTTGCATAAAAAGGAAATTCAAGTATAAAACAGAGGTCATTACTCAGATCTGACTCCAGAGCCATGTTACTAAGTGCCAAACACCTAGGCAAGCACTTTTTATACACAAATTATCTTATCTGGCCCTTAACCCAATGACAGGTATTGTAATCATCATTTTGCAGATGCTCTGAGAGATCAACTGACATTACCAAGCACTTTTATAATATAACTCATTCTTGGTTATCAGTACTAATAGAAAAATTAATAATAATACAGGCAGTCCCTGGTTTACAAATGAGATAGGCTCTGTAGGTTTGTTCTTAAGTTGAATTTGTATATAAGTTGGAACAGGTACATTTACCTATCACCTGTAATAGCCCATGTTCATAAGTGTGAGTCATACACCAGTTGGTTTGTAACTTGGGGACTAACTGTAATACACTCCATTTCTAAGTGTGAGTTGTATGTAAGTTTAATGTTTGTAACTTGGGAACTGTCTGTAATTGAAAACTAGGCAAGTTCAGCAGTAAACCCTCACTTAGACAAGATGTTTGGGAAAGGAGTATTTGGGGGTTTAATTTTTGATAAGAGTTCAAGCCTTCTGATAAAGGGAATAAAAGTTAGGGGTGGTGACTCAATCGATAGCTAATTGTCCATAAACCCAGAATGAACCAGAAGCCCCTTTAAGTGTCCATTAATGTTTCAACCCTCTCAAATGGATTAGTCCATTGTTTTACTTTATAATTATATGGCTGAATTGAGCTGTCATTAACTGGTCAAGACCTTTTTGCCAATCTTTCATAATTCTTAGTCCATTTAATAGCTCTCCTATCCCTTCCCCCTCTAGTTTCAAACATAACCTCTTGCTGCACCTTCTTCCCATCCCTACTTGCATCAAACACATATCACAAGCTTATTTCTATCTCTACGCTATTGCTCATTATGGAAATAGAACTGTAAGAGAATACTTGAGTTAGGCCTGGTGTGGTGGCTCACACCTGTAATCTTAGCACTGCATTCCAGCCTGGGTGACAGAGCAAGACCCTGTCTCTAAAAATAAATAAATATTTTTTTTAAAAAAAGACTTGCTTTAACTTCCTCCTCCAATAGAGCTGTTTGCTCACTTTCCTATCAGCTGGCCCCCAAACTATGGGAGAGACAAACCCAAATCCTGAGAACAGACTTAAAGCATTTATTTTCTAGATAACACAGGTATAAGTCTTCTTTGCTGCTTTAGTCAGTAAGTCAATAAATAGAACTGTACTTTATAGTATACAGAATCTATATTATAAAAGTGGCTTAACCTAAGCCTCTTTGAATTTTGGCTCTAGCCTAGGCTTTACAGCAAGATACACAGAAGTGTAGTTCTGCCCCTTACTAATCTGAAGTTCTTTGAGGCCTCAGTGATGAAGTATATGTATAGTGAGAATCAATCCAGTGTTAGGTTTACACTCTTTTACAGAATGATCATCTATATCAAAATGGCAGAGTCCTCAGTGATAACACTGATGACCTTACATGTTCAGAACACTTAACATAAACATAAAGTACGTCTCCAGGGTGACTGAAGGCACGGTCACTTACAGTGGTTAGTACAGTACCTGGCACATAATAGATTTGCAATAAATTTTTATTTTACTAATTGACATAAAATATGGAAAGTTGAGATGTTTATTTCTTACTTTTATTTACTGACAATGCTAGAAATCATCATGTGCTTAAATGTATAAAATAAATAATTAGGCCCATTGTGAAGGTCATAAACTAGAGAGAAGACATGCATATACTCACTCAATACGTTTCAAGGCCGGTGGCATAAATGCTGAGGCTGGCTCTTCCTCTTCAAATCCAGGTAGGTGCTGACACTTCAGAGTCACTGACAAGTGATTGTGACTGCTTTTTACACAGAAGGACATAGCCAGAATGTCCATTTTTGTATAGGTAGGTTGAAGCAGTATAACTGACTGTAAATCATCAATTATCCTTCTTGAATATTCTTCTTCCCGAATCTCATACAAACAGTGAAACAAGTCCACCGGCTCAATCTGTAACCTAGAAGACTTATCCTTTATTTCTCTCTCAGTCCACTTTAGTAACTCTTCTCGAAGTCCTGGAGAGATTTTTCTTCCAAAAGTAGTTTCCACAATCTTTCCTTTTCCTTTACGTAAGAGACCAAATAAGAACCGTATCATTAGTGATGAGAAACCTTTTCCATATCTTTGGAATATTTCATGCCATGTTTTCCCCAGTTGACTAAAAACCATCCATTTGTTGTCATTCTTCAGGGCATAGAACACAGCAGTTAAAAACTCTTGGAAACTGAAGTGAAGGAAGGTGTAGGCATTGATATCATCAGCTTTTTTCAAAAAGTGACTGAGAAAAGTATAGTTGCTATCACATACTCCTATCCCATGTCGTCTAAGGTCACTGGCTGCAAACAGCACCTGACGGCTCTGCAGTCCTTCTGCAGCCAAACAGCAAAGTCCCCACAGGCAATTTTGTCCTTTCCCCACTCCGATGTCTGTAAGGGTTCTGAGGCACTTGGAAAAATAGAATAGATACACATCAGTCATGGTCTGAAGTGACCTCAAAAGAGGCCTGTCACCATCACCTTGTGACTTCAGAACACTGCATATCATCCAGGAGACAATGGGAAGAGAAGACATAATGTCAAGGCCTTCATTTTCTTGCAGACCATAAAAGACTTTCATTGCTGTTTTAACACCTGAAAACTGACTCAAGAAATATGCTTTCTTTTCAGCACTTGTAAACCATAAGATCTCTGCCTGGATAGGTTGTTTTAACAGAGAGTGGAGCTTCTTCATGGCTGTAGGCCGAGCAGTTATTAAGAGGGAAGATTCAGGTAACAGTTTCTTCCTCACAAAACTGCACAAGAGGCTCTCTACTGGCTTTCTCTCCTGCGGCTGCACACTAAGATCCTCTTCTTGGTCACACATAGGGTACTGTAGCTCAGGAAATCCGTCGAGAATGAACAGAAGCTTCTCTGGATATATGAGAACAATGTCCAAGATTGGTCCTCTTATATCTTGAAAAGTGTTAGTGATCAGATCAGCAGCACTAAGGCTAGCTATATGGCTTATTTCTCTGCAGTTGATATAGATGATATAGTCAAATCTGCCTGGAGTAACGATGCCTGCTGCCCAGTCAAACATGAACTTGTGTACCAAAGCTGTTTTCCCAATCCCAGCACATCCCTGAAGCACCACAGTTTGGGATGAACTGAAGCCCCCTTCATCAGGATCAAACACATGTTCCATCTTAATAAAATGATCCTGTTGAGGAATTCCACACGGTGTCTTATCTGATACACCATGCTCTTTTACAAGAAGTAGGCGTGATGTTATATGCTTGCCGTGATGGTAACATTTATCAACTCCAATTTTTAGATATTTTTCTTTTAGACGTTTTCTGAGGACTTTCCGGTAATCTAATGGGGTGACACCAAGAGTTAGAACTCAAAGAATAATACAAACAAAAATAGTACAAATAACTCTAATACCACCATCTCCACTGAGAAGTCTCAAAGGCTCCTCAAACTTTACATATCTAAATGCAAGTTCTTTTTCTACACTTCTCTGGCCCCCAAAACAACTCCCCCCAGGCATCTCATCTCAGTTTAATGGTGCCATCCAGTTTCTCAGAAAAGTGTTAGGAGTCATTCTTCATTTCTTTTTGTCCTTTAAACCTCTATGTCAAGTCAATTTACAAGTCCTATCATTTTATATTTCCAAAATAACTCTAAAATCCATTTATTTATCACTGTATCCTCAAATACCATCCATGTCCAAAGCACTTCCAACTCTTTCCTGGACTGCTGAAATAACCTCCTAATCATCTACTATTGACTATCTTCCAGTTCTTTCCACACAATGGCCAAAGCAATCTCCTACAAATATTCATTAGATCATGTTACCGCCATGCCCCAAATCCTTTATGAATTTTTTATTACACTTGGCATAAAATACAAAATCCTTATCTCATCCTAAAAGGTGTTCCATGATCTGGATCCTACCTTCTGCCCCTCCGTGTATCATTCTCCTTATCACTCCCCCTACGCTAAACCCACATTGGCCTACTTTTAGTTTCTAAAAAATACCATGTTCTCTTACTTCAGGGCTTTTACACTAGTTATTCTCTTTACCCGGAACACTTTTCTTCCTGCTCCTCCCACAAAGAGCTCCTTTTCATCCTTCTGATCTTAATTTAAATATTACTTCCTAGACGAAAATTTGCCTGGCCACCCAAGTTAAAGCAGATTCTATTTCATTCTCCTTCCCAGCACCCTATTTTCCCCTCTATAGAATTTTGTAACTATCTTATTTGTTTGTTTACTTCTTTATTGTCTTTTCTGCTATGCAATGATCTACATGAAGACAGGGGCGTTATATGGTATCTTTACCATAGTATCCTGAGTACCTAGCACAATGCCCAGCACATAATGGATGCTCAATAAATGTTTATTGAATATGGCTATAAATGCTTTTGAATTAAAAACAAGTCATTTATTATCACCTATTCCGTGCCAAGTACTTTACAGGCTCTTTACATACATTTCTTATTTAATTCTCACAATAATCGCACGGAGTAGGTATTATGCACACTTTATAGCTGAGGAAATTGAAACACAATAACTAGGTCCAGGTTCATCAGTGGGCAACCTGTGGAGTTACACAGGTCCCCATAGTCAGAAGTACCCCTGCTTGGTTTAACACTCTTATTGCTGTCTTGAAATTATTAATATTGCACCTCACACGTAACATAGCCAGTGTGTTACTTGTAGCATTAGATAACTTGTCAAAAGCTATTAAGTGGAAGAGCCTTAATTAAGATTCAGGTTTGTCTGAAGTTTATACACTTAAACACCAGGTAGCTTTTCACCTTCTCTAATAGAAAAAATAACCCATGCCAAGCACAGTGGCTCACACCTGTAATCCTAGCACTTTGGGAAACTAAAGTGGATGGATTGCTTGAGCTCTGGAGTTCTGGACCAGCCTGAGCAAAAGTGAGACTCTGTCTCTAATAAAAATAGAAAAAAAATCTAGCCAGTCATCATGGCAGGTGTCTGTAGCACGGTTACTTGGGAGGTTGAGGCAAGAAGGATCGCTTGAGTCCAAGAGTTTGAGGTTTCTTTGAGCTAGGACGCCATGGCACTCTACCCAGGGTGACCTGAGTGAGACTCTGCCTCAGAAAAAAACAAACAAAAAAACCCCCACAAAAACAAAAAACCAGCATTTCCCAAGTCAGTTTCCTTGGAAGACTGTTCTGAAAAATGTGGGGTTTTTTTTGTTGTTATTTGTTTGTCGCCCTGGGTAGACTGCTATGGTGTCATAGCTGACAGCAACCTCAAACTCTTGAGCTCAGGTGATCCTCTTGCCTCAGCTTCCCGAGTAGCTGGGTCTACAGGCACCTGCCACAACACCGGCTACTTTTTCTATTTTTTTTTTTTTTTCAGTAGAGACAGGGTATTGCTTTTGCTCAGGCTGGTCTCAAACTACTAAGCTCAAGCAATCCACCTGCCTCAGCCTCCCAAAGTGCTAGGATTAAGGCCCAAGTAACCACAACTGGCTGTTCTGCAAGATATTAATAGGAAAGCCATAAAAATGGTATTCTATGGTAAAATAAACTGAGGGGAATGTACCATCTGGTCCCAATGCATATTTGCATGTGAAAGGCACTTAGGTTAGCATATGAAAGGTTATTTAACTCACTAAATGAAAAAAAAATGGTTGTTTAACCACATTTTCTGGTCTTAAATGATTACAGAACACTTTTCTAACAGCAAAGTTATTAATTCCTGGAAAACTGTTCTATAGAATTCAGTTTGGGGACTGCTGATCTAGATAAGTATTAGCAAACATTTTTTATAAATTTTTCAACTCTCTGTTGTAATTACTCAGCTCTGCCATCTTAGTGTGAAAGTAGCCACAGACAATATGTAAATGAATAATTGTGTTCTGATTAATCTTTATTTACAAAAACAGGCAAGTGGCTAGATTTGGCACACCAGCTATAATTTGCTGACTTTGATTTAGATAATTCTAAAAGAGAACTGATCTTTTCTAGGCATAAAAGTCACTTTCTTGGCTCCTGACTACCACCAGCAGTGCGTAGGGATGAGTAGTTGTGTTTGTGGGAGATATTATTCCCAAAACAGAAAAAGACAGTAAAATAGAAAAGACATTTATCTACCTGTAATCTCTCTCCATGAAAATGAACCCAGAGAACATGAAACAACTGTGGGAAGAACAGAGTTGAGGTTAGGAGTAGCAAAAATGCACCTTCATAGCAAAACCCGAAATACACAGAATGATGCTTCTATAATCATTCATGCTCTTCCCCAAACAAAAATACAACAAAGACAGTAAGTTATCTTGACATCTTTTTCACTTATCTACAAAGGTATTTTATAGCTAATGTGTAACATAAAGTAAAACATAAGAACTTTCTTTACATATATATTTAGGTGGGAACACTTTAATTTATATGATCATTAAGGAAAATTTTAGGCATAAACTTAAAGATGCATTATTTGAAGTGACTGTTTCCTGGCATTTTGCTCTCTCTTATGTGTTAGTCAATTGCTTCTATTGAGGCTTCTGTTGAGCCTAACTTGTGAATAGGAAAGAATAAGGCATTGCTGAACAGTAGTTTGACAGATATATACAATGAGCTACATTCAAATACATATGTTCACACTCAATCCAAACACTTGCATATATAGCGATATAAATAAAACACAAGCACAGGGAGGTGCCTGTGGCTCAAAGGAGTAGGGCACTGGCCCCATATATTGGAGGTGGCGGGTTCAAACCTAGCCCCGGCCAAAAACTGAAAAAAAAAAAAAAAGGAATAAAATACAAGCACACACCCCACTCCACATTCCTATAGTTTCTCACTACTTACACACTTTGAAACGCAAGAGTAAGACTTATAGTTGGGGAGAAGGTTAGATAGATACTAACAAGTAGATGAGAGGAAGGGAAGTTTGGAAAGGCAGACATTAGAATGTCATAGAAATGGGAAGGCAAGTGAGTGGTCTGTTGAGGATAACTGGCTTCTATTCCCAACTGAATATTCCTTGGAGTTCAAGAATCAGCCACAAGGGCTTAGCGCCTGTAGTTCAGTGGCTAGCGTGCTGGCCACATACACGGGGGCCGCAGGTTCAAACCCAGCCCAGGTCTGCTATGACAACTACAATTAAAAAAAATTAGCCAGTGTGTGGCGGGCGCCTGTAGTCCCAGCTAGTTGGGAGGCTGAGGCAAGAGAATCACTTAAGCCCAAGAGTTTGAGGTTACTGTGAGCTGTAATGTCACAGCAGAGTGCCACTTAGTGAGATTCTGTCTCGAAAAAAAAGAAAAAAAAAAAGCAGCCACAAGGGACATGACCTCATCAA
Source organism: Nycticebus coucang (assembly GCF_027406575.1). Classification (NCBI taxonomy): domain Eukaryota; kingdom Metazoa; phylum Chordata; class Mammalia; order Primates; family Lorisidae; genus Nycticebus; species Nycticebus coucang. The sequence continues at coordinate 133,456,333 of NC_069804.1, forward strand.
TCTTCACTCTTTGCTCTTTTGTGCTGTCTCCTATGAAAAGTTGTGGTTACCGTAAGGATGGTCGGTCTTTATAGTGAAATAATAGAAAAATTACTAATTCATAGTTTTTCAACAAGGACTAAAATCTCTATCTCTGTCTGCTTTCTTTTTCATGTTAGCAGGATCCCTCCCCTTCGTAGATTTCTGTATTCACAAACCATTAAGCAGCCCTCCTTTTCTCTCCCTCTCTCCCCTTCCCCGCCTCTAAAATATAAAATAAACTTATGGTTTTATATCCTAATCTTGCCCTAGAGAAATTTTTTTTCTCTTTCAGTGTGAAGCATGTACTAAACTTTTCCACCCTAACAGCTACATCAAAGGGAAAGATGCTTTTGCAATTATAAGTGTTTGGGGGATTATAGAAAATAACAAAGCCACAGTTGCCTCTTCTTTCTTTCTTTTTCTTCATTTTAGGCAACACAAATTTGTGGGGACAGTTTTAAGACATTTATAGGTAAATGCAGTATCCATGTAATATCTTAACATACACTCACACATATATATCTCCAAGAAAATTTTAAAGATTCAGAAGAATTCCAAAGGTTATGAGAAGTAGGAGAAAAAGAATGAACAGGCTTATCTAGAGTATGCCCTCTGTTACTCACCTCTCTTTTCAGACAGTAAACTCCAGGTACAAGCGGGTTCCATATCTCTTCTTTTCTTCTGATTGCTCATCCTGGCAAATCAAGAAAACTATAATCCAAAACAGAAACGATAATTAGAAAGCATAGTGGAAACTCAGAGTAAAAAAAATAACTCAAAAAGGGAGGCGCCTGTGGCTCAAAGGAGTAGGGCACCGGCCCCATATGCCGGAGGTGGCGGATTCAAACCCAGCCCCGGCCATAAACTGCAAAAAAAAAAACAGAAAAAAAAGTAACTCAAGAAAGACTCTACATTCAAGGCATTGCAGAGTCAGAAAAGAGGGAAGGCCTAATCACCAATGGATAAGTGAGGTAGGACTGGGGGGAATCACATAAAGACAGACCAAAACTAACAGCCTTCAACTTGAAGAGAAAAAAAGCTAAAAGAAGATAGAATGTATATAAAGCTATAAAAGCTACAAATATGAGGAATGTCAAATTGGGCTCTGAATTGGGTAAATAAGGGAAGCACAGAATTTAGGCAGTATACCTCTAATGTTTATAGTCAAGAGAAGTAAAATGACTATGTACTTCCACAAGATATTTTTGGTGCCATCAATGAAGGGAAAATTCTAAGCCTATAGATTAGACTACTGTGGAATAAGAGAATATGCTAAAAAGTCAGGAGACCTAAGCCATAGTTCCATTGTTATCTACCTACAGACCTTGAGTAAAATTCTTCTCCTTTCTGGGTCTGTTTTACTATTTTCTTTTTTATTCACTTATTTTTTTATTAGATCATAACTATGTACTTTACTGCATTTATGGGGTACAATGTGCTGATTTTATACACAATTTGGAATGTTTACATCCAACTGGTTAACATATCATTCACCTCACTTATTTAATTGTGTTTTTGAGACAGAGTCTCACTTTGGTGTCCTGGTAGAGTGCCATGGCATCATATCTCACAGCAACCTTAAACTCTTGGGCTCAAGTGATCCTCTTGCCTCAGCCTCCTGAGTAGCTGAGACTACAGGCATATATTACTATACTCAACTAGTTTTTCTATTTTTAGTAGAGCCGAGGGTCTCAGTCTTGCTCACTCTAGGCTGGTCTCTAACTCCTGAGCTTTCTCCTGAGCTCAGGCAATCCACCCATCTCGGCCTTCCAGAATGTTAGGATTACAGGCATGAGCCACTGAGCCCAGCCTGTTTTACTATTTTCAAAAGGGCTCAGGGAATGTTAGACCAAGTTTTTTTCCAGGTTTAACATTGTAAGACCAGTGGTTCTCAGTCCTAGCTGCATATTAGAATCACCTTCACACTACCTTCCAGAACTTTTTATATCCTTCTTTGCAATATTACTTATCACTTTCTAATATATTTGATACATTACTTATGTATTATGCTTATTATTCTTCTTTGTCAGTCTTTCCCACATAAATTGAATTATTGGACCCAATTCTCAGCTTTTGCCATGAACTTTGCAATTCTATACACAAAAAAGCAGAGCTCATTTTCCTGCCTATTATCTTTTATCTTAGTCATGAGACTTGCTTTGGCTAATGGAGTGTACTCAGAGTTGAATGTGTCACCTTCCCTTGTGACTCTGTCACTGTCATGAGAAAAGCCACAGAGAAAGAAGACCTAGCTAGTTCAATGGTCCAAGGAGGATTAAATACATGAAGCAGAGCCACCCCCACTTTACCCACAGTCCTGCAGCATAAAAAGTTGAGCCACCCCAGCCTGAATCAGTTGTCCAAAAGAGCCCTTCCTGATCAGCTGAGTCCCAGATGGTCTCCAGATTTATGACAATAAATGCTTACTTAATAAGTCTTTAATTTTTCATGCCATGGAAATCTTATGCCTGTTGTTATGCATCACTGTGGCAACAGCTAGAACAAAAATGCCTAGAAAGAATTTGGTGCAGAATAGACATTAATTAAATATTTATTGAATAAATAGAAGATTTTTTTTAAAAAATCCAATGACTAGTCCGCATTCCTGATAAATTAAATCAGAATCTTTAATGATAAGACTTAGCATCAATTTTTTTTAAGTTCCCCAAGTGATAAGTGATTCTAATACAAAGCCAGGGAAGAAAGCCACTATTCTAAGATTTAGTTGTTTTTGATACAGGAAAGAATGTATTGGTGAAACACACAGGCTTTATATATGTGTTCAAGCCCCAACTCTCACTTACTGTATGACAACCATGGAATTAACATTTCCAAGCCTCAAATTCTTCATCTGTTAAGTAGAAATAACAATACTACTTTCTTTATAAGGTAATTATGAGGATTACAGGAGATAATGCAAATAGCATATTCAGCATACTACATGGTAGACAGTAAGGGCTCCTAATAATCCTAAACTATAGCCCTTTGTGTTGTTCTATCATTTTTATATGGAGTAGAAATGTCTTTGAATTCAGATAGATTTTACTTAAGTCCTACTTCCACTCTCTCTAACAATATGGCCTTGAGGAAATTGTTTAATCTTTGTGTTGTTCTATCATTTTTATATGGAGTAGAAATGTCTTTGAATTCAGATAGATTTTACTTAAGTCCTATTTCCACTCTCTCTAACAATATGGTCTTGAGTAAATTGTTTAATCTCTCTGAGATTCTAGTAACCCACCTATAAAATATTCTTGATAGTAATACCTACTTTGTTAATTTTTTGTGATGATTAAATGACATTCATAAAACACTTAGCACAGGGCCCGGTGCAATATAAATGATGTTAGAAAAAAATAAGATAGCATTTATTATAACATTGACAGAAAGATGTTATAGTCCATTAAAATCTCTAAGGATTTGTCTATTCTGGACATTTCATATACAGCAAACCATAAAACATCTGGCCTTTTGTACCTGGCTTTTTTCACCTGCCATAATATTTCTAAGGGTCATCCATGTTGTAGCATTTATCAGTACTTTGCTCCTTTTTATGAATGTAATTTTAATAATGGAAAATGGCAAAGATGTGGAAAAACTGAAACTCTTATACATTGTAAGTGCAAATATAAAATGATACAGGCACTTTTGAAAACAGTTTGGTAATTCCTCAATAAATTAAACATAGAATTACCATATGACCCAGCAATTCCACTCCTAGGTACACACTCTAAATAACTGGAAGTAGGTGTTCAAACACAAACTTGTACAATAATGTTCATATCAGCACTATACATAACAGCAAAAAAGTAGAAACAACCCAAATGTCCATCAATGGATGAATGGATAAATAAAATGTGGTATATACATACAATGGAATATTATTCTGCCTTAAAAGGGAAGAAATTCTGACACGTTACAACACGCATGAACTTTCAAGAGAGTATGCTCAGCCAGGCGTGGAGGCTTGAACTTGTAATCCTAGCACTCTGGGAGGCCAAGGGGAGAGTACTGCTCGAACTCAAGAGTTCTAGACCAGCCTGAGCAATAGTAATACCCTATTTCTACTAAAAATAGAAAAATTTTCTGTGCGTTGTGGTGGGCGCCTGTAGTCCAAGTTACTCAGAAGGCTGAGGCGGAAGGATTACTTGAGCCTAAGAGTTTGAGGTTGTTCTGAGCTAGGCTGATACCATGGCACTCTAGCCCGGGTAAAAGAATGAGACTCTGTCTCAAAAAATTAAATAAAGAAAAAGACACTATGCTAAGTGAAATAAGCCAAATACAAAAGGACAAATATTGTATGATTCCAATTACATGAGTTATCTAGAATAGTCAAATTCATAAAGATGATAAGAAGAATAGGTGACGACCAGGGGTTGGGGAGAAAGGGTAATAGGGGGTAATTTTTTCATTGATTATACAGTTTCAGTATGGGAAGAAGAAAAAGCTATGGAAATGGATAGTGGTGATGATTGTACAACAATGTGAATTTTGTGAACTCTACACTTAACAAGGGCTAAAATGTTAAATTTTGTTATATATATTTTAATAAAATTTAAAGCTGGGCAAATACTTGAACAGCTCTTTCACAGAGGAAGATGTAGAAATGGTCCATAGCATATAAAAAAATGATCAATAGCACACAAAAAGATGACATCATTAATGATAAAAACTCCAACAAGGCATCACTTCACACCCATCAGAATGGTTAATATAAAAAAGACTGATCCTGGTGGCTCACACCTATAATGCCAGCACTTTGGGAGGCTTAGGAGAGAGGAGCAATTGAGGCTAGGAGTTCAAGACCAGCCTAGTCAATGTAGTGAGGTCCCATCTCTACAAAAAATAAGAAAAAAAATATTAGCCAGGTGTAGTGGTGTACTAGCTACTCAGGAGGTCCAGGCAGGAGGACCCCTTGAACCCAGGAGTTCAACACTACAGTGAGCTGTGATTGCCCCAATGCACTTCAGCCTGGGTAACAGAGTGAGACTACGTCTCTTTTTTAAAAAATTGAAAAAATCAAAAAAATTGACTATATCAAAAGATGGACTGATGGATGAACAGACGTGTAATAAAGCAAATATAGCAAAATGCTAAAAATTATAGAAACTAAGTGTTGGGTATATAGAAATTCACTACACATGTCTTTATATTTAAAAACTATCACAATAAAATATTGAGGGACAAAACCCCTGTGGGATGTGGTGATAGGGAAGTTGATAACTTTAATGTATTTGTTAGAAATTTAGAAAAAGTCAAAGTAAAAGAGCTTCCACCTTAAAAAAGCTAGATAAAAAAGGTAAGATTAAAATCAATAATTATAAAAATAGAAATCAAACAATAATAAAACAATAGAGCTCATCAATAAAAGGAATTAACAGCACTTTGAAAAGAGCAATAAAATAGACATATTTTTGGCAAATATGATCTCAAAACTGAAGAGGGCACAAATTAACATAAAAATAAAAGGAGACCAAACTACAGACAGAAGAGATTAAACATTGTTTTTATTTATTTATATTTTGGAGACGGAGTTTTCACTTTGTTGCCCTCAGTAGAGTGCCATGGCATCATAGTTCACAGCAACCTCAAACTCTTAGGCTCAAGTGATCCTCTTGCCTCAGCCTCCCTAGTAGCTGGGACTACGGATGCCTGCCACAACGCCCGGCTATTTTTTCTTTTTTTTTGATTGCTAATTTATTTTTTTTCTTAGTTATTGTGTTAAGACATTTATACTCTACACTTAGTAAATTTAACATGTACCCTTGTAAAATGCACCATGGGTGTGTTCCAACCAATTATCCTCCCTCCACCCATTCTCCCCCCTCCCCTCCTCTCCCTCTCCTCTAAAGCCCGGCTATTTTTAGAGAGGTCTCGCTCTGGCTCAGGCTGGTCTCAAACCTCAGGCTCGTGAGCCACCGCGCCTGGCCTTAAACATTGTTTTTAAAATACTATATATAGGGTGGCGCCTATGGCTCAAAGGAGTAGGGCACCAGCCCCATATACTGGAGGTGGCGGGTTCAAACCCGACCCTGGCCAAAAATTGCAAATAAATAAATAAATAAATAAATAAATATATATATATATATATAATAGACTGGGTGTGGTGGCTCATACCTGTAATCCTAGCACTCTGGGAGGCCAAGGCGGGTGGACTGCTTAAGCTCACAAGTTTGAGACCAGCCTGAGCAAAAGCAAGACCCCTAAAAATAGAAAAACTGAGGCAAAATAATCTTTTGAGCTTAAGAGTTGGAGGTGCTATGGGGTATAAACGCCACAGCACTCTACCCAGGGCGGTAGTTTGAGACTCTGTCTCAAAAAAAAAAAAAAATACTATGTATAGCTTTTACGCCAATAATTTTGAAAATCTAGGTGAATCAGATAATTTTCAGGAAAATAAATAACAAAAAATAGGCTAAGAAACAGAAAACTCAAATAGACCAATTAATTGTAGAAGAATATAAAATAATTATCAACAATCTACCTCAAAAGTCACCAACCCCAAAAGTTTTGTGAACGAGTTTGACTAAACCATGTAAGAACAAACTAATCAAACTTTATAGGCTGGATGCCGTGGCTCATGCCTATAATCCTAAAACTCTAGGAGGCTGAGGCAGGTGGATTGTTCGAGCTCAGGAGTTTGAGACCAGCCTAAACAAGCACAAGATCCTATCTCTACTAAAAATAGAAAAAAATTAGCCAGGTGTGGTGGTAGGTGCCTGTAGTCCCAGCTACTCGAGAGGCTAAGGCAAGAAGATTGCTTGAGCCCAAAAGTTTGAGGTTGCTGTGAGCTATGATGATACCACAGCACTGTAGCCTGGGCAACAGAGTAAGACTCTTTCTCAAAATAAATAAATAAGTAAATAAAGGTAGATTTGTTAATGTAAAGGCACCAATTCTCTCCAGTTAAATTTGTAAACTCAATGCAGTGCCAACAAAAATGCCAATGAGATTCTGTATGGGTATGGTAATCTGATTTTAAAATCCATGTAAAATAGTAAATATGTCAATAGGTATGTATTAGAAAAAGTCAAAGAGCTTCTAATATTTATATATAGTAATATAACAAAAAAATTGAAGAAAAAAATTATCTTTCAATGCCAGATAGCAAACATATTATAAAAATGTAGAAAATAAATCATCATGATAGAGATGCAGATATAAATAAATGCATCAGAAGAACCAAATAGAGAATCCTGAAACAAATCTGAATATGCGTAAGAATCTATATTGAGTAAAGGTAGCATTATAAATGTCTTAACACAATAACTAAGTAAACAAGATGAGGTTTATATTAACCAGCGTGATGTAAGCATTCCTAATTCTACATGAAATCAGCACATTGTACCCTATAAATGCATTAATGTATACATGATCTATGTGTTTATGATTTAATAAAAAAAAATTAAAAAAACTAAAAAAAAGTCAATGGAGAAAATAGTGAGGCATGTAGAAAGATATTCATTGCAGCAGGTTTTTTATATTAGCATAAATTTGGGAATACCCATGTCAATGGGGAAATGACTACACAAATTATAGCCTATTTATTCTGTAGAATACTATGCAACCTTTTCAAGTATTTTTATATCTATTAACAGGAAAAGCTCTCAGACATAATGTTGGGTGAAAGTAGCAAACAGCAGAACAATACATACAGAGTGATAAAATTTACATTTTTTAAACCACTAAATAAAATCATATATTCCCCACATGCATGTGCACATTGTGTAAAACGTTTGCAAAAACTTTTTTTAAGTTATAGCAGAAGTTATGTAACACAGTGAGTGGGAATGGAGGAGGTAGGAAGCAGATCAATAATGATCAAAGGAGATTTTAGACTTCCCTGTAATGTTCTAATCTTTCAGAAGAAAAATGTATTAATGTACCATATGTATATTTAAATCAAAAATAAGAAATAATTAAAGGCTGCGTAACAATATGAATGGGTCCAGTTATACTAAAAATTATATATATGTGTAAGTACTTACTTAATCACACACAATGCACAGAAGGAAGACTGTAAGGATACATACCAAACTGTGGACAGTTGTCTGTTTTCTTTTTCTTGTTGTTTTAGAGGGATGACAAACAGAGAGGGAGCAGAAAAGGTAAGTTACAAGATTTGCTCTGTCTATACCTGTGTACAGTGATACAGCATAGCGCCTATATACCCTGTTTTAATCTTTTAACATGAAAATACAAGTAATTAAAAAATAAAAGACACAGTGTTACGTGGGAAAAGCTAGTTGAGGAATAACACAGTAATAACCTATTATGTAAAAAGCAAACTAACCAAACAAAACTAAATATTTTGTATTTGTTTATATATATGTAGATAAAGTTGCAAATGAAATTAAGAACAGTTGTTAAATTTGCGTTGAAGTGGTGGTTTGGCATAGAGGTGAAGGAAGATAAGGAAGTGATTAAGGACACAGCTCCAACAATTACTTGCTGTAAGATTTCATGCAAGTTACCTGAATTTTTTGTACCTCAGTATCCCCATTTGTAAGGTAGAAAATATAACAGTACCTATCTCATGGAGTAAATGAACTCATCTATTTAAAGCATTTACAATGGGCCATGCGTGGTAGCTCACGCCTATAATCCTAGCACTCTGGGAGGCCCAGGCAGGTGGATTGCTTGAGCTCAGAAGTTCAAGACCAGCCTGAGCAAGAGCGATCCCCCCCCCCTACTAAATATAGAAAAATAAACTGGGTACTATGGCTAGTGCCTACAGTCCCAGCTACTCAGGAGGCTGAGGCAAGAGAACTGCTTAAGCCCAAGAGTTTGAGGTTGCTGTGAGCTATGATGCTACAGTACTTTACCCAGGGTGACAGAGTGAGACTCTGTCCAAAAAATAAATAAATAAATAAACAAATAAAGCATTTACAATGATGCTGGACAGGGTAAGGCCTATGTAAGCATTTAGTTTCATTGTTACATATTTTTATAATTTTGTAAGAAAATATTTATGCATTCCTCATGTATTCTATGTATAATTTTAAAAAAATATATCTAAAATATAATATTGCGGGGGCACCTATAGCTCACTGGTTAGGGCACTGGCCACATGAACTGGAGCTAGTGGGTTTGAACACAGCCTGGGCCTACAACAACAACAACAAAAAATAGCCAGGCGTTGTGGTAGCTGCCTGTCGTCCCAGCTGCTGGGAAGGCTGAGGCAAGAGAATCACTTGAACCCAAGAGTTTGAGGTTGCTGTGAGATATGAGGCCACGGCACTCTACAGAGGGTGATAAAGAGAGACTCTGCCTCAATAAAAATAAATAAATAAATAAAATATAATATTAGGGAAGAAAGAAAATTTTATAAAATGCACACTGCAAAGTTAATATACAATTAGAAACAAATTTAATGTCCATCAACAGGACCATAGTTAAAGAAGTCATGATGCATCCATAACATGGCATTCTATGCAACCCTTAGGAATGAGGTGGGTCTCTATATATGGAGATGAAAATATGACTACTGTATAGTTAAAAAAAATTTTTTTGAGACAGAATCTCACTCTGTCACCCTGGATAGAGTGCCGGGGTGTCATAGCTCATAGCAACCTCAAACTCTTGGGCTCAAGTCATCCACTTGCCTCAACATCCCAAGTAGCTGGGACTATAGGCACCCGCCACAACATCTGGCTATTTTTTAGAGGCAGAGTCTCGCTCTTGCTCAGGCTGGTCTTGAACTTGTGAGTTCAAGCAATCCACCCACCTTGGCCTCCCAGAGTGTTAGGATTACAGGCATGAGCCACCACTCCTGGCCAGTTAAAATTTAAATGGTAAAATGGTATGTACCATTTTTAATATATTATATAGGTATACATTTATTATGTGTTTACAGATTATACACATGCATTTTTTTAATTATTAAATCATAGCTGTGTATTATACACATGCATTTTACAAACATGTGTGCATATATACACAGTCACACATACACTAACATACACATACATTGGCCTTTCACAATTTACCCTATATACTTCTGTGATGCCTTTTTTATAATAAATGTTATGCTATTACTCAAGATCCAAACACACAGATACTGAGAAAGCTAATTATGTCATTAACCTAATCAAACCCTTCTAATGGGAATATTCCCATTGCTCCTAGTATTTAGCCTTAAATACTTAATAGAGCTGTCATCCAGCCTCAGTTCAAATTACTCTCCTACAGCTAGACTAGAGCATTGTTTAGTATGCTCTGACCATAGTTTTTTGCACAGGCAAAACACTTCCTCTACCCACCCATCATCTATCTCCATCTACCCCAATTTATCCAGTTCTCATCACTTCTTCAAGGAAGCCTTCCCTGACATTCCAGACAGGATCAGATCCCCTGTTTATAAGCACTTAAAGAACACTTATTTTTCCTTAATAGCTGTTACCACAGTGTGCAGCTTTCTAATTATAGGGAGGATTACTAATGTCTCCTACTAGACTGTCAACTCCACTAAGAGCAGGAAGAACTGTCTGTCTTGTTACATTCTGACATCTAGTAAGAGCTCAGCAAATACTTGTGAAATAAATGACTGTTTCCTGCTAATCAGGGCGGACATTGGCTTTTGCATTGGCTCTATTTTCCTCACCATTTCAACCCTGCCATCATATAAGCAACATCAATGTCTGTTGATAACTCACCCAACATGCTAGTCTCACTGTACTTGATCTCCTTTACTTCAACAATCTCTGACTACATGCCACTTCACACGCCGTTTCTAGCCACTATTGTCCTAAACCATCCAATAAACACTGGACCTGATACAATTTAGAATTCCTGAACTTCACTACCCCAATTTCTGGCTAGAACCTGCTAACCCTCTTACTTCTTGGTACTCAGAAAACACACTCCTCATTCTCACTGAGATCTCCTATCCTTTCATTTCTCTCATTCTCCAGCTCTTTACCATGTCATGACTCTATTTCCTATTCTCTAGGTGCCATGGTGCATCACTTCAACCACTCTCTTGTTAAGAGCCTCACTGTCCTTAACATTCTAAATCTACCATTTATTGAGCAGTTACTATGAGACACTTTATATGCATTACTTCTGTAACGCCTCACAAAACCTTTGAGGTTGATGTAACCATTGTCCCCTTTTACTGAGCTGATAAATTCAGTAAAGTTGAAGGATACCAAATCAACGTACAAAAATTAGTATAATGTCTATATGCCATGAGTCAACAATCTGAAAAAAACAAAACAAAAACAACAACAAAAAAGAAAACAAAGAAAAAAGTACTCCCATATATAATAGCTACAAGTAAAATAAAATGCCTGGGAATAAACTTAACCAAAGAAGTGAAAGAACTCTGTAATGAAAACTATGAAACATTGGTGAAAGAAATTGAAGAGGGCACAAAAAAATGGAAATCTATTCCATGCAAGAGTGCAAACTATTTTAAATTTTACATGAACTTTACGGTCACCCTATATAAAAGCTTTGACAACTCAGCAGGAAAAAAAAGAAAATAATCCAATTTAAAATACTGGCGAAGGATCTGAGTAGACATTTCTCAGCAGATAAGGAAAGGTATTTTTAAAGCAGCAAAGTAACCTGTGCAATGTCACACAGCTGGAAAGTAGTGGAGCAGGGTACAATTGAGATCTGAAGGAGATACGTCTGACTCCAAGCTCTGTGCTCCAAACCAGTAGGTTATGTCTGCCTCTCAGATAGAAGGATAGCTCTGATTGCAACATGGGGGATGAAAAAAGGTGAAACAGGCAAGTGTGAAGGATTGGAGAGCAAGGTAACAATCGAGGTGAGAGGTGATGATGGACTAATCATTACCTACCTGAAGACGAAGAATAATTCAAAGTGAAGTCTCACTTAATTCACAAGTGTGACTTTACCAGGTGAATTCAGTGGGGCTTTGGTTCAGGACAGCAGAACTAGGTGTGCCTACAAGAAACTAAAAATAAGTCAGTAATTTAAGACACTCAGAAATTTTTTACTTTAACCTCTCTGCAAATACACATACCCACAAACGCATTTTCAGCGATGCTGCCACCTATTAACGTTTCCCACGTGCTTGAAATTTATAGTCCTGGCTCGGCGCCTGTGGCTCAAGCAGCTAAGGCGCCAGGCACATATCGTGAGCTGGCGGATTCGAATCCAGCCCGGGCCCGCCAAACAACAATGACGGCTGCAACCAAAAAATAGCCAGGCGTTGTGGTGGGTGCCTATAGTCCCAGCTACTTGGGAGGCGGAGGCAGGACAATCGCTTGAGCCCAGGAGTTGGAGGTTGCTGTGAGCTGTGAAGCCACAGCACTCTACCCAGGGCGACAGCTTGAGGCTCTGTCTCAAAAAAGAAAAGAAAAAGAAAAAAGAAAAGAAATTTATAGTCCTATTCACACCTCTAACTACCCTTCCAGTGACCAATCCATTTTAGAAATGAGGAAAAGTGAGCTCTGAGTAGATCGAGAAACTTGCTAGTTAATGGTAAAGATAGGATCAAACCCCAAGTCTGCTGGTCTCCTCTTACTCACTTACCCAGCAAAGTCCCAACCTTAGATTCCCCACACTACTCACGGGCTGCCGGGACGCTTGGGGGGAGGGGAGGGAAGTCACACAAGAAAGCACTAGATATATGAGGGAGCTGACCAGCAAGAGTACAGGCATCCTTCGCAATCTTACTCTGGGGAGTGCTGTATTATATACCTTTTCAACTCCGCAGGCACCATGTCCCACAAGAGCAGCAAAGTAGCCTCAAAGCCACACCAAGCCAGACTGGCCGACAGAAAGATCACCCGTTCCGTTTCTGATCTCACAGAATCAAAAGACATTGCCAGTTATCAAAGTAAACTATTTGGGTCTTCTCTTTAAATCATAATCTAGGATCTACGAGTGGTATTCTGCGACCCATGGGCATTTCTTCCTCAGGAAACGGTCAATAATCTTTCGCAGATTTTCAAGGGGTCCGCCTCCATCCACCCGCCCGCCTCGAAAAAAGAGGTTCAGCGAGAGCTTCCGCGGCATCTTTACCTGGGTCGCGCGCGCACGCAGCACCAGTCGCGTCTCCGACCGCCAGTCCGTTTCGGACCGTCAGTCCGCCTCCCTTTCAGTTCTCCCCTACCTCACACGCACGCCCACACGCACGCACCCCCACGTACGCACGCACCCCACGCACAAGCATATAAACCCCCACATGCTCACTCCCACACGCACATCCGTCCCTGCACAGGCACGCCCGTGTTGCTAAATATATGCTCGATCTTAAGTCCGCACCATGTATCTCCCCCAGGCACCTACACACTCACACGCATTCCTATACACACGTGCCTACCCACATTTGCCCCTCTACGCTCAAACACACGCGTCCCGCCTCACTTCAACTACCCAGCACGCGTCCCGGGGAGCTATTTCCTCTCTCTTCTCTCAGTGGCTGCTTTGGGGGGCCGGCCCTCCCACGCCCCCGGCTCCGCAGCAGCTAGGTCCCTCCCCAGCGCGCTGAGCTCACTCGGCTGGAGCCCGCGGCAACCCACAAACTCCTCTGACTGGGCCGCAGCTTCGCTCCTCACATCCCAGGAGACACCGGGCGGGGTGTGGCACCTCCCACGCTCGGTCACCGGGCCCTAAGTAACAGGGACGCTAGGGGACTCCCTCGATTTCTGGCCCCTCTGAATCTGGGTAGTGAGGTGCCGGTGACGAATAGGGAGGCGTTTCTCACCTCGCTGGGGAAGTTGCTCACCTGGTTCCAAAAGCCAGTTTGCCCTCCCTCTACTTCCTGCCAGCGGGGTAGGGATTCTGAAAGAGCGCCAAGGTCTTTGGGGCGGGGAAGGGGAAATGACTCAGAGAAGAGGCGGCCCAGAGGGAGGGGCTGGGCTAAAAGTAGGGGAGGCACTGGGGGACCGCCGGGAAAGGGGAGAAAAAAGGTGGTGGGAAAAGCCCGCATGGGGCAGTTTTGAGGGTGTTTGGCAAAGACCTGGAAGTCCTTGCTGGTTAACCCTGATTTCAGAAGCCGCTGGACTAGGTCATTTCTCCAGCGTTGGGCCTTAAACTTCTTGCTGCAAAGGCACCCATGGCTAACTTAAGATCCTTGCTAGCAGCTAAGGCATCTAGGAATCGCCGGTTTGGGCACGGGTGCGGGGATTAACTCTTCATTTTCTAGGGAGCCAATAGTAGTCTTTACTTAATAGGGTTGTGGAAGGGCTAAGTGAGTCACTGCATCTCAGTTGCTGAGCATACTGTAAGCAGTCAATCAATGATACCGCCTATGATTAGAATGGAGAAGCATGAATCCTATGTACTCAATTTTGATATGAGGACAATTAATGACAATTAAGGTTATGGGGGGGAAGCAGAAAGAGGGACGGAGGGAGGGGGGTGGGGCCTTGGTGTGTGTCACACTTTATGGGGGCAAGACATGATTGCAAGAGGGACTTTACCTAACAATTGCAATCAGTGTAACCTGGCTTATTGTACCCTCAATGAATCCCCAACAATTAAAAAAAAAAAAGAAAAAAAATGTTTTCTTCGTTGGTTGGTCGTCTGTCACCCCTCTAGATTAAAAGTCTTATTTATCACTGAACTCCAGAACCTTATGCAAAGAAACTATCAATTTTCCGTTGAATGATCGAGTGATAACTTGGAGTGATAACTTGGAATGGTGGCTGTAACACGATCCTCTATTTTGCCCCAGAAGGAGTGTTATTTTGTGGGCATTTGGGGGAAAATGTCCATGATTAAAGAAGGAAGCACACAGAAGCCCTTTTGGTCGCTATATTGAATGACCTGCTCTTGCTTTAGGGAGTGGAATGTCTATGGCAGTTATTTATGTGGACATATGGAAGACTGTTTCATGAAATTTGAAACTCAGACATGCCTAGCTAGAGCATCATTTGTATCTGGGAGAGTTGGTGAGTAAAGCAGAATGCAAGGAGAGGGGCTGAAGTGGAAAGCTGAAAAATTATGATGGCAAGTATAAGTGGGGGAGACTGACAAGGGAGTTCTAAGTGAAGCAAAGTATATGTGGGAAAGGATAGTCATCCCAAAGAGAAACGATGGTGATTTTAAAGTAACAGTAATGTCACCCACTTCTTTGTCTTAGTCTTAGGATTCCTAATGATCTGCCCTGATGTCCCAACATTCTTGGGGTAAGTATGCAAAATAGGCTTCTGACATTACAGTCACTAAATTTGCATTTATGTAAATCCATACTCTTAAGGGTGGAAGGGCCCTTAGAAATGATCCATACACTTCAGTGAAAAACTAATATCCAGAGATAGCAAAGGACTTGGAGGTTGGGGGTTCTCTGGCCTTGGTACTGAATCTTTCAGAGCCTGAATTTATTGTATGTCCCAATTATTCCTTTAATCCCTGCTTTATCCCCACCTCCAATCCAAGGATACTTGAGAACAAAACAACATTAATGAAAAGTTAACAAAGAAGAGGGAGAGATGAGACTCTTCCACAGACCCTAGCTATACTTCCTTTTGCTTCTACCTGGGGAAGTTACCTGGACTTTCAATTAGCCTCTGTTAAAGAATAACTCCCCTTGGTACCCTGGCAATATCCACAATGGTCCTTTATTCAAAGGGTTGAACCACAGAGCTAATCTGAGTGTTGTTAGAGTGCCTGTCATCCTTTCAGAGCTCAAGAGGATAGGAGACCTGAGAGGAGCTGCTTCAAGGTCATCTCTTACTTGTATCTCTGTATCTCCCCTGGGAGACTGTCATGAGACAGTTCCTCGTAGCCTCCCACCTCCCCAGTTCAGATAAAGGTACAAGGTACCCACTTCCCTCAGAATAATAGAGCTACAGTCTCTAAAGCCACTTAGTTGCAGTCTCGCCAAATCGGCTTCTCAGCAATGGGATACCCCACAATTCAGGTGGCAGTGTTCTGGCACCTTTTTGTCTTGGTGTTATCCTTTTTGTTATTTAGGATAAAGACCACTAGAAGCTGGAATCTTTGACTTCTTTTTCTTTCACTGTGTAAATAATAAACTGTATCTAAAAGTGATTCCTTGTATATTTACCTATAGAATCAATCAGGCCTCTGACTTGCCTTAGTCTTAAGTGTTTGACAGCTGTTTACTGTGAATTTTACATTTCTGGGATATCACAGCACCCTCGTTTATCGCTGAGGGAGTTGAGCTAGATAAAAAATAAATAAATAAATAAATAACAGATCTTAATGTTTTTTTCCTGCCACTGCACATCAAAGGGATAATCAGCCCAAATTCCATTTTCTGGAACTTTCAATCTGACTGGAGGAGTAGCAGATCCTTTTTACATTTTGTGTACAAGGCCAGCCCTATAGAAAGTAGAATTGGCATCTGTATCTCATTATTTGAAAGATTCCCTCTTGGCCCAAAATATATCCCCTACAAGCTGGCCAGGGCCCTGTTGGCAGACCCTTCTACATCTGAAAGTCTGAAATTTGCCCTCCCTGCTTCATCACCCCCAGGTTAGACAACAAAAACATTTTCTCTAACCCTTTGCACTTGCTTGCTTTTTTCTCGATTCCTTTATTCTACTCGGGATTTAATTTTTTAAATACCCCAGATTTCCATCTAAACATTGCTCTAAGTTAGTGGATAATAGTCTACCCCTGGAAGTTAGTGTACCATCTCTGAATTCTCCAACAAGATCATGTACTAGTTTCCTAATAAATTTCACATGCTGCTACCGATGCTAACCATGTTGAGTCACACTCGACATCCGAGTGCAAAAGGCTAGAAGGTCTTTGTTAACAATTCTTGGAGGAAGAAGAAGAGTAAGGATTTAATAAGAGTGTAAATTTTGCCTGTATTCCTCCATTAGTACATTATTGATGGCTAATTTATTAATTATATTTTGTTAACTTTGAAGGATCCTGCCTTAAAGAACAATGGCAAGAAACAGTCATGGGAATGCTGGACCAGGATTACTTATCTGAGGATTTGACAAGTGGTGGTGAGTTCACCTAAACTCTAACCTCACAATATACAAGGTGGCCTACTTGTCATTCTGCTCACCAGGTTCTACTTTCTATTTAAGCATCTATTACGTTCCCATGCTAGGTCCAGTAAATGCTCTGGAGAAATCCATTTGAGTTCACAGATCTATAACCATTTGGGAAGAAGTATTGAACTAGGTACACCATTATAAATGTTGGGAATTTTTTTCATCTTAATATCCCCCACAAAAATGAGAAGAGTACTAGAAACATAACAGGTGGTCTTATGTTCTTGATGACTAGGCCAAACCAGTCACAACTGTAATTTGTATATAGTGCCCAGCAGTTATAGGACGATCACCTTGATTCTCCACTCCTGGAAATTCACAGCAGTCATTTTCTTAATTATCATGCTAAATAGATTTTCAGTATCCTTGTAACAATCTACTCCTAACCTTCATAACTGAGACCACCTCGCCCTCACTTATAGGCTCAGCTTCACTGAGACTCTGGGACCAATTCTATTCCTACTTAGGGAAATATAAAGAATCCTATGTCTGCTGCACTATGGCATTTTAAATGGAGCTAGCCTTTCCAAACATCGCATCACAAATATATATATTAAAATCTTAACTGTGGGCAATAACCCCATATTTGGCATTTGCCCAAAATACTCTTCAATTAAATTCCTGATATTCTAGACTCTTGTCTCCTTTATATTTTAATCCTCTTGCTTTTGGGCTAGAGCTCCTATGGATCCTTTGTCTGATGACCTGTTTCAAGTCACTTCCCTAGGTGCCATCTTTGACTGCACTGCTTCATTTCAACTTGCATGACCCCTTTAATCTCCGTGCCACCACAACCTTAAGATATGCCCAGTTCTAGCCTGGGCTAACCCTTCTACACTAACCCTTCTACACTACTTCTATAAGCCAGGTATTTTAACTGTCAGTCAGTTCACTTGCTCAAAGTCCTACCCTAATTTTAACTAATGGGTTCCAGCACTGAGATTTTCTTGTTCTTTAATTCTCACCTTCTGTTCCAATCCCTGAAACTAAATGTTTCCCTGGCTCTTCTACCTTCATTTAGTCTTCTTCACATTTTCCTGCTCCTGAAACCAAAGTGCTCAGGATTGGTCTCGTGTTCCAGGTCCTCTGGACCCCCTCTGTCCAGATCTCTATTATATGATCATTGGTTTCCCCAAGTCACCCCCTCTGTCCAGATCTCTATTATATGATCATTGGTTTCCCCAAGTCACTTACCCAATTTCAGTAACTTATGGCCATCTTCCTTTTAGTCCTCCCCCAATTAAATTTTAGTCAGACAACCAAGAACTCATGAATACATATATATTTATTTAATTTGTAATATAGCATTTTGGATGGGCTGGGGTATTTTAAAGAGGGATGAGGCTGTGTAATGCACAGATGCTCATAATTCTATCACTAGGAGAGACACTATTGGTCCAGAGCTCCCAGTACGAACAGGCCTGGGGTAAAGCATTTGATAAAAAATAGTCCAACAATAGTCTAATAAATATTCTAGCCAATAACAATACAGCATATGTCAGAAGCTGGCAGACCATACCATAAAAGGCAGTTTTGCCTAATATGATGGCAATCAGTCTGGCCAACCTGTAATACACAGCCAAATACAGCCCAATGGCTCCGAGGCTGCAATTGGCAATTGACTTCAGGAGCTAGAAATAAATGTAGGAGTGGTTATTATCTACCTGCCTCTCCTCCATTCTTTGGAAGAGAGGATATCAAATACTTGAGCTTATTTAAAAGTCCATCCATGGATTGCTCCATCCAGGTAGTCATATATAAATGTGTAAACCCATAAAGCTTAGAAAATTCACCTAGTGTGTTTTTGCCAGGAAGAAGGTATAAGTGATTTTGCTGCAATCTGAATTTTACTGCATCCAAAGCTACACAATGGAATTACATAATAAAAACACATCCAGATGCAGTTACTCTTAACTTACAAGTAGCTAGAACCTCAATGTAGCATTAAAATTTCTTTCATATTCTCGAAAGAGATTTAACTTTGTTTTTGATTATTGTGCTTTCTTCAATAAGACAATATAAAAAAGTAGAAACAAGCATAAATTGCAGACATAAAATAATTTTCTGGCAGAAAGGGCTGTGGAAAATAGATTGAGTAAAGCAATAACAAAAGCTTATGGAGTCACCTTCCTTGAAGATGTTAAATATAGGTCCTATTCTCTTTGTCCAACTGGTTTTAGCTTGAAGTAGCCAATGACTTCTCTTAAAGTCCCTGGCATTGCCAGGGTTCTATGAAAGTCTTAAGTTAACTGAAGTAAATATCTGGGACTCACCACACCTCCATGGATGTCCTTTGCTGCCATGTTATTATCTTGGAAATCACTTTTCATTATTTGGCTCAGAGTCAAACTTTAGGGCTTACCTCAAACCCAGGTTAATTCCTCACTTTATGCAGTAGCCATACTCTGAATAATTTATGGCTATAGCCTAAACTCAAATCCACCTTCAAGGAACAAAGTTTGAAAAGACTGAAATGATATTAAAAAGAATGGTGCCACATGTTGCAAAAACAATCCCTCAAGATAACTGCCAAAGTTTTTGAGGAAGACAATGCTCATTCATATGTATGAGCCCTGATATTTTTGCAAAGCAATATCAGTACAGCCCAAATATAGTATAACCAAGCTTTTCTGCCCAGGAAATAATAAACATCACTATGGAAATCAGAGTACAAGAGGGAAACATTAACAATTCATTTGTTTGTTCATACATTCATTCAATAAACATTTGCCAGACAGCTACTCTGTTGTAGACATTGTGCCAGGTTTTCAAAATACAATAAGAAAAGACAATCTTTAACCTTAAGATATTCACAGTCTAGTAGGGAAGATGATTATCATACATTAAACTTTTGTGTGCACCATGAGAAGCTTGTTCCTATGTTTCTAGATATTCTAATTAATCAGAAGTTGGATCCCAGAATCAATTGTTTTAAAGGTGAGTCTAACATAGGTGGTCTGAGGACCACATTTTGAAAAACACTGCTACATGATGTGATTATTGCTGAAAGAGGAGGATGCTCAGGGTGTCATAGGAGCTCCAAAGAGGGGAACGTAGTCTAAGGGGTCAAGAAATTATTCTGGTTGAGAGGCAGTAAGGATAGGGAAAGGTAGTCCAGGCTAGAGTCAAAAGTAGGGTGGGGAAATTAGAGCTTTGTCCCAGAACACTAAAATCTAAATGACACACAAATAAATTGGCTTTGGAGAGCCAAGGTCATGGTAAAAGAAACTTAACTGGGGTGGAGGTGGAGTGTTCCCTACTTACAGCATTTTCACACTATTCCCTCAATTTAAGGAAAAGTCACTTGTTTACTCTGGGTATTAAAATTGTTAATGTCTTGGTTTCAGGCACAGAGAACAACTTTTCTAAATAAACTTGGCTACGGTAACCAGTCTATTAGGGGAAAGTGGCAAAAGATGAAGCTGTGAAAATAAAACAAGGACAGGAAAAGCCAAACTCTAAGGAGGGGGACCTTCTAGCAAGTGCTAAGGAGTCAGTGAAAGGCTGTAAGAAGGGGGAAAAAATCATTTGTTTTGTTTAAGAATTTGAGGATAGGCCATAGGGGAGAGACCAGAGTAACTGAAATGAAGGGCACACATTTTAAAGAACTGCTACACAGTATTGGTGCTGGGGGATAGGGGAGGAGATTAATATTTATGACACACTTAGTAAATGCCAGAAACTATGCTAGATAGTTTACACATGCTATTTTTTTACATCTTTGAAACAGACTTGTGAAGTAGACATTTTACAGAAAAGGAAACAGGCTCAGAGAATGAAGGCCTTGCCCTAAGCCAAAGTACTAATAAATGGCAGATAAACTAGGATGATTTTAATCCAAAGGTTATGAGCTTTCCATTATAGCACTGAGGAATCTGAGGTTCCTTATGTTCTGGTTGGCAGTACATACATATGGTCTTTAAAACCATAAAAGCTGAATTTTGGCACTAGATATGTAAGTTTGAGCCTTCCTTTTGTATCTGCAATCAGTCCTTCTGTCCATGATAGGTGAACAAACAGTAACTGTTATTGGACAGATTAATTTAGATATTTTGGCTCTTCTACACAATAGGGAGACAATTGCAGCAGGAACTGTGCTTTATTAACAAGGGCACACCCACAGCAGCTGTGTGGTACCTGGCATCTAATCATTTATTGAATGAATCGATAAATGAGCATCCACCAGGCAGGTGGAAAGGAAGAGAGAAGGAATTTTGACATTGCTTCCAGGGTCCAATCTGTGGGCACTGTTACAGCTACCACTCTGTGATTGTGTAATTGTAATATTTTCACAACTCTCATGGAGTAGACTCCTTGAAGCAGACTTAGCTCCTGGAAAGGAGAAAAGCTCTGGTTCTCTGATATCCCCAGAGAACTAACAAAATCACAAGCCATAAAGCTTCATTCCCTTCAGATACAGTGATGAGGACTGGGGTGAGTTTTATGTCTGCATTTGCCAGAAAGAGTTGATTAAGCAAATGAGTAGTGTAAACAAGATTGCAAGAGGAATGATTATTTAACCTATTTAAGAAAGCAAACTGTTCTCAGGCATTCATTCTTAAGCACTTCAGAAGTGTTTCATCTTACAATACAAGTACATTTGTATGCAAATAGTTGTTCCATTTATAACACTCCATTCTTACTGATTAAGTAAAACAAATTCTTAAAGAACTTCCATTATGCAACTTTTTAAGCTTAATTCTAATAAATGTATGTACTTGACAGTAATAAAACTGTATTTCTTTGAAATATTCTGTGACAGAATTTTTAACAATTCAGATGGACCTCCTCTATTAGGAAGCATCAATGAAATGGTGCTCCATAGGACACTTCTACCTGGGTCAATTTTCTATTCAGAAATTGCCTCCCTTGTGCAATCTTGCCCCCAATTCCTCCTCACCCAACCTAGAACTCTTCCCACTCTTTATGTCATGACTGCATGTATATACATGCGGCGGGAGGGAGGAAAGGAAGAATGGAAGGAGGGAGGAGAGAAATGTTGATTGATTTTGATGTTTTCTTTAGGGGATGAAAATAGATGGTGTAACTTATTTTCCCTTCTAGTATATTTTTCACTCAAAATTAGCAAATTAAAAAGTTTACTGTGTATCTACAATATATAAAGTGAGTTATACAATCACATGAATGTATAACTCACTTTACATATTATATATACATATTCATGGTTTATTTACAATAAACCTTTTATTGTAGGTTTTTAATCTAAAGTGACACACAATGTGTGATAATTTGACAATGTTCAAAATTCTATTTGGCCAAACTGGCCAGTACTAGAAAGGCTGACTACTGCCCCCTTACTGGCTGGCTAGCTCCTTGTCCAGAGCATTTTTCTACATTATTTACCTAGAATTACACTAATTGTTTCCAGTATCATGTATACTCCTAAATCATTAGGAATTGTTAATTCTCCAGTGACAACAGAGGCATTCTCTAAATTTTTCTCCAATGGCTTGAACCCAGACTACTCATATAATTTGTTCTGAGAACTCAATACATTAATCCAAATACAAGCTTTAATGCACAAAATTAAATCTACAATATCTAGTTATTTTTGGATGCTTCAAATGAACTTTATTTTATATCTCATATATTGAACACTACCTTAGGTTTAGGAGGGGAGGAACTGCTAAACTGGAGAGCTGCTGAATTATATACTCTCTTGAAACTTAATGACAAGCTTTCATCCCAGAAACATAGGGGGATTCTTGAGGCCTGCAGTTGCATTCCTGCCGCTCAGGGTAATCAATAAAATCTGGGGCGGGCAAGCCAGACAGGATCATAAGGGATTTGTTCCAAATTGTGAATGTTGGACAAACTGGAAGAATGAAGGTCACATCAAAAGTATGAAGATGGAGAGAGTTAGCTGGGTCATAGAAAGATAGCATGTTATTGTCATAATCCAGGAGGACACCCAGCCGCTTCAACTGTGGAGGCACATCCACCAGCATTTCCTTGTTGTTATGTCTAACCACAAAGTTACTATTGCAGCGAGAGAAGACCCATGAGGAGGCATTCTTGCCAATCCATTCATTCTTTGGAGCAGATTTGTAGGCAATACCAATTGCATACCTGCCAAAAAAGGAAAGAGAAATAAACATTTAGAAATGATCTAAGTTGTGCTAGCCACCATATAGGATTAAATATGAGGAAAAGAATACATCTTTCTTCCTCAAATGTTTACATTTAGATGCATAATGCTGGTATCACTAGAGCTTTAGAAAGTTAGCAATTAGGGCCAGGCACAATAGCTCACACCTGTAATCCTAGCATTCCAGGAGGCTGAGATGGGTGGATTGCTTGAGCTCAGGAGTTTGAGACCACCCTTCACAAGAGTGAGACCCTGTCTCTAAAAATAGATGGGCATTGTGGAGAGTGCCTGTAGCCCCAGCTACTTGGGAGGCTGAGGCAATCATTTGAGCCCAAGAGTCTGAGGTTGATGTGAGCTGTGACTCCAAGGTACTCTACGGAGGGCAAAAAAATGAAACTGTCTCAAAAAAAAAAAAAAACAGGGAAAGTTAGCAATTAGAGTGATGTAGTTAATTTCTAATTCCTGGGCCATTACATTTTCAATGATTTTATTAAAAAGCTAACAAATCTTTCTAGGAGTAGTTTTTTTTTTTTAATTTATTTATTTATTTTTTTTGTAGAGACAGAGTCTCACTGTACCGCCCTTGGTAGAGTGCCGTGGCGTCACACGGCTCACAGCAACCTCTAAGTCTTGGGCTTACGCAATTCTCTTGCCTCAGCCTCCCGAGCAGCTGGGACTACAGGCGCCCGCCACAACGCCCGGCTATTTTTTTGTTGCAGTTTGGCCGGGGCTGGGTTTGAACCCGCCACCCTCGGTATATGGGGCCAGCGCCCTACTCACTGAGCCACAGGCACCGCCCCCTAGGAGTAGTTTTCATCAGATACCTTTGAACTTTGACTTACTAATATTATGACTGTGCTAAAGAACTGAATCTCCCAGGAACCTGACAACAGGGGAGAAAAGAGTAAAGAAAAATGGGATCCACTCACCATGTTGAGGAACCCATGACCACTTCCCAGTAGTGGCAGCCACTGTCGATGAATATATTTCCTGCTGCCCCATAGCACCCTGTGCCACTGAACCTCTCTGGGGTATGGCTCTTTTTCAGAGAGCTTTCATCCTTCTCCATCTGCAATCCATCATTGGAGATCTTCAACTTCCTATGAGTCATCTTGGGATCCAATTTAAAGGGCTGGCCTGGAAAAAAAGTAGAAAAAAGAAAAAGCATAATGAATTATTTGGAAATTTTACCTTTGTCCTCTAGAACCACCACTACCAGAGGAGCCAGACTATGAATGTTGGACAAAGGTAGCCTAGATATGATAATCATTCTTGGGTCAGCACAAGTCAGCTGCTGTTTAGATTAAGGAAGCAGACCAGAAGCCAGAATTTTCAAAAAAATAAGAATAAAGGTCAATCTCCAATAAAACAACCTTTGTGGAGGCATTTATTTTACCACTGTAGGGAGAAAATGTGGATGTCTCCTAAGAGCATTTCGCTGGAAGTCATATTCTAAAAGCATGTAGGCATTAATAAGCTGTCCTCTCATCATATATTATCAAATTTAAAAGGAGCTTTGCTTTATGTCAATAGGCAGTTTGAGATTTGTATAATTTTAAAGGAAGGAGTGTTATAATGTTTGAGGTGAGAGGGACTGATGACGTATTGGTGCTTGATGGCAGAATAAAAAATTTTTAAAAAACTAATGAGAGCTCAGTAGCAAGACAGGTTTTTACTTTCTTATGATCGGGATATAAGCAAAATATAACTGGGCAACTTTGTTAGAATGCCTGTTGTATAATCAGTAATCAGAGAAAATATCTGCTCTATAGAACCCTTCACAGCAGAGAATTCCTTACCACCATTATGGCAAAAGCCTTGTTGCCAGGGGGCCAATTATTGGGTATGGGAGGAGCTTTATAATACAAAACGTTCCTGTAACAGACACTATTGGCTAAAACAACACTCATTCCCTAAGTTTGCTCTCTTACCTACTTTTTCTATAGAGGCTGGAAAGGTTAAATACTCAATCTTCCAGCCTCTTTTGCTACTAGGAGCAGCTACTAAAATGAGGCAGAAGTCAGACAGAGTAGAGGAAACTTCTGAGATAGTTTCTGTTTCTCTGATAAAAGGGACAACCATCATGTGTACCAACCCCAGCTTCCTATCCTGAGAGTTAAGATGACACCTGAAGGTTGCATTGGCCATTTGCAACCACGTGGTGATAAGCCAATGCACAAAGGGAGAAGGAGCCTGCATCATTTATGACATCACAGAGTAGCTGCACCAGCCCTGAACTTCCTGCCACCTTCAAACTTCTTGCTGCATATCAGAAGAGAAAAAATATACTATTCATCTACTAACACATGCTATTTGTTAAGCTAAGTTAAGCTATGCTTTCTGTTATTTGAAGTAAAAAACATTCCTAACAGATAGGGCTTCTCTGAAGTAGGATTCTAATATTTAGATTAGCAGAATAATAATCTTTTACTCAATTGTGTCCCAAATCTGGGGGATGGTATGCAGAGAAAAACTCTTCACTAATATTCTCCAAGCTGCCAGTTATTTTATTTATAGCTCTGTGTTTACAAATCTCCCACAGGTACCAACAAACCCCCTGCCAAAGCACAAACTACAGTACTAAAACTCCCCTACCCAGCACCACTGCTCTCATGCACTGCAGTGTGTGCCTGATCAGGCCAAATGGACTCCACGACATGGGCAGGAAAACTGATCTTCCCTTTCAAAACTACCACAACATACTGTTTGTTTTAAGTCTGGTAGGTTCACTGTTCCGGCTCCCTGCTTGGTTTATGGCTTTAACAATGAAGATGTAGCGTGTCCCGCTCTGGAGTCCGTGCACCGTGTAGTGGTTCTGTTTAATGTTGGGCACAATCATCCAGCTATCCACTGAATTATACAGGCCTGGAAAGTGGGGAAAGGCAAAGACATTAACCAGCAGGTAAAAGAGATAGAGTGAAAAACACTGAAAATTCATCAGAAGCCCCACCCCACCAAGGGAATTCATTTTGTTTCCTTTTGAGTCTTGAAAGACATAATGAGATGAACCAGGACTATGATTCCACTATATGTTTTCTCCCACAGAGCTACATTTATGCCAAGCTCCTTGCTTCTGGCAATTGAGCACAACTACTAGCAAAAGTTAGGTTACTTCAATTTTCTACACATGGCAAAGTATACAAAGTCACAGAATCATCAGTCATATGGAGTCTCCAAATCTTTACCCCAAATGTCCATGTTTCTGAGAGCTGAGTTTGGTGTTATATGGATGGAGGAGTCCTATGCACAGCAGCACAGAACATGGAAACTCAAGAGCTGAAAGAACACCTAGACATCATATTTCCCTCATTTTACAAATAGGAAACTAAGATTGAGAGAAGAAAAGTAATTGCCCAAGGCCACAGATAATTGGTGACGGTGCTAACAGTATAACCCCAGTGTTTTAAAATCTTAGAGAGTGTGCTGTGAGCCGTGTGACGCCACGGCACTCTACCCGAGGGCGGTACAGTGAGACTCTGTCTCTACAAAAAAAAAAAAAATCTTAGAGAGTGTTCTCTTCACTATATCACAATTCATGGGGTGAATGACAATGTTCCTTTGTCTCTCTGTAAGGTAGTGAGGCTTTCACGGCTTATGATTCTACTCTCCCACCTCATCCTCACCCTTCCTTCCCAAAATAGCTGGGCTCCAGGGTCTCATAGGGAAGCCAAGGAGACAACATGATAACCAAAGGAAGATATCATCTCCTTACTCTGACACTATACATTTTTACCCCTTCCTGGCTTTAATTCCCATATTCATTTGGGGTTAAATGATCCAGAAACACTGTTGCCTGGAATCTTCTTCCCTTCTAAGTAGGGGGATCAGAGATTTAGGCTTCTGCTTTGCAAAGTCTTTAGACTTTAAACATTGACTTAAACAGGAGAAATGTAGATAATTAAAAACATACATTTGGCTGGCTTTCTGTAAAAGGGAGACCATCATTCTAGTCTGTGGATTATCTAGACTTCTTTCTTCTATTATCTGCTTTGTAATCAGTTTACCACTTTTAAGCCACAGTTAGAATAGAGGGTGGAGGAGGAGGGAAATGAGTGGCAAATTTACTCACTTCTATGCAGCCCTACTAAAGGAATTAGTGAGGTTGAGAATTTAAAACAGTAAGTCAAAGGGTTTTTAAATTAATTTGAGGGAAGACTGAAAAGCCAAATTAAAACTAGAAAGAAATATAATGAAGGACAACTATGATATAGAAAGAAGAACTAGTAAAGATACCCAGTGATTCTTATGAAAAGACAATAAGAAAAAGGGCCAGCATCAAAGTTTCAGGCCTTGCCTATCTATGTTCCAATGCACAGTATAAGTTATAAGCTGCACATGAAATTTTAATACAAAAAGGAAACTATACGATCTTCCAGATACACTTCTAACAATACAAAAACAAACTTTACGGCTGGGCGTGGTGGCTCACGCCTGTAATCCTAGCACTCTGGGAGGCTGAGGCAGGTGGATTGCCTGAGCTCACAGGTTGGAGACCAGCCTGAGCAATAGCAAGACCCTGTCTCTAAAAACAGCTGGTCATCGTGGCAGGCCCCTGTAGTCTCAGCTACTTGGGAGGCTAAGGCAAGAGGATTGCTTGAGCCCCAGAGTTTGAGGTTGCTGTGAGCTATGATGCCACGACACTACCAGGGGCAACAAAGCAAGAGTCTGTCTCAAAAAAAAAAAAAAAATCTAACCTTTACAATGAAGTACTACGCAGTCATAACAGAAGAACGAGGAAGATCTCTATCAACTGATATAGAGTGATTTCCAGGAAATCTTTTCAATTGAAAATAGTAAATTGTAAAAGACATAGATAGTATGCTATTTGTTTTGAGAGAAAGAAAGGCAAATAGGGCAGGTGTGTTGACTCACACCTATAATTCTAGCACTCTGGAAGGCTGAGGCAGGTAGATAGCTTGAGCTCAGAAATACAAGACCAGCCTGAGCAAGACTAAGACCTCGTCTCTACTAAACATAGAAAAATTAGCCAGGCATTGTGGTGGGTGCCTATAGTCCCAGCTACTTGGGAGGCGGTGGCAGGAGGATCGCTTGAGCCCAGGAGTTTGAAGGTTGCTGTGAGCTAGGCTGATGCCACAGGACACTAGTGTGGACAACATAGTGAAACTCTAAAGGAAGTGAGAAGGGAAGGGAAGGAGAGGAGAGGGGAGGGAAGGGAAGGGAGGAGGGGGAGGAGGTGGGAAGGAGAAGGAGAAAGAAAGGAGAGGGAAAGAAAGGAGGGGAAAAGGAAAGGGAAAGAAATGGAAGGGAAGGGAAAAGGGAAGGAAAAAGAACAGAAAAGGAAATGGGAAGGGGAAAAAGAAAGGAAAAGGAAGGAAAGAGAAGGAAAAAGGAATGTTTAGAAAGGAGAGACAAATAAAATGTACATATATTTATTTGAATTTACAAAGAAACAACAATAGCAATAGGAAGGATAAACCAGAAAATAATGAAGCTGGTTACCTACAAGGGACAGGGGTGGAGGAACAGGGTAAAAAGGATGTGGAGGGAATGACACTTCTCTGATTATATCTTTTTTGTATAGTTTTGTCTTTGGGAAACATTGTTGTTTTTAAAATTGTTGTTTTATAAATTCAAAAAAATTTAAATCGGCTGGACGTGGTGGCTCACGCCTTGTAGTCCCAGAGCTGTGGGAGGCCCAGGCGGGTGGATTGCCTGAGCTTGGAGATTCGGAGATTCGAGACCAGTATGAGCAGGAGTGAGCCAGGGTGAAACCCCGTCTCTACCAACAACAAAAATAAATAAATTAAAAAAAAAAAAAGCCTGGCATTGTGGCAGACATCTGTAATCCCAGCTACTTGGGAGGCAAAAGGAAAGAGAATCGCTAAAGGAAGAACAGAAATAAAAAAAGAAAACTTCAAGCGAAGAAGAATGAACAAGCAAGCTGAAACTGAAAGCAAAAATAAAAAAAAATTTAAAAAAAATTTAAATCCCCAAGGGATTTAAAATCCACAAGGGAAAGGTGGGGGACTAAAACCAAAGGGAAATTGAAACAAATGAGCCCAGTTGCACTTCACATGAATAACATAACCACACCAAAGCAGTGAGCGTGGAGAAGATATGGAAAGAAAACCTGAAGTATGGTCAGCAGGTTTGTTTTTGTAGTGGTATGGGCAAAGCAATTCTGACATTGTTTTAAATATATTATAGGATTGAGCAAATAAATATAGATATTGAAACTGGGCCCAGGGTTTATACTATGGAAGAAGAACATACAAATATTGAATAAGGGAAGACAAGAAAGAACCTATGGGAATGAATGCATTGGAATTGCAGGTATTTATGTGAATTTATGCTTCCATAAACATGCATATGTTTGTGTATGTGCACATATGTAAAGTATATATGCTTATATATTATATGTGTGCATATGTAGATTTTGTGTGCACATACACTGCCTAAGTCTTTGTCTCTAATATTCTCCTACTAAAAGGAACCAAGGCTCCTTGAAAAACGATGGTTGAGGGCAGCGCCTGTGGCTCAAAGGAGTAGGATGGCAGCCCCATATACTGGAGGTGGCGGGTTCAAACCCAGCCCCGGCCAAAAACTGGAAAAAAAAAAAAAAAAGAAAAGAAAGAAAGAAAAAAGACAGTTGATTTCAAGGCTGGGACAAGATAAAATAAAAATGAGCCTAGAACATTCTGTTATGCCAGAGAGTAAGGAGTACTTAAAAAAATGATGGGAGAATATCACAAGGTCCCTGGGGTGACCTTGAAAGGCTCACACAGGCTAAATTGAAACAATTTGAGCACCAAAACAAGTAAGAGTGGTAAAAAAATTTATAGAGTATGCTTCGGTCCCTACTGATATATACATAAGCAAATTGGGGAAACAGGAAATGGGGTTCTTTTTTTTTTTCTGAGATAGAGTCTCTGTTCCCCAGGCTAGAGTGTCCTGGTGCAGTCTAGCTCACAGCAACCTCAATTTCCTGGGTTCAAGCGATCCTCCTGCCTCAGCCTCCAGGGACCTGCCACAACACTTGGCTAATTTTTCTATGTTTAGTAGAGATGGGATCTCACTCTTGCTCAGGCTGATATAGAACTCCTGAGCTCAAGCAATTCTCCTGTCTTGGCCTTACAGAGTGCTAGAATTACAGGTGTGAGCCACTGCGCCCAGACAGGGCTCTTGCTTATAATAGAATGCCGAGTGCCACCTTGTAAATGTGGGAGGAAGTACTCAGCTGGAAAATCACCATTTTGTAATCATCACAGTAAAGACTGAATCAGGCAAGAATCATTAACTGATGCTAAAAGCGGAATGAGGGTAGAGGTGAGATGGGTTTGGTGAGGAAACAGGATATCTTCATGGTCTTAAAGTACCACAGATTGCTTATTAGTGGTAAAAGTAAAAGAAGTAACTACACAGTGAAGAAATCCGACAACCTAACTAGGTGATCAAAATTGTAATACTATCACCAGTGAAGAGTGAGTGAACACCATGTGCCTCCAGATATAGCACCCTAAGAAAGGACTGTACTGAATATAATCATGAGGAAAGATCAGACAAACACAAAATAAGAAACAGTATAATAAAATACAATATAAAAGGTACTTTTAAAGATGTTGATGTCCTTACAGACAAAGAAGGAGTGAGGAAGTGCTCCAGATTAAAGGAACCTGAAGAAATATGAAAATTAAATGTAATACCGGATCCTACCTAGACCATAGAGGACAACATTGGGTTCTTTGAATGGTACAAAGAATGCTGTTGGGTCAATCGTCAAAAATTAGAATGTGAATGGTGATTTATATTTTATTTTTACTTTTTTGAGACAGTATCACTTTGTCACCCTTGGTAGAGTGCCATAGCCTCATAGCTCACAGCAACCTCAAACTCCTGGGCTCAAGCGATCCTTTTGCCTCAGCCTCCCAAGTGGCTGGGACTATAGGAGTGCACCAGATGGGGGTCTCGCTCTTGCTCAGGCTGGTTTTGAACTCCTGAGCTCGAGCAATCTACCCACCTCAGCCTCCCAAAGTGCTAGGATTATAGGCATGAGCCACTAACACCATTTTGACAAACAGGAGTGTGACCATAAAAAGGATATCAAGATAGTAAAGGATCTTTTTTTTTGTGGTTTTTGGCCGGGGCTGGGTTTGAACCTGCCACCTCCGGCATATGGGACCGGCGCCCTACTCACTGAGCCACAGGCGCCGCCCAAGATAATAAAGGATCTTAAAACCATGTTATATGAGAAGCATCTTAAGAACCTAAGATGTAAATAATAATAATAATAATAATAAAAAAAGAACTGAAGATGTCTAACCTAGAAAAGAGAAACTTTAGAAGGGTCATAGGAACTACCTAAAATTATTTGAAGAACTATCATATGAAAGATGGATTAGGTTTGTTAGTGAGACACAACACAAATTGCCAGAACTAATATTAACTGATGGGTGTAGTTTTTATTTTATTTATTTTATTTTTTTAGAGACAGAGTCTCACTTTGTCACCCTCAGTAGAGTGCTGTGGTGTCACAGCTCACAGCAACCTCCAGCTCTTGGGCCTAGGCGATTCTCTTGCCTCAACCTCCTGAGTAGCTGGGACTACAGGCACCCACCACAATGCCCAGCTATTTTTTGTTGCAGTTTGGCTGGGGCTGGGTTCGAACCTGCCACCCTCGGTATATGGGGCCAGCACCATACTCCCTGAGCCACAGGTGCTGCCTGATGGGTGTGGTTTTATTCAAGGACTATTAAGTTTGAAGTCTAGCAAGATTGGGTTACATCTTGATTTCATCATTTTGTATCTCTGTGACCTTGGGCAATTCACTTAACTTGAGCCTCTTTTTCTTCACCTATAAATCAGAGTTAGTATCATCTATTTCACAAAGCTAACTGAGAACTCATGGGAACTAGATGAGATAATGTATGTGGATATATTTGTAAATGACAAAGCATACTACACATGTAAATTATTAATGTAATTGTTTACTAATATAAAGAGTTATGCCTCTTATAAAAAAAACTGGCAATTATTTATAGCTGCACGACAATTGAATGGGCTGTTTTTGTTAGAAGTGAGCTCCCTCCTTATCACTGGAAATGTTCAAGTTCAGACAGGCTGATCATCTACTGGGCATCCGGCAGAAGTGAAGAAGATTAGACTAGATAACTTCTAAGGTGCATCCCAACTCTAAGATGCTATTATCCTATCACTATTAAGAATTATCCTCTAAGCTGTTCTTTACAGGGCACTATATAGCCTTGGAAACAAAGGTGACAACCTTCTGATCTTTGTCACTTCTCAGGCTTATTCTCAACTCCTGGGAGAGGGCTGCTATCCCCGTAACAGGGAAGAGAAGCACAGTAGTTGGCTCTAAGACTTCCCAGAGTAGGAGTAACAAGTATGTTGGTGAAGCCTTAGAGTTCGTGATGTCACAACCTGTAGAACACCCAGGAACACAGCTACATGGGCCGAGTGGCTTAGGTTGGAGCTGCATGAGGCAAGTGTTTTTTAGAGTTTGACCTCCAAATGTCCTTTCATCTCCCCACCCCACCATTTTCACAAGCAAAAGTCTGCCCCAGAATTGTCACAAAATAGGAAAAGGAAGACTATCAGGAGGGTCTAGTTGGAAAATCTCCTCTCGTGCCAATCTTTGAAGTCAGACACAAAGCACAACACAAAGGTAAAGGAAAATTCTAATTTGTAGCTATGTACATGCGATCTTAGGGTGGCAATTGCTTCTAGTATTGAATCTACCTTTAATTCTGCTTTTGTTTCCATCTTCCCCAGTACATCGAAGGGAACTTTCAGCTCAAATCCACTTGACTGGCAATCAATGAGTGAAGTTCAGTTCCTACCCTGCTTTGTCTTATCCAATTCACCAGAAGATGAAACCGTAACATGTGAGCTAAACAAATTCTTTGTTAACTGCTTTCCTTTTGGGGCCCACTGACATGTTTTTATATTTAGTGTTATTCTTGATAGAAAGGGAGAAAGAGTAAAGGGAATATTGACAGAGGCAAGAGGGTTGTCACCACATTCATTGATACAAATTGGTATGGGAAAGGAAGTCTCTGAACATGATCTATTTTACCATGATAATGAAGTGAAAGCAGAGTCAAGGAGAGAGGCAGATGCTCACACACACAGAACTAGCAATGAACAAATACTGAGTGACATGGACTAATTGAGGAAAGGATAAGGATTATTACATAAATAAATGGGAGTAGCCCCAGTGACTGCCCAGAAAGGAAATACACAACTAGCTTGTCACCCATCAGCAAGGTCTTTGCAATGCCCTGGGGAGCTTACGCTGTCTATGAAACACTATACTAAACAACCTAACATGTCTTACAAACACTTGCCTCGTGGCGCCCCGGCCAATCTTGAGCAGCTTACTGCTTCCTTACATTTCCTTATCTCTGGCCACAGGCCCCAACTACACCATGACTTACTGATGAAGTTAGCCTGGCCAGTGAATATGGTGTACTGAAGCTCATAGGAGCTGATGCTGAACTCATCATCAGAGATCCAGTGGACAGTAATGGTGTCATGGGAGGCAGTACAGAGTTCCTCTCGGATAGATGGTGGGTTTGGGGCTGTAAGGAAAGGTGGAAAACGTAAGGAAAGCAAAATTTCTCATATGAAATTTTACAATCACTACTCTTCCTGCCTAACCCAACATCTCTTGGAGAGGAGGTTTTCTTTCTTTTTTTTTTTTTTTTATTAAATCATAGCTGTGTACATTGATATGATCATGAGGCATCATTCACTACCTTTACAGACTGTTTACCAAGTTTCACATATACCCTTGTAAGATGGGGATTGGTGGGATTACACCAGAGAGGAGGTTTTCTTAACAGAGAATCATTAGGTTGCATGAACCGTACAACCTAAAGCAAAATGCTGGGACCTCCAGCTCCCCCAAACCACTTTTGCTATAATAATAAAGATGTTTCAGGCAAAGATATAAGCCAAATTATTGTGATGGTTGCCTCAATTGTCTAGTCTGCCCATACATGGTATAAGCACTTATACAAAAACAGAGCAAAGTGGTCACACAGTTGTTCTTAATACATGGCCCTCAACCCATTGCTTTTTATTTCAAAATAAGTTTTATTATATGTTTTTGGCAGTATAGTCAAGTGCCAGGTAATATGAGTTCCCTCGTCTGTGAATAGGGAAGATTTACTGTAAGGATTAATAATACAAAATTAATACACAATGTTTGGCATTAAGTAGATATTCAGTAAATGACATCTATGATAATATATTAACAAAATAGCTGCAAATATAAAATTCACAGTCATTATTCTAATTTAGAAAGGCATAAAAGTTAGTTTGTGTGTATTTTTTCTCATGAAATGATCATTCAATAATCCTGAAGGTAGCCAACACTTAACAAGCTGGTTGCAGCTCTCATTTTCTAAAATAGTCTGCAAGCCATGTATTTCTCACACTTTTCTCCCTGATCTAATAATTCCTAAGTTCTCTTAAAACCATTTGGATAGTACCTGTATCTATGTGGGACATTCTGTAACATTCTTAACAAGCAATAACATATTACAATTGACTTCTAAGGACTAAGCTGTTAGCACTTCCTTGTTTTTGCCCTTAAGTTTGGAATGTATACTCAGTCTGATCCCATAAAGATTTTAAAATCATCTCTATTTTCTGTTATACGAACTAAAATATATTCTTTCTAAAAAGATACATGCATCACTTTAACGATTATAAAAACATTTTCATTGTAAATATCCTTTTCAGATTATTTTTAAAAGCACACCAAAAGAAAAAAATTAAAATGGGAAGGAAAACACAGTATTTTCACACCTGTTAAATAATCTAGCCCCTCCAGCAGTTTCTTTTCTCTGGAAAAATCTAAAGCAAAGTTTTCAAAGGCATCATTAAAATTGATGTCTGGAATCAGAACTTGAGAAGATGCAGTTGCCATAGCGACCCTGAAAGAGAGAAAAGTACATCAATATACATCAAAATAGGTTTGCAACCTTCATCCAGTGTTTGATTTCTGGTTTAACAAGGTGAAAATAAATGACTTGTAAGGCTTGATTCATTAAGTGAAAACACTGTATATGTGCTTTTCCAATGGAAGCCATTTAAATTTTAATCATCAGGAACCAATTAAGAGTTATACCATATTTATTCACATATGTTCACCCCTCAAACACACTCCTTCCTCCATCCTGACTTAATTTTGAGAAGTAAATACAGGATTTTTTCCCTTCTGCATCATTTTCCATCTGGCAGGCAGCATCAAAACTAAACCTCTGAAGGCTTTGTAAGAGCAGTTTGAAAGATTTTTTTTCTCCCTCTCTACTTTATTTTATGCTAATCAACAAGCCAACATGCTAGGTTCCCTTATATACATGCTTTATTTGATCTTTTACAATAGTTACGTTCCATTTTATTATCCTTTAATTATGATAGTTATAGTTATAGTTATGATATACTAATTATAAGAGACTCAAGAACAGGGTTCATATTTTGTGCTCTTATGTATTCCATGGTCCCTAACACAGTGTTGGACACATAATGAAAAACTAATTGTTGAAAGAATAACTAAATGACTAATAACATCACAACTTCTAACATTTATTGAGTGTTTAGTATATATATATATATGGCACTGTGCATGCTTTTTACATATATTATCTAATTTACTCCTTACCATCCACCTGTGAAGTGGATGTTACTTCTATTTCACAAATGAAAATGATGACACATTGAAAAAATAAGTAACTTGACCAAGATCACACAACCAATAAAGGTCAGAAATATAACCTACATCTATCTGATTCTAAACTCTATACCATTAACCATGCAGATTGTTCTTTTTTTTAAGAGGTATATATTATACTCTTCAGCAATTCTTAACCAAGATTACATTATCAGAATTATTTGGGGAAACTATACGTGTTTAGGTCCTGGGCCAGATCTTCTGAATCAGACCCAATGAAGATCCTTGAGCATGCAAATGACAGGGTGGAAATAAACATATACATGGCAACAATAGGTCAGAGTGGAGAGAAAAGGCATCGAATGCAGAAGACCAGAAAGGAAACTTCTATGGTAAACTAGTTGTAGGGGATGAAGAGTTGAACAATATATGTATGTATACCCTGCTATGTATCTACCAACAGTACCTCTTAGCTGTTTCTGAAAATAGAAATGTTTCAGGTATAAACTACAAGCTAAATGAAAGTCTTTTCTCAGTGCAATCTTTAAAGTCTCACACTGAATTGCCAGCTTCCAGGAATTGGTGAGTAAGGGGACAACAACCTCTTTAGGGTAGACTTAACCCAGAATATTAGCTCATGAAATTTCTTCCTGACCTCCTCAATCTTCTTTCTTTCTTCCATCCCTCTATCCAATACT
Organism: Nycticebus coucang; assembly: GCF_027406575.1. Lineage (NCBI taxonomy): Eukaryota > Metazoa > Chordata > Mammalia > Primates > Lorisidae > Nycticebus > Nycticebus coucang. Next base: position 133,492,780 of record NC_069804.1, read on the forward strand.
TATAAAGCACAACCGATGCATTAGGCACTGTGCTGAGCACTAAAAATACACAGAAGAGAACAAGCTTATTGTGGTCCTTGCCCTCAAGAGCTTACACATTGTGAAGTAGAAAGACATTAAGTAGTCAACACAAGTACTGCTACAAGAGCCATGTTCAGGGACTTGGAACTAGGAATATCTCCCCCTAGGAAATTCCTTTTAAGCAATTACCTGGACAAGGAGGAGTTAGCTAAGCCATGACTATGTGGACATGTGCAGAGAATAAGGCAAAGTCATGCAGGACACCATAGGCCAGGGTACAAACTTTGAATTGTATCTTAAGTACAGATATAATGGGAGCCACTAAACATTTTTTTTTTTTTTTGTGGTTTTTGGCCGGGGCTGGGTTTGAACCCGCCACCTCTGGCATATGGGACCGGCACCCTACTCCTTTAGCCACAGGCGCCACCCAGAGCCACTAAACATTTTAGCAGAGGAGTGATATGTTCAAATTCATGTTTCAAAAAAAAGAAAAATCCATGTTTCAAGAAGAGTACTGTGGTTTCTGGTGGCTAGCCTGGAAAGGACCAAAATTAGAGGCAGGCAGACCAGATTTTAAGGTGTCAGGAAGGAGCAGAAAGTAAAGTGATGACAGAAGATAGACATGGAAAATAAAATGGACATGGAAGATAAATGGAAAGAGTTAATTCATAAAGCAATAAAAATGGCTAATAAATATATTAAAATGTCCAACTATGTTCTGAAAGATGGCATCCCAGAAAAACCATTAAGTTAAAATTCAAAAAATAAATGAAATTAAAACTTAAAAGTCCAACTACATGAAAAAGCAATGAAATGTAAACTGTGGTAGCATTTAGATTACAATTAAATGACAATATAGGAGCCATTTATGCTTATATTCAATAATGCCTACATTTTTGTATTAGGCTTGAAATTAGTACACATTTTGGAGGCCAATTTAGCATTAAATATCAAAAGAGAGTTTAAAATGTAAATATTCTTTGACATCACAGTTCTGCTTTATAATATTTTTAGTATGGAGATAACTGAGACCATGCAAAGATACTGCTACAAATAGGTTGGATAGATGACTCTCAAGTCAGACACATAGGAGCCATCTACTCTACCTACACCATGGGTTATACCTGAGCCTACCAAAAGAAGATTCATATAGAGAGCAGGGAATCATCAACATCTATTCTATAGGTAATTGTGAGGAAGGAGAAATAAATCTTACATTTCTTAGTGGCCTTGAGAATGCAGCAGATGGTTGCAAAAGAACTCCTCCTCCAGAGATAAGAAGGAACTTTACAGGGAGCGGAAATAACCTTGAAAAAGACTATGTAACAAATAACAGCACCCCGGTTTCTTGAGAAATATTATCATTAACTCTATATGATTTTTTTCCTACTAGCTAAAAACTTTCATGATCTAACATCTATAAACTATACCTTTGTAACTGTTACTAATCTGAGAAAAAAAGCATAGAAGGGTTTGGAAAGAACTATTCCCCAGAACTCAGCATTTTATGCCTCGAGGTACCTGAGTTCTTGCTGCCAATTAAAAATTCCTTTCTCTCTGTCTGTCTGTCTCTCTATCTCTCTCTCTCTCTCTCTATATATATATATATAGATAGATAGATAGATAGATAGATAGATAGATAGATAGATTTTTTTTTTTTTTTTGCAGTTTTTGGCTGGGGCCGGTCTGAACCTGCCACCTCCGGTATATGGGGCCGGCACCTTACTCCTTTGAGCCATAGGCACTGCCCCCTTCCTCTATATTTTCAGTATAAATGTCTGTTACTTTCTGTTTCCTGCAACAATTGAAGTCCTAGGAACTAATAAGTTTGCAACAAGAAGAATGTGCAGTGAGAAAAGAGAATAGCCTAAGACAGGATCACAAGTAATAGCATTAAAGGAATGGGTCAAGGAAGAGTTGGTCACAAAAGTTTAAAAAAAAAACTAGATAAGAAGAAAACCAGGAATATTCATGGCAACCAAAAGCACAGGAATTTCAAGTAAAAATAGTCAGTAGGGACAAATGCTACTGATAGATCAAACAAGATGAAACGGTAAGATAAAACAAAGGAGTGTGTATGATATTTGGCAACAAGGTATTCATCTGGTGACCTTCAAAAGAACACTTTCCCACAGTTCGTTTATGCCTCAGCTGGGAAGGACGTGTTGAGATTGGCATATCCATCAAGGACAATAACTACCCTGGCTTACAGTGCTTTGGCCAAACCTCAGATGCATGGCCTCTTGGCCAGGCGCCTGTGGATTCATATTGTTTGAGTATTTGCTGTATCCCGGGCGGTTGCAGCTTTCTATAAGTATGCTGTGGCTGAACCAAGAAAGAAGGCATATGCAGATTTCTACAGAAATTATGATTCTATGAAAGAGTTTGAGGAGATGAGGAAGGCTGGTATCTTTCAGAGTGAAAAATGATTTTGGAATATAAAGAATTTCTTTGGGCTATTTACATAGAAGTTTGTCACTGACCTGTGTTCCTGAACTATGAATATGAATGATAAATAAACTATTAATAAAAAAGAAAAACAAAAATTTTCAATGCTATGGTAATGGGAGAAAACACTTCAGAGTAGGGATAATTAAACACAGTGGTTTAAATAGATACTTTATCTTTGCTTTCATGAAATTCCACTGAAATGACAGTCCAAGAATGAAATGTCATAAACCCAAAAAGAGAATGGAAAAGAGATGCAAACGAGTAAGAGATTGTCAACAAATGTTTGGAAGCTAAAAAGGGATGGATGGTGTGGTAACCAACAACAGACCAGAGAAAGCTGGATCAGAAAGCCAACACGCTGATTTAGTGCCACAAAAAGTTGAAAGTTTGCATGAGGAACAGCTAGATCCCCAGATCCACTAAACCAGAGACTGCCTTTCCCTCATCCTGGCAGGAGATGTGAGGTTTACTTTCTGCTGAGCTTTGACATTATATTAAAAGCAGTCTTAAAACATCTCAGCTCCCTTTCCCTGCTTGGCTTCTAGAATGCTGGCAATCAAGCTTATATCCTCCCCCACCAAAAAAAAAAAAAAAAAAAAGCCGGGAGGTTGGAGGATTCCTTCCAAGGGAAAATGTTCCAAGAGAAAACACCTACAGAAATGACACTTGGGGTCCTTCAATAAAAAGCTGGCATTCAGCCTTAGAATTCTATAGCAAAGTTCACTAAATGCCCCACCTATTCCCAGTCATCTTTTAGTGCTTATATTTAAACGAACAGGCAAAAGCTTACCAGATATTTAGGAAAAGACACCAACAGAAACAAACTAACAGCAAAAAGAATCTTGGAGGAAACAGACAATGCAAGGTTTAGAAGAAAACTTTTAAAGTGATAATATCCATAGGTAGAAAAAACCAAATAGTTTGTCTATACAAAGCAAAAACAGAAAACTAAAAAAGATACGAAGATCAAGAGTGACCTCTTGTAAATACAAATATGAATGCTGAAATTAAAATATCAATAGGTCTCTCCCTCCACCGCCTCCTAATGTGCACAACGTGAGGGTGTTCAGCACTCCCCATGGGTGAAGGACTCAACTACAACTTGAACTTTACCTTATTTGTACCTTCATATCAACCTGAAATTTTAAAAAAATCAGCAGAAGGATTGAACAAAAAATTAAGGAAATATTTTTCTGAGACAGTAAAATGAGAAGACAGTCGTCATGGAAAATAGAAAACAAAACATTTTTTAAATCAAAAGGGAAAATTTGGTATTTCCAACATGACTATAAATTATTATCTCAGAAAGAGAGAATAAAGGGAAGAAAATTATTAGTGAATAACACAAGAAAATCTCCCAGAACTAGAAGTCACTAGTCTTCAGATTGGAAAAACCCACTGAGTCCCCAGCATAAATGAATGCTAAAAGACCCAGAACCAAGGCAGATCTTGGAGAAATTTCAAAAAAAAATGTTAAAGATAAAATCTTTAAAGCTTTTAGATTTTTAATGGCAATTACCAAAAAATATGAAAGATAACAAGTGTTGGTGAGCATGTAGAGAAAGGGGGAACACCCTTGCATACTGTTGGTGGGAATGTAAATTGGTACAGCCATTATGGCAAATGATATGGAGGTCCCTAACAAAACTAAAAATAGAACTACTACAATCAGCAATCCCATTTCTCAGTATATACCCAAAGGAATCAAAATCAATTATTCTGAGGAAAATCTGCACTCCTGTTACTAGACAAAGAGGGTCTGGCTGCCTGTTACTGTCAGCCAATATGCAGAGACAGGGATAGGTCCACCAAATTTTGTCAGAAGGCCAGGATTCTGAAGGCCAGTGAGAGTAGCCTCTCCAAGACTGTTCTGTTCTTTCATTTCCAAAATTACAGTTTTATACATAAAAGTTCAAAGTGAAGACCAAGTTAACCCTTATCTTAAACAATAATCGGCAGAACCCATAACTCATAGTAAACAATAATCAGTATAACTCATGACCCCAAAACAACATTTCAATTCAAAAGTTAATCTCCTAAATCAATCCACCTAAACTACTCAAGATAGGCATCTTAGGGTGGGAGCTAAATTTATAAAACGATGAGAATGGGAGACAGGGGGTGAAGGTCAGGCAGGACTTAAAAAATAAACCTATCAGACCAACTGTGTCATGTCTGCCCTAGCCTGACAGACTCTATCTAATTCTCACTACATGTGCTTTTATTCCCCACTCTTATTACTACTACATTTCATATCTATACAATAGATTTTAAATAGAAATAATGACTACGATTTACTGCACTTGTCCTGAGATTGAACTTATTTGGGGAAGGGATAGGTTTGAAAGCACATATAGTGAGAATAAGATGGAGTCTGTCAGGCTAGGGCAGACATGACATAGCTGGTCTGCTCAGTTTAGGTCCTGCCTGATCGTCACCCCCTGTCTCCCATTCTTACTGTTTCGCAAATTTAGCTCCCACCCTAAAGAAACCTATCTTGAGTAGTTTAGGTAGATTGATTTAGGAGATTAAATTTTAAATTAGAGTGTTGTTTATTGTTTATGAGTCATGGGTTCTGCCGATGACCATTTAAGATAAGGGTTAACATGGTCTTCACTTTGAACTCAAATGCATAAAACTGTAATGTTGAAAATGGAAGAACAGAACAGTCTTGGTGAGGCTACTCTCACTGTTCTCCTGAATTTCGGCCTTCTGACAAACAAAGTTTGGTAGACTTAGCCCTGTTTATGCATATTGGCTAACAGTGACAGGCGGCCAGACCCTCTTAGTCTGGTAACATTTCTGGCGACACAAAGGAACCCCTAGACTGCTCAGTTAAGTAGTGTGTTAAGTACTGCTGTGCAAGCCTAGCGGTTGCCTGGAAAAGGGGGCCTGGGGTGTCAGTGCTCCAACACTCCTAGCAGCGCTGCCAGATTTCTCCTGGGAGTCTTGGGGCTGTCCTCTCACTCACCATCGCTAATAACTAAGGTCCATGTGCTTTATTCTGGTTGTGCACTGAGAACTTTAGTTCTCCTCAGTTCTGGTTTTATTCTGGAGAAATCTGGTGTTTCTATATCTAGTTGGTATTATGGAAGCTCAGGTCTCCTGATTGTGTGCGGAGAACTTTAGATCTCATCACTTTTGAGTTTGTTCTCAAGAAATCTGGTGTTTCTGTATCTATCTGGTGTGTATCATGGAAGCTCAGGCCTCAACCTCAAATGACAGCCCATTGGGGCATATTCTGTCTGATTGTTCTCATTATGGGTACCTACCTATAATAAAAAAGCAATGAAATTTTACTATAACACAGCCTGGCTGATATATCATCTTGACTCTAGAGAAAAGTGGCCTTTGAATGGATCTCTGAATCATTATAATGATATTACATCGTTTAAAATAACAAGTCTGGTTAAAATACTTAACTTTGTTTTTTCTTGGTAGAATTTATTAATTTAAAAGCAGTAATTAGGGCGGCGCCTGTGGCTCAGTCGGTAGGGCGCCGGCCCCACATACCGAGGGTTGCGGGTTCAAACCCAGCCCTGGCCAAACTGCAACAAAAAAATAGCCGGGCGCTGTGGCGGGCGCCTGTAGTCCCAGCTACTCGGGAGGCTGAGACAAGAGAATCACGTAAGCCCAAGAGTTAAAGGTTGCTGTGAGCCGTGTGACGCCACGGCACTCTACCGAGGGCGGTACAGTGAGACTCTGTCTCTACAAAAAAAAAAAATAAAATAAAAGCAGTAATTAAAACTGTATTTATGGCCAGGCACAGTAGCACATGCCTGTAATCCTGGAATTTTGGGAGGCCAAGGCAGGTGGATTGCTTGAGATCACAAGTTCGAGACCAGCCTGAGCCAGAGCAAGAACCCAACTCTTCTAAAAATAGAAAAACTGAGGCAAGAGGATCATTTGAACAGAAAAGTTGGAGGTTGCTGTGAGCTGTGTAACACCACAGCACTCTACCCAGGGTGACCACTTGAGACTCTGTCTCAAGAAAAATAAATAAATAAATAAATAAACAATACAACTATATATATATATATATCTAATTTACAGGGTGTAAAAATAGTTAACTGAAAAATAACTAAAACCTAGGTAAACTGCTAAGATAAGTAAATTAGGTAATTAGGTAATTAAAAGATTAATAGTCTAAATAAAAATATGTATTTAAAAGCTGGTAAATATGAGGCAGTGCCTGTGGCTCAAAAAGTAGGGTGCCAGCCCCATATACTGGAGGTGGCGGGTTCAAACCTGGCCCTGGTCAAAAAAATAAAAAGATTAAAAAAAAAATCTAAAAAAAAATTAAAAATAAATAAATAAACAAAAGCTGGCAAATATAAATTCTGCTTCTATCTGTATGTCTGTCTGTATTTCTGATTATGTCATGTGCCTGTGATATTTCATTATCAAAATATGCAAAAGAGCCTTAATTAATAGGCTTAAGGGGAAAGAAAAAGCGCTTATATCAAGTATTTTATCAGGAAAACAGAAAATAACTCAAATGCCTTTTTGTTCAGATGACCATGGTATTTTTTGATAAATAAAATTAGTTTTAAACCTGTTATTAAAGCTCAGATGTTCAAAGATTATAAAACTGCCACCTCTGTAATATTTCTAAATGTGCTAGATTTCACTGTGAGCTTAAGTTCTTGATACTGAGCCTCTCAATTCTGAGGTCTATAGAGGTAGCTAAAGGACATGTTCTACTTAGGCCAGAAGCTATAGGGCATTGTCTACCTTACATGGTCCCTTCTTCCCTGCTCCAACTTTCCTCCCTGGCTATTCTGGGAGAAACTGAACCCTCCTGTCTCCCTGCTTTCTGTCTTGAACTATGTACTTGGTAAATGAATTAAAAATACAGATAGGTCCTGTCCTTTGCAGCCATCTTTGATGCCACATGGCTGTGTGAGACTTAGAAGGACAAGGAAAAGATGTTAGAGATGGTGTCTATGTTGTGGTTTCAGAACACACTTCAGTAACTTAAAACCTTAGTCACGGGCGGCGCCTATGGCTCAAGGAGTAGGGCGCCGGTCCCATATGCCGGAGGTGGCGGGTTCAAACCCAGCCCTGGCCAAAAAACCAAAAAAAAAAAAAAAAAACCTTAGTCACGTTATGTTTCATAAAATGTCTGGGTCATTTGTAACATGTAATACTTCAGCTGTTTAGATTGTTTGGAACCTGACTCTTTGTCAAAGAATAAGATTTTTGCCATTTAAATCTAATTAGGCAGGACACAGTGGCACAATGCCTGTAATCCTAGCACTCTGGAAGGCTGAGGAGGGAGGATTGCCTGAGCTCAGGAGTTCAAGACTAGCCTGAGCAAGAGCTAGACTCTGTCTCTAAAAATAGCCAGGCCTTATGGTAGGCACCTATAGTCCCAGCTACTCAGGAGGCTAAGGCAAGAGGATCGCTTGAGCCCAAGAGTTTGAGGTTGCTATGTGCTATGACACCACAGCATTCTACCCAGGGCAACAAAGTAGAACTCTGTCTCAAATTTCAAAAAAAGAATAATTATTCTCCATCTAGGCTTTTCTTTTTTTTTTAATTGGCTTTGCTGGAACCTTTCATAAGGAATTTCAGGTTAGACTTGGAAGCCTCTCACAAGCCTAGGTTTCATCTGTCCCACTAGATGCCTGTGTGCATTGGGTAAATTTCTCTTCTTTTGAGGTCCCAAAGCAAATTGGGATTCCTGGACCTGTCAGATAGTGACATTCTTTACTCACCACAGATCAGGAAATTATTGAGTAGGTAACAGGACAGTTTTTCCTATGGACTTTTTATTGACCTTATAAAGTCAACCTTACTTCCTTAACACAGTCTGGACACCTCTGAAAATGTCATTCCAGTCAAACCCTTGGTAAAATAACCACTGTCTTTTATTGTGTCCTACAGAAAAAAACAAATTCTTACTGAACTCATGCAAATAAATTCCAGCCTTGTCTTCAACACCAGCTCATAGAATGAAACATAACTGTTTAACTAAACTGATCTGTTAACAGGATGGCCAAAGAATATAAAATTATATACATTAGTCTTACTTTCTCTGATTTATTTTTTCTTCCTGCTTCTTAGCCTTAAGATAAGATATTAGGTTTTAATATGTAAAATCTTTTAATTTCAAAGTGGGCACTGAAACAAATTAAAAAATTTTACCCCAAAGTACATGTCTCTGACATATTTTGGGATGAATTCCCCAGAAATAACATTATAAAAGCTTGCTTAGAATAGTTGTCCTAATCTCTAGACTATATGCCATAAGAAGTGTGATTAGAGATTTGTCTTTGACTCTAAGACTGATGGGGGAAAAAACTGCAAAAGCCTTAAGGCTCAACAAAGATCGCCTGTTGGCTACACTGGAAGGAATCAGTGCAGTATTAAACACTATTTTCTATGTCTATACAGATACCACAGGAGAAATTGGAAACTGAATAAAATTTCTCAGTAAGTGGTATAGCTACTACATGACCTCAAAAGTAGCCTCACACTTAACTGATTTTCAGGAATATTCACTTGAATTGGCTAGAACTTCAGATCAGTTCTAATAGACTCTTAAAACTAAGTGTTATCTTAAGAACTGTGCTAAGGGCGGCGCCTGTGGCTCAAGGAGTAGGGCGCCGGTCCCATATGCTGGAGCTGGCGGGTTCAAACCTAGCCCCGGCCAAAAAACAAAAAACAAAAAAAAAAAAAAAAAAGAACTGTGCTAAGGCTGTAAATAAGAATACTAATGTTCTCATCATATAAATATTAGCCTCAAAACCCAGAACTTACAGATATTGGTAGGTGACCGCTAAATAGTTTCATTCTGGACACAACCCTGACTTTGTCCCTGTCATTGTAAAGAAGCCAGATTGAGTCTCTATTTACTTCGTTACCCTGGATTAGTTTTGAGATACATATTTTCCAGAGCCTTCTTTCCAGTAACAGACCCACCCAGACCAAGGAACTTATTCAGTTGGCCTTGGACCCTTTACTTAAGATGACTTTTTTGAGGCCTCCAACAGATGACCTTTTGATCTTTGACATGGCATGGCTGGCCACCTCCTGAGCTACACTATGCCACAGTCTGAATTGCTTAAGAAGTGGCCCCTTGCCCTGCTTCCTGAAACCTACATACGTTCCAGGTGGTAACCAGGTTATCTGCAGGACTTGGAAGGAAAGACCTAATGAACTCAAGGGAAAGTGGACTGCTCTCTGGGACATCCTACTTGCAACCCCTACAGTGGTCAAGGTGTCTGGATTACATCATTCCCATATCTAGCCTTATCCCCCTGAGAAAAACCAGTGAACTCAAGAGGGACCAGTAGACTGCAGAACTGTGTGGAGATGAGGTTAAAAGCTTCAATTGTTGGGACAGGAAGTATATTATTCTCACACATCTTTGTTTTTTATTATATTTAAAGTGCCCCTTGTTGTCTTTTATTAACTGTGCTACATGTTATTCCCCAAATAACTTTAAACCTGTTACCGGATGAAGAGGGTCTGGCCACCTGTCACTGTCAGCCAATATGCAGAGATAGGGATAGGTCCACCAAACTATTTGTCATAAGGCTGGGATTCTGGAGAACACTGAGATGAGAGTAGCCTCTCCAAGACTGTTCTGTTCTTCCATTTCGAACATTACAGTTTTGTACATTTAAGTTCAAAGCAAAGACCATGTTAACCCTTATCTTAATAATCAGCAGAACCCATGACTCATAAACAATAAACAACATTCTAATTTAAAATTTTAATCTCCTGGCTTGGTGCCCGTAGCACAATGGTTATGGCACCAGCCACATACACCAAAGCTGGACGGTTCAGACCCAGCCAGGCCAGTTAAACAGCAATGACAACTGCAACAATAAATAGCCGGGTGTTGGGGCGGGTGCCTGTAGTCCCAGCTACTTGGGAGGCTGAGGCAGGAGAATAACTTAAGCCCAAGAGTTTGAGGTTGCTGTGAGCTGTAGATGCCAAGGCACTCTACCCAGGGCAACATAGTGAGACTCTGTCTCAAAATAAATAAAATAAAATAAAATTTAATCTCCTAAATCAATCTACCTAAACTATTCAAGATAGGTGTCTTTAGGGTGGGAGCAAAATTTATAAAACAATAATAATGGGAGACAGGGGGTGAAGGTCAGGCAGGCCCTAAACTGAGCAGACTAGCTGTGTCATGTCTGCCCTAGCCTGACAGATTCTACCTTATTCTCACTATATGTGCCTTTACTCCCATGTTCACTTCAGCTTTATTCACAATAGCCAAGATATGGATAGACTCGATCTAAATGGCCATCAATGGATGAACGGATAAAACAAAATATGACACACACACACAATTGAGCACTATCCAGCCTTAGAAAGGAAGGAAATCTTGTCATTTGCAACAGCACAAATGAACCTGGAGGACATTATGCTAAGTGAAATAAGCCAGGCATGGAAAGACAAATACCACATGATCTCACTTATATGTGAAATCTGAAAAAGTCAAGCCCATATGAGAAGAGAATGGTTATCAGAGGCTGGTAGGGGGAAGGGAGAATGGGAAGTTGGTGGTCCAAGAGTATAAAGTTTCAGTTAGACAGGAGGAATCAGTTTCTGAGATCTATTACTGTGCAATAAGATGACTATAGTCAACAATATATATTGTATATTTCCAAATAGCTAAGAGGGTAATGTCAAATGTCTCACCACAAAAAAAACAAGTGAGCTAATGGGTATATTAATTGGTTTGACTTAATCCTTCCATATTATATACATACAGCAAAACATCACATTGTATTCTATTAATGTATACATTTATGATTTGCTAATTAAAAATAATGCTAAAAAAAGTATCCAGTGCACTCAATGCTAATATGAAACCAATATATAAACTACATACCTACACAAAAGAAAAAACACAAGTACAGGGTAGCTGTAAAGTTCATCTGCAATTTAAAATAGTTTGCAATTTGGGGCAATGCACTGCGGCTCACGCCTATAATCCCAGCCCTCTTGGAGGTCGAGGCAGGCAGATCACCTGAGTTCAAGAGTTCGAGACCAGCCTGAGCCAGAGTGACACCTAGTCTCTAAAAAATAGGCAGACATTGTGGCGGGTGCCTGTAGAGTCCCACCTACTTGGGAGGCTGAGGCAAGACAATCTCTTGAGCCTGAGTTTAAGGTTGCTGTGAGCTATGATGCCAGAGCACTTTACTGGGGGGCAACAAAGGGAGACTCTGTTTCAAAAGTAATTAAATAAAATAGTTTGCGATTTAAATTGCACACGAACTTTATGGACATCCTGTATAGTCTAGCCAGAGGGAGGAGAGAGGAGGGAAGAGTAAAGGGTGGGTTCTTGCCTAAGGTGCACAATGTGAGGGTGTTCAGCACTGCCCCTGAGTGAAGGGCTCAATTACAACTTGAATTTTATCTTAGAAGTGAAAACAATGTAACCTAAATATTTGTACCCTCATATTAATCTGAAATTTAAAAAAATAAATCAGGTCACCATTTTAAGTAAAAAAAAAATGACAATTTTCAAACCTTCTAGATTTTAAAATATAGGTCACATTCAAAAGATGAGGAATCAAAATGGCAGTGACCTTCACACAACATTGAAATCTGGAGACAATGGAGCCATGCCTCCAAAATTATAAGGAAAATTTATTTCCAACCTATCCAGTATGAAAATTAATTAAAAATATTTTTAGACTCAGCTCCTGTAGCTCAGTGAGTAGGGCACCGGTCACATACATCGAGGTTGGCAGGTTCAAGCCCAGCCCAGGCCTGCTAAACAACAATGACAACTATAACAAAAAATAGCCAGGCACCTGTAGTCCCAGCTACTTGGGAGGCTGAGGCAAGAGAATCACTTAAGCCCAAGAGTTTGAGGTTGCTGTGAGATGTAATGCCACAGTACTCTACCAAAGGCAGCACAGTGAGACCCTGTCTCAAAAAAAAAAAAAAGTATTTTTCAGACAAAATGTTCTTTAAAATTTATTCTACATACACCAATCTTTCTTAAGAAACTATGAGAGCATTTGTTCAAAGAAATGATGGGGTTAAAATGGTATAGGAAAGAGAAATCCAAGCAGAGCTTGATAAATTCCCTAAAATTAAATAGAGCTGAGAATCCAGGGAGACTAAATTGGCTGGAGTACAATAGGAGTACCAGAGGGGAAAAGGCCCCAGAGAGAGAATTCTGGAGACCTTCAGAGGTTTTTCCTCTAGTAGAATACTGATCAGTACATGCATGTGAGGAAACTACTCAATTCTGGGGAAAGAGCCACCCAAAAAGCTTAGAGGGAACAATCTCTGATACTCATACAGGACCAGGAATAGTACTGTTCCTATCAGCTAAACAGAAAATTCTCCTGATTCACAGCACACTGGGTTGATACTCAGAAAAGGGTTTTGCCTCAGTAGTGGGAAAAAATTGTCTCTAGAAGAATATGTTCCAGCTCCATCATATTCTTCTTAGTAAAGTATCTCAAGAATGGAAAAAAAAGTATCTGATGTACTCAGCCCTACTATGAAACTAATTTATGGCTTTCACATGAAAGCTATAACCCAGTTATAACCTAAGAATAGGGGGAAGGGGAGAGAGGAGGGAGGTGGGCAGAGGGAGAGTGATTGGTGGGATTACACCTGCAGTGCATCTTACAAGGGTGTATGTGAAACTTAGTAAATGTAGAATGTAAATGTCTTAACACAATAACTAAGAAAATGCCAGGAAGGCTATGTTAACCAGTGTGATGAAAATGTGTCAAACAGTCTATAAAACCAGTGTATGGTGCCCCATGATCACATTAATGTACACAGCTATGATTTAATAAAAAAAAATTGTCTCTAGACTAAACACTGCTCCAATCCCATCTAACAAATCTTAAAAGCAAGACTTAAAAGGATCAAGCTATTTTCAAGTAACTTAACTGTGTCCCACAACAAAGCTTAAGAATAGGGATTTTTTTTGTAGGAATAGGAATATAAAAATATACAACACTCAAGAGGAAATTCACAAAGTCTGGCATACAGTGAAAAATTACCAGACATGCAAACAAATCTAGAAAATACATAATTAGGAGAAAAATCAACCGATCAAAACTGACACAGATCTGACACAGATGTTGGAATTAGCAGGCAAGGTCATTAATTAAAACAGCTATTGTAACTGTATTCCATGTATTAAAAAATGTAGAGGGAAGGCTGAATATCTTAAAAGATGGAAGACATAAAAAAGACTCAAACTAGCCGGGCGTTGTGGCGGGCGCCTGTAGTCCCAGCTGCTCGGGAGGCTGAGGCAAGAGAATCGCGTAAGCCCGAGAGTTAGAGGTTGCTGTGAGCCGTGTGACGCCACGGCACTCTACCCAAGGGCGGTACAGTGAGACTCTGTCTCTACAAAAAAAAAGAAAAAAAAAAAAAAAAGACTCAAACTTCCAGAGATGAAAACTATAACATCTGAGATAGAAAACACACTGGAGGAAGTTAATAGCAAATTAGGCATCATATAAGAAATGGTTAATGGGTTCGGTGCCTATAGCTCAGTGATTAGGGCACCGGCCACATACACCAGAGCTGGCAGGTTGGAACCGGGCCCAGGGCCTGCCAAACAACAATGGCAGGGTGTTGTGGCGGGTGCCTGTCATCCCAGCTACTTGGGAGGCTAAGGCAAGAGAATCGCGTAAGCCCAAGAGTTTGAGGTTGCTATAAGCTGTGACACCACGACACTCTACCAAGGGCGACATAGTGAGACTCTGACTCAAAAAAAAAAAAAAAAAGAAAGAAAGAAAAGAAATGGTTAATGAACTTGAAAACATATCAATATAACTATCCAAAATGAAACACCCAGAGAGGCCAGGTGCGGTGGCTCACTGGGAGGCCAAGCTCAGGAGTTCAAGACCAGCTGGAAACTAGCCTGAGCAAGAGCAAGACCCATCTCTTAAAAAAAAAAAAAAAACATAGCCAGGTGTTGTGGCAGGTGCCTATAGTCCCAGCTACTCAGGAGGCTGAGGCAAGAGAATCGCTTGAGCCCAAGAGTTTGAGGTTGCTGTGAGCTGTGATGCCATGGCATTCTACCAAGGGCAACAAAGTGAGACTTTCTCTAAAAATTAATTAATTAATTAATTAAGAAAGTTATAGATTTGTTTTGTTTTGTTTTAAGGTAGGAGAGAAATGAGTGGGTTTTAAACTGGAAGTGAAATTAATTATAGAGGGGAAGAAATTGAAACTATGGAAAAAAGAGGGCATGTAACCAAAGCACAAATGAAGGGATCTCCTCCATTATAACCAGAAGAAAAGAGGAAGAATTAGATATGAATGTATGTGTGTCCAGCATTTTGACAAGAGAAGTGAGATAATTATCATTTCACACATACTGTTCTTTGTAAACAAGAGGGCATTTGCTGAGCGTGAGCACAAATGTGGCAGGGTTAGAATTCTGAGGTGACTACAAAGATTTGAAATATTCATTATAGAGAACAAGTTAAAAAGAAAGCTGACCAAAGCAACTCAGAAGGATTTCAGGTCAGTACTGAGGGCGCAGGTGAGATTAGAAGCCATAAATTAGTGCTGCAGTAGTACCAACATTTTTGGTTATGTGATTTTCACCAGTTGGGCTCTGCATCTTAAATACAGACACAAAAATGGTGGGAACAGCGGAACTGATTGGGGTGGGATTGTATCAGGTTGGTGTGATAAAAAGACCATGAGGCAAGGAAACTGTCCAAGGAAACTGGGATAGTGAAAAGAGAAATAAGAAGCCAGATGTGGTGGCTCACACCTGTAATCCTAGCACTCTGGGAAGGCTGAAGCAGGTGGATTGCCTGAGCTCACAGGTTCGAGATCAGCCTGAGCAAGAGCAAGACCTCGTCTCTAAAAATAACCAGGTGTTGTGGCGGGTGCCTGTAGTCCCAGCTACTTGGGAGGCTGAGGCAAGAGAATCACTTGAGCCCAAGAGTTTGAGGTTGCTGTGAGCTTTGATGCCACAGCACTCTACCGAGGGTGACATAGTGAGATTCTGTCTCACAAAAAAGAAAAAAAAGAAAGGAAAAGAAAAGAGAAATAAGAAATCAGACAGGAGATAGCTGGTAAGTAGGAAGAAAGTACAGGAGTTAGGACTTAGAGGACCCAAAGAAGTTAAAAATAGATGTATTTGAAGAAAAAAAAAAGAGTTCTGAGTTATGGTTAGAAAATGGGATATTTTAATTTATGATTTCAGTGCAATTCTGATAATGAGGTTCAGCATGTGGTCCATGGAAGCGGATGGATGAGGTGGAGCAGAGATGAGAGTCTCTGGAGGAGGGGATTTCAAGGAAGCTAAATGGTTAGAGCATTAGATGGGTCAGCCATGTGAGTGCCAGTAAAGTCATCAGAATGATGGCAGGGGCAATAGGAGGAATACTGTGAGGCTGGAAGCCAACTGTTCAGTAGATGAGAGGGAGCTATAAGGAGATCAATCTAATTGATGACCTAATGAGCTCATGATCTAATGAGCCACTGTAGCCCTTTGAAACTTTGGTGACTATACTGACCAGTGTTCCAGACAATTGATTTTTTGCCAACAGTCTACAGAAGGGTTTTAGAGGGTCCATGAATCCTTTGAAATTGTATACAAAATTCTCTGCCTATATGTGTATCTAAAATGCATTATTTTCCTGTGGAAGAAGGTTCATGACTTTCATCAAATTTTCAAAAGGATAAGTGATTAAATAAAAGCCTAAGGATTATTGTTCTAAAGGATTTGTCTGAGGAATAACTAAATGAAAGCAACAGAAAGTGAATGTAGACTAGGAAGGGCACATACCTGTCAATATAGCCAAAAGTTTCTCTTCCCCAGTTACATCATAGAAAGTTCAAGCCCTGAGTGAGCAGCAGGAAGTTATGGCAGCAGCTAGGCTTAGTGTGAGTTGTGCCTTAAAAGAACTGGCGGCTCAGTTGTGGTAGCTCCTGCCTGTAATCGCAACATTTTGGGAGTCCAAGGTCTGAGGTGGGAGAATCGCTTGTGGCCAGGAGTTCAAGACCAGCCCATGCAACATAGCAAGATCCTGCCTCTACAAAAGGTAGAAATAACAACAGCCAGGCATGGTGGTGCATGCCTATAGTCCCAGCTATTAGGGAGGCTAGGCAGGAGGATTGCTGGAGCCCAGGAATTTGAGGCTGCAGTGAGCTATGATGACGCCACTGCACTCTAGCGTGGCTGACAGAAAAAGACTCTATCTGTAATGAAACAAAACAAAACTAGAGGGTGGGGGCTAAAGATTCAGAGAAAAGGGTCCAGAAGTACACAGGGCAAGTTACTACTGAGTTCAATAACTACCTTCTTAGCTGATAAAAGCTTAACATGGCAGCTGCTACATATATGCCTGAACAGAACTAAGTGCCTTTAAGTTGGCCCCTTTCCACAAGAACAGGCACTTCAAAAGAATATAAGGAACTCACCTCTCAGCAATATTTTTTGCAGACTGTAGAAACCGTGCCTGGTCATTTTCTTTCAGGATATGCTCAGCTTGGTTGATGAGGACTGTTGACCGTTCAAGACACTGGCGGCAATTAGCAACCTGCTGCGCCAACTTTCTCAGTTTCATAACCTTAAAGAAATTAGCAAAAGAAAAAAAATAAGATAAAACATGCAATACTTAATTAAAAATAATAAAAAACCAACATGAAAGGAGATATGCTGCAGTGATTCTAAAAATAAGGCTTATGGCTTGTACTAACCACTCACCTTCTCACCCTATTTGCTATGTCTCTCCAGCCAGCCCCTCCCTCCTCCTGTCTGCAGCTTGCTCAGTTACACTACAAGAGGCATATACTCTCACTGATCCACTTCCTCTTTGCATTGATAGTATTGATTTTTCTGGTTGTAAAAGCAATGCATGCTCATTATAGAAAATCAAAAGTATAAAAAGAATGCTACCACACACAGATGACCAATATTTACATTTTACTGTCAATATATTTTCTCATATGTTTAATAAAAAGTTGTCTGTTCTTTATGAGTTATCTAACTTTCTATGTATATATTTCTCCAAGTGTTTCTTTTACTTCTTTCTTTCTTTTTTTTGAAGACAAGAGTCTCATTCTGTTGCCCTGGGTAGAGTACTGTGACATCATAGCTCACAGCAATCTCATATCCTGAGCTCAAGAGATCCTCCTGCCTTGGCCTCCCACAGTGCTAGGATTACAGTTGTGAGCCACTATGCCCAGTCTCTCCACGTGTTATTATGCATAACTGTGTGTTCACAAATCCATGTTCTTAAGAACTTCAGTTTCTGGGAAAGCTGGAACCACCCAGCATGGCATAAAGTATTAGCCATCCATCAATTCACGCTCTCAAAGTTTCTCACATTATACACACAGCATGAGCTTATAATCATTAACACTGACCAGCACATCAAGAAGCCTAAAACCATATAGCTGCATGGAGGCTCACACCTGACCTTCCTAACCACACAATTCTCAGCCTAAGAAACGTAGGAGTCTTCACTAACTCCTCTCTCTCCCTCATCTTTTTTTATCTAATAAGTCAATAATTCCTATCATTTCCTTTCTAGCAATGCCTTCTTACCTTCCATTTGGGTGGCCACTACTCTTATTTAAGCCCTCATTAGCTCATACAAAGAAGCATTCCATAAGTCTCATAACTTGCTTTCCTGACTTTGGTATCATCGCATTCTGATCTACCCTGCATACCTCTGCCACATCAATCAGTCTTTTTCCTCTAAGAAACCAAAATGGCTTCCCAGTGCCCCCCAGATTCAGATTAAACCCAAAGTCCTCATAGTGGCATTCATGGTCCTTCTATGATCCTGGCCCACATTTCTACCATTACTTCTTTTTCTTTCATTTTGCGTTGACCTATACAACAGTAATATTAACATTACAGTACCCTAATATTAAGTGTACAACTCAATGAATTTTTGCATACACATACACCTGTGTAAGGACTAAGTCAAGATACAGAACGTTTTCAACAACCCAGAAAGGCCAGAATATTTATTAGATTCATAGCACTAGGCCAAACATTGCTTTTTCTTTGCTTCTCTCCCTACAGCCTCATTTCTTCTTGCTTTCATGATCCAAGTTCAAATTGGAACCATTTGGATCCAACTTTGACATTTGTAAATTCAACTCTTCCTTGGCCTTGCTGAAGTGTGCTTTACCTTTGTCTCTTTGATTTTGACAGCAATCATTTGCTTCCTCTGCTGGATGATCTCTACCAACTCGTCACATTCTTCCATAAGTTTTGCCTCATGCATAGCAGTATTCACCTGCCAAGAAAGTCCAGAGTATTACACAGTGATTGTTGCCTTTGTCCCCTGTTGGTTCTAAAAGGTTTGGACTGACAGCTAAGCATGCACAACTTCTTCCATACCTCCCTCATAAGATCCACTCCTAGAAGAAGGGTAGAGATGATGATATTAATGATGCAAGGGCATTGAAGCACCACAGATAGGAAGATCTCCGGGCCTCTGGTAGATCATGATGGTTAATGGAAGGCTGGGCAGAAGGACAGATGAGATGGGGGCATGTTATTTCCACTGTGCAATTCCCTTTACTCCACACCCTGTCCTCCTGCTGTTCTTTTGGAAAGAGCGTAAGGAGATTTATGTATGTCAAGAAAAAAAAGATCCCCCTCCACAGGCACAATAATATTAAGATAAAACTACAACAACATACTCTCACTGTGCTAACAAAAATGATTTCAGTTTTCTTGTTCTCTTCTAATTTGTCAATATATGAATGTGCAGAGATATTTCATATTAAATACATATATTTTTTATTATTTCAGGTTAATGTGAGGGTACAAACAACCAAGTCATGATATTTCGATTTGTTAGATAAGAGTCCCTCTTGTAGTTATGCCTCCCAAAGAATGTGCCATACACCCCTACATTGTGCATATTAAATATGTGCAGATGTTTTTGTCACAAAGTTGCCATCATGTTTTAGTGGATGTTTCTCACCTTGGGCTGCCCAGTATCTGAATACCTTTCCTATCTGGGCTATACCAGATTATCTCTACTGCAAAGTCCAGGGTTGGAGGGGGAAAAAAAGCCACCATTCTTCATCATCTTTCCATAGACTGATTTCTCCTTCTCCCCATCTCTATTACTATTGACAGTAGATGATACAGCGCCCCCAGGAGGAACTAAAATGCAAGTAGGAATCCTCTGGGCTGCCCAAACATAAAGGGAATGGAAGGGGGGAAACTAACATCTTCTAAGCACTTAACTTGCCGAGCACTTTATAGATAAATTATTTCATGCAATTATCTAACAACTTTACGATGTAGGAACCATTTTTATTCTCATTTCACAGATAGGGAGACTGAAGTTCAGAAAATTTTAATGACTTGCTCAAAAAATAAAAATCACACAGCTAGTAAGTGGTAAAACCAGATTTCAAACCGAGTCCTGTTAAAGGAAACCCCTGGGCTGGCTGGGTGGGCAGAGGAGGTTGAGGTCCACTTCAGTGGCACACAGAGCAGTCACACAGGGAAGCACAATCATTCCAAGAGTCTATTCAAGGATCAATCAAGCAGACCTCTAGAAGGCTGAGGAATAGACAATGGGTTACTTGAGAGCATCAAAACCCAAGGGTCTAGATGTGCTTCAATAGCAAAGTAGGGCACATTTCCACTTGCTATTCCTTTTCATACATCTCTATTCTCCAACCCCAGCAAAATACCTGTCACTGGACCCTGCTGCCTCCCCCATCGTCCTCTAAGCTCCCTGTTGGCTAATTTTCTGTTTCTTACTTAACTGAAATAAAATACATTTGCCAGTGAGTGATAATCTTATTTTGCTTTAATTTTACCTTCAGGGGAAATGACACAATGGGGGCTTCTATGTCCTTTGAATGAACAGTCCCACTCTGGCCATTCTATTTTTTTCCCTCAGACTCCTCTCCCATCCCCTAAATTGGATCTTCCATTCCAAGGAGATATCTTACTATCTCAAGAAACCTCCATGCAATGAAAAATGACAGATTCATCTAGTTCTTCCTAGGTCCTTGCTTATAGTACCTAGAAACGTAGACACTTCATAGCTTCTCTTTTAGGTGGCTGATGGTATAGTGCACAATGGACTAGTACCTTCTTTCTTATAATTTAGTCCACTACTAACCTTTACATAACACTATATGCCAGGTATTGCTCTAATCAATGTACACATATTAGGTCCCTCAATCTTCAAAACAACCCTATGTGGTAGGTACTATGATCTCTATTTAACAGATGAGGAAATCAGAACACAGGGAGATGAAGTGACTTGCTCAAGGCTACTAAGTGGTAAAGATGGGATTTAGACCCAGGAAGTTGAGTCCACACCTTTAACCATTATACATACTGCCTCTCCAGTTGAGAGTAACAACAATCCTGTCTTCAATTTAGGACAATCATTGTCTCCGTTGAATCATCCATCTTTATTCTGTCATCCCTGGTCCCCCTATTTATACTGCCATTGTACTTTACATATATATAGTTCAATTATACCATTTATTACTTTATGTCATAATAATTGTTTAGTCTGTCTTCCCCACTCAAACATGAGTTCTAGAGGCCAAGGACTGTGTCTAATTAGACTAGATCTATCTCTAGCTTCGTGACTGGCATATAATAGATGTTTAGTAAATAGTTGCTGGGTAGAATCGAATGAAAAAAAGATATCTTTTTTTTTTTTTGAAAAAAGATATCTTTTACTGATTGTTAGATATATCCATGGTTACTCAAGTTACCCTAAACTCAGAATATCTAAAAACAAACTTATCAACTCCCCCCCACCCCGGTCTGATTTCCTATTTTATTTTTGTCAATGCTACTATCATTATTGCAGTTACTCAGGTTTAGTAAACTCTGACTTCTGCTTCTCCCTTATCCCCCATATAAATTCTCAGCAGTCTTAAAGTCCTTCCCATCTTTCTTTTTCCATCTCACTAAAGTTCTTTTGGTAATACAGTGTGTATTTGAGCCAAGGAACCAATTGGTTGAGGCCCTTATCACCCCTTTGGACTATTACTGCAAGAGCCTCCTTAATTAATCTCCCTACCCCCGAAGCAATCCTTGCCACCCATCCTCATAATCTTCCCTCTACCTTGAAAGCAGGGAAGCCATCACCACCATATCAAAGACATATTAAGCATCTTTTGTGTGCAATGCATTATGCTAAGGCCTTTCCCTCAGTCAATTTACAATCTGGATGGGGAAGAGTCACAATCATATAAAACAAAGCAATCAGGATAGCATTAAATTAAATATCAATTAATTGATGTAGACTATAATTTACATAAATTGAAAGGAAACATCACTCATGGTGGGGAAGTAGAAGAAAGATGTATGAATGGAACAGGACTTGGATTGAACCTTAAAGTGAAATATTTTAATAAGACTAAGATTTAAAAGGTAGGAAGGAGAGAAATTTCAAAGTAAATGAGATTGAACTTTATTCTTTAGAGAACATGGTGTCTTTGAAAAATCTTTTGAGAAGAGGAAAGATAAGGTGGGGTGAATGACCATACTTCTTTTTTAAAGAAGATAAAATAGGATTGATTTAATGGGGGGGTAATGGTAAGATTAAGATTAAGGAAAATTTAGGAGGCTACTGTGGTGTGAACAAGGCCATCCAAGAAGGATAACAGGAACAGATAGGAAATATCAAAAATGAGAAGCACTCCCTTGCTCGAAAATCTTTGATCAGACAACAAGCTCCTTGAAGAAGGGTTTAATGCTCCTTTGTTCCTCTCTTTGTAGTTGGCACAAAGCCTTCAAATAACAAACACTTGAGAAACATTTACTGATTGATTTAGCAAAGCAAACAATCAAAAGAGGAGCGCCAAACATTGGAAAATATACTGCAGGCCCAGGCCAGGTGGCTCAGACCTGTAACCTTAGCATTCTTGGAGGCTGAGATGGGTGGGTTACTTGAGCTCACGAGTTCGAGACCAGCCTGGGCAATAGTGAGACCCCGTCTCTACTAAAATAGAAAAACTGAGGCAAGAGGATTGCTTGAGCCCAAGAGTTGAAAGCTGTTGTGAGCTATGATGCTACGGCACTCTACCCAGGGCAACAGCTTGAGACTCTCTCTCAAAAAAAAAAAGAAAAAGAAATAAAGAAAGAAAATATACTCCAGTGTGTGTATTTTTTAGAGAAAATGTAAGGTGGAGAGAGAGAGCTAGGGTGGGAAGGGTTTTTTGAACCATCAAATCAGGGGAGATGAAGCAACTAGACACAACTAATAGAGTGGAAAGCTAGCTGAAGAGGCACAAATCCCAAACTAAAGGTAAATCAGTGCCATTAAAATCTTTCCATGTCAAGAAGCAGCTCCAAAGAGCAGGGTCCTTATGTGTTTTCTGAACAGAAAATACTTCAGGGAAAAACTGTCTTCATGATGTGAATAAAACAACTCAAATTGCTCAGAGGGTACTTGAAAGCCCTTGTATTTTCTTTGTTTGTACATTTGCTTGAAAAATACAATGAGATGTTTCATTTGTTTATTATTAGTTGAAAATAACTGGTGTTATCTTGGTAAGTGTCCTTGGCTACTTGGTTAGTTTGTAAAAGATCTCAGCTCTTTATCTGACTTTTGTTCTTTGTTTTGGGATAGTGGGTTTGACTGAATGGCTTTATGTCTATGGAAAAAAACCTATCCTCATTAGATCAATCTTAGCAACTTTTTGTAAATCCACCCACTACAAAAAGACTTTTAAGGGACAGTTTGTGATTTTTAAGACTAAGGGTCTCAGCCTTAATCTTCCAAGGTGTAAGCACTAGGGAACACAGGCTCCCTGGTAAGTCTCCAGGGCCTCTCCTCTACTCTCTGCTCTTTTACTTTCTCCCCCAAAGCAGGAAGGATTT
Organism: Nycticebus coucang; assembly: GCF_027406575.1. NCBI lineage: Eukaryota > Metazoa > Chordata > Mammalia > Primates > Lorisidae > Nycticebus > Nycticebus coucang. The sequence continues at coordinate 133,516,058 of NC_069804.1, forward strand.
GATTTGCAAGTTCTTTCCTACTTCCCAGCCCAAAGACTTGGCTGCACAGTAAGACCTAGTCTTCCCCGATTTCGTATCCTAATACAAACACACAAGTCACCCACTGGAAGGATTTTACTGCTGTTCACTACAAAGAAATAAATACATGGGAGTTCACAAAAATCTCGAATTGCAAAGATTCAAGAAATTGAAGTTATTTTGGCGATTGTTTCTATTCTGTATTTTAGTATAAGTGGGCTAGCTCTTTTTACCCTATACTTCTTTCAGAGAACTCATTTGATAGTTTTTTGAGAGATCGCCCATACACTCATTGTCTATGCCTTTTATTCTTGGGTTTGAAGTTCATCAGCCTTCCCTCTAACCCACCCATAAGAAACTTCCTCATTTGCACTTTCGCCTCAGCTCAATCACATCCATCAGTCCTGTAGACCAATGTTCAGATGGAGAATAATATGTATAAAGTGGTAGATGATCCCATATACCCAGACTCAAGTGAAATGCATTTATGTGGCAACAGAATTCCTCATTGGCATCTCCATCTCCGTGTCCTCCGTTCTATACAGTCAATGCCGATCTAGTTTATTCCCTGAAATCTTCTGTCCAAATAGATCTTCCCCTTCCACCTAGAAGATTTTGAAATCCCAGTACTTAATGATCATTTGGGGAAATTTTATTTCAGCAAACATTTATTGAACACCTACCAGGTAGAAAAAATGATGCCAGGTTCCTTGAGTGGGATACAATGATAAAAAAGATTCAGCTTCTGCCTTCAAGGCACTCAGAATCAGTGGAGAGGATGAGTATGATTACAACTAATTATAATTTAAGGACTAGCAGAACAAGTAATAGAATACAATTAAAGCTCTATGGCTCTGCGCCTGTAGCTCAGCGGCTAAGGGCGCCAGCCACATACACATGAGCCCATGGCTTCAAATCCAGCCTGGGCCTGCCAAACAACCATGACAACTACAACCAAAAAATAGCTGGGCATTGTGGTGGGCGCTTATCGTCCTAGCTACTTGGAAGGCTGAGGCAAGAGAATCTCTTAAGCCCAAGAGTTGGAGGTTGCTGTGAGCTGTGATACCACAGCACTCTACTGAGGGCAACAAAGTGAGACTCTGTCTCAAAAAAAAAAAAAAATTAAAGCTTTATGAGAGCATACGGAAGAGAAGACTAATTTTGCCTGTGGAGAAGGCCAGTCAGGATTGAGGAAGATTCCACGTGGATGAGCTTGTCTTAAAGGAAGAGCAAGGAGAAGAAGCAGAAAAGAGACTTAAAGGTAGAGAAGTTTAGGCAGAGAGAATAGTATAAATAGCAGAAGTAAAAGCATAGGCAGGAAAGTAGAGACAAGCCAGGGTACAGTAGATCAGCCGGACAGATGCAGTGGAGGGAAATAAGGCTAGAAATGGCGGTTGCAGATACATCATGCAGAGCTGGACTATCATTTTGAGTCTCTGAGAGTCCCTGGATCAAATTTCAGGATCTTAGCACTTACTATAGTAACATCTTAAGCATTGCTGATTTACATCTTAGTTGAGAACAAGGTGGAGCGAGAAGGCAGGCACAGTGCTTAAAGAAGTGGGAGAGTACAGTAAACTTCCCACTCCCCATTATTGCCCAGGAGCACTCAGGTGATCACTATCCCATCCTTCTAGACTCCACAGCATCACAGCAAAGAGGCTGAGTTTGGCTTCATTTAATATTCAGTCACTTTCTGTGCAAAGGAGATGAGAAGGAGAAGTGAGGAGTAACTCAGAGATCTGATGAATTATCCAGAAGTTGTTATAAACAGCTTTATCACCTTACTGAGCTACAAAGAATTCATTACTTTCTTATAATGATGCATTCAGGAGAACACAGAGCTTACAAAGCAAACAGGCAGGAAATTGGATAATATTTTCCTCACTGTGACTGCATCAAAGCTAAAGTATTAACCCAGATCACACTTAAGGATAATCCCAATCTCTCCCTCTCTCTCTCTCTCTCTCACCCCTCACTCTGCACCCTAGTTTATTTTTATCCATAGCACTTATACTCCCTAATAACTATATATTTATTTATCATGTGTCTCTCCCACTAGAATGTGAGCTCCTTAAAGTTAAAGAATTTATTTTGTTCACCACTGCATCTCCAACACCTAGAATGATACCTACCACACTATAGGTGCTCAATAAATATTTTTTGAATGAATGAATGAGAGTGTGTTTGTATAATGAAAAATTGAATAGTATGTTGCATTTCTTCGTACATAAAACAAAGTTCCCTTAGGTTTTCTTTTTATACAATTACTCCAAGTAGTTCTTTTTACCTGTTGTGTCATTTAAATATTGTTCACTGAATTATGAAATATTTGGAAAGATGTTGGAATAACATCTTAGATTCTAGGACACCACATATTCTCCTATATTTCTTTTCCCAGTATCAAAAGAAAGAATAACTTGCCTTTCCTAGGTAATTGGCTGTGCTTTATTCATCCTTGAAAGGCATAAAAGAGTGTATTTACAGACATAAGCCACCAGAGGGCGCTGTTGATTTAATTATCCTTTCCTGGTACCTACTCTGCACCAAGCCATGTGCTGGGTATAAAAAAGTGGCTGGGACATAGTACTTGCCATCAAGAGTTTAGTCTGCTGGGGAGAAAAATTGGTACGTGGAAGTGCTATGATGCAAGTAAATGCAGGGTGCTCTGAGTACACAGAAGAGGAACACATGAACCAGATGAGGGAGGCAGGGAGAAGGCATAGGGCATGGGTGATTGCTTACTGGAGGCATCTTAAGGGACAAGCAGCCTTAGTCAGCCAGAAGAAAAGGGAGGGGGTGTAAATTTTGTGTAAATTTTTGCCATATCCACCTTTGTGTTCCCAAAGCCTGGCCCAAGGTACAAAACTGCTTAAATATTTGTGTAATGAATGAACAACATATAAAGTCCAGGTGGTAAAAAGGCATCCAAGATGTGCTAGTGCTTTAAATATATTATCTTTGATTCTCAAAATAACTCCTCAAAGTATACACTATTATCCCATCTTTAGATAAATAAAATGATGTTCAATGCACATAGCTTATAAAATGCAGAGCCAGATAGAATCAGGTCTACTTGTTCCTTTTCACTGAGTGTCTCCCACTGAGTACATAACTACTAAGTCAACTCATATTCTGCTTAAAAGGATTTTGAAAAGTGCTTCACGATATTGGTATTTCTCCTCAAGATAAAATATACTGTAATTGTTCCTTTTTTGGAGTTTTAAATTGTTTATTTTTCAAGTTAAAAAAAATAGAATCAACTAAAAAGTTAAAATACTCTGGAAGGCACCTGTAGTCCCAGCTACTCTGAAGGCTGAGGCAAAAGGATCGCCTAAGCCCAAGAGTTTGAGGTTGTTGTGAGCTATGATGACACCACAGGACTCTACCCAGGGCAACAGAGTGAGACTCTCTCAAGAAAAAAAAAAAAAAAAGTTAAAATATTTTCAAAAAATGTTTTCAAATTAGCTACACAATTTCTTTAAATAACAATGAGAGATATATTCTTTTTAAAGACAGGTTAAAGGACTAAACAGCAAATTCTTAGTTTGAAACATTTAAGAAACAAAAACACTCCAGTAAAATTTCTGCTAATGTGCAAAATTCATAGCTTCATATTCTGACAGTACAAAGAAGCACTGACATAGATCATGTTTTTTACATGAAATGAAAAGATCTGACACTACATTACAACATAAAAAGAACATTAACTGTCTTACTGTTTCATAATGTTTATGTAGACATTTTAATAACAGCCCTGCTTTTCAACAAGCCATAAGAAACTGAAAGATTATGGACAGACCTCATTGCTACCCTGTAGGATATGCCAACCTCTTGAAACTGTCAACACTCATTTATGTGGATACCACACAGGTCATCTCATTTTATTACTGAACAAATTTTACTGTTATTATGTGCTAGGCATTTTAGTAAGCACTTAGCAGTAAGCAAGACAGAGAAGGCCTGTGCACAACCTCCTGTTTATAATGATCAGGGAAGTAAACACTAAACAGTTAACTGTGTGAGGAGTGCTACAAAACAGGTTTATTGCATAATGCATATAACCTTTGGGTGTTTATAAGATGAGGACTTAGCAGTGGTTAAGTGGGGAGCTTAGATGGTGAAGGAAGTCTTCCTAAGGGTGTGATATTTTTTTTTTATTTTATTTTTTGAGACAGAGCCTCACTTTGCCACCCTCGGTACAGTGCCATGGGATTGCAGCTCACAGCAACCTCAAACTCCTGGGCTCAAGTGATCCTCTTGCCTCAGGCTCCCAAGTAGCTGGGACTATAGGTGCCCGCCACAACGCCTGGCTATTTTTAGAGATTGGGTCTTGCTCTTGCTCAGGCTGGTCTGGAACTTCCGAGCTCAAGAAATTCACCTGCCTCGGCCTCCCAGAGTCCTAGGATCACAGACTTGAGTCTCCATGCCCAACCAGGATGTGATATTTTTTTAAAAAATGAGTAAGAATTAGCTGGAGGAAGGGGAGACTCATGATAGAGAGGACATGGACAGCAAGAAAAGGAGGCATGCTAAAGAAGTAGGCAAGGCCATGAGCACGATGGGTTTTATAAACCATTATCTTAAAGGTGATGGGGAACCACTGAAGGACTTGTAGTAGAGAGTGACAGGATGGGCTTTGATTTTAGAAAGCTCATTCCCACAGCAATGTGGAAAGTGGATAAGAGGCACATTGGATGGGTCGGAGAGACCAGTTAGGAAGTGTAGTTTCCACACTCAATGTGGTATGGCCATGGCCACTGCCTTTAGAAAGCTTACAGTCCAACACAGGAAAAAACATGTAATCAGGAAATTCCACTATGCCAGAGCAGGCAGTATAACAGAAGTCCACACAGGCTGCTCTGTCCAAATTCAAGCAGCTAGTGGGTAGCACAGCCAGTAACAGAACCCAGGTTTCCTAATGCCTACTCCAAGACATTTTCCAAAGCTGTACCTTTCATAATCAAGGAATTATGGAAGAGGTGGAGAGCAGAGCAAGCCAGCAAAACCTTATGGCTTCTTTACTCTCAGATCAGGTCTTGGGGAGCATTTAGCCCTTCTTGGTACTCAAGTATAATGTAACTATTCATCCCAAGACCTTTGTTTCTGGGAGATGGATTCAGCATCCTTATACTCTGTGTACCCTACAGAGCAAGGAATCTCTACTTGAGAGGCCACGGAAATTCAAACTCTGACAGCTAAGGTCAAGGGAGGGCATAATTCTGAGAAAGAAGTCATTCTTTTTGAGAAAAGGGACTTTGGATGTCAGAAAGAAAAAGAAAAAAGAACATCCTGGTTCCACCTTCAGAAACGGAAGATGGTCAGTAGGAGCAGCAAAGGCTGAAGTGGAAGAGTGAGAAGAGCTGAACGTGAGCCTACGTGGCATCTAAGCTGCAGGAGTTGGGTGAGGTGGAGTGGAAAAGTGGAGTAGGGAAAGATAGAGAAGTACCAGGAAAGATCTCCAAGAACAAGGACCCAAGGAATTCCACATGAGAGCATCAGTGGGAAGAGAAGCCTCAAAACAACACTCAACTCCATGACTAGGTAATAAATATATCTTGAGAACATATTTCCAGTGGTCCCAACTATCTCATGAGTCAAGAAATAAGATTAGAGCTAAGGAATTTCTATGGGGGAGAGCCCAAAGAGGAAAAGGGGTTCTCGGTAGAACCCTTGGTCAGGACAGAGTTGGGGGATAAAGGAAACACAAAGATAGATACAGATATATACATACACACACATACAGAGAAAGAGAGAAGAAAGAAGGCTCTAAGGACAAATTCTCTATACTTCTGGGGTGGAGGAGTATATTTGTACTGAACCAAAGAACCAAAATTAAATTAAAATTGGAAATATTGAAAAGAATGGTCTTTGAAGCCAGACAGCTCCAGGTGAGCCTCCTGGTTCTGCAGCTTACCAACAAGCCTGTAAGGATTGGGACAAGGGCCCAGTTTCCTCTTATGTAAATGATAATAATACTAATACCTCACTTCATGGAAGTTTGGACAGATCTATTAAGTTAAATAACATAAATAAAGCCCCTAATACATTTTCTTATATGATAAGTAGTCAAATCGTTGCGTTGTGTTTTGTTCCTACTACTATGATGATGACAATAACTGTAACTGCTATTGCTACAACCACTATATCTTCTTCAGTTTTCTGCAGAACCAACAAGCAAGCACTGTTTTATCATCTGGTTTATTTCTATTCAGTTTCTAAATATAGCCTGCTTTGCTTTCTGGACATACTGGGTTCATGATTGCTTTTTCCTGAGATTGCACATCTCTTTTCTTATTCTTACTTCCACATCTAAGTACCAAGATCTCATTCACAAATGCACTTACCTCCACACGGCTGGACAGGGGTAGCCCTGCCTCTAAAGGAAAGATGGCCTCTCTTCCTAACAGAAGCCACACCATCACCTATTCCCTCCATTCCCAGCAGAAGGCCGATGCCCAGAGGCAGGTCAACTGCTGGTTTCTGACAAAACACTGATTACGTTTTGCATCCTTGGCTGGGAAGGAATTTGGCTGGTCTGAGCTTGTTACTCTGTTTTTTCTGCTCTGGGCTCCCCGATAATTAACACAACCCCCCAGGCTCAGAGCCCAAAAGATTAAGTCTAGAAGAAATAGATAGGCAAGCAAGAAAGATATCTAACACATTCCATCAGTTATGAAAATATAATACCGCAATTACATTCAGTTTTTGTCTCCTCTGTGGTGTTCCCTGAGGGAGAGCATTCTGTCTATTTTGTACTCTGAGCTTCAAGCAGAGTAAAGCTCTAAGCTGGAGGCTCACTAAAGCACTTGTTAATGCAGTGATGAATATGCATCTTCCCACATCGGATCTCTGCTCTATATAGCAACGGATCCACCTGTTAGCCTCTCTTGCAGTAGTGGGATGGGGGGGCAGTTGTCAAAAATTATCAACATACTTGGCCAGGTGAGGTGGGCTAACACCTGTAATTCTAGCACTCTGGGAGGCTGAGTCAGGTGAATTACTTGAGCTCAGGAGTTTGAAACCAGCCCGAGCAAGAGTAAGACCCTGTCTCTACTAACAGAAAAACTAGCCAGGCATTGTGGCAGGGGACTGTGGTCCCAGCTACTTTGGGAGGCTGAGGCCAAGAGTATCACTTGAGCCCAAGAGTTGGATGTTGCTGTGAGCTAGGACATCACAGTACTCAACCCCAGGGAAACTAGGTGAGACTTTGTTTCAAGAAAAAAAAATCAACATACAGTATGTTATTATGAAAATATTAATGGAAGATGGCAGCCGAGTAACAGCTTCCTTGCATCTGGGCACCGTGAGTCTGGGGAGATAGGATTCCAGGCATCTCTGGCTGGTGGGAACTGCCTATCATCACTCCTATGAGGATACAGGGAGTCAGCGAGAGACTTCTGGACCCCAAGAGGAGGACTAAAACAGTGGAAAACCGGCAAGTGGTTGCGTGTGTTCAATCCGTCTAAACCCGCCCACAACTTCCACAGGCACAAGAACTTAAAGAGCAAGAGGAAGTGAAAGGAAAATTAGGGCAAGGAAACAGATAAAAGAAATCACTCATGAGGAAGAATCAGCAGAAAACTCCAGGCAACATGAAGAACCAGTCCAGAACAACCCCGCCAAGGGACCATGAGGTACCTACTGCAGAGGATTCCACCTATACAGAAATGTTAGGAATGACAGAAAGGGAATTTAGAATACACATGTTGAAAACAAGGAAAGAAATGATGGAAACAATGAAGGAAACTGCTAATAAAGTGGAAAATAACCAAAAGGAAATCCAAAAACAGAATCAAATCAGAGATGAACGATATGAAGAATATAAAAAGGATATAGCAGAGCTGAAGGAAATGAAACAGTCAATCAGGGAACTTAAAGATGCAATGGAAAATATCAGCAACAGGTTAGACCATGCAGAAGAAAGAATTTCAGAGGTAGAAGACAAAGTTTTTGAGATAACTCACATAGTAAAAGAGGCAGAAAAGAAGAGAGAGAAAGCAGAACGTTCACTGTCAGAATTATGGGACTTTATGAAGCGTTCCAACATACGAGTTATAGGAATTCCACAAGGGGAAGAAGAATGCCCCAGAGGAATGGAAGCCATACTAGAGAATATTATAAATGAAAATTTCCCAAACATCACCAAAGACTCTGACACACTGCTTTCAGAGGGATATCGGACCCCAGGTCGCCTCAACTCTAACCGAGCTTCTCCAAGACACATTGTGATGAACCTGTCCAAAGTCAAGACAAAAGAAAAGATTCTGCAAGCTGCCAGGAGTAAGCGCCAGTTGACCTACAGGGGCAAATCCATCAGAGTGACCGCAGACTTCTCTAATGAAACTTTCCAAGCAAGAAGACAATGGTCATCTACCTTTAATCTACTTAAACAGAACAATTTCCAGCCCAGAATTCTGTACCCTGCTAAGCTAAGCTTCAAAATTGACGGAGAAATCAAATCATTTACGGATATACAAACATTGAGGAAATTCGCCACAACAAGACCAGCTCTACAGGAAATACTTCAACCTGTTCTGCACACTGACCACCACAATGGATCAGCAGCAAAGTAAGAACTCAGAAATCAAAGGACAGAACCTAACCTCCACACTGATGCAAAAGATAAAACTAAGCAATGGACTCTCACCAAATAAGACGAATAGAATACTACCACACTTATCAATTATCTCCATAAATGTTAATGGCTTGAATTCCCCACTGAAGAGACATAGATTGGCTGACTGGATTAAAAAACACAAGCAATCCATTTGCTGTCTGCAAGAAACACACTTGGCTTCAAAAGACAAATTAAAGCTCCGAGTCAAGGGTTGGAAGACAATTTTTCAGGTAAATGGAATTCAGAAGAAAAGAGGAGTTGCAATCTTATTTTCAGATACATGTGGATTTAAAGCAACTAAAGTCAAAAAAGACAAAGATGGTCACTTTATATTGGTCAAGGGAAAACTACAACAAGAAGACATTTCACCGATTCCCCTCCCTCTATGTTAACCACTGGGATAAAAATGTGTCAAATGGTTTATGAAGTGAGTGTATGATGCCCCATAATCATATCATTGTATACACTTATGATTTAATAAAAAAATTAAAAAAAAAAAAAAGAAGACATTTCAATTCTAAATATTTATGCACCCAATTTAAATGCTCCCAGATTCTTGAAGCAGACCTTACTCAGTCTGAGCAATATGATATCTGATAATACCATCATAACAGGGGACTTTAACACACCTCTTACAGAGCTGGACAGATCCTCTAAACAGAAATTAAACAAAGATATAAGAGATTTAAATGAGACCTTAGACCAACTATGCTTGACAGACGCATATAGAACACTCCACCCCAAAGACAAAGAATATACATTCTTCTCATCACCCCATGGAACATTCTCCAAAATTGATCATATCCTGGGACACAAAACAAATATCAACAGAATCAAAAGAATTGAAATTTTACCTTGTATCTTCTCAGACCATAAGGCACTAAAGGTGGAACTCAACTCTAACAAAAATGCTCGACCCCACCCAAAGGCATGGAAATTAAACAATCTTCTGTTGAATAACAGATGGGTGCAGGAAGAAATAAAACAAGAAATCATTAACTTCCTTGAGCATAACAACAATGAAGACACAAGCTACCAAAACCTCTGGGATACTGCAAAAGCAGTTTTGAGAGGAAAATTCATCGCTTTAGATGCCTACATTCGAAAAACAGAAAGAGAGCACATCAACAATCTCACAAGAGATCTTATGGAATTGGAAAAAGAAGAACAATCTAAGCCTAAACTCAGTAGAAGAAAAGAAATATCCAAAATCAAATCAGAGATCAATGAAATTGAAAACAAAAGAATCATTCAGAAAATTAATGAAACAAGGAGTTGGTTTTTTGAAAAAATAAATAAAATAGATAAACCATTGGCCAGACTAACTAGAAATAGAAAAGTAAAATCTCTAGTAACCTCAATCAGAAACGATAAAGGGGAAATAACAACTGATCCCACAGAGATACAAGAGATCATCTCTGAATACTACCAGAAACTCTATGCCCAGAAATTTGACAATGTGAAGGAAATGGATCAATATTTGGAATCACACCCTCTCCCTAGACTCAGCCAGGAAGAAATAGAGCTCCTGAACAGACCAATTTCAAGCACTGAGATCAAAGAAACAATAAAAAAGCTTCCAACTAAAAAATGCCCTGGTCCAGATGGCTTCACTCCAGAATTCTATCAAACCTTCAAGGAAGAGCTTATTCCTGTACTGCAGAAATTATTCCAAAAAACTGAGGAAGAGGGAATCTTCCCCAACACATTCTATGAAGCAAACATCACCCTGATACCAAAACCAGGAAAAGACCTAAACAAAAAGGAGAATTTCAGACCAATCTCACTCATGAATATAGACGGAAAAATTCTCAACAAAATCCTAGCCAATAGATTACAGCTTATCATCAAAAAAGTCATTCATCATAATCAAGTAGGCTTCATCCCAGGGATGCAAGGCTGGTTTAACATACGCAAGTCCATAAACGTTATCCACCATATTAACCGAGGCAAAAATAAAGATCACATGATCCTCTCAATAGATGCAGAAAAAGCATTTGATAAAATCCAGCATCCTTTTCTAATTAGAACACTGAAGAGTATAGGCATAGGTGGCACATTTCTTAAACTGATTGAAGCTATCTATGACAAACCCACAGCCAATATTTTACTGAATGGAGTAAAACTGAAAGCTTTTCCTCTTAGAACTGGAAGCAGACAAGGTTGTCCTCTGTCACCTTTACTATTCAACATAGTGCTGGAAGTTCTAGCCAATACAATTAGGCAAGACAAGGAAATAAAGGGAATCCAAATGGGAGCAGAGGAGGTCAAACTCTCCCTCTTTGCTGACGACATGATCTTATACTTAGAGAACCCCAAAGACTCAACCACAAGACTCCTAGAAGTCATCAAAAAATACAGTAATGTTTCAGGATATAAAATCAATGTCCACAAGTCAGTAGCCTTTGTATACACCAATAACTGTCAAGATGAGAAGCTAATTAAGGACACAACTCCCTTCACCATAGTTTCAAAGAAAATGAAATACCTAGGAATATACCTAAAGAAGGAGGTGAAGGACCTCTATAAAGAAAACTATGAACTCCTCAGAAAGGAAATAGCAGAGGATATTAACAAATGGAAGAACATACCATGCTAATGGATTGGAAGAATCAACATTGTTAAAATGTCTATACTTCCCAAAGCAATCTACCTATTCAATGCCATTCCTATTAAAGTACCTACATCGTACTTTCAAGATTTGGAAAAAATGATTCTGCGTTTTGTATGAAACCGGAAAAAACCCCGTATAGCTAAGGCAGTTCTTAGTAACAAAAATAAAGCTGGGGGCATCAGCATACCAGATTTTAGTCTGTACTACAAAGCCATAGTGCTCAAGACAGCATGGTACTGGCACAAAAACAGAGACATAGACACTTGGAATCGAATTGAACACCAAGAAATGAAACTAACATCTTACAACCACCTAATCTTCGATAAACCAAACAAGAACTTACCTTGGGGGAAAGACTCCCTATTCAATAAATGGTGTTGGGAGAACTGGATGTCTACATGTAAAAGACTGAAACTGGACCCACACCTTTCTCCACTCACAAAAATTGACTCAAGATGGATAAAGGACTTAAATTTAAGGCATGAAACAATAAAAATCCTCCAAGAAAGCATAGGAAAAACACTGGAAGATATTGGCCTGGGGGAAGACTTCATGAAGAAGACTGCCATGGCAATTGCAACAACAACAAAAGTAAACAAATGGGACCACATTAAACTGAAAAGCTTCTGTACAGCTAAGGAGACAATAACCAAAGCAAAGAGACAACCCACACAATGGGAAAGGATATTTGCATATTTTCAATCAGACAAAAGCTTGATAACTAGGATCTATAGAGAACTCAAATTAATCCACATAAAAAAAGCCAACAATCCCTTATATCAATGGGCAAGAGACATGAATAGAACTTTCTCTAAAGACGACAGACGAATGGCTAACAAACACATGAAAAAATGTTCATCATCTCTATATATTAGAGAAATGCAAATCAAAACATCCCTGAGATATCATCTAACCCCAGTGAGAATGGCCCACATCACAAAATCTCAAAACTGCAGATGCTGGCGTGGATGTGGAGAGAAGGGAACACTTTTACACTGCTGGTGGGACTGCAAACTAGTACAACCTTTCTGGAAGGAAGTATGGAGAAACCTCAAAGCACTCAACCTAGACCTCCCATTCGATCCTGCAATCCCATTACTGGGCATCTACCCAGAAGGAAAAAAATCCTTTTATCATAAGGACACTTGTACTAGACTGTTTATTGCAGCTCAATTTACAATCGCCAAAATGTGGAAAGAGCCTAAATGCCCACCAACCCAGGAATGGATTAACAAGCTGTGGTATATGTATACCATGGAATACTATTCAGCCATTAAAAAAAATGGAGACTTTACATCCTTCGTATTAACCTGGATGGAAGTGGAAGACATTATTCTTAGTAAAGCATCACAAGAATGGAGAAGCATGAATCCTATGTACTCAATCTTGATATGAGGACAATTAATGACAATTAAGGTTATGGGGGGGGAAGCAGAAAGAGGGATGGAGGGAGGGGGATGGGGCCTTAGTGTGTGTCACACTTTATGGGGGCAAGACATGATTGCAAGAGGGACTTTACCTAACAATTGCAATCAGTGTAACTGGCTTATTGTACCCTCAATGAATCCCCAACAATAAAAAAAAAAAAAAAAGAAATACACTAATGAAAAAAAAAAAAGAAAATATTAATGGTGTCAGAGGTGGCCCCAGGTTATACTGGTTCATCCAGAGACCCTGATAGGCACTGTGGTAAAAAGCCCTGAGGCACACAAATGTGTGAGTGTTTGTGTGTATTAAAATGCCTATAATTTTTAATCTGTCTCCACTGTCACTAGAACAAAGCAGACAGATGTTCCCACCCCCTCATCCGTTCAGAGAAAAGGCTGCCTTTTTGGAGCTTCTTTTACCTTATGCTTCTGTCTTCAATGTTACTCTTAACTTGATTCACCTATATACAATGCTTGGGAGATTGGGGGCAGAGGAAACACACACTGTGATTTGTTTTGGTTCTTAACTTTTTGCCTATGGCTCAGGGCTCAGTCCCCTGCTTTGGTAAGTCTGCTGGCTTCTAGAGAAATGATAGAGCAAATGGGAAGGGCTCTCAACCTGTTTGGAAATTCCGAAGATCTGACTATCTTAAAACGTTGCCACTGAAATGATTAATTATGGTTGTAGAGTTATATTAGAGCTATATAGTTGTTCAGCTTAGCTTCGAAAGTGACTTCAGATACATTTGATCTCTATATTTGATCTTCACAACACCCCTATGAGATAGATAGGGTAGGCACTACTGTCTGCTTTTTATGTAAGAGAAAACTAATATCCAGAGAGATAAAGTGAACTACCCATGTATATATGACTTCTGGCCCAAACTGGGCTTCCTAACTCCAAGGCCAGGGACCCTGAAGATTACCCATATTCCGTTCTAAACATAAAAGTAACCATGCTGTTTTGTTGTTGTTGTTCTCTTTGTGACTAAAACTTTTGGGGGGTGAGGGGAGGAAAAGCCATCCTCCCTTTCTTTTGAGGATTTTCCTGTGCTAAGTTTCCGTTTCTTCTCAGCACTTTTTTTCTCCCAGGAGGCAACAGAGTAGAATGGAAAGAGCTCTGGATTATAAGTCAGGCAGGCCTGCATCGAAATTCCAGCTTTGACACACGTATAAGTCAAGTGACTTCAGAAAAGTCACATATCATCTCTGAGCGTATCTTTTGACTGGCAAAATAGAAACAAAATTACCTATCTCACAAGTGGCTGTGAGAATCAAATGAGACAATAAGAGATAAAGGTCTTAGCACACTACCTGGACCATAGTAGGAGTTATTTAAATACTGATTTTCTTCCCCACTTCTCCCCCACCCCAACTTGCCACCCTGGTCTGGAGACAAGCAGTAAAGTACTTCTTTCCCAGAAAGCTGAAATTCAAGCTTTGATTTATGTCTCTACTTACTTTTTTTTCTGAGAATCTCACTTTGTCACCCCAGGGTGGAGTGCCCTAGTGTCATAGCTCATAGCAACCTCAAACTTGGGCTCAAAGAGATGCTCTTGCCTCACCCTCTATTACTTGGGCTCAAAGAGATCCTCTTGCCTCACCCTCTATTACTTACCTCCAGCCTCCCAAAGTAGCTGGGACTATAGGTGCCAGCCACAATGCCTGGCTATTTTTAGAGACCAGGTCTCTTTCTTGCTCAGAGTATTCTTGAACTCCTGAGCTCAGACAATCCACCTGCCTCAGCCTCCCAGAGTAAGCCTGTCTACTTACTTTTATTTTACTGTAAAATAGGATGGTTAGCATTTCAACTCTTAATGGTTATTGTTTACAAGCAATACTTTCATAATCTTTTGCTGTTTTTTTTTTTAAGACAGTCTTACTCTGTCATCCTGGGGGAGAGTACTGTGGCATCATAACTCATAGCAACCTCAAACTCTTGGGCTTTAGCAATCTTCTTGCCTCAGCCTCTCAAGTAGCTGGGACTACAGGTATGTGCCACTACACTTGGCTAGTTTTTTCTACTTTTATTATTTTTCTATTTTTTTAATTTTTTAATTAAATCATAACTGTGTACATTAATGCATTTATGGGGTACAATGTGCTGATTTGATACACAATGTGGGAAGCTTACATCAAACTTGTTAACAAAACCACCACCTCACTTATTATGCACAATAGATGAGGTCCCACCAAATATCCTCCCTCCTCCCAGCTCTTCTCCCCTTCTCTCCCCCTCCCTAAAGTATCCAATGTACTCAATACTATTATGAAACCAATATATAATCACCTACACTTTCACATGAATGATAAAACAGAACTATAGTTTTTTCTATTTTTAGTAGAGATGGGGTCTTAGTCTTGCTCAGGCTGGTCTCAAACTCCAGCAATTCACCTACCTCAGTCTCCCAGAGTACTAGAATTACAGGCATGAGCTACAGCTCTTTTGCTGCTTATTTAAAATAGGTTTGGGACTTATAACATGTGTATGTGTGTACACATGAATGTGTTTCTAAGTAATTTGAAGACTTTAGTTATTGCTCAAAGATTAGTTCCATTCTATACAATCTAGATTTGTCATTGTTCTTAATTTCACCTAGAACCTAAAGCCTGGGTAGACCTTATTTGGATAATGAGCTAACTACTAATTTGGTGCCTTCGGTCTGAATATATGGTAGCAATTTGGGTCTACGATCTCTTACTGAGTTTGGCTCTCACATACTCAGCACCAGATTCCAAATGCATTTTCTAATAAAGGATGCATTTCCTTAGCAGCCAACTTCCCATAAGCTGTCTTTATACAGTAATATGGTTTAGTTCTTGCACCTGGATCTTTCCCTGCTGTCACATTCACTGAGGAGCTTCAAAAATGTGACAAAAAGGAAGATAAAGATAAATTGGGCATGAGAGAATGCTGGCCTAATCTTCAAAGTATGGATATAGGATTTTGATAAAAATGGACTTGGTAAAAAGGCTAGGCATAGAGAGAGAGAGAGTAGAGAACTTTCAAAGGCCACATATATTGTTTTTTTTTTTTTTCCTCCTAGAGATAGGCCTCACTCTGGCACACAGGCTGGAGTGCAGTTGGGATGATCATAACTCACTACAACCTCAAGCCCCTGGGCTCAAGTGGTCTTCCCACCTCAGTCTCTGGAATAGCTAGGACTACCAGGCAAGTGCCACCACACCTGGCAGAATTTTTTTTAAGTTTTCTGTACAGACAGGGACTCACTATGTTGCCCAGGCCAGTCTCAAATTCCTAGCCTCAACTCTCACCTTGGCCTCCCAATAAACTGGGATTATGAGCATGAGACACCATACCCCACCAAGGCTACATATATTTCCAATGGATAATTAAGTATTGCTGATTTATAGCAGCAAAAAAATACCCCATCAGTAGTACTATGCACCCCTTCCACCCTAATTACTGACACTTTTAAAATTCTACCTTCAGAAATAAATGTCCTTTCTGAAAAGACAGATCCCTGTACAGTGGTTTCTATTCATTCTCACAGTATTATTAATTTCAGTGCCTCAGAAAACAAATTTTGAAGGAGATACTGGAGAGAAGAAAAGGTCATCACTGGGCAGAACAAAGAGACTGGGAACTTAGGAGATGAGAGAGTGGTAGAAATTGTGTAGGAAAGTACTTAAGTCCCACATGGTGACATTTAACTGCTTAATCAAAACAGCTTCTGGTTTCTCGGACCTCTTTCCCTACTGAAGCAACCCAAGTCCCCAAAACTCAACAGTCTTATTTGTAACAGGAGCACAAAATTGGATGGCAGCTGCCAATTTTGTCAGCCTTAACCTGCACCCAGTGAGAGCTGCTGCTTTCAACTACTGCCTGGCATCTGAGAATTTTTCTCCTAAGAGAGATGACCAAAAAGGCTAGGTGTAGGTGACTGAATTCAGTAGCATTTTATAGCAGCATGGTAAAGGCAAACAGGAATTCCCCATCTGCTCCCTGTACATTTCTGCTGGGAGTATAAATTGTCTTGGTAAATAGAGATTGTTGGCAGAATGTATCAATAAACTTTAAAAATGTGTCAATTTCACTTCTAGGAAATACTCTTAAAAACAGAAAGAATAGGCAAAAGATACAGTTATAGTTGAAACTGACAGATCAAGTAAAAAATAAACAAGGCTATAGAAGATTTGAAAAAATCAATACATCAGTTTAATAGTTACATATAGAACTCTGTATCCTACAGAAAATAATACAGTTTTATATTCATGGAACATTCACAATTTATCACAAAAAAAGAGTTTATAGTCTCCATCTATGATCTTATCCTATAAAATAAGAATAAAATAACAAAAAGACAAACGCTAAAAATCTTTAACTGCTCAAAAGTTAAGAAATATACTCCTAAACAAGCTTGTAATTAAAGAGGAAAATAAAACTGAAACTCTTTAATTTTACAGAAAATCACTAAAGTGTGCACATTTAATACCCAAATATATTATGGGGTACTATTAAAGTTATACTCAGGAAAATATATAAAGATTGAGAATAGGGCGGTGCCTGTAGCTCAGTGGGTTGGGTTCGAACCCAGCCTGGGCCAGATGAACAACAATGACAACTGCAACAAAAAAATAGCCGGGCGTTGTGGCGGGCGCCTGTAGTCTGAGCTACTTGGGAGGCTGAGGCAAGAGAATCGCTTAAGCCCAAGAGTTTGAGGTTGCTGTGAACTGTGACGTCACGGCACTCTACCGAGGGCGACAAAATGAGACTGTCTCCAAAAAAAAAAAGATTGAAAATAAATAATAAATGAATTATTCAATTTAAGAAACTGGAAAAGTACAATAAAATATACTAAAAGTAATTAAGAGGAATTAATTTTTAAGAAGATGAAATCAGAATAGACTACTATACGAAGAGTAATTTAAATCAAAAGGTGTTTCTTTAAAAATTCTGAATAAAGGAAAAAGAAAGGAAAGCAAAACAAAAAATACAATATTAACAATAAAAAGGGAATAGATTCATAAATATAAACAATAGTGTGCTAGTAAACATTTAACAATCTGCTCTCAAAAAAAAAAAAAGTCATGATTTGTGGGGCTTGCTGATTTCCATGGCACAAAAATTCCCACTGCAGTGGATTTTAAGTTACCAATGTGTAGCCACTAAACCCAAAGATGGCAAAAAATTCACACAATTGGCAAGACAGTTATAACGGAACCCATGAAACCTATGGCACGTGTTTGAAAAGCCTATTAAATACTTTTATTCAATAAGCAGTAACAAAACCTTAAGAATCTGGTAACTTTACACTAGATTGGAAAAGTGATTAATGATGTGTAGTTTTTGTTAAAAAGGCTCCAGGTCTAGATGGTTTTAGAGCTGAGTTCCATAAACTCTTGAAAAATAGATCATTCCTCTGTTATTTATTTACTTATTTTTGAGACAGTCTCACTTTGTCGCTCTAGGGTAGAGTGCTGTAATGTCATAGCTCACAGCAACCTCAAACTCTCGGGCTTGAGCAATGCTTTTGCCTCAGCCTCCCCAGTAGCTGGGACTACAGGCCACCCGCCATGACACCCTGCTGGTTTTTCTAATTTTTAGTAGAGACGGAGGTCTCACTCTTGCTCAGCCTAGTCCTGAACTCCTGAAATCTCCTGAACTGCCTCAGCCTCCCAGAGTGCTAGGATTACAGGCCTGAACCACCATGCCCAGCCTTCCTCTGCCATTTAAACTACTGAAGACCATATATAAATATAAAAGGACCCCATATGCATTTACTGAATCTAATATAATACTACAATGGCAGAAATTTTTTTTTTTTATTGTTGGGGATTCATTGAGGGTACAATAAGCCAGGTTACACTGATTGCAATTGTTAAGTAAAGTCCCTCTTGCAATCATGTCTTGCCCCCATAAAGTGTGACACACACCAAGGCCCCACCCACCTCCCTCCTTCCTTAAATGGCAGAAATCTTAAAACGATACTAGAAATAACAAGACTACAGCCTGCTGTCACTTCTGAATATATACAGAAAAATCCTACGTGGAATATGAAATCTAGCAGGGCAACAAAGGAATAAAATACCATAACCAAACAGGGTTTATTCCAAAAATAAAAGAATGAGACTCAACATTAGAAAATACATCAATATATGGGCTTATATTATATTAATACATTCTAAAGGATTTTGAGCAAAATATAGCAGCCAATACAATGAAAACTTGAAATAAAAGACAATGTTTAAATATGATAAAAACAAATAGCAAATATCATGCTAAATGGTGAAATGCTATGACCCTTCTCAGTAAGGTTTTTTTTTTTTTTTTTTTTAAAGAGACAGGATCTTGCTCTGTCACCCAGGCTAGAGGACAGTGGTATGATCACTGTTCACTGCAACCTTGAATGCCTGGACTCAGGTGACCCTCCATCTGTAGCCTGCTGGACAACAAGTGAGCACCACCATGCCTGGCTTATTTTGTTTTGTATAGACTGAGTCTTACAATGTTCCCAGGCTGGTCTCAAGCACTTCTCCCCACCTCAGCCTCCCGAAGTGCTGAGCCACCATGCCCACCCACCACAGTGTTTTTAATGTGTCAGCTAGGGCAAAAAAAAAAAAAAAAAAAAGAGAGAGAGAGAGAAAATGAAATAATTGGTATAAATACTGATAAAGGATATATAAGTATCTCAGATAAACCCAACAGGCTCTAGTCTTTTTAAATTTAAAATTATCAATACGGCGAGATTGTTATATATAAGAAAATACATAAAATCAAACAAAACTTTTTCTCCAGTACTTTTTATGGAGATAGAAAAATAACACATTCACGATGGGGACAAGACTACAAAGTACCTAGGAATCAAGTTAAAGAGAAAGGTACTCTACTAATTTTAAGACAACAAGGAAATATTAGAGAGATGGTCCCAAAAATAAAACCTGAAAAAAATGCACAGATATCCCATAATTCTGGAGAGGAAGACTTAACATCATAAAAATGCATTTCTTCTCAAAATTACTATATAACTGTAATACAATGATAATCATCATTGAAATTGAATATATTTTATAAATGGATAAAATTACAGTTGGACCTTTGTAAATTGACCACCCAAAGGACTGTAACAAACTGGTCAACATATGAGGGTTGTCAACATAAGGAACTAGGTAGGTTTACTGTACTGGTACATACATGTGGTGCATGTCTGGTCTATAAAAATTAGGTCAACTTAGCTCTCCTAGCTTCGCAATGCTGCCCAAGGATGACAAGAAGAAGAAAGATGCCAGAAAGTCGGCCAAGAAAGACAAAGACTCAGTGAACAAATCTGGAGGCAAGGCCAAAAAGAAGAAGTGGTCCAAAGGCAAAGTTCGGGACAAGCTCAACAACCTAGTCTTGTTTGACAAAGCTACATATGACAAACTCTGTAAGGAAGTTACCAACTATAAGCTTATCACTCCAGCTGTGGTCTCTGAGAGACTGAAGATTCGAGGTTCCCTGGCCAGGGCAGCCCTTCAGGAGCTCCTTAGTAAAGGCCTTATCAAACTGGTTTCAAAGCACAGAGCTCAAGTAATTTACACCAGAAATACCAAGGGTGGAGATGCCCCAGCTGCTGGTGAAGATGCATGAACAAGATGAGCAGGAACTGAGGGACTCAACTGTAAGAAGTACACATTCCCTTTGCAAGGCTATAGTTTTGACTCTTTAATTTTTTTTTTACAGGTCCAACCAACCATATATTTGGAAAAATAAAATTTTATTGAACAACAACAACAAAAAAAAATTAGGTCAACTTAAAGAGGTGGTCAATGTACAGAGGTGGTCAACTATAGAGGTTCGACTATATTTTAAAATGTATACAGAGAAATAAATATCTAAAAATAGTAAGAAACCTCCTGGGTGAAAGGCTCAACTGCAACTTGGACTTTACCTAACAAACACAAACAATGTAACCTGATTGAAATAAGAATAGTTACCTGAAATAAGAATAAATAATAAACAATGTACACAGCTATGATTTAATAAAAAAATAAAAAATAAAAAAGAATAAATAATAAAAAATAAAAATAGCAAGTAAATTGTGAAAAGAAACATCAGCTATTACCAAAAGTAAAAATTGACCATAAGGCCGCTGTAATCAAAATAGGAAGGTATTGGCAAATGGATAGAAAATTAAATCAATGGAACAGAATAGAGTCTAGAATAGACTTAAGTACATATGGAAACCCAATCAATATATGGCAAAGGTAGATCCATACAATGGGGAAAGGACTGTTCTTTTAATAAGTGACCATGGCATAACAGTGATCTATCTCAAAGAAAACAAAACTACATATCCTAAAATAAATCAAAACCTCATATCCAGGTGTATTAAAAACTTAAAAAAAAAATCACTGAAAATATGAAAAGGAAATTTAAGGATGGGGAGATCTTCTGGCAAGCCAAAAAACCATAAACAAAACCAAAACTGAGAAAAACAAAACAGGGGAAAAACAAAAACAAAAGCCAAACAGGAAAAATAATTGCAACACATGTGGCAGATAAAATGTTACTATCACTGGCTATGGAGGCGCATGCCTGTAATCCTAGCATTTTGGGAGGCTGACACAAGTGGATTGCTTGAGCTCAGAGTTCAAGTCCAGCCTGAGCAAAAGTGAGACCCTGTCTCTACTAAAAATAGAAAAAAAAAAAAATATCCAGGCACCGATAGTCCCAGCTACTCAGGAGGCTAAGGGAAGATGATCACTTGAGCCCAAGAATTTGAGGTTGTTGTGATCTATGATGCCACAGCACTCTACCCAGGGCTACAGAGCAAGACTCTATCTAAAAGAAGAGGGGGAAAAAGGTTAATATCACACATATAGGCCAGGTGCAATGGCTCACTCCTATAATCCCTTTGAGAGGCCTAGGCAAGAAGATTGCTTAAGGCCAGGAGTTCATGACCAGCCTGGCCAACATAGCAAGACCCCATCTCTAAAAAAAAAAATTAAGAAAATCAGTCTGACATGGGGACACAAAACTGTAGTCCCAATTACTTGGGAGGTTGAGGTAGCAGGATATTTTTAGCCTAAGAGTTCAGGGTTACAGTAAACAATGACCATGCCACTGCACTCCAGCCTAGGTGACAGAGTAATACTCTGTCTGTAAAACAAACAAAAAAATTAATGTCATTATGTGTGTATCCCTCTCCTCAGCTAATCAATTTCCTCTTCCTGAACAATTTCATTCATTCCTATGGCTTTAACTGTGACTATATGCTGATCATAGAAACATACAAGGTGTGACAATTAAGTTCATGAAATTGCCACCCTGAGCTTATGTTGGCAGCACTGTGCAAACAACATGGTAAAGGCTCATAACTTTGGTATATCAGTGTCTCACAGCTGTGTTTGTGTCAATGTGTGGTGCTGTCTTACTGAGGGGCATTCATTATTGTTGTTGTGTGTCTTGTGTGCCATCTAGAGAATGTTGGAGCTTGAATTTAGAGTAAGGAACAAACAATAAATTTCCTTTTAAACTTCGCAAGAGTAGAAGTGAAATTGGGGACATGTTAGTCCAAGTTTATGAGAATAATGCCATGAAGAAATCCAGTGTACAAATGGATTAAACATTTTTCTGAGGGTAGAGAAAGCATCACTGATGAAGAGAGGTCAGGGTAGCCAGTAACAAGAAAACATTGCAAAATCATTACTGACTGTGAGAAAAATAGCAAACCAAGTAAACATCAATAGTGAAGCGGGAAAATCTTGGTATGAGGAAGGTGTGGCTCTTACATCACAACAATGCACCAGCTCACTCAGCACTGATTATGAGCCAGAACCCCCTCCCTACTCCCCTTATCTGGCCCCCAGTGACATTTTTCTTTACCCCAAGACAAAGAAAATAATGAGGAGGCCGGGCATCTTCTTAGGAGGCAACCACCTCAGAACAGATCTGGGACGGAAACCCAGGCCCCATGAGTAAAGGATTTGCCTGAGGCAGTACCAGCCAGGGTTGAGCATGGGGACTAGAAAACGCACACACAGAGCCAGGAAGTTCCCAGGGTGGGGCTGACCCAGAGGACCACTTTACTGAGCCTAAGACGCACCTGGCCCTCAGGGGATGGTCAACCTATAGATAAAGAAAGGCAGGAGGCTAGAACTGACAGCTAACCAAATACAAACCTGCAGGAGCAAAGACAGGGCCTGAGGCCCAGGCTCTAGGAACTCAAAACAGCTTCTCT
This sequence comes from Nycticebus coucang, assembly GCF_027406575.1. Lineage (NCBI taxonomy): Eukaryota > Metazoa > Chordata > Mammalia > Primates > Lorisidae > Nycticebus > Nycticebus coucang. The sequence goes on from NC_069804.1 coordinate 133,538,921, forward strand.
TCTGCAGAGGAATTTAGCAGGGACAGAAACAAATTCCCGCAAAGTTGTTCTGTTCTGTTCTGTCAGCAACATCAATCAGGGGCGGGGATGGAACTGAGTGAACACCCCCCCCCCCAGCCTCCATCAAGCGCCCAAGGTTGTCAGGCCTCACCTGCCCCTGCTGGGTAGAGTCAGAGCGCAGCAGCCTGGCTGAGCAGATACAGATTTCCTTGTGATTCAGGCAGGTGCAAACCCCTGGAGTATCTGTTCACTAGAGGCAACTGGGTCACAGTCCTGTGGGGCTATCAGTGACTGGGTGTGACAGAGGTACAAGATGTGGAAGGAGGCATCAACTTTCCCAGACTAATCTATTTGCTGGGTGGGTCCTCCTGACTTCACGGAGCACCAGAGCAAGTCATATTTGCACTCCTGTGATCCAGTTGCCAGAGACCTTTTAAACTCCCCCACCTGAGACAGGTGCTGACTGAGACAATTGATTTGGACCTTTTGAACTGAGCCAATCACCCGAGAACTATTCAAGTGGTGCCCTGGGTGTGTGTTTGTAGGAAGGTTTGATTTTCAACAAGGTTTCCAATTGTTGCCTGTGGGGGGAGTGGGGTGACTTAAATGCTGGTATTTCTCCACAGCTGAGACTTCAACCCAGAGTAACTGTTTCACTAGGGTCAGACAGAGACCAGCTAAAACCAAGACAGAACCACTTAGCCCCACCACACCAAACAGGTCCCCAGCTTCTCAGGCCATAGCACTATACAGATCCTCAACAAAGCTCCAGGGGAAAAATCAAATGGTGTAAAACAATCATGGGGCGGAATAAGCAGAAAAACTCTGGTAACATGAATAACCAGAATAGATCAACCCCCACAAGGAAAGATATGGCAGATGTAACTGAAGATCCCATTCATAAAGAGCTGGCCGAGATGTCAGAAATCGAATACAGAATTTGGATTGCAAACAAGATTAATAGAATGGAGGAAAATTTGGAATTAGAAATTCGAGGAGAAATTCAAAAGTTGTCTCAATAATTTAACGAATTTAAAGACAAAACCACCAAAGATTTTGATGCACTGAAGCAAGAATTTGCAGCCCTCAAAGATCTGAAAAAACACAGTAGAATCCCTCAGTAACAGAGTGGAGCAAGCAGAAGAAAGGATTTCTGACATTGAAGACAAAGCCTTTGAATGCTCCCAAACTCTCCAAGAGGAAGAGAAATGGAGAGCAAAAACGGATCATTCACTCATAGAGCTATGGGATAATTCGAAGAAGGCTGATATCTGACTCATTGGAATCCTTGAAAGTGATGAAGTGGCCTCGCAAGGCACAGAGGCGCTTCTCCATGAAATTATGAAAGAGAATTTTCCAGACATGCCAAGAGATTCTGAAATTCAGATAGCAGACAGTTTCAGAACCCCAGCACGACTCAATCCAAATAAGACATCTCCCAGGCATATCATAATTAACTTCACTAAAGTTAATAAGAAGGAGAAAATTCTCAAAGCAGCCAGACGCAAGAAATCCATTACCTACAAAGGGAACAATATGAGAATGACTGCAGATCTCTCTGCTGAAACTTTTCCAGCCAGAAGAGGGTGGTCATCGACTTTTAATCTCCTAAAGCAAAATAACTTTAAACACCAGATCCTGTATCCAGCTAAACTGAGTTTCATTTATGATGAAGAAATTAAATACTTTAATGACATTCATATGTTGAAGAAATTTGCCATAACCAAACCAGCTCTTCAGGATATTCTCAGACCTATCCTCCATAATGACCAGCCCAATCCTCTAACACAAAGTAAACTCACTCAAAAACTTTTGATCAAGCTCCAACTTCCACAGTGGCAAAAGGATTAAAAATGTCCACTGGACTTTCAAAAAACTCGATACCCAAACGTTTACCAGAATTATCAATATAATTCTGTGAACGGCTTAAACTGTCCTCTAAAGAGGCACAGGTTAGCTGACTGGATACAAAAACTCAGGCCAGATATTTGCAGCATACAATAGTCACATCTTACATTAAAAGATAAATATAGACTCAGGGTGAAAGGATGGTCATCCATATTTCAGGCAAATGGTAATCAGAAAAAAGCAGTTGTTGCAATTCCATTTGCAGACACAATAGGCTTTAAACCAACAAAAGTAAGAAAGGATAAGAATGGTCACTTCATATTTGTTCAGGGTAATACTCAATATGATGAGATTTCAATTATTAATATCTATGCACCCAACCAGAATGCACCTCAATGTATAAGAGAAACTCTAACAGACATAAGCAACTTGATTTCCTCCAGCTCCATAATAGTCAGAGATTTCAACATTCCTTTGGCAGAGTTGGATAGATCCTCCAATAAGAAGCTGAGCAAAAAAATTTTAGATTTTACCTAACCATCCAACATTTGGATTTAGCAGACATCTACAGAACATTTTATCCCGACAAAACTGAATACACATACTTCTCATCAGCCCATGGAACATACTCCAAAATCGATCACATCTTAGGTCGCAAGTCTAACCTCAGTAAATTTAAAGGAACAGAAATTATTCCTTGCATCTTCTTGGACCACCATGGAATAAAAGTTGAACTCAGTAACAACAGGAATCTGCACACCCATACAAAAACATGGAAGTTAAATAACCTTATGCTGAATGATAGCTGGGTCAGAGATAAGATTAAAAAGGAAATTGCCAAATTTTTGGAACAAAACGACAATGAAGACATGAATTATCAGAACCTCTGGGATACTGCAAAGGGAGTTCTAAGAGGGAAATTTATTTATTTATTTTTTTATTAAATCATAGCTGTGTACATTGATATATTCATGGGGCATCATTCACTAGCTTCACAGACTGTTTACCAAGTTTCACATATACCCTTGTAAGATGCACCGCTGGTATAATCCCACCAATCCCCTTCCCTCTACCCACCTCGCCCCTCCCTCTCCTCCCTTTCCCCCTTCCCCCTATTCTTAGGTTGTAACTGGGTTATAGCTTTCATGTGAAAACCCTAAATTAGTTTCATAGTAGGGCTGAGTACATGGGGTACTTTTTCTTCCATTCTTTTTTTTTTTATTAAATCATAACTGTATACATTGATATGATCATGGGGCATCATACACTCGCTTCATAAACCATTTGACACATTTTTATCACAGTGGTTAACATAGCCTTTCTGGCGTTATCTCAGTTACTGTGCCAAAACCTTTACATTCTACATTTACCAAGTTTCGCAAATACCCCTGTAAGATGCACCACAGGTGTGATCCCACCGATCCCCCTCCCTCTACCCCCCCCTTTCCCACTTCCCCCTATTGTTAAGTTGTAGCTGGGTTATAGCTTTCATGTGAGAGTCCCAAATTAGTTTCATAGTAGGGCTGTGTACATTGGGTACTTTTTCTTCCATTCTTGGGATACTTTACTAAGAAGAATATGTTCCAGCTCCATCCATGTAAACATGAAAGAGGTAAAGTCTCCATCCTAAGAGGGAAATTTATAGCACTGCAAGCCTTCCTCAAGAAAATGGAAAGAGAGGAAGTTAACAACTTAATGGGACATCTCAAGCAACTGGAAAATGAAGAACAGTCCAACCCCAATCCAGTAGAAGAAAAGAAATAACACAAATTAGAGCAGAATTAAATAAAATTGAAAACAAAAGAATAATACAACAGATCAACAAATCAAAAAGTTGGTTTTTGAAAAGGTCAATAAAATAGATAAACCTTTGGCTAACCTAACCAGGAAAAAAAGAGTAAAATCTCTAATCTCATCAATCAGAAACGACAAAGACGAAATAACAACAGACTCCTCAGAAATTCAAAAAATCCTTAATGAATATTATAAGAAACTTTATTCTCAGAAATATGAAAATCTGAAGGAAATTGACCAATACTTGGAAGCACGTCACCTTCCAAGACTTAGCCAGAATCAAGTGGAAATGTTGAACAGGCCAATATCAAATTCTGAAATAGCATCAACCATACAAAATCTCCTTAAAAAGAAAAGGCCGGGACCAGATGGCTTCAAGTCAGAATTCTACCAAACCTTTAAAGAGGAATTAGTACCTATATTACTCAACCTGTTCCAAAATGTAGAAAAAGAAGGAAGACTACCCAACACGTTCTATGAAGCAAACATCACCCTGATCCCCAAACCAGGAAAAGACCCAACAAGAAAAGAAAATTATAGACCAATATCACTAATGAATATTGATGCAAAAATATTTAACAAGATCCTAACAAACAGAATCCAGCAACACATCAAACAAATTATACATCATGACCAAGTTGGTTTTATCCCAGGGTCTCAAGTCTGGTTCAATACACATAAATCTGTAAGTATAATTCAGCACATAAACAAATTAAAAACCAAAGACCATATGATTCTCTCAATTGATGCAGAAAAAGCTTTTGATAATATCCAGCATCCCTTCATGATCAGAAAACTTAAGAAAATTGGTATAGAAGGGACATATCTTAAACCGATAAGAGGCCACGTACAGCAAACCCACAGCCAATATCGTATTGAATGGAGTTAAATTGAAATCATTTCCACTCAGATCAGGAAACAGACAAGGCTGCCCATTGTCTCCACTGCTCTTTAACATTGTAATGGAAGTTTTAGCCACCGCAATTAGGGAAGAAAAGGCGATCAAGGGTATCCATATAGGGTCAGAAGAGATCAAACCTTCACTCTTTGCGGATGATATGATTGTATAAAACACCAGGGATGCTACTACAAAACTCTTAGAAGTGATCAAGGAATATAGCAGCGTCTCAGGTTACAAAATCAACATTCATAAATCGGTAGCCTTTATATATACCAACAATAGTCAAGCTGAAAAAACAGTCAAGGACTCTATTCCATTCACAGTAGTGCCAAAGAAGATGAAATATTTGGGAGTTTATCTAACAAAAGACGTGAAAGATGTCTATAAAGAGAACTATGAAACTCTAAGAAAAGAAATAGCTGAAAATGTTAACAAATGGAAAAACATACTATGCTCATAGCTGAGAAGAATTAACATTGTTAAAATATCCATACTACCCAAAGCAATATACAATTTTAATGCAATCCCTATTAAAGCTCCACTGTCATACTTTAAAGATCTTGAAAAAATAATACTTCATTTTATATGGAATCCGAAAAAAACCTCGAAAAGCAAAGACATTACTCAGAAATAAAAACAAAGCAGGAGGAATCATGCTACCAGACCTCAGACTATAGTATAAATTGATAGTGATCAAAACAGCATGGTACTGGCACAAAAACAGAGAAGTAGATGTCTGGAACAGAATAGAGAACCAAGAGATGAATCCAGCTATTTACCGTTATTTGATCTTTGACAAGGCAATTAAAAACTGAGGAAAAGATTCCCTATTTAACAAATGGTCCTGGGTGAACTGGCTAGCAACCTGTAGAAGACTGAAACTGGACCCACACCTTTCACCATTAACTAAGATTGACTCTCACTGAATTAAAGATTTAAACTTAAGACACAAAATTATAAAAATACTAGAAGAGAGTGCAGGGAAAACCCTTGAAAAAATCAATCTGGGCGAGTATTTTATGAGGAGGACCCCCCAGGCAATTGAAGCAGCTTCAAAAATACACTACTGGGACCTGATCAAACTAAAAACCTTCTGCACATCCAAGAACACAGTAAGTAAAGCAAACAAACAGTCCCCAGAATAAGAGCAGATATTTGCAGGTTATGTCTCGGACAAAGGTTTAATAACCAGAATCCACAGAGAACTCAAATGTATAAGCAAGAAAAGAACAAGTGATCCCTTCGCAGGCTGGGCAAGGGACTTGAAGAGAAACTTCTCTGAAGAAGATAGGTGCACGGCCTACAGACATATGAAAAAATGCTCATCATCTTTAATCATCAGAGAAATGCAAATCAAAACTACTTTGAGATACCATCTAACTCCACTAAGATTAGCCCGTATCACAAAATTCCAAGACCAGAAATGTTGGCGCGGATGTGGAGAAAAGGGAACACTTCTACACTACTGGTGGGAATGCAAATTAATAAATTCCTTTTGGAAAGATGTCTGGAGAACACTTAGAGATCTAAAAATAGATCTGCCATTCAATTCTATAATTCCTCTACTAGGTATATACCCAGAAGACCAAAAATCACTTTATAACAAAGATATTTGTACCAGAATGTTTATTGCAGCCCAATTCATAATTGCTAATTCATGGAAAAAGCCCAAGTGCCCATCGATCCACGAATGGATTAATAAATTGTGGTATATGTACACCATGGAATATTATGCAGCCTTAAAGAAAGATGGAGGCTTTACCTCTTTCATGTTTACATGGATGAGCCTGGAACATATTCTTCTTAGTAAAGTATCTCAAGAATGGAAGAAAAAGTACCCAATGTACTCAGCCCTACTATGAAACTAATTTATGGCTTTCACATGAAAGCTACAACCCAGTTATAAACTAAAAAATAGGGGGAAGGGGGAAAGGGATGGGAGGAAGTGGGGAGGTGGGCGGAGGGAGGGTGATTGGTGGGATTACATCTGTGGTGCATCTTACAAGGGTACATGTGAAACTTAGTAAATGTAGAATGTAAATGTCTTAACACAATAACTAAGAAAATGCCAGAAAGGCTATGTTAACCAGTGTGATGAAAATGTGTCAAATGGTCTATAAAACCAGTGTATGGTGCCCCATGATCGCATTAATGTACACAGGTATGATTTAATAATAAAAAAAAGAAAATATTGAAAGGAAGACATCTGATGACATTTAGGACATCAGGGGTAATATGTGTACATTCACAGCTCTGATGGCTATTCCAGAAAAAGAGTTCCAAAATTGCTTCGAAGGGTGGACTAAGTTCTGGTGTTGGTGTATAGCTTCCCAAGGTGGGTACTTTGAAGGTGACCATAGTGATATTCAGCAAAGTGGTATGTAACACTTTTTCTAGGATGAGTTCACAAACTTAATTGTCAGTCCTCATACATTAATTCCCCTTTAAATCTGTGGTACCCAGCTTTAAGCAGGCCCTAAAGTTTCCTTTAATCTTCTGTTTCTCTTACCAGCTCTCTCCACATCTCTACAGTAGCTAATTCAAATCTCTACAGTCCTAAAACCTTCTGCCTCCTCACATCCTTTCTCACTAAGTAAAATCATTAACTTCCTTTTTCACATGGAAACTAGAACTCATCCCAGAGAATTCCCTCCAATTCTCACAACAAACCATTTAACAAACATAAGTGCATCTTCAACCATCTTTCTCTCCTCCCCTATTACAAAGAAGTGTTACTGGTCTTCATCAATCTACCTATGCTCTGCGTTTCATCCTCTCCTGCCCTCTTGGGGTCCTTACTTGATCAATTTTCCTCTCTCCTTCATTCAACTCCTCCCTGTCAACTGGCTCCTTCCCACTGGCATTTAAAGGTATTTGAGTCTCTCACAGCCATTATAAAGACCATTCATTTACTTCTCCAGGAAATACTCTTTTCTCAGCTTCCACAACATTAAGTTTCCTAGTTTTCCTTTTGATCACTCTCTTTTGCTTGTACTTTAAAAGCCAGTATTCTGAGAGTTCTAGCACACACAGTCTTAGGTGACCTCATCCATTATTATTATTTTTTTTTTTTGAGACAGATTCTCAACTCTGTTACCCAAGCTAGAGGGTCCTGGCATCAGCCTAGCTCACAGCAACCTCCAACTCCTGGCTCAAGAGATCTGTCTCAGCTTCTCAAGTAGCTGGAACTACAGGAACCTGCCACAACGCCCGACTAATCTTTGCAGTTTTAGTAGAGATGGAGGACTTGCTTTTGCTCAGGTTGGTCACGAACTCCTGAGCTCAAGGAATCCTCCTGCCTGGGCTTCCCAGAGTGCCGAGGTTACAGGCATGAGCCACCACTCCCTGCCACTTCATTCACTTTCAAGGCTTCAATTACCATGACAGTGCTTTGCTTGCCTTTTTTTTTTTTTTTTTAGTTTTAAGAGTTTTGTTCGTTTATAAATAGCATGCCATAAAATTCACTCTTTTTAAATAGATAATTCAGTGACTTTTGGTAAATTTACAGAATTGTGCAACCATTACCACAATCCAATTTTAGAATAATTCCATCACCTCAAAAAGATCCCCCTTTGCTCCTCTTAACATTTATCTCCATCCTAAATCTCTCTCCTGAAATTTAGACCCATAGCTGCTCACCAAATATTTTCATTTGCATAACCACAAGCACCACAAACTCAGTATTTCTGAAACTGAACTCATCTCCTTCCCATAGCCTTTTCAATGAAATCTGGTTCTTCTTTAATGTTTCCTCAGAAACCCAGGGCATTGCTCTTAGCTTCTCTTTCTTTCTCCTTCCCCACATCCAATTAATCATCACATCCCATATATTTTACCTCCTAAATATAATTCAAATCTTCAAATATATCCCTTTCTATCCTTTCTTTTTATTACGTCTATAATAATCTGCCCACCAAATTTTGGATCTGTCCACCAAAATCTCTTTCTAAAATTCATCCATCCATCCATCCAATAAATACATGTTAAGTGCCTACTCTGTGCCATGCACTGTGCCAAACAGTCCCCCTGTCTGGTCTGTCTACAGTCTTTTATTTTCCTGATGTGAAATCCAGCAGCCAGGTAACATAACCCTTTAAAAGGTGCACTGTGCCCATGCTTAAAATGGCTTTAAACTAAATTTCAAGTGGCTTCCCTCTGACCTTAGGATACATTCCAAGCATCTTAACATGGCTTTTACAATCCTTTGTAATCAGGTCCCTCTGTGCCGCTCTAGTCTCATCTCCCATCACTCCCCTTAAAAAGTCACTTAAGTACATGGATGGAGGTGGAACATGTTCTTCTTAGCAAAGTATCTCAAGAATGGAAGAAAAAAATATCCAATGTACTCAGCCCTACTATGAAATTAATTTATAGCTTTCATATGAAAGCTATAACCCAATTAATTATAGCCTAAGAATATGGGGAAAGGGAGGGCAGGGGAGGATAGAGGATGAGTGGAGGGAAGATAATTGGCGGGACCACACCTACAGTGCATCTTACAAGGATACATGTGAAACTTACTAAATGTAGATTATAAATGTTTTAACACAATAACTAAGAAAAAGCCAGAAAGGCTATGTTAACAAGTGTGATGAAAATTTTTCAAATTGTATATAAAACCAGCGCATGGTACCCCATGATTGCATTAATGTACACAGCTATGATTTAATAATAAAAAAAAAAAAGTCACTTAGCGGCTCAGCACCTGTAGCTCAAGCGGCTAAGGCACCAGCCACATACACTGGAGCTGGCAGGTTCGAATCCAGCCCGGGCCTGCCAAACAACAATGACAACTATAACCACAAAATAGCCAGGAGTTGAGGCGGGCGCTTGTAGTCCCAGCTACTTGGGAGGCTGAGGCAAGAGGATCGCTTAAGCCCAAGAGTTTGAGGTTGCTGTGAGCTGTGATGCCATGGCACCCTACCAAGGGTGACAGCTTGAGACTTGTCTCCAAAAAAAAGTCACTTAGCTACCTGAGTTTTCTCATCTCAAAAATGAGATAATAGTGGCTACCTCAGAAGTGGATGAGAGGATTAAATGAGATAATATATGTAAAGCATTTGACACAATACCTGGAGCATATTCAATGTCAATAAATGAACAAACGTTAGCTATTGATGATGGTGAGGAATGTTAGCCTTCTTCAGCCTCTCTGCTCTGAATTCCTATAGCATTTAGTATCACACAGTTTAGCGCTGTGTTATTTGATTTTGCATTACTTGCCAGTGCTTCATACTGCTAGTTCTGATTTCCCAACTAGACTATAAAGTTCTTGAAAACAAGGATATGACTTCAACACCTACTATATTGTTCTGTAGCACTTAGCACAATGCTAAAAACAGAGTAAAGCTTAATAAATACTTTTCAATAAATATCTACAAAGGAAAAAGTAACAGAGGTTTTACTGATGCTTTATAAAAACCAAAATACTGGGAACACCATTTGTGTTCACCTTCTGGGCTAATGATGTGTCACTAGGTTACTATGGGGCTTGGCAGTACTCACTGTAGGTCAGTGGTTGTTTTTTTTTTCCCCCAGACAGTTTGCTGCCAACATCCTGTTTTTGACAGAAATATAGTATGAAAGCATGAAGGTGTTTAATTCTTTTCTTTGGCATGCAGACAATAAGCAATTTGCTACTCATCCATGGTGTTAGATTTTTACTTCTTAAATATAAGTGTTCTCTCTGAGCTACCAGTATAATATAAATTCCATTTCACTCTAAAGCCAAAGGAGTCCTCCTGAAACACTTTGGACTACTTGGTTCACGAGTGGGTGGTAATCAGAACCCCAGATAGCCCCAACGGGCCCAAATGTTCAGAGCCCTTCAGGTGCTAGAACATCCCACACATTTTGCAAGAATTTAATTGTATGTGCTTTATAGAGTAAACTGGCATCTTGTGACTGTTTCCCCTTCCTTTTTGCACACCATTGTTATCCTTCCCTGTCCGGTCCTCTCTCACCCTCTAATCTTCCTCATGTCCTGGATCTTGCCCCTGCACCTGGGATTTTTCTAATAAGACATTTTCGGGCATTCATATGCCTGTTGTTCTGTTCTCTATATCTATATATGAGTAATGCATGATTACTCATATAGAGATTGGGGTGGGGGAGCTAAGGGTGGAACTGTGTGGTTCTATGTGACATGGGCTCCCATTGGTACAGTAGTCTCTCTTTTAGCTAAAGTTGTGTTTGTTTAGGAATTATTCTAAAGCCAATGATTATTTTGTGCCTTTAATGTTACTAAGGAGAAGCTAGAAGAGGTTTTGGATATGGAGAAGAAGAGGAAAGCTTGCTCGGAACAGAAGAGACAACATTTCCATCAGAGGTAACAAAAGGCAGCATCCTCTAATTTTGTCCCAGTTTCTCCCCTTGTATGGGGAAAACACCAAAGGCTTGAAAATAACCCTTGGAGGAGAGAAAAGAAACAGAGGTCAAATCAGTCCTCATAACCCAGTTTAAACACTTACTCTCTCACTGGACATCATATCTCTCTTTCCACATACACCCACATGCACACACACACACACACAGACACACACACATACAAGAGATGAACACTTAGGCAGCTGTCTATGAAACAGATAAACAGATGCATAGTTAATGCAAGGGCATTATGATGCATGCTCTAGAGAGATGATCACCACAAAGAAAAGAATGCCCAGATACCGCTCTAATATCAACCCATGTTGATCCCACATGGACACACAGTCACGTAACATACCAAGCCTTATCATACAGACCTCTGTTGTTAACTAAAACATAACCACAATAATCAGCTACTTGCAAAATATTGCACATAGAGCCATGGACTGATGAATCTTGTTGGTTTTGCCCTTCACTTTTAATATAGCATAGTGATTAAGAGCAAACCCTCACTCTACCACTTACTCCCTGTGTGACTTTGTACAAATTACTTGCACATGCTGTGCCTCGGTTTCCCCCTCTGTAAAATGAGAGTGAGAATCGTAGGTACCTCATCAAGTTATTGTGCAGATTGAATGAGCTAATGCACTTAAGGCTGTTAGGAGTAATGAGAGGTCTTAGAATTTCCTGAGATAGGGTAAACTTGGATTCAAATTTGATTTAGGGGAGAGCAGAGATAGTTGTGATGGACTGAGGTGTCAGATTCTATTTCTGTCCTCAGGCAGTAAATTTCTGATTTCTTGGGTGTGTATGCACTTCTCATTAATCATTACATCAAAGGACATGGGTCCACCATTAATAGTAACAATACACTTTTGTCTGAGCAAATCAATATATTTGCAGTCATGTGGCATTATATCTATTATTTGTAGTCTGTTTTAAATGTGGTAACATCAAGTATACTTTTGAGGACATCTTTCCTGCCAAACTCTTTGTAACTATTAAGAAAACCTGTGTCTCCATCAAGACTACTTTTATCCTGAAACATGGTCGTGCACACTCTAGAAGTGGGACCTAGCCAGGGAGTCTCAGCAAGGATGTGTGGGCCTCAGAGCAAACTGACTGAATGGTTGAGGTCAGTGCTGATACCTGGAGCTGGCCATCCTATTTTCACACCCAACATAGCACAAAAATAATCTCATATCAAGTAAGTACCCAATCACGGGCACTAATGCTTCCTTCGGCCAACACTAACAGTAGTTCTTCCTTCCTCCCTACTCCACCAAGGGCTGCTAAGATATGGAGAACTGCTCTGGCTTATCCAATATAAGCCAATGGCAAGGGTATAGAAGAGGCTTACCATGGATTTGAGAATGCCAGTCTCCCAACTAGACCATATGTTCTTCTAGAGCTAGAGCTATTTAGTGAGGGAAAACATAGAGTATTCTAGAGCTGTCTCCTACCTATTCGAACACAAATGAATCAGTTGCAATTAAACATCTTCTCCAACTAGGCTGCACAGTGCAATAGAAGGAACATGGACTTTGGAGTCAGAAAGATGCAGGACTGAGTCCCAGCTTACTCTGTTTGTGACCTTGAGTGAGGGATGTAATTTCTCTGACCCTCAGGTTCCTCATTTGCAAAATAAGAATATCACCAACCATTTCACAGAGTTGTCATAAACACTAAATGAGATTAGAGACAAGAGCCACCTCTAACACAGTGCCCAGAAGAAATGCTTCAAATATGATTCTCTCCCCCTCCCAATCCCTCCTTACTATACCTTACAGCTGGACTTCTCTAGTCAGGCAGGAACAAAAAGGACATCTCAATGACTGTGTGCATGTCTGTTGTGATGACAGTTGATTTCATTTTAGGTTCTGGGGTTTTTAATTTGTTTGGTTTGGGTTGGGTTTCTGACAGAAGAGATTGGAAGTAGGAGTAAAATCGAAAATATTTAAAGATACAGACAGGCTTGATAGGGCTTTAACCAAATTATCAGTATCCCATTAACTTTCCAAGAGCACACTGTACATGGGGAATCTAGGCAGACTGTATAAAGAGAGGAGCAAGCAAGAGAGGCCAAAATTAAGCAAGCATTCTGGTCATTTAGTGAGTAACCTGGAATTTGAACACTGAGAAACCAATCTGGAGAAAGATAGCAGATGGGAAATAGGACTATAAAATGAACTTTGCACCCAAGGACAGTACACAAATGGAATGACAGTATACATATGCCTACATGCATGGTTATGGCTATAAAAACATGACCATACCTGAAAGCTCACCTACTCTATAGCTGTGAGGGAGGAGGGGAAAAGAAAAGAATATTAATCCTAACTCATTTTATCCTTACACCCTGTCATGTGTCCATACCCTCCAAATATTTCAAGTCCAACATTTAATGTCTTCAAAAATGTCATTTCACTGGAATACATCCAGAATTGTCAAAAGCAGTTTTGAAAAAGGTATCTGAAATTATAAAGTGTTTTCTAGTATAAAAATATGCTGTACTTGCACTTGAGATTGCACTTGATTTAGGTTTTTCATCTATATTAAATGTCAATGCTATATACTTAATAAGATTGAGAGTACACTCTGAATTAGTCATTACAGTAGTAAAAATTAATAGACTGACTAGGTCACTGCACTTCTTTTCCATTTTCTGCACAGTGGATTCAAAACAGGTATTTCACTCTCACAAGGCACTGGTAGTCCAGCTCCTTCTCAGGAACCATTTGCTCCCCTTGCTCTTTTGTCTCTCACAGAAGTATCTACAGAACATTTTGACTGAAGAACATTTAAAAGTTCCCAAACAACTCTCTCTCTTTTTAAAACCACTAGAGATGAAAGCATCTGTCCTTCCCTAAAACTTGTCTTTTGCCCTTGCTTAGAAGCAGTAATCAAGAGGAATCTGGGTGAGATCATAGGCACGTTTACTTATCTGTATCGACATACAGAATCCTTTAGATATTCTTGCAGAAAGGCAGTAAATATTTCCCTACTAATAAAATTTGTTTAAATTAATAACTGCAAACTAGCAGAATAATCCTCTTTAGTGCTTGCATCACTTTTGCAGAGATACTGGTGGGTTATTTAATAATTTAAAAGGGCCATATGGCTGAGATTCTCACCATTTTTGTTGCTACAATTTTATTCCCACACCCTCTTTCTAAGGAATGGTCTATTCACATACACACATATATATATAGTCACATATATATTAACATATATATATATATTTTTTTGAGACAGGGTCTTGCTCTGTACCATGATGGCATCATAGTTCACAGCAACCTCAAACTCCTAGGCTATCATGATCCTCCTGCTTTAGCCTCCCAAGTAGCTGGGACTACAAGTGTGTGCCTCCACGCCCGGCCAATTTTTGTATTTTTTTTTTTTTTTTTTTTTTTGTAGACATAGAGTCATTCCTTCTCAGAGTTGGTCACAAACTCATGCCCTCAAGCTATCCTCCCGCCTTGGCCTCCCAGAGTGCTGAGATTATAGACATGAGCCACATGCCCTGGCCTCATATATACATTAAATTTGAAATTGATTATGAGCATTTGAGAATGATTGTTCTCCCCACTCTCAGAAATAGTGACAAATACCTCTGGAAGTCCTATGGTCAGGACTAGGAATCTTTGGCAAAAGATGTGGAGCCCACAAGCACTACTATTAGTACTACTGCTACTAACAACTGTTCCTACAATTACTTCTCTTCCTTTATCCTCCTCTTCCTCCTCTTCCTTCTTCTTTTCCTAATACTACTGCTGTTTATTGAGCTTCAACTATAATGCCAAGTACAGCAGCAGGTGCTTTACATGTACTGTCTTACTCTTCAAGATATTTTTAGCCCAAGTTTATAAATAATGAAACTGAGACTCAGAAATTATGTGTTCAAGGTTACACAGCTATCATGACTCCAATCTGTCCAACTCCAAAGCTACCACATCATACTGCATCCCAGGACCTATATACCATTTCTAGGAGGAGCAAGAAACTGAGACTTTGGAGCTAGGCAAGAGGGTCTGGGGTCAGAGAGGTGTCTGGACACCAAGTCCCTTCACTTCAGGAAGGGAAGTGAAGCATATGTGGTCGGAGGCAGTGGATTTAGTGATTCCTATCATTAGCTACCCAGTAATGGAATAATAAACAACTACCCTGTTTCCCCGAAAATAAGACATCCTCTGAAAATAAGACCTACTTACAGGAAAGATAAGATGTCCCCCGAAAATAAGACCTAGCACATCTTTGGGAGCACACCTTAAAATAAGACACTGTCTTATTTTCGGGGAAACAGGGTAGAATGTTATATATGCATTTGTCAGTCTGACTTTTCCACACTTCAAAGGGATATATGTAATAACTACCATCCTATTTTTCTCTCTTCACCTTCATGATCAAGCTTCTCACTATCTGCATTTCCTTACAACTTACTTGCTCCTACACCTCTCTGAGGCTATCTTCCATTCTCACCTTTCCCCAGAACCTTTTCCTTCAAAGGCCACTAAAGATATCTTCTATGATGTCTCGCTCCAGTGGACTCTATCAAATCTTCCACATCTTACAGACCTTTTAGTCCTTTGATATTTTGATAATCTGTTTTTCTTCGTTTTCTTTCTCCCTTGACTGCTCTGTTTCTCCTTTGCTGTCCTCCAGAATTTGCATCCCTATTTCATATCCGTTACTCAATACAAGTCATCCTCATGGTAGGTTCAGGAACAACCAATGATGAACAACAAACACCACGTGGTGTACACCTTGGCCTTGCAAAAACAAAGTAAAATGGAGCAGTTAGGGACACAGGCTCTAGAGCTAAAATGCCTGGATTCAACTTCCCACTGTTACCTACTGGCTGCATGACCTTGGCAAATCACTTAAATTTTTCTGTATCTCTCTTTATCCATAAAGCAGGAATAATAACAGTGTCCATCTCAGAATTGTTGTAAGGATTAAATGAGTTAACACATACAAGGTACTCAGCTGGAACAGAAGAAATTCTCAGTGTTACTTATTATTGTAGCAAATTTTACCCCAAAACATGACTACTTGACATAAAGAATATTTTGAATTAAAGGCCATTCACAATCAGAAAGCATCTACTTGCATAAAACCAGACTGAACAGATCAGGGGATCAAAGAGGGGTAACTGACTTCCTTTCTTCCCCCCTGAAAGCTAGCACGCCTGGCCCAAATCATTTAAAGCACAATATGTTCCTGGGTGAGGTGGCTCACACCTGTAATCCCAGCACTGTGGGAGGCTGTGGAGGGAGAATTGCTTGAGCTCAGGAGTTTCAGACTTGTCTGAGTGAGAGTGAGACCCTGACTCATGAAAAAATGAAAAACCCAGCTAGGCACTGCTTCTGCTTCTGAGGCAGCAGGATGCCCACAGCCCAAGTCTAAGGTTGCAGTGAGCTATGACACCATTGCACTCTGCTTAGGGCATAGGGTGGAACTCTGTCTCAAAAGAAGAGAAAAGAGAAAGAAAAAAAAAAAAGAAATGCGGGCAGTGCCTGTGGCTCAGTGAGCAGGGCGCCGGCCCCATATACCGAGGGTGGTGGGTTCAAACCCGGCCCCGGCCAACCTGCAACAAAAAAATAGCCGGGCGTTGTGGCGGGCGCCTGTAGTCCCAGCTGCTCAGGAGGCTGAGGCAGGAGAATCGCCTAGGCCCAGGAGTTGGAAGTTGCTGTAAGCTGTGTGAAGCCACGGCACTCTACCGAGGGCCATAAAGTAAAACTCTGTCTCTACAAAAAAAAAAAAAAAAAGAAAGAAAGAAAGAAAAAAAGAAATGCAAGGAAATAAAAAGAAAAAATCAGGCAGTGCCCATAGCTCAGTGGGTAGGGTGCCGGCCACATAACACCAAAACTGGTGGGTTTGAGCCCAGCCCAGGCCTGCTAAACAACAATGACAACTGCAATAAAAAAAATAGCAGGGTGTTCTGGTGGGCACCTGTAGTCACAGCTACTTGGGAGGCTGAGGCAAGATAATTGCTTAAGCCCAAGAGTTGGAGGTTGCTGTGAGCTGTGATGCCACAGCACTCTACCAAGTGTGACGTAGTAAAACTCTGTCTCAAAAAAAAAAAAATTAAAAAATAAAAACAAGGAAATAAAAAAGAAAAAATAAATAAAACACAATATCTGTCTCTCAGGTTAATTTACAAGTCAATCTGTTTCCCCTATCCATCCTCTTTAGCAACCACTTGCAGTAGCTATATTCCACATTCTCTCCCCACTTCTAAAAAGTATCTGACCATCATTGAGACACCGGGTAATCATTCTTGTGATTCTCCCCTGTGCATAGTATCTGGAAATAAACCTTTCTCTTATTAATCTGACTTAATTGTAAGTTGATCTTTCAGTGAACTATAGGGGGAGAAAAGGCAACTTTTGCCATGGCCCCTACATAATATCTGAAACTTTGATTTTTTTCCACAAATGAATAATTTACTTTTCATATATTTTTAAGACAATTTCACTTTGTCACCCTCAGTGGAGCGCCGTGGCTTTATGCTCATAGCAACCTCAAACTCTTGGGCTCAAGTGATTCTCTTGCTTCAGCCTCCTGAGTAGCTGGAACTACAGGCCCCTGCCACAACGCCCAGCTAGTTTTAGTAGAGATGGGGTCTAGCTCTGTCTCTGGCTGGTCTTGAACTCCTGAGCTCAAGCAATCCATGGCCCCAGCCTCCCAGAGTTATAGGCATGGGTCACTGCCTCTGGCCTTTCTTTTGATATTTAATTTTCAAAATGTATACCACCCCTCAGTAATCTCATCAAAAGTATCACTTTTCTTTCTACTCATTTTTGGAAGGTCAGTTTGTTGTTGTATTTTGAGTGACAAACAATTGGACTGGAGATCAGTCTTAGGCTCTTCTCATTCTACACATTCTTCCTGGCTTTAAGTGTTAATGAGATGTCAAAGACTTCCAAGTCTATCCTTTTCCTAGACCTCTGTCCTGACCTCTAGATCAAGCCAGCCAGCTGCCTACTGGGCAGTTTCTACTAGACTCTCTGACTGCAGCACAACAAACCTCACATATCTAAAAAGAGCTTGCATTTGTATTTCCTAACCCAGTTGAAGGTAACAAATCCATTCAGTCACCCAAGTCAGAAATCTCTCACCCCTTCACCCATTAACTGGTTGACAAGTAATACTGATTCTTCCACTTAGCAAATTTTTGAATTTATCTTTTTCTCCCTAACCCTACTGCTGCTATCTCAGGTCAGGCCTTCATTACTCCCTGGATGAACAGAGGTCTAAATGAAATGCGTCTCTGACTTTACTTTTGATCTTGCTCCATCTTTCATACTATAGTCATAGAAATCCTTAGGGCGGTGCCTGTGGCTCAGTCCGTAGGGCGCCGGCTCCATATACCGAGGGTGGCGGGTTCAAACCCAGCCCCGGCCAAACTGCAACCAAAAAAAAAAAAAATAGCCGGGCGTTGTGGAGGGCGCCTGTAGTCCCAGCTACTTGGGAGGCTGAGGCAAGAGAATCACTTAAGCCCAGGAGTTGGAGGTTGCTGTGAGCTGTGTGAGGCCACGGCACTCTACCAAGGGCCATAAAGTGAGACTCTGTCTCTACAAAAAAAAAAAAAAAAAGAAATCCTTCTTAAATGAAAATTTTATCCAGTTATTCACCTGCTCAAAAGCATTCCATGGCTCCCTAGACACTTCTGGATAAAGTCCAAGCACCTATGCTTGGCATTAAAAAACTTTCATTATCTGGTCCAGAGCTACTTCTCCACACTCACCTCTTGCAATGATTCTCACATCTTACATTCTGGCCAAACCAAACTTCTGGCGGTTCCCTGAACATCTCTATGCTGATTACTCTTCTGTGTCCCTAAATGTGGTCCCCTTCACGCCCTATCTGATTTTTTTCTTTTGAGACCGAGTGTCACTATGTATCCCTCGGTAGAGTGCCATAGCATCACAGCTCACAGCAACCTCAAACTCTTGGGCTTAAGCTATTCCCTTGCCTCAGCCTCCCAAGGAGCTGGGACTACAGGTGCCTGCCACAACATCTGGCTATTTTTTGTTGTTGTTATTGCAACTGTTGTTGTTTAGCAGGCCCAGGCCCAGCTCGAACCTGCCAGCCTTGGTGTATGTGGCTGGCGCCCTACTCACTGAGCTATGGGTGCCAAGCCCTTATTTGATTTTTGTTGGCAAAATTTTATTCTTCTTTCAAGATAACTTGATTTTTATTTCCACTCTATTATCTTTCCTAAGTTCCTCAGATAGACAAAATTTTACTCTTATTTTGAGATAACTTGATTTTTATTTCTACTCTATCATCTTTCTTAAGTTCCTCAGGCAGACTTCAGTGTTTCTTCAAGTTAGCTAGTTCCTCAGGACAACTTGGGTGTTTCTTCCTTCAGGAGAGCTAGTCACCTTGAATTTACCTTCATTATAATAATTATCACTTCACATTCTATTCACCATTTTACCTGTCAGGTTCTCACCAATCTGTGCCTTCCTTGAGGGTAAGAGCCATTTTCCTATTTATCTTTGTACACCCAGTGCTTAAGGTACCATTTTTCCCATAGAATTTACTCATTTCCACTGCCTCTCGTATCTCTGCTGTCTATCTCTGCAGAGAGAGTAATTCTTTTCTCCTTTAACATTTGGATAAAAGGCATTTTCTCCACTAAAGTTTCCCTGATTACACTCACTTCGCTCTAATCAATCCTTCATTTTATTCGTATTATGTCCTCAGTGTTTGCAGAGGGCTTCTCCAACAAACATGTTTGGGCTTTAATGGATTAGACTCCATTCCTTCTTTTAGCTCAACCACCCTAAAACCTTTAAAGGATCATCTGCTGAAATCATTCATAGCAGTGATTTTTAAAATTAATTTCTTTTGAAATCCCTGTTTCTTTACACGTGGAGAAGCAGTCAGACTCCACGATTCTTGCCCTTCTCAAGCCAAGTATCCTTCCTGTGAGCAATAGGAGCAGAAAGGGCAGAACATCACTGCGCTTAACATTTGAACTCTGAAGAGAAAGATTTCCAACCTAATCAAGAGCAGGACCTTGTATCTACTTAAAAATCAACAATTAGCCAGCCTTGTGGTGGGCGTCTGTAGTCCCAGCTACTGGGGCAGCTGAGGCAGGAGGGTAGCTTGAGTCCAGGAGATTGAGGTTGCTGTGAGCTATGATGATGCTACCACACTCCACCCAGCGTGCTCTACCCAGGCGAGAATCTCACTAAATAAATAAATAAATAAATGAGCAAGAAAGAAAAACTTCCATAAGTGCTTGAAGCTAAGACCTATGGGCAAGACAGAATGTTAACACTTCCCAAACTAAGAGACGCCTCCCCACCTCTTTAACTCATCTCCTTTCTCTCTTCTTTCTGCTAAACTTGAGAAGTGCCAGAAGGAAATCAAACTACCCATGCAGCTTCAGGGATGGATTAACCCATTGTACTGTAGCAGTTCTGGAGAGGCACAAAAGAAGATGACACACAAAATACCCAAGAAAGTCCTTTAATATGCTCAGTGCCCTAAAAGCTAATAACACCACTAAATAAGTAAAACTGGAAGGGGCATGCTACATTTGTTTTACTCCCGGCATCTCATGCTGCTTTATAAATAATCCTCCTCACTAGATACTTTGTTTTCCCTAACTAGACTGAAAGTTCCTGGAGTCATCAACCAGGTATATTTCTTTTGGAGCCCACAAATTGCCCACCATACTGAGTACATAGTGTAGGCTCAAGAAATATTGTTAACCAACTAATTACTAAGTAATTACTTTTGCTTCAGGAATGCTTATTAGTCACAAAAAACCACGAAGTCTTGAAAGCCAAGAGGAAGTATTCATCTGTTGGTATACATTTTCCCTTGGCTATGCATTATACAGAAGTTTCCTTTGGAAATGTAAACAAAGGATGCCTGATGAGCCAAGACAAAGAAAAACTATATATAGAGATCAAGTGGCCACAGTAACAAGGTCAAAACGTTCCCTTCCTTAACCTGACTAGAGGTAGTCTTGGGGTTGCCTCTACCTCCTTCCCATGCTCTCCAGTCCCGACAGAAAATATTTTCTGCTGCCATCTACTGAATTCTGAAAACTGGGCAGCAACTAAAACAATCTACCTTACCACAGAATTCAGCTATGGAATTCCTAGTGATCTTAATCTCTGTTTCTGTAATAATAGGAAGACTGCAGCTTTGTTTACTTTGTGAGGAGAACAGAGAACAAGGAGAAAGGACTAGCATAGGGAGGCGATATTTACCCTCCCTTTATGAAAAGCCAATCTGTGACAAAAACATTTGCAGACAATAAGGAAGGGGAACAGGTTTGGCAGGAAAATAGTCTATTCCAGTTTTCTCAGAAGTGCTTTAGCCCGGCATCCTCCACACACACACACACACACACACACACACACACACACACACACACACACACTGCCCAATGCCTGGTTTACATACACTGTGAATATAGTCATTCCCTATACACAAATCTGGATTAGATAAAATGAAAAAATTCCAAATCACCCTTCAGTGTCTGGTTCTCATGACTGCCAGTTTCCTACTCTTTATTCATTTTATAAAGTATTTATGAAATCTCAGTCCCTTCATTAACTACATTTCTAATCCTGAGGCTCATCCTAAAGGCTTTTGGACACACAGGCTCTGTGTTGAATGAATATAATAAGTAGCCTGGAATCACCCTATTATTAAGAGGAAGTTAAGGGCAAGTCCCTAACCTTTCAGAAGGGATGATGTCATGGAGGACAGCCATGGTCTTCCATAAACCATCCTCTAGAATTCCTGTCAAAGAATCCTAAACTGATAGCTCATTATTTTTTCCCAGTTCTTAGTTAATGTTTTTATTCCATTGTCTATATTTCCTGTACATGTACATCCACCCATCAGGGTGGATTTGGGGGTAGATACTGTGTCTAAGCTGTTTTCTTTGCACTTGGGATAATGCCAGACATAAAGAGGTATCGGTAAAAGTTTACCTTTTGTGTAACTAGAGCAGACAGTAGCCTACATGTACCCTACGGGTGATTCTTAAATATCTACTTAGCTGGTTCATCATGGGGCTATTCTTTCTTCCCGCTTTACTTATATATGGCAGCACTAGTGTCACCTTAGTTAAGGCTCAGCCGGGAACACTAAACTTCAGAAAGGCACTGTTAAAACATTGCCTGTTACCTAAAAGGCCACAGTTTGAGTCCTCCTCTATTAACACAATGATGGATTGTTTTAGGAAACTTGCTCCTTCCACTTTTTGAAAAGAGTAGGGCTCTGAATATAAAAGCTTGATTGGCAGGATAGGCTGGGAAAGGTTAGAACAGGGTATGATTGGGTGAGGCTGGTAAGGGTGATAAGCACCTCAGGGATGGAGAGATGAGACATTTTAAGGGTCCTAAAGTGGATGAGCAATTAAAATAAATTGTTTGCTTTGCTGTTGTGACTACGACTTGTTGCTCTGTACTTAATCATTTTGATGAGAATGAGGAAGGTGATGATTATAATTTCTAGCTACATTTTATTCACTATTAGCTGTTACCCCACCTTCAATCATGCAAATTCTAAACCCAGGGATCCATTATCTTGTCTCCTGCTTACAATACTCCCTTGTCCCTTCAACAGTGTGGATTTCTTTTACTGTAATCTAACAGCATAATCAGAAACTCTGACAGAATGAAACATAGAGGGATTCTGATTAGCTGAAAACCACTCCAAAATATTTTCTGTGTTGTTTCTCCCCATCTTGGAAAGGATGAGATAGGAGAAAAAATGAACAGAATAAAGAAAGTTCACCATTCATAGAATCAGGACCTATGAAATCTGGAAAGAAGCTGAAGGTCATGTGGTCAGTTCAACTCCTCATTTCATAGGTAAGGACACTGAAGCTGAGAGGCTAAATGAATTATTCACGTTCATACTACCAGTTAACAGAAAAGCCAAGTCTAGATCCAAGTTTTCCAACTCACATTCCAGTGTTCTTTCTTTTCATTCCTCAGACTTCTGCCCAAATCCTATGCCTCATTCTCCAATCTCATATCTGAGTTTAGCCAATATCTAATATACCCTACATATAGCACCACTCTCTTCCACAAATGGAGTGCCCAACAGGAATTACATTTCTATGGCATGTTCATCATATAAATACACTATACTTGAAGAATCCCATTATTTTAAGAAATCCAAATGAGTAGAGGGTGGAGGGTAACTCATATAGTTAAGAGGATTATTTGCCTTATAAAATTTTCCATAGTCTCTTAAATAGGAATTCTCAGGTAAGATTACGTTATGAGATGTTCATAAAATTATTTTATTACTTAAAATAAAATGAATTTTTTTGAGACAGTGTCTCATTATGTCACCCTCGGTAGAGTGCCATGGCATCACAGTTCACAGCAACCTTAAACTCTTAGGCTTAAGCGATTCTCTTGCCTCAGCTTCCCGGGGAGCTGGGACTACAGGTGCCCACCATGATGCCTGACTATTTTTTTGTTGCAGTTGTCATTGTTGTCCATTAGGCCAGGACCAGGTTCAAACCCACCTGCCTCAGTGTATGTGGCCGGCCCCCTAACCACTGAGCAATGGGCACCAAGCTGGAAAGAAAATGAACTTTGAACTGTTACATTTATATGTCATACAAGTAAGATCAGATTATCAGGCTCTAAATAGAATTGAAGCATTTTTATCCAACCACTACCATCAGTAATCCTATAGTATTTTACCCAACTTGCTTACACCTTAAGCTCTGCCATCAGCCCTTCAACAAAATCAACACAAAACCAAATGCTACCTACTGCTAGTTTCATGGTCTTGAGAAAGAAAGAGTGGTAACACCTTTCTTTTATTATGTCCACTTATTCTAAGCTCTGCTCTAAGATTTGATGTACATTAAGAATTTTTTAAAGTCTCACACTCACACAGCACTTTACAATTCACAGACAACTTCAAGACAGATATCATTTGTTGATGACAAGAGTAAGTGGAAAGGTGATGAGTGAGGATCAGGTGGGGTGCATGGTATAAACAGGACCACAGGCAGGGGAGGAAGGGAGGAAAGTCTAGGAAGAGGAGAAGCAGTCCTGATACTGACCTTACAAAAATAATATTACACTGAATGAAACTCACCCAAGGATTCCCAACTTCCCTATGACACCCCAGTAATCTCTTTAAGGAGTGATAATGTCCAGTTTGATGAAGGAAGAAGCATCCTTTCTGTCTGATTCACACATTGCCTACTGTTTAGAAAGGAGAAAGAATTGTCCCTTGGACTGTTGTCCCCCCAGTCCATCATCACAACCCAATTTTTTAACCATAGATATCTGTCACTTTTTATGGAATAAGCATCTTAAAGGAATAAGACTTCCTAGAACTATCATTCAGTCCTTCTCTCCAAATAACTGAGATACACTCTGACAAAAGTGAAATCCCCTAAAGGATCAATGATCCCGGTCCTCTGAAAGAAGAACAAATGTTTCTGTTACGTACCTCAACCTGCTGGCAGATCTGTATTAGTTTGGCCATTTGATTTTCTAGTTCGCTGTTGCGCTTAACCAGGTTGGTGAGGTTCATCTCCAGGGTTTGCTGTCATTGCAGAGAGCATGATGTCAGAGGCAACAGGGAAGAGGAGAAAAAAGAACAATGAAGTGGAGAACCAATGTCATGTGAACATTAGTCAGTCAATAGACAAATAGTTCAAAGATTCATTTAGCAGGTGCTATGGGCCACGCACTATTCTAAGTGCTAATAATAATGCCGTACACATTTGCTCATTATGAGAACACAAATGACATTCACGACTTTGTGAATATAGGAATTTATTGACATTAAAGCAATCTTCTGTTTTCAATAATTTTTTTGGCTTTTCAAAGTATTTCATAGGCAATTTCATTTGTCCCCCTAATCCATGTGTATTTATCTCTTTTACAGATGAGTAGACTAAGAAAACTATTCAGATGGTCCTTGACTTACAGGGCAGTTATATCCCAGTAAACCTGAAAGTACATTTTCAGCTTAAGATATTTTCAACATACAACTTACAATTTTCAACTTACAATCCATCATAAGTCAGAATGTAACTCCATCATGAGTGTAGGAGCAACCTGAATGCACATCACATTCGCACCATAATAAAGTTGAAAAACCATTCATAAGTTGAACCATCATAAGTCAGGAACCATAATAATTACTGAAAGTTTGCCAGACACTGCACCAGGCAATTTCATATACACCATTTAAAAATCATAACTGCCTCACAAAGTAGGAGATGTCAGCATTTTACTGATGAGAGAACCAAGTTCAGAGTGGAGTTAATGTGTTTTGCATAACCATATAATTAGTATGTGGCAAAGCTGGGACCGGAACTCAGGTCTCTAGCTTTAGGCCAGAGTTTTGCCCCAGTGTCCATATTTTTTTTTGTCTTTTTGTTTATAACATATTTATCAGTAGGGTCCTTTAGGAAAAAAAGAGGTAGGCTGGGCGTGGTGGCTCATGCCTGTAGTCCTAGCACTGTGGGAGGCCGAGCGGGGTGGATTGCCTGAGCTCAGAGGTTCGAGACCATCCTGAGCCAGAGTGAGCCAGAGTGAGATCTTGTCTCTACCAAAAAAAGCCGGACGTTATGGAGGGCGCCTATAGTCCCAACTACTTGGGAGGCAAAGGGCAAGAGAATCACTAAAGGAAGGAAAGAAAAAAATAAAATAAAAAAAAAAACAAACTTCAAACTAAGATGAGTGAAAGCCAGTTGAAATTGAAAGCAAAATTGAAGAAGAAAAAAAGAGGTAATATTTTGAGTTTGGGATTCATCAAAATCTAGCATTGTATCTCACAGCTTTCCTTGTTTGCCACTGAGGCATTGCCCAAAAGTGTCAGACTCCAAAACACAAAGCCTGACCGTATCAAAGGAGGACATCCACTGCTTACCATTGCTTACTGGTACACAGACTCTTTTAGGTACATATTAGGAACACTTTACACATCTGTTGAATATAACGTGGTTGCAATGGTACTCGGAACTCCAGCATTTTTCAGTTGCGCAAGCTACCCTGTCTGCCATTCCTTATGTGAAAAATAGAATTTTATTTCATCCTAGATTGATTATGGGTTTTGATTCCTCCCCATTCTCAAGTCTTTAGTTCTAGTAGCTGCCTCTCCTCCAGGAACCAACCCAATATCCTCCTTTCTCAATTGCCATCCTAATATCCCATAAAGTTTGTTCCAAATGTAATACCCCCCACCCCTCATCTCGGCCCCTATTCTAATAGTGTTCCTTCCCTTAGTCATGTTCATTATTTCATTGCCGTCTCCATGGTTCCTATGGTTTGTAGTTCAAAGTTCATGCTTTTGAAAAAGTGGATTGGGGGAGCAGGAGGGAGAGTGGAGACATAGAGGAAGAGAGGGGACTTGTATATTCGACTCTTGTCTTGTCTGCTAAGTAGCTGTGGCTCCTTCATATCCTTGGCACTATTCCCATGAATATATCCTAGAGGATATATTAACATAGATGTGTTTCTAGGCTGGGTAGCTGGATTTCACTTGTTCTCTAGTTAGATTATCAGGACAAGCTTAACCCTTACCTCCGTTCTTGCCAGATCTCTTTCAATGTCTTTGGCTTTATTTCCACAAAATGATCTTTCAACATTTATTCCATTGTTTTTGGCTTGGAGGCACAATGTCTTCCCTGACCTTCTTTAATCACACAACTATTTGGATTTTTGGCCTTCTCAGCAAGGACAAGTGGAAGAAAGAAGGAAAAAGGAGGGACAGCAATCATTGATTTGGGCATGATCTCTAAGCTAAACTAGTGTCAGGGGAAACGAGAAAAAAGAAATGGTAGTTCAGGGATTTAATACAAAAATGTATTGAGTACCTACTCTCTTCAAGGTGCAGTGACTTCACAGATAAAGAGGAGGTAAAATTAAGATGAGTCTTGAAGGATAAATAAAATTTAATAGACAGAGATGGAGGGGGGGCAGGGTATTCCAGGCATAAGGAAAAAAGTAAGCAAAAGTAAAAAGAAGTAAAGTCTATGGCATGTTCAAGAACAGTAGTTTAGTTTGGCTAGAACAGAAGGTACAAACAGAGTGGTGGAGGACAAGGCTGGAAATGGAGATTGAGGCCCCATTATGAAGGTCTTGACTGCCTTCTGTGCCCTTTTTTTTTTTTTTTTTGAGCACTGGGGATTTATCAAGGGCTGCTGAGCAAGGTAATGGCATAATCAGGACTGCATTTAGGGGATTAATCTCACAGCATTATGCAAAGCAGACAGAAACAGGAAACGATGGAGGGCAGGACACTGGTTGGGAGGCTGCAGTTGGTAATATTCAAGGCAGTTGGTAATGCAAGTCTGGGCCAAGGTAAGAGGATAATTGAAATAAATGTGTTTCAAGAAAGGATTTGTCTCTGTCAAATATACAGAGATTACAAGAAAGATGAGGATTGATAAAAGGCAGCTGGATTTTATAATTAGAGGTCACAGATGACCTTTGAAAAAGGACTGTAGTAGGATTTTGGAAGCAGATGCTAAATCACACAGGGTTAAATAGTATGATGGTAGCCACAAAGTAGAGGCTGCCAAGACTCCACTCCTCTTCAAGTTTGGCCATAAAGTGAACATGATAGAGCTATAGTTTGATAAAAGAGTCTAGCTTAAGCCAGAGAGTGGGAATTGGTAATAGACCCAATTAGTTGATGGGTTCCTCTGTCAGAGTAGTCCAAATTCCTAGATCAATGGAAATTCCATGTATCACAAATGAATATATTGATATATTAAGTCAACATAATGTAGATTGATGAACCCAGAGCAGGTAATAATATTAGAAATCTATGTTTCCAACTATAATGCATTTTTATTCAAACATGGGATTCCACAGGTAGAATGTTTTTAACAAGTACATGTGACCTGCAAAACTGGTCATGAAAATAATATCTCATAAATAATTCACAGCGCAGAGCAGGACTAAAATCCCTGCCGAGTTTTCCTCATTTATGGCCCAGAACTGAGACTCATGGCTTCTATAAAGCCACTGAAAACAAAGATTAGGGCTGAACACATAATTTTGGGTCTGGTTGGGTTACCATCACAGAATTATGGCAAATGGTTAGTTTGCTCTGGCCCCTTAGCAATTTGCAAAATGCCAGCACATTTTAACAACACAGAACCAGAACTGACAAGATGACTCTAATTTCAACTTTACTTCATTAATATGAAAATGCTTTGAAAAATAAATCTTTGGCTAATGAAAACACCATCTGTTGATGGCTTTTTGCCACTGTTTTCTTACATTACGAGACATAATTTGAGGAAAACACTGAACATTTACTTATTCACTTCCTATTCATTTACAAGAAATTAAAGCCTACTCTCAAATTGGAATTGATTCTCAATAATGAACATATGCAAAGAGAAGCAGAGAATTGAAGCAATTATGCAGTCTGAGGAAGTCAACCTTCCTTATCATGCTTAGTACTGATGAACCATTTAGAACTAAAAATTCTGGGCCACTGTAAGTTTGAATGACTTGATTGATTTGGCCAAGTAATTACCTTGTCTATATTCTGGCTGAATAACAAAGAGGATATGTGTGTGCATAAAATCTCTTAATATAAAAGTAAACATGTCTCTGTTGTTACTCGGTTTTGAAAAATTGGTTTGTTTTGCTCTTCTCTTGTGCAGCCCAGTTAATGACTGGGCCAAGTTCCCTCTATCTAAGCCCAGTTAGTGTGACTTTCTGAGATCTGTTGAAATGTGACAGCAAGAGAGCCAAAGTGGCAGGGTAGATTGGAATAGAGATATCTGCTGGGAGGAAACAGGGACAGGAGGTTGATGGGGGAGCAGGATGAAGCTCCCATTTCCTGCTGCAGGAGGTTACCTCTGGGTCCTTCTGTGCTTCCTCACTGCGAGGGTTAAAGAAGCCATTTTAGTTTATGAAACAAACTCTGAGACTCTCTTCACCTCCAGACAAAATTGTACATGTGTCTAAATGGCACAAAGCAAGAAGATTTGGCTGGCTTGCATAACAGATTTTAAAAGGCCTAAGTTAGCTAAATTGGCAGTCTACACTGATTCCATTTTTACCCAAGTTCCACTTCATTTGTATCATACAGACTTGGCCTCTTTGTGCTATGTTATTCCCTTCCCAAAAAGGAAAATGTTTTGCCATCTGAGAAAACTGGACACAGACTATTCTCCTTCCAGACAGCATCCCATTAAAAGAAGTGGTTTCTCTAATCCTCTCAAATAATTGCTGGTGTTCTCTCACTTTTCTAGACACACATTATTTCAGGTAGCTTTTTCATCAGCTCCCTCAAGAAACCTAGCCACACATCAAAACACCATCTCTTCACTTAGGTGAAGGCAGATGACACTTTTGGAGCAAACTGGACCAACATCTCCATTTGTCATGCTTCATGAAGGCAATGTATTCACACATGTATAGAACACCTACATACACCCATCTGACACAGTAAATCCTAAAGCCAAGGGGTGCAGTTTTTGTTTAATTCTATTGAAACATGTAGTATTGCCACTGAATGTCTGAATTCTCTTTTGCTTTCTAAAAAAGATACAAGGGGAACATTATCTAAACCCAGACAAGATCTTGACTGTTTCAATGTGGGAATTGAACCTTGGAGCCAGGGGTTGGAGGGACGGTTGGGGTGTGACTGGTGGGAGACAAGGGAAGAAGGGCAGAAAGGCCAATCACCCCAAACCTGAATCTTCTCAATTGACAGAAGACAACTTCATCTTTAAAAAAAAAAACGAGCCAGTGACCCCATTACTATTCTCTGACATGTTCTTTTTTGACATCCTGTCTACACATCAAAGTCCCTAGCTCTTCCAAAAGCCAGAAGGCAGAATCTTCCTATGCTTTGGGGGTCACAGTCTGCTTTCCTTTTTTAACTGCTTGTCTTAAAAATACTTACTTTGCTTTTGCTTCAGTCTGTCACTTTATGTATCAATTACATACGGCCTTTCAACAACAGAACCCACCATCTGGTCCACAAACTGAAGCCTACACCCTTATGCCAGAATTTATTCTTTCTGCAAACATTTATTTGCTGTTGTATAGACACAAGCTACGTCCCTGAATGAGGTATATCAGGTGATATATTGGATGTATATCATGTAGGTATTCTCTGAGGTTTAGTATAAAAAATAACCAGACCCTCTAGCCAGATTATACATCTGCCATCCCTCTTCTGATGGTCCTGCAACCATTGAGCAAGGACCCACCTCCCCTACTCTCCTTTAGCAGGAATGCTACTCAACCATCCCTCATTTCTTTTCTTTTCCCTCTCTTCAGGTGCATAGCATGATTAAATCTCTAGCTGAAATCTCTTTTGGAAGGGCCAAATAATAAGAAAACCTGTACTAAAAAACCCAAATCCAGTGTTTATTTTGATAGCACTTAGAATAGTGAGCCAAAGCCAACTCTACTTTCCTGGAAGCCTGAGGACTGAATTCCAATTGCACTATTCTTCAGTTACAGCCTCCCATACACATCCTCCTCTTTCTCTTTCATCTGCTATTCCTTCATGTCTAATTTCTAGATCGTAAGTCTGCTGCAAGTCTCAATTCTCAATCCTCACTCAGCCCTACCTCCAAACTGACACCCACATCTATTTCTCTAGCCCAAATATTTTAGCCACTGGAAAGGCCTGATTTTTAACTCCTGGCACACCTGCCCTTACAGTTCTAAGAGTACCCCATGTTTGAACAAAGTTCTTTTCTCTTGATTAGAACATTCTCCTTCCCTGACCCCAAATCTGTCCCCTGATGGGGGTTTCAAAATCCCTCTCAAATTCTGTTTTGCTGTCCCTCCTGTGCTCTCTCACAACCTGCTGTGCTTCCACTGTCATAGCACTCACCACACTGTCTTGTTACTTTGTCCTTAACTGTCTGTCTCCTTACACTAAACTGAGAGCTCCACCAAGGCTTAGACTGTCTTAATTATTGTAACAACACCTATCCTGGTACCTGGCACCTAATAAGTATTTGAATGAATGAATGCTGAATGACTCAAAATCACATAAAACTCAAATCTAAAATCAAAGCATCCCACCAAAACTAGTGCCCCTTCCTAAATTTCACCATTTTTGTCCTCAATACCACCATCCTTTAAGATATCACCAACTCAAAAATCTTTTTTTAGGCTGAGTGCAGTGGCTCATGCCTGTAATCCTAGCATTCTGGGAGGCTGAGGTGGGTGGATTGCCTGAGCTCAGGAGTTCAAGACCAGCCTGAACAGGAGCGAGACCCCGTCTCTCAAAATAGCTGGGCGTTGTGGCAGGTGCCTATAGTCCCAGCTACTTGGGAAGCTAAGGCAAGAGGATCTCTTGAGCCCAAGAGTTTGAGGTTGCTGTAAGCTGTGACGCCATGGCACTCTACCGGCGACAAAGTGAGACTCTGTCTTAAAAAAAAAATCTTTTTAATAATTTCTATCACCTAAAACTACCACAGTCATTCACTAAGTCCTATAAATTCTTTTGTCATGGACTCGCTCCAATTTGATGCTTCTCCAATAAATTCATTCACAGAGCTGGGTGTGGTGGTGCATAACTATAGTCCCAGCTATTCAGGAGACTGAGGCTGGAGAATCACTTAAGCCTATAAGTTCAAGAAAAACCTGGGCAATATAGTGAGATGCCATCTCAAAAAACAACCAAAAATCCCCCAAATTAATTCCTGATTCCCTATTTTTGAGCCCTATGCCATCCTTTCCCTGACCTCTCCTCCTGCTTCAGAGCATCCTGTGCAAACCTGTGTGGTGGCACTTATCATACTGAATTGGAATTTTCTCCTTACTTGTCTATCTCCCCTACTTAGCTCCAAGTCCCTTTAGGGCAGGAACTATGGCTTATTTCCTGTGTCCCTAGATCCTACCACAATGTCCAAAGTATTCAATAAACAAAGAGAGTGTTCATTAATTGTTTATTAGATGAATGAATGAAGCCCTAGCCTAAGTCCCTGAAGCTATCTATAGTTTCAGTTATTATCTGTTCTATCTTCAAGGAAGACAAGGCATTACCTCATTATATCAACCTTTCTTGAACTTGAAAGCCATTATCATATTTTTCCCCTTAAACTTCACTTCTTGGGGTAGAATAATTCTTGTTTCTTTAATCTTTCCTCACCTATATCACATTTCTGTTATATGTTTCTTTGCCCAACAATAACAGACAGGAGTTTCATCCACCCAAGAACAATCTCTGAGTCAACATTTTATAAATTTGTTCTCAAACTAATGATTGTTAGCTCCTTTCAAATGATGAGATGATCTGGGACAAAAGAAAAACAGAAAGATAAGCGTACAGATAATAAGAGTATCTACTTGCTAAACTTCCTCTAAAACCAAAGAAACAATGGAAAATATCTTCCAACACAGGGTCCCATTAATACTAAATGAATTCAGAGCCAGACAAATCAATATAAATCTTGGTGAGAAAAGAATAGGGGTTCAAATGAGTCTCAAAACACAATTTGAGGAGAGATGAAGTAAAATGCCATTTTCACCCACATACACACATGAAACATATAATGAGCAAGTCTTGAACAGTTAAGATACCACAGGAAGCCAGATTTATAAGCAAAAAAAGATTTTATTATTATGAATTGAAAGCTGGTTTAGCTGAGAAACCCCATCACAAATACTGCCACCCCAATACACAATACACACATGTCACCACCATCACCACCACACTTCAGAGCATACAAACCTGTATGCAAATGCTTTGCTCTTATTATTATATATTTGGCTGCCGTGATTTAATACCTGAGTGAGAGTGAGCAACAACTTTTTCTGTTCTCTCACCTTTTTGTTGGGCAAAGAAACATGTAACAGAATTATAATAATCACATCTGATTTATACAGATGTCACCACAGGGTTAGGCAGTTGGAAAATGGTAACCCACTGTGGTTTCCACTGAAGATTTTTCTTATCATGAGTATATGTGGTCTGGCTCATTTATTAGAATGATCCCTAATCTCAGGACAGGTTCTACTGAGGCTCTAACACTCCTTTGGGTGGCTACAGAAAGCTTGCCTCATACTCATGGCCCCCTCCTACCCAACTTATCAGAAAATTAACACAGACACTCTCTTATCTTCACGTACAGTGACACCTATTTATAGGCACTTTAGTAAACAGAGTCATTCTCAGCCACTCATTTATGCAGGAATACACACACTCATAAACAGTGATGCGTACATATGCATCAAAAGATACTCTCTCTCAACCCAGTCTCCCAAAAAGATTATTGCTCTCCCTTTCTCTTATATTTACACTCACACTTACTCAGAAACAAATCAAATGTCCATTGGTACATAAGCTGAAAGGGTATCTGTCTTGGCAGACAGAAGTGGGTGTCAAGTAGGTGAGTAGACAAATGACTGGGAGAAGGTGGTGGCTGAGTGAGAATGGGTGGGTGGATGACAGAGTGACTGAGTAGGAAGGAGGACAAGTAATCAGCTGTGATAAGATTCTAGAATATTATATTTTCCAATGCTTTACCTCTCATTGTGGCATTCCTTTGAACATTCTCCAAGTCTCATATCTCCCTTCTCTTTGTCTGGCAATCTTTAGCTCACTCTGTCTCAGTCTCTCAGTCTCTCTTCGTGTGTGTGTGTGTGAGTGTGTGTGTTTTACTTTCCCATGGCAAAAAAGCTTATGCCAGTGCTAGGTAATATTTTATTACTACAAGATCCCTGATATGTAAACGCAACTGTATTGAAGAATTATTTGTAGAAATGAATTTGTGGAAATGTAATGAGAAAAAGAAAATGTGCTTGTTTATTCCTTTCAGGAAATTCCTCTATTCCCCATGGTTTTCATCAGCTATATTTTTGGCAGGCTGTGGGCATGGAAATGTGAAGACATCACTCTCAGAGAGAATCACAATAATCACATCTGATTTATACAGATGTCACCACAGGGTTAGGCAGTTGGAAAATCCAAAGATCAAAATAAATAGGCACTTAAAACTAAGGACATGCTGGACATGTCATACTTGTTCTAACACTCTGGTTTTGAATATTTTCAGTAATTCACAAGAGATTTTTTCCCCCAGACATCTAAAAGTATTCATCATGGCAAGCCAGAGTTTACATTTTCTAAGATAACAACCAAAGAAAGCTATAGGTCCTAGTATATTTCCTAAAAATCCCTTATGACTGAATTCATTTGGATTTCTTCAACAAATACTGTATGTGCTAGGCACTATGAAAAGGAATACTGAAGAAGTAAAAGACACTGTTTCTGGCTTCAAGGAGTTTACAGTGGAACTTCAGTGTGTTGGAGTGGCCTTGGTTTGAATGGAACACTAAAAAATAGGTAGGATTCCTAAGCAGGGCAAAAGGAGAGCACTAGTAAAAGGTAAGAGTCAGAGAGAATGGTGTCTGGGCCTGGTGGCTCACGACTGTAATCACAACACTCTGGGAAGCCGAGGTGGGTGGATTGCTTGAGCTCAGGAGTTCAAGACCAGCCTGAGCAAGAGTGAGACCCAGAACAGACAGGAATTGTGGCAGGCGCCTGTAGTGCCAACTACCAGGAAGGCTGAGACAGGAGAATCACTTGAGCCCAAGAGTTGGAGGTTGCTGTGAGCTGTGATGCCATGGTACTCTACTGAGGGCAACAAAGTAAGACTCTGTCTCAAAAGAAAAAAAGAACAGAAAATGGTATGTTTAGCACACAATTAAGAAGGAGGCTCACTGGGTAGATGAAGCTACCATGTTTGAGAGGAGTAGGGGAAAAAAAATAATGAGCAGCACAGGAACTGAGTTGTGCAGGACTTAGAATATCAATTAAAGTCTGTCAGCAATAGAGAGCCACCAAAACTTCTTCTCTTTTTATAAAGCCAACATTTACCAATACAATAATATGAGACTGGGCATGGTAGCTCACACTTGTAATCCTAGCACTCTGAGAAGTCAAGGCAGGTGGATAGCTTGAGCTCACGAGTTCGAGACCAGCCTAAGCAAAAGTGAGACCCTGCCTCTACCAAAAATAGAAAAACTGAGGCAAGAGGATTGCTTGAGCCCAAGAGTTGGGGGTTACTATGAGCTATGATGCTATGGCACTCTACCCAGGGCAATAGCTTGGGTTTCTCCAAAAAAAAATACAATCTATTTTTTTTTTTTTGAGACAGTCTCACTTTGTTACCCCTAGCAGAGTGATGCACCTTCAGAGCTCACAGCAACCTCAAACTCTTGGGCTTAAGCGATCCTCCTGCTTCAGCCTCTCAAGCAGCTGGGACTACAGGTGAGGTCTCGGCTCAGTTTGATCTTGAACTCCTGAGCTCAAGCAATCCACCGGCCTCAGCCTCCCAGAGTGCTGGGATAATAGGTGTGAGTCACTGTGCCCAGTCCCTCAATCTTTTCTAAGGAAAGAACCCCATGTGTATAATCAAAGTTCTAAAATGTGAAGCAGTTTTATAGAAATGTAGCATATCCCATGAACTAAGATATATATTTGGACTAGCAAGTAAAAAGAGAAAAGCAATAGAGAAAATAAATACTCTGATACGCCTTACTACCATGATAACTGTTATGAACACAAGTATTCTTCAAAAAATTAATTGGAACACTGGTAGCCTTCTGAAGGACATATGTCCTGCATCTTAACCCTGTGTAGACTAGACAACTAAATAAGATCATACAACTATACTAAGTCCTTATTTTGAAAACATGTTAAGATGACAGGTTAGTTTTTGGTTATTCTGAGCTTTTCTCTATAACATAACAAATATTAGCAGCCACTAATCCTGATCGGGAAGGTTAGTGCATTAAAAGTAGTTACAAAGGCCAATAATGAAGCTCCAGAACCAAAAAGTAAAAATAAACACTGTTTATTTTTCAGCTGCTGGCCAGAAAAGCAGCCCCCTAGATGTATGTAAATATATATACTGCAATCCCTCTCCTTCTCCTATAGGACTGCTGTGCTCCTCTCGGGGCCAGAGGAGTTATGTTCAGACAGTCTCCCTCATTGCTTCTGACAGCCAGCTTTCTCTCTCCTTTCTCCTTGGGGAAGAATCAAGCAGATTAAGGGGATAATCCTAAATACTTTTCTAATTTAACATTAACCCAAAGAAGTGAGCGTATGTGACACTGAAAGTCAGTTTTCCTCTCTACTTAATGTGGACAATTAACATCCTTTTACACTTGGCACCAAACCAAAGCGACCTCCCCCCCACCGTGCACACACACACACACAC
This sequence comes from Nycticebus coucang, assembly GCF_027406575.1. Classification (NCBI taxonomy): domain Eukaryota; kingdom Metazoa; phylum Chordata; class Mammalia; order Primates; family Lorisidae; genus Nycticebus; species Nycticebus coucang. The sequence goes on from NC_069804.1 coordinate 133,575,016, forward strand.
ACACACACACACACACACACAAGCAGCACCGCCCTTTCCCTCCCCAAAGTCCAAGATGTTCCAGACAACATAACGAACCACACAGTTGGGAATGATTCATATGTTTCCAGTCTCCATCCAAAAATGAGCAAAAATAGTTTCCACTTAATTTATAATCAGAATTTTCTCCACATTTCCTAAAATATTAAAAGGAAACTATTCAAAATCTAGCCTTTCTTTCTCCAAAAATTACCGATTAGTCACAGACGAAAGTCTCTTTTGGTAAAAATACTTTTGTGTTCCATCTATCCCTGGAGATGAGGGCTACAGCTGCATGATGCCAAATATATAATCAATTATTCAGAGTTTTCATGTTTTCGGATGTTTTCAAATAGCTGGTGTTCTGTAGATACAGGCTTACTCTATCCAGTGTTTTTGTTATCTCAACAGTACATATGGATACAGATTTTTCTGTTTGGAATATTTCTCAAGGCCAATGCCTTATTGTAGTCCCAACACCTGCAAATATTTGGCAGAGATTGTTCTATCCTCTCCATATCCCCCACTGTTCCTACAACCCCACCCCTATCTTTTGCCATTTTAAAGCTGTAAGTTTATACAGTATGTCCTTTCCTTGATTCCATTAATCGTTTATCTATGGCCCATGAAATGCGAAGTTGCCAGAACATAAAGTTAAGTTTCAAATCACATTTCGTGGGAAAAACTTCGGGTCCAAAATAAAGTGGCAGTGGGCTACAGTAGAGAGGAGAGTTAACGCTGTCTAGAGTTCCAGTTCCAGCTCTCCTATTACTAATCAGTTCTGTGACTTTGACCAAATCACTTAACTTATCAAAGTCTCAGTTTATGCAACTTTAAAGTATAGGGCTTTAACTAGACCAAGTCAAAGGCCCAACATTATATAAATTTGAGAATTGAAGTCAGTGAGATTATTCCTCTCTGCAGCATTGATATGGATTAGAGTATCACCTTGGATGAAATCAAAAGATAAACATTATGTACAAATTTATAAATATTAGATATAAATAATAACCAAAAGAGGCACACAAACCATTGTCAACATGACTGTCATTACTTACAACCAATTACAGAAGAGAAAAAAATGTATCCAATTCTGACTACTTGCCAACATAATTTTTACATTATTTATAAGGAGTTTTCCACAGTATGGCAGGAGGGAAATCTCCACTGCCTTCTTAGCCTCCTCTTATCCTATCTGGGTCTTTCTTTTAGGCTGATTTATGTACTCAGGCCTAGTTTGGGGTGGTAATCTTGCTATCCATTTAAATTCTGGAATCTGTTAAATAGGTCCTTTCTTAAGAGAAATGATACCACACAGCAGGCAAGAAGTGGTGATAAAAACAATTTGCTGTATCTGTCATTTGTTAATATGAATGTGAGGTAGGAGGATTTAGACTTGCTCACAAATATTCTGTGACTTAACAACTCCAGAAAACTGTCCACAGAACACAAATGAGAGATTAAGAATTTCTAATGTAAGAACTTTAAACAAGTGTTCAGTCTATAGCCCATAATAATGAAACCTGGCACAAAATTTGATACTGGATTAAGTATTTTTTGCCTTCAATTTAAATTTGTAGCTCTGATACTTGATTATCTCTTCTGATTTCATGGCACACTGAAGTTTCTTGTGTGTTTGTTTTGTTTTGTTTTGTTTTTATAGACAGCTTAGAATGACCCCTGTGTGTAGTGTTTAATGGCAATTTGTAATGGCCAATGCCAAACAGTTTTTTCTTTAGTGTATGGTGTGTGCAAACACAAACATATGCTAGGGAGGCACCTGTGGCTCAAGGGAGTAGGGCGCCAGCCCCATATGCCGGATGTGCCGGGTTCAAGCCCAGCCCTGGCCAAAAACCACAAAAAAAAAAAAAATACGCTAATGTCCTCCACAGAAACCTTTCATCTACATAGATATGCTCAGACACCTCCACCTCCACAGAGATACACCCCACCTTCCCATTGCTATATACACACATGCAAATCAGCACATATGCTAATTATAGTACACCTACACAGGTATTCACATACTTGAAAGAAGAGGAGGAAAGATGATAGCAAAGATATGTAATGTGCACTATTTAGTGCAGATTACATGAGGAGATAGGGTGCTCTTTCTCTGAATGCACTACTAGTGTGGCAGGCCATGGGCCAACTCCCTTAGAATTGGCCAGAAAAATATGAATGCAATAAGGTTAATGCAACAGATGAGACAGGTTCCTGTGAGAGACTGTAGGTGAGTAGGTTATTCCTCCTGAGAACAACTTAAAGTTAACTCATCTGTCACATAGGAAAAATGATCCATTTTATTTAGAACTTGCTAACTGCATACCTTGGTACTAAGAGACAAAGTTTCATAAGGGATATTTCTACAGATCCCTTACCTTGAGTTTCTCAAATCGATCATTCAGGGATGCGACATGATGGTCTCGGTGACGACCCACCAGTTTGCATAAGGCACAGATCAGTTGGTCGTCAGATACACAGTACATGTTCACCTTCTCATTCTCATGGTCCAGGCAGGTGATCCCTCGAAGATGTGTGTCTGGCACTGGTTCCACCAGACGGTGGCTGGTGAAAGGTTTCTTGTTGGGGTGTGTGGCCCGCAAGCAGCGGTCACAGTAAGAGACCTCACAGGTGATGCACGTTTTTACTGCATCCCTTGGCGGGTCCTGCTCACAGAATTGGCAAGCAATTCGCTCACTAGACATGGTGGTGCTAGGCCTATAAGTCCTCTCCCGGCGGCTCTCACTTGGAGAATTAGGCCCACTGACTGAAGCCTTCTGAAAGCGATCAATAATGTTCTGCAGGGTCACATTCCTCTTGAGACCATCGAGGCCCCGGTGGTTAAGCGAGATAACATACCTGCATGTAGGACACTGGAAAGCAGTAATGGGTTCAATGGATTCACCAGAGCTGCAGCTTGAGACTAAGATACGATGGGCACAGCTGAAGCAGAGGCTATGAGCACAAGGGAGCAGAAGGGGGTCTTCAAACAACTCTAGGCAGATTGGACAGGTCAATTCAGACTCCAGTGTTTCCATCTTTAGTGAAAATAATCCTGCTGAGGCATTAAGAACCACAGAGGCTGGGCTTTCACCTGTGAAGAATACAATACGAAAGTCATTAAGCATTTTCAAAGGAGAAGTGGATATAACATAATTATGCACTAACCAATGGTAGCTTTACATGCTGGGCTCCCCAGGGATGCTTGAGAAATAAGAAAGTAATTTGGGAATTAATCAGGAAGCCTTTCTCCTCCTTCAAACCTTGTTTTTGAAAAATGCCTGCGTTTATTTTCCTGTACTAATAAATAGAACCGAGAGGCTACCTCTGAATCCTGGCTGACTGATTAACATTATCATTCCAGCTCACAATGTTGCCATGGATCGTTCTCTCACTGGCATCTCTTGTCCTGGGCTATGACGAGGCTGAGGCCCTGCAAAATTCTCAATCTCTACTCCCCAATATTGTTCTCTAGTTCACTTCAAGGTAAAATATAGGAGCCATTCCTATTTCACATCCTATGGGAGGATAAAAAGGCCATATTTTAAACTAACTCTGCTTTCTGAAAAGATTCCATTCGGAGAGCCTGCATGAAAAAGAGAGATCTTTAGAAAAATATAGTTCTTGGTATAGGATGATAAGCTCTTCTTCAGAGTGTAAACTTGAATTACTTCCTATTATCATACATGGAAATTTCTATTCCATCCTAGTTCTAATAAACTGAGCTACTAGAGACAAAAGATAATAGTTTTCTTTTTTTTTTCTTTCTTTTTTTTTTTTTTCTTGAGATAGAATCTCGCTTTGTCACCCTGGGTAGAGTGCCATGGTGTCCCAGCTCACAGCAACCTCAAACTCTTGGGCTAAAGTGATTCTCTTGCCTCAGCCTCCCACGTAGCTGGGACTACAGGCACCTGCCACAATGTCTGGCTATTTTTTTGTTCTTATTGTCATTGTTGTTTAGCAGGTTCGGGCCTAGCAGGCTCAGGCAGGATTCAAGCCCACCAACCCTGGTGCTTGTGGCAGGTGCCCTAACCACAGAGCTATGGGCGAAGAGCCCACCTGTCTACTTTTTAGAGACAAGGTCTCGCTCTGGTTCAGGCTGGTTTTTAACTCATGAGCTCAGGCAATCCACCCACCTCAGCCTCCCAGAGCGCTAGGATTACAGGCAGGAGTCACTGTGCCTGGTCTTCTTTTTTCTTTTTGAGAGAGTCTCATTCTGTTACCCTGGGTAGAGTGCCATGGTGCCATAGCTCTCTGCAACCTCAAACTCCTGGGCTTAAGCGATCCTCTTGCCTCTGCCTCCCAAGTAGCTGGGACTACAGCTGCACACCACAACACCCCACTAGTTTTTTCTGGTTTTGTTTTGTTTTGTTTTTGTAGAGACAAAGTCTCACTTTACCGCCCTCGGTAGAGTGCCATGATGTCACAGGACTCACAGCAACCTCCAGCTCTTTAGCTTTCGCGATTCTCCTGCCTCAGCCTCCCGAGCAGCTGGGACTACAGGCGCCCGCCACAACGCCTGGCTATTTTTTGGTTGCAGTTCAGCCGGGGCTGGGTTCGAACCCGCCACCCTCGGTATATGGGGCCGGCGCCCTACTCACTGAGCCACAGGCGCCACCCGTTTTTCTGTTTTTAACAGAGATAGAGTTTTGCTCTTGCTCAGACTGGTCTCGAACTCCTGAGCTCAAGCACTCCACCCGCCTCGGCCTCCCAGAGTGCTAGGATTATAGGCAGGAGCCACTACTCCCAATGCACATGGCCACTTAGGCAAGATGATAGTTTTCACTCTCACTTTTCTTTCCTCACCTACAGAAAACATTTCATCTCATCAAACCAAATGAGGAATGATTCCAACTTTTCAACTTACTCAGCAATAGTTGCTGGTCAATGATGAAGTCATATTACCTTGTGGCTTCAGTTTGCTTTTATTATTAAACACCCTCTGTACTAGCACAAGCCTGTTATAAAGGTCACCTCCCATGTGTGTTTCCATACTTCCTAAAACATAACAGGATGAAAATCAAGATCTAAATAGAAATTAACAAGGTAAGCAGCCAAAAATTTCCAGATCTGGTAACCTTTATTTTAGTGTGCATCAGCTAGTAAAAGAAGGTCAGTCTATCTGTTCTCCCACAGACATTTCAGCACTAAACACTTACTGCCATGGGTCCTCCAGTAATTAAAATACATGCACACACACACACACACACACACGCACACACACAAAAGGATGGTGTGGGGGCCCTTGCCTGTAACCCTAGCACTCTGGGAGGCTGAGGCTGTAGGGTCACTTGAGCTTAGGAGTTCAAGTCCAGCCTGAGCAAGAGGGAAACCCTGTCTCTACTAAAAACAGAAAAACTAGCAGGGCATTGTGGCAGGCACCAATAGTGCCAGTTACTCAGGATGCTGAGGTAAGATCTCTTGAGCCCAAGAGTTTGAGGTTGCTGTAAGCTATGACACCAGGGCACTCTACCCAGGGAAACATAGTGAAACTCTGTCTCAAAAATAAATAAATAAATAAGGCTGGGTGCAGTGGCTCACACCTATAATCCTAGCCCTCTTGGAGGCCAAGGCAGTGGATTGCTTGAGCTCACAAGTTTAAGACCAGACTAAGCAAAAAAGGCGAGAGCCCGTCTCTACAAAAATAGAAAAACTGAGGCAAGAGGATCGCTTGAGTCCAAGAGTTGGAGGTTGCCGTGAGCTATGATGCCACAGCACTTTACCCAGGGCAACAGAGTGAAACTCTATCTCAAATACACACACACAACTAAGTTAGTCTTAACTAGGGAAAAAATATAAAACATATGTTATTAACTGAAAATGTTAATCCTTTTTATAGGGAAGACAAAGGCGTCTTTTGCTTTTGAGTAGCTTCTTATTCATATTCATCATCTATCACTGGGCACCCTCATCAAGGCTTGAAAATTTGACTCTGCTATTGATATTTGTTCAGACAACCATTTATCAGTGATCTCTACATATCTTACAGGATACATAAATACTGAATATAATTATACCTTGTGTATTAAGTACAATAGATGTATACCTAAAAGCTGTTTCTAAATCAAACCTTTTCAAGTGCATTGAACTAATTAGCTACTTAATGGAAATCAATAGAAGTTGGGCTACAAAAGTAAAGAATTGTTTTGTAAATTAGTCACTCTCAGTTGGGTTAGTAAGTTCATGTGTTTATATAGCCACTTTTTTTAACAAGTGAAACGTGGTATTTTTTATTTTACAATTTATAAGTGCTAGAAAATTGGTGGCCAGTATTCTGTAGCTTACAACATCCATCAGCATTCATCTATAGAGATGAAACAGTAAAATAATTACAATTTACACATATGATTGAATCCGAGAATTGGAAGAGACTTTAGAGATGAAGGATTCCAACTTTCACTGAAGGCAGGAAGATTGCCTTCGATAGATCCATCTGATATATCCCTTAGATGCTCAAATTCAGCATATCCGTAAATGAACTTGTGATGCTGATCCTCACTCCCACAAAGCAAAACAAGACACATAGAGCACATTTGCTCCTCTTCTGATTTTCTGTATCTGGCGATTATCAACATCCAAGCCTAGAAACCTGAGTCTCATTTACACGTTTATCACTTCAACCACTGGTAGCTTCCTGAACATTCTGTTTTATTTCATTTACATATTTGTATCTCCAGCTAATTCTACCTGCTCTTTGAAGGCACTGTTTCATAGTTTCATTCACAGCATGGTGCCTCACCCAAACTAGGTACTGTATTTCAATAACTATTAGTGAAGCACCCCTTAACCAGAAGAAGGGAGCTAGCATGTATTGAGCACCTCCTGTTTTCTAGGTACTCAAATAAGCACTTTACACATTATTTCACTAAATTCTTTCAGAAAGCCTGTAAGGAAGTTACTATTACTATGTCTGTCTTTTAGTTAGGAAACTGGGGCTTAGTGTCATTAAGTCAATCAACCAAGAACATACATACCAGATCATGGGTCAGTCTAATACCGATGCCTGTGCTCTTTCCCCTACACCTTTATTTCAATCATCTCACCTCCTTCAATGAAGTTTATCTTGACAATTTGTGAGAGGACTTCTAAATAGCATGTTTCTCTTCTATTTTTGTGTCCCTCTTGAGTTTCTCTCAATTTGCCTAACTCACATTGCGTCCCTTCCAGAGTCACATGTCTCTCTTCAGACCCATCTCCACATCACACTGCACTTTTACTACTATTTCTTCTAGAAAAGTATGTCTGCATTCCTCAATGTCTGTCTTGGAAGCTACCTGGGTTAGTAGGGAGTATTGCTGAAATGCATGTGTATGTGTTGAAAGCTATATAAATATAATTAAGAGTACCACAGTTTTCCTAAATCTTAGGAGGGTGCTATATACATTCTTCTGTACAGAGGAAAAGCTCTCGAATTTTGCCCAGAGCCCTAAAATTTGTTCCTGAGTCAGCATGACACTTAAACTTCACTGTGAAATTAAACTTGGAAAAGTAGGAAAGTATGCTATGGATGAGGAAAATGCCTTGGTTAAGGTCAAAATAAGTTTTTTGTTTTGTTTTTGAGACAGGACTTTGTTCCCTGTTGCCTGAGCTGTAGTACAGTGGCATCATCATGGCTCACTGCAATCTCAAACTCCTGGACTCAAGTGATCCTCTTGCCTCAGCCTCCTGAGTAGCTGGGACTATAGGTATACACAATTTTTTTAGTAGAGACAAGCTCTCTCTATGTTGGCCAGGCTAGTCTTCAACTCCTGGCCTCAAGCAACCCTCCTGCTTTGGCCTCCCAAAGTGCTATGATTACAGGCGTGAGCCACAGCACTCAGCCTGAAATAGGATTTTTTTTTTTTTTTGAGACAGAGTCTCACTATGTTGCCCTTGGTAGAGTGCCGTGATGTCACAGCTCACAACTTCAAACTCTTAGGCTTAAGCAATTCTCTTGCCTCAGCCTCCCAAGTAGCTGGGATGCCCGCAGGCCCCCGCCACAATGCCCAGCTACTGAAATAGGATTTTTTAACCAGTGACATCTGAACATCCTAGAACTGCAGAATGTTGTGTGTATGCCATATATGAATTTTTATGGGGAGAGGGTTGAGAGCTATGTATAAGAGTCCTTGAAAGGAAAACACACACACACACACACATTGGTGCTCTAAAACAACCTACCTTAACTGATTTCACTCCATAAAGAATAGGAATACTATAAGATGGTTACTGTCTGTTACTTATTGTAAGTAACTTCTCTATACTGTTTATATTCTGTTTGATTTTATTATCATATAATAACTGCTTTAGCCAATTTTGGAGAACTGAATACATTTTTCAACTTCCTCAAACATGTGTTTAATCATCTCTCATTTATGAGGTTTCCCTGTTCTAGTTACTCCTAACTTTTAGCATCCTTTCAACTATCCTCTATTTTCCCTACTTCCCTGATTACCTAAAGTACCTTTACAGTACCCTTTAAATCATTATATCATTTAATTTTCACAACAACTCTTTAAAAGTTAGGTACATTATTACAAGGAAAGATAAGTCCAAAGTCATACTTGTTTGCAAGTAACAAAGCTAAGAATGAAGGCCAGGTGGTGGCTCACCCCTGTAATCCTAGCACCCTCGAGGCTAAGGTGAGAGGACTGCTTGAGGCTAGAAGCTCAAGACCAGCCTGTGCAAGAGTGGGACCCCTTCTCTACTAAAAACAGAAAAACTAGCTGGGCATTTGTAGTCCCAGCTGCTTCGGAGGCTGAGGCAAGAAGATCACTTCAGCCCAAGAGTTTGAGGTTGCTGTGACCTATAACACCACAGTACTCTATCCAGGGCAACAGAGTTACTCTGTCTCAAAAAAAGAAAAAAGAATAAAGTTTTAAATCAAAATTTAAAACTTTAGCCAGGAGGATTGGCACCCTCCCAGACCTCCATAAGAGCTGCGCCGGGACCCGGGATCGGCACCCTACCAGACCTCCATACGACTTGCGGCGGGACCCAGGATCGGCACCAGCCCGGACCTCCAGAAGAGCTTCACGGGGATGTGGGATCAACACCCTCCCAGACCTCCGGAAGAGCAGCCTCACGACCCATGATCAGCACCCTCCCGGACCTCCGGAAGAGCAGCCTCAAGACCGATGATCAGCACCCTCCCGGACCTCGGGAAGAGCTGCGCCTCCCCATGCCCTGACCAGGAACTCCAGGAGCCTGGCAACCCTGCCTAATCCCTCCTGTACCCTCCCTGCCTCCACACCAGCCCGCTCGTCTGGCCAGGGACTCTGGTAGCCACATGCCCTCCAGAGCCCTCCCTACCTCGGTGAGGAGCCCTTCTCCTACCCAGAGGCTGCTGGAGCCTTGGGCCCTCTGTGCCAAAGTCACTGGGTGCCAGGCACTCCCAGAACCGTGTGCACCACCCCCCGCCCTGTTGCTGGATCTGGGAGAATCACACTCCGGAGCTGCTCCCACAACCAGAACTCCCTGGCTAGGGCAGCCCCAGAAGAGCTACACAGGGTCATTCCCTACAAAGATCCAGCAACAATAGAGTGATTCCCCTGGGGTCTAATCTCAGAGAGACACCACCCCAACTCTGAGGACGGCCAGAGGCAACGGTGAAAAATGATCATGAGGCGAAATCAAGGGAAAAACTTTGGCAATATGAATAATCAGAGTAGATCAACTCCCCCAAGGATCAATGGGGCAGACACAGCACAAGATCCTATGCACAAATAGCTGAGATGTCATAAATTGAATTCAGAATCTGGATAGCAAATAAGATCAAATTAGAATTCGAAGCAGTACCCAAAAGATGTCTCAAAAATTAAATGAATTCAAAGACTAAATGACCAAAGATTTTGACACATTGAGACAAGAAGTTGCAGCCCTCAAAGATCCGAGAAACACAGTAGAATCCCTCAGTAACAGAATGGAGTATGCAGAAGAAAGGATTTCTGACATCAAAGACAAAGCTTTTGAACACTCCCAACTCTCAAAGAAGAGGAGAAATGGAGGGCAAAACAGATCACTCTCTCAGAGAGATCTGGGATAATTCGAAGAAAACCAATATTCGTCTTATAGGGATCCCCGAAAGCAATGAAGTGGCTTCACAAAGCACAGAGTCTCTTCTCCATGAGATTATGTAAGAGAACTTTCCAGACATGCCAAGAGATTCTGAAATTCAGATACCAGACAGTTTCAGAACTTCAGCATGACTCAACTCGAATAAGACATCCCCTAGACACATCATAATCAATTTCACTAAAGTTAATATGAAGGAGAAAATTCTGAAAGCAGCCAGACAAAAGAAAACCATTACCTATAAGGGGAAGAATATTAGAATAATTGCAGATCTCTCTGCTGAAACCGTTCAAGCTAGAAGAGGATGGTCATCGTCTTTGAATCTCCTAAAACAAAATAACTTTCAACCCAGGATCCTGTACCCAGGTAAACTGAGTTTCATTTATGATGGAGAAATTAATCCATCATAATGACATTCACATGTTGAAGAAATTTGCCACAACTAAACCAGCTCTCCAGGATATTCTCAGACCTAGCCTCCATAAAGACCAGTGTAATCCTCCACCACAAAAGTAAACCCACACAGAAAATTTTGATCAAATCCCAACTTCCATAGTCGCAAAAGGATTAAAAATGTCCACCAGAGACATGATTGCAAGAGGGACTTTACCTAACAATTGAAATCAGTGTAAACTGGCTTATTGTACCCTCATTGAGTCCCCAATGATAAAAAATAAACAAATAAATAAATAAATGTCCACCAGACTCTTGAAAGGCTTATCCATACTCTCAATTAATGTGAATGGTTTAAATTGTCCTCTAAAGAGGCACAGGTTGGCTGACTGGATACAAAAACTCAAGCCAGATATCTGCTGCATACAAGAATCGCATCTTACATTAAAAGACAAATATAGACTCAAGGTGAAGGGATGGTCATCTATACTCCAGGCAAATGGAAAGCAGAAAAAAGCAGGAGTTGCAATCCTATTCACAGATGCATAAGGCTTTAAACCAACCAAAATAAGGAAGGATAAGGATGGACACTTCATATTTGTTAAAGGTAATACTCAACATGATGAGATTTCAATTATTAATATTTGTGCACCCAACCAGAACACACCTCAATTTATAAGAGAAACTCTAACAGACATGAGCAACTTGATTTCCTCCAGTTACATAGTAATTGGAGATTTTAACACCCCTTTAGCAGTGCTGGATAGATCCTCCAAAAAGAAGCTAAGCAAAGAAATCTTAGATTTAAACTTAACCATTCAACACCTGGACTTAACAGACATCTACAGAACATTTCATCCCAACAAAACTGAATACACATTCTTCTCATCAGCCCACGGAAATACTCGAAAATCGACCACATCCTAGGCCACAAATCTAACCTCAGCAAATTTTAAAAAATAGAAATTATTTCTTGCATCTTCTCAGACCATCATAGACTAAAAGTTGAACTCAATAACAACAGGAATCTGCATACCCATACAAAAACATGGAAGCTAAATAACCTTATGCTGAAAGATAGATGGGTTATAGATGAGATTAAGAAGGAAATCACCAAATTTTTGGAATAAAACAACAATGAAGACATGAATTATCAGAACCTCTGGGATACTGCAAAGGCAGTCCTAAGAGGGAAATTTACAGCACTGCAAGCCTTCCTCAAGAAAACAGAAAGAGAGGAATTTAATAACTTAATGGGACATCTCAAGCAACTGGAGAAGGAAGAACATTCCAACCCCAAATCCAGCAGATAAAAGAAATAACCAAAATAAGAGCAGAATTAAATGAAATTGAAAACCAAAGAATTATACAACAGATCAATAAATCAAAAAGTTGGTTGTTTGAAAAGATCAATAAAATAGATAAACTTTTAGCCAACCTAACCAGGAAAAAAAGAGTAAAATCTCTAATTTCATCAGTCAGAAATGGTAAAGATGAAATAACAACAGACCCCTCAGAAATTCAAAAAATCCTTAACAATTATTACAAGAAACTTTACTCTCAGAAATATGAAAATGTGAAAGAAATCAACCAATACTTAGAAGTACACCACCTACCACGACTTAGCTGGAATGAAGTGGAAATGTTGAACAGGCCTATATCAAGTTCTGCAATAGCATCAACTATACAAAATCTCCCTAAAAAGAAAAGCCCAGGACCAGATGGCTTGACATTGGAATTCTACCAAACCTTTAAAGAAGAACTAGTACCTATACTACTATACCTCTTCCAAAATATAGAAAAAGAAGGAATACTACCCAACACATTCTACGAAGCAAACATCATCATCTTGATCCTTAAACCAGGGAAACATCCAACAAGAAAAGAAAACTATAGACCAATATCACTAATGAATATTGATGCAAAAATACTCAATAAGATCCTAACAAACACAATCCAACAACATATCAAAAAAATTATATACTATGACCAAGTGGGATTTATCCCAGGGTCCCAAGGCTGGTTCAATATATGTAAATCTATAAATGTAATTCAGCACATAAACAAACTAAAAAATAAAGACCATATGATTCTCTCAATTGATGCAGAAAAAGCTTTTGATAATATCCAGCATCCCTTCATGATCACAACACTTAAGAAAATTGGTATAGAAGGGACATTTCTTAAACTAATAGAGGCCATCTACAGCAAACCCACAGCCAATATCATATTGAATGGAGTTAAATTGAAATCATTTCCACTCAGGTCAGGAACCAGGCAAGGTTGCCCATTGTCTCCATTGCTCTTTAACATTGTAATGGAAGCTTTAGCCACCACAATTAGGGAAGAAAAGGTGATCACAGGTATCCATATAGGGTCAGAAGAGATCAAACTTTCGCTCTTTGCAGATGACATGATTGTATATCTGGAAAACACTAGGGATTCTACTACAAAACTTTAAGAAGTGATCAAGGAATACAGCAATGTATCAGGCTACAAAATCAACACCCATAAATCTGTAGCCTTTATATATACCAACAATAGCCAAGCCGAAAAAACAGTCAAGGACTCTATTCCTTTCACAGTAGTGCCAAAGAAGATGAAATATTTGGGAGTTTATCTAACAAAGGATGTGAAAGATCTCTATAAAGAGAACTATGAAACTTTAAGAAAAGAAGTAGCTGAAGATGTTAACAAATGGAAAAACATACCATGCTCATGGCTGGGAAGAATCAACATCATTAAAATGTCTATACTACCCAAAGCAATATATAATTTTAATGCAATTCCTATCAAAGCTCCATTGTCATATTTTAAAGATCTTGAAAAAATAATACTTCATTTTATATGGAATCAGAAAAAACCTCGAATAGCCAAAACATTACTCAGAAATAAAAACAAAGCAGGAGGAATCATGCTACCAGACCTGAGACTGTACTATAAATCCATAGTGATCAAAACAGCATGGTACTGGCACAAAAACAGAGAAGTAGATGTCTGGAACAGAATAGAGAATCAAGAGATGAATCCAGCTACTTACCGTTATTTGATGTTTGACAAGCCAATTAAAAACATTCAGTGGGGAAAAGATTCCCTATTTAACAAATGGTGCTGGGTGAACTGGCTGGCAAACTGTAGAAGATTGAAACTGGACCCACACCTTTCACCATTAACTAAGATAGACTCTCACTGGAGAAAAGATTTAAACTTAAGACATGAAACTATAAAAATACTTGAAGAAAGTGCAGGGAAAACTCTTGAAGGAATCAGACTGGGTGATTATTTTATGAGGAGGACTCCCTAGGCAATTGAAGCAGTGTCAAAAATACACTACTGGGACCTGATCAAACTAAAAAGCTTCTGCACAGCCAAGAACATAGTAAGTTAAGCAAGCAGACAGCCCTCAGAATGGGAGAAAATATTTACAGGTTATACCTCCGATAAAGGTTTAATAACTAGAATCCACAGAGAACTCAAATGTATTAGCAAGAAAAAAACGAGTGATCCCATCTCAGGGTAGGCAAAGACTTGAAGAGAAACTTCTCTAAAGAAGACAGAGACACAATCTACAGACACATGAAAAAAAGCTCATCATCCTTAATCATCAGAGAAATGCAAATCAAGACTACTTTGAGATATTACCTAACCCCGGTAAGAGTAGCCCACAAAACAAAATCCCAAAACCAGAGATGTTGGCATGGATGTAGAGAAAAGGGCACACTTCTACACTGCGGGTGGGAATGCACACTAATATGTTCCTTTTGGAAGGATGTTTGGGGAATACTTAGAGATCTAAAAATAGACCTGCCATTCGATCCTATAATTTCTTTACTAGGTATATACCCAGAAGACCAAAAATCACAATATAACAAAGACATCTGTATCAGAATGTTTATTGCAGCCCAATTCATAATTGCTAAGTCATGGAAAAAGCCCAAGTGCCCATCAATCCACGAACGGACTAGCAAATAAAAAATTGTGGTACACGTATACCATGGAATATTATGCAGCCTTAAAGAAAGATGGAGACTTTACCTCTTTCATGGTTACATGGATGGAGCTGGAACATATTCTTCTTAGCAAAGTATCTCAAGAATGGAAGAAAAAGTATCCAATGTACTCAGCCCTACTATGAAGCTAATTTATAGCTTTCATATGAAGGCTATAACCCACCTATAGCACAAGAATATGGGGAAGGGGCCAAGGGAGGGGAAGGGAGGGGGGAGGTTAGGGTAGAGGGAGGGTAATGAGTAGGGTCACACCTACGGTGCATCTTAGAATGGGTACATGCGAAACCTACTAAATGCAGAATACAAATGTCCACATACAATAACTAAGAAATTGCCATGAAGGCTACATTGAACAGTTTGATGAGAATATTTCAGATTGTATATGAAACCAGCACATTGTACCACTTGATTGCACAAATGTATACAGCTATGATTTAACAATTAAAAAAAAAAAAAAACTTTGGCCAGGTGTGATAATCCATGCTTATAATCCCAAGAACTTGGGAGGCTGAAATGAGAGGCCAGGAGTTCAAGACCAGCTTAGGCAACATAGTGAGACCCTGTCTCTAATATATATTTTCATATATATATATTTAAATTAGCTGGGCATGGTGGTGGTGCCTATAGTCCAGGCTACTTGGGAGGCTTTGACAGGGGGATACCTTGAGCCCAGGAGTTCAAGGGTACTGTGAGCTATTATATGATTACACCACTGCACCCCAAAGCTATGTGACAAAGCAAGGCCCCATTTCAAAAAAAAAAAAAATTAAAACTGTAGAGCTGCTAGTGCTACAAAACATTATCAACAAAGGAAAAAGACAATTCACAGAATAGGAGAAAATATTTGCAAATCATATTTTATGGGTCTAGTATCTAGAAATACAGAGAGCTCTTACAAACTCAAATAATAAAAAAATACAAATAACCCAACTGAAAAATGGACAAAGGATTTGAATAGACATGGGCAAAGGATTTAAATAGACATTTCAAAAAAAAAAAAAAAGATTTACAAATGGCCAATAAGCACATGAAAAGATGCTCAATATCATTAGCCATTAGGAAATGCAAATTAAAACCATATTAAGACACTACTTCACACTTACAAAGATGGCTATCATAAAAAATAAACAAAACCCAGAAAAGAGCACATGTGTTTCAGGATGTGGAGAAAGTGGAACCCTCATACATTGCTGGAAGGAGTTTAAAATCATGCAGATGCTTTGAGAAACAGTCTGGCAGTTCCTCAAAGGGTTAAATGTAGAGTTACATATAACCCAGAAATTCCACTCTTAGGTTTATACCCAAAAGAATTAAAAACAAAGCTCACTCAAAAACTTGTACACTAATGTCCATAGCAATTGTATTCATAATAGCCAAAAGGGAACAACCCAAATATCCATCAAATGATGAATATATTTTAAATTGTGGTATATCCATATAATGGAATATTATTTGGCTATAAAAAGGAATGACATACTGACACATGGTACAGCATGGTTGATTTTTGAGAACACTATGCTAAGTGAAAAAAGCTAGTCACAAAATACCAAATATTCTATCATTCCTTTTCTATGTAATGCCCAGAATAGGCAAACCCATAGGAAGAGAAAGTAGATTTAGTGCCTGCCAGTGGCGAGTTCTGGAGGGATGGGGGATGAAGGGTTCTGGAAGGATGGGATTTAATGAAGAATGACACTAATAGATACGGTGTTTCTTTTTGGAATGATGAAAGTATTCTGAAATTAGATAGTAGTGATGGTTGCACAACTTTGTGAATATACTAAATTGTATCTCAATTTTTTAACAAAGAGATTCAAACCCAGGTCTGTCTGCCTCCAGATAGTTAACCACTATGCTATACTGCAACTGTGCAATTATGTAGTATTTATGAACCCTATTGGATTGCTTACTCCTTTTGATTGTATTTCCAGGTCAGTGATTCCTTGTTTAAGCTTTGTAATACCCTAGGATATCTGTAATTATTAAAAAGGGTCAGAAAATTCTCAAAAAAAAGAAAGGAAAATTCTCAGCTCCCAATTTTTATTCATTTAAAAAAAAGTGACACCTGAAAAATATTTTACTCCTATTATCATGAAATAGATTTAGCAGGAAGAAGTGGCACAACAAAAATTAAACAATGGAAGAATGTTGCAACTTCAAAAAGTTTGTGAATCACTCTATATAGAGTTAGAGAGTGTGCTAATGATAAAGGTGTGAACCTGATAGGGTGTGACCCCAGGAAATGTAATTGTGAGACTTTTGCATAAAAATGCACTGATGAAATGCCTGGGAGGGCAGAGCCAATTGCCATATTAAGAAAAAATGGACGCCCACATCCACACACCCTGATTAGTTCCCTTCCAAATCATTTAGTTACTGTCATGTAGTCAAATATGTATGTTTATGCATTTGCCCTGGATCTATTAAAAAAATGTTTCCATATGGTTCATCTTTACCCTGCACACTCCCCTTCAGGTTGAGACGTCTGAAAACTGTTGATGAGAATAAACTATAGGAAGTATCACATGGCTGTGTGACTGAATAGAAATATAGAAGAGTATAATCAATGAAGATGATAAAAGCAATGCATTCTACACTTGAAAAGACTGATTTCATCATTGCCCTCCAAATCTAACTAACTCTGATTAAGAGAGAAGCCATGGTCTACACTTGGCAGAATTCTAATATTTCAAAAGTTATTGAGTATAATTAAATGTCCACTTATTTCAACAGTTAATACTCCGTCTGGTTTTCATCGTCCAGATCTGCAGAACTTGGCTCTGAGCTTTCACTTCCTCCCAAGGAGCCATAATATCTCCTTCCTCACAGAAAATCCATGAGTTTTTGAAACCAAGCCTAATCTCTGGGCTGTAGATTCAGAATTCAGCTGAGTTGTAGGGTTGTTTGTTTTTTTTAACAGTTAATATAAAGTAAACATTCTTCAGTATATTAATATTAAAATGTCCTATAAGCTCTTCCTTAAAGTACTAGAAACTGTCTCCCAGCCTTGGGAGATGAGCAAATGAGTCCACGCTTAGTCTGATGTTTCCTCAACTGTAAAATGTTCAAGTTGGACTAGAATCACCAGATGATCTCTTTAAGATGCTTTCTGGCTCTGACATCCTATTACCATAGAGCTTTTGGTCTATCTGCTACCACATAGGAAAGACGCCTTAGATTATTATAAAATAGCTCCTAAAAACACAAATCTTATTAAATGGACATCATCGCCATAGGAAGTGGAAATAAACAAAATACATTACGTTCTCTTGGCTGAGGCGGGTGCTGAAGTACAGTGGTTTTGTCTGTTGTACTTCAAGAAAGATATAATGGATGTTCTGGAAGGCAACTAAAAGGGAGAGAAGTCCTGTGGGAATATAAACTAATGGGAACATCTCCTGGGACTGAAAAAGACAACAACCAAATCCCAAAACACTATGATTAGAATAGGACCCCTTGAAGCTCAAAAAAGATCATGTGGGGACACAAACAGCAGCCATTGTATAGAATTTGCACTCTGTAAGACAGAGAATGAAAATAGAAACCTAGAAAGAAAGGGTCTGGGTGGCCAGCAATCATAGTTAATAGTAACAGTTACAATCATAAGAGGGACTTTACCTAACAAATGCAATCAGTGTAATCTAATTCTTTGTACCCTCAATGAACCCAAACAATAAAAATAAATAAGTAACAATTACCTTACATTTGTATATCATTTTAGACTTTTCAAATGGTTTCAAAGCCATTATCTTATTTGATCCTCATAACAGAGCCTGGTTGTAGTCCTGGATCTAAACCAAATTAGCTGAGCAATCCTGGGTAAGTCATTTTAAACTCTTTTGGCCACAACTTCCTCATCTATGGAATAAAAAATACTTGTCCTACCCATCTCACAGGCTCTTTGAGGATCAGATGAGGATAAAAATCTAAGTATTAACTTGCTTTACAAATACATTCTCACCACACATTCAGAGATGACAGATACAAAGCAAGTTATTAAGAAAAGCCAAAATGTTATCCCAAACACATAGTTGACATAATGAAGGACAACCACATTCTCCTGTAAGATTTCTTTCTGGAGGACGATGGGTCTGACTGTGGTATTTCTTATGCTCATGTCTTCCCCTTTAGACTCAGATTTCCCCCACCCCCAACAATTATGTCTCTTCTTTCCTCTTTAGCTTTCATCAGTCATAGGGAGAACTCAAAACAGGAGGTTGATTACCTGCCTAATAGGTTAATAAAGCCTTCTTAATATTTTAGAATACATGGATTTAATGATATTCTTTTCAATTATTAGCTCCTAAATCCAACCAGTGGGTATTTTGTGTCATCATAAAACTAAAATGAATATTATAATAGCAGAACTAAAAGTCCTAAATCTACTACAAAGACAAAAGATTAATTTAAGTAACCAAGAAATGAATTTGCCAAGGTAAGCTGAGGTAACACATGATAATTGACAGGAATATTAAATATAATTCATAACACCTTTATCTTAATGCAGATTACACTGACAATTGCAAAACTGGGGAACAAATGGAGAATAAACTTAATTTACCCACTGGTACCAGTATAGCTTTCCATCTTTTCCAGGACTGCTTTTCCCAACCTCTGTTACCCAATGAGCTATCTACAATTTTTTAAATGTTCAGTGGTACACCTGGACGGGCAGTCATCTCTACCACCACAGAATAAAACTGCCAAAATATGCATGTAAGACACTCTGCTGAAAAATTACGCTGAGAGGGCCCCAAGTTCAGATCATAAACAAGGGACAGAAAGCAAGGGCCTACTTGAAATCAAGCCTCTACTTCCCTGGGAACCACATGGATCCTAGCAATACTGAACAAAGGGTTATAGACAAAGTGATTGAGGATTCTGAACCTTACACCATTTTGCTATCTCTAGGCTATTCATTATAATATTCAGACACTTCCTTGTCCTGAATTAGCATTGTTTTCCAGGTCAATACATTACACTCCTATCTGGGCACACTGCAAATACTGGGATTTTACACTTCTGGAGATTATATAATGTGTTTGTTATCAGATCATCTGGTCTCTGGAAAAGGATGAACCAGAGACTGGGGTGCTGTTCATCAACCAGAATAGTTGGACTACGGGAAAGAGGCTGAGTGAGACAAAGCCCAAGGTCACGCAGTTAGAGCCCTGCAGGGAGACAAGAACTCAAATAGGATAACTACTTCAAATGATATTTTGCTAACCCACTTAGGCTGAACCAACATCCTAGTGTATATTCAGGTAAACCCCACATGCAGAAAAGAATGATGGGGTGTTGGCACATTATTCAAAATCCCACCACCGTATTTTAAACATCTTATACCATAATATAGGATTTCTAAGGGAAAATGCAGGCTGGGTGCAATGGCTCACACCTGTAATCCTAGCATTCTGGGGGGGGCAAGAGGATCACTTAAGGTTCAGGAGTTACAGACCAGCCTGAGCAAGAGGGAGACTCCGACTCTACTAAAAATAGAAAAAAATTTCCAGGTATAGTGGCAAGCACCTGTAGTCCCAGCTACTTGGAGGGCTGAGGCAGGAGGACAGCTTGAGCCTAGGAGTTTGATTTTTCTGTGAGCCATGATGACACCACTGCACTCCAGCCAGGACAACAGAGTGAGACTGTCTTCAAAAAAAAGCAGGGTGCGGGGGTAGGGGGGATGCAGAAGCTGGGAGATTGACTACCAAGATTTTATCTGCCTGTGGTCATGAAGGAGAAAATGGAAAGAGAGAAACAAGTAGAAAGAGCATCAGACTTCCAGAAACCACAAAAACTGTTAATGTTTTGGCTCGGCGCCTGTAACTCAATGAGTAGGGAGCCGGCCACATACACCAAGGCTGGCGTGGTCTGCTAAACAGCAATGACAACTGCAACCAAAAAATAGCCAGGCGTTGTGGCGGGTGCCTGTAGTTCCAACAACTCGGGAGGCTGAGGCAAGAGAATCGCTTAAGCCCGAGAGTTTGAGGTTGCTGCGAGTTGTGACGCCACAGCACTCTACCGAGGGCGACATAGTGAAACTCTATCTAAAAAAAAAAGTTAATGTTTTAATATATGAAAGTAGAGAGAAAAATATATATTGATACTTGGAGGACAGGGTACATAAAAAGGAGACTAGTAATTGGGGGGATTAATTGGAGGTGAAATTTCTTGTCTCAACACCACTCTGGTCTTCTCACTTGCTAGCAAAACCCAACATGCTGGTTCAGAAATACTTTTCTAGTCTCTTCTGTACACTGCTAAGTGATGAACACAATGTTTTTTAAGAGATCTGAAATACACCATCTTGGTACCAAAATTTCATTCATCAAAAAGTGAGCAGTTTTTAATTCTCCTAAACTGTTGTAATCCAGAATCAGCATATTACACCTAATATTTTGAAAACGCAATGCTTTAAGCCAAGACATCCTGCTTAAGTAAGGAGGTGCTTCATCAACAGAGGCTCATTCTCTCGTTTGCACAGAAAAAAGAGCAGAACCTTAACACTAAGTGGAAATGGAGCACCTCCTAGCCTCTACTAGTAACTGAGTGGCACAGCCCAACAGCTAGGAAGTTACCAAGATCTATAAAGATTGAATGACAGACACACACAAGGCCAAGCAGGTACCTCCAAGAACAGCCATTTGAGATATATTCGGTGCCTCAACCCTGTCCTCACCCTTTATTGGACTCTATGTCCCTGTTGAGAAAAAGAGAATGAAAAAACAACATTCTCTTCTCTTTACCAAGCCAATGAGGTTCACTGAGCGATGAAGACATACTCCTTCTGTACTTTCCTGTCAATTGTTGTAGTGTCAGCAGATTTTATGGGAGGAGGGATGAGGGAATGGACAGGCTCACTACCCACAGCAATATTTGTATGCAATTATGAGACTCCACTGGCACTACTTTAGGATCTGCAAGTTGGAGCAAGCTTCCCAGCTCTTAGAGGAGGGATTAACTAAACCAATTCCATCTAAATTAATTTGCACTGTTCAGGTGATATGTTCATAAAGCAACCGAGTCGCTCTGATTTGTGGCAGTACTTCCCAGAGGTGGCCCTGGCAAGGCACAACATGCTAGATGAGAATTCTGGTAGTCATGAAGGTAAATAGGAGGGACACAACCATCCCTGCATATCCCTGGCCTCTACCCATGTCCTGCATTGTCCTTCCCTATCCCAATCCTGGAGCTGCAAGTAGGTCTAGAACAAACAGAAAGCTGAAATACTAAGTCAAGTCTGGGGCTTCAGCCCAGTTAGCAGGACTCTGCATCTTACATAGTATAGGTGCTTAATAAATATTGTTGACTCCCTGCTGCTAGATGCTAATTGTGCTTGTACCTAAAATTATTTATGCCTCTTTTTATTAGAAATTAACTAACTTCCCCCACACAGTCTAAAAATGGGTGAGGTTATGGTTTCAAATGAGACTGACTCAGATTGTTAGGTGAGAATACATGAGCTATGATTCAAGCTTCAACTTAAAATTACCACCATAACTCTATATACCTACCGAGTTGTATGTATGTTCTTATTCAGTTGTATATAAATTGAAAGACAAAACAAATTTAGTGCCTATGTATGATGATAGATTTGGCTCCCAGGAGGGCTAACAATGGCAGAGTAAGGTTCTCAGTAAGCTAGGGTTCCTACTTATACCCAGGCAATCTACTAACCCAATAAAAGGTAAATGAAGTGCTTTCTTTGTAAAGTATAATGCTGAGGATTTATAGAATGCTTTCATCTTCAAAGGACCAAGCCAAGACCCACAATACCCAGCATACAATATTATGCTTTCTACACAAGTGCACCAACTATAAAAGAAAGGTCATAGGAATGTCTTAAGGTCATAAGCCAATGCAACATCAGATTTGGGATGAACTCTGTTCTTCCTGACTCTTGGACCTGTATTTCAACCACATAAATCAAATTGTGAGGAACAATCAGAAGGAATCGAATTCACATTATATATCCATATTAAGTTAATTGATTGGGCAGGAATAAACAAAATAGTAAAAAGACTACTTCCCCCTCTTGGCAGTGAGGAGTGGAAAGGAGGTAGAAAGGGGGACTGGGGTGGGGGTAAGAACTGGGGTGAAAGAAACGAGTCCCAAAACAGAAGAGAAGTAGAGGTGGAAGCTCCCTATTCACCAATTCCCTTCTGTTGGAACACTGAGAACTGATCAGGGTACTGAGGGCAAAACAGAGTGGGGTTAAAGGCCCAACGTAATAATCAAAGGAATGAAGACCACACACAGTACTTTTCTATTTACACAGGTTAGATATATTCCTTTATAAGGGCTCCTCCTCAGAGACACACAGCCAACACCACAGCCTCGGCTCACGTTCAGAAATCCTCGAAAAGGGGAAGTGGTTGAGAGGCAGCACGCTGCATGGCTGAGAGACTGAGGGTGCACAGGTTGATGTGGAAAGGCTGGGGCAGAGAGGCTATGGTGGGAGATCTGGGTGGGCAAGTAGGAAGAAGGTGAGTGATGATGAAGACGGGCAGGGGAGTGTGGCAGAGAGAAGTGAAGAGCCCAATGACCGACCCCAGTATTCCAATTTCCTGCTCTAAGAAGAAATGCCTCTGCAAACTTAAGTGCTGCACACCAAGTGCTAAGTAACCCAAACCTTATCATCACCAGCAATGTTTCTGTAAATCTATTCCGCCGTTATTTACTTAGTTCTTAACGAGCCAGGAATGGAAAAACCCCACCTACCCCGGGTCAGTCGCAGTCTGTTCGGTGGATACACGTTAAGTTTTCCCTCACAACCACCGAGCTGGTTTCACAGCTAGGCCAGAAATAAGGAACCACCCAAACGGAGACTGGAGGATCGCTCCCCTGGCAGAAAAAGGGATTAAGTTTCGCCGGGCCTCCCCGCCGGCAGAGCGTCCGCAGCACGGCCGGCCGCTGCGCCAGCACCGCCCGGGAGCCGGCCGGCCGGGGGCGCCGCCCGGGCAGACGAGGCTGCCGGCCGCGGGAGCGTGGGAAGGCGGCGGTGCCCTTTCCCAGACTCGCGCCCAGGCGCCAGGGGAGCCGCTCGACTGCCCGCCCTCGGCCCTGCCGCCCAGGAGGCCTCGGGCCGCCTCCGCCTGGCACGCGGGAGAGCAAACTCCGTCCTGGGAGGGCAGCGGCAGGAGCCCTGGCCCCACCAGCACCACGGGGAGCCGGAGCCAGAGCCGGGCCGGGCCCCCAGCCGCCGCCGCTGCCTCGCGGGCCCGGTCACCCGCCCCACCGAGCCCCAGAGTCCTCGGTCAGCGTCCGGCCCCAGCGGCACCTGAAGAGCAGCCGGAGCTGGGGCCGAGCCCTCGGCGACATTCGACCCCCAGGGCCCCGGCGACGGGGCGCGTTTTACCCATAGCGTTCCCAGGTGCCAGCCATCTCCTCCGCGCGCCCCGGGGCGCTGGGCGCTCGCCTGTCTCCGCGGCGAGCTGGCTGGGGCTCCGGCGCGAGTTCCTGGGCCGCGGTCGCCGCCGCCGCCGCCGCCACTCTAGGCCGCCGCCCGCCTTCGCCGCCGCTGCCTCTACCGCCGCCGCGCAGCAGCCGGAATCCGCCAGCCCGCGCTCCCCGCAGGGGACAGCACGGCGGCCGCGATGCTACAGCTGCTGTGTCTCCCGAGCTAAACTTAAGGAGTTTTCTCCCCTCAGTCCAGGGGCAGCACCATGACACCACGGCGGCACCACACTGTCATTTCCGCCGCCGCAAAGGAAAAAAAAAAGGCAATCCCTTCGAAAAGGGGGGTGGAGTGGGGAAAACAGGGCTGGGGCTGACAACCTAAGGGAGCACAGGGAAGGGCTCCGGCAGAAGGGGCGCTCGGCCACCTTCCCAAGCTCACCTTCCGCCGCCCCCGCCACTCCCAGCTCCCCCAGCCCCTCCTCTGGAGGCGCGTTTACATGTCTTCTCCCCTGGCAGGAGTGACCGGAGAAACCTGAGCAAGCCAAGGCAGGGGGTGGGTGGGGTTCGGGTTACTACAGTACCTACCAGCTGATTCCAGCAACCTTTTCTCCAGCGCCCTGTCATCTTGAAGGAAGACATACCAAGAGGAACCCAAGCTGGCGTGTGTGTGTGTGTGCGTGTGCGTGTGTGTGTGTGTGAGAAAGAGAGAGAGAGAAAGTGCAGAATGTGTGTGAAATGCAGGAGGAAGACTAGAGGCAAACTCTTCTTCCTCCCGCCACCCAGGCTACACAAACCCGCAGGTTAGAATAAGGAAAAGGCCTTTGTAATCCGCAATGAGAAGAGAGTGCCTGGGTCCACCGCACAAGTCCTGCCTGTAAAGCTCCTCTATGCAAAGTTAATTACAGAGTAAAACAAAAATAGTGGAGGAGACAGAAAAGGGCAGACAATTGAAGGAAACCCAACCCCTCTTTTTTACAAAGGGAGAATGGCTGTGTTTTATTGGCCTTGGGCAGAAGTCATGAGGATGGATTAAAGCCATCAAAAGAAAAAAAAATTAGATTTTCTTTTGTGCCTTCAAATCCTTCACGAGAAAAACCACAGGGTCTTTACTACGAAGACAATGAGGCAAATGCTGCTTATCCAGTTATTTAATGTGCCTAAATATGCTAATTGGTCCAATTGGAACCCAGGAGCCTCCCATTGGTCTGGAGTCAGCCGGTTTGCTAACCTGTCAGTGGCTCAGAGACCACCGCTCCTCTCACAAGGTGGATGACCCTGGGAAACAGGAGCAAGCCCCAGAGGAGACTCTGTTTCTAACATGGGGCAAAAGGAAAGGTGAAGAAAAAGAATCAAGAAAATGAGAGGAAACATTGCTCCTTCGCCCCCCTCCCCCCACCCACACACATTACTATGCTTGGAAACAGAAAAATTAAGGTAGCTCTGGGTGTATCCCATCAGGTAACCAATAGTAGTCAGCCAACACCCCTGTTAAACAATACGCTACAGAGCACTGAGGTGGAAAGTGAAGGCAAAAATTACTACCGGCTATCCTGATGAAAGTCCAGCCCTTATGAGAAATAAAAGTGAATGAGTCATACCAAAATCACAGACAACAAAAGCAAAAATAGGTAAATGGGACTCCGTAAAAAGTTTTTAAAATCTGCACAGTAAAAGACACAATCAACAGTGAAAAGGCAATGGGAGAAAATATTTTCAAATCGTATATCTGATAAAGGATTAATATCCAGAATATACAAAGAACTCTTACCACTCAGTAATAAAAAAGCTATTCAAAAATGGATGAAGGACTTGAATAGACATTTCTCCAAAGAAGATATACAAGTGGCTAATAAGCATATGTAAAGATACTCAGGCCAGAGCGTAGTGGCTCATGCTTGTGTAATCCCAGCACTTTGGGAGGCCTAAGAGGGTGAATCACCTCAGCTCACGAGTTCAAGACCAGCCTGAGCAAGAGTGAGACCCCATCTCTAAAAATAGGTGGGCATTGTGGCTGGCACCTGTAATCCCAGTTACTCGGAAGGCTGATGCAAGAGAATCACTGGAGCCCAAGAGTGAGATGTTGCTGTGAGCTGTGACGCCAGTGGGTGTCACAGTGTCACTGGGGGTGACAAAGTGAAACTCTGTCTCCAAAAAAAAGCCTATAGCACAGTGGTAATGGTGCCAGCCACATACACCAAAGGTGGCAGGTTCAAACCCAGCCTGGGGCAACTAAAAAACTGCAACAAAAAAATAGCTGGGTGTTGTGGTGGGTGCCTGTAGTCCCAGCTTCTTCGGAGGCTGAGGAAAAAGAGTCGTTTAAGCCCAAGAGTTGGTGGCTGCTGCGAGCTGTGACTCCATGGCACTCTACCGAGGGTGACATAGTGAGACTGCCTCAAAAAAGAAGGCCGGGCGCAGTGGCTCACGCCTGTAATCCTGGCACTTGGGAGGCCGAGGCTGGTGGATTGCCTGAGTTCAAGGGTTGGAGACCAGCGCAAGCCAGAGTGAGGCCTCGTCTCTAAAAGTAGCCTGGCATTGTGGTGGGCATTACTTGGGAAGCTGAGGCAAAAGAATCGCTTGAGCCCAAGAGTTTGAGATTGCTGTGAGCTATGACGCCACAGCACTCTACTGAGGGTGGCAAAGTGAGACTCTGTCTCCAAAAAGAAAATAAAAAAGAAAAGATACTCAGCCATGGGTGGTGGCTCACGCCAGTAATCCTAGCACTCTAGAAGGCAGAGGCAGGTAGATTACTTGAGCTCAAGAGTTCAAGGCCAGCCTAAGCAAGAGCCAAACCTCGTCTTAGGAAAACTGATGCAAGAGGATCACTTGAGCTCAGGAGTTTGAGGTTGCTATGAGCTATCATGATGCCATAGCACTCTAATCAGAGCTACAGAGTGAGATTCTGTTTCCAAAAAAAAAAGAAAGAAAGAAAGAAAAGATGCTCAACATCACTGACCATCAGAAAAATGCAAATCTGGCTCGGTGCTCGTAGCACAGTGGTTATGGAGCCGGCCACATACACTGAGGCTGGTGTGTTCAAACCCAGCCCAGGTCTTCTAAGCAACAATGACAACCGCAACAAAAACATAGCTGGGCATTGTGGCTGGCGCCTGTAGTCCCAGCTACTTGGGAGGCTGAGGCAAGAGAATTGCTTAAGCCCAAGAGTTTGAGGTTGCTGTGAACTGTGACACCACGGCACTCTATCCAGGGTGACATAGTGTGACTTTGTTTCAAAAAACTAAAAAGAATCAAGAGGAATGAACAAAGCCTATAAGAAATATGAGATTATGTAAAATGGCCTGCTGAACAACAATAGCAAAACAACAACAACAAAATAACCAGGTATTGTGGCAGGCATCTGTATCCCAGCTACTTGGGAGGCTGAGGCAAGAGAATCTATTAAGCCCAAGAGTTGGAGGTTGCTGTGAGCTGTGATGCCATAGCACTCTACCAAGGGCAACACAGTGAGACTCTGTTTCAAAATGAGAAAAAAAAAAAAGAAAGAAAAGAAAAGAAAAAGAAAAATGCAAATCAAAAAAACACAAAGAGATGTCACTTCACATCTGTTAGGATGGTCACTATCAAAAAAAAAAAAAACAGAAAAATAATGTGTTAGCAAGTTTTTAAAGTAGTTGAAACCCTTGCACACTCTTGTAAAATGGCACAGCCACTATGTAAGAGAATGTAAAATGGTTTAGTCACTAAGAGGTTAAGAACTGAAAATGAGAAGTTATTCCAAGACAGGAACAAAAGGAAGCAGAGTCCAGGTTCTGTGTGGGCAATGTAGCCTTTATTCACTCAGGTGCAAGCAGGCTGAGTTCGGAAAAGAAGTCAGCATGTGAGCTAAGGCAGAGTGGGAATAGAAGAGTTGGGGAGTAGGGATTGGCACACTTATTCCTTCCTAGGCCGTACATTCTTTCCTGGGCCGGATGGTTCTATCTGGGCAGGTCCCTACGTTTGGCCCTATCATCCCAGTGTTTTTAGTCTATTATAAGGAGGCGGAGTGATGGACATGGTATCTCTTTGACTGCTTCCTGTGGGTTGAGGGTCAGTGTGGACTGCCTGTAAGGAAAAAAGGGAGGGGGAAGGGAGCGATGTTTACAGGAACACTCTTGGGTCTGCACTCAGAACTGGTTGATATCCACATAAGGCGAGGATGTGAGCTGTTGTTTTTCTGGTGACTGCCTAGTCAATACATCCGGAGATGAGACAGAGGATTACTGGTCCCAAACTGAGAAGGAGAAAGATCATAATTAGTGGCCCTAAAATAGGAAATAACCAAGGAGGCCAGGAATTGAATAGGACCAGGGATTAGGTGATTGAATATCAGTTTGTGTCTGTTTGATTCGTTCTTGGAGTTCTTTTACTTTGCCTGTGATTATTCCCTGACTGGTTTACAAAGAAACAACATTCTTCTCCCCCCAAAATGCATGCGCTTCCTTTTTCTGCTGTAAGTAAATCTAAGACTTGGCAATTTCGGAACACTACTGCAGCTAAAGAATTAATTTGGGATTGTAGGGTGACTAAAGAGTATGCTACTCTTTCCATGTCTTCGTTAAGTTCTAGGGACAGTTGGTGGTAAAATGGGTTGATGTACTAATGCCTATGCAAGGTGTAGCCATTTGTCTCAAAGTAGGGGGATGTGTCAGGGCCTGAGTTAGGGAGAAGTCATTCACAAAAAAGACTTGGCGGATGAGGAAAAATCAGGTGCAAATACCGGAGTGGTTAGCATGCAAGCACGGATAGATGGAGCAGCCGCAGAGAAAAAATTTTCCCAGAGGGGCACAGGAGGAATCAGATAAGGAAAAGTTGAGTTGACAGAATGGAGATCAAGCTTTATATAAAGCCTACAGGGTCTCCTGTACCGGTGAGATGGAAGCAGATTAAATTGGGGGAGGCTAGGGATGGAAAGTCCATAGTTATGGAGCCGAATGGGGCTGTGTCATATTTTGCCTGAATGGAAGAGTTATATGTATTAGGTACGGGTATGGGATTGAAAAGATTTTGGTATAAAGAAAGGCGCATCCAGCATCATGAGGAGAAGAGGAGATAGGAAGAGTTCAGGGCAGCTGAGAAGGAAGTGTTTAAAAGGCAGGGAATAAGGGAGTGTTGTTGTAGGTCTTACAGGTCTAATCCTTTATATCAGGCATCCTCAAACTGAGGCCCGCAGGCCACATGAAGCGGTGTGAATTGTATTTGTTCCCATTTTGTTTTTTACTTCAAAATAAGATATGTGCAGTGTGCATAGGAATTTGTTCATAGTTTTTTTGTTTTTTTTTTTTTTAAACTATAGTCCGACCCTCCAACGGTCTGAGGGACAGTGAACTGACTCCCTGTTTAAAAAGTTTGAGGACGCCTGCTTTATATGGTGAAGAGGTTATACTGGAAGAGAGTTTCTTTATGATTTATCTTGTTTCATGCTGACATGCTATGTCCTGAACGCCTCCTCTATCTGATAATCTTACATGTGTGAGATATGTCCAGGAAACAGTGGTCCCAGTTCCACCTCCAGGGCATCCAGTGCTGGTTATTTTGCTGGTCCAGTTCCTCTTCCCTCCATAAGAACATTCAGAGGCTTTGCAACATTAGAAGAGTGTGCTAGCATGTTAGGCGTAGCTAGTGAAAGAGGGGGTCTGAGGTAAGAATTGGGCATAGTTGATGTGGGAATGGGAGTTGGTGAGATATTCACGGATAAACGAGGTTGGATAGGAAGACAACCTGTGCATTCGGTCGGGGTTGATGGGAAGGGGAGAAGGGCCAGGATTGACAGGAGGATTAGCCAGAAGGAAAAGGAGTAGGAAGAGGAAAAATTGTGTGTCCTGAGAGAGAAAGTTTTGGAAGGTGCCTGTGCCTTGTAGCCACAGATCTTTAAAGGCTTCAGAGAGGTCATCCCAGCTTTGAATGTGTGAGAGGAGCCAGGCATCTCAAGAAAAGTTATGGAGAAAAGGGAAGAATCAGGGAGGAATGTTATATATTCCACATGGGAAAGTGGACTTTTGGGGGATCCTGGTGAGTTTTAAGGTGGTGGGGGATAGTATTTGCGATTTCCAGTGGGAGTGTTCCGGTATTGGAAGTTTTTCTGTAGGACACAGCTTTATTCGGGATCGATGGATCCAGACTGGGGGGGAGGGTCCAAGAGGTGAATGACCACAGAGGTGCTGTAGAGAATGGTGTGAGGTTCTGTCCAATGAGGAGATAGAGTTCTCTAGGGCAAGGGAGATTTGAGGAAAACTTGTCCTGCCAATTGGTCTCTGACTTTCTCTGCTGAGGATTGGGGTAGGAACTGGTTTATCGTTTTCCTAAGTTCATTCCTGGTTTCCTGCAGGATAGGAAAATAATTTCCTATGACAGAGTCCGTTAGGGGGTCCAGGGCCCAGAATAATAGTTATGCTGTACATTATTTTTCAAAAGGGCTGTAAAAGAGGGGTTTGCTAGGGGTAGAGCGAATGTGGAGTAAAGTGATGGGGAGGAGTTAAATCCAATCTTGTTTGTGTTGGAGTACTAATTTGGTGAAATATTTAAGGATTTTGTTCATTTGTTCTACTTTCCCTGATGATTGGGGCCTGTAAGGCACGGTAAGTGCCACTGGACTCCTAAGGTTTGTGAAGTTTGGGAGGTGATCTGGCTAATGAAACCTCGGCCATTGTTGCTCTGAAAGGAGCTAAGGAGAACGAATCTAGGAATAATGTGGTGGAGGAGGGTGGAGACAACTTCATGGGTTTCCTTGCCTGTTGTGGGGAAGGCTTCAACCCACCCTGAGAAGGTTTCAACCCAAACTAAAAGAAGTTTATATTTTCAGCGGCACCTGTGGCTCAGTGGGTAGGGGGCAGGCCCCATATACTGAGGGCGGCAGGTTCAAACCCAGCCCCTGCCAAACTGCAACAACAACAAAAATAGCCGGGCATTGTGGCGGGCACCTGTAGTCCCAGCTTCAATGGGAGCTTCTTGCCTCGGGAGGCTGAGGTAAGAGAATCACATAAGCCCGGGAGTTGGAGGTTGCTGTGAGCTGTGATGCCACGATCACTCTACCGAGGGTGATACAGTGAGACTCTGTCTCAAAAAAGAAAAAAAATAAGTTTATATTCTCATACAGGAGGCAGGTGGGTGAAGTTAATCTGCTAGTCTTGTCCAGGGGTTGGCTCCAGGCCTAATGTGCGGAGAAAAAGGGTGTTTTTATGGCTCCCTGGGGTGAGATCCAGGTGCAGATTGTGCAAGACTGGGTTATCTGTTTTAAAAGGGTAGATAGTTGTGGGTGAGAAAGGAGTGGAGAAAGAAGGATGTAAAGTAAAGAGGCTTGAAGCCAATGTGAAGGCTCTTATGGAGGGAAGAGAGATATTTTGTTCTTGGGAGAAAGGAAGAATAAATTTTCCCTGTTGAAGGAACCATCTTCCCACCTGTGTGGGAAGATGCTGGTAATTGTCCTGTACGTTGGATGTATGTACTGGAGAGAATTTATTGAAGGACAAATACTGGCCTTCTGGGGTGGGATGGGGTGGGGTGTAAGGGCATTGAACTGCCCATTTGGCTTCTAGATCGGCTTTTTCGTTGCCTTTAGAAATTGGATCTGTTTTATTTTGGTGGCCTTTACAGTGGATGATGGCTACTTCCTTTGGGAGAGTGGCTGCATTTAGGAGGTTTTTAATGAGTGTGGCATTGATAATAGAGGGGGCCTTGGGTGGTAATGAATCCTCTTTCTTGCCGTATGGCTGCATGGTGATGGATTACTTGAAAAGTATACTTTGAATCTGTGTATATGTTAATGGAGTGGCCTTGTGGGAGTTGTAAGGCTTTAGTGAGGGCTAAGAGGTCTGCCTGTTGTGAAGAGGTGCTAGGGGGCAGAGTAATGGAGGTGATAATGTTGGAAAAAGACACAATAGCAAAGCCTGCCTTGGCAATGGAGTAAGCAGTGGGTTTAGAAGAACTATTGTTGATAAACTAGGTGTCTTTGGAGTTAGGTAAGGGAAAGAGGGAGATGTTGGGAAAAGGAAGTAGTGGTACTTACTGTGATTAAAGGCCAGCAATCATGGAATGAATTCTGGGAAGTGTGAGGGTCACGTAAGCAGAGGGCAGCTAAAGGACTTGAGGGGTTATATGCAGGGCCAGGGAGAAACTGAAGGTCTGAGTTTTCTATAAAGAGGATTAGGAGCTGGAGTAAATGAGGTGCAGAAGTTAAATATGATAAGTATTGGTGGTGACCATAGCTCAGTGGGTAGGGCACCGGCCACATACACCGAGGCTGGCGGGTTTGAATCTGACCTGGGCCAGCTAAAACAACAATGACAACTGCAACAACAACAAAACAACAGGTCCCAGGCGTTGTGGCAGGGACCTGTAGTCTCAGCTACTTGGGAGGCTGAGGCAAGAGAATTGCTTAAACCCAAGAGTTTGAGGTTGCTGTGAGCTGTGACACCATGGCACTCTACCCGGAGTGACAGCTTGAGATTCTGTCTCAAAAAAAAAAAAAAAAAAGATGATAAGTGTTGGTGTTTTAAAAGGGATAGAGGTTATGAGGGGCAAGTAAATATGTGGGGGCATGGCAGGTAAGTTTCTGGGCCTCCAGGAAAAGGAGGGACCTAGCTGCCACTGCTGGGAGGCAAAGGGGACAGCCTAGGGCTGTGAATTCTATCTGTTTTGAGAGGAATGCTATTGAGAGGTGATTATTGTGAGGTTTCTGTGTTAGGACTCCTACTGCACATACTTGGTGTTCTGACACTGAGAGGTAAAATGGATAGCAGGGATCAAGGAAATGGAGGGAGAGTGCTTGGGACAGAGAGGATTATAGGGAGAAGAAATAACTTGACCAAAGATGGTGTGGGTCTAAGCAGGCAGTTGAGGAACCTTTAGCAGTGGTGTATGGAGGTTTAGCCAAGGCTGAAAAATTGGGAATCCAGGCTCTAAAATATCCTAGAACCCCCAGGAAGGAGAGGAGGTCATTTTTTGTTTGGGGAAGGGGTAAGGAGGAGATCGTCTGAATCCGTTCGGGGGTGGGGTGGGGTGGTGGTGAGTTTTTTAGTTTTTTTCCTTCCTGTAAGAAGATGCCGAGGTATCAGACAGAGGGAGAGGTTAACTGGGCTCTGGAAGGGGACACCTATACCCCTTGGTGGCCAGGAAGGAGAGTAAGTGAATGGTGTCTTGCTGGGAGGCAGAAGGGGAGGGGCTGCATAAGAGAAGGTCATCTATGTACTGAAGAACTGTGGCGTTTTTCAGTAAAGTTAATTGCTGGAGGTCAGCCTGAAGTGCCTGACCAAAATAATGAGGACTGTCTCTAGATCCTTGTGGGAGAACTGTAGAAGCAAGTTGTTGGCTGGTGGAGGAAGCAGGGTTGGTCCAGGTAAAGGCAAAGAGGAGTTGGGAGAGCTCATGGATGGGGATGGTAAAAAAAGGCATCTTTGAGATCTAAAACTGTGTAGTGGGAGGTGTTGGAAAGAATGGTAGATAAAAGGGTATAGGGATTAGAGACTACTGAGTAAATAGACTAAACAACTTCATTGATAGAGCGTAAGTCTTGCACTAAACAAACATGAATCATTGGGATTTTTTTACAGGAAGGATGGGAGTCTTGTAGGGTAAATTAGTAGGTTTGAGAATACAAGCTGACAGTAGTTTGAGGGTGAATGGTTTAATGCCCCTAAGGGTCACTGTGGGGATTGGGTATTGCTTAAGGGAAGGGTATGAATGTTGGGGTCAGAGGGCAATGAGAATGTGTGAATGATGGAGGCTATAGAAGGGAGAGAGATATCCCATACGATGGTCAGATTGAGAGAATGGAGGGGTTGTAGGGAAGGGATTAGAGAGGAGCAGGATGGGTAGTGAGAGGTAGGAGCCAGCAGGAATCGTCAGGGTTGCTTGTAATCTTGAGAGGATATATATCTCTGCCTAGTAGGGGAATGCTGCATGAAGAAATGATAAGGAATGAATGTGAAAAAGAGTGTCCCGAAAACGAACACCACAAGGGTGGAGTAGCATAAGGGTATAGCAAATTGCCATCAATACCCACCACCGAGACCTCTGTTTGTTATAAGGGACCCTTGTAGCAGGGTAAGGTGAAATAGGTGGCCCTAGTATCAATCAGAAAAGAGATTGGCTTACCTTCCACTAGCAAAATACCCAGAGCTCAGTCCTGATGGTCGTCTAAGGGGCCTGCTGACTCTTTGGGAACCATTGCTATTCAGCGGCCAAGCCCAAGAGGTTGGGGAATTCAGCCAGGTCCTGGGAGTGACTGTGAACGGGATCCTCAGAAGTCCCTGGGCAGTCAGACTTCCAGTGAGGACCTCCACACACTGGACATGGCTTGGGTGGGGGGTGGATTTGGGCATTACTTCACCAAGTGGCCAGTTATACAGCACTTGAAGCATGGTCCCAAGGGAGGTTTTCTTTTCCTGGACTGTCCAGAGGAGTTTCAAGAAGTAGCCAGGGTTTGTCTAAAATGCATGTTGATGATGAGCCTGCCTTCATTGCTCTCAGGTGATAGGGTGGTATAGCGGTGGAGGGCTTTGTTAAGACAGGCTAAAAACTGGGCAGGATTTTCATCCCATTTCTGGGTTATTTCTTTTAGTTTGTCATAATTCATGGCCTTATGGGCTGCTTTTTATAGTCCTTCTAAGAGACACTGGACCATATTGTTACAGAGATGGACTCCAGGAGTGTCAGTCTGGTAATTCCAATTAGGGTCTTCCTGGGGGGACAGCCCTAGCACGCTCTGGCAGAGCTTGGTCTGTCCTCCATAGTTCTGCAGGGTGAACCTGGCCCTGGGTCCAGACCTGCTGCCTCTCCTCCAAAGTTGGGGTGGAGGTGAGGATAACATAAATCATGCCAGGTTAGATCATATGATTGGGTTCGATATCTAAATTCTTGAGAGTATTTTGTGGGTTCTGTGGAGAACAAACCTAGTTTTTGACTTACATCACACAGATCTGAGAGAGAAAAGGGGACATGACCCCTAACAATACCTTCCATTCTTGCAACCTCTTGGAAGGGGTATGAAGGTTGTGGTGGTCCAGAAATGGAAGGTCCAAAGGACCTAGTATGAGGTGGGGAAGTTGGGTCCACCATCTTTCCTTGCCCACCCAGGTCTGCCATCTTTTCTTTTTCCTCTACCTGCCGCAGAAGGCAGGTGGGGGTTGGTGGAGAGAGGAGGGATGGGGTGGAATTCCGCAGGCAGGGAGGAGGTTGAGGGGAGAGGGGCTGCGGAGGGGCAGAAGGGGGAGGGTTATCTGCTGGGTTGAAAGAAGACAGTGGAGAAACAGGGGGTTCAGGGAGGGCTGGTTTGACCCATGCAAGGAAAATTTGAGAGGGTTCAGAAGACAAACACAAAGAAGGGATTTTTTGGAGGAGGAGAAAGGTCTGGGTGTAAGTGATTTCCGACCATTTGCCCAATCTCTGACAGTAATTGTTGAGGTCAGTGAAGATTGAAAGGTCAAAAGTGCCATTTTCAGGCCATTGTGAGCCATTGTCTAATTTGTATATAGGCTAAGCAGTATTACAGAAAAAGATAGGCATTTAGGTTTAAGGTCAAGGTGAAGGTGTGGAGGCTTGAGATGAGTTAAGAGATGGGGGTGGTGCCTGTGGCTCAAGGAGTAGGGCGCCGGTCCCATATGCCGGAGGTGGCAGGTTCAAACCTAGCCCCAGCCAAAAACCAAAAAAAAAAAAGAGATGAGTTAAGAGGCAGCTTAAAGGTGAAGAAGGGGGAATACGTGACTGAGAAGTCCCATATCGGAAACTGGAGGTAGAAAATAAGTAAGGTTAAAGTGAGGATGAAAAAGGAACTTACAAGGAGGAGGAAGAAGGAAGTGACCGAATCTGGGGCTAGGGAGGTTACCAGGTGTTCCTGTAGGACCTTTAACCAGCCTGAAAAGAATGGTCCAAACCCACGGCAGAGCATCCCCATGCATGAGGCACTGGACCGGCGAATCTGACCTTCCAGGGTTAGTCTGAGGCCAGTGCTAAATATAGGAAGCACGGACTACTGGAGGTTTTTGGCCCAGAGTGGAGAAAGGGAAGAGAAGTTAAAAAGGCTCAGAGAGGGATTATATACGAATGCTTAAAAGGCCTAGAAATGGAGGAAGAGGGAAAGAGGAGTTAAAGTGGAGTTAAAAAGGCTCAGAAAGGGGTTATAGGGAAATGCTCACCTCACTATTAAATGGATGAATTCTGGTCATGGGTCAGAGGGATCCCTCATTTCCCTTCGTCTTGTTGGAACAAGAGTCCGTCTAGTTGGGAGTGGGTTCGTTGGGGTGTATCTCAACCCCCTCAAGAAGCTTCTCCCTGTCATGGGTTCTTAGCACCAAAATGAGAGGTTAAGGACTGTAAAGGAGAGATAATTCTGAGACATGAACGAAAGGAAGCAGAGTCCAGGTTCTGTGTGGGCAATGTGGCCTTTATTCCCTTGGGTGCCAGTGGGCTGAGTTTGGAAAAAAAAGTTAGCACGTGGGTTAAGGCAGGTGGGAATATAAGAGTTGGTGGGGGTAGGGATTAGCACACTCATTCCTTCCTGGGTGGGACAGTTCTATTTGGGCAGATCCCTACATTCAGCCCTATCAGTCACTATGGAAAACAGTATGGAGGGCCAGGCAAGGTGGTTCACCTATAATCCTAGCACTCAGGGAGGCCGAGGCAGGTGGATTGCTTGAGCTCATGAGTTTGAGACCAGGTGGAGCAAAAAACTGAGACCCCGGGCAGCGCCTGTGGCTCAAAGGAGTAGGGCGCCGGCCCCATATGCTGGAGGTGGCGGGTTCAAACCCAGCCCTGGCCAAAAACTGCAAAAAAAAAAATTTGAGACCCGGTCTCTACTAAAAATAGAAAAACTGAGGCAAGAGGATCACTTGTCCTGGGTAGAGTGCCATAGTGTCATAGCTCACAGAAATCTCAAACTCTTGGGCTCAAGAGATCCTCTTGCCTCAGCTTCCTGAGTAGCTGGGACTACAGGTGTCTACCACAACACCCGGCTAATTTTTGTGTTTTTAGGAGAGATGTGGTCTCGCTCTTGCTCAGGCTAGTCTGGGACTCCTGAGCTCAAGCAATCCACCCACCTCAGCCTCCCAGAGTGCTAGGTTTACAGGCTGGAGGCTTGCTTGAGGTCAGGCAGGAGTTTGAGGCCAGCCTGAGCAAGAGTGAGACCCTGTCTCTACTAAAAAACAGAAAAATTAACCAGGTGTGGTGGCGAGAGCCTGTAGTCCCAGCTGTTAGGGAGGCTGAGGCAGGAGGATCACTTCAGCCCAGAAGTTCAAGGTTTCGGGGACCAAAGATGATACCATTGCACTATAGCCTGCACGACAGATGAGGAGAGTCTGTCTCAAAAAGAAAGAAAAGAAAAAAGAAATCAAAGCTTTGAAGGGGCTCTCTCTATCTGCATAAACCAGGTGACCCAGCAAAAAGAACAATAAACTTCCTTTCCTCTCTAGGTTTCCTCCACTTATGGCAGGAAAGAAGATCAAGAATGCAAAAAGACCTGGCCCAAATAATTTTAACTATAATATCAGTCATTGGGGTTAATTTACAAGTCAATCTGATTCCTCCCAATACATTCATTCTCCTAAGTATCCTTTTATACTCCCCAGCAACCATTTATTTCCCCTAAACAGAATTACCTATACTCTTTGTTGCCTCCTTTGGTCTAAAAGGAGACTTTAAAAATTTCTGGACCATATTATGATATGGGGTAATCAAACTGTGATTCTCCCTGTGTGTTTATTAATCTGACTTAATTGTGAGTTGATCTTTCAATGAACCTTCTGGGGCAACTGGGAAGTTCTCCCTGGCCCCTGCATTTGGATGTGCATAGACTCCTCTGCAAAGATTCCCCTAAGAAACTGATTACACTGGTTGCCTGAGGGACAAGCAATAGAGGGAGTATTTAACACTACACCTGCTTTTTTGTATGGCTTGAATTTTTTGTAATGGTCATGTATTACTATTTCAAAAATAATTTTAAAAGAGCAAGGAGCATATAGACAGTAAATTAAGAGCTTACCAGGGTCTGAGGGGAGGGAGAAATAAGGAGTTGTTTTGTAAAGGATACAGAGTTTCTGTTCTGTACTATGAAACATTTCTGGAAATAGTGTGTTATACAACAATGTGAATCTACTTAATGCAACTGAATTGTGCACTCAAAAGTGGTTAAAATGGTAAATTTATGTTATGTGTATTTTACCACCTTAAAACAAATTAAAAGATAAAAAGGAGAGGGTATACAGAACAAGTACAGATTTTCCATTTGTGGAAGAGTGGAAGAAAACAGAGGTATGTATATACCAGCAAATGCATAGAAAAGAACCTGAGAACACCCAGTGTGGGCCTGGAATTGGGGTAGGTGTTTGAAGGAATCTTTCAATTTTGATTGTATTTATTTTATAACTGTTTGAATATTCTACAATGAGAATTTCATTTGTATTAAAAAATTTTTGAGATACATCTTCAAAGAACAAGTTGAATCCAAAGATGAATCACAGGTCAATTAATCCCAAATTCTTCTTCAATTTCCCTGGCACAATCTCTACAGAGAGCTGGAGAAAGGTAAAAAAGTGACTGCTGTCATCCTGGATATATCTGAACAATGGTAGCTAGCTTCTGGCCAAACTGGCAGTAAAGAAGATTTGCTTTTAATGGTCTTGATTGTCTTTTAGAAAGATCTCACTCTTCGCTTTTAGTCATTTCTCTTTCACCTGAGCTTCCAACACTTTCAAATTCATCCCTCATTTACCCCAGCTCGATGCAAAACTTCCTAACCCCGTCTTCCCTCCCCAGGCAGCAGGCCATTTTCTAAACCTGCTTCTGGGTTTCTTTCACAAAGGACCTTACTAAGTGATTAAGGAATTCAATCAGCTAATTTGAGCAAAATGTTAATAGCTTCATTTGTCTCTCTATTAGGAGATAATATTTTAATTTTAACAGAGGCCTTCAATGTATTAATTCAAAGGAATGACTAATAGCGTGTGTGGGTGGGGAGAGGGTGAGGAGATGTTTCTAATCACATCACATAAGCAGCTGCTTTGAAAATATCCCCATTTTCAGTGGTTTTATGCAAATTGCTCACTGTAAATTTATTAAAGTAAATGTTTTGTATCTGGCAGGAGATGCAAAATTGGCTGGGAATTTGTGATGAAATTATTTGTTTATAATTAGTTAATGGTTACCTTTGTATATAACATATGTTGATCCTACTAACAAAATAAATCTGGCCCATGAAAAAAAGATGTTTGACAGATTCAGCTTGAGATGTTGAATTAATCTGAGGCAGACTCAACCACACCATAGGCCTACGTGAAGGGGACAGCTCTGGGGCTGCTTTTTCCTGCTAAGAATGTGGGGAGTGGGGGGAACTACTCCAGATACTCTCTGCAGAGAGAAGCACAGAGCTCGGTCTGTTCCAGAACGAGAAACCACAGAAGGGTGATTTTGTTGTGCAAGAGAATCATTGCGTCTGCAGAAGGGGACCTTCATACACAGCTCTCCAAAAGAAGCAGCTAGTTGTCTGAAATACGGAGGTTGACCTAATGCTTTTCTAACCAGGGGGCTTTTAACAGGATGGTGAGAAGAAAAGCACTTTTGATATGGACTTATCAATAGGACATTGTTCTAAAACTGGTTGTGAATGGGCCCTGTAGGCTGCTTAAAGACAGAACAGTTCAAAATAAATGTGTTGCCAGTTCTGAGAAGTGGCATGCCTTTTTATTCTCCTTTGATCTATAATTTGCTATTGTTTTTATCGATTTTGTAACTTATCTGAATTGTTGTGTTTGTTAGCATAAACATGTATGCTGCATAACATATTATACTATATTTTACATTGGTATATACATTTTCCTGGAGTTTTCATGTGTTTTCAGACTCAAGTCTAAACCTTGCTGCTGCCTATGACTTCCTAAACAGCAGCACCAGGTCACTTACAGACAGGGTTCTGTGACCTCACCTCCTGGTTTTTCCCCCATCTCACTGCCTGTTCCTGGGGTGATGTTGCTTCCTATTCCTCCTGCTCTTCTATTGTACCCCTGAAGGTTGGCATGCCCCAGGGCTGGGTACTTGATTCTCTTCTCTCTACACTTACTCTCTAGGTGACCATCTCTAGTCCCACAGTTTTAAATACAATCCATATATGCTGGTGGATCCCAATTTTATCTTTTTCAGCTCAGACCTCTCCCCTTGAGTCCAGACTTACATAGCCATATGACTATTTTACATCTCCACCTGGCTGTCTCACCGAAAGTGCTAACTTAATATGACCAAAAAGGAACTCTCAGTCTCTACTCCTCACCATCTCAGTAAACAGTACCATCCAACTGCTTACGCCACATACTGGAGAGACACCCTTGCCACTTTCCTCTCCTCAAAGTCCAAGGCTTATTTTGGTCTCTCCACTTCCACTTTCAATCAATACTGCTGAGAGAGGATACCCAAGAAGGATGAGGTCTAGGAGAACAGGTCTTCTCAAGGAGACCACAAGGATACACCTGCAGGGTCCTGTGAGGTGACTCAGCTCTTGGGAATTTGTAAACTTAACTTCCTGGAACTTGGAAATTTCCAATTTCTGTGAAATCCTGTAGTTCTATAGGGGCTGGAATAGCTTCTGCCACTTGATTCAAACTGGCCAATAAGAAGGGTACCTGTAGGGTGGAACTTTTTTTTTTTTTTGCAGTTTTTGGCCAGGGCTGGGTTTGAACCTGCCACCTCCGGCATATGGGGCTGGCGCCCTACTCCTTTGAGCCACAGGCACTGCCTGGGGGTGGAATTTTTTGACTGTCAATAAAAAGGGAAAGACCAAGCCAGTCAGGGAGCGTGGCCATTTGGAATTCTATGCCGTAAGCTCCAGGCTGGTGAATAAA
Organism: Nycticebus coucang; assembly: GCF_027406575.1. Classification (NCBI taxonomy): domain Eukaryota; kingdom Metazoa; phylum Chordata; class Mammalia; order Primates; family Lorisidae; genus Nycticebus; species Nycticebus coucang. The sequence continues at coordinate 133,615,706 of NC_069804.1, forward strand.
GTCCTTCCTCTTATAAACGTGGTATTTGGGTGCTCTTTCTCTCCATTGGGCCTCGTCTTCCTGCGACATTTTTGGTTCCCTCACCGGGAAGCGAGATTACCCTTGGAGAGAACACCCACCTGGTAGTTGACACCAATCCTCTGGACACCCACATGGGGGCCCCTGATTGGCCTGGGTGATGTGAACCACTGAGTGTGCCAGGGAGGCAGTTTGGCCTCCCTGTGTGGATGCCTCGGCTGGGTGGAGAAAGGATCCCCTCGGCGGATCTTCAAGAAGTTAAACGCTGGGAGGAACTGGCATGCGGGAACAAGTACCTACACAGGGAGACATCTAAGGCAAGGTATGATGGATCTGGGGATCCTACCACAGTTTTAGTGGGAGAAGGAGCCTGATCAACTCTTTGGGCATTAGATTGCCAGCAGGTCTGTTGAGAGGTGTGTGACAGTGTGTGGATGTGGTGTGACTGAGAACTCTGAGGGTGGAGTTGTACCTTCCTTCACAGGGCCTAGGGGAGTGTTGGTTTGCCTCCTATGGCTAAGTGGCAGCTTGAGTGGGAAATTGAGGCTGCCCAGGTTAAGAAGTGAGTTGGGATTGTGCATGTGAGTGCTTTGAGAATGACTGAGATGGGTAACAATAGGTGGGGTTTCGCGCCCCCCATTCATGGGGTGAAACGAATGTGTGAGTGTGCCCCTCTTCCCTGCTCCAACTTTGCCCGCTGGCTATTCTGAGAGAAACTGGAAGTTCCAGGTTTTCTGCTTTCTGGCTATGGCAGTAGCCACTTGGCTATGTGGGTCATGGGGGAAAATGAAAAGACATTAGAAAGAATGTTGTGGTTTTGTTACTAGAATTTCTTCAGTGAGTCTTTGGTCTCAGGAATTTGAGAATTGAGCCCACGGGCCACAGATCAGCGATAAAATGGGATTTTGTTGGACTGAGGGGCATGCAGAGGGAGTGGAGAGTGCCAGAGCTATTGGCAGAGGGGCTGTGCCTTGGAAAGTACTGCAGTTCAGGCAGTCCAGTGAGCTCTGGATGGCCCTTGAAAATCTGAGGAACAGAGTATAAATCTCGTGCTGGGTGAAGCTGTATCCATATAAGCAACAGGTCTCCAAGGTGAACAGCCTCTTGAAGAGGGGAGGAGGCCCAGGTCAGAGGTTTCCTGCATAAGTCCTTTTTCTGGGGGTAAATAATTGGCCCTAAGAGATATTTTGGCCAGGACTTGGTAGCTGGAAAAATACCTTTACAAACTGAAGAGATGTTCTAGCAAATGAATGAATGCTGCCCCTCATCTTGGACAAGGTTATTAGGTCATTGCTGCAGTTCTGTCTGGGAAGGCAATTAGGGTGTGTGCTCCTTAGTCAGGGTGGAGCCATCTAAAAGGTTTCAGGCTGCTTTGTTCATGACCTTGCTGAGGCTCAGAGGGTTTGTACCTGGAGATGGGAGTCTGATGTCTGAGTTCACCTAAGCCTGAAAAATGGGAGTTCCCTGTCCAGCCCTGAATGGGAAAATCCTGTATCAACATTTTATCTCATAAAATGTTTCTCATTTGTAAGATGTAATAATTTAGTTGTTTAAATTGTTGGGGAAACTGACTCTTTGTCAAAGGATAAGATTCTTACCTTTTAAACTATCAGTTTGGCCAAGTGAATGGGTGACTTCATAGTAAACTGAGATCCTGTTTCGTGGGAAGTAAGTTTTTGAGAGTAAGAGAAATTAGACAGAAAGGAGAATGGTATTGTGTAAAGAAAAAATCTTGTGTGATAACTTTTGTCCTGAAACAGAATAGTTGTGTAAGAAAGAGAAAGGCAGGGCAAAAGCTAAAGAAAGTTTAGAATGTTTGTAGATTGTCTGTGTAGGTTAAATGAAGCTCATAAAAGAGAATTTGTGAAAGAATTTACACGTGATCCAGTTGACTATGTATTTCCTTTAAAATCTTTTAGCATGCAATCTTATTTGAACCAATGTTTTAGGCCTTTGATATTTGACAAACCTTCTAAAATCAAAACTCTAAATTTGGGGCTTGGTGCCTGTAGCATAGTGGTTGCAGCACCAGCCACATGTACCCAGGCTGGCAGGTTTGAACTCAGCCCGGCCCAACTAAACAACAAAAAACACAACTCTAAATTTGGTCTTCTTGAAATATTAAGACCACTGGAAGTCATAGGAAAAAAATTAAACTTACTCAATTTATTAAAAATATATAGGAAACGTTGTCAAATATGAAATAGTGATTAATTTTGTATGGGTAATGGATGTATATATGTTCCAGTATTATAAAGCATTTGTCTGTCCTAATGTATAAAGCATTGGTCTGTCCTCACCTGTAAAGCATTGGTCTGTCCTAATGTACAAGACATTGGTCTGTCCTAACATATATTGTCAGTAATAATTTTAATTCGTCTAAAAAATAAAGTTTTTTTTTTATGTAACTGAGTCCAAAGTTTATCCTAAAAAGAAAAAGAAATATTAAGAGAGGCTGGCAAGTTCTCTCGAATTCAAATTTCTAATGTCTTTGGAAATTGAATACCTTTGGACTAAAAGCAAAATTTTAGAACTTTCATTGGAAAGTTAACATATCTATAAGTATTGCTAACCTAACTAAAAATAGAACAGAAATCAGTTACGTGGAACTGGGCTAGTTTGTTATGGCTCTTTGTTTGAAATACTGTTGATTCTTTCTGTATTCTGTTTTTCAGAAGTCAAGAAAACCATTTTCTGTCTTTTGAGCTATTTGTAGCTTTTCAAGCAATGTATGTACTTATGAGCAGAATTTGAAACATGTATTTTTTTCTCTCTCCTTGATTTATCTGGAAATTAAAAGCCATTTGTAAGTATTCTTAATTTCTGATAATACAGTTATTTGCATAAGTTCACTAAGAATCTGTTTTGTTCTGTAAGACATGATGAAGGCACTGGTTATTTTACCAAGGCTTTGGCTGTAATAGCATTTCCAGAGGTGTCCAGATTGTGTTAAGGAATTAAGGTTGACTTTATAAGGCCAATGAAAAAAAGCCCTTTGGAAAACTGGCCAATACACACCAGTAACATTTCCTGATCTGTGGTAAGTAATGAAGGTCGCTTGCTGATGGGTCCAGGAATCAAAATGTGCTTGGGGACCTCAAGAGAAGAGGAATTTACCCAACGCATACAGGTATCTAATGGCACAGATGAAACCTGGGCTCATGAAAGGCTTTCAAGAAAGTCCAGCCTGAGATTCCTTATAAAAGGTTCCAGCAAAGCCAATTTTAAAGGAAAGAGGAGTCTAAATGGCTAATAATTAATTATTCTTACTGCACTTTATGCAAATAATCGGACCCAGTATACTGAAGGTACAGTTTATTTTGGCAAGTAAGTTAGTTCTGCTATACTTTGTCTTTGGTAAAGAGAGAAATTGGATAGAAAAAAAATGATTCAAAGAGAGAAGAAGCTGTGGCCCACCTGTATTAAATCCCAGCCTTGTCTGTACTGTCAACTCATAAAATGAGACATAACTATTTTACTAAACCGATCTGTTAAAATGGGACTAAGAGACTGGCCCAAAAGTACAGAATTATATACAGTTGTTATATTTACTCTAAAGCCTTACAACTCAACAAAGATCGCCTGTTGGCTACACTGGAAAAATTTGTGCAGTATTAAATGTTATCGACTGTGTCTATATAGATACCTCAGGAAAAATTAAAACCTAAAATGAGAATTTCCCAGTAAATGGTGTAACTGTAACACTGTATATTACTGTGCCTAATCCTTATACTCTGCTGAGCCTGCTGCCAGCAGAAGCCAAGTGGCCCACTTGCCTGGACTTAAAAGATGCCTTTTTCAGTATAAGGCTGGCTCCGGGAAGCCCAGAGGCTGTTTGCTTTCCAGTGGGAGAGACCAGACATGGAAACTATGATCCAGTACCCATGGACCAAGTTGCTACAGGGAGTTCAAAACACCCATGATTTTTGGAGAAGCTGGCTTGTGACCTCCAGCAATTCCCAGCTGAGGAATTAGAATGTGTGCTGTTCCAATTTGTTGGTGACCTCCTTTCAGGGCACCCTACCCAGGAGGGCTGTGTCTGAGGCATGGACTGTCTTTTATGACATGTAGAGGTATGTGGCTATAAAGTATCTAAGCAGAAGGCCCATATCTGCCAGTGGCAAGTACATTATCTAGGATTACTATCCAGAGGGGTAGAGGTATCTAGGCATGAAATGAAAGCAGGTCATTAATCACCTCCCCACCCCCCACAAGCCAAAAGCAGGTTCAGGAATTCTTAGGCGCGGTCGGCTTTTGTCGTCTTTGTATCCCCAACTTTGCCATCTTGGCTAAGCCCTTGTATGAGGCAACTAAAGGAGAGGAAGGAGAGCCCTTACAATGAGGAGGAGAATAGGAACATTCCTTCTCCCAGCTAAAGATGCGGCTGATAAATGCATCTGCATTGGGTCTATAGTACTTGGCAAAGCCCTTCACTCTGTATATCTCAGAGAGAGGAAAGATGTCTATAAGTGTGTTAACCCAACTGGTTGGGTCCTGGCCAGGCCTGTATCTTACCTCTCTAAGCAGCTGGATGGAGTGGCAAAAGGATGGCCACCACGCTTACAGGCCTAGCTGCTACTGCTCTCCTTGTGCAAGAAGCTGATAAGCTGACTCTAGGGCAGAGTGAAAGTACCCCACTCTGTGGTCACTTTAATGGACACTAAAGGACATTTTTGACTCTCTAATGTGAGAACACCCTGCACCAAGCCATGCTCCTTCCAGTCAGTGGAAGAGAGACTGAGTATGACTGTACGGAATTATAGATAATGTGTATTCTAGCAGACCTGACTTGCGTGACCAGCTTTGGACAGTTGCAGATTAGGAATTGTATGTAGACTGAAGCATATACATGATGGCGCAAGGTGAGCGGTGGGCTGGGTATGCAGTGGTACCTTAACAGAGACTGTAGAGGCTAAGCCCCTACCCCAAGGAACATTGGCTCAGAAGGCTGAATTAATTGCCTCAACTCGAGGCTTGTAACTAAGTCAAGGGGAAAATGTGAATGCTTTTCTGACTCTCCATGTACGCGGGGCTTTGTACAAGGAGAAGGGACTATTAAATTCTTGGAAAAAGGACATTAAGTATCAGCAGCAGGAGATACTTCAGTTGCTAGAGGCAATATGCAAACCCCAGAAGGTGGCAATGAGGCACTGTCATGGACATCAAGGAGATGCTTCCACCGTCACTAAAGGAAACACTAGGGTTGGTACTGAGGCAAAAAGGGCTGCATCCAAACTGTACCAGGTGTTGTGAGTGGCTACCCTCATCCCATGGGTTCTGGAGCTCTTACCTATCTATTCCTGGGAACAGAAGGAACAGTTGGCAGCAGAGAGGAGCCAGGAAATGGAGGGAGAATGGATAAAGATGCCGGATGAACAAGTAGCAGCCCCCCAGGTTCTAGGAGCTACCGTGGTGACAAGAGTATTTGATGTACCTCTAACATCTCCCACCTGGCAGCCCTGGCCAAAACTGTCAGTCTACGGTGTGTCACCTGCAGCCAGTTCAATGAGTGCCAAAGACTGATGGTACCCCCAGGAACCCAGTTGTATGGAGCAATGCCCTTCAAGGACTTCCAGGTAGACTTTACTGAGGGAACTTAGAGGGAACAAATACTTGCTGATAATGGTCTATCAAACTCAGCATAGGTAAAAGCCTTCCCAACTAGAATAAAAAGGACTCCTAAAGTAGTGAAAGTATTGCCCAGAGAAATTGTCCCATAGTTCAGGTTGCCACTCTGGTTTAAATTTGACAATGGGCTAGCCTTCATAACAAAACTAGTGCAAATAATAAGCTAAAGCTTTGAATAATTTATAGGCCTCAATGCTTAGACAAAGTAAAGTGCATGAACAGGACCATAAGAATAGAAATTGATAAACTCTGCCAGGAAGCAAAGCTTAATTGGATGCAGGCCTTGCCAGTGGTGGTGTTCAAAGTGACGTCTGTCAATCCTCAGCAATTTAGCAGGAACTCCTAAAAGAACTGAGAAAGACTGAACTGAATAGACAAAAACCCTAGAAAGAGTAGCAAGGAAAAATCTCCACTGGGGTAATTAATCATGTTCTGTTTAGTCTTTTGTGTCTGTACATTCTTTCTCTCTGTAGGATCAAGGGGACCAAGTCTAGGTCTAGAATCAGAAGCTGGTCCCCCTGAAACCAAGGTAGAAAGGACTTTACACCATCATCTTGACCACATGGTTGGCAGTAAGGTGGAAAGAATCCTCACCTGGAGTCATCACGGCTGGCTGAATAGGAATTCACTGCCCCTTGGGAAGAAAAGGTAACTTTTAAGACAGTCAGCATGCCCTGCTCCAGCCACCTACTGGGAGCTGGCTGGTCAACGCACGGCTGAAGCCTGAGGAAACTCCTTGAGGGGCTTGTCTTAATTAGACTTTGGACTTTGGGAAAAGGAGGTGGAAATGTCACAGGGAAAAGTAAAAACTCATATGTATATTAGCCCACCACCACAGTACTATTAAGGCCTGAGTAGAGAACCCAAGAAAAGTCACAGACCCTAGGACCTCAGTGCTAATTAATACCGGCACCTGCAGAAACAAGCTGATATTGAGACCCCCAATTAAGATATATTGGAGTCTCAAAAGGGGGAAATGAGAGAGGATGCCCTAGAAGGGTGAGGTCTAGGAGAACAGGTCTTCTCAAGGAGACCACAAGGATACACCTGCAGGGTCCTCTCCATGGTGACTCAGCTCTTGGGAATTTGTAAACTTAACTTCCTGGAACTTGGAAATTTCTCTCGAAAAAATAAACAAAAAAAATCGAAAGATTGCCCAGGTGAGGTGAAATGCACTTATAATCTCAGCTACTCAGGAGAATGAGGCTGGAGGATGGCTTGAATGCAGGAGTTTGAGGTTGCTATGAGCTATGATAACACCTCTGCACTCTAGCCTGAGCAACAGAGTGAGACCCTAACTCAAAATAAATAATAAATAACTAAATAATGTAACCCATCGATTTTTTTTTCTCTTCGTTTGCTCCTGCGGGTTTTCTACAGACAAGCAGTGAACTATGGACCTCTTGTCTCACCCCACGGGTGAGTGCTGTGGGAAGTGGGGACTACTTCCTCAGAGAGACCCTGCTGTGACTCTGAACACTTTCTTGCTAGGCAGAAAAATTGAACTAAAGTCTTCCCTGCCATACTGAACTTCCAGCACACCCTTCCCCCCTTACCTGATGAACCAGACGCCTAACCCCTGCTGAGACTGAGGGAGGAAGTTCTTGAGCAGGGCACCCCGTCCCTGTCTGCCAGACCAAGTACCCCCCAGCAAGAGACTCTGAGGGCTGTGCAGAGCCCCTCTCCCCCCACCAGGGACTCTGCCAGCAACCACGCAGCCCCGTGCCCACCCTGGCCAGGGAGTCCGCCGGAACCACATGGCCCTGTGCCCCTTGCCCACTGGGCCTCTGTAAGTCCGCCCTGGCCAGAGACTCTCCGGCCAACCACACGGCCCATGACCCACGCCCGCCCCTGCCAGGGACTCTGCTAGCAACTGCACAGTTATGTGCCTGTCACCTGCTGGGCCTCCGCATACCTGCCCCAGCCAGGGAGACTGCTGGAAAACGGGGGGCCCTGCACCCCATGCCTGCTGGGCCTCCGCACGCTCGCCCCAGCCAGGGACTCTCCGGCAGCTGCGCAGCCCAACGACCCGTGCCTGCCCCGGCCGGGGACTCTGCCAGCAACCAGTGGCCCAGCAAATCATGCTTGCCCCAGCTAGGGACACCACAGGCAATTGAACAGCCCCAAGCCCCATGCCCTGTGCCTGCCGGGCCTCCATACACCCACCCGGCTAGGGACTTGCCAGTAACCACACGGCCCAAGGACCAATGCCTGCCGTGGCCCAGGACACCACCGGCAACAGACGGCCAGTGATCCGTGCCTGCCCTGGCCAGGGACATCACTGACAACTGCGCAGCCCCATACCCCGCACCTGCCAGTCCTCTGCATGCCCGCTCCAGCCAGGGACTTCACTGGCAACCACACGGTCCTGCGCCCCACCCCCGCCACAGTTCCGCACACCTGCCCTGGCCAGGGACTCCGCCAACAACCGCACGGCCCACACCCCATGCTCTATGCCCACCAGGACTCCGCCCACCCCGGCCAGGAACTCCCGGAGCCATGCAACCCACGTCCTCCCTCCTGTACACTCTCTGCCTCCACACCAGCACACCCATCTGACCAGGGAGTCTGGTAGCTGCGCAACACGTGACCTCTCTCCGGAGCCCTCCTTGCCTCTGTGCAGAGACCTCCTCATGGCCAGAGATGGCTGGAGGCTTGGGCTCTCTGTGCCAAAGTCACTGGGTGCCAGGCACTCACAGAGCCATGTGCACCATCCCAGGCCTGTTGCTGGATCTGGGTGTGCCACACTTCAGAGCTGATCCCACAGCCAGAACTCCCTGGCTGGGGCTCCCAGAGGAGCGACACAGGGTCACTTCCTACAAAGATCCAGCAACAATAGAGTGATCCCTCTGGGGTCTAATCTTGGAGAGACACCTCCCCAATTCTGAATACAGCCAGAGGAAACGGTGAAAAGCAATAATGGGGTGGAATCAATGGAAATACTCTGGCAATATGAGTAATCAGAACAGATCAACTCCCACAAGGAACAATGAGGCAGACACACCACAGGATCCCATGCATAAACAAATGGCTGAAATGTCAAAAATCGAATTCAGAATCTGGATAGCAAATAAGATCAAATTAGAATTCCAAGCAGTAATCCAAAAGATGTCTCAAGAATTCAACGAATTCAAAGACCAACGGACCAAAGATTTTGACACATTGAGACAAGAAGTTGCAGCCCTCAAAAATCTGAGGAACACAGTAGAATCCCTCAGTAAAGGAATGGAGCAAGCAGAAGAAAGGATTTCTGACATTGAAGACAAAACTTTTGAATGCTCCCAAACTTTCAAAGAGAAAGAGAAATGGAGGGCAAAAACAGATCACTCTCTCAGAGACCTCTGGGATAATTAGAAGAAAACCAATATTTGCCTTATAGGGATCCCCGAAAGCAACAAAGTGGCTTCACAAGGCACAGAGTCTCTTCTTCATGAGATTATGAAAGAGAACTTTCCAGACATGCCAAGAGATTCTGAAATTCAAATAGCAGACAGTTTCAGAACTTTAGCACGACTCAACCCAAATAAGACATCCTCCAGACACATCATAACCAATTTCACTAAAGTTAATATTAAGGAGAAAATTCTGAAAGCAGCCAGACATAAGAAAACCATAACCTACAAGGGGAAGAATATTAGAATAACTGCAGATCTCTCTGCTGAAACGTTTCAAGTTAGAAGAGGATGGTCATCGACTTTTAATCTCCTAAAACAAAATAACTTTCAAGCCAGGATCCTGTATCCAGCTAAACTGAGTTTCATTTATGATGGAGAAATTAAATACTTTAATGACATTCACATGTTGAAGAAATTTGCCATAACTAAACCAGCTCTCCAGGATATTCTCAGACCTATGCTCCATAAAGACCAGTGTAATCCTCCACCACAAAAGTAAACTCACCCAGAAACTTTTGATCTAATTCCAACTTCCGCAGTCGCAAAAGGATTAAAAATGTCCTTTGGACTCTCGAAAGGCTTATCAATATTCTCAATTAATGTGAATGGTTTAAATTGTCCTCTAAAGAGGCACAGGTTGGCTGACTGGATATAAAAACTCAGGTCAGATATCTGCTGTATACAAGAATTTCATCTTACCTTAAAAGATAAATATAGACTCAAGGTGAAGGGATGGTCATCTATATTCCAAGCAAATGGAAAGCAGAAAAAAGCAGGTGTTGCAATGCTATTCGCAGATACAATAGGCTTTAAACCAACCAAAATAAGGAAGGATAAGGATGGACACTTCATATTTGTTAAAGGTAATACTCAATATGATGAGATTTCAATTATTAATATTTATGCACCGAACCACAATGCACCTCAATTTATAAGAGAAACTCTAACAGGCAGGAGCAACTTGATTTCCTCCAGTTCCATTGTAGTCGGAGATTTTAACACCCCTTTAGCTGTATTGGATAGATCCTCCAAAAAGAAGCTAAGCAAAGAAATTTTAGATTTAACCTTAACCATTCAATATCTGGATTTAATAGACATCTTCAGAACATTTCATCCCAACAAAACTGAATACACATTCTACTCATCAGCTCCAAAATTGATCACATTCTAGGTCACAAGTCTAACCTCAGCAAATTTAAAAAAATAGAAATTATTCCTTGCATCTTCTCAGACTATCATGGAATAAAAGATTAACTCAATAACAACAGGAACTGCATACCCATACAAAAACATGGAAGCTAAATAACCTTATGCTGAAGGATAGATGGGTCACAGACGAGATTAAGAAGGAAAGTATCAAATTTTTGGCACAAAACAATAATGACAACACGAATTATTAGAATCTCTGGGATATTGCAAAGGCAGTCCTAAGAGGGAAATTTATAGCACTGCAAGCCTTCCTCAAGAAAATGGAAAGAGGAAGTTAACAGCATAATGGGATATCTCAAGCAACTGGAGAAGGAAGAGCATTCCAACCTCAAACCCAGCAGAAGAAAAAAATAACCAAAATTAGAGCAGAATTAAATGAAATTGAAAACAAAAGGATTATACAATAGATCAAGAAATCAAAAAGTTGGTTTTTTGAAAAGATCAATAAAATAGATAAACCTTTGTCTAACCTATCCAGGAAAAAAAGTAAAATTTCATCAACCAAAAATTGTAAAGATGAAATAACAACAGACCTGTCAGAAATTCAAAAAACCCTTAATGAATATTACAAGAAACTTTACTCTCAGAAATATGAAAATCTGAAGAAAATTGACTAATACTTGGAAGCAACACCACCTACCAAGACTTAGCCAGAACGAAGTGGAAATGTTGAACAAGCCTATATCCAGTACCGAAATAGCATCAACTATACAAAATCTCCCTGAAAAGAAAAGCCCGGGACCAGATGGCTTTACGTCAGAATTCTACCAAACCTTTAAAGAAGAACCAGGGCCTATATTACTAAACATCTTCCAAAATTTAGAAAAAGAAGGAATACTACCAAACACATTCTATGAAGCAAACATCACCTTGATCCCTAAATCAGGGAAAGACCCAACAAGAAAAGAAAATTATACACCAATATCACTAATGAATATTGATGCAAAAATATTCAATAAGATCCTAACAAACAGAATCCAACAACACATAAAAAAAAATGATACACCTTGATCAAGTGGGAATTATCCCAGGATCTCAAGGCTGGTTCAATATACGTAAATCTATAAATGTAATTAAGCACATAAACAAACTAAAAAATAAAGACCATATGATTTTCTCAATTGATGCAGAAAAAGCTTTGATAATATCCAGCATCCCTTCATGATCACAACACTTAAGAAAATTGGCATAGAAGGGACATTTCTTAAACTGATAGAGGCCATCTACAGCAAACCCACAGCCAATATCGTATTGAATGGAATTGAAATCATTTCCACTTAGATCAGGAACCAGGCAAAGTTGCCCAATGTCTCCACTGCTCTTTAACATTGTAATGGAAGTTTTAGCCATTACAATTAGGGGAAAAAAGGCAATCAAGGGTATCCACATAGGGTAAGAAGAGATCAAACTTTCACTCTTTGCAGATGATATGATTGTTTATCTGGAAAACACTAGGGATTCTACTATAAAAATTTTAGAACTGATCAAGGAATGCAGCAATGTCTCTGGCTACAAAATCAACACCCATAAATCTGTAGCCTTTATATATACCAACAATAGCCAAGCCAAAAAAACAGTCAAGGACTCTATTCCTTTCAGAGTAGTGCCAAAGAAGATGAAATATTTAGGAGTTTACCTAACAAAGGACGTGAAAGATCTCTAAAGAGAACTATGAAACTTTAAGAAAAGGAATAGCTGGATAATCTTCTTGGAGGCGGTGCAAGATGGCAGCCGAGTAACAGCTTCCTTGCATCTGGGCACCGTGAGTCTGGGGAGATAGGACTCCAGGCATCTCTGGCTGGTGGGAACTGCCTATCATCACTCCTATGAGGATACAGGAAGTCAGCGAGAGACTTCTGGACCCCAAGAGGAGGACTAAAACAGTGGAAAACCGGCAAGTGGACGCGTGTGTTCAATCCGTCTAAACCCGCCCACAACTGTAAGTTCAGTAGCAGCGAGACTGCAAACCAGAAAGGCCTTACCTGTGGACTGTTTTGATGTCCTTGGACTTGGCACTGAGTTGAACTGCCTTGGGGAAGGCCTAAGTGGGAGTGCGGAGAACTATGGCCGTTGTCTAGGGCCCCAGTCTGAGCCGCTGAGCCAGACGGAGCTAATAGTGTTTGGCGGTGGGTCACACGGATCCATTGTCAGTGATCTGCCCCAGCAAGCTCCGCCCTCAGGGTCCCAGAGCTAGAAATGGGTGGCAGCTGGTAACCCAGCAACCAAGTAGCCTAAGGGTGGGGTCTGAGCCGCCTTGCAGCCCTAACCCTCAGGGGCAGAGTGAGACCGGTTTTGGCACACTAGGTAAGTGGATAGCCACTTCAGCAGTGATTCCAGCGAGAAAGCTGGGAAAGCTTCTGCTCAGCAAGTTTACAAGTTCAAAGTGCCTTTTAAGTAGGCTGAAGACAGATTTAGGGTGTCCACCTGCTGGGGTTTGAGAAATCAGCAGCCTCCAGTCGTATCAGAACTGTGACTAACATCTCATACCCCAGAAGATCACGTGTTGCCCAGACAATATTCAATAACATATACAAACTGCTTTGTTTTTGGTTGTGTATTTTTTTCTTTTTTTTTTTTTGGTTTGGTTGTTTTTTTTGTTTGTTTATTTTGATATTGCTGATGTTCTTTTGTTTTTTTAATTTCAATCATTTCCACACAGATCCCTTTTTCCTTCTCAATTTTCCTAGTTTAATCATAATTTCCCATTGCTGCCTTTTTGAATAACTTCATTTTTGCTAGTGTTTCTACCGATATCATTTGGTTTTTCACCCAATTTTATCCCCGTAAAGTTTTCTGTTTGCTTCTTTTGGTTTGATTTATAGCATTTTTGTCTTTCCTCTTTACTTGGTGGAGGTGGGGTACTGTGTCTGATCAGGTTAGCAAAGAGCTGCTGACCTCAAGGGAACCACGCAACTGGGCACCCCCAGAAGGTGGGGTTTTTGAAGGTTGTGTCAAAGTACCCTACTGTACACCTATATTGCCCTGTCTCCCTCTTTCTGTGCCTCTCTTCTTTTTGTCAATATTCCTTATACCCACCCCCTCTCCTTTCTCTATCTTTCTCTTTTTCTTATCGCTCGGTCCTCCTTTCTTTCATCCCCTTTTTTTGCTCTTCAACCTTCTCACCCTTCTGGTCCTGTAACCCTTAGTCCACAGGCACAAGAACTTAAAGAGCAAGAGGAAGTGAAAGGAAAATTAGGGCAAGGAAACAGATAAAAGAAATCACTCAGGAGAAAGAATCAGCAGAAAACTCCAGGCAACATGAAGAACCAGTCTAGAACAACCCCACCAAGGGACCATGAGGTAGCTACTGCAGATGATTCCACCAGTATAGAAATGTTAGGAATGACATAAAGGGAATTTAGAATACACATGTTGAAAACAATGAAAGAAATGATGGAAACAATGAAGGAAATTGCTAATAAAGTGGAAAATAACCAAAAGGAAATCCAAAAACAGAATCAAATAAGAGATGAATGATATGAAGAATATAAAAAGGATATAGCAGACCTGAAGGAACTGAAACAGTCAATTAGGGAACTTAAAGATGCAATGGAAAGTATCAGCAACAGGTTAGACCATGCAGAAGAAAGAATTTCAGAGGTAGAAGACAAAGTTCTTGAGATAACTCAGACAGTAAAAGAGGCAGAAAAGAAGAGGGAGAAGGCAGAACGTTCACTGTCAGAATTATGGGACTTTATGAAGCGTTCCAACATACGAGTTATAGGAATTCCAGAAGGGGAAGAAGAATGCCCCAGAGGAATGGAAGCCATACTAGAGAATATTATAAAAGAAAATTTCCCAAACATCACCAAAGATTCTGACACACTGCTTTCAGAGGGATATCGGACCCCGGGTCGCCTCAACTCTAACCGAGCTTCTCCAAGACACATTGTGATGAACCTGTCCAAAGTTAAGACAAAAGAAAAGATTCTGCAAGCTGCCAGGAGTAAGCGCCAGTTGACCTACAGGGGCAAATCCATCAGAGTGACCACAGACTTCTCTAATGAAACTTTCCAAGCAAGAAGACAATGGTCATCTACCTTTAATCTACTTAAACAGAACAATTTTCAGCCCAGAATTCTGTACCCTGCTAAGCTAAGCTTCAAAATTGACGGAGAAATCAAATCATTTACGGATATACAAACATTGAAGAAATTCGCCACAACAAGACCAGCTCTACAGGAAATATTTCAACCTGTTCTGCACACTGACCACCACAATGGATCAGCAGCAAAGTAAGAACTCAGAAATCAAAGGATAGAACCTAACCGCCACACTGATGCAAAAGATAAAACTAAGCAATGGACTCTCACAAAATAAGACGAATAGAATACTACCACACTTATCAATTATCTCCATAAATGTTAATGGCTTGAATTCCCCACTGAAGAGACATAGATTGGCTGACTTGATTAAAAAACACAAGCCATCCATTTGCTGTCTGCAAGAAACACACCTGGCTTCAAAAGACAAATTAAAGCTCCGAGTCAAGGGTTGGAAGACAATTTTTCAGGCAAATGGAATTCAGAAGAAAAGAGGAGTTCCAATCTTATATTCAGATACATGTGGATTTAAAGCAACTAAAGTCAAAAAAGACAAAGATGGTCAGTTTATATTGGTCAAGGGAAAACTACAACAAGAAGACATTTCAATTCTAAATATTTATGCACCCAATTTAAATGCTCCCAGATTCTTGAAGCAGACCTTACTCAGTCTGAGCAATATGATATCTGATAATACCATCATAACAGGGGACTTAGCACACCTCTTACAGAGCTGGACAGATCCTCTAAACAGAAATTAAACAAAGATGTAAGAGATTTAAATGAGACCCTAGAACAACTATGCTTGATAGACGCATATAGAACACTCCACCCCAAAGATAAAGAATATACATTCTTCTCATCACCCCATGGAACATTCTCCAAAATTGATCATATCCTGGGACACAAAACAAATATCAACAGAATCAAAAGAATTGAAATTTTACCTTGTATCTTTTCAGACCATAAGGCACTAAAGGTGGAACTCAGCTCGACACCACCCAAAGGCATGGAAATTAAACAATCTTCTGTTGAATAACAGATGGGTTCAGGAAGAAATAAAACAGGAAATCATTAACTTCCTTGAGCATAACAACAATGAAGACACAAGCTACCAAAACCTGTGGGATACTGCAAAAGCAGTTTTGAGAGGAAAATTCATTGCTTTAGATGCCTACATTCGAAAAACAGAAAGAGAACACATCAACAATCTCACAAGAGATCTTATGGAATTGGAAAAAGAAGAACAATCTAAGCCTAAACTCAGTAGAAGAAAAGTAATATCCAAAATCAAATCAGAGATCAATGAAATTGAAAACAAAAGAATCATTCAGAAAATTAATGAAACAAAGAGTTGGTTTTTTGAAAAAATAAATAAAATAGATAAACCATTGGCCAGACTAACGAGGAATAGATAAGTAAAATGTCTAGTAACCTCAATCAGAAATGATAAAGGGGAAATAACAACTGATCCCACAGAGATACAAGAGGTCATCTCTGAATACTACCAGAAACTCTATGCCCAGAAATTTGACAATGTGAAAGAAATGGATCAATATTTGGAATCACACCCTCTCCCTAGACTCAGCCAGGAAGAAATAGAACTCCTGAACAGACAAATTTCAAGCACTGAGATCAAAGAAACAATAAAAAAGCTTCCAACCAAAAAATGCCCTGGTCCAGATGGCTTCACTCCAGAATTCTATCAAACCTTCAAGGAAGAGCTTATTCCTGTACTGCAGAAATTATTCCAAAAAATTGAGGAAGAAGGAATCTTCCCCAACACAACCTATGAAGCAAACATCACCCTGATACCAAAACCAGGAAAAGACCCAAACAAAAAGGAGAATTTCAGACCAATCTCACTCATGAACATAGACGCAAAAATTCTCAACAAAATCCTAGCCAATAGATTACAGCTTATCATCAAAAAAGTCATTCATCATGATCAAGTAGGCTTCATCCCAGGGATGCAAGGCTGGTTTAACATACACAAGTCCATAAACGTTATCCACCATATTAACAGAGGCAAAAATAAAGATCACATGATCCTCTCAATAGATGCAGAAAAAGCATTTGATAAAATCCAGCATCCTTTTCTAATTAGAACACTGAAGAGTATAGGCATAGGTGGCACATTTCTAAAACTGATTGAAGCTATCTATGACAAACCCACAGCCAATATTTTACTGAATGGAGTAAAATTGAAAGCTTTTCCTCTTAGAACTGGAACCAGACAAGGTTGTCCTCTGTCACCTTTACTATTCAACGTAGTGCTGGAAGTTCTAGCCAATACAATTAGGCAAGACAAGGAAATAATGGGAATCCAAATGGGAGCAGAGGAGGTCAAACTCTCCCTCTTTGCTGACGACATGGTCTTATACTTGGAGAACCCCAAAGACTCAACCACAAGACTCTTAAAAGTCATCAAAAAATACAGTAATATTTCAGGATATAAAATCAATGTCCACAAGTCAGTAGCCTTTGTGTACACCAATAACAGTCAAGATGAGAAGCTAATTAAGGACACAACTCCCTTCACCATAGTCTCAAAGAAAATGAAATACCTAGGAATATACCTAATGAAGGAGGTGAAGGACCTCCATAAAGAAAACTATGAAATCCTCAGAAAGGAAATAGCAGAGGATATTAACAAATGGAAGAACATACCATGCTCATGGATGGGAAGAATCAACATTGTTAAAATGTCTATACTTCCCAAAGCAATCTACCTATTCAATGCCATTCCTATCAAAATACCAAGATCGTACTTTCAAGATTTGGAAAAAATGATTCTGCGTTTTGTATGGAACCGGAAAAAACCCCGTATAGCTAAGGCAGTTCTCTGTAACAAAAATAAAGCTGGGGGCATCAGCATACCAGATTTTAGTCTGTACTACAAAGCCATAGTGCTCGAGACAGCATGGTACTGGCACAAAAACAGAGACATAGACACTTGGAATCGAATTGAAAACCAAGAAATGAAACTAACATCTTACAACCACCTAATCTTTGATAAATCAAACAAGAACATACCTTGGGGGAAAGACTCCCTATTCAATAAATGGTGTTGGGAGATCTGGATGTCTACATGTAAAAGACTGAAACTGGACCCACACCTTTCCCCACTCACAAAAATTGATTCAAGATGGATAAAGGACTTAAACTTAAGGCATGAAACAATAAAAATCCTCCAAGAAAGCATAGGAAGAACACTGGAAGATATTGGCCTGGGGGAAGACTTCATGAAGAAGACTGCCATGGCAATTACAACAACAACAAAAATAAACAAATGGGACTTCATTAAACTGAAAAGCTTCTCTACAGCTAAGGAGACAATAACCAAAGCAAAGAGACAACCTACACAATGGGAAAGGATATTTGCATATTTTCAATCAGACAAAAGCTTGATAACTAGGATCTATAGAGAACTCAAATTAATCCACATGAAAAAAGCCAACAATCCCTTATATCAATGGGCAAGAGACATGAATAGAACTTTCTCTAAAGACGATAGACGAATGGCTAACAAACACATGAAAAAATGTTCATCATCTCTATATTTTAGAGAAATGCAAATCAAAACAACCCTGAGATATCACCTAAGCCCAGTGAGAATGGCCCACATCACAAAATCTCAAAACTGCAGATGCTGGCGTGGATGTGGAGAGAAGGGAACACTTTTACACTGCTGGTGGGACTGCAAACTAGTACAACCTTTCTGGAAGGAAGTATGGAGAAACCTCAAAGCACTCAAGCTAGACCTCCCATTTGATCCTGCAATCCCATTACTGGGCATCTACCCAGAAGGAAAGAAATCCTTTTATCATAAGGACACTTGTACTAGACTGTTTATTGCAGCTCAATTTACAATCGCCAAAATGTGGAAAGAGCCTAAATGCCCACCAACCCAGGAATGGATTAACAAGCTGTGGTATATGTATACCATGGAATACTATTCAGCCATTAAGAAAAATGGAGACTTTACATCCTTCGTATTAACCTGGATGGATGTGGAAGACATTATTCTTAGTAAAGCATCACAAGAATGGAGAAGCATGAATCCTATGTACTCAATTTTGATATGAGGACAATTAATGACAATTATGGTTATGGGAGGAAACAGAAAGAGGGAAGGAGGGAGGTGGGTGGGGCCTTGGTGTGTATTACACTTTATGGGGGCAAGACATGATTGCAAGAGGGACTTTACCTAACAATTGCAATCAGTGTAACCTGGCTTATTGTGTCCTCAATGAATCCCCAACAATAAAAAAAAAAAAAATAGCTGGGTGTTATAGTGGCCACCTGTAGTCCCTGCTACTCTGGAGGCTGAGGCAAGAGGATCATTTGGCCCAGGAGTTTGAGTTTGCTGTGAGCTATGATGCCACAGTACTCTACCCAGGGCAACAAAGTAAGACTCTGTCTATAAATAAATAAATGAATAAATAAACAAATGGTGCTGGGTGAACTGGCTGGTGATCTGTAATAGACTGAAACTGGACTCACACCTTTCATCATTAACTAAGATAGACTCTCACTGCATAAAAGATTTAAACTTAAGACATGAAGCTATAAAAATACTTGAAGAAAGTGCAGGGAACACTCTTGAAGGAATCGACCTGGGTGAATATTTTATGAGGAGGACTCCCCGGACAATTGACGCCGTATCAAAAATACACTACTGGGATCTGATCAAACTAAAAAGCTTCTGCACAGCCAAGAACATAGTAAGTAAAGCAAGCAGACAGCCGTCAGAATGGGAGAAAATATTTGCAGGTTATACCTCTGATAAAAGTCTAATAACCAGAATCCACAGAGAACTCACACGTATTAACAAAAAAAGAACACGTGATCCCATCTCAGGCTGGGCAAGGGACTTGAAGAGAAACTTCTCTAAAGAAGACAGACACATGATCTACAAACACATGAAGAAAAGCTCATCATCCTTAATCATCAGAGAAATGAAAATCAAAACTACTTTGAGATATCACCTAACACCAGTAAGATTAGCCCACATAACAAAATCCCCAAACCAGAGATGTTGGCGTGGATGTGGAGAAAAGGGCACTCTTCTACACTGATGGTGGGAATGCACGCTAATTCGTTCCTTGTGGAAGGATGTTTGGAGAATATTTAGAGACCTAAAAATAGACCTGCCATTCGATCCTATAATTCCTTTACTAGGTATATACCCAGAAGACCAAAAATCACAATATAACGAAGACATCTGTACCAGAATGTTTATTGCAGCCCAATTCATAATTGCTAAGTCATGGAAGAAGCCCAAGTGCCCATCGACCCATTAATGGATTAACAAATTGTGGTACATGTATACCTTGGAATATTATGCAGCCTTAAAGAAAGATGGAGACTTTACCTCTTTCATGTTTACATGGATGGAGCTGTAACATATTCTTCTTAGCAAAGTATCTCAAGAATGGAAGAAAAAGTATCCAATGTACTCAGCCCTACTATGAAGCTAATTTATAGCTTTCATATGAAGGCTATAACCCAACTATAGCACAAGAATATGGGGAAAGGGCCAAGGGAGGGGAGGGGAGGGGGGAGGTTTGGATGGAGGGAGGGTAATTGGTGGGGTCATACCTACGGTGCATTTTAGAATGAGTACAAGTGAAACTTACTAAATGCAGAATACAAATGTCTACATACAATAACTAAGAAAATGCCATGAAGGCTACATTAAACAGTTTGATCAAAATATTTCAGATTGTATATTAAACCAGCACATTTTACCACTTGATTGCACTAATGTACACAGCTATGATTTAATAAAAAACATAATGTAACCCATCAACATTATTCTCTGACACAGCACCCCATTTGTTTCCTTCAGAGCACATATCACTAGTTAAAAGTATTATTGGTTATTATATGTATATACATGTGTTCATCTGTGTTCGAGCATGTGTACGCACACACACACACTAGAATATACTTTCAACGAAAGTATATTCCACAAGAAAATTGTTTTTATCACTGGTGTTGCTCTAAAATCTAGAACAGTACCTGGCTCATTGTAGGCATTAGTATTTGCTGGATGAATGGCAATAAACAAAGGAAAGAGTATGGTTCAGAGATGATCTTCACAACCCTGATAGAGATTTATTCCAATTTTCAATCAGCAATAAGAATATCACACTCCACGAGCACCCTGTGGCTGTATTGGTGCATTTATAGCAACTTCATGCTGGGAGGCCAGACACATTCCTAGGGTCTCACTGGCTTCCATGATAGCAATTCTCAAACTGACTTCAGAAACATTACTATCCCTCAAGATATTAATTGGTGTTCTGAGAAAAAAGCATTTGATCAGACACGTTTAGAAAATGCTACAGATTGAATCTCCCTCTTGGAGACTCATAGCACATATTAGCATATTAAGGCTTTAAGAAGTTTTGTCAGAAATAAAAACTGTTGTAGCTTTGACGAGCATTCTCTCTCTCTCTCTCTCTCTCTCTCTCTCTCATAGAGTCTCAAGCAGTCACCCTAGGTAGAGTGCTGTGGCATCATAGCTCACAGCAACCTCGAGCTTGGGCTCAAGTGATCCTCTTGCCTCAGTTTTTCTATTTTTAGTAGAGATGGGGATCTCGCTTTTGCTCAGGCTGGTTTTGAACTCGTTAGCTCAAGCAATCCACCTGCCTCAGCCTCCCAGAGTGCTAGGATTACCGGTGTGAGCCACTGTGCCTGGCCTTGACGAGTATTTTCAAACCTATTTGACCATAGAACATTTATGTTCTACTCACTTATTAATCTTGTAGGGCGCTAGTGTCTGTCAAAATACAGTTTTGGAAACACTATCTTAGGTATATAGATAAAGATACGTGTATGTACATGCATGTATATGTATATATATCTAATATCATGGATATTAATCAGAGTTACTTAAGAGTCATGGCAATAAATTCCAACTCAAAGGTATCTGTGAGATGAGATGGAGGGGATTCAAGTTAAAAATAGGCAATGACCAGGAGATGGTGCATTCTGTTAATATTAACCTGTTAGGAGAATACTGGCCTGTAATGGGTTAAGAGCTCTGTTCTAGGCAAGTAGAGGTGGCTCATACCTGTAATCCTAGCACACCAGGAGGTCAAGGAAGGGGAATTGCTTGAGCTCAGGAGTTGGAAAGCAGCCTAAGCAAGAATAAGACCCCATCTCTACTAAAGATAGATAAATTAGCCAGGTATGGTGGCCCATGCCTGTAGTCTCAGCTACTTGGGAGGCTGAGGCCAGGAGGATTGGTTGAGCCCAGGAGTTTGAAGTTTCAGTGACCTATGATGATGCCACTGCACTCTATACAGGGAGAAAGAGTAAAAAAAAAAAAAAAAAGTGCTGCTCTAAATTAGTTCAAATATTCTGATCTGAACAAATTAACCCTAGGCTATTGAGAACCTGCAATAAGATCTACAAGCCACTGTCAGTGATCCTTTGGAAATGTACAAATGGGAAAAGTATTAGTATCAGATCCTTAAAGATTAGAAATGAGCAACTTTTCAAAAAGGAAAGGTGAATTTTACAAACTAAAGAGTGGGCTTAAGGTTGATTTGAAATTAGATTCATACCATTCTTCCTCTTACCCATTTTAGTCTTTCTGTTCTCTGGACTCTCCTCATTCATTTTTGCCTAGGGATTTTGCATTTGCTCTTCCCACTGCCTAGACCAGGGATTGGTAAGTTGTTTCTGTAATAAACCAATGGTAAATATTTTAGGCTTTTTGGGCCATATGATCTTTGTCCCAACTACTCAGCTCTGCTGCTGAATACAAAAGCAGCCACAGACAATACATAAACAATAAAACTTTATTTTCAAAAACAGGCTGGGGACAAGATTTGGCCCAAGGGCCACTGTTGTTCCATCTGGAGTGTACTTTGCCAGGATTCCTTCGTGACTAATCTTTTTTATTCAGAATTCAGCTCAAACATCATTGTCTTGGATTACACTACCCAATCTAAAGTAATTACACATTTACTTGCTTTCAAATCTTCCTATTTTAATTATCTCCAACGATACCTATAATTAACCATCATTTTATTGTTTATTGACTTATTATTCTACACACACACACACAACCAAATAACTTTTATTAAGCCCTTATAATGTGCCTAGCACTGTTCTAAACACTTTACATGCATTAACTCTTTCTTTCTCTTTTTTTTTTTTTTGAGACAGAGTCTCATGCTGTTACCATGGCAAGAGTGCAGTGGCATCATCATAACTCACAGTAACCTCAGACTCCTGGGCTCAAGCAGTCCTCTTGCTTGAGCTTGATCCTACCGAGTAGCTGGGACTACAGGCACCCGCTGCAATGCCTGGCTAGTTTTTCTATTTTTAGTAGACACAGGGTCTTGCGCTTGCTCATACTGGTCTTGAACTCCTGAGCTCAAGCGATACACCTGCCTCAGCCTCCCAGAGGGCTAAGATTACTGATGTAAGTCACCACACCCAGCCCTGTATTAACTCTTTCAATTTTAGTTATAACCTTCTGACAACAATCCTTTAACTCCTCATTTTATGAATGAAGAAACAAAGATTGAGAAATTAGTTTATCCAGGGTCACATAGTATAGTCAGTGGTGATTCCAGAATATAAACTCAAACTTATAAGCATTCTGCCACAGTACATCTCAATTATAAACTTCACGAGAGCAAGGATCTTGTCTATCTTGATTGCTAGTGACCCTAGAACAGAGTATAGAGAACATTGCCTGGTATATAAGTGGTCAAGAAATATTTGTTAATTTAATAAAAATTCTAAGACACTCAGATTATTAAAGGGAGAGAGTATTCACTAAGTCAGATTAATCTGATGTCCTTTTGGGGGAGGGCTAATAAGGAGGAAATGGGAATAGAACTTTGCATTTCTTAGGATTTTAGCGAAGTATTAAAGAATTGTCCTGCCAGGTACGGTGGCTCATGCCTGTAATTCCTACTATTTTGGGAGGCTCAGGAGGGTGGATTGCTTCAGTTCAGGAGTTCAAGATCAGCTGGAGCAAAAGGGAGACCCCATCTCCACTTAAAAAGTAGAAAAACAAGCTGGGCATGGTGGCAGGAGCCTGTAGTCAGAGCTACTCGGGAGGCTGAGGCAAGAGAATCGTTGAGCCCAAGAGTGTGAGGGTGCTGTAAGCTATGATGAAGCAGTAGCACTCCAGCTGGGGTGACAGCGTGAGACTATGTCTCAAAAAAAAAAAAAACATTTTCCCTGAAATCCTTATTTTACTAGATCTTTCCATGTCATTTAATGCTGTTGCTCTTTTTTTTTTTTTTTTATGAAATCATAAACACGTAGATCATGTATACATTGACGCCTTTATGGAGTACAATGTGCTGATTTTATATACAATTAGGAATGTTTACATCAAACTAGTTAATATAGCCTTCATTTCATTTACTTGATTATTGTGTTAAGACATTTATACTCTATACTTAAATAGATTCGACATGTACCCTTGCAATATGAACCATAGGAATGGTCCCATTGTTTTTTTGATTTCCATGACACCACACTTTCCTAGTTCCCTGCATATTTTACTTTTGTTACTTTGTACTTCATGTGGTCCTCCTCCTTCATCAGGCTCTAAAATGTGGATGCTCACTAGGATTTCATCCTCAGTCCTTGGTTCTTCCCACTTTTCTTAGATGCTCTCATCATTCTCATTGTTTTTTACCATTACCTCCATCCTGATGGCACCTCAATATATATCTCCAGGCCAGAACTTTACTCCAAACCTGAAAAATCTCACAGGAACCTTACGCTGACCATGCCCCAAATCAAACCCATTGTCTCCTTTTCTTACCTTCCCAGTTTCAGTTAATGACATCACCCATTCACTCCCAACACTAGAAACCTGAAAGTCATTTTTGAGTCCTCCCCACTCTCATATCTAAACATTGATTTAACCTTAACAATTTTACTTCTCAAATATTTCTCAACCTACCACACACCTATCAGTTCTCATCATTTCTTAGCTGGTCTCTCTGCCTCCAGTTTTGAACCTATCCAATCCTTCACACAGCCACCAGAACTAGCCTTTTAAAGTGAAAATATGGGGCCAGGGGAAATGGGTCACACCTGTAATCCTAGCATTCTGGGAGGCCAAGGTGGGTGGATTGCCAGAGGTCACAGCTTTGAGACCAGCCTGAGTAACAGTGAGATCCCCATCTCTAAGAAATAACTGTGTGTGGCTCAGCACCTGTAGCTCAGAGGCTAGAGCACCAGCCACATACACTGGAGCTGGTGGGTTCAAACTCAGCCTGGACCTGCCAAACAACAATGACAACTACAACCAAAACAAATAAATAAATAAATAACCGGGAGTTGTGGCCAGCATCTGTAGTCCCAGCTACTTGGGAGGGTGAGGCAAGAGAATCGCTTAAGCCCAAGAGTTTGAGGTTGCTGTGAGCTGTGATGCCACAGCACTCTACTGAGGGTGACATAGTGAAAGTCGGTCTCAAAAAAAAAAAAAATAGCTGGGTATTGTGGCGGGTGCCTGTAGTCCCAACTACTTGGGAAGCTGAGGCAAGAGGATCACTTAAGGCCAGGAGTTTGAGGTTGCTATGTGCTATAATGCCACGGGCCTCAACTAAGGGGAACAAAGTGAGACTCTGTTTCACAAAAAAAAAAAAAAATTAATAGGGCGGTGCCTGTGGCTCAAAGGAGAAGGGTGCCGGCCCCATACACCAGAGGTATTGGGTTCAAACCCAGCCCTGGCCAAAAACTGCAAAAATAATAATAATAATAATAATAATTAAAAAAAGAAATTAATAAATAAAATAAGGTGAAAATGTGATCATGCAACACTTCATTGCCTATAAAATGGAGTCCAAGCCACATGAGGACCATACAAATCTCAAACTCTCCAGTGGCTGTCTCACTCACGGCTAAGGTTTTAGTAATGTCAAACTGCATGTAACATCCCAATTCTTCATATAAACCCTTCTATGTCTTTGTTCATGCTCTTGCCTCTGCTTAGATGCCAATCCCTACAATTTACTCCCTCTTTTCCTGGTTGACTTCTTATCATCCCCTCACACTTAACATCATCTCCTCAAAGAAGGCTTCTCTTAGCATGCCCCATCCTGGGCTAGGTTAGATATTCCTCCTCTGTGCTTCCAAGGCATCCTGAACTTGCCATAGGCGGCAGTAACAGAAATCAGGTATGTGAATCCAGGGAGGAGATAGTGTGGGATCTATTCTGTATGGCCAAGATACATTTTAAGAACATTTTTTTGGTGGGGAGGGGGGTGCAGAGTCTCACTCTGTTGCCCAGGCTAGAGTGCCATGGCATCATCTTAGCTCACAGTAACCTCAAACTCCTGGGTTCAAATGACCCTCTTGCCTTAGCCTCCTGAGTAGCTGGAACTACAGGCACCCACCACAATACCTGGCTAGTTTTTCTACTTTTTTACTAGAGATGGGGTCTTCTTGTTCAGGCTGGTATTGAACTACTGAGCTCAAGCAATCTCCTGTCTTGGCCTCCCAGAGTGCTAGAATTACAGGTGTGAGCCACCACACCCAGCCCACTTGAACTACATTTCAATCAATGGGGTAAGTTGTATTATTCAGTAAGTGTCACTGGTTTGGAAAAAATAAAACCAAACCTCAGAAGTGATTGAAGAAACAGAGAAGGTTTAATGAGGATCAGGGAAGAGTGTGAGGGATTTGATGGTTTTCTTCAATTATTTGAAGGGTTGTGTTATAGGTTGAATTGTGTCCGGCCCCCCGCCCCCCACCAAAAAGGATATGTTGATGTCGGAGGTCATATTGGAGTAATTTGGGACTTTACACCAATTTGACTGGTGTCCTTATTAGAAGAGAGAAATTTGGACACAAATGTAGAGGGAAGACAGCCATGTAAAGGTGGAGGCAGAGATTGCTATTACACTGCTACAAGCCAAGAAACGAGAGCCACCACAAAACCCCAAGAAGCAATGAAGGATTCTCCCCTACCACCTGCAGAGGGAACACAATCCTGCCAACACTTTGATTTCAGACTTCTAGCCTCCAGAAATGTGAGACAATGAATTTCTGCTGTTTTAAGGCACCAAGTTTGTGGTACTTTGTCATAGCAGCCACAGGAAAGTAATATAGGTTGTCATGGATCAGAGGGAGCAGATTTGTTCTGTTTAAGACCCAATGGATGGGAGATACAGGGAAACAAAAATATATCCTTATGTTGAATGGAAACCTCATAATCACACTATCGAAAGATTAAAATGAGCTGCCATTGGAGCTAGCAAACTCCTTGTGAATGGATGTCCAGTGGGTGGAAGTTTATTTTGGTAGAGACTGTAATGATATTGATGATGGTAATTCAACTACCACCCTTACCCTCCTTTGAACAAAGCCAATTTAAAAAAAGATATTTATGACACAATTGGGGATTTTTTTTATTTTTTGAGATTGGGTCTCACTATTTCACCCTTGGTAGAGTGCCATGGCATCATAGCTCATAGCAACCTCTAACTCTTGGGCTTAAGAGATTCTCTTGCCTCAGCCTCCAAAGTAGCTGGGACTACAGGCACTCCCCACAATGCCCGGCTATTTTTTTGTTGCAGTTGTCGTTGTCGTTTAGCAGGCCCAGGCCGGGTTCGAACCAGCCAACCTCCATGTATGTGGCCGGCAGGTACCCTAACCATTGAGCAACGGGCGCCAAGCCATAATTAGGGATTTTTGAATGTTGATTGGATATTTGATTATATTAAAAATGTCAGGTTTGGTGTGTGTCACACTTTATGGGGGCAAGACATGATTGCAAGAGGGACTTTGCCTAACAATTGCAATCAGTGTAACCTGGCTCATTGTACCCTCAATGAATCCCCAACAATAAAAATAAAAAAAGGAGGAAAAAAAATGTCAGGTTAAGTTTTTAGTTGAAAATAATGATATAATGGTTATAATGAGAGGGAGGAAGGAGACAGTGAGCAAGAGAAAGAAAGAGGCCTTAGCTTTTAGAGATACATGTTGAAGTGTTCATGGAGAAAATTTTATTTTAAAGCAAAAAAAAAAAAACAAACTACTGCTTTAAAATAATTCAGAAGAGGCAGAGAAGTGTTGGTGTACGGATAAAACAAGATTGGACATATGGTGATAATTGTTGAAATGGGTGAGGGATAAATGGGGATTAATTCATATTATCCTCTCTACTTTGTGTATGTTTGAAAATTTCTATAATCAAATGTTTTATGAAAAGCTACCTGCTACCATGTACTGAGCACCTACGATGTGCCAGGAACCATGCTAAGTGCTCTTAAAGTAGCCTCATTTAATTTAATCATAGCATGTACAAAAGACCTAAGTAAAAAAAAAAAAAAAGGCATATTCTTGTACAAAAAGACACAGTATTGTAAAGATAATTCCTTCCAATTACTCAGTATAATCAAGATGAAAGGAGATTTCAATTTGTTTGGATAGTTAGAAGTTTCAAAAGAATATATCTCTATATCAATTTGTATACTTAAAAAGTTTTCCATAATAGCCCAGTGAGGCACATTATATTACTTTCAGAAATGGGAAAGTGCTGGGTGCAGTGACTCATGCCTTTAAGTCCTAGCACTCTGGAGTTTTTCTACTAAAAATAGAAAAAAACTAGCCAGGTGATGTGACAAGTTGTCCCAGCTACTTGGGAGGCTGAAGCAAGAGGATTGGTTGAGCCCAAGGGTTTGAAGTTACTGTGAGCTACAATGACATTACAGCACTCTACCCAGGATGACAAAGTGGACCTCTGTCTCAAAAAAAAAAAAAAAAAAGAAATGGGGAAACTGAGGATAAGACAAATGTAGTAAAGGTTGCACATCAACCAATTGGTGGAAGTAATTAGTTGCTCTGCTGTTTTGTTCTTTTAATGCCCTTGCTATTCAAAGTGTGTCCCAAGGACTGGTAGCATAACATTACAGGAAGGTTTCTCAGAAAGGCATAATTTTAGTCTCTACCTACAACTACTGAATAAAATTCCACATTTAAGTTTGAGAAGAATAGCATATGCTGGCAATTGTCCTTTTAGGCATCCATGAGAGACAGGTTCCAGGACCTTTCACAGATACTGAAATCCATGGATGCTTAAGTCCTTGATATAAAATGGTATTGTATTTGCACATAAAACCTATACATCCTCCCATATAATTAATTTTGTTTTTGTAGAGATGGGGGATCTCACTACATTGCCTAAGCTGGTCTTGAACTCCTGGCCTCAAACAATCCTCCTGCCTTGGCCTTCCAAAGTGCTGGAATTATAGACATGAGTCACCACACCCAGCCACTCACATACACTTTAAATCATCTTTAGATTATTTATAATACCTAATACAATGTAAATACTATCTAAATAGTTGTTACACTGTATTGTTTAGGGAATATTGCCAAGAAAAAAATCTGTACATACTGATAGATACAATTTTTTTTTGAGACAGAGTCTAAAGCTGTTGCCCTGGGTAGAGTGCTGTAGTGTCATAGCTCACAGCAACCTCCAACTCTTATTTTTTTATTTTTATTTCCTTGCTTTTTGTTGTTGTTGTTGTCATTGAGACAGAGTCCCACCCTATGCCCTGAGCAGAGTGCAATGGGGTCATATAGCTCGGTGCCGCCTCAGACTCAGGGCTGTGGGCATCCTGCTGCCTCAGCCTTCTGAAGCCGCTGGGATTACAGGTGCTCAGGGTCTCACTCTCGTTCAGGCAAGTCTCAAACTCGTGAACTCAAGCAATTCTCCCTCCTCAGCCTCCCACAGTGCTGGGATTACAGGTGTGAGCCAACATACCCGGCACAACCTCCAACTGTTGGGCACAAGCTATCCTCTTTTGCCTCAGTTTTTCTATTTTTAGTAGAGATGGGAGGGTCTCATTTTTTGCTCAGGCTGGTCTTGTACTCTTGAGCTCAAGCAATCCACAGGCCTCGGCCTCCTAGAGTGCTAGGATTACAGGCGTGAGCCACCAGACCCAGCCATTTTTCCAAATATTTTTGATCTGTGGTTGATTAAATCCACCAATGTGAAACTCATGAATATGAAGTACCACTGCACTGCTATCCAGTGTATTTAAGCCCTGGCAGGATGGCTAGACTAGATCAAGGGTTCTAAAAATCAATTGTTCATCTGAATTATTGAGGAAAATTTTAGAAACACAAATCTCAGATCGAACTGTATTGTACCTCTGAGGTTGGGCCTGAGAATCTGTATATTAATAGGCTAGCTCTGAAGAGCTATTAGAGTTGGCAACCACTGAAAAATGAGATCTATAAAAGTCTTTTTCCACCCTTTGAGTCTCTAACTCCTGATAAATTTGCAAGAGAGGATGAAGAACTCAGTTATATGCAACTACAGCAAATTACTTACCTGTTCGCTAAAGATAATCATTTAAAAGGGACTTTAAGTTTCTTTGTAAGAAATATAAGCTTCAAGGAGTGACAAGGGAGTACAGATGGACAGAATGAGAGGGGTAGAAAATACAGTATATGAAAGTATATGGCAATTAATGTATCAATCTTACAGTTTATTCCAAAGAGTGTTTAACATATATATGTAATAAAATAAGGTACAAACCTGTGACTACAAAGCAACTTGATTAGGTTTTACGGATCCCTAATAAAAATCAAACTGGTTACTTTAGAATTCAATCTTTCAATACATACTGGGTCCCTATTGTCAATGAGGCCACAGTCTAGTAGGAGAAAGACAAGTAAATAGACAGTTACAATAAAGTGTGATAAAGCACTAAGATATGATAAATACAAGCTACTACAGAGCATGTAGGATGTGGTTCCAAAAAGCTATGGAAGTGGCAGAAGGGTAGTCAGGGCAAGATGAGTCTTGAAAGCGGAGTAGTTGTTCAGAGGAAGAAGGGCATTTCAGGAAGATAGCACAGTATGCAGAACAGCACAAAGGCCAAAGGGACTGTAATAAGGCTTCAATGAATTGATACTATTGTAGGCACATTGGGTGAGTGTGGGGCAAATGAAGAGAAAAGGTTGATAAAGTAGACAGAGGATGGTTCACGAAGGCTCTGTATGACATTCCAAGGAGTATGGAAAGTATCCAGAATCTTTGAATGGTTTTAAGTAGGGGAATGGCATGATGAAATTTGTATTTTGGAAAAATTACTCAGCTGTAGGAAGGATGAATTTGAAAGGCATGAAACTGAAGCGGAAGAGCTGTTGGAAAATAATTGCAATAAGTTAAGCAAGAGATAACGAGGAGAGCATGTATTTGAAAGATTTGAAAAGTTGCACAGAACCTTATGACAAAATAAGGAAGATGTAATGAGTCAGGTTCCTGACTGGCTACTGGGGGATAGATAGTGTTGCCACTGACTGGGTTAGGGAATGCAGAGGGAAGGGCAGGATTTTCAGGGGGAAATGGGGATGCAGAAGTGTGGGGGAAGGATAATGAGATCAGTTTTGGACATGATGAGTTTGAGGAGCTTATGAAACCATAGGTGGAATGGCTGAGTAGACAAATGGATATGTGGATGAGTTACTCAGAAGAGAGATAAGGACTGAAGACATAGATGTGGAAATCATGAGCAGGCCCATCACAATTGCGAGAGCAGGTAAGTTCATCTAGAAAGCAGCTGGAGAGTGAAGTGAGAGGAGGGTGGAGGACAGAGCCCTGAGGAACATCAATTATTGAGGAATGGCAGAGGAAGAGGAACTCTGGAAAGAGATAAAGAAGTAACAACCAAGGAAGTAAGAAAAGCAGAAGAGTTGGCTTGGCACCCGTAGTTCAGTGGTTAGGGGGCTGGCCACATGCACCGGGACTGATGGGTTTGAGCCTGGCCCTGGCCTGCTAAACAACAATGACGACAACAACAACAAAAATAGCCAGGCATTGTGGCAGGCACCTGTTGTCCCAGCTACTTAGGAAGCCGAGGCAAGAGAATAGCTTAAGCCCAAGAGTTTAAGGTTGCTGTAAGCTGTGATGCCGCAGCACTCTACTGAGGACAACATAATGAGACTGTCTAAAAAAAAAAAGCAGAAGAGTGTAGTATCATGGAGCTAAGTGTATTAGTTTCCTATTGCTGCTACCACAAGTCACCACAAATTTAGTGTCTTAAAACAATATATTTATTTCCTTATACCTCTGAAGATCAGGAATCTAAAATCAGTCTCACTGGGCTAAAATCAAGGTGTCATCAGGGCTGATTTCTTCTGGAGGCTCTAGGGAACAAATCATTACCTCGCCTTTGCCAGCTTCTAGAAACCATCTGTATTTTTTGGCTCACAATTCCTTCCTCCATCATCAAAGCCAAGAGCATGCATAGTGTTATTGTATCTCCTTCTCTGTCTCTGCTGCTGATTTTATATCTCAATCTCTGTGCTCCTGTCTCTCTCTTATAAAGACCCTTGTGATTACATTGGGCCCACTCAAATAATCCAGGATAACTTTCCCATTTCAAGATCCTTAACTCAATCATATCTGCAAAGTCATTTCTTCTATATAAAGCAACATATTTGCAAGTTCCAGGGATTAGAACATGGACATCTTCGGGGAGCCATTATTTTGCCTACCATACTGAGGGATTGGAGAGTTTCAAGAAGGAGGAATTTTGAAGGAAGAAAAAGTGGCTTTTGGATTTAGCAATTACAAAATATTGTGGCCTTGGCAAGAATAATTTTGGAGAATTGGTAGCACTGAAGCCAGAGTCTAGTGGGTTAAGAAGTGGATATGACACATTGTGGATAACAGGAGATCAGATTTCTCACTGTTGGTGAAAACAGTCAAAATATAGAAAAGGAGGACAGAATGAATCCTCTGGAATTGAGTTGAAATTGGAGAATCAGTGTGAACTTATTGTCATATACATACACATACACGTATATATCTATATATGGAGATAGAAAAATATAGATATTTGGGTATATATTTATGCATATACATACGTGTCTATATGTATACATGTACTGCATATACATACACACACACACACACATATCTATTTCTTGTTTTCTTTTTTTGAGACAGAGTCTCACTATGTTGCCCTGGGTAGAGTGCTGTGGCATCACAGCTCACAGCAACCTCAAATTTTTGGGCTGAAGCAATTCTCTTGCCTTAGTCTCCCAAGTAGCTGGAACTACAGGCAGCCACCAGAATGCCCGGTTATTTTTTTATTGCAGTTGTTTAGCTGGCCCAGGCCGAGTTGGAACCCACCAACTCAGTGTATGTGGCTGGCACTGTAACTACTGTGCTAAAGCGCTGTGCCACATACACACATCTATTTCATAGCTTTGTCTCCTGAGAAGTTCTCCAGGCAACAAGCACAATAAGCATCCAGATCTTGGGTCCTAAGTGCCATTTTCCACTAAAAGGAACAGAACTCCTTGAAGAAATGTCTGATTCCAGGGCTGGGGCAAGGAAAGTATAAGATGTGCCTGGAATATCTTGCTTATGCTCAAAGAATGATGGGAGCAAGTCAAACAGACACAAGAGCCACCATGAACAGACTTCCACTGGCCAAATCTGGAAAACTCAAACATTAAAATAATTATAATAAAAGATGATAACCTTTTAAATAATACAGCAATCTCTGAGTCCTGAGATTAAATAAATAAATAAATAAATGGTTGAGAAGGGAGAGCTCATTTTTACAGTAATGATAAATGTAGGAACAACGTTGGAAATGAAAAATTACCATCTGGCCATTATGTAATAATAATTGAATCAGGCAAGAATCTTAAGTGGATGCTAAGACTAGTGGATGAAAGTTTGAGGAGTAATGAGATATTTATATAGTCTCAAAGTAGCTCCCTATTACATATTTATTGGTACAAGATGAAAAAAATAGTGACTTTACAGTGGAGAAATCTAGCAAACCAGATTTAACCAAGTGATCAAACTCAATAGGGTCAGCTTGGGGCCAGTAGCTCAGCAGTTAGGGTGCTGGCCACGTGCACCAGGGTTAGTGGGTTCGAACCCAGTTGGAGTCTGCTAAACAAACAAACAAACCAAAAAAAAAAAGAGAAATATCCAGGTGTTGTAGTGGGCACCTGTAGTCACAGCTACCAGGGAGGCTGAGGCAAGAGAATGGCTTGAGCCCAGGAGTTTGAGGTTGTTGTGAGCTGTGACGCCACAGCACTCTACTGAAAAATAAAATAAAGTCAATAGGGCCAATAATGGGACAGATCAACATCATGTGTCTACTGAGGACACAGCACTTCTATGACATTGCTTCCCAAATGGCATAAACTGAATCAATCATGAGGAAAACTCAGATACACCCAAATTGAGGGAAGTCTATAAAATAGATGGCTGGCCTACACTCTTCAAAACTGTCAATGTCATGAAACACAAGGACTATAGAACTAGCCCAGATTAAAGAAGACATGAAAACTGAGTTCAGCTCATGAACTGAGATTTTCTTCTCCTCTAAAGGACATCATTGGTACAAATTCAGTGAAATCTGAATGAAGAATGTAGATTTGTTAATACTGTATCAATGTTAATGTTCTGATTTTGATCAATGTGCTTGGGTCCTTATTTTTAAGAAATACATGCTGAAGTATTCAAGAGTAAGTGGCATCATGTCTACAACCTACTCTCAGATGGTACAGAACAAAAGAGGCATGTATGTGTGAGAGAGAGTAGGGAGAGAAGGATGAAACAAATGTGGTTAAAATGTGGTAAAATGTTAACAATTGAGGAATCTGGCTGACCGGTAAAAGAGATTTTTTTTTCCTACTTTCCTTTCAACTTTTCTGAAAATCTGATATGTCAAAAGAAAAAGTTAAAATAAAAAAGAAGTGATTATGAAGCTGAAAAAGTAGAGACACCAATTTCTTTTCAACCAGTTTTACTTTACTTTTCAATTTCTTTCAATAAATTTGAAAGAGGAGTCCAGTAAAGTGGCAGTGGCTATAGCTGCTGCTATTGTATACATGAGACAGACACTTGCCTATTTACAGCCTCAGGTGAAACATCAAGTAGAAATCAGGTAAAGATATGGGAGAGAAGTAAATTGGTGCAGAATTAGCTTTAGGTGAATGGATAGAATTCCCACTGAAGAAGGAAGAAAGCATAGAATTGTGCATATGTAGGTGTTTGTATATAAAGGGTTGGTGAGGGCATTGCCTGTGGCCTGAAGGAGTAGGGTGCCGGCCCCATATGCCGGAGGTGGTGGGTTCAAACCCTGGCCAAAAACTGCAAAAAAATAAAATAAAATAAAAATAAAAATAATAAATAAATAAAAAGGGTTGGTGAGAGAGATGTCCCTCCTAATGGCCTATTTGTGGAATAGGAGGCAAAGTCATCTACAAAGTGTGAGGGGAGAGGTGGTAAAGTACCTAATTTGGAAAGAAATATATAGTCAAAATAGCTGCTTTGAGGAATGGGAGAGGAAGCTAATCCAGGAAATGTTGAGTTGCCTAGTATTGCTGAGGGTCCATCAGATGTTCAAGGAAGTCAAAATTCAAATGCAAAAATCAAATGCAAAAACTGGTTTGTTTACAACAGAATAAACACATTGCCTGACTCACACTCTGTAGATACCTTTCCCTCCTACACCACAAAGTTAGTGCTTCCTCATTCACATGGATAAACCACCAGATTCTCATTTTCTTGACCTATTCATCTTCCACAATCCTTTTCCTCAACTCCAACTCAACCACCTACTGCTACTAGGGTAACTCCTAGACTTCATTATCACAAAAATTCTATTACTTCTGCCATTTTTATTTAAAATATCCACTTCCTCCACATCTCACTCTCACTGCCAACACACAAAAAACACACATACAGACACTCACTCACTCTCACACACAGTCTAAGACCTCAAATCTATTGCCCATTACTCTTCTCCACTATTCATAAGCATCCCCCAACTTCACTTCACTCCTTAACCAGTCCTGAATCACGTTTCATCCTTACAGATATGCTCCACTCCTTTGCTCATTTCTTCACTTATTATACTTGCAAAACTCCAACCCTGGATGGACTCTGCTATCTGCCTTTTTGGAACCTACACCCAAGCTATTGACTAGTGTGGGAGAATGTCACACAGCCAAGTTGATTGGTTTCACTTTAAGTTCATGTAAACCTTGAGGCTTAAGTTCATGACCTTAAAGCATCCCTTAAAGTCCCTCGACTTTAAACTTGAACTTAAATTTCGAGAGTCCATCCATGGTGCTCCAAATCTAATTCCTTGTTTTCTTTTCAAAGATCTGTTATGTCACTTATCTCCATTCTCTTCTGCAATATCAATCTCTTCCTCTCCTTTGGATCATTTCCATCACAGTTAAAGCAAGCTTCTTCTATTGCTGACCTTAAAAAATAAACACTCTCCCTTGACCATATATCCACCTCCAACTCTATCCTATTTATCTGTTCCCAAATATAGCCAACTTCTCATGTATAAAGTTGTCCATGAATGCTATTTCCACTCCTTGCCTTCCCATTCAATCCTTAATCTATTTCAGTCAGACCTTCACCCCTACAATTCCACCAAAACAGCTGTTGTCACCAATGACCTACATTTTGCCAAATCTAATGGGCACTTATCTGTCCTCATTTTACTCACACTCTCAGCAACATTCAGCATCCTTAACCACTCCTTACATTTTGAGATAAACTTCCCTCTTGTTTTTTTTTTTTTTTTTTTTTAAGACAGAGTCTCAAGCTGTCACCCTGGGGAGAGTGCCGTGGCGTCACAGCTCACAGCAACCTCAAACTCTTGGGCTTAACCCATTCTCTTGCCTCAGCCCTCCCAAGTAGCTGGGACTACAGGCACCCACAACAATGCCCAGCTATTTTTTGTTGTTGTTGTAGTTGTCATTATTGTTTTGGCAGGTCCAGTGTATGTGGCCAGCACCCTCGCCGGCTAAACTGTAGGCTTTCTTGACACCTTGATCCCATGGTTTGCCTCTGAACTTCTTAGTCACACCTCATTCACCTTTGCTACTTATTCTTCCTTTACTTTATGGTAGGTGTTTAAATATTGGTATTCTTCAATGATCTTCCTATACCCTTTTCTCTTTTCACTCATACTCATTGGGTGAACTAATCCATTATCATGGATTATTTTATTTTACTTTTTTTGAGACAGAGTTTCACTCTATTGCTCTGGGTAGAGGGCCATGGTGTCATAGCTCACAGCAAACCCTTCGGCTGTAGAGATCCTCCTGCCTAAGCCTCTGGAGTAGCTGGGACAATAGGTGCCCACCACAATACAAGACTAATTTTCCTATTTTTAGTAGAGACAAAGTCTTACTCTTGCTCAGGCTGGTCTTGAACTGCTGAGCTCAGGCAATCCACCTGCCTTGACATCCCCAAGTGCTAGGTATGAGCCACTTTGCCCAGCCCATTATCATGGATTTAAATGCTATTTTTGCCACTGATATTCACTAGTGGTCACTCCTCCCCTCAACCCTCACCCCCATCTCCTAGCAACTATTAGTCCTTTTTTTTTTTTTTTGAGAAAGAGTCTCACTTGGTCACCCTCAGTAGCATGCCATGGCGTCTTAGCTCACAGCAACCTCAAACTCTTGGGCTCAGTGATTCTCTTGCCTCAGCCTCCCAAGTAGCTGAGACTACAGGTACCCACCACAACACCTGGTTATTTTTTAGAGACAGGGTCTCACTCTTGATCAGGCTGGTCTCAAACCTGCGACCTCAGGCAGTCCACCTGCCTCAGCCTCCCATGTGCTGGGATTACAGGCGTGAGCCACGGCATCTGGGTTTTGTTTTGTTTTGTTTTTAACATTTTAACTTCTAGAGTTTATTAAAAAGAAACTTCTACCAAGTGCAGTATTTTTGTAATGAATTATTTTTAGTTGTTGTTCATGAATGTTTTAAACTTATTTACATTGCACAAAACAATATTAAAGTATAATTTCATCCAGATAGGCACAAAAAAAATCTCAATCTTTCCAGAAAGAAGAATATGGTTGCTTTTATGAAAAAAAAAATTAAAAAACCTAAAAATGAAAAAGTTGGAAGCAAAACTATACATATTGTAAATATATATTGCATTCATTAGTAGTGTGTGTATATTTGCATATACATAATATATACACATATAATATATGTATATATAACATATACATATATAAAATATGTATATATAATACATACACATATATAATATGATATAGAATGCTAAGAAGTATTAGAATCAGGATTAATCAATGATTCAGTCACAAGATTAGAATGTGAATTTTTTTTTTTGTGACAGAGTCTTACCTTCTCACCCTCAGTAGAGTGCTATGGTGTCATAGCTCACGGCAATCTCAAACTCTTTTTTATTTTATTTTATTTTATTTTATTTTTTTAACACCCCCCGGCATTCCCCAAAGACTCAACAGTGTGGAGAGGGACTGAGGGAGGGAGGAGGAGGAAACAGGAGCAACAGTGAGATTCTCCAGGGGCAGAGTATAGCAACAGTGAGTAGAGCAAAGGAATTGTTTGCTGCAGAATCCATTAATTCTTCCCGTTTGTCCCTGCACACTAATATTCAGTGACATGTTAGCTTTTGCACTTCTATTTTTTTTTTTTTTAGCAGTTTTTGGCCGGGGCTGGGTTTGAACCCGCCACCTCCAGCATTTGGGGCTGGTGCCCTACCCCTTTGAGCCACAGGCGCCACTTGCCTCAGCCTCCCAAGTAGCTGGGACTACAGGCACCCACCACAATGCCCGGCTATTTTCTTGTTGCAGTTGTCTTTGTTGTTTAGCTGGCCTGGGCCGGTGCCATAACCACTGTGCTACGGGCACTGAGCCAACATTTTTCTATCCATTAATCAGTAGATAGGCATTTGGATTGTTTCCACTTTTGGCCTGTTATGAATTATGATGCTATGAACATTCATGTTCAAGTTTTTGGATGTATATCCCAAAGTATTAGTAGCATTAGTAGAATTGCTAGGTCATATGGTTCTTCACGTTTAAGATTTCAAGGAATTGTTGTTTCCAAAGTGGCCACACCATTTTACATGTTCATCAGCAATGCGTGAGAATTCCAATTGCTCTACATCCTCACCAACACTTGTTATTATCTGACTTTTTGGTTATAGCCTTCCTATGTGTGTGAAGTAGTATTTTATTGTGATTTTGATTTGCATTTCTGTGATTACTAATGATGTCGAACATCTCCTTATGTGCTTATTGGCTATGAGAAACCCTTCTATGGAGAAATGTTCTGTTCTTCTGTTCATTTTTTAATTAGGTTATTTGTCCTTTTTATTATTGAGTTGTAAGTGTTCTTTACATATTCTTTACAATTCCCTTAAGCAGATATATGGTTTGCAAAATTTTTATCCCACTCCATGGGTTGTCTTTCTACTTTTTTGATGGTGTCCTTCAAAGCACAAACACTTTTTTTCTTTAGACAAGGTCTTGCTCTGTTGCTCAGATTGGAGTGCAGTGGCATGATCACAGCTTATTATAATATCAAACTCCTATGCTCAAGCAATTCTCTTTTCCTTCAGCCTCCAGAGTAGCCAGGACTACAGGCATGTGTCACTAGATCTAGCTAATTTTTTTTTAAGAGATAGTATCTCACTGTGTTGCCCAGGCTTGTCTTTTTTTTTTTTTTTTTTTTTGAGACAGAATCTCATTCTTTTGACCTAGATAGAGTGCCATGGCATCAGGTTAGCTCACAGCAACCTCAAACTCTTGGGCTTAAATGATCCTCTGGGCTCAGCCTCCTGAGTAGCTAGGACTACAAGTGCATACCATTACACCCTCTTAGTTTTTCTATTTTTTAGTAGAGATGGGGTCTTGCTCTTGCTCAGGCTGGTGTCAAACTCCTGAGCTCAAGGGATCCACTGCCTTGGCCTCCCAGAGTTCTAGGATTACAGGAGTTAGCCACCTTTCCCTGGCCCCCAGTCTGGTCTTGGACTCTTGCTTCAAGTGATCCTCCTGTCTCAGTCTCTGAAAGTGCTGAGATTACAGGTATGAGCCACTGCACCCAGTCCAAACATTTTTAATTTGATGATATCCAACTTATCTTTTTGTTGTTTTTGATTGTGCCTTTGGTGTCATATTTAAGGAGTCATTGCCTAATCCAAGGTCTTGAACATATACCTATGTTTTCTTCCATGAGTTCTACAGTGTTATCTCTTACATTTAGGCCTTTGATATATGTTGAGTTAATTTTCGTATATGGTGTGATATGTGTCTGACTTCATTCTTTCATATGTGTATAACCAATCGTCAACCATGTGTACATCCAGTTGTGCACCATTTGTTTAAAAATCTATTCTTTACTCCATTCAATGGTCTTGAAACTCACTCATGTCAAAAATCACTTGACTGTAAATGTGAGGATTACCTCTGAGCTGTTAATTCCATCCCATTGATTTACATGTCTATCCTTATGTTAGTACCATGCTGTTTTATTTATTATAGCTTTATAGTAAATTTGAAATCAAGAAGTATGAGCCCCCCAAATTAAAAAAAATTATTAAATCATAATTTTGTACAGATGCATTTATGGGGTTCAAGGTATTGCTTTGATATACAATGTGAAATGCTTACATTGAACTACATAACACATCCATCACAATTATGCTCATTTCTAAATAGTTTTGAAATGTACCATTGTATCATGCACATTAGGTGAGGTCCCCCAAAATACCCTCTCTCTTCCCATATCCTCCCACCCCTCCCTGCTCTCTCCTCTTCCCTTCTACTTTCTGGACTATAGTTATGTTTTGCCATTTGTATGAGTGTGTAGCTGGTTATATATTGATTTCATAGTAATATTGAGTACATTGGATACTTTTTTTTTTACATTCTTGAGATACTTTACTAAGAAGAATATGTTCCAGCTCCATCCAGGTAAACATAAAAGATGTGAAGTCTCCCTCTTTTTTATGGTGGCGTAATATTCCATGGTGTACATGTACCACAATTTGTTAATCCATTCCTGGGTTGATGGGCACTTGGGCTGTTTCCATGTCTTGGCTATTATGAATTGGGCTGCAACAAACATTCTGGTGAAAATGTCTTTGTTGTAAAAATGATTTTTGATCATCTGGGTATATACCTAGTAGAGGAATTGCAGGATCAAATGGTATGTCTACTTTCAGTTCCTTGTGTATTCTCCAAACTTCTTTCCAAAAAGGTCATATTAGCTTGCATTCCCATCAGCAGTGTAGAAGTTTTCTCTTCTCTCCACATCTGTGCCAACATCTGTAGTTTTGGGATTTTGTGATGTGGGCTAATCTTATTGGAGTTAGATGATATCTCAAAGTGGTTTTGATTTGCATTTCTCTGATGATTAAGGATGATAAGCATTTTTTCATGTGTTTGTAGGCCTTGCGCCTGTCTTCAACAGAGAAGTTTCTGTTCAAGTCTCTTGCCCACATAGAAATGGGGTTATTTATTCTTTTCTTATTGATTAGTCTGCGTTCTCTGAAGATTCTAGTTATCAGACCTTCTTCAGAAGCATAACCTGCAAAAATCTTCTCCCATTCTGAAGGTTGTCTGTTTGCTTACTGTGCTCTTGGCTGTGCAAAAGGTTTTTAGTTTGATCAGATCCCAGTAATGAATTTTTGGTGTTGCTTCAATTGCCCAGGGGGTCCTCCTTATAAAATATTCTCCCAGGCCAAATTCTTCCAGTGTTTTCCCAGTACTCTCTTCTAATATTTTTATAGTTTCATGTCTTACATTTAAATCTTTCATCCAGTGAGAATCAATTTTTGTTAATGGTGAAAGGTGGGAGCCCAGTTTCAGGCTTCTACAGGTTGCCAGCCAGTTCACCCAGCACCATTTGTTAAATAGGGAGTCTTTCCCCGACTGAATACTTTAATAGGCTTGTTGAAGATCAAATGGCAATAAGTAGCTGTTCATGCTTGGTTCTCTATTCTGTTCCATAAATCTACCACTCTGTTTTTGTGCCAGTACCATGCTGTTTTGATCACTATAGTTTTATAGTATAGCCTGAAGTCTGGTAATATGATACCTCCTGATTTGTTCTTATTTCTGAGTAATGTATTTGATATTTGAGGTTTTTTCTGATTCCATATAAAACAAAGTAGTATTTTTTCAAGTTCTTTAAAGTATGACAGTAATCATTGAGGATTTCTTGAATTTTTGAGGTGTCTGTAGTTATTTCTCCCTTATCATTTCTGATAGATGATATTAGAGATTTTACTTTTCTATTCTAGTTAGGTTAGCCAAAGGTTTATAAATTTTGTTAATCTTTTCAAAAAACCAACTTTTTGTTTCATTGATTTCTGAATGATTCTTTTCTTTTCAATTTCATTTAATTCTGCCCTAATTTTGGTTATTTCTTTTCTTTTGCTGGGTTTGGAGTTGCAATGTTCTTCCTTTTCCAGTTGCTTGAGATGATCCATTAAGTTGTTAACTTCCCATCTTTTTGCTTATTTGATGAAGGCTTCCAATGCTATAAATTTCCCTCTTAGGAATGCCTTTGCAGTATCCCACAGGTTTTGATAATTTGTTTCTTCATTATCATTTTGTTCCAAAAATTTGGTGATTTCCTTCTTAATCTCATCTTTGAACCAGCTATCATTCAGCCTAAGATTATTTAGCTTCCATGACTTTGCATGAGTATGAAGAATTTCATTGCTGTTGAGTTCAACTTTTATTCCATGGTCATCCAAGAAGATAGAAGCAATAATTTCTACACTTTTTAAAATTTGCTGAGGTTAGACTTGTGTCCTAGGATATGATCTATTTTGGAGGATGACCCATGTGCTGAGGAGAAGAATGTACATTCAGTTTTATTAGAGTGAAATGTTCGTAGAGGTCTGTAAAGTCCATTTGTTCTAGGGTTAAGTTTAAGTCTAACATTTCTTTGTTTAGTTTCTTTTTTTTTTTTTTGGCCGGTCTGGGTTTGAACCCGCTACCTCCGGCATATGGGACTGGTGCCCTACTCCTTGAGCCACAGGTGCCGCCTGTTTAGTTTCTTCTTGGAGGATCTATCCAAAACTGTTAAAGGGGTATTAAAATCTCCAGCTATTATAGTGCAAGAAGATATCAAGTTGTTCATATCCATTAGGGCCTGCTTTATGAATTGAGGAGCATTCTGGTAGGGTGCATAAATTTTAATTATCCAAATCTCTTTATGTTGGGTGTTTCCCTTGACAAATATGTAGTGACCTTCCTTATCTTTCTTTATCTTTGTTGGTTTAAAGCCAATTGCATGTGCTACTAAAATTGCAATCCCTGCTTTTTTCTGGTTTCCATTTGCCTGTATTATACAAGTCCATCCCTTCACCCTGAGTTTATTTTTATCCTTTAAGGTAAGGTGAGATGCTTGCATACAGCAGATATCAGTTCTGAGTTTATGTATCCATCAGCCAGTCTGTGCCTCTTTAGAGGACAATTTAAACCATTCACATTAATTGACAGAATTGATAAGCCTGGTTGTGTTTTGGGTGTCATGATTTTTGGAGGTGCAATGGACATTTTAAATTCTTTCACCATGTGGAAGTTGGGTTTTGTTCAAAAATTTCTGGATGAGTTTACGTTGGAGGTAGAGCATTGCACTGGTCATTGTGGATGATGGGTCTGAGAATATCCTGGAGAGCTGGTTTAGTTATTGCAAAAATTTTTAACATGTCTATGTCATTAAAGTATTTGATTTCTCCATCACAAATGAAACTCATTCTAGCTAGATAGAGGATCCTGGGCTGGAAGTTGTTTTGTTTTAGGAGACTGAAGGTTGATGACCATCTTCTTCTGTCTTGAAACGTTTCCACTGAAAGA
This sequence comes from Nycticebus coucang, assembly GCF_027406575.1. Classification (NCBI taxonomy): domain Eukaryota; kingdom Metazoa; phylum Chordata; class Mammalia; order Primates; family Lorisidae; genus Nycticebus; species Nycticebus coucang. Next base: position 133,658,664 of record NC_069804.1, read on the forward strand.
TCTGCAGTCATTCTGATATTTCTCCCTTTGTAGGTGATGCTTTTCTTACATCTAGCTGCTTGCAGAATTTTCTCCTTCGACTTAACTTTGGCAAAGTTAATCACAATGTGTCTAGGAGATGCTTTATTTGGATTGAGTCTTGCTGGGGTTCTGAAACTGTCTGCTATCTGAAGTTCTGTATCTCTTGCAATGCTTGGGAAATTCTCCTACAAAATCCCTTGGAGTAGAGCATCTGTACCTTTAGGACCATCCTCTTCTCCTTCAAGAATTCCTGTAAGACAAATGTTTGATCTTTGTGAGTGATCCCACAACTCTCTTAGTGAATGATCAGTTTTTGCTCTCCATTTGTCTGTCTCTTTGAGTGTTTGGGAAAGTTCAAAAGCTATGTCTTCAGTTTCAGAGATCCTTTCTTCTGCCTGGTCAACTCTATTACTGAGGGATTCTACTGTATTTTGGAGCTCCTCAAGTAACTTTTTTGTTTCCTTGAGCTCTGCTATCTCTTTTCTCATTATGTCCATATTTTTGGTGACTTGGGCTTTGAATTCATTAATTTCTTGAGACAACTTTAGAACTACTCTTTGGAATTTAATTTCTATCTTTTCTTTCATTCTATTTATCTTATTTGCCATCCATATTCTGAATTTGATTTCTGACATTTCAGCCATTTGTCTATGAATGGAATCTTCAGTTGTATTTCCTTTGTCATTTCTTAGGGTGGGGGGGTGATCTACTCTGGTTATTCATGTTGCCAGAGTTCTTCTGTTGGGTCTGCACCATGTTTATTTTCCACCATTTGGTTATTAGAACTGGTAGGGTGAGATTGAATTGGGGTTCCCAGGTAGCAGAGATAGCCCCTTACCAAAGCGCTAGGATTTGTAATTGTGGCTTATTTCCTACAATCTTACTACGGCCCCTTTCAGAGTTTTAGCCGGAGACTCTGAGGATCTACTTGGTGAGATAGCGCCAGCTAGCTCTGTTTTTATATCAGCCAACCTCTACCCTATCCTAAGAAACCACAGTATTAGGTTTAAATCTTGACTATGAAGAGATACGAACAGCTGTGGTGCCCAACCCCCACCCTTCAGTTCTTTTTTTTTTTATTAAATCATAACTGTATACATTGATATGATCATGGGGCATCATACACTCGCTTCATAGACCATTTGACACATTTTTATCACAGTGGTTAACATAGCCTTTCTGGCGTTATCTCAGTTACTGTGCCAAAACCTTTACATTCTACATTTACCAAGTTTCGCAAATACCCCTGTAAGATGCACCACAGGTGTGATCCCACCGATCCCCCTCCCTCTACCCACCCCCCCTTTCCCACTTCCCCCTATTGTTAAGTTGCAACTGGGTTATAGCTTTCATGTGAGAGCCCCAAATTAGTTTCATAGTAGGGCTGTGTACATTGGGTACTTTTTCTTCCATTCTTGAGATACTTTACTAAGAAGAATATGTTCCAGCTCCATCCATGTAAATATGAAAGAGGTGAAGTCTCCATCTTTCTTTAAGGCTACATAGTATTCCATGGTATACATATACCACAATTTATTAATCCATTCGTGGATCCACCCTTCAGTTCTTTCCCGCTACAGAAATTTGAAGGTCAACCTCAGAATGTCCCCGAGTGGATAGCCCCGGACACAGGTTGCAACCAAATTCTCTCAGGCAGTGAAAACCCTGCCCAACAGAGAGGGATTCAAGGATCTCCAACACCACAATTGGAGCCAGGGATCCACACTCCCACCTGCCAGGCTCAGTCCACACTGTTGTCCACTTCTCTGCTCACAGGCCCAGCTGGAGCCAGGGGTCAGGTCCCCACCCACCGGTCTCAATCCACCTCCAGCTCGCCACTATTTACCAGACCAGTTGGAGTCAGGGGACCATGCCCATGCCTGCCAGTCTCAGTCCACTGCCTGGAAGCCTCTGTTTGCAGGCTGTGTTAGAATCAGGGCACCACACTCTGCCACAGGTCTCAGTCCTCACCTGGTAAGCCTCTGCTTACCAGCCCTCCTGGAGATGGTGGACCACACCCTAGCCCACAGGTCTTGGTTGGCACCCAGTAAGCCACTGCTCAAGGGTTCTGTTGGAATCAGGGGACCACGCTTTTGCTCTCAGGTCCCAGTCCATGCCTATCAAGCGTCTGCTTGCAGGCTCAGCAGGGGCTGGGGACCAGCCCTGTCTGCTGAACTCAGTCCACATGGGGCAACCAATCTCCCACTGTGGGTGCCATCAGAGCTAGAGGTTCTGCCCGCATCCCGCCAGACACAGCCCAAACCTAGGGTCAACACTACCACTGTCCCAGCACAGTCATAACCAGGGGGCTGCCCCTCCTTCCACTGAGTGTCCCTTTCTTCCCATACCATTTTCCTTCCCTGTTAGTCTCAGATTCTGTCCTGATGGTTGGTGGTCCACACTATGCCCAGTTCTCTCAGGACAAGACCAAACACTCTGTGCTCTTCAGGGGGCAGAACTTCAGGCCACCATGGGAGGGGAAAAGGGTGGACTAGGAGTTTGTACTTGTAGGGTAAAATATCTGTTCAACTTTATGCCTGGTGGGGTGATGTCTAGGTTTATAGGTGGGACCTCCCTGGAGAAAGAGACCTGGAGTTTAGCAGCTCTCTCGCACGAGGTAAAATGAGAGGTTTTTTATTCCCTGCTCATTCACAGATAGCCTGTGGCAGGCCCCCTGCTTGGGGGAGGGATCTCCCACCCTCTAGTCAATAGGCTTTGTACCTGTAATTTGTTTTCTTGAATGTTGCAGCCCCTATGGTTCTGGTCTCAATTACTGCAAGAAGGAACCAGGCATGACGCGGATTAGAAGTGCACAGGAGGTGGGCTAACCTTGATTGCAGGGTAGCCCCGAGCAACTTCCACAGTAGCTATTATTGAGACAGTACAAGACAGGTGAGGGGAGTATTAGACAATGACTATGTGCCTAAGGATTGCCATGGGCTCAGGCTCTTTCTCCACAAAAAGCACTTGTGGATGAATTGCCTGAGGGTCCGCCCCCCAGCTGCAAATCATCTTGCTCAGAGGTCATCTGGCTCTTGGCATCCTCTACATTTCGCCCCCTCTAGTGTATTAAAGACATTTCTTGATAGGCAAGGGAGAAAATCGGTCATCGGTTAGTTCAGCCTTTCTCCTCACCAAGGAGCTTTCCTTCCTGCTAAGCAAAAGAAACAAAAGGGCATATAAGTATAAGACAGAATTACACCAACGGAACTAATCCGGGTATAAGGGAAACTATTTTAGCCAAACTAGGCATAGGGGAAAACATGTCCCCTTTGTGCTAATCATTACCCAACTATGTGCTACGGGCTGACCCATAGGGCCCATGATGCTTCCACGGGAAGTATTAACCACCACCCGAAGTTATGTTAGGTGGGGAAAAGGCTGTACTGAACTCAGACCCTTTCCAAAGAGCAGTATAACTTTAAGTAAAGATCAGGTGCCTAACTGAAACAGATATAAATCCAACGAGTGAAATTCTCTTACCTTGGCTGACACCAGTATAACCGTTACCTCGAAGCCTGCTGTTTGAGGTCTTTGTTGTCATAACCTTCAAAGGTTTAGAAGATGCATACTAAGCTTACCTGGGGGCTCATTATTCAGCCCCAAATAATGAAATCCTGTATCAATCTTCCCATATGCATAGAAGCTCCAACTGCCTCTTAGGGAAATAGGATGCTGACCGCTCTTAACTGCTTCCTGCTGATGATGGACAGTGATATGGGAGAGGCGACTAGAGTTCCCACAGAGGAGATTGATCCAGGGTTTCTCTATTATGAAATTACCTAGCCTCCAGAAATCAGGGTACTGTGAATAAAAGAAAAGTTAGTGAAAACAAATTTGTTAAAGCGCTGTCAAGGTTTCCTGCACATGCCAAGGCTTAATCCAGTGGGCTGGTAACTACTGCTTCTCTTGATGTTCTGTAATAATATGGGCAAAACCTCGACCCAAATTCAGTACACAACAAGGCTTCCACTTTGACATGTCATGTTTTCTATAAAAAATCGTTTGTTGCATTGGAGAGGATGGTGAATGAATGAGAGATGTCCAGTGGCATTCTGCAGCTGTCTTTCCATCATTGCTGAGATTCAGAAAATTGAGAGTGAAAAGACCTCTAGTGAGCATGTACTTAGGACTATTATTCAAGGGGAGGATATCTTCTCCTCCTCTTTGTTTATCTAACATATCTTTCAATGTTTTATGATGTCACTTAATAATGGCTTGTCCTTGAGAATTGTAAGGAATACCATGAGATAATTGAATATTCCAAAAAGATAGGAAGGTATTTAATTTGTGAGTAGAATACAAAGGTGCATTATCATTTTTAATAGATTTAGGGAGACCATAATATTAAAGCACTCTAACAAATGTTGAATGACATGATGAATCCTTTCTCCTGGTAAAGCGGCAGCCCAAGAGAAATGAGAGAAGGTATCTATAGAATGATGAACATGTTTCAATCTACCAAAGGACGAGACAATGGTCACATCCATCTGCCATATCTGATTTGCTGCTTCTCCTCTAGGGTTGGTTCTCTCCAGACAGGGAGGTAAGTGTATCCTTAAGAAGGGCAGTCAGAAGGAATCTGTTGATACTGAGTTCTTGTAAGTTGAAATTTCTTACAGAGCATTTTTGCATTAGCATGTGTGTAAGAGTGAAAGGTAGAAGCTTTTTGAACAGTACCAATAAGGGCCTGATCTATTTTTGTATTCAATGAGGTCATTGGACCCAGTAGTATGGTGTGGGCTCTGGTATGAGTAATGTATATAGGGTGAGTATGATGCCTTTTAAGTTCCTGAATAGACTGAAAGAGAGAAGAAATCTCATCAGTGGAAGTGATGGTTGCTGTTTCTATCTTTCTAATAGCTATGCAGGCATACTGAGAGTCCGTGACCACGTTTATTGCACAGGGAAAGTCTTGAAGTAAAATAAAAATAGTATATATTTCATTTTCTTTTTTTTTTTTTTTTTCTTTTTTTTTTTTATTGTTGGGGATTCATTGAGGGTACAATAAGTCAGTTACACTGATTGCAATTGTTAGGTAAAGTCCCTCTTGCAATCATGTCTTGCCCCCACAAAGTGTGACACACACTAAGGCCCCACCCTCCTCCCTCCATCCCTCTTTCTGTTTCCCCCCCCATAAACTTAATTGTCATTAATTGTCCTCATATCAAGATTGAGTACATAGGATTCATGCTTCTCCATTCTTGTGATGCTTTACTAAGAATAATGTCTTCCACTTCCATCCAGGTTAATACGAAGGATGTAAAGTCTCCATTTTTTTTAATAGCTGAATAGTATTCCATGGTATACATATACCACAGCTTGTTAATCCATTCCTGGGTTGGTGGGCATTTAGGCTGCTTCCACATTTTGGCAATGGTAAATTGAGCTGCCATAAACAGTCTAGTACAAGTGTCCTTATGATAAAAGGATTTTTTTCCTTCTGGGTAGATGCCCAGTAATGGGATTGCAGGATCGAATGGGAGGTCTAGGTTGAGTGCTTTGAGGTTTCTCCATACTTCCTTCCAGAAAGGTTGTACTAGTTTGCAGTCCCACCAGCAGTGTAAAAGTGTTCCCTTCTCTCCACATCCACGCCAGCATCTGCAGTTTTGAGATTTTGTGGTGTGGGCCATTCTCACTGGGGTTAGATGATACCTGAGGGTTGTTTTGATTTACATTTCTCTAATATATAGAGATGATGAACATTTTTTCATATGTTTGTTAGCCATTCGTCTGTCATCTTTAGAGAAAGTTCTATTCATGTCTCTTGCCCATTGATATAAGGGATTGTTGGCTTTTTTCATGTGGATTAATTTGAGTTCTCTATAGATCCTGGTTATCAAGCTTTTGTCTGATTGAAAATATGCAAATATCCTTTCCCATTGTGTAGGTTGTCTCTTTGCTTTGGTTATTGTGTCCTTAGCTGTACAGAAGCTTTTCAGTTTAATGAAGTCCCATTTGTATATTTTTGATGTTGTTGCAATTGCCATGGCAGTCTTCTTCATGAAGTCTTCCCCCAGGCCAATATCTTCCAGTGTTTTTCCTATGCTTTCTTGGAGGATTTTTATTGTTTCATGCCTTAAATTTAAGTCCTTTATCCATCTTGAATCAATTTTTGTGAGTGGGGAAAGGTGTGGGTCCAGTTTCAGTCTTTTACATGTAGACATCCAGTTCTCCCAACACCATTTATTGAATAGGGAGTCTTTCCCCCAAGGTAAGTTCTTGTTTGGTTTATCAAAGATTAGGTGGTTGTAAGATGTTAGTTTCATTTCTTGGTGTTCAATTCGATTCCAAGTGTCTATGTCTCTGTTTTTGTGCCAGTACCATGCTGTCTTGAGCACTATGGCTTTGTAGTACAGACTAAACTCTGGTATGCTGACGCCCCCAGCTTTATTTTTGTTACTAAGAACTGCCTTAGCTATATGGGGTTTTTTCCAGTTCCATACAAAACGCAGAATCATTTTTTCCAAATCTTGAAAGTACGATGTAGGTACTTTGATAGGAATGGCATTGAATAGGTAGATAGCTTTGGGAAGTATAGACATTTTAACAATGTTGATTCTTCCCATCCATGAGCATGGTATGTTCTTCCATTTGTTAATATCCTCTGCTATTTCCTTTCTGAGGATTTCATAGTTTTCTTTATAGAGGTCCTTCACCTCCTTCGTTAGGTATATTCCTAGGTATTTCATTTTCTTTGAAACTATGGTGAAGGGAGTTGTGTCCTTAATTAGCTTCTCATCTTGACTGTTATTGGTGTATACAAAGGCTACTGACTTGTGGACATTGATTTTATATCCTGAAACATTACTGTATTTTTTGATGACTTCTAGGAGTCTTGTGGTTGAGTCTTTGGGGTTCTCTAAGTATAAGATCATGTCGTCAGCAAAGAGGGAGAGTTTGACCTCCTCTGCTCCCATTTGGATTCCCTTTATTTCCTTGTCTTGCCTAATTGTATTGGCTAGAACTTCCAGCACTACGTTGAATAGTAAAGGTGACAGAGGACAACCTTGTCTGGTTCCAGTTCTAAGAGGAAAAGCTTTCAGTTTTACTCCATTCAGTAAAATATTGGCTGTGGGTTTGTCATAGATAGCTTCAATCGGTTTTAGAAATGTGCCACCTATGCCTATACTCTTCAGAGTTCTAATTAGAAAAGGATGCTGGATTTTATCAAATGCTTTTTCTGCATCTATTGAGAGGATCATGTGATCTTTATTTTTGCCTCTGTTAATATGGTGGATAACGTTTATAGACTTGCGTATGTTAAACCAGCCTTGCATCCCTGGGATGAAGCCTACTTGATCATGATGAATGACTTTTTTGATGATAAGCTGTAATCTATTGGCTAGGATTTTGTTGAGAATTTTTGCGTCTATGTTCATGAGTGAGATTGGTCTGAAATTCTCCTTTTTGTTTGGGTCTTTTCCTGGTTTTGGTATCAGGGTGATGTTTGCTTCATAGAATGTGTTGGGGAAGATTCCCTCTTCCTCAGTTTTTTGGAATAATTTCTGCAGTACAGGAATAAGCTCTTCCTTGAAGGTTTGATAGAATTCTGGAGTGAAGCCATCTGGACCAGGGCATTTTTTAGTTGGAAGCTTTTTTATTGTTTCTTTGATCTCAGTGCTTGAAATTGGTCTGTTCAGGAGGTCTATTTCTTCCTGGCTAAGTCTAGGGAGAGGGTGTGATTCCAGATATTGATCCATTTCCTTCACATTGTCAAATTTCTGGGCATAGAGTTTCTGGTAGTATTCAGAGATGATCTCTTGTATCTCTGTGGGATCAGTTGTTATTTCCCCTTTATCGTTTCTGATTGAGGTTATTAGAGATTTTACTTTTCTATTTATAGTTAGTCTGGCTAATGGTTTATCTATTTTATTTATTTTTTCAAAAAACCAACTCCTTGTTTCATTAATTTTCTGAATGATTCTTTTGTTTTCAATTTCATTGATCTCTGATTTGATTTTGGATATTTCTTTTCTTCTACTGAGTTTAGGCTTAGATTGTTCTTCTTTTTCCAATTCCATAAGATCTCTTGTGAGATTGTTGATGTGCTCTCTTTCTGTTTTTCGAATGTTGGCATCTAAAGCGATGAATTTTCCTCTCAAAACTGCTTTTGCAGTATCCCACAGGTTTTGGTAGCTTGTGTCTTCATTGTTGTTATGCTCAAGGAAGTTAATGATTTCCTGTTTTATTTCTTCCTTCACCCATATGTTATTCAACAGAAGATTGTTTAATTTCCATGCCTTTGGGTGGGCTTGAGCATTTTTGTTAGAGTTGAGTTCCACCTTTAGTGCCTTATGGTCTGAAAAGATACAAGGTAAAATTTCAATTCTTCTGATTCTGTTGATATTTGTTTTGTGTCCCAGGATATGATCAATTTTGGAGAATGTTCCATGGGGTGATGAGAAGAATGTATATTCTTTATCTTTGTGGTGGAGTGTTCTATATGCATCTATCAAGCATAGTTGTTCTAGGGTCTCATTTAAATCTCTTACATCTTTGTTTAATTTCTGTTTAGAGGATCTGTCCAGCTCTGTAAGAGGTGTGTTAAAGTCCCCTGTTATGATGGTATTATCAGATATCATATTGCTCAGACTGAGTAAGGTCTGCTTCAGGAATCTGGGAGCATTTAAATTGGGTGCATAAATATTTAGAATTGAAATGTCTTCTTGTTGTAGTTTTCCCTTGACCAATATAAAGTGACCATCTTTGTCTTTTTTGACTTTAGTTGCTTTAAATCCACATGTATCTGAAAATAAGATTGCAACTCCTCTTTTCTTCTGAATTCCGTTTGCCTGAAAAATTGTCTTCCAACCCTTGACTCGGAGCTTTAATTTGTCTTTTGAGGCCAGGTGTGTTTCTTGCAGACAGCAAATGGATGGCTTGTGTTTTTTAATCCAGTCAGCCAATCTATGTCTCTTCAGTGGGGAATTCAAGCCATTAACATTTATTGAGATAATTGATAAGTGTGGTAGTATTCTATTCGTCTTATTTGGTGAGAGTCCATTGCTTAATTTTATCTTTTGCATCAGTGTGGAGGTTAGGTTTTGTCCTTTGATTTCTGAGTTCTTACTTTGCTGCTGATCCATTGTGGTGGTCAGTGTGCAGAACAGGTTGAAGTATTTCCTGTAGAGCTGGTCTTGTTGTGGCGAATTTCCTCAATGTTTGTATATCCGTAAATGATTTGATTTCTCCGTCAATTCTGAAGCTTAGCTTAGCAGGGTACAGAATTCTGGGCTGAAAATTGTTCTGTTTAAGTAGATTAAAGGTAGATGACCATTGTCTTCTTGCTTGGAAAGTTTCATTAGAGAAGTCTGCGGTAACTCTGATGGATTTGCCCCTGTAGGTCAACTGGCGCTTACTCCTGGCAGCTTGCAGAATCTTTTCTTTTGTCTTGACTTTGGACAGGTTCATCACAATGTGTCTTGGAGAAGCTCGGTTAGAGTTGAGGCGACCTGGGGTCCGATATCCCTCTGAAAGAAGTGTGTCAGACTCTTTGGTGATGTTTGGGAAATTTTCTTTTATAATATTCTCTAGTATGGCTTCCATTCCTCTGGGGCATTCTTCTTCCCCTTCTGGAATTCCTATAACTCGTATGTTGGAACGCTTCATAAAGTCCCATAATTCTGACAGTGAACGTTCTGCTTTCTCTCTCTTCTTTTCTGCCTCTTTTACTGTCTGAGTTATCTCAAGAACTTTGTCTTCTACCTCTGAAATTCTTTCTTCTGCATGGTCTAACCTGTTGCTGATACTTTCCATTGTATCTTTAAGTTCCCTAATTGACTGTTTCAGTTCCTTCAGGTCTGCTATATCCTTTTTATATTCTTCATATCGTTCATCTCTTATTTGATTCTGTTTTTGGATTTCCTTTTGGTTATTTTCCACTTTATTAGCAATTTCCTTCATTGTTTCCATCATTTCTTTCATTGTTTTCAACATGTGTATTCTAAATTCCCTTTCTGCCATTCCTAACATTTCTATACTGGTGGAATCATCTGCAGTAGCTACCTCATGGTCCCTTGGTGGGGTTGTTCTAGACTGGTTCTTCATGTTGCCTGGAGTTTTCTGCTGATTCTTCCTCATGAGTGATTTCTTTTATCTGTTTCCTTGCCCTAATTTTCCTTTCACTTCCTTTTGCTCTTTAAGTTCTTATGCCTGTGGACTAAGGGTTATAGGACCAGAAGGGTGAGAAGGTTGAAGAGCAAAAAAAGGGGATGAAAGAAAGGAGGACCGAGTGATAAGAAAAAAAGAAAGATAGAGAAAGGAGAGGGGGTGGGTATAAGGAATATTGACAAAAAGAAGAGAGGCACAGAAAGAGGGAGACAGGGCAATATAGGTGTACAGTAGGGTACTTTGACACAACCTTAAAAAAACCCCACCTTCTGGGGGTGCCCAGTTGCGTGGTTCCCTTGAGGTCAGCAGCTCTTTGCTAACCTGATCAGACACAGTACCCCACCTCCACCAAGTAGAGAGGAAAGACAAAAATGCTATAAATCAAACCAAAAGAAGCAAGCAGAAAACTTTACGGGGATAAAATTGGGTGAAAAACCAAATTATATCGGTAGAAACACTAGCAAAAATGAAGTTGAAGTTATTAAAAAAGGCAGCAATGGGAAATTATAATTAAACTAGGAAAATTGAGAAAGAAAAAGGGATCTGTGTGGAAAAGATTGAAATTAAAAAAACAAAAGAACATCAGCAACGTCAAAATAAACAAACAAAAAAAACAACCAAACCAAAAAAATAAAAGAAGAAAAAAATACACAACCAAAAACAAAGCAGTTTGTATATGTTATTGAATATTGTCTGAGCAACACGTGGTCTTCTGGGGTATGAGATGTTAGTCAGAGTTCTGATACGACTGGAGGCTGCTGATTTCTCAAACCCCAGCAGGTAGACACCCTAAATCTCTCTTCAGCCTACTTAAAAGGCACTTTGAACTTGTAAACTTGCTGAGCAGAAGCTTTCCCAGCTTTCTCGCTGGAATCGCTGCTGAAGTGGCTATGCACTTACTCAGTGTGCCAAAACCGATCTCACTCTGCCCCTGAGGGTTAGGGCTGCAAGGCGGCTCAGACCCCACCCTTAGGCTACTTGGTTGCTGGGTTACCAGCTCCCACCCGTTTCTAGCTCTGCGACCCTGAGGGCAGAGCTTGCCGGGGCAGATCCCTGACAATGGATCCGTGTGACCCACCACCAAACACTATCAGCTCCGTCTGGCTCAGCGGCTCAGACTGGGGCCCTAGACAACGGCCAAAGTTCTCCGCACTCCCGCTCAGGCCTTCCCCAAGGCAGTTCAACTCAGTGCCAAGTCCAAGGACATCAAAACAGTTCACAGGTAAGGCCTTTCTGGTTTGCAGTCTCGCTGCTACTGAACTTACAGTTGTGGGCGGGTTTAGACGGATTGAACACACGCGACCACTTGCCGGCTTTCCACTGTTTTAGTCCTCCTCTTGGGGTCCAGAAGTCTCTCGCTGACTCCCTGTATTTTCATAGGAGTGATGATAGGCAGTTCCCACCAGCCAGAGATGCCTGGAGTCCTATCTCCCCAGACTCACGGTGCCCAGATGCAAGGAAGCTGTTACTCGGCTGCCATCTTGCTCCGCCTCCTCTATATTTCATTTTCTTGAACTGAGGTATAAGGACTTTGAACAACTTTGAAAGTATTACCATCTGTACATCCAACTTTACCATGCTTGCTGGCTTCTGTGTAAAATATTAACAGTGTCCGAAATTGGAGAGTTTCTAACAACATAAGGGAGACTTCCAAGACTGAAATCTTTTGTAATTAGGATATTCATTAGTAATTGAACCTATATAAGATGCAAAAGCAATTTTCCACAATAGTGATAATTGAAAATTGAGTTGAATTTGCTATTCTGTGAAAGAAACAATAATAGAATAAGGATCATAACCTGTAAGTTGGCGAATTCTATTTCTACCCTTAGCAACCAATTCACAAATTTTATCTAGGTATTGTTCTAATTTTTGTGTAATTCTGTTCGAAAGGAACAGCCATTCAAAAAGAGTATCTACTTGATAAATAACTCTGGTGAGGCGTGACTAGTGGCTATAATTATTAGCTGAATCGGAAATCTAACATCAACCCTATCTAATTCTTTTGATGCAAACTATTTTTCAATTAGTTGCAGTTCTTCCTTAGCTTCCAGAGTGAGTGAACAAGGACTGTTTAAGTCCAAAGGTCCTTCCAGAATTTTGAAAAGATTAGACAAACATTGGTTGGTGTTCCTAAAATAGGACGTAACCAATTAATATGACCTAATAGCTTTTGAAAGTAATTTAAAGTAGACAGGGAATCCAACTGGAGTTGAACATGTTGTTGAAGAATCTGAGTTTGAGTCAATTTATATCCTAAATAATTATAAGGAGCTGTAGTTTACACCTTTTCTGAAGCAATTTGAAGACCATAAGACTTTAATATACATATAGCTTGTTCAAACATTTCCTGTAAAACCGTCGAACTCTGATGTGCCAATAAGATGTCATCCATATAATGAATAATGTAGGCTTTAGAGCAAGTATCACCTTCGAAGAATCTGTAACAGTTGATTGACAAACTCTTGACATAGTGTAGGACTATTCAACATACCTTGTGGCAGAATCTTCCACTGGTAACGGTTGGGAGGCTTCTACTGATTATAGACAGGAACAGAAAAAGCAAGCAAAACGTGGTCAGTCTTCAGGATGCAGGTATATGGTTAAAAAAACAATCCTTTAGAGGCAGAGCAAGATGGCAGCCGAGTAACAGCTTCCTTGCATCTGGGCACCATGAGTCTGGGGAGATAGGACTGCAGGCATCTCTGGCTGGTGGGATCTGCCTATCATCACCCCTGCGAGGATACAGAGAGTCAGCGAGAGATTCTGGACCCCAAGAGGAGGACTAAAACAGTGGAAAACCAGCAAGTGGTCGTGTGTGTTCAATCCGTCTAAACCTGCCCGCAACTGTAAGTTCAGTAGCAGCGAGACTGCAAACCAGAAAGGCTTACCTGTGAACTGTTTTGATGTCTTTGCACTTGGCACTCAGTTGAACTGCCTTGGGGAGAGCCTGAGCGGGAGTGCGGAGAACTCTGGCCTTTGTCCAGGGCCCCAGTCTGAGCCGCTGAGCCAGACGGAGCTAATAGTGTTTGGCTCTGGGTCACAGGGAGCCATTGTGAGCAATCTGCCCCAGCAAGCTCCGCCCTCAGGGTTGCAGAGCTAGAATTGGGTGGGAGCTGGTAACCCAGCGACCAAGTAGCCTAAGGGCGGGATCTGAGCCGCCTTGCAGCCCTAACCCTTGGGGGCAGAGGGAGACCAGTTTTGGCACACTGGGTAAGGGGATAGCCACTTCAGCAGTGATTCCAGCGACAAGCACTTTCCTGGGAAAGCTTCTGCCCAGCAAGTGAACAAGTTCAAAGTGCCTTTTAAGTGGGCTTAAGAGAGATTTAGGGTGTCTACCTGCTGGGGTTCGAGAAACTAGCAGACTCCAGTAGTATCAGAACTGTGATTAACATCTCATACCCCACAAGACCACGTGTTCCCCAGACAATATTCAATAACATATACATACTGCTTTGTTTTTGGTTGTTTTTTTTTTTCTGGTTTGATTGTTTTTCTGTTTATTTTGATGTTGATAATGCTGTTTTCTTTTTTAAGTTCAACCTTTTCCATACAGATCCTTTTTCTTTCTCAATTTTTCTAGTTGTTTTTTTTTTCCTTCTTTTTTTTATTATTTTTCTTTTATTGTTGGGGATTCATCGAGGGGACAATAAGCCAGGTTACACTGATTGCAATTTTTAGGTAAAGTCCCTCTTGCAATCATGTCTTGCCCCCATAAAGTGTGACACACACCAAGGCCCCACCCACCTCCCTTCTTCCCTCTTTCTGTTTCTCCCCCCATAACCATAATTGTCATTAATTGTCCTCATATCAAAATTGAGTACATAGCATTCAAGCTTCTCCATTCTTGTGATGCTTTACTAAGAATAATGTCTTCCACGTCCATCCAGGTTAATACGAACGATGTAAAGTCTCCATTTTTTTAAAAGGCTGAATAGTATTCCATGGTATACATATACCACAGCTTGTTAATCCATTCCTGGGTTGGTGGGCATTTAGGCTGTTTCCACATTTTGGCGATTGTAAATTGAGCTGCAATAAACAGTCTAGTACAAGTGTCCATATGATAAAAGGATTTCTTTCCTTCTGCGTAGATGCCCAGTAATGGGATTGCAGGATCAAATGGGAGGTCTAGCTTGAGTGCTTCGAGGTTTCTCCATACTTCCTTCCAGAAAGGTTGTACTAGTTTGCAGTCCCACCAGAAGTGTAAAAGTGTTCCCTTCTCTCCACATCCACACCAGCATCTGCAGTTTTGAGATTTTGTGATGTGGGCCATTCTCACTGGGGTTAGCTGATATCTCAGGGTTGTTTTGATTTGCATTTCTCTAATATATAGAGATGATGAACATTTTTTCATGGGTTTGTTAGCCATTCCTCTGTCGTCTTTAGAGAAAGTTCTATTCATGTCTCTTGCCCATTGATATAAGGGATTGTTGGCTTTTTTCATGTGGATTAATTTGAGTTCTCTATAGATCCTGGTTATCAAGCTTTTGTCTGATTGAAAATATGCAAATATCCTTTCCCATTGCGTAGGTTGTCTCTTTGCTTTGGTTATTGTCTCCTTAGCTGTACAGAAGCTTTTCAGTTTAATGAAGTCCCATTTGTTTACTTTTGTTGTTGTTGCAATTGCCATGGCAGTCTTCTTCATGAAGTCTTTCCCCAGGACAATATCTTCCAGTGTTTTTCCTATGCTTTCCTGGAGGATTTCTATTGTTTCATGCCTTAAGTTTAAGTCCTTTATCCATCTTGAATCAATTTTTGTGAGTGGGGAAAGGTGTGGGTCCAGTTTCAGTCTTTTACGTGTAGACATCCAGTTCTCCCAACACCATTTATTGAATAGGGAGTCTTTCCCCCAAGGTATGTTCTTGTTTGGTTTATCAAAGATTAGGTGGTTGTGAAATGTTAGTTTCATTTCTTGGTTTTCAATTCGATTCCAAGTGTCTATGTCTCTGTTTTTGTGCCAGTACCATGCTGTCTTGAGCACTATGGCTTTGTAGTACAGACTAAAATCTGGTATGCTGATGCCCCCAGCTTTATTTTTGTTACAGAGAACTGCCTTAGCTATGCGGGGTTTTTTCCGGTTCCATACAAAACACAGAATCATTTTTTCCAAATCTTGAAAGTACGATATTGGTATTTTGATAGGAATGGCATTGAATAGGTAGATTGCTTTGGGAAGTATAGACATTTTAACAATGTTGATTCTTCCCATCCATGAGCATGGTATGTTCTTCCATTTGTTAATATCCTCTGCTATTTCCTTTCTGAGGATTTCATAGTTTTCTTTATAGAGGTCCTTCACCTCCTTCGTTAGGTATATTCCTAGGTATTTCATTTTCTTTGAAACTATGGTGAAGGGAGTTGTGTCCTTAATTAGCTTCTCATCTTGACTGTTATTGGTGCACACAAAGGCTACTGACTTGTGGACATTGATTTTATATCCTGAAACATTACTGTATTTTTTGATGACTTCTAGGAGTCTTGTGGTTGAGTCTTTGGGGTTCTCTAAGTATAAGATCATGTCGTCAGCAAAGAGGGAGAGTTTGACCTCCTCTGCTCGCATTTGGATTACTTTTATTTCCTTGTCTTGCCTAATTGTATTGGCTAGAACTGCCAGCACTACGTTGAATAGTAAAGGTGACAGAGGACAACCTTGTCTGGTTCCAGTTCTAAGAGGAAAAGCTTTCAGTTTTACTCCATTCAGTAAAATATTGGCTGTGGGTTTGTCATAGATAGCTTCAATCAGTTTTAGAAATGTGCCACCTATGCCTATACTCTTCAGAGTTCTAATTAGAAAAGGATGCTGGATTTTATCAAATGCTTTTTCTGCATCTATTGAGAGGATCATGTGATCTTTATTTTTGCCTCTGTTAATATGGTGGATAACGTTTATAGACTTGCGTATGTTAAACCAGCCTTGCATCCCTGGGATGAAGCCTACTTGATCATGATGAATGACTTTTTTGATGATAAGCTGTAATCTATTGGCTAGGATTTTGTTGAGAATTTTTGCGTCTATGTTCATGAGTGAGATTGGTCTGAAATTCTCCTTTTTGTTTGGGTCTTTTCCTGGTTTTGGTATCAGGGTGATGTTTGCTTCATAGAACGTGTTGGGGAAGATTCCTTCTTCCTCAATTATTTGGAATAATTTCTGCAGGACAGGAATAAGCTCTTCCTTGAAGGTTTGATAGAATTCTGGAGTGAAGCCATCTGGACCAGGGCATTTTTTGGTTGGAAGCTTTTTTATTGTTTCTTTGATCTCAGTGCTTGAAATTGGTCTGTTCAGGAGCTCTATTTCTTCCTGGCTGAGTCGAGGGAGAGGGTGTGAGTCCAAATATTGATCCATTTCTTTCACATTGTCAAATTTCTGGGCATAGAGTTTCTGGTAGTATTCAGAGATGATCTCTTGTATCTCTGTGGGATGAGTTGTTATTTCCCCTTTATCATTTCTGATTGAGGTTACTAGAGATTTTACTTTTCTATTCCTCGTTAGTCTGGCCAATGGTTTATCTATTTTATTTATTTTTTCAAAAAACCAACTCCTTGTTTCATTAATTTTCTGAATGATTCTTTTGTTTTCAATTTCATTGATCTCTGATTTGATTTTGGGTATTTCTTTTCTTCTACTGAGTTTAGGCTTAGATTGTTCTTCTTTTTCCAATTCCATAAGATCTCTTGTGAGATTGTTGATGTGCTCTCTTTCTGTTTTTCGAATGTAGGCATCTAAAGCGATGAATTTTCCTCTCAAAACTGCTTTTGCCGTATCCCACAGGTTTTGGTAGCTTGTGTCTTCATTGTTGTTATGCTCAAGGAAGTTAATGATTTCCTGTTTTATTTCTTCCTTCACCCATCTGTTATTCAACAGAAGATTATTTAGATTCCATGCCGTTGGGTGGGGCAGAGCATTTTTGTTGGAGTTGAGTTCCACCTTTAGTGCCTTATGGTCTGAGAAGATACAAGGTAAAATTTCAATTCTTTTGATTATGTTGAAATTTGTTTTGTGTCCCAGGATATGATCAATTTTGCAGAATGTTCCATGGGGTGATGAGAAGAATGTATATTCTTTATCTTTTGATGGAGTGTTCTATATGCGTCTATCAAGCACAGTTGTTCTAGGGTCTCATTTAAGTCTCTTATATCCTTGTTTAATTTCTGTTTAGAGGATCTGTCCAGCTCTGTAAGAGGAGTGTTAAGGTCCCCTGTTATTATGGTATTATCAGATATCATATGGCTCAGACCGAGTAAGGTCTGTTTCAAGAATCTGGGAGCATTTAAATTGGGTGCATAGATATTTAGAATGGAAATGTCTTCTTCTTCTTTTTTTTTTTATTGTTGGGGATTCTTTGAGGGTACAATAAGCCAGTTACACTAATTGCAATTGTTAGGTAAAGTCCCTCTTGCAATCATGTCTTGCCCCCATAAAGTGTGACACACACTAAGGCCCAACCCTCCTCCCTCCATCCCTCTATCTGCTCTCCCCCCCATAACCTTAATTGTCATTAATTGTCCTCATATCAAGATTGAGTACATAGGATTCATGCTTCTCCATTCTTGTGATGCTTTACTAAGAATAATGTCTTCCAAGTTCATCCAGGTTAATACGAAGGATGTAAAGTCTCCATTTTTTTTAATGGCTGAATAGTATTCCATGGTATACATATACCACAGCTTGTTTTTTTTTTTTTTTAATTTTTTTATTGTTGGGGATTCATTGAGGGTACAATAAGCCAGGTTACACTGATTGCAATTGTTAGGTAAAGTCCCTCTTGCAATCATGTCTTGCCCCCATAAAGTGTGACACACACCAAGGCCCCACCCACCTCCCTCCTTCCCTCTTTCTGTTTCCCCCCCATAACCATAATTGTCATTAATTGTCCTCATATCAAAATTGTACATAGGATTCATGCTTCTCCATTCTTGTGATGCTTTACTAAGAATAATATCTTCCACGTCCATCCAGGTTAATACGAAGGATGTAAAGTCTCCATTTTTTTTAGTGGCTGAATAGTATTCCATGGTATACATATACCACAGCTTGTTAATCCATTCCTGGGTTGGTGGGCATTTAGGCTGTTTCCACATTTTGGCGACTGTAAATTAAGCTGCAATAAACAGTCTAGTACAAGTGTCCTTATGATAAAAGGATTTCTTTCCTTCTGGGTAGATGCCCAGTAATGGGATTGCAGGATCAAATGGGAGGTCTAGCCTGAGTGCTTTGAGGATTCTCCATACTTCCTTCCAGAAAGGTTGTACTAGTTTGCAGTCCCACCAGCAGTGTAAAAGTGTTCCCTTCTCTCCACATCCACGCCAGCATCTGCAGTTTTGAGATTTTGTGATGTGGGCCATTCTCACTGGGGTTAGATGATATCTCAGGGTTGTTTTGATTTGCATTTCTCTAATATATAGAGATGATGAACATTTTTTCATGTGTTTGTTAGCCATTCGTCTGTCGTCTTTAGAGAAAGTTCTATTCATGTCTCTTGCCCATTGATATAAGGGATTGTTGGCTTTTTTCATGTGGATTAATTTGAGTTCTCTATAGATCCTAGTTATCAAGCCTTTGTCTGATTGAAAATATGCAAATATCCTTTCCCATTGCGTAGGTTGTCTCTTTGCTTTGGTTATTGTCTCCTTAGCTGTACAGAAGCTTTTCAGTATAATGAAGTCCCATTTGTTTATTTTTGTTGTTGTTGCAATTGCCATGGCAGTCTTCTTCATGAAGTCTTTCCCCAGGCCAATATCTTCCAGTGTTTTTCCTATGCTTTCTTGGAGGATTTTTATTGTTTCATGCCTTAAGTTTAAGTCCTTTATCCATATTGAATCAATTTTTGTGAGTGGGGAAAGGTGTGGGTCCAGTTTCAGTCTTTTACATGTAGACATCCAGTTCTCCCAACACCATTTATTGAATAGGGAGTCTTTCCCCCAAGGTATGTTCTTGTTAGGTTTATCAAAGATTAGGTGGTTGTAAGATGTTAGTTTCATTTCTTGGTTTTCCATTCGATTCCAAGTGTCTATGTCTCTGTTTTTGTGCCAGTACCATGCTGTCTGGAGCACTATGGCTTTGTAGTACAGACTAAAATCTGGTATGCTGATGCCCCCAGCTTTATTTTTATTACAGAGAACTGCCTTAGCTATACGGGGTTTTTTCCAGTTCCATACAAAACGCAGAATCATTTTTTCCAAATCTTGAAAGTATGATGTTGGTATTTTGATAGGAATGGCATTGAATAGGTAGATTGCTTTGGGAAATATAGACATTTTAACAATGTTGATTCTTCCCATCCGTGAGCATGGTATGTTCTTCCATTTGTTAATATCCTCTGCTATTTCCTTTCTGAGGATTTCATAGTTTTCTTTATACAGGTCCTTCACCTCCTTCATTAGGTATATTCCTAGGTATTTCATTTTCTTTGAGACTATGGTGAAGTGAGTTGTGTCCTTAATAATTTCTCATCTTGACTGTTATTGGTGTACACAAAGGCTACTGACTTGTGGACATTGATTTTATATCCTGAAAAATTACTGTATTTTTTGATGACTTCTACGAGTCTTGTGGTTGAGTCTTTGGGGTTCTCTAAGTATAAGATCATGTCATCAGCAAAGAGGGAGAGTTTGACCTCCTCTGCTCCCATTTGGATTCCCTTTATTTCCTTGTCTTGCCTAATTGTATTGGCTAGAACTTCCAGTACTATGTTGAATAGTAAAGGTGACAGAGGACAACCTTGTCTGGTTCCAGTTCTAAGAGGAAAAGCTTTCAGTTTTACTCCATTCAGTAAAATATTGGCTGTGGGTTTGTCATAGATAGCTTCAATCAGTTTTAGAAATGTGCCACCTATGCCTATACTCTTCAGAGTTCTAATTAGAAAAGGATGCTGGATTTTATCAAATGCTTTTTCTGCATCTATTGAGAGGATCATGTGATCTTTATTTTTGCCTCTGTTAATATGGTGGATAACGTTTATAGACTTGTGTATGTTAAACCAGCCTTGCATCCCTGGGATGAAGCCAACTTGATCATGATGAATGACTTTTTTGATGATAAGCTGTAATCTATTGGCTAGGATTTTGTTGAGAATTTTTGCGTCTATGTTCATGAGTGAGATTGGTCTGAAATTATCCTTTTTGTTTGGGTCTTTTCCTGGTTTTGGTATCAGGGTGATGTTTGCTTCATAGAATGTGTTGGGGAAGATTCCTTCTTCCTCAATTATTTGGAATAATTTCTGCAGGACAGGAATAAGCTCTTCCTTGAAGGTTTGATAGAATTCTGGAGTGAAGCCATCTGGACCAGGGCATTTTTTGGTTGGAAGCTTTTTTATTGTTTCTTTGATCTCAGTGCTTGAAATTGGTCTGTTCAGGAGCTCTATTTCTTCCTGGCTGAGTCTAGGGAGAGGGTGTGATTCCAAATATTGATCCATTTCCTTCACATTGTCAAATTTCTGGGCATAGAGTTTCTGGTAGTATTCAGAGATGATCTCTTGTATCTCTGTGGGATCAGTTGTTATTTCCCCTTTATCATTTCTGATTGAGGTTACTAGAGATTTTACTTTTCTATTCCTGGTTAGTCTGGCCAATGGTTTATCTATTTTATTTATTTTTTCAAAAAACCAACTCCTTGTTTCATTAATTTTCTGAATGATTCTTTTGTTTTCAATTTCATTGATCTCTGATTTGATTTTGGATATTTCTTTTCTTCTACTGAGTTTAGGCTTAGATTGTTCTTCTTTTTCCAATTCCATAAGATCTCTTGTGAGATTGTTGATGTGCTCTCTTTCAGTTTTTCGAATGTAGGCATCTAAAGTTATGAATTTTCCTCTCAAAACTGCTTTTGCAGTATCCCACAGGTTTTGGTAGCTTGTGTCTTCATTGTTGTTATGCTCAAGGAAGTTAATGATTTCCTGTTTTATTTCTTCCTTCACCCATCTGTTATTCAGCAGAAGATTGTTTAGTTTCCATGCCTTTGGGTGGGGTCGAGCATTTTTGTTAGAGTTGAGTTCCACCTTTAGTGCCTTATGGTCTGAGAAGATACAAGGTAAAATTTCAATTCTTTTGATTCTGTTGATATTTGTTTTGTGTCCCAGGATATGATCAATTTTGGAGAATGTTCCATGGGGTGATGAGGAGAATGTATATTCTTTATCTTTGGGATGGAGTGTTCTATATGCGTCTATCAAGCACAGTTGTTCTAGAGTCTCATTTAAGTCTCTTATATCCTTGTTTAATTTCTGTTTAGAGGATCTGTCCAGCTCTGTAAGAGGAGTGTTAAAGTCCCCTGTTATGATGGTATTATCAGATATCATATTGCTCAGACTGAGTAAGGTCTGCTTCAAGAATCTGGGAGCATTTACATTGGGTGCATAAATATTTAGAATTGAAATGTCTTCTTGTTGTAGTTTTCCCTTGACCAATATAAAGTGAGCATCTTTGTCTTTTTTGACTTTAGTTGCTTTAAATCCACATGTGTCTGAAAATAAGATTGCAACTCCTCTTTTCTTCTGAATTCCATTTGACTGAAAAATTGTCTTCCAACCCTTGACTCGGAGCTTTAATTTGTCTTTTGAAGCCAGGTGTGTTTCTTGCAGACAGCAAATGGATGGCTTGTGTTTTTTAATCCAGTCAACCAATCTATGTCTCTTCAGTGGGGAATTCAAGCCATTAACATTTATTGAGATAATTGACAAGTGTGGTAGTATTCTATTCGTCTTATTTGGTGAGAGTCCATTGCTTAGTTTTATCTTTTGTATCGGTGTGGAGGTTAGGTTCTGTCCTTTAATTTCTGAGTTTTTACTTTGCTGCTGATCCATTGTGGTGGTCAGTGTGCAGAACAGGTTGAAGTATTTCCTGTGGAGCTGGTCTTGTTGTGGCGAATTTCCTCAATGTTTGTATATCTGTAAATGAGTTGATTTCTCCGTCAATTTTTAAGCTTAGCTTAGCAGAGTACAGAATTCTGGGATGGAAATTGTTCTGTTTAAGTAGATTATAGGTAGATGACCATGGTCTTCTTGCTTGGAAAGTTTCATTAGAGAAGTCTGCGGTCACTCTGATGGATTTGCCCCTGTAGGTCAACTGGCGCTTTCTCCTGGCAGCTTGCAGAATCTTTTCTTTTGTCTTGACTTTGGACGGGTTCATCACAATGTGTCTTGGAGAAGCTCGGTTAGAGTTGAGGCGACCTGGGGTCCGATATCCCTCTGAAAGCAGTGTGTCAGAATCTTTGGTGATGTTTGGGAAAATTTCTTTTATCATATTCTCTAGTATGGGTTCCATTCCACTGGGGCATTCTTCTTCCCCTTCTGGAATTCCTATAACTCGTATGTTGGAAAGCTTCATAAAGTCCCATAATTCTGACAGGGAACGTTCTGCTTTCTCTCTCTTCTTTTCTGCCTCTTTTACTGTCTGAGTTATCTCAAGAACTTTGTCTTCTACCTCTGAAATTCTTTCTTCTGCATGGTGTAACCTGTTGCTGATACTTTCCATTCCATCTTTAAGTTCCCTAATTGACTGTTTCAGTTTCTTCAGCTCTGCTATATCCTTTTTATATTCTTCATATCGTTCATCTCTTATTTGATTCTGTTTTTGGATTTCCTTTTGGTTATTTTCCACTTTATTAGCAATTTCCTTCATTGTTTCCATCATTTCTTTCATTGTTTTCAACATGTGTATCCTAAATTCACTTTCTGTCATTCCTAACATTTCTTTACAGGTGGAATCATCTGCAGTAGCTACCTCATGGTCCCTTGGTGGGGTTGTTCTAGACTGGTTCTTCATGTTGCCTGGAGTTTTCAGCTCATTCTTCCTCATGAGTGATTTCTTTTATCTGCTTCCTTGCCCTAATTTTCCTTTCACTTCCTCTTGCTCTTTAAGTTCTTGTGCCTGTGGACTAAGGGTTACAGGACCAGAAGGGTGAGAAGGTTGAAGAGGAAAAAAGGGATGAAAGAAAGGAGGACCGAGTGAGAAGAAAAAAAAGAAAGAGAAAGGAGAGGGAGTGGGTATAAGGAATATTGACAAAAAGAAGAGAGGCACATAAAGAGGGAGACAGGGCAATATAGGTGTACAGTCGGGTACTTTGACACAACCTTAAAAAACGCCACCTTCTGGGGGTACCCAGTTGAGTGGTTCCCTTGAGGTCAGCGGCTTTTTGCTAACCTGATCAGACACAGTACCCCACCTCCACCGATTAGAGAGGAAAGACAAAAATGCTATAAATCAAACCAAAACAAGCAAACAGAAAACTTTATGGGGATAAAATTGGGTGAAAAACCAAATGATAGCAGTAGAAACACTAGCAAAAATGAAGTTGTAGTTATTGAAATAGGCAGCAATCGGAAATTATAATCAATCTAGAAAAATTGAGAAAGAAAAAGGAATCTGTATGGAAAAGATTGAAATTAAAAAACAGAAGAAAATAAACAACGTCAAAATAAACAAAAGAAAAACAACGAAAGAAAAAAAAAGAAAAAAATACACAACCAAAAACAAAGCAGTTTGTATATGTTATTGAATATTGTCTGGGCAACATGTGGTCTTCTGGGGTATGAGATGTAAGTCACAGTTCTGATACGACTGGAGGCTGCTGATTTCTCAAACCCCAGCAGGTAGACACCCTAAATGTCTCTTTAGCCCACTTAAAAGGCACTTTGAACTTGTAAACTTGCTGAGCAGAAGCTTTCCCAGCTTTCTCGCTGGAATCACTGCTGAAGTGGCTATCCACTTACCCAGTGTGCCAAAATCGGTCTCACTCTGCCCCTGAGGGTTAGGGCTGCAAGGCAGCTCAGACCCCACCCTTAGGCTACTTGGTTGCTGGGTTACCAGCTCCCACCCGTATCTAGGTCTGCGACCCTGAGGGCGGAGCTTGCCGGGGCAGGTCACTGACAATGGTTCCGTGTGACCCACCGCCAAACACTATTAGCTCCGTCTGGCTCAGCAGCTCAGACTGGGGCCCTAGACAACGGCCAAAGTTCTCCGCACTCCTGCTCAGTTCAGCTGAGTGCAGTTCAGCTGAGTGCCAAGTCCAAGGACACCAAAACAGTTCACAGGTAAGGCCTTTCTGGTTTGCAGTCTCGGTGCTACTGAACTTACAGTTGTGGGCGGGTTTAGACGGATTGAACATATGTGACCACTTGCCGGTTTTCCACTGTTTTAGTCCTCCTCTTGGGGTCCAGAAGTCTCTCGCTGACTCCCTGTATCCTCACAGGAGTGATGATAGGCAGATCCAACCAGCCAGAGATGCCTGGAGTCCTATCTCCCCAGACTCACGGTGCCCAGATGCAAGGAAGCTGTTACTCGGCCGCCATCTTGCTCCGCAAGAGGAAGTGAAGGGAAAATCAGGGCAAGGAAACAGATAAAAGAAATCACTCATGAGGAAGAATCAACAGAAAACTCCAGGCTACCTGAAGAACCTGTCCAGAACAACCCCACAAAGGGACCATGAGGTAGCTACTGCAGAGGATTCCACCTATAAAGAAATGTTAGGAATGACAGAAAGGGAATTTAGAATACACATGTTGAAAACAATGAAAGTAATGATGGAAACAATGAAGGAAACTGCTAATAGAGTGGAAAATAACCAAAAGGAAAACCAAAAACAGAATCAAATAAGAGACGAACGATATGAAGAATATGAAAAGAATATAGCAGAGCTGAAGGAACTGAAACAGTCAATTAGGGAACTTAAAGATGCAATGGAAAGTATCAGCAACAGGTTAGACCATGCAGAAGAAAGAATTTCAGAGGTAGAAGACAAAGTTTTTGAGATAACTCAGATAGTAAAAGAGGCAGAAAAGAAGAGAGAGAAAGCAGAACGTTCCCTGTCAGAATTATGGGACTTTATGAAGCGTTCCAACAATGAGTTATAGGAATTCCAGAAGGGGAAGAAGAATGCCCCAGAGGAATGGAACCCATACTAGAGAATATTATAAAAGAAATTTTCCCAAACATCACCAAAGATTCTGACACACTGCTTTCAGAGGATATCGGACCACAGGTCGCCTCAACTCTAACCGAGCTTCTCCAAGACACATTGTGATGAACCTTTCCAAAGTCAAGACAAAATAAAACATTCTGCAAGCTGCCAGGAATAAGCGCCAGTTGACCTACAGGGGCAAATCCATCAGAGTGACCACAGACTTCTCTAATGAAACTTTCCAAGCAAGAAGACAATGGTCATCTAACTTTAATCTACTTAAACAGAACAATTTCCAGCCCAGAATTCTGTACCCTGCTAAGCTAAGCTTCAAAATTGACGGAGAAATCAAATCATTTACGGATATACAAACATTGAGGAAATTCGCCACAACAAGACCAGCTCCACAGGAAATACTTCAACCTGTTCTGCACACTAACCACCACAATGGATCAGCAGCAAAGTAAGAACTCAGAAATTAAAGGACAGAACCAAACCCCCACACTCATGCAAAAGATAAAACTAAGCAATGGACTCTCACCAAATAAGACGAATAGAATACTACCACACTTATCAATTATCTCAATAAATGTTAATGGCTTGAATTCCCCACTGAAGAGACATAGATTGGTTGACTGGATTAAAAAACACAAGCCATCCATTTGCTGTCTGCAAGAAACACACCTGGCTTCAAATGACAAATTAAAGCTCCAAGTCAAGGTTTGGAAGACAATTTTCAGGCAAATGGAATTCAGAAGAAAAGAGGAGTTGCAATCTTATTTTCAGATACATGTGGATTTAAAGCAACTAAAGTCAAAAAAGACAAAGATGGTCACTTTATTTTGGTTAAGGGTAAAATACAACAAGAAGACATTTCAATTCTAAATATTTATGCACCCATTTGAAATGCTCCCAGATTCCTGAAACAGACCTTACTCAGTCAGAGCAATATGATATCTGATAATACCATAATAACAGGAGACCTTAACACTCCTCTTACAGAGCTGGACAGATCCTCTAAACAGAAATTAAACAAAGATATAAGAGATTTAAATCAGACCCTAGAACAACTGTGCTTGATAGATGCATATAGAACACTCCATGCCAAAGATAAAGAATATATATTCTTCTCATCACCCCATGGAACATTCTCCAAAATTGATCATATCCTGGGACACAAAACAAATATCAACAGAATCAAAAGAATTGAAATTTGACCTAGTATCTTCTCAGACCATAAGGCACTAAAGGTGGAACTCAACTCTAACATAAATGCTCAACCCCACCCAAAGGCATGGAAATTAAACAATCTTCTGTTGAATAACAGATGGGTGCAGGAAGAAATAAAACAGGAAATCATTAACTTCCTTGAGCATAACAACAATGAAGACACAAGCTACCAAAACCTGTGGGATACTGCAAAAGTATTTTTGAGAGGAAAATTTATCGCTTTAGATGCCTACATTCGAAAAACAGAAAGAGAGCACATCAACAATCTCACAAGAGGTCTTATGGAATTGGAAAGAGAAGAACAATCTAAGCCTAAACTAAGTAGAAGAAAAGAAATATCCAAAATCAAATCAGAGATCAATGAAATTGAAAACAAAAGAATCATTCAGAAAATTAATGAAACAAGGAGTTGGTTTTTTGAAAAAATAAGTAAAATAGATAAACCATTGGCCAGACTAACGAGGAATAGAAAAGTAAAATCTCTAGTAACCTCAATCAGAAATGATAAAGGGGAAATAACAACTGATCCCACAGAGATACAAAAGATCATCTCTGAATAATACCTGAAACTCTATGCCCAGAAATTTGACAATGTGAAAGAAATGGATCACTATTTGGAATCACACCCTCTCCCTAGACTCAGCCAGGAAGAAATAGAGCTCCTGAACAGACCGATTTCAAGCACTGAGATCAAAGAAAAAATAAAAGATCTTCCAACCAAAAAATGCCCTGGTCCAGATGGCTTCACTCCAGAATTCTATCAAACCTTCAAGGAAGAGCTTATTCCTGTACTGCAGAAATTATTCCAAAAAATTGAGGAAGAAGGAATCTTCCCCAACACATTCTATGAAGCAAACATCACCCTGATACCAAAACCAGGAAAAGACCCAAACAAAAAGGAGAATTTCAGACCAATCTCACTCATGAATATAGATGCAAAAATTCTCAACAAAATCCTAGCCAATAGATTACAGCTTATCATCAAAAAAGTCATTCATCATGATCAAGTAGGCTTCATCCCAGGGATGCAAGGCTGGTTTAACATACGCAAGTCCATAAACGTTATCCACCATATTAACAGAGGCAAAAATAAAGATCACATGATCCTCTCAATAGATGCAGAAAAAGCATTTGATAAAATCCAGCATCCTTTCCTAATTAGAACACTGAAGAGTATAGGCATAGGTGGCACATTTCTAAAACTGATTGAAGCTATCTATGACAAACCCACAGCCAATATTTTACTGTATGGAGTAAAACTGAAAGCTTTTCCTCTTGGAACTGGAAGCAGACAAGGTTGTCCTCTGTCACCTCTACTATTCAACGTAGTGCTGGAAGTTCTAGCCAATACAATGAGGCAAGACAAGGAAATAAAGGGAATCCACATGGGAGCAGAGGAGGTCAAACTCTCCCTCTTCGCTGACGACATGATCTTATACTTAGAGAACCCCAAGGACTCAACCACAAGACTCCTAGAAGTCATCAAAAAATACAGTAATGTTTCAAGATATAAAATCAATGTCCACAAGTCAGTAGCCTTTGTGTACACCAATAACAGTCAAGATGAGAAGCTAATTAAGGACACAACTCCCTTCACCATAGTTTCAAAGAAAATGAAATACCTAGGAGTATACCTAACGAAGGAGGTGAAGGACCTCTATAAAGAAAACTATGAAATCCTCAGAAAGGAAATAGCAGAGGATATTAACAAATGGAAGAACATACCATGCTCATGGATGGGAAGAATCAACATTGTTAAAATGTCTATATTTCCCAAAGCAATCTACCTATTCAATGCCATTCCTATCAAAATACCAACATCGTCCTTTCAAGATTTGGAAAAAATGATTCTGCGTTTTGTATGGAACTGGAAAAAAACCCATATAGCTATGGCTGTTCTCTGTAACAAAAATAAAGCTGGGGGCATAAGCCTACCAGATTTTAGTCTGTACTACAAAGCCATAGTGCTCAAGACAGCATGGTCCTGCCACAAAAACAGAGACATAGACACTTGGAATCGAATTGAAAACCAAGACATGAAACTAACATCTTACAACCACCTAATCTTTGATAAACCAAAGAAGAACATACCTTGGGGGAAGGACTCCCTATTCAATAAATGGTGTTGGGAGAACTGGATGTCTACATGTAAAAGACTGAAACTGGACCCACACCTTTCCCCACTCACAAAAATTGATTCAAGATGGATAAAGGACTTAAATTTAAGGCATGAAACAATAAAAATCCTCCAAGAAAGCATAGGAAAAACACTGGAAGATATTGGCATTGGGAAAGACTTCATGAAGAAGACTGCCATGGCAATTGCAACAACAACAAAAATAAACAAATGGGACTTCATTAAACTGAAAAGCTTCTGTACAGCTAAGGAGACAATAACCAAAGCAAAGAGACAACCTACACAATGGGAAAGGATATTTGCATATTTTCAATCAGACAAAAGCTTGATAACTAGGACCTATAGAGAACTCAAATTAATCCACATGAAAAAAGCCAACAATCCCTTATATCAATGGGCAAGAGACATGAATTGAACTTTCTCTAAAGACGACAGATGAATGGCTAACAAACACATGAAAAATGTTCATCATCTCTATATATTAGAGAAATGCAAATCAAAACAACCCTGAGATATCATCTAACCCCAGTGAGAATGGCCCACATCTCAAAATCTCAAAACTGCTGATGCTGGCTTGGATGTGGAGAGAAGGGAACACTTTTACACTGCTGGTGGGACTGCGAACTAGTACAACCTTTCTAGAAGGAAGTATGGAGAAACCTCAAAGCACTCAAGCTAGACCTCCCATTCGATCCTGCAATCCCATTACTGGGCATCTACCCAGAAGGAAAAAAATCCTTTTATCATAAGGACACTTGTACTAGATTGTTTATAGCAGTTCAATTTACAATCACCAAAATGTGGAAACAGCCTAATGACCACCAACCCAGGAATGGATTAACGAGCTGTGGTATATGTACACCTTTGAATACTATTCAGCCATTAAAAAAAAATGGAGACTTTACATCCTTCGTATTAACCTGGATGGACGTGGAAGACATTATTCTTAGTAAAGCATCACAAGAATGGAGAAGCATGAATCCTATGTACTCAATCTTGATATGAGTACAATTAATGACAATTAAGGTTATGGGGGGCGGAGAAGAAAGAGGGATGGAAGGAGGGGGGTGGGGCCTTAGTGTGTGTCACACTTTATGGGGGCAAGACATGATTGCAAGAGGGACTTTACCTAACAATTGCAATCAGTGTAACTGGCTTATTGTACCCTCAATGAATCCCCAACAATAAAAAAAAAAAGAAAAGAAAAAAAAAATGGAGACTTTACATCCTTCGTATTAACCTGGATGGACGTGGAAGACATTATTCTTAGTAAAGCATCACAAGAATGGAGAAGCATGAATCCTATGTACTCAATTTTGATATGAGGACAATTAATGACAATTAAGGTTATGGGGGGGAAGCAGAAAGAGTGAAGGAGGGACGGGGGTGGGGCCTTGGTGTGTGTCACACTTTATGGGGGCGAGACATGATTGCAATAGGGACTTTACCTAACAATTGCAATCAGTGTATCTGGCTTATTGTACCCTCAATGAATCCCCAACAATGAAAAACAAACAAAAAAAATTAAGAATTATCTGGGTATTGTGATACCATGCATCTGTAGTTCCGACTACTCACCAGGATGAGGTAGGAGGATGACTTGAATCCAGAAGTTCAAGACTTCAGTAAGCTATGATTGAATCACTGCACTCCAGTCTAGGCAATAGAGTGAGATCCTGTTTCAAAAGAATAATAATTATTCATTTTTTAAAGAAAGAGCTGAGTGGCTCAGTGCCTGTAACACAGTGGTTATGGCACCAGCCACATACACTGAGGGTGGTGGGTTCGAACCTGGCCCAGGCCAGCTAAACAACAATGACAACTGCAACAAAAAGTAGCTGGGTGTTGTGACAGGCGCCTGTAGTCCAAGCTACTTGGGAGGCTGAGGCAAGAAAATCACTTAATCCCAAGAGTTTGAGTTTGCTGTGAGCTGTGACGCCATAGCACTCTACTGAGGGCAACATAGTGAGACTCTGTCTCAAAAAAGGAAAGAAAGAAAGAAAGAAAGAAAGAAAGGAAGGAAGGAAGGAAGGAAGGAAGGAAGGAAGGAAGGAAGGAAGGAAGGAAGGAAGGAAGGAAGGAAGGAAGGAAGGAAGGAAGGAAGGAAGGAAGGAAGGAAGGAAGGAAGGAAGGAAGAGGTGAGGTGTCTTTGCATCTGGATGTATAAGTAAATCTCTTAAATATCCACAACTTTGTACTTCTGTTTCCCTCCTTGTGAATTCTACCTTTAAAAAAAAAACAACTCGGGCGGCGCCTGTGGCTCAGTGAGTAGGGCGCCAGCCCCATATGCCGAGGGTGGTGGGTTCAAACCCAGCCCCGGCCAAACTGCAACAAAAGAATAGCTGGGCGTTGTGGCGGGCGCCTGTAGTCCCAGCTGCTCGGGAGGCTGAGGCAAGAGAATCGCGTAAGCCCAAGAGTTAGAGGTTGCTGTGAGCCGTGTGACGCCACGGCACTCTACCCGAGGGCGGTACAGTGAGACTCTGTCTCTACAAAAAAAAAAAAAAAACTCAATTTAGAGCCAGATGTGGTGACTCCTGCCTGTAATTCTAGTGCTCTTAGAATCCCAGGAAGGTGGATCCCTTGAGCTCAGGAGTTCAAGACCAGCCTGAGCCATAGCAAGACCCCCATCTCTACCAAAAATAGAGAAACTGGTTGTATGTTGTGGGAGGCACCTGTAGTCCCAGCTACTCAGGATGCTGAGGCAAAAGGATCACTTGAACCCGAGAGTTTGTGGTTGTTGTGAGCTATGATGATACTACAGCACTCTACCCAGGGCAACAGGGTTAAGACCCCTCTCAAAAAAACAAAAACAAAACCTAAAAAAAGCAACTCAATTTACTACTTCAGTGGTGGTGTCACTGTTGTCAAGCTGGACTGAAAACTGTTGTCTGTACACTGTCATTCAGTGCCCTGCCCAACGACCTGAGAATTCTGCATAGCGACTCCTCTCTGGAGCTGAGCAAGTACCAGCAGTTCAGCAGTGATAATGAGCATGAAAACCTACTGTGGGAAAGCTCCACATTGTATATGGGGACTCTTTCCTTTTATGCAACTGAAGAGTAAAATATATAAACTTTTTAGCAGATGTAGTGATGTCAGGAATATATTTATGGCCTTAGATAAAATATAGAAAATGGCATGTAGGTTCTGTTATGTGGAACACTATAACAACCGATGCTGCAGCTGTCATACGGTTTCTAAATGGGACCCACCCAGATGACCAGATCATCTACATGGATTGGGATCTAGTTCATATTTTTTTATTTAGACAGAGCCTCACTTTGCCTCCCTCGGTTGAATAGTATGGCATCATAACTTATAACAACCTCAAACTCTTTGGCTGAAGTGATTCTCTTGCCTCAGCCTCCCTAGTAGCCAGGACTACTGGTGCCTACTACAATGCTCGGCTATTTTTTGTTTGTTTGTTTTGTTTTAGCAGGCCCAGGCCAGGTTCAAACCCACCAGCCCTGGTGCATGTGGCCAGCAGCCTAACCACTGAGCTACAGGTGCCCAGCCTGAGATCTAGGTTTTAGAGA
Organism: Nycticebus coucang; assembly: GCF_027406575.1. Lineage (NCBI taxonomy): Eukaryota > Metazoa > Chordata > Mammalia > Primates > Lorisidae > Nycticebus > Nycticebus coucang. The sequence goes on from NC_069804.1 coordinate 133,690,597, forward strand.
GGGTCAACACTATGGCTGGGCTGATCTGGGGACCAGGAAAGAGATGAGATTCATGAGAACCTAGATGCTTATGGAAGAGACTTTGGAACACAGACTAAGGTCTGTTAAAGGAGAAGAATCCACTAGAGAAAAACTCTAAACTCTGACCCTTCAAATAACCTAGAACAATACCAGGTCTGCATATAGCCCATTCTATGACAAGTTTCAATTACCTTACTTGCTGAGCAGAAACCCTTTTAATGTGCTTTTTTCTCTGAAAATTTATTAAATGATACAGACAAAAAAAATTCTTTTGTTTTTCAGAATCTGAATTCTGAAGCTGTCTGTCAGATTGCCACTTTGACCATTAGGGGGGCAAAAGTGTTCTTCAGAGATGAATTAGTTATGTAACATCCGAGTTGGCCAGAACACAACTTTCCTTTTAGGAAGACTTCAGTTGGAATCTCTCACCATGTGTCTGGGCCACAAAACAATCATTTTTCAGAGCTTGCGTAAAATAAAGTCGAATAAATGGAAATTTAAAAAATGATCAAAAAACCACAAGCACATTGTTTTAAACCATAGAAATGTCTGAAATAGTTTATAATAAAAGCAAAAATCCTCCTGCCCCACCCCTTCCTACTCTAGGCCTGTTCCCTGGGCAATAACTCTTAAATATTTTAACATTATTTTTTGGTTTGTATGTTTCTTGGTAGTTTCCTCCATATTGCTAAATAATGTGACTGCTTATTTTCATTTTAAACATTATCTATTGACTTTCTGCTTTCATAGATGAAGATTTAGCTTACTTACACCCACATTTGTACTTCTATACTCTTCATCTTCTTGATATAGTTTATAACAGTTTCCTGGCTGAGCATGGTGGCTCACACCTGTAAATCCTAGCACTCTGAGAGGCCAAGGTGGGTGGATTGCCTGAGCTCACAAGTTCAAGATCAGCCTGAGCAAGAGTGAGACCTCATATCTAAAAATAGCTGGGCATTGTGGCAGGCGCCTGTAGTCCCAGCTACTCGGGAGGCTGAGACAAAGAGAATTGCTTGAGCCCAAGAGTTTGAGGTTGCTGTGAGCTATGATGCCATTGCACTCTACTGAAGTTGACAAAATGAGACTCTGCCTCAAAAATAAATAAATAAATAAATAACAGTTTCCAGAAAATCCCAGAGTTAGGATAGTTTACAAGTAGGATAGGCTTACAATTTTTAGAATATACAGTGATGTGTAGTGATGTGCACACAGTATAAACTGTACTTTGAGTAGCCATATAACCATCCTGCATTTCACTTTCCATACAGTGTTTAAGAAATTACATGAGATATCCAACACTTTATTATATAATAGGCTCTGGAGGCCAGGCTCAGTGGCTCACACCTGTAATTCTAGCATGCTGGGAGTCCAAGGTGGGTGGATTGTCTGAACTCAGGAGCTCAAGACAGCCTGAGCAAAGAAAGATATCCTACAAACAGGAAAACTAGCTGGATATAGTCATCAGCATCTGTAGTCCCAGCAACTCAGGAGGCTGAGGCAAGAAGATTACTTGAGCCCAAAAGTTTTAGGTTGCTGTGAGCTATGATGCCAGGGCACTCAACCCCAGGATGACTGAGTGATATTCTGTCTCAAAAGATAAATAAATAAAATAAAAATAAAAAGGGAGGCAAGATGGCCAACTAGAGCCAGCATTCCACAGAGGCTTCCATCAAGAAGGAAAGTTAAAGGACAGAAGTTTAGCAAGTAAGCTGATGGTTTGGAACTGGGCCAGGAGAGAAGGTTGAAGAATGTGCATCCACCCTGCTGAGGCGAGCTGTGACCCCAAGGAAACAAACAATAGGTACAAAATCCATCACCAAGCAGACGGGAGTCCCCTCCACCATGAGAACAGCTCACAGTATACTATATACAAACAAGCAAGCCGAGTTCAGATCCCCTCCTATTTTATCCCATGGGAGAGATCCTCTAAAAACCAGAACTCCTTCCCTAGAGAGGACTTACTAGTGTGCCATGGCACTCTCCTGCCAGGCATAAAACTGTATAAAACTGTATATATTCTCTACCTGCAATTTTGAACTCTCAGCACTCCCCTCCACTCTCACCCTGAGGTCTGGAGGCCTGTCCCCATGGAGTCCAGATTCTTGGGCATTTTCTTGAGAGGCGTGTACAAGGTGGGGGCTGTTGCTGGATGGTGCTGATTCTGCAGCATGGGAATAAAGAGAAGATGGTGAACTGAGGGCACAATATGGAAGAGGGAGAGGCAGTGCCCTGCAGCACAGAGCAGCAGCGGCATCGGCAGGAACAATAGGGCTCACACCCCTGGGGATATTTTGGAGAGACACGCCCTGCTGCTCTGGGCAAGCAGAGGAAGCTGGGCATCTTCTCTGGTGGCAGCCACTGACAGAACAGATGTGGGATGGAAACGCGGGCCCTGAGAGCAAAGGGTATACCTGAGGTGGTACCTGGCTGGGCTGGGTATGGCAAGGACAGAGACAAGGATATGGGCGCAGAGATGGCATACTCCCAGGGCAGGGCTGAGCCAGAAGGAATGCTTTAGTTAGCCTAAGAAGCAGCTGTCACTCAGGGATCATAGCTGAGACAAAAGCAGGCTGGGAGAGATGGAAACCAAGAGCTGAGTGTGAACTCTAACCATGCCTGCCCCAACACAGAGTGCAATGGAGACAGACACTCCAGCTCTGGGCAGTGGCACAAACCAGGGCTGAGTCACAGTTTCTGTGAATGCAAACACTGTCTGGTGCACAGGAGAGTATAGCCAAGACAGAAACAAATTCTACACAAAAATATAAGTGTCAACAACATCAATCGGGGGTGGAGGTTGGGGGCTGGAACTGAGTGAACCACCCAGCTTCCATTAAGCACCCAAGGTTGTCAGGCCTCAGCTCCTGCTGCCAGATAGTGGCAGAGAGTGGCGATCTGGCTGAGGAGACATAGACCTCCCTGTGATTCAGGCAGATGCAAACCCCTGGAGGAAACTGGGTCACAGCCCTGCAGGCTTATCAGTGACTGGGTGTGAAAGAGGTGCAAGGTGGGGAAGGAGGCTTCAATCTTACCAGACTAATTCACTCATGGATCACCAGAGTGAGTCATACTTGAGCTGTCAGCAGACACCTGTGATCTAGTTGCCAGAGACCTTTTGAACTCTCCCACCTGAGACCAGTGCTAACTGGGACAATTGATTGACCTCTTGAACTGGGCCAATCACCCAAGGACTATCCATAGTGGTACCCTGGGTGTGTGGTGTGGGAAGATTCGATTTTTCTTATCCAGTTGTTGCCCATGGGGGGCAGGGTGAATTAATTGCTGGTATTTATCCACAGCTGAGACTTCAACCCAGAGCAACTGATTCACTAGGGTAGGACAGAGACCAGCTGAAAAGAAGACAGAGCCACTTAGCCCCACCACACCACGCAGGTCCCCAGTGTCTCAGGCCATAGCACAGTACAGGTCCTTTGCAAAGCTCTAGGGAAAAGTAACAGACACAAATCCCAGCTCTTGGGCAAAGTGCTGGTTAATCACTACTCTATGAGCTCCCAACCCAACTTCACTGTATCTGCTCATCTAGCCAAACAGTGCAAAATAATCATGGGGCAGAATCAGTGGAAAATCTCTGGTAACATGAATAACCAGCGTAGATCAACTCCTCCAAGGAATGACATGGCAGACACAGCTGAAGATTCCATTCATAAACAGATGGCTGAGATGTCAGAAATTGAATTCAGAATTTGGATTGCAAATAAGATTAATAGAATGGAGGTAAAATTGGAATTAGAAATTCAAGGAGCACTTCAAAAGTTGTCTCAAGAATTCAATGAATTCAAAGACAAAATCACCAAAGATTTTGACACATAGAGGCAAGAACTTGCAGCCCTCAAAAATCTGAGAAATACAGTAGAATTCCTGAGTAACAGAATGGAGCAGGCAGAAGAAAGGATTTATGACATTGAAGACAAAGCTTTTGAATGCTCTCAAACACTCAAAGAGGAAGGGAAGTGGAGAGCAAAAATGGATCATTCTCTCAGAGAGCTCTGGGATAATTCAAAGAAAACTAATATTTGCCTTATAGGAATTCCTGAAGGTGACAAGGTGGCTTCGAAAGGCACAGATGCTCTACTTCATGAGATAATGAAGGAGAACTTTCCAGACATGCCAAAAGATTCTGAAATTCAGGTAGCAGACAGTTTCAGAACTCCAGCATGACTCAACCCAAATAAGACATCTCCTAGACACATTATAATTAACTTCGCCAAAGTTAAAATGAAGGAAAAAATTCTGCAAGTAGCCAGACATAAGAAAACCATAACCTATAAGGGGAAGAATATTAGAATGACTGCAGATCTCTCTGCTGAAACCTTTCAAGCTAGACTTTTAATCTCCTAAAACATCGACTTTTAATCTCCTAAAACAAAATAACTTTCAACCTAGGATCCTGTATCCAGCTAAATTGAGTCTCATCTATGATGGATAAATTAAATTCTTTCATGACATTCACATGTTGAAGAAATTTGCCTTAACTAAACCAGCTCTCCAGGATATTCTCACACCTATACTCCCTAATGATCAGCGCAATCCTCCACCACTAGAGTAAACTCACTCAGAAACTTGTCATCAAATTCCAACTTCCACAGTGGAGAAAGGATTAAAAATTTCCACAGGACGGTGGTGCCTGTGGCTCAGTGAGTAGGATGCTGGTCCCATATACCAAGGGTGGAGGGTTCGAACCCAGCCCCAGCCAAACTGCAACAAAAAAATAGCCAGGTGTTGTGGCAGTTTCCTGTAGTCCAAGCTACTCGGGAGGCTGAGGGAAGAGAATCACCTAAGCCCAAGAGATGAAGGTTGCTGTGAGCTGTGACTCCACGGCACTCGACTGAAGGTGACAAAGTGAGACTCTGTCTCTAAAAAAAAAAAAAAAAAAAATCCACTGGACATACGTAAAGTTCAATACACAAAATTCTTCCATGCTTATCGATATTTGCAATTAATGTGAATGGCTTAAATTGTCCTTTAAAGAGGCACAGGTTGGCTGACTAGATACAAGAACTCAGGCCAGATATAAGCTGCATACAAGGATCTCATCTTACCTTAAAAGATAAATATAGACTCAGGGTGAAGGGATGGTCATCTATATTTCAGGCAAATGGAAATGAGAAAAAAGCAGGCGTTGCAATTTTATTCGCAGATACAATAAGCTTTAAAGCAACAAAACTAAGGAAAGATAAGGATGGTCACTTTATATTTGTTAAGGGTAACACTCAACATGATGAGCTTTCAATTATTCACATTTATGCACCCAACCAGAATGTGCCTCAATTTATAAGAGAGACTCTAACAGACATGAGTAACTTGATTTCCTCCAACACCATAATAGTCAGAGATTTTAACACTCCTTTGGCAATGTTGGATAGATCCTCCAAAAAGAAGCTAAGCAAAGAAATTTTAGACTTAAACTTAACCATTCAACAATTGAATTTAACAGACATTACAGAACATTGCATCCTAATAAAACAGAATACACATTCTTCTCATCACCCCATGGAACATACTCCAAAATTGATCACATCTTAGGTCACAAGTCTAACCTCAGCAAATTTAAAAGAATAAAAATTATTCCTTGCATGTTCTCAGAGCATCATGGAATGAAAGTTGAACTCAATAACAATAGGAATCTGCATACTCATACAAAAACATGGAAACCTTATGCTTAATAATAGCTGGGTCATAGATGAGATTAAAAAGGAAATTACCAAATTTTTGGAATAAAGTGATAATGAAAACATGAATTGTTAGAACCTCTGGGATACGGCAAAGTCAGTCCTAAGAGGGAAATTTATAGCACCAACAATAGTCATGTTGAAAAAGCAGTCAAAGACTCTGTTCCGTTCACAGTAGTGCCAAAGAAGAGGAAATATTTGGGAGTTTACCTAACAAAGGATGTGAAAGATCTCTATAAAAAGAACTATGAAAATCTAAGAAAAGAAATACCTGAAGATGTTAACAAATGGAAAAACATACCATGCTTATGGCTGGGAGGAATCAACATTGTTAAAATGTCCATACTACCCAAAACAATATACAATTTTAATGCAATCCCTATTGAAGCTCCACTGTCATACTTTAAAGATCTTGAGAAAATAATACTTTGTTTTATATGGGATCAGAAAAAACCTCGAAAAGCCAAGACATTACTCAGAAATATAAACAAAGCAGGAGAAATCACACTACCAGACCTCAGACTATACTATAAATCAATAGTGATCAAAACAGCATGGTACTAGCACAAAAACAGAGAGGTAGATATATGGAACACAATGGAGAACCATGAGATGAACCCAGCTACTTACCATTATTTGATCTTTGACAAGTCAATTAAAAATGTTCAATGGGGAAAAGATTGTCTATTTAACAAATGGTGCTGGGTGAACTGGCTGACAACCTGCAGAAGACTGAAACTGGACCCACACCTTTCACCATTAACTAAGATAGACTCTCACTGGATTAAAGATTCAAAATGAAGACATGAAACTATAAAAATACTAGAAGAAAGTGCAGGAAAAACACTTCAAGAAATCAGCCTGGGTGAATATTTTATGAGGAGGACCACCAGGGCATTTGAAGCAACACCAAAAGTACATTACTGAAACCTGATCAAACTAAAAAGCTTCTGCACAGCCAAGAACACTGTAAGTAAAGCAAGCAGACAGCCCTCAGAATGGGAGTGGATATATACAGGTTATGTCTCTGACAAAGGTTTAATAACCAGAATCTACAGAGAACTCAAACATATTATAAAGAAAAGAACAAGTGATCCCATCTCAGGGTGGGAAGGGGCTTGAAGAGAAACGTCCCTGAAGAAGACAGGTGCACGGCCTACAGACATATGAAAAAATGCTCATCATCAGAGCAAGATGGCAGCCGAGTAACAGATTCCTTGCATCTGGGCACCGTGAGTCTGGGGAGATAGGACTCCAGGCATCTGTGGCTGGTAGGATCTGCCTATCATCACCCCTGAGAGGATACAGGGAGTCGGCGAGAGATTTCTGGACCCCAAAAGGAGGACTAAAACAGTGGAAAACCGGCAAGTGGTTGCGTGTGTTCAATCCGTCTAAACCCGCCCACAACTGTAAGTTCAGTAGCAGCGAGACTGCAAACCAGAAAGACCTTACCTGTGAACTGTTTTGGTGTCTTTGGACTTGGCACTCAGCTGAACTGCCTTGGGGAGAGCCTGAGCGGGAGTGTGGAGAACTTTGGCCTTTGTCTGGGGCCCCAGTCTGAGCCGCTGAGCCAGACGGACCTAATAGTGTTTGGCTCTGGGTCACAGGCAGACATTGTGAGCGATCTGCCCCGGCAAGCTCCGCCCTCAGGGTCACAGAGCTGGAATTGGGTGGGAGCTGGTAACCCAGCGACTAAGTAGCCTAAGGGCGGGGTCTGAGCCGCCTTGCAGCCCTAACCCTCGGGGGCAGAGGGAGACCAGTTTTGGCACACAGGGTAAGTGGATAGCCACTTCAGCAGTGATTCCAGCGACAAGCACTTCCCTGGGAAAGCTTCTGCTCAGCAAGTGAACAAGTTCAAAGTGCCTTTCAAGTGGACTGAAGACAGATTTAGGGTGTCTAACTGCTGGGGTTTGAGAAACTAGCAGCTTCCAGTCGTATCAGAACTGTGATTAACATCTCATACTCCAGAAGACAACGTGTTGCCCAGACAATATTCAATAACATATACATACTGCTTTGTTTTTGGTTGTGTTTTTTTTTTTTTTTTTTGGTTTGGTTGTTTTTCTTGTTTATTTTGATGTTGTAGATTGTTGTTTTGTTTTTTAAGTTCAACCTTTTCCATACAGATCCCTTTTTCTTTCTCAATTTTTCCAGTTTAATTATAATTTCCCATTGCTGCCTATTTCAATAATTGGAACTTCATTTTTGTTAGGGTTTCTACCACTATTATTTGGTTTTCCACCCAATTTTAGCCCATAAAGTTTTCTGTTTGCTTGTTTTAGTTTGATTTATAGCATTTTTGTCTTTCCTCTCTACTTGGTGGAGGTGGGGTACTGTGTCTGATCAGGTTAGCAAAGAGCTGCTGAACTCAAGGGAATCACCCAACTGGGGATGCCCAGAAGGTGTTTTCTTTTTTTTTAAGGTTGTACCAAAGTACCCTACTGTACACCTATATTGCTCCATCTCCCTCTTTCTGTGCCTCTCTTCTTTTTGTCAATATTCCTTTTACCCACCCCCTCTCCTTTCTCTATTTTTCTTTTTTTTCTTATCACTCGGTCCTCCTTTCTTTCATCCCTTTTTTGCTCTTCACCCTTCTCACCCTTCTGGTCCTGTAACCCTTAGTCCACAGGCACGAGAACTTAAAGAGCAAGAGGAGGTGAAAGGAAAATTAGGGCACGGAAACAGATAAAATAAATCACTCATGAGGAAGAATCAGCAGAAAACTCCAGGCAACATGAAGAACCAGTCCAGAACAACCCCACCAAAGGACCATGAGTTAGCCACTGCAGAGGATTCCACCTATAAAGAAATGTTAGGAATGACAGAAAGGGAATTTAGAATACACATGTGGAAAACAATGAAAGAAATGATGGAAAGAATGAAGGAAACTGCTAATAAAGTGGAAAATAACCAAAAGGAAATTCAAAAACAGAATCAAATAAGAGATGAACGATATGAAGAATATAAAAAGGATATAGCAGAGCTGAAGGAACTGAAACAGTCAATTAGGGAACTTAAAGATGCAATGGAAAGTATCAGCAACAGGTTACACCATGCAGAAGAAAGAATTTCAGAGGTAGAAGACAAAGTTTTTGAGATAACTCAGATAGTAAAAGAGGCAGAAAAGAAGAGAGAGAAAGCACAATGTTCACTGTCAGAATTATGGGACTTTATGAAGCATTCCAACATACGAGTTATAGGAATTCCAGAAGGGGAAGAAGAATGCCCCAGAGGAATGGAAGCCATACTAGAGAATATTATAAAAGAAAATTTCCCAAATATCACCAAGGATTCTGACACACTGCTTTCAGAGGGCTAACGGACCCCAGGTCACCTCAACTCTTACCGAGCTTCTCCAAGACACATTGTGATGAACCTGTCCAAAGTCAAGACAAAAGAAAAGATTCTGCAAACTGCCAGGAGTAAGCACCAGTTGACTTACAGGGGCAAATCCATCAGAGTGACCACAGACTTCTCTAATGAAACTTTCCAAGCAAGAAGACAATGGTCATCTACCTTTAATCTACTTAAACAGAACAATTTCCATCCCAGAATTCTGTACCCTGCTAAGCTAAGCTTCAAAATTGATGGAGAAATCCAATCATTTACGGATATACAAACATTGAGGAAATTTGCCACAACAAGAACAGCCCTACAGGAAATACTTCAACCTGTTCTGCACACTGACCACCACAATGCATCAGCAGCAAAGTAAGAACTCAGACATTAAGGGACAGAACCTAACCTCCACACTGATGCAAAAGATAAAACTAAACAATGGACTCTCACCAAATAAGACGAATAGAATACTACCACACTTATCAATTATCTCAATAAATGTTAATGGCTTGAATTCCCCACTGAAGAGACATAGATTGGTTGACTGGATTAAAAAACACAAGCCATCCATTTGCTGTCTGCAAGAAACACACCTGGCTTCAAAAGACAAATTAAAGCTCCGAGTCAAGGGTTGGAAGACAATTTTTCAGGCAAATGGAATTCAGAAGAAAAGAGGAGTTGCAATCTTATTTTCAGATACATGTGGATTTAAAGCAACTAAAGTCAAAAAAGACAATGATGGTCACTTTATATTGGTCAAGGGAAAAATACAACAAGAAGACATTTCAATTCTAAATATCTATGCACCAAATTTAAATGCTCCCAGATTCTTGAAACAGACCTTACTCAGTCTGAGCAATATGATATCTGATAATACCATAACAACAGGGGACCTTAACACTCCTCTTACAGAGCTGGACAGATCCTCTAAACAGTAATTAAACAAGGACATAAGAGATTTAAATGAGACCCTATAATAACTGTGCTTGATAGACGCATATAGAACACTCCATCCCAAAGATAAATAATATACATTCTTCTCATCACCCCATGGAACATCCTCCAAAATTGATCATATCCTGGGACACAAAACAAATATCGACAGAATCAAAAGAATTGAAATTTACCTTGTATCTTCTCAGACCATAAGGCACTAAAGGTGGAACTCAACTCTAACAAAAATGCTCGACCCCACCCGAAGGCATGGAAATTAAACAATCTTCTGTTGAATAACAGATGGGTGCAGGAAGAAATAAAACAGGAAATCATTAACTTCCTTGAGCATCACAACAATGAAGACACAAACTACCAAAACCTGTGGGATACTGCAAAAGCAGTTTTGAGAGGAAAATTCATTGCTTTAGATTCCTACATTCGAAAAACAGAAAAAGAGCACATCCACAATCTCACAAGAGATCTTATGGAATTGGAAAAAGAAGAGCAATCTAAGCCTAAACTCAGTAGAAGAAAAGAAATATCCAAAATCAAATCAGAGATCAATGAAATTGAAAACAAAAGAATCATTCAGAAAATTAATGAAACAAGGAGTTGGTTTTTTGAAAAAATAAATAAAATAGATAAACCATTGGCCAGACTAACGAGGAATAGAAAAGTAAAATCTCTAGTAACCTCAATCAGAAATGATAAAAGGGAAATAACAACTGATCCCACAGAGATACAAGAGATCATCTCTGAATACTACCAGAAACTCTATGCCCAGAAACTTGACAATGTGAAGGAAATGGATCAATATTTGGAATCACACCCTCTCCCTAGACTCAGCCAGGAAGAAATAGAGCTCCTGAACAGACCAATTTCAAGCACTGAGATCAAAGAAACAATAAAAAATCTTCCAACCAAAAAATGCCCTGGTCCAGATGGCTTCACTCCAGAATTCTATCAAACCTTCAAGGAAGAGCTTATTCCTGTACTGCAGAAATTATTCCAAAAAATTGAGGAAGAAGGAATCTTCCCCAACACATTCTATGAAGCAAACATCGCCCTGATACCAAAACCAGGAAAAGACCCAAACAAAAAGGAGAATTTCAGACCAATCTCACTCATGAACATAGACGCGAAAGTTCTCAACAAAATCCTAGCCAATAGATTACAGCTTATCATCAAAAAAGTTATTCATCATGACCAAGTAGGCTTCATCCCAGGGATGCAAGGCTGGTTTAACATACGCAAGTCTATAAACGTTATCCACCATATTAACAGAGGCAAAAATAATGATCATATGATCCTCTCAATAGATGCAGAAAAAGCATTTGATAAAATCCAGCATCCTTTTCTAATTAGAACACTGAAGAGTATAGGCATAGGTGGCACATTTCTAAAACTGATTGAAGCTATCTATGACAAACCCACAGCCAATATTTTACTGAATGGAGTAAAACTGAAAGCTTTTCCTCTTAGAACTGGAACCAGACAAGGTTGTCCTCTGTCACCTTTACTATTCAACGTAGTGCTGGAAGTTCTAGCCAATACAATTAGGCAAGACAAGGAAATAAAGGGAATCCAAATGGGAGCAGAGGAGGCCAAACTCTCCCTCTTTGCTGACGACATGGTCTTATACTTAGAGAACCCCAAAGACTCAACCACAAGACTCGTAGAAGTCATCAAAAAATACAGTAATGTTTCAGGATATAAAATCAATGTCCACAAGTCAGTAGCCTTTGTGTACACCAGTAACAGTCAAGATGAGAATCTAATTAAGGACACAACTCCCTTCACCATAGTTTCAAAGAAAATGAAATACCTAGGAATATACCTAACGAAGGAGGGGAAGGACCTCTATAAAGAAAACTATGAAATCCTCAGAAAGGAAATAGCAGAGGATATTAACAAATGGAAGAACATACCATGCTCATGGATGGGAAGAATCAACATTGTTAAAATGTCTATACTTCCCAAAGCAATCTACCTATTCAATGCCATTCCTATCAAAATACCAACATGGTACTTTCAAGATTTTGAAAAAATGATTCTGCATTTTGTATGGAACCAGAAAAAAACCCGTATAGCTAAGGCAGTTCTCTGTAACAAAAATAAAGCTGGGGGCATCAGCATACCAGATTTTGGTCTGTACTACAGAGCCATAGTGCTCAAGACAGCATGGTACTGCCACAAAAACAGAGACATAGACACTTGGAATCGAATTGAAAAGCAAGAAATGAAACTAACATCTTACAACCAACTAATCTTTGATAAACCAAACAAGAACATACCTTGGGGGAAAGACTCCCTATTCAATAAATGGTGTTGGGAGAACTGGATGTCTACATGTAAAAGACTGAAACTGGACCCACACCTTTCCCCACTCACAAAAATTGACTCAAGATGGATAAAGGACTTAAATTTAAGGCATTAAACAGTGAAAATCCTCCAAGAAAGCATAGGAAAAACACTGGAAGATATTGGCCTGGGGAAAGACTTCATGAAGAAGACTGCCATGGCAATTGCAACAACAACAAAAATAAACAAATGGGACTTCATTAAACTGAAAAGCTTCTGTACAGCTAAGGAGACAATAACCAAAGCAAAGAGACAACCTACACAATGGGAAAGGATATTTGCATATTTTCAATCAGACAAAAGCTTGATAACCAGGATCTATAGAGTACTCAAATTAATCCACATGAAAAAAGCCAATAATCCCATATATCAATGGGCAAGAGACATGAATAGAACTTTCTCTAAAGACGACAGACGAATGGCTAACAAACACATGAAAAAATGTTCATCATCTCTATATATTAGAGAAATGCAAATCAAAACAACCCTGAGAGATCATCTAACCCCAGTGAGAATGGCCCACATCACAAAATCTCAAAACTGCAGATGCTGGCGTGGATGTGGAGAGAAGGGAACACTTTTACACTGCTGGTGGGACTGCAAACTAGTACAACCTTTCTGGAAGGAAGTATGGAGAAACCTCAAAGCACTCAAGCTAGACCTCCCATTTGATCCTGCAATCCCATTACTGGGCATCTACCCAGAAGGAAAAAAATCCTTTTATCATAAGGACACTTGTACTAGACTGTTTATTGCAGCTCAATTTACAATCGCCAAAATGTGGAAACAGCCTAAGTGCCCACCAACCCAGGAATGGATTAACAAGCTGTGGTATATGTATAACATGGAATACTATTCAGCCATTAAAAAAAATGGAGACTTTACATCCTTCGTATTAACCTGGATGGACGTGGAAGACGTTATTCTTAGTAAAGCATCACAAGAATGGAGAAGCATGAATCCTATGTACTCAATTTTGATATGAGGACAATTAATGACAATTATGGTTATGGGGGGGGAACAGAAAGAGGGAAGGAGGGAGGGGCGTGGGGCCTTGGTGTGTGTCACACTTTATGGGGGCAAGACATGATTGCAAGAGGGACTTTACCTAAGAATTACAATCAGTGTAACCTGGCTTATTGTACCCTCAATGAATCCCCAACAATTAAAAAAAAATAGTTTATGAAAAAAGAAAAAACTACTTTCAGATATCATCTAAGTCTAGTAAGATTAGCCCACATCACAAAATCCCAAAACCAAAGATGTTGGCATGGATGTGGAGAAAAGGGAACATTTCTACACTGCTAGTGGAATGGAAACTAACACGTTCCTTTTGGAAAGAAGTTTGGAGAACACTTAGAGATCTAAAAATAGACCTGCCATTTGATCCTATAATTCCTCTACTAGGTCTATATCTAGAAGACAAAAAATCACATTATAACAAATGCATTTGTACCAGAATGTTTATTGCAGCCCAATTCATAATTGCTAAGTCATGGAACAAGCCTGAGTGCCCATCGACCCACGAATGGATCAATAAATTGTGGTATATATACACCATGGAATATTATACAACCTTAAAGAAAGATGGAGACTTTACCTCTTTTATGTTTACATGGATGGAGCTGGAACATATTCTCCTTAGCAAAGTATCTCAAGAATGGAAGAAAAAGTATCCAATGTACTCAGCCCTACTATGAAACAAATTCATAGCTTTCATATGAAAGCTATAACCCAAGTATAGCCCAGGAATATGGGGAAAGGGGAGAGGGAGGGGATGGAATGGGGGAAGATGGGTGGAGGGAGTGTAATGGGTGGGACCTCACCTACAGTGAATCTTTCAAGGCTACATGTGAAATTTACTAAATATAGAATGTAAATTTCTTAACACAATAACTAAGAAAATGTTGTGAAGGCTATGTTAACCAGTTTGATGAAAATATTTCAAATTGTATATAAAACCAGCTCATTGTACCTCGTGATTGCATTGATGTACACAGCTATGATTTAATAAAATAAAATAATGAAATAGGCTCCAGGTTAGATGATTTTGTTCAACTATATAGGCTAATGTAAGTTTCCTGGGCATGTTTAAGGTAACTAGGCTATGCTATGATATTTGGTGTATTAAATGTATTTTAGACTTGTGATATTTTCAATTTACAACAACTTTATAGGGACACAACCGCATTGTAAGTCATGGAGCATCTGCACTTGCTTTTTCTATCGTTACATAGCATAGATTAGGTTATGCTACAGTAATAATCAACAAAAAACCCTTAGTGGCTTAATATCCCTAAGATCTATTCCTCCCACCAACATTTTCACTGATTTCAATCATTTCATGATTACCTGGGGGCTCTACTCCATGACATAATCATCCTTCTGGGGCCAGACTGATGGCAATCCCAGCCTTTGAAATGATGGTGATAGAAGGAAAAACAGAGTGGCAAAGCATGTGGTGGTTCTTAAAGGCTACAGTTAGAAAGGACATACACCAGTTTTCTTCACATTTCAGTTGTAAAACATGTTGCCAAGACTGACTCTGAGGGAGTGGAGAAGTGCCTGTCAGGAGAGTCCCTGAATATTAGTGATGAGTTGTACAGTTTACTACAGATACTCTTGTAACAATAACATAAGTATACCTCCATTTTTGGACCCACCACGTAATCTCCCTGTGTTGTATGATGAAGATGATGATGTCCCTTTATCTGTCCTCCAGGCCTCCTCCTCTCTTTCTACTGCCCAGCTTCTTTCATCTGTACTTTTAACTTTTCATTGTCAAAGCTGATAATTAAGTTGTTCACACTCTGTCTTTAATTCCAAAAGTTTAAAATTAGTAAAAAGCATATTATTGTGACTATGTAAATATGGCTTCCTGCAAAGCCAGGAACAATTGTATCTTTTGTTTTCTGGAATTTTTATTTACCATTCTGTATTATTGTATTTGCCTTTATTGCACCAATTCATTTGCTTTAAACTCTATAAAAAGTAGGTCTTGCATGGAAATTCCCCTACGTTTCCCCCATGATCTGTCTGTGCTCTTGCTCCAATCTGGATTGGTTACCCTCTAGACCAGGGTTTCTCAACATTGGTCCTACTGACATTTTGGGCCAAATAATCCTTTTTTGTGGAGGGCTGTCCTATGCATTATAGGATGTTTGGCATCATCCTGGCCTCATACAGCCATTATATACAGTAGCATGCTTGCATGCACACACATCTCTACAACACACACTCTGACTTGTGAAAACCAAAAATGTCTCCAGACACTACCAATTGTTCCTGGTAGGCCATTGGAGAGGAAAAATTGGTACTGGTTGAGAATCACTGCTCTAGACATTAGTCACTATTTTTCCTCACTATAATCCTAGGTCAGATCAATTATTTTATAGATCCTGTGTTTATCTCTTTTGTGGTTAACTCCCTTATTTTGCTGGAACACATCATCAAGAAACTTTTAAAGACAAAATATGTGGTAAATAGATTTTCTGTCCTCCTTACCCTCTCCAGCATGTTCTTGATGGTTTGAATTGGCATAGAATTCTAGGCTAAAAGTCCTTTTCTGAAGGCCTATAAAGTCATTGGTCCATTAATCCTCTAGCATACAATGCCTGTCAGGTTTTTGTTCCTCTTTTTTCTTTGTTAGAATTTTAGTCTTTCTTTATTATTGATGTCCTAAAATTTCACAACAATGTTCCTATAGTTGTGCCAGTTTTTATATTTTATTTGATTTCATTTACTATAATGGGGTTTCACACTTTCAATCTGTGTCCTTTTTTTGGAGATTGTCTTATACCACTTCTTTCTTTTCTTTTCCTTTTCTTTCTTTTTTTTTTTCTTTTGAGATAGAGTCTCACTTTGTCACCCTCAGTAGAGTGCAATGGCGTCATAGCTCATGGCAACCTCCAAATCTTGGACTCAAGTGATTCTCTTGCCTCAGCCTCCAGAGAAGCTGGGACTACAGGCACCCACCACAATGCCTAGCTATTTTTAGAGATGAGGTCTCGCTCTATCTCAGGTTGGTCTCAAACCTGTGCGCTCAGGCAATCCACCCACCTTGGCCTTCCAAATGCTGGGATTACAGGCATGAGCCACCATGCCTGGCCATGTACCATTTATTTCTAATTCCTTCCCCTCCATTTCCTCTGCTGTCTATGACTCATATTAGGTGAATATTGGGCATCTTGGAGTGATTCCCTAATTTTTTTTTCAGACAACAGTTTTACTCTGTTACCCTTGGTAGAGTACCATAGCATCATAGCTCACAGAAACCTCAAACTCTTGAGTTCAAGGGATCCTTCTTTGAGCTTAGGAGCTTGATGCCACACTCAGCAAGAGTGATACCATCTCTACTAAAAGTAGAAAAACTAGTGGGGCATGGTGGTGGGCACCTATAGTTCCAGCTACTTGGGGGGCTGAAGAAAGAGGATCTCTTGAGCCCAAGAGTTTGAGGTTGCAGTGAGCTGTGACATCATGGTACTTTACCCAGGACCACAGAGTGACACTTGTCTCAAAAAAAAAAAAAAAAAAAGGTTCAGAGGTGGACAATGACCAGTGGGGACTTTAGGGAGACAGAAATGAAGGATGTGTGGTTTATTCTTGAAGGAAAGATTGTATCTCTCCTTCCCACTAAATGTGAATAAGTGTGCATATACAGAATACTATTACATAAAAAAATTTTTTACAACCACAGGAGATATTAGCCCTAGGATGAATGGGATGCTTTATATGGCAGAAAAAAGGACCAAAGAACATGTGTCCTTCATGAGACTATCCAGCTGCTGATAGCAGCACTATGTCTGAATGTCTTATTATATGAGATAATACATAATATTTTATTGTTTAAGCCAACTATGGCAAGGTTTCCTGTTAATCAGCAGTTGAATACACTCTGATAGCAAAGCTCATACGTTTTCCATTTAGTTTCATCCTTGTGTAGGGGAATGAAATTGACCCTTCATGAACCCAAGTGTATATCTTCAGACTTCATGACCTTTCATCTGGAGAGTTGGATAAAATCACTGTCTTACTCTCAATTTTTTTACCTATGATATGAGAAGTCGTCCTCTGGTTAATAACATTCTTTTCTGAATTAGGGAGAAAAGGGAATGTCCATTTTTATGGAGTGACTATTATGTCCTATGTTATCAGAGACTTTAAAACACAATCTTATTTATTCTTAACAACTCTATGCCCATTATATAGGTGAGGAAACTGAGGGTCTGAGAGGTAAATTAATTTGCTCAAGGTCACTAACTAGGAAGTGACAGAGTTGGGATTCGAACCAACAGAGTCTATGTCAAAGCTGGTGACTTAAGGTACTATATTATCTCTTTCTCTTTTCTTCACTCAGAACACTAGGTAAAACTTCTCTTCGACTTTCATTTTTCTTGGGGAATCATCTCACTGACTATATCAGATTGAGTTCTCTCTCTCAAGCAATATTCTCAAGTGTACTCTTTTTTTCTGCATTGATTTCACTGAAACCCCATAATCTAATGTCAATAAACCATAGTAATCTTTATTTTCTGGGATAAGAAAGAATATCTGACACATGTTTCTAGCCAATTTAGCTTACTCTGCATGTAACAATGGAGTTTACTCATTTTTGAGCATCTGCCCTCTGCAACTTTGCTAAAACAGAAAAAGTAATGAGACTAAACTTTGCTTTTAATCCCAGGGTATTTCTGGATATCTCTCAACCTCTCCTCCTAGTGGCTGCCCACGTGGATTGCTCCCAAAGATGACCTTTCCTAGGCTCAGAACAAGCTTTTAACATGTCTTGTGAAGCATGCTTTTGGCTAAGTAAAGGGACATTCCTACTGTGTGGCTAGATGACTTCTCCACTAGTTCTTACAATATGTATTTTAAAATCATGCTGAGTGCATCAATAGAGTAAAAGATAAAAACCACATGGTCATCTCAATAGACCCAGAAAAAGCATTTGAAAAAATTCAATACCCTTTTGATGATATAAAGACTCAACAAACTAGGAATAGAACAGAACTTCCTCACCCTGATAAAGGGCATCTATGAAAACCCCATAGCTAACATCATCAATGGTGAAAGACTGAAAGCTTTCTCCTAAGATCAGAAACAATACACTTCTATTCAACATGGTACTGGAGGTTCTAGTTAGGGCAATTAGGCAAGAAAATAAAATAAAGACATTCAATTTGGAAAATAATAAGTAAAATTATCTTTATTCACAGGTGGCATGATCATGTATATAGAAAATTTGTATGGCATCCCCCCAAAAGAAATATTAGAGCCAATAGCTTAGCTAAGTTACAGCACACAAGGTCAATATAACAAAAATCAATTGCATTTCTATACACTAGCAAAAAATATCCAAAACAAAATTACAAAAGCAATTCTAGGGTTGGTGCCCATAGCTCAATGGTTAGGGTGCTGGCCACATACAACAGGGCTGGCGGGTTCAAACACAGCCCAGGCCTGCCAAAAACAACAATGACAACTACAACAAAAAATAGCTAGGTATTGTGGCTGGTGCCTGTAGCCCCAGCTACTTGGGAGGCTGAGGCAAGATAATTGCTTAAGCCCAAGAGTTTGAGGTTGCTGTAAGCTGTGATGCCACAACACTCTACTGAGAGCAACATAATGAGACTCTGTCAAGAACGAACGAAAGACAGAAAGAAAGAAAGAAAGAAAGAAAGAAAGAAAGAAAGAAAGAAAGAAAGAAAGAAAGAAAGAAAGAAAGAAAGAAATTCCATTTACAATAGCATCAAAAAGAATAAAATACTTAGAAATAGGTTTAACAAAAGAAATGCCAAAAGTAAGTGACAAACATTGAAAACTACAAAATATTGTCTAAAGAAAGTAAAGAAGATCTACACAAATGGAAAGATATCCCATGTTCATGGATTGAAAAACTTAATATTGTTGTGGCGGGCGCCTGTAGTCCCAGCTACTCGGGAGGCTAAGGCAAGAGAATCGCTTAAGCCCAGGAGTTGGAGGCTGCTGTGAGCTGTGTGAGTCCACGGCACTCTACCAAGGGCCATAAAGTGAGACTCTGTCTCTACCAAAAAAAAAAAAAAAAAGAAAGAAAAACTTAATATTGTTAAGATGTCAATATCTTCCAGATTGATCTATAGATGTAATGCAATTTCTATCAAAAATTTAAGCTGTCTTTTTGTAGGTATTGACAAGCTGATCCTAAAATTCATATAAAATGAAATAGTCAGCATAGCCAAAACAATCTTGAAAGAGAAAACAAATCTGGGGGACTCAGAATTCTTGGAAGATGGCCGGCTGTTAGTAACTCTCCACGGAGACTCCTGAGCAGAGGAAGAAAAACTGGACGGAATCAGACTCTATGAAGCCAAAGATGGGGAGGGGAGCCAAGAAAGAAGTTTGGCAAGCTGTAACTCCAAGGAAGAGCATTCAAGTGCAGAGGACGCCAAGAGCCAGACGACCTCAGAGCAAGATGATTTGCCGCTACAGGACAGACCCTCAGGCAATTCGTCCACAGGTGCTCCTTGCGGAGAAAGAGCCTGAGCCCATGGTGATCCTTAGGCATGTAGTCATTGCCTAATACTCCTCTCACCTGTCTTGTACTGTCTCAGTAAAAGGCTACTGCGGATGTTGCTTGGGGCTACCCTGCAATGAAGGTTAGCCCACCTCCTGTGAGGTTGTATTTCTAATCTGCATCATGCCTGGTTCCTTCCTGCAGCGATCAAGACCAGGGCTATAGGGGCTGTGACATCTGGCATAGTTGGCAGGATCCAGCAGGACACAACAGGACACCAGGGACATGGACCAAAGGGGAAAGTGACAGTCAAAAGTAAGTGAGGCCTTTGGCAGACAGTGGGAGGGAGTCCAAAGGGAAAATTCACTCACGGCAAGTGGGACCTTTGGCCAATCTAGAATTTAGGGAACCTCACTCAGAATAAGTGAGGTCTTTGGTAAATAAGCAAAGAAATTTAGAGAAAACGGGTAGCTTCCTGTTTGGGGAGTCATGAGAATTGGAAACTGAGGAAGAAGGCAATGTTCAAGCAGAATTTGAAAGTGAGGTTCAGTGGGAAGCTGGACCTAAGGAGAACTGGGAATCAAAAGCATATGATGCAGACACAAATAAGCAAGGAATTACCTCTGTGGCCATTATGGCTTCTCAGATCAAACAATTGGAAGACCGGGTAAATAATCTCACAGTCAGAAATGCCAACTTAGGAGGCGGAGCAAGATGGCAGCCGAGAAACAACTTCCTTGCATCTGGGCACCGTGAGTCTGGGGATATAGGACTCCAGGCATCTCTGGCTGGTGGGATCTGCCTATCATCACCCCTGAGAGGATACAGGGAGTCAGCGAGAGACTTCTGGACCCCAAGAGGAGGACTAAAACAGTGGAAAACCAGCAAATGGTCGCGTGTGTTCAATCCGTCTAAACCCGCCCACAACTGTAAGTTCAGTAGCAGCGAGACTGCAAACCAGAAAGGCCTTACCTGTGAACTGTTTTGGTGTCTTTGGACTTAGCACTCAGCTGAACTGCCTTGGGGAGAGCCTGAGCGGGAGTGCAGAGAACTTTGGCCTTTGTCTAGGGCCCCAGTCTGAGCCGCTGAGCCAGACGGAGCTAATAGTGTTTGGCTCTGGGTCACAGGCAGCCATTGTGAGTGATCTGCCCGGGCAAGCTCCGCCCACAGGGTCGCAGAGCTGGAATTGGGTGGGAACTGGTAACCCAGCGACCAAGTAGCCTAAGGGCGGGGTCTGAGCCGCCTTGCAGCCCTAACCCTCGGGGGCAGAGGGAGACCAGTTTTGGCACACAGGATAAGTGGATAGCCACTTCAGCAGTGATTCCAGCGACAAGCACTTCCCTGGGAGAGCTTCTGCTCAGCAAGTGAACAAGTTCAAAGTGCCTTCTAAGTGGGCTGAAGAGAGATTTAGGGAGTCTACCTGCTGGGGTTTGAGAAACTAGCAGCCTCCAGTCGTATCAGAACTGTGATAAATATCTCATACCCCAGAAGACCACGTGTTGCCCAGACAATATTCAATAACATACACATACTGCTTTGTTTTTGGTTGTGTGTTTTTTTTGGGGGGGGGTTTGGTTGTACTTTTTTTTTTGTTTATTTTGATGTTGTTGGTTGTTGTTCTGTTTTTTAAGTTCAACCTTTTCATTACAGATCCTTTTTCTTTCTCAATTTTTCTAGTTTAATTATAATTTCCCATTGCTACCTATTTCAATAATTAGAACCTCATTTTTGTTAGTGTTTCTACTGCTATTATTTGGTTTTTCCAGCCAATATTATCCCATAAAGTTTTCTGTTTGCTTCTTTTGGTTTGATTTATAGCATTTTTGTCTTTCCTCTCTACTTGGTGGAGGTGGGGTACTGTGTCTGATCAGGTTAGCAAAGAGCTGCTGACCTCAAGGGAACCACCCAACTGGGTACGCCCAGAAGGTGGTTTTTTTTTTAAGGTTGTATCAAAGTACCCCACTGTACACGTACATTGCTCTGTGCCTCTCTTCTTTTTGTCAATATTCCTTTTACCCACCCGCTCTCCTTTCTCTATTTTTCTTTTTTTTTTTTCTTATCACTCGGTCCTCCTTTCTTTCATCCCTTTTTTGCTCTTCAACGTTCTCACCCTTCTGGTCCTGTAACCCTTAGTCCACAGGCACAAGAACTTAAAGAGCAAGAGCAAGTGAAAAGAAAATTAGGGCAAGGAAACAGATAAGAGAAATCAATCAGGAGGAAGAATCAGCAGAAAACTCCAGGCAACATGAAGAACCAGTCCAGAACAACCCCGCCAAGGGACCATGAGTTAGCTACTGCAGAGGATTCCACCTATACAGAAATGTTAGGAATAACAGAAAGGGAATTTAGAATACACATGTTGAAAACAATGAAAGAAATGGTGGAAACAATGAAGGAAACTGCTAATAAAGTGGAAAATAACCAAAAGGAAATCCAAAAACAGAATCAAATCAGAGATGAACGATATGAAGAATATAAAAAGGATATAGCAGAGCTGAAGGAAATGAAACAGTCAATCAGGGAACTTAAAGATGCAATGGAAAGTATCAGCAACAGGTTAGACCATGCAGAAGAAAGAATTTCAGAGGTAGAAGACAAAGTTTTTGAGATAACTCAGATAGTAAAAGAGGCAGAAAAGAAGAGAGAGAAAGCAGAACGTTCACTGTCAGAATTATGGGACTTTATGAAGCGTTGAACATACGAGTTATAGGAATTCCAGAAGGGGAAGAAGAATGCCCCAGAGGAATGGAAGCCATACTAGAGAATAGTATAAAAGAAAATTTCCCAAATATCACCAAAGATTCTGACACACTGCTTTCAGAGGGATATCGGACCCCAGGTCGCCTCAACTCTAACCGAGCTTCTTCAAGACACATTGTGATGAACCTGTCGAAAGTCAAGACAAAAGAAAAGATTCTGCAAGCTGCCAGGAATAAGCGCCAGTTGACCTACAGGGGCAAATCCAACAGAGTGACCGTAGACTTCTCTAATGAAACTTTCCAAGCAAGAAGACAATGGTTATCTACCTTTAATCTACTTAAACAGAACAATTTCCAGCCCAGAATTCTGTACCCTGCTAAGCTAAGCTTCAAAATTGACGGAGAAAACAAATCATTTACGGATATACAAACATTGAGAAAATTCGCCACAAGACCAGCTCTACAGGAAATACTTCAACCTGTTCTGCACACTGACCACCACAATGGATCAGCAGCAAAGTAAGAACTCAGAAATTAAAGGACAGAACCTAACCTCCACACCGATACAAAAGATAAAACTAAGCAATGGACTCTCACCAAAGGAGACGAATAGAATACTACCACACTTATCAATTATCTCAATAAATGTTAATGGCTTGAATTCCCCACTGAAGAGACATAGATTGGTTGACTGGATTAAAAAACACAGCCATCCGTTTGCTGTCTGCAAGAAACACACCTGGCTTCAAAAGACAAATTAAAGCTCCAAGTCAAGGGTTGGAAGACAATTTTTCAGGCAAATGGAATTCAGAAGAAAAGAGGAGTTGCAATCTTATTTTCAGATACATGTGGATTTAAAGCAACTAAAGTCAAAAAAGACAAAGATGGTCACTTTATATTGGTCAAGGGAAAAATACAACAAGAAGACTTTTCGATTCTAAATATCTATGCACCCAACTTAAATGCTCCCAGATTCTTTTTTTTTTTTTTAATTTTTTTTATTAAATCATAACTGTATACAATGATATGATTATGGGGCATCATACACTCACTTCATAAACCATTTGACACATTTTTATCACAGTGGTTAACATAGCCTTTCCGGCGTTATCTCAGTTACTGTGCCAAAACATTTACATTCTACATTTACCAAGTTTCGCAAATACCCCTATAATATGCACCACAGGTGTGATCCCACCGATTCCCCTCCCTCTACCCACCCCCCCCTTTTCCACTTCCCCCTATTGTTAAGTTGTAGCTGGGTTATAGCTTTCATGTGAGAGTCCCAAATTAGTTTCATAGTAGGGCTGTGTACATTGGGTATTTTTTCTTCCATTCTTGGGATACTTTACTAAGAAGAATATGTTCCAGCTCCATCCATGTAAACATGAAAGAGGTAAAGTCTCCATCTTTCTTTAAGGCTGCATAGTATTCCATGGTATACATATACCACAATTTATTAATCCATTCGTGGATCGATGGACACTTGGGCTTTTTCCATGACTTAGCTATTATGAATTGGGCTGCAATAAACATTCTGGTACAAATATCTTTGTTATGTTGTGATTTTTGGTCTTCTGGGTATATGCCCAGCAGAGGAATTACAGGATTGAATGGCAGATCTATTTTTAGATCTCTGAGTGTTCTCCATATATCTTTCCAAAAGGAATGTATTAATTTGCATTCCCACCAGCAGTGCAGAAGTGTTCCCTTTTCTCCGCATCCACGCCAGCATCTCTGGTCTTGAGATTTTGTGATATAGGCTAGTCTCATTGGAGTTAGATGATATCTCAAAGTAGTTTTGATTTGCATTTCTCTGATGATTAAAGATGATGAGCATTTTTTCATATGTCTGAAGGCCTTGCGCCTGTCTTCTTCAGAGAAGTTTCTCTTCAAATCCCTTGCCCAGCCTGCGATGGGATCCCTTGTTTTTTTCTTGCTGATGCGTTTGAGTTCTCTGTGGATTCTGGTTATTAAACCTTTGTCAGAGTTATACCCTGCAAATATCTTCTCCCATTCTGAGGGCTGTCTGCTTGCTCTGCTTACTGTGTTCTTAGCTGTGCAGAAGCTTTTTAGTTTGATCAAGTCCCAGTAGTGTATTTTTGAAGCTGCTTCAATTGCCCGGGGGGTTCTCCTCATGAAATACTCACCCAGACCAATTTCTTCAAGGGTTTTCCCTGCATTCTCCTCTAGTATTTTTATAGTTTCATGTCTTAAGTTTAAATCTTTAATCCAATGAGAGTCTATCTTAGTTAATGGTGAAAGGTGTGGGTCCAATTTCAGTCTTCTGCAGGTTGCCAGCCAGTTCACCCAGCACCATTTGTTAAATAGGGTATCTTTTCCCCACTGAATGTTTTTAATTGGCTTGTCAAAAATCAAATAGCGGTAAGTAGCTGGATTCATCTCTTGGTTCTCTATTCTGTTCCAGATATCTACTTCTCTGTTTTTGTGCCAATACCATGCTGTTTTGATCACTATCGATTTGTAGTAAAGTCTGAGGTCTGGTAGTGTGATTCCTCCTGTTTTGTTTTTATTTCTGAGTAATGTCTTGGCTATTCGAGGTTTTTTCTGATTCCATATGAAACGAAGTAATGTTTTTTCAAGATCTTTAAAATATGACAGTGGAGCTTTAATAGGGAGTGCGTTGAAATTATATATTGCTTTGGGTAGTATGGACATTTTGATAATGTTGATTCTTCCTAGCCATGAGCATGGTATGTTTTTCCATTTGTTAACATTTTCAGCTATTTCTTTTCTTAGAGTTTCATAGTTCTCTTTATAGAGATCTTTCACGTCTTTTGTTAGGTAAATTCCCAAATATTTCATCTTCTTTGGCACTACTGTGAATGGGATAGAGTCCTTAACTGCTTTTTCAATTTGACTGTTGTTGGTGTATATAAAGGCTACCGATTTATGAATGTTGATTTTGTAACCTGAGACGCTGCTGTATTCCTTGATCACTTCTAGGAGTTTTGTAGTAGAGTCCCTAGTGTTTTCCAGATACACAATCATATCATCTGCGAAGAGCGAGAGTTTGATCTCTTCTGACCCTATATGGATACCCTTGATCGCCTTTTCTTCCCTAATTGCGGTGGCTAAAACTTCCATTACAATGTTGAAAAGCAATGGAGACAATGGGCAGCCTTGTCTGGTTCCTGATCTGAGTGGAAATGATTCCAATTTAACTCCATTCAATATGATATTGGCTGTGGGTTTGCTGTAGATGGCCTCTATCAGTTTAAGAAAAGTCCCTTCTAGACCAATTTTCTTGAGTGTTCTGATCATGAAGGGATGCTGGATATTATCAAAAGCTTTTTCTGCATCAATTGAGAGAATCATATGGTCTTTGTTTTTTAATTTGTTTATGTGCTGAATTACATTTATAGATTTACGTATATTGAACCAGCCTTGAGACCCTGGGATAAAACCAACTTGGTCATGATGTATAATTTGTTTGATGTGTTGTTGGATTCTGTTTGTTAGGATCTTGTTGAATATTTTTGCATCTATATTCATTAGTGATATTGGTCTATAATTTTCTTTTCTTGTTGGGTCTTTTCCTGGTTTGGGGATCAGGGTGATGTTTGCTTCATAGAATGTGTTGGGTAGTCTTCCTTCTTTTTCTACATTTTGGAACAGGTTGAGTAATATAGGTACTAATTCCTCTTTAAAGGTTTGGTAGAATTCTGACGTGAAACCATCTGGTCCCGGGCTTTTCTTTTTAGGGAGGTTTTGTATAGTTGATGCTATTTCTGAACTTGATATGGGTCTGTTCAACATTTCCACTTGATTCTGGTTAAGTCTTGGAAGGTGGCGTGCTTCCAAGTATTGGTCTATTTCCTTCAGATTTTCATATTTCTGAGAATAAAGTTTCTTGTAATATTCATTAAGGATTTTTTGGATTTCTGATGAGTCTGTGGTTATTTCGTCTTTGTTGTTTCTGATTGATGATATTAGAGATTTTACTCTTTTTTTCCTGATTAGGTTGGCCAGAGGTTTATCTATTTTATTGACCTTTTCAAAAAACCAGCTTTTTGATTTATTGATCTGTTGTATTATTCTTTTGTTTTCAATTTCATTTAATTCTGCTCTAATTTTGGTTATTTCTTTTCTTCTACTGGGTTTGGGGTTGGAATGTTCTTCCTTTTCCAGTTGCGTGAGATGTCCCATTAAGTTGTTAACTTCCTCTCTTTCCGTTCTCTTGAGGAAGGCTTGCAGTGCTATAAATTTCCCTCTTAGAACTGCCTTTGCAGTGTCCCAGAGGTTCTGATAGTTTGTATCTTCATTGTCATTTTGTTCCAAAAAATTGGTGATTTCTTTCTTAATCTCATCTCTGACCCAGCTATCATTCAGCATAAGGTTATTTAACTTCCATGTTTTTGTATGGGTATGCAGATTCCTGTTGTTACTCAATTCAAGTTTTATTCCATGATGGTCCGAGAAGATGCATGGAATAATTTCTATTCCTTTAAATTTACTGAGGTTAGACTTGTGACCTAAAATGTGATCAATTTTGGAGTAAGTTCCGTGGGCTGATGAGAAGAATGTGTATTCAGTTTTGTTGGGATGAAATGTTCTGTAGATGTCTGCTAAATCTAAATATTGCATGGTTAGGTTTAAATCTAAGATTTCTTTGCTCAGCTTCTTTCTGGAGGATCGATCCAACACTGCCAAGGGAGTGTTGAAATCTCCAACGATTATGGAGCTGGAGGAAATCAAGTTACTCATGTCTGTTAGAGTTTCTCTTATAAATTGAGGTGCATTCTGGTTGGGTGCATAGATATTAATAATTGAGATCTCGTCATATTGAGTATTACCCTTAACAAATATGAAGTGACCATTCTTGTCCTTCCTTACTTTTGATGGTTTAAAGCCTACTGTATCTGCAAATAAAATTGCAACACCTGCTTTTTTCTGATTACCATTTGCCTGAAATATGGATGACCATCCTTTCACCCTGAGTCTGTATTTGTCTTTTAAGTTGAGATGTGACTCTTGTATTCAACAAATATCTGGCTTGAGTTTTTTTATCCAGTCAGCTAACCTATGCCTCTTTAGAGGACAGTTTAAGCCATTCACATTGATGGAGAGTATTGATAAGTCTGGTGGAATTTTGGGTATCGAGTTTTTCAAAGGTCCAGTGGACATTTTTAATCCTTTTGCCAGTGTGGAAGTTGGAGTTTGATCCGAAGATTCTGAGTGAGTTTACTTTTGTGGTATAGGATTGGGTTGGTCATTGTGGAGGATAGGTCTGAGAACATCCTGAAGAGCTGGTTTACTTATGGCAAATTTTTTCAACATATGAATGTCATTGAAGTATTTAATTTCTCCATCATAGATGAAACTCAGTTTAGCTGGATACAAGATCCTGGGTTGAAAGTTTTTTTGCTTTAGGAGATTAAAAGTTGATGACCAGCCTCTTCTGGCTTGAAAAGTTTCAGCAGAGAGATCTGCAGTTATTCTAATATTCTTACCTTTGTACGTTATAGTTTTCTTTCGCCGGGCTGCTTTGAGAATCTTCTCTTTCATGTTAACTTTAGTGAAGCTAATTATGATATGTCTGGGAGATGGCTTATTGGGGTTGAATCGTGCTGGGGTTCTGAAGCTGTCTGCTATCTGAATTTCAGATTCTCTAGGCATGTCTGGAAAATTTTCTTTCATAATTTCATGTAGAAGGGCCTCTGTGTCCTTGGCAGCTACTTCATCAGTCTCCGAAATTCCTATAACCCTTATGTTGTTTTTTTTCGAATTATCTGAGAGCTCTCTGAGTGAGTGATCCGTTTTTGCTCTCCATTTCTCTTCCTCTTTGAGAGATTGGGAGCGTTCGAAGACTTTATCTTCAATGTCAGAAATCCTTTCTTCTGCTTGCTCCATTCTGTTACTGAGGGATTCTACTGTATTTTTCATATCTTTGAGGGCTGTAAGTTCTTGTTTCAGTGTGTCTAAGTCTTTGGTGGTTTTGTCTTTAAATTCGTTAAATTCTTGAGACAATTTTTGAATTTCTCCTCGAATTCCTAATTCCATTTTATTAATCTTGTCTGCAAACCAAATTCTGAATTCGACTTCTGACATCTCAGCCAGTTGTTTATGAATGGGATCTTCAATCACATCTGCCGTATCTTTTCTTGGGGGGGTTGATCTATTCTGGTTATTCATGTTACCAGAGTTTTTCCGCTGATTCCGCCCCATGGTTTACTCCCTTTGGTTTTTCCCCTGGGGTTTTATCGAGGGCCCGTACAGTGTTGTGGCCTGAGAAACTGGGGCCCTGTCTAGTGTGGTGGAGCAAAGTGGTTCTGTCTTGTTTTCAGCTGGTTTCTGTTCGATCCTATTACAACTTCTACTCTGGCTTGAAGTCTCAGCTGTGTGGAAAAATCAGCAATTAAGTCACCCCGCCTGCCCACCTCTGGCCCCAGTTGGAAAAGGAGAATCAAACCTTCCTACAATCGCACACCCAGGGCACCGCCTGAAGAGTCCTCAGTCTATTAGCCCAGTTCAAAAGGTCCGAATCAACTGTCTCATTCGGCACTTGTCTCGGGTGGAAGGGTTCAAGAGGTCTCTGGGAACTGGATCACAGGGGCCTGGTGACTCCTCTGACACGGCTCACCCCAGTGCAGCGTGGAGTCAGGAGGAGCCACCCAGCAAACAGAGCAGTCTGGGAAGGTTGACGTCTCCTTCCCCACTTTGCCCCTCCGTCGGACCCAGTCACTGGTATCTCTGCAGATGGCTAACCCAGTTGCCTGCAGTGAACAGACACTCCAGGGGTTTGCACCTGCCTGAATCGCAAGGAAGTCTGCCAGGCCCCCGCAGACTGCCGCTATCTAGCAAGAGGAGATGGGGCCTGACATCTTTGAGTGTTTGATGCAGGTGATGGGAAGGAGGTGTTCACTCAGGCTTAGCCCTGTCCCTGATGCATGCTGCTAACAGAACAGAACAGAACAGACAACTTTGTGAGGTTCTGTCTCTGTTCTTGTAGTCGCCTACAGGAGACGGGCTGTTTTGAGTTCAAACGTCTTTGCTGCTGGAGAATTGCGTCTGAACACCTCTCTGTGTCGGCCCCGCCCTGGAGGCTTCCGGGTTTGTGAGCCGTGTCACCGGTGGCCTCCTCTGGTTGCCCAGGGAGACAGGGGGTGTGGCCTCAGAATATCCAGAAGTGAGCGTTCTGCCGTTAAAGAAAAAAACGGCTGTTGATCTACCTCCAGGGAACTGCTGCTCTGGTGTGGGCACTCAGGCGACCCTTTTCTCCTCTGTCCCACCCCCAGAGTCAGCACTGAGCGGCCGCAGTTTGTGCTGGGTCCACACCCCTTAAGAGATCCCCCAAGAATCAGAACTCTTGGGGGATGGGCCCCCAGACCCCGATTGGGAGTGGGGCGGGGGGAAGCTAGAGTTTCATTCAGTTTCACGCAATACTACCGTCAGGGGAGGGCTCCTGCACTGCACCGCAGGGAAGTGCCGCCAAGGCTTGATTTCCCCTCAGCAGAGTGCCCTCTCCTCACTCACGTGACCCAGAGTCAGCGCTGACCTGACGCAGCTCAGGCACTGTGCTCTCCCCTCGAGAAATCACCCAAGGAGCCAAACTCCTGGGGGATAGGCCCTCAGACCCCGAGTGAGAGTAGGGGTTCTCAGCTCTCAGCGGGGAGGCCAGAGTCTGATTCAGTCTTGGGCCCCGTATGCCTGGGGAGGGTTGCTGCACTGCACCGCAGGGAAGTGCCGCGAGTCGTGACTCAGCCCGGTGCCCTCTCCTCACTTGCGCGCCTCAGAGTCAATGCTGACCAGTCGCAACTCGGGGACTGTCCACTCCCCTTGAGAAATCACCCAAGGAGCCGAACTCCGGGGGGATAGGCCCTCAGACCCCGAGTGCGAGTAGGGGTTCTCAGCTCTCAGCGGGGAGGCCAGAGTCTGATTCAGTCTTGGACCCCGTATGCCCGGGGAGGGTTGCTGCACTGCACTGCAGGGAAGTGCCGCCAGGCGTGACTCCCCCTCAGCCCGGTGCCCTCTCCTCACTCGGCGCGCCTCAGAGTCAATGCTGACCAGTCGCACTCAAGGGGACTGTCCACTCCCCTTGAGAAATCACCCAAGGATCCGAAGTCCTGGGGGACAGGCCTCCAGACCTCAGTGGGCGGGAGGGGAGCGCCGGGGATTCAGGGTTGCCGGCAGAGGATTCCCAAAGTTTTATTCAGCCCTATGTCTGGCAGGAGAACGCCACGGCACCCCAGTAGGGGAGGTAGGTCCAGTTTTTAGAAGGTCTCTTCCGTGGAGAGACCGTGGAAATTAAAGGGCTCTAATTTCTGCCCGCTTGTTCAATTATGGGGCTCTAGAGCTGGTCTCATGGGGGAGGGGGACTCCCGTCCGCTTGGTGGTGGATTTTGTACCTTTTGTTTGCGTCCTTGTGATCACAACTTGCCTCAGCGGTGTTGATGTGCGTTCTTCAGCCTTCTCTCTTGGTGAGGCTCAAGTCCACCAGGATACTTACTAAATTCCTGTCCCTTAACTCTCCTTCTGGACGGGAGCCTTTGTTGAAAGCTGGCTTCAGTCCGCCATCTTGTCTCCCCCCACTCCCTCCTCTCCCAGATTCTTGAAACAGACCTTACTCAGTCTGAGCAATATGATATCTGATAATACCATAATAACAGGGGACCTTAACACTCCTCTTACAGAGCTGGACAGATTCTCTAAACAGAAATTAAACAAGGATATAAGAGATTTAAATGAGACCCTAGAACAACTGTGCTTGATAGACACATATAGAACACTCCATCCCAAAGATAAAGAATATACATTCTTCTCATCACCCCAGGGAACATCCTCCAAAATTGATCATATCCTGGGACACAAAAGAAATATCAACAGAATCAAAAGAATTGAAATTTTACCTTGTATCTTCTCAGACCATAAGGCACTAAAGGTGAAACTCAACTCTAACAAAAATGCTTGACCCTACCCAAAGGCATGGAAACTAAACAATTTTCTGTTGAATAACAGATGGGTGCAGGAAGAAATAAAACAGGAAATCATTAACTTCCTTGAGCATAACAACAATGAAGACACAAGCTACCAAAACCTCTGGGATACTGCAAAAGCAGTTTTGAGAGGAAAATTCATCGCTTTAGATGCCTACATTCGAAAAACAGAAAGAGAGCACATCAACAATCTCACAAGAGATCTTATGGAATTGGAAAAAGAAGAACAATCTAAGCCTAAACTCAGTAGAAGAAAAGAAATATCCAAAATCAAATCAGACATCAATGAAATTGAAAACAAAAGAATCATTCAGAAAATTAATGAAACAAGGAGTTGGTTTTTTGAAAAAATAAGTAAAATAGATAAACCATTGGCCAGAATAACGAGGAATAGAAAAGTAAAATCTCTAGTAATCTCAATCAGAAATGATAAAGGGGAAATAACAACTGATCCCACAGAGATACAAGAGATCATCTCTGAATACTACCAGAAACTCTATGCCCAGAAATTTGACAATGTGAAAGAAATGGATCAATATTTGGAATAACACCCTCTCCCTAGACTCAGCCAGGAAGAAATAGAGCTCCTGAACAGACCAATTTCAAGCACTGAGATCAAAGAAACAATAAAAAATCTTCCAACTAAAAAATGCCCTGGTCCAGATGGCTTCACTCCAGAATTCTATCAAACCTTCAAGGAAGAGCTTATTCCTGTACTGCAGAAATTATTCCAAAAAATTGAGGAAGAAGGAATCTTCCCCAACACATTCTATGAAGCAAACATCACCCTGATACCAAAACCAGGAAAAGACCCAAACAAAAAGGAGTATTTCAGACCAATCTGAATCATGAATATAGACGCAAAAATTCTCAAAAAAATCTTAGCCAGTAGATTACAGCTTATCATCAAAAAAGTCATTCATCATGATCAAGTAGGCTTCATCCCAGGGACGCAAGGCTGGTTTAACCTACGCAAGTCTATAAACGTTATCCACCATATTAACAGAGGCAAAAATAAAGATCACATGATCCTCTCAATAGATGCAGAAAAAGCATTTGATAAAATCCAACATCCTTTTTTAATCAGAAGACTGAAGAGTATAGGCATAGGTGGCACATTTCTAAAACTGATTGAAGCTATCTATGACAAACCCACAGCCAATGTTTTACTGAATGGAGAAAAAATGAAAGCTTTTCCTCTTAGAACTGGAACCAGACAAGGTTGTCCTCTGTCACCTTTACTATTCAACGTAGTGCTGGAAGTTCTAGCCAATACAATTAGGCAAGACAAGGAAATAAAGGGAATCCAAATGGGAGCAGAGGAGGTCAAACTCTCCCTCTTTGCTGACGACATGATCTTATACTTAGAGAACCCCAAAGACTCAACCAGAAGACTCTTAAAAGTCATCAAAAAATACAGTAATGTTTCAGGATATAAAATCAATGTCCACAAGTCAGTAGCCTTTGTGTACACCAATAACAGTCAAGATGAGAAGCTAATTAAGGACACAACTCCCTTCACCATAGTCTCAAAGAAAATGAAATACCTAGGAATATACCTAATGAAGGAGGTGAAGGACCTCTATAAAGAAAACTATGAAATCCTCAGAAAGGAAATAGCAGAGGATATTAACAAATGGAAGAACATACCATGCTCATGGATGGGAAGAATCAACATTGTTAAAATGTCTATACTTCCCAAAGCAATCTACCTATTCAATGCCATTCCTATCAAAATACCAACATCGTACTTTTAAGATTTGGAAAAAATGATTCTGCGTTTTGTATTGAACCGGAAAAAACCCCGTATAGCTAAGGCAGTTCTCTGTAACAAAAATAAAGCTGGGGGCATCAGCATACCAGATTTTAGTCTGTACTACAAAGCCATAGTGCTCAAGACAGCATGGTACTGGCACAAAAACAGAGACATAGACACTTGGAATCGAATTGAAAACCAAGAAATGAAACTAACATCTTACAACCACCTAATCTTTGATAAACCAAACAAGAACATACCTTGGGGGAAAGACTCCCTATTCAATAAATGGTGTTGGGAGAACTGGATGTCTACATGTAAAAGACTGAAACTGGACCCACACCTTTCCCCACTCACAAAAATTGATTCAAGATGGATAAAGGACTTAAACATAAGGCACGAAACAATGAAAATCCTCCAAGAAAGCATAGGAAAAACACTGGAAGATATTGGCCTGGGGAAAGACTTCATGAAGAAGACTGCCATGGCAATTGCAACAACAACAAAAATAAACAAATGGGCCTTCATTAAACTGAAAAGCTTCTGTACAGCTATGGAGACAATAACCAAAGCAAAGAGACAACCTACACAATGGGAAAGGATATTAGCATATTTTCAATCAGACAAAAGCTTGATAACTAGGATCTACAGAGAACTCAAATTAATCCACATGAAAAAAGCCAACAATCCCGTATATCAATGGGCAAGAGACATGAATAGAACTTTCTCTAAAGACGACAGATGAATGGCTAACAAACACATGAAAAAATGTTCATCATCTCTATATATTAGAGAAATGCAAATCAAAACAACCCTGAGATATCATCTAATCCCAGTGAGAATGGCCCACATCACAAAATCTCAAAACTGCAGATGCTGGCGTGGATGTGGAGAGAAGGGAACACTTTTACACTGCTGGTGGGACTGCAAACTAGTACAAGCTTTCTGGAAGGAAGTATGGAGAAACCTCAAAGCACTCAAGCTAGACCTCCCATTTGTTCCTGCAATCCCATTACTGGGCATCTACCCAGAAGGAAAGAAATCCTTTTATCATAAGGACACTTGTACTAGACTGTTTATTGCAGCTCAATTTACAATCGCCAAAATGTGGAAACAGCCTAAATGCCCACCAACCCAGGAATGGATTAACAAGCTGTGGCATATGTATACCATGGAATAGTATTCAGCCATTAAAAAAAATGGAGACTTCACATCCTTCATATTAACCTGGATGGACGTGGAAGACATTATTCTTAGTAAAGCATCACAAGAATGGAGAAGCATGAATCCTATGTACTCAATTTTGATATGAGGACAATTAATGACAATTATGGTTATGGGGGGAAGCAGAAAGAGGGAAGGAGGGAGGGGGTGGGGCCTTGGTGTGTGTCACACTTTATGGGGGCAAGACATGATTGCAAGAGGGACTTTACCTAACAATTGCAATCATTGTAACCTGGCTTATTGTACCCTCAATGAATCCCCAACAATAAAAAAAAAAAAGAAAAAAAAATGCCAACTTAGAGCACCCAATATTGCCCTCAGCACCTCCCTATGTAAATGAACAACCTGTGACTTCTGTTATGAAGGCTGTGTTAGAAGGGCATAAAACTGGTGACTAAGTGGGAAGACACTTTGGGGCTTTTTCCAGTTTTGATCACTGATATTCCTCCCGATCCACAACACCATCAAGGGGGCCGACATTTTGATCACCATATGATCACCCTTGTGTTTCTGAAAAATTTGAAACAGCCTGTTGCACAGTATAGTATGCAATCCCCATTTTCTAGAAGTCTGTTACAGGGGCTTGCACAAGAGCAGCAGCTCATTCCTTATGACTGGGACATGACAGCCAGAACTGTTCTTGAGTCTGGACAGTATCTACAGTTCAAAACTTGGTGGAAGGAGGAGGCTGACCTGATGAGTAGCCAAAACCAGCAGAGAGGAGACCTATAACATCATAACAGTGCACTGGTTCTGGTCAGTGGCTGGGGATTCCCAATCAACTTCCTTACGATGACATAGCTGTAGTCCAGACAAGGCTGTGTTGTCTTAGGGCCTGGGAAAAGGTTCAGGCTCCTGGGGATATCTCTAAATCTTTTATTAAGATAACGCAGTTGGGGAATGAACCTTATACTGACTTTCTAGCCCGATTAAAAACTACAGTCAATAAGGTCATTGCCCAGACGGAGCTCAGAGACATGCTTTTCCAAACTTTAGCATTTGAGAATGCTAACTCTGAGTGTCAAAAGGCTGTGCAACCTTTGAGAGCACCAAATGCTCCCTTAGAGAACATATACAGGCATGTGCTGATATAGGAACAGAATTCTACAGGGCTAATTTACTTGCTACTGCTTTAAAAGAAGGGGTCAGTTCATACAGTCCTAAATATCATAACTGTGGAAACTTGAGACATAAGAGAAAAGATTGTTGGAAAGGGAAGAGATATAGCAAAAATAATGACCAAAAGACTTATAGCAAGTGGAAACCCCCTGGGTTGTGTCCCATGTGTAAGA
This sequence comes from Nycticebus coucang, assembly GCF_027406575.1. Taxonomy (NCBI): domain Eukaryota; kingdom Metazoa; phylum Chordata; class Mammalia; order Primates; family Lorisidae; genus Nycticebus; species Nycticebus coucang. Next base: position 133,726,367 of record NC_069804.1, read on the forward strand.
AAGCACCCCATTGGGCGAGTGAGTGCTGCTTTCAGTTCGATAAAAAAGGAACACCTTTACTGCAGGAAAACTAGTAGGCAGGCCCAGCCTGGGGCCCACAGGTAAAGAATACAGGTCTGAGAATGTACTCATTCACCAGCAACTTCACTCTGTTCAGTCTCTTTTACATGCCACCTCAGGCAGTTTTGCTTTCAACTTACCAGCATATGATAATGTCCTTTTGCTTCCCAGCATGGGGACAAAAGAATTGAAAACAGGAGTGTGTGGTCCTCTGCCCCCAGGTACTGTTGGATTACTGCTTGGGAAAAGTGAGTTAGCATCTCAGGGACTGTTCATCCACACAGGTGTTATTGATGGCAATTACTTAGGGGAAATACAGATCATGATCTTGGTAAACCAACCAACTCAAATTTTGGCCACACAAAAGATTGCTCAATTGCTACTTTTGCTGCACATTAATTTACAAGGTACTGGGGAAAAACATACTGGTGAGCCTGGTAAAACAAGCCATATTTTCTGGCAAATGTCTGTCAATAAGAGTAAGCCTCAATTGACTCTTACTCTGAAGGATAAAACCATTACTCACCTGTTAGACACGGGCGCCAATGTTTCGGTTATGGCTCTAAATCAGTGGCCCAGAGAATGGCCAAAGCAAGGTGTTGATATTATCTTTGTTGGCATTGGAACTTTAGATTCAATCTTTCAGAGTATTTTGTCTTTGACCTGCTTGGGGCCTGATAAGCAGAATGATCAAATCTGACCATATATAGCCAACATTGCTATTAACTTATGGGGTCGTGATTTGCTCCAGCAATGGAATGCTGTAGTAACCATACCATCCCCTCATGTTAATTCCTTGCAAATGTCAAATTGAGCATAGAGACCACTGCCCCGAAATATGCTCTCAGGTTATCCTGAAGAGTAGTAATCCAGTGTGGGTGGAGCAGCGGTCGTTAACTATGGAACAGCTGGATGCTTTAAAATTAGTAGTACAGGTACAATTGGAGTAAGGGCATACCAGCCCTTGGAATTCTCGTGTTTTTTTGGGAGAAAACAGACAATTCTCAGGCATTTGGAAAATGCTCACTGACCTTCAAAATGTTAATGAAACAGGGCGGCGCCTGTGGCTCAGTGAGTAGGGCGCCGGCCCCATATGCCGAGGGTGGTGGGTTCAAACCCAGCCCCGGCCAAACTGCAACAAAAAAATAGCCGGGCGTTGTGGCAGGCGCCTGTAGTCCCAGCTGCTCGGGAGGCTGAGGCAAGAGAATCGCGTAAGCCCACGAGTTAGAGGTTGCTGTGAGCCGTGTGACGCCACGGCATTCTACCTGAGGGCAGTACAGTGAGACTCTGTCTCAACAACAACAACAAAAAAAGTTAATGAAACTATTATACCCATGAGACCCCTGCAATTAGGACTTCCTTTACCCTCTATGATTCCTTCCAATTGGTATTTGTATGTTATTGACTTAAAGGATTGTTTTCTTTTTTTTTTTCATTGTTGGGGATTCATTGAGGGTACAATAAGCCAGGTTACGCTGATTGCAATTGTTAGGTAAAGTCCCTCTTGCAATCATGTCTTGCCCCCATAAAGTGTGACACACACCAAGGCCCCACCCCCCTCCCCCTTCCCTCTTTCTGCTTCCCCCCCATAACCTTAATTGTCATTAATAGTCCTCATATCAAAATTGAGTATATAGGATTCATGCTTCTCCATTCTTGTGATGCTTTACTAAGAATAATGTCTTCCACGTCCATCCAGGTTAATACGAAGGGTGTAAAGTCTCCATTTTTTTCATGGCTGAATAGTATTCCATGGTATATGTATACCACAGCTTGTTAATCCATTCCTGGGTTGGTGGGCATTTAGGCTGTTTCCACATTTTGACGATTATAAATTGAGCTGCAATAAACAGTCTAGTACAAGTGTCCTTATGATAAAAGGATTTTTTTCCTTCTGGGTAGATGCCCAGTAATGGGATTGCAGGATCGAATGGGAGGTCTAGCTTGAGTGCTTTGAGGTTTCTCCATACTTCCTTCCAGAAAGGTTGTTCTAGTTTGCAGTCCCACCAGCAGTGTAAAAGTGTTCCCTTCTCTCCACACCCACGCCAGCATCAGCAGTTTTGAGATTTTGTGATGTGGGCCATTCTCACTGGGATTAGATGATATCTCAGGGTTGCTTTGATTTGCATTTCTCTAATATATAGAGATGATGAACATTTTTCATATGTTTGTTAGCAATTTGTCTGTCATCTTTAGAGAAAGTTCTATTCATGTCTCTTGCCCATTGATGTATGGGATTGTTGTTTTTTTTCACGTGGATTAATTTGAGTTCTCTATAGATCCTAGTTATCAAGCTTTCGTCTGATTGAAAATATGCAAATATCCTTTCCCATTGTGTAGGTTGTCTCTTTGCTTTGGTTATTGTCTCCTTAGCTGTACAGAAGCTTTTCAGTTTAATGCAGTCCCATTTGTTTATTTTTGTTGTTGTTGCAATTGCCATGGCAGTCTTCTTCATGAAGTCTTTCCCCAGGCCAATATCTTCCAGTGTATTTCATATGCTTTCTTGGAGGATTTTTATTGTTTCATGCCTTAAATTTAAGTCCTTTGTCCATCTTGAGTCAATTTTTGTGAGTGGGGAAAGGTGTGGGTCCAGTTTCAGTCTTTTACATGTAGACATCCAGTTCTCCCAACACCATTTATTAAATAGGGAGTCTTTCCCCCAAGGTATGTTCTTGTTTGGTTTATCAAAGATTAGGTGGTTGTAAGATGTTAGTTTCATTTCTTGGTTTTCAATTCGATTCCAAGTGTCTATGTCTCTGTTTTTGTGCCAGTACCATGCTGTCTTGAGCACTAAGGCTTTGTAGTACAGACTAAAATCTGGTATGCTGATGCCCCCAGCTTTATTTTTGTTACAGAGAACTGCCTTAGCCATATGGGGTTTTTTCCGGTTCCATACAAAACGCAGAATCATTTTTTCCAAATCTTGAAAGTACGATGTTAGTATTTTGATAGGAATGGCATTGAATAGGTAGATTGCTTTGGAAAATATAGACATTTTAACAATGTTGATTCTTCCCATCCATGAGCATGGTATGTTCTTTCATTTGTTAATATCCTCTGCTATTTCCTTTCAGAGGATTTCATAATTTTCTTTATAGAGGTCCTTCACCTCCTTCGTTAGGTATATTCCTAGGTATTTCATTTTCTTTGAGACTATGGTGAAGGGAGTTGTGTCCTTAATTAGCTTCTCATCTTGACTGTTATTGGTGTACACAAAGGCTACTGACTTGTGGACATTGATTTTATATCCTGAAACATTACTGTATTTTTTGATGACTTCTAGGAGTCTTGTGGTTGAGTCTTTGGGGTTCTCTAAGTATAAGATCATGTCATCAGCAAAGAGGGAGAGTTTGACCTCCTCTGCTCCCATTTGGATTCCCTTTATTTCCTTGTCTTGCCTAATTGTATTGGCTAGAACTTCCAGCACTACGTTGAATAGTAAAGGTGACAGAGGACAACCTTGTCTGGTTCCAGTTCTAAGAGGAAAAGCTTTGAGTTTTACTCCATTCAGTGAAATATTGGCTGTGGGTTTGTCATAGATAGCTTCAATCAGTTTTAGAAATGTGCCACCTATGCCTATACTCTTCAGTGTTCTAATTAGAAAAGGATGCTAGATTTTATCAAATGCTTTTTCTGCATCTATTGAGAGGATCATGTGATCTTTATTTTTGCCTCTGTTAATATGGTGGATAACGTTTATGGACTTGCGTATGTTAAACCAGCCTTGCATCCCTGGGATGAAGCCTACTTGATCATGATGAATGACTTTTTTGATGATAAGCTCTAATCTATTGGCTAGGATTTTGTTGAGAACATTTGCATCTATATTCATGAGTGTGATTGGTCTGAAATTCTTCTTTTTGTTTGGGTCTTTTCCTGGTTTTGGTATCAGGGTGATGTTTGCTTCATAGAATGTGTTGGGAAAGATTCCTTCTTCCTCAATTTTTTGGAATAATTTCTGCAGTACAGGAATAAGCTCTTCCTTGAAGGTTTGATAGAATTCTGGAGTGAAGCCATCTGGACCAGGGCACTTTTTGGTTGGAAGACTTTTTATTGTTTCTTTGATCTCAGTGCTTGAAATTGGTCTGTTCAGGAGCTCTATTTCTTCCTGGCTGAGTCTAGGGAGAGGGTGTGATTCCAAATATTGATCCATTTCTTTCACATTGTCAAATTTCTGGGCATAGAGTTTCTGGTAGTATTCAGAGATGATCTCTTGTATCTCTGTGGGATCAGTTGTTATTTCCCCTTTATCATTTCTGATTGAGGTTACTAGAGATTTTACTTTTCCATTCCTCGTTAGTCTGGCCAATGGTTTATCTATTTTATTTATTTTTTCAAAAAACCAACTCCTTGTTTCATTAATTTTCTGAATGATTCTTTTGTTTTCAATTTCATTGATCTCTGATTAGATTTTGGATATTTCTTTTCTTCTACTGAGTTTAGGCTTAGATTGTTCTTCTTTTTCCAATTCCATAAGATCTCTTGTGAGATTGTTGATGTGCTCTCTTTCTGTTTTTCAAATGTAGGCATCTGAAGCGATGAATTTTTTTCTCAAAACTGCTTTTGCAGTATCCCACAGGTTTTGGTAGCTTGTGTCTTCATTGTTGTTATGCTCAAGGAAGTTAATGATTTCCTGTTTTATTTCTTCCTGCACCCATCTGTTATTCAACAGAAGATTGTTAGTTTCCATGCCTTTGGGTGGGGTTGAGCATTTTTGTTAGAGTTGAGTTCCACCTTTAGTGCCTTATGGTCTGAGAAGATACTAGGTAAAATTTCAATTCTTTTGATTCTGGGTGGCGCCTGTGGCTCAGCGGGTAGGGCGCCGGTCCCATATGCCGGAGGTGGCGGGTTCAAACCCAGCCCCGGCCAAATTAAAAAAAAAAAAAAAAAAAAAAAGATGCTCAATTCTTTTGATTCTGTTGATATTTGTTTTGTGTCCCAGGATATGATCAATTTTGGAGGATGTTCCATGGGGTGGTGAGAAGAATGTATATTCTTTATCTTTGGGATGGAGTGTTCTATATGCGTCTATCAAGCACAGTTGTTATAGGGTCTCATTTTAGTCTCTTATATCCTTGTTTAATTTTTGTTTAGAGGATCTGTCCAGCTCTGTAAGAGGAGTGTTAAGGTCCCCTGTTATTATGGTATTATCAGATATCATATTGCTCCGACTGAGTAAGGTCTGCTTCAAGAATCTGGGAGCATTTAAATTTGGTGCATAGATATTTAGAATTGAAATGTCTTCTTGTTGTAGTTTTCCCTTGACCAATATAAAGTTACCATCTTTGTCTTTTTTGACTTTAGTTGCTTTAAATCCACATGTATCTGAAAATAAGATTGCAATTCCTCTTTTCTTCTGAATTCCATTTGTCTGAAAAATTGTCTTCCAACCCTTGACTTGGAGCTTTAATTTGTCTTTTGAAGCCAGGTGTGTTTCTTGCAGACAGCAAATGGATGGCTTGTGTTTTTTAATCCAGTCAACCAATCTATGTCTCTTCAGTGGGGAATTCAAGCCATTAACATTTATTGAGATAATTGATAAGTGTGGTAGTATTCTATTCGTCTTATTTGGTGAGAGTCCATTGCTTAGTTTTATCTTTTGCATCAGTGTGGAGGTTAGGTTCTGTCCTTTGATTTCTGAGTTCTTAGTTTGCTGCTGATGCATTGTGGTGGTCAGTGTGCAGAACAGGTTGAAGTATTTCCTTTAGAGCTGGTCTTGTTGTGGCGAATTTCCTCAATGTTTTTATATCCGTAAATGTTTTGATTTCTCCATCAATTTTGAAGCTTAGCTTAGCAGGGTACAGAATTCTGGGCTGAAAATTGTTCTGTTTAAGTAGATTAAAGGTAGATGACCATTGTCTTCTTGCTTGGAACGTTTCATTAGAGAAGTCTGCGGTCACTCTGATGGATTTGCCCCTGTGGGTCAACTGGCGCTTACTCCTGGCAGCTTGCAGAGTCTTTTCTTTTGTCTTGAATTTGGACAGGTTCATCACAATGTGTCTTGGAAAAGCTCGTTTAGAGTTGAGGCGACCTGGGGTCCGATAGCCCTCTGAAAGCAGTGTGTCAGAATCTTTGGTGATGTTTGGGAAATTTTCTTTTATACGATTCTCTAGTATGGCTTACATTCCTCTGGGCCATTCTTCTTCCCCTTCTGGAATTCATATAACTCTTATGTTGGAACGCTTCATGAAGTCCCATAATTCTGACAGTGTACCTTCTGCTTTCTCTCTATTCTTTTCTGCCTCTTTTACTGAGTTATCTCAAAAACTTTGTCTTCTACCTCTGAAATTCTTTCTTCTGCATGATCTAACCTGTTGCTGATACTTTCCATTGCATCTTTAAGTTCCCTAATTGACTGTTTCAGTTCCTTCAGCTCTGCTATATCCTTTTTATATTCTTCATATCGTTCATCTCTGATTTGATTCTGTTTTTGGATTTCCTTTTGGTTATTTTCCACTTTATTAGCAGTTTCCTTCATTGTTTCCATCATTTCTTTCATTGTTTTCAACATGTGTATTCTAAATTCCCTTTCTGTCATTCCTAACATTTCTTTATAGGTGGAATCCTCTGCAGTATCTACCTCATGGTCCCTTGGCGGGGTTGTTCTGGACTGGTTCTTCATGTTGCCTGGAGTTTTCTGCTGATTCTTCCTCATGAGTGGTTTCTTTTATCTGTTTCCTTGCCTTAATTTTCCTCTCACTTCCTCTTGCTCTTTAAGTTATCGTGCCTGTGGATCTGTGTGCCAAGACTGGTCTCCCTCTGCGCCCGAGGGTTATGGCTGCAAGGCGGCTCAGACCCCACCCTTAGGCTACTTGGTCACTGGGCTAACAGCTCCCACCCAATTCTAGCTCTGCGACCCTGAGGGGGGAGCTTGCTGGGGCATATCGCTCACAATGGCTCCCTGTGACCCAGAGCCAAACACTATTAGCTCCGTCTGGCTCAGCGGCTCAGACTGGGGCCCTAGACAAAGGCCAAAGTTCTCCGCACTCCCGCTCAGGCTCTCCCCAAGGCAGTTCAACTGAGTGCCAAGTCCAAAGACACCAAAACAGTTCATAGGTAAGGCCTTTCTGGTTGCAGTCTCGCTGCTACTGAACTTACAGTTGCGGGCGGGTTTAGACAGATTGAACACACGCGACCATTTGCCGGTTTTCCACTGTTTTAGTCCTCCTCTTGGGGTCCAGAAGTCTCTTGCTGACTCCCTGTATCCTTGCAGGGGTGATGGTAGGCAGATCCCACCAGCCAGAGATGCCTGGAGTCCTATCTCCCCAGACTCACGGTGCCCAGATGCAAGGAAGCTGTTACTCGGCTGCCATCTTGCTCCGCCTCTCAATTCTTAAGTTTTTTAAAGAGATGAGGTCTTACTATGCTGCACAGACTAGTCTCAGCCTCACAAAATGCTGGGATTACAAAAGTAAGCCACTGCACCCAGCACCTCAGCTCTTATCCTGAGGATCATGTCAAGGCAAACAAAAAGTGGGATAGGTTCAGGCCCAAGAAAGTGGTCACAAAATCTAAATTTTCATGTCTTCCTGAAAAGAAAGTTGTGGTGGTTTTGATTTTTTTTTTTTTAACATTCCCTGGCTCCTGATCTGAGTGGAAGTGTTTTCAATTTTACTCCATTCAATATGATATTGGCTGTCGTTTTGCTGTAGATGACCTCTATCAGTTTAAGAAATGTTCTTTCTCTACCTATTTTCTTAAGCATGCTGATCAAGAAAGGATGCTGGATATTATCAAAATCTTTTTCTGCATCAATTGAGAGAATCATATGGTCTTTGTTTTTAATTTGTTTATGTGATGTATCGTATTTATAGATTTACATATATTGAACCATCCTTTGGACACTGGGATGAAACCCACCTAGTCGTCGTGATGTATAATTTGTTTGATCTGTTGTTGGATTTTGTTTGCTAGGATCTTACTGAATATTTTTCCATCAATATTCATTAGAGATATTGGTCTATAACTTTCTTTTCTTGTTGAGTCTTTTCCTGATTTGGGTATTAGGGTGATATTTGCTTCATAGAATGTGTTGGGAAGTAGTCCTTCTTTTTCTATGTTTTGGAAAAGTTTAAGTAATACAGGTACTAGTTCCTCTTTAAAGGTTTGGTAGAATTTTGATGTGAAGCCATCTGGTCCCGGGCTTTTCTTTTTGGGGAGATTTCTTATAGTTGATGCTATTTCAGAACTTGTTATATGTTTGCTCAACATTTCCACTTCTTTTTACATTTTTTATTTTTACATATACATGTGTTATTAGGTTTCCATTTTTTTGTCTTCACAAAATTAAGAAGGCTTAAAATTTAATAACAGTAACAATGTTTAAGACAATGACTAGAAACTAAAACCTCATAAAGAATGAATGAACATAAATACATTCAGAAAAGGAATCAATTGCTACATTGAAATATTAAGCAACAATAATAACACTAATGATGCAAAGAAAGTAACATTCACATTGTCAAATAAGAGTATGTCTATTATAGAATGCTTTGACTCTGAGATTCAGCATGGAGTCATCAGTTAACTTCTTCTTATTATTTTTTTAAGTCTCAAAAAATAGACAACTAATATTTATAAATAAAAGTAAAAGATAATTTCAAAAAACAGATCATGCCAAATCTTATAGACAATAGAAAAAGAGGAAATACTTCAAAATCATTCTACTTGATGTGGGTACACCTGATATTAAAATTGGAGAAATATATTATTATAAAAGGGAAATTACAAACATATGTCACTTATAAATGAGGATGCAATATCCTAAACAACATATTAACAATTTGAATTAAAAATTAATTTTTAAGTAATGTACTTTGGTCAAAATTAAATCCAGTTTATGTGAAAATTAATCACTATTTTCTTTTCTAGTTTTTTTGCTTTTCCTTTCCCTCATCCCCACCCTCCTTTTCTATCTGGTCTCACCTTCCCCCATGCCACATCATGGCATTAATTGTGATTAATTGTCTTCATACCAAAATTGAATACACAGGATTCATACTTTTCCATTCCTGTGATGCTTCTCTAAGAATAATGTGTTCCACCTCCATCCAGGTTAGTACAAATGCTGCAAAATCTCCATTTTTTTATGGATGAATAATATTCCATGGTATACATATACCACAGCTTAGCAATACATTCCTGGGTTGAAGGGCATGTAGGTAGTTTCCACATTTTGGCAATTGTAAATTGGGCTGCGATAAACAGCCTAGTACAAGTGCCTTTAAAATAAAAGGTTTTTTTTTTTTTTTTCCTTTCTGGATAGATGCTCAGTAATGGGATTGCAGGATCAAATGGGACGTCTAGGTTGAGTTCCTTGAGGTTTCTTCATACTTCCTTCCAAAAAGGTTATGTTAGTTTGCAGTCCCACCAGCAGTGTAAAAGTGTTCATTTCTCTCCACATCTGTGCCAGCATCTGCAGTTTTGAGATTTTGTGATACAGGCCATTCTCACTGGGGTTAGGTGATATCTCAGGGTGTTTTTAATATGCATTTCTCTAATAATTAGGGATTATGAGCATTTTTTCATATGTTTGCTGGCAATTTGTCTGTTGTCTTTAGAGAAGATTCTATTCATTTCTCTTCCCCATTGATGTATGGGATTGTTAGTTTTTTCCTTGTGGATTAATTGAAGTTCTGTATAGATCCTGGTTATTAAGCATTTTTTGATTGAAAATATGCAAATATCCTTTCCCATTGGATAGGTTATCCTTTGGTAGTTGTCTCCTTGGCTGTACAGAAGACTTTCAGTTTAGAAATAGACAATCTAAGATAGCAGCCGAGTAATAGCCTCCCTGCAACAGGGCATGGTGAGTGTGGTGAGATAAGAATCCAGGCATCTCTGGCTGGTGGGATCTGCCTATAACCATCCCTTTGAGGATACAGGGAGTCAGCAAGGGACTTCTGGACCCCAAGAGGAGGACAAAAACAGTGGAAAACTGGCAAGTGGTTGCGTGTGTCCAATCGACCTAGTCCCACCAGCAGCCGTAAGTACAAGCAGCAGTGAGACTGCAAACCGGAAAGGCCTTACCTGTGAACTGTTTCAGTGTTTTTGGACTTGGCATTCAGTTGGACTGCCTTTGGGGAGAGCTTGGGCAGGAGAGCGGAGCAATTTGGGCATTGTCTTGGGCCCCAAACTGGGCCACTGAGCCGGACGAAGCTGATGGTGTTCGGCTATGGGCCACAGGGAGCCATTGTGAGACAACAGCCCCAGCAAGCTCCGCCCTCAGGGTCGCAGAGCAAGGATCGGGCAGGAGCTAGCAACCTAGGGACTGAGAAGCCTAAAGGTGGGGACTGAGCTACCTTACAGCCTTAACCCTCAGGGGCAGAGTGAGATCAGTTTTGGCACACTGGAGCCTCGGGCTGTACCCTGGATAGAGTGTCGTGGTGTCACACCTCATAGCAACCTCAAACTCCTGGGATTGGCACAGCCCGGACCTCCATAAGAGCTTTGCCGCGACGCCTGACCCACCACCCCAGGCCACCAGGCCTCTGCATGCCCTGACATGGAACTGTGGGAGCCATGCAACCCTGCGTCCTCCCTCCTGTACCCTTCCTGTCTCCACACTGGCCTGTTCATCTGCCCAGGGACTCCAGTAGCCATGTGCCCTCTGGAGCCCTCCCTGCCTCTGTGCAGAGACCTTCTCCTGGCCAGAGACTGCTGGAGCCTTGGGCTCTCTCTGCCAAAGTCACTGGGCACCAGGCACTCCCAGAACCATGTGCACCACCTCCCAGCCTGTTGCTATATATGGGTGTATCATACTCCGGAGCTGCTTGCACAAACAGAACTCCCTGGCTGGGGCAGCCCCAGAGGAACTACACAGGGCAACTTCCTACAAAGATCCAGCAACAATAGAGCGATCCCGCTGCGGTATAAACTTGTAGAAACACCTCCACAACTCTGAGGATGGCCAGAGGCAACGGGGAAAAACAATTATGAGGTGAAATCAACAGAAAAACTCTGGCAATATGAATAGTCAGAGTACATCAACTCCCTGAAAGATCAATGGGGCAGACACAGCACAAGATCCCATGCAAAAACAAATAGCTGAGATGTCAGAAATCAAATTCAGAATCTGGATAGCAAATAAGAAGGAATTAGAATTCCAAGCAGTAATCCAAAACATATCTCAAGATTCAACGAATTCAAAGACCAAATGACCAAAGATTTTGACACATTGAGACAAGAAGTTGCAGCCCTCAAAGATCTGAGAAACGCAGTAGAATTCCTCAGTAACAGAATGGAGCAAGCAGAAGAAAGGATTTCGGACATTGAAGACAAAGTTTTCAAATGCTCCCAAACTCTCAAAGAGGAAGATAAATGGAGGGCAAAAACAGATCACTCTCTCAGAGAGCTCTGGGATAATTAGAAGAAAACAAATATTCATCTTATAGGGATCCCCGAAAGTGACGAAGTGGCTTTACAAGGCACAGAGTCTCTTCTCCATGAGATTATGAAGGAGAACTTTCCAGACATGCCAAGCGACTCTGAAATTCATTTAGCAAACAGTTTTAGAACTCCAGCACAACTCAACCCAAACAAGACATCCCCCAGACACATCATAATCAACTTCAATAAAGTTAATATGAAGGAGAAAATTCTGAAAGCAGCCAGAAGAAAAAAAACCATCACCTACAAGGGCAAGAATATTAAAATAACTGCAGATCTCTCTGCTGAAAACTTTCAAGCTAGAAGAGGATGGTCATTGACTTTTATTTTCCTAAAACAAAATAACTTTCAACACAGGATCCTGTACCCAGCTAAACTGAGTTTCATTTATGATGGAGAAAATAATACTTCAGGGCGGCACCTGTGGCTCAGTGAGTAGGGCACTGGCCCCATATGCCAAGGGTGGAGGGTTCAAACCCAGCCCCGGCCAAACTGCGACAGCAACAACAAAAAAAAATAGCCGGGCGTTGTGGCGGGCGCCTGTAGTCCCAGCTGCTCGGGAGGCTGAGGCAAGAGAATCGCGTAAGCCCAAGAGTTAGAGGTTGCTGTGAGCTGTGTGACGCCACGGCACTCTACCCGAGGGTGGTACAGTGAGACTCTGTCTCTACAAAAAAAAAGAAAAGAAAATAATACTTCAATGACAATCACATGTTGAAGAAATTTGCGATAACTAAACCAGCTCTCCAGGATATTCTCAGACCTATCCTCCATAAAGACCAGCATAATCCTCCACCACAAAAGTAAACCCACCCAGAAAATTGTGATCAAATCCCAACTTCCACAGTCGCAAAATGATTAAAAATGTCCACTGTACTCTCAAAAGGCTTATCAATATTCTCAATTAATGTGAATGGTTTAAATTGTCCTCTAAAGAGGCACAGGTTGGCTGACTAGATACAAAAACTCAAGCCAGGTATCTGCTGCATACAAGAATCGTATCTTACATTAAAAGAAAAATTTAGACTCAAGGTGAAAGGATGGTCATCTATACTCTAGGCAAATGGAAAGCAGAAATAAGCAGGCGTTGCAATCCTATTCACAGACACAATAGGCTTTAAACCAACCGAAATAAGGAAGCATAAGGATGGACACTTCATATTTGTTAAAAGTAATACTCAATATGATGAGATTTCAGTTATTAATATTTATGCACCCAACAAGAATTCACCTCAATTTATAAGAGAAACTGTAAGAGACATGAGCAACTTGATTGCCTCCACTTCCATAGTAGTTGGAGATTTTAAAACCCCTTTAGCAGTGCTGGATAGATTCCCCAAGAACAAACTAAGCAAGGAAATTTGAGATTTAAACTTAACCATTCAACATCTGGACTTAACAGACATCTACAGAACATTTCATTCCCCCCAAAACTGAATACACATTCTTCTCATCAGCCCATGGAATGTACTTCAAAATCAACCACATCCTAGGCCACAAATCTAACCTCAGAAAATTTTAAAAAATAGAAATTATTCCTTGCATCTTCTCAGACCATCATAGAATAAAAGTTGAACTCAATAACAACAGGAATCTGCATACCCATACAAAAACATGGAAGCTATAGCCAGGCATTGTGGCGGGTGCCTGTAATCCCAGCTACTGGGAGGCTGAGGCAAGAGAATCGCCTAAGTCCAGAAGTTGGAGGTTGCTGTGAGCTGTGTTGACACCACGGCAGGCAACAAAGTGAGACTCTGTCTCTAAAAAAAAAAACATGGCAGCTAAATAACCTAATGCTGAAGGATAGATGGGTTATAGACGAGATTAAGAAGGAAATCACCAAATTTTTGGAAAAAAACAACAATGAAGACATGAATTATCAGAACCTCTGGGATACTGCAAAGGCAGTCCTAAGAGGGAAATTTACAGCACTGCAAGCCTTCCTCAAGAAAACAGAAAGAGTGGAAGTTAATAACTTAATGGGACATCTCAAGCAACTGGAGAAGGAAGAACACTCCAACCCCAAACCCAGCGGATAAAAGAAATACCCAAAATCAGAGCAGAATTAAATGAAATTGAAAACAAAAGAATTATATAACAGATCAATAAATCTAAAAGTTGGTTTTTTGAAAAGATTAATAACATAGATAAACCCTTGGCCACCCTAACCAGGAAAAAAAGAGTAAAATCTCTAATTCAATCAATCACAAATGGTAAAGATGAAATAACAACAGACCCCTCAGAAATTCAAAAAATCCTTAACGATTACTACAAGAAACTCTACTCTCAGAAATATGAAAATCTAAAAGAAGTCAACCAATACCTGGAAGTACGCCACCTACCAAGACTTAGCCAGAATGAAGTGGAAATGTTGAACAGGCTTATATCAAGTTCTGAAATAGCATCAACTATACAAAATCTCCCTAAAAAGAAAAGCCTAGGACCAGATGGCTTTACGTCGGAATTCTACCAAACCTTTAAAGAAGAACTAGTACCTATATTACTAAACCTCTTCCAAAATATAGAAAAAGAAGGAATATTACCCAACACATTCTACAAAGCAAACCAGGGAAAGACCCCACAAGACAAGAAAATTATAGACCAATATCACTAATGAATATTGACGCTAAAATACTCAATAAGATCCTAACAAACAGAATCCAGCAACACATCAAAAAAATTATACAGGAGAGGCAGAGCATAATGGCGGACAGGACGGACATGTAGCCCACCTCTCCCAAGCCATCAAGTGAGAGGAAGGGCGGTCTGGACCTTCCCCATGTGTGAATTATTGGTGTGGACGGACAGCTGGAGATGCTTAGCGAATTGGTGGATTACTACCCCGTTTCCCCAAAAATAAGACATTCTCCGAAAATAAGACCTACTTACAGGAAAGATAAGACGTCCCCTGAAAATAAGACCTAGCACATCTTTTGGAGCACACCTTGAAATAAGACACTGTCTTATTTTCAGGGAAACAGGGTATATATGAGGGGTAATTTAAAACCACAGACTGTTGTAGAGATTCTTCCCTGCTTGGCCGTGCTGGCCAGCAGGCCCCTCCCTTACAGAGGACAGCAGCTTGCAAATGCTGACAAAACCCAATTGACGAATATTTATTCCTGAACTGAGGGAGGCATCCAAAATGAGAGCCACTCAAAACCACGAGGAGCTGGGCAACATGATGGAAAACTGAAGGGAAGCGATCCCGCCCGGGAAACAGACATTTTGAACTACCAAAAGGGCGGGCACCTTCCCCCAGTCCAGGAGTGATTGAATAGCATTCGTGGTGGAGAATGTGGGAGGGGCCTGGTGGTTCAGGCTGCGCAGCGAACTAGCGGGTCCCGATCAAAAAGGGAAACTCTGAACCATAAAACTCAGGATAAGGTCCCCGACCGCTCCAGCTGCAGAAACCGTCTACAGCTGCAGAACCCACCAGCAACCACGGGAACCCAGAAGCACCCTCCCCTACAGCCGATTGCAGTTGCCAGTTTGCAGGAGAAACTGGGAGCAGAGTGGAAAGATTTGAGAAGTGTGGACTCCTGCACTGAGTGGGAAGTCCAGTTGTGAGTGCTCTATAGAGCAGAACAGCCGAGGTTACACAACACTTAGGTGCCAAACTTTTACAGAAACTCCAAAATGGCGATCGGCCATGGAAGGTGGTTACCATGGTAACAGTATAAACTGTAAATCCGGTATAAGCCTGGAAACCACTCACAGCTCACCGGGTGTCCAGAAAGTATATTGCAGTGTGAATATATTCCTAAGAAACTTGATCCCTACATCATACATATAGATGTATATTTCTACATACAAGAATAATATTTTTGTGGTTGGTGCCTTTTTTTTTCTTTTCTCTTTTTCTCTTCTTTTTTTTTTTGTTTGTTTTGTTCTGTTTTTTCCTCACCATTTTCTTGGAGGAGGTTTTGTTAATTTTTTATTATTACTTTTTATATAGATATATTTTTAATATATTTTTTATATATTTAATTTATCCGTTCTTCTCTTTTAACTTTTCTACAAACACCACTTTTTTCTTTTTCTTTTTCTTTTCAATTATTTTATGATTATCACTATTTTTATTGCAGATGTTTTTATGTTGCTGTTGTCATGGGTGTTGTCTGTACGTCTATGTGTCTCCATCTCTTTCTGTATCTATGGGCTTGTGTGTCTGGTAGCCTTTGTATCTGTTTATTTGCTCATTAGCTCTCAAGGAGCTTGGTGTTATGACCTGCAACTCTGAGCTCCCAGAACTCCCCTCCACTCTCACTCTGAGGTCTGGAGGCCTGCCCCCCAGGAGTCCCAGTTCTTGGGTGATTTCTCAGGAGGTGTGGACAGGATCTGGACTGCAGCTGGACAGTGCTGATTCTGCAGCACAGGAGTGAGGAGATGACGGTCGGCTAAGAGGGAATCACGCCGGAGCGGCGGTGCCCTGAAGTACAGAGCAGCAGCAGTCTTTAGCAATAACAAGGCCCACTCCCAGATATCCCGGAGCCACTCCTCCTGTCTCCCTGGGCAACCAGATGAGGCCGGGCATCTTCACAGATGGCAACCACCATGGAACAGACCTGAGACTGAAACACAGGCCCCATGAGTAAAGGGTTTGCCTGAGGCGGTACTGGCCTGGGGGAAATGTGGGGAATAGAAAATGCACACGCAGAGCCAGGAAACTCCCAGGGCAGGGCTGATACAGAGGACTGCTTTACTGAGCCTAAGATGCACCCGGCCCTCAGGAGATCATCAGCCTATAGACAAAGGAGGCCAAGAGTGTACAGCTGACAACTAATCGGGCTGCGAATACAAACCTGCAGGAGTAAAGATAGGGCCTGAGGCACAGGTTCTGGGAACTCAAATCAGCCTCTCCTCTGCAGAGGAATTTAGCAGGGTCAGAAACAAACTCCCACAGGGTTCTTCTCTTCAGCCAGTAACATATACTAAGGGTGGGACTGGAACTGAGTGAACACCCCAGCCTCCATCAAGTGCCCAAAGTTGACAGGCCTCACCACCCCCTGCTGGAGAGAGGCAGAGAACAGCAGCCTGGATGAGCAGATACAGACTTCCCTGCGATTTAGGCAGGTGCAAACCTCTGGAGTATCTGCCCACTGCAGACAACTGACTGGGTCACAGCCCTGTGGGGCTAGCAGTGACTGGGTGTGACAGAGCTGCATGGTGTGGAAGGAGGCATCAACCTTCCCAAACTGATCTATTTGCTCTGTGGCTCCACCTGACTCCACGCAGCACTGGAACAAGCCATATCAGAGTAGTCAACCAAACCACTGTGATACAGTTCCCAGAGACCTCTTAAACTCTCCCACCTGAGACAGGTGCGGACTGAGACAATTTATTTGGACCCTTTGAACTGAGCTAATTGTCTGAGGACAATTCGGGTGGTGCCTTGGGTGTGTGGTTGTAGGAAGGTTTGATTTTCCATTTCCAATTGTTGCCTTGTTGGGCGGGGTGACTTAATTGCTGATATTTCTCCACAGCTGAGAATTCAACCCAGAGTAACTATTTCACTAGGGTTGAACAGAAACCAGGTGAAAACAAGACAGAACCACTTAGTCCCACCACACCTAACAGGGCCCCAGTTGCTCAGGTCACAGCACTGTACGGGTCCTTGACAAAGCTCCAGGGGAAAAATGAAAGGGAGTAAAACAATCATGGGGGTGAATCAGCGGAAAAACTCTGGTAACATGAATAACCAGAATAAATCAACCCCCTCCCCCCACCAAGGAAAGATATGGCAGATGTAAGTGAAGATCCCATTCACAAACAACTGGCTGAGTTGTCAGAAATCGAATTCAGAATTTGGATTTCAAACAAGATTAATAAAATGGAATTAGAAATTCAAGGAGAAATTCAAAAGTTGTCTCAAGAATTTAATGAATTTAAACACAAAACCACAAAAGATTTAGACACACTGAAGCAAGAATTTGCAGCCCTCAAAGATCTGAAAAATACAGTAGAATCCCTCAGTAACAGAGTGGAGGAAGCAGAAGAAAGGATTTCTGACATTGAAGACAAAGCCTTTGAATGCTCCCAAACTCTCAAAGAGGAAGAGAAACGGAGAACAAAAACGGATCATTCTCTCAGAGAGCTCTGGGATAATTCGAAGAAGGGTAACATCCGAATCATTGGAATCCCTGAAACCGATGAAGTGGCCTCGCTAGGCACAGAGGCTCTTCGCCATGAAATTATGAAAGAGAATTTTCCAGACATGCCAAGAGATGCTGAAATTCAGATAGCAGACACTTTCAGAACCCCAGAATGACTCAACATCAATCAGACATGCCCCAGACATATCATAATGAACTTCACTAAAGTTAATATTTAGGAGAAGATTCTCAAAGCAGCCAGACATAAGAAAGCCATTACCTACAAAGGGAAGAATATTAGAATGACTGAAGATCTCTTTGCTGAAACTTTTCAAGCCAGAAGAGGGTGGTCATCAACTTTTAATCTACTAAAGCAAAATAACTTTCAACCCCGGAACCTGTATCCAGCTAAACTGAGTTTCATTTATGATGGAGAAATTAAATACTTTAATGACATTCATATGTTGAAATTTGCCATAACCAAACCAGCTCTTCAGGATATCCTCAGACCAATCCTCCATAATGACCAACCCAATCCTCTACCACAAAAGTAAACTCACTCAGAAAATTTTGATCGAACTCCAACTTCCACACTGGCGAAAGGACTAAAAATGTCCACTGGACTTTTGAAAACTCGATACCCAAAATTTTACCAGAATTATCAATAATCTCCTTCAATGTGAACGGATTAAACTGTCCTCTAAAGAGACATAGGTTAGCTGACTGAATACAAAAACTCAGGCCAGATATTTGTTGCATACAAGAATCACATGTTAACTTAAAAGACAAATATAGACTCAGGGTGAAAGGATGGTCACCCATATTTAAGGCAAATGGTAATCAGAAAAAAGCAGGTGTTGCAATTTTATTTGCAGATACAATAGGCTTTAAACCAACAAAAGTAAGGAAGGATAAGAATGGTCACTTCATAATTGTCAAGGGTAATACTCAATATGATGAGATTTCAATTAATAATATCTATGCACCCAACCAGAATGCACCTCAATTTATAAGAGAAACTCTAACAGACATGAGCCACTTGATTTCCTCCAGCTCCGTAATAGTCAGAGATTTCAACACTCCTTTGGCAGTGTTGGATCGATCTTCCAATAAGAAGCTGAGCAAAGAAATTTTAGATTTAAACCTAAACATCCAACACTTGGGTTTAGCAGGCATCTACAGAACATTTCATCCCAAGAAAAGTGAGTACACATATTTCTCATCAGCCCACGGAACTTACTCCAAAATTGATCACAACTTAGGCCACAATTCTAACCTTAGTAAATTTAAAGGAATGGAAAATATTCCCTGCATCTTCTCGGACCACCATGGAATAAAAGTTGAACTCAGTAACAACAGAAATATGCAAACTCATACAAAAACATGGAAGTTAAATAACCTTTTGATGAAAGATAGCTGGGTCAGACATGAGATCAAGAAGGAAATTGCCAAATATTTGGAACAAAACAACAATGAAGACACGAATTATCAGAACCTCTGGGATACCGCAAAGGCAGTCCTAAGAGGGAAATTTCTAGCACTGCAAGCCTTCCTCAAGAGAATGGAAAGAGAGGAAGTTAACAAGTTAATGGGACATCTCAAGCAACTGGAAAAGGAAGAACATTCCAACCCCAAACCCAGTAGAAGAAAATAAATAACCGAAATGAGAGCAGAATTAAATGAATTTGAAAACAAAAGAATTATACAACACATCAATAAATCAAAAAGTTGGTTTTTTGAAAAGGTCCCGAAAATAGATAAACCTTTGGCCAACCTAATCAGGAAAAAAAGGGATAATCTCCAATCTCATCAGAAACGACAAAGATGAAAAAACAACAGACTCCTCAGAAATTCTAAAAATCCTTAATGAATATTACAAGAAACTTTATTCTCAGACATATGAAACTCTGAACGAAACTGACCAATACTTGGAAGCACATCACCTTCCAAAACTTAGGCAGAATCAAGTGGAAATGTTGAACAAGCCCATATCAAATTCTGAAATAGCATCAACCATACAAAACCTACCTAAATAGAAAAGCCTGGGACCAGATGGTTTCACCTCAGAATTCTACCAAACGTTAAAGAGGAATTTGTACCTATATTACTCAAACTATTCCAAAAGGTAGAAAAAGAAGGAAGACTACCCAACATGTTCTATGAAGCAAACATCACCCTGATCCCCAAACCAGGAAAAGACCCAACAAGAAAAGAAAATTATAGACCAATATCACTAATGAATATAGATGCAAAAATATTTAACAAGATCCTAACAAACAGAATCCAGCAACACATCAAACAAATTATACCATCATGACCAAGTCGGTTTTATCCCAAGGTCTCAAGGCTGGTTCAATATCTGTAAATCTAAAAGTATAATTCAGCACATAAACAAATTAAAAAACAAAGACCATATGATTCTCTCAATCAATGCAGAAAAAGCTTTTGATAATATCCAGCATCCCTTCATGATCAGAACACTTAAGAATATTGGTATACAAGGGACATTTCTTAAACTGATAGAGGCCATCTCCAGCAAACCCACAGCCAATATCACATTGAATGGAGTTAAATTGGAATCATTTCCACTCAGATCAGGAACCAGACAAGGCTGTCCATTGTCTCCATTGCTCTTTAACATTGTAAGGGAAGTTTTAGCCACCGCAATTAGGGAAGAAAAGGCGATCAAGGGTATCCACATAGGGTCAGAAGAGATCAAACTTTCGCTCTTCGCAGATGATATGATTGTTTATCTGGAAAACACTAGGGACTCTACTACAAAACTCTTAGAAGTGATCAAGGAATACAGCAGCATCTCAGGTTACAAAATCAACATTCATAAATCGATAGCCTTTATATATACTAACAATAGTCAAGTTGAAAAAAACAGTTAAGAACTCTATCCCATTCACAGTAGTGCCAAAGAAGATGAAATATTTGGGAGTTTATCTAACAAAGGACGTGAAAAATCTCTATAAAGAGAACTATGAAACTCTAAGAAAAGAAATAGCTGAAGATGTTCACAAATGGAAAAACATACCATGCTCATGGCTGGAAAGAATCAACATCGTTAAAATGTCCATTCTACCCAAAGCAATATATAATTTCAATGCAATGCCTATGAAAGCTCCACTGTCATACTTTAAAGATCTTGAAAAAACAACACTTCGTTTTATATGGAATCAGAAAAAACCTTGAATACCCAAGACATTACTCAGAAATAAAAACAAAGCAGGAGGAATCACTCTACCAGACCTCAGACTGTACTACAAATCGATAGTGATCTAAACAGCATGGTACTGGCACAAAAACAGAGAAGTAGATGTCTGGAACAGAATAGAGAACCAAGAGATGAATCCAGCTACTTAGCGTTTTTTAATCTTTGACAAGCCAATTAAAAACATTCAGTGGGGAAAAGATTCCCTATTTAACAAATGGTGCTGGGTGAACTGGCTGGCAACCTGTAGAAGACTGAAACTGGACCCACACCTTTCACCATTAACTAAGATAGACTCTCACTGGATAAAAGATTTAAACTTAAGACATGAAGCTATAAAAATACTAGAAGTGATTGTAGGGAAAACTCGTGAAGAAATCCGCCTGGGTGAGTATTTTATGAGGAGGACCCCCCCCGGGCAATTGAAGCAGCTTCAAAAATACACTACTGAGACTGATTAAAGTAAAAAGCTTCTGCACAGCCAAGAACACAGTAAGTAAGGCAAGCAAACAGCCCTCAGAATGGGAGAAGATATTTGCAGGTTATGTCTCCCACAAAGGTTTAATAACCAGAATCCACAGAGAACTCAAACGTATAAGCAAGAAAAGAACAAGTGATCCCATCACAGGCTGGGCAAGGGATTTGAAGAGAAACTTCTCTGAAGAAGACAGGTGCACGGCCTACAGACATATAAAAAAATTTCTCATCATCTTTAATCATCAGAGAAATGCAAATCAAAATACTTTGAGATATCATCTAACTCCAGTAAGATTAGCCTACATCACAAAATCCCAAGACCAGAGATGTTGGCGCGGATGTGGAGAAAAGGGAACACTTCTACACTACTGGTGGGTATGCAAATTAATACATTCCTTTTGGAAAGATAAATGGAGAACACTTAGAAATCTAAAAATAGATCTGCCATTCAATCCTATAATTCCTCTACTAGGCATGTACCCAGAAGACCAAAAATCAGATTGTAACAAAGGTATTTGTACCAGAATGTTTATTGCAGCCCTATTCATAATTGCTAAATCATGGAAAAAGCCCAAGTGCCCATCGATCCACGAATGGATTAATAAATTGTGGTACATGTACACCATGGAATATTATGGAGCGTTAAAGAAAGATGGAGACTTTACCTCATTCATGTTTACGTGGATGGAGCTGGAACATATTCTTCTAAGTAAAATATCTCAAGAATGGAAGAAAAAGTATCCAATGTACTCAGCCCTACTGTGAAACTAATATATGGCTTTCACATGAAAGCTATAACCCAGTTACAACCTAAGAATAGGGGGAAGGGGAAAGGGAGGGGAGGGAGTGGGGAGGTGGGCAGAGGGAGGAGGATTAGTGAGATTACACCTGCAGTGCATCTTACTAGGGTATATGTAAAACTTAGTAAATGTGGAATATGAAACTAGTGTATGGTGCCCCATGATCACATTAATGTACACAGCTATGATTTAATAATAATAAAAAATTATATACCACAACCAAGTGGGATTCCCAGGGGAATCTCAAGGCTGGTTCAAAATATGTAAATCTGGGCGGTGCCTGTGGCTCACTGAGTAGGGTACCGGCCCCGTATACTGGAGGTGGCTGGTTCAAACCCAACCCTGGCCAAAAACTGCAAAAAAAAAACGTAAACCTATAAATGTAATTCAGCACATAAACAAACTAAAAAATAAGAACCATATGATTCCTTTTTTTTTAACAGTTTTTTTTATTTATTTATTTTTATTTTTTTTATTGTTAAATCATAGCTGTGTACATTAGTGAAATCGAGGGGTACAATGTGCGGGTTTCATATACAATCTGAAATATTCTCATCAAACTGTTCAACGTAGCCTTCATGGCATTTTCTTAGTTACTGTATGTAGGCGTTTGTATTCTGCATTTAGTAAGTTTCGCCTGTACCCATTCTAAGATGCACCATAGACGTGGCCCCACCCATTACCCTCCCTCCACCAAAACCTCCCACCTCCCTTCCCCTTCCTAGGTCCTTTCCCCATAGTCTTGTGCTATAGTTGGGTGATAGCCTTCATGGGAAAGCTATAATTTAGCTTCATAGCAGAGCTGAGTACATAGGATATTTTTTCTTCCAATCCTGAGATACTTTGCTAAGAAGAAAATGTTCCAGCTCCATCCATGTAAACATGAAAGAGGTAAAGTCTCCATCTTTCTTTAAGGCTGCATAATATTCCATGGTATACATGTACCACAATTTGCTAGTCCATTTGTGCGTCGATGGACACTTGGGCCTCTTCCATGACTTAGCAATTATGAATTGGGCTGCAGTAAACATT
Source organism: Nycticebus coucang (assembly GCF_027406575.1). Lineage (NCBI taxonomy): Eukaryota > Metazoa > Chordata > Mammalia > Primates > Lorisidae > Nycticebus > Nycticebus coucang. Next base: position 133,749,433 of record NC_069804.1, read on the forward strand.
CTGGTACAGATGTCTTTGTTATATTGTGATTTTTGGTCTTCTGGATATAAACCTAGTAAAGGAATTATAGGATCGAATGGCAGGTCTATTTTTAGGTCTCTAAGTATTCTCCAAACATCCTTCCACAAGGAACGTATTAGTGTGCATTCCCACCAGCAGTGTAGAAGTGTGCCCTTTTCTCCACATCCATGCCAACATCTCTGGTTTTGGGATTTTGTTATGTGGGCTACTCTTACTGGGGTTAGGTGGTATCTCAAAGTAGTTTTGATTTTCATTTCTCTGATGATTAAGGATGATAAGCTTTCTTTCATGTGTTTGTAGATTGTGCGTCTGTCTTCTTTAGAGAAGTTTCTCTTCAAGTCCCTTGCCCACCCTGAGATGGGATCACGTGTTCTTTTCTTGCTAATACGTTTGAGTTCTCTGTGGATTCTGGTTATTAGACCTTTATCAGAGGTATGACCTGCAAACATTTTCTCCCATTCTGAGGGCTGTCTTCTTGCTGTACTTACTATGTTCTTGGCTGTGCAGAAGCTTTTTAGTTTGATCAGGTCCCAGTAGTGTATTTTTGACACTGCTTCAATTGCCTGGGGAGTCCTCCTCATAAAATATTCACCCAGACCGATTCCTTCAAGACTTTTCCCTGCATGTTCTTCAAGTATTTTTATAGTTTCATGTCTTAAGTTTAAATCTTTTATCCAGTGAGAGTCTATCTTAGTTAATGGTGAAAGGTGTGGGTCCAGTTTCAGTCTTCTACAGGTTGCCAGCCAGTTCACCCAGCACCATTTGTTAAATAGGGAATCTTTTCCCCACTGAATGTTTTTAATTGGATTGTCAAAGATTAAATAATGTTAAGTAGCTGGATTCATCTCTTGATTCTCTATTCTGTTCCAGACATCTACTTCTCTGCTTTTGTGCCAGTACCATGCTGTTTTGATCAGTATTGATTTATAGTACAGTTTCAGGTCTGGTAGCATGATTCCTCTTGCTTTGTTTTTATTGCTGAGTAATGTTTTGGCTATTCGAGGTTTTTTTCTGATTCCATATAAAACAAAGTATTATTTTTTCAAGATCTTTAAAATATGACAATGGAGCTTTAATAGGAATTGCATTAAAATTGTATATTGCTTTGGGTAGTGTGGACATTTTAACAATGTTGATTCTTCCCAGCCATGAGCATGGTATGTTTTTCCATCTGTTAACATCTTCAGCTATTTCTTTTCTTAAGGTTTCATAGTTCTCTTTGGTTTTTTATTTTATTTTTTTTTGACCAGGGCTGGGTTTGAACTCGCCACCTCTGGCATATGGGACCGGCGCCCTACTCCTTGATCCACAGGCGCCACTCTCATAGTTCTCTTTATATAGATCTTTCACATCCTTTGTTAGGTATACTCCCAAATATTTCATCTTCTTTGGCACTACTGTGAAAGGAAATGAGTCCTGGACTGTTTTTTCGGCTTGGTTATTGTTGGTATATATAAATGCTACAGATTCATGGGTGTTGATCTTGTAGCCTGAGACATTGCTGTATTCCTCGATCGCTTCTAAAAGTTTTGTAGTAGAATCCCTAGTGTTTTCCAGATAAACAATCATATCATCTGCAAAGAGTGTAAGTTTGATCTCTTCTGACCCTATGTGGATACCATTGATCGCCTTTTCTTCCCTAATTGCAATGGCTAAATCTTCCATTACAAGGTTACAGAGCAATGGAGACAATGGGCAACCTTGCCTGGTTCCTGATCTAAGTGGAAATGATTTCAATTTAACTCCATTCAATACGATAGCTGTAGATGGCCTCTATTAGTTTAAGAAATGTCCCTTCTATCCAAATTTTCTTAAGTGTTCTGATTATGAAGGGATGCTGGATATTATCAAAAGCTTTTTCTGCATCAATTGAAAGAATCATATGGTCCTTATTTTTTAGTTTATGTGTTGAATTACATTTATAGATTTTCATATATTGAACCAGCCTTGAGACCCTGGGATAAATCCCACTTGGTCATGGTGTATAATTTTTTTTTGATGTGTTGTTGGATTCTGTTTGTTAGGATCTCATTGAGTATTTTAGCATCAATATTCATTAGTGATATTGGTCTATAATTTTCTTTTCTTGTTGGGTCTTTCCCTGGTTTGGGGTTCAAGGTGATGTTTGCTTTATAGAATCTGTTCCGTAATATTCCTTCATTTTCTATATTTTGGAAGAGGTTTAGTAGTATAGGTACTAGTTCTTCTTTAAAGGTTTGGTAGAATTCCGATGTAAAGCCATCTGGTCCTGGGCTTTTCTTTTTAGGGAGATTTTGTATAGTTGATGCTATTTCAGAACTTGATATAGGCCTGTTCAACATTTCCACTTTGTTCTGGCTAAGTCTTGGTAGGTGGCATACTTCCAGGTATTGGACTATTTCGTTCAGATTTTCGTATTTCTGAGAGTAAAGTTTCTTGTAGTATTTGTTAAGGATTTTTTGAATTTCTGAGGGGTCTGTTGTTATTTCATCATTACCATTTCTGATTCATGAAATTAGAGATTTTACTCTTTTTTTCCTGGTTAGGTTGGCCAAAGGTTTATCTATTTTATTGATCTTTTCAAAAGACCAACTTTTGGATTTATTGATCTGTTGTATAATTCTTTTGTTTTCAATTTCATTTAGCTCTGCTCTGATTTTGGTTATTTCTTTTCTTCTGCTGTGTTTCAGGTTGGAGTGTTCTTCCTTCTCCAGTTGCTTGAGATGTCCCATTAAGTTATTAACTTCCTCTCTTTCCGTTTTCTTGAGGAAGGCTTGCATTGCTATAAATTTCCCTCTTAACACTGCCTTTGCAGTATCCCAGAGGTTCTGGTAGTTCGTGTCTTGATTGTTGTTTAATTCCAAAAGTTTGGTGATTTCCTTCTTAATCTCATCTATAACCCATTTATCCTTCAGCATAAGGTTGTTTAGCTTCCATGTTCTTGTATGGGTATGCAGGTTCCTATTCTTATTGAGTTCAACTTTTATTCCATGATGGTCTGAGAAGATGGAAGGAATAATTTCTATTTTTTTAAATTTGCTGAGGTTATATTTGTGGCCTAGGATGTGGTCGATTTTGGAGTATGTTCCGTGGGCTGATGAGAAGAATGTGTATTCAGTTTTGTTGGGATGAAATGTTCTGTAGATGTCTATTAAGTCCTGATGTTGAATGGTTCAGTTTAAATCTAAGATTTCTTCGCTTAGCTTCTTTTTGGAGGATCTATCTAGCACTGCTAAAGGGGTGTTAAAATCTCCAACTACTATGGAAGTAGAGGAAATTGAGTTGCTCATGTCTGTTAGAGTTTCCCTTAGAAATTGAGGTGTGTTGTGGTTGGGTGCATAAATATTAATAATAGAGACCTCATCATATTGTGTATTACCTTTAACAAATATGAAGTGTCCATCATTATCCTTAATTATTTTGGTTGGTTTAAAGCCTATTGTGTCTGCAAACAGGATTGCAATGCCTGCTTTTTTCTGTTTTCCATTTGCCTGGAATATAGATGACCATCCCTTCACCTTGAGTCTATGTTTGTCTTTTAATGTAAGATGTGATTCTTGTTATCAGCAGATATCTGGCTTGAGTTTTTGTATCCAGTCAGCCAACCTGTGCCTCATTAGAGGACAGTTTAAACCACTCACATTAATTGAGAATATTGATAAGCCTTTCGAGAGTCCAGTGGACATTTTTAATCCTTTTGCGACTGTGGAAGTTAGAATTTGATCAAAATTTTCTGGGTGAGTTTACTTTTGTGGTGGAGGGTTACGCTGGTCTTTATGGAGGATAGGTCTGAGAATATCCTGGAGAGCTGATTTAGTTATCGCAAATTTCTTCAACATGTGAATGTCATTGGAGTATTTAATTTCTCCATCATAAATGAAACTCAGTTTAGCTGGGTATAGGATCCTGGGTTGAAAGTTGTTTTGTTTTAGGAGATTAAAAGTCGATGACCATCCGTTTCTAGCTTGAAAGTTTTCAGCAGAGAGATCTGCAGTTATTCTAATATTCTTCCCCTTGTAGGTAATGGTTTCACTTTGTCTGGCAGCTTTCAGAATTTTCTCCTTCATATTAACTTTAGTGAAATTGATTATGATGTGTCTGGGGGATGTCTTATTCAGGTTGAGTTGTGCTGGAGTTCTGAAACTGTCTGATATCTGAATTTCAGAATCTCTTGGCATGTCTAGAATGTTCTCCTTTATAATCTCATGGAGAAGAGACTCTGTGCCTTGTGAAGCCACTTCGTTGCTTTTGGGTATCCCTATAAGACGAATATCGGTTTTCTTTGAATTATCCCAGAGCTGTCTGAGAGAGTGATCTGTTTTTGCCCTCCATTTCTCTTCCTCTTTGAGAGTTTGGGAGCGTTCGAAAACTTTGTCTTCAATGTCAGAAATCCTTTCTTCTGCTTGCTCCATTCTGTTACTGAGGGATTCTACTGTGTTTTTCAGATCTTTGAGGGATGCAACTTCTTGTCTCAATGTGTCAAAATCTTTGGTCATTTGGTCTTTGAGTTTGTTGAATTGTTGAGATATCTTTTGGGTTACTGCTTATAGTTCTTATTCTATCTTATTTGCTATCCAGATTCTGAATTTGATTTCTGACATCTCAGCTATTTGTTTTTGCATGGGATCTTGTGCTGTGTCTGCCCCATTGATCCTTAGGGGAGTTAATCTATTCTGATTATTCATATTGCCAGAGTTTTTCTGTTGATTTCGCCTCATGATTGTTTTTCACCGTTGCCTCTGGCTGTCCTCAGATTTGGAGAGGTGTCTCTCCAAGATTAGATTCCAGCAGGATCACTCTATTTTTCTTTATCTTTGTAGGGAGTGACTCTGTGCAGTTCCTCTGGGGCTGCTCCATCTAGGGAGTTCTGGTTGTGGAAGCAGCTCCAGCGTGTGACACATCTGGATCCAGCAACAGGGCAGAAGGTGGTCTGCACAGTTCTGGGAGTGCCTGGCACCCAGTGGCTTTGGCACAGAGAACCCAAGGCTCCAGCAGTCTCTGGCCAGGAGAAGGGCTCTGCGTAGAGGCAGGGAGGGCTTCAGAGTGCACGCAGCTACCAGTATCCCTGGCCGGACATATGGGCCAGTGTGGAGGCTGGGAGGCGACAGGAGGGAGGACGCAGGGTTGCACAGCTCCTGCAGTTCCTAGTCAGGGCATGCAGGGGTCGTGGCACAGATCTTATGGAGGTCCAGGCAGCACCAAGCCCAGGAATTTGAGGTTGCTGTGGGCTGTGACACCACGGCACTCTATCCAGGGCAACAGCCCGATCCTCCAGTGTGCCAAAACCGTCTCACTCTGCCCCTAAGGGTGAAGGCTGTAAGGCAGCTCAGTCCCTGCCTTTAAGCTGCTCAGTTTCTAGGTTACTAGGTCCCACCCACTCCTTGCTCTGGGACCCTGAGGGTGGAGCTTGCCGGGGCAGTTCTCTCACACAATGGCTCCCTGCAGCCCAGCACTGTGGCTCTGTCTGGGTCCCCATACAATGCCCAAATTTCTCCGCACTCCTGCCTAAGCTCTCCCCAAGGCAGTTCAACTGAGTGCCAAGTACAAAAACACCAAAACGGGTCACAGGTAAGGCCTTTCCGGTTTTCAGTCTCACTGCTGCTTGCACTCACGGTTGCCGGCATGATTAGGTCGATGGAACACACGCAACTACTTGCCAGTTTCCCACTGCTTTTAGGTCCATATGATTCTTTCCATTGATGCAGAAAAAGCTTTTTATAATATCCAGTATCCCTTCATGATCAGAACACTTAAGAAAATTGGGATAGAAGGGACATTTCTTAAACTAATAGAGGCCATCTACAGCAAACCCACAGCCAGTATGGTGTTGAATGGAGTTAAATTGAAATCATTTCCACTTAGATCAGGAACCAGGCAAGGTTACCCATTGTCTCCATTGCTCTTTAACATTGTACTGGAAGTTTTAGCCATTGCAATTAGGGAAGAAAAGGCAATCAATGGTATCCACATAGGGTCAGAAGAGATCAAACTTACACTCTTTGCAGATGATATGATTGTTTATCTGGAAAACACTAGGGATTCTACTACAAAACTTTTAGAAGTGATCGAGGAATACAGCAATGTCTCAGGCTACAAGATCAACACCCGTAAATCTGTAGCCTTTATATATACCATCAATAACCAAGCCGAAAAAACAGTCCAGGACTCTATTCCTTTCACAGTAGTGCCAAAGAAGACGAAATATTTGGGAGTATACCTAACAAAGACGTGAAAGATCTCTACAAAGAGAACTATGAAACTTTAAGAAAAGAAATAGCTAAAGATGTTAACAAATGGAAAAACATACCATGCTCATGCCTGGGAGGAATCAACATTGTTAAAATGTCTATACTACACAAAGCATTATATAATTTTAATGCAATTCCTATTAAAACTCCATTGTCATATTTTAAAGATCTTGAAAAAATAATACTTCATTTTATATGGAATCAGAAAAAAACTTGAATAGCCAAAACATTACTCAGTAATAAAAACACAGCAGGAGGAATTATGCTACCAGACTTCAGACTATACTACAAATCGATAGTGATCTAAACAGCATGGTACTGGCACAGAAACAGAGAAATAGATGTCTGGAACAGAATAGAGAATGAAGAGTTGAATCCAGCTACTTACCGTTATTTGATGTTTGACAAGCCAATTAAAAACATTCGGTGGGGAAAAGATTCCCTGTTTAAAAATGGTGCTGGGTGAACTGGCTGGTGATCTGTAAAAGACTGAAACTGGACCCACACCTTTCACCATTAACTAAGATAGACTCTCACTGGAGAAAAGATTTAAATTTAAGACATGAAACTATAAAAATACTTGAAGAAATTCCAGGGAAAACTCTTGAAGTAATCGACCTGGGTGAATATTTTATGAGGAGGACTCCCCAGGCAATTGAAGCACTACCAAAAATATACTACTGAGACCTGATCAATCTGAAAAGCTTCTGCACAGCCAAGAACATAGTAAGTACAGCAAACAGATAGCCCTCAGAAAGGGAGAAAATATTTGTTGGTTATACCTCTGATAAAGGTCTAATAACCAGAATCCACAGAGAAATCACACGTATTAACAAAAAAAACACGTGATCCCATCTCAGGGTGGGCAAGGGACTTGAAGAGAAACTTCTCTAAAGAAGACAGAAGCACAATCCACATACACATGAAAAAAAGCTCATCATCCTTAATCATCAGAGAAATGCAAATCAAAACTAGTTTGAGATATCACCTAACCCCAGTAAGAGTATCCCACATAACAAAATCCCAAAAGCAGAGATGTTGGCACGGATGTAGAGAAAAGGGCACTCTTCTACACTGATGGTGGGAATGCACACTAATACGTTCCTTCTGGAAGTATATTTGGAGAATACTTAGAGACCTAAAAATAGACCTGCCATTCGATCCTATAATTCCTTTACTAGGTTTATACCCAGAAGACCAAAAATCACAATATAACAAAGACATCTGTACCAGAATGTTTATTGCAGCCCAATTCATAATTGCTAAATCATGGAAGAGGCCCAAGTGTCCACCGACGCACGAATGGACTAGCAAATTGTGGTACATGTATACCATGGAATATTATGCAGCCTTAAAGAAAGATGGAGACTTTACTTTCATGTTTTCATGGATGGAGCTGGAACATATCCTTCTTAGCAAAGTATCTCAGGATTGGAAGAAAAAGTATCTAATGTACTCAGCCCTACTATGAAGCTAAATTATAGCATTCACATGAAGGCTATAACCCAACTACAGCACAAGACTATGAGGAAAGGGAAAAGGAAGGGAGGGAGAGGTTTTGGTGGAGGGAGGGTAATGGGTGGGGCCACACCTACGGTGCATCTTAGAATGAGTACAGGCAAAACTTACTAAAGGCAGAATACAATGTCTACATACAATAACTAAGAAATTGCCATGAAGGCTACGTTGAACTGTTTGATGAGAATATTTCAGATTGTATATGAAACCACATACATTGTACCCCTTGACTGCACTAATGTACACAGCTATGATTTAACAGTAAAAAAAAAAGATTTTCAGTTTAATTAAACCCAATTTTAGTATTGCTGTTGTTGCTATTGCCATGGCAGTATTCCTCAAAGTCCTTCCCCAGGCTGATATCTTCCAGTGTTTTTCTTATGCTTTCTTTGAGGATTTTTATTGTTTCCTGACTTAAATTTAAGTCCTTTATCCATTTTGAATCAATTTTTGTGAGTGGAGAAAGGTATGGGTCCAATTTAAGTCTTTTACATGTGGATATCCAATTCTCCCAGCACTATTTATTAAATAGGAAGTCTTTCCCCCAGTGGATGCTCCTGTTTGGTTTATCGAAGATTAGGTGGCTGTAAGTTGTTGGTTTCATTTCCTGGTTTTCTATACGATTCCAAATGTCTATGTCTCTGATTTTGTGCCAGTACCATGCTGTCTTGACCACTATGGCCTTGTAATACAGCCTCAAACCTGGTATGGTGACACCCCTGGCTTTGTTTTTATTACTAAGAACTGCCTTATCTATACGGGGGTTTTAATGGTTCCATACAAAATGCAGAATCATTTTTTCAAAGACTTGAAAGTAGGATGTTGGTATTTTAATAGGGATGGTGTTGAATTGGTAAATTTCTCTGGGAAGTATAGACATTTTAACAATGTTGATTCTTTCCATCCATGAGCATTTCCATTTGTTAATGTCCTCTGCTATAGCCTTTCTTAGGGTTTAAGATAGAAATATACAGAACACTCAATCCCAAAGATAAAAAATATATATTCTTCTCATCATCCCATGGAACATTCTCCAAAATTGATCATATATTAGGACACAAAACAAACCTCAACAGAATCAAAGAATTAAAATTCTACCTGGCATCTTCTCAGACCACAAGGCATTAAAAGTGGAACTCAACTCCAACAAAAATGCTCAACTTCACACAAAGGCATGGAAGTTAAACAACCTTATGCTGAATGACAGTTGGGTTCAGGAAGAAATAAAAAAGGAAATCATTAACTTCCTTGAGTATAACAACAATGAAGACACAAATTACCAATACCTATGGGATACAGCAAAAGCAGTCCTGAGAGAAAAATGTATCTCTTTAGAAGCCTAACAGAAAGAAAACACATCAACAAACTTGAAAACTATCTCATGGAATTGGAAAAAGAACAATCTAAGCCTAAACCCAGCAGAAGAAAAGAAATATCCAAAATTAAATAAGAGATTGATGAAATTGAAAACAAAAGAATCATTCAGAAAAGTAATGGAACAAAGAGTTTGTTTTTTGAAAAAATAAATAAAATAGATAAAGCTTTGGCCAGACTAACTAGAAAAAAAAAGTAAAATCTCTAGTAACCTCAATCAGAAATAACAAAGGGGAAATAACAACTGATGCCACAGATATACTAGAGATTATCTCTGAATATTGCCAGAAACATTATGCCCAGAAATTTGACAATGAGAAGGAAATGGATCAATATTTGGAATCACACCCTCTCCCTAGAGTTACCCCAAATGAAATAGATCTCCTGAATAGATCAATGTAAAGCACTGAGATCAAAGAAACAATAAAAATTCTTCCAACAAAAAAATGCGCTGGTCCAGATGGCTTCACACCAGAATTTTATCAAACCTTTGAAGAAGAGCTTATTCCCATACTGCAGAAATTATTCCAAAAAATTGGAGGCAGGAATCTTCCCCCAACACGTTCTACGAAGCAAACATCACCCTGATACCAAAACCAGGAAAAGACCCAACTAAAAAGGAGACTTTCAAACCAATTTCACTCATGAATATAGGTGCAAAAATTCTCAACAAAATCTTAGCCAATAGATTACAGCTGATCATCAAAAAAATCATACATCATGGTCAAGTAAGTTTCATTGCAGGGATGCACAAGTCTATAAACGTTATTCATCATTTCAACAGAAGCAAAACCAAAGACTATATGATCCTTGCAATATATGTAGAAAAAGCATTCAATAAAATCCAGCATCTTTTTCTAATTAGAACACTGAGGAGTATAGGCATATTTCTTAAACATCAATATTCATTAGTGATATTGGTCTATAATTTTCTTTTCTTGTTGAGTCTTTCCTGGTTTGGGGATCAGGTTGACATTTGCTTCATAGAACATGTTTGGTAGTATTCTTTCTTTTTCTATATTTTGGAAAAGGTTGAGGAAAGTACTAGTTCCTCTTTAAGGGTTTGGTAGAATTGTGATGTGAAGCCATCTGGTCCTTGGCTATATTTTTAGGGAGATTTTGTCTGGTTGATGCTATTTCAGAGCTTGATATAGGCCTGTTCAACATTTCCACTTGATTCTGCCTAAGTCTTGGAAGGTGACATGCTTCTAAGTATTGGTCAATTTCCTTCAGATTTTCATATTTCTGAGAATAAAGTTTATTATAATATTAAGAATTTTTTGAATTTCTGAGGAGTCTGTTGTTATTTCATCTTTGTCATTTTTGTTGATTAATTTAGAGATTTTGCTTTTTTTTTCCTGGTTAGATTAGCCAACAGTTTATGTATTTTATTGATCTTAAAAAAACCAACTTTTTGATTTATTAATCTGTTGTATAATCCTTTTGTTTTCGGGCGGTGCCTGTGGCTCAGCGGGTAGGGCACCGGCCCCATATGCCGGAGGTGGGGGGTTCAAACCCAGCCCTGGCACAAAAACAAACAAACAAAAAAAAAAACAAATAATCCTTTTGTTTTCAATTTCATTTAATTCTGCTCTAATTTTAGTTATTTCTTTTCTTCTACTGGGTTTTGGGTTGGAATGTTCTTCCTTTTCCAGTTTCTTGAGATGTCCCATTAAGTTGTTAATTTCTTCTCTTTCCATTCTCTTAAAGAAGGCTTGCAGTGCTATAAATTTCCCTCTTTTCCAGTGCCTTTGTGGTATCCCAGAGGTTCTGATAATTTGTGTCTTCATTGTTGTTTTGTTCCAAAAATTTGGCAATTTCCTTCTTGATCTCATCTCTGACCCAGCTATCATTCAGCATAAGGTTATTTAACTTCCATGTTTTTGTATGAGTATGCAGATTCCTGTTGTTACTAAGTTCAACTTTTATTCCATGGTGGTCAGAGAAGATGTAAGGAATAATTTCTATTCCTTTAAATTTACTGAGGTTAGACTTGTGACCTAAGATGTGATCGATTTTGGAGTATGTTCCATGGGCTGATGAGAAGAATGTGTATTCAGTTTTGTTGGGATGAAATGTTCTATAGATGTCTATTAAATCTAAATGTTGGATGGTTAGGTTCAAATCTAAAATTTCTTTGCTCAGCTTCTTATTGGAGGATCTATCCAACACTGCCAAAGGAGTGTTACTATCTCCAACTATTGTGGAGTTGGAGGAAATCAAGTTGCTTATGTCTGGCCTGAGTTTTTGTATCCAGTCAGCCAACCTGTGTCCCTTTAGAGGACAGTTTAAGCCATTCACATTAATGAAGAATATTGATAAGCCTGGTAAAATTTTGAGTATCAAGTTTTTCGAAAGTGCAGTGGACATTTTTAATCCTTTTGCCACTGTGGAAGTTGAAGTTTGATCAAAAGTTCCTGAGTGAGTTTACTTTTGTGGTAGAGGATTGTGCTGGTCATTATGGAGGCTAGATCTGAGTATATCCTGAAGAGCTTGTTTAGTTACGGCAAATTTCTTCAACATGTGAATGTCATGAAAGTATTTAATTTCTCCATCATAAATGAAACTCAGTTTAGCTGGATACAGAATCCTGTGTTGAAAGTTATTTTTTTTTAGGAGATTAAAAGTCGATGACCACCCTCTTCTGGCTTGAAAGTTTTCAGCAGAGTGATCTGCAGTCATTCTAATATTCTTCCCTTTTTAGGTTGTGGTTTTCTTACATCTGGCTTCTTTCAGAATTTTCTCCTTCATAGTAACATTAGTGAAGTTATTAATGATGTGCCTGGGGGATGTCTTATTCGGGTTGAGTCATGCTGGGGTTCTGAAACTGTCTGCTATCTGAATTTCAGAATCTCTTGGCATGTCTGGAAAATTGTCTTTCATAATTTCATGTAGAAGAGCCTCTGTGCCTTGTGAAGCCACTTCATCGCTTTCAGGGATTCCTATGAGGCGAATATTAGCCTTCTGCGAATTATCCTAGGGCCCTCTGAGAAAATGATCCGTTTTTACTCTACATTTCTCTTCCTCTTTGAGTGTTTGGGAGTGTTCAAAAGCTTTGTCTTCAATGTCAGAAATCCTTTCTTCTGCTTGCTCCACTCTGTTACTGAGGGATTCTACTGTATTTTCCAGATCTTTGAGGGCTGCAAATTCTTGCCTCCATGTGTCAACATCTTTGATGATTTTGTCTTTAAATTCTTTGAATTCTTGAGACAACTTTTGAATGGCTCCTTGGATTTCTAATTCCAACTTTTCCTCCATTCTATTAATCTTGTTTGTAATCCAAATTCTGAATTCGATTTCTGACATCTCAGCCATCTGTTTATGAATGGATCTTCTGTTATGTCAGCCATATCTTTCCTTGGGTGGGGGGGGTTGATCTACTCTGGTTATTCATGTTACCTGAGTTTTTCCGCTGATTCCTCCTCACGCTCATTTTGCACCGTTTGCCTAGATGAGTGGATAAAGAAAAGTTGGGTTCAGGGCTCCAGGAGTAGTGATTTACCAGCCCTTTGCCCAAAATCTGTGACTAGTGTCTGTACATTTTCACCTGGAGCTTTGCAAAGGACCCGTACTTTGCGATGGCCTGAGAAACTGGGGACCTGCTTGGTGTGGTGGGGCTAAGTGGCTGTCTTGTTTTCAGCTGATCTCTCTCTGACCCTAGTGAATCAGTTACTGTGTGTTAAAGTCTCAGCTGTGGAGAAATACCAGCAATTAAGTCACCCCCACCCCCCACAGGGAACAATTGGAAAAGGAAAATCAAACCTTACTACAATCACACACCCTGGGTACCACTTGGATAGTCCTCAGGTGATTGGCCCAGTTCAAGTGTTCCAAATCAATTATCTCAGTCATCATCTGTCTCAGGTGGGAGAGTTTAAAAGGTCTCTGGCAACTAGATCACAGGGGTCTGCTGACAACTCTAATATGACTTGCTCCGGTGCTCTGTGAGGTCAGGAGGACCCACCCAGGAAATAGACTAGTCTGGGAAGGTTGATGCTTCCTTCTCCACCTTGCACCTCTGTCACACCAAGTCACTGATTACCCCCATGGCTGTGACCCAGTTGCCTCCAATGAGCAGATACTCCAGGGATTTGCACCTGCCTAAATCACAGGGAGATCTATGTCTCCTCAGCCAGGCCGCTGCTCTCTGCCACTACGCGGCAGGGGGAGGTGAGGCCTGACAACCTCAGGTGCTTAATGGAGGCTGGGGCCGTTCACTCAGTTCCAGCCCTGCCCCTAATTGATGTTACTGACAGAACAGAACAAGTTTGTGGAATTTGTTTCTGTCCTGGCTAAATTCCCCTGCAGAATAGAAGCTGTTTTGAATTCACAGAACTGTGCTTCAGGCTCTGTCTGTGCTGCTGCCCCGTCTCAGCTGTAGTTTGTTTGTGCAGCATGGTTAGCTGTCAGTTCCAGCCTCCTGCCCTCCTTTGTCTTGGTTAATGATCCCCTGAGGGCCGGTACATCCCAGGCTCAGTAAAGTGTTCATCTGGGTCAGCCCTGCCCTGGGAATCTGCCAGGTCTGCACATGCGTATTCCAGTCCCCATGATCCCCCCCAGGCCAGTACTGCCTCAGGGAAACCCTTTACTCACGGTGCCTGCATTTCCCTCCAAGTTCTGTTCCACCAGTGGCTGCCACTGGAGAAGATGCACGGAATCTTCTGTTTGCCCAGAGAGACAGGGAGTGTGACTCCGGGATATCCAGGGGTGAGCCCTATGGTTGCCAAAAACGGCTGCTGCTCTGTCCCTTGGGGCACCACCACTCCTGTGTGGTTCCCTCTCAGCCGACATTCCTCTCCTCACTCCTGTGCTGCTGAATCAGCACTGACCAGCACCAGTCCATGCCCTGTCCACACCTCTCAAGAAAATACCCAAGAATCTGTACTCCTGGGGGACAGGCTTCCAGATCTCAGAGTGAGAGTGGAGGGGAGTGCTTGGGAGTTCAGAATTGCAGGTAGAGAATATGTATAGTTTTATAAGTTTTATGCATGGCAGGAGAGTGCCATGGCACCCTAGTAGGGGAAATAGGTCCAGTTTGAGGGTCTCTCCTGTGGGATATAATGGGAGGACTTTTGAACTCTGCTCTTTTGTTTATGGGGTACTCTGAGCCGCTATCATGAGGGAGGGGACTCCCGTCTGCTTCGCAATGGATTTTGTACCTTTTGTTTGTATCCTTGGGGTCACAGCTTGCCTCAGCAGGGTTGATGTGCGTTCTTCAACCTTCTCTCTTGGCACAGCTCTAATCTGCCAGGTTACTTGCTAAATTTCTGTCCTTTAACTCTCCTTCTGGACAGGAGCCTCTGTGGAAAGCTGGCTTCAGTCAGCCATCTTGACTCCACCCCTGGCTCATGTATTTTAGAGTCTCTCTCATAAATTGAGGTGCATTCTGGTTGGGTACATAAATGTTGATAATTGAAACCTCATCATGTTGAAAATTGCCCTTAACAAATATGAAGTGACCATGCTTATCTTTCCTTAGTTTTTTTGGTTTAAAGCCTATTGTATCTTCAAATAAAATTGCAACACCTGCTTTTTTCTGATTTCCATTTGCCTGAATTATAGATGACCATCTCTTCACCTGAGTCTTTGTTGATCTTTTATGGTAATGTGAGATTCTTGAATTCAATAGATGTCTGGCCTGAGTTTTTGTATCCAGTCAGCCAACCAGTGCCTCTTTAGGGGGCAATTTAAGCCATTCACATTAATTGAGAGTATTGATAAGACAGATAGTATTTTGGGTATCGAGTTTTTTGAAAGTCCAGTGGACATTTTTAATCCTTTCACCACTGTAGAAGTTGAAATTTGATCAAAAGTTTCTGAGTGAGTTTACTTTGGTGGTGGAGGATTGTGTTGTTTATTTTTGAGGATAGGTCTGAGAATATCCTGGAGAGCTGGTTTAGTTATGGCAAATTTCTTCAACATGTGAATGTCATGAAAGTATTTAATTTCTCCATCATAAATGGAACTCAGTTTAGCTGGATACAGAATCCTGGGTTTAAAGTTATTTTGTTTAAGGAGATTAAAGGTCGATGATCACCCTCTTGTAGCTTTAATGGTTTCAGCAGAGAGATCTACAGTCATTCTGATGTTCTTCCCCTTGTAGGTTATGGTTTTCTTACGTCTTGCTGCTTCCAGAATTTTCTCCTTCATATTAACTTTGGCGAAGCTAATTATAATGTGTCCATAAGAATTTTTATTTGGGTTGAGTCTTGCTGGTGTTCTGATACTGTCTTCTATCTGAATTTCAGAATCTCTTGGCATGTCTGGAAAATTCTCTTTGATTATTTCATGAAGTAAAGCATCTGTATCCTTTGCAGCAACTGCACCACTTTCAGGTATTCCTATAAGGTGAATATTAGATCTCTTTGAATTATCCCAGAGCACTATGAGAGAATGATCTGTTTTTGTTCTCCACTTTTTTTCCTCTTTGAGCGTTTGGGAGTGTTCAAAAGCTTCGTCTTCAATGTCAGAGATCCTTTCTTCTGCCTGCTCCATTCTGTTAGTGAGGGATTCTATTGCATTTGTCGGATCTTTGAGGGCTGCAAGTTCTTGTCTCAATGTGTCAAAATCGTTGCTGATTTTGTCTTTGAATTCATTGAATTCTTGAGACATCTTTTGAATTACTCCTTGAAATTATAATTCCATCTTTACCTCCATTCTATTGATCTTATTTGCTATCCAAATTCTGACCTTGATTTCTGACATCTCAGCCATTTGTTTATGAATGGGATCTTGTGCTGTGTCTGCCATATCACTCCTTGGATGAGTTGATCTACTCTGATTATTCATGTTGCCAGAGTTTTTCCACTGATTCCACCTCATGATTGTTTTCCACTGTTGGCTAAATGGGCAGGTAAGGTAAAATTGGATTGGGAGCTCTTGGAGTCGTGGTTAACTAGCCTTTTGTCAAGGATCTGGGACTGATGACTGCAGCTTTTTCCGTATATCTTTGCATAGGACCCGTAAAGTATTACAGTCTGAGGCTGAGGAAACCTGCTTGGTGTGGTGGGGTTAGGTGGCTCTGTCTTGTATTCAGCTGGTTCTTGTCCGATCCTAATGGATCAGTGACTCTGGTGAAGTCTTAGCTGTGGAGTAATACAAGCAAGTAAGACACCCACCCCCCATGGACAACTGGAAGAGGAAAATCAACCTTTCCTGTTACCACACAACCAAGGTACCACCTGAGAGAGTCCTTGGGTGATTAGACCAGGTTAGGAGTTCCAAACCAATTGACCCAGCCAGTATAAACTCTCACGTGGGAGAGTCAGAAAGGTCTCAAGCAACTAGATGGCAGAGGTCTACTGGCTGCTCATATTTGGCTCACTCCAGTGCTCTGTGGAGTCAGAAAGGCCCACCCAGTAGCAGAGTTGGACCAGGGGGCTGAGTCTTTTTCTCCACTTTGCTCCTCTTTCACGCCCAGTCACTGGTGACCCAAAGCAGCTGAGGTCCTGCTCCCTGAAATAAACAGATGTGCCAGAGCTTTGTACCTGTCAGAGTCAAAGGAAGGTCAATGCCCAATAGCCCAGCCACTACCCTCTACTGCCAGCTGGCTGAGGGAGCTGAGGCCTGCCTGCCTCAGGTACTCAATAGCCACTGGCTAGTGTTCCACTTGGACTCAGTCTAATCCTGAGGGTAACAAGTTAGCAAATGCTTTTCTCCCCCAGCCACTGTGCGTTTGCCCCAGCTACTCTGCAGCACTGGTATCCCTATAGAGTGAGTTCTGGTTTCCTCTGGCAGTCCTCAGAGTTGCAGAGGTGTCTCTCCAAGATTAGACCCTGGAGGGATTGCTCTATTGTTGCTGGATCTTTGTGGGAAGTGACACTGCACAGCTCCCAGGCAACTGGGAGTAGCTCCAGGAGCATGAGGCACACAGATCCAGCAGCAGGATGGTGGACACTGCACACAGTTCTGGCAATGCCTGGCACCTGGTGACTTTAGCAAGGAGAGCACTTGGCTCATGACTCTGGCCGGGCGTGGTGTGGTGCGGAGGCAGGGTTGGTGTGGGGGCTGGGGCATGGCACGTGCAGCTCTAGCAGCATGGGATGCAAGGCTATGGCCAGGTGGGGTGGGGTGCTTGGTCCAGCAGGGTGGGGGGGTGCTGGTCATGAGCATCCTCCCACAGTCTCTGCAGGGGTTAGGCTTCTGGTTCAATAGGCAAGGGGGGAAGGGTGGACTAGAAGTTCAGAATGGCAGGGAAAACATTAGTTCAATTTTTCTGCCTGGCAAGAACGTGCTCAGGGTCACAACATGGTCCCCCTGGAGAAGTAGACCCCAGTTCCTAGAGCTCTCACCTGTGGGGTGAGACAAGAGGTCCTCTTTCACCTCTTGCCTATGGAGAACCTACAGCAGTGAAAGAAGAGAAAAAGAAAAAAACACACATGCAACTTTCTTGGGGAAGGGGATGGACACTTTTCCTTTGGGATGAATTTTGTACCTGAAGTTTGCTTTCTTGGAGTTGCAGCTTGTCTCAGCAGAGGTGACCTGCAGTTATCACTCTTCTCTCTCGGCTCAGCTCCAAGCCTTCAGCTTAATTGGGTACATTCTGGACATTATCCTTCCCTATGGACAGGAGCTTCCATCAGAGGCTGGCTCCAGTTGGCCATCTTGCCCTTCCCCTCCAGTGGACATTTTTCATCCTTTCACCACTGTGTAAGTTAGAATACGATCAAAAGTTTCTGAGTGCATTTACTTTTGTGATGGATGATTGCACTGGTCATTATGGAAGATAGGTTTAAGAATATCCTGGAGAACGGGTTTAGTTATGGCAAATTTCTTCAACATATGAATGTCATGAAAGTATTTAATTTCTCCATCATAAATGAAACTCAGTTTTGTGGGATACAGAATCCTGGGTTTAAAGTTATTTTATTTTAGGAGATTAAAAGTCGATGACCACCCTCTTCTATCTTGAAAGGTTTCAGCAGAGATATCTTCAGTGATTCTAATGTACTTCCTCTTGTAGGTTATTTTTTTTCTTACATCTGGCTGCTTCCAGAATTTTGTCCTTCTTTTTAACTTTGGCAAAATTAATTATAATGGGCCTAGGAGGTATCTTATTTGGATTGAGTCATGCTGGGGTTCTGAAACTGTCTGCTATCTAAATTTCAGAATCTCTTGTCATGTCTGGGAAGTTCTCCTTCATTATCTTGTGAAGAAGAGCCTCTGTGGCCTTTTGAAGCCACCTCGTCCCCTTCAGGAATTCCTATAAAGTGAATATTAGTTTTCTTTAAATTATCCCAGAGCTCTCTGAGAAAATGATCCATTTTTGCTCTCCACTTCTCTTCCCCTTTGAGTGTTTCGGAGCATTCAAAAGCTTTGTCTTCAATGTCAGAAATCCTTTCTTCTGCCTGCTCCATTCTGTTACTCAGGGATTCTACTGTATTTCTCAGATCTTTGAAGGCTACAAATTCTTGTCTCAATGTGTCAAAATATTTGGTGATTTTGTCTTTGAATTCATTGAATTCTTGAGACAACTTTTGAAATGCTCTTTTTTCCTTGAATTTATAATTCCAACTTTACCTCCATTCTATTAATCTTATTTGCAATCTAAATTCTGAATTCGATTTCTGACATCACATCCATCTGTTTATGAATCGGATCTTCCTTTGTGTCCACCATGTCATTTCTTGGGGGAGATGATCTACTCCAGTTATTCATGTTAGCAGAGTTTTTCCACTGATTCTGCCTCATGATTATTTTACACCATTTAGCTAGATGAGCAGATAAGGTGAAGTTGGGTTGAGGGCTCCTGGAGTAGTGACTAACCAGCCCTTTGCCCAAGAGCTGGGACTTGTGTCTGTACCTTTTCCCTTAGAGCTTTGCAAAGGACCTGTACAGTGCTATGGCCTGAGACACTGGGGACCTGCTTGGTGTGGTGGGGCTAAGTGGCTCTGTCTTGTTCTCAGCTAGTCTCTGTCCTACCCTAGTGAATCAGTTACTGTGGGTTAAAGTCTTAGCTGTGGAGAAATACCAGCAATTAAGTCACCCTGCTCCCCACAGTCAACAATTGGAAAAGGAAAATCAAACCGTCCTACAACTATACACCCAGGGTACCACTTGGATAGTCCTCTGGCAATTGGCCCAGTTCAAGAGGTCCAAATCAATTGTCTCAGTCATCACCTGTCTCAGGTGGAAGAGTTTAAAAGGTCTCTGCCAACTAGATTGCAGGGGTCTGCTGACAACTGAAATATGACTTGCCCTGGTGCTCCATGAAGTCAGAAGGACCAACCCAACTAATGAATTAGTCTGGGAAGGTTGATGCCTCCTTCCCTACCTTGCACCTCTGTTACACCCAGTCACTGGTAACCCCGCAGGGCTGTGACCCAGTTTTCTCCAATGAGCAGATGCTCCGGGGGGTTGTACCTGCCTGAATCACAGGGAGATCTATGTCTCCTTGGACAGGCTGCCGCTCTATGCCACTATCCAGCAGGGGGAGCTGAGGCCTGACAACTTCAGGTGCTTAATGGAGGTTGGTATAGTTCACGCAGTTCCAGCCCCACCTATGATTGATGTTGCTGACAGAACAGAACAATATCACAGAATTTGTTTCTGTCCTGGCTATATTCCCCTGCCGACCAGACACTGTTTGAGTTCACAGAAACTGCAACTCAGCCCTAGTCTGTGCTGCTGCCCAGAGCTGGCATGTCTGTCTCAGCTGCAGTCTTTGTTGGGGTGGGCATGGTTAGAGCTCACACTCAGCTGTCAGTTCCAGCCTCTGCCCGCCTGCTGTTGTTTCAGCTATGAGGGCTGGGTGCTTCTTAGGCTCACTAAGGCAGTCCTTCTGTCTCAGCTCTACCCTGGGAGTATGCCATCTCTGCATGTGTCCCTGCCACTCCCCGCCCAGGCAGGCACTGCCTCAGGCATACCCTTTATTTATGGGGCCTGTGTTTCCGTCCCAGATCTTTTCCACCACTGGCTGTCACCAGAGAAGATGCCCGGCTTCCTATGCTTGCCCAGAGAGGCAAGGAGTGTCTCTCCAAAATATCCCCAGGGATGTGAGCCCTGTTGTTCCCGCTGCTGCTGCTGCTGCTGCTGCTCTGTGCCACAGGGCACTGCCTCTCCCTCTCCCATATGGTTCCCTCAGTTCACTGTTTTCTCCTTACTCCCATGCCTCAGAATCAGCACAAACCAGGAACAGCCTATGCCCTGTCCACACCTCTCAAGAAAATGTCCAAGAATCTTGACTCCATGGGGGACAGGCCTCCAGACCTCAGGGTGAGTGTGGAGGGGAGTGCTGGCTGTTCAGAATTGCTGGTAGAGAATATATACAGTTTTTTACAGTTTTATGCCTGGCAGAAGAGTGCTATGGCACATTCGTAAGTCCTCTCTAGGGAAGGAGTTCCGGTTGTCAGAGGGTCTCTCCCATGGGATAAAATAGGAGGGGATATGAACTCTGCTCACTTGTTTATATAGAGTATACTGCTAGCCATTCTCATGGGGGAATGGACTCCCGTCTGCTTGGCAATGGATTCTGTACCTATTGTTTGTTTCCTTGGGGTCACAGATGGCCTCAGCAGGGTTAATGTGCATTCTTCAACCTTATCTCTTGGCTTAGCTCCAAACCATCAATTTACTTGTTAAAGCTCTGCCCTTTAACTGTCCTTCTGGCCAGGAGCCTCTGTGGAAAGCTGGCTCTAGTCCACCATCTTGCCTCCACGCCCTGATTATTATTATTATTTTTTTTGAGACAGAGTCTCAAGCTGTCACCCTGGGTAGAGTGCTGTGGCATCACAGCTCATAGCAACCTCAAACTCTGTTTTGTTTTGCTTTTGAGACAGAGCCTCAAGCTGTTGCCCTGAGTAGAGTGCTGTGGCATCATAGCTCATAGCGACCTCAAACTCCTGGGCTTAAGCGAGTCTCCTGTCTCTGCCTCCCAAGTAGCTGGGACTTACAGGTGTCTGCCACAGTGCCTGGCTATTTTTTGGTTGCAGCCATCATTGTTGTTTGGTGGGCCTGGGCTGGATTCGAACCCACCAGCTCAGGTGTATGTGGCTGGCGCCTTAGCAGCTTGAGCCACAGGCGCCAAGCCAACAACCTCAAACTCTTGGGCTTAAGTGATTCTCTTGCCCCAGCTTCCCAAGTACCTGGGATTACAGGTACCTGCCACATCACCCGGCTATTTTTGGTGTTGCTGCAGTTGTCTTTGTTGCTTTAGCTGGCCCAGGCCAGATTTGAACTCGCCAGCCTCTGTGTATGTGGCTGGCACCCTACCCACTGAGCTACACGTGCCACCTGGTTTTGTTTGACTTAGGTCTTATATACGTCTTCTATTACCAAAGAACATTTTTTTTCTTTTTTTTTTTTTTTTTTTTAAGGCAAAGTCTCACTCTGTTGCCTGGGTAGAGTGCCATGGTGTTATCATAGTTCAAAGCAACCTCAAACTCTCTGGCTCAAGAGATCCTTTTGTCTCAGCCTCCCAAGTAGCTGGAGGTACAGGCACCTGCCATGACAGCTAGCTTTTCTATGTTTAGTAGAGACAGGGTCTCATTTTTGCTCAGGCTGGTCTTGAACTCCTGAGCTTAAGTAATCCACCTAACTTGGCCTCCCAGAGTGTTAGGATTGCAAGTGTGCCACTATGCTCCATCCAAAGAACACTTTTAATAATACTATGTTCTTGGAAAACATGGAATAAAACAGTTAAAAGAATCAAATTTTTATAGAAAACGAACACTATCATTTCTAGAAATCAAGGCTGGGTGTGGTGGCTTATGCCTGTAATTCCAGCATTTTGGGAGGTCAAGGCAGGAGGATCACTTGAGGCCAATAGTTCAAAACCAATCTGGGCTGTTCCATATCTATAAAAAATAAGAAAAATTATCTGCATATGGTGCCATACTACTGTTCCCAGTAGTCAGGAAGCTAAGGCAGAAAGATCACTTGACCCAGAATTTTGAGCCTGAATTGAGATATGATTCTATCATTGCACTCCAGCCTGGGTGACAGAGGAAAATCCTAACTTACAAAAGAATAAAATGACTAGGCATCAGAGAACTCGCATATAATCAGCATCAAAGCACAAATACAATTGGGTCATACTTTTTGATAATTTTCAGTTCAAGTCTATTATATGGAATCAATACATTAAATTGTTAGGTTACTCAAAAGGGTCCCTATATATTGTCAAGTATACAAGTAGCTCTATAAAAATGAAAACACCCTGGAATCCTAAATTTGACTTAACATTAGATTTTATTAGCAATAATTCCATTTGCCCAAAGGGTAAAAAGGTAAATAGTAATTGCTTTTCTATTTTAACTAATGCCCTTTTTCTCCTTTACTAAAATTTCCTACGGCATTCAGAGGCATTAAAAATGATTCATTTTTAACCAAGCATGGTGGTGTGAGCCTATAGTCCCAGCTACTTGAGAGGCTGAGGTGGGAGGATTGCTTGAGTTTGAGACCAGCCTGAGCAAGAGCAAGACCCCCATGTCTACAAAAAATAGAAAAATTAAGTGGCTGTGGTGGCACGCACCTGTAGTCCAAACTACTGGAGGGGCTGAGGCAGGAGGGTCCCTTGAGCCCAAGAGTTTGAGGTTGCCGCAAGCTATGATGATGCCATGGCACTCTGCCCAGGGCAATAGAGTAAGATTCTGTCTCAAAAAAAAAACAAGCAAACAACAACAACAACAACAAAAAATCTCTGCTGAGGAAGTACATTCCCTTAACAAACATTTAATGAGCAACTTTATTTGCCAGACACTATGTTAAGTGCTATAAATACAACAATGAAAAGACACAATGAAAGTACAATTTTCAGAAATCATTGTGTCCTCCTTAACTACCTAAAGAATGGTGTGCACACATAGTAGACATGCAATAAACATCTGCTAATAAATGTATGAACAAATGAGCTTGTAATTGAATAAAGCCAGACAAGTAAACAAGAAAATACAATATGGTGTGATCAACACTATTTTAGAGGTATTCATGGAGGAAAGGGGAGAAGGAATCTAACCTTTATTGGGGATCTACTTTGTGGCAGGCACTGTGTGCACCTTCTATTACATCACATAGGAGGAGGTGCAGTCAACTCAGCCTGGGGACAGCACAGAAGGCTTCTGAAGGAGAGTGAGGCTGTGCACACTGATTCTCAACAGACAAGGAGGGTGTGTGTGTGTTGTAGGGTAGGGGGCTGCAGGAGTTTAGAGAATGAACCAGGCAGAAGAAACATGGGTCAGGGCAGAACGTAGTCAAAGAAAAATAAAACCCTAGAAAACTGAAATGGAAACCTAAATAAAACCAGGGACAAACAACAGTGCAATTCAAAGAGATGAGGCCTTGCCTATTAATTGCCCACTTAGATGTCATTTGAAGAGTAGAAGAAAGCCCACTGCCCAAAAATCATCGTTCTGACAGCCTGTCAATGATGTCTGAAAGTATGCCACTGGAAACTCATTACTTTGAGTCATTGACAAATTGCCCGGTTAAAAAACAAATATCCCTCCTAGAATTCATTTCCTTTTCTTGATCTGGTTACTAGATTGGCAGATCAGAGAATGTGATAGCTATAGTAGATTTCATTTCATTCAGGCGTTGAACAAAGTTTCCCATAATGCCCTTGCATATGAGATGGCAAAATATAAGCTGAATGCTCAAGCTGTTTGTGGAGATGAGCCTATAACTAGTTGAACTGTAGCCAAAGAAGTGAAGGAATGGTTTAGTATCAGACTAGAAGGGAAGTTCCAGTAGAAAGCCAAAAGACCCTATTTGGGGCCATATCTTGTTTGGCTCATTTATAATTTTGTCTCACTGTAAATAAGAACTTTTAAAACTATCAGAGCAATCTAGAGACAGAATGGCTGCCTTGGGGAGTGATGAGCACCAGGCACTGAGGGATTCACACCAACTTTGAAGAACCCTCTACCCAGTAGTCAAGCAGTGGAGAGGCCCCTTTTAAATCAGTGTAATGTAGCCCAAGAGTTTGAGGTTGCTGTGAGCTATGATGATGCCACGGTACTCAACCCAGGGTGACAGAGTAAGACTCTGTCTCTTAATGAATGAATGAGTGAATAAATAAATTAGTGTAATATTATGAATCAAGCATGAATTTTGAAGTCAAAAGATCTCGGTTCAAATCTCAGTTTCACCGCTTACTAGCAATGTGACCCTGCGCAAGGCACTTAACCATAATGATTTCAAGTTCCCTGTCTGGAATCTGGGGATCAAAATATCCACCTTGTAGCAAATGCTGTGATAATGTAATATGTAAAACCATCTAGCACAGTGCTTGACACACTGCAGGTGATCAGTAAATGGTAGTTATTATACCGGTGACTCAGAATAAGACATACAAATACATATTAAACCTACTAATGACACAAAGGTAGGAGGGACTTTGAAATGATTTAGGCAATATTGCAGTAATTTTCAACCAGTGTGCCGTGGCACACTAGTGTGCCATGAGAAGATCATAGATGTGCTGCCAAAAATTTTAAAGATCATTAATTAAATTATTTTTGAAACAATTTCAAAGCACAGCAAGTATATTCTTTTTTGAAGTCTTTTTCTTTTCATGTGCTGTGGAAGTTTAACTATAGGTTCAAGTGATCCTTGAGATACAAAAGGTTGAAAACCACTGCAACGTTGGATAATGCTGAGCCTAACCTGACAAGGTGATTGATGGATAACATTTACAGGAATAAATGTAAAGTATTACTTTTAGCTTTAACACATGGCAAAAGGACAGAGTGAGGGAGATCTGGAAAGAGCATGGGCTTGGGAACTCTGTTTTATAATTGGGGCATCCCACACTTCACTCATTTCTTCATTCAATAAACATTTATGGAGCACTGTGCTAGATTCTGGGGAAACAATAAGAAATAAGATGCAGCCTTTTCCCTCAAGGACCTCACAATTTGGGGAGATAGACAACGTAAGAGAAAAATTACAGTACAACACAATGTAATTATTCTAATCTCAAAGCCACATAGCAGGCCCAGAGATGGCACAGAGAAGGGAGTACAAAATTAGAGGAGGAGGAGATAACTTTCTGAAGGACCTGATCCCTGAGCCTTCCCCCACCAAAAAAAAAAAAAAATCACATTGTATTTATTTTTGAACAGCTAATTCAGATTTATGGTACAAAGTACAAAATATACAAACAAGTGGGCAAAGTAAGTTTTCCTCCCACTCCTGTACCCCAGCCACCCAAGTCTCCACAAAGGTAGATCACAGTCACTAGTTTCTTGTGTATTTATCTAGACATACTTTGAGTCCAACTTTGAAAGCCAAATGAAGACTTGGCTGGAAGATAAGGGGCCATACTAAGCAGAGAGAACAATGTGTACAAAGGCATGGAGGCATGGTGGAGTGTTCAGTCTGACATTATTTGGACAAAGAGGATAAGGAAAAGATGGTAGGAGATCTCTTTGCCTACTTGCCCTGGCAATGGAGGCCTGTTCTCTGTCTATGGCGAATGCATCCTACTTTGAAAACTTTCTTGCTCTGTAAGCCTTTCTTCTCCTCAATAAGCTTTGTTTCATGCTTGCCAAAAAAAAAAGAGAGAGAGAGATAAAAAAAAAAAAAAAAAGATGGGAATGGTAGGCAGGGGGTGCAGATTGTGAGAAACTTTGTAAGGCACATGGGGCAGCTGTACCAGTAAGCAGTGGGAAGCCATGGTAAGGCTTTAAGGAAAGGAGTGGTGTAATAGGATTTGTATTAGAGAAAACTCATTCCAGCACCAGTGTGAAGGATGAATTAAAGGGGAGGTGGACAAGGGCAGGGAGACCAGTTAAGAAGATATTTGAGGCGGCACCCGTAGCTAAATCGGCAGGGCAACAGCCACATACACCTAAGGTGGCAGGTTCGAACCCGGCCTGGGCCTGCTAAGCAACAATGAGAAACTGCAACCAAAATATAGCCAGGCCTGTGGTGAGCACCTATAGTTCCAGCTACTTGGGAGGCTGAGGCAAGAGAATTGCTTAAGCCCAAGAGTTTGAGGTTGCTGTGAGCTGTGATGCCATGGCACTTTACCGAGGGCAAAAGCTTGAGCTTCTGTCTCAAAAAAAAAAAAAAAAAAGCTATTTGAATAGTTGAAAAAATAAGATGATGGAAAGCATGGACTAATAATATGATGTAGTAACATAAAGGAAAGATGTATCAGATGGATACTTAGAAGGCAGAATTAATATGTCTTCATGACTGGTTGAATGAAGAATTTAGGATGGCTCCCAAGTTTCAGGCCTGGACAACAGTGTTAATAGAGTATGAGTCACCAAACTGTGGTAGGGGGTGTATAGAGGAGAAGGGATGGATTTGAGTAAGGAAGATAAATTTGGGGCACGCTGAGTTTGGTTTCGAGATATCTATGGAATGTGCCATGTTCTACATGTCTCATCTCAAGTAAGTATACAAGTCTGGGGCTCACATGAGAGGTCTGGGACTACAGTTATAGGTTTGGAGGGTCAATCACATGGTAAATAAAACAGTGGGGGAATGGATGAGGTGATCTGGGGGAAAGGTTTAAATGAGAAAAATCCTAGGAAGATATTCTGGTGGTAGAGGAAGAATCCACAAAGGATCATGAGAAGAAGAAATCAGTGAGGAATGAGGAAAATCAGGAGAGGAACATCACCAAAGCCAAGGAGTAGGCACTTTCAAGAGAAGCATAGGATAGAAGAAGTAGGGCAAGAGAAATCAATTATGTTATTTTTGAGGGACAGGGTTTCACCATGTTGCTCAGGCTGATCTTGAACTCCTGGTCTCAAATGATCCTTCTGCCTCAGACTCCCAAACTGCTGGGATTACAGGCATGAGCCACCACACCCAGCCAACTGATTATGTTAAATGTAGCCGAGAGATGTTCAGTAAAACAAAAAAGAATCTTAAAATTGTTCATTGGATTTGGCAATTAACATGTCATTGGTTTTAACAAGGACAGTAACAGTAATTTTCTGGGGAGGGAAAAGCAAGAGTAGGGGCTGAGTTTTGAATAGGAGGTGAGGAAATGGAGAAAGTGTCTACACTTTTGAAAAGCTTCCATGACAATAGAAGAAGAAAAATAGGGCATGTGCCAGGTGGGATAGAATTGAAAGAAAGTTGTGGTTGTTTCTTTTTTAGGGAGGGAAAGTTGAGCATATCTAAATGCTAATGGGGTGGTCATGGTGGCTCACCCCTGTAATCCTAGCACTCTGGGAGGCCAAGGCCGGTGGATTGCTTAAGGTCAGGAGGTCGAGACCAGCCTGAGCAAGAGTGAAAGATCATCTGTACTAAAAATAGAAAATGAATCTGACAAAAAAAAAGAAAAGAAAATTAATCTGACAAAGACATCTAGAAGATACAAAGAAGTCAATTTAAACAATAAGAAAAGAGCAGGTGCCGAGCCAAGAACAAAAATCATTGTACCTCAAAGACATTTGCACCAGAATGTTTATTGCAGCTCAATTCATAATTGCCAAGTCGTGGAAGCAACCCAAAATGCCCATAAACCCATGAATGGATTAACTAACTGTAGGTATATGTATACCGTGGAATACTACGCAGCCATGAGAAAAGATGGAGACTGTACATCTTTTATGTTTACCTGGATGGAGCTGAAACACATTCTTCTTAGTAAAGTATTGCAAGAATGGAAAAAATATATATCCAATGTACTCAATACAATATGAAACCAATATATAAACAATTACATGCTCATATGAATAATAAAACACAAATATAGTCTAAAAAATAAAATTTTTATTAATTTGAAATTAAAAAAATAAATAGTCAAAAAAAATAGAAAATTTAGTCTGGTGTTCTGGCAGACACCTGTAGTTACAACTACTCAGGAGGCTGAGGCAAGAGGATCACCTGAGCCCAAGAGATTGAGGTTGCTATGAGCTATGATGATGCCATGGCACTCTACCCAGGGCAACAGAGTGATATTCTGTCTCAAAAAAAAAAATGCCAATGGGAAGTAGCTAGTAAAAAGAGAAGTGGTTGAAGATATAGATGAGAAAGGGGATAACTGATGAAGAAAGGTCCTCTCAAGGGGGTGAGAGAGAATCGGCTCCAAAGTACAGAGAGATGAATTAGCCTTAAATTGGAGAAGCTAAGTCTATTCTTGCAAGGAAAATAAAGTTAGGATTTGTAGGTGTGCAACTATATGGCAGAGGCAGGGTTGAGTGAAGGCAGGAAAATGAGCATTAGCATCTGATGGCCTAGATTTTCATAATGAAATAAGAGGTAAGGTCATCTTCTGAGGATAAAATGGATCCCTGGAGTTGGTTGGTGGAGTGAAGGTAAAAATGATGGAAGGATGAATTTTTTAAATAGGTCATTTACAAGGACATCAAAGTCACTCAAGATGGTGGCCAGAGTTGGGATGGAGGGGAGACTATAGTGAGGTGCTGATGTCCTCAGTAAGTGAGAAAACCGGAGTACAATAGATGACAGTAGGAAGGATTAGAAGAGGGCGTCTGTACCATCTCCTGGCCCCATAGGGTAAGAAAGAGCAGAGAACCTCCACCATTGAAACTTTGGGGAGGTTACTTAGTAGATATTAGGTACTTGACCTAAAGTAGGTGCTTAATAAATATGAAGAAGCGACTTACTCTTTTTTAAACTAAATATGATCATAAAATTGCACCAAAAGAGCATAGGAAGTGGCATTCCCAGTGTACTCAGCTCTAGTCAAACCACACAGGCAACAGTTTCCATTTCCAGGTGCTTTATTTATAAGTGAACATTTACAAACTGTAATACATCTAGACAAGGGCCCCCAAAAAAACTATTGAAAGCTGATTAGGATTGGGTATGTTTCATCTAGCAAAGAGATGATTAAAGGAGGATATGATGGATGTCATGAAACATTCGAAGGGCTATTTTTGCTCCATATGATAAAAGTAAGATTAATGGATAGAAGTTGGAAGGAGAAGATTATAATTATTTTAAAGCACAGTTTTTAATTCATCTGATGATGAAACGTGAACTTACCTAGTCCATTCATGTGGGAGCCGAATGAACACTTACCCACTCAAGGTGGTAGAAAGGCCAACCCCAGGCTGGGTGCGGTGGCTCACATCTGCAATTCTAGCACTCTGGGAGGTGGAAGCAGGCGGATTGCTTGAGCTCAGGAGTTCAAGACCAGCCTAAGTAAGAGTGAGACCCATATCTACTAAAAGTAGAAAAACTAGGTTGATGTAGTGGTGGGAGTCCATAGTCCCAGCTCTGGGGAGGCTGAGACAAGAGGATGGCTTGAGTCCAGGAGTTTGAGGTTGCTGTGAGCTATGACAACATGGCCATCTACCCAGGGCAACAGAGTGAGACTGTGTATCAAAGAAAAAGAAAGAAAGAAAGGCCAACCCCAAATTTAACTTCCCCAGAGGTTTCAGGGCCCATGGAAAAGCAATCCAGTTGTTGGAGGCTACAAATCCTGAAGCTGATTTGCAGACACGGAGAGAAACTATTTTCTACCTAAAAAGTAGAGCTTGGCTGGAGTGGAGGGCTATCTCTGATTCTTGTTATTGGGGAAAAATTAGTCAGAGAGTCTAAAAATAGAAGAAAAACTTGCAAGAATGGTTCAAAATGATCAGTCAAAATCCTAAGGGAAGGAGAGAAGGTGGAAAGATAAAGCAAATAACCTTCCAGGGGACAAATTTTTTACTGAGCTTCTGGAATTGGCAGGAGGACTCTGCAAAGAATCTTTTCAATGGCCACTTTAAACTAATGCTTGGTATAGTTTCAACTATGTGAAAGGATTAAGAATCTGGATTCTTTAAGAAACCAGGCTGTTTCCTGCTCCAAGTGAAGGCAGTAGTTTTGAGAAAGGAAATTAGAAAGAGCTGGGACTATAGTGTTACTACATGCCTTTCTTTTTTTGTTGTTGTTGTTTGAGACAGAGTCTCACTCTGCGCATTGTTGTTGTTGAGTGCTGTAGTGTCACAGTTCACAGCAACCTCAAACTCTTGGGCTTAAGCAATCCTCTTACCTTGCCCACCTTGTAGCTGGGACAACAGGTGTGCACCACCACACCTGGCTAGTTTTTTCTATTTTTAGTAGAGATAGGGTCTTGCTCTTGCTCAGGCTGGTCTTGAACTCCTAAGCTCAAGCAATCCATCTGCTTCAGCCTCCCAGAGTGCTAGGATTCCAGGTGTGAATGACTGTGACCAGCCATGCTTCTATTTTTTTTTTTTTTTTTGAGACAGAGTCTCAAGCTGTCACCTTGGTAGTACCGTGGCATCACAGCTCACAGCAACCTCACACTCTTCGGGCTTAAGCAATTCTCTTGTCTCAGCCTACCAAGTAGCTGAAAGGACAGGTGCCCGCCAGAAAGCCCGGCTGTTTTTTGTTGTTGTTGTTGTTGTTATTGGAGTTGTCATTGTTGTTTAACAGGCCTGGGTAAGGTTTGAACCCACCAGCCCCAGTGTATGTGGCTGGCGCCCTAACCACTGAGCTATGGGCACCACCCATGCTTCTATTTTTTAAAAAAATACAATAGTGGGCTCGGCACCCATAGCACAGTGGTTAGAGCACCAGCCACATACACTGAGGGTGGCGGGTTCGAACCCGGCCCAGGCCAGCTAAATAACTGCACCAAAATAATATCTGGGTGTGGTGGCGGGCACGTGTATTCCCAGCTACTTGGGAGGCTGAGGCAAAAGAATTGCTTAAGCCCAAGAGTTTGAGGTTGCTGTGAGCTGTGGCACCACAGCACTCTACTCGGGGAGACAATGTGCGACTCTGTCTCAAAAATATATATATTATAGTGGCAACCATTTATTGAGCTCCATGAGGAGAGAGTAAAGAAAGTGGCCCTCAATTGAAATGAAGAAACCTGATACAAGAGCACATTCACACACTCTTCTATACAAATCCCTCTCATGCATACACAAACATCTCAAACACCTGCCTGCATCATATACATAATATCCACACACAGGCAAAGCTCCAAATGGAAATATATTCATAATCACAAAGATTCAAATATCTTACATATATAGGATCTTACTCTTGTTTTCTTTTTAACTCTATCCCATTGAAATCAGTTCTTTTAACATTTGCTTTATGTTTGCACTCTATTGTTTTTGTACATAAAACACTGAAAGTAAGAAGGATGAACAATAGCCCTGGCGTGGTGGCTCACACCTGTAATCCCAGCACTCTGGGAGGCCGAGGAGGGTGGATCACCTGAGCTCAGGAGTTTGAGATGAGCCTGAGCAAGCGTGAGTCCCCATCTCTACTAAAAATAGAAAAATCAGGTGGGTATTGTGGCAGGTGCTTGTAGTCCCAGCTACTTGAGAAGCTGAGGCAAGAGGATCCCTTAAGCCCAGGAATTTGAGGTTGCTGTGAGCTATTTGAGGTTGCCGCCCCAGCTACTCTAGCCTGGGGCAACAAGGTGAGACTGTCTCAAAAAAATAAAAATAAGGGCCGTGCTGGGTAGCTCACACCTATAATCCCAGCACTCTGGGAGGCCAAGGCAGATGGATTGCTTGATCCCAAGAGATTGAGGTTGCTGTGGGCAAGAAAGTAAGACTGTGTCTCAAAATAAGAAGAAAGAAAAGAAAAGAAAGAAAATTGAAATCATCTGGTCCAGCTTTCTACCTGCCAACAGAAGTATCTATACTATTTGAGACCTCTAATTGTCTATCTTGTACTTGATGGTCCCTAAGAACAACTTTAAAATTTCCCCTAGTTGCCCTTCTCCACGTTTTATTTCTCCTTGATCAATCAACAAGTGTTTATTGAGTATCTACCATACTCAAGCACTGTGCTATGTATGCTCGTGGAAACAACCTCAGTGGCAATTAGTAGACGAATGGATAAAGAAATTGTGGGATAGGGCAGTGCCCCTAGCTCAGTGGGTAGGACACCAGCCACATACACCCAGGCTGGCGAGTTCAAACCTGGCCCGGGCCAACTAAACAACAATGACCACTGCAACAAAAAAGTAGCCAGGCATTATGGTGGGAGCCTGTAGTCCCAGCCTCTTGGGAGGCTGAGGCAAGAGAATTACTTAAGCCTAAGAGTCTGAGGTTGCTGTGAGCTGTGACACCACTGCACTCTACCAAGGGCGACATAGTGAGACTCTGTCTCAAAAAGAAAAGTAAAGAAATTGTGGGATATATATATATATATTCAATGAAATACTATTCATTGTGTATATATATAGGAGGAAATCCTGTCACATCTTACAATGTGGATGAACCTGGAGGACATTTTGCTATTTGAAGTAAGTCAGACACAGAAAGAAAAATACCATACCCCACTTATAAGTGGCATCTAAAAAAAGCTGAATTTATAGAAACAGAGAGTAGAATGGTGGTTATCAGGGGCGGCATGGGGAGATGTTGGTCAAAGGATACAAAGCTTCAGTTATGTAGGATGAATAAGTTCTAGAGATCTAAGGTATAGCATGGGAACTGTAGTTAACAATATTGCACTGTAGGAGGCGGAGCAAGATGGCAGCCAAGTAACAGCTTCCTTGCATCTGGGCACCGTGAGTCTGGGGAGATAAGACTCCAGGCATCTCTGGATGGTGGGAACTGCCTATCATCACTCCTATGAGGATACAGGGAGTCAGCGAGAGACTTCTGGACCCCAAGAGGAGGACTAAAACTGTGGAAAACCGGCAAGTGGTCGCGTGTCTTCAGTCTGTCTAAACCCGCCCACAACTGTAAGTTCAGTAGCAGCGAGACTGCAAACCAGAAAGGCCTTACCTGTGGACTGTTTTGATGTCCTTGGACTTGGCACTGAGTTGAACTGCCTTGGGGAAGGCCTGAGCGGGAGTGCGGAGAACTTTGGCCGTTGTCTAGGGCCCCAGTCTGAGCCGCTGAGCCAGACAGAGCTAATAGTGTTTGGCGGTGGGTCACACGGATCCATTGTCAGTGATCTGCCCCGGCAAGCTCCGCCCTCAGGGTCGCAGAGCTAGAAAGGGTGGGAGCTGGTAACCCAGCAACCAAGTAGCCTAAGGGTGGGGTCTGAGCCGCCTTGCAGCCCTAACCCTCAGGGGCAGAGTGAGACCAGTTTTGGCACACTGGGTAAGTGGATAGCCACTTCAGCAGCGATTCCAGCGAGAAAGCTGGGAAAGCTTCTGCTCAGCAAGTTTACAAGTCCAAAGTGCCTTTTAAGTAGGCTGAAGAGAGATTTAGGGTGTCTACCTGCTGGGGTTTGAGAAATCAGCAGCCTCCAGTCGTATCAGAACTGTGACTAACATCTCATACCCCAGAAGACCACGTGTTGCCCAGACAATATTCAATAACATATACAAACTGCTTTGTTTTTGGTTGTGTATTTTTTTCTTTTTTTTTTTTTGTTTGGTTGGTTTTTTTGTTTGTTTATTTTGACGTTGCCGATGTTCTTTTGTTTTTTTAATTTCAATCTTTTCCACACAGATCCCTTTTTCTTTCTCAATTTTCCTAGTTTAATTATAATTTCCCATTGCTGCCTTTTTGAATAACTTCAACTTCATTTTTGCTAGTGTTTCTACCGATATAATTTGGTTTTTCACCCAATTTTATCCCTGTAAAGTTTTCTGTTTGCTTGTTTTGGTTTGATTTATAGCATTTTTGTCTTTCCTCTCTACTTGGTGGAGGTGGGGTACTGTGTCTGACCAGGTTAGCAAAGAGCTGCTGACCTCAAGGGAACCACGCAACTGGGCACCCCCAGAAGGTGGGGTTTTTTAAGGTTGTGTCAAAGTACCCTACTGTACACCTATATTGCCCTGTCTCCCTCTTTCTGTGCCTCTCTTCTTTTTGTCAATATTCCTTATACCCACCCCTTCTCCTTTCTCTATCTTTCTTTTTTTTCTTATCACTCGGTCCTCCTTTCTTTCATCCCCTTTTTTTTCCTCTTCAACCTTCTCAACCTTCTGGTCCTGTAACCCTTAGTCCACAGGCACAAGAACTTAAAGAGCAAGAGGAAGTGAAAGGAAAATTAGGGCAAGGAAACAGATAAAAGAAATCACTCATGAGGAAGAATCAGCAGAAAACTCCAGGCAACATGAAGAACCAGTCTAGAACAACCCCACCAAGGGACCATGAGGTAGCTACTGCAGATGATTCCACCAGTATAGAAATGTTAGGAATGACAGAAAGGGAATTTAGAATACACATGTTGCAAACAATGAAAGAAATGACGGAAACAATGAAGGAAACTGCTAATAAAGTGGAAAATAACCAAAAGGAAATCCAAAAACAGAGTCAAATAAGAGATGAACGATATGAAGAATATGAAAAGGATATAGCAGACCTGAAAGAACTGAAATAGTCAATTAGGGAACTTAAAGATGCAATGGAAAGTATCAGCAACAGGTTAGACCATGCAGAAGAAAGAATTTCAGAGGTAGAAGACAAAGTTCTTGAGATAACTCAGACAGTAAAAGAGGCAGAAAAGAAGAGAGAGAAAGCAGAACGTTCACTGTCAGAATTATGGGACTTTATGAAGCGTTCCAACATACGAGTTATAGGAATTCCAGAAGGGGAAGAAGAATGCCCCAGAGGAATGGAAGCCATACTAGAGAATATTATAAAAGAAAATTTCCCAAACATCACCAAAGATTCTGACACACTGCTTTCAGAGGGATATCGGACCCCGGGTCGCCTCAACTCTAACCGAGCTTCTCCAAGACACATTGTGATGAATCTGTCCAAAGTCAAGACAAAAGAAAAGATTCTGCAAGCTGCCAGGAGTAAGCGCCAGTTGACCTACAGGGGCAAATCCATCAGAGTTACCACAGACTTCTCTAATGAAACGTTCCAAGCAAGAAGACAATGGTCATCTACCTTTAATCTACTTAAACAGAACAATTTTCAGCCCAGAATTCTGTACCCTGCTAAGCTAAGCTTCAAAATTGATGGAGAAATCAAATCATTTACGGATATACAAACATTGAGGAAATTTGCCACAACAAGACCAGCTCTACAGGAAATACTTCAACCTGTTCTGCACACTGACCACCACAATGGATCAGCAGCAAAGTAAGAACTCAGAAATCAAAGGACAGAACCTAACCTCCACACTGATGCAAAAGATAAAACTAAGCAATGGACTCTCACCAAATAAGACGAATAGAATACTACCACACTTATCAATTATCTCAATAAATGTTAATGGCTTGAATTCCCCACTGAAGAGACATAGATTGGCTGACTGGATTAAAAAACACAAGCCATCCATTTGCTGTCTGCAAGAAACACACCTGGCTTCAAAAGACAAATTAAAGCTCCGAGTCAAGGGTCGGAAGACAATTTTTCAGGCAAATGGAATTCAGAAGAAAAGAGGAGTTGCAATCTTATTTTCAGATACATGTGGATTTAAAGCAACTAAAGTCAAAAAAGACAAAGATGGTCACTTTATATTGGTCAAGGGAAAACTACAACAAGAAGACATTTCAATTCTAAATATTTATGCACCCAATTTAAATGCTCCCAGATTCTTGAAGCAGACCTTACTCAGTCTGAGCAATATGATATCTGATAATACCATCATAACAGGGGACTTTAACACACCTCTTACAGAGCTGGACAGATCCTCTAAACAGAAATTAAACAAAGATGTAAGAGATTTAAATGAGACCCTAGAACAACTATGCTTGATAGACGTATATAGAACACTCCACCCCAAAGATAAAGAATATACATTCTTCTCATCACCCCATGGAACATTCTCCAAAATTGATCATATCCTGGGACACAAAACAAATATCAACAGAATCAAAAGAATTGAAATTTTACCTTGTATCTTTTCAGACCATAAGGCACTAAAGGTGGAACTCAACTCTAACAAAAATGCTCAACCCCACCCAAAGGCATGGAAATTAAACAATCTTCTGTTGAATAACAGATGGGTGAAGGAAGAAATAAAACAGGAAATCATTAACTTCCTTGAGCATAACAACAATGAAGACACAAGCTACCAAAACCTGTGGGATACTGCAAAAGCAGTTTTGAGAGGAAAATTCATCGCTTTAGATGCCTACATTCGAAAAACAGAAAGAGAGCACATCAACAATCTCACAAGAGATCTTATGGAATTGGAAAAAGAAGAACAATCTAAGCCTAAACTCAGTAGAAGAAAAGAAATATCCAAAATCAAATCAGAGATCAATGAAATTGAAAACAAAAGAATCATTCAGAAAATTAATGAAACAAGGAGTTGGTTTTTTGAAAAAATAAATAAAATAGATAAACCATTCGCCAGACTAACAAGGAATAGAAAAGTAAAATCTCTAATAACCTCAATCAGAAACAATAAAGGGGAAATAACAACTGATCCCACAGAGATACAAGAGATCATCTCTGAATACCACCAGAAACTCTATGCCCAGAAATTTGACAATGTGAAGGAAATGGATCAATATTTGGAATCACACCCTCTCCCTAGACTCAGCCAGGAAGAAATAGACCTCCTGAACAGACCAATTTCAAGCACTGAGATCAAAGAAACAATAAAAAAGCTTCCAACTAAAAAATGCCCTGGTCCAGATGGCTTCACTCCAGAATTCTATCAAACCTTCAAGGAAGAGCTTATTCCTCTACTGCAGAAATTATTCCAAAAAACTGAGGAAGAAGGAATCTTCCCCAACACATTCTATGAAGCAAACATCACCCTGATACCAAAACCAAGAAAAGACCCAAGCAAAAAGGAGAATTTCAGACCAATCTCACTCATGAATATAGATGGAAAAATTCTCAACAAAATCCTAGCCAATAGATTACAGCTTATCATCAAAAAAGTCATTCATCATGATCAAGTAGGCTTCATCCCAGGGATGCAAGGCTGGTTTAACATACACAAGTCCATAAACGTTAT
Organism: Nycticebus coucang; assembly: GCF_027406575.1. Classification (NCBI taxonomy): domain Eukaryota; kingdom Metazoa; phylum Chordata; class Mammalia; order Primates; family Lorisidae; genus Nycticebus; species Nycticebus coucang. Next base: position 133,786,302 of record NC_069804.1, read on the forward strand.
CCACCATATTAACAGAGGCAAAAATAAAGATCATATGATCCTCTCAATAGATGCAGAAAAAGCATTTGATAAAATCCAGCATCCTTTTCTAATTAGAACACTGAAGAGTATAGGCATAGGTGGCACATTTCTAAAACTGATTGAAGCTATCTATGACAAACCCACAGCCAATATTTTACTGAATGGAGTAAAACTGAAAGCTTTTCCTCTTAGAACTGGAACCAGACAAGGTTGTCCTCTGTCACCTTTACTATTCAACATAGTGCTGGAAGTTCTAGCCAATACAATTAGGCAAGACAAGGAAATAAAGGGAATCCAAATGGGAGCAGAGGAGGTCAAACTCTCCCTCTTTGCTGACGACATGATCTTATACTTAGAGAACCCCAAAGACTCAACCACAAGACTCCTAGAAGTCATCAAAAAATACAGTAATGTTTCAGGATATAAAATCAATGTCCACAAGTCAGTAGCCTTTGTATACACCAATAACAGTCAAGATGAGAAGCTAATTAAGGACACAACTCCCTTCACCATAGTTTCAAAGAAAATGAAATACCTAGGAATATACCTAACGAAGGAGGTGAAGGACCTCTATAAAGAAAACTATGAAATCCTCAGAAAGGAAATAGCAGAGGATATTAACAAATGGAAGAACATACCATGCTCATGGAAGGGAAGAATTAACATTGTTAAAATGTCTATACTTCCCAAAGCAATCTACCTATTCAATGCCATTCCTGTCAAAGTACCTACATCGTACTTTCAAGATTTGGAAAAAATGATTCTGCGTTTTGTATGGAACCGGAAAAAACCCCGTATAGCTAAGGCAGTTCTCTGTAACAAAAATAAAGCTGGGGGCATCAGCATACCAGATTTTAGTCTGTACTACAAAGCCATAGTGGTCAAGACAGCATGGTACTGGCACAAAAACAGAGACATAGACACTTGGAATCGAATTGAAAACCAAGAAATGAAACTAACATCTTACAACCACCTAATCTTTGATAAACCAAACAAGAACTTACCTTGGGGGAAAGACTCCCTATTTAATAAATGGTGTTGGGAGAACTGGATGTCTACATGTAAAAGACTGAAACTGGACCCACACCTTTCCCCACTCACAAAAATTGATTCAAGATGGATAAAGGACTTAAACTTAAGGCATGAAACAATAAAAATCCTCAAAGAAAGCATAGGAAAAACACTGGAAGATATTGGCCTGGGGGAAGACTTCATGAAGAAGACTGCCATGGCAATTGCAACAACAACAAAAATAAACAAATGGGACTTCATTAAACTGAAAAGCTTCTGTACAGCTAAGGAGACAATAACCAAAGCAAAGAGACAACCCACACAATGGGAAAGGATATTAGCATATTTTCAATCAGACAAAAGCTTGATAACCAGGATCTATAGAGAACTCAAATTAATCCACATGAAAAAAGCCAACAATCCCGTATATCAATGGGCAAGAGACATGAATAGAACTTTCTCTAAAGACGACAGACGAATGGCTAACAAACACATGAAAAAATGTTCATCATCTCTATATATTAGAGAAATGCAAATCAAAACAACCCTGAGATATCATCTAACCCCAGTGAGAATAGCCCACATCACAAAATCTCAAAACTGCAGATGCTGGCGTGGATGTGGAGAGAAGGGAACACTTTTACACTGCTGGTGGGACTGCAAACTAGTACAAGCTTTCTGGAAGGAAGTATGGAGAAACCTCAAAGCACTCAACCTAGACCTCCCATTCGATCCTGCAATCCCATTACTGGGCATCTACCCAGAAGGAAAAAAATCCTTTTATCATAAGGACACTTGTACTAGACTGTTTATTGCAGCTCAATTTACCGTTGCCAAAATGTGGAAACAGCCTAAATGCCCACCAACCCAGGAATGGATTAACAAGCTGTGGTATATGTATACCATGGAATACTATTCAGCCATTAAAAAAAATGGAGACTTTACATCTTTCGTATTAACCTGGATGGACGTGAAGACATTATTCTTAGTAAAGCATCACAAAAATGGAGAAGCATGAATCCTATGTACTCAATCTTGATATGAGGACAATTAATGACAATTAAGGTTATGGGGGGGGAAGCAGAAAGAGGGATGGAGGGAGGAGGGTGGGGCCTTAGTGTGTGTCACACTTTATGGGGGCAAGACATGATTGCAAGAGGGACTTTACCTAACAATTGCAATCAGTGTAACTGGCTTATTGTACCCTCAATGAATCCCCAACAATAAAAAAAAAAAGAAAAAAAAACAAAATAAAGGAAATATACTCATTAAAAAAAAAAAAACAATATTGCACTGTATACTTGAAATTTGCTAGTAGGGTAGACTTTTTTTTTTTTTTTTTTTTTTGAGACAGAGTCTTACTCTGTTGCCTAGGCTAGAGTGCCATGGCATCATCATAGCTCACAGCAACCTCAAATTCCTGGTTTTGAGTGACCCTCTTGCCTCAGCCTCCCTAGTAGCTGGGACTACAGGCTCCCACCATGATGCTCAGCTGTTTTTTTAGAGACAGAGTCTCACTCTAGCTCAGGCTGGTCTTGAACTCCTGAGCTTAAGCAATTCTCCTACCTTAGCCTCCCATAACAACAACTTATATGAAGAGATGGAGATGTTAATTAACTTGATTGTAGTTTATGTATATTAAAATGGTATGCTGCATACCCTAAATGCATACAATTTCAATAAAAAATTAAAACAAAACCAAAAAGCTTGTGGTTGCGAACATTATAGCTCCCAAACCTGTCTATCTATTAGAATTACCCAGGGACTGTGTAAAAACATAATTCCCTGCTTCCCATCCAAACCTACTGACTCTGATTGGGGTCTGTTGAACTGGGAGTTGAATTATTAATTATGTTCACCTGTCAAATTTGTATGTTGAAGCCCTATCCCCAGTACCATCCTCAGAATGTGAGTGCATTTAGAGAGGATCTTTAAAGAGATGATGCAGTCAAAATGAGATGATTAGGGTGGACCCTAATGAATATGACTGATGTCCTTAGAAGAGGAAATTTGGATGTAGACACATACAAAGAGAAGTTCCCGTGAAGACCCAAGAAGACAAGCATCTACAAACCAAGTAAAAAGGCCTCAAAAGAAACCAACCCTGCCGACACCTTGATCTCAGACTTTCAGCCTCCAGAACCAAGAAAAGAAATTTCTATTGTTTAAGCCACTCAGTCTGTGGTACTTTGGGCAGTCCTAGCAAATTAACACAGAGTCCAAACTACCTGAGGTTTTATTTTATTTTAATGATATACATATTTTAATTCAATATTCTTTCAACATGTATACAAATATAAAAACTTGTTAATGAGATTTTTCACACCCTTTTTAGTATTAAGTCTTTGAAATTCAATGTGTATTTTATTCTTATAGCACCACTTCAATTTAGATTAGCCATATTTTGAGTGCTCATGAGCCATAGGGGGCCAGTGTCCACTATATCATACAGCATGCGGTTAGATTATAATATATCTAGTCATGTAGTTGAAAAATTTCATTTCACATACATACTCTTAATCAACAGGAATGACTTCCACAAAACATTAACTATCATATACTATACCCTAAAGTTTATCGTAAAATGCATTATGATATAATTTACATTATTATTAACCTGTGTTAATAAAAATGCCCAAATACCTCAGTTTTAAAAATAAACTTCTCAGGCCAGGCATGAGGGCTCATGTCTGTAATCCTAGCACTCTGGAAAGCCGAGTCAGGTGGATTGCTTGAGCTCATGAGTTCCAGACCAGCCTGAGCAAGATCAAGACCCCATCTTTACTAAAAATAGAAAAGCTTGGCCAGGATTGTGGCAGGCGCCTGTAGTCTCAGCCACTCAAGAGGCTGAGGCAAGAGAATTGCTCAAGCCCAATAGTTTGAAGTTGCTGTGAGCTATGATGCCATGGCATTCTACCCAGGGTGACAGAAGGACAGAGGGAGACTCTGTCTCAAAAAAAAAAAAATTTAAAAAGAAAGCTTGTCAGGTCATTCTAATGTAGCCACCTGGTGCCAATCCAAGACATGAAGTTTGCTTAAGAGCATGAATGGGGTTTAGAGTCACAGTGACTTAAGGTCAATTCTCATCTCTTTCACTTCCATAAATAACTCTATGTCTCTGAGAGCTATAAAAAAAGACTGCCTCACTGGCTTGCAAGGAGGAATAAATGGAAGATGGTTGTCAAGCCTTTAGCACAGTGCTCAGCATATAGTAAAAGTTCATTTATGTTAGCTGTTGTTTTTCATATTATAAGGTTGATCTAGAGTACAGATTCTTTATTTTTTTGAGACAGAGTCTCACTATGCCACTCTCCATCACAGCTCACAGCAACCTCAAACTCTTGGGCTTAAGCCATCCTCTTGCCTCAGCCTCCCAAGTAGCTGGGACTACAGGCACCTGCCACAACGCCCGGCTATTTTTTGGTTGTAGTTGTTGTTGTTTGGCAGGGCCGGTCTGGATTCGAACCCGCCAGCTCCTGTCTATGAGGCTGGCGCCCTAGCCGCTGAGCTATAGGTGCCGAGCCTAGAGCAGAGATTCTTAAAAATACAGGGGATAAATGAACTTAGATGAAAAAACATTACATCTTTATTTTCACCAACCTCTAACTGAAATTTAGATTTCCTTCAATTACAAATGCAGAGAACAGATCACAGTAGTATTAACAGTACCTATGACTTTGTCACCGATAGAAGTCATAAATAGTTTTATGTCACGTTACTGTTATTATAGGTATCTTTAAATATTTTTACACTTACCATTACTTTGAAGTTGCCATGGTTATCAGAGCTGCATCAAGATCTTGTTATTTATTACATTAATAAGAAGCACTTATATAACTATGCCAGCTTCCATCTTTATCTTTTATTCTCCAGTAACATGAACTGCTTTGTGACCCTCACTCGCCCCTGGCATACTCACTGTTCTCACCCCCAGGCCTTTGTTCACTAGTCTGTGTATTTAGATGGCCCTTCCCTCTTTCCAGAGATAACCTCTCCTCCGCAGTACACAAGGACTCTGTCATCTCTTACCATTTGTACTGTCTTTTTTTTTTTCTTTGAGACAGAGTCTCACTTTGTTGCCCTTGGTAGAGTGCTGTAGTGTCACAGCTCACAGCAACCTCAAACTCTTGGGCTTAAGTGATTCTCTTGCCTCAGCCTCCCAAGTAGCTGGGACTACAGGCACCCACCACAATGCCCGGCTATTTTTTGTTGCAGTTGTCATTGTTGTTTAGCTGGCCCGGGCCAGATTCGAACCTGCCACCCTCGGTATATGTGGCTGGCACCATAACCACTGTGCTATGGAAGCCGAGACACCACTTGTACTGTTTTTGTCTGTCTACATATATTTCTGCTGCTAGACCATGAAGTCTTTGGGTATATGGGTAGTATCTTATTTACCTCTGAATCCCCCTTGCCACTAACACCGTACCTGGCACAGGGCAAGGACAGAGTAAGTGACTATTGAATGACTCCATCTGAGATAGAGGTGCCCCTTCTATTCCCTTTCTGCTCCACCCAAAAAGCCACTGGTTCTGTCTGGAAATGGAGCTTCCCTCTGTTGAGTTTATGCAAGAACATTTTGCTGCTTGGAGTCTCTCCATCCAACACAATATATGTCAGCAAAGCAAGGCTTCACAGAGGGGAGCCAAGGTAGCCCTGCCCAGTCAGCCTTCTCCTGTGAAGGTATGCAATATGTTACCATAAGCTGGACTTGTATGCAAATACATGGCAGCTCTCTGAACTCTATTGTTGAACTACCTATTTTTTTTTATATCTCAATTATATTTGCTCTTGATCAGCCTGGATATAGTATGCAAAGCTGTACTGAATTATTAACAATGCTGCTTGAGAGCAAGGACTACAACAAGGGAAATGTCAAGGGGACAAAAATCTTGAGTTTAATGGTGCCAAATGTCAAAAAGGAAATACTTCCACCAGGGCCTTGTCCCAAGGTTATGCACAAAGATAAGACAACTCAGGCAAATATAGAAGCAAAAGGCCCAACAGTTCTCAAAACACAACTTAAACAAACATTTATGGATCTAATATATTTTGTTATAACATTTAACATAAAATAATTATAAACAAGAGGAAAAATCATAAACACTGTAATTAAAAAACAATTTAGTAGGCTATAAGTCTACACAACACAGATGAAATTTCATATTCTACTACCTCCTCTGGCTTTTACCCAAGAACATTAAAAAAAAAAAAAAGACAATGAAGAAGTAGAAGAAATTGGGAAATTAGCGCATCTAAAGGATTGGCTTTTGAGAGAAGAAACAGAGACTCCGGTGAGAACACAAGGACCCTACTCTCGGTTGTGCAGGTCTGGTCAGTGACCCCAGGGCCTCTTTCATCCCTGACCTTGGGATCCTGCCAGGAGCCAGGGATACTGCTTGTTTCTGCCTTTCTGGCTACTACAGCAGGCACCCCTTCTATCTCCCCTGAATTGGGAGCCCATATAAGACCCACAGGAAGCCACTGGAAGTAGTGGCTGCCCTTTGCTCCTAATCACAGGGCTCATGCTTGTAACACTTGGAGAAAATTTCAAGTCTATGGAAGTCAGTATCTGCAGGGACTCAGGCAAGCACAGCTCCGCTAGAAAAAGGGTGACCCTGGCCCTGAACGATTGGTGTCCCCCGCATATAGCTTGGCCTTGGGGCTCTCTTAATACAGGAGGTCTACCTCCTGTGCACTGTGAGTTTCACGAAGAGGCACTTCTGATACCTCACAAAGCTCAGACTTTTGTGACGCAGGCAGAGACGTTTCCCGGCGTGGGCACAAGATGGCAGTACGCACTGATTTATATCATAGGTCGCGCGGGCTTCTCAAAGAAGCAAATTGAAGAGGGGGTAGGGAATCATGGGAGAAATTGAAATCTATTCGAATTCTACATGAAAACCGAACATAGTGCTAATTTTAAATATTTTTCAAGAACCAATAATTATTGAATCCTACACATTCAATGTAATTCCAGTCTCTAATTTTCAAGACACCCGAAAGACAACCATTGAAGACCAAATACATCCCTACATCTCACCAAGCTGGGGTACGACCTAGAACACCAGTCTACTCTCCGTAGATCTGCCCTTTCACTTCACCTCAATTCCTGAGTCGCCCTCTCTTCAGAGCCAACAATCTCCCGACCTACACTTTCAAGACACCCTACTGCCTGTCCCAAAGCCTTTCAGGCCCATCTCTTGAAAGGGTAAGGACAGATGAAGACCACCTAAAGGTGCCAGGTGGGATTCAGTCAAAGGGAGGGGAGAGCTAGTTTGGGGGAATAGTAGAAGGTAAGTGAAAGGAGGGTAGTGAAGGAGAAATGAGAGAAAAAGAGGAAAGTGGGAGAAAGGGGAAAAGGGGAAATTGAAAAAAGGAGGATAAAAGAAATAGAGAAGGGAACGGAGGAGAAAGTAGAGGAAATGGGTAAAGTAAGAAAAAAAGGAAAAGGGGGGGGAACGAGGGAAATAAGGAGGCACGGTGGCTCAGGCCTGTAATTACAACACTCTGGAAGGCCAAGGCGGGTGGATCGCTTTAGCACAGGAGATTGAGACCAGCCTGAGCAAGAGCGACACCTGTCTTTAAAAAACTAGCCAAGCTTTGTGGCAGGACCCTGTAGTTCCAGCTACTCACTCGGGAGGCTGAGGCCAGAGGATCTCTTCGGCCCAGGACTTTAAGGTAGCTGTGAGCTGTGACCCCATGGACTCTTCCCAGGGCTACAGAGTGAGACTGTCTCAGAGGGAGACAGAGACAGGGAAGGGTGGGAAGCCTCCTGGACAGCTCGCACTGTAGGAATCCAGGAAGGGGACTCCTCACATGGAGTTCACGGAAGAGGGGACAGAGTTGGTGTGTGTTGGGGGAGGGAAGGTAGAGTCGGTGAAGAGAGAAGAAAGGGGCTGAAACTAAAGAGAGTTTGGACGTTCTTACATGAGTTCGGCTTAAGGCATTTATTGGGTACCCCAGATGTGTGCCTGGCACTCTGACTCTGCACAGGCAGCCGTTTTCCTAGCACACAGCCCCCCAAGCCGGCTTACGGAAGGTGGTAGCTTAAGGCTAAGACGCGACAGGCTTTTGAGCGCGTCGTCTCTCCTGTAGGGGGACCCGTCCGCGGTGGGACTAGAGACATCGTGCGTGCCCTCTCGCCCAGCTCAAGACCCGATCCCAGACGCCGGTAAATAAGGAGGCGCGGCGACTGGTAAGGGCTACTCTCAGGTCTGAGGCTGTGTATGTGCCGAGCCTGAGCCGAGGCACGGGATGCGTAGGGTGCGCGGGACGCGTGGAGTGCAGGAAAGCCGTCCCGGCTCCCAGGAGCGCTGCGGAGGGTGCGAGCGGCAGCGTGGGTGCCGGGACGCTGGCGGGCGGGGCCGGGGGGCAGGGCGGGGGGCAGGACAAGCGCTCGGGCCCGCGCCCGCGGGCCGGCCCGCCCGCCCTCATGCGGGGGAAGCGGCGGAGGAGCGTCCTCCGCCGGCCCCTCTGGGGTAATTTAAATGCTGTCACAGCCAGTACTGGCTCCCGGGCGTGCAGCTCGCTCGCTCGCTCACGGCTCCAGCTACCGCTCAGCCGGCACAGCCCAGGGAAGCCCAAGAGGCGAGTCGGGAGGGAGGCGGCAAAGAAGGGAAGCAGCGAGGGCACGCCCGGGTTCTCCCTCTGCCCTGCTCCCGCCCTTCCTGCAGCCACAGGTCCGCCCCGAGCCCCGCTCACACTTGGGAAACTTGGGACTGCTCTGGGGCAGCGTGTGGCTGCTGAGCGGGGGCGGCCCCGGCTTCGGGGGGAGGGGGAGGAGGAGGAAGAGGAGGAAGTGAGCCCGAGGGATCAGCTCCGAGCTGTTTGTCCAGCTGTTTCTATTCGCACCCCGAGAGCACCATAGCTAGAAGGGGGCCGAGCCCAGGGTGGCTGGCTTTAAGCGCTAATTTCCAGCTCCTCTCATACCTTGTCTTTTCCAGACAGGCACCCTGGAGTCCCCTCAGAATAACCCGGCGGGCGCGCACCTGCCAGACGTCCCTGACGTCCCAGACGAGAAGACCCCTGAACCTGAGAAGATGGCCCAGGCCAAGAGCGACTGCCGCTCACCTGTGGGTCTCGACTGCTGCAACTGCTGTCTGGACCTGGCCAACCGGAGCGAGCTCCAGCAAGGCAGTAGCGGGGAGAACAACAACCCCGGCAGCCCCACCGTGAGCAACTTTCGGCAGCTGCAAGAGAAACTGATCTTCGAGAATCTCAATACCGACAAGCTGAACAGCATAATGCGGCAGGATTCGCTTGAGCCCGTGCTGCGCGACCCCTGCTACTTGATCAACGAGGGGATCTGCAACCGCAACATCGACCAGACCATGCTTTCCATCTTGCTCTTCTTCCACAGGTGGGTAGCTGGGCACGGGTGGGTATGTGGTCCCGGCTCGCAGCAGCCTCTGCTGCACCCTCACCTCTGACAAAGGGGGCAACCAGGAAGTTCACAGGATGGGGGTAATGGGGAGGACGGGCTCACACAGGCTGCGGTGACTGGACCTTGGGGAAGCCTGGCAGGTGCAAGCCCTATTTTGAAGGGTGCAAAGGTTTTCCAAGGGGGATGCTGATGCACAGAAAGCATGCAGATCGCGGGTAGAGGTAAGTGGCACCATACACTTCTCTGGCGCATGCATTTCTACAGCCCCTTCGGAGAGAGATTTTGCCTTGGGGTCCCCTCGAGATTCCAAGTTACATCCCTCTCAAAAGTCCATTTGTAAATGTGCAAACTCAGATTGAAACTGCAAGGGTTTTTAAAATACTGAGTGGCCCTGACTGACAGTGAGAGCAAGCAGAATATCAAGACAAATTATGCAGCTGATGGTGGTGGTTTGGAATTAAAAAAAATCCAAGACCTGTGAGAATTTCTTGAGGTCCTCCATGGGGGTACCCACCTCCTCCATGGATCACAGCCGCTGATTTCAAGTGTAGGCGAAAAGCAACCCCAGAGAGCATATTAGGACATCTCTCTGAGTACCTCAAGAACTGTGTGTGGCAGGAGGGTGGGTGAATCCATGTCGTCGTGGCCAGCGAGTGTTGCAGTGCAGGTCAGACTTTCTAGAAATCTTGCTGGAGAGGAGAGGAGAGAAACACAATGGGAAAACTCAAGGTGGCTGCTGTCCTTGACTGAGATGCTATGGTAAGAGCAGTTCTCAGGGAACAACTGAGACAATTTAGAGGCAGGGGAAGCAACTTCAGGAAACCCAGTCAGGGGTTCAGTGTTGTTAGCGCCACTGAGACAGGGCACTTGTGTGTGTGTATGTGTGTGTGTGTGTGTAAGAGGGTGGATTTATTTTTGCTCAATGACGAAGGTTATGTAAGAGAAAGACATTATTGCTGTGGCAGACCTGGGTTGTAATCCAAGTTATGGCTCTATCTGTCTGTATGAGCCTGAGCAAGTTGCCTGACCTCTCTGATCTCTCTAAGGTTCCTTCTACTCTGCAATTCTAGGTTATGGGCTGGTAGTGCGCGCAGACAAAATAATAAGAAATTCTGAACACTCACAAAATATTTGGGTGACAGTGAGGCTAAAATAGGAGATTTTTTTTTTTTTTTAGACAGAGTCTCACTATGTCGCCCTCGGTAAAGTGCCGTAGCATCACAGCTCACAGCAACCTCAAACTCTTGGGCTTAAGTGATTCTCTTGACTCCCAAGTAGCTGGGACTACAGATGCCCGCCACAATGCCCAGCTATTTTTTTGTTTGTAGTTGTCGTTGTTTAGCAGGCCTGGGCTGGTTTCGAACCCGCCAGCCTTGGTGTATGTGGCTAACGCCGTAACCACTGCACTACGGGCACTGAGTCTAGAATAGGAGATTTTAATAGCAATCAGAAAGGCAGACATGACCCTCACTTAATGCCAAGACCAGGTTTGCCTCCGTTGCCCCAAGACAAATGCAGGCAGGACAAACAGGGCTGCGGACTTCATTAGCATCATTATAACAAGTTGTATTCATCAGGCATTTTTAATGCCATTGCAGCCCTTTCCAGTCTATTATTTCACTTTGGGCATCAAATTATTTCATTGTCTAAAATAAACCAGGCCGCAGATGGAACAGGTTTCAAGGGAATCTTCATTTCTGGTGAAAGATTACTCCAAGTGTGTTCAGCCCAGAGCTGCTGAAACCCTGCCGAGCTAAGTCCCTAGCAGGTTCCTAATGATCCACCCATCTCTGTTGGAGAGTAGCAGCGGGGGAGGGCTAGCAAAGAAACCTGGAAAGGACCTTTAAAGCATTTGCATTCTTTCAACTGGGCCTAGGAGGGTCAGACCTTGGTGAGTGAGGTGTAAGGCTGAGATTAAAGTGTTCACTTGTGCCACACAGGGGGAGGGGCCAGGAGGGACGTCCTTGTTTGGGTTTTTTGGATCAAAAGACCTCCTTTGTCTTCTCTACTCCACTGACACCAGTATATTGATACTTGGTTCTCTGCAAAGCCTAGAAATGCTACAGATTGGGAATGGGGACATTGAAGGACAGGGTGAGGGAGGAGGGTGAACTTATTAGAAGGGTATGCCCATGCCTCCTGGGATCACAGCAACTCAGCGTCCCAAACCACTGAATAGCAAACCAGCAGGCTGTCAGGCTTTGCTGAGGCTGGGGAGTGATAGGGCCCTGTGGTTACAGACCTATGCTTCTAGCAGGACAAAGCATTCTCTCATTTTCCTGGACAACTGGGACCTTAGAAATTGTAGATTCTGAATTCAGTTTAGGGTTTGTGGGGAATGACACGCTCATTAGCAAACTAGGAGACATTATTGCTGATCATGGGGATTCTCTGGCAGTGAACAGCCCTCTCAGTGAACGTTTCCTTTCTTCATTGAATTTTCTGGGTTTCTGTCTTCATACTTAAGCCATCATCTTTACTCCTATTCCACTTAGTGATTTGACATTTCAGGTTCCTATTGGGTGTCTTTTTCCTGTATTTACTTTCAAGGCCACCTTTCCTGCTGAAGACTCCTGCTACATTCCCCACCCCTGGTCCTTTAGCCCATTCCTCTGTTTTGAGGGCTCCTATATTCTTGGGAAGAAGGGCGGGGCACATTCCTGATTTATATCTGGTTTGTCTGCTTTGACCTGTCCTTCATTCCCATCTTAGCTGTTGATTTCCTTGGAACACAAGAGTGTAAGCAATTTGAAGGTAGGGCTGTGTTTTACTCACTTGGTTTTCCCTTGGATTCTAATTATACAACCAGTACTCAACAAAGGTTTTTTTTTTTTTTTTTTTAGTTTTTTTAGTTTTAAATATTGATATGGACCCAGGTAAAGATTTTACAACTTTAATCCTTTTTGGAAAATTGTATTAAGGTTTAAGTGTGGTTTTGCCCCCACATGTAGTAACTCTAATAGCCTAGTAGAAGGCCTGATGGTGGCCAGCGCTGTGTATATACATCAGAATCAGCGTCAATGAGCATGCAGCTTGTCGTCATGTACATGATACCTCTACTAAGGGGTTGTTAAACACCATCTCTTCAATCTTGTGTTCTGTAAGTAATAATAGATTAATAGCTAACATTTATTGAACTTTTACAATGTGTACTAAGCATTAAATCTGCACAATCTCATTTAATACCTACACTAACCTTATCAAATGGCTACTATTACCACCCATTTTCATTTTGTAAGAAAGGAAGTTAAGGCCAGTACTTTACAAAGAAGAGCAAGGCCTCACAGTGATCTCAGGTGGGTGTATGAATGGTCTGTAAAAGAATTGTTAAGAACATGAAGTAACTATACGAACATTAAAGAAACTGTTGGAACACTTAAGAATTTTCTATGAAGCAGAGGTAAGTGTGGGCCCAGAACCCTTGCAAATGGTCAAAATGTCCTTTTTAAGTAAGGGCAGCAGACATCCCATTCCTGGGGCACAGGACTTTCTGGACTCAAACCTGGACAGACCCAGGGAAATGAGGATGGTTGGTCACTTGGTTATTAGAGGACTCAACTTTGTCATTTGAATCACTCCTAATACTGGAAAATTTAGGAAGGAGATAGAATATGCTGACAAACAGCTGGAGTTTCCTATTTAAATGTAGTATATGAAAAAACTCCCTCTGGCAATTTTTTTTTTTTTTTTTGAGACAGAGTCTCAAGCTGTCACCCTGGGCAGAGTGCCATGGCGTCACAGCTCACAACAACCTTAAACTCTTGGGCTTAAGCAATTCTCTTGCCTCAGCCTCCCAAGTAGCTGGGACTATAGGTGCCTGCCACAATGCCCAGCTGTTTTTTTTGTTGTTGTTGTTGTTGTTGTTGTTGTTGCAATCGTCGTTGTTTAGCAGGCCTGGGCCGGGTTTGAACCCACCAACCTCGGTGTATGTGGCCAGTGCTACCCACTGACCTACGGGCGCTGCCTACCCCAAACTTCTTTATCAGCTCTATTCTGCCTTTGACCCCAGAGCATATCTACCCAGCGTGGTCAGAAATACTCTGAGTTCCGGTCCATCTCTAAAATTCCTAGGATTCTACCATTAAGCCACTAACCCAGCACCAACTAGTTCCCACACCTACATGCTCAGAAGATAATAATAATAGCAAATATTGCTAATTGCCTTATGCATGCTAATTCATTCAATATCTGCTATTGAGCTGATATAGTATAGTAGCAAAGAGGAGAAATATAGATTCAGAAATCAGATTTTCAAGAACAATTTGCACACAAAAATTATTTGTGCTTTTCTAAGGGAGTCTTAGAACCAATAATCTCATAGTGTTTATTCTTGGACCTGGCTTCTGAGCAGGCAGCCACTTACATGGTGTGATTTAAGGGGCTGCCTGCTGTAGTGCCTAAATTCATACTATTTAAGAGTTAGTTCTCTGTCCATGTACCATCCTAAACTCCTCTCCCATAACACCAGTGGTATGCGGCCCACACTGTGAGAAAGCCTGAATTAGAGATTGCAGCCCTTTGTCAACTAATTTACCGTTTGATTTTGAGGATAGAATTCTTTGCTGTAAAGAGGTTTTGGATTTCTATGTGGTTAAGCCTGTCATTCTTTGCCTTTGTGATTTTTGCTTTTGGTATCAACCTTCGAAAGTCCTTCCTTAGCCCAAGGTAATTTAAAATAACTATTTCCTGAGTGCCTAGTGTTCTGACAAAGAATAGGCACTCTTGGATTAAGGAACATTCTGTGTTAAAAAACACAAGTGCATTTGTAAACTTAACATGCATGGTTTGGGTACCTCATGAGAACCCAGACGTGTAAGATGTTTTTTTTTTTTTCTGGGGCACAGATAAGAATCACATGTTCTAGGAGGCTAGTATGAGGGAGCCAGTCCTTTCACCAATGAATGAGCCTGGTGCCCTTTCCAGCACCTACTATTATGTATGAGTGTGTGTGAGAGAGAGAGAGAAAGAGCGAGAGAGAGGGATGTATACGTATTTATTGTATATAATACATACATAGTGGTATATATAATATAAAAATTTCTGCTTGAACTATTTTAAGTGTACAATTCAGTGGCATTACTTGCATTCACAATTCTGTACAGCCATCAGCATTTCCAGAACTTTGTCATCATCCCAAACAGAAACTCTCTGTGCCCATTAAACAATAACTCTCCATCTTCTGCCCCCCCCTCAGGTCCCAGTAATCTTTAACTTGCTTTCTGTCCCTATGAATTTACTCTAGATAATTTATTTTATTTATTTATTTATTTGAGGCATAGTCTCACTATGTCACCCTGGGTAGAGTGCTGTGGTGTCATAGCTCACAGCAACCTCAGACTCTGTGGCTTAAGTGATTCTCTTTCCTCAGCCTCCCAAGTAGCTGGGACTACAGGTGCCCACTTACAACACCTGGCTATTTTGTTGTTGTTGTTGTTGCATTTGTCATTGCTGTTGTAGCTGGCCCCGGCCAGGTTTGAACCTGCCAGCCTCAGTGTAAGTGACGGGTGCCCTACCCACTGAGCTACGGGTGCCACCCTACTCTAGATATTTTATATAAGTGGAATCATATGACATATGGCCTTTTGTGTTGGGCCTCTTTCATTCAGCATAATGTTTTCAAGGTTCATCTATATTATAGCATATACCAGTATTTCATTACTTCATTCTTTTCTGTGGGTGAATAATATTCGATTGTATGAATATACCATTTTTTTTTTTTGAGACAGTCTCGAGTTGTCACCCTGGGTAGAGTGCTGTGGCGTCACAGCTCACAGCAACCTCAAACTCTTGAGCTTAAGTGATTCTCTTGAGCTGGAACTACAGCTGCCCGCCACAATGCCTGGCTAAATTTTTTTTGTTGTTGTTATTGTTATTTAAGCAGGCCCCAGCTGAGTTCGAACCCACCAGCCTCGGTGTCTGTGGCCGGCACCCTACCCACTGAACTACCGGTGCTGCCCTGAATATGCTGTATTTGTTTATCCATTCATCTTGTCAGTGGACACTTGCATTGTTTCCACCTTTGGCTGTTGTGAAGAATACTGCTGTGCACATTAGTGTACAAATATCTGTTTGAGTCCCTGTTTTCAGTTCTTTGGGGTTTATTCCTAAGAGTGGCATTACCCAGCACCCTTTTCTCAATTCTGTGGCCCTCTGCTTACAATCAGTCCATGTGTAGTGACTGTCATGAAATGAGCAAATGTCTTGTTTCTTTGAGGAGAATGCTTTGTCCCTGAGTCAGCTGCTGGTGCTGTTGATTACAGTGAAAAGAAAGATAACAAGTTTAACAAAGTGATGGTGCTAGCTGTAAATAGAAGTGATGTGCTTTCGAGATTGCATTCATGAGTTGGAGACTGGCAAAAGTTTTAGTGTGTATCACTCATGAATGGCCAGGGTCTAGCATACCTTTTAAAAGAGTAACATGTGACACCATTACTCATCATTGACTTCTTTGTATGGATTTGTTTATCAGACCTTCGGTCAGAGTGACAGCTCACTGAGAGTACGGTTATATGGCAATGGGGCATGGGAAAGGGAAGCCAAGTTGGATAAGAAAGGTAGAGAGATGGAGGCTGGAGTCCATGAAAGGCCTAGCTTAGGTGGGCTGCTGCAGCATGGGGCTCTGGGCAGTATGAGAGCTCAGGAGATCTGGTTGGAAAGTTCAGGCTCTTAAAGAAAGGTGGAAAGAATAGAAGGTGGCTCACGCCCGTAATCCTAGCACTCTGGGAGGCCGAGGTGAGTGAATTGCTTGAGCTCAGGAGTTTGAGACCAGCCTGAGCAAGAGTAAGACCCCATCTCTAAAAAAATAAGTGGGCATTTTGGCAGGTACCTGTAGTCCCAGTTACTCGGGAGGCTGAGGCAAGAAGATCTCTTGAGCCCAAGAGTTTGAGGTTGCTGTGAGCTGTGATGCCATAGCACTCTACATGACAAAGTGAGACTCTATCTCAAAAAAAAAAAAAAAAAAAAAAAGAACAGAGCCTGAATTTCATCTACTCCTCAATTTTTCTAGGAGTAGACCCAGGGAAGCCTACACCTCAGAAAATAACTCTTTCCAGGGTGACCTTATTTTCCCTCCCTGCCTAAAGAAAAGGTTAACACCCCTGCATATATTTGCACTTTTAGATAAACTAACAAGCTCTCAATTCCAGGTAGAGTGTTGGTGCCTTTCCAAAACAGGTCCCGGAGGCCAGAGAGTCTGGGTAAATGCAGATGGATGTATCTGGCCAAGGCTGCCAGGATCTCTGCACCCCGTGGGTAATGGAGCCTAGCAGAGTACTTGCCCCAACCTTGTGGGTTGGTTGAAAGAGTGAGGTCGGCCATGTCCTCCCCTGGTGGTGGCTGTTGCGCTGTATTTGCTCATCACAATTCCACTCCTACCTGATCTTTCTGCTCTTATGTAAGGGATGCCTCAAGATAACTGTGAAGCCATAATATGCCATGGCTGGTTGGGTTTACATAATAAATTGGTTGTGTCGTGCAATAGCCTCTTGAGCCGTGGAGAAACCAATGTGCTGAGTTGAGATTAAAGCTTGGGCTCATTTGGTGGGGCACTCTGTGTGCTCAGTGTACCCAGGGGAGAGCATTCCACGACCACAGGGGCCAGGAAAAAGAAATTTCTTTTTAGATGAAGAGAGCAATAATGGCCCAGGACATACTGTGCTGTCCCAGTGCCTGCAATAATAGAACAAAGGTTAGGGCTTCACTGTAACACCACAGCTTTGGCAGACAAGGCCCTCCATAGAACCCCATGGGCTAACTGGAACTCCGTGAAGGCCAGAAGGCTAGATCTCAGCCTCAGAGCAACCTAAGTTTGATGAGGAATTGGGACAGAGAAAATGGCTTCTGGAGATCACTGCCTGCCATGCTGAAATCCAGTTTACTAGAGTTGGAGTGGGGCTAAGATAGCGTCTGCAAGAGCAGAAAGCAAACTTTTCCAAATGCTACTCCAGGCAGGGAATTTTATCAGCGTACAAGGCAAGTTCACTTGTACTTTCTAGCTGGAATTCCTTGCCCCAAAGTAGCTATGGCCCTTCTGGAAACAGTGTAAGAGCCCAGCCAGCATGGGAGACTGAAGGGGAAGCCTCCCATTGTGCAGACAACGACCCAAAGAAAGCAAGAGCTTGGAAGCGGGCTTGGTCAGTGATGACCCAGGCTTACTCTCAGCCTTCCTCTCCTGGGAGCTGCTTTCCTCAAATAGGTCCAGCCTAAAATTGGGACCCTACTTATAGACAAAGCACCACAGGGACCTTCCCCATCCTTCCTTGAAGGAAGACTTGACTCACAAAATAGCCTTGGATACTCAGCCCACTTCCTCTCATCTTCTCTTCAGGGGAGGTGGAGAGCAGCTGTTCACAGCTTAGAAGACTGCCAGGGTTCCTGCTCCGTGCTACCTGGGCTGATGATTGGCTACAGCAATCCCTAAGGAAGAAGGGGAGAGGAGTGAGAGAAAGGCAAGAGGCTCCAGAGGCTCCTTCCTGGCTTACCTGGCTCCAACACCCCTCCTTTGGTGCTGCCGTTTAGCCTCACTTCCAGACTAGGCTGGGCCTAGGCCAGCCTGCGGGCCCTGACTCATAACTAGTGTAGTGCTTTATGTAACAGAGCCAGGTTACTGAGGCATCAGGCTTCTGCTTGCTCTGTGGCAGGCTTCCCTGGGGCCAGGCATTCAGAAGCCTGCTGGGGGTCCAAATTGAGCTCACCATGCTTCCCATGGAAAATCCTCTCTCCAATGTTAGGCAGGCGATCTGCTCAGAAGCAAGTGCCAGGCTGTAAAGGCGACCCCCAGAGTCCCCACACTCAGCAGTAAATGTAAGCAGGCAGGCGAGCTGGAGTGGGCTTAGTCTGACCTGAGAAATTTTGAGGCAGGGCCAGGGGTCGGGGGACCTGCCATCACCTGATCAGTGCACTGCCTAAGAAACCACCTGGTGAATGGAAGGGCCCCAGATCAGGTCTCAGAAGTCCTTCTTCCTTTTGTATCTGCTCGTTGGTTCAGGGACTGTTTGGCAGGGGTGTGGAAAGGCACCCCAGGCTGACTGACATCAGGTGCAGAGGTTGGGGGGAAGCTGGAAGAGCTGTTTAAAGGGAGGGCTTTCAAGAGCCAATTCCTAGTCCATTCTCCACAAAGTCTCAAAGTGCCCATGCTGGCCTGAATTCACAATGATTCTTAGCTCTCTTCCTGGCCTATTCAGAAAATCACATTTCAGCTTGGTGCAACTGAATCCCCAGTGAAGTCAGGCTTGCTAGATCCTCTGACATATTTCTCTACCAAGCGAATCTATCTACAACACAGAATATCCCCATCAATCTAATATTCCATTGGTTCAAAGATTGTGACTAAACCAATAGCTCCTTTTCTGTTTCCTTGTCTTTGCCCCAGCCTGTCCCACTGTCTTGCCAGTGGGTAAATAGCTCACAGGCCGAGAGTAGGTGGAGACACTGCTCTCTAGTCCAAGAAAGAAAGAAAGGAAGAAACAGGTAAATAAATTTAAAAAGGTGGTGTCAGAATTATTAGTAGTCACAGTATGTGTCCAAAGCTGACTTGTAAGTCCTTGGACAAGCCCAAGACCACCATCTCAGGATCAGGAGAGCTGAGCACTCCTAGTCTCCCAAATGATAGCCAGAATCCAGTGAAAATTGGGGGTCCTGAGGTAAAGATACAGAATGCCCCTTTTGGGGATTGCTCTCAGGCTTCTAGCCCCTCGCTTCTCCTCATCCCCTCTGCCCTTTAGGTTCATAGTCAGTTGTGACTAGAATAGGGCCAGCAAATGGACTAAGAAGCTGTTAGGGCCCCTACCAGCATCCTTCAGCCATCTTGTCTCCTGCCTAAATTAGTCTCAATGGGGCACCCCACATCCTACACTCTAACAGTTTGGGGGAGCACCACTATACTGGGGCATTGGAGTAAGACTGCCCACCCCAGGTACTTGTTGTGGAGTAGGAGGAGTTCCCCTTCATGCACACAATGAAGATGACACACAGGATATAGACTAGACACAGAGGAAAGAGAAAGAAAAGAATGAAAAGAAAAGGGAGAGAGAGAGGAAGAAAGAAAACGAAGCAAAGGAGAGAAGGAAGGATGGAGGAAGGAAAGGAGAAGAAAGAAAGAAAAAAAAAAGAAAGAATAAGACCTGCTCCGTTTTAAGGCAGTATAATTTGCCTGCCCAGGTGCACAGAGAAATGAATGATGACAGCATCTCCCTCGGCCTTGTAGTAAGCAACCAAGCACTCCGATTAATCAATCCATCATTTATTGACCCAGGGCCTGCTATTTATTGAGCGTCGACTGCAGATTTATTGAATGCCTACCCTGCTAAGCACTATAGAGGACATGGAAGACGTCAGAGGCTAGGACCAGGGCTGCGAGGAGCTGAGAGTGTAGCTGGGGGTTGTGCCACAGCTGCATCCAAGGCCAGTGGGGAACAAAGAGACTGACCGCAGGCTTCTCCTGCGCCTTGAGAGAAATCTCTTAAGCTTACCACTCCCAGGGTCCACAGGTCTGGAGCTTGGGCAGTGCCAAAGCAAACTAGGAAGAGTCTCTTTATGGCAGTGGCTTCCAGGGGGGCTTAGAAGAATGGGTTGGGAAGTGGGTGGCTGGGTGGCAGGGTTTTCTGGTTAAGAGAGGGAAGCAGAACCTTACCAGTTCAGCAGGGTCCCTAGGTAGGAAGGAACTTGCCTGGAGTGTGAACACTTTTGATTCTTCCTGGGCTAGAACCCAGTCACCAATATTCAGGAACAAGACAGAAAAGTTCACTTTACACCCCTCCCCTCCGTTGTCCCTCTCTGACTCAGGGCAAGCTGGACCCTAGTACTCTCTCCTCAGGACCCTGGGCTAGCCCTGGGTAGGTGGAGGCCTTCAGGGCCTGGGAGTACGAAGGCACCTCTCCCTTCTGCCTGGAGAAAGCCCATTGGAAGCAGGGTTGAGCCTGTGGGTGCTTTTGAGGGTGGGCACCAGAGGAGCCTGGAAGCTGTGGCTTCATATCTGTGTGTCTCGGGCCTCAGTCTCTTTAAGGCCCCTCTGAGGAGGGTGACAGAAGCAGGGGGAGTCAAGGTGTTGCCATGGGAGTACATGTGCCATTCACCCAAGTCTTTCTGGAAAAAAGTTACTGGTGGCCCTGCATGGTGTCATTTTCGTCTTGTTTGCAGTTCAGTCAGACTCTTCTTCCCCAGATGCCCTATAAATGAAGACCTTAGGGTAGGGGTGAGAAAGACAGGAAGCCTCAAGCTGACAGGAAGAGAGAGGGAGCTGGAGTAGCAAAAGAAACCAGTCTCAGGTAAACTGGGGAAAGAGAGTGCTGCTTGTGGTCAACACTCCATCCTTGCTTTCTGTGGCCCTCTCTCCAGGTTAGTGACCTGGACCCCTGTGCCCATATTTTTTTCCCACCAGTGCTCTGGAGAATTCACATTTAATTTCATGAACTAGTCAATAGCAAATATTCTTTGCACACCTTTCTTTCTTTTTCTTTTTCTTTTCTTTTCTTTTTTTTTTTTTTTTTTTTTTGAGACGGAGTCTTACTATGTTGCCCTCGGTAGAGTACCGTGGCGTCACAGCTCACAGCAACCTCAAGCTCTTGGGCTGAAGCAATCCTCTTGCCTCAGCCTCCTCAGGCACCCACCACAATGCCCTGCCATTTTTGTGTTGCAGTTGTCATTGTTGCATTAGCTGGTGGGGGCTGGGTTCAAACCTGCAGCCTCTGTGTACGTGGCCGGCACCGTAACCACTGTGCACGGGCGCCGAGCTATCTTTGCAAACCTTTCATGTGCAAGGCTTGGTGTTTGGTATTGGGGATATAATGGGAAACACACAAAAGGCATGATCTCAGCCAGCATGGAATTGTCAATGGAGTGGGAGAGACAGACATTAACCAAATAGTCACACTAATGAAAGAATATATAAAGGATCAGACAAGGCTTCCTGAGGAAGTGATATTTGAGCTAAAGAAATGAACCTCTAATGCTGAAATTATAATCATCAGACTCAGCCCAAGGGAGACATTTTCAGATGGAGACTTTCTAAAGAACCCCTGAAGTCATACCCTGTAGGTAGCTTTCACACCCCCAGAAATATCTCCAGACCATGAGTAGCCAGCAGGTCCTGAAGGGGAGGATTGACAACATTCTGACAAGAGGAAGAGATGAGTTTGAAGCCCATGGGGCAACTGGTATTTAATGTCATCCTTTGCTAAAAATAGTCCATGACAGTATGGAAATGTGTAAAGGCTGGCCCTGGGGACCAGTGATAAAGTGGGTATAGCCTGTGGGGAGGAAAATTTGTTTTTGTAAATTATTCACTGTAAAGAAAAAAGAAAGGGGGAGTACTCTGGGTTTTCTTTCCCCTTTCAGCTTCCTTCTGAGTTATGAATGAGTCTCATTGTACAGAGGCAGTGGGGCACAGAGCTTTAGGCTGTGCTCCTTTCTGGGGCCCAAGGTGTAAATTTACTGCGCTGCAAATTCTGAAAAACAGCCTGAATGTAGAAGAGAAGGGAGACTACACCTCCAGGAAGGGCAAAGCAATTTATCAGGGGGCCCCAAAGAGCTTTCATTTGAGAGAGGTGGTCCCACCACAATGGCAGGACAGATGATAGCTGAGACCTCAGTATGAACAAGGGAATCTGATTATAAAGAGTCAGGATAGGGCGGCACCTGTGGCTCAGTCGTTAGGGCGCCGGCCCCATATACCGAGGGTGGCGGGTTCAAACCCAGCCCCGGCCAAACTGCAACCAAAAAATAGCCGGGCGTTGTGGCGGCCGCCTGTAGTCCCAGCTACTCGGGAGGCTGAGGCAAGAGAATCGCTTAAGCCCAGGAGTTGGAGGTTGCTGTGAGCTGTGTGAGGCCACGGCACTCGACCGAGGGCCATAAAGTGAGACTCTGTCTCTACAAAAAAAAAAAAGGAGTCAGGATAAAGCCAATAGAACTTGTTTAGCCAAAAGGAGGTAAACCTGGAACTTTGAGGGACCTGTGGGGCAAAGCTAAAGGAACTAAAATTATTGATCTAAGAGAAGTTTAAGGGTAAGGAGTGGAAGATGGTAGAGAGAAAAGAGAGAGGTTGACTTTCAAATATAAGCAAAGTCAATTCAGAGTGGCTGACTGTTTCCCAACCACACTAGGAATGGAACAAAAGGAAACAGGCCCATAGTGTAGCATGAAGAATTGAGATTAGATATTAGAAAGAACTTCCTGACTCCAGGCATTCAGAGAAGCTAGACAAAATTACCAAGGGATGTTACATGTAATTTATAAACACGGGGAAGGTGGTGACAGTAGCATAGGAACTGGATAAAAGTATGAAAGGGCTAGTTTTATAAGGACCATGGACAGAAGGGGACAGACAGGTGGGAAAGCAAAGAGATAGGAGTTTGTGCTTATACGAAAAACGAAAGTGCGTCTGTGAAGATGAAAGTGTTTTCATGAAAATACTTTCAAAATAAAGTTGTCAATGAAATTTCCATTGGCAGCAAGCCAGTAAAACTAAAATACACTCTCCTGCGACTAAAAATAGGGTCAGAGATTAGACAAAGAAGCTATTAGGACCCCTTCTAACATCGTTCAGCCCTCTTGTCTCAATGGCGTACCCCATATCCTAGTGTAATAGTTTGGGGGAGCACCCCTATGCTGGGGCATCGGAGTAAGCCTGCCCACCCCAGGTACTTGTTGCGAAGGAGGAGGGTTTCTCCTTTATGCACACAAGGAAGATTAGACACAGGAGATACAGCAGCAAACAGCAAACCATGCAGGATCCTTGTCACAGGACACTTAAAATTTACAATTTAGTGGTGGAGACAGACATCAAAGAGTAATCACACAAATAACAACATCATCACAATTGACTGTAATGAAGGAAAAGTGCAGGAAGTGAGGAAAACACAGGCTATAGGGATTTCACCCAAAATCAGAAAAATCTGCAAAAGAAAATTCACCGTGTAAAGACCCGGGGCATTGAACGTGCACTGCTGTGAGTGATTCTTGCCCCCAGTCAGTACTAAGGAAAGGCAAAATGACCTCAGTCATTGCTGATGCCCTAAGATGTGGATTTTGAAAACCCTCCGGCTCACTGAAACCCCGTCAGATAGGAGCAAAGCCCCAAGGAAATTTTGTCACTGCCAAGATCAAGAAGCCTTGATTTAGACAGAGTGATTCTCTAAGAAGCATAATGGCCTATCAGCTGCAAGTCAGGATCAGAAAGGCTTTGAAGAGCTCATCACCTGCCAGACGAACAGGATGGAAGTCAGGGAAGAGAGTGAAGACCTAATGTGATGAAAATTGCACTTGAAACTGACCCCCAGAAATGACCGTGTCTCCCAAATTCAGTGCCCTCAGTCTCTTCTTTAAAATGTGGGAGTCTAGTATATTCTAGTATTAGCTGTAAGGTGTGCCCAGGGCTATTGAGCAGGACAACCATTGATAGACTTTGTGACTTTGGCAAGTGAAACTAACTGGACCTCAGTTCCCTCCTCTAGAAATTGGTGGTAATGTGGTTGGGAAAGTTAAGGGAGAGGACACTCCTAGAAAGCACTGAGTATCCTTTCTTTCATTCTCATTAGGCAGGTCTTCCGTAGTACCAGAACAAACCTCATCTGGCTTGCCTTGCCTTCCTTTCTCACTAAATCTGTCTCTCACTGACCCCACCTCTTGCCCTGTCAATCACACACCATTTCCTGCCCAGAGCCAGGTGTCACCTGAAACCCAGTCTGGAGTGCTTTCTCCCTGTCAAGGCTTGCACTTTCAATCTTCTTTATTCACACTCAGGTATAAACGGCTGAGAATACTTCTGGTTTCCCTCCTGCTGGGTTGTGGAGAGCTTTGAAATGTTTATAGGAAATCAAAACTTACAGAAGCAACAGGGTGCCCTAGCGTTATTGTTCTCAAATGGGAAATGATTTCAGAAGGCAATGGGGCTGGGGATAGTCTTAAGTTCCCAAGCCTCTCCCTTCCCAGGGTTGGTGGCTAGCCCCTTCTGCCTCCATATGCACCTTAGATGGAGACACAGAGGCTCAGAACTGGTAGGAGTTTCCGCAGCCATTGGATCTGATCCCCTCCCATTATAGATGAGGAAACTGAGGCCCAATGTGGGGTGGGAACCTGCTCCCAATCAAACAGCCAATTAGTGACCAGCTAGAAAGAGAAGCCATGTCTCCTGATTTTCTGATCCAATGGTCTTTCGACTTCTCGTCTCTAGACGGTTGTGCACATCCCATCCCAGTAGGTACACAACATCTCCATGCCAGCAGACCAGCTTTGGGTACACCTGATGCCAAAAACGATGTTTTTTTATTTGATTTTATTTAATGGAATTGACCAGTGGTTTGGGTGTTACAGAGCCCCGGCCCTGGAATCCTGCTCCTGCTCAGGCTGGGGCTGCATGCCACAGCCACAGTCATGCAAGGGGGACAGAAAGGCCTGCTGTTCGAGTTGGAAAAGAAATCAGTTGCTGAAACATTGGTCTTTTTGAAAGTTCCAACCACAGGGGCTGGCTGGCAGAGCCGCCGTCTGGGCTCCCCCGGAGGATCCGGCCCTCCCCTTCAGTCTGGGAGTTAGTTTAGGAAGCTGGCCCAGCCTCTGCAGAAGATCCCGAGAGCAGCGCTCACCCCAGGAGTTCCAGCCTTCCCTCAGAGCCTGGGAGCCCCCTGAAGGCACTCAGGGCCCTGAATCTCCTCCTGCCTCTACAGCCGAGCCAGCCCAGGCTGGCCCTTAGGCTCCCTGAGCACTTTTTCTTCTGAGCCTGGAGTTTCCAGTTGCTCCCGCCCAAGCCAGGAAGCTACAGAGAAAGCAGGCAAGAGTGAGAGAGGGGAAAGGGAGAGCGTGCTCAAGTAAGAGAGAGGAGGGAACCAACCCCGGCCAGGCGATCAAGGCTTCCCTGGACAGCGGTAAGATGAAGGTGGAAAGGCTGGAGGAGCCCCAGCTTGTGGAGGAGCCCCAACTTGGGGAGAACCCAGAGCTTGGGGAGGAGGCGCAGTTCCTGGAGGAGCTACAGCTCGAAGTGGTAGAAAGTGGGTCAGATTTAGATCCAGAAGATTTGGGTTCAAGTCCAGACTTTGCCACCAATCTGATGCTTGAGCTTGAGTAAGTAACTCCCAGCCTTTCTGTGGGCCATTTTTCCTACTTAATGAACAGGGGAGGGGAGAGACAAGATGATCTCTAGGGTCTCTTCCAACTCAGATATTCTGGAAGACTGTACTTCTAAAATCTTGATGTGTGAGAATAGTATGCATGGAAACTTGAACCCCAAGTCGATGAACCCCAAAATGTCAGAATGGTGTTATGGAGGAGAAGGAGTTCACATAAACAAGACAGAAGAAAAAGAATGAGAAGGTGGTAGATGTGTAAGAGTCATGACCCCAAAAGGGGGTCTAGGCTGAACAGAACATTAGGGTATTACAGTGGATTTTCAAAACTCAAGGATAGGCTTGGAATGGGTCAGTAACGAGAACCAAGTTGTTTGGGGCGTCACTAATAAGCAGTTGCTAATAACCTTTTCCACCAAATGTCTCCCAGTGACCCCCATCAGCCCCAAAATGCAAGTGCCGAACCCAGAATGCATTTTTTAAGTTCTGCAGAAATTCTTAATCGAATTGGGGGCAATTTCAGATGTTGACATCCAGATCTAACTAAAACCAATCTGTTTGGTGGTCATTGGTGTTTGGTACATTTCACTGTATTCAGATTCCTTCAAAGTTCATCATCTTTTCTGGGTTACATGGTGAGAGTCTCTAAGCCATAGCAGGTGACATTTCACTAGCCAGGGAAAGCACCTGCCAGTCCAGGCTCCCTATATGGTATATCATCTGCAGTGTCTTCTGCCAACCACATACCCACCAGTATCTCCATGGCTGGCCAAGCTGCAGTGGTGACAATGAGTAGAAAAGGAACCTCCCACCCCCTACCCCCGCACCCCCGCCCATCCAGACATCTGCCCACAACCCAGATGCCTCCCAACCACATTGCTCCCTCCCTGCTAGGCCTCATTTTTGGCTCAATTCATTCTTTCAACAATAATTTCTTGGGTGATTTCTGGCCACTCGGTTAATCTTAATCAATGATAGATTCCTAAGATTGGAAGGGATCTTAGAATTTGAATTCCCACAGGACAGTGGTTTTCACAGAACCATTAGGGTCCTTCTTGGCAGCTGCTGGAGGGGGGAGAGAAAGGGAGGTGAGTTTGGGGGAGGAGAGGCAAGGGTGAATATGAGAGGGAAGGCGGAGAGTGTTTGGAGGAGGACAAAAAAAAAAAAAGGAAAAAGGACAGGGAGATTAGGCCACTACCCTCATCAAATAGACACAGATAAGGTCATAAATAAGAATCTGTATGTGCCTTTAAAAGTTTGTAGAGCTTTGGTCCTCACCTGGTTTGCTTTACTTTAAGAGAGGGTTTTCAGGCTGGTTAGTTAGTTTTCCACTGACAAAAGGTGTCCCCACGTGAGTAGTGGATGTTGGATGTTGGGGACACTGGGAGCAGGGTGGGAGGAGCTCCTGGCCTCAGCCCCGCCTTCCTCAGAGCTTTTCCAGCTATTCCTCTAAGGACTTTGTATCCAGAGACACCGAGAGCTTCCAGATTAGACCAGAGGGTGGGAGTAGAAACAGGGGTGATTATCTGTTTAACAAAAACAAAAAAAAGTTGTAAGCCACAGAATGACCTTCACTCCCCAGCTGAAAGAAGAGTCTTTTCTAAACCACCCCCAGCGAGTGGACACATTGCCTAGGCTGGACCGTATCTACACAGACGCCAGTTCACTGGGTCAGCGCTGATTGTAAGAATCTGTCTGTTTAGTGAAAATCAGCACACATCCACATCTTTCTTGCCTGCAGAACGCTTTGGCCCCTCCTCTCATGTTCCCACTGCAGGCCTCTTTTGTCTCCTGACCCTAAGGAGCAGGTTCGGGGAGATGGATGGTCACTGGCTTCCCCTGGTGCATGTGGGGGCAGCCCATGTTCCCAACTAGGGGCACCACATGTTCCGTGGAGCTTGGGCCAGACAGGCAGGCTACCGATGTGGGCTTGGGGCACTCCAGTTGATGTAGCCCCTGGGGCCAAGGCAGAGGAAGTCCACTCCACAGAGGGCACTGGCCGAATTAAGTGAAGTCTACTGTGGAATTCTGGGCAGGGAAATCGCTGGAGGGAAGGAACACTTGACGAGGAATAAGGGCCCTGTGTTCTGTTGCAAACCCCAGCCTTGGCTGAGGCTGTCACCTGAAAGGAGAAAAATAATAACGGCCAGGACCCTGAGAGGAAGGAGGAGGGAGCTGGGCTCAGGATGGTATTCTGGCCATTTGAGGCAGTCTAAAGCTGTGCTGGCTTTACATTGAAGAAGGAAATAAAGCCCCACTTGTTGGCAGCAGGGACCATCTGCATACGTATACAGAGAGCACTGTTTCCCCAAGTGGGGTAAACATATGCTGGTGGTGTGCAAGAGGATTTTAGGTGGACTAACTTTGTTTTTCTATTTTTGTAGCTATTTATTTATTTAATGTGTATGGAGGGGGGAAATGCAGCTAACATATACCCCATGATTTTGAAAATATTTCTAAGCATGAGGCATTTTTTAAACAGCGAATCTGCAGAAGCTAATTTAGAGAAAATATTGAATGAATACAATACTCAGATATAGCAAAAATCTTGACAATGGTAGACAAGTAAGTAGAGGTGAGGACATGTTATTGCACTGTGTGTTAGCAGAGGTGGAGCAAGGGAAGCCATAGGTAACAGGAGCCATACAGTACAGTTTGAGATCTTTTCCATGTGAACCTAGCTTGAAGTCCCCCTCTGACAGCCTTATTCCAAGTGTAAGAACAAACTGCTATTTTTATATCCCTGGTGTCCTGCTCTGCCCCATGACACTCAACACTCCAGATTAGCAGTGGGCCTTTCCCTTGGTTGAGGACACTGTCCCCACCATGCTCCAGCAGACTTGGGGAAATAGGGCTGGAGGGTTGATAGGGTTGTCCTCACCTGCGTCCACTGATTTATTTTCAGCATTGTTCACGGACATGTTCATCTTAAATTTAAGGAGGTGTTTCCAGGAAGCAAGTCAAGAGGTGATAATCTTTCTTTGAATGCACAAAGCCACAGTAGGACTGGAAATATGTCACTAAGGCAATTTCACATGGACTTGCGCTGATTTCTGGACAGATTCAGACAAGGTTTGGTGGGAAATGTATACAAAATCAATCTGTACAACAGGGTTCCCCCTTCTGCCAGGAGTTTGTGATGGGCTTCGTGTAAATAAGTTTGGTCCAGGGCGACGCCAGTAGCTCAGTGAGTAGGGCGCCGGCCCCATATGCCGAGGGTGGCGTGTTCAAACCCAGCCCCGGCCAAACGGCAACAAAAAAATAGCCGGGCGTTGTGGCGGGCGCCTGTAGTCCCAGCTGCTCGGGAGGCTGAGGCAAGAGAATCGCGTAAGCCCAAGAGTTAGAGGTTGCTGTGAGCCGTGTGACGCCACTGCACTCTACCCGAGGGCGGTACAGTGAGACTCTGTCTCTACAAAAAATAAAAATAAAAAAAAAAATAAGTTTGGTCCACTTCCTCCTTCCATTGCCCTGTGATACAGAACATGATCATTAGTCCTGCTTCTTCCCAAGGCTAACCTGGCAGATTTCATGAGGGTGAGCTCTGGAGGGAAGCAGAAAGGTGATGAAGGTTATGGGTCCAGTCTCCTGCCTTCTGGCTGGGTTATAGCTCAGGAGCCTTGTGTGTCTTTCCCGTATTGTTCAGTCCCTTGAACTGTCTTTAGCAGAAGCCTCAAGCAGAGACAGCTGATCTTCCAACACCTCTAAGAAAGGAGATACGATGTGTTCTTTGGTCATACATTCTGGTGTTTAATAGCGTCTGTTCTTTGAGATTGCTCCTCCTAATTCTGTCTTCCAGCTTTCCTATACTTATACTTAATGTATTTAATATTCTTAAATGATTGTTATGATGACTTATGTCAGCCTTCTTTTCCAAATTAGCTAAATCCATTTAAAAAAATACCTTTGAACCATCTTGTGTTTCTCCATCTTTTAAATAGCGTACAAGTTCTGCACTAGAGATTTCATCCTGTCCTCTGTAAACAGTGGAGATGGTAAGGCCAGGTACAGTGGCTCGCGCCTGTAATCTTAATACTCTGGGAGGCCAGGGCAGGAGGATTGCTTGAGCTCAGGTGTTGGAGACTAGCCTGAGCAAGAGCAAGATCCTGTCTCTACTAAAAATAGAAAAAAATAGCTAGAAAAATTGGCCGGACGTCATGGCTGGCTCCTATAGTCCCAGCTACTCATTACGCCGAGGCAGGAGGATTGCTCGAACCCAGGAGTTTGAAGTTGCTGTGAGCTAGGCTGATGCTCTAACCTGGACAACAGAGTGAAACTCTGACTAAAAAAACCTGAGATTGTAGTACAAACACCTTTGCCATTAGACACTCACCCCAATCTCACCTCTACTCATTGACTCACATTTGCAGGATTGCAAGTTAAGAAAGGAACAAATTAACTGGACTGCAGAGGACCCAATTGCCTGCCCTAACCACCGGAGCTAGCTGTCTTACAGGAAACTGAAGCTCTATAGGGTTTCGTTAGTGGCCAAGGACCATGGAATAGAGAAGGAAGATGACCTCATAGTTTCTACATGCTTCTTTCCTATTTAGAGCATCCAAGATCATGCTCATTCCTTAATGATACTAATCTGTGCACTAGCATTGCAGCCTCTGCCTTTAACTGCCTGCCCACATAGTCCCATTCTTGTATCTGGGTAGAGTACGTTTTGATTATCCCTGTATTCATTATCCACTTTGTGGATTATCCATAGCAATTATAAAATCACAGGCTGCCCCTTTCCCACCTCCTAGCTAGTTTTTGGGAACTCAGGTGTCTTGCAAAAATAAATTACCCACTCACACATGGATTCCAAATCTGAGCATGATTGAATTTCACATGGCTAGGGTAACGTAGGACCTGTGACATGGGTAATCCAAAATAAGAGATAATACAGGGGAGAAATCATGGATAGCTAGCTTTGAAATTGCACGATAGGTCTAATCTTTTTCATAGTTCTGCCTTCCTAATTATTTGGGCTGATGTGAAAATGACCTTGCTAGAAACTTGGAGAAATTGGATTTAGGCAGAAGCTAAGCTGAGACCAAGCATTGCTACTGATATTTCATGAAGTGGAAAAGCCACCCGGAAACATTTGGCAGCTGATTTTCGAGTGTACAGAAGTCATTTCTGTGTGCCTTTGGAATATGTCATCTGTTTGGGTACCATCTGGATTTGTCCAGGAAGGTCTAGGGGGCCTGCACACTGGTACCTAGTTTGACTTGGGAGACAGAGCCAGCGAGTCCCCAGGAAATCCATAGTTCCCTTCTTCCTCCCTGAGATAGCCCAATGGTTGTAGCACAATGCCTGGTCTGATCATTTGACCTGTGTGAGTCTGAAGGAGGTGGTGCAATTCATCTGAGGGAAATCACATTTGAGGCAGGAAGGGGCACGGCAGCCTCTTCAGCCAAGGATTTATGTATGTGTCACAAGAGGGAAGTGTGAACTGAGAAATGACTCCCAGAAGTGCTAGAATTGGAAGAGGCAGCACTGCTACCTATCACAGTCAGTAGTGTGCTCATGGAGAATCTGTGCTACCTCAGGAGGCCAGCATCCCAGCCCTTCCTCCCTTCCTCGAGTCCATCCTCCCTCCCTCTTGCCTCTTTGGCTCAGCACACCCTTAAGAAAACAGAGGAGAGCTGGCCAGGTGCACTCTGCCAGGAGCCAAGCAGTAGGTGAAGGAAGGATAACAGGGGCTTGTGCTGCTCTGTGCCTGGCAGTTAGAGGCTAAAGGGACAAGTCTCAGACCCCTGAGCTAGCCACAGCCGGCTTGCCACTGATACCATGTCACCATGGCTAGAGCTAGTGGCAAGCTGGGTGGATAAGGCTTCTCTTGCTCCTGCAGCCTCCAAAGACCAGTGAGATCAGTTGGGCTCTATCTAGACTTAATTCTTGCTGTCTTTGTGAATTGATTTTTGCATTTTTGCTTGCCATGTGTATCTTGGCTATGGGACCTCTGCTGAACCTGGAACTGAGTTTTCTTCATGTCCCTTCTGCTCTGCAAGGCGGCCAGCCCAGCTCCCTTGGCAACCTCTTTAGGGTCCAGTGGTGTCTCTGGGCAATCTAAGCTGGGCAGCAGCGCTCCATCCTTAGGGCTGTCTCCCATCCAGATGGCTTCTAACCCCTCCAATGCAAAAGGCCCCAGGTGAAAAGTCAGGTCCACCAGCCTTTGGGAGCACTCACGCAAGGGGAGCAAGGCTAGGAAAAACTCCCAAGCTTCCAAGGTAACTCTTTGCGCCTCTCTTCTCTCTTCTGTCTCCAGGCAGCAACTTGGCCCAGGGGGCAAATGACTTTCCACCCCCCCCCAATCCACAAAAAAGAACTAATGACTGTTTTCCTCCCTTCTGGAAGCTGGGGGCCTTGAAGCCCCGTAAGAAAAGTAAATGCCCCCAGGCTCCAGACCTAGTCCCTTCTTACAGGCACTTGGTCTCTGCCTTAAGTGAGAAGGGATGAGCATGAATTCTAGGGAAATGCCTCAGACTGGAGAGGAGATTGTATCCCCTTTGTTGTAAACCTAGTTGCCTAAATGAGAACCATTTTTAGCTGGGGTAGAGGAAGCAGGCCCATCCATCAGAAAACAGTGGACTGGGTAAGATTTGGTTTTGACACTCTATGTTCCACCTACTCCCATCTAGCACAAGCTCCTTCACACTACCCCCAACTACTCAGGGCTTTCTTTCTTTGCTTTGCTTTTTTTTTTTTTTTTTTTTATTTAATTTGGCCCATTTTGTCAGCCTTGCTTTTTTTTTTTTTTTTTTTTAGACAAGGTCTTATTCTGTCACCCTGCTAGAGTGCTATGGCCTCATATCTCACACCAGCCTCAAACTCTTGGGCTCAAGTGATCCTCTTGCCTCAGCCTCCTGAATAGCTATGACTACAAGCACCTGCCACAATACCTGGCTAATTTTTCTATTTTTTAATAGAGACAGGGGTCTTGCTTTTGCTCAGGCTGGTCTCTAACTCCTGAGCTCAAGCAATTGGCTGCCTCAGGCTCCCAGAGTGCTAGGATTAGGTGTGAGCCACTGCCAGCTCTCAGTTTAGAATTTTCTGGATCTCCTGTGCCTTAACCATAGCCATCCGGCCACACTTTCTGTTAATAGTAATGTCATGCCATGAATATAATGGTGTAAACAACCAGGTAGCAACTGGAATGTGCTTCCCCTCCCAAGTCACCATTGTATTTAAACCTGGGCCTTAAAAGGAGTAAGCAAAGTAAGAATTGCAGGCTCAGCAGAAGGGGAGTGGAGCTGAGCTTTTGGGGCATGGTCCTCTCTGACCTTTATCAAATCACACCCTGCAGGCAGCCACCTCTCCACCTCTGGGTAGGGCCATCTCTGGAGATGTGATTGCCTTTAGAAGAGGGAACTGAGAACATCCTGGCTAGGTAAAGTCCCCAGGTTAGTCTGCAGAGTGGGTAGCTGAACTCTGCCTGGGCCTCTGGTCTCTCCCCTGACTGGCCAGGCGGGCACTTATGGAAGATGCAGAGAAGAAACTGGAAATCTTCCCTAGAGCATACCTGACTCAGTTGACTTTTTAAATATCTGAGAAGGCAAAAGTGAGGCAATTACTTGTAATAGCAAAACCATTCCTGCTTTAAGGGAGGAGCTCTAACCACTTACAGAGCAAGGGTTACAGTCCTTCCAGGGCTCTGTTGCAAAGCTATTTGGGGCTCATTTGCTCTTCTTTCCTTCTTGAGTTCTGTTCCTCTCTAGGCCTCTCAGGAGCCTCTCTCCCCACCTCCTTCCCGGTGTCGGTGTCTGTGCTCATGCAGTTTACGCAGGGAAGTAACCTCTAGCCAAGTGATTCTCTCATCCAACACATTTTCCGAGATGGTCCCACTGCTCCCTTCCATAAGAGCAGGGACAAAGACTGTCTGGGCCAACATAACGACCTCTTCCCCTCCGCCCAAGCACGCCGGAATTCCAAATGCTCTCGTTTCCTTCGAGCACAAATGGCTTTTGCTGCTGATCCTCGGCTCTGGGTTACCCATTTCCTGCTCAACCCTGGCACAGCAAACCTGTCTCTGCAGCAGCTACCTCAGAGTAATTTGAGAAGCAGCTCTAGGCCACCACATGTGGAAAAGGAATCAGGGGAAGACACATGTGGAATAAGAATCTCCTAGAGCAAGATGCTGGGCTTTTGTAAACGGTTTTAATAATAGAGAAATACCAGCGCCGGATGTTTCTAGGATGCCAGCATAATTTACTCTAAGGTGATTTTTTGAATTATTATGATATCCTCCCAGTTTCAGCGACTTTAACATCCCTGATCCTGTTCCATCTGCCTCAGGGAGTCAGCTACCACCCACCTCCTGGCTGCATGAAAGTCTTGGGCACATGTACCCCTACTCAGCTTGGAGCTCCAACTGGTACCTGCAGTATCTGATCTGTTTCTGCCTAGTCAGTCAGATGTGCCCTGTTGCTGAGCCTGTTTGGGTGGGGAGGATGGGAAATTGGGGCAATGCTCCAGGAGGGACTGTTCTCAGTTCCCACCCCACTTCAAGCGCCAGCTCTCTCTCCTTGGTCTATGTCTCCAGTTTCTAGGCTGTAATCCTGGTCAGGACCAATGCCCTTCACTTGTGATGCTGGGTCTGCAGTCTTGCTCATGCTACGCACTCTGCTACCTCACCTGCCACTTCCACTGCTCCATCCTCTGCCTAGCCCCTGGGCTGGTGACACATTTCTACTTACCTGGCCACTAAGGCCTCCCTCCTGAAGACTTCCTTTGGCCTTTTCCTCCTCACCAGACCAGGATGCTCATTCCTGGTGGGGCCACAGGATGGAAGGTGCTGCTTCAGCAGACTCACCCTAGGGAGCAAGCGCTTCCTGCTCAGAGCTAAGTGAGAAAGCAGGAGGATTGCTCATGTTCACTGTTCACTTGGTCCATGGCTTTGTTAATTTCTGCTTGCACATTTTAAAATTTACTTTATTTTCTTAGAGACTCACGCAGGGGAAGTAACTCTGGTGCTCACTCTGTTGCCCAGGCTGGAGTACTGTGATGCCATCATAGTTCACTATAGCATCAAACTCCTGTGCTGAAGCAATCCTTCTGCCTCAGTCTCCTGAGCAGCTGAGACAACAGACAGATGCCACTATCCCCAGCTTGGAGCCACGTTTAATAGACCTTCCAACAACACCCATTACCAAATCTACAACCCCATTCTATGGTAACCTGAGAATGCAGGCCTGGGACCCCAGATGAAGCTGCTGAGTAGATAAAAGGCATTACACACAACTCTGTCCACCTTTCTATAGTATTGTCTCAGCCCCATTCCTGTGTGCCCTGCACTCCAGCTGCTCCAGTGCCCAGGGAGCAGCAGGTGCTAGAGCTCCTGCTCTATACTCCCAATTCCAGTGTGCTCCAAGGGCAAGTGGAGGGCCTAGCCAGTGAGACCCCATGCCCACCACAACTTCAAACCCAGTAGTTCTGTTTTCATGTATTTTACATATTGGCTGTTCCATGCGAGATTCTGTTTGAAAGTGTCCACAATTTTTAAAAATTATTTTTTATTTTTTAATTTTTTTGGGAGATGGGGTCTCACTCTTGCCCAGGCTGGTCTTGAACGCCTGAGCTCAAGCAATTTGCCCATCTCAGGCTCCCAGAGTGCTAGGATTACAGGCATGAGCCATCAAACTAGGCTCACAAATTTTTAAAAAACAAATCACTAGGCCTTTCTATCTCCATATCAGAATTAACCTCCTCTTGTCCTCTTCCCTTTGGCTCTGAACTGTGCTTAGATCCGTGGGGGTAATGCTAATCAAATAAGCATCCCTACTATAGGCTGGCTGTGGGCTAGCTGGCTGGCCATGTGAATGCCTTCACTCAGTTAAGATGGTAAGGAGAAAAAAAAAGATGGTAAGGAGAGCAGGCAGATTGGCACTCTGCTTCTCCCATCACATGGCCACCTCCCCACCCATCATTAATAGTAATCCCTCGCATTTGCATAGCACTTGACAATTTCCAAAGCACTTTCACAGACTTTATCTTATTTGATCCTCTGGAAAGCCTGTGAAGGCCGTCAGGGCAGGGGCTGTTATTTACATTTTACAGACTTGGGAGACTCTCGAGATCATTTAATCATTGGACTCTCTGAAGAGCTTGCTAAGGGAACTAGTTGGTGTGAGCTGAAGGGCTGGTTAAAACGAACAAGAATTGGAACAAGGGTTATAAAAGGAATGACAGAGGAGGGAGATTGAAGCAGAAGGGAAGAAGAGCCCACAGCACTGGGATACACCAGCCCAGTTGGCGGAGCATTTAAGAAGCAGTATTGGGGACAAGACATGATTGCAAGAGGGACTTTACCTAACAATTGCAATCAGTGTAACCTGGCTTATTGTACCCTCAATGAATCCCCAACAATAAAAAAAAAAAAAAGAAGAAGAAGCAGTATGGAACTTTGAGAGGTGCCAACTCAAAGAGGCAGAAATTTCCCCTTCTCTAGGACAGTGGCTGTTGGGGCACCTGAGCCAGGCACTGCTCCCAACGTATCTCTTTCCCACTCCACAAACCTGATCTTGTCACATGGCTCTCTTGAGGCTCATGGAGCAAAATTTCAAGGCCTAGAAATGGAAAGGCCTGTAGAGATAATCTAGTCCAGCCCTAAATTTCTCAGGAGAGGAAACAGAAGCTCAAAGATAGAAAAAGTCTTGCCCAAGGTCATGGAGAAGTAGAGGCAGAGCTGGACTGAAATCCCTATCTCCTGACCTTGGCGTCCAGAGAGTTTTCTGCTAGTAACATACGGTTCTGTGTGTGTGTGTGTGTGTGTGTGTGAAGGCCTGTGGGCATTACCCGGAATGCCTGTCCAGTGAACTGCCGTGGCCTGGACCTTGTACCCATACACAATGGCTGGAGGTTAAAGCCATTTGTAGGGCCTGGGGTATGATAGGGTGTGAGAAAGACAGGGTTCAGGGTTTCTCTCCCAAGGGGATTCACCCATATAAACTGCTCCAGGTAATTAAGATCCCAGAAGAATTGGCAGCTGCTTGCTGAACAAATTAGACTCTGCCTTTATGGGCATGTTCTGTGCTGGAGATCAGAAGGCCCTCCCTGATGTTTGGTTCATTAGTCATTGTTCCCTGTCAGAGCAGGCACTCAGAAAATTGGATGTCTGGCAACAGCCTGTATTTAGAAATTCAATAGCAAGAGCAGCAATGGCAACAGCCGAGTGTCTGGGACAGTGCTCCATGCACAGTAGGTGCTTGAAAAATGCTTGTTAGCTAACTAATGAACTAAGTAAAGAAAGCCTTTAGTCCTCTGTGCTATTCAGAATGAAACAGTGTCAATAACAGATCTGATTGCTTTTCAGCCAAGCCACATTCAAACTTTTTAATGGGCAGGCTGGTGGGACTTGGGTAAAAACTCAGTGGATGCTAGGTTGTCTGGGCAGACTGCACTGTGTAGATTACACTGCCCACCGCTTAGAAATCACACTGCATTTTGCTTAGATCAGACAGACCCTCTGCTCCCTCTCAGCTTGCCCATGACTTCCTTCTATCAAATATACAAAGCCTTTTCCCCAGTTCTAGGCATTTGGGGCCAGAACAGAGTAAGCCTGGCAGGGGACAAGATGAAGTCCCAGGGCATGTGTGATGAGAGGGAAGTGAGTGGGCTTGTAAATGAACTTTTCCTTCTTCTTGCCACAGGCCAGGCCACAGGTTAGGGAGGTCTCATCTTGCCACAGGCCAGGCCACAGGTTAATTTGGGCAGGCACTTGGGCATTGTTCTTAAACGTCAGGGAAAGATTTTTGTTTTTGTTTTGTTTTGTTTCTTATACTAAATGTTCTTAGTTCAAAATACCCAGGATTCTTTGTAAAGGTCAGCTAGCATAGCCGGACTAAGAGAATCTTAGAAGCTTTTGGCAGTCACTAAAGGTTACCGCTGGTGTCTTGTCTATAGGCCAAGGGAGTGAACTCTGAGAGGGATTTCAGATGTCCTTGATGGACTTTCCCATCATGCAAAGAACCATTAGAAAAAGTACTTCTCCAGTTCACCTAGCTATCCGGTCACTCCTCTAAACACACTCCAGTGAGGAAGAAAGCACAAAGAATTTATTGAGCACAGGCTTCTTTTGCCTTTGTTAAGCAGGAGGACATGTACGAGTGTGTGTGTGTGTGCGCATAACTGTATGTATGTCAGGACTTGAGTGTGTGTAAGGGGCTTGGGGAGTAATGTGGGTGTACTTCAAAAACATGCTTACATTGTATGGAAAAAATGTATGGTAAATATATATATATGTTGGGGGGGATACCTATGTTTGTGAAGGGACAGCTAGAAGGCTAGATCTGGGAGGACTGGTGTTCTTGTGTGTGTGACATATGTGTGTCACTCTATCTGGGTCTCTTCCCGTTTATGGGACCTGAGAGTCAGGGTAACGAAGGTGTATATGAAGGAGGGATGTATGTGCCTGCCTATGTGTATGTGTGTGCAGATGTGTGTGTGTACGTGTGTGTGTGTGTGTACATCTTTCTGCTGAGGGTGTATATGTCTGGACTATACTCAGGTCTTAGGCCTGCCTGGGAGAACCATCTCGACCCCTCTTCCCTTTTCTGCACTCCCAGACCTCCCTAAGTCCTCTGCCTCTGCTTCCTCCTTCTTAGGGACATAGCTGTGTGTTTTCTACCATGTGTCCCCTCTTTCTCTGTTTCATGAGAAACAGAGGCGCCCCCTTTCCTGGGCCACCTGCAGTCTCTTCCAACAAAGTTGGGATGGTAAGAAGGGCAATGCTCAGTGATTAGGAAACAATCTCCAAGCCAATGAAATGTCTGCCTAAAGATTGTTCTTGGATCGATGGGAATCCTGTGGGTCACCCTTGGACAGATTAACATCATCAAGAAATGTAATATAGATATTCAATCCTAGAATTTTTGGTGAATTAATTAAAGCCTTGTTTTTAGTTCTATTGAGAAGGAAAATCATTTATTATCTTTAGTCTGACCCCGTGCCTCCAAGAGAACTCTCATTCTGTGAAAATAAGGGCTGAGGTAGGCAATTCACACATACTTGTGAAATCTAAGCAGATTATCTCACCAGTGGCTATAACTGTAATAAACTAAAGTGACCTGGTTTAAACAAACAGATGTTTGGAGCTGACAATTGAAGTGCAAACATGACCCTAATTAATGACTTGGTTAATAGTAAGTAGTTCACTCTTTAGAGCTATTAGCTAAATTCTCAGTCTTTGGCTATAACATATGTCTCCAGGCTGCTTTTGTATTCTTTCTGTTAGAAATTAAATATGTCTAGCTACTCTGTCTGTGAAGCCACTTGTGAAGAAAGAGAGAAGTACAACCTAGAGACAGTTCTAATTTGAAGAGTATTTTAGGAAAAGTATTCCTAAATACTCAGGGTTTCCATCCATGAATGTGTGTCCACCATCAAAAGAATCCCCTTCTATCTTCTCGTAGGTAACACATAAACAAAGCACATGTTAACACATTAATGAACAAACCTGATAATCTAGTTTCAGATGATTTCCTATTGATAATTGACTCTGGATCTGATGTAGTGACATGGCTAGTTTCAGAGAGAATAGCAGGCACTTCTGGAAAGGAAACTAGAAAACAGCTTAAGACCCTGTTGCCAAAGAGATGGATGAAAGAGAGCAGAGGATGCTGGGAAATGTAGTGTCCAGCTCCTGGACATCATGGCTGCTTGGTGTGAGGTACCCCACCCTCATCCCAACTGCTTATTTGTTTTTTCATCAAGATGGGACAGGGAGGGGGTGGTTGAGTCAACTGACATGCTGGCTTTGGGTGACCCTTCCTTCAAGAATAGCTCTTTCTTTGCTGCAGCGGATACATCCAGCTGCAGATTTCCGTCATCACTGGACACGCTTGCAGATGAATTCAGAAATTATACTGGCCTCCCCAGTTGTTACTGAGTTGAACAAGCACTATTGAGACTATCCTCTTGCCCACACAACTGTACTGGGTGCCATAGGAGGAGGGAGGAGGGGAGAAATAAACACCAAAGTCCTGCTTTCCACCCTTCAGGAGCTTTAGGTCAAATTGGAGAGACACGATACGTAGAAATCACTCAAGAACAATTACTGAATATAAAGGTATGCAGCCACAGAAGCAAAATAACACAAACCGAAATTCCTATAACATGATGGGCTCTGGTCTTAGGTAGAATTAGGTGGCAGTTCAACTATCTGGAAACTTGCTGCAGAACTTCATGAGTGGAGGGTCAGAAGGATGTTGTTCTAACTGTGGCACATATGCCACATATGTTCAGCAAGAACAAGGAGAATATAAGTGCTTAGGAGAGGTTCTGTGGCATGTGCTAAGTATTGAAAGTAGTAGGCGTGATTGTCTTCCATGCTGCGCTCTCTATTTTATGGCTCTTTGCCCAGATATCCAGGCCGCTCTATCTCAGAAAATGGTGTGTGCTGTTTCCACGCTGGCTGTAGTGAAAGGTTGATGGCTTGCAGTAGCGGAGGGTTGGTCATATCAAAGAGGGCAGGGAAGCTGTACCATTGTCCTTAGCTTCAGCCCCAGCCGATGGCTTGAGCACAGACCTGGTAGATTTAATTTTGGCCTGGGAATACTGGGGTCAGCCTTGTGGACCTTGCCATCTGCCTACAATCTGGCCCCAGAGGTTGCACAATGTTGAGAAAGCTTTCCATGGCTTAGCACCTTCTCAAAGCTGCTCGGCACTCCCACCCACCCACTTTCTCTCCTATGTTCATTTCAGGCTACACACTTAGGTCTCAACTGGAATATTACATTTGGGCTGGGAAGGAGCAAGGTGGACTCTGAATTTCAAAAGAGGGGCAAAGGCTACATACTTAGGTTTGTCTGCAATTTCCTCTCCCAACCAGTGGACAAACAAGGACTGGGTTTCTACCCTCTTCCAAAGCTTGAACCCTCAGTAGGAAGAACGCTCTAGAAAGGGTGAAATCAAGAAAGAACAGGGATCTGCAACTCAACTCAGGCTTGATATTGATCCCCAAGTGTGATGCCCACCTGGCCCACCTTTGTCAATGGGCATGCCTGTTGACAAGTAAAGGAGTCTAGAGTGCTCTTTGCTCCCCACAAGCATCCTGATCATCCTTAGCTCATCAAGCTGTGCTGTAACTTTAATAGCTCTGGAGCTGGGTCTACTGCTTCTGGGGCCTGAAATTTTTGCTTTGGCCTCTGGTCGGTATATCTTCTTTCAACCATGGCCAGGACGTTAAAGTATACAGGGAAGTACCCTGACTTCTAGTACCAGTTCTGCTAACCAGCAAATGTCTCTTCCCCACTGTGGGCCCCAGTTTCCCCACGTGTAAGATGAAGGGGTTAGACTGATCCCTAAGGTGCTCTTCTGGCTCTGACTTAAGTGTCCTCCCTTTTTTCATGAGGTAAACACTTTGCAGGGAGAGTGGGCATGGAACAAGGGACGTTTGAGGACTTCCGCTTTGGAAGCTGGTGCAAAGTTCCCAGGCTGTGTTTGTTTTTGTGTCGTGTTTGCTTCTTCCCAACTGGCTTCTCCCATCGCTAAGGGCCAAGGGCGCTCTGCTTTGGGCCTCGGGCGGGTGTGGCTGGGTGGCGGGTCAGGCGGGTCAGTGGTTCAGGGACACCCTGGGAGCCTGGGCTGGCAAGGGCAAGTTCTGTCACTTCTGCTTGAGCTTCCTGCCTGGCGATCCGGGGAAGGCTCAGCTGGCCAGGCCCCTTCCCTGGACAGCGCTTCTGCTGACCCTAGGAAGTCATCCTAGCTACAGGCTGGCAGGCTGTGCTGCAGGGGCTGGCTGCATATGGGAATGGGCACTTTGGTCAGGGCTCCCAAGGAGTGGGGATTTCTGGGGGATGATGTGAAGAGCCCATGCTGATCCTAGGATGGGATCAGGTTCCCCCCAGGAATCTGGGAAACTTGTAGGGAGGCCCTGTGGGAGCTGATCATCCGTAGGCCAGGGAGTGGTGGTCATTAAGGCTGTAAATGAAGAGTGGGCAGAGAGGGGTGACATTACACTCTGCTTCCTCCAAAGCATCTTGGAGGCCTTCAAATTCTGCTGTTCCTTTTATGAGGGAAGGTAGGCTTACACAAAGCCACAAGACCAGGGGATGGAGGGAGGGCTTGTTGGTCGGTAATGTGACAGTGGGACTCCCCCTATTCCTCAGTCCTTTCTAGGGAGGCGGAGCCTAGGCAGGGAGAACAGTGGGGATGTGCCACACAGAAGGCAGTGTCAGCCACAACAAACAAGCAGAGCCTCCCAGACACACACACACAGTCTTACTCATGTGCACTCTCTCACTCTCTCTCTCACACACACACACACACACACACTTCTATATATGTGCCTGAAAGTATGTGCCGAGACCTCACTATACAGCCATCCCAGGCCCCAAAATGTGGCTCCGCGGCGTCAACTTTTTGTGAGGACAGCCTGTGGCCCAGCCCACATCACCTGCTGGTGCAACTTCACTTGGCCCAGGTATAGGGGAGGGAAGAGGTTCCTTGGGAGGGGAGGGACATTTTGTAAAGCTTAAAAAAAAAAAAAAAAAGAAAGAAAACAAAGCAAGGCTGAAGTCCTCCCACAGGCAGGCTCGTGCTCCGGGTGTGCTTTCGCAGGCCAGAAACTACAGAACTGGGAGTACTGCCAAGTGCTTTATCAAAGGAAACAGCCCGCCCAACAGCTGGAGATGGGCTCTTGCCAGCTGTGCGTGCCTCTCAGTCTCTCCTCCTTTTCTCTCCCCTTCTACTATCTCCATCCATTCGTCATCTGCAGCCTTGCACTTTGCATTGGGAGAGCCCACAGACAGACTTTCTTGGGCCACAGAGAGTACCGTAGATGCTGAGTAACGGAGCAGACTGCAGCCCCAGCTGGATTGCGGGAGGCAGTTCTTGTGAGGAGATATGTTGCCCAGAAGCTGGTCTCCAGGAATTGAGTTGCAGACACTTCAGGAGCTTCTGCTGCAGCTGGAGCCTTGGGGAGACCCAGTCTAGTAGCTCCTCCTTAGACTCCTTTTTACTCACGGCAGGAGGCAAGTGCCTGGCTGGGCTGTGTGTGTTGGCAGCAAGAGGGTGTTTTCCAGCAACCTCAGCAACTTTGCCATCCATATTCATTAATTAGTTAATTACTTGGATTCCTTTCTCTAAGCCTTGGGCTTCCCAGAGGGGGAGGAGACAACATGAGGGG
This sequence comes from Nycticebus coucang, assembly GCF_027406575.1. NCBI lineage: Eukaryota > Metazoa > Chordata > Mammalia > Primates > Lorisidae > Nycticebus > Nycticebus coucang. Next base: position 133,828,888 of record NC_069804.1, read on the forward strand.
GTGGGGGAGAGCTTTAAGGAAAGGTGTTCTTCCCTTCCTGGGGCTGGGCATCCACTGGCAGACACTCAAAGAGAAAGGACAAGGGGGAACCTCCTGTGGCTTCACCCCTTCTCCTGACCCTCATCCACCTCAGGCTCCCACTTTGCCAACTAAAGTGGCCAGCACAACCCTGAAAGGGGGCTCTGAGCTGCATTTGGAGAAGCACCCCAATGGAGAATGGTGCCAGTGGGGGATACCTAGTTCTGTGAGTGGCAGTGCTGGGCTCCAGGAGTTGAAGGCAGCAGCCCCATCCCTGGGGAGGCCCAGGAGCTTTATTCTTTTCCCTGACCACAGCCCACACCCCTTGCCTTGGTCGAGCCATGGGGATGGCTCAAGGCAAACCTAACACTGCTCTTGCCAGCCTGGCCACGTCTCAAGGGTAGGGCCCCTGATACATTCATCTCTATACCCCAGTGCTTGCCATATGCTGGGGGGCTTAAGTAATGTCTGGTGAGCTGGACTCTGGAGAAACTCACTTTAAAGCTTAGATTCTTACCAAGCAGAAGGCAGTAACTTATCTGTGTGTGTTCTCTAGAGTGTCGTTTGAATTTATTCTTTTTTTTTTTATTGTTGGGGATTCATTGAGGGTACAAGAAACTAGGTTACACTGATTGCATTTGTTAGGTAAAGTCCCTCTTTGAACTTATTCTTTAGCAGAGTTTGACTGAGTATTGGTGAGATGGCAGCAACACGTTGGTTGCTATGGGGCTTACCAAGAGGGGTGGGGCCACACACTTGGATAATATAGCTTCTGGCATCTGGTGGGCATTCTGCCCATCCCCCCTCTCTTTTTCAGCTCCCTCCCACCATCATGGTTCTTCTCCCTGAGCCAAGCTTTTGGATCTTCTCTCTTACCCCTTTATTTCCTTCCTTGAGGCTTCTTCTACACACAGACATGTTCATATGCTTAGTCACAAGTGGCCCTAGAGTGTAATGAGCACAGGCTTTGAAGCAAGACACACCTCAGGTTGAATCCCTAGTCAGCCACTTTCTATTCTTGGTGTGATTTGGGGTAAGTTATTTTGCCTCTCTTAGCCTTAGATGCTCCTTCTGCATCTTGGGAATGACACGAATAATGCTGACCCCGTGCATCTGGGAGGGCCGATAGAGATAGCATGTACACTGCATATGAAGTGCTTTGGACCATGTTTGGCACAAACTAGGGACTCAGTGACTATTAGATGCTGGAGTTCATTACTGTTGCCCTGTGTATGTGGTACGTGTGATGATTGAAAGAGTGTCTATCACATACAGCTGGTCTGCTAGGACTGACTAGGTAGGCCCTGACCAGGTCACTTAGAAGACATTTTAGCAATTCTATTTGTCCAACTCTGGTGGTCACAATCCTGTGTGATTCGAGATGCGGAAGTCAAGAGCCTAAGGCACAGCTCAACCCTGTAGCTCAGAGTCTGTCCCTCCCAGGCAGGGCTTCCCCTCAGGCCATAAGACAGACCAGACTGGCTCCTGGGCATGGGGCCAAACATCTTCTTGGGAGCTCCACCTCCTCAACTTCTTTGGTCTCTGACTTCCTGGCTTCCCTCGCATGAGTACTTCTTTGTCTCACCTGTCTACCCCGCCCTAGGCTCCGACACACATGCCATTTTCCCCAGAGTGTGGTCAACCTTGATTAAGTGTATCTGAAAGGACCAGGCCAGGACATCATGGCCTGTTTATGACCATCTCCCTGAAGGGAGGTGTGTGTGTGAGCCTGCAGCCCCAAGGTGCCAGTTCCTCTGTATGTGACATCAAGATTCCTCATTCCTGGTTCGAATACTGATTGCTCCACCTTCCTTCAGCAGCAACCTCTGATGTTAAGCAGTGGGAGGGATGCTGATGTGTTTATTTCCACGATCTGTGATCTAGGTCTTCACGAATGGGGGTTTGTGGGGCTTGCCCCCTCCAGTTCCCTTGCAGGGGCACTTCCGATGGTTGGCACCAGCAGCATGTCAGCTGCAGGGAGCAAATGGTGTAAGGAAAGAGATTCCAGGTCTTCTTTGGCTATAACTGATTCCTTATTTCCTCTCCTTTCCCAATTTGGGAGCATTTGTTGCTGTCTGAAGGGCCTGGCAGTGCCAAGACCACAATAAACAGCTTGTCCAGTACACACAAGCTCTTTGGACCCTGAAATGTCAGCTGGCCAACTGGCTCACAGCTAGCCCCTGCTGCGTGCCGTTTGCATCCGGCCCCAACAATGCCACTCAGCACTTGTAGAGCCATGTGTCATAGCAACAAGGCTGGGGGTGGGGGCCCACCGTGACCTGGTCCAAGCTCTGAGAAGCCAGGCCCAGGGTCCACACTTAGGGTCCCTAGTCAAAATTGCTGCCTTAGGGACCCAGCTTTTCAGTCTTAGAACAGAAAAGTGTCCCCTTTAGCTCCACCTCAGGCCTGGCCCCACGGACACCAGACAGCCAGACTCCCTATGCCCCATATGGCTGAACCTCTGACTGGTGGTGAATAGAAACATCTCGCCCAGTGAAAACTAATGGGGTGTGGGGCACGCGCCTCCAGGGGGTGCAGACTGAGCACAAAGGGCAAGAGAGGAGAGGGAGCAGCAGCAGGGTCTGGTGGTAGGAGTGCCAGGCCAGGATCCAGGAAGCCTGGGCTCTGCTCCCAGCCCCTGCCACCAACTCCCTTGGCGTCCTTGAGCAAGATCGTCCAGAGGGCGGGGTTGGGGAAACAGGCACAGGGCCAAGACCTAGCCTAGGAGAAGATGAGCTGAGAAATCTTGTTCACGCATTCAGGAGGTAGAGGTGGAGTGTTTAACCAGGGAAACTTTTCACTGAAGATCTACATAATTGCATCTTGACTAGCATGCATCTTGACTAGCAAGGGAACCAAACTCAGGTGCCCAGGGGACCAATTAGAAAATAGGGGGCCACTTCTTCTAAAATGTCTGCCCTTTGACTTGGTTGGGAGACCAATAGGCAGTGATCCCTGCTGCCAGACTGAGGGCAGAGGGCATAGTTGTTAGCCCTGGGATTGTCCTCACTTTTGCCTCTTGAGGCCACTTCTCAGCTTCTTTGGGGTGTGATGTTTGTCCCTGGTCCTAGGAGTTTGTATGGAAAGGACTTGTCCCAGCTCACCACCCCAGGCACCTGTGCCTTAGTACCCTGTTGTCCAGGGACCCACACCATGGCACAAGCTTGCTCTCAGGACCCTCGTTGACATCTCATCCCTGAGTGTCCCCTGCCTGGTAGCAACAAATCTGCTATTTATCTGGCTTTATATGCTCAGTTGAAACTCACGGGGTACAGTAGCCTTCAATAGCACAAAACACAATCCAGAGAAGCTAACAATGTCTGACACAGGATAGATTCCCAATAAATACTGGTCAAATGAATTCAGGGTAGAATCAACTCATGACACCCTTGTATAAAAGACTGCATTTAATGATAGAAATTTCAGGCTCTACAGTAAGGACCTGTTTGGGGGCAGGAAAAAGCCTGTTTTAAGACCATGCAAAAAACAGCATGGGGGCAGCCACCCTCCATGTGTGGGGAGGGAAAATAGGGTATATCTATGGTGTTGGGGGGAGGATGTCTGGGAAACGGGCCAACATCCACTCCAGTCTGAGAGTCTCAGACACTTTGCAGTGCAGGAAGTCCCCATGGTGGTGTCTAATTGGCTTTCTGGTTGTTCTCTGACCTACTGAAGGCCCAGTGTGGCAAATTTGGAGCTGGGCTGAACTTTCAGAATCTCTACTGGAGCTTTGGGCAGCTGTTGGTTATTTTCAACCAGGTGCCAGTTGCTGGAGAGGACCTTGGATCTGAATACTGTTGTCTAAGGGAACCAGTAGGGTCTTGCCAGGATCTTCACATGTCACTCATACCTCAATGTGCCCCCTGTGTCCCATTGGTTCGGGGGCTCTGGGAACTGTGATCTGGCCTTCTCAGCTTCCCTCATCAGGGTGAGTGAAAAAGAATAGCCCAAGAGGAAAGAACAAATAGAGGAAAGGTCTCCAGGTCTGTTGACATTATAAGTGCTATTGATTTTACAAGATTTTTCCATTGGGAGGACAGTAAACTGACCTCGTTTTGCTGCCGGCGCGGGCTCTGACGCCACTGTCTAGGCCATGAACTGAGAATCCGAGAGGCTATGGCTTTATCTCAACACATACTTGATAGTCACCACCCTCGTCAAGGCCATGCTGGGCCTCTTGGGTGGGATGTGTGGCAGGATGTGGGTGGTTCCAGGCATCTCAGCTCCTTCTACCTTTCCTCAGGGACATTGTGTGACCGTGGGCCCAAGCACTCCCAGATCTTGTTGGACTTGGACATCAGTAGGAGGCTTTTCAAGCAAGAAGGATCATAGAAATAAAGCTCAGCTCAGACAGGAAGAGGGTGGTTGAGAGAACATTGAACTATGATGGGTGACTTGGGCTTGTGTCTCAGCTCTGCCACTAATTATCTGTCTGATTTCAGGCAATCTATTTCCTCTATCCTGGTCTCAGTTTTCTGTTAAGTGATAGATAGAGATCCTTTCCAGCCCTAAAAATCCAGCAGGCTTGTGAAAGATATAGACAGAAGTTAGTAAGGAGGAGAAGAATATCAAGAAAAGAGGAAGGGACATGAATTAAAAATTCCAAGAGAGTACAGAAGGGGAGAACTGGAAGAGGAGAGGTATGCTGCATTAGGGTGTAGTGGGAGTGGCCCCGAGTGGAAATGTTCCAATTCTATCACTAATGAGCTGTATGACCTTAGGCAAGTCACTTCCCCCCTTGTACCTTATTCAAGTGGGAGGAAAACAGGTTAGGCAGCCCCCTCCCACCCATGCCAAACAGTTAGGGAATAGATTTGGTGCTCAGTGGTGTGACATGGACAAAATGTGCATTTGAATAAGGGAAGGGTGATGGTGGCTGGTGAGCTAAGGCCTTACCTAAAGGAGCAGAGCAGAGGCTCCAGGGTTGGACAGACCTGGATGGAGTATTGGCTCTGTCCTTACCTGGCTGTGTGACCCTGGGCAAGTCAGTTTCCTCACCCAGAAAAGGAGGGAGTTGAACTAGTTGATGTTCAAAGCTCCTTTCATCTCTCTGAATATATGAGAAAACAAAACACAACAAAAAGAAGCCAGAGATGCCAAGTAAGCCAAAGGGGAGAATTGTGCATTCAACGAAAAAGCCAGCTGGTGTGGGTCAGGCACTTATGCCAGGAGTAAAGAGGAATGACATTCTCAGAGCAATAGTGGGTGGGGGAGGGGAGGCAGTGGTGCTGAGGAGAGGAAGGAGAGGGGAAGGAAAAGGCAAGGCAAGGTCATGTCAAAGGCGTGATTGGAAAGGACATTCATGCATGTTTGGTGAAAGAGGACTTGGTTGCCTCCAAGTATGCTGGGGAGAGAGAAGCCACCACCCGGCATAGAAGTCTCACTTGGGTCTCAGAAGGTAAAGGTGACAGTGAGTGCTTACAGCAGACTCACTGAAGGAAGGACCCCACTGGAAGGTGAGAAGCTGCAACACTTTCAAATTGGCAGGCTTCCTTCTAGTGGAGCGAGTGAGGTCAAAGGCCCACCAGTAAATCTTTGGTACTCTTGGATTTCATACATCACTGATCCCTGCCCAGACCCAGACATACAGTCTGCACAGAGGTCCTGAGAGGGAATTCAGGCTGGCTAGGGTCACATGATAATTTCGTGGCAGGGCCAGGAACAAAGTTGATCGCTGTCCTCATTCAGAGCTCAGTGATTATGTGTGACTCCTGCCCCATCTGTTGGAAGCTCTTGAATCAATCCCTAATTGGAATGTTGGCCTCTTAGGGGGGGGAATGAAGTGTAGGAAAACCAATTCCAGGTAACTGAGCCTCTAAGGACCTTGCATGAGCCGTGCTAGGTAATGCCTGGTGAGCCTTGAGGAACAGGGCCCACACTTGGCAAGGGGCAGTGAGGGCTGGGTGAGGGTGAAGAACGTGGGTTCTGGATTCAACTGGATCCTCAAATCTCAGTTCCAGCTGTGTGACCTTGGGCTGGTCACAACCTCCTTAAGTTTCTGCTTCCTCATCTGTCATCTGCAATTTTTTTTTTCTTTTTACATAAGGTTATGTGAACAACAAATTAAATCATGCATGAAAAGTGCTTGGCACAGTGCCTGGTACATAATAAGCTCTCAATAAGTAATCGTTATTATTATTGCTATTACTCTTATTGTTACTGGTAATAAACGAAGCAATTTGTGATCTTTCTTGCCAATCTCCCTCTTCCCTCTTCTCTCGCTTGCTTTGGAGTCTTGCCACGTGTTTAGCTGCTGAGTCTCAGGCCTCTAAGACCACCTCGTTCACCTCTGTGATGGGACCAGGTTACTCAGATGCCTCTTCAAAGAATCCCAACCCCCCTCCCAACCTGTCTGCCAACATGGGGCCCCAGCAGCGAGTGGAGGGAGGGAGACAGAGACAGGTGGCAGGGGCCAACAAAATGAGGCCATGCATTGCCACCCTGTCGCCAGTTCCCTGGCAAGGTCTAACAAGGTCACCTTTTGCTTCTAATTTCCTTCTTTGGGGAGAGGAGGGTTGAATTGCAGCCCAGAGGGAGCATTTAGATGAAAGCAAGGGCTTTGCCCCCACAGTATGGGAGAGACACTCTCTCCAGTATTTTTTAGACCAAGAGACATTCCACCCAAGAGCAATGTCATCACCTTGTACATGAGCAGAGCTGTTAGATCCATGCTGTGTGTGGTGGGCCTCGTTCTACAGCCCCTAGGAGCCCTCGATTCTGGGGAGGGAAGCCCAGGTTTCTTCAGGTGAGGAGGTTCTTGGGTGTGGCCTTGCAGAGAGAGCCGATTGCTTGTGCTGAGAAATTCAGAGGGTGCCCCAAACTGCTCCCGAGCCTCTCATCCCTGGGGGAAAGGTGGGGACACCAGAGAAACTCGGTGGCACCAGGCCAGGGAGGACTGAAATCACATTCTAGCGTGCAGGTCCTAGAGATGAAACAGCCCAGCCCATTCTCTGGGTTGAGAGGTGAAGGGGAAAATGGGTGGAAGAGCAGACGGGCAGGGCCTGCCGAACCTAGAGGTGGGGCAGGCAATTGTCTATCTGGCAAGATTTCAGGGGCCCCAAAGCAGACTCCACCCCAAACATCTTCCCCAGCACATGTAACCAAACAATGGTGTGCTTCTCGAGCACATGCTGGGTGTTCCACCTTGTGCTCAGCCTCTGTAGAAAATTGTCAGGTTCAGTCATTACCCCCCAGAGTCCCTTCCTCTTTAAAGCTTTGATGGGGAGAGCCCGAGGTCAGGGCTGGGAAAGCAGGGTCATTCCCAAACAGTACAGCAGCATGAGAGGGAGAGAGTAGGCAAAAGGCTGGTGAAGGAAGGCCTGAGGGTGACAGGATGGGTGGTGAGGGGACAAGGGTGGAGCAGGAGATGTTCTTAAGCGGGGTGGAGGTGCACAGAAGACCAAATGTGGCTAAGGGCCAAGCCCTGGGGGAGAGACAGAAGTTGGGAGAGTGGAAAGGGGCAGGTCTTAAGCACACTGATTTTTTTTTTTTTTTTTTGAGAAGAGGACTCTACCAAGTAACCTGAATGAGTCCTGGGGGGGACATAATAATCCCTATTATTTCTCCAGGGTCTTGCCTTGTGTAGAAAGTGTACTTTCACTAGTGGGCTGACCCGGCGGCTCTCTTTCTCTCACTCTCTCTTGCTGTCTTTCTTATTCTCTCTCACTTTCTCTCTTCTTTTCACTTTCTCCTGTGTGCGCCTACACATGGCGTGCGCCTGCACATGGCGCGCACACAGGATCTGTAATTTTCAAAACAGTCCTGCCAAGGTGAGTAGGGTGGAGTTAATTACCACCATTTGACAGATGAAGAAACTGAGACACAGAGAAATGAAGCGATTTGCCCCGTAATACAGGGACTGGCAGAGATGGGACCAGAACTTTGGACTCCCAGCTCACAGGGCAGTGATTGCCAGAATTGGCCTAATGAATACGGAGGGAGGGTAGGCAGCCATCTCCACAGTGTTATTTGAGGAACTCTGGGAAGGACCTCTACCCCATAAATCTCTCTCTCTCCCCACTCACCAATACCTGAAATTTCACTCTTTGAAGATTCATTCTTTTGGATTGGAGTTGTGGCCCCTGTTGTCACCTGAAAGGGCGTGGGGAGGGGGAGGAAGAAAAAGTAGGGAAGACAAGGGACAGCACCCGAGCACCTCAGAATAATGTCTGGGAGTGTCCCGAGGAGAAGGCATGGCGAGGAGTGGGGTGGAGTAGGGCAGGGGGTGTGTTCACAGTGGAGGGAGGCAGTGCTGGCAAGCCTCCCTCTTTTGCGTAAGGAGGGGAGGAGCTGTGTCAGAGTGAAGGCCGCAGCAGCGCTGGGAAGGAAGGGGGGGCAAGTCTGCTCAGAAGCTGGCGCTCTAATGGGTGACTGCACTGAGCCTTAGACAGTGGTTGGGGGAGGACGTCCATGTGGCCTTGGCGGAGGGGTGGGGGAGGGCCGTGGCGAAGCGGCTGGACAAGGAAGCAGGTTGGCCTAAGAAGCTGGAATTGTGGAGGGGCGGGGAGGGGTGGGGGGAGCTATTCAGGGAGCTGGCCTAGAGCCATGGGCCAGTCCCAAGGGGGTGAACAGAGGCTTGAGTGCTCTAGGCCCCATTCCAGCTCCTGACCTTGACTCACCATGCAACTTGGCACTTTTCCTACCTCAGCCCAGACACCCATCAGGTCTCTGCTATCTTGGCTTCTTGTTTTCTGTAAACCGGTGTAAAAGTTACTCCCCTGCCTCCTCCTCCCAACTGGCCCTGCCCTTCCTACAGCCCTCTACCTCCCACCCCCAGGTCCCAATCCAGCATCCTGCAAGCATCTCGTGCCTCACAGAAGCTCTTCTCACAGTCTTTGTTCCCAGACCTGCTTCTCTCAACACAGGCTGTCCCTCGTAGTGCAGATACGATTTATTGGTTGTGAGAACAAGGGCCTGAAGCACTCACCTAATTCTTGCCCTAGACCTCTTGACTCAATATGGCTATAAACAGTTGCACATGAGGAAATCAAGGCTGAAACTGTTAGAACCGGCAGCAACCTTAGAGGTCACTTTTGCTATTCATTCATTCAGTTATTGCATTTGTTGAGCATGTACTGTGTGCCAGACACCATTGTAGGCACTTGGGATATAGCTTCTGACTTCATGGAGCTGCTGTTGTAAACAGGGGTCTCATCCATCAGGTAAGCACCCAAACAAATTTACAGCTCCAACCTTCTCATTTTACATTTAGGAGAAATGGGGGCCCAGAATGGTTATGGGACTGTTCAAGGTTGTTCCCGCAGTCGGGGCAAAACCAGGCCAGCACTCAGATTTCCTGACTATTACTCCAGTATTCTTTCGGCCATGTCTATACAGAATCCAGCACAAGTGTGAGAGCATAGTATTTATCCCTATACGTAGAACCATCCTTACCTAGAGTCAGAGTAGGCAAGATTTGAAGATCATTGATTAAATAATTTCCCCCCTTCCGCCCTCCTCAACTTGTTCTCTCCCCATTCTCCCCCCACCCCTTTTCTAAAATTATAGCATTGGCTTGGTGCCTGTAGCTCAAGTGGCTAAGGCGCTAGCCACATACACCAGAGCTCGTGGGTTCGAATCCAGCCTGGGCCTGCCAAACAACAATGACAACTACAACCAAAAAATAGCCGGGTGTTGTGGCAGGCACCTGTTGTCCCAGCTACTTGGGAGGCTGAGACAAGAGAATTGCTTGAGTCCAGGAGTTGGAGGTTGCTGTGAGCTGTGATGCCATGGCACTCTACCCAGAGCGACAGCTTGAGGCTCTATCTAAAAAATAAAATAAAATAAAATAAAAAGTTAAATTATAGCGTTGAGGCCAAGCATGGTGGCTCATGCCTATAATCCTAGAATTTGGGGAGGCTGAGGCAGGAGGATTGCTTGAGGCCAGGAGTTGAAGCCCAGCCTGAGCAAGACTGAGACCTCATCTCTACAAAAAAATAGAAAAACTAGCCAGGTGTTGTGGCGTGTGCCTATAGTCCCAGCTATTCAGGAGGCTGAGGCAGGAGGATCACATTAGTCCAGGAGTTTGTGGTGAGGTATGATCATGCCACTGCACTCTAGCCTGGGTGGTAGAGCGAGGTCCTGTCTCAAAAAATAAAAATAATTATAGCATTGATTAAAATCTTGCCCCTGTGATCTGACTGAGGAAAATCTGTTAAACTACTGTCTGCCATTTACACAAACAAATTTCTTCAATTTGTCCTTTAGGACTGGCCCAAAGGCCAGGTATGTTTGATTTTCTAGACAGAGAATGGGGGTCTCCCTTAATGAGGGCACTGCTAGGACAGAATCCCCTTCTAACTCCCTGCAGCCATGGGCCCCATGAAACTCCAGGCAGCGGGAGGGCACAGATAGCCTGAGGGGACAGGCAGCAGGAAGATTCCCTGACAAGGAAGCAGGAAGGTTCTGAAGAAAGACTCCCACTTTACAGTTTAGCCTGGGGGCCAACACTGTAGACACTATGATTGGTGACATTTTGTTTCAAAATACATGTTTACATTTGTTCTTTCCTTATGCTGGATTATACTGAGTCCTTTGTCCCTTCCCCAGCCCGTCTGGATAGCTTACACTTATTTGCTATTGCTGAGTATCCTTCCCTGAGAATGGTCAAGCAGGTGCCCTTAAACAGTCTGCCAGTCTCTGAATTGAAATGCAGATCCATCCTGGTATTCTAGGGGGGCTCACTCTTCCAGGGAATTCATTGCCTTGGGAATCTTTTAGTCAACAGAAAGAACGAGTCCCTGCCCAAGAGCTTCTCCACTTGGACCCTGTGAAGGATGCTTTTAGATTCCCCTACAGCTGTGATAAAGGGAGTCCACTGGGAAAGGATCATTGGTGCGGGTTCAGTTGCTACCTAGCATGCAGCTGTGCCTGGAACCCTTCTTACAACAAAGCACACTCCCCCGCTGGAGATAGTCCAGTGCTTTAGAATCACAGACCGGGGATTCTCATCCAACCTCTGCCACATACTAGCTATGCAACTCCGGGCAAAGTTATTTAACCTCTCTGCACCTTAGTTTATTCATCTACAACACAGGCCCAGTCATATATGATATAATACCCAACTCCTAAGACTGCTGACAAGATTCAAAAGGGTAATGTGTCAAATGTTCTTAGCACAGTGCCCACTAAGTAATCTGTGCATGGGAGCTACTGATGTTATTATTTGGACCAGATGAGGCTTTGAGATCTCCCAGTGTTAGGTCAAGACCTAACAGCTGTCCATCTCACCCTCTTGTTCAATTGAGATTTTCGTAAGTCAGATTTGCTTAAAGCAAGGCCCACCTGCAGGGCATTCCCTTCACTGGTGACTCACGGGTGGGATGCATTTCACCCACCTATTTTAAGCTGTTCTACATTTTCTTCCCCCTGACGTGGTTGTGTTTACACAGGGGAGGACAATCCCAGTCAAAACAAGATGAAAATACACTGCTGGCTGGGAGCCCCAGGCTAACTGGTTTCAGGTCCTCTCCCAGCTGTCAACGCCTCACAACAGGGCCACACGGGTAGGGGGATGCCCAGCCCTACTGCCTCCCTCTATCGGCCCAGCGCTGCCTGGTGTCAGGCAGTTGGCTGCCACCTAGTCAAGCTAGAGTAGTGGTTCTCAACCTTCCTAATGCCGTGATGTATTTTCATTGTTACAAAGAGGTCGCGACCCACAGGTTGAGAACCGCTGAGCTAGAGGGAGCCCCAGGGCCAAGGTTTTTCCAGAGTTTTACAAGGGCAAGAAGGAGGGGTGATGAGGGGTAAGGGCCACCCTGGCCAACTCTAGTGTGAGTATTATGTCTGCTGCCAGAGCCACCTGGTGAACAGGCAGAGAAGGGCACTGCCAACAGAGAGTGGCGGAAAATGCCCAGAGAAAGCTCCCCCAGTGACCTGCCCTTCTGCCCAGAACTCCTCCCATCAGACTTCTTTGGGTTAACAGAAGGCTCTTGGTCGAAAGAAATTACCCCAGGGAAGGAGAATTCATCAATCCCTATCAGCCATCGACTCTGCCTGGCGGTCCATTTCTCAGCTGTGCCACCTTATAAATGAGGCAGTAAGGCCGGAGGAGGATGCATGGAGGGCGTATTTTGATGAGCAAGCAAATAGAATCTCCTGGACAGGGTGCTTTTAAGATAAGCGTCCCCAATATGCTCGAGGCAGCCTGCTGCTCCTCACAGCATCTTCCTAACAGCTTGCTTTTATTTCCAAGAAGAGAAGGAGAAAACCATCTTCTTTGCCATCAACTCTACTACTCTAGGGCTGCCCACTCAGACACAGTTTGGTTTCTTGCCAACATGTCTTGAATATTTGGGCACATTTGCCTCTGTTCTGAAAGTCCAAGGCCATCAGGTAACCACAACTCATCATGATACCCCATCGTCAGCAGCACCCCACCCGTCTATACTTAGCCAGCCTGGGTCACTTCTCCCAGAAGCCCCCCTATTTGGATCAAGCTGAACCAGGTTATCAAGTTCCTCCCCTGAGAAAAACTATAGATAGTTCCCCATCTGAGAAAGACTTTCCTTTATCTTGGTGAATGTTGGGGTATTTTTAGTCTGGATGGGTTTTTTCATCCCCCAACTTGCATTATTCCAGTTATATGGCTGTCACTTAACTCAGAGAATCAGGCCAGGTAGCCTTAAATCCCTTTTTGATATTGGTGCCAACTGAGACTTGGCTGCCCTGCTTTGGGCTTCACCACCCTCTTCTGCTCCCTGTGGGTGACCTATTCCCAACTGACCTAGCCGCTTTAGTTAAATATGGAAACTGACCAAAGTTCCAGCATTAGTGAAGGACCAGGAGCACACACATGGGTGAATTATCCCTTTTATTGAAGAAGTTGGGCCCCACTTCCATGCCATTAGTGGCCACTTACTCAATTAAACTGTGTTTGGATTTCCCAAGTATGTTTGATTTTCACAGGTCTTTTGTGTTTCTAACTGCAGAGTTTCTCTCAAACCATTGTCTCCAAATTAAAATGTTAAAAGAAGGATAATTCATGAATTGGCCTGTAGTTCATCTCCACTGGGGCCATTAGTAAAGTCCTAGCACTCAGACAACCCTTTTCTTTATTTATTAAGCATGTATTTACTGCATTCATACTGTGTGCCAGGCACTGGTCCAAGCCCTTGGAGTCCAGTGGTGAATAAGACAAGCTCCTGCCCTCATAGGCTAGTCTAAGAGGCTAATCGATGCTCACTTGAGACCTTGCACTGCCCATTTGCATCATGGTCCAATCTGGCTGTGCCTTCAGCCCTGCTGGAAAGAACATAGGTCCCACTGATTACTGGTTGTTTGTACCATAGGAGAGGCTGTTGAGGTCGAAATGTTGTGCAAATTAGAAATGCTATGTGCAGGCCAGACTTGGGGGCTCATACCTGTAATCCTAGCACTCTTGGAGGCCAAGGCAAGGCAGCCCTTGCTTTGGCTCAGGAGTTAGAGACCAGCCTGAGCAAGAGCGAGACTCAGTCTCTAATAAAAGTAGAAAAACTAGCTGGATGTTGTGGTGGATGCCTGTAGTTTCAGCTCCTCGAGAGGCTGAGGCAAGAGGATCACTTAAGCCCAGGAGTTTGAGGTTGCTGTGAGCTGTGATGCCACAGCACCATACCCAGGGCAACAGAGTGAGACTGTTTCAAAAAAAAAAAGAAATTGTGCTATGTACAGGGAGAGGTTGCCTAGAAAGACCTTCTGGAGAGTAATTGAAATATAGATTCCATTTTAGCAGGAACTCCTCAAACTACCCCATCCCCATAAGAAATACAGATAACGTGTAAAACCATGGGAACAAAAATTGGAACTGGACAGAGGTTAGAAACACTAAGACTTTGAAACAGCATTGAAAGGGCCACTCATATGAAACCAGCACATTGTACCCCTTGATTGCACTAATGTACACAGCTATGATTTAACAATAAAAATAAATAAATAAATAAAAAAGAAAGAAAAGAAAGGGCCACTCATGTGGGGAGCCATTTTTCCAGCTTTGCTTAGGGAACAGGGCCCTAAACATAGATACTCATCATAGAGTATATCACATTCACATCCCCCCACTCTTTTTTTTTAACTCTCCAAAGAACTCAGCTATGGCACAGGGTGTCTATAAAGTCTGGACACCTAGGCAAAACAAATATTTATAATAGCATCAAGGACATCTTCAATCTGAAAAGAAAAGAAAATGGTTATCTATTTTTTCACACTTCAGGGTATCCGTAACATATACACCTTGTGGAGGCGGGGCGTTATTCTCATTTCAGGGAGTGAGGATCCAGCAGCATAGAGTGTCTAGAGGTCTTCTATGCAGTCCTCCACTGGTTAGTGGCCAGGGTGGAAAGGAACTCTGGCCTTCTGCTGTATTTTCTTCCCACTTGACCAGCTCCATTTAGAATGGGTGCTGGAGTGACATTTCTCAGGACATAACTCCCTTTGCATATGCATCAGGGGAAGCCCCTCACTTCTTCTCATTCCTGTCCTCCAAGGGCTCAGTACCAGCTCCATGAACCAAGCCAATCATTGCAGCAGCCTATTATTGTAGAGAAATCACTCAGTGACGTGACAGATACCTTCTGGGTTATCTCCCAGCTGTGCTCCAGGCCCTGGTTCCCTAAGATGTCCCAGGAGTATCTATGAAACTCTTCTTCTCCACTGCTGAGCTAGTAACTGTACTTGGCTATTCCTCAGTTTCCATATTTACTTTAGCTCTTCTACAACTCTGTCAACAAACTCCATGGTATTATTAGTTTTAGCAAATAACAGGATGTCAGAACTGTTGACCAGGATTCATTAGTTTGCTGTGAGAGCTCTGTCCCAGGACATAAGGGCTAGTGTTTCTCTTATTTTTTAAGATGTAAGAGCTTTGGTGAGAACCCTTTCCTGGTCAGGTTCACTGTGCTCTGCTGTCTATGGGTCTTTGAGTCCACTCATGTCCACAAAGGCTCCGCCCACAAAGACCTGGGCACTTCTGTCTTTGCTTGGTGGTATAAAGACGTCTATAAGTAAGTTTTCAAGAAACCAATGCCAATACTTCGAATTTTGCAGTTTTGTGTTTTATCCTCACATTCTCGCCGTGCACTTTAGAAGTTTGTACTTGGTAAGGTGGCTTCAGTGCTTAACATTCATGTTGTCAGCAAGGGTTGGGGGATGGTATTTTAGACTGGCACTAAAAATGTTCAGGCTTTTGACCCCAAATATCTTTCTCTTTCGACCCAACCCCTAACACTGACTGTCTCAAGAAGCAAGAACAGAGGTTAAAAGGGTCACTGTGTTGCTGGCAGGCAACCAGGAAGTTCAGGCCATGGGGGGAAGCATAGCATTTGTTTATTTAAGTCCCAAATCTAGCAGGCAGTGTAAATTAAACATTAAAAGAAAAGAAAAGAAAATATCAAAACACAGGCCGGGTATGTACAACAGAAAATAGCAAATTGCCCTCCTGCTCCATCTTGGGAGAGGGGAGTCAGTGAGCAGTGAAGAGGGCCTCATTGCTGGGGTTGGAGTGAGGATGGGAGGGGCTCCAGGCTTGGATCAGGGTGGGGGTGGGTGTGTTTTCAGAGATCCTGGCAAGTCTTTGTAGTTAGTCCCAGCAGGTTCTTGAAGGGGGAATGAGTCATACCCCTCCAACTAACCTGGTAGTCAACCCATGTTTGACCGGGTGGTGACAGCCATGGGGCTGGAGGAGAGCTGGCTCCTGTAGAAGGGAAAAGGGGCTGATTCATTGATAAAACTGTGCTGTTAGAGAAAACCCAGCCCCTTCCCATTCTCTCCCCTGGGTTCTCTCTTTCTGACTGTGAGGCCCACCCTCCTGTCCCCAAATTGCCAGGATGAGAGTTCTCCCTGATACCTGTAAAATGTCTTAGCAGGATTCTGCTCCTTAGAACAGAGAGGCAAAATCTGCCAAAATTTAGGTATCAATCATAGCAGGTTAAGGGGCATCCCTCTAAGAGTAGCTCTCACTCTTACTCATTTTGATGAAGCTTTCAGGAAGGAGAGAGAAACAGATGGCAGAATGGACAGCAGACCCAGAATAAGCCAAACCTCATCAGAATGCGTTATATACAAAGTGGGTCTCAGTGTCCCCGGCACCACGAGGGGTCTTTAGGTAGACTATTTCTTGGCTGTCAACTTTAGGCCAGTAGTTCCTAAAAGCGGTTCCACCAACTGGTGCCAGAAGAGCTGCATCCAAATCACCTAAAAATTATCCTTCTCCAGTGCATGAGATCTACCAGGGCTGGAGGCCAGAACATCTGTATTTTCCACAAGCTTCCTCAGGTGATCCCGTTGTTAAGAATCTCATCTAGATCCATTTTTTTTGCCTCCACAGCCCACTGTCAAGGTTTACTTGCTGTGTGCCCAGTTGTCTGGCTCCTGACTACTTTGTGGAAAGTAATGATAATTTAGTTCTTACTTAAGTATTTGAGCTGATAGTGGCTGAAAGTGGCACTTTTCCAGGGCTTTTTCATCAGAAAAGAAACTTTCCTGATTCTCCGGTGTGTAAAGAATTCCAGGAGAGCCAAAGGCATGGCTGTGATGGTGACATATGTAGGGACTATGGTAGCATGTCTGGACAACAGCTCTGACTGAGAGGGATTTTTTTTTTTTGTCAGTGCCTTATCCGATCACACTTCTCAGGTCACAGAGGGCATCTATGCCAGGACTGGCTCTCGTTAGAACTGTCCTCATGAGGAACTTGTGGGAATCGTTGCCGAGGCACCCATGTGACTGACTGTGCACAATTGGTGCTTGTTTTTATTTCACCTTCATTTAACAGAGTCTGTTATAATGTACGATTGGCATCTTTGAAAGCTGCGGTCCTAGCAGTGCCAGGGACTTCCTGTTTCCGGTGTGCAGGGTGAGGCTTCAAGCTGGTTCTCCCTGTGTCCACCTGAAGGCCACTCCAAACTTCCCCTAAGGTCCTGTCACCCGTGACCCTTGTACAGTACACAGCCATCTCTGATGTCAGAGAGAGCAGAGACCACGGCGTTTGGCATTCTGGCCCGGCCTACAGTTCCTGTCTTGCTATCTTGCTATGTCCTGGGGCCCTACTATCCCTTTGGGGTTATGGAGAAGCTGGCAATAGCGCAGAAGGTGGGTTGCCCCTCTCTGCCTGTCTCTATGAATTAGACTCTGTGAAAGGCTGGAGAAGGTGTTTCCACAAACATGTGTGTGCTTCTGGGCTTCTCTTTCTTCCTGGTAAGGTGTGCGTATTCCTTGTCAACAATTCTCAAACCTAGCGGGAGACCTTTCTCAGCCCCTCTCGGCACTCCTTCGCGGCCTCTGGTGCTGTTCCCGTGCTTGAGGGAGGGGTTTGCCCAGGGAGAAGCTTGCCCCGTTTCTCTCCTTTCTTTCTGTCCTGGGAGTAGTGTGCCCCCTGCCTCCTCCGCTACTGCCCTCCACCTCAGCTGGCCGCCTTCTTTCCTTTCAGGAAGCTGGGGTGGGTGTGGGGGCTGGAAAGGCGGAGGCCCTTTGCAATCTGCAGAGCCCCTTTTTACAAGTCAGAGTCCCACAACAGAGGATCAAGGAGATACCTCAAGTGAGCCCAGGGTGAATAGCTCTGCTGTGAGGTAAGCAAGGGCCTCAGAAGCACAATGCGAGAGCCCTGGGAGACCCATAGTGCTTACCCATCATGGCCAAGGAGCAGGCCTGAAGAGGCCAGCATTATTAACCGTCCTTTTGTTCCCTAGGGAACCTGTGCCACTTCAAAGGTCACCCATTCTACAGCGGGGCCCACAATGGAGCCAGGTGCTCCACCTCAGAGCCCCTGCGCTCTTCACAGACCCCTTGCCTGCTGGCTCCATCCACAGCCTCAGCAAGACCCTCCTGGTTCTTGTCTTGCGAGCATTGCCAATAGCCCTCAGTCCTTCACAGGCCACTCAGAGTAACCCTGGCAACTGACAGAGAAAATGGCTTGGAATTTCGGCTCTGGGGACTGGTCCACAGAGCAAAGGGGATGGGGAGAGGCCCTGCCAGTGTCTCTCTGGGCTGGGTGGCCTGATGGAGGGCTCGTGCACTTGCAGACAGACAAAGGTGGAGAGTGGCTGAGTTCTTGCTGTTTTCTTCCCCAGCCCCTGGGAAGGCTGCAAGGTGCCATGATTTCCAGACAGTGGGCTGTGATGAGAGGGCCTGTTTGTCTACCTGAAGATACTTGCTGCTCTGTGGGGGAGGGCAGGCTACCTTAGCCCCAGAGGAGCTGGCCAAAGGAGAAAGGTGCGGCAGGAGGGGGCAGGAAAGCCCTATGGCTAAATGAAGGAGGGCCTGGCAACTCAGAAGGCAAATACCTGTGCCTTGTTCCCTTGCTTTATAAACCTGGGATTTCAAGGGAATCAAGGTGAGAAACCTTTTCTGGCACTGTCACCAACAATGTCAAAGAAGCCATAGGTCCAAGTTTCGGGACTGCTGCATTATCCCCATCCAGGTGGGCCCCAGCCAAAGGGCAGGGAGGGGAGAAGAAAAGTTCTCCCCATTCTGTGGAATGAAATGACACCCAGGATGGTAACAGCATGGTCCTTCCCTGCAGGGCTGACGCTACCCTCCTGAGCCCCCCCAAGCCGGAGGCTTTTTCCTAAAGCAAACATTTCACTAAGGTCTAACCAGTAAGGAGATTTCTGAATTTGCGACAGACCTAGGATATCTGGAAGGAAGCACAGCTTTTGACTTGTACGCCCTGTTTGCTTTTTAAAAATTTCCCCAAAATGTGCCTTGAGCTTTGATAAGCATTCGACCAATTTAAATGGAAGTGATTTGAATTGAATTAAATGATAATAGCAACTAGTGTCGGGAAGGGGAGGGAAGACTGTGATTCCATGTACCAAGGTTGATTTTACAAACCTCTTTTTCAGGAATATCTATTTCATTCTTGTAGATGGATAATGGGGAGGGTGGAAAATGAGAAGAAGGCTTGGAAAAATTATGGAGGTAGATTTTCCCAGCTGCAAAGGATAAGGGAAAGGGAGATGGGCATAAATATTGATACAAGGTTCGTGTCATTTAAGAACCACTGAACTAAACTGCATGTCTGGATAGGTCGCCAATAGTTCTAGTCCTGCAGAGATGTCAGGGCAAACCCCCACACACACCATATTTAACCACCGAAGTTGGGATGATGAAGGTGTTTCAACAAGAGCAATTTGTGACTTCTCTGAATGTGGTCAAGTGGCGTAGAATGCCTTATCAAAACAGGGTTTGGTTCTGACTGTCGGCCCTAGTGTCACACAGAGATTGTTTGTGACCCTGGCCCGGAGGGAGCTGAAAGGCACAATTCATCGCTCCTGCTATCATTCTGTGCCAGAATTTGCTGGAGCTGCTTTTCCAAGACAGTATCCTATCCATCTCTCCACCAGGATTCTCCTTGGACTCCCTCCCACCCACTATTCCTTCTGCATCTCCATCTGCATCCTCCTCCCCGTCTTCCTGCCCCCGAAAGTCAGGGCTTTGGGCTCTGGCCATGCAGGGCAGTTCATATGACCCACCGAGAACAAGGCACTTTCTCTGTTTCCGTCTTTCCTTCTTGCTTCCCTCCTTCTGGACCTTGGGGATTTTCCATGAAGCCCAAGTAACTATGTAAGTGGCAGTGGCCTTCCTGTCCATAGTCTTCCACACTGGAGTGGAAGCAGAGGGGAAGAGAGAAGATAAGCGAGAAGCAAGGACGAATTAAGCCATGGAATTTCAGCCTCCTTATTCCCCCAGCCTCTTCAGAAAAAGGGACAAGTAAGTAATTAGAATTAGACAGAGCTTCAGACGGAAGGGGCCCCGTGGTGGAGGAGTAATGGGGAGGGATGTTTTTCAACCGTCTGTCCTATTAACACTGTGCTAACGCTCTAGCGCTCAATATCCTTTTTGTATTTCCCCGTGTTTGCTTTGTGGCTGGTCCCGCACCTCTCTCATCGTGTCTTTTTCCCGCTTCTCCTGACACAAGACCCTGTGTTTTGCTGGCAACATCGCTGAATCTTTGGGTGGAACATTCCCTGTAGAAAATAAGGAAGACTTGCCTATAAATAGTTTCCTTCTGGCTGCGTGGTACACAGTGCTTCAAGTGTGACAAAAAGGGAAGTAAGATGTTCCCCCTCACAGCCACCCCCAACCTACCGCACCCACCCTGAGTCTGCTCCCCGTCACTCTACAATGTGCTGAGATCCTACCCCAGGGTTCTGCCACCCAGACTTTGCCCAATCTCCATTCCATTGTCCTGTAACCCCGAGTAGGAAGGACTCTTGTCCTGTTGAGTTTGGCTTTGGACATGGAACAGACGGGCGGGAATGCTAAGACATTTCTTCCAGCTCAAAGGGAATATGTTGGTTTCCAAGGCCTCCTGAAAAGGAAAGAGTTGGCCCTGTCTTCATTGCCCTCCATCCCTAAGATCACCCCTGAGAGAGGTAGGGTCGGCTATGCCTGTTTCATCGCCAAGTCCCTAAGGAGTAAAATTGAGAGGCAGCTGAGGGCCTGGCTCTTCAGCTAGGCGCTATTGCCATGCCGGCTCTGGGTCCAGCCTACATTGTAAGTTTCAGGGTGTCAGAAAAGAAGTTTGCAAACATTTATGAATGTTGGGGTTGCTGGGCTGTTGAATCCCTAGGCCACTGTTTACTGTTGGGGGCCCACCTCTGTAGAACACAAGGACACCGAGTCTCAACAATCAGCACATTACTCAGAAACATTAGATCAGATCATTGATATCATGTACAGCACAAATTTCCACTCACTGCAAAGCTTGGTGCAGCTACTCTGGGCAGAGGAATTTTCTGGTATGCTGAGGGTTAAGCAGAAAATCCCTTGGGTTCTTCCTTATTTTACCCCCACCTCTCCAATCCATCCTTAGCTCTACTACTCTTGTTGCTGGAAGATCTTTCTGCAGAGACATTTAAGTCCATATTCTTCCGTGAGGGAGCCAGCAGACCCTGAGAGCCAGTCATTCTTTACTAATGGAAGATCAGAAGATCTTAGGGTGATCACTTCTTATGGGATAGAAGGAGAGGTTCTGGACAGAAGAGAGGATCAGAGACTGGCTGAGTGTAGGCTGAACCTGGGACATCCTTTTGAAGTTGTTTTTGTAAGGTAAATCCCTGCTAGGAGCTTGTTTTCTTGTTGTTGACCTTATTCTCTGAAAAGCTGAGCACAGCAGGAATGGGGGGGAAAGGAGTTAATTAAGGGTGCCAGTGAGCGGGCCTCAGGAACTCAAGCTTTGACTACACTGTGATTATTATTCTGAGATTCCATACTTTATTTGGAATGTTGTATACCCCAAGCCTTCATATTCCATTCTGGAAGCCACCTGGTTGGATTACTATTTCTTATTTCCTAGACAGAGATAGCTTTCGGAAAGGTGTGACTGAGCATGGCTTGCTCCTAAAGTTCATTCGGACAGTTTGGATTTTCTTCTGGCTGCCCATCGCTGCTCTCCCCTGCCTTCGGCGTCAGAAAAGCCAGTGCTTGCAGAGCTTAAAGGCCGCCTCTGTTCTTCTCTAATGGTAATGCTGAGGTCCTCGTGCTTTCTTCCTCCTTACTACTCTCTGGCACCTCAAACTCATCCCTCAACTGCCTCAACTTACTCATCCAACCCTGCACACACTCAACAAACCTACTCCCTGCCCTACACTGGTCGGTGTAGTTGGGACAAACTTGGTCTCTATCTAGGTCAGGAAGACCTGGGCTGGAGTCCTCACTCTGCAATTTATTAGCTCTGCCACTTTGAGCAAGGTAGCCTCTCCAGACCCTCGGTTTTTTCATCTGCAAAATGATGATGACAGTGCCCACACCTTGGAAATTGTGATGCAGCCAGCACAGTGTCTGCCCATAGCCCTGTTAACAGTATTTATTATTATTATCCGTGGGTCTGGAACTCAGCTTGTTTTTTTAATTGAAGCATAACTAATGCACCATTCAAATGCAGCTTTGCTACCAGACTTAACCCCTTTTCTCTTCCTTCTCCAAATTACCTGGATTTCTCTGACTCTCCACATAAGGGAGTCTCGTCCCAAGGAGTTATCTTACTTCCGTCTTGTTTCCTGTTTTTCTGACAGCTTTTTTTTTTTTTTCCCTGAGAACCCAGCTTGTTTCTCTCTCCCCTTTTCTTCTCATCATCTCCCTTGGAATCATGGGGTGGGAAGCAATCATTAAGGAAAAATTAATAAGCCAATGAAAGGTCAACTTAGAGAATTTCTGGACCAAAAAAGTTTTATGTGGCAGAGGGCAGATTAATATATGAGGGAATTCCAATGTCAACTAAGCTCCTGATTTAAGAATACTTTTTCTCAGCTAATATTCTTGATGACCCATAAATATAGTCGGGACTTTGCTCTGTCTACTACACACCGTTTAATACGAACACTGTATCTGGAGAGTTTGTGTCCTAAAGGTAACAGAATGTCCTGAGATTGGGATTGTCTCCCACCTAAAGTGGGGTGAAGAAAAACCCAACTCTGGGCTAGTGCAGTAGGTTTTCTTGGATAGTTCTCTTGGTCAGCCCTCTGCAAATATAATGGCCATTATACACATATTACCACCATCAAAATCCACCACCAAAAATATTCCCTGTTTGGTGGCATAGCTGCACTGGAAGCCTGAAAGAAATCAAGGTCTTAGACTAGACTGGGCTTGGCTGGGGCCTTGGCCGTGGTGTCCGTGCCAGGTACCTGGTTAAGAGAAATATCCTGACGCAAATAATAATTACCTTTTTTGCTGATAAGAAGCCCCAGTACTTTTCCAATGGCATGATTGCATTAGGAATATTTCTTTGGACCACAGCCTGTGGAGCACTGATTCATGGGCACTGCCCTTAACTTCATCCAAACTATTGTGTATGTGGTGGAACCCAGTGTTCTGATGGTCCTAGGTTGGTGTAAATAATATTCCCGGTTGCATCACCTGTCCCCGCTCCTCTTGCTCCTTCTGGCAGCAATTCTGTTTTTGTCCACTAGGTGGCCTTGCCTAGGAAGGAGCTAGAGAAAAAACCTCAAGCCTCTGGTGCCTTTTTGTTTTTCTTCCTAGGCTGAAAAGAATGAAAATAGATCTTTATGGAAACATGTGTAACTCTTGTTGGGCAACAATCACCTAATCTTCTTTGTGTTTTGGAGTCTGTTCTTTCCCATCACAGGGGCAGGTGTTTTCTTGAGATAGTATATATATAGCCTTGATCTGGAATTTTGTTGTCATTCACTGTTCATAGGAAAGCAGCATTTTGTTTTCTTAAAAAATGGGAACATGAATGTTGAATGTGTTTTATCCGAAGTGCAGGGTGTGGAGACCAGAGAGAAAAGGCTTGGCATCTTGTGGTCACTCCACTGCAGAGTCTCTGCCTCACCTTCTCTGTCATCCACTTAGCTGCTCATTCATACATGCTCCCTCTATACAGATGTGCATACACTGATTCGTGCAGACCCCGTGCATGTATTACATACATGTCACACAAACAGGTACCCCCACACTTGTAGATTCAAAGGAAGAAGTGAGTGGATGGGTGCCAGGGTTTGGGGCAGGCTGATGGGACTGGCTAGGTGAGGGAACAGCTGGCTTGGGGAGAGAGTGAATGTGCAGGTGACCAAGTTCGTGTGCAAGGGAGCGTCTAAGAGGGCAGTCACCAGGAAAAAGACGAGGCTTCTGATGGTGTAGGCGGGTGTCCAGAGAGTGTGACATTATTAGAGCCTTGCAAAACCATCAGGTGTATGTTGTCTGACACCTGAAGAAGAGCTTTTAAAACCAGCGCCATCCTCCATTGAACGCCTTCTGCCTTCTGTTAGGGCATTTGTGTTTCACATTTCTCTAGAAGTCAGCTCCAGTTGGGTTTTTAGCAATCTCCAGAGCCCTTTTTGGAGACGCCAGTTGGCACAAGAAAGTGCTGAACTGTTTACAGTCCCAGACTAAGGTTCAGGGAGGGGATGTGGTTTAACTGGGCCACAAAGCCCGGTACAGGACTCATTTGCATGGCCCCTGACGCCATGTGACGCAGCCGGCTCCTCCTATATAAAGAAACAGGAGCCGAAATATCTCCGAGTCTGGGTTGGACTGGCGGCTGTGGAGTTTGTGACACACTAGGTGACAACCTTCGAGTCAATTCCCTTCAACTCCAGCCGGAGCGCTTGCCTGGCTTCGGGTCCATTCGGCAGCCTTCGTCCCCTCCTAGCCCAGGGCCGAACTCCGGCGCAAAGCCCAGCCCAGAGCAGCGCGCCAGCACCCGCAGCCGCCCAGCCCGCCCAGCTCCCCGGCAGCCCGAGCCATGAACACCGAAATGTACCAGACCCCCATGGAGGTGGCGGTCTATCAGCTGCACAATTTCTCCATCTCCTTCTTCTCTTCCCTGCTTGGAGGGGATGTGGTTTCCGTTAAGCTGGATAACAGGTAACCACCGGCCCCAGCAGTTGCGCCGAGCCGAGCCGGGGTGCGGGCGGGGGCTGGGCTCCGAGCCGGATCTCCGAGCGAACCGTGCGCCGCGGGTCCCCGTTCCCCGTGGTGCAGCATCCTGGGAAGGGGCGGGGGTAGGGGACGCAGGAAGGGGGGTCATCGCCGCTCTGGGATCCGTCGTTGGAGCGTCCCTGCGGCCGCTGCGCCGTGAGAACCAGCTGCTGCAGCCGCAGAGGCAGCGGGAGGCAGAGAGGCAGCGGGCAGGGCTGGGCAGGGCTGGGCAGGGGGCCGGCCGCGCGCTGTGCGCGGCTTGCGAGAAGGCCGGAAGCTTCGCCGCCGAGAAGGAATTCCTAGCTAGCTTCAGAGCCCGGTAGGTTTGCCCTGGACCTTCTGGGCCGGAGGCGGGGTGACTGCCCGGGCCGCGCGCCCCCATTGTTTGCATATCTCCCAAGCAGGCCACGTTGGCCCGTGCGCCCCAGGACCCGCGCGCCGCTCTGGTGGCTCGGAACTCAGGGCGGCGGCTGCGGCGGGGGCGCGGAGCCAGCCTTGATGAGGAGGTGCGGCATCCTGGAGGGGCCAGGGAGGGATCTGGGGACAAACTGCCCGGAACTCCAGGCCAGGGAGGCGGGAGAGGGGAAGACTGGGCTAGGTGGAGGACTTTGGCCACAGCTTCCAGGTACTGAGAGTGGAACCAAGTGGGTAATGAGTCGCTTTGCTTTTTGTCTTGGCAGTGCTTCTGGAGCCAGTGTCGTGGCCATTGACAACAAGATCGAGCAGGCCATGGTGAGTGGTATCACTGCGTCATTCCTATCCCCAGACTTAGCTGCTGCTTATGTAACTCAGGGCAGGACTGAGGAGGTGGGTGCAAAAGCCATTAGCCAAAAGCCTGGGGGAGCAGACAGGCTGCTCCCTTTCCACCCTGGAGGCATTAGGTCAAGTCCTATTAGAGAATCACCTTTTAGGACATTTCCAGTCTTGCCCTCACTGAGCTTCCTCCTATCTTCCTCCCTTCTACATCTCAGGGCTTTGGAGCAGCCTCTGGCTTGCTCCTGGGCCCGTTGCAGGGCTAGGAGCTCAGACTTTTGCCTGCATCCCGCAGCTGGCAGGAGGCAGAGCTCATTGGATGCAACCGCACTGCAGTGCCTCTGCAGAGCCTGGGCTGGGGTCAGGAGTTGGGAGGAAACAGGAAGCAAAGCACCCACCCCTTCTCCCTCTCCTTACCAGGTAGAGGTCATACTCCAACAAGCAGCCAAAATGGCTATAGAGAGTGGGGGCTTCCAG
Organism: Nycticebus coucang; assembly: GCF_027406575.1. Taxonomy (NCBI): domain Eukaryota; kingdom Metazoa; phylum Chordata; class Mammalia; order Primates; family Lorisidae; genus Nycticebus; species Nycticebus coucang. The sequence continues at coordinate 133,854,490 of NC_069804.1, forward strand.
CAGTTAAGAGCCATTTAATTGTCCTGGAGCCTAAGGACATGTTCTCTACCCCCAGCACACTCATCAAATTCAGAGAAGATGCAGCAATCCCAGTACCTTTCCCCAGGGCCAGTGTCCTGTGTTGTGTGTGGCTGGGCTACAGGATAGCTCTGACTCAATGTAGTAGGTCATATGGAGGGGAGGAGACTCCAGAATAGCCAGTTTTGTTCTCTTGGTGAAGATTTGTAAAGCAGACGAATGGTATGGGGGTGCATTTCAGGGTCTCCCCCGCACCTGGGCCATCGGCAGCAGGGTTTTAGGTAGAAAGGTGGACATAGCAAACCACTGGCAACTGCCAGAAGTCTTACTGCAAAGGTCCCTAGCAGCCAATTTTGAAAGTCATTACAAACTTTCAGGGGGAACCTATTTAGTTCAAAGCTGGGCTCCCAATTCTGACATGGCCTAAATCATGTCACTCTCCTGAAGGGGAGGGTTAAAGTGTTTCAGAGAAAGGCACACAGGGATTGGGCTGCAGGGCCAGCCTGCTGAGGGATGGCTGGAGGGTGGTGGCATGAGGGACAGGCACCCGGCTGGCAAGGTGAAGATGCTGCCCAGGGGCCTGATGGCTAAGGAATGGCTTTATTGTAATTCCCTTGGTGGCAGGATCTGGTGAAGAATCATCTGATGTACGCTGTAAGGGAGGAGGTTGAGGTCCTGAAAGAGCAGATCCGTGAGCTGGTGGAGAAGAACTCGCAGCTAGAGCGTGAGAACACCCTTTTGAAGACCCTGGCAAGCCCAGAGCAGCTGGAGAAGTTCCAGTCCCGTCTGAGCCCTGAAGAGCCAGCTGCTGAATCCCCTCAAGTGCCGGAGGCCCCTGGTGGTTCTGCGGTGTAAGTGGCTCTGTCCTTGGGGTGGGCAGAGCCACTAAACATGTTCTACCTAGTTCTTTCCAGTTTGTTTTTTGGCTCCCCAAGCATCATCTCACGTGGAGAACTTTACACCTAGCATAGCTGGTGCCAAGAGATGTCCTAATGACATGGCCACCTGGGTCCACTTTAGTGACAGACCCCTGACAAAGAGCAGGTCTCTAGAGGCTGAGTTGCATGGGGTCTAGTAACCCCAAGCCAGTGAGCCTCTAATGCTACTGTGCCCTGGGGGCTCCCAGGGCCTGGGCAACTTAGCTGCAACTGGCAAAGGAGGAAGGTAGTTTGAGATGTGATGCCTCCTTGCTCCAGAAAGTATAAGGGGTCTGTTTTTCATTTCCATGGACATCTTCAACAGCTTCACCAGATGACTGTTCTTACGAAGAAGCCACTTGTGTTCTAAGCAGAGGCAACCTCTCCCTTCTCCCCTGTCTCGTTAAGGCAGGGGGCACAGATGGGAGAGATTGAGCCAAGTCAGCCTTCTGTTGGTTAATATGGCATAATGCATGGCTTTGTACACAGCCCAGTGTGGGATTACAGCTTTGGGATGACCGCTTACAATGTTCTGTTTGGTTAGTATTGGAATAGTTTTTCTATATAGCCATAAATGCGTATATATTACCCATAGGGCTAGATCTGTACCTTAGTGTAGTGATGTATACATGTACACATACACCTACATGTGGAAAGGCCTAACCAGCTTTGGGAGTATTGACTGGTCCCTTATCTCTTAAGGATAATTGTTGTGTTCATTTACCAGATTGATCCAGTTTGTCCTTTAGGTTAAGTAAGACTAAAGAGTAAAGTCAGGGAGGGGGCCAGCCTCTTAATGTGGCCGTGGATGCCTTGCTGCTGCAACCCTTTCCTCAGCTGTCCACTGAAGACGTGTGAAGTCCTCTTTTGAATGCCAAACCCACCATTCACTGGTGCTGACTACATAGAATGGGGTTGAGTGAAGAGTAGCTTGGACTTCACAGTGTTGTTTAAAAACTTAAAAAAAAAATCTTGTTGAAACTTTCAAGTTAATAGAAGGATGGTGTCCCACTGTAGACAAGGGATCGACGAGGGAATGGTTTTGATCTGATGGAGCCTGGGACATGTACCCAAGGAGCTTGTCTCTAGGGGGTTCTGTGACAGCGAACACTCTCCACTTTCTGACACCTTATCCTGATGGACATCTCCAGGATTTGGATTTGGATTTTTCAGACGTAGCTTGAAATTTCAATAAACTTTGCTCTTTTTTTCTAAAAATAAACTTGGTGTCTGATCGAGTGTAAAAAGACTGGATGGGAAAGGTCCCTCACGTGGTGGGGGGTTGCTGTTTTTCTGCTCATGTTCACTGAGCTCCCCCTAAGTGCTGGGGGGGTGCTAAGCCACATGCACGATCTTGTGTGCTGGGCACTGTACTCACATGAAGGATGTGCTCTTCACTCTTATTGTGAGGAGGCTCAGACTCAGTGAATTTAAGTGACTTGCCCTAAGTCACACAGCTATTATGCAAATCACAAGTGCCACCTGCATCCTTCCTTCTCTGTCCTGCTTCTTTTTTCATGAAGGCTTTGGAGTGAGTGGGGAGTTGACTACTAACACACAACCTTAGCTGGAGAGGTGATTTGGGAGGGAGGATACCCCCGAGAAAGCCCAAAAGCAAAGGGCAGGGCATACCTGTGAGGGAGCAAGAAGAGGGGGAATCAAACACAAGTGGGCTGCTTCTCCCTTCTGAAAACATCATCAGTGTCATTTAATGCACCCTTCTTAATACCAATCCACATGAGACCCTTGACCTCGGCAGAGGAGCTAAGATGACCTTAGTGAGACAAGGAGAGAGAACGTATGAGATGGCAAACTCACTTCCCTATTCTCTGCTCATTCCCCAACCCCTGCCCTCAATCCTTGCTGCTGCACTGTCACCACTGAAGGTTGTCTCACAAAACCTGCTGGCCATCCAGCCAGGTGGGCAGGGCCAAGTCTAAGGTTCCTGACTCTAGCTTCCCTCTTCCACCTCTTGGCAGTTCATTATCCCCAATTACCCTTTCCCAGCCCCATGTGCCCAGCACCTGGAGTCCTGCTATTTCTCTGATTGGTTGTTGAAAAGCGTTCTGTGTATCTTCTACCCTGCCCTGAACTGAATCCACTCTGGACCCTGAGCTGTGTTCCAAGCCTACTGTGTTGCCAAAGGAGACTACCCCCCCCTCTTTAAGTGACTCCATTCAATCTCCACTTCATGTAGCATAGATACCTATCCTTCCGCCACTTGAACAGAACTCCTTTATTTTCCTGAGCCACAAACCTCAAGGTGACCAAGTTGTCTCAGCCCCATCCCTTGCACCAATTCATGCCCAAAATAATCACAATGGCCCGTGTCCTTCTCTGCAAAGGCCAATGTGTATGGCCTTTCATATTCTTTTCAAATCTTTTCTATTCTTTTCAAATCACCAAAACCCCTCGGAACATTGCAAACCTCTGCTTGCTGACCTCTCAAATCCCAATTTATCTGCCTGCTTCTAACCTCACTACTCATGATGCCAAGTTCACTGTCTACACCTGCCAATGTGGTCATGCCATACAGATTTCATAGCTGTTGGTACAAACTTTGGACTAGTGCATCAAAGCCCCCAGGCAGCCATTTCCCACCTAGACAGGTACTCCCAATCCCCACTTGCCTCCACACTCTCCCCTTCTCAGGAAAAACTGAGACTTGACAGCTATTCAGCTCATCCGTAGACTTCCCACACCCAATTGCCTGCTGAACAAGAACCAGCAGACCAAAAAAAAAAAAAAAGGAAACCCAGAAAATAGCCCAGCAACACCCCAAAACTCAAAACTCTCTGGTCCTCAAGCTTTTCTGTACAAGAAAGGGGAAAAAACTGGCCCCACAGTCTCATAGTGGTGAAGAGAGAGAAACTCTGTTTCCTAGGCAACCCTGACTAAACAGAGACAAACATTGCAACTCCTGAGGCCAAGCGGTTACTAGACCAGATAAGAGGAACTTTGTAGATGTTTGTCAGTCACATACAGGAGCAGCTCTCTGTTGTTGTTCCACAGAAAGCCAACTAAGGGTGGAGAAAGGCAAAAGAACATAATTGCTCTTGGAGGGACTTATAGGCTTTGGGGTTCTGGGCTCGGCTGATCCAGCTGGACCCAGAACAAAGAAAAGAACAATGAGCCCCCGCCTGCCTATGCCATCCCTGGGTGTGCCCACCTATCTATTGCTTCATCCCCATCTCAGGTCTCCCAGCCCAGGACCAAGGATGAGGAGCACCTCTCTGTGCCCACTTCCTGTGCGTGAACATTCTGTTTCCTGCCCTTAGGAAAAGAGGTGGCTATGGTTTAACTCTATTTGGCAGACAAGGAAACCGAGAGCCAAAGGGCTCAGTTTACTCCCACAACTCCTGCACATCCCACGGGGCGGTAGTTCCCAACCTTGGTGACAATGAAGGCCCCTTTGAAATGTGAAAAATATTCTCAGACCTCCCCCAACTCAATAATAGGGGAACTTTTAGTATTCATTGAGGAAGAGAGAGAATGTAATGACCATCACTGGCCATGAATTCAGTGGGCTTTTAAAGGAATTGATTGTATTTGCCACAAAATCCTAGATGTGGCCTTGAAAGTTCCAATAGTAAAGCATGTTTTATTTATTTATTTATTTATTTAGTCAGAGTCTCACTCTGTCACCCTCAGTACAGTGTTGTGGCATCACAGCTCACAGCAACCTCCAACTCTTGGGCTTAAGTGATTCTCTTGCTTCAGCCTCCCAGAAGCTGGGACTACAGGCAACCGCCACAACACCCACTATCTTTTGGTTGCAGTTGTCATTGTTGTTTAGCAGCTGTGGGCCGGGTTCGAACCTGCCACCCTTGGTGTATGTGGCCGGCGCCCTGCCAACTGAGCTATGGGTGCCGCCAGTAAAGCACATTTTAATTAGACAGATTGGGCCATTCCCCAGTGTATGCATGTTTCAAAACATCATGTCGTACATGATAACTGTATACAATTCTGTCAATTCAAGAAAAAGAAAAGAAAATTAGAGCAGAAATGTGGGCAATAGATTATTCACATACAAGAACTGCTTGGGGCATAAGGTGTGAGGCTGTCAGGCTGGGGACACCCCTGGGAGGGCTATGAAAAGGAAGCTAGGGAATGAACAGATGAGGAAGCAGGGCCACTGGGACCTGGGACGTAAGGAGGACTTTAGAAAGACCATAGGAAAGAAGGTGCATAACTACTGTCCCTTAAGCTATTTGAAGTTGTCTTAACATCATCCTAATTATTCTGGAAAATCTTGCTTTCAACTCTCCCCTCCTCCCCTCCTAGTTGGCTGGATATTAATGGACATAATTAGAGCTTTGTAGACAGCCCAGTTCCCCAGGTTATCTCATGCAGAGGAGTTCCCTGGAACTCTAATACTTAACACTTAACTACTTCCACTAAATCAGGCAAGATTTGACAGAGAACTCCATCAGTTAGCTATTCAAAGCAGAAATGGTTTCCAGGGAGGAAAGGACTGTAAGGGGCGATGATCATGATAATTAATAATAATAGTTAACAGCTGCATGGCACTTCATGCCAGACATACGTCTAAGCCCTTTTATATCTATGGAATCTTTCAATCCTCTCCAGAAACATGAGGTGTGTTCTATTGAGATCCTCATTTTACAGATAAGACAGTGAGAAGAGAAAGGCACAGAGAGGTTAAGCAACTTGCCCAATGTCATACAGCTGGTAAGTGGCAGAGCCTGTGCTAGAGGAGGGCAAGATGGATGCATTGAGACGCAGGAAGGAGAATCTGAACAGTTTTCATAATTCCTCCTGTGTCACCAGAAGTTGTTCCAGGGATGATGGCAGAGGGGAGGTAGAAAAGAGATCCCCCCCAAGCTAAGAAAAACATGACTAATGAGCCTGGGAGGGGTGGCAGTGAACAGGGAAGGAGGGAAAGGAGAGGGTAGGAGGCTGCCTTGGCTGGCTTCCAGCCAAAAGACCTTAGATAGGATCTGATAGGTCCCAGGGAGCCATGGTAGGCTTCTGAGCTGGGAAGTGATGTGATGCAAAAGATATTTGTAGAAGATGGGTCCTGGCAGCTGGAGAGGCTGGAACAGGGAAAGGCTAGTGGCAGGCCAGCTGTTGCTGTAATCCAGGTGTGAGGTGATGAGGGCCAGCCGGGGCAGGGATAGGGGTCATGGAAGGGAGAAGAAGGGACAAAGCTAAAAGATACTAAAAGGCAGTCTCTCCAGAGCAGTCGGCAGTCCACCTGCATCAGGTTTGTTGGGAAATTTAAAATGTCGATCCCGGGCCCCACCCCTACACTAAAGAGGTGTGTAGGACTTGGGAATTGATAACTCTAACAAGGCCCTGGTGATGCTGAAGTGTGGGAAGGTTTGAGGACCCTCTACTAGGTGAAAAATCAGCATGCCCTGGTTGCAAAGTGAGCTGGGGGGCAGAGTTATGGGTGACTTGAAAGGTTTTAGTTTGGGATTTTTTTTTTTTAATTTTTATTTATTTATTATTTTATTTTATTTTATTTTTGAGGCAGAGTCTCACTTTGTCGCCCTGGGGTAGAGTGCCGTGGCATCATCATAGCTCACAGCAACCTCAAACTCTTGGACTCAAGCGATCCTCATGCCTCAGCTTCCCAAGTAGCTGGGACTACAGGCACCTGCCACAACTCCCGGCTAATTTTTCTGTTTCAATAGAGATGGGGTTTCACTCTTGCTTAGTCTGGTCTTGAACTCCTGAGCTCAAGCAAAGTGCTATGATTACAGGAGGGGAAGAAAAGGCTGCAGCTTCTCAGAGGCACATTGCCTTCCAATTTTGTCCAGCTGAGCAGAGCACGTTTACATACGGAAATATTCCATAATGGGCTGTGGAAAGAGAACAGTGAAGTCAACGGGCTAGAGGGCGAGCCTCTAGCATGTCTCTGTGTCATAGGAGCTGAAGATGCCCCAGAGAAGTGGCTGCAGAGGGGGACGAGGGGAAGGAAGGCCCAGAGCTGAGCCTTGGAGGCTGTCCCCAGAGAGGCCTTGCATGCCAGGTAGGAGGAGGACAGGCAGCTGGCTGCGGAGGTGACAGAGAAAGGGACAGGGAAAGCCCAAAGAAGTGCTGAGGTTTGGTGATGGTCTTTCTGTTTTTTCATCTATTTTTTTTTTTTTTTACATTTCCTCTTCAGAGCCCCCACTACAAGCCTTTCCATCCTACACAATTAAACTAGTCCCTAAAGGTCACTTTGGGGAAGGCTGAGGCAGTGAAATGTTCCAGGAAGAGACAGCAGGGGTCCAGGGCTAGCAAACTATATGACCTTAGGCGAGTTGTTAGCATCTCTAGATCTCCTTTTTCAATCTAAAAAACAAAGTGGTTAAGCGAGATTGTTTCCAAGGCAGGTGCTTTGTAAGTCTACCTGGGCCAGGAAGAGCCCTCTGACTGTGAGACTCATACACATCACCTGTCACCTCTTTGCTCTCAGCTTCCATTGCCCTTCCAGCCCCCAAATTCCATTCATCCTCATATCTAGTTCTTATCAGGTTACCCGGGTTAAATAACACCAAGAAATAGCCACTTTTTTGCTTTGGAGGCAGAGTCTCACTAAATCGCCCTCAGTAGAGTGCTGTGGCATTATAGCTCACAGCAACCCCAAACTCTTGGGCTTAAGCGATTCTCTTGCCTCAGCCTCCCAAGTAGTCCGGCTATTTTTTTCTTGTAGTTGTCATTGTTGTTTTGCAGGCCTTGGCCGGGTTCGAACCCGTCAACCCCGGTATATGTGACTGGTGCCCCAGCTGCTGAGCTACAGGTGCTGAGCCAGGACTGGTCACTTTTAAAGACTAATACATGGCCCAGCACCTGCAAGAGTCAATGTAATTTTGTAGGAGAATGAATCACAGACTTATACCCACTTTTTTCATTTCAGGAACCACTTCTGGTTGCCCACACTGTGAGAACACACTCACCAGCTCTGGGTCAGGTCACCAAACTAGTGCGAGAGGGAGGCCGGCAGGTTCTATGAGTAGGCAGAACCCTGAGATAGGTTTGCCTTTGAAAGACTTATGATTGCTGCAGACACATGGGGTGAGCAGGAAAGAAAAGAGAAGGATGACTCAGAGGGGTGGGCAGCAGCCAGAAGAGGGGCCGTGTAACAAAGAGGGCAGCCCCAACCCATTGGAACTTCCTCAGCTGGGCTCCTCTGCTATTCCATCGGTGAATTTGTTGCTACCACCTAAGAGAAAACCACGAATTCAACCCCAAAGACTCTCTTTTTTTTTTGGCCAGGGCTGGGTTTGAACCCGCCACCTCCGGCATATGGGGCCGGTCTTTGCCCTCCATTGTAATCCAGAACTCAAGTCATCCCAGCTGCAAAGCTAACCTGACCACTGAGGGAAAGCATCTTGAGGCACAAGTGATATCATGGTAAAGTCAAGTCACACTGGGGATCAGAAAATAGATTAATAAACCATTAGCAACCATCTGTCCCAAGCCCTTCACTTCCCACATTAGGGTACTGAGGCCCAGAGAGGCAGGCTAGTCCCAGCCACTCATAGTCAGCAGCAGAGCCAGGACAAGCCCTCTGGCGTCACACTCTCTTCCGATGACCCGCCTGTAAAATGAGGAGTGGGAGCAGAGCGGCAATACTTGTGCACTATGGCTGCACAGTGACATCACGTGGGGAGAGCGTAAAGCAATCCTGAATGCCGAATCTGAGCCCCAGAAATGTTGATAAAATTAGGCTGCGATCAGGACCTCTCGGATGATCTGCAAGGATTGCTCTAGTCTTGAAACCCAGATCCATTCATTCAATTAATATTGGCACCTATTGTGTGCCAGATGCTGTGTGGGGTATGGGGGATGCAGTGGTGACCAGGTCCGATGTGGCCTCTGTGCTCCAGGGACTTATTTCACATTTCCCTATGGAGAGAGCAGGTGAGACAAGATGAGTTTGGAAGGCGGAGCTGGACACTCTCAGACTCTCCCCTTTTCTCTCCCCACCTCTGGGCTCTCTCCCCTGGCAGAGTGCACATGCTCTCTCTTCTCTTACAGCCTTACAGGAACTTTAGAGGGGCAGGCTTGGCCCCTGCAGAGGAGACCTATGCTTGTCTACCTATGACAGGGACAGGATGGCTACGTCCATCTCCATGGGGAGAGGGGCATGGTTAGCAAGGCTGTAATGCTACTCCTTTTTCTCCAAATAGCTTTATGATTAATAAATGTGACATTCTTATCTCCTGCCTGATTCATGTCTGTGCCTCTCTTGACTGATTCTGACTTCAGGCAAAGAAAAGTGGTGCTATTTATCAGCCTCCTCATAGTTCAAAACAGTCTATTGGGGATGATGGGCAAAATGTAAATAATCCTATGGCCCCTTTGTCATCTTCTTGTCCTCTATTTTGGGGTGTTTCTGGACCCAGCTCTATCCTGTCTATGCTCTCCCTGGCTGGGTCCATCTACCCACAAGGTCTCAAGTAACACTGTCATGCTATGACTCCCAAATTCGTATCTCCCGTCTAAGCATTCCCCTGAGCTCCAAACTCCAATATTCAATGTTCTTCTCAACAATTCCATTTGTGTGTGTCACAATCACATCAGTATCTACATGACCAAAATCAAAGTATGCCTACACCTTCCCCAGTGTCCCCAGCGTCCCCTTGCCACCATTGACACACCTGCTCAAATCAGAAATCCGGATTCCTCTCTCCCCCTCAGCATCCACATCCAATCCATCACCAGGTCTAGGCCCTTCAACCTCCAAAACACACCTGAGTCCCTCCACTTCTCTCCAGCCCCATTGCCACTACCTGATCTAAGCCACTGTCATCTCTTACACAAAGGCAAAGGCCTCATGCTTGGGTCTCCCTGCTTCCATGATGGACCTTGTCCAATTCCACACAGTGGAATTGTGGCCAGAGTGACCTCCTTCTCAGAGGAAAATCAGATCATGGCGTTCCCTTGCTTTAAGCTTATCAATGGCTTATCATTGGACTTAGAATAAAGTCCAAACTCCTTCCCATGGCCTACAAGTGCTTGCGTGATCTGGCCTCCGCTGACCTCTTCAAGCTTTCTCTCATGCCACCGCTCCACTCTCACCAAGCTCCAGCTCTACCGAGCTGCTTTCACTCCTCAGATACCCCCCAGACACCTTAGTGTGTGTGGTTCCCTTGGCCCAGAACCTCCCACCAACACCCACCCCCACTGTTGGGGTGGCTGCTTATTCCTGCCCTCAGGCTCTCCCCTTCCTCTAAGAGATCTTTGCCCACCACTCTGTCTAAAGAAGTTTCCCCCATGGTCCTTCCTTTGTTGCACTTATCCCAGATTGTAATAATTTGTTCACATATTTGTGTGTGCTTCAGCCTCACTGCTCTGGAAGCTCCCTGAGGGCAGGACCCATACCTGTTTTGCTCCCCAACTATATCCTCAGTGAACACAGGGCCTGACATGTGCTGATGAATAAATAAATTTATGGGAGTTCCACATGTTACAGTGGGCAATGGTGGGTAGGACCAGAAATTTTCAGATGGGGATGGTGGGCAGAGGAAGCTTTGCCAAAGCCTTTGATATTGTGCAAGTAAACTGGCCCCCTGTTTTATGATGAAAACAACAAACTGTTCATTTTGTCAACCACTTTTAATTGAGCCATCCTACGTGTTGGGCATCAGGCTAGGCACTAGGATACGATGGCAAACTGGAGAGACATGATACTGCCACCATGGGGCTTACTGTGAAGAAAAATTGCCTACAGGCTCCTAGTATTCCAGTGTCTCTTGCCTAGGGACCCCCTTCCTTGTTATCCCTTAAGACATTCTAAATGCTTACTTTCCCCATGTCCATATTTTAAACCTCTAAAACTTCAGCCCATTTTCTGGACTTATTTGTTAAGCCACAGTCTCCATTTAGGGAAGGGATACAGTATTAGTTAAGATTAGCTCTGGCTGCAATAACAGAAAAAGTAATAATACTTCCTTTAGAAAGATAGTTTATTTATTGCTCCCATAAGAGAAGTCAGAAGGTAGGCAGTCCAGGTTTGACATGGTGGCTCTTTATAAAATTATGAAAGCCCAAACTTCTTCTAAATTGCTGCTCACCATATTTAGCATGTTGCCTCATTGCCCAAGATGGCAGCTCAAGCTCCAGTTATTGTATCCACAATCTAGGCAGCAAAAAGGAGGAAAGGAAACGAAGATGGCTCCTTCCTTTTGAGAAAGCTTCCCAGACATAGTGTAAACACTGCTGCTTATATCTTATTAGCCAGAACTGAGTCAACCAACCTCTAACTAAAAGAGAGGCTTTCTTTACCTGAGTATATTGCTATCCTCAAACAAATTCAAGTTTCTATTATTAAGGATGAGAAGAAGGGGCTTAGGAGTAGGCAACCAGTAGTTTCTTCTTCAGGTGTTGGATATTATTAAGCAATGAGAAGGAGGGAGAGGAGAGAAAGAGGAAGAGAGCACAGAAAAGAGCTTTGTAAAAGGTTCAGTGACCACTGACTTTTGCATAGGGGGATGGGGACCTGCCTCCTCTTATAGGCCAAAGCTGGCTGGCTTAGGGAACACAGGAAATAAAGTGGATCCTTGGAGGGTAGAGGTTGTGTCTCTGCTGCTGCAGAATTGTTTTCCAAGAGTGACCCAGGCCAAGGGGACATCAAGAGGTAACCCAAGAGGCCTCTCATCAGAGAAATTTCAGAAACAAGGAGCCCACACCATCACCGTCAATGTTTTTCTGCAGGCAAAGTGGATAGTGATCTATAAAGTGTAAGGTAGGCAGTTCCAGGTGAAAATCAGGGGCCCTCATATGGAAAGTTAAAATTTCACAAAAATCCTCTTAGTTTTTGGTGGCTGTAAAAGGAATGTCAACAGAGAATCTTCAAACCTTCAGGCTACAAGAGGGCTTGAGAGTCTTCCACCCATCACACCGTTTTCCACCCTACAGCCTCACACTCAGGACAGACAGGCTGTATTGAGATGTTAATTTGAAGGGATTATTTTCTATGGGAATATAGCTTTGTGCAGAGCTAAAAGATTTTTTTGTGGGTAAAAATTACCTAGTAACACCCATTTCCCAAAACCTAGAATTACAGGATCTGTTTCAATAGTCTTCAACCTTGCTGAAGGGCAGTTGCTAACCTTATGGGTAATAACATAGACAGCTGAGTGTCACTGAGGGCTAGATCATTCTCTGAAAGTCCCTTCTTCTTCTCCCTCCAAAGGCATCGATATCATCTTGGCAGCCTCTGCCTTGCAGAAGGTCCAGGCATATGTTTCTTCTACCTTTAGCAAAAGGCAAGGGGCTCTTTAGAACTTGGGTCTCGAGGGCTCACAACTGAATTCTTCTATCTCTAGTTCCTTTTGAGGTCCTACAGCTTGACTACCTTCAATCTCTCCCACTGAGCCTGTGAAATGGACACCAGGGCATTGTTATAAACCATAGGGAAAACTAAAACTTAAAGAAAATATTTTTATTCTGCCTCTGGACAGGGCCCACGCTGGTGCCAGGCAGAGCTATGGAAATTTGTCACTTGACTTTGCCCATCCAGTGAGTGAGAATTACTCAGGCAGAACACAACTCCTGCCCCTCCCACAAATGCTGAACATTCTGTTTTTTGCCCTTAGGAAGAAAGTAGTAAATAACTGCATTCTCTTCTCCCAGTCGCACACCCCCCTTCTTTGCAAAACCAAAGAATTGGGTCATATTACATAAGTCTATGTGGTTTCAAAGGGCTGAACATCAAGCTTCAAATTGTTGTCACACACACATGTTGGAGCACAGCCCATGTTCTCCTGGATAACACAAAGAGAAGCTGCTGAGTTCCAAAGTTTGGCAAATTTTTTTTGCATACACTTCAGATTGTTTTGACTCGTGTGGCCTATTTGAGTTCCTCTCCTAGAAGGCCATTAAGCTCTGTTAGGAGTTACTTAAAACTAACCCAGACAAGCACTCATTAGGGTAAGGAAGGGGCAAGTTATCAGAAATCTCAGCAATCCACTTATCAAGGTCAAACCCCTCCTTTCATAGATTCAGTCATTCACCTGTTCATTCAACAAATATTTATAGAGAATCTATTATTTGTCAGGCTTTCTGACACATGAGGTTCCTGGTCTTATGGAACTTACATTTTAGTGGAGGGAGACAGACAAAAAATAGAGAAACAAGTAAGAAGCCAGGCGCCGTGGCTCACACCTGCAGTCCCAGCAGCACAGGAGGCTGAGGCAAGACGATTGCTCAAGCACAGGAGTTTGAATCCAGCCTGGGAAACATAGCAAGACCCTGTTTCAAAAAAAAAAGAGAAAGCCGATTCCTTAGAAAGAAACAAATAAGAACAATATCACATAGTGAGGAAGCTGAGGCTGAAAGAGAGGAAGGGACTTGCCCGACGCCACACAATTCAGGTCTTCTGATTCTCAGTATCTCCTTTTTTCACTGAACATATATTGAGCATCTACCATGTTCCAGGCATAGCACTAGGCATTGAGAATATGAATAAGATAGACAAGGTACCTGTCCTTGCAGAGTTTATAGTATAGTCTGGAAGATAAACTGTGAATAAATGCAGAAAACCCATAAAGACTTCTGGTTTCTGGTGTGACATATAAGGAGGTTAACAGTCACCACTCTGTTCTTGTAACACGTACAAAACTAAATGAACTTGGGTGGCGCCTGTGGCTCAAAGGAGTGGGGTGCCGGCTCCTATGCCAGAGATGGCGGATACAAACCCAGCCCAGGCCAAAAACTGCAAAAAAAAAGCCTGTGGCTGTGGCTCAGTCGGTAAGGCGCCGGCCCCATATACCGAGGGTGGCGGGTTCAAACCCGGCCCCAGCCAAACTGCAACCAAAAAATAGCCGGGTGTTGTGGCGGGCGCCTGTAGTCCCAGCTACTCGGGAGGCTGAGGCAAGAGAATCGCTTAAGCCCAGGAGTTGGAGGTTGCTGTGAGCTGTGTGAGGCCACGGCACTCTACCGAGGGCCATAAAGTGAGACTCTGTCTCTACAAAAAAAAAAAAAAAAAAACTGAATGAACTGGAAAATCAACAACTCTTCTTAGATCTCTCAGAGATGTGGGATCGCAGAGCAAACTGCTACCTCCAAAACTGGAGAGAAAGACAGGCAAATACAGAGAATCACCATTTTCCAGACTAGAAGCTTCTGCAGGAACCATCACAGGAGTAGAAAAATCTAAACTGTAATTGATAAATTGCTGGAGGCTCAGTGTGGACAAGCCTGGGAATTAAAAACTCCAGGGGCTACAGTACATCTTACAAGGGTACATGTGAAACTTACTAAATGCAGAATATAAATGTGTTAACACAATAGCTAAGAAAATGCCAGGGAGGCTATGTTAACCAGTTTGATGAAAATATTTCAAATTGTATATAAAACCAGTACCTAGTGTCCCATGATTGCATTAATATACACAGCTATGATTTAATAATAAAAAAAACTCCACAGGCACTCAGTCCTGGGGGCCCCACACTTTTGTGAGTTTTACCTTCAGGGGTTCTATCATGTTATCACAGTGAATATCAGAGAAAAATCCCCTCATGCTTACTGTAAGGGAAGGGGAAAATAAACCATGAAGTTCACCAGACCATAATGTTCTTCCTAGAAAGGCCTACCCTCCAGAAAAACTACTTTACCAGAACCTAAACTGCTAAGGTTTTATCAGAGCCTAACCAACCTGGGGGAAGGAAATGCCTAATCCCAGTTTTCTTCCATTTGGAGGAAGAGAAATATCTGACTCCAGCCCACTCTAGCCATCTTGTCCCACGTAAGGGAACAGGGACTGAGAAGCATTGGTGAAGTTTGCTGCTGTGGGGCACAGGCTAACTTAGAGACTGAGACCTAATCAATGGGCTAGAGAGTACTTCCTCTCTCCTCACACCTTACACCATGTCATTAAAGGCCTATTTACCCCATACCTCATTTCTACATTTCAACAAAAAAATTACAAGGCATACTTCAAGGCCAAAAATAGAGTATGAAGAGACGGAACATGCATTAGAATCAGAGTCAGATATGGCAGGGATGTTGGAATTATCAGAAAATAAATCTTTTAAAAACTATGATCAATATTCCAAGAGATTTAATGGGAAAAGGAGACAAGCATGCAAGCAGAAAGATGGAAATTCTAAGACGGAATAAAAAAAATAAGTGCTAGGAATCAAAAAAATTGTAGGAGAAATCAAGAATGCCTTTGATGGGCTCATTAATAGACTGAACATAGCTGAGGGGAAAAAATCTCTGAACTTGAGGATTTGTCATTAGAAACTTCCAAAACTGAAAAGCAAAGAGAAAAATACTTGTTTATAAAACAGAGCAAAACACGCAAGAACTGTGGAACAATTACAAAGGTGTAACACACATATAATGGAAATACTCCTGAAAGGAAAGAGAGAAAGTAAAAGAAGAAATATTTGAATAATGACTGAGAATTTCCCCAAAATGAATGTCAGACACTAAACCACAGATCCAGAAATCTCAAGGAACACCAAACAAGATAAATGCCCTACCCACAAAACTACAACCAAGCATGCCATATTCAAAGTTTAGAAAATCAAAGGTAAAGAAAAAAAATCTTGAAAGAAGCCAGAGTGGGGGAAAAATCTTACCTATAAGAGAAGAAAAGATAAGAATTACATCTGACTTCTCAGAAACCAAACAAGCAAGAAGAGAGTGGAGTGAAATATCTAAAGTGGGGAGAGAGAGAGAGACCAACCTAGAATTCTGTACCCTGTGAAATAATTTTTCAAAACTAAGGAAGAAATAAAGACTTTCATAAGCAAGCAAAAACTGAGGAAATTTGTTGCCAGCAGACTTGCTTTGCAAGAAATTTTAAAATAATTTCTTTTTTTTTTTCATTTATTTATTTTGTAGAGACAGAGTCTTACTTTATGGCCCTCGGTAGAGTGCCATGGCCTCATACAGCTCACAGCAACCTCCAACTCCTGGGCTTAAGCGAATCTCTTGCCTCAGCCTCCCGAGTAGCTGGGACGACAGGCGCCTGCCACAACGCCCGGCTATTCTTTGGTTGCAATTTGAACCCGCCACCCTCAGTATATGGGGCCTGCACCTTACTGACTGAGCCACAGGCGCCGCCCTAAAATAATTTCTTTAGAGATGAGAAAAACATGATGTAAGTCATAAACTCAAATTTATATAAAGAAAGGAATAACATTACAGAATAAGTGAAAGCCAAGGCACAGAGTCTCTTCTCCATGAGATTATGAAGGAGAACTTTCCAGACATGCCAAGAGATTCTGAAATTCAGATAGCAGACAGTTTCAGAACTCCAGCACGACTCAACCCAAATAAGACATCCCCCAGACACATCATAATCAATTTCACTAAAGTTAATATAAAGGAGAAAATTCTGAAAGCAGCCAGATGAAAGAAAACAATCACCTACAAGGGCAAGAATATTAGAATAACTGAAGATCTCTCTGCTGAAACCTTTCAAGCTAGAAGAGGATGGTCATCGACTTTTAATCTCCTAAAACAAAATAACTTTCAACCCAGGATCCTGTACCCAGCTAAACTGAGTTTCATTTATGAGGGAGAAATTAAATACTTCAATGACATTCACATGTTGAAGAAATTTACCATAACTAAACCGGCTCTCCAGGATAATCTCAGACCTATCCTCCATAAAGACCAGCGTAATCCTCCACCACAAAAGTAAACCCACCCAGAAAATTTTGATCAAATTCCAACTTCCACAGTCGCAAAAGGATTAAAAATGTCCACCGGACCCTCAAAAGGCTTATCAATAGTCTAATTAATGTGAATGGTTTAAATTGTCCTCTAAAGAGGCACAGGTTGGCTGACTGGATACAAAAACTCAAGCCAGATATCTGCTGCATACAAGAATCACATCTTACATTAAAAGACAAATATAGACTCAAGGTGAAGGGATGGTCCTCTATACTCCAGGCAAATGGAAAGCAGAAAAAAGCAGGTGTTGCAATCCTATTCACAGATGCAATAGGCTTTAAACCAACTGAAATAAGGAAGGATAAGGATAGACACTTCATATTTGTTAAAGGTAATACTCAATATGATGAGATTTCAATTATTAATATTTATGCACCCAACCAGAACGCACCTCAATTTATAAGAGAAACTCTAACAGACATGAGCAACTTGATTTCCTCCAGTTCCATAGTAGTTGGAGATTTTAACACCCCTTTAGCAGTGCTGGACCCAGAAGACCAAAAATCACAATATAACAAAGACATCTGTACCAGAATGTTTATTGCAGCCCAATTCATAACTGCTAAGTCATGGAAGAAGCCCAAGTGCCCATCAACCCACGAATGGACTAGCAAATTGTGGTACATGTATACGATGGAATATTATGCAGCCTTAAAGAAAGATGGAGACTTTACCTCTTTCATGTTTACATGGATGGAGCTGGAACATATTCTTCTTAGCAAAGTATCTCAGGAATGGAAGAAAAAGTATCCAATGTACTCAGCCCTACTATGAAGCTAAATTATAGCTTTCACATGAAGGCTATAACCCAACTATAGCACAAGACTATGAGGAAAGGGCCAAGGAAGGGGAAGGGAGGGGGGAGGTTAGGGTGGAGGGAGGGTAATGGGTGGAGCCACACCTATGGTGCATCTTAGAATGGGTACAGGCAAAACTTACTAAAGGCAGAATACAAATGTCTATATACAATAACTAAGAAAATGCCATGAAGGCTACATTGAACAGTCTGATGAGAATATTTCAGATTGTATATGAAACCAGCACATTGTACCCCTTGATTGCACTAATGTACACAGCTATGATTTAACAATAAAAAAAGAATAAGTGAAAACAATTCTTATTCTTAATTTAATAGTTTTTAAAAAGTAGTAATAGCAAGAATGTATTTGAATATATATATATATGTTAAATGAATGACAACAATAAGATGAGACAAGAGGGAAGGATTAGTATAATTTTGTTATAAGGTACTTCCACTATTATGAACTGGTATCATTTATTTGAAAGTGGACTGGGATGAGTCGTAAGCATATATTGCAAACTTTAGGGCAACCACTAAAAAAGTTTTTAAAAAGTATAATTGAGGGATCGGCACCTGTAGCTCAGTGGTTAAGGCACCGGCCACATACACCAGGGCTGGTGGGTTCGATCCTGGCCCAGGCCTGCTAAACAACAATGACAACTATAACAAAAAAAATAGCTGGGCATTATGGCGGGGGCCTGTAGTCCCAGCTATTGGGAAGCTGAGGCAAGATAATTGCATAAGTATAAGAGTTTGGGGTTGCTGTGAGCTGTGACACCTCAGCACTCTAGCAAGGGCAACATAGTAAGACTCCGTTTCAAAAAACATATATGTAATTGATGTGACAAGAAAGAGAAAATGAACTCATGAAAATGCTTAACTGAAATTATAAAAGGCAGAAAAAATGTGGAAGGCAAAAATAGGAATGAAGAAAAGAAGAAAAAGAACAAACAGAAAACAATAACAAATATGGAAGATATTAATACAACTACATCAATAATCACTTTAGCATCAGTAGTCTAACTACACCAATTTAAGACAGAGAATATCAGAGTAGAGCAAAATAAATATACCAATTTAAGACAGAGAATGTCAGAGTAGAGCAAAAAAACCAAGATCCAAATATATGTCGTCTATAAGAAACCCACTTTGGGCGGCGCCTGTGGCTCAGTCCGTAAGGTGCCGGCCCCATATACCGAGGGTGGTGGGTTCAAACCCGGCCCCGGCCTAACTGCAACCAAAAAATAGCCGGGCGTTGTGGCGGGCGCCTGTAGTCCCAGCTACTTGGGAGGCTGGGGCAAGAGAATCACTGAAGCCCAGGAGTTGGAGGTTGCTGTGAGATGTATGAGGCCACAGCACTCTACCGAGGGCCATAAAGTGAGACCCTGTCTCTACAAAAAAAAAAAAAAAAAAAAAAAGAAACCCACTTTATTTATTTATTTATTTATTTATTTATTTTTGAGACAGAGTCTCACTTTCTTGCCCTTGGTAGAGTGCTATGGTGTCATAGCTCACAGCAACCTCAAACTCTTAGGTCAGGTGATCCTCTTGCCTCAGCCTGCCAAGTAGCTGGGACTACAAGTGCCTGCCGTAATGCCTGGCTATTCTTTTAGGGACAGGGGTGTTGCTCTTGCTCAGGCTGGTCTTAGGAGCTCAAGCAATCCACCCACCTCGGCTTCCCAAGTGCTAAGATTACAGGCATGAGCCAATGCACCTGGTAAGAAACCCACTTTAAATATAAAGAAACATATAAATTAAAAGTAAAGGGTGGAGAAAGATATACCATGCCAACACAAAGGAAAGTGGGAGTAGCTATACTAATTTCAGAGAGAACAGACTTTAGAGCAAAGAAAGTTAGCATGGATAAATGGAGGCATTACACAATGATAAAGGGTTCAATTCTCCAAGAAGACATAACAATATTTAATGTGTATATGTCTTACAAAACAAGAGTCAAAATATGTGAGATAAAAAACAATAGGCCTGCAAGAAGAAATAGATGAATCCACTATTACAGCTGGAAGCTTCTCTATCTCTATATCAGAAATAGACAGATATAGCAGGCAGAAAATCATTAAGGACAGAGTTGAACTTAACAGCACCATCAATCAATTGGATATAATTGATGTCTATAGACAATTCCATCAAATGACAGCAGAATACACATTTTTCTTAAGCTCACAAGGAATAGTCACCAGGATAAACCACGTGCTGGAGTATAAAACACTCCTTAAAAAGTTTAAAAGAATAGAAACCATACAATGTCTGCTCTCAGACCACAATGGAATTAACTAGAAATCAATAACAGAAAGATAGCTGGAAAAAAAACAAAATACTTGGAGAGTAAACAGCATATTTCTAAATAACACATGGATCAAAGAAGAAATCTTAAGAGAAATTTTTTAATATTTTCAGCTAAGTGAAAGTAAAAATGCAGCTTATCAAAATTTGTGGGATGCAGCAAAAGCAGTGTACTTCAGAAGGCAGTTTATAGCCCTGAGTGTGTATTTTAGAAAAGAAAAAGACCTAAAAATCAATAATCTAAGCTTTCACCTTAGGGAAATGACAAAAGAAGAACAAATTAAACCCAACGTAGCCAGAAAAAAAAAATAAAAACAATTAGAAAAGAAATCAATGAAATTGAAAACTGGAAATGACTAGAGAAAATGGGCAAAACCAAAAGCTAGTTCTTTGAAAAGATCAATAAAATCAATACTCCTCTAGCCAGGCTAACTAAAAAGGCAAGAGAGAAGACACAAATTGCTACCATCAGAAATAGGGGATATTACAACAGATCCCATGGATATCAAAAGAATTATAAGGGAATATTATGAACACAAATTTGATAACCTAGATGAAATGGACCAATTCCTTGAAAGACAAAATCAGCCAAAACTCACACAAGCAGAAATGGAATAGGCCTATTCATTCAACTAATAAATTCAAACTGTTCAGAAAACTTTTCATCATGAAACATTCATAAGAAAAGAATCTAGACACAGACCTTACAACCTTCACAAAAATTAACTCAAAATGTACTATAAACGTAAATGTATAATGCAAAACTATAAAACTTCTAAGAGATAACATAGGAGAAAACCTAGAAAACCGTGGGTTTGATGATGACTTCTTAGATTCAACACCAAATCCATAAAAGAAATAATTGATAAGCTAGACTTGAGTAAAATTAAAAACTTCTGCTCTGTAAAGACACTGTTAGGAAAATGAGAAAACAAGTTGTAGACTGGAAGAAAATATTTCCAAAAGACACATTTGATAAAGAATTGCTAACCAGGGCGGCACCTGTGGCTCAAAGGAGTAGGGCGCTGGCCCCATAGAGGTGGCGGGTTCAAACCCGGCCCGGGCCAAAAAAAATTAAAAAAAAAACTGCAAAAAGAATTGCTAACCAAAAAAAAAAAATAAAATAAATATATATATGCCTGTTAAAATTCCACAATAAGAAAACAACCTGGACCAGGTGTGGTGGCTCACGCCTGTAATCATAGCATTCTGGGAGGCAAAGGCAGGTGGATTACTTGAGCTCAGGAGTTTCAGACCAGCCTGAGCAAGAGTGAGACCCTGTCTCTACTAAAAATAGAAAAACTAGCCAGGCATTGTGGTGGGTGCTACTCAGGAGGCTGAGGCAAGAGGATCACTCCAACCCAGGAGTTTGAGGTGTGAACCATGATGCCAGGGCACTCTACTCAGGGCTACAGAGTGAGACACTGTCTAAAAAAAAAAAAAAAGGCAACCTGATTTTGGAATGGGCAAAAGCATAAATAGAAACCCCACCCAAGAAAATATATGAATGGAAAATAACCATATGAAAAAATGCTCAACATAATCCCATGAGGAAATTGCAAATTAAAACGAGACACCTATTAGAATGGCCAAAATTTATAACCCTGACAACACCAAATGCTGGTGAGGATGTGGAGCAACAGCAATACTCATTCATTACTGTTGAGAATGCAAAAAGGATACAGCCAGTTTGGAAGACAATTTGGCAATTGCTTACAAAACTGAACATTCTCCTACCAGAATTCACATTCCTTGGTATTTACCCAAGTGACTTGAAAACTTATGTCCATGCAAAACCTGCACAGGAATGTTTATAGCAGCTTTATTTATATTGGAGTTGCCCAAACCTGGAAGCACCCAAGATGCCTGTCAGTAGATGAATGGATAAAGAAACTGTGGTACATCTAGACCAGTGGTTCTCAACCTTCCTAATGCTGCCAGCCTTTAATACAGCCGCGACCCACAGGTTGAGAACCGCTGATCTACACAATGGAATATTATTCAGTGCTAAAAAGAGATGCACTATCAAGCCATGAAAAGACTTGGAGGAACTTTAAATGCCTATTGCTAACTGAAAGAAACCACTCTGGAAACATTACATACAATGTATGATTCTAACTATATGAAATCTAGGAAAAGCAAAACTGTGGCGACAGTAAAAAGATCTGGGCTTGGGTGGCTAATGCCTGTAATCCCAGCTACTCAGGATGCTAAGGCAGGAAGATCTCTTGAGCCCAGGAGTTCCAGCCTGTGCAACACAGCGAAGGAAGACTCTGTCTCCATTTAAAAAAAAAAAAAAAAAAAAGAATCCTGGGAGGTGCCTGTGGCTCAAAGGAGTAGGGTGCTAGCCCCATATACCGGAGGTGGTGAGTTCAAACCCAGCCCCAGCCAAAAAAAAAAAAAAACTGAAGGAAAAAAAAAAGAATCCTGGGCCAGGAGCAGTGGTTCATGCCTGTAATCCTAACACCCTGGGAGGCTGAGGTGGGAGGGTTGAATGAGCTCAGGAGTTTGAGACCACCCCAAGCAAGAGTGAGACCCCGTCTCTACTAAAAATAGAAAAACTAGCTGGGTGTGGTGGCAGGTGCCTATAGTCCCAGCTACTCGAGAGGCGGAGGCAGGAGGATCGCTTAAGTCCAAGAGTGTGAAGTTGCTGGGAGCTATGACCCCATGGCACTCTACCCAGGGCGACAGAGTGAGACTCAAAAAAAATCCTGGCTTTGAGGGGGGTGTTAATGAAGAGGGAGGGAAGAGCAGGTGGAACACAGACAGGGGATTTTCAGTGCAGGGAAGCTATTCTGTATGCTACTGGAATGGTGGAAACATGTCATTATATATTTGTCAAAACCCCCAAACCCATAGAATATAAACTATGGACTCTGGATGATAATGATGTGTCAATGCAGGGCCATCAACTGTAATAAGTGTATGTACCACCTTAGTGGGGGATGTGGTTAGTGGGGAAGGCTGTGCGCCTGTGGGGAACGGGGCATATGCGGACTCTCTGTAATTCTTGCTCAACTTTGCTGTCAACCTAAAACTGCTCTAAAAAAAATAAAGTTTATTAATTTAAGAAAACATAGAAAGTTTGGGTCACAGGTACCTAAGCCATCATCTGTCCACTCCACTTAGATAGCAAATGGAGCGGCTGAAGCCCAGCATGTGGAAGATACTTGCCCTAAGTCACACAGCAAGCTTGTAGCAGAACCCAGGTCAAAACCAAATACCTTGCTTCTCTGTTCAATATATGATGCCCTGCCATGGAGCAAGGGTCAGCCCATTGTTTTTCAGTTAGACAATGACTTGCATGAGCTCTTCTAAAGTAGCTTATAGGCTCCATTGTTTAAGGGATCAAACGTCTTAGCCCTAAGCCCTTCTCCCTTGGAGAGCGAACTTTATAATCCGTGGGACTTTCTGCTTCATAAAAAAGCAGAGCTGTTACCAAACCCAGGCGTTGCTCTGGCCTCAAGTTCTGCTGAACCTTCAGAGCTAGGGGCAGCCTCAGAAGCAGAACCAGGAAAGGAGCCTGAGGCCTTTTCTCCCTGTTCTGTTCTAAGCCTGTCTACTGGCCAAAGTCCAGAGCGCCACAGAACAATCTGTCAAACTCATTCATTAGGTCCTATTTATTCACTATAAAGGCTTGTAATTTGTTTTAAGGGAGACTATTTACCTCAGTTAATACTCTGGGCTCCGGCTCGGCGCCTGTAGCTCAAGTGGCTAAGGCGCCAGCCACATACACCAGAGCTGGCAGGTTCGAATCCAGCCTGGGCCTGCCAAACAACAATGACAGCTACAACCAAAAAATGGCCAGGCATTGTGGCGGGCACCTAGTAGAAGAGAATGGCTTAAGCCCAAGAGTTTGAGGTTGCTGTGAGGTGTGATGCCTTGGCACTCTACCCAGGGCGACAGCTTGAGCCTCTGTCTCAAAAAAAAAAAATACTGTGGGCTCCATGCAGCACAATGTGCTTGAATCTGTATAGGCACATTTGAAGTGTGTCTTGAATGCACTTCCCAGGGAGAAACCAGTGTCTCTGTCAGTATTATCCTCTCCAGATGCCTATGATCAAGGCCCAGGTTTCTATTTGAGCTAACACGCATGAGTTTATACCACACTATCCAAATTCACGAAGAGCCCCAAGCTGCTTCCTTCACATTGAAAATGATTTAATGAGAAGTAACCCTTCAAGGACAGGTCTCCCTTCTCCTACTCAATCCTAACCCTTCTTCCTGGGCTCTCCAAGCCATCTAAGCCCCCACCTCCCATTTCCCTATCTGGCTCCTGAGGTTGGGGAACCTGCGGCCTTAAGGAAACTTGTGGCTTACTAGGTACTTAAGTGTGGCTTTTGGAAGGAATCCAAATTTTACAGAACAAATCCTTTTATTAAAAGAGATGTAGCAGAGAGAGATGAAGCTTTTCTTACCCCCTTTGGTGCTTAAAAAAGAATAATCTTGGTCAGGCACGGTGGCTTATGCCTGTAATCCTAGCACTCTGGGAGGCCAAGGTGGGAGGATCACTTGAGCTCAGGAGTTGGAGACCAGTCTGAGCCAGAGTGAGACCCTGTTTCTGCTAAAAAAAAAAAAAAAAAAAGAATAGAAAAATTAGCTAGGGGTTGTGGTAGGCACCTGTCTTCCCAGCTACTCAGGAGGTTGAGGCAGAAAGATTGCTTGAGCCAGAAGTTTGAAGTTGCTGTAAGCTAGGCTGATGCCATGGCACTCTAGCCTGGGCAACAGAGTGAGACTGTCTCAACAAAAAAAAGAAGAAGAAGAAGAAGAGGAAGAGGAAGAAGAAGAAGAGGGATCCTGAAATCAGAAGGCCACAGGTTCCTCACACCTCTGTTGTCTTGTCTCTTTCCTTATAAAAAGGACTCTCCTCTAATCTTTCACCCTCCTCTTGTCCTGGCTGCCACCCTACTTTACTCCCTCCTTTCAAAGTCCTTGAAGTCCTTACTGACCCACTTCCTCCCTTCCCACTCACTCCTGAGCCCAGCAGCTCAGGTTCTGTCCCAACCACTCCCCTGTATCTGAGGATTCAAAGGAAATGGCAGACCCAGTGGCCACTTTAGCCCTGGGCATTGCTGTACAGGCTCCCCTGCAAACTCCCTTCCCCCTCAGCCCCCGGGTGCCTCTTTTTCCCTAGTCCTCCTCTGCACCTGTTACCTTTCCTTTGTAGCCACCTTTACAAGATTATTCTCTTCTGTCCCTCTTATGTGTCAATGGTCCCCAGGACTCTGTCCCTGGACCTCTTCTCGTCTCACTCCAGCACATAGACTTTCCCATTTTGACCCCATCCAGTATCATCTCTCCACCTCCATCTATATATTCTCACATCTGTGGACCCAGCTTGGATTTCTCCCCTTAACCCCAGACCCATATGTCCAACTGCTGGGTATCCCACTGACATTTCACACTTACTGTATCCTAGACTTAACTCATCATTTGTCCCCACAAATTTTGCTCCTTGTTCCCCATTGCCCTTCTTGCTATATGATTCCATCAGACACCCCATGACTTAAGCCAAAAATCTAGGAAGTAGCCCAGACTCCCTTTTCTCTTTCATCCTTTCCCACATCCAGTCTATTAATTTGTCCTGCTGGCTCTACCTTCAGAATATATCTAGAACATGCCCATTTCTTTTCACGTCTACTATATATCAAGTATCCCTTATCTGAAATGCTTGGGAACAGAAGTGATTTAGATTTTGGATTTTTTTGTGGAGGGGGGAGGGTGGAATATTTGCATTATACTTACCAATTGAGCATGCCAAACCCCAAAATCTGAAATCCAAATGAGCATTTCCTTTGAGAATCATATTGACACTCAAGTTTCAGATTAGGGAGCATTTTGGATTTCTTATTTTCAGATTTGGGATGCTCAACCTGTATTACCTTCCTGGTCCACACCTCCATCCTTTCTTACCTGATAGCCTCCTTCCTGGCCTCCCTGGTTCCACTCTCACCCCTTCAATCCACTCCCACTTGACAGCCAGAGGGACAGATGCAGCATCAAGTGGCCCACGTCACTCTTCTGCTCAAAATATCACAATGGCTTCTCGTCTCACTGGAAGAAAAGTGAAATTCATTATCTTTGCATAGAAGAAAGTGCACATACCGGTTTCCCCTGCCTAATCTAGCCTTCCCTCTCAGTGGTCCCCCTCCTACCCCATGCTCCAGCCACTTTCCATACCAAGCTATTTCCCCTATTAGGACCTTTGCTAGTAACTGTTCCCTCTGCCTAAAACAATCTCCCCATTACAGTCAGCCAACCTGGTGACCACATACTCATCTTTCAAGACAGCAAAAGAAATCTTTCCTGATATTCCCAGGCTGAATCAATCATTCCTTCTGCCACATCCTATAATTCGTCATCAGGAAATGCCTATTAAGCACTGATTGTGTACTGTGTCTACCCACTTCTATAGGTAACCAATTCTATTAGTTTCTGGTTTATTATTCCTGTGTCTCTTTTTATACAAATGAGCAGATGAATCTATATATATATTTTTTACTTCCCCTTCTTTCTTACACAAAAGTAAGCCTACTATAAACATGTTTCTTGCACTTGTTATTTTTTTTATTTAAAAATATATCTCCAGGCTTAGCACCTGTAGCTCAAGTGGCTAAGGCGCCAGCCACATACACCAGAGCTGGCAGGTTCGAATCCAGCCTGGGCCTGCCAAACAACAATCACAACTACAACCAAAAAATAGCCAGGCATTGTGGCGGGCACCTGTAGTCCTAGCTACTTGGGAGGCTAAGGTAAGAGAATCGCTTAAGCCCAGGACTTGGAGGTTGCTGTGAGCTGTGATGCCATGGTACTCTACCCAGGGAGACAGCTTGAGGCTCTGTCTCAAAATAAAAAAAAAAAATTAAATTAAATTAAATTAAAATATATCCCCAAATAAAAATAAAATAAAATAAAAATATATCCCATAAGTCACTCCCTATCAGTGCATAAAGAGAACCCTCATTCTTTTTTTTTTATTATTAAATCATAGCTGTGTACATTAATGCAATTATGGGGTACAATGTGCTGGTTTTATATACAATTTGAAATACTTCCATCAACCTGGTTAACATAGCTGCATTTTCTTAGTTATTGTGTTAACATTTATATTCTACACTTAGTAGATTTAACTTGTACCCTTGTAAAATGCCCCATAGGTGTGGTCCCACCAATTACCCTCCCCACCCATCCTCCCCCTCCCCCCCTTTCTCCTTCTTCTTGGGCTATAGTTGGGTTATAGCTTTCATACGAAAGTGTGGGTGTTTATAAATTTGTTTCATAGTAGGGCTGAGTACATTGGATACTTTGTCTTCCATTCTTGAGATATTTTGCTAAAAAGAATATGTTCCAGCTCCATCCATGTAAACATGAAAGAGGTAAAGTCTCCATCTTTCTTTAAGGCTGCATAATATTCCATGGTGTACATATACCACAATTTATTAATCCATTCGTGGGTCAATAGGCACTTGGGCTTCTTCCATGACTTAGCAATTATGAATTGGGCTGCAATAAGCATTCTGGTGCAAATATCTTTGTTATAAAGTGATTTTTGGACTTCTGGATATATACCTAGTAGAGGAATTGAAGGATCAAATGGTAGGTCTATTTTTAGATCCCTAAGTGATCTTCAAACATCTTTCCAAAAGGAACATATCAGTTTGCATTCCCACCAGTACCCTCATTCTTTTTAACAGTTGCATGATACTCCACTCTTTGGCCATGCCATAGTCTATTCAGCCACTTGCCTATATATGGACATAGGTATTAATGGTCTCTAATATTTTTGCAATCACAAGCAACACTGCCATGAATAACCTCCAGCATATGCATTTCCACATGGTTGGAGGGGTATCTTCAGGATAAATTCCTAGAAATAGGATTGGTAAGCCAAAAGATAAATGCATATATAATTTTGTGAGAGATTATTAAATTCTCCCCCAAAAGGTTATATCAATTTTCTTTTTCACCAGCAATATACGAGGGTTAACTAAGGAATTTTTGGAAGAGGGTTTTCTCAGAAAATTAACTAGCTCCATTTCCTAGCTGACCTGTCTTTGCCTGTGTCTGATTCACCCCAGTGCACACGAAGGCCCCTCAGGCACTTAGTCCATAACACTGCCCCATAAGAAGCACTCACTCTGGAGCAGGGTACAGGGGACAATGGACAAAACCAAGCCCTCGTTGCTGAAGGTCCTCCTGCATCTTCTGCCTTTCACATTCTCCTTGAAAAGAAACAGTAAGCAAATTATACCGGCTCCAAGGTCACAAGGCCAATCAGAAGTGACTTAAACAAGTGTCAATTAGCTTCAGGAACGCAAGAGGAAGTGCAGGGAAAGTTTAGTACTTTTCCAGGTTCAACGAGTACCAATTTGATTCATCTGAAGGCCCCTAATGAGAACAGACATCCATCTTATAAATAAATAAGCCATCTTATTGAGAAAAATAATAATAAAAGTAATTTACTGTGCTTCAAAGATCACACAGTGCTTTCGCACACATATATTATCTCATTTGATCCTTACAATAGAAGCACCCACGCTGGAACAATTGCTTATTGGCCAATCTTTGATGTATAGTAAGTGGTTCATGGACTTGAACTGTGATTTATCCACCCAGACTTCAAAGAGTTAACTAGAGCTGAACTATAAACAACCTGAACTTATTAGAGGCACAGGGTTGGAGGAAGCCTGGGAGCAGGAAGTGGTCAGGAAGCTAAGTGGGCCCCAGGCTCAAATTTCCCTGACCGAGAGCCTCAGATGAATTATGGTGGAAAACCCCAACTGTAGTGTGTCCTCTGCCTCTAATTTAGGCATTTAATAAACAGATTGCATCGTCCTCCAGAAATAAGGGAGGTTTGATAATTTCCTTGGATGGAGAGTTCTAAGCAGTTCTGTGGCTTTGTATGGACCTTCAAAAGAACTTTTGCAGAGTCTGTGAAACTTTTTATACTTGTCTATTAAATTTTCACTAGGCTCTCCTGCCCTCATTAATATCATTAGCGTATAGAACTGAGAACCCATCCAGGATTTGTCTGACATCCCAGAACATAAGAGAGGGATTAGGAGGCACACATTTTGCTAATGTTCCCAGCCGGCGGGCAGCGCCCTCCTGCTTCGCCCTGGATGCCCAGGACTCCAGGCATGGCAGCAAATCATCACCAGGAGATCACTGAAAGAGGCCTTCTCTTGACAATTCAGCTCACAGCATCAAAGAATCCACCTGCTTCTACCAACATCTTAGGCAGAACCTCAAAATGCAAAGCAAGGAGGATCAATTTTCTTTCTTTAGCAGCCCCAACTTGTCCGGGCTTCAAGGGCAATTAGGATGGCATAGAGCCTGCAAAGTTGCTGCTTAGGGAAGCAGTTCTGAGCGTGGGGTGTGGAGTGTGGGGTGTGGGATCAGGATCAGGCAGACCTGAATCCAAATCTTGGCTCTGCCCTTTGCTGTATGTTCTCGGGTAAGTCGTTTAAGTTCTGAGCCACGATGTCCTCATCTGTAAAGCACATGTGTGAAGTAAGGACTTCATTAATGTCTACCTCACAGGAGCTATTGTGGCGATTAAGTGAAATAAGAAATAGAAAATGCTTAGCCCAGCATCTGGTGTAGACATGTAGCAGCTATTTAACTCTTAGCACATCACCACTACAAGTGACCTTGGAGAGTATTTATTCTGATTCCCCACCTCAGTTTCTAGATGAGGGAATGGGCCTAGAGGGGGATTATCTAACTCATTAACAAAAGAACCAGGATGGCTTGGTGCCCATAGCACAGTGGTTACAGTGCCAGCCACATACACTGAAGTTGGCAGCTTCAAACCCAGCCCAGGACAGCTAAAACAACAATGACAACTGCAACCAAAAATAGCCGGTGTTGTGGGGGGCGCCTGTAGTCCCAGCTACTTGGGAGGCTGAGGCAAGAGAATTGCTTAAGCCCAAGAGTTTGAGGTTGCTGTGAGCTGTGACGCTGTGGCACTCTACTAAGGGCAACATAGTGAGACTCTGACAAAAAAAAAAAAAAAAAAAAGAACCAGGATAAAAAGGGTTCCTGACCTTTTTCAAGCCACCATGGTGTTTCTCTTGTCCAAAGCAGATGGGTAGGCTGTGAAGCAAGGACTGATATGCCAGAGACCAGGTTGGGCAAACAGCAAATGCCAGTTTGACTGGCACGGTGTAAGGGGGTACCAATGCTGATTAGAAAGTGAGGCCTTGTGAGATGAGGAATTTTCCTGTCTGGGATTATGTTTCTGATTATCTACACCCTAGGCATTTCAGCAAAGCCTTGGTTGAAAATTCATTTGGTGGCAGCGCCCATAGCTCAGTGGGTAGGGTGCCAACCACATACACTGAGGCTGGAGGGTTCGAACCCAGCCCGGGCCAGCTAAAACAACAATGACAACTGCAACAACAACAAAAAAAAATAGCCAGATGTTGTGATGGGAGCCTGTAGTCCCAGCTCCTTGGGAGGCTGAGGCAAGAGAATCGTTTGAGCCCAAGAGTTTGAAGTTGCTGTGAGCTGTGACGCCATGGCATTCTACCCCGGGCAACAGCTTGAGACTCTGTCTCAAAAAAAAAAAAAAAAAAAAAGGAAGAAGAAGAAGAAAAAGAAGAAAAGAAAAGAGAAGAGAAGACATTTGGTGTCATTTTCCCTAATTTGGTGCTCAAGCCAGTCCCCACAAAGAATAAATACCCTGCACCAATGCAAACAGAGCATTCATCCTTCTTTGGCTGTGAGCAAGGCGCCACTCCCCAGGGCATTTTGGACCAGCTGTGGGGTGGAGGAGGGAAGGAACTTCACTCCCCAGCTCATTTTGTGGCGGGAAGTCTGTGGCTTTTGCAAGGACAAGTGAGGGTGTGGGGAAAGGAAGCAAGGATGCTGTGGCTCCTGTGATTGGCCATCCACAGAAGTGGTGTGTCAAAGAGCAGCCAATCTCATCCAAGCTCAGGCTCTCAGGCCTGCCCTCTTGACCTCACGTGGCCCTGCATGAGGTTTCTGCTTGCTTATTCTGAGAGCAAGGGAGCACTGGGAGTCCTGCCCAGCTCAGCACTTCCTTACACCATGGAGGCAGGAAGGAACTAGCCCGTGAGTACTTAGCTCCTGTCTGAGCAACCGCCAGACTAAACAGGGTGGGGATATGTAACTAAGAACTAGTGTTGGCTTCACTGCACCCCAGGCACTGGAACAACAGAGCACCCCAAATAATGGAAACCAGGCCCGGCGTGGTGGCTCACGCCCATAATCTTAGCACTTTGGAAGGCTGAGACAGGGGATCACATAAGGCCAGGCATTCAAGGTCAGCCTGAACAACATAGATAGACTTTGTACGAAAAGTAGAAAAATTAGCCAGGGGAGGTGGCACATACCTGTCATCCCACCTACTTGGGAGGCTGAGGCAGGAGGATCATTTGAGCCCAGGGGTTTGAGGTTGCAATGAGCTATGATGTTGCAACTACACTCTATACTGAGTGACAGAGGAAGACCCTACCTGAAACAATAACCTGCAAAAATCAAAATAAAACAAAATAATGGATACCAGGTATGTTTCATTTCCTTCCCACTCTGAGCGTCTACATCAGCTTCCAGAACCCCAAATTGGCCATGATGCACCAGTAAATTAAGAGAATCCACTTAGCCTTCTCTGCTTGGTTCTCTGTTAATTTCCCTCTTGCATGGGCTCAGTGCCCAAAGCTCAGTGGGTAGGGCGCTGGCCACATACACGGGGGCTGGCGGGTTTGAACCCAGCCTAGGGCTGCTAAAAAACAATGACAACTACAACAACAACAACAACAAAATAGTCAGGTGTTGTGGCAGGTGCTTGTAGTCCCAGCTACTTGGGAGGCTAAGGCAAGAGAATCGCTTAAGCCCAAGAGTTTGAGGTTGCTGTGGCACTCTACCGAGGGTGACATAGTGAGACTCTGTCTCAAAAAAAAAAAAAAAAATTTCCCTCTTGTATGAGAATAGGACCAGGAAGCAGGGTGACTTTAGGCAAACAGAAGTCCCTTCTCTGGGCCTCAGTTTCCTCATCTGTAAAATGCATAAGCTGAACTCCACAGCCACCACCCTAGCCAGGCCAGGTCACATCATAACCTCCTGACTTCTCTCCGCCTCCACTCTTGTCTTCACTCAATCCATGACCTACACAGAAGCCAGGGGACACCTTAAAACACAAATTACATACATCGTACCACTCCCCACCTTAAAACCTTCCCATTTCACTTTAAGTAAAATACAAGCTCTTTGGCTGGGCATAGTGACATATGCCTGTAATCTCAGCACCTTGGGAGGCTGAATGGAAAGGATCACTTGAGGTCAGGAGTTTGAGAACAGCCTGGGAAACATAGCAAGACCCTATCTTTACAAAAGATAAAAAAATTAGCCAGGCGTGGTGGTGCATGCCTATAGTGCCAATTACTCGGGAAGCTGAGGCAGGAAGATCACTTGAGCCCAGGAATTTGAAGTTGCCACTGCATTCTGGGCAATAGGGCAGATACCTGTCTCAAAAAAAAAAAAAAAAAAAAAAACAAAAAAACAGAAAACAAAACAAAGAAATAAAAACAAAAAAATGCAAGTTCCATCAATCCATTTATGAACTCTCCTTACCATGGCTCACAAAGCCTTGTGTGATCTGATCTCTAGCAAGCTGCCTAGTCTCACCTCTTGCTTCTCATCCCCTCCCTCCTTCTGTTCCAGCCACATCAGCGTTCTTGGATGTAACACATACAGAGTGCCATGCTTGGAACTTCCTTGAGTCCCCACATAGCTATACCCTCTGCCTGGGATTCTCTCCCTCCAGGTTTTTGCCTATGTAGCTCCTGGTCATGCTTGTGATCTCAGTTCAAGGTCACTTCCTTGGGAAATCCCTCCTTGAACAGCCCCACTCCTCTCCCTCTCACCAGGCTAAGTCAAGTCCTCCTGTTACGTGCATTTTCACTGGAGCTTATTCTTTTTTTATTAATAGTGCTTATCACAACCTTAATTCTCTCTGAAATTATTTAATATCTACCCCACCGCCACCACTACCACCAAACTGTAAGCTCTGTAAGGGCCAGAATCTTGTCTGTCTTGTTCACTGGTTTATCTTTTGTACCTGTGTAGTTCCTGGCACATAGGAGGAGCTTATAAAAAAAAGTAGTTGAATGAATGAAGCTCCTGGCAGCCAGCCCACAGTGCCAACATTACAGCTCCTTAGCCTGCCATGGCCAGGGAAGGTCACTGTGCTCTTGCCTTTCTGGAGCTATAAAGCATCAGGGTTGACCTATCAACCTCCCTGTCAGGCAAGCTGGGAAGGCAAATCTGTCCACGGAAAAACCTCAGAATGAGGTTACTCCCAAAGCCAAATGCAAAAGACTTTGGTTTATGTTAGTTGAGCTTCTTGCTCTTTTCATGAGTGATTCAATTCCCTAAATATCTATTGAGCACCAACTGTATGCTAGGCCCTGCTCTAGATGCTGCTAGTCTAAAGGCTTTAGTCTCCCCAGATGGCCTGAGCTCTTCAACGGCTCACATGTAAACAAGCAATTCTCACACGAGTCAGACTGTGATAAGTGCCTGGGAGGACAGAGGAAAGAGGAATTGAGTACTGATTGTCCTCTGGAAATTTAGTGGGGGAAGGAGGAGGGGCAGATGATTGTGCAAGAGGGTAACCTGATTAGTGGCAAAGCAGGAGCGCATTTCCTGATGGAAAGATGAACATCAGGGAAGCATGCCTGTGGTGGGAAAGCATTTGGGGGAGGGCTACATCCAGTAGCCACCAGGGGCTGCATGTGGGGGTGTCAGGAGCATGAGCACCCCTAATCCACACTCACACTCTCTACCACAGCATCTGTCACATTATTGGGTGTTGGTACCACCCAGGGAATTGCTGAAACATGTCAGGAACATGAGCACCCCTAATCCACACTCACACTCTCCACCACAGCATCTGTCACATTATTGGGTGTTGGTACCTCCCAGGGAATTGCTGAAACATGTAGAACCCACGCCTTCCTCCTAGCCAGCCCTGTAGACTCTAGTCTAGTGGGTCTGGCATGGGGTGTGGCCATCTGCATGTATAATCAATGGTTCTGCAGCAGGTGGTCCAAAGAGAACACAGAGAGGACTACCAGCCAAGGGGCCTGGCCAGTAGCTGACACGAGTGGGAACTCGAGTGGAAGCCTAGGCCCACAGTGGGTCCTGTGAACTCTGGGAGCATCAACAATCTGGGGGAGTTGTGGCTGGACCGGAGAAAGGGAGTTTGTGTGTAAGTGGCAGAGTTTGGGTGAGGGTGAGGTTAATGGTATAAGAGAAGAATCCTGAGCTCATAACAAGAGCCCTCAGGGAAAAATAAAATAAAATAAAATAAAAATTGGGCATGGTGGCTCACTATAATCCCAGCACTTGGGAGGTCAAGGTGGGTGGATTGCCTGAGCTCACAGGTTCGAGACCAGCCTGAGCAAGAGCAAGACCCCCATCTCTAAAAAATAGCCGGGCATTGTGGTGGGCACCTGTAGTCCCAGCTACTTGGGAGGCCGAGGCAAGAGATCACTTGAACCTAAGAGTCTGAGGTTGCTGTGAGCTAAGACACCATAGCACTCTAACAAGGGTAACCAAGTGAGACTTTGTCTCAAAAAAAAAAAAGGAAAAAAAAAGAGTCCTTAGGGCCTTGGTGATCATCCATGCCCAAGTCCCATCCTGCCAGGCCAAGGATCTCTTGGGTGCCCAAGTGGTTTCTGGACCAGAAGGGAAGAAATCCCTGGGGGTGATCAAGGAACAACAGAACCTCCAGGCCACTCCACACCTCCAACTGGGCAAAGCTCAAATGGTTCAAAGTTTTGGCCTACGGGTGACAGGGAGTGGTAGAGAGAGAGAAGGAGATGTGAATGCACTTCATTCATTCATTCAATCATGTATTCATTCCACAAACTGTGCTGAGGGCCAGACACTGTACTGAGCCCTGTGGGATGTGGTGGTACCACCATCTGCCCACCTGTCAAAGCCAGAAACCAGAGTGGCATCCTAGACTCTTCCATCTCTCCTACTTATCCCTTCCCATCAATCCATTTACCCACTCTCATTGATTCAACCTCCTAAATATCTTCTGGCTCCCACCCCTCTGCCACCACCACTGCAGCACCAGAGCTCAATAACTCTTGCCTGGACCATTGCAGAAGTGTCTTCACTGCTCTCTCCACACTCAGGCTAAATTCACTCCAATCCATTTTCCACACTGCAGCCAGGTGGATTTGATGGTCTCTTATTTTTAAACAGCTTGACTGAGGTATAGTTTACATACCATACAATTCATACATTTTGAGTGTAAATTCAATGACTTTGAGTATATTCATAGAGTTGTATAATCATCACCACAATTAGATTCTAAAATATTTCCATTGCCCCATAAAGGTCCCTCATTTCAATTAGAAGTCTCTCCCCATTCCCACCCCTAGTCTCAGACAACCACTAATCTACTTTCTGTCTTTGTGGAGTTGCCTTTTCTGGGCATTTCATATAAATTGAATCATACGATATGGGGTCATTGGCATTTGCCTTTGATTGCCTCTCAGTACAGAAGTCTGCTCAGTCTCAATTAAATCCTTGAATGGGCTTGGTGGCCATAGAACAGTGGTTATGGCACCAGCCACATACACTGAGGCTGGTGAGTTTGAACCCGGTCTGGGCCAGCTAAGACAACAACAATAACAACAACAACAAATAGCTGAGCATTGTGGCAGGCGCCTATAATCCCAGCCACTTGGGAGGCTGAGGCAAGAGAATTGCTTAAGCCCAAGAGTTTGAGGTTGCTGTGAGCTGTGACACCATGGCACTCTACCCAGGGTGACATAGTGAGACTCTGTCTCAAAAAAAAAGAAAGAAAGAAAGAAACCCTGGCTTGGTGCCTGTAGCTCAGCGACTAGGTTGCCAGCCACATACACCAGAGCTGGCGGGTTTGAATCCAGCCTGGGCCTGCCAAACAATGACAACTACAACCAAAAAATAGCCGGTCGTTGAGGCTGGTGGCCTGTAGTCCCAGCTACTTGGGAGGCTTAGGCAAGAGAATCGCTTAAGCCCAAGAGTTTGAGATTGCTGTGAGCTATGACGCTACAGCATTCTACTGAGGGTGACACCTTAAGATTCTGTCTCAAAACAAACAAAAATAAAACCTTGAATAGCTTCAAGGTCCTTTACTGTTCAAGGTCCTTCATGGAGGACCAATCCTTGACCCTGCTCTTGAACTCTGATGGTTCCCTAACACACACCCATGCACTCTTTCTGGCCCCCATGCCTTTGTGCCTGTGGCTCCCCTGACTGCAATGTCCTTATGCCCTCTCCACAACAGGAATCACCTCTGCTATGTCTTCAACATCCCATTCCCCAAATTCTGCTCACCACTTCCACAGCTGCAACCACCTCACACCTAGGTTTTATCCATCATGTCACATTGCATTGTAAGTGTCCACATATGTTGGTTTCCTACATGGACTGTGAGTTCCCTGAGTGCAGGGATTCCATGCTTTTCATCTCTGTAGCCCCTCCACATTGGAAACAGATCCTGGCTCAATAAATGTTTGTTAAACCAAACAGAACTACAGAAGACTCGGTCTAGAAACTGCCATTAGGGAGCTCACAGTCTTGTGAGGGGGAGAATGATCAACTCATCAGCCAACATACATTTATTGAGGCCACACTGTGCGATGGTGGGAGGAAGGAAAGAGTAGAAAAGACGAGGCCTGTTGCCTGCCCTGTTGAAGCTTGCAATCGAGTGGAAAAGATACACTCACCACAGATCAACAGCTGCAAGGCAAAACATTCATAGTCAAGTGTTAGGTGGAACAGTGGGATGTATCACAGAGTTCAGGAAAAGGGGGAAGTGACTGTTGTTGGGGTACTTGGAGAAAGTATCATGGAAGAGAAGACTGAGGGTGGGGAAGGGCAGGAGGATTTGGATAGGAGTGGGAAATGTACAGAGCATTTTTAGATGGCACTGAAAGAGTGGCCTGAGCAACATCTCAGGGCAGAGGGCAGAATGGTTTGGAAGATAGAGAACCGGGGGGGGGGGGCAAGAAATCAGTTTGGCAAAGGGTAGGGACTTCATCCAAGAGAGTAGTAAGACCTGAACTAAAGCTCTAGCAGCAGGAACGGTTGGTTATGCAGCTGCAGTAGGCTTTTCTGATATAGCAAATAAAAATATGAGACACAATGCAAGGGGCATACTTACACTAAAAATTATTTGTGTCTCTAAAATTCAAATTTAACTGGGCACCCTTGCATTTTATCTGACATCTCAACTCGGTGGAGAGCAAGGATGGACCAAACTGTGAATGTCTTGAATGCCACAATGTTTACCCTGTGCCCTGGGGATAATAAGAAGTCACAGAAGGTTTTGAACTTGAGGATTGACAGGATGACGTATGTCTTTCAGAAAGATGGTTCAAGCCTGGGCAACATAGTGAGAACCCATCTCCACAAAAAATTAGCCAGACGTGGTGGCAGGCGCCTATAGTCCCAGCTACTTGGGAGGCTGAGGCAAGAGAATCGCTTAAGCCCAAGAGTTTGAGGTTGCTGTGAGCTATGACACTACAGCACTCTACTGAGGGTGACACCTTAAAATTCTGTCTCAAAACAAACAAACAAAAATAAAACCTTGAATGGCTTCAAGGTCCTTTACTGTTCAAGGTAGGAAGATTGCTTGAGTCCAGAGGTTCAAGGCTGCAGTGAGCTGTGATTGTGCTACTGCACTTCAGCCTTGGTGACAGAGCAAGACCTTGTCTCAAAAAAGGAAAGAAGGAATGAAGAAGGAAGGAAGAAAGGAGAGAAAAAAAGGGAGGGAGGAAAGGAAAGAAAGATGGCTCAGGTAGCAGCAAGGAGGATGGGTTGCTAGAAGGAAGAAGTGTGAAGGTTGTGACAGTGGCTCAGGGGACAGAGAATCAGGGCCTGAGTCATAGCAGAGGAGGTGAGCATAGAGAAGAGGGTGGAATGCAGGAGCAACCCAACTCAAATCAGATGATGCTATCTCAAGGCCAAGTGCATGTTGATAGAGTAAGGCATGGGGGTATTGCCTGCAGGGGTGCAGCCTCCATGTAGGGGCTGGGTCCCACATTCACTGTGACTTTCCTCACTACCTCCTGCTGCTCAAGGGGTGGAGGTAAGACTTCTTGGAAGAGTCTGAGCAGCTGCCATGGCTGAAACCCCTCCCAGGCTTTCCTCCAACCAGCCAGTCCTGCACACTTCCCTTTCCCTCGGGTCGCAGCGCTGGTCCAGAGCACACAGTGTTCTCCCAAGCAGATGCAAGCATTCTGGGCTGGGTGAATCACTGTCCCTGGGTAGAAGGACATGCCTGCTGGGGCAGAAACCAGGCAACACCAAAGAACGTGCCAACGGGCCTGTGCATACTGTTACAGAAAGGTTTACACGGGAGAGACGACAGCTGCCAGAACAATGCTAGCCTTTTCAGGAGTGACTTTCAGCATGGCTGATGAAAGAGATGCACCATCTCAGCCCTGCTGGCCAGGAGTATCTAGAACATTCTCCTAGCTGAAGTCTAGCACTCCTTGGGGATGCAAGAGCCAAGAATTCAGGACCCGCTTCTGTGTGGTCTGTTCCAGCTCAGCCCAGACTTGCGCTAAGCTCAAGTTCTGCCCCTATTCTATGATCCTTATTGTTTCATGTGGGTCCTCACATTGTTTGGGCAGGGACAGGAGGCTAATAGCAGTGACTTTCCCCCATAGGCTACAAAGTCGGGTTAGAATTTTCCCAAGATCACTGCTGTCTTTCTTTAGGATCTGTGGGACACAGTGGTCCCTCAGGGCCTGTAATGGAGTTGCCAGAAGCTTCCTGGGGGAACCTTTGAGGCTATTATGCAGTCAGAGGGGAGGTTCCTAGTATAGTGGTTAAGCATGGTGGCTTTCAATTCGGATGGATCTGAGTTCTAGGCCTCACTCTCCCCTCACTAGCTATAGACCTTGGCCCAGTTACTCAACCTCTCTGAGCCAGAATTTCTACTCCCAAAGTGTAAAACAATGGCACTAAAGGTACTCGAAAGGTAAACATTTAGCCTTGCAACTAGTACTTGGTAAGCATTTGACAAATTTTAGCTATTACAATTAACCCCCCTTTGAGTTTATGCCTCTCATCTCTTGGTTTTCTTCAGCCCTCATCAGATTCCTTCTACTGAGGTCACTGCTCAGGACCCTCTCCTTCAGGCCACCATTGCCCGACTACAGACCCCTCTCCAAGGATCCTTCTCAGAGGATCTCAGTCTTTGCTCCACAGATGGCTGTTCTCTGGGGGCCTCTCATTCTAATTCAGAGCCACTCGCCCTCTATGCCTCAGCCTTTGCCTTTTCTCCCTTGTGCCATTGTTGAAGAAGGAGCCAGAGACAGAGGGCAAAGGGCAGGGCCAGAGAGCAAGCTGACTGTGCTGGGCAGGGCAGAGGAGATGCTGAGAGTCTGTCCTGTCAGCACTTTTTCTGTGTGGGGAGACAGCTGCAGAGGGACCGAGCTTTCTGAGAATTTCCAACCCCAATCCTGTGCAAAGCTGGGCTGCCCCTGGACCACAGCCCCCTCCTCGGCAAGCTTTCTGATCTCTTGGGTGGAAGGAAGGACAAGATTTCCAAGAGCTCAAAAGATTCCCTCCCACATAGCCCTCTCAACAGCCCCCCACAGTTCTGCCCGTAGCTGCCACCCTTGACTGCTGTCTTGGCGGTGCCCACGTGCCTGGACTCACTCCACACACTGAAAACCCAAGGGGCAAAGCTAGTCTTGAAAAGAGAGCGGGTCCCCAGGGTGACCTTCCACCGGAGGCGTTTGTTTGCTCTCCAAACTGCACACCGGGTCTCCAAAGGCACTTTCTTGCCCCTGCACCTCAGAGGAGTTATCAAGAGCAAGTGTGAAAATGTCCCCAGTGCTAAATCAATTAGGATCGTCTTAGCAATCAAGCTCTTGATTTAACACCAGCTTTATTTCCCAGCTTTTACTGCACCTTCTAGGTAGAATCTCATTAACTCTTTTCCAATCTCTAGGAAAAAAGAAAAGCAAGCCCTTGAGAAAAGGAAGACACAAACAGCTGCATTCAAGCCCATTTCACGGGGGAAAATAGGTAGTTAGGATGAGGGGGTGCTGAATAGAGATGTGATGCTTAAAACATCTGGGAACTGGTATCAGTCCCTTAAAAGCAAGGCTGGCTGGGGGGCCTTCCCATTGCCTTGCCCGGCTGCGTCCCTCCCACTCAGAACGCAATGTTCTGTCTTTTTGTGGTTATAACCTCTTTTCACTTGGAATAACTTGCCCTGTCTGGACCTTGAACAGCGCTGCTGCTCTAAGACGCTATCACGCAATAGACATTACCCAGCGGGCCTCGGGCGAGGTCTCCTCCCCCGCCCCCGCCCACTTTCTTCCCCCTCCCTGTCCTCCTTGTCCCACTCCAAAAGTCACTGTGGTTGGTTCCCAGGCGGCGGCCAAGCCCACGCTGAGCCGCATCACTGGCCTGTGTCCATCCCCGCGCCCCCTCCCGCCGTGACCGGCAGCACATGTCTGCCCACGCTGCCCGGCGGCGGTGGGGAAGTACAGGACATGTGGCCTCCTTGTGGTCGCCAGACGAGGGCGGGGCCGGGACACTTTGCCCTGCCTAGGGCTCCCGCGAGTTCTGAGTTTGGGTGGCTGGAGTGGGGACAAGAGGCACTGGGGAGGGCGTTGAGTTCTTTAGATTTTCCAAATGCCTCTGACACATGTCCTCGCTCAAAGCTGCCCAAGCAAACAAAACAAGCTCCACTAATAAGGGACATGGGGAGACGATCAGAGCAGGGGTCAGACGCCTCAGGGCCCGCCCAGACAGGTAAGGGAAAAGTGGCCAGGGCGTAGGCGTGGTTCTCAAACTTGGCTGCAAATTAGAATCACCGGGGGAGCTTTTAGCAACCCTGATACCCAGGCCTTACCTCACACCAAACTCATCACAATCCCTGGAGGGAGGGCAGGGAGTCGTTTTTTAAAGCAGAATTCGTTTTTTAAAAAATTCCTCAGGTAGATCCAATGTGCAGCTGAAGTTGAAAACCAGCAGGGTAGGAGCTTGTTGCTCAGAGCTGGTCCTGGCAGCCTGTGCCATACCTGGGAGCTTGTCAGATAGGCAGACTCTCCCGCCTGGCCCCAGACCTACTAAATCAGCATCCGCATTTTGAAAATACCTGTAACAGCTCTCTGAAGCTGTAATTCACATGCTAGAAAATTCACCTTTTTAAAGTGTACAATTCAGCAGTTGTTATTCACAATATTGTTCATCCACCACCTCTATCTGGTTCCATTCTCATCACTCCAGAAAGAAACCCTGTTCCCTTCAGCAGTCACCCCTGATTTCCCTCCTCTCCCCCACCATGAGTAATCACTGCTGTTCTGTCTGTATGGATTTGCCACTTCTGAATATTAGCATCTACACACAGTTTGAGAAGCACAGGTGGCATGCGAGACCTAAAAGAAGCAACCCTCATTCCCCTGCCACAATTGTCATGCGGGCACGAGGGTCCAGAGTTGCTAGATTATCTGCTTTTTCTCCAGAGAAGCCCCCAAATCTGTATTTTTATGTGAAATCTTGCACTTTTTAAAAGATTGGCAACTTAATCCAATTTTCAGAAAACACTGGGTCAAACAAAACCTGCCCAAGGGCTGGATTTAGTTCATTAGCTGCAGGTTTGCAACTTCTGATGATCACTAGGTTCTTACCCACACCCACCCAAATCCTTCCCACTCCAGCCATAGTTTTTTGTTCCAGTTCCCATGAGTATGGGGAAACAACTGCTTTGGTAGCTTTCTCATTAAACCCTCTCACGTCTTATTCCTCCCTTCTCCATACATACATCCAAATATGTCTTATGGACCTACTATGTGTTTGGTGCTTTCTATTTTTTGAATCACTTAAATCTTCACAACAACCTTTATGACAGCTATTATTATCCCAATTTTAAAGACAAGGAAACTGGAGCTCAGAGAGGTTAAGTAAGTTTCCTGACATTGCATTGTCACTAAGTGGCAAAGCCCAAGGTCTTTCTACCTCACCACACTGCCTCTACTTTACCAGTCTCTGTCCCAAAGCCCCATCTTTCATTTCCTTCTTCTTTCTATTCCGAATCTTCATCATTTTTCCTAGATTGTGGAGAGAGCTCTGTAAGGAAAACTCTAAGCTGTTACAGAGCCATGCTTGCTGGGGAGAGTGTCAATTTCAAATGCTCAGGCTTGTTTTCCCATAAGTACACTCATCCTTGTCAAATACGTGTCGTGATCTTTGGTTTGGAAAATGTGGTCTACATAAGTGAGTTGTGCTTTATTTTGACACTGATTCATATTCAGCTTGTGGTCAACTCCCTCCTTCACTTGGTGTTTTTCTTGTTTATTTGTGTTGAGCCAAATTATGTCGTTAGGTTTTGTCACTAACAAACCCCTTACACTTGTCCCTGCTTAATTTCATCCTAGTTTCACATGACTGTCTTCCTCCAACTCATCTGATTGGAAATCCCTCTCCTGTTTGGTGGAGGTTTGGGCTCCTCTCAACCTTCTTTCATTTTCAAGTCACTTTAGGCTTCAGGAAACTGTCTTCACCCTCCCAAGAGGTCCCATTTGGCTCCCTTCCTTCACTGCTCTGGAAACCCTAGTTAGGCCTCCTGCAGTATCATGGAGACAGGTGGAGGGAGATAGAATCTGTTCCCCTAAATTGGTTTGGGGTGGAGAAGGGTCTGGCTGTGGCTGGCAGTGTCCCCTCATAGTGGCCTTAGGCTGGAAGCTCTCTTAGGCTAGCTCCAGACCTAGTCTTGTCCCAAGAGGGTGTCAGGGGTCCATGGACTTCTCTTCAGATCAGAGGGATCCTTAGTCCTGGAGGACCCTTTGGCAGGAGGTCCTTTAACTCAGTCCAGACCCCTTAGGACATCTGATTATCTGAGCGCTGCAGGATCCCAGGCGGTTGCTAGGTGCAGGGCTCTCAAACAATGCAGTGTGACAGTTCCCTAGCCCGCCCCAGGGGCCTCCCCAAGCCACAAGGGTGTGGTTTGCAGTCTGGGTACATTCTGTACCCTCACTCTGGGGGCGGGTTTGTGGTTCCGGGTGCTGTGCAGTGGAGCCCCGCCCATGCCTTTCCTCTCCAGCCACAAAAACAAGCTTGACACCAAGAGAGGAAGAATAAAAAAAGCTGTTACTGTACAGTTAGTCCCTGGAGACTCTGAGATGGACCAGCCCTTTCCCCTTCCCCAAAGGCATCCCACGCATGGAAGGCCAATAATTGCTGACTGTCTACTGCTGGTTCTTCCCTTCCCATGCCTTCCTGAATAGCTAGCTGCCTGCAACACAGAGCAACGACTGGGGGTTGGTGGGGT
Source organism: Nycticebus coucang (assembly GCF_027406575.1). Lineage (NCBI taxonomy): Eukaryota > Metazoa > Chordata > Mammalia > Primates > Lorisidae > Nycticebus > Nycticebus coucang. The sequence goes on from NC_069804.1 coordinate 133,897,499, forward strand.
GCCAGGCAGTGCTCTCTAGGGATTGGCTGTCCTGTCTTCCTCCAGAGACCCTGAGACATAGCTATTCCATCTCTACCAACATTTGGCATCCTCACATTTCTCTGGCCATTACTCTGACTGCTAGGTTCCCAGGCCTCTGCACCTTAATTGTTATTATTAGCATCATTATTATTAGCTACCACCCATTGAGGGCCCAAATGGCATTGGGCACTTTCAACCTTTCCCACTTAATCATCACAACCACATTGTGCAATAATCTTGAGACTAATTTCACACTCACACATGCAGGCACTGTTGTAAGCACTTTACATATCTCACTGAATTCTCATAACAAATTTGAGTTAGGTCTCTGTACACTTTGCCACCAAGGAAATTGAAGCACAGAAAGGTGAACTACTGTGCCTGAGGTCATATACTACTGAGTGGGAGAATTAGGATCGGAACTCAAGACTGCTGCAATCAAGTTCGTGTTCTTTCCACTGGATTGGAGCACACTGCCTCCTTTTTCCCCAGGGCAATCCCAAGCACCTCCTATCAATCTTTTCACTGGAGAATAGACTACTTTGGACCTCGGATGGGTGGACATGTTCTCTGGAGCAGCTGGGAGAGGCAGAAGCAACCTTTGCTCAGTTATAGGGATTCCCCAGGACTCCCTGGGAGTCAGGCCGCACCCATCTGCTTCTGCTGGGCTGGCACTCAATGTCTGCTCTGGAGTGGGATGGGGTCTCTCTTCTCTTCTCTTTTCTTTTCTTTTCTTTCCTTTCTTTCTTTATTTTATTAAATCATAGCTGTGTACATTGATATGATCATGGGGCATCACACACTAGCTTCATAAATCGTTTGACACATTTTCATCACACTGGTTGACATAGCCTTCCTGGCGTTTTTCCGTTATTGGGCTAAGACACTTACATTCTACATTTACTAAGTTTCACATATATCCTTGTAAGATGCACCGCAGGTGTGATCCCACCGGTCCCCCTCCCTCTACCCTCATCCCCCTTTCTTTTTTTTTCTTTTCTCTGCTTCTTCTTCTTCTCCTTCCTCCTCCTCCTCCTCTTCTTCTCCTTCTCTCTCTCTCTCTCTCACACACAGACACACAGACACACAGAGGAGGGTGGGGAGGAAGGAGGAGGGGCGGGTGAGGACACTCACAGTCCCAGAGCTCTCTTACACCCTCTTCAGACAAAACATGCTCACTGCAGCTCCTGTCCAGGCGACCAATTTCTGCCATCTGAGGGCTGCCTGTCCTTTGGACCTCAAAATCCACCACCATTCTCTGTGGGCTACAAGCTCAGTGGATCAAGTCTCTGCTAGGGGTGTTTGGTTTGGTTTGGTTTTCATGATGTTTAGATTTTTTTTTAACCATTTTAACCTTTTAATTTTTTCCCCGTTTTTAACCATTTTAAGTGTATAATTCAGCGGCATTAAGTCCACTCAATTATTCTACAACAGTCACTACATCCATCGCCAGAACTCTTTTCGTCCTGCGAAACTGAAACTCTGTGCCCACTGAACAATAACTCACCTCATTCTCCCTTCCCCCTGCCCCCAGTAACCAGCCACCGTTCTACTTTTGTCTCTGTGAATTTGACTACTCTAAATCCCTCAGGTAAGTGGAATCATACAATATTGGTCCTTTCGTATCTGGCTTATTTTACTTCCAGTCATTGTCAAGGTTCATCCATGTTGTAGCGTGTGTCAGAGCTTGATTCCTTTTTAAGGCTGAGCGATCTTCCACTGCATGTATATTCCACATTTTGTTTATCCATTCCTCCACTGATGGACACTTGGGTTGTTTCCACCTTTTGGCTATTGTGAATAACGCTGTTTTTTTGTTTTTGTTTTTGTTTTTTTGTAGAGACAGAGTCTCACTGTACTGCCCTCGGGTAGAGTGCCATGACATCACACGGCTCACAGCAACCTCTAACGCTTGGGCTTACGCAATTCTCTTGCCTCAGCCTCCCGAGCAGCTGGGACTACAGGCGCCCGCCACAACGCCCGGCTATTTTTTTGTTGCAGTTTGGCCGGGGCTGGGTTTGAACCCACCACCCTCGGCATATGGGGCCGGCGCCCTACTCAGTGAGCCACAGGCGCTGCCTGTGAATGACGCTGTTGTGGACATTAGTGTACAGGTATCTATCTGCATCCCTGCTTTCAATCCTTTTGAGGATATCCCTAGGAGTGGATGTTGGAGCCATTTGCACATTCCCTAAGGTAGCCTAATGGCCTGAGGAAACCTGCCTTCACAGCTTTCTGCCCTGATTCTTCTTTGTCTCAGAGCACATGGCAGCACCTCTAGGAAAAGTATCTCATGCTGCCCATCCGACCCCCACCCAATCACCAATGATTCCCAGCACAAGCCTCTCTGGGCTTCATTTTGTATTTTTCTGACCCATGTACTTATGGTCACATTCTGTCCTCTTGAAGACTATGTCAGTCTCTGGTTGACTCCCCAACGGCCAGGACCACAGTTACAATAGCCTTTGTAAAACAAGTGGGGGACAGAATGGTGCAGTGGTTAAGGATGAGGCTCTGAAGCCAACTGCCAGGGTTTGAATCATGGCTCACTCCTTGTGTAAACCCCGGGCAGCCTACTTGACTTTGTCTTGCCTTTGTTTCTCCATCTGTAAAATGGGGATGTTAACAATAGTATCTATCTCAAGTGATTATGAGGAATTAAATGATATACACAAAGCCACCAGTCAATGCCTAGTGTATAGTAAATGCTAAATAAATAAGAGCTGAGGTCGGGCACAGTGGCTCATGCCTGTAATCCCAGCACTTGGGGAGGCCAAGGTGGGCGGATTACCTGAGCTTATGAGTTCAAGACCAGCCTGAGCTAGAGCAAGACCCTGTCTCTAAAAATAGCCAGGCATTGGGCAGCACCCGTGGCTCAAAGGAGTAGGGTGCTGGCCCCATATACTGAAGGTGGTGGGTTCAAACCTGGCCCCGGCCAAAAACTGCAAAAAAAAAAAAAAAAAATAGCCAGGCATTGTGGCAGGCACTACTCGAGAGGCTGAGACCACAGAATCACTTGTGCCCAAGAGTTAGAGGTTACTGTGAGCTGTGACGCCATGGCGCTCTACCGAGGGTGACAAAATGAGACTCTGTCTCAAAAAATACATACATACATACATAAGAGCTGTTATTGGTAAGTCCTCTTTCTGCCCCTCAATGTCTCTGACAAAAACCATCAGGAACATAGTGAATGCCACCTCAGTATGTTTTCAGGGAGAATTGGTATTGAGCTTATAGAATACCCTTGCCACTACTCCTCCCTGCTCCCCTGCCGCTGTGTTGATAGTCTTTGCAGGCCAGCGCGCCCTCCTCTTTGGTAAAATGCTTTTGTGAGGTTAGTGTAGACAATCTAGAGAACATTCGGCTTGCTCTCCTCACTCCTCTAGCCAAGCACATTGTAGCCACCGTGCAGTAGATAATCTGAGGTCCTGTTGGGGTCCCGCTCAGGCCAAACACAGCTCAGGAAGGCTGCCACCAGCAGCTGGCTTCCAGAAACCCTTCTTCCCCTTCGGGAACCTGCCACAGAAGGGCTATATTGTTTATGTCTTCCAAGGCTGGGAAAGAAAAAACCAAACTCAGTACATTTCATGCTTATCAGCAAAGATAGCCCTATCTTGTTTGTCCTGTTGGTTAAAGCGCCTTATTAATAGGGTCTATTAATAGGGTCAAGCCCATCACTTTAGTCTACTGGGCCATTCTCCAAACATTGATTGGGCACCTGTTACAAACCAGGCACTGTGGGATACAGAGATTGTAAACAAAGATGACTCTCTGGGAGGCCCCCAGGCCCAGATAATGCAATGCTCCTAGTACTCTGAGAGTAGCTCCCCTAACCCCAAATCCTCCTGGAAGAATCAGAGAATACTTCGCAGAGATAGCCCTGACTTTAGTGTTAACTCCAAAAAGAGCAGTTTGCTGGACTAAGGCCTGCAAGGAAGACAGGGCACTTCCCCAGGGAACAGGAAGCCTGTGTGCTAAGGTCTCAAACTGCCAGGGTGCTGAGGGAGGTGCCAGAGGCTGGCTGTAGCTAAAGCTTAAGGAGTGAGACTGAGGCACCAAGATGCAAGAAGGCCAGGGAGGCAGGACCCAGAGCATGGGGAAGTGATTTGCTATTGTTGTTTTCTCTGTTTTGTGAGAGTTTGGACTTTAATCCTGCAGGTTTTCCTGCTGAGTTCCCCAGCACACTAAAGGTCCACAGAACTGCCTCTGGGAAGCTATCCCAGTACCTGCCGGAGGTGACAGTGGAGGAAGGAGCAACGAATACACTGAGTGGATGGGGCTGTAGGATTCACCCCCCCTCTCCAAATAGAATACCTTCATTTTTACGTGTGTCAAAAATTTTTGGTTTTGTTTTTTAAAACTTCGTTTTTAAAGTTCCAATGTTTGATCAAAAAAAAAAAAATCACTACCCACACACAAATTTGAAAACTCCTGTGGTGGATAGTGGGCAAATATCAACAGATTTGGAGAAGGGGAGTTAATGTATTTGATTTATCAAAAATATATCTAACTGTTGTACGGAGAATAGATTACAGGAATGTATGAGAGTAGGCAGAGAAATCTATTAGAAGTCCAGGAAAGTGGTGAGAAATTGTGGAAATAGGGCTATGTTAGAAAGTAGAATAGGCAGGACTTGGTGGTGGATTGGGTATGGGAAGTGGGCCAGAACATGCCAAGAATGTCTTGACTTCTAGGTCTCTACTTAGAGACATTGGTTGAGCGTCATTTCCTAAAGGGAGAAAAATCTGATTTGGGCAAACATCTGAGTTCAGTTTTGGCCAGATTGGTTTGGGATATTGATGAGAGATCCAAGTGGAAAAGCCAAGTGGTTGGCTAGATGAGTGTGGCTTTGCAAGAGAAGGTATGGAGTAGTGCCAGAGAGTTGGGATTCAAGACTGCCCGAGGACTGAGTGCAGGTAGAGAAGAGGAGGGATCTGGGGACTAAGCCCTGGGGCACTCCATTGTTTAAAGTTCAGAAAGATGAGAAGGGCCCAGCACTGGAGACTGAGAAGGAACATCCAGTGTGGGAGGAAAGCCAGGCAAGTATGGAGAAGTCCCAAACACCAAATGAGAAAGGAGTTTCAAGAAGGAGTGAGTGACAGCGCCGGTAGCTCAGTAGGTAGGGCACCAGCCACAAACACAGAGGCTGGTGGGTTCGAGCCTGGCCCAGGCCTGCTAAACAACAATGACAACTGCAATAAAAAAATGGCCAGGCGTTGTGGCGGGCGTCTGTAGTCCCACCTACTTTAGAGGCTGAGACAAGAGAATCGCTTAAGCCCAAGAGTTTGAGGTTGCTGCAAGCTGTGACGCCATGGCACTGTACCAAGGGCGACATAGTGAGATTCTGTCTCAAAAAAAAAAAAAAAAAGAGTGATCGATGGGACAAATGGTGCTGAGAAGCTTGGCAAGTTGAGGACAGGAGGTTGACTATTGGGGTTGGTAAATCGGAGGAAGCCAGGGACCCTGACAAGAACAGTTTTGGTGAAGTGGTAGGGATGGAAGATAGATTGGAATGGATTGAAAAAGGAACAGATCAAAAAAGAGTGAATGGGGAGATAATAAGATAATAAGAGTTGTGTTTTGTTTTAGAAAGGAGGGTGGAAATATGTTCAGACTGAGGCAGGTTGAATCTGAGGAGCCTGTAAGACAGCCAGCCAGACTGTTCATTTAGGCAGATGGATATACAGGCCTGGAGCACAGGACAAAAATCTGCGCTGTAGGGTGGCACCTGTGGCTCAGTGGGTAGGGCACCAGCCCCATATACCGAGGGTGGCGGGTTCAAACCTGGGCCTGGCCAAATTGCAACAAAAAGTGGCCGGACGTTGTGGAGGGCGCCTGTAGTCCCAGCTACTCAGGAGGCTGAGGCAAGAGAATTACCTAAGCCCAAGAGCTGGAGGTTGCTATGAGCTGTGACGCCACAGCACTCTACCGAGGGCAACAAAGTGAGACTCTATCTCTAAAAAAAAAAAAAATCTGGGCTGTATGTATAGGTTTCTATATCAATCATTCAATAGGTAATCATTGAAGCTCAGGGGACTGATGACTTGGAAGGAAGATGGTTAAGGAGATGAATAAAAATACAAATAGCTTGTTGGGTGAGGGCAGGTCAAAAGTTGAGAAAGGAAATTCCTGGTTAATGCACTGATAGGAGCTAGTTAGCGTGGCTTTGCCCTAAAAGACATAAAGCTGGTGCACAAAAGCCTGGTGGGAAGAACTCTTAAGACTCAAGGCTGTACAGAAATTATAAGTTTTATGGTGAAGATGACTCTAGATGAAATCTAATTATTGACTTTTTTTTTTGGAGACAGAGTCTCACTATGTCACCCTGGGTAGAGTGCCGTGGCGTCACAGCTCACAGCAACCTCAAACTATTGGGTTTAAACAATTCTCTTGCCTCAGCCTCCCAAGTAACTGGGACTACAGGCACCTGCCACAATGCCTGGCTATTTTTTTTTTTTTTGTAGTTGTCATTGTTGTTTAGCAGGCCCAGACCAAGTTCAAACCTGCCAACCCAGGTGTATGTGGCTTGCACCCTAACTACTGAGCTATGGGCACCAAGCCTAACTGTTGACATTTTGTGATCTGGAAACTAACTGATTGTATGAATGAGCTTATGCACTACAGCAAGATACAAAATTAACCACTCAAGTTTTAAAAGAAAATGTACAGGCTGGGTGTTGGTGGCCCATGCCAATAATCCCAGCAGTTTGAGAGGCTAAAGCAGGAGGATTACTTGAGGCTCAGAGTTCAAGATCAGCCTGGGCAGCATAGTGATATTCCACCTCTAAATAAATAAATAAATAAATAGGCTTGGCACCTATAGCTCAGCGGCTAGGGCGCCAGCCACATACACCAGAGCTGGTGGGTTTGAATCCAGCCCAGGCCAGCCAAACAACGACAACTACAACCAAAAAATAGCCGGGCGTTGTGGCAGGTGCCTATAGTCCCAGCTACTTGGGAAGATGAGGCAAAAGAATGGCTTAAGCCCAAGAGTTTGAGGTTGCTGTGAGCTGTGATGCCACGGCACTCTACCAAGGGCAACGTAATGTGACTCTGTCTCAAAAAAATAAATAAATAAAAATAAATAAGTAAATAAAAATAAAAATAAAGGGCAGAGCCTGTGGCTCAGTGAGTAGGGCGCCGACCCCATATGCCGAGGGTGGTGGGTTCAAACCCAGCCCCGGCCAAACTGCAACAACAAAAAAATAGCCGGGCGTTGTGGCGGGCGCCTGTAGTCCCAGCTGCTCGGGAGACTGAGGCAAGAGAATTACATAAGCCCAAGAGCTGGAGGTTGCTGTGAGCCGTGTGACGCCACGGCACTCTACCAAGGGCAGTAAAGTGAGACTCTATCTCTACAAAAAATAAATAAATAAATAAATAAAAATTAAAATAGCTGGGCGCCCGTAGCTCAGTAGTTAGGGCACCAGCCACATGCTCCCGGGCTGGTTTCAAACCTGGCCCAGGCCTGCTAAACAAACAAAAAAAAAGTAACCAGGCGTTGTGGTGGGCACCTGCAGTCCTAGCTACCAGGGAGGCTGAGGCAAAAGAATTGCTTGAGCCCAAGAGTTTGAGGTTGCTGTGAGCTGTGATACCACAGCACTCTACTGAGGGTGATAAAGTAAGGCTCTGTCTCAATTAAAAAAAAAAGTTTGAAAAATTACCCAGGTGTAGTGCATGTACCTGTAGCCACAGCTACTCAGGAGGCTGAGGCAGGAGGATCACTTGAGCCCAGAAGGCTGCAGTGAACTATGATCATTGTTACTGTACTCCAGCCTGAGCAACAGAGTGAGATGCCATCTCTAAAAGAAAAGAAAAGCTCAACGGCTAGGGTGCCAGCCACATACACTGGAGTTGGCAGGTTCGAATCCAGCCCGGACCTGCCAAACAATAATGACAACTACAACCAAAAAATAGCCAGGTGTTGTGGTGGGTGCCTGTAGTCCCAGCTGCTTGGGAGGCTGAGACAAGAGATCGCTTAGGCCCAAGAGTTTGAGGTTGCTGTGAGCTGTGATGCCACAGCACTCTACCCAGGGTGACATGGTGAGACTGTCTCAAAAAATAAAGAAAGAAAGAAAAGAAAAGAAAAAATGTACACCATGACACCATTTGTGTAAAATTTTAAAATTCCCAGAAATCAATATTATATAACATTTATCCATATACACTGTGTGGTAAAGGCATAAAATAAGGACCCTCCCCAACTACCAACTTCAGGATAACGGTTGGCAATAGACTGCGTAGAAGAGGAAAGGGATGGAGAGAATGTTAACTGTTTCTACAATGTTTTCTTTCTTCCTTTACAAGAAGTGTTTGAAGACAAATATGACAAAAAATGAACATTCGTGAAATCTGGATCATGGCTGCAGAGGTGTGTATTATAATGGTACCAACTTCACCAGGTTGTTGTGAAGAATGAGTTAATCTATCTAAAGAGTTTTGAACAGGGCTAGTATACAATTATACCCAGTAAATATGAATTATTAGAATCAGCTATTATTGTTTCTGTACTTTTCGGTATGTTTGAAGGGTTTCAGAATTGAATATACACTTCTATACTTAAACATGTATTTCATTATATATTTATATTAATGTGTTATATATTTAAATATTTAATTGTGTATTAATATATGCTATATATTTAAAACCCAGAATAGCCACTCCACAGAAAAAGGCCACTATTAACTTCTGAGCACTTTCAGCTCAGATGGAACTGATCAGGACTCCAGTGAAATGACATTTATTACAACTTATTCTATCTAACTGTCACGTTGCTGCAGTGGGAAATGGATGATGCTGCCGATGCAGCAAAAGGAAATACAGGCCAGGTGTGGTGGCTCATGCCTGTAGTCCCAGCACTTTGGGAGGCCGAGGTAGGAGGATCACTTGAGGCCAGGAGTTTAAGACCAGCCTGGGCAACAAAGCAATACCCCTGTCTCTAAAAAATACATTAAAAAAATACATTTTAAAAAATACATTTTAGGCAGGCACAGTGGCACGTGCTTATAGTCCCAGCTACTCAGGGGGCTTGCAGCAAGAAGATCACTTGAGCCAAAGAGATCAAGGCTTTGGTGCACCATGATTGTGCTTGTGAATAGCCACTGAACTCCAGCCTGGAGAACGTAGTGAGACCCTATCTCTTTAAAAAGTGACCATGCAACTAGCTAAACAGTGGGCCTATCAGACCTTCCAGCTGGGTTTCTCTTGAATTTCTCATGATGTTAAACTTGAATCCAGACTATGAGAGTCTATATATAGGGACATGTTTGCCAGTTTGGAAGGTGGATAATTGCAGGAACCTCCCTTCCATGGCAAAGGAGTAATAGAAGTGTCTGTAGCAAACCCAGCACAGGCAGACCTGCAGCAGCCAAGAGAGGATAAGCAATCTCCTCCAGCAGGAGCAGAACCAGCTAGATCTGCTAAGCAGATCTGCTTAGATCTGTAGCCTGACACACTGAGGCTGGGAAACCACCACTACCTATCTCCCTGTGGCAGGGCAGGAATACATGGGTGAGAGTAGATGGAGGCCATAAAGGAAGAGGGAGGAAGCATATAGTTGTGAGCTGTCAAAGCTGGATCATCTAAGCTAACTTTCTATCTTTATGAGTTAGAAAATTAGGGCCCCAGGACGAGACAGGACTTTCCTGATGTTGCCTACCCACTTGGCAGCAGGTCTGGGAACAGACTCCTCTCAGGCCTCCCAAGTTTTCTGTAGGAACTTGTGATTTTTTTCAGGGACCACTCTGCCTTTCTGGCCCTTCAGACTCTAGGAAGCCCTTTACACTGAAAACAAGGTTAGCTGCCCCTGGATGCAGCTCCCTTTGAAAGAATCCATCTCCTCTGTGAAATACCTCATTGTCTCACCATCTTCCCCTGGAGCTTTGTCCAGTTTTTTCTAGAAAAGTAGCCTGACCCCGCGATGGCTCTGTTCTTGTAACACACACTACTCGCGTTATCCAACACAGACCTGTCTGCAAGCTGGAACCTCGGGTAGATGGGGAACAGCCATGATATGAAGCCAAGGGCCCAAGTTTTCAGTCCTACAATGATCAAAACAAACATTAGGCTGCATACAATGCATATGGAGGTGAGGGTTGGGGGCAATGACAAGCAAAAGAGGTCCCCCAAAGCCCAAGAGCAATGAGGGCCAGCTGAGACGAAAGGTTGAAAGGTCTGAGGGGAGAGTAGTTGCCACACAGGCCAGAGGGGAGCACCACGAAGGATATTATAGGGTTCAGGGATAGGTTGGCAGAGGTTAGAGGTAGTGAGTGAGCCGAGCCATGTAGTTATGTAATTATTCCAACTTCGCCTTTTCTCAGAATGATTTCAGGAGTCTTTTATAAGAGCACACAAAATATGTCAAGATAGTATAAATTCAAGATAGAGAAACAAGGGAGGGGGCTGGGTGTGGTGATTCACGCCTGTAATCCTAGCACTCTGGGAGGCTGAGGCAGGTGGATTGCCTGAGTTCATGGTTTCAAGAGCAGCCTGAGCAAGAGCAAGAACCTGTCTCTAAAAATAGCCGTGCGTTGTGTTAAGTGCCTATAGTTCTGGCTACTTGGGAGGTTGAAGCAAGAGGATCGCTTGAGCCCAAGAGCTTGAGGTTGCTGTGAGCTATGATGTCATAGCACTCAACTGAGGGTGACTAAGTAAGGCTCTGTCCAAAAAAAAGAAAAGAGAGAGAGAAAGAGAAAGAGAGAGAGAAAAACAAGAGAGAGTGGGCACAAAGTCCAGCCAAGGAGAAGGCTACAAATGCATACCATGAAAACCTCTGCTCCCATGCAGAGTGGCCCAGAAAGTTGGCTCTAAGCTTTCTAGCAGCCAACAGGAAAGGGGAAACCTTGTTGTTACACAATTCACAATGTCCAGGAGATAAAAACAAACTAGTTGCTCAGAAGGGTAACTGTTTTCAGTACTAAGATCAGACAGGAATTCCTCCCGGGGGTCCTCAGAGAGGATACTGTGGGATACAATGAACAACATCCTTGACAACATCCTTACAAGAGCGGTAGCAACAAGTTTCAAAGCGCTGTTTCTCAGAAGGACCCTCAGGATCAACTGCCTAAATCCCACTGTAGCCAGGCAATTAGGAGCTAAAAATAGCATGTGAAGGTGCAGAACAGTGTGTCTAGTATGCTCACATTGGTGGGAAAAAAGAGGGTTATATATAGGCATACATATGCATAGAACTCCTCTGGAAGAATAAATTGGTAACAGTCGTGGCCTCTAGGGAGAGGAAGTGGAGGACTGTGGCTTGGGATAGGAGAGTGACTTCCTTTTCATCATATACCATTTTGTGCTGCCTGGATTTTTGTTAACCATAGTTTATTTTTTTTTTTCAATAAAAGCATTGGTTACTAAAATAATGGAATTTAGGGGTTAGAAGTTTAGCTGGATTTTATCTCTGAGCCACAGCCAGGCTGAGGATGTCTGAAAGGAAAGAAGGAAAGTAATGTTTCGGGAGCAACTCCTGGATGCTAATGGTTCTCATCTACATTCTTTTATCTAATCCACATAATAGTCCTGTGAGAGAAATCTGCCTCATAGACCATCCACTCAGTTTCGTTGGACAAAACACGTGAGTTACACTGCTTATTTTTCTTCTGCAATTGGTTTGTAGAGAAATGAGCAACCAGTAGGAAAACAAGCAGGGGTGAGGAATTTGAGAAAGTGGTTGTAAATAAGGGGACTCCCTGTGAACTACCCTCCCACTCGGCTCAGCCAGTTTAGCTCCCCCCCCCCCCCCCGGCGTGGGGCCATGACCACTGCTGTTCAGCCAAACAGCCCTGACAGTGGCCAGATCGAAGTCAGAAAATCGAGATTCAAAAAAGAAAAGAAAATCAAGATTCACCCAAAGTTAGTGTAGGCAGATAAAAACCAGGATGTGGGTTTCTTTTGAAATTTCATTATTAGTTTTTTAAAGACAGAGTCTCACTTTGTTGCCCTCAATAGAGTGCCACATGCCTCAGCCTCCCAAGTAGCTGGGACTACAGGCATCTGCCACAACGCCTGGCTATTTTTTTTTTTTTTTGAAAGCATGTTGGAGCTTTATTTTATTTTATTTTACTTGCAGTTTTTGGCTGGGGCCGGGTTTGAACCCACCACTTCCAGTATATAGGGCCAGTGCTCTACTCCTTGAGCTACAGGCACCGCCCTGGCTTTTTTTTTTTTTTTTTTTTTAGAAACGGGGTCTGATTTTGATCAGGCTGGTCTTGAACTTCTGGCTCAAGCAATCCATCCACCTCGGTCTCCCAGAGTGCTAGAACCCACAGGCATGAGCCACTGCACCCAGCTTAAATCTCATTCTTAAACCAGCCTGGTGGCTACTCAGGAGGTTGAGGCAAGAGAATTGCTTGAGCCCAGGAGTTTGAGGTTGCTGTGAGCTATGATGTCACACACTCTACCCAGGGAGACAGAGTATGACTCTGTCTCAAAATAATAATAATAATAATAATGATAATAAATAAATAAATAAATAAGGCCAGGCTCAGTGGCTCATGTCTGTAATCCTAGCACTTTGGGAGGCCAAGGTGGGTGGATTGCCTGAGCTTAAGAGTTGGAGACCAGCTTGAGCAAGGAAGAGACTCCATCTCTAAAAATATAGCCAGGCGTTGTGGTGTGCTCCTGTAGTCCCAGATACTTGGGAGGCTGAAGCAAGAAGACCACTTGAGCCCAAGAGTTTGAGGTGGCTGTGAGCTATGACACTACAGCACTCTACCAAGGGTGACAGAGTGAGACTGTTCCCCCCCAAAAAAGCTAAAAATAAATAAATAAATAAATAAATAAATATAAGTGAAATAAATCTCATTTTTGCCTGCTGGTCCCTGAAAAGAAAAAAAAAAAGCTAAAACAATTTAAATTTTAGAAAAACAACAAAGAATTTTTTAGTATGAGTATGTCCCAAATGTTGCACAGGCTCATTACTGCCTGGTGGCAGTGAAAATCTTGGCTCCCTACTAGGCCTTTTCTGAAACCTTGGTGGGAGATTTGGGGACACTGCTTTCTACAGTCTGCCTTCCCACTTGGTTATCTCTGGCATGAGTGGGATGGGGCCAGTTTTCTTTGTGGTGTTCGGTTATTGTCTAAAATTTTTATGTCTTGATAAGCTGCTTCTTTCCTGAGCCCTTGCCTAGAGAGAGCTGGATTCTGCTAGGGCCTTTTTCATCTATGCCCATTGGCATTTCTAGGTTGCCAGCCTCTCCAGCACCCAGCCTGGGATAACGAAGCAAAAAGAAAACCCGGGGAACTTGCCACTGTGTTGTTGCCTGAGGTTCTAAGATCCCTTATTGGTCTGCCGCCTCCTCCTCCTTCTTTTTTTTTTTTTTCTTTTTTTGAGACAGAGTCTCACTTTTCTCACCCTCAGTTGAGTTCTGTGACATAACAGCTCACAGCAACCTCAATCTCTCGGGCTTAAGTGATGCTCTTGCCTCAGCCTCCCAAGTAGCTGGGACTATAGGCGTCTGCCACAATGTCCAGCTATTTTGTTGTTGTTGTTGTCATTGTTGTTTAGCAGGCCCAGGGCAGGTTCAAATCCACCAGCCCTCGTGCATGTGGCTGGCACCCCAACCATTGGGCCACAGGAGCCAAGCCCTTTTTTTTTTCTTTTTTGAGACAGTCTCACTTTGCCACCCTCAGTAGAGTGCAGTAACGTCATAGCTCACAGCAACCTCAAACTCTTGGGCTCAAGTGATTCTCTTGTCTCAGCCTCCCGCGTAGCTGGGACTACAGGTGTCCGCCACAATGCCTGGCTATTTACAACGCCTGGCTATTTTTAGAGACAGGGGTCTGGCTCTTGCTCAGGTTGTTCTTGAACCTGTGAGCTCAGGCAATCCTTTTGCCTCAGCCTCTCAGAGTGCTAGGATTACAGGTGTGAGCCACCGCGCCTGGCCTGGTCTGCCTTCTTCTTTCCATCTTCCAGAGCCTTATGGTTTGTAAATATACAAAATATAGGGTTATTATCTGATATCCTGTATTCTCATTTTCTAAATCTGGCAACCCTACCCAGGATCCCTATTATCAGCTGAGGGAGCAAAAAAGACTTGGGAATTTTGGGTGAATTTTCAGCCACCAAGAAGGGAGCAATAAGAAAGCTCTGCTCAACCTCTATTAACTCAGAAAATCCTTTTTTTTTTTTTTTTTTGAGGGAATTAAGCTGACCAGCCAATTTCCTTGCCCATTTCTGTTAATCAGAGTTTTACTGTGCTTCTAGAACCTTGGCAAACTTCCCTTCCCATATATTTGCCAGTGACATTGAGTTTGTGCTAATGAGGCCCTCTGCTGTCTGCAGAGAGAAGGGCAACTCCATAAATCCAGAGGCTGTAGCAAATTTCTCTTGCAAGGTGGATCAGGAGTTCATAAATTACATTCAATTATTACAGGAGCTGATCCCCAAACTTTGGGGAGCTGTAATGTCCTAGCTATGTTTAATTTCAATATATTATTTCCTTTTATCCTCAGAGAAATGCACAGTGCCCTAGTTTGAAAATAGTTACCTCTTTTTTTTTTTTTTTTTTTGTAGAGACAGAGTCTCACTTTATGGCCCTGGGTAGAGTGCCGTGGCATCACACAGCTCACAGCAACCTCCAACTCCTGGGCTGAAGCGATTCTCTTGCCTCAGCCTCCCGAGTAGCTGGGACTACAGGTGCCCGCCACAACGCCCAGCTATTTTTTGGTTGCAGTTCAGCCGGGGACGGGTTTGAACCCGCCACCCTTGGTATATGGGGCCGGCGCCTTACCGACTGAGCCACAGGCGCTGCCCGAAAATAGTTACCTCAAACTGCATTTTGGACATTTAGTGACAAGCTTGCTCTGTAAACCCTCAAATTGGGTGCTGGGAGCTTTATTGAGGCAGATCGGGCCATGGCTTCCAGAACCATTTGCCAAAGAGAAGAAAGGACTCACAGAGGCCGAGTTTGGACATGGAGCTGTCCTAGCCCGGAACCCTCTGGGGGCAATTACTCTGCCATACTGAGAATGAAGTAAAATAGTGATGGAGCTGGGGGGAGGGGGCAAGCAGACCTCGGCCTATGGAGAGAATCTGGCTTTCCCAGCAGCACTGACTTCTGCTCCGTGTGGACCTTCACTGGTAGAGTTCTCAGTAAGGACATGAAGGGAGGCAGTGAGAGCTGAGGACACCCCAGTACAACTACTCTCCTGAATGAAGCTTTTCCCTCCCTCCAACCCACCAGAACCAAGTCACAAAAAGTACTGACTCCTCATTGCTCCTCTAGGAACTTTACCAGGAACGTTACATAATTATATCATTTAGTATTCACAGCAGTCCTAATAACTATATAAATGGTAACACCTTTGGTTGGGGGCTGGTTTATGCAGCAAGCACTATTCTAAGCACTTCACATGAGTAGTGGGGTTTCTTTTTTTTCCTTCTTTTCTTCTCCCATCCCCATCTTTTTTTGAAAGACAGGGTCTTGCTCTGTCACCCAAGCTGGAGTGCAATGGGACAATCACAGTTCATTGCAGCCTCCAATTCTTGAGTTGAAGCAAAGTGATCCCTGCCTCAGCCTTCCAAGAAGCTGGACTACAGGTGCACACCACCATGCCTGGCTAATTTTTTAATTTTTTGAGAGATGGGTCTTGCTATGTTGCTCAGAATGGTCTCAAATTCCTGGCCTCAAGAGATCCTCCCATCTCAGCCTCCCAGAGTGCCAGGAGTACAGGCAGGAGTACCTGGTCAAGTGTTTTTTTTGTTTTGTTTTTGTTTTTGTTTTTTTTAAGAGATAGAGTCTCACTTTATTGCCCTCAATAGAGTGCTGTGGCGTCACAGCTCACAGCAACCTCCAACTCCTGGGCTTAGGCGATTCTCTTGCCTCAGCCTCCCGAGTAGCTGGGGACTACAGGCGCCCGCCAGAACACCCGGCTATTTTATTGTTTGCAGTTTGGCTGGGGCCGGGTTCGAACCCATCACCCTCAGTATATGGGGCCGGCACCCTACCCACTGAACCACAGGCACCACCCAAGTGATTTTATTTTAACCCTCACAACACTACCCTGAAATCAGTGCTGTTATTATATTTCTATGGAACACACAGCCAAGAAGTTGTAGCTAGCTGTAAGAAGGCTATCACCCTCCCCACCACCTAGCTGTAAGAAGGCTATCACCCTCCCCACCATGTAGCATCAGGGGAGGCCATGTAGGGAGTAGTAATGAGGAACTCCTTTGCCTCCCAGCCAAGAGCTATCAGTGGAGGCCTAGCTGAGAGGATTTGAACTTGGATTTGATTCCATATCCCATGCTTTTAACCATTAAACTGAACTTCCAGGAAATAATGAAATTCAACTTTGAACCTGGGACTGTGAAGAATGTTCAAATCTAAGGTGCCTAAGTGAGGGGAGTCAGATTGATAAACGTGTGCAAGAACCCACATGCCTATGTGCACGTGCCCACACAGTCTGAAGAGAGTTTTCAGCCAGACAGACTGGATCTCAAGCTGTCAGCGCCATTCTACTAAGCCACCCAGGTAAAAACTACAGAGGTAATGGTTCCTATACTGTGGAGAATAGTGCCTGAAAGGGAACGAGAATGGACTTCTGGGCTGTCAGTAATGTTCTGTTTTTGTTTTGTTTTTTTTTAATTTCAGGTTTATATGACAATACAAACAATTTAGTTACAATGCTTGCATTTGTTAGCTAAGGTCCATGTGGCAGTTGTGTCCTGTACCTAGGAGGTGTGCCATGTACCCCCACATTTTGCCATTAAGTGGGAGCACACCAATCCCCCTCCCATCTGCCCCCTTTTCCCAACCTGAATTAAATTGAGTTTTTTTCTCATGTGGGTATATATTAGTTCATCTACTGGCTTCATATTAATATTAAATACATGGGATATTTCCTTTTCCATTCTTCTCTTTACTGAAGAGAATGTTCTTCAACTCTATCCAGGTTAATACAATGGAGATGCTAAGTCTCCATTTTTTTTTTTTTTTGAGACAGAATTTCACTCTGTCACCCTCAGTAGAGTGCCATGGCATCATAGCTTACAGCAAACTCTTAGGCTCAAGCCTCCCTGTTGCTTCAGCCTCCCAAGTAGCTAAAACTACAGGCACCCACCACAATGCCTGGCTATTTTTATTATTTATTTATTCATTTATTTTTGAGACAGAGTCTCACTGTGTCGCCCTAGGTAGAGTGCCTTGGTGTCACAGCTCACAGCAACCTCAAACTCGTGGGCTTAAGCAATTCTCTTGCCTCGGCCTCCCAAGTAGCTGGGACTTCAGGCGACTGACACAACAGTTGGCTATCCCAGCTATTTTTAGAGACGGGGTCTCGCTCTTGCTCAGGCTGGTCTAGAACTCCTGAACTCAGGCAATCCACTTGCCTCTGCCTCTCAGAGTGCTAGGATTACAGCGTGAACCACTGTGCCTGACAAAATAGAAAATTTTAGATGTTGATCACTCCATTGTAGCTAAACACCACAGGGAAACTGTGGCCCTATCCCACCAGCAAAGGCCAAGTGGGGGGCAGAGACTTCAACCCTTGGCAGATTGTAATGATGCACCCGAGTCCTTGCCCACAAGCCCCTGCAGGGTGGGTGTCAGAGAAGACCGAGTAGAGAGCTGGAACTTTAATCCCTGCTGAGTGGTTAAGGAGATCCAACCTGTGGTGGTGTCAGTGAAGACCACTGGGAGGCTGGGATATTACTGCCTACTTCCACTAGGCAGTAATAAGGTGACGCTTCCCTCCCTCGCTGGGGTGGTATGAGAAGATCTCCAGAAGTGTTAACACTTTCACCACCAGGGGCGCCCATAGCTCAGTGGTTAGGGCGCCGGCCACATACACCAGAGCTGGCAGGTTTGAACCCAGCCCGGGTCAGCTAAACAACTGACAACTGCAACAAAAAAATAGCCAGGCGTTGTGGCAGGCGCCTGTAGTTCCAGCTACTTGGGAGGCTGAGGCAAGAGAATCTCTTAAGCCCAAGAGCTGGAGGTTGCTGTGAGCCATAATGCCATAGCACTCTACCAAGGACGACAAAGTGAGACTCTGTCTCAATTAAAAAAAAAAAAAAAGACTTTCACCACCACCTAGCTGTAAGAAGGCTATCACCCTCCCCACCATGTAGCATCAGGGGAGGCCATGTAGGGAGTAGTAATGAGGAACTCCTTTGCCTCCCAGCCAAGAGCTATCAGTGGAGGCCTAGCTGAGAGCCATAACTCCTATCCCCACCCAAAAGTAATGGGGAGGCTCCCTATCTAGTTGTCAATGGAGGCTGAGTGGGGATCTGTACTTATACCCCCAGCTGGCAGTAATGGGGTTCACCCCATCCCCCATTTCCCTTGCTGGACAAAAGCTCAGGAATCCAGCTAAAACCAAGTTTAAAAAGATGGACTTGGCGCAGTGGCTCCTGCCTGTAATCCCAGCACTCTGGGAGGCCAAGGTGGGTGGATTGCCTGAGCTCACAGGTTCCAGACCAGCATGAGCCAGAGCAAGACCTTGTCTCTAAAACTAGCCGGGTGTTGTGGTGGGCACCTGTAGTCCCAGCTACCTGGGAGGCTGAGACAAGACAACAGCTTGAGCTCAAGAGTTTGAGATTGCTGTGAGCTACGATGCCACAGCACTCCACCGAAGGCAACAAAGCGAGACTCTGTCTCAAAAAAAAAATAATAATAGGGCGGTGCCTGTGGCTCAATGGAGTAGGGCGCTGGCCTCATATGCCAGAGGTGGCGGGTTTAAACCCAGCCCCAGCCAAAAACTGCAAATAATAATAATAATAATAACAACAACAAATGCTGGTGTAGGATGTGAAGGAACTGGATCATTCATACACTGCTGGTAGGATGTAAAATGATACTGCCACACTAAGAGACAATTTGACAGTTTCTTTACAAAAAAAATTGGAATGGCTCAGTGCCTGTGGCTCAAGCGGCTAAGGTGCCCGCCACATACACCTGAGCTGGCAGGTTCGAATCCAGCCCAGGCCGACCAAACAACAATGATGGCTGCAACCAAAAAAAAAAAAAAAAATAGCCTGGTGGTGGGGCGGGCGCCTGTGGTCCCAGCAACTTGGGAGGCGGAGGCAAGAGAATCGCTTGAGCCCAGGAGTTGGAGTTTGCTGTGAGCTGTGATGCCATGGCACTTTACCCAGGGGTGACAGCTTGAGGCTCTGTCTCAAAAAAATAAAAATAAAAATAAATAGGCAGCTACTACACAACTTGGCAACTGAATTCCTGGGCATTTATCCCAGGGAAATAAAAACAAGTTCATACAAAAACTTGTCCACGAATGTTCCTAGCATTTAGCAGTTTTATTTTTTTTTTTATTATTATTATTGTTGGGGATTAATCAAGGATACAAAGAGCCAGGTTATGCTGATTGCATTTGTTAGGTAAATTCCCTCTTACAATTGTGTCCCGCCCCCACGAGGTGTGTCACACACCGTGATCCCCCAGTCCCCTAGCAGTTTTGTTCTTAATGAGCTAAATGGGAGCTTTCTGTGTTATTTTCCACAACTGCATGTGAACCTACAATTATCTTGAAATTAAAAGTTTAATTTTCGCCTGTGGCTCAAGGAGTAGGGCGCTGGTCCCATATGCCGGAGGTGGTGGGTTCAAACCCAGCCCCGGCCAAAAAAACAAATAAATAAAAAAAAAAATAAAAGTTTAATTTTAAAAAAATGAGCCAGGAGAAAAGAGGCATCTGGAGCAAGATGGTGGCTGAGTAACAGCTTCCCTGCAACTGGGCACAGTGAGTCTGGGGAGATAAGACTCCAGGCATCTCTGGCTGGTAGGATCTGCCTATAATCATCCCTTTGAGGATATAGGGAGTCAGCAAGGGACTTCTGGACCCCAAGAAGAGGACAAAAACTGTGGAAAATTGGCAAGTGGTTGCATGTGTTCGATCAACCTAATCCTGCCAGCAACCGTAAGTACAAGCAGCAACTGTAAGTATAAGCAGCAGTGAGACTGCAAACTGGAAAGGCCTTAGCTCTGAACTGTTTCGGTGTTTTTGGACTTGGCACTCAGTTGAACTGCCTTGGGGAGAGCTTGAACACGAGTGCGGAGAACTTTGGGCATTGTCTAGGGCCCCAGACTGAACTGCTGAGCCGGACGGAGCTAACAGTGTTCGGCTGTGGGCCGCAGGGAGCCATTGTGAAAGAATTGCCCCGGCAAGCTCCACCCTCAGCTTCCCAGAGTAAGGATCGGTCGGGAGCTACTAACCTAGTGACTGAGCAGCCTAAAGGCAGGGACTGAGCTGCCTTATAGCCTTAACCCTCAGGGGCAGAGTGAGACCGGTTTTGGCACACTGGAGCCTCGGGCTGTTGCCCTGGGTAGAGTGCCATGGCGTCACAGCTCATAGCAACCTCAAACTCCTGGGCTTGGTGCTGCCCGGACCTCCATAAGAGCTGCACCACAACCCCAACCCGCAACCCGTGCCCACTGGGCCTCTGCATGCCCTGACGAGGAACTGCGGGAGCTGCACAACCCTGCGTCCTCCCTCCTGTACCCTCCCTGCCTCCACACCAGCCTGCTCATCTGGCCAGGGACTCTGGTAGCCGCAAGCCCTCCGGAGCCCTCCCTGCCTCTGCACAGAGCCCTTCTCCTGGCCAGAGACTGCTGGAGCCTTGGACTGTCTGTGCCAAAGTCACTGGGCGCCAGGCACTCCCAGAACTGTGCGCGCCACCTCCCACCTTGCTGCTGGACCGGGTGTGTCACACTACGGAACTGCTTCCACAACCAGAACTCCCTGGCTGGGGCAGCCCCAGAGGAACTACACAGGGTTACTCCCTACAAAGATCCAGCAACAACAGAGTGATCCCGCTGGAGTCTAATCTTGGAGAGACACCTCCCCAACTCTGAGGATGGCCAGAGGCAACGGTGAAAAACAATCATGAGGCGAAATAAACAGAAAAACTCTGGCAATATGAATAATCAGAGTAGATCAACTCCCCCAAGGATCAATGGGGCAGACACAGCACAAGATCCCATGCACAAACAAACAGCTGAGATGTCAGAAATCGAATTCAGAATCTGGATAGCAAATAAAATCGAATTAGAATTCCAAGCAGTAACCCAAAAGATAGCTCAAGATTTCAATGAATTCAAAGACCAAATGACAAAAGATATTGACACATTGAGACAAGAAGTTGCAGCCCTCAAAGATCTGAGAAACACAGTAGAATCCCTCAGCAACAGAATGGAGCAAGCAG
Organism: Nycticebus coucang; assembly: GCF_027406575.1. Lineage (NCBI taxonomy): Eukaryota > Metazoa > Chordata > Mammalia > Primates > Lorisidae > Nycticebus > Nycticebus coucang. Next base: position 133,918,677 of record NC_069804.1, read on the forward strand.
AAGAAAGGATTTCTGACATTGAAGACAAAGCTTTTGAACGCTCCCAAACTCTCAAAGAGGAAGAGAAATGGAGAGCAAAAACAGATCACTCTCTCAGACAGCTCTGGGACAATTTGAAGAAAACCAATATTCCTCTTATAGGGATCCCCAAAAGTAATGAAGTAATATCACAAGGCACAGAGTCTCTTCTCCATGACATTATGAAGGAGAACTTTCCAGACATGCCAAGAGATTCTGAAATTCAGATAGCAGTTTCAGAACTCCAGCACGACTCAACCCAAATAAGACATCCCCCAGACACATCATAATCAATTTCACTAAAGTTAATATAAAGGAGAAAATTCTGAAAGCAGCCAGACAAAAGAAAACCATCACCTATAAGGGCAAGAATATTAGAATAACTGCAGATCTCTCTGCTGAAACCTTTCAACCTAGAAGAGGATGGTCATCGACTTTTAATCTCCTAAAACAAAATAACTTTCAACCCAGGATCCTGTACCCAGCTAAACTGAGTTTAATTTATGACAGAGAAATTAAATACTTCAATGACATTCACATGTTGAAGAAATTTGCCATAACTGAACCAGCTCTCCAGGATATTCTCAGACCTATCTTCCATAAAGACCAGCATAATCCTCCACCCAAAAGTAAACCCACCCAGAAAATTTTGATCAAATTCTAACTTCCACAGTCGCAAAAGGATTAAAAATGTCCACCAGACTCTGGAAAGGCTTATCAGTGTTCTCAATTAATGTGAATGGCTTAAATTGTCCTCTAAAGAGGCACAGGTTGGCTGACTGGATACAAAAACTCAAGCCAGATATCTGCTGCATACAAGAATTGCATCTTACATTAAAAGATAAAAAATATAGACTCAAGGTGAAGGGATGGTCATCTATATTCCAGGCAAATGGAAAGCAGAAAAAAAGCAGGTGTTGCTATCCTATTCGCAGACGCAATAGGCTTTAAACCAACCGAAATAAGGAAGGATAAGTATGGACACTTCATATTTGTTAAAGGTAATACTCAATATGATGAGATCTCAATTATTAATATTTATGCACCCAACCAGAACGCACCTCAATTTATAAGAGAAACTCTAACCGACACGAGCAACTTGATTTCCTCCAGTTCCATAGTAGTTGGAGATATTAACACCCCTTTAGCAGTGCAGGGTAGATCCTCCAAAAACAAACTAAGCAAAGACATTTTAGATTTAAACTTAACCATTCAACATCTGGACTTTAAATAGACATCTACAGACCATTTCATCCCAATAAAATGGAATACACATTCCTCTCCTCAGCCCACGGATCATACTCCAAAATCGACCACATCCTAGGCCACAAATCTAACCTCAGCAAATTTTAAAAAATAGAAATTATTCCTTGCATCTTCTCAGACCATCATGGAATAAAAGTTGAACTCAACAACAACAGGAACCTGCATACCCATACAAAAACATGGAAGCTAAAAAACCTTATGCTGAAAGATAGATGGGTTATAGACGAGATTAAGAAGGAAATCACCAAATTTTTGGAACAAAACAACAATTAAGACATGAATTACCAGAACCTCTGGGATTCTGCAAAGGCAGTCCTAAGAGGGAAATTTATAGCACCGCATACCTTCTTCAAGAAAACGGAAAGAGAGGAAGTTAATAACTTAAAGGGACATCTCAAGCAACTGGAGAAGGAAGAACACTACAACCCCAAACCCAGCAGAAGAAAATAAATAACCAAAATCAGAGAAGAATTAAATAAAATTGAAAACAAAAGAATTATACAACAGATCAATAAATCCAAAAGTTGGTTGTTTGAAAAGATCAATAAAATAGATAAACCTTTGGCCAACCTGACCAGGAAAAAAAGAGTAAAATCTCTAATTTCATCAGTCAGAAATGGTAATGATGAAATAAAAACAGACCCCTCAGAAATTCAAAAAATCCTCAACGAATACTACAAGAAACTACTCTCAGAAATATGAAAATCTGAAAGTAATCGACCAATACTTGGGAGTACGCCACCTACCAAGACTTAGCCAGAATGAAGTGGAAATGTTGAACAGGTCTATATCAAGTTCTGAAATAACATCAACTATACAAAATCTCCCTAAAAAGAAAAGCCCAGGACCAGATGGTTTTATGTCAGAATTCTACCAAACCTTTAAAGAAGAACTAGTACCTATACTACTAAACCTCTTCCAAAATATAGAAAAAGAAGGAATATTACCCAACACATTCTACGAAGCAAACATCACCTTGATCCCCAAACCAGGGAAAGACCCAACAAGACAAGAAAATTATAGACCAATATCACTAATGAATATTGATGCTAAAATACTTGATAAGATCCTAACAAACAAAATCCAGCAACACATCAAAAAAATTATACACGACAACCAAGTGGGATTTATCCCAGGCTCTCAAGGCTGGTTCAATATACTTAAATCTATAAATGTAATTCAGCACATAAACAAACTAAAAAATAAGGACAATATGATTCTTTCAATTGATGCAGAAAAAGCTTTTGATAATATCCAGCATCCCCTCATGATCAGAAAACTTAAGAAAATTGGTATAGAAGGGACATTTCTTAAACTAATAGAGGCCATCTACAGCAAACCCACAGCCAATATCGTATTGAATGGATTTCCACTTAGATCAGGAACCAAGCATGGTTGCCCATTGTCTCCATTGCTCTTTAACATTGTAATGGAAGTTTTAGCCATTGCAATTAGGGAAGAAAAGGCAATCAAGGGTATCCACATAGGGTCAAAAGTGATCAAACTTTCACTCTTTGCAGATGATATGATTGTATATCTGGAAAACACTAGGGATTCTACTACAAAACTTTTAGAAGTGATCAAGGAATACAGCAATGTCTCAGGCTACAAAATCAACACCCATATGGCTCGGTGCTTGTGGCTCAAGCGGCTAAGGCGCCAGCCACATATACCTGAGCTGGTGGGTTCGAATCCAGCATGGGCCCACCAAACAACAATGACGGCTGCAACCAAAAAGTAGCCAGGCGTTGTGGCGGGTGCCTGTAGTCCCAGCTACTTGGGAGGCAGAGGCAGGAGAATCGCTTGAGCCCAGGAGTTGGAGGTTGCTGTGAGCTGTGATGCCACAGCACTCTACCCAGGGCAACAGCTTGAGCTCTGTCTCAAAAAAAAAAAAAAATCGACACCCATAAATCTGTAGCCTTTATATATGCCAACAGTAACCAAGCCGAAAAAACAGTCAAGGACTCTATTCCTTTCACAGTAGTGCCAAAGAAGATGAAATATTTGGGAATACCTAACAAAGGACATGAAAGATCTCTACAAAGAGAACTATGAAACTTTAAGAAAAGAAATAGCTAAAGATGTTAACAAATGGAAAAACATACCAGGCTCATGGCTGAGAAGAATCAACATTGTCAAAATGTCTATACTACCCAAAGCAATACATAATTTTAATGCAATTCCTATTAAAGTTCCATTGTCATATTTTAAAGATTTTGAAAAAATAATACTTCATTTTATTTGGAATCAGAAAAAACCTCGAAAAGTCAAAACATTACTCAGCAATAAAAACACAGCAGGAGGAATTACGCTACCAGACCTCAGAGTGTACTATAAATCGATAGTGATCAAAACAGCATGGTACTGGCACAAAAACAGAGAAGTAGATGTCTGGAACAGAATAGAGAACCAAGAGATGGATCCAGCTACTTACCGTTATTTGATCTTTGACAAGCCAATTAAAAACATCCAGTGGGGAAAAGATCCCCTATTTAACAAATGGTGCTGGGTGAACTGGCTGGCAACCTGTAGAAGATTGAAACTGGACCCACACCTTTCACCATTACCTAAGATAGACTCTCACTGGATAAAAGATTTAAACTTAAGACATGAAACTATAAAAATACTTGAAGCAAGTGCAGGGAAAAGTCTTGAAGGAATCGGCCTGGGTGAATATTTTATGAGGAGGAATCCCCAGGCAATTCAAGCAGTATCAAAAATACACTACTGGGACCTGATCAAACTAAAAAGCTTCTGCACAGCCAAGAACATACCCTGTTTCCCCAAAAATAAGACATCCTCCGAAAATAAGACCTACTTACAGGAAAGATAAGCCATCCCCTGAAAATAAGACCTAGCACATCTTTGGGAGCACACCTTAAAATAAGACACTGTCTTATTTTGGGGGAAACATGGTAGTAAGAAAAGCAAGCAGATAGCCCTCAGAATGGGAGAAAATATTTGCAGGTTATACCTCCACTAAAGTTCTAATAACCAAAATCCACAGCGAACTCAAAGGTATCAGCAAGAAAAGAGCAAGTGATCCCATCTCAGGCTGGGCAAGGGACTTGAAGAGAAACTTCTCTAAAGAAGACAGACGCACGATCTACAAACACATGAAAAAAAGCTCGTCATCCTTAATCATCAGAGAATTGCAAATCAAAACTACTTTGAGATATCACCTAACCCCAGTAAGAGTAGCCCACATAACAAAATCCCAAAACCAGAGATGTTGGCGTGGATGTGGAGAAAAGGGAACACTTCTACACTGCTGGTGGGAATGCACACTAATACGTTCCTTCTGGAAGGATGTTTGGAGAATACTCAGAGACCTAAAAATAGACCTGCCGGGGGTGGAGCAAGATGGCGGCCGAGTAACAGCTTCCTTGCATCTGGGCACCGTGAGTCTGGGGAGATAGGACTCCAGGCATCTCTGGCTGGTGGGATCTGCCTATCATCACTCCTATGAGGATACAGGGAGTCAGCGAGAGACTTCTGGACCCCAAGAGGAGGACTAAAACAGTGGAAAACCAGCAAGTGGTCGCGTGTGTTCAATCCGTCTAAACCCGCCCACAACTGTAAGGTCAGTAGCAGCGAGACTGCAAACCAGAAAGGGCTTACCTGTGAACTGTTTTGGTGTCCTTGGACTTGGCACTGAGTTGAACTGCCTTGGGGAGGGCCTGAGCGGGAGTGCGGAGAACTTTGGCCGTTGTCTAGGGCCCCAGTCTGAGCCGCTGAGCCAGACGGAGCTAATAGTGTTTGGCGGTGGGTCACATGGAACCATTGTCAGTGATCTGCCCCGTAAGCTCCGCCCTCAGGGTTGCAGAGCTAGAAACGGGTGGGAGCTGGTAACCCAGCAACCAAGTACCCTAAGGGTGGGGTCTGAGCCGCCTGGCAGCCCTAACCCTCAGGGGCAGAGTGAGACCAATTTTGGCACCCTGGGTAAGTGGATAGCCACTTCAGCAGTGATTCCAGCGAGAAAGCTGGGAAACCTTCTGCTCAGCAAGTTTACAAGTTCAAAGTGCCTTTTAAGTGGGCTGAAGAGAGATTTAGGGTGTCTACCTGCTGGGGTTTGAGAAATCAGCAGCCTCCAGTCGTATCAGAACTGTGATTAACATCTCATACCCCAGAAGACCACGTGTTGCCCAGACAGTATTCAATAACATATACAAACTGCTTTGTTTTTGGTTGTGTATTTTTTTCTTTTTTTTTTGTTTGGTTGTTTTTCTTGTTTATTTTGACGTTGTTGATGTTCTTTTATTTTTTAATTTCAATCTATTCCATACAGATCCCTTTTTCTTTCTCAGTTTTTCTAGTTTAATTATAATTTCCCATTGCTGCCTTTTTTAATAAGTAGAACTTCATTTTTGGTAGTGTTTCTACCGCTATCATACCGCTATCATTTGGTTTTTCACCCAATTTTATCCCCGTAAAGTTTTCTGTTTGCTTGTTTTGGTTTGATTTATAGCATTTTTGTCTTTCCTCTCTACTTGGTGGAGGTGGGGTACTGTGTCTGATCAGGTTAGCAAAGAGCTGCTGACCTCAAGGGAACCACGCAACTGGGCACCCCCAGAAGGTGGGGTTTCTTAAGGTTGTGTCAAAGTACCCTACTGTACACCTATATTGCCCTGTCTCCCTCTTTCTGTGCCTCTCTTCTTTTTGTCAATATTCCTTATACCCACCCCTTCTCCTTTCTCTCTCTTTCTTTTTTTTCTTATCACTCGGTCCTCCTTTCTTTCATCCCTTTTTTGCTCTTCAACCTTCTCACCCTTCTGGTCCTGTAACCCTTAGTCCACAGGCACAAGAACTTAAAGAGCAAGAGGAAGTGAAAGGAAAATTAGGGCAAGGAAACAGATAAAATAAATCACTCATGAGGAAGAATCAGCAGAAAACTCCAGGCAACATGAAGAACCAGTCTAGAACAACCCCACCAAGGGACCATGAGGTAGCTACTGCAGATGATTCCACCTGTAAAGAAATGTTAGGAATGACAGAAAGGGAATTTAGAATACACATGTTGAAAACAATGAAAGAAATGATGGAAACAATGAAGGAAATTGCTAATAAAGTGGAAAATAACCAAAAGGAAATCCAAAAACAGAATCAAATAAGAGATGAACGATATGAAGAATATAAAAAGGATATAGCAGACCTGAAAGGAACTGAAATAGTCAATTAGGGAACTTAAAGATGCAATGGAAAGTATCAACAACAGGTTAGACCATGCAGAAGAAAGAATTTCAGAGGTAGAAGACAAAGTTCTTGAGATAACTCAGACAGTAAAAGAGGCAGAAAAGAAGAGAGAGAAAGCAGAACGTTCACTGTCAGAATTATGGGACTTTATGAAGCATTCCAACATACGAGTTATAGGAATTCCAGAAGGGGAAGAAGAATGCCCCAGAGGAATGGAAGCCATACTAGAGAATATTATAAAAGAAAATTTCCCAAATATCACCAAAGATTCTGACACACTGCTTTCAGAGGGATATCGGACCCCAGGTCGCCTCAACTCTAACCGAGCTTCTCCAAGACACATTGTGATGAACCTTTCCAAAGTCAAGACAAAAGAAAAGATTCTGCAAGCTGCCAGGAGTAAGCGCCAGTTGACCTACAGAAGCAAATCCATCAGAGTGACCACAGACTTCTCTAATGAAACTTTCCAAGCAAGAAGACAATGGTCATCTACCTTTAATCTACTTAAACAGAACAATTTCCAGCCCAGAATTCTGTACCCCGCTAAGCTAAGCTTAAAAATTGACGGAGAAAACAAATCATTTACGGATATACAAATATTGAGGAAATTCGCCACAACAAGACCAGCTCTACAGGAAATACTTCAACCTGTTCTGCACACTGACCACCACAATGTATCAGCAGCAAAGTAAGAACTCAGAAATCAAAGGACAGAACCTAACCTCCACACTGATGCAAAAGATAAAACTAAGCAATGGACTCTCACCAAATAAGACGAATAGAATACTACCACACTTATCAATTATCTCAATAAATGTTAATGGCTTGAATTCCCCACTGAAGAGACATAGATTGGCTGACTGGATTAAAAAACACAAGCCATCCATTTGCTGTCTGCAAGAAACACACCTGGCTTCAAAAGACAAATTAAAGCTCCGAGTCAAGGGTTGGAAGACAATTTTTCAGGCAAATGGAATTCAGAAGAAAAGAGGAGTTGCAATCTTATTTTCAGATACATGTGGATTTAAAGCAACTAAAGTCAAAAAAGACATAGATGGTCACTTTATATTGGTCAAGGGAAAAATACAACAAGAAGACATTTCAATTCTAAATATGTATGCACCCAATGTAAATGCTCCCAGATTCTTGAAACAGACCTTACTCAGTCTGAGCAATATGATATCTGATAATACCATCATAACAGGGGACTTTAACACTCCTCTTACAGAGCTGGACAGATCCTCTAAACAGAAATTAAACAAAGATATAAGAGATTTAAATGAGACCCTAGAACAACTGTGCTTGATAGACGCATATAGAACACTCCACCCCAAAGATAAAGAATATACATTCTTCTCATCACCCCATGGAACATTCTCCAAAATTGATCATATCCTGGGACACAAAACAAATATCAACAGAATCAAAAGAATTGAAATTTTACCTTGTATCTTTTCAGACCATAAGGCACTAAAGGTGGAACTCAACTCTAACAAAAATGCTCAACCCCAGCCAAAGGCATGGAAATTAAACAATCTTCTGTTGAATAACAGATGGGTGCAGGAAGAAATAAAACAGGAAATCATTAACTTCCTTGAGCATAACAACAATGAAGACACAAGCTACCAAAACCTGTGGGATACTGCAAAAGCAGTTTTGAGAGGAAAATTCATCGCTTTAGATGCCTACATTCGAAAAACAGAAAGAGAGCACATCAACAATCTCACAAGAGATCTTATGGAATTGGAAAAAGAAGAACAATCTAAGCCTAAACTCAGTAGAAGAAAAGAAATATCCAAAATCAAATCAGAGATCAATGAAATTGAAAACAAAAGAATCATTCAGAAAATTAATGAAACAAGGAGTTGGTTTTTTGAAAAAATAAATAAAATAGATAAACCATTGGCCAGACTAACTAGAAATAGAAAAGTAAAATCTCTAGTAACCTCAATCAGGAACGATAAAGGGGAAATAACAACTGATCCCACAGAGATACAAGAGATCATCTCTGAATACTACCAGAAACTCTATGCCCAGAAATTTGACAATGTCAAGGAAATGGATCAATATTTGGAATCACACCCTCTCCCTAGACTCAGCCAGGAAGAAATAGACCTCCTGAACAGACCATTTTCAAGCACTGAGATCAAAGAAACAATAAAAAAGCTTCCAAACAAAAAATGCCCTGGTCCAGATGGCTTCACTCCAGAATTCTATCAAACCTTCAAGGAAGAGCTTATTCCTGTACTGCAGAAATTATTCCAAAAAACTGAGGAAGAAGGAATCTTCCCCAACACATTCTATGAAGCAAACATCACCCTGATACCAAAACCAGGAAAAGACCCAAACAAAAAGGAGAATTTCAGACCAATCTCACTCATGAACATAGATGCAAAAATTCTCAACAAAATCCTGGCCAATAGATTACAGCTTATCATCAAAAAAGTCATTCATCATGATCGAGTAGGCTTCATCCCAGGGATGGAAGGCTGGTTTAACATGCGCAAGTCCATAAACGTTATCCACCATATTAACAGAGGCAAAAATAAAGATCACATGATCCTCTCAATAGATGCAGAAAAAGCATTTGATAAAATCCAGCATCCTTTTCTAATGAGAACACTGAAGAGTATAGGCATAGGTGGCACATTTCTAAAACTGATTGAAGCTATCTATGACAAACCCACAGCCAATATTTTACTGAATGGAGTAAAACTGAAAGGTTTTCCTCTTAGAACTGGAACCAGACAAGGTTGTCCTCTGTCACCTTTACTATTCAACATAGTGCTGGAAGTTCTAGCCAATACAATTAGGCAAGACAAGGAAATAAAGGGAATCCAAATGGGAGCAGAGGAGGTCAAACTCTCCCTCTTTGCTGATGACATGATCTTATACTTAGAGAACCCCAAAGACTCAACCACAAGACTCCTAGAAGTCATCGAAAAATACAGTAATGTTTCAGGATATAAAATCAATGTCCACAAGTCAGTTGCCTTTGTATACACCAATAACAGTCAAGATGAGAAGCTAATTAAGGACACAACTCCCTTCACCATAGTTTCAAAGAAAATGAAATACCTAGGAATATACCTAACGAAGGAGGTGAAGGACCTCTATAAAGAAAACTATGAAATCCTCAGAAAGGAAATAGCAGAGGATATTAACAAATGGAAGAACATACCATGCTCTTGAATGGGAAGAATCAACATTGTTAAAATTCTATACTTCCCAAAGCAATCTACCTATTCAATGCCATTCCTATCAAAGTACCTACATCGTACTTTCAAGATTTGGAAAAAATGATTCTGCGTTTTGTATGGAACCGGAAAAAAACCCGTATAGCTAAGGCACTTCTTAGTAATAAAAATAAAGCTGGGGGCATCAGCATACCGGATTTTAGTCTGTACTACAAAGCCATAGTGCTCAAGACAGCATGGTACTGCCACAAAAACAGAGACATAGACACTTGGAATCGAATTGAAAACCAAGAAATGAAACTAACATCTTACAACCACCTAATCTTCGATAAACCAAATAAGAACTTACCTTGGGGGAAAGACTCCCTATTCAATAAATGGTGTTGGGAGAACTGGATGTCTACATGTAAAAGACTGAAACTGGACCCACACCTTTCCCCACTCACAAAAATTGATTCAAGATGGATAAAGGACTTAAATTTAAGGCATGAAACAATAAAAATCCTCAAAGAAAGCATAGGAAAAACACTGGAAGATATTGGCCTGAGGGAAAACTTCATGAAGAAGACTGCCATGGCAATTGCAACAACAACAAAAATAAACAAATGGGACTTCATTAAACTGAAAAGCTTCTGTACAGCTAAGGAGACAATAACCAAAGCAAAGAGACAACCTACACAATGGGAAAGGATATTTGCATATTTTCAATCAGACAAAAGCTTGATAACCAGGATCTATAGAGAACTCAAATTAATCCACATGAAAAAAGCCAACAATCCCATATATCAATGGGCAAGAGACATGAGTAGAACTTTCTCTAAAGATGACAGAGGAATGGCTAACAAACACATGAAAAAATGTTCATCATCTCTATATATTAGAGAAATGCAAATCAAAACAACCCTGAGATATCATCTAACCCCAGTGAGAATGGCCCACATCACAAAATCTCAAAACTGCAGCTGCTGGCGTGGATGTGGAGAGATGGGAACACTTTTACACTGCTGGTGGGACTGCAAACTAGTACAACCTTTCTGGAAGGAAGTATGGAGAAACCTCAAAGCACTCAAGCTAGACCTCCCATTTGATCCTGCAATCCCATTACTGGGCATCTACCCAGAAGGAAAAAAATCCTTTTATCATAAGGACACTTGTACTAGACTGTTTATTGCAGCTCAATTTACAATCACCAAAATGTGGAAACAGCCTAAATGCCCACCAACCCAGGAATGGATTAACAAGCTGTGGTATATGTATACCATGGAATACTATTCAGCCATTAAAAAAATGGAGATTTCACATCCTTCATATTAACCCGGATGGAAGTGGAAGACATTATTCTTAGTAAAGCATCACAAGAATGGAGAAGCATGAATCCTATGTACTCAATCTTGATATGAGGACAATTAATGACAATTAAGGCTATGGAGGGGGAAGCAGACAGAGGGATGGAGTGAGGGGGATGGGGCTTTAGTGTGTGTCACACTTTATGGGGGCAAGACACGATTGCAAGAGGGACTTTACCTAACAATTGCAATCAGTGTAACTGGCTTATTGTATCCTCAATGAATCCCCAACAATAAAAAAAATAAAAAAAAATAGACCTGCCATTTGATCCTATAATTCCTTTACTAGGTTTATACCCAGAAGACCAAAAATCACAATATAACAAAGACATCTATACCAGAATGTTTATTGCAGCCCAATTCATAATTGCTAAGTCATGGAAGAAGCCCAAGTGCCCATCAACCCACGAATGGACTAGCAAATTGTCGTACATGTATACCATGGAATATTATGCAGCCTTAAACAAAGATGGAGACTTCACCTCTTTCATATTTTCATGGATGGAGCTGGAACATATTCTTCTTAGCAAAGTATCTCAGGAATGGAAGAAAAAGTATCCAATGTACTCAGCCCTACTATGAAGCTAATTTATAGCTTTCACATGAAGACTATAACCCAACTACAGCACAAGACTATGGGGAAAGGGCCAAGGAAGGGGAAGGAAGGGGGGAGGTTAGGGTGGAGGGAGGGTAATGGGTGGGGCCACACCTACCGTGCATCTTAGAATGGGTACAGGCGAAACTTACTAAAGGCAGAATACAAATGTCTACATATAATAACTAAGAAAATGCCATGAAGGCTACGTTGAACAGTTTGATGAGAATATTTCAGATTGTATATGAAACCAGCATATTGTACCCCTTGATTGCACTAATGTACACAGCTATGATTTAACAATAAAAAAAAGAAAAGATGTATCTGTCTAAATAATGATGACAGGTCTTTGAATAATGGACAGTTAAATTTGACAAGGACAGGCCATCAGTGATCTTGATAACAGTGATTTTTGGGGGGTGGTAGGAGCAGATGCTCCATGAAAGTTCATAGAGTTTTGAGAAGAGATCGAAGACATTAAATTTTGATGTTTCTCCAGTGGGACAAGGAAAATGGGGCAGCAGCTGGGGGGTTTCAAAGATGGAAAACACACACACACATAGAAGAAAATGTGTGTGCCAGTTTGACCTGATCTAACTATTACTGAACAATGAGTGACATGGGTGTGTGCACCTTTGGATAACTACTTTCATGAGTTTGCATTTTAAACTTGTTCTCTAATTCATTGTTCCCACCAGCATCAAGCCTACTCAGGGATCTCTCATCACAGAATCTTCCCAGGAACAATGTTATTTTCTGCTAGCCCTGTTTCTTCAATGTCTTTCACAACCAGCTTATTAAAAGTGTTGACCTCAAAAAAAAAGGAGCCGGGTGCGGTGGCTCACGCCTGCCATTCTAGCACTCTCAGAGTCTGAAAGGGGCAGATTGCTTGAGCTCAGGAGTTCAAGATTGACCTGAGCAAGAGCAAGACTCTGCCTCTACTAAAAATAGAAAAACTGGGGCTGGGCTCCATGGTTGGTACCTGTAATCCATGCACTCTGGGAGGCCAAGGGAGGCAGATTGCTTGAGCTCTGAAATTTGAGGCCATCCTGAGCAAGAGTGAGACCCTGTCTCGAAAACCCCTCCCATGTGGAGGGTGCCTGTAGTACCAGGTACTCAGGAGATTGAGGCAAAAGGATCACTTGAACCCAAGAATTTAAAGTTGCTGTGAGCTATGATGCCACAACACTGTAGCCAGAGTGACAGAGTGAGACTCTGTCTCAAAAATAAATAAGTTAAATTAAAATAGAAATAAATAAAAATAGAAAAACTACCTGGGCCTAGTGGCAGGTGCCTGTAACCCCAGCTACTCAGGAGGCCAAAGCAAGAGGATCACTCAAACCCAAGAGTTTGAGATTGCTATGAACTATGACGCCACAGCACTCTACCCAAGGTGACAGAGTGAGACTCTGTCTCAAAAAAAAAGAAAAGAAAAAAGAATTAAAATAACACAAATAATTTATTTTTATTTTTAATTTCAGCTTGGTTGTTCATTCTTCATTTGAAGTACTTTTTTTGTTGTTGTTCATTTTCTTTCTTCTTTTTTTTTAGATGTTCTTTCTCTGGCGATGCTCTGTCCCCTTGCCTCCCCAGTAGCGGGGATTACAAATGCCCACCACAACATCTGGCTAGTTTTGATGTTAGTAGAGACGGGGTCTTACTCGGGCTCACTGCTGTTACATACTGGTCTCGAACCTCTGAGCTCAGGCAATCCACCCACCTCGGCCTCCCACAGCGCTGGGACTACAGGCGTGAGCCACCACACCCGGCCCACAAATAATTTTTTTAAAAGGCATAAGGACTCTCTTTTCAGCACAAGCACAAGGCTTTGAAGGCCTTACTTCCCTTTTTAAGGAGTCCCTGTTTGCAACTCCCTCCTTAGGTTTTTCTTTTTTTTGAAATAGAGTCTTACTTTGTTGCCCTCAGTAGAGTGCTGTAGTGTCATAGCTCACAACAACTTCAAAGTCTTGGGCTCAAGCTATTCTCATGCCTCCCAAGTAGCTGGGACTAAAGGAGCCCACCACAATGCCCAGCTATTTTTAGACAGGATCTTGCTCTTGCTCAGGCTGGTTTCAAACCCTGAGCTCAGGCAATCCACTTGCCTTGGCCTCCCAGAGTGCTAGGATTACAGGTGTGAGCCACCGCACCCAGCCCCTCCTTAGGTTTTGTTTTTTATTAAATCATAGCTGTGTACATTAATGCAATCATGGGGTACAGTGTACTGGTTTTATATACAATTTGAAATATTTCCATCAAACTGGTTAACATAGCCTTCACAGCATTTTGTTACTGTGCTAAGACATTTATATTCTACACCTAGTAAATTTCACATGTACCCTTGTAATATGCACCATAGGTGTGGTCCCACCAATTACCCTCCCTCCACCCATCCTCCCCCCCCCATCCCTTTTCCCCATATTCTTGGGCTATAATTTGGTTTCATAGTAGGGCTGAGTACATTGGATGCTTTTTCTTCCATTCTTGAGATACTTTGCTAAGAAGAATATGTTCCAGCTCCATCCATGTAAACATGAAAGAGGTAAAATCTCCATCTTTTTTTAAGACTGCATAATATTCCATGGTGTACATATACCACAATTTATTAATCCATTCGTGGGTAGATGGGCACTTGGGCTTCTTCCATGACTTAATAATTATGAATTGGGCTGCAATAAACATTCTGGAACAAATCACTTTGTTATAACGTGATTTTTGGTCTTCTGGATATATACCTAGTAGAGGAATTGTAGGATGAATGGCAGGTCTATTCTTAGAACCCTAAGTGTTCTCCAAACTCCTCCTTAGGTTTTGCATAGCCTTCGAAGTCTGGCCTTTGACCCTGTTAAACAGTGACCTTAGGTTATCTGAAGTTAGCCTGCTGCTGCTTCTCTGCCTTCAATCATGTGTACCTCTCAAAGACACCAAAATGATTGGCCTTGTGATGAGGTGGCAGCTTATGGGTAAGGTTTCTTATACGCGCTTCCCAAATTTACTGCAATGCTGTTAGCAAATGTCTATAATTTTAAAAAGACTCACATCTTTTTCCTTAATGGTGTGTCCAACCTGTGGCCTGCGGGCCACATACAGAGTATGTGAGGACTTTTTTGCTTATCTGTGGTGGCAGATATCATGAAAATTATGCATGAACTATTTTTTTTTTGGCTCATCAGTTTTCGTTAGTGTTTGTGTATTTATTGTGCAGCCCAAGACAACTCTTCTTCCAATGTGTGGCAGAAAGGAAAAGGGTTGCACACCCCTGCTAGAACTTTCTTCATTGGCTACTATTTATATTTCTCCTTTAGATATCCCATAAACTCAAGTTTTACCTTGTACATTTATTTTTATTTGTTTATATATTATAGACAGAGTCTCACTCTGTCACCCTGGATAGAGTGCTATGGCATCCTAGCTCACAGCAACCTCAAACTCTTGAGTTCAAGTGATTCTCTTGCGGGCAGTGCCTGTGGCTCAAAGGAGTAAGGCACCAGCCCCATATGCCGGAGGTGGTGGGTTCAAACCCAGCCCCTGCCAAAAACTGCAAAAAAAAAAAAAAAAAAAGGTGATTCTCTTGCTTCAGCCTCCCAAGTAGCTGGGACAACAGGTGCCCACCAGAATGCCAGGCTATTTTTAGAGATGGGGGGTCTCACTCTGGCTCAGGCTGGTCTTGAACCTGTGAGCTCAGGCAATCCACCCACCTCGGCCTCCCAGAGTGTTAGGATTACAGGCATGAGCCACCTCACCTGGGCCTTTATCTTGTACATTTAAAATATGTTTTACCTTTCTTCATTGTGCCCTAGCTTTCCTCCCATTCCATAACCTCTCCTACTGTGTTCTTGTCCTTCAAAGACCCAAGATATTTAAGGCTGGCCTAGTTTATATATAGTCCCATGTCATCAGGTCCATGACTGTCTGGACAAGCCATTTGCACAAAAGTGTACTCGTAACCATAACCTCTCCACTAGCTACAAGGGCTGCCTACACAGTTCTCCTGGTAAGATTCCTTAGGGCATCTAAAACTTAGCAGTTCCTAAACTTCACCATCATTTCCTATACTCCACAAGGTAGCATCCACTAGTCACTCATGCTAGAAAAAGGGAAGTTGTCCCTCTCCTTCAATCCCTACATGAAAACATCTCCAAGTTCTGTTAAATTTTCCTCCAAGGTATATTGCAAGATCAGTCCTCTCTCTCACCAGCACTTTGCTTAACTCAGCTCCCTTCTTCTCTAACCTGGACACCTGCACAGCTTCCTAACTGGTATCCCTTCTTCTATTCTTGCCCCATACCAAATCCGTTCTTCATATGATGGCCAGTCTATCCTAAGATCTAAATCTTGGCCCAGCCGGTTGAGGTGGCTCATGCCTATAATCCTAGCACTCTGGGAGACTGAGGCGAGTGGATTGCCTGAGTTCACAGGTTTGAGACCAGCCTGAGCCACAGTGAGACCCCATCTCTAAAAATGGCCGAGTGTTGTGGTGGACGCCTGTAGTCCCAGCTACTTGGGAGGCTGAAGCAAGAGAATTGCTTGAGCCCAAGAATTTGAGATTGCTGTGAGCTATGATACCATGGCACTTTACCAAGGGTGACAAAGTGAGACTCTGTCTCCAAAAAATAAATTAATTAATTAAATAAATAAAAAATATAATAAATAAATAAAACATATAAAATATAAAATATTTATATTTATAAAAATATAAGTAAAATATAATATAAAAATAAATAAATAAAATAAAAAATATATATTTACATATATAAATCTTGGCCCCATGAGGTGGGTCACACCTGTAATCCTGGAATTTTGGGAGGCCAAAGCAGGAGGATCACTTGAGCTCAGGAGTTCGAGACCAGCCTGAACAAGAGTGAGACCCCAACTCTACTAAAAATAGAAAAAAAATAGCTGGGCTTGGTGGTGGACACCTGTAGTCCCAGCTATTGGGGAGGCTGACACAGGAGGATCACTTGAGCCTAGGAATTTGAGGTTGCTGTGAGCTATGACTGACAACACCACTGTACTCTTGCTGGGTGACAGAGCAAGAACCTGTCTCAAAAAAAAAAAAAAATCTAAATTGCATCCTGTCACAAGCCCAGGGACTCCCACACTCCACGGGAACTGTTGTCAGGAACTGTTGTCGGGAACTGTGAGACCTGCCTCTGAAGAATTTTGGAGAGCTGTGGAATCCCACATGGGTGGGGTCTGAGTGCTGAGCAGGTAATCAGGCAATCGCCAGGAACAATTAAGCTCAGAAACAGGTCTAAGCCTGGGAACCAGAGAGAGGTTAACAGATGTTTTGTCCGGCCCCTAAATTCACAGCGCCACCTGGTGTCTATGCAGTGTATTGCAACATAAATATATTCCTACTGAAGTTGAATCTCTACATCATATGTATGAATATACTTACATACATACAAGTATATATATATACACATAATTTTTTTGTTTTTATTCTTTCTTGTACTTGTCGTTAATTTTTTTTCTCCCTCTATTGGTTGCTGAAGTTGCTTACATCAGGCTATTTGAGCTTTTTAAATTTGTTTCTATGTGTTTTGTTTTTGCTAAGTTGTTTGGTTGGTTCTTTTCCTAACTTCCATTTTTACATTCAACAAGAGCAAGAGCTCCTATATTTTTTGGCTACAAAATTTTAGCTTAATTTATTCTCCCTCCCTATTTCACTCCTCTGCATTCTCTTGGTTGATAGACTCTTTTGCTTTTATCATCACTCCCACATAATGTGCTTTTGCATCAGCCAAGATATCACCCCTCTTTTTGTTCTTTCTTCTTTGTTTGTTGTCTTTTTTCTTTCTTTATTCATCTTCCCTCCCTCACCTTTATTTGATTCGATGGTATGTTTAATTTCCTTTATCTAATCTTATTCTAATATTTTTTCCCTTTTTTTTTCCTCTCTCTTTTTCTTCTTTTACCCCCTTTTCTTTGCTGAGGGCAGGTGTGACACAGCTGTGGTCTGGCAAGTAGACTGCAGCAGTAGTCTGGCTCAAGGAAGCCAGGAGAACTGTTGGTCCCAGGGATAAAGTATTAGGAAGACCATGCTACAGAGTCTCACTCTGTCACCCTTAGTAGAGTGCCATGACGTTACAGCTCACAGCAACCTCCAACTCTTGGACTTAAGCAATTCTCTTGCCTCAGCCTCCCAATTAGCTGGTACTATAGGCAGCCACCACAACGCCTGGCTATTTTTTGGTTGTAGTTGTCATTGTTGTTTAGCTGGCCTGGGCTGACTTTGAACCCTCCAGCCTGCGTGTATGTGGTCAGCGCCTTACCCACTGAACTATGGGTGCCATTGCAGAACTTTTTTTTTTATCTTTACTCAATTTTTCCTTCTTGTCTTTCATTTTTGCTCTTTTTCTTCTCTTCCTATTTTTGGCAGAGGAGGAGTCTGGCTGTGTTCAGGCTAGTAAGGAGTGCCTGATTTAGAAGAACCTGCCCAGCTCAGCTCCTCAAAATCCTTGAGCTATAGATGGGGCCTTAGCATCATGCTGAATAATAACATTTCTTCTATCACTCTCATCCTCCCTTCCTGTCCTCCTTCTCCCCTGTTCTTCAATTTTTCTTCTGTTATTTCCCCTTTTCTTTCTTTATTTTTCTTTTCTCTTACTCTTTCCCTCTTTTTTCATTTTTTTCCTTTCCTCCTGCTTCTTCTTGCTTGCTCCAATACTTCTCCACCTGCTGACCCCATACCAAGAAGCCTCTTAATCTCCTAAACTCTGAGACAAGGTAACTTGAAGCAAAGGAGGAAGTGAGAAGGAAAAAGGAGCACAAGGAAGTGAACGAAAAGAAAGCACAAATAAGGAGGAACCAAATGAAAAATTCAGGCACCATGAAAGACCATAATAGAGCAACTCCTCCAAGGGACCATGAGGCAGTTAGACCACCAGTCTCATAGAGGAAAAAAAAAAGAAAGAAAGAAAAGAAGAAAAGAAAACTTCCCAAGTTGTACACCATGGGGGGGAAGGAAAAGCAGAGAGAGGGAAGCAGGGAGAGGGGTGGGGCCTTGGTGTGTGCCAAACCTTCTGGGGTAAGACATGATTGCAGGAGGGATTTTACCGAACAAATGTAATCAGTGTAACCTGGCTTATCGTACCCTCAATGAATCCCCAACAATAAAAAAAAAAAAATCCAAAACAAACATACAAAAAAATCCCGATACACTCCTTTCAGATGGACATTGAACCCCGCATCATCTCAACTCTAACAGAACCTCTCCAAGACACATTGTAATGAACCCGTTCAAAGTCAAAACAAAGGAAAAATTCTGCAAGCACCTAGGAGCAAGTGTCAACTGACCTAGAAGGCCAGAGCCATTAGGATAACAGCAGACTTCTCACCTGAAACATTCCCAGCCAGAAGAGCATGATGATCCTCCTCACCACTCTTTTTTTTTTTTTTTAATTGAGACAAAGTCTCACTTTGTCACCCTCAGTAGAGTGCTGTGGCGTCATAGCTCACAGAAACCTCCAACTCTTGGGCTCAAGCGATTCTCTTGCCTCAACCTCCCTAGTAGTTGGGACTACAGGTGACTGCCACAACACCTGGCTATTTTTTTTTTGTTTGTTTGTTTGTTTAGCAGGGCTGGGCTGGGTTTGAACCCACCAGCCCCAGACCATGTGTCCGGCACCCTAACCACTGATATGGGCACCCAGCCCACCTTCAACACTCTTAAACAAAACATGTTTCAGCCACCTTAGTTTCTGCTAAACTAAGCTTCAAAATTGATGGAGAAATAAAAAATTTTTTTTTTAGAGACAGAGTCTCACTTTGTTGCCCTTGGTAGAGTGCCGTGGCGTCACAACTCACAGCAACCTCCAGCTCTTGGACTTAGGCAATTCTCTTGCCTCAGCCTTCTGAGTAGCTGGGACCATAGGCACCCACCACAATACCTGGCTATTTTTTGTTGCAGTTTGGCCGGGGCTGGGTTTGAACCTGCCTGCCTTGGTATATGGGGCTGGTGCCCTACCCACTGAGCCACAGGCACTGCCCAAGAAATAAAAACTTTTTCAGATATACAAGCACTGAGGAAATTTGCCACAACAAGACCAGCTCTACAGGAAATACTTAGACCTATTCTCAACACTGAACGCCACAATGGATCGCCACCAAAGCGAACACCAAGCAGCTAAAGGCCAAAACGTAATCTCTACAATGGTGCAAAGGATAAAAATACAAAACAGATTTTCTCATAACAAGATGAATAAAATTCTACCATACTTATCAATTATGTCAATAAATGTCAATGGATTGAATTCCCCACTGAAGAGGCATAGGCTGGCTAATTGGATAAAAAAACCACAAGCCATCCATATGCTGTCTATAGGAGACACACATAGCCTTGAAAGACAAATCAAGACTCAGGGTCAAGGGATGGAAAACAGTATTTTAAGCAAATGGGAATCAGAAGAAAGGAGGGGTGGCAATCTTATTCTCAGATACAAGTAGATTCAAAGCAACTAAAGTTAAGAAAAACAAAGATGGACATTTCATATTGGTCAAAGGAACCATACACCAAGAAGACATTTTAATCTTAAATGTTTATGCACCTAACCTAAATGCTCCCAGATTTATGAAACAGACCTTGAGGGGTCTGAGCAATATGTTAGTCTATAACACCATAATAGCCAGGGATTGCAACACCCCTCAGATGGAACTGGACAGATCTTCTAAACAGAAGCTAAAAAAAGATACAAAGGACTTAAATGTGACCCTAGAACAAATGGGAATAATAGACATTTACAGAACATACCATCCCAAAGCAAAAGAATATACATTTTTCTCGGGCGGCGCCTGTGGCTCAGTGAGTAGGGCGCCGGCCCCATATGCCGAGGGTGGCGGGTTCAAGCCCAGCCCCGGCCAAACTGCAACCAAAAAATAGCCGGGCGTTGTGGCGGGCGCCTGTAGTCCCAGCTGCTCGGGAGGCTGAGGCAAGAGAATCGCGTAAGCCCAAGGGTTAAGAGGTTGCTGTGAGCCGTGTGACGCCACGGCACTCTACCCGAGGGCGGTACAGTGAGACTCTGTCTCTACAAAAAAAAAAAAAAAAAAAAAGAATATACATTTTTCTCATCAGTCTATGGCACATACTCCAAAATATATCACATCCTAGGATACAAATCAAACCTGAGCAAAATTAAAGGAATAGAAATTAAACCTTGTCTCTTGTCAAACCACAAGGCTATAAAGGTGGAACTCAACTCCAACAAAAACATTCATCCCCACACAAAGGCATGGAAATTAAACAACCTTATGCTGAATGATAATTGGGTTCAGGAAGAGATAAAAGAGGAAATAGTTAAATTCCTCGAACATAACAACAATGAAGACACAAGTTACCAAAACCTGTGGAATACAGCTAAAGCAGTCCTGAGAGGAAAATTTATTGCATTAGATGCCCATATTCAAAAAAAAGAGTGCATCAACAATCTCACAAACCATCTCATGGAATTGGAAAAAGAAGAACAATCTAATTCTAAACCCAGCTGAAGAAAAGAAATAACCAAAATTAAATCAGAGATTAATAAAATTGAAAAGAAAAAAATCATTCAGAAAATTAACGAAACAAAAAGTTGGTTCTTTGAAAAAATAAACAAAATAGATAAACCTTTGGCCAGACTAAAAACAAGAAAGTAAAATTTCTAGTAACCTCAATCAGAAATGGTAAAGGAGAAATAACAATAGATGCCACAGAGATACAAGAGATCATCTCTGAATACTTCAAGAAACTCTATGCCCAGAAATTTGACAATGTGGAAAAATGGATCAATACTTGGAATCACACCTCTCCCTAGACTTAACCATGAAGAGATAGATTTCCTGAATAGACCAATTTCAAGCACTGAGATCAAACAAACTATAAAAAATCTCCCAGCAAAAAAATGCCCTGGTCTAGATGGCTTCACACCAGAATTCTATAAAACCTTCAAAGAGACTTATACCTATACTACAGAAGCTATTCCAAAAAATTGAGGAGGAAGGAATCTTCCCCAAAATTTTCTACGAAGCAAACATCACCCCGATACCAAAACCAGGAAAAGATCCAACTAAAAAGGAGAACTTCAGACCAATCTCACTAATGAATATAGATACAAAAATTCTCAATAAAATCCTAGCCAATAGGGCTGCACTTGTGGTTCAGTGGGTAGGGCACCAGCCCCATATACCGAGGGTGGCGGGTTCAAACCCGCCCCAGCCAAACTGCAACAACAAAAAACAGCCAGGTGTTGTGGTGGGTGCCTGTAGTCCCAGCTACTCAGGAGGCTGAGGCAAGAGAATTGCCTAAGCCCAGGAGTTGGAGGTTGCTGTGAGCTGTGATTCCATAGCACTCTACTGAGGGTGATAGTGAGACTGTCTCTTAAAAAAAAAAATCCTGGGGCGGCACCTGTGGCTCAGTCGGTAAGGCGCCGGCCCCATATACCTAGGGTGGCGGGTTCAAACCCAGCCCCGGCCAAACTGCAACCAAAAAATAGCCGGGCGTTGTGGCGGGCGCCCGTAGTCCCAGCTACCCGGGAGGCTGAGGCAAGAGAATCGCTTAAGCCCAGGAGTTGGAGGTTGCTGTGAGCTGTGTGAGGCCACAGCACTCTACCGAGGGCCATAAAGTGAGACTCTGTCTCTACAAAAAAAAAAAAATCCTGGGCGGCACCTGTGGCTCAGTCGGTAAGGCGTCGGCCCCATATACCGAGGGTGGCGGGTTCAAACCCGGCCCCGGCTGAACTGCAACAAAAAAATAGCCGAGCATTGTGGCGGGCGCCTGTAGTCCCAGCTGCTTGGGAGGCTGAAGCAAGAGAATTGCTTAAGCCCAGGAGTTGGAGGTTGCTGTGAGCTGTGTGATGCCACGGCACTCTACCCAGGGCCATAAAGTGAGACTCTGTCTGTACAAAAAAAAAAAAAAAATCCTTGAAGAATGGGGGGGAAAACACATGAATGTATCGGCCTGGGAAAAGACTTTATGAAGAAGACTTCAGTAGCAATTGCAACAGCAGCAAAAATAAACAAATGGAACTTAATTAAACTGAATAGCTTCTGCAAAGCTAAGGAGACAACTAAAGTAAATAGACAGTCATCAGAATGGGAAAGGATATTTGCATATTATGAATCGGACAAAAGATTGATAACTAGGATCTACAGAGAACTCAAATTAAGCAACATAAAAAGAGCCAACAATCCCTTATATCAATGGGCAATAGAGATGAATAGAACCTTCTCTAAAAGAAGAAAGACGAATGGCTAACAAACATGAAAAAATGCTTATCGTCCCTAATTATCAGAGAAATGCAAATCAAAACCACCCTGAGCTAACACCTAAACCCAGTGAGAATGGCTCATATCACAAAGTCTCAAAGCTGCAGATGCTTCTGTGGATGTGGAGAGAAGGGAACACTTTTACACTGCTGGTAGGACTGCAAACTAATATAACCTTTTTGGAAGGAAGTATGGAGAATCCTCAAAGAACTCAAACTAGACCTCCCATTTGATCCTGCAATCCTATTACTGGGCATCTACCCAGAAGAAAAAAAATCCTTTTATCACAAGGACATTTGTACTAGACTGTTTTATCACAGCTCAATTAACAATTGCCAAAATATGGGTACAACCTAAATGCCCACCAATCCAGGAATGGATTAACAAGCTGTGGTATATGTATACCATGGAATATTATTCAGCCACTAAAAAAGATGGAGATGGCTCAGTACCTGTGGATCAAGCGGCTAAAATGCCAGCCACATACACCTGAGCTGGCGGGTTCAAATCCAGCCTGGGCCCACAAAACAACAATTATGGCTGCAACCAAAAAATAGGTGGGTGTTGTGACAGGTGTATGTAATCCCAGCTACTTGGGAGGTGGAGGCAGGAGAATCGCTTGAGCCCAGGAGTTGGAGGTTGCTGTGAGCTGTGATTCTATAGCACTCTACCCAGGGTGACAGCTTGAGGCTCTGTCTCAAAAAAAAAAAAAAAAAAGATGGAGACTATACATCTTTTGTACTAACTTGAATG
This sequence comes from Nycticebus coucang, assembly GCF_027406575.1. Classification (NCBI taxonomy): domain Eukaryota; kingdom Metazoa; phylum Chordata; class Mammalia; order Primates; family Lorisidae; genus Nycticebus; species Nycticebus coucang. The sequence goes on from NC_069804.1 coordinate 133,942,286, forward strand.
GAGGTGGAACAAATTATTCCAGGTAAAGCATCACAAGAATGGAGAAGCAAGAATCCAATGTACTCAATTTTGATATAAGGACAATTAATGACCTACTAGTACATGGTGGGGTGGGTGAATGGGGGAGTGTAGGGAAGGAAGGAGGGAAGGGGATGGGGGTCACAGTGTTTGGCACATCTCCTGGGGGAGGAACACATTTATAAGAGGCACTTTGCCTGACAAACGCAATTAGTGTAACCTTGACCTTTGTACTATGAATCCCCAACAATAAATAAATAAGTAGCAATTGTCTGTTTCCTTTTCTGAATGTATTTATGTTCATTCATTCTTTATAAGGTTTTTGTTTCTAGTTCCTTATCTTAAACATTGTTATTGTTATTAAATTTTAAGCCTTTTTAATTTTGTGAAGGCAAAAAAATGGAAACCTAACAAACACATGTACATGTAAAAATAAAAATAAATAAAGAAATAAATTGCATCCTGTCAATGCCCTGTTGAAAATTCTCAGTGCCTCCTCTTGACTCCTAAAGTTCAAGCTCTTTAGTATGTATTACATGTGAGTTACCAGAAAATTTATCAGACCCTTTCACTTTCAACAGGAGATATATTTGAAAGAAAAGCAGGTCAGGCCGGGTGACTCAGGGCTGTAATCTTGGCATTCTGGGAGGCTGAGACTGGGTAGATTGCTGGAGGTTAGGAGTTCAAGACCGCCTGAGCAACAGCAAGATCTTATCTCTAAAAACCAGCCAGGCGTTGTGGTAGGCGCCTATAGTCCAGCTACCGTGGAGGATGAAACAAGAGAATCACTTGAGTCAGGAGTTTGAGGTTGTTGTGAGCCACGATGTCACCCACTCTACCGAGGGTGACAAAATAAGACTGTCTCAAAAAAAAGTGAAAAACGGTACTAGTAGTACAGTAGGACAACAGGCACGTGGTCACCCCTACCTGTACAGTCCTTCATGATCTCGTCTCCTCAGTCCCATCCATCATCACAGCGCTCCATCCTTCCAACTCCAGTGTGTGTATATGCACGCGCCCATGCAGGCACACACGTACCCTAGCTACTTCCTTTTATGTGTCTGGTAAGAACGTGCTATTCTGTCTGCCTGAAACACTTGTCTCCTCACACCCTCTTCGACCAACTTTTTTTTTTTTTTGAGACAATCTCACTATGTCACCCTGGGTAGAGTGCCGTTGTGTCACAGCTCACAGCAACCTCAAACTCTTGGGCTTAAGCAATTCTCTTGCCTCAGCCTCTCAAGTAAGGAGGACTACAGGCGTCGGCGACAACGCCTGTCTATTTTTCCTTTTTTTTTTTTGAGACAAAGTCTCGCTATGTCACCAAAGTCTCACTATGTCACCCTCGATAGAGTGCTGTCGCGTCACAGCTCACAGCAACTTCAAACTCTTAAGCGATTCTCTTGCCTAAGCCTCCCAAGTAGCTGGGACTACAGGCGCCCGCCATAGCATCCGGCTACCTTTGACCAACTTCTAATCAACTACTTCAAGAGTCAAAATTATTTTTCCCGGGGAAGTGTTTCCTGACCCCCAACATTGGCTTAGGCGCCCTCTCCTGTGCTCCCATTGCGCCTTGTTCTTCCCTCACCCTAGCCCTTGTCACACCAAATCGTCTCCATTTCCTGTCTGTCTATCCCCTAGACCTAACGCATTTCTGGGTGGAGGACCACGTGGGGTCTGCCGCCGCATTCCTACCGTCCAGCTCAGGGCTTGGTGGGTGAAATCTCACATCCACTTCGGGAGTGTGCACATTCCTGTCTGCTGAATACGTGTGAACTGGGCACCGCGATGTCACCCACACAGGACAAGATGGGACCTGGAGGACCCGCGGGTGCTTAGGTAGACATGGTGTTCCCCAGGGGTCCCCTCCCTGTAGCCCCTGCTCAGCTCCCCCTAGTGGCAGCTGAACAGCAGTGACAGGCCCGTGAGCCAGGTGCTGGGGCCGCAGAAGGGCAGTGAGCGCGCGGAGGGGCGTGTCCTCAGCCTCTAGGCAGCTCCAAGCAGCCAGGGGAAAGCCCGCCAGGCAGCCCTGCCCTCACCGCTCTCTCTCCTGCCTCGCAGCAGCCTCTCGCTTACCAGAGTCCCCATCCATTGTACCATCGCGGGCCTTACCCCAAGAACTTGGTGGGTGATGATTACAATTGGCAGCATGGCTAAGGTCGCTTACGTGCTGGAGGTGGATAACCTCTGCTGTGTGGATCGCTCAGGCAAAGTGAACGGCCCTGGCTGGCCTCTTTTGTTTGGTTTCCATACCCCGAATCAGAGCTGTACAATGTGAGATCGTGGCAACTGAACAGGTGAAATAAGAACCCAGGCTGGGCGCGGTGGCTCACGCCTGTAATGTTTAGCACTCTGGGAGGCTGAGGCGGGTGGATTGCCTGAGCTCACAGGTTACAGACCAGCCTGAGCAAACTGAGACCCCCGTCTCTAAAAATAACCGGGCGTTGTGGCCGGTGCCCGTAGTCCCAGCTACTGGGGAGGCTGAGGCAAGAGAATCGCTTGACCTGAGAGTTTGAGGTTGGTGTGAGCTATGAAGCCACAGCACTCTACCCAGGGCGACAAAGTGAGACAATGTCTCAAAAAAAAAAAAAAAAGAAAGAAAAGAAAAGAAAAAGAAAGAAAGAAAGAAAAAGAAAAAAAGAAATGCTTATTATCTACAGCAGCCAAGATATGTAAACAACCCAAGTGTCCCCCCAAGGAGGAGTGAATAAAGACAACTGGGTATATATGTATACAATAAAATATTCTTCTGCCTTAAAAAAGGAGATCCTGGCCAGGCATGGTGGCTCGTGCCTGTAATCCCAGCACTCAGGGAGGTCAAGGTGGGAGGATGCCTTGAGCTCAGGAGTTCAAGACCAGCCTGAGCAAGGATGAGACTGGTCTCTACGAAAAATAGAAAAATTAGGTGGTGCCCGTAGCTCAGTGGGTAGGGCATCCACCACCGAGGCTGGCGGATTGGAACCCAGCCCAGGCCTACTAAAACAATGACAACTGAAACAAAAAATAGCCAGGCGTTGTGGCAGGTGACTATAGTCCCAGCTACTTGGGAGGCTGAGGCAAGAGAATCACTTAAGACCAAGCGTTTGAGGTTGCTGTGAGCTGTGATGCCACAGCACTCTACCCAGGGTGACAGCTTGAGATTCTGTCTCAAAAAAATAAATAGATAAAAAATAAAAATAGAGGGCAGTGCCTGTGGCTCAGTGGGCAGGGCACCGGCCCCATATAGCGAGGGTGGCGGGTTTAAACCCAGACCTGGCCAAACTGCAACAACAAAATAGCCAGGTATTGTGGCCGGCGCCTGTAGTCCCAGCTACTTGGGAGGCTGAGGCAAGGGAATCGCCTAAGCCCAGGAGTTAGAGTTTCTGTCAGTTGTGTAATGCCACGACACTCTACCATGGGTGATAAAGTGAAACTCTGTCTCTAAAAATATAAATAAATAAAATAAAAATAAAAATAGAAAAATGAGCCAGGCGAAGTGGTGGGCACCTGTCATCCCACCTACTCAAGAGGCTAAGGCAGGAGGATTTCCTGAACCCTGGAGTTTGAGGTTTCTGTGAGCTAGGCTGATGCCACTGCACTCTAACCTGATGCAACAGGTGTCTCAAAAAAAAAAAAAAAAAGCGGGGGGAAGATTCTTTGGTTTGCCAAAACATTCGGTGGACCAGAGGACATTATGGTAAGTGAAGTAAGCCAGACACAGAAAAATTTTGCATGATCTCACATATATGTGGAATCTTTAACCAAAAAAAGGTCAAATATACAATGACAGAAAATGAAACAGCTGCCAGGAGTAAGCGGGAGGGTGAGGGGTAGGAAATGGGGAGATGTAGGCTAAAGGATACAAAGCAGCAGATATCGGGATGAGTAAGTCTAGAGATCTAGTGTATGACATTAGTCTTACATTGTGCAGGCAGTAGGCAGTCCCAGGTTAAACAAGATAGGTTCTGTAGGTTTGTTCTTAAGTTGGATTTGTATGTAAGTTGGAACAGGTACATATACCTATTATCTGTAACAGCCTTCATTCCCAAGTGCAAGTCGTACATCAGTTGGATGTTTGTAACCTGGGGACTGCCTGTTATAGCCTCTGTTCCTAAGTGTAAGTTGTATGTAAGTAGGGTGTTTATAACTTGGATACTGCCTATATTAGAGATTTTTGTTAAGTAGATTTTAGCTGCTTGTCACCAAGAAAAGTAACCGTGTAAAAAAAAAAAGTAACTGTGTGAAATGACAGATAGGCTTATTTGACTAATCATTTCACTATCTACATGTACCCTATAATGTCGTGCTGTAAACCTCAAATACACACAATAATTTTTTTTAAACTTGATAAATTCAGGTGTGGTGGTGCATGCCTGTAATCCCTTTTACTCAGGAGGCTGAGGTAAGAGGATCCCCTGAACCCAGGAGTTCAAGTCCAGCCTAGGCAAGACCCTCATCTCAAAAAAACAAAAATAAAACCAAAACCCCAAAACTTTACGGTAACAGTTTTGGTGAGTTATAAACAGTAGTCAAGTAAAAGTTATAAAAATCAAACAAACAAGGAATGCTTCAACCCAGATTCTTTGGAGCATTTAGCTTTATGTGCAGGAATTAGGAGCAGAACGTGCTATATTCTTAAAACAAGAAAAACAGTCTCCGACTGGCAAAAAAAGATCAGCAAGAGAAAAATAGGCTTCCAAACATAGCGGCAACAAAGCAGAGGGGTAATCTCTGGCTGTAGCACCCTTGCCTTTAAAGCACTTGTAACAAGATGGAAGCCACTTGTTAAAAGCAGCAGGTCCAGGAGCTAGTGAATGGTTGTAAGAGGCAGCATACCAGAGTGTTTGTTTTTAAGTAATCATTTGCAAGAGGCCAAGCCAGCAGTTGGGAAAAGGCACGATTGGTCAGTTTTTGGCCCAGGAATGAAGCACTTAATTGGTCAGTCCATGGCCCAGGAATGAGGCATGAATTAGTGTGTACCTGCCCCAAGGTTGTTAATTCCAACCCTCCCTTATCCCATTCACAGCTCTGAGAAGACAGTAGAGATGAACCTGGTAAGTTATTAACAGGGGGCTTTGGCATCCCCAAAGAGGACTCCAAAGACACATGGCCCTCCTATACCCAAACTTCTTTTGGTCCTAAAGGCCTTGTCCATGGGCAATTAAAGTAGATCCCTTGCAAAAGCAAGGCCTGGGTTCAGAGCCCCATGAAGCCAATCAGCTAAAGCATCTGTCTAAAGACTGAAGGTACAAACTAAAGCAAAGGTAGGTGGCTGGCTCCACTTACCATTAGGCTGTTTTTCACACATAGACCATTTACTTTCTCAACATCTCTAGCGTAAGTGGTCGGCCCAGGAGCAGTACTGCTAAGCTTTCTTCCTTCCTTTATTTTGTGAGGAAGGTGCTACCAATAGCTAGATTCCCTTCTGGATGCCTCTTCCTCCCCCACAACTGAGAGCTAACAATTGAGATGGTAGAAGGGCACAGCAATAGGAGAAACCATGTTTTGGGGGATTTCAGGTGTTTTATGATTTGAATAACCCTGTTGTTAATGCTATTAATGGAGAAATTACCATTTTCAGCAGTAAACACTTGCTGTCCAGATCTGGAAAGGAGATCAGGAGTAGCAGCCTCAGCTCGAGATGAAACATGTCTTCATTCAGAGATTAGGTCTGGGAGTTGTCGAGCTTAGCTTTGGTACGGGTGATCTCATTTTCTCTGATTCTGAGGGTGGGGGGAGGTGAGAGGATGTGAAATAGACTAGGATGATGCCTTCTGCTCAGGGGCCATCACATACCATCACAGGCTCAGTTTCCTGTCAAAATGTGCTCGCAACATCACCCCGCTTTGGTGCTGCTTCCTCCTACCAGGATGCCCGACCAGGTCTGTTCTCACTACTGTTCCCCACAGTTAAGAACAGCTCTGCAGGTTCGGCACCTGTAGCTCAGAGGGTAGGGTGCCAGCCAGAGCCGGCGGGTTCAAATCCAAACAACGACAACAACAACCAAAAAATAGCTGGGCGTTGTGGCAGGCACCTGTAGTCCCAGCTACTCGGGAGGCTGAGGCAAGCGAATGGCTTAAGCCCAAGAGTTTGAGGTTGTTGTGAGCTGTGACACTACAGCACTCTACCAAGGGTGACATAATGAGACTGTCTCAAAAAAAAAAAAAAAGCCCTCAATGAATCCCCAACAATAATAAAAAAAAAAAAGAATGGCTCTGCCACCCAAGACACTTGGGTTTCTCCCACTATAGAAAAAACAATGTCGGCTCGGCGCCTGTGGCTCAAGCGCCTAAGGCGCCAGCCACATATACCTGAGCTGGTGGGTCCGAATCCAGCTTGGGCCTGCCAAACAACAATGACAGCTGCAACCAAAAAATAGCCTGGCATTGTGGCGGGCACCTGTAGTCCCAGCTACTTGGGAGGCGGAAGCAGGAGACTCACTTGAGCCCAGGAGTTGGAGGTTGCTGTGAGCTGTGATGCCACAGCACTCTACCCAGGGCAACAGCTTGAGACTCTGTCTCAAAAAGAAAAAACAATGTCAAAAAAAAGAAAAAAGAAAAAACAATGTCAGGCCGGGTGTGGTGCCTCATGCCTGTAATCCTAGCACTCTGGGAGGCCGAAGAGGGTGGATTGCCTGAGCTCACTGGTTCCAGACCAACCAGAGCAAGAGCGAGACCTCGTCTCTTAAAAAAAAAAAAAAATAGCCAGACAATGTGGTGGGTGCCTATAGTCCCAGCTACTCAGGAGCCTGAGACAAGAGAATCGCCGGAGCCCAAGAGTCTGAGGTTGCTTTGAGCTATGATGCCATAGCATTCTGCTGGGGTGAAAAAGTGAGACTCTGTCTCAAAAAAAAGAAAGAAAGAAAAGAAAAAACAATGTTGGCTCGGTGGGTAGGGCACCGGCCACATATACCACGGAGGTTTGCAGGTTCAACCCCGGCTGGGGCCAGCTAAACAATGACAATTACAACCAAAAAACAGCTGGGTGTTGTGGTGGGCGCCTGTAGTCCCAGCTACTCGGGAGACTGAGGCAAGAGAATCGCTTAAGCCCAAGAGTTTGAGGTTGCTGTGAGCTGTGATGCCACAGTACTCTACTGAGGGCGACATAATGACTCTGTACCCCCTCCTCCCCGCAAAAGAAAGGAAAAACAATATCCTTGGAGGTGTTTTTGTGCCACTTCACTGAGTGTCACAGAAAACTGAAAATTGGCCTCCCCCCCAGCACTGAGGGTTTTTGAATGACCTCAAAATCTCATTCTAGGAAACGGATTACCCAAAGGAGGCCACAGTAGAGGTCCTGTGTCAAAATATTCTGAACCAAAGAGCTCTGACCAACTGATCCAATACTGCAGGAAACAGCAAGTGAAGGCACTGGCGTACAGTGTCAGCTCCTCCCAGAGCAGATTTGAGATGAAAGAGAACCAGAGGGTCAGAGGCACAGGCTTTATAGCTTACTTTAGTCCTTCTTGAATCATCTTTATCAACAGGCTAATTATAGACATCCCAATATCTAACCAAGGCAACAACAAACTAAAATAGACCCAGGCTTCAACAAGGAAGTACTCTTCCCCAAGCTCTGGAGGTATGTAGTTTCCTAAAGAGTACCCTTACTTGATGATACATCAAGAAACTCACTTAAAGCAGGTGCGGTGGCTGGGCTGTGCCTGTGGCTCAGTGAGTAGGGCGCCAGCCCCATATACCGATGGTGGTGGGTTTGAACCTGGCTCCAGCCAAACTGCAACAGAAAAATAGCCAGGAATTGTGGCAGGCACCTGTAGTCCCAGCTACTTGGGAGGCTGACGCAAGAGAGCTGGAGGTTGCTGTGAGCTGTGACACCACCACACTCTACCGAGGGCAACAAAGTGAGACTCTGTCTCTAAAAGAAAAAGAAAAGTAGGTGTGGTGACTCATGCCTGTAATCCCAGCACTCTGGGAGGGCAGAGGCGAGTGGATAGTTTGAGCTTAGATTTTGAGACCAGCCTGAGCAAGAGCAACACCCTGTGTGCCTCTGAAAATAACCAGGTGTTGTGGCAGGTGCCTAGTCCCAGCTACAGAGGAGGCTGAAGTAAGAGGATCACTTGAGCCCAGGAGTTTGAGATTGCTGTGAGCTATAATGCCACAGCACTCTACTCCAGGGTGACAGAGTGAGACCCTTGTCTCAAAAAAAAAAAAAAAAGAAAAGAAAGAAAAGAAAAAGAAAAAAGAAAGAAAGAAAAGAAAATTAAACTCACTTAAAATTTTGGAATGTAGAGGCAATGCCTGTGGACCAAAGGAGTAGGGTGCTGGTCCCATATGCCAGAGGTGGCAGGTTCAAACCCAGCCCCGGCCAAAAACAGAAAAAAAAAAATTTGGAATGTATTATAATTCATTCTTAAATTTTGTACATTTACCTTTTTTTTTTTAAGAGACAAGAGTCTCACTTTGCCACCCTCGGTGGAGTGCTGTGGCATCACAGCTTATAGCAACCTTTTGCCTCAAGCCTCCTGAGTAGCTGGGACTACAGGCACCTGTCACAATGCCTGGCTATTGTTTTGTTGTAGTTTGGCTGGGGCCAGGTTTGAACCCACCACCCTAGGTATATGGGGCCGGTTCCCTACTCACTGAGCCACAGGGGCTGCCCCATGTACATTTACCTTCTTTTTTTTTTTTTTTTTTTTTTTTTTTTGTAGAGACAGAGTCTCACTGTACCGCCCTCGGGTAGAGTGCCGTGGCGTCACACGGCTCACAGCAACCTCCAACTCCTGGGCTTAGGCGATTCTCTTGCCTCAGCCTCCGGAGTAGCTGGGACTACAGGCGCCCGCCACAACGCCCAGCTATTTTTTGGTTGCAGTTTGGCCGGGGCTGGGCTTGAACCCGCCACCCTCGGCATATGGGGCCGGCGCCCTACTCACTGAGCCAAAGGCGCTGCCCTACATTTACCTTCTTAAAACAAGTTTTATTTAAAAGGGCAAAAAATAAATGCAAAACATGTTAATCACTGATGAATGGAAGGAAATTATCACATTTGACAAAAATGAATAAATCATAGAAATTACTCTCCTCTAAGAAAATACCTAATTCAGATCCCAGGAATAAGAACCAGAGATCCAGCAGGCATTGTATATCCTATAATTCAGGTACACTGCACAGAATTATACTATATCTAGTTCTCAGTAAACCCAGAAATCCTAAAATTGTACAATTGAATAAAGTTGCTGCCAATCTGTTCTCTTGGCTTATCAATGCAGCTAAAGGCCAGGTGTGGTGGCTCACATCTGTAATTCTAGCACTTTGGGAGGCCAAGGTGGGTGGATTGTCCTAAGCCCACAGGTTCAAGACCTGCCTGAGCCAGAGCAAGACCCCACCTCTAAAAATAGCTGGGTGTTGTGGTGGGTGCCTGTAGTTCCAGCTACTCGGGAGGCTGAAGGTAGAGAATCACTTAAGCCCAAGAATTGGAGGTTGCTGGGAGCTATGACACCACAAAACTCTACTGAGGGTGACAAAGTGAAACTCTGTCTCAAAAAAAAAAAAATGCAGCTTAAATAGTTTGGAAACAAAGAAATAAGAGCTATCACTGGGCAGAAAGACATCTAACCAAACATTTAGCAAAGTGATCAGCATAGGTATGATACAGACTCCAAATCACACATGTACAGACACTTTATTAGTTTCTTCTACAAGACACAATAACATCAATCTTTTTAAACAGAAATCTCAGGTATTTGAGAGGCTAAACAGATCCAAGGAAGGAAGATGAAAATTAAATACTTAAATGAATTCAAAGGCACTACGATATCACCTAAAACCTACTGCTGCAGCAGTAGTAGGCTAAGAAAGATTGAGCTACAGCAAATCATCTAATGTGAATGTTAGCAGTTACACACCAGGAAGCAAGTTGGTTTTCCAGAAGACTATGGTACATGGTTCATTTGGGCCCAAGAGGATATTTGGCCAGGAAACGGTCAAGATGGATAAAGGTAGGCCAAATTGAAAGGAATAGGTGCAAAGGAGAATCTGAGCTACATAGTCAAGCAGGTGGTGATGATCAGGCTTCTTCCTCCCAAGAAACATTTGATGCACTAAGTGCCACCTCCCCCCTACCCTTTACCCTCCCCACCCCCCCACCAAGGGCTGCTCAAGCTGACCTGTCTGCTCCTGCTCAGCTACCAGGACTAAGTTTACTCTTGTTGAATAGCATAGATCTTGGCAATCTTGTCCTACTTGGGTTGGCTTTGCAGCTAGTTCTGAATAAAGAAAACCCTGAAGCATTCACATGCAAAATAGTCTGAGCTTCCCCCATCAGTCAAACACCCCTATACAATATCTTCAAAGTCTAACATTTTGCAGCAGCTGAGCTATATGGTTAAAGCTGCAAGGTTCACAAAATCATCAAGGAAGCCAGAATGAGACAACACAGGGAGGACATCCCAGCAGTTAATCTCAATCTGTCTTTCCTCATATAGGAAAAGCTCTAATATGCTTGATGTGGCAAGCTGGGTCTTCTGCTGAATTTATCATCAAATACCAAGGGAAAACAAAGGGGCAGGGGTTGACATTATTTTTAAAAAGCTTCAAAAGTTATTCTGTTATAAAGGGACATGGCTGAACAGGTATGAAACAGATTCCCCATTGTGAGTTCTCCTGATGGCTTCTGCAAGGATCATGGAGATGTCAATCACCTAAAAAGGTAAGAGGGGTATCATCAGGTTAGTATCATATGGACACAGATGATCAGCCAATCTGTAGACAGGGATGAGCAGCCCAGTGAGTGCCCCCACCCAGTGAGTGCTGTTTCCACTCAGTAACCTGTACCCAGCTACTCTTAGAACATTTTCAACATGACCACTTAGGGGGGAAAAAAAAAACGTGACCACTTAGAAAAGGTTCAAAATGCTAATGGAAGAAAAACTCTGATTCTGGCTCATCAAAATGGTGGTGGGCTGGCATTTAAAAGCCATTAAGAATGGGAGAAAAGAGAACAGGTTACTACACACATTTTTAATTAATGCAATGTCTTTCTTTCAGTGAAACAGCACTCAAACATTACTGTCTAACAATTAGCTTGGGAATTACTTTAAAATACTGGTTCCAGGATTTATGGTTTTGTAGTAATTGGATGGAGCAAAGGAATCCATATATATATTTTTTTTTTGAGACAGAGTCTCATTATGTCGCCCTTGGTAGAGTGCTGTGGTGTCACAGCTCATAGCAACCTCAAAACTCTTGGGCTTAAGTGATTCTCTTGCGTCAGCCTCCCAAGTAGCTGGGACTACAGGTGCCCACCACAATGCCTGACTATTTTTTGTTGCAGGTGTCATCATTGTTGTTTAGCAGGCCCAGGCCAGGTTTGAACCCGCCTGCCTCAGTGTATGTGGGCCGGCACCCTAACCACTGAGCTACAGGTGCTGAGCCAGGAATCTATATTTTAATAAGAACCTTAGGTACAGAGCATACTTTGAGAAACATGAAAGTTCTAAGGAGTATTCAATCATTTTAAAGGTTTCACATTATGACCACAGGGGCCTATAGTTGAGACTAAGACCAGGCATCCTCAAACTTTTTAAACAGGGGGCCAATTCACTGTCCCTCAGACCGTTGGAGGGCCGGACTATAGTTTAAAAAAATATATGAACAAATTCCTATGCACACTGCACATATCTCATTTTGAAGTAAAAAACAAAACTGGAACAAATACAATTCACACCACTTCATGTGGCCTGCGGGCCGCAGTTTGAGGACGCCTGACTAAGACAAACATACTGTAAAGTAAGTATTTGCAAATTGTAATGTGCATCAGAATCACAGGGAAAACCTGTTAAAATGTAGACTCCTTGGCTTAACCCTCCAGAAACTCTGAGATCTAGAAATTTGAACTTCTGAACAGGCAACTTTTCACCTGTTGATTTTTAGAACAGATTCTAATGACAAACTAAACCCAATTGGCTGGGCACAGTAGCTCAGGCCTGTACTCCTAGCACTCGGGGAGGCCAAGGACAGAGGGAGGACTGTTTAAGCTCAGGAGTTCAAGACCAGCCTGAGCCAAGAGTGAGACCCCATCTCTACTAAAAACAGAAAAATCAACTGGGCCTTGTGGTGGATGCCTGTAGTCCTAGCTACTCAGAAGCAGTAGAATCACTTCAGCCCAGGAGTTTGTGGGTATTGTGAGCTAGGTTGATGCCATGGCACCCTAGCCTGGGCAAGAAAATGAGATTCTGTCTCAAAAAAAAAGAAAAAAGGGATCAAAGAAGGAGATCTTCAGAATCGAGATACCTAATTCAACATATGTAACACCCTCCTAAACACTTGGTGAAGTCTTCTTTTGTAAGAATTTCACTCTCACCTGTATTTTGGAGCAATGCTTCATCTTGTCCTCCTGAGGTATGGTATTGGTGACTACTACTGCTTCAAAGCATGCATTGTTAATACGAGAAATTGCCGGACCAGAAAAGATTCCATGAGTCAAGATAGCATAAACTCGGGTGGCTCCAGCTGAAAGGAGTCTAAAGGAAAGGAGTTCATCTGGATTACCTTACTTGTCACTACAGAATCCAAGTTGGGGGAAGGAGAGCATTAGTCTGCTCGAGATGGCACAGCAACATATACACTGCGTGACTAAATGACATTTCATAGTTCTAGAGGCTAAAAGTCCAAGATCATGGTGCAGACAAGGCCTTTTCTTTTAGCTTAGAGGTGGCTGCCACATTGCTGCATGCTCATATGACCTCTGCTTGTGTGTGTGCACAGGGGGAGTACCGACCAGCAAGCTCTCCAGCGTGCTCTTCTTGTAAAGGCACTAATCCCACTGGGAGAGCTGGTAACCTAATACCATCTTAAATGCCTCCCAGAAGTAATCCCTCAATATCATCGCTTTGGGGATTGGGGCTCAACAAAATGAATTTTGAGAAAACACAATTCAGTCCATACCAAGGAAAAAGAAGAGCACTAAGAACTTATCCAAATAGGTTTGGATTAGTGTAAAAGGACTTGGCAAGACCGTGCTCAGTGGCTCACAGCTGTAATCCTAGCACTCTGGGAGGCCGAGGCGGGTGGATTGCTTGAGCTCACAAGTTCGAGACCAGCCTGAGCAATAACAAGACCCTGTCTTTCTTAAAATAGAAAAACTGAGGAACTTAAGCCCAAGAGTTGGAGGTTGCTATGAGCTATGATGCTACAGCACTCTACTGAGGGCAACAAAGTGAAACTCTACCCTGTACCAAAAAAAGACTCTGGCAGACTGCCGGGCTTAACAAACTCCATCTCCTTTTCTTCCTGGATATATAGCTGAACTACATTTCCCTGCCTCCCTCCCATATTTCGGTGTGGCTGTGTAGCTTAATTTTGGCTGCTGAAATGTAGGCAGATACAGATATATACCACTTTTTGGCTGGACTTATAAAAAAATCTTCCAAGAGTGATCCTCTGTGTTCTTTTCCCTTTCTGGCTGGCCAGAATGGAAATGTCAGGTAATTTTGGAAGCTACTATATTAAAGAAACAGCCCTCCAAGATGGAAACAGTCTGCATCCCTCAACTATTGCTTAGAGAAAATGAGTCCAACCAGTAATACTTGCATTGGAGTGTGCTATCAACAAGGAAAAAACCATCATGTTAAGCCACATTTCAGGGAGTTGATCTGTTGCAGCAATTAGTATTCCTTTACTAACATAAGGATTATATGAGTTTATAAACGTAAACGCCAGAATCCAAGCCAGGAATCACTCAGCACCCAAATATTGTTTTTGCACCTATTATGTGCCAGGCATTGTGTAAGGAGGTTTAAACTTGGAGGTTTAAAAGACTGTTTTAAGAAACAATGCTGCCCATACTGGCTTAGATTGTACACAATGAGGAACCACTTAAAATTTTAAAGATGATGGGATCTAGTGTCAGTTTGAGGAAGATGAGCAAGTATGGAGGCCGCATGAAAGATGGACTGGGGAGGAGAGAGAGTGATGAGTGGCAATAGAGAGGAGAGTGGGGAGGCAACTTAGAACAGTGAAAGCACGGTGAGAGATGAGAAGTAATATGAACAAAAAAAGTAGCAGCTAAACAGTCAAGAGTTAAGACCAAGGTTTTAGCTTAGGTAAAATATAAATAGTATCTGTTTCTGTCTGCTCAGCTCTGTGGATTTCTATCTTAACTTTCTACCTTAATTATAACAAAAAGCTATCAAATGTAGGAGTGAGAGTGAGACCTCGACTCCTAAAAAAAATGAAAATCCTGGGGCGGCGCCTGTGGCTCAGTGAATAGGGCGCCGGTCCCATATGCCGGAGGTGGCGGGTTCGAACCCAGCCCTGGCCAAAAACCACAAAAAAAAAAAAAAAAAAAAATGAAAATCCAGCCTGGCGCTGCGGCGAGCACCTGTAATCCGAGTGGCTTCCGGAGGATGAGGCAGTGGGATGCCCACAGCCCGAGTCTGAGGTTGCAGTGAGCTATAACGCCATTGCACTCTGCTCAGGGCATAGGGTGAAACTCTGTCTCAACAAAAAAGCAAGGAAATTAAAAACAATAATAAAACAATAAAAAATTGGGCGGCGCCTGTGGCTCAAAGGAGTAGGGTGCCAATCACATATACCGGAGGTGGCAGGTTCAAACCCAGCCCCAGCCAAAAACTGCAAAAAAAATTTTTGTAGGGCAGGGAGCAGTGGCTCATGCCTGTAATCCCAGCACTCTGGGAGGCCAAGATGGGTAGATTGCCTGAGAGACCAGTCTGAGCCACAGTGAGACCCCCATCTCTAAAAAATACCTGGGCATTGTGGTGGGCACCTATAGTCCCAGCTACTTGGGAGGCTGAGGCAAGAGGATCACTTGAGTCCAAGAGTTTGAGGTTGCTGTGAGCTATAACATCACAGCACCCTACTAAGGGTGACAAAGTGAGACTCTGTTTCAAAAAAAAAAAAAAAATTGGGGTGGCACCCATAGCTCAGTGGGTAGGGCGCTGGCCACACACACCAAGGCTGGTAGGTTCAAACCTGGCCCAGGCCAGCTAAAAAAACAACAATGCCAACTACAACCAAAAAATAGCTGGACGTTGTGGTAGGCGCCTATAGTCCCAGCTACTTGGGAGGCTGACACAGGAGAATCCCTTAAGCCCAAGAGTAGGAGGTTGGGGTGAGCTGTGATGCCACACTCTAACCAGGGTGCTCATCTCAAAAAAAAAAAAAAAACTTTGTAAGCAGTGGTGATGGTACAACATTGTAAATGTAATTAATATTATTGAATTGTATATTTTAAAATGGTTAAAATGGCAAATTGTTATATATAGCTTAATGCAGTAAAAATACATTAAGAAGCTCTGAAAAAATAAGAGTAAATATCAATTTCTATATATTATAATTCAAGCCTGGGCAATGAAAATCTCCCAAAGCTACTTATCCCCTCAATTCAGTTCCAAAAAGAATCAGCAGCCTGAAGACATCCAGACAGCAGTTGTTAGGCTTTTTACTTCTAACCACCAGCCCCAGTACTCCACACTCACTTGTCAGCAGCATGGCAGATTGTGCCACAAGTGTCAGCCATGTCATCAACAAGGATAGCCACCCGATCCTTCACATCTCCCACTAGTACCATGCGGTCCACTTCATTAGCCTTCTTCCGTTCTTTGTGTATCAAGGCAAAGTCCACATTCAAACGGTCAGCAATGGAGGTCACTCTGCAAAATAAGGGGTGTTTGTGTGTATGTGTGGCTTCTAAGACAAAAGGAACGGGGTCTTAGCTGGACACAGTGGCTCATGCCTATAATCTCAGTGACTTGGGAGGCTGAGGCAAGAGGATTGCTTGAGGCCAGGAATTCAAGAGCAGACTGGGCAACATAGTGAGATCCCATCTCAAAAACAAACAAACAAAAAAAACAAAAAACAAAAATGCAGGTGTGACAGCATGCGTCTGCAGCCCCAGCTACTCGGAGGCTGAAGCAGGAAGATTGCTTGCGCTCAGAAGTTCAAGGCTGTAGTGAGCTATGATCATGCCACTATACTCCAGCCTGGGAAACAGAGCAAGACCCTGCCTTAAAAAAATTTAAAAAAAGACTAAAGAATCCACATTTTTTTCTTGGCGGGGGAGGATATTCCAGGAAACCAAACAGTTCCATGCTACAATAAAACAACCATCATGGACTGACATCTCAAAGGCAAGTATCAAAAACTGGATTTTAGGGTGGCGCCTGTGGCTCAGTGAGTAGGGCGCCGGCCCCATATGCCGAGGGTGGCGGGTTCAAACCCAGCCCCGGCCAAACTGCAACAAAAAAATAGCCGGGCCTTGTGGCGGGCGCCTGTAGTCCCAGCTGCTCGGGAGGCTGAGGCAAGAGAATCGCGAACGCCCAATAGCCGTGTGAGGCCACGGCACTCTACCGAGGGCGGTACAGTGAGACTCTGTCTCTACAAAAAAAAAAAAAAAAAAAAAAAAAAAAAAACCTGGATTTTATATTATAGATTAGTATTTACATATCCTGATAGCAGTTTATGAATATATTGGTCAAACTTAGATGAGCATTCATTCTGGGCAGGAGACATACACCCTCACAGTCCTAGGAAGCATTATAATGCTAAAACACATTTATATGATGGACTGGAAGTAGAAGGGATGAGAAAAGACTTTATGAACGAATGCCGGGAGCACAAAGACCATCCCAATTTCCATCATGGAACACTATGACTGTGAATGTAGTGAGAAGTGACCCTGAAGCTGGCAGGAGAATAGCAGTGTCCAGCCTATTCCAATGCTTGTGCTCTTATTGCTCCCCTCAGTGATGGTGCAAAACACCCACCAATAGTCAGTGTCAACTGTACCTGGACACCAAGCTTGGGAGCTCCTTTTATGAAGGCTAGAAAGAAAGTTATCAAGCTGGGCATCTCATGGCACAGACCAAAGTTTTTCTAAATCAAAATAGAATTCTTATTCTTCTTATTACAAGGTAATATAAACTAGACTAGAATGTGGGATAGAAGACACATCTGCTTTTGGACAAACTAGCACATAACTCAACCAGAAATTCATTCAGTGTAAATGACAGTAAGTTGCTCCAGTGACATGTTTGTCCACGCTCTGTTGCAACATCCCTATCATGCATGAAGAAGCCTGTGCTTTGGGTTTTGTCTTGTTTTTCAATGTAGCATTGATCAAACTATACCATTTTGTTCTATTTTCTTTGTGCCTATGGTCATATATCTGAGGTTTTGCTGTAAACCTGTGCCCATATATAAGGTTTGAAGCCGGCCCCATATACCGGAGGTGGCGGGTTCAAACCCGGCCCCAGCCAAAAACTGCAAAGAAAAAAAAAAAAAGGTTTGAACCACAACTTAGACAACATTTATTCCTTGATCTAAACCAGAGGTCCTCAAACTACAGCCCGTGGGCCATATGCAACGGTGTGATTGTATTTGTTCCCGTTTTGTTTTTTTTACTTCAAAATAAGATATGTGCAGCGTGCATAGGAATTTGTTCATAGTTTGTTTTGCTTTTTTTAACTATAGTCTGGCCCTCCAACAGTCTGAGGGACAGTGAACTGGCTCCCTGTTTAAAAAGTTTGAGGACCCCAATCTAAACAAACCCTGCACTCTCCGTTACTACTGCTCAAACACATAACATTAGAATGAATACTTATCCAAAGCAAATGCATGGTCAGTTAGTTTAAATGTCCCAAACTGACCATACTCAATGGCCAATAAGCTCAGTGTCCAACAAAGCATAAAAAGGGCTAGAGAAAGTCACTCCTTTCACCCTTGAGTGGAGAACTACTGTGCAAATCAAATCACACAGGGGTCTATCTCTTCCTAATCCCCAAGCCCTGCCAAGAGAGAAAGCAGTAGGAAAAAACAAAGTGATAGCCACTCACTTGGAAAACATCACTCTGAGATAATTGTAATAAAAAATAATCAAGAAGCAATGAGTCATCTACTAAAGGCAGTTTTCCTGTACCCAACTTTAGAAAAAAAAATTTGTTGGGCAGTGCCTGTGGGTCAGTGGGTAGGGCGCTTGGCCCCATATACCGAGGGTGGCAGGTTCAAACCTGGCCCTGGCCAAACTGCAACCAAAAATAGCCAGGCGTTGTAGCCGGCGCCTGTAGTCCCAGCTACTTGGGAGGCTGAGGCAAAAGAATCGCCTAAGCCCAGGAGTTGGAGGTTGCTGTGAGCTGTGACGCCACAGCACTCTACTGAGGGCGATAAAATGAGACTCTGTCTCTTAAAAAAAAAAAAACTGTTTGGTTATTTCAAGCATGACTATTTCCTAAGCCCCAAGGTAAGATGCTAAAATAATGGCCCATAAGTTAAGACAAATATGGCAACTACCAGTAGGGAGATGTTTTTTAGTCTTTGTCTCTAATATTACAGATGGTAACTACTGATTACATGGGGTTCACCAAGCTGTACATCTGGCTGGATAAAAGAACTCAAGCTCTCAGTTTAAGAGTTCTGTTGAAGTTACTGAAATAAAGAGGTTGTTGAGAAACAGTCATTGAAGATTTGAAAGGCTTTGGAAAATTCTGAATTAGCTTCTTCTAATCATCTGTGTTTTGTAGCTCTTCATTCTATTTCCACAACAAGAAGAACATGTGTCGTGCTTCTGAATGCATTACTAACAAGAAATCCACTAAGGAAATCAAGAGCTCTTAGTCTGCACCATGTGAGCTGTAAAGCACTGTAACTGGCAAGCCCCAGCAATCAGTTTGTGTAAAATATTAAGGTCTCAGCTTTAAATAAAAATATCACACTTTATTTTAATCCCAAGGATCAATTAACAGCATTAAGAGGTATGTAAAAGCAAACTTGTCCACTAGTGTGTGGTTCAATAGCAGCCACCATTCATTAGAAAACCAAATTTCATGTACTAATTGCTAATTAGTACATTGCTAATTAGTACAATGTAGTAGTACACTACATTGCTAATTCTTTTTTTTTTTGTAGAGACAGAGTCTCACTTTATGGCCCTCGGTAGAGTGCCATGGCATCACACAGCTCACAGCAACCTCCAACTCCTGGGCTTAAGCGATTCTCTTGCCTCAGCCTCCCGAGTAGCTGGGACTACAGGCGCCCGCCACAACACCCAGCTATTTTTTGGTTGCAGTTCAGCCGGGGCCGGGCTTGAACCCGCCGCCCTCGGTATATGGGGCCGGCGCCCTACCGACTGAGCCACAGGCACCGCCCTACATTGCTAATTCTGTAGTGTCAAGTTATTCTTGTGTTACAGTCATGTCCACAATACCATGACTATTTAGGGCCCTCTTTTTACCTTGTCTTCCAAGTAATGACTGAGGCCACTAAAGAGAGAAGTGAATCACACTATATTCACCCTATGTCCCAACAACCACTGTATCCATTCAGAAGTACTTAGAAACTACCACTTGGATAGAAAAAAATCACATTCTGACACAACTCTCTGAAAGATTTGCCCAGCACATTGGTTACAAAACTAATTTCAATCATACCTCTTAGCTCCACCAGCATCAGGTGAAACAATAGTGCAGTTCCTCCACTCAGAGATATTCTCCTTTATCCACTTCAGGACAGCTGGCTCTGCATACAGATTGTCAACTGGGATATCAAAAAAGCCCTGTAGAAAGAAGTTGGATCAGTTTTACTTCTCTTCCATTTATAAATGGCTAACATAAAGAAAGTAGTAACTTGCTCAGAGAACACCTTACTACAAACTCATGGGAAGTCATAACCCATGAGGTAGATCATAAAAATAGCCTCCTAAATCTAGGCTGTGTCCGAGAACCCAGCCAAGATCAGCAAAACCAGCTCTCAGTAAACTCACAATTGACCATAGAACATAAATGAGTCCATGTGAAGAACGGCGCAGTTCAGCCAAGACCCTAAGAACTGCCCAGCCAACATGCAGACTCATGAGATAATAAATATTGCTTTATGCCAATAAAGTGCACACTGGTTTGGTAAGGAGCAAAAAGCTAATGGACACACCAGTTAGAGATGCTATGGTGTATATATAACTTATTGGAAGCTATTTATAGTAAATGGCTGCAAAGAATAACTAATAGTCAGGGGGTGGTGCCTGTCGCTCAGTGGATAGGGTGCTGGCCCCATATACCAAGGGTGGTGGGTTCAAACCCGGCCCCTGCCAAACTGCAACAAAAAAAATAGCCGGGCGTTGTGGCGGGTGCCTGTAGTCCTAGCTACTCAGGAGGCTCAGGCAAGAGAATCGCCTAAGCCCAGGAGTTGGAAGTTGTTGTGAGCTGTGAGCTATAGCATTCTACCGAGGGCTATAAAGTGAGACCCTGTCTCTGTAAAAAAAAAAAAAAAAGAATAACTAATAGTCAGATCTGTGTTCTAATTATAGTTGTTACAAATTAGTTGTATTTCTCAAGTTGTTCCTTCCTAAAAAATGAGTATAATACCTTGTCCTGTATACTTCATAGAATTCCCTTATGATTTGAAAGTCTCTTTGAAAAGCATAAAAGTGGTATTTTACTCCTCTCCCTCTGGGTTTATGCCAGAAAAGTAGGTTGCAGTATCTGTGGCTCTAAATTTAAGACCATGAATATTCAAGGAGAATAATAATGACAGTAACACTTCTCATTTATGAGCACCTGTCATGAGCCAGGCATTATGAATTTAATCTTATTATACTCAAAATAATGAAAAAGTATATGTTTAGAGAAGTTCAGTAACCTGCCCAAGTTTACAAAGCTGGTATCAAAAATGCTATTCCAACTAGATCTGATGCCAAAGCCTATGCTCTTCCCCATAATACCAGACTGCCTCCCCATCTGATAGCCAAGATCATCAACTATACTTAATGTGAATACATTTAAAAATGTTGTTAAGGCTCAGCGCTTGTAGCTCAGTGAGTAGGGAGCCGGCCACATATACGGAGGCTGGCGGGTTCGAGCCTGGCCTGGGCCTGCTAAAGAACAATGACAACTGCAATAAAATTTTTTTTGCCCACAAAGCTGGGCATTGTGGGGGGTCCTGTAATGCCACTTGCTCGGGAGGCTGAGGCAAGAGAATCGCTTAAGCCCAAGAGTGAGGTTGCTGTGAGCGCCACAGCACTCTACCAAGGGTGGGTGACAGGGTGAGACTCTGTCTCAAAAAAAAAAAAAAATGTTGTTGATGTCATATTTTACTTAAGCTGTACTTAGGCATAATTTTTGGCTTCTCTGCAGTCTGAAGCATCATCAGTCCTCTCCTCCCACTTTTCTAACACCCAATATTTAAGTTCCATCGATACCTGAATTTGAGAAGCATGTAAGTCCATGGTGATAATATGATCTGCGCCTGCTACAGACAGCATATTTGCAACAAGTTTGGCTGAAATTGGGGCCCGGCTCTAAATGGAGAGGAGGAAAGAAGGAAAAAAAGAAAAACAAAAAAGCCAATTTGTAGAACAACTCTTTTGATCAAGAAACTATTTACTGTGCACATGCTATGGTTAAGGCACTGTGCTATGAGGAAATTCACAGAGAGAGACCCAACCATTAACTTTAAATAGATTATAATCTAGAACAAATATCAAGTGGAACATCACTTTCCTAACTCAGGACACTATTTCAATAAAGAAATAACCTCCCGGCTCAGCGCCTATGGCTCAAGTGGCTAGGGCACCAGCCACATACACCTGAGCTGGCAGGTTTGAATCCAGCCTGGGGCCTGCCAAACAACAAAGACGGCTGCAACCACAAAATAGCCGGGCACTGTGGCGGGCGCCTGTAGTCCCAGCTACTTGGGAGGCAGAGACAGGAGAATCGCTTGAACCCAGGAACTGGAGGTTGCTGTGAGCTGTGATGCCACAGCACTCTACCCAGGGCAACAGCTTGAGGCTCTGTCTCAAAAATAAAAATAAAAATAAATAACCTCCCTAGCATTCATTTTCTTAATGTACTTATTTTCATCCTACTCAAGTGTTTCCAATACACAATTACTGAAACTAGGTAGACTTAAATCTTCAAAAATAATTTTATTAAAATATTTCAACACACATATCTCAAAACCTATATAACACCTGATGTTTCAAAGTTTCAAGGTACATTAATAAAGAATGGAGATTGGCAGCACCCGTAGCTCACTGGGTAGGGCGCCAGCCACATACACCCAGGCTGGAAGGTTCAAACCTAGACCGGGCCAGCTAAACAGCAATGACAACTGCAAAAAAAAAAAAAAAAAAATAGCTGGGTGTTGTGGCAGGCGGCTGTAATCCCAGCTACTTGGGAGGCTGAATCAAGAGAACCATTTAGGGCGGCCCCTGTGGCTCAGTGGGTAGGGTGCCAGCCCCATATACCAAGGGTGGCGGGTTCGAACCCAGCCCCGGGCGTTGTGGCGGGCGTTGTGGCGGGTGCCTGTAGTCCCAGCTACTCGGAAGGCTGAGGCCTAAGCCCAGGTGATGGAGGTTGCTGTGAGCTGTGACGCCACAGTGCTCTACCGAAGGCGACAAAGTGAAACTCTGTCTCTAAAACAAAAAAAAAACAAACAGAGAATCACTTAAACCCTTGAGGTTGCTGTGAGCTGTGATACCATAGCATTCTACCAAATGTGACATGGTAACACTTTGTCTCAAAAAATAATAATATGGGCTCAGCGCCTATGGCTCAAGTGGCTAAGGCACTAGCTCATACACCTGAGCTGGCGGGTTCAAATCCAACCCAGGCCAGCCAAACAACAATGATGGCTGCAACCAAAAAATAGCTAGGCGTTGTGGTGGGCGCCTGTAGTTCCAGCTACTTGGGAGGTGGAGGCAGGAGACTCGCTTGAGCCCAGGAGTTGGAGGTTGCTGTGAGCTGTGATGCCACAACACTCTATCCAGGGTGACAGCTTGAGACTCTGTCTCAAAAAATAACAATAATAATAATAATAATAATAATGATAATAATATGGCTCGGCACCTGTGGCTCAGTGGCTAGGGCGCCATCCACATACACCAGAGGTGGTGGGTTTGAACCCAGCCCGGGCCTGCCAAACAGCGATGACAACTACAACAAAAAAATAGCCAGGCATTGCGGCAGGTACCTGTAGTCCCAGCTACTTGGGAGGCTGAGGCAAGAGAATCGCTTAAGTCCAAGAGTTGGAGTACTGTGAGCTGTAACGTCACAGCACTCTACCAAGGGCTACATAGTGAGACCCTTGTCTCAAAAAATTAAATAAATAAATAAAAATAAAGAATGGAAATTAGGTTTTTTTCTGTAAATTACATCACTACCTCAGGAGGTTAACCATCCAATAACTTTAAATTTCTTATAAAAAGATAAACATAGGGCGGCGCCTGTGGCTCAGTCGGTAAGGCGCCGGCCCCATATACCGAGGGTGGCGGGTTCATACCCGGCCCCAGCTTAACTGCAACCAAAATATAGCCCGGCGTTGTGGCGGGCACCTGTAGTCTCAGCTACTCAGGAGGCTGAGGCAAGAGAATCGCTTAAGCCCAGGAGGTTGCTGTGAGCTGTGTGAGGCCACGGCACTCTACCGAGATCCATAAAGCGAGACTCTGTCTCTACAAAAAAAAAAAAAAAAAAGATAAACATACCCACTGGGCTGTAAAACAGCAAAGTCTGTGTATGGCCTTTCAATTTATACTCTGTTGGAATTAAAAATATCTGTCCTTCTTCCAGGCATTATATGTAAAATTGGGTATTAATTACAACAGACTTGCAAAGTTTTATGTATGTGCCTTATCCTCTAATATACCAGATAAGGTGAGATACATATTTGAAAGAAAACCTAGTACTCATGTAACAGATTTCTAGTTTCATGAAGAGGTCACAACTAGGACCCCAATCTTATGACATTTTCAAAGAATCTACCATAATTTTAAAAATATTCTACTCCCTGGGAGTTGCTATTTAGTCTTACTGATACAAT
Source organism: Nycticebus coucang (assembly GCF_027406575.1). Lineage (NCBI taxonomy): Eukaryota > Metazoa > Chordata > Mammalia > Primates > Lorisidae > Nycticebus > Nycticebus coucang. Next base: position 133,966,063 of record NC_069804.1, read on the forward strand.
TAAAAATACCAATGAGTGAACTAAAAATTACATATGTATGGAATAAAACATAGACCACCAGTCTTGCTTTATACAAACCAATTATATGTCTATTGTTTTGTGGTGAGTTTGGACAAGTGCTTGCTTCTCCTGCTTAAACAAACAAACAAAAAAAGATTCTGCTCCTACCTTATCCTTCTTATCCTGCCGGGCATAAGGAAAGCAGGGGATGACTGCAGTAACCCGGCTGGCTGAAGCAATCTTACAGGCATTAATCATTATCAAAAGCTCCATTAAATTGTCATTGATTTCACCACAACCACTCTGAACAATGTAGACATCCTCTCCACGTACACTTTCACCAATTTCCACACTGTAATAGGGAAAGAAAAACAACATACAATAGGTTTTTAAGCACTATACAGTCAGCCCTCCACATTGTTGGGTTCCACAACCATGGATCTAATCAACCACAGATCATAACGACACATCGAAAATATTTGAAAAAAGAATTACACCTGTACAGAACACATAGACTGTTTCTTGACATTATGCTTTTTTGTTTTTTTGAGACAGAATCTCACTTTGTTGCCCTCAGTAGAGTGCCTTGGCATCACAGCAACCTCAAATTCCTGGGCTCAAGCAATCCTCTTGCCTCAGCTTCCCAAGTAGCTGGGACTATAGGCACCCACTTTGGCTCTGTAGCACAATGGACAGCACATTGGACTTGTATATAGGCACCTGCTATAATGCCCGGTTATTTTTTAGAGTCAGGTCTCATTCTTGCTGAGGGTCATCTGGAACCCCTAAGCTCAAGTGATCCACCTGCCTCAGCCTCCCAGAGTGCTAGGATTTCAGGCGTGAGCCACCACATTTGGCATTGTCATTATTTTCTAAATATACAGTATAATAGCTATTTATATAGCATTCACACTATATTCACTTATTAATACCCAATATTATAAGTAATCTAGAGATGATAAAAAGTATACAGCAGGATGTACATAGGTTATATGCAAATACTACGTCATTTTACATAAGGGACTTGAGCACTGGGGGATACTGGTATCTGATGTGGATCCCGGGACCAATACCCCTTGAATACAGAGAGATGGCTGTACAATACTTCTACAGATACTAAGTAAAGTCTAAGCATAGCTTCAGCTTGGTGTGGTGGCTCACGCCTGTAATCCTAGCACTCTGAGCTCACAGGTCTGAGACCAGCCTGAGCCAGAGAGAGACCTCATCTCTAAAAACAGCCAGGCATTGTGGTGGGCACATGTAGTCCCAGCTATTTGGGAGGCTGAGGCAAGAGAATTGCTTGAGCCCGAGAGTCGGAGGTTGCTGAGAGCTGTGAAGTCACAACACTCTATGAGGGCGACAAAGTGAGACTCTCGTCTCAAATAAATAAATAAATATTAAAAATCCATATGCTAGTTACTGTCCTAGATGCTAGGGAAACAATAGTGAATAAAACAGATGTGGTCCTTGCCCTCATTCCATGCTAACTATTTTGGTCCAATCAGTGAGTCTTGTTTAATAAAAATGGATAGATGGCTCGGCGCCCGTAGCACAATGGTTACTTACAGCACCAGCCACATACACCCAGGCTGGTGGGTTCAAACCCGATCTGGGCCAGCTAAACAATGTCAACTACAACAATGTCAACTACAACAACAACAAAAAAAAATCACCGGGCATTGTGGCAGACACCTGTAGTCCCAGTTACTTGGGAGGCTGAGGCAAGAGAATTACTTGAGTCCAAGAGTTTGAGGTTGCTGTGAGTGGTGATGCCACAGCACTATACCGAGAGCAACATAGTGAGACTCTGTCTCAAACAAAATAAATAAGTAAAACAGCATAAGTAATTAATCCAATTATGGAGTAGGGCTATTGCAGTCTCATCGCTACTTCCTTTCCTATTCTGAACGAATGGGTTTACTTTGCTTTTGAACCAGTCCTTTTGGCTATGATGCCTATGGAAGCCCCCCCAACAGCTGTTGGGATTTTTTGTCCTGCTAGTTTCATTTTTCCTATAACCTCATCAAGATAAAAACTGTAAGGCGTTAAAAAAAAAAAAAAAGAATGGCATTCATTTATATTGTAAAGCAAGAAAAATAAAAGCAAATAAACAGTATCATCTGAGATTTCTGGCAGCCAAGCAAAAAAGAAAACACATTAGTTTAGGATACCTGAAGATAAATATTCTTCAGGCACGGAATTCAAGAAGTATTTTATACCATGGATCTTCATGCTAAACATTTATTACTTGCTCAAGTCAATAATCTAAGATCCTACACCTCAGGAAACTAGGAAAAGGCCAGGCACGGTGGCTCATGCCTGTAATCCTAGCACTCTGGGAGGCCAGGCGGGTGGATTGCTTGAGCTCACAGGTTCGAGACCAGCTTCAGCAAGAACAAGACTCCATCTCTATTAAAAGTAGAAAAACTGAGGCAAGAGGATTGCTTGAGACTAAGAGTTGGAGGCTGGGCTGGGCACCCGTAGCTCAGTGGTTAGGGCGCTGGCCACAAATACCGGAGCTGGTGGGTTCAAACCTGGGCCAGGCCTGCTAAAACAAAAAATACAGCCAGGCATTGTGGCAGGCACCTGTACTCTGGCTACTTGGGAGGCTGAGCCAAGAGAATCGCATGAGCCCAAGAGTTTGAGTTTGCTGTGAGCTATGATGGCACGGCACAGCGCTCTACCCAGGGAGACAGCTTGAGACTCTGTCTCAAAAAAACAAACAAACAAACAACAACAAAAAAAAAAAAAAACAGAAAGTAGGGGCTTGGTGCCCGTAGCTCAGTGAGTAGGGCTCTAGCCACATACACCAAAGCTGGTGGGTTCAAGCCTGGCCCAGGCCTGCTAAACAACGATAATTGCAACCCAAAAAATAGCCAGACATTGTGGGATAGTCCCAGCTACTCGGGAGGCTGAGGCAAGAGAATTGATTGGGCCCAAGAGTTTGAGATTGCTGTGAGCTATGACACTACAGCACTCTACTGAGAGCGACATAGTGAGACTCTGTCTCAAAAAAAAAAAGGTAAGAAAGAAACTAGGAAAAGAGCAAAATAACCCCCAAGCAAGCAGAGGGAAGAAAATAACCATAAGAGCTGAAATCAGTACAACTGGCAACAGGAAAACAATAGAAAAAAGTCAATGAAACAAAAAGCTAGTTCTGGGGGGAAAGGGAATAATCAATAAAACTGATAAACCTCTAGGAAGACTGACACAAAAAGCTTCACTGGAGAATTCTACCAAGCATTTAAAGAATTAACACCAATTTGGGGCAATCTTTTCCAGAAAATAGATGAGGGAATTGTTTCTAACTTGCTTTATAGAGCCAGTATTAATCAGATACCAAAACCAGACAAAGCCAATATGAAAAGGAAAACTATAGAGGAAGAGGAGGAGAAAGGTGGATGTCGTTACAACAGGAAGGACCCTGGCGGTGATCTACCCGTTTTATGTTTTGGCCAGATCAATGTCAATATGCTGGTTGTCACACTGTACCACAGTTTTGCAAGAAAATTGTAGTTTGGAAAACCATGGGAACTTTGGGACAAGTGGATAATGGGCTCACTGGATTGCTCTGTATTATTTCTTACAAGTGCACGTCAATCCATAATTATCACAAAATTCAATTTCAACAAAAACTACATTATTATACCTTGTGTAGACTTGAGCAAACCATTGCTGTAGCCCTCAGAGAAACTGGAGGTCATAAAAGTATAACTAAAAACAACAGCACTGGCTGGGTGCCCGAAGCTCAGTGAGTAGGGCATCAACCACATACACTGAGGCTAGCGGGTTCAAGACCGGCGTGGGCCTGCTAAACAATGAAAACTGGAAGCAAAAAATAGCTGGGTAGGCTCGGCACCTGTAGCTCAGCAGCGAGGGTGCCAGCCACATACACCGGGGCTGGCGGGTTCAAATCCAGCCTGAGCCTGCCAAACAACAATGACAACTCCAGCCAAAAAATAGCAGGGTGTTGTGGCAGGTGCCTGTAGCCCCAGCTACTTGGGAGGCGGAGGCAATAGAGTTGCTTAAGCCCAGGAGTTTGAGGTTGCTGTGGGCTGTGACGCCACAGCACTATACCGAGGGTGGCATAGTGAAACTGTGTCTCAAAACAAAAACAAAAACAACAGCACTTCTGTAGTCAGTCGAAAGAACTTAGTCTAAATGTATTATTTTCTGACAAGCTATGTATTACTATGAGGGAATCTGGAGAATAGTTAACTTGAGAAATTGCTCATTTCAAAATATTTTCTCCCTAGCGTCTCACCAGCCACACTCTTTCTTTACATCCCTTGAACACCCATTACTACTTCACAGCCTCTATGCTTCTCTCCACTCCCTGTAATGCTCTTCCTACAACTACCTCACACACTTCAGGTCCCCAGTCGAAATACCTTCCTTCCCTGACCATGTTATCAAAAAATGATCTCTCGAAGGCTGGGTGTGGTGGCTCACACCTGTAATCCCACCACTCTAAGAGGCCCAGGCGGGCAGATTGCCTTGAGCTCATGATTTGGAGACCAGCCGGAGCCAGAGTGAGACTCCATCTCTAAAAATAGCTGACATTGTGGCAGACACCTATAGTCCTAGCTACTCGCAAGGCTAAGGCGAGAGAATCGCTCGAGCCCAAGAGTCTGAGGTTGCTGTGAGCTATGATGCCAAGGCACTCTACCAGGGTGGGATGGGGGCAACAAAGTGAGACTCTGTCTCAAAAAAAAAAAAAATCAGGATCTCCTGGAAAATCTATAAAATTAAAAGTGACTTAAAAATCATATCAAACACTTAAACTATATGGACCTAATTCCCATATTGTTTCAAACAAAACCCCCCATATTTATCAGCTGGTATATTAGAACACTGTTGACATTAAGGGACTAGACATTAAGTGATTACCGTTAATTTTTTAGGCTTGATAATGGTATTGTGGTTACTAATATATACATGGGTGATAAAGTACTGTGTTTGCTTCACAATAATTCAATTGTGGGAGTTATGTGCAAAAAGGAAATAGATGAAACATGAGTAGCCATAATTGGATAACTGCTGAGATGTGTAATGGGTACTAGGAGTAGGGGGTGATCATTATACCATTTTCTCTACTTATGTTTGAAATGTTCCATAACAAAAAGTTAAACAAAGTGGGCTTGGCACTTGTACCTCAGTGGATAGGGTACCAGCCACATGCACGGGGGCTGGTAAGTTCAAACCCAGCCCAGGCTTGCTAAACAATGACAAGAACAACAACAAATATAGCTGGGCATTGTGGCAGGCACCTTTAGTCCCAGCTATTTGGGAGGCTGAGGCAAGAGAACTGCTTAAGCCCAGGAGTTTGAGGTTGCTATGAGCTATGATGCCACAGCACTCTACTGAGGGTGACAAAATAAAGCTCTGTCTCAAAAAAAAAAAAATATGTTAAACAAAATGATCCTCCCCAGGTATTTTCTCATCACCCCGGGTTATTCCCTTCCGCATACCTACCACAATTTATTTCCACCTTATTATGTATGTTACTTGTTTATTGTCTGTCTCCACTAGAATGCAAGGACCAGATCTGTCATGCTTATTGGTATCCCCAGCCAGTTAGTATTAATAGGAAAAATTAAGTAATTATTTTATGTCAAATTCTAGGCACAATTACTGTAGTAGATCCGTTGCATGTGGTTTCTTAACAAACTGTATTTGTGACTATTATGAAAAATACTTCAAATCCAGCTTGGCGCCTGTGGCTCAAGCGGCTAAGGCGCCAGCCACATACACCTGAGCTGGCGGGTTCGAATCCAGCCCGGGCCCAAACAACAATGACGGCTGCAACCAAAAAACAGCCAGGCGTTGTGGCGGGTGCCTGTAGTCCCAGCTACTTGGGAGGTGGAGACAGGAGACTCGCTTGAGCCCAGGAGTTTGAGGTTGCTGTGAGCTATGATGCCACAGGGCAACAGCTTGGTTCTGTCTCAAAAAAAAAAAAATAGTTCAAATCCTTTCTTGAAAGCAGGTGAGGTACTAGTTATAAAATTAAACATCAGAGAACATCAGCTAAATGCATAGCTTTAGTAGAGGGGATTACTTTAAAAATTATATATCCCAACATCACATAAGGCTTGAAGTCTAATTTTTAAAATCATGCACCATCCAACACAATCACTAGTACCATTTTTGTTATTATTTGACTCAATAACCAGCAGTTCACATATTTCCCAAGGCCAAACTTAAAATTAAAATGTATCCTAAGCAGCTCCACGCCTGTAGCTCAGTGGCTAGGGCGCCAGCCACATACACTGGAGCTGGTGGGTTCATATCAAGCCAGGCCTGCCAAATAGTGACAAATACAATAAAAAAATAGCTAGGTGTTGTGTGTGCCCCAGCTACTTGGGAGGTTGAGGAAAGAGAATAGCTTAAGCCCAAGAGTTGGAGGTTGCTGTGAGCTGTGATACAACGGCACTCTACCCAGGGTGACATAGTGAGATTGTCTCAAAAAAAAAAAAAAAATGTATCCTAAGCATAGACAGATATTTGTTATGATAAGGCATGTACTCATTTAACTTGTGCAAGTTATTTAACTGTTAAAAATAAAGTGGTACTGGCTCGGCGCCTGTAGGACAGTGGTTACAGCACCAGCCACATACAATGAAAGTGACAGGTTTGAATCCAGCCAGGCCAGCTAAACAACAATGACAAGTACAACAAGAAAATAGCTAGATGCTGTGGCAGGCTCCTATAGTCCCAGCTACTTGGGAGGCTGAGGCAAGAGAATCGCTTAAGCCCAAGAGTATGAGGTTGCTGTGAACTGTGACACCACGGTACTCTACCAAGGGCAACATAATGAGACTCTGTCTCAAAAAAAGAAAAAGGTGGTACAAGTAAACTTAAGACACTGACTTGTTGGCTCAGCACCTGTGGCTCAAGGGGCTAAGGCGCCAGTCACATACACCTGAGCTGGCGGGTTCGAATCCAGCCCGGCCCGCCAAACAACAATGATGGCTACAACCAAAAAAAAGCCTGGTGTTGTGGCGGGCGCCTGTGGTCCCAGCTACTTGGGAGGGCAGAGGCAGGAGACTCACTTGAGCTCAGGATTTGGAGGTTACTGTAAGCTATGATGCCACCGCACTCTACCCAGGGCAAAAGCTTGAGGCTCTGTCTCAAAAAAAAAAAAAAAAAGATACTGACTTGTTTTACTATGTATAATTTGAATTTTACTTATTAAGACCAATTTTTCCCTGTAGTTATACTATAACACACAGATCTTGACAATAGGTCCATGAAAGGCGCTCATTATAAAGCCTGGTCAATGAACAATCTGTGGTTTCCTCTAAATCTAAGAGATGAGGTATGGCAGTGCTTGAAGGAAGAACAGTTGTGCCTAAAACTTGTTTGTTCCTAATATAATCTATTAGGTGGAAAGACCTAGTTCAGCATTTTAGAGGGTAACACTCTTTGTTCTCTCCCTCTAGTTAATGTAGTGTTCTCCAAATGGCTTTGTGCCAATCATTCTCCCAGCTGTTTTAGAGAGGGGACAGAACCAGCTATATCTATCCAATGAGTGAGAAAACCAGCTTCCTCTTTTTCCCTTTCCTTTAGCATTAGGCATAAGTGCATCCAATTGGCAATGAATATTAAAAAGCAAAAATGAAATACAGCCAACCGAAAAGATGGATGATATTCTTAAGAACACCTCAAGAATTCAGACTATGGAGATATTGGCATGTGCAAAATACATAGGATTAACTAACTAAAGGGTACAATTCTTAGGAAAATCCTAGGTAACCAAACTTAAAGTCTTTCTCCTCTCAGCCAATACAGAATTAACCAAATAAACCAGTTATTTAGCAATACTGAAGAGAACAGAGTGAAAAGTTTAGTATATACAATTATTTTTTTTGAGACAGTCTCAAGCTGTCGCCCTGGGTAGAGTGCTATGGCATCACAGCTCACAGTAACTTCCAACTCTTGGGCTTAAGTGATTCTCTTGTCTCAGCCTCCCAAGTAGCTGGGACTACAGGCGCCTGCCACAATGCCCAGCTTATTTTTCTGTGTTGGAGTTATCACTGTTGTTTAGCAGGTCTGGGCTTGGTTCGAACCTGAGAGTCTCAGTGGATGTGGCAGGCGCCCTAAGCACTGAGCTACAGGTGTCAAGCCAGTATATACAAATTTTAAAAGCCAGTTGAGGCCAAGCACAGTAGCTCACACCTGTAAACCCAGCACTCTGGGAGGCCGAGGCCAGTGGATCACTTGAGCTCTGGAGTTTCAGACCAGCCTGAGGAAGATGAAGACTGTCTCTATTAGCTGGGCATTGCGATGGGCACCTGTAGTCCTAGCTACTTGGGAGGCAGAAGCAAGAGAACTGCTTGAGCCCAAAAGTATGAGGTTGTGGTGACCTAGGCCAAGGCCAAGGCACTCTATACCCAGGAAGACAGAGTAAGACCCTGTCTCAGTAATAATAATAATAATAATAACAATAATAATAATAATAATAAAGCTTAGGTGGCGCCTGTGGCTCAGTGAGTAAGACACGGGATCCATATACCGAGGGTGGCGGGTTTGAACCCTGCCCCAGCCAAACTGCAACAAAAAAAAGCTAGGCGTTGTGGCGGGCACCTGTAGTCCCAGCTTCTCGGGAGGCTGAGGCAAGACAATCGCCTAAGCCCAAGAGCTGGAGGTTGCTGTGAGCTGTGACATCACAGCACTCTACTAAGGGCGACAAAGTAAGACTCTGTCTCTAAAAAAAGAAAAAAAAAAAGCTTAACCTAATTAAGAGAAAATCCATTTCTTAAAAGTCTCACTGCCATATTTACCTTCCTTTTCAGCTGAAAGGATAATGCATAGTGGCCATGACTTTGTTACAGACCAAAACACAATAGGTAATTCCAACACCACCTGCTACTCTGGTAAGAAAGGTTACCAGGTAGTCTAGTGGGGCTATCCATTTACTTGACACATTAGCCACAAGGACAGAACAGGACTTCCAAATGAGTAAGATCAGAGCAGCTTGCAATATGTAGAAAGCAAAACTTGCAACTCATTTTACCTTGGCTAATTGAACAGTCTGTGCTTTTGGAAGGAGAGGGATAGGAAGAGGATCTTAAGGACATTGTGACCAAACACGAAGCTGAGCAAGATCAGCCACACCCAGTGGTCGGGCACAGTGCTCATCCTGGGCATTCCTAGTGTAGCCTCCAGGACCACCAAGAGACAGGGTCTTGCTCTGCCACCCAGACTACAGTGCATAGTACAATCATGGCTTACTGCAGCCTTTAACTCCTGGGCTCAAGTGATCCTCTCATCTCAGCCTCCAGGCATGAACCACCACACCTGATTCCTCCTAGGGATTTATTCTAAAAAAAAAATCAGAAATGGTTAAAGATTTATGTTTAAGTATTTAAATATAGGCCAAGCACAGTGGGTCATGCCTGTAATCCTAGCACTCTGGGAAAACAAGGTGGACTGCTTGAGCTCAGGAGTTCAAGACCAGACTGGGCAAGAGTGAAACCCCATCTCTACTAAAAAAAGAAAAATTAGCTGGGTGTTGTGGTGGGCACCTGTATTCCAAGCTACTTGGGAGGCTGAGGCAAGAGGATTGCTTGGGCCCAAGAGTTTGAAGTTGCTGTGAGCTATGACGCTACAGCACTCAACCCAGGGTGACAGAGTGAGACTGTCTCAAAAAATACATAAATAAATAAGATTATGGTATACACCTATAATCTCAGCACTTGTGGAGGCCAAGATAGGAGGATCAACTTGCAGCCAGGAGTTTAAGACCAGCCTCCACAACATAGTGAGACCTCATATCTATAAAAAATAATTTTTAAAAAAAATCATCTTGGCTCGGCACCCATAGCTCAGCTAGGGTGCAGGCCACATACAGTGGGGCTGGTGGGTTCCAACCTGGCCCGGGCCAGCTAAACAACAATGACAACTGCAATTAAAAAATAACCAGGTGTTGTGGCAGACGCCTGTAGTCCCAGCTACTTGGGAGGCTGAGGCAAGAGAATCGCTTAAGCCCAGGAGTTGGAGGTTGCTGTGAGCTGTCTCAAAAAATACATAAATAAATAAGATTATGGTATACACCTACAATCTCAGCACTTGGGGAGGCCAAGATAGGAGGATCAACTTGCAGCCAGGAGTTTAAGACCAGCCGCCACAACATAGTGAGACCTCATATCTATAAAGAATAATTTTTAAAAAATCATCTTGGCTCGGCATCCATAGCTCAGCTGTTAGGGTGGTATCTACCCAGGGCGACAGCTTGAGGCTGTCTCAAATAAATAAATAAAAAGATTTAAAAGAAAAAAGGGCAGCGCCTGTGGCTCAGTGAGTAGGGTGCCGGCCCCCATATATGGAGGGTGCTGGGTTCAAACCCAGCCCTGGCCAAACTGCAAAAAAAAAATGGCCGGGCATTGTGGTGGGTGCCTGTAGTCCCAGCTACTTAGGAGGCTGAGGCAAGAGAATCACCTAAGCCCAAGAGCTGGAGGTTGCTGTGAGCTGTGATGCCATAGGACTCTACTGAGGGCGACAACGTGAGACTCTGTGTCTTACAAAAAAAAAAAAGAAAAGTAAAGAAAAAAAGATTAAAAAAAAATCATCCAGTGTGGTAACACACACCTGTAGTCCCAGATACTCAGGAGGCTGAGGCAGTAAGATTGCTCGAGCCTAGGAGTTCAAGGCTGCAGTGAGCTCTGTGATCATACGTTACTGTACTCCTGCTGGGGCAACACAGCAAAACCCTGTCTCAAAATAAAAATAAAATTATGGTATAAACACATCTATTTAAAATCACATAGATCGGGCGGCGCCTGTGGCTCAAGGAGTAGGGCGCCGGTCCCATATGCCGGAGGTGGCGGGTTCAAACCTAGCCCCGGCCAAAAATAAATAAATAAATAAAATCACATAGATCTGTAGTGAGCTATGCTGATCAGGTGTCTGCACTAAGTTTGGCATCAATATGGTGACCTCCCGGGGGGGGGGGGCCACCAGGTTACCTAAGGAGGAAAGAACCGGCCCAGGTTGGAAACGGAGCAGGTCAAAACCCCCATGCTGATCTGTAATGGGATCGCACCTGTGAACAGCCACTGCACTCCAGCCTGGGCAACACAGCGAGACCCCATCTCTTATTTCTTTATTTTTTTTTGAGACAGAGTATGTTTCGTTATGTTGCCCTTGGCAGAGTGCCGTGGCGTCACTGCTCACAGGAGCCTCAAACTCTTGGGCTTAAGGCACTACAGGCACCCTCCAGAATGCCTGACTTTTTTTTTTGTTGCAGTTGTTATTGTTGTTTAGCAGGCCCAGGCCAGGTTCAAACCCGCCACCCTTGGTGCATGTGGCCGGCGCCTTATCCACTGTGCTACAGGCGCTGAGCTGAGACCTGTCTCTTAAAAAAAAATAAAACAAGGGCGGCACATGTGGCTCAAAGGGGTAGGGCGCCGGCCCCATATGCCGGAGGTGGTGGGTTCAAACTCAGCCCCGGCCAAAAAACTGCAAAAAAATAATAATACTAATAATAAAATAAAATAAAATCACATAGACTAGCTAGGCACTATGGCATGCACCTGCACTCCTAGTTACTCTGGACGCAGCGGCAGGAGGATGACTTGAGCCCAGGAGTTTGAGACTGCAGTGCACTATGATTTATTTCCTTAGAATAAATCCCTAGGAGGAATCAGGTGTGGTAGCTCATGCCTGGTGGCTGAGATGAGAGGATCACTTGAGCCCAGGAATAGCCTGGTAATAGCCAATGCACTCCAGCCCAGGCAACAAAGTAAGATCCTGTCTCTTAAATAAAAAAATTTTTTTTTTGAGACAGAGCCTCAAGCTGTCGCCCTTGTGCCGTGGCATCACAACTCACAGCAACCTCCAACTCCTGGGTTCAAGCGATTCTCCTGCCTCCACCTCCCAAGTAGCTGGGACTACAGGCATCCGCCACAACACCCGGCTACTTTTTGGTTGCAGCCATCATTGTTTGGTGGGCCTGGGCTGGATTCGAACCCTCCAGCTCAGGTGTATGTGGCTGGTGCCTTAGCCTCTTGAGCCACAGGAGCCGAGCCAAAAAAAAATTTTTAATTAAGTAAAAAAGTTAAAATATATCACTAAATGGAGAAAACCATACATTTCTAAAAAGTATTTAACACACATAATAACACAAACATTTGGGAGGTCACAAATCAAAATGTGAAGTTTATTTTGGGTGGTAGAATTATGAGGGACATATCTTTTTTTCCTTCTGTCTTCTACTAAGGCTAAGGATTCAAACCAAGATTATCTGATTACAGGGCCTTAACTTTTTTTTTTTTTCTGTAGAGACAGTCTCACTTTATTGCCCTCGGTAGAGTGATGTGGCATCACACAGCTCACAGCAACCTCCAACTCCTGGGCTTAGGCGATTCTCTTGCCTCAGCCTCCTAAGTAGCTGGGACTACAGGCGCCCGCCACAATGCCTGGCAATTTTTTTGTTGCAGTTCAGCCGGGGCTGGGTTTGAACCTGCCATCCTGGGTATGTGGGGCTGGTGCCCTACCCACTGAGCCACAGGCGCTGCCCTACAGTGCCTTAACTTTTAACTTCTATTTCTATGTGTATGTTTCCTAAATAACTAAATAACTGAGGATGATCCTGATCTCAGAAGAAAAGCTACTCTGCTCAAGAGAACATCAACCCCTGAGATTTTGTGGAAATACATAGCAAATAGCAAAAAAAAAAACTGTTTTATTTATTCCCTAACTGATGATCCACAGCACCTACTGAGTTGCCCTGTACATGACCTTTAGATCCCAAGAGTCACCCAGGGCAGTAGTTAGGATGTCTGCAGCACAGAAGAGACAAAATGGCGAGGGGGGTGGCAGAGCTCCATAGACAACTTATTTGATTATGATAAATGAAGATATCAAAATGTCTAAGGAACCAAAAAGCTAATTATTAAGCCAGAGCCAAGGAAACCGTAGGGCTTATTCAAAATCTATCAGTAGAAAATGAAGTTGTTTGCCCCCTCCCCTCAACCTCACCCAACATAGCCTCAGGTTCAGGTATGTTGCATTATGCAGAATGCAGAAGGATTAAGACAAGGAGAAAATAAACTCTTCAGATTTTTCCTGGAAGCATAGAAAAAGGATTAAATAACCACAGGGGCCAAAGGAAACCTCTAAACTAAAAACATTCTTGTCCCTTAGCTATACTACCATTCACAAAAGTCTGGTACTGTTTTGTATTCTTTACTAAAGCCAGAGAACCCCGAAGGTTTGGTCAAAGCTAAAGACAGCAGCAATATGTAAGCCTCTTTTGACTAAGGTACTGCCCAGTTACAGATGGCAGTGTTTACAGTACATTTGCATCACAATCAGTGGCACTATAATCTGGGAAGCTGTCCTCCCTTACAGCAGACATTACTTTTATCACTTGGGTCTTAAAAAAAGATAAAGGAAGTTACAGTTGGAAACAAGTTTATCAAAAAAAAAAAAAAAAAAACTAAAGAATTTAGGAGAAATATTCAATGTAATCTTAACTAATCTAACAAATTATTAGGTGGAAACTGTCCCTTAACAGATGGCCTTATCTCTAAGACTGCAGGGTAGTGCTCTGATTTGATCAACAACATCACAACAAAACACAAAGTACACCTATCAGAACCAGAAGATCCTGCATTTAGGTGGAAGAAGAATTAAAAGAATCAGGTAATCAAGTTATCTCTAAGATGGTCCCATGCTGCTGGTAGAGGGTGGAAGGCAATGAAAAATATTCCAGTTGCAAAGCCCTGTCCAATCCAGTCTTCCAGTCCGTTATCTGTCCTCAATTATCTTAAAATTCAGGTATAAAATTGTTTCCTAAATTTCCCACTCCCTAGGAGAAGAGAAGTGGGCAAATCTAGGGTAGAATCTGTTATTGAAAAATATGCTTTTGCATTATCTATACCACTAGCTGCATGGGGAAGGTCAAAGATTCCAGAATTAAAGTCCCCTAGAATTTCTAGATGGCTTAAGCTGAGATGCTGGCCATCAAAGATGCAGTCAATGCATCATTTTAACTGATCAACTAGATTTATGGCTCCTATTACACGGTAGAAGATTCTAAAGATGTGAAAGGCCAATGCTTGCTGATATAAGGGACGTCCTCAGCAATAATTATGGCACCCACAATATATAATGCCAGCTTTCTTCAACACCAAACTGGACCCATGCCATTTCAAATGGGGGGGAAAAAATCTACTTCTTATACACCAGGAGAAAGACCAAGAGGACTCTGTACGCGTAAGGTTCTCCAATGCAAGCTAGTCCAAAAGCTGAAGCAAACCCAGTCCATCCTGGGTGGCTGGCTCAACAGCGAAGCAAAGCCACGTGGCCCTTCTAGTCGCTCTAGGCAGCCACTATCCACTGGGTTCTCCAGCCCTCGCCTTTAAACCCAGCAGCTTTACCTCACGCTCCATATTGACTCCACCCCACCGCACGGTAAGAATGAACGTGACCCTCCCGCGAGAGGTAAAATAACGGAAACAGCCCGTGAGGCACACTCACCACAGAGCTGCCACCTTCCCCTCTCTCCCAGTCCCTCAGAATTCAGGCGGCTGCCCCTTCTCCCCTACCCGCCGCCAACCGGGCGGATGAGGTCCGGTCGGGGTCCCAACTTGGTCCTTACCAGGTCTCCTGGTTGCTGAATTTCTTAGTCACCACCTTGCCTAGCTCCAGGCCCAAGCGGTCAGCAATTTTCTGGGATAAATCCTGGTGGGAACTGCCGCTGAAGATTTTGATATTCGGCATCCTAGCCAGCTTGCCCTAGAAACTCGTCGCTAAGCGATCACTGCTGCAGCGGAGAGCGCAACCGAGGTCGGCCCACAGACTCAATACCAACCTATGCACGCTGCTACTCCGCCATCTTACATTCCCGCCCCGCGCGCGGCTCTAAATTACCCAGCGCCTGGGAGGCGGGGTTAGCAAAGAAGTCCACACCCCGCCGGCGCGGATTAGCTGGGCGGGAGCGAGGGGCGGACTCTCGCTGTAGCTCGGCCTCTCTCAAGCATTGGCTGGAACGCTGTATGTGGGCGGGGCTACTTAGCCTCGCCCCCTATAGATAGACGGTTGGGTGTAGTGGGCTGGAGAGCGCGAAGATGACCGACTGGAGGTGAAGAGATGTAGGTGGAGGGATGAAGCGTAGATGGTTCCCGCTAGCGGGAAATCAGCCACGCTTGCTTTTTTTTTGTTTTCCTCTGCGCGAGAAAGTAAGTCTGGCTCTGGTTTACAGTTTCCTTTCAGAAAATCTGTTCATCAGGTTGGTAGCCACATGACTTTGCGTGTTTCTGAACACATTTTTTTCTCTCTTAAAAACGATAGGGCTGGGTGGCACCTGTGGCTCGAAGGAGTAGGGCACCGGCCCCATATGCAGGAGGTGGCGGGTTCAAACCCAGCCCCAACCAAACACTGCCAATAAATAAATAAATAAATAAATAATAAAAGTTAGAAAAAAAAACAATAGGGCTGAATTAAAACGCTTTTACATCACAGAGGCGCATCGACAGGGGTTATTTGCCCTTTGTCATTGCACAGTGTCGCCTTTGCCTGAAAGATAAATCCTAAGGGGAAAGTGACTGAAAACATGCTACCTGAATCTTGCAGGGACACTGCCAGAGGAAGGTGTGTTTTGTTTCTAATGCGAGGACCAAGTATGTTCAGACAGGTGAAGGACTGGAGTTTCCAAAATATCTGGGCCATAAAGGTCTGATTTACCTAACTTAAGAAAAGAAAGAAAAATAGTATACTGTTGAACTTAAGATGAAGAGTCTTGAAGGGATCAGAAAACCTGATTTATGGGTGGTGCCTGTGGCTCAAGGAGTAGGGCGCCGGTCCCATATGCCGGAGGTGGTGGGTTCAAACCCAGCCCCGGCCAAAAAACAAAAATAAATAAATAAATAAAGGTGTGGAACCCTTTAAAAACAAAAAAGAAAACCTGATTTATAGTCCAGTCTCCCTCATGTGAGCCTCAATTTCATACCCGCATGTTGCTAGTGTGGATTTTCCACCAGGTTTTTATTATTTTTATAATGATACTTGCTACGTGGACCAAAGTGAGCTTTTATTCTTAGACCATGTTGTCTTTAAGCATATTCCAACCACGGGTTAGGAGGAGAGAAGAATCATACAATTCTAGAATCAACACGGACAGCAGTGCTTATAATTACCAACTATAAAAATAGAGATCATCTAGCCTACCAACTTCATTTTGCATATGGTGAAACTGAGACAGAGGGGGAAGGGATTTGTCTAGCTGGCAAGAGCATAAAATACTCAAATCGGCCGGGTGCGGTGGCTCATGCCTGTATTCTAGCACTCTGGGAAACCGACGCGGGTGGATTGCGTGAGCTCACAGGTTAAGCCAGAGGGAGACTCGTCTCTTAAAAAAAAGCTAGCCTGGCGTTGTGGCGGTTGCTTGTAGTCCAGAGTTTGAGGATGCTGTGAGCTGTGATGCCATTGCACTCTACCAACGGCGACAAAGTCTCTGTCTCAAAAAAAAAAAGGAAAGAAAGAAAATACTCAAGAGCGAAGCAGCATCCTATCTTTTTCATTTTACTTTTACAAGTTAAGAAATTTAGTCCAGGCATGGTGGCTGATGTCTGTAATCCTAGCACTTTGGGAGGAGGAGGCGGGTGGATTGCTTGAGCTCACAGGTTTGAGCCAGAATGAGAACTCCCCTCTTAAAAAAAATAGTACTTAACCGGGCGTTGTGGCTGGCGCCTGTAGTCCCAGCTACTCGGGAGGCTGAGGCAAGAGAATCGCCTAAGCCCAAGAGTTGGAGGTTGCTGTGAGCTGTGATACCACCACACTCTACCGAGGGTGACAAAAGTAAGACTCTGTCTCAAAAAAATAAAATAGGCCCATGTGCACAGGAATACTTAGAGAAGGAAGCAAACCCCTAGGCAGAATATTAGTAATTTTCCATCATAGTTCATCCATCCAATATCTACTGAGTGCCTTATTTTTTTTAAATTTATTTATTTATTTAGAGACAGTCTCAAGCTGTTGCCCTGGGTAGAGTGCCATGGTGTCATCATGCCTCACAGCAACCTCCAACTCTTGGGCTGAATTGATCCTCTTGCTTCAATTTTTCTGTTTTTTTTTTTAGTAGAGACCAAGTTTCACTCTTGCTCAGGCTGGTCTCAAACTTGTGAGCTCAAGCTATCCACCTGCCTTGGCCTTCCAGATTGCTAGGATTACAGGCAAGAGCCACCGCCCGTGGCTTCTAAATAAAGTGCTTTATTGCATACAAGGCAGTGCTAGGTCTGGAGGGGACTACAAAGCATTTGCCCCCAAGGAATTAATTCATTCAGTAAATATTTACTGAACACTTTTATGAGCCAGGCCCTGTTTATTGACACTAGACAGTAGGAATAAACAAATCAACCCCCTCCTGCTTTCATTGAGTTTAATTTTCAAATAATAAATATGTAAATAAAGAAAGACAGGGCAGGGCCTGTGACTCAGTGGGCAGGGCGCCTGCCCCATATACTGAGGGTGGCTGGTTCGAACCGGGCCTCAGCCAAACTGCAACAAAAAAATAGCCGGGCATTGTGGAGGGGGCCTGTAGTCCCAGCTACTCTGGAGGCTGAAGCAAGAGAATCACCTAAGCCCAGGAGTTGGAGGTTGCTGTGACGCCACGGCACTCTACTGAAGGTGACATAGTGAGACTCTGTCTCTAAAATAAATAAATAAATAAAAACAAAATTTAAAAAAGAAAGTATTTCAAATGTTGATAAGTGCTGTGGAGAAAAAAATAGGCAAGGAAAGTAGGATAATGTGCCAGGGTGTAGGGGCGAAGAGTATAATTTTTTTTTTGAGACGCAGTCTCACTGTGTCGCCCTTGGTAGAGTGCTATGGCGTCACAGCTCATAGCAACCTCCAGCTCTTGGGCTTAAGTGATTCTCTTGCCTCAGCCTCCCAAGTAGCTACCTGCCACAATGCTGCGCTGTTTTTGGTTGCAATTGTCATTGCTGTTTAGGTGGCCCAGGCCGGGTTCAAACCTGCCAGCCTGGGTATATGTGGCCGGCGCGCTACCCACTGAGCTATGGGGGCTACCCTGTAGCTGTCATTGTTGTTTGGCAGGCCTGGGCTGGATTTGAACCTGCCAGCTCGGGTGTATGTGGCTGGCGCTCTAGCCGCTGAGCTACAGGCGCCCAGCCAAGGAGTATAATTTTAAGTAGGCTGCATAGAGAAGGTCTATCTGGGGAGGTAACATGTGACATAAGACCTGAAGGAGATAAAAAGAACCAAGTTGATATCTGTGATAGACATTGAATAGCAAGGCAAAGACCTTCAGGTGGAAGTGTTTGAGTTGTCTGAGGAATACCAGTGCAGGGGGTGGCCTGTACCTATAAGAGAAAATTAGAAAGTAAGATCAGTGAGTTAGGGCAGTGCCTGTGGCTCAACAGAGTAGGGCACTGGCCCCATATGGCGGAGGTGGCAGGTTCAAATCTAGCCCTGTCCAAAAACTGCAAAAAAAAAAAAAATCAGTGAGAAAAGAATGATGGGAAAGAGAATACTGATTATGCAGGACCTTGAGGGTTTTGCTTTTACTGAATAAGGGTTTTTAGCAAAGAGTGACATAATCTGACTTTCCTTTTAAAAAGATCACTGCAGCTGCTGAGAATAGAGTGTAGGAGTCAGGGTAGGAAGCAGGGAGACCAGTTAAAAGTTGGCTTCCTAGGAGGAGAGATAAGACATTTGTACAAATAATTACAAGGCATGATACAATTTAATACACTACCATGAAGAAGCCTGTGTTTGGGTAAAAAGTAAGCTGAGCTGCTGCAACAAAGAGATTCTAAAATACAGCAGCTCAAGTGAGCCAAATTATTTCTTTCTTGCATAACAGGATGGCTGGTCTAGGCCAGTGGGACAGTTCTACTCCAAGCTAGGTCACAAGCACATGCACATTCTTGCTCATGAGAAGGAGGAAAGAGATGAGGTCCAGGCTTTTTCTTTTTTTTCTTTTTTTTTACAGACAGGGTCTCACTCTGTCACCCTCAGTAGAATGCTGTGGCATTACAGCTCACAGCAACCTCCAGCTCTTGGGCTTAGGTTATTCTCTTGACTCAGCCTCCCCAGCAGCTGGGACTACAGGCGTCCCCTACAATGTCTGGCTATTTTTGTTGTTGTTGTTGTTGTTGTTGTTGCAGTTTGGCCGGGGCCGGGTTTGAACCCACCACCTTTGGTATATGGAGCCGGTGCCCTACTCACTGAGCCACAGGCGCCGCCTGGTCCAGGCTTCTTTTTAAGCAAGTGCAGGGCCTGGCGTGGTGGCTCATGCCTATAATCCTAGCACTCTAGGAGGCCGAGGTGGGTGGATTGCTTGAGTTCACGAGTTCCAGACCAGCCTGAGCAAGAGTGATATCCCGTCTCTAGTCTCTACTAAAAATAGAAACACTGAAGCAAGAGGATCACTTGAGCCCGAGTTGGAGCTTGCTGTGAGCTGTGATGCCACAGCACTCTACCCAGGGCAACAGCTTGAGACTGTCTCAAAAAAAAAAGCAATCGAAGTAGAATTTGTCCATCTTACTTTCTTTCACATCCCTTTGGCAGGAGCTTAGGTGTAAGTTACACCTAACTGTAAGAAAGACTAGGAAATGTTTTGTTAGGTGGCCCTGTGCCCAGGAAGAAAAGGAGAATGGATTTTGGAGGGGCAAGTAGAAGTCGGCCCGCACAGGGCCAAAATAAAATGCTATACGGATCCAGACGTAAAAGATACCACCTCTGGATACCAACTCTCATTGTGGGAGGTATTTTTGGAAGTAGAAGTACATGAATTAGGCCTTGAAGAATGGGCAGAGTTTTGACAGCAAATCATCACAAGCAGGAAACCAAGATGAGGAAGCAGAAATTTTAAAGAAAGAGATGTGGCGGTGCCTGTGGTTCAGTGAGTAGGGCGCCAGCCCCATATACCAAGGGTGGCGGGTTCAAACCCAGCCTGGGCCAAACTGCAACAAAAAATATCCGGGCGTTGTGGTGGGCGCCTGTAGTCCCAGCTACTTGGGAGGCTGAGGCAAGAGAATCGCCTAAACCCAGGAGTTGAAGGTTGCTGTAAGCCGTGTGACACCACGGCACTCTACCCAGGGTGATAAAGTGAGACTCTGTCCCTACAAAGAAAAAAAGAAAGAGATGTAATCTATTTTTACCTGGAGCGTCAAGTACCTTGTCGGAGCTTCATTCTGCAGGCAATGGGAAACCATTGACTGTTCTGGATTAAGAGAACGGCATGATCATAACTGTGCTTTGGGGAAATTTGTGTAACATGAAGAATAGGAAAGAAACTGCAGACAGGCAAACCAGGTTGCAAGTTAGTAACGTCCTACAGCCATGAGGCCAGTAGCGGTAGGATTTATCAAGAGAAATAGTAGAGACATTGTAAATCTCAGCCTTTGGAGATCAGAGACCACTCCGAGAATTTTATGAATGCTATGGATTCTCTCCAGATATAGGTATACCTCATTTTATTGCCCTTTGCTGTTTTGCACTCACAAACACGGTGGGTTTTATTTTTTATAAATTGAAGGTTTGTGGCAACCCTCTCCTGAGTAAATCTATCAGTGATATTTTTCCAACAGCAAGTGCTCAGCATATTTGTGTCATATTTTGGTAATTCTCATAATATTTCAAACTTTATTATTATTATATCTATTATGGTGATCTGTGATCAGTGATCTTTGGTGTTATTCTTGTAATTGTTTGGGGACACCATGAAACATAGTTATAAAAGACAGTGAACTTAGTTGATAAATGTCATGTATGCTCTGAGTGTTCCACTGATTGGCCATTCTCTCTCCCTCCTCAGGCCTCCCAGTTCCCTGAGACAAATGGGAATGAGGCCAATTAATGACTCTACAATGGCCTGTAAGTATTCAAGTGAAAGGAAAATTTCTATTTCTTTCATTTTAAATCAAAAGCTGGAAATGATTAAGGTTTGTGAGCAAGGCATGTCAAAAGTCAAGACAGGTTGAAAGCTAAGCCTCTTGTGCCAAACAATTAGTGAAGTTGTGAATGCAAAGAAAAAAAGGCTTTTTTGATGTTTTTTTTTGTTGTTGTTGCTTGTTTTTTTTTTTTTTTCTTTTTGAGACAGAGCCTCAAGCTGTCACCCTGGGTAGAGTGCTGTGGCATCACAGCTCACAGCAACCTCCAACACCTGGGCTCAAGCGATTCTCCTGCCTCCGCCTCCAAAGTAGCTGGAACTACAGGCACCCGCCACAACACCCAGCTATTTTTTTGGTTGCAGCAGTCATTGTTGTTTGGCGGGCCCGGGCTGGATTCGAACCTGCCAGCTCAGGTGTATGTGGCTGGCACCTTAGCCGCTTGAGCCACAGGCGCCGAGCCTGTTTGTTTTTTTGTGAGACAAGAGTCTCACTTTGTCACCCAGGTAGAGTGCTATGGAGTCATAGTTCATAGCAACCTCAGTCTCCTGGGCTCAAGCAATCCTCTTGCCTCAGCCTCCCAAGTAGCTGAGACTACAGTTGCCCGCCACAATGTCTGGCTATTTTTTTTTTTTCTTTAGAGACAGGGTCTCGTTCTAGCTCAGACTGGTCTGGAACTTGAGACTCAAGCAATCCACCCTCCTTGGACTTCCAGAGTGCTACTGCTACAGGCATGAGCCACCATGCCTAGCCAGGAAAAAGTTTTTATGTAAACAGAAACTTTTTTTTCCAAAAAAGTTTTTTTGGAAACAGAGTCTTGTTCTGTCACCCAGGCTGGAGTGCAGTGGCATAATCATTGCTTGCTGCAGTTTCCAACTCCTGGACTCTGGTAATTCTCCTGCCTCAGCCTCCTTCCTGAGGAGCTAAGACTTAAGGTGTACACCACCATGCCTGGCTAATTTTCTTATGTTTTTTTTTTTTTTTTAGAGATGAGGGCTTGCTCTGGCTCAGGCTGGTCTTGAACCTATGAGCTCAGGCAATCTACCCACCTCGGCCTCCCAAGTGCTGGGATTACAGGCGTGAGCCAACGCACCTGGCCCCTATGTTTTATATAGGATGGGTCTTACTATTGCCCAGGCTAGTCTGGAACTCCTGGGCACAAATGATCCCTCCCACCTTGGCCTCCCAAAGTACTGGGATTAAAGCTTGAGTCACCACATCCACCAAAGAAACATTCTAGAAAGAAATTTAAAGCACTACTCTCATGAACACACAAAAGAAAGCAAAACAGCATTATTGCTGATATGGGGAAAGATTTAGTGGTCTGAATAAAAGATCAAACCAGCCACAACATTCCCTTAAGACAAAACCTAGGTTGGACGTGGTGGCTTAGGCCTGTAATACTAGCAGTCTGGGAGGCTGAGGAGGGTGGATCACTTGAGCTCAGGAGTTCTAGACCAGCCTGAGCAAGAGTGAGACCCTGTCTACTAAAAATGGAAAAACTAGCCAGGCGTAGTGGCACATGCCTGTAGTCCCAGCTACTCAGGAGGCTGAGGCAAGAGGATTGCTCAAACCCAAGAATTTGAGGTTGCTGTGAGCTGTGATGCCATGGCACTCTACCCAGGGTGACACAGTAAGACTCTGTCTCAAAAAAAAAGAAAAAAGACAAAGCTTAATTCAGAGCAAGGTCCTAATGCTCATCGATAGTAGGAAGGCTGAGAGGCGAGGAAGCCGCAGAAGAAAAGTATGACACTAGAAGAGGTTGTGGGTTCGCAAGAAGAGAAGCCATCTCCTTATAGCCAAGAAAGTGCAAGAGGAAGTAGAAAGTGCTGATGAAGAAGCTGCAGCAAGATATCTAGAAGATCTAGTGAAGATAGTTGATGAAGGTGGCTGCACTAAACAACAGATTTTCTTTTTTTATTTTTTATTATTTTTTTATTTTTACATATACATGTGTTTAGTAGGTTTCCATTTTTTGCCATCACAAAATTAAAGAGGCTTAAAATTTAATAACAATAACAATGTTTAAGATAAAGACTAGAAACAAAAACCTCGTAAAGAATGAACGAACATAAATACATTCAGAAAAGAAATCAGAGAATTGCTGCATCGAAATATTAAGCAATAATAATAATAATGCAAAGAAAGTAACATTCACATTGTCAAATAAGAGTATGCCTATTATAGAATGCTTTGACTCTGAGATTCAGTATAGAGTCATCAGTTAACTTCTTATTATTTTTTTAAGTCTCAAAGAATAGACAACTAATATTTATAAATAAACCTAAAAGATAATTTCAAAAAGCAGATCATGCCAAATCTTATAGACAATAGAAAAAGAAGAAATACTTCAAAATCATTCTACTAAAAAAAAAAAAAAATCATTCTACTCGATCTGGGTATACCTGATATTAAAATTGGAGAGAATATATTATTATAAAGAGGAAATTACAAACATATTTCACTTATAAATGAGGATGCAATATCCCAAACAACATATTAACAAGTTGAATTAAAAATTAATGTTCAAGTAATGTACTTTGGTCAAAATTAAATCCAATTTATGTGCGAATTAGTCACTATTTAGTCGCAGATTTTCAATATTGATTAAAGAGCCTTCCTTTGGAAGAATATGCCATTTAGGACTAGCATAGTTAGAGACAGGTCAATGCCTGGCTTCATAGCTTCAAAGGACAGGCTGACTTACTTGTTAGTGGCTAAGGCAGCTGGTGACTTTAAGTTGAAGCCAGTGTTCATTCTGAAAATCCTGAAGTCCTTAAGTATTAGGCTAAATCTACTCTGCCTGTGCTCTATAAAGGGAACAACAATGTCTGGATGACAACACAACTGTTTATAACATGGTTTACTTTTTTTTGAGACAGAGCCTCAGGCTGTCGCCCTGGGTAGAGTGCTGTGGCATCACAGCTCACAGCAACCTCCAACTCCTGGGCTCAAGCGAGTCTCCTGCCTCCACCTCCCAAGTAGCTGGGACTACAGGTGCCTGCCACAATGCCCGGCTACTTTTTTGTTGCAGCCGTCATTGTTGTTTGGCAGGCCCAGGCTAGATTCGAACCCACCAGCTCAGGTGTATGGGGCTGGCGCCTTAGCCGCTTGAGCCACAAGCACTGAGCCAGTTTCCTTTATTTTTTATTTTCTTTCTTTGAGACAGTTTTAAGCTGTCACCCTGGGTAGAGTGCTGTGACGTCATAGCTCACAGCAACCTCCAACTCTTGGGCTCAAGTGATCCTGTTGCCTCAGTTTTTTTTTTTTGTAGAGACAGAGTCTCACTGTACCACCCTCGGGTAGAGTGCTGTGGCGTCACAGCTCACAGCAACCTCTAACTCTTGGGCTTACGCGATTCTCTTGCCTCAGCCTCCCGAGCAGCTGGGACTACAGGCACCCACCATAACGCCTGGCTATTTTTTTGTTGCAGTTTGGCCAAAGCTGGGTTTGAACCCACCACCCTCGGCATATGGGGCCGGCGCCCTACTCACTGAGCCACAGGTGCCGCCCTGCCTCAGTTTTTCTATTTTTAGTAGAGACAGGGTCTCGCTTTTGCTCAGGCTGGTCTTAAACTCGTGAGCTCAAGCAATCCACCAGCCTTGGCTTCCCAGAGTGCTAGGATTACAGGCAGGAGCCACCACGCTCGGCCTACTTTATTTTATTTTTATTATTGTTATTTTTTGAGACAGAATCTCACTATGTCGCCCTTGGTAGAGTGCCTTTACATCACAGCTCACAGCAACTTCCAACTCTTTGGCTTAAGCGATTCTCTTGCCTTAGCCTCCCAAGTAGCTGGGACTACAGGCACCCACCACAATGTCCAGCTATTTTTTTGTTGCAGTTGTCATTGTTGTTTAGCAGGTGTGGGCCGGTTCAAATCACCACCCTTGGTGTATGTGGCCAGCACCCTAACCACTGAGCTACAGGAGCTGAGCCATACTTTATTTTTTTTAAGAGAGAATCTTGCTCGGTCGCCTGGGCTACAGTGCAGTGGCACAATCCAGCTCACTGCAACTTCCAGCTCCTGGGGCCAAGTGATCCTTCTACCTCAGCCTCCCAAGTAGTTGAGGCTACAGGCATGCGTGATCATGCCCAGCTAATTTTTTCCACTTTTAGTAGAGATGGGGTCTCACTCTTCTCAGGCTGTTCTTTGTTTTGTTTTGTTTTGTTTTTTTGTTCTTTTTGAGGCAGAGTCTCAAGCTGTCACCCCGGGTAGAGTGCTGTAGCGTCACAGCTCAAAGCAACCTCTAACTCTTGTGTTCAAACGATCCTTTTGCCTCAGCCTCCCAAGTAGCTGGGAAGACAGGCACCTGCCACAATGCCCAGCTATATTTATTTATTATTATTATTATTATTTTTTTTTTTTTTTTTTTTGGTTTTTGGCCAGTGCTGGGTTTGAACCCGCCATCTCCAGCATATGGGACCGGCGCCCTACTCCTTGAGCCACAGGCGCCGCCCTATTTATTATTTTTTTAATAGAGACAGAGTCTCACTTTGTCGCCCTCGGTACAGTGCCTTGGCGTCACAGCTCACAGCAACCTCCAGCTCTTGGGCTTAGGTGATTCTCTTCCCTCAGCCTCTGGAGTAGCTGAGACTACAGGTGCCTGCCACAACACCCGGCTATTTTTTTTGTTGCAGTTTGGCTGGGGTCGGGTTAGAACCCGCCACCCTCAGTATATGGGGCCAGTGCCCTACTCATTGAGCCACAGGCGCCACCCACTCTGGCTATTTTTAGAGGCAGGGTCTCTCTCTGGCTCAGGCTGGTCTTGAACCTGTGTACTCAGGCAATCCACCTGCCTCAGCCTCCCGGAGTGCTGGGATTACAGGCATGAGCTATCGCCCTTGGCCAAAAATATTTTTTTATTATTATTATTTTTTTTTTTATTGTTGGGGATTCATTGAGGGTACAGTAAGCCAGGTTACACTGATTACATTTGTTAGGTAAAGTCCAAATTTTTTTTTTTTTTTTGCAGTTTTTGGCCAGGGCCAAGTTTGAACCCACCACCTCCGGTACATGGGGCCGGTGCCCTACTTCTTTGAGCTATAAGCGCCCCCCAATTTTTTATTTTTTTATTTTTTTATTTTTTTTTGAGACAGTCTCAAGCTGTTGCCCTGGGTAGAGTGCCATGGTATCGCAGTTCACAGCATTCTCAAACTCCTGGGCTTAAGCGATTCTCTTGCCTCAGCCTCCCAAGTAGCTGGGACTACATGCACCTGCCACAATGCTGGGCTATTTTTGTTGTTGTTGTTGCAGTTGTAGTTGTTTAACAAGCTCGGGCCAGGCTCGATCCCACCAGACTCAGTGTATGTGGCCGGCACCCTAACCACTGACCTACGAGCGCCGAGCCAAAAAACATTTTTTTTTTTAAATTTCAGATTAATATGAGGGTGCAAACCATTGGATTATATAATTTACACATGGAAGGTTAAAGTCAAAGTTGTAGTTGTGTCCTACACTGGGGGAGCATGTCATTTATCTATGCATTGTGCCCATTGGGTGGGAAGCTACTGAACCTCCTCCCCACGTCTCCCTTCTTGAATTTGAGATTTTTCTCTGGTGTGGATCTGTGATTGTTAATCTCCTACTTTCTTTCTTCTTTTTTTTTTAATTTTTACTTTTTTTTTTATTATTGGGGATTCATTGAGGGTACAATAAGCCAGGTTACACTGATTGCATTTGTTAGGTAAAGTCCCTCTTGCAATCATGTCTTGCCCTCAGAAATCTCCTACTTTCAAATTGGGTATTGAGTACATGCAATGCTTGTTTTTCCAATCCTGTGTTACTTTACTTAGGAGAACATTCTCCAAATTCATCCAGGTTGTTACAAAGGATGCAAAATCTCTATCTCTTAGGAGAACAGTATTCCCTGGTATAAACATACCACAGTTTATTAATCCATTCGTGCGTTGATGATCACTTGGGTTGTTTCCACACCTCTGCGATTATAAACTGAGCTGCTATAAGCATTCAAGTGCAAATGTCCTCATGAAAAAATGACTTTTTTCTTTTGGGTAGATACCTAGTAATGGTATGGCGGATCAGATGTAAAGGTCTACTTTTAGCTCTTTGAGTATTCTCCATACTTCTTTCCACAGAAGCTGTACTAGTTGCAGTCCCACCAACAGTGCGTGAGTGTTCCCTTCTTTCTGCACTCACACCAGCAACTATTGCTTCGGGACCTTGTGATATGGGCCATTCTCCCTGGGGTTAGGTGTTATCTCAAAGTGGTTTTGATTTGCATTTCTCTGATAATTAGGGATGAGGAGCATTTTTTCATGTGTTTATTGACCATTCTTCTGTCCTCCTGACAAATGTTGACATTTGCCCAGTTTGTGTGTGTGTGTGTGTGTGTAGAGACAGAATTTCACTTTGTCGCCTTCTGTAGAGCGCTGTGGCGTCACACAGCTCACAGCAACTTCCAACTCCTGGGCGATTCTCTTGCCTCAGCCTCTCGAGTAGCTGGGACTACAAGCGCTTGCCCGGCTATTTTTTTGTTGCAGTTTGGCTGGGGCCGGCGCCCTACCCACTGAACTACAGGCATCGCCCCTCTTGCCCAGTTTTAAACGGAGCTATTTGCTTTTGTTTTTTTTTGGAGGGGGGAGCGAGCCTGGGTTTCCCGCCACCTCCAGCATAGGGGGCCTGCGCCCTACTCCTTTGAGCCACAGGCACCGCCCCTATTTGTTCTTTTCTTGTTGATATATTTGAGTGCATTGTAGATTCTGGTGATTAGCCCTTTGTCAGATTTATGGCATGCAAATAGCTTCTCCCATTCTGAAGGTTGTCTTTTTACTTTGTGGCTTGTGTCCTTAGTAGTGCAAAAACTTTTTAAGTTGATCAGGTCCCATTTGTTTATTTTCATTGCTGCTGCAATCACCAATGGGGTCTTTTTCATAAATTATTTCCCAACAAGATCAAGAGTTTTTCCCACACGGTCTTTTAGAGTTTTCGTTTTGTTTTTGAGACAGAGTCTCATTATGTCACCCTTGGTAGAGTGTGTGGCATCACAGCTCACAACAACCTCAAACTCTTGGGCTTAAACGATTCTCTTGCCTCAGCCTCCAAAGTAGCTGCGACTACAGGCACCTGCCACAATGCCCACCTATTTTTTTGTTGCCGTTGTCATTATTATTTTTAGCTGACCTGGGCTGGGTTCAAATCTGCCAGGCTGGGTGTATGTGGCTGGCACCCTACCCACTGAGTACGGGTGCTGCCTACCATGATGTTTTGATTACTATAGATTTGTTGGATAACCCGAAGTCTGGTAACATAATGCCTCCCCATTTATTCTTATTTTTTTATGGTTTGGGATTCATTGAAGGTACAAACAATTAGGTTACAGTGATTGCATTTGTTGCATAAAGTCTCCTTATAATTGTGCCCCACCCCCAAGAGGCGTGCCATACACCGTGACTCCCCCATTCTTATTTTGTTGGATTGCATTGGCTATTTGTTTTGTTTTGTTTTTTTCTGGTTCTATATAAAACAGAGAATTATTTTTATTTATTTATTTATTTTTTGTAGAGACAGAGTTTCACTTTATCGCCCTCGGTAGAGTGCCGTGCCGTCACACAGCTCACAGCAACCTCCAACTCCTGGGCTTAGGCAATTCTCCTGCCTCAGCCCCCCGGGTAGCTGGGAATACAGGCGCCTGCCACAATGCCCGGCTATTTTTTTTTGTTGTTGTTGCAGTTTGGCCGGGCCGGGTTTGAACCCGCCACCCTCGGTATATGGGGCCGGCACCCTGCTCACTGAGCCACAGGCGCCGCCCCCAGAGAATTATTTTTTCAAGATCTTCAAACTAGGCTGGGGGTGGTGGCTTGCACTGTAATCCTAGCACTTTGTGAGGCTGAGGTGGGTGGATTCTCTGGATTCAGGAGTTTGAGACCAGCCTGAGAGAGAGACCCCATCTCTACTAATAGTAGAAAAAAAATTAGCTGGCTGTAGTGGTGGGCACCTGTAGTCCCCGGGGGAGGCTGAGGCAGGAGGATTGCTCAAACCCAGGAATTTGAGGTTGCTGTGAGCTATGACACCACGATATTCTACCCAGGGCAACAGAGTAAGACTCTGTCTCAAAAAATAAAAATCTTCAGGCAGCGCCCATAGCTCAGTAGGTAGGGTGCTGGTCACGTACACCCAGGCTGGTGGGTTTGAACCCAGCCCAGGCCAGCTAAAAACAACAATGACAACTGCAACAAAAAATAGCCAGGCATTGTGGCAGGTGCCTGTAGTCTCAGCTACTTGAGGGTGAGGCAAGAGAATTGCTTAAGCCCAAGAGTTTGAGGTTGCTGTGAGCTGTGATGCTACAGCACTCTACCAAGGGTGACATAGTGAGACTCTGTCTCAAAAAAAAAATAAATCTTCAAAGTAAGACTTTGGTATTTTAATGGGGATCGCACAAATTTGTAGATTGCTTAGGGTAGTACAGACATTTTAACAATACTGATTCTTCCAAGCCATGATCATGATGTGTTCTTCCATCTGTTAAAATCCTCTGCTATTTCTTTTCTCAGTGATTCATAATTCTTCCTGTAGAGATTCTTCCCATTCTTTGTTAGATATATTCCAAGGTATTTCATTTTTTTTTGATGATACTGTGAAGGGTATTGTGTCATTGATTTGATTCTCAGCTTGACTGTTGTTGGCATATATGAAGGCTACTGATAAGTGAACATTGATTTTATAACCTGAAACATTGCTGTGTTTCTTTACTTTTTCATTTTTTTAGAGACAGAATCTCACTTTTGTCGCCCTTGGTAGAGTGCTATGGTGTCACAGCTCACAGCAACCTCCAGCTCTTGGGCTTAGGCGATTCTCTTGCCTCAGCCTCCCGAGTAGCTGGGACTACGGGAGCCCTCCACCATGCCCGGCTATTTTTTGTTGCAGTTTGGCCGGGGCCAGGTTCGAACCTGCCACCCTCAGTATGTGGAGTTGGCACCCTACTCACTGAGTCACAGGTGCTGCCCAAAAGTTATTTGTTCTTTTCTTTTTCTTTTTTTTTTTTTTTTGCAGTTTATGGCTGGGGCTGGGTTTGAACCCGCCACCTCCAGCATATAGGGCCAGCGCCCTACTCCATTGAGCCACAGGCACCACCCCCAAAAGTTATTTTTTCATTAAAAAAATTTAATTGAAAGTGGGCTCTGGGCGGCGCCTGTGGCTCAGTGAGTAGGGCGCCAGCCCCATATGCCGAAGGTGGTGGGTTCAAACCCAGCCCCGGCCAAACTGCAACAAAAAAAAAAAATAGCCGGGCGTTGTGGCGGGCGCCTGTAGTCCCAGCTACTTGGGAGGCTGAGGCAAGAGAATCGCGTAAGCCCAAGAGTTAGAGGTTGCTGTGAGCCGTGTGACGCCACGGCACTCTACCGAGGGCGGTACAGTGAGACTGTCTCTACAAAAAAAAAAAAAGAAAAAAGAAAGTGGGCTCTGTGGCTGGCGCATGTAATCCTAGCACTCTGGGAGGCCGAGGCTGGTGAATTGCCTGAGCTCACCGGTTCAAGACCAGCCTGAGCAAGCTTGATACCTCGTCTCTAAAAGTAGCCGTGCATTGTGGCAGGCGCCTGTAGTCCCAGCTACTCCAGAGGCTGAGACAAGACAATCACTTGAGCCCAAGAGTTTGAGTTTCCTGTGAGGTATGATGCCAGGGCACTCTACCAAGGGTGACAAAATGAGACTCTGTCTGAAAAAAAAATTAATTGACAAATACGAATTATACATATTTATGGGGTATCTAGTGATGTTTTGATACATATAGTGATCAGACAGGGTAATAGGCATATCTATCATCTCAAACATTTATCATTTCTTTGTGTTGGGAACATTCAGTATCCTCCCTCTAGCTATTGGAAAACTACAGTAGAACCTCTATAAGTTGACAACCCAAGGGACTCTAACAAACTGGTGAACATACAGCTCTGGTCAACATAAGGAACTAGGCCTACTGTATTGATGTATACATGTGGTTCATGTCCAGTCTATGAAAATTAGGTCAATTTAAGGAGGTGGTCAATTATGTAGTTTCTACCCTATATAATAGTATATTATTATTATTATTTTTTTTTTTTATTTTGGCCAGGGCCAGGTTTGAACCTGCCACCTCTGGCATATGGGACCGGCGCCCTACTCCTTGAGCCACAGGCGCCGCCCAATAGTATATTATTTTTATTTATTTATTTATTTATTTTGAGACAAGAGTCTCACTCTGTCATTCTGGGTAGAGTGCCATGGCATCATAGCTCACAGCAATCTCAAACTCTTGGGCTCAGGCAATCCTCTTGCTTCAGCCTCTCGAGTAGCTGGGACTATAGGTGCCCACCACAATGCCCAGCCAGTTTTTCTATTTTTAGTAGAGATGGGTCTCACATTTGCTCAGGCTTGTCTGGAACTCCTTAGCTCAAGCAATCCATCCGCCTTGGCTTCCCAGAGTACGAGGATTATAGGCGTGAGCCACTGCGCCCAGCCTTTCTTTATTTTTTTAAATTTCAGATTAATATAAGAGTACATATGATTAGGTCTGCATTTGTTTGGTAAAGTCCAAGTTGCGATTGAGCCCTTCATCTCAACCCATGAATTGATAGTATGTTTTTCTTAACTGTATTCTTCCTACAGTGGTATAGATAATTAGAATTTGTTCCAGGCGGTGCCTGTCTCAGTGGATAGGGCGCAGGCCCCATATACTGAGGGTGGCGTGTTCGAACCCAGCCCCGGCCAAACTGCAACAAAAAACTAGCCGGGCATTCTGGCGGGCGCCTGTTATCCCAGCTACTCGGGAGGCTGAGGCAAGAGAATCCCTAAGCCCAGGAGTTGGAGGTTGCTGTGAGCTATGACACTACAGCACTTTACTAAGGGCAATAAAGTGAGACTCTGTCTCTTAAAAAAAAAAGAATTTGTTCCTTTGATCTAGTTATAATTTTAGCTCTTGACAAATCTCTCTCTATTCTTCCCTTATTACTACCCTTCCCTGCCTCTGCTATCCTCTGTTTTACTTTCCGCCTCTGTGAAATCCACTTTTTTTTTGTAGCTTTCACACACACACACTATGAGTGAGAACATGCAGTGTTTAGCTTTCTATTCCTGGCTTATTTCACTTAATATAATATCTTCCAGTTCCCAGCATATTGTTGTAAATGATAGTGTTTCATGGGTGAATAGTATTCTGTTATATATGTACACCACATTTTCTTTATCCATTCATTTGTTGTTAGGTACTTAGGTTGATTCCATATCTTGACTACTGTGAATAGTGCTTCAGTAAACGCAGGAGTGCAAATATCACTTTGACATACTGATTTCCTTTCTTTTTTTTTCTTTTTTTTGTTTTTGAGACAGAGTCTCACTTTGTCACCCTTGGTAGAGTGCTGTGGTGTCACAGCTCACAGCAACCTCAAACTCTTGGGCTTAAGCGATTCTCTTGCCTCAGCCTCCCAAGTAGCTGGGACTACAGGTGCTGGCCACAACGCCTGGCTATTTTTGTTGTTGTTGCCATTGTTGTTTAGCAGGCCCAGGCCGGGTTCGAACCCGCCAGCCCTGGTGTATGTGGCCAGTGCCCTAACTACGGAACCACGGGCACTGAGCCATGATTTCCTTTCTTTTGAATCTCAGTACTGAGATTGCTGGATCACATAGTAGTTCTATTTGTAGGTTTCTTTTTTTAACTTTTTTTTTTTTTTGAGTTTCACTTTGTTACCCTTTGTTAGAGTACTGTGATGTCATAGCTCACAGCAACCTCAAATTATTGGGCTCAAGCGATTCTCTTGCCTCAGCCTCCCAAGTTGCTGGGACTACAGGTGCCTGCCACAACACCTAGCTATTTTTTTGAGACAGAGTCTCATTTTGTGGGGTCACAGCTGACAGCAACCTCCAGCTCTTGGGCTAGGGTGATTCTCTTGCCTCAGCCTCCCGAGTTGCTGGGACGACAGGCGCCCGCCACAATGCCCTGCTATTTTTGTTGCAGTTGCCACTGCTGTTTTAGCTGGCCGGGGCCAGGTTTGAACCCATCACCCTCAGTATATGGGGCCAGCACCCTACCCACTGAGCCACAGGCGCCGCCCAACACCTAGCTGTTTTTAGAGACAAGGTCTCACTCTGGCTTAGTCTGGTCTGGAACCTGTGAGCTCAGGCAATCCACCCGCCTTGGCTTTCCAAGTGCTAGGATTACAGGCGTGAGCCACTGCCCCTGGCCTGTAGGTTTTTTTTTCTTTTTCAAATAAAGGGCCTCACAGCTAGCCAACAGTTAAGGGCTTTTCTAGACGTGCACAAGTTCACAGACTGAAAGGTGCTGTCTCAGTCCCTCCCAAATAGCTCTGGAGGGACCCAGGTGGCCCTAGGATGTGGGAGCTTCCCATTCACTTAGTCTGTCAGACCCTCTCCCCTGTGCCTGGGTGGGCCTGCCCACTGCAGTCCTGGCTGCCAGCAGGCCCAGGATGGGGAAAGGCTTCCTGCCACAAAGGGGCCCTGCAATGGAAGGAGACCCTTGGGGATACCAGCTGCCATGACCCACACGGGCCTTGGGAGAGCTGCTTAGCACTGCTTTGTTCCTTGTCACTCAGTTGGGGAAATCACCTGCCAGCACAGTGGACCAAGGCCTCTAGTCATTAGAGTCAGACCTTACCCATGCTCAGAATGGACCCCCAGCCTATGCTTCACCAGGTGGCCCCTTCTCTGCCAGTGCTAGGGTAGGCAGGGTCAGGAGCTCTCAGGTGGGACACAGGGCAGCAGTGATCTTTTGGGGGGGTTTTTTGGCAATTTTTGGCTGTGGCTGGGTTTGAACCCACCACCTCTGGCATACAGGGCCGGTGCCCTACTCCTTTGAACCACAGGTGCTGCCCAGCAGTGATTTTTTTTTTTTTTTTGTAGAGACAGAGTCTCACTTTATTACCCTCTGTAGAGTGCTGTTGTGTCACAGCTAACAGCAACCTCCAACTCCTGGGCTTAGGCGATTCTCTTGCCTCAGCCTCCCAGGTGGCTGGGACTACAGGCGCCCGCCACAACACCCGGCTATTTTTTTTTTTTTTTTTTTGTCGTTGCAGTTTGGCAGGGGCTGAGTTTGAACCCACCACCCTCGGTATGTGGGGCCAGCACCCTACTCACTGAGCCACAGGCGCTGCCCAGCAGTGATCAGTTTTTTAAATAAAAAAAATATAATAAAGGGCCTTACTTTGTTGCCCAGGCTAAAGTGGAGTGGTGTCACCATAGATTACTGAAACCTCAAACTCCTGGGCTTGAGCAATCCTGCCCCAGCCTCCAGAGTAGCTGGGACTAGGGGAATACCACTATGCCCAGCTATTTAAAAATTTTTTTGTGGCTTAGTGCCTGTAGTTCAGTGGCTAGGGTGCCAACCAAATATACCAGTTCAAATTCAGCCTGGGCCTGCCAAACAACAATGATAAGTACAACCAAAAACTAGCCGGGTGTTGTGGCGGGCACCTGTAGTCCCAGCTACTCGGGAGGCGGAGGCAAGAGAATCGCTTAAGCCCAGGAGTTGGAGGTTGCTGTGAGCTGTGACGCCACGACACCCTACCCAAGGTGACAGTTTGAGACTCTGTCTTAAAAGAAATTTTCTTTTTTTCTATAGATGGGGTCTCACTATGGTGCTCAGGCTGGTTTTTTTTTTTTTTTGGTAGAGATTGAGTTTCACTTTATCACCCTCGGTAGAGTGCCATGGCATCACACAGCTCACAGCAACCTCAAACTCCTGTGCTTAGGAGATTCTCTTGTCTCAGTCTCCTGAGTAGCTGGGACTACAGGCGCCTGCCACAACGGCCAGTTATTTTTTTGTTGCGGTTAGGCCGGGGCTGGGTTTGAACCTGCCACCCTTGGTATATGGGGCTGGCGCCCTACTCACTGAGCCACTGGCACCGCCTTTTTTTTTTTTTTTTTTTGAGATAGGGTCTCACTCTGTCTTCCTAAGTAGAATGCGTTGGTGTCATCATAGCTACTGCAGCCTTGAACTGCTGGGACTACAGACATGCACCACCACACCGGGCTAATTTTTCTATTTTTGGTAGAGAGAGCATCTCACTCTTGCTCAGGCTGGTCTTGAACTCCTGACCTTAGGCGAATCTCCCACCTTTGCCTCCTGGAATGCCAGGATTACAGGTATGACTCAACTCGCCTGGCCCCCAGGCTGATCTTTTACTCCTGGCCTTAAGCAATCCTCCTGCCTCAGCCTCCCACCTTCCAAAGTGCTAGGATTATAACCATAAGCCACGATCTGGCCTCTATCTGTAGTTGTTTTGAGGAATGTCCATACTGTTCTCCATAGTAGCTATACTAGTTTACATTCCCACTAACAGTGTATAAAAGTTGCCTTTTCTCAGCATCCTTGCCAGCATTTGATATTTTTTGTCTTTTTGGTAATAGCCATCCTGACTGGGCTGAGGTGATACCTCATCGTGGTTTTGATTTGCATTTCCATGATCATTAGCAATGTCAAACATTTTTTTCATGTATTTGTTGGTCATTTGTATGTGTTCCTTTTTTTTTTTTTTTTGTAGAGACAGTCTCACTCTATTGCTCTCGGTAGAGTGCCATGGCATCACACAGCTCACAGCAACCTCCAACTCCTAGGCTTAGGCAATTCTCTTGCCTCAGCCTCCTGAGTAGCTGGGACTACAGGCGCCTGCCACAACACCCGGCTATTTTTTTGTTGTTGCAGTTTGGCCAGGGCTGGGTTTGAACCCGCCACCCTCAGTATATGGGGCAGGTGCCCTACTCACTGAGCCACAGGCACCGCCCTGTATGTGTTCCTTTCCTTTTTTTTTTTTCAGTTTTTGGCCAGGGCTGGGTTTGAACCCGCCACCTCTGGCATATGGGGCCAGCGCCCTACTCCTTTGAGCTACAGGCACTGCCCCCCTTTTTTTTTTTTCTTTGAGACAGAGTCTCACTTTGTGCCTCAGCATCATAGCTCACAGCAATCTCAAGCTTCTGGGCTCAAGTGATCCTCTTGCCTCAGCCTCATGAGTAGCTGGGACTATAGGTTCCTACCACAATGCCTGGCTAGTTTTCAGAGACTGGGTCTCCCTCTTGCTCAGGCTGGTCTTGAACTCCTGAGTTCAGGCAATCTACCTGCCTCGGCCTCCCAAAGTGCTGGGATTACAGGCGTGAGCCACCACGTCCGGCCTATATTTGTTCTTTTGAGAAATGTCTATTCAGATCATTTGCCCATTTATTTAATTAAATTGTTTGGTTTTTTTGCCATTGAATGTTTGAGTTCCTTATATATTCCGGATATTAATCTTCTGTTAGATGAATAGTTTTCAAATATTTTCTCCGATTCTGTAGGCTGTTTTTTTCACTCTGTTAATGCTTATTTATTTGTCTATTTTTAGTTTTGTTGCCTGTGGTTTTGAGGTATTTGTCATGAAATCTTTTTACAGATGAATGTCCTGAAGTGTTTCTCCTATATTTTATTCTAGAAGTTTTATAGTTTTGGATCTTAGTACAATTAGGTCTTAGATACATTTTGAGTCGATTTTTGTTTTGTTTTGTTTTTGAGACAGAATCTCACTTTTTCACCCTTGGTAGAGTGCGGTGGTGTCACAGCTCACAGCAACCTCAAACTCTTGGGCACAAGTGATTCTCTTGCCTCTACCTCCTCAGTAGCTAGGACTACAGGCACCTGCCACAATGCCCAGCTAATTTTTCTGTTTTTAGTACAGACAGTGTCTTGCTCTTGCTCAGGCTTGTCTCAGTCTCCTGAGTTCAAGCAATCCACTCACCTCGGCTTTCCAGAGTGCTAGGATTACAGGTGTGAGCCACCACACTTGGCCTGATTTTTATATAAGGTGAGAAATGGGGGTGTAATTTCATTCTTCTGCAAAGTATGTTCTTGGTCCTTCTGTTGAAAATCAGTTGCCTGCTGGGCGGCGCCTGTGGCTCAGTCGGTAGGGCGCCGGCCCCATATACCGAGGGTGGCGGGTTCAAACCCGGCCCCGGCCAAACTGCAACCAAAAAATAGCCGGGCGTTGTGGCGGGCGCCTGTAGTCCCAGCTACTCGGGAGGCTGAGGCAGGAGAATCGCTTAAGCCCAGGAGTTGGAGGTTGCTGTGAGCTGTGTGAGGCCACGGCACTCTACAGAGGGCCATAAAGTGAGACTCTGTCTCTACAAAAAAAAAAAAAAAAAAAAAAAAAAAGAAAATCAGTTGCCTGTAGACACATTGCCTAATTTTGGGATTCTTTATTCTATTCCATTGATCTATGCCAGTACCATGCTGTTTTGGTTACTACAGAGTTGTAGTGTTATTTTGAAACCTGTGTTGCATCCAGCTTTGTTCCTTTTGCTCAGGATTGCCTTGGCTTTTTTGGGTCTTTTGTGGTTCTATATAGATTTTAAGATTTTTTTTCTATTTCTGTGAAGAATATCATTGATATTTTGATAAGGATTATATTGAATCTGTAGATTCCTTTTTTTTATTGAGAGACTCACTTTCTCACCCTCAGTAGAGTGCTGTGGCATCATAGCTCACAGCAAGCTCAAACTTTTGGGCTCAGGCGATTCTCTTGCTTGAGCCTCCCTAGTAGCTGGGGCTATGGTGCCTGTCACAACACCCAGCTATTTTTTTGTTTATTTGTTTGTTCAGCAGGCCTGGGGCAGGTTTGAACCCACCAGCCCGGGACCATGTGGCCGGCGCCATAACCACTGAGCTATGCACACCCAGCCAGTAAGAGATGAAGTTTTAAAAAGTGTGGCTAGGCTGGGTGCCTGTAGCTCAGAGGTTAGGGCACCGGCCACATCCTCCAGCGCTAACCCAACCCAGGCTAAACAACAACAAAAATAATAATAAAAATAAAAATAGCCGAGCATTATGGTGGTCACCTGTGGTCTCAGCTACTTGGGAGGCTGAGGCAAGAGAATCGCTTGAGCCCAAGAGTTTGAGGTTGCTGTGAGCTGTGATGCCACAGCACTCTACCGAGGGCGACAAAGTGAGACTTTGTTCCAATAAACAAAAACAAAAAAAAAAAGCGTGGCTAAAGCCAGGAAAGGTGGCATGCACTTGTGGTCCTAGCTCTTTTCAAGGCTGAGGCAAGAGGATAGCCAGTTTGAGGGTGCTGAGTGTAAGGGCTGGAGTCCTGATGAGGGAGCTCAGTTTCACAACTTGGAGTGAAAAGAAAGGAAGAGCACTGGGCTGAGCACCTATAGCACAGTGGTTATGGTGCCAGCCACATACACCGAGAGCAGCGGGTTCAAACCCAGCCTGGGCCAGCTAAATAACTGCAACAAAAAAAAAATAGCCAGGCGTTGTGGCGAGCGCCTGTAGTCCCAGCTACTTGGGAGGCTGAGGCAAGAGAATCATTTAAGGTTTTGTTGGAGCAAGATGGCAGCCGAGTAACAGCTTCCTTGCATCTGGGCACCGTGAGTCTGGGGATATAGGACTCCAGGCATCTCTGGCTGGTGGGATCTGCCTACCATCACCCCTGAGAGGATACAGGGAGTCAGCGAGAGACTTCTGGACCCCAAGAGGAGGACTAAAACAGTGGAAAACCAGCAAGTGGTCGCAAGTGTTCAATCCGTCTAAACCCGCCTGCAACTGTAAGTTCAGTAGCAACAAGACTGCAAACCAGAAAGGCCTTACCTGTGAACTGTTTTGGTGTCTTTGGACTTGGCACTCAGCTGAACTGCCTTGGGGAGAGCCTGAGCGGGAGTGCGGAGAATTTTGGCCTTTGTCTAGGGCCCCAGTCTGAGCCGCTGAGCCAGACGGAGCTAATAGTGTTTGGCTCTGGGTCACAGGCAGACATTGTGAGCGATCTGCCCCGGCAAGCTCCGCCCTCAGGGTCGCAGAGCTGGAATTGGGTGGGAGCTGGTAACTCAGCGACCAAGTAGCCTAAGGGCAGGGTCTGAGCCGCCTTGCAGCCCTAACCCTCGGGGGCAGAGGGAGACACAGGGTAGGTGGATAGCCACTTCAGCAGTGATTTCAGCGACAATCACTTCCCTGAGAAAGCTTCTGCTCAGTAAATGAACAAGTTAAAAGTGCCTTTTAAGTGGGCTGAAGAGAGATTTAGGGTGTCTATCTGCTGGAGTTTGAGAAACTAGCAGCCTCCAGTCGTATCAGAACTGTGACTAACATCTCATACCCCAGAAGACCACGTGTTGCCAAGACAATATTCAATAACATATACATACTGCTTTGTTTTTGGTTGTGTTTTTTTCTTTCTTTCTTTTTTTTTTTTGGTTTGGTTGGTTTTTTTGTTTATTTTGATGTTGTTGATTGTTGTTTTGTTTCTTAAGTTCAACCTTTTCCGTACAGATCCTTTTTCTTTCTCAATTTTTCTAGTTTAATTATAATTTCCCATTGCCCCTTTTTTGCTCTTAAACCTTCTCACCCTTCTGGTCCTGTAACCCTTAGTCCACAGGCACGAGAACTTAAAGAGCAAGAGGAAGTGAAAGGAAAATTAGAGCAAGGAAACAGATAAAAGTAATCACCCATGAGGAAGAATCAGCAGAAAACTCCAGGCAACATGAAGAACCAGTCCAGAACAACCCCGCCAAGAGACCATGAGGTAGCTACTGCAGAGGATTCCACCTATACAGAAATGTTAGGAATGACAGAAAGGGAATTTAGAATACACATGTTGAAAACAATGAATGAAATGATGGAAACAATGAAGGAAACTGCTAATAAAGTGGAAAATAACCAAAAGGAAATCCAAAAACAGAATCAAATAAGAGATGAACGATATGAAGAATATAAAAAGGATATAGCAGAGCTGAAGGAAATGAAACAGTCAATCAGGGAACTTAAAGATGCAATGGAAAGTATCAGCAACAGGTTAGACCATGCAGAAGAAAGAATTTCAGAGGTAGAAGACAAAGTTCTTGAGATAAGAACTTTGATAGTAAAAGAGGCAGAAAAGAAGAGAGAGAAAGCAGAATGTTCACTGTCAGAATTATGGGACTTTATGAAGCGTTCCAACATACGAGTTATAGGAATCCCAGAAGGGGAAGAAGAATGCCCCAGAGGAATGGAAGCCATACTAGAGAATATTATAAAAGAAAATTTCCCAAATATCACCAAAGATTCTGACACACTGAAATATCCAAAATCAAATCAGAGATCAATGAAATTGAAAACAAAAGAATCATTCAGAAAATTAATGAAACAAGGAGTTGGTTTTTTGAAAAAATAAATAAAATAGATAAACCATTGGCCAGACTAACGAGGAATAGAAAAGTAAAATCTCTAGTAACCTCAATCAGAAATGATAAAGGGGAAATAACAACTGATCCCACAGAGACACAAGAGATCATCTCTGAATACTACCAGAAACTCTATGCCCAGAAATTTGACAATGTGAAAGAAATGGATCAATATTTGGAATCACACCCTCTCCCTAGACTCAGCCAGGAAGAAATAGAGCTCCTGAACAGACCAATTTCAAGCACTGAGATCAAAGAAACAATAAAAAATCTTCCAACCAAAAAATGCCCTGGTCCAGATGGCTTCACTCCAGAATTCTATCAAACCTTCAAGGAAGAGCTTATTCCTGTACTGCAGAAATTATTCCAAAAAATTGAGGAAGAAGGAATCTTCCCCAACACATTCTATGAAGCAAACATCACCCTGATACCAAAACCAGGAAAAGACCCAAACAAAAAGGAGAATTTCAGACCAATCTCACTCATGAACATAGACGCGAAAGTTCTCAACAAAATCCTAGCCAATAGATTACAGCTTATCATCAAAAAAGTCATTCATCATGACCAAGTAGGCTTCATCCCAGGGATGCAAGGCTGGTTTAACATACGCAAGTCTATAAACGTTATCCACCATATTAACAGAGGCAAAAATAAAGATCATATGATCCTCTCAATAGATGCAGAAAAAGCATTTGATAAAATCCAGCATCCTTTTCTAATTAGAACACTGAAGAGTATAGGCATAGGTGGCACATTTCTAAAACTGATTGAAGCTATCTATGACAAACCCACAGCCAATATTTTACTGAATGGAGTAAAACTGAAAGCTTTTCCTCTTAGAACTGGAACCAGGGCAGCGCCTGTGGCTCAAAGTGGTAGGGCGCCAGTCCCATATGCCAAAGGTGGCAGGTTCAAACCCAGCCCCGGCCAAAACCCACAAAAAAAAAAAAAAAAAAAAAGAACTGGAACCAGACAAGGTTGTCCTCTGTCACCTTTACTATTCAACGTAGTGCTGGAAGTTCTAGCCAATACAATTAGGCAAGACAAGGAAATAAAGGGAATCCAAATGGGAGCAGAGGAGGTCAAACTCTCCCTCTTTGCTGATGACATGATCTTATACTTAGAGAACCCCAAAGACTCAACCACAAGACTCCTAGAAGTCATCAAAAAATACAGTAATGTTTCAGGATATAAAATCAATGTCCACAAGTCAGTAGCCTTTGTGTACACCAATAACAGTCAAGATGAGAAGCTAATTAAGGACACAACTCCCTTCACCATAGTCTCAAAGAAAATGAAATACCTAGGAATATACCTAACGAAGGAGGTGAAGGACCTCTATAAAGAAAACTATGAAATCCTCAGAAAGGAAATAGCAGAGGATATTAACAAATGGAAGAACATACCATGCTCATGGATGGGAAGAATCAACATTGTTAAAATGTCTATACTTCCCAAAGCAATCTACCTGTTCAATGCCATTCCTATCAAAATACCAACATCATACTTTCAAGATTTGGAAAAAATGATTCTGCGTTTTGTATGGAACCGGAAAAAACCCCGTATAGCTAAGGCAGTTCTCTGTAACAAAAATAAAGCTGGGGGCATCAGCATACCAGATTTTAGTGTGTACTACAAAGCCATAGTGCTCAAGACAGCATGGTACTGCCACAAAAACAGAGACATAGACACTTGGAATCGAATTGAAAACCAAGAAATGAAACTAACATTTTACAACCACCTAATCTTTGATAAACCGAACAAGAACATACCTTGGGGGAAAGACTCCCTATTCAATAAATGGTGTTGGGAGAACTGGATGTCTACATGTAAAAGACTGAAACTGGACCCACACCTTTCCCCACTCACAAAAATTGATTCAAGATGGATAAAGGACTTAAACTTAAGTCCTGAAACAATAAAAATCCTCCAAGAAAGCATAGGAAAAACACTGGAAGATATTGGGCTGGGGAAAGACTTCATGAAGAAGACTGCCATGGCAATTGCAACAACAACAAAAATAAACAAATGGGACTTCATTAAACTGAAAAGCTTCTGTACAGCTAAGGAGACAATAACCAAAGCAAAGAGACAACCTACACAATGGGAAAGGATATTTGCATATTTTCAATCAGACAAAAGCCTGGTAACTAGGATCTATAGAGAACTCAAATTAATCCACATGAAAAAAGCCAACAATCCCTTATATCAATGGGCAAGAGACATGAATAGAACTTTCTCTAAAGACGACAGACGAATGGCTAACAAACACATGAAAAAATGTTCATCATCTCTATATATTAGAGAAATGCAAATCAAAACAACCCTGAGATATCATCTAACCCCAGTGAGAATGGCCCACATCACAAAATCTCAAAACTGCAGATGCTGGCGTGGATGTGGAGAGAAGGGAACACTTTTACACTGCTGGTGGGACTGCAAACTAGTACAACCTTTCTGGAAGGAAGTATGGAGAAACCTCAAAGCACTCAAGCTAGACCTCCCATTTGATCCTGCAGTCCCATTACTGGGCATCTACCCAGAAGGAAAGAAATCCTTTTATCATAAGGACACTTGTACTAGACTGTTTATTGCAGCTCAATTTACAATCGCCAAAATGTGGAAACAGCCTAAATGCCCACCAACCCAGGAATGGATTAACAAGCTGTGGTATATGTATACCATGGAATACTATTCAGCCATTAAAAAAAATGGAGACTTTACATCCTTCGTATTAACCTGGATGGACGTGGAAGACATTATTCTTAGTAAAGCATCACAAGAATGGAGAAGCATGAATCCTATGTACTCAATTTTGATATGAGGACAATTAATGACAATTATGGTTATGGGGGGGACAGAAAGAGGGAAGGAGGGAGGTGGGTGGGGCCTTGGTGTGTGTCACACTTTATGGGGGCAAGACATGATTGAAAGAGGGACTTTACCTAACAATTGCAATCAGTGTAACCTGGCTTATTGTACCCTCAATGAATCCCCAACAATAAAAAAAAAAAAAAAAGAGAATCACTTAAGCCCAAGAGTTTGAGGTTGCTGTGAGCTGTGACGCCACAGTACTCTACTGAGGGCGACATAGTGAGACTCTGTCTCAAAAATAAAAAATAAAAATAAAAAGAAAGGAAGGAAGAGCACTGATTATCCTAGAAAGATGCTGAGGGATTTCCTCTTGCCTATATTTTATATTTCCAACTAACTCCAAAGCACAAGGCCTCTGGGAGAATTATGTAAACACCCTCATTTGGTGGCAGGCACCTGTAGTCCCAGCTACTTGGGAGGCTGAGGCAAGTGAATTGCTTAAACCCAAGAGTTTGAGGTTGCTGTGAGCTGTGACACCATAGCACTCTACCAAGGGCAACAAAATAAGACTCTGTCTCAAACAAAACAAAACAAATACCCTCCTGATTGGAAGGGCTCCCTCCCTCCTCCAACTCTGTGGGGTGTTTCTACCTGTCTCGTTTTGCTTCCCAGGCATGTTAGGAGAGTCTAAATTCATCCATTTTTTTCCATCAGTCATTTCTTCTGCAGACATTTCTTATGAAGCAACTGTGGGCAATGTACGGTATGGTGCTCAGCCT
Organism: Nycticebus coucang; assembly: GCF_027406575.1. Taxonomy (NCBI): domain Eukaryota; kingdom Metazoa; phylum Chordata; class Mammalia; order Primates; family Lorisidae; genus Nycticebus; species Nycticebus coucang. The sequence continues at coordinate 134,009,643 of NC_069804.1, forward strand.
CTGCATTGCAGAAATTAATAAAACATGGCCCTTATCCTCTAGAACAGTGTTCTTAACCTTCCTAATGCTGCAACCCTTTAATTCAGTTCCTCATGTTGTGGTGACCCCCAGCTATAAAATTATTTTCGTTGCCACTTCATAACTGTAATTTCGCTACTGTTATGAATCGTAATGTAAATATCTGATATGCGAATGGTCTTAGGCGACCCCTGTGAAAGGGTCGTTCGACCCCCAAAGGGATCGTGACCCACAGGTTGAGAACCACTGCTCTAGAAGCTTTACAGACTTGCAGGTGACTAACAATGGGTAGAAAGAAAGAAGCCCCCTCCTCTCCTCCCTGCAGGACTAGAAGGAGGTAGTGGCAGCAAAATCTTCCTTTTCTGGGCCTGCCACTTTGATCCCAGAGAACTGGGCTTTTTCCAGCATGAGCTTTGACTAGCTGGGCTTCCTTGTCATCTTTTTTTTTTAGAGACAGAGTCTCCCTTTGTCACCCTTGGTAGAGTGCTGTGGCATCACAGCTCACAGCAACTTCCAGCTCTTGGGCTTAGGTGATTCTCTTTCCTCAGCCTCCCAAGTAGCTGGGACTACAGGCGCCCGCCATAACACCCAGCTATTTTTTTGTTGCAGTTTGGCTGGGGCCGGATTTGAACCCACCACCCTCAGTATTTGGGGCCGGTGCCTGATTCACTGAGCCCCAGATGCCACCCAACTTCCTTGTCATCTTTAAGCACTCTTTCCTGCTCCTTTTGGGCAGCAATTCTTTCAGAGTATTTTCTACTTTCTATCTCCTATATCTGTTCCAATTTTCCCTCTTGAAGCTAGTGTGAGCTGCCCTCGTTGTTCATATTCCTGCTTTGGCCTTCTCAGCCAACTTCCAATTCAACGCCAAAGTGATGGCAGGGAGGTGTCTTAGTTTTGTTAGTTTGTAAGCACACCAGAGAGCTTTCAAAAGTCACTACAGGCCAGGCATGGTGGCTCACACCTGTTATCCTAGCACTCTGGGAGGCATATGGATTGCTTGAGCTCAGGAATTCGAGACCAGCCTGACCAAGAGTGAGACCCCATCTCTACTAAAATAGAAATATTAGCTGGGTGTTGTGGAGGGCACCTGTAGTCCCAGCTACTCGGGAGGCTGAGGCAGGAGATTGCTTGAGTCAAGAAGTTTGAAGTTGCTGTGAGCTATGACGCCAAGGTACTCTAGCCTGGGGCAACAGAGTGAGACTCCATCTCAAAATAAAAAGAAAAAATGCCACCACAAAACTCATCATATCTGTAGAAACTGCCGGAGCTGTTGTAGCCCACACTGAACTTACCAGCTCTCAGGAGTCAGCCCTTCCACTGGGTCCCGGACTCTCGAGCTCACATTCTCTGTGTCTTCACTGACAATGCAAGCTGTCTGAAAGCAGCTATCTGCACACCCTGCAGTGTCACATACATAGGTCAGCCTCAGAGTGGATGTATTTTATTCTTTTTCCTTTTCTTTCTGTTTTTTTTTTTAGACAGAGTCTCAAGCTATAGCTCTGGGTAGAGTGCTGTGCTGTCACAGATCACAGCAACCTTCAACTCTTGGGCTTAAGCAATTCTCTTGCCTCAACCTTCCAAGTAGCTGGGACTGCAGGTGCCCGCCACAATGCCCGGCTATTTTTTTGTTGCAGTTGTCATTGTTGTTTTGCTGGCCTGGGCTGGGTTTGAACCCACTAGCCTTGGTGTATGTGGCTGGCGCCCTACCCACTGAGCTTCGAGCCCTGCCCTAATTTTATTATTATTATTTTTTCTTTGAAAGCAATTTACTTGTTTTGGGTAACAGAATACAGGGAAGGTGATGCCTGTAACCTCCTGTTGCACATCTTGCCTCCCCACTCTGTGCATCTATAAATACTTTGTACAACACCAAGCTTATACTATCCCCTCAAGCGTCTTCTCACACTCCACCAGATTCAGACTATAGTGTTGACCAGGTGAGAAGGTAAACCAGATGCCCCACTTGCAAGGCAGGGCTCCCCCACTATTATTTAAACTTAAATGGTGGTCCTATCGATTTTCTAATTTTTTTTTTTTTTTTGACCGGGGCTAGGTTTGAACCTGCCACCTCCGGCATATGGGACCGGTGCCCTACTCCTTGAGCCACAGGCGCTGCCCCACCTATCAATTTTCTAAAACTCATGAACAAGAATGTCATAAATTGGTTCAGCGCCTGTAGCTCAGTGAGTAGGGTGCCAGCCACATACACCGAGGCTGGCGAGTTCAAGCCCAGCCTGGGCCAGCTAAACAACAACAAAGGCAACAAAAAACAAGCCCAGTGTTGTGGCGGGCGCCTCTAATCCCAGCTACTCGGGAGGCTGAGGCAAGAGAATCGCTTAAGTCCAAGAGTTTGAAGTTGCGTGAGCTGTGACATCATGGCACTCTACCGAGGGCAACATAGTGAGACTCTGTCTCAAAAAAAAAAAAAGAATGCCATAAATTATGTTGACACAAGTCCTAGAATCACTTAACCTTACAGACTTGCAGTGTCTAAGGTCCTTTTCTTTCTAAGTCTCAGGTTGCTTGTGGCACCCAGACTGCTGCCCCCGAGTCCCCCACATCCCAGGGTGGCGATAGAGGAAGGGCAGGCCAGGCCAGGCCAAACATAAGGAATAAAGTTTTTTGTTTTGTTTTGGAAGAGACAGAGTCTCACTTTATTGCCCTCGGTAGAGTGCCGTGGCGTCACACAGCTCACTGCAACCTCCAGTTCCTGGGCCTAGGTGATTCTCCTGCCTCAGCCTCCCGAGTAGCTGGGATTAGAGGCGCCCAGCTATTTTTATTTTGTTGTTGCAGTTTGGCCGGGGCTGTGATTGAACCCACCACCCTTGGTATATGGGGCTGGTGCCCTACTCACTGAGCCACAGGCGCCACCTCTATTTTTTTTTCTTGTAGAGACAATATGTGGATGCATTTTAAATGCTTACGGATTTGGATTTGAAATCTGGATTGAGGGCAGTGCCCGTAGCTCAGCGGCTAGGGTGCCTGCCACGTACACCCAGGCTGGCAGGTTCAAACGCCGCCCAGGCCAGCTAAACAACAATGACAACTGCAACAAAAAAATAGCCGGGTCTTGTGGCGGGGGCCTGTAGTCCCAGCTACTTGAAAAGCTGAGGCAAGAGAATCGCTTAAGCCCAAGAGTTGGAGGTTTCTGTGAGCTGTGACACTGCGGCACTCTACCGAGGGCAACGGAGTGAGACTCTGTCTCAAAAAAAAAAAAAAGTCTGGATTGACACCAAAAATTTATTAAAAGGTGTCTATTAATGGCTTTTCAAAAGGATTCAACATAGGAGTCCTTTGAAAGAGCAAAGGACTTATATATAAATTATGGTTTTATTAACAAAAGCCTGTCTTACAATGAGTGCTGTTCTGGAAGATTTATTTCATAAAACTAAGTGTGCTTGTTTTACCTTAGGTAGGATTTGGCTGAAACCTTTAGATGTTTTTCACTCTTCTAGGGTTCCTGTGAGTTGATTTCTTGGGAACATAGGTGTTACTGTACAAGGTCAGTGTCATAGGCAGCTAGAATCATCTAGGGATTTAAAATATGGACAGTTTCAATCCTTCTTGACAGAAGGTGATGAGATGAAAACAGCAGGGCCAAGTGGGCTTTGTAGTTTGTTCTGGTGTTTAACTTTTCTGAACTGGGGAGTTCTCCCAGTTTAATCACTGACTTGGGGACTGTTGGTTGATGCTAGAGGTACTTGCCTTCATTTAAAAATGCTTCAGTGAAAGAATATAGAGAAAACATTCCTTTTTAAAAAAATGAGTAGACCCTTTAATCCAACCTATTCATTTTACATAGCAAGAAATTGACAGCCAGAGAGGAGAAGTGAATGCCCAAGGTCACACAGCTAGTTCTTGGAAGAATTGCAAATAGAATCAAAGTCTTCTGGCTCTGGGTATAGGGCTCTTGCTTGTAGTTCTGTTACAGAGCCAAGCTAGCATGGGCTCAGGGGTGCAGGAACTGCAAGCAAATCAAAGTCTCTTTCATTGTTAAGCATGGGAAAATCTGTCCAGTTTCCAGTTGGTTCTTTGAGGCTTTTCAGATCCCTGGAGGCCTTGTACATTCCCACTGTGCCAGGTTAGGAAAGGTGCAAGAAGGTGTTTGTCCTTGCTCTTTTGCTTTACCAGCAATTCTTCTATCTGTGGTGGCCATGCATATAGCATTCTTTGGCCTATAAGTCAAACTAGCATGCAAGAATTGTATTCACTTTCAAGAAACCGCAAAAACAGCTTGCCCATACTGCAGATTTATTCTCAAATTTTTATGAATAGGGAGGGGCAGATGGGATCTGTAATTTTCAAGGGGGCTAGCTGAGGGATTGAGTGATTAGGGTTCTAGAGAAGGCAAAGAGAGCAGATGTTACCTCAGTGGCTTGGGCACTCCCTACTGTCATAATCCTATAATTGAGAGGAGAAATTTCTGACAGCCACATTACCAAGGTCACACAGCATGCATATCAATTAAAAGATCAGATTCATTGCATCCTGCATTGGCTATGAGTATATCTGACTTTGTAGGAGGCTCTTAGGCCCAGCACAAAGTGCTTTTTCAGTTAATCAGATGGCTCAAAACCTAACACATGACCAGGATACCAGTTTTTGCTTAGGGAGGGAAGAGAAGGAGGAGGTCATTTTGCAGGGAGTTGATTAGAGTTTGGATGTTTGGAACCACCAAATCTCATGTTGAAATTTGATCCCCAGTGTTGGAGGTGGGGCCTACTGGGAGGTGTTTGGGTCATGGCGGGTGGGTCCCTCATAAGTGGTTTGGTGCCTGCTTGCTGTAATGAGTTCTTGTTCTATTAGTTCTCATGAGAGCTGGTTGTTTAAAAGAACCTGGCACCCTTCCTCTCTCTCTTGTTCCCTCTCTCACCATGTGACATGCTTGCTTTCCCTTCCATCCCTAAAGTCCTCACCAGCAGCAGGTGCTGGCACCATGCTTCTTGCACATACAGTCTGCAGAATGGTGAGCCAAATATACTCCTTTTCTTCATAAATTACCCAGTTGCATGTATTTCCTTTATAGCAGTAAAACAGTAAAACAGACTAACCAAAGAAGGCAGGCTTGGCTCAGCACCTGTGCTCAGTGGTTAGGGCGCTGGCCACATACACTGGGGCTGGCGGGTTCAAACCTGGCCCAGGCCTGCTACACAATGACAACTACAACAAAAAAATAGCTGGGCATTGTGGCAGGCGCCTGTAGTCCCAGCTATTTGAGAGGCTGAAGCAAGAGAATCACTTAAGCCCAAGAGTTTGAAGTTGCTGTAAGCTGTGATGCCACAGCACTCTACCGAGGGCAACATAGACTCTGTCTCAAAAAAACAAAAACAAAAAACAGGCTCAGTGCCTGTAGCTCAGAGGCTAGAGCACCAGCCATATACAACTGAGCTAGTGGGTTCGAATCCAGTCCAGGCCTACCAAACAATAATGACAACTACAACCAAAAAATAGCCAGGCATTGTGGCGAGTGCCCATAGTCCCAACTACTTGGGAGGCAGAGGCAAGAGAATTGCTTAAGCCCAAGAGTTTGAGGTTGCTGTGAACTGTGACACCACTGCACTCTACCCAGGGTGACATAGTGAAACTCTGTCTCAAAAAAAAAAAAAAAAAACAAAGAAGACAGGCCTACAGAGTTGTCACTGTATAGGGCATTTAGGAGTCAGCGGAACATGTGAAGACCCTGATGTCCTAGTGAAATATGGAAACCAGAGTCAATTTTACCTTCTAGGTAATTTTGCTGTGATCCTGGAAACTGAACTGCCCTCTCTCCCGTGAGTCTTATTTTTTTTAGAGACAGAGTCTCACTTTGTCACCCTCGGTGGAGTGCCATGGCATCACAGCTCACAGCAACCTCCAACTCCTGGGCATAGGCGATTCTCTTGCCTCAGCCTCCTGAGCAGCTGGGACTACAGGTGCCCGCCACAACGCCTGGCTATTTTTTTGTTGCAGTTTGGCCGGGGCTGGGTTCGAACCTGCCACCCTCAGTACATGGGGCCGGCGCCCTACTCACTGAGCCACAGGCACCGCCCCTCCCATAAGTCTTTGAAGATCATTTCTCCTGTTGCCCTCAGCATGCTGCCATGGGTTGGCAAACTGCTAAGGTAGGAGTGGGATACATGGGAACTGAACACTGGGCATAGTAGATACACTATAGTATCTATAGCTGATGCTGGGAAGCTGGCTAGGTATTTAGAGTTTAAACCCTTTCCCCATGTGACCCAGCAATCCCTCTTCTGGGTCTGTACCCAAAGGACATGACATCATCACCTCATAAGGATATCTGCACCCTCATACTCATTACAGCATTGTTCACAATATGGAAACAGCCTAAGTGTCTGTCAGTGGACTAATGAATGGGACACCATTCAGCCATAAAAAAGGAGACCTGCCATTTGCCACAACATGGATGGATGTGGAGGACATTATGCTAAATGACATAAGCCAGGCACAGAAAGACACACAGTGCATGATCTCACTATACAGAGACAGAAAATAAAACAGTGGTTACCAGGGTCAGGGTGGAGGGAAGGAAATGGGGAGATTTAGTTCAACAGATACAAAGCAGCAGATGTGTAGGATAAAGAAGTCTAGAGATCTAATATGCAACATGATGACTATATTTAATAAAAAGTTTAAAAAATGATGGTGCTCTGGGAGGCTGAGGCAGATAGACTTTTTAATTTTTTTTGAGACAGAGTCTCACTTTGTCACCTTTGAGCATGCTGTAGCATCATAGCTCACAGCAACCTCAAACTCTTGGGCTTAAGCGATGCTCTTGCCTCAGCCTCTCAAGTAGCTGGGACTACAGGTGCCCACCACAACATCCAGCTATTTCTTGGTTATAGTTGTCATTGTTGTTTAGCAGACCCAGGCCGGCTTTGAACCCGCCAGCCCTGGTGTTTATGGCGGTGCCCTAACAACTGAGCTACAGGCACCAAGCCAACCTAGGTGGGGGGATTGCAAGACCCTGTCTCTACTAAAAATGGAAAAACTGAGGCAAGAGGATCACTTGTGCCCGAGTTGGAGGTTGGTGTGAGCTACGATGCTACGGCACTCTACCCAGGGCAATAGCTTGGGATTCTGTCTCAAAACAAACAAAAAAAACCCAAAAGTTTAAAAAGTGACTATTCTCTTAAAACAAACCAAATCCAAACACTTTCCTACTAGTTAAACCTAAATGTTGAGGAAAAATTAGAAATTCAAGTCTCCTTTAACAGTAGCTGCTTCTAACAGGGAGGATGAGGACAAAAAGAGTAGGAGGTTGTCAGAGATACGGGCCAGGGTGTTGTTGGCCAAACAAGAAGAGCCTTGGGTCCAGACTGTGTCCACTGAGGGCAGGGATTGATTTTTCACTGAGATAGTGAGCTGCCTTCTGATTTCAAAAGAAAGGCCTAAGAAGGAAGATGTGTTCTATGTCCCTTTTGATAGGAACTAAGGGAAGATGGCTTTGCCCGAGAGCAATAGATGTGTGGAGGAAACAGGCCCCCAAAGCTCTGCTGGCCACGTTTCTAGTTCCAGGCCCTTGGTGCAAGCTTAATTAGTTTCTGTAGACCAGCTGCAAATGGGCCAGTTCAATTTGCACTTGTTAAGCTTGTACAGCCAGGACTCGGGAGTTTTATAGCTGCGTTTCCAGCACCACCTCATTAATCCTCACAGTCGCAGAGGGAAGCTGAAGACTCAGTCATCTTCATTTTAGAGAGGAGGCCCAAAGAGATGAAATGACCTGTACGAGTCAGCAGCTGGGCTGAAAACAACTGAGCCCTTGATTCTGGGGGGGAACCGCTCAGCTCAGCCCATGCATTTTCTCTGCTTTGCTTGCCCACTGCAGGGGCAGAAATCTGCCGCTACAGGGAAACTGGCTCCTCTCAGGGGCAGCCCCTCTGCTGACTGTGCAAGAGGCAACTCTGGCAGGGAGTGGGGAAGGCGGCAGGGGAAGGGAGGGTGGGTTGGATAATGCTACGCTACCCCATCTTCTCCTGACATCCTGTCACTCCAGGTCTCTTGTCCCTGAAGAAGCACCTGCCCCCTCTACCTGTTCCTAGACCCATGGAAATGTGCCAGTCCTAGATGTCCATCTCTTGGGACCTATGCCACCAACTAGCTCGTCTGATGGACCCAGCATGTGTTCAGCATTTCCTTGTACCCTGAGGGACTTAGATCCCAGGCTGAGGAGCATGAGGGGTCTCATAACAATGGGCAGGGGGGAAAGGGTGAGGGGGTCACTTGGGAACTACATGTATCTTTCAAGGGTAGCTACACAAATTTCTTTTCTTTCTCTCTCTCTCTCTCCTCGGTAAGAGTGCTGTGGCATCACAGCTCGTAGCAACCTCAAACTCTTGGGCTTAAGCGATACTCTTGCTCTTGGGCTTAAGCGATACTCTTGCCTCAGCCTCCCAAGTAGCTGGGACTACAGGCGCCCGCCACAAAGCCCAGTTATTTTTAGAGACGTGGGTCTCGCTCTGGCTCAGGCTGATCTTGAACTCATGAGCTCAGGCCATCCACCTGCCTCAGCCTCCCAGAGTGCTACACACAAATTTTCATGCACATATGTTTCACTCCTGGCTCTGAGAGGCACGTGGCACAAGGGCAGACTGGTGAAGAGAGGTGAGAAGGAAGGTGGGCTTGTGGTTTCCCATGCTTCACACTCCAATGTTAACCACCACCGGTTACCCACAGGCTGCCTGGACCCTGAGCAACAATGACGGGCCATCTTCTGGTGTATGGCTGGGTCCATGCCTCTGCTTCCAGAGGAAGGGCTTCAAAGGAGGGGCTGGGCTGAGTTCTGTAGGGTAGCCATTGAAAACGTGGGCTGGGTTTGAAAACTGGCTGGCTTACCGCTTACCTGCTGTGTGATCTTGGACCAGTGTCCTAACCACTCTGGTTTTCCATTTTCTCCACTGAGAAATGGAGAGGATAACAACACCCCTCTCAAGGGATTGTTGGGAAGATTAAATGAGATCATGTGTGTTAAGTATTTAGCAGAGTGCCTGCATATGGCAAGTGTTCATCTACAGTTTTTGGCCTATTTAAAAGAAGGATCAATTTTTCCTGTGTTGTGCAAGGTGCCCAGCATAGTATAGATGCATATTCCTTTTAGCCAAAGACTTGATAAAAATGAGGAATCAACACCCAGAGGGAAGGACATTACAGACAGCAGAGCAGGCAGGCTAAAATTTAGCTCATTCCAAGTGGTATGTCCATAACTCATGGCTGAAGACATCAGCGCTGGCACGGGGACATGTCTACGTGATGCTAGGGCATTGGGAGTGCCACCCAGGGACTTGGTGTGTGGGCACCTATGGGAGCACTTCTGTACCTATGAGAGGGCAGGCCTTCATCATTTCCTCCTAACAGTGGCTCCAGCAGGTCAGGACATTGGACCCAAAAGTCCAGTTGCAGGAGGGCCCAGGACTGACCCCTCGAAGTTCATTTCCTCCCACTCATGGAGGACCGCCTCCATGCCCTGGACCCACACCCCACAGCCTGGCTTCCGGGCTGTAGAATGGGGAATGGATTGCAGTTATTACTCTCATCCTATGGGCTGTTCGGGGGAATTTGATCCTAGGACATAAATGTATGCCCCTTCCCAATGCTGGCAGTTGATCTTCCCCTGCCCTTTTGGCAGCAAAAATTCTGGCTGAGGCAGGTCCTTTGAATTCACTGCTGATGAAATTGCCTATTATCCACAGTGCTTTGATGACAGCTTGAAAAAATATGACTGTGCCAGCACCGCTGGCATGCTGGGTCTATGCCAATAGTGTGAAGCCATTTTCCTTCAATTGGCTGAAGCCAGAAAAGTAGGCGTCAGGCTTGGGGGCACTCATATGGGGCTGCTGGAGAGCATCAGCTTGGCTTCAGGCTCAGGCTGAAGATGCTGGTGGGAATATGGCCTCTCCCTATGCTCCTGGCTACTGCAGAGAATGGTCTGGGACCACAGAAAGGGAGGCCACCAGTCACCTCAGGAGAGTTCCAAAAGCTTTTGGGAATTGGTTAGTGAAACCCCAGCTGAGTCTGTGGGAAACTGGATGATGGTCCCAAGTCATTTTTTAACAGGAGAATGCCAGGCTGACAAGCCATGTCACACTACACTGCCCTGGATTACTCATTTGCAGAGATAGGGAGCTTTATGTTTGCACAGAAGTCTGGGAGAGCTTTTCTTATGACAACCATCTCAAATATTCATTCCACAAATATTTACTTGAAGACCTACTATGTGCTGGGTACTGTGTGGGTGGGCCCTGGGGTACACGACTGAGTAAGAATGCTTTCTGACCTTAAGAAGCAACCAATGTAGTTAGTACAGGGCCATAAGGGGCCCAAGGTTTTGGACCGCACAGTTGGGGTCATTCAAAATGCCAGCGTAGCAGGCTTCACTTTACACTGGTATTGACTTCCACTGAATTCCCCCCTTGGTGTTATGGGACAGTATCCCCAGCAGGCAGCGCCCGGAAGAGCTCTGCCACCAGTTCTGGGGCTGTCACCCATGGTTCCCTCCATGAGAAGAGTTGGCACTTTGGTTGGGGAACATGTGAAGAGGCCTAGCCTGACTGTGCTGCCTCTGGCTCCTCCTTGGTGTTTTCCTTCCAAACCTCATCAGCCATGACCTTTGCAGACTTTATGAAAAAAAGTCTGTGATCAATCTGTGGGAGGAAGTGACTAATCAGGGTCACTGTACATGTGTAGTTTGTAGACCCAGCCAAGGAGGCAAGTGGGGCTAGGATGGGGGTGAGATTAGCAAGCCATGCATGGTGCTGGAATGACACAGGCCACGTCTGAGTGGTGAAGGCACAGGATCAACCCACCCAGAGAGTGGGTTTCTTCTCTAATTCGTTATGGGGCGGGGGTGCCAGGAAGAACCTTTTTCTTTTTTTTTTTTTGTAGAGACAGTCTCACTTTATCGCCCTCGGTGGAATGCCGTGGCATCACACAACTCACAGCAACCTCCAACTCCTGGGCTTAGGCGATTCTTTTGCCTCATCCTCCTGAGTAGCTGGGACTACAGGCACCTGCCACAATGCCCAGCTATTTTTTTGTTGTTGCAGTTTGGCCAGAGCTGGGTTGGAACCCACCACCCTATATGGGGCCGGTGCCCTGCCCACTGAGCCACAGGCACTGCCAGGAAGAACCTTTTTCTAATTTGCACAAAGACACCTCATAGGCTAGTGAAGACCTCTGATTACCAGAGGAGAAAGTAAGAGAACAGGAGACACAAATTTCTCACCATTAGGTAACTGTCTGGAAAGAAACAGAGTTGGCTCTGCTTATAGTGCTGATGCTTCTACCCTACGGAAACATCTCCTCTAATAAGCCGCTAGAGGCCAGAGAAGGGATTCACTAGCCTAGACTAGGAGGCAGGCAGACTACATCCTGAGGCCACCAGGCGTGTTTCAGAGGGGGAAGCACCATTTCCTAGTCCCAACCTGAGAGCTGGCCTATAACCCCGTCTCCTGATTGTTAGGGCATCCGGTACACCAGGCACAGGACACATTGTGTTTCTGTCACCCCTCCCCCAACCTTTTAGCTCTAAGGTCACAGCCATGGTGGCCAGGTGAGCCAGAGGCCCCATGGTCAAGAGAACAGGGCAGATGATATTTAGTACCACTGACTAACAGGAGGCTTTTTTTTTTTTTTTTTGGTTTTTGGCCGGGGCTGGGTTTGAACCCGCCACCTCCGGCATATGGGACCGGCGCCCTACCCCTTGAGCCACAGGCGCCGCCTAACAGGAGGCTTTTAAGAGGAATAGAGGGATCCCTCCGTGTTGAGGAGGTGGGAGGAACAGGGTCCTCAGCTCCCATCACCCCCCCAGGGCCCAGGTACACAGGAGCACAGGCCCAGGGGGAGCACTTTAAGGGCCACCACCAGCCAACAATTAAAGACACAAGGACACCCACAAAGAGGCACTGCAAAGACTTATTGGGATAGTAAGATGAATAGATTTAATCATTCTTGTTTGAAAAACAAGACATAAATTAGTATATATATATAATTTATATATTTTATGTGATATATATACTATATACAGACATTAGAAAATGTTCCCTCTCCATGAGGCTGAGGGAGAGGCGAAGGATGGCGCTGGAATGACACAGGCGGGGTCTGCATGGTGAAGGCACAGGATCAAGAAGTTGGGAGGAGAGGAAGACCACGTCAGCGCTCTGGCTTGCAGTGGCCACGGGGGACAGGGTTCCCCACTGGCTGCATCTCTGGCCCATTAAACAACTTGGTCCTGTTGGAGGAGAGACAAGGAAGGGGGCTGGCATCTGCAGAAGGAGCTCCCCTCGCCCTTGCTGGGAGAGCTCGCCACTCAGGGACGCTTTCTTGCCCTGGGGGTTACCAAGGATGGGTGGGGGTTAAGCACAGTGTACATCTTTATAAAACCCACATAAGAATGAGAGATTTCACATGGGCCTCTCACACAGGGATGAAAGAGAGGCAGACACAGGGCACCAGGGTGTGGGAACCAGGGAGATATGGAGAGGTGGACGACAAGCAATCTAGACAGAAGAAACATTGGCTTTCTTTGTTCCCTACAGTGTGACACTTGGTAGGGACTCCGTGTCTTCACTCCCAGGAAGGTTGGGGGTGGGGGCGGGGGGTGGCAGCGGCGGTGGAGGTGGCGGCGGCGGTGCGGCAGCAGTGGTGGCAATAGGAGGTGTATGTCAAGATGGATGCTAAACAGTGTGAGTTCCCTTACAGATGGCTCTGGAGAGGGAAAAGAGGTGCAGGATTGCACCGGGTAAGGCGCTCAGCTTCTTTTCTTAGAGACACAAATCCACAGGGTCAATACACAGCCAAAAGCATATACTCAGGACTAACATATCACGCTAGCTTCCAGAAGTTTAAGATATAGTCATCAACACCCCCACCCCTCCCCCCCGCCCCCCCTCCCCCCACCCCCCACCCCAATCCACAGCTAAGTCAAACTCCTAAGGTCAGTCTGTCTGGTAGTGATGTTGAGAGAAGAGCCTCACGCCTGCAGCGACAGCCACTGCGCTGGGCTGGGCTGAGCTGGGGGTGCTCCTAGGCCTGCGCCAGGTCACCCCAGGGCAGACAGTTTCACCAGGTACCTTACCTAAAACGAGTGGGGTGATCCCAGAGGCTTGCTCTCTAGTGGACTGAGCTGCCCTGCCCATCAGTGAAGGGCAGGGCACTTTGGGGATGGCTGGTGTGGAGCTACTGGACCTGGGAGCAGGGCTCCCAGGCTGCCAGCCTGTTAAGCTGGCTGCAAACAGCTCAGCGTGGCTGTATCTGCCGACATCCCACCTGAGCAGGGCCCGCACAGTGGCTCCTGCCAGGTTAATGTGAGCCCAGGGTGGGTGGGCACATCTGTACTGAGCGCCCCCTCCCCTCAGCTCGGTGCTGTGGTCTGCTGCTACTGCTCCTGCTCCCAGTGGGGGAGCAGATGCCAGGAGGAGCTAGAGGCCGAGGAGGGTCTGCCTGCTTCAGGCCCTGGCTCCCTCGGCACCCAGCACAGAGCAGGAAGTGAGCCTGATGTCACCTCTCAGCCCCAGAGAAGAGATAAAATAACAGCTCTGCGATGGGGCAGAGCGAGGAGGGGCCTTTGCCCTCACAGTGAGGCCCAGAGGCCAGGATAGGGTGGAGACACCCAGGGCGGCAGCTAGGCCTGCAGCCCTTAAGAGCGAGCCTCCGTCTAGGGAGTTTTCACTCCCTGGAGACTGATGGGCTCTTGGACCCTGATTGGCCCAGTGGACACACACACTCACCACAAGATGCAAGGACCACAAAGCTCAAACCTGGGGCCGTGGTTGGGGAAGGGGACAGGCTGGGCAGATGCCTTACTTAATAAGGGTTTTTAAGGAGCGGGTGAATGTGCTCATAACAGTCACTGAAGTTGGGGAGCCTGGTGGGTGCCCTGTGGCTGCCCCGGTAGCTGCTGCCATCTGCTGCTGCTGCTGCTGCTGGTTAAGATTCCGGGCTGTGGACTCCTCAGCGGCACGCAGCAGGAAGGTGTAGTTCCTTACCACCTCTTCTACCTTGGCCAGCAGCTCTTGGCGCTGGGCCTCTGAGCGCACAATGAACACCAGCCGCACGAAGGTCTCAATGAGGCTGCTCAGCACCTGGAAGCTCCCCGTGATGGCTGCCAGCATGTGAGTCGGGCTCTTGTCCACATTGGCCACGCGGCGGCAGGAGGCCCGGAGCTCCTTGAACTTGAGAGCTAGCTCGAGTTTATACTCAGAGATCTGAGAGACGTAGGGCTTGGGGGCACGCGCCGCAGGGCTGGCCACACACTGCCGCAGGACTGTCAGTAGCTCATTAGTGTCCAGCCGGGCAGCCAGGAAGCCATCAGGGAGGCCATAGGCATGGGCCCGCAGGGCATTGATCTTGGCCAGGCTGCCCTCGAAGGTGGACACCCGAAGGTCAATCTCCTGAGTGCGGGAGGCCTCAGGGTTGCTGCTGCTGCAGGTGGCGGCATCCAGCACCTGCAGGGTCCTGCTCACCACGGGCACCACCTGCTCATCCAGCTTCATGCCGGGCAGAATCTTCATGGGGATGGAGTAGGAGAGCTCGTCCTTGCCATCACTGGTGTCATCTGCAATGTCACACTTGCGGTAGTAGAAGCAGTAGCGGATGGAGCAGCACTTGCCGCTCTCACTGTCCTCGTCCAGCTCAGCAGGCTTCCGGTACACCTCTTCAGGCAGCGAGAACACAGCCATCGGTCTGGGGCCTTTGGTCTCAGGGGTAACCTGGACATAGGAGGGGTTTCCCAGGGTTGGTGACTCCAGAGACTTGCTTTTGGGACCCAAGGCCAGGGGGAGGCCTGCCTCTACCTCTTTGGCCTCCCTAGGCAGCATGCCCAGGGGTGGGTGTGGGTAGACGTCCAAGGTCATCGAGGCCCTGTCACCCTGGTCCAGCTCACTGATACTGTAGCGGCGCATCAGTTTCCTATAGTTGGGAGCACCCAGGCACTCGCCCCCCGAGGCACACGTGGTCAGGCACGAGACACCACTCTCAGGGTCCGATCGGCACTCTCGGGACTCCAGGCTGGTGGAACGGATGCGCTGGACATTGCTGGGGCTGCTGACGCTCAAGCCTGGGCCGGCCTCTGGCTGCCTCTGGGTAGGGAGGACCCTGTCCCTCTCCCTCTCTGGGACGCTGGGCACCGGCATTTGGGCTGCCTGGGGCCGGCCCCCACGGCAAATGCGCTTGCAGTCACAGCTCCGCCTCTGCTCACGGGACATGCCAGGCCCCTGCTGAACGGGGCTGCTGCGGAGCTGGCAGCTGCAGCGGCCAGGTGCTGGAGGCTGCAAGTACTCGGCACCCGGCAGCTCCCCCTGGCTTGGTGGCTTTAGAAGTTCCTCGAGGAACTCCAGCTCATACTGCTTTACCTTTTGCAGCTGGGCCTGCCGCTCATCTGTTTCCTTCTTCTGGCGGGTTGGGAAGGTGGCAGAGAATAAATTGCGAAGCCGGAAAGGACCTCGGGAGGACTTGGGCTTTGCAGGGCCTTCTGAGACTGAGTGAGCTCCATTCAGGGTGGTTTCGAGCTTCCTGGAGGGCATGGTGCTCACCTGCCGGCTGACAGTCTGAGGCCTCAGTGGGCTCTGACCTCGAGGCTGGCAGCTGGGGCTCTGGCCACGAGGCTGGCAGCTGGGGCTCTGGCCACGAGGCTGGCAGCTGGGGCTCTGGCCTCGGGACTGGCTGCTGGGGCTGTGGCTTCGCTGTTGGCAGCTGGGGCTCTGCAGAGCCATGGGATAGCTAACTCGGGGAACCAGGCTTGTGTCCTCGAGCTTGCTGCTTTTGGGTGTGCTCTCCAGCTGCCCCTTCTCCCCCTGGCTGGAGGCAGTGCCCTGCTTGTGCAGGGCAGGCTTAGCACCCTCGGGCCCACCTTTGCCTGTCACCTCCCCGGTAGTTTGCTTGCCCACTGACTCTCGACTCGCTTGCAAATGATAGCTTTTAGGAGGAAAATTTTGAACAGGCAGCCTGTCCTCTTGTGAGGAGAGGTGCAGGCTGTCAGCCCAGCTGCCTGTGGATGCTCTGGGGCTGGAAGAAACCTCTGGGCAGAGCTGCTGCTGGGAATTCTGTGACATCTCTGGAGCACCAGGGCTCATTTTGAACTTCAGATTCTTATTGGCACTGCTGCTCATCATGCTAACCTCTGGCCTCCCCATGCTGGCCTCCAGCCTTCTCTCCCCTCTGCTGGGGGGGTTTCCCAAAGCCCCACCAGGGGTGGCTAGACTCTTACTGTGAACCACCTGCTGTAGGGCAGCCGAGATGATGGCTGGGGTCACATTACCCTTTGGGTCCAGGATAAGCTTGGGGTTCAACCTGACCTCCCTAGGCAGGTTCTCCCTCAGGTCAGAGACCTGCTCTTCACTGAGAGATGGTGTGGCCGCCCTCAGTGACATCTCTAGGCCTGCCCTAGTGTGGCTAGGCCCTTTGTCCTCAGGAACTGGGGACAGCAGGCTCAGATTCTTCTGCTCACTAAGCTGGGGGGACAATGCTGGGTGCACTGCCAAGGAATATGTTCGCTCTCCCTGTGCCTGGTTTTCTGACTGGGGCAGCTTCCTTCGGGCGCCAGGGGGACCAGGACTCTGGCTTGTGATAACTGGCTGGAGAGATGAGTTGGGATCCGGGCGCCCAAGAGAATAAGGGGCCGTGAGAACGGCCTGGGCTGCACAGCTTTGGATCCGGAAGGGCAGGTCCTTGCGGGCAAGGAGGCTGTCCTTGTTGAGGTGCTGGGCCAGGAAGTAGGTGGTGTTCTGGTGTTGCTTCATGGCCGACATCATCTCTGACATGTCTGTGAGCTCAGAAGAGTTGGTTTCATGGCCCGAGTCCAGTGATGATTCAGGAGTGATTGTGGCCAGCACAATCAGACCTGGAAAAACAGGGACAGGGCTTGTTACGCTTACTAAGATCAGGTTCTGTTTCAATCATACAAAATTGTCCATTGGTATCCATGGGGGATTGGTTCTAGGACCCCCAAGGATTCCAAAATCCATGGATGCTTAAGTCCCTTATATAAAATAGTGCAGTATTTGCATACAACCTCCCCACATCCTCCTGTGTACTTTAAATCATCTCTGGATTACTTATAATACCTAATATAATGTAAATGCTCCTTAAACAGTTGTTGTACTATATTGTTTAGGGAATGACGACAAGAAGAAAAGTCTGTCCATGTTCAGTACTAATGCAATCATCCATTTTTCCCTGAATATTTTTGATTTGAGGTTGGATGCATCAGCAGTTGCAAAACCCTCCAATATGGAGGGCCAACTGTATAGATCGTGGAGGCCAAGGTTAGCAGCAGGATTTCCAGCTGGGGGAAATCTAGCCCTGAAGGTGGGAGGAGTAGAGGGGAGGGGACAAAGAGGGGAAAGCAATGAGAAGGGGTATGAATGGCTAGAATCCAAAAGAGAAACAAAAGAGGTGAAGAGATGATCTGGGCAGTTTGATGGCAAATTACCACACAAATCACATGCAAAACAACATGCTAATCAACACTGTTTTTAGATTTTACAGCTAGGAAATTTTTGTTAATTGTCCTAAAGTGGGGTTGGCAAGGAGAGGTCCCTGTCTATCTCTCCTCATCTGGCCAGGCCTGCCTACAGTCTCTGCAGCTGAGGCCATTTAGCTGAGCTTGTCCTCTCTCTGGCAGGCACAGGGACCTCAAGTCTAGAAGAGCTAGGGCTTGGAGCTCCAGACTCTAAGCAAAAAGAATTTCTGGCCCCCAGGGGAGGGGACAAGCACATGGGGGCTTTCCAAGGTCAAGGCTATCCTCATGTACAGGCAAGCTCCCTCTAACTCCAATCCCTTCACTCTCTTTGTCTATACTTTCCCCCGTCTCACATGCTTTCTCATATTCCTTCCTCCCTCCTCCTTTTCTGTTGTGGTATCATTTACCTTTTCTTTTTCTTAAAGTGTACGTGCGTGGAGGGATGCATGTGTGACTGTGGGTACACGTCTGACATATGTGTTTGTCTACAAGATGGATGTGTGTGTGTCTATAATAGGGAATAGCATGCATGCTACCTTGTTCTCCCAGCAACTAATATTTAATAACAACAGCTACTACTTATAGAGTCCTTACTGTTTCCAGGCAGTCCTTATTGTGTGCTAGACAGTATTTAAATCCTTTGCATGAGTGATCTCCTTCAGTCTTCAAAATAGCTCTATGTGATATACCTGTTGCTATAAAACCCACTTAAGGTGACAAAAGTGAGGCTCAGATCTGAGTAAGTGCCTCGCCAAAGGTCACACTGGCAGGGAGTCAAGAAACTAGGACTTAGGTGCATATGATTCAGAGCCCATGCTATCAGGCAGGATAAAGACTCAGCCCTAAGCCGTGAAAGGTCTTGGCTTCTCTGATCCCAGGGCCCTAGGTGGTGAGTCGGTCATTTTGTTTTTCTTCCAATCATGTGCATACTGGATGTTCTTTGCCTGTCTTCTATATGTCTCACAATTTTCCTCTGATCCTTCATCCTGGCCTGGATCAGTAGCTGGATCGTCCCAATCCCTGGGATCCATCTGTACAACATTTCCAGAGATGCAATGGCAAGAGCCAGAACTCTAGCTAGAGCTGAGCAGCTGATTCCTGCTGCAACATGGCTGTTCCCCTGACCTTGTCTGAACTACTTCTGGCCCATCCATTGCCCTGACACACCACACTGACTTTGACATCTGCTTAGGAAGGCACAATGTTACCTGCTGGCCCTTCTTGGCCAGGAGGGGAGTCAACAGGGAAGAGGAATGGGTCGTTACCTGCAGTCTGTGGGGGTGGGGGGTGCGGTCCGTCCTCTGATGCAGCCAGGGCTTCCAGAGCCTGCAGAGTGGACACCAGGGCATCATCTAGCTCCTGAGCATGATCTCGGACTGTCCGGGTCTGCATGCTGTCAATTAGTGTAACTGGAATCTCATCATACAGGAGCCCACGCAGGTGGCGTCCTTGTTCCTGGCTCTGGACAGCCCGGCGCTTGGGGTCGTCCTCATCAGAGCTGTTGTCTCGGAAGCCAGGGGGTGGGGCAGCAATGGCAGGCAACAGAGAAGTTGTCTCATCTTCTTCCTCCTCCTCCTCCTCACTCCCTGGTGGTGGGAGGGACATCAAATCTACTATATTGTCACGAGAGGAGCCAGGCCTTCCACCTTTGCGCGGGCCCAATTGCTCCTGCAGTTTGGCTTTGCAAGAGTCACAGTAGAAATTCAGGGCTTCCGCCCCAAGGGAATTGTCCAAGGTGTAGGACCGGGCCCTGCTGGCACAAGGCTCATGGTCCAGGCTGGCTGCATCAAAGTCATCGGGGACTACATCGTAACCTTGGCCAGAGCTTTTGGATGTGGGGTCAGACTTGGTCCGGGGCCTGGTCTCCTCAAAGAAGATTAGGTTCTCATTGACATCCGTCCGGCTTTCCTGCTCCTTCCTTTGTTCCCGCATGTGGAGGTAGCAGAAGCTGACAAGCTCAGAGTCGGCAGGCGGGGGCGTGCAGCGGCTCGACTTCCTGGGGCTGGGGCCCACGCTGCCCACATAACTACTCTCCTTTTTCCCCAGGTGGCCCCCAGTGACAGGGCGGTGGGCGCTGTGCATGTAATCTAAACCCAGAAAGAGAATCGATAGTTGAACCCTGGCGCTGAGGACTGTGGCTGAGCTGCCTTGACATCTCTGGCCCATGTCTCTGTAGCAAGATTGGGTGGCAGGTACTCAGAGAAAGTATTACCTAGCTGCTAGAGATCAGAAGGGGAGTTGATGGGCCCTGTCTCTGCTGACCCTGAAAGTAGAACAAGGAACATCTAATGGCCTGAGCTGCTCATCACCCCATCACCTCTGAAATGGGAAAAGGCATGGGGTGAGGTAGGGCTGGGGATGAACTCCTTCGTGTGTGGACACAGCAGGACTCTTACATGGATACCTCTGGTCTGATTGTTAGCTCTAAACACATTTAAAGAGGTGAGATTTGTTTTCTGTCCTCCTTGGAACTGTTCTTGCCCTGCCCCCAACCCTTTCGGAGCCTTTCCAACTGCCAGTGCTCTGCTGCTGTTTGGGTTATCTTGGATCTCTTCTAGCAGAAAGGAATAAATCTGAGAAGCTACTAAAGCTTTAGTGGGAAAGTGTTAAACAGGCTACATACAATCCCAAGAGTTTGCATTTCAAAGAGGACTGTTGACAGAGGGAAGCTGAAACAACAACTGGCTCTATTAGTATAGAATTCCCCACATCAGAATGTATGAAGTGTATAGAAGATAGCCTAAAGGTACATGCAGTGGGAGGTGAGTGAGGGGTGCTAGTTTGGTTTTCTTTCCTTCTATCCCTTCTTTTCCTTCCCTCCTTCTGTTCCTTCCTTCTCTCTTTCCTCTTTCCTTTTTCTCCTTCCTTCCCTCCTTTCTTCCTCCCTCCCTCCTTTCCAGCCCTCCCTTTCTTCTTTCTTTCAATGGGGTCTTCTCTGTTACCCAGGCTAGAGGGCAATAGCTTGATCACAGCTCACTGTATGTAACCTTGAACTTCTGGGCTTAAGATCCTCCCACCTCAGTCTCCTAGTAACTGGGACTTCAGGTGCAGGTCACTAAGTCTAGTTAATTTCTCTCTCTCTCTCTTTTTTAAGAGGCATGATCTTGCTTTGTTGCCCAGGCTGGTCTTGAACTACTGGCCTCAAGAGATCCTTCCACTTCAGCCTCCCAAGTAACTGGGAACCACCCACCACACCCAGCCTTGGGAGTACCCTTGTAATTCTTCACATCTTATTACTTTTCTATATTCATGCAGGGCCAGCCCTGTTTGCTATACACACATGTGGTAAATACTCTCATCAATGGCTCTTAATGCCTAGAGGTGTATGCATCTGAGAATTGTCCATAGCAAATAAATGCCTTATCTCTGAATAGCTTCTCTCTCTCACTCTGTATTGAGAGCCCTTCCTCATGTTATCTGTGAGCATATACATATACATATACATATACATTGCTAACTCATTCTACTATCAGCAGATAGGTAACAAACAAATACTAACTTAGGCTAAGGTCATTACATATAACCCCATTTAATCCTCACAACAACCCAGGGAGGTAGGCATTATTATTATTATCCCTATTTTACAAAAAAAGAAGCTGACCAACATGGTATGTGACTTATCCAAGGTCACATTGGTCATAAGTGGCAGTCTAGATTTGAGCCCAAGTTTGATTTGAGGGACTTCAAAAGTCATATATATATATATATATGTGTGTGTGTATATATATATATTATATATATATTTTTTGCAGTTTTTGGCCAGGGCTGGGTTTGAACCCACCACCTCTGGCTTATGGGGCCAGCACCCTACTCCTTTGAGTCACAGGCGCCACCCCAAAAGTCATATTTTTAACCATTATCCCTTTATCCCTGTAGCTTATCATGGTGGTCAAGATGCTGGAAAACAAGACTTCAAAATGCCTTTCCAACTCCAGTTTGATAGAACCAGTATGTCAGTGTTACCTTTCACCAGAGCTTATGGCTATGACAAAAGCACAGTGCTGGCACCTAACAACAGAACACCAAAACACATGAAGCAAAAATGGAATTGAAGGGAGAAATAGACATTTCAATAACAATAGCTGGAGACTTCAATACTCTACTTTCAATAACAGACAAAACAACTACACAGACTATCACCAAGGAAACAGAGGACCTGAGCAATACGGTAAACCAACTAGACCTAATATAAATCTATTGAACACTCCACCTAATAGCAGCAGAGTATGTATTCTTCTTAAATGCACATGGAACACTGCCCTAGATAGAACATGTTAGGCCTTAATATAAGCTTCAATAAATTTATAAGGAATGAAATCATATGAAGTATGTTTCCAGAGCACAACAGAATTAAATTACAAATCAGTAACAGAAGGAATTTTGAAAAATTCACAAGTGGAAATTAAACAAAACACTCTTAAATAACCAATATAAGAGAAATTAGAAAATCCTTTGAGATGAATGAAAATGAAAATATATCAACACTAGTGGCATCTAGCTAAAATAGTTATTAAAGGAGAAATCTATATTAAAAGTGCCTGCATTCGGGCGGCGCCTGTGGCTCAGTGAGTAGGGCGCCGGCCCCACACGCCGAGAGTGGCAGGTTCAAACCCAGCCCCGGCCAAACTGCAACAAAAAAATAGCCAGGTGTTATGGTGGGTGCCTGTAGTCCCAGCTGCTTGGGAGGCTGAGGCAAGAGAATCGCGTAAGCCCAAAAGTTAGAGGTTGCTGTGAGTCGTGTGACCTCATGGCACTCTACCCGAGGGCGGTACAGTGAGACTCTGTCTCTACAAAAAAAAAAAAAAAGTGTCTGCATTAAAAAAGAAGAAAGATGGGGGCAGTGCCTGTGGCTCAGAGAAGTAGGGTGCCAGCCCCAGATGCCAGAGGTGGTGGGTTCAAACTGGCCAAAAACTGCAAAAAAAAAAAAAAGAAAAAGAAGAAGAAGAAGAAAGATGGCTCAGCATAGTAGCTCAGTGAGTAGGGTGCCGACCACATATACCAAGACTGGCAGGATCAAGCCCGGCCCAGGGCTGCTAAACAACAACGACAACTATGGCTCGGTACCTGTGGCTCAAGCGGCTAAGGCGCCAGGCACATACACCTGAGCTGGCGGGTTTGAATCCAGCCCGGGCCGCCAAACAACAATGATGACTGCAACTAAAAAATAACCAGGCATTGTGGCGGGTGGCTGTAGTCCCAGCTACTTGGGAGGCAGAGGCAGGAGAATCGCTTGAGCCCAGGAGTTAGAGGTTGCTATGAGCTGTGATGCCACAGTACTCTACCCAGGGTGACAGCTTGAGGCTCTGTCTCAAAAAACAAAACAAAACAATAAAAAAAAACAATGACAACTGCAACCAAAAATAGCTGGATGTTATGGCGAGCGCCTGTAGTCCCAGCTACTCAGGAAGCTGAGGCAAGAGAATTGCTTAAGCCCAAGAGTTTGAGGTTGCTGTGAGCTGTGATGCCATGGCACTCTACCCAGGGCAATAGCTTGAGGCTCTGTTTCAAAATAATAATAATAATCATAATAGACTTGGAGCCTGTAGCGCAAGCAGCTAAGGCGCCAGCCATATACACCAGAGCTGGTGGGTTCAAACCCAGCCCAGGCCTGCCAAACAGCAATGACAACTACAACCAAAAAATGGCTGGGCATTGTGGCGGGCGTCTGTAGCTACTTGGGAAGCTGAGGCAAGAGAATTGCTTAAGCCCAGGAGTTGGAGGTTGCTGTGAGCTGTGATGTCACAGCGCTACCCAGGGGGACAGCTTGAGGCTCTGTCTCAAAAAAAAAAAATAATAATAATAAAATAAAATGAAAAAATAAAAAAAGGAAACCAGAAAAAGAAGAAGAAAGTAAACCCCAAATGACCAGAAGGAAAGTAATAACAAAGCATAGAAGATAGAAAAACTAGAGAAAATCATTGGAACTAAAAGTTGGTTCCTTGAAAATAATAAATTGACAAACCTTTAGCTATACAGACCAAGCCAAAAAGAAGAGAGAAGACTGGGTGGCGCCTGTGGCTCAGTCAGTAAGGCACGGGCCCCATATACCGAGGGTGGCGGGTTCAAACCCGGCCCCGGCCAAACTGCAACCAAAAAATAGCCGGGCATTGTGGCGGGCGCCTGTAGTCCCAGCTACTCGGGAGGCTGAGGCAAGAGAATCGCTTAAGCCCAGGAGTTGGAGGTTGCTGTGAGCTGTGTGAGGCCACGGCACTCTACCCTGGGCCATAAAGTGAGACTCTGTCTCTACAAAAAAAAAAAAAAAGAAGAGAGAAGACTCAAATTACTAAAATCAAGAATGAGAGGACATGGCTACTGATCTTCCAGATAAGGAATCAGTTATAAGTAAATATGGTGAACAAGGTATCAACAAATTAGATAAATTATGTGGAAAATTTCTTAAAAATATACAATTGACCAAAACTGATTCAGAAAGGTAGAAAATCTGAATCAGCAATAAGAGGAAAATAAGTTGAATTAGCAATTAAAAATCCTCCCCCCTCAAAAAAAAAAGCCTAGGCCCAGATGGCTTCCTTGGTGAATTGTATCAAATGCTTAAAACATGCATTTATACCAATGCTTTGAAAACTCTTTCAAAAAATGGAATAGGGAACACGTCTTAACTCATTCTATGAAGCCAGTATTACCCTGATCCCCAAACCAAAGACATCACAAAAAAACTACAAACCAATATCTCTTATGAATATCAAGTTGCTCAACAAAGTACTAGCAAACTTAATTCAGCAAAATATGAAAAGAATTATACACCATGACCAAGTAGGATTCATTGAAATAATGCAAGATTGGTTTAACACCTGAAGATAAATTAATATACTATGCCATGTTAATAGACTAGGGGAAAAAAACCCCTGCATCTCAATAGGTACCGAAAACTATCTGACAAAAATCCAACATCCTGGCTCAGTGCCCATAGCACAGTGGTTACGGCACCAGCCACATACACCAAGGCTGGCGGGTTTGAACCCGGCCAGGGCCAGCTAAACAATAATGACAACTGCAACAAAAAATAGCCGGGCATTGTGGCAGGTGCCTGTAGTCACAGCTACTTGGGAGGCTGATGTAAGAGAATCGCTTGAGCCCAAGAGTTTGAGGTTGCTGTGAGCTGTGACACCATGGTACTCTACTAAGGGCGACATAGCGAGACTCAGTCCCAAAAAAAAAAAAAAAATTACAACACCCTTTCGTGATAAAACACTGAACAAACTAGAAATAAAAGGGAAGTTCCTCAACATGATAAAGGTTATCTGTAACAAACTCACAGACTTTTCCCATAAGATCAGGAAAAAGACCAGGATGTCTATTCTGATTACTTCTATTCAGTACTTTACCAGAAGTTCTAGCCAGAACAATTAGGAAATAATATGAAATATAAGGTTTCCACATTAGAAAGGAAAAGGTAAAACTATTTCTTGCAGAATACAAGCTCAATACACAAAATCAATTGTATTTTTACATACTAGCAATGAACAATATAAAAATGAAATTAGGAAACAATTCTATTTATAATACCATGAAAAAGAAAAAAATAGGTATAAATTTAACAAAAGAAGAGCAAGACCTGGCCACCAAAAATTATAAAATACTTGCAAAAGAAACTAAAGGAAATTTAAATAAATGGAAAGATAGTCTATGTTCATAGACTGGTAGACTTAATTTCTTTTTTTTTTTTTGACACAGAGTCTCACTATGTCACCCTCTGTAGAATACTGTGAGGTCCCAGCTCACAGCAACCTCAAACTCCTGGGCTTAAGTGATTCTCTTGCCTCAGCCTCCCGAGTAGCTGGGACTACAGGTGCCCACCACAACGCCTGGCTATTTTTTGGTTGTTATAGTTGTCATTATTGTGTAGCTGGTCCGGGCCAGGTTCAAACTCTCCAGGCTTGGTGTATGTGGCTGGCACTATAACCACTGTGCTACGGGTGCCAAGCCAGATTTAATATTGTTAAAGTGACAGTATTTCAGCTCGGCACTTGAGGCTCAAGCGGCTAGGGCACCAGCCACATACACCTGAGCTGGCGGGTTTGAATCCAGCCCAGACCCGCCAAACAACAATGATGGCTGCAACCAAAAAATAGCTGGGCATTGTGGTAGGTGCCTGTGGTCCCAGCTACTTGGGAGGTGGAGGCAGGAGAATCGCATCAGCCCAGAAGTTAGAGGTTGCTGTGAGCTGTGATGCCACTGCATTCTACCCTGGGCGACAGCTTGAGGCTCTGTCTCAAATAAAATAAAATAAAATGACAGTATTTCCCAAATTGTCCTACAGATTCAATGCAGTCTCTATCAAAATCCCAAGGGACTTTGTAGAAGCTGACAAGCTAATTCAAAAATTCATATGAAATCACATGGGACCCAGAATACCCAAAAAGAATACTTGAAAAAGAACAAAACAGGAGCACCCACATTTCCCAATTTGAAAATTTACTACAAAGCAATAATAATCGGCTCGGTGCCCGTAGCTCAATGGTTAGGGCGCCAGCCACATACACTGGGGCTGGCATGTTCGAACCTGGCCTAGGCCTGCTAAACAACTGCAAAAAAAAAAAAAAAAAAGACATGCGTTGTGGTGCGCGCCTGTAGTCCCAGCCACTTGGAAGGCTGAGGAAAGAGAATGACTTAAGCCCAAGAGAGGTTGGGCTGTGAGCTGAGATGTCACGGCACTCTACCGAGGGCAACATAGTGAATCTCTGTCTCAAAAAAAAAAAAATAAAAAATAATAATCAAGACAGTGTAGTATAAGGCATAAGGATAGACATATTCATTACAAAATTTTACAAAGAGGTGGCCAACATGTACAAAATATTTTGTAATGACTATTTTGTAAATAAAGGTACATTTAACTATAATTTCCTATTTTCCCTATGTATGGTAACTTTGGGGCACCTTTTAGATCAAGGCAATAGAATTGAGAGTCTAGAAATAAACTCTCACATTTACAGTCAAGTAGCTCAATTTAAAAATGGTGAAATGATTTGAATAGATATTTCACCAAGGGAGATGTACAAATGGCCAATAGGCACATGAAAAGATGCTTAATATTGCCAGATACAATGGGTCACGCCTGAGATCTAGCACTCTGGGAAACTGAGGCAGGAGGATCGCTTAAGCACAGGTGATTGAAACCAACTGAGCAAGAGTGAGACCAGTCTCTATTAAAATAGAAAAAAAAAAAAAAAAAAAAAGGCCAGGCATGGTGGCTCTCACTTGTAATCCTAGCACTCTTGGAGACCGAGGCAGGTGGATTGCCTGAGCTCACAGGTTCGAGACCAGCCTGTGGAAGAGCGAGACCGTGTCTCTAAAAATAGCCGGGTGTTGTGGTGGGCGCCTGTAGTCCCAGCTACTTCAGAAGCAGAGGCAAGAGAATCACTTGAGCCCAAGAGTTTGAGGTTGCGGTGAACTATGATGCCAGGGCACTCTACCAAAGGTGACAAAGTGTGACACTGTCTCAAAAAATAAATAAATAAATAAATAGGGTGGCTTCTGTGGCTCAAAGGAGTAGGGGGCCGGCCCCATATACTGGAGGTGGCGGGTTCAAACCTGACCCAGGCCAAAAACTACAAAAAAAAAAAAAAAAATTGAAAAAAAATCTGGGTATTATGGTGAGCACCTATAGTCCCAACTATGCAGGAGGCTGCGGTAAGAGGGTCACTTGAGCCCAGGAGTTTGAGATTGCTGTGAGCTAAGTTTACACCATGGCACTCTAGCCTGGGCAACAGAGTGAGACTCTGTCTAGAAAAGGAAAAATAGAAAAAATACTCAACATTATTAGCAATCAGAAAACTACAAATCAAAATCACAATGAGATATCACTTCACACCCACCATGATGGATGACAGTAAAAAGACAGATAATTAAAAGTGTTGACAAAGATATGGTTAAATTGTGAGCCTCTGACACGGCTGATAGAAGTGTAGAATGGTACAGTCCCTTTGGAAAACAGTTTGGCAGTTCCTCTAAAAATTAAACATGGACTTACCATTTGACCAGCAAGCACGTTCATAGGTATATACTGAAAAGAAGGGAAAACATATGTCCCTGCAAAAAGTTGTACATGAATGCTTAGAACAACGTTATTTATAATAGGCAAAAGGTGGAATCAAGTCAAATGTCCATCAATTGATGAATAGATAAAGAAATGTGGTGTAGGGCGGCGCCTGTGGCTCAGTGAGTAGGGCGCCGGCCCCATATGCCGAGGGTGGTGGGTTCAAACCCACCCCGGCCAAACTACAACAACAACAAAAAAATAGCCGGGCGTTGTGGCAGGCGCCTGTAGTCCCAGCTCCTCGGGAGGCTGAGGCAAGAGAATCACGTAAGCCCAAGAGCTGGAGGTTGCTGTGAGCCGTGTGACACCATGGCACTCTACCAAGGGCAATAAAGTGAGACTCTGTCTCTACAAAAAAAAAAAAAAAAAGAAAAGAAAAGAAATGTGGTGTATCCATACAATGGAATATTATTCACCAGTAAAAAGGAATGAAGGACAGATACATACTACAACATGTGTGACTCACAAAAACATTATGTTAGCTGAAAAGAACGCAAGCCACAGAAGACTATATATTGTCTAATTCCATTTGCATGAAACATAGGAATAGGCAAATTTGTAGCAATGGAAAGTGTATCAGTAGTTGCTTATGGCTGGGTGGTGATTAGAGGGGAAATGGTGAGTGACTGCTAATGGGTGTAGAGTTTGTTTTAGAAGGGGTAAAAATATTATAAAATTAGATTATGGTGATTTTTGTACAATTCTGTGACTATACTAAATATGTTAAAAACACTGTGCACTTTAAATGGGTGAATTTTATGGCTTCAAAATTAGATCTAAATAAAGCTGTTTATTTAAAAAAAAAAAACACACAGAATTCTGGGAAGATGGCCGACTGATAGCAACCCTCATCAGAGGCTCCTGAGCAGAGAAAGAAAAACTGAACGGAATCAGACTCTACAAAGCCAAAGATGTGAGCTGAGCCAAGGAAGAAGTTCAGCAAGCTATAACTCCAAGGAAGAACGTTCAAGAAAATATAGGTACAGGGCGGCGCCTGTGGCTCAGTGAGTAGGGCGCCAGCACCATATGCCGAGGGTGGCAGGTTCAAACCCGGCCCGGGCCAAACTACAACCAAAAAATAGCCGGGCATTGTGGCGGGCGCCTGTAGTCCCAGCTGCAGCTGCTCGGGAGGCTGAGGCAAGAGAATCGGGTAAGCCCAAGAGTTAAGAGGTTGCTGTGAGCCATGTGATGCCACGGCACTCTACCTGAGGGCGGTACAGTGAGACTCGGTCTCTACAAAAAAAAAAAAAAAAAAAAAAGAAAATATAGGTACAAAGCCTATGGACTAGAGGACGGGAGACCCCTCCTCCAAGCAGGGGGCCTGCCACAGGCTATCTGCGAACAAGCGGGGGGGGGGGGGGTGGGGGGGGGAAGACCTCTCATTTTACCTCACTGGAAAGAGCTGCTAAACTCCAGGTCTCTTTTTCCAGGGAGGTCCCACTTATAAACCTAGACACCACCCTGCCAGGCTTATAATTGAACAAATATTTTCCCCCACAAGTCCAAACTCCCAGTCCACCCTTTCTCCCTTGCATGGTGGTCTGAAGTTCTGCCCCCTGCAGAGCACAGAGTGTTTGGTCTTGACCTGAGAGACCTGGGCAGTTGAGTGGTTGCCCCATGTGGAATGAGTTTGGCAGACAGGGCTGGTCCCTGCTGGGCCTGCGTGCAGAGGCTTAATAGGCGTGGACTGTGACCTGAGAGCAAGGGTGTGGTCTCCTGATTCCACCGGAACTCTCCAGCCGTGGCTTACTGGGTGTGAACCAAGCCCTGAGGGCTAGGGCGTGCTCCACTGCCTCCAGTAGGGCTGGTGAGTAGAGGCTTACCAGGTGAGGACTGAGACCTGCAGGTGGAGTGTTGTGCCCTGATTCTAACAGAGACTGCGAACAGAGGCTTGCCAGGCAGTGGAGTGAGACTGGCAGGCAGGGCATGGTCCCCTGACTCCAACTGGTCTGGCAAGCAGAGGCTAGCTGTGTGTGGATTGAGACCAGAGGGCAGGCCCGGTGCCCTGACTCCAACAGAGCCTGCAAACAGACGCTTGCCTGGCAGTGGGCTGAGACTGGCAAGGAGGAGGCATGGTCCCCTAACTCCAACTGTTCTGGCAAGCACTACTCCAGACCCTACTCCAGAGGCTAGCTGTGTGTGGACTGAGACCGGTGAGCAGGGGTGTTGCCCCTGGCTCCTACTGGGCCTGTGAGCAGAGAAGCAGACAATAGTGTGGACTTAGTCTGGCGGGTGTGAGTGTGAATCCCTGGCTCCAATAGTACTTTGAATCCCTTTGCTTTGAATTGTCCTTGAATCCCTCTCTGTTGGGCAGGGTTTGCACTGCCAGAGACAATTTGGTTGGAACCCATGTTTGGGGATGTCCACTCTGGGACATTCTGAGGTTGACCTTTGAAATTCTGTAGTGGAAAAGAACTGAAGGGTGGGCCACAGCTGTTTGTATCTCTTCACAGTCGAGATTTAAATCTAAGAGTGTGGTTTCTTAGGATAGGGTAAAGGTTGGCTGATATGAAAACAGAACTAGCCTGCACTATCTCACCAAGTAGGTCCTCAGAATCTCTGGCCAAAACTCTGAAAGGGGCCTTTGTTAGGTTGTAAAAGATAAGCCATAATTACAAAGAGCAGAGCTATGGCGAGAGGTTATCTCTACTACCTGGGAACCCCAATTCAATCTCACCCTACCAGTTCTAATAACCAAACAGTGGAAAAGAAACATGGTGCAGACCTAACAGAAGAACTCTGGCAACATGAATAACCAGAATAGATCAACCGCCCCACCCCCCAAGAAATGACAAAGGAGATACAACTGAAGATGCCATGCATAGACAAATGGCAGCAAGGTCAGAAACTGAATTCATTAAGCCCCGGAGTTGGAGGTTGCTGTGAGCCGTGTGACGCCACGGCACTCTACTGAGGGCCATAAAGTGAGACTCTGTCTCTACAAAAAAAAAAAAAAAGAAACTAAATTCAGAATATGGATTGCAAATAAGATAAATAAAATGAAAGAAAAGATGGAAATTGAATTCCAAAAAGTAGTTCTAAAGTTGTCTCAAGAAATTAATGAATTCAAAGCCCAAGACACCAAAGATATGGACATAATGAGAAAAGAGATAGCAGAGCTCAAGGGAACAAAAGTTAGTTGAGGAGCTCCAAAATACAGTAGAATCCCTCAGTAACAGAGTTGATCAGGCAGAAGAAAGGATGTCTGAAACTGAGGACAAAGCTTTTGAACGTTCTCAAACACTCAAAGAGGCAGACAAATGGAGAGCAAAAACTGATCATTCCCTGAGAGAGTTGTGGGATCACTCCAAAAGATCAAACATTCGTCTTATAGGAATTCCCGAAGCAGAAGAGGATGGTCCTAAAGGTACAAATGTTCTACTCCAAGAGATTGGAGGAGAATTTCCCAAACATGCAAGAAATACAGAACTTCAGATAGCAGACAGTTTCAGAACCCCAACAAGACTCCATCCAAATAAAGCATCTCCTAGACACATTGTGATTAACTTTGCCAAAGTTAAGATGAGAGAGAAAATTCTGCAAGCAGCCCGATGTAAGAAAAGCATAACCTAGGGCGGCGCCTGTGGTTCAGTGAGTAGGGCGCTGGCCCCATATACCGAGGGTGGCGGGTTCAAACCCGGCCCCGGCTAAACTGCAATCAAAAAATAGCCGGGCGTTGTGGCGGG
Source organism: Nycticebus coucang (assembly GCF_027406575.1). Classification (NCBI taxonomy): domain Eukaryota; kingdom Metazoa; phylum Chordata; class Mammalia; order Primates; family Lorisidae; genus Nycticebus; species Nycticebus coucang. The sequence goes on from NC_069804.1 coordinate 134,040,862, forward strand.
TGCCTGTAGTCCCAGCTACTCGGGAGGCTGAGGCAGGAGAATCGCTTAAGCCCAGGAGTTGGAGGTTGCTGTGAGCTGTGATGCCACAGCACTCTACCGAGGGCAATAAAGTGAAACTCTGTCTCTACAAAAAAAAAAAAAAAAAAAAGAAAAGCATAACCTAGAAAGGGAGAAATATCAGAATAAGTGCAGATCTCTCAGCTGAAACGTTTCAAGACAGAAGACGACTGTCATCGAACTTCAATCTCTTAAAACAAAATAACTTCCAGCCCAGGATCCTCTATCCAGCTAAACTGAGTTTCATTTGTGATAGAGAAATCAAATACTTTAATGACATACACGTGTTGAAGAAACTTGCCATAACTAAACCAGCTCTCCTGGATATTCTCACACCCATTCTCCACAAGGACCAGCACAATGCTCTACCTGCAAAGTAAACTCACTCAGAAAATTTATGAACAAATCCAACTTTCACAGTGGTGAAAGGATTAAAATTGTCTACTAGATATCCAAAAATCATGACACCCAAAACACAACCAGGCTTATCAGTTTTCTCACTTAATGTGAACGGTTTAAATTGTCCTCTAAAGAGGCACAGACTGGCTGACTGGATACATAAACTCAGACTGGATATCTTCTGTATACAAGAATCTCACCTTACGTTAAAGGATAAAAATAGACTCAGGGTGGAGGGATGGACTTGTATAATACAGGCAAATGGAAACCAGAAAAAAGCAGGGGTTGCAATTTTAGTAGCAGGTACAATTGGCTTTAAACCAACAAAGATAAAGAAAGATAAGGGGGCAGCGCCTGTGGCTCAGTGAGTGGGGCGATGGCCCCATATGCCGAGGGTGGCGGGTTCGGACCCAGCCCCGGCCAAACTGCAACAAAAAAATAGCTGGGCGTTGTGGCGGGCGCCTGTAGTCCCAGCTACTCGGGAGGCTGAGGCAAGAGAATCGCTTGAGCCCAGGAGTTGGAGGTTGCTGTGAGCTGTGTGATGCCACGGCACTCTACCGAAGGGCCATAAAGTGAGACTCTGTCTTTACAAAAAAAAGAAAGAAAGATAAGGAAAGTCACTACATATTTGTCAAGGGAAACACCCAACATGAAGAGTTTCAATAATTAACATTTATGCACCCTACCAGAATGCTCCTCAATTCATAAAGCAGACCCTAATGGATATGAACAACTTGATATCTTCCTATACTATACTAGTTGGAGATTTTAACACCCCTTTAACAGTTTTGGACAGCTCCTCCAAGAAGAAACTAAACAAAGAAATATTAGACTTATACCTGACCCTAGAACAAATGGACTTTACAGACCGCTACAGAATATTTCACCCTAATAAAACTGAACATACATTCTTCTCATCAGCCCACAGGTCATCCTCCAAAATAGATCATATCCTAGGACACAAGTCTAACCTCAGCAAATTTAAAAGTATAGAAATTATTCCTTGTATCTTCTCAGACCACCATGGAATAAAAATTGAACTCAACAGCAATGGGAATCTCCATACTCAAAGTCATGGAAGCTAAGTAATCTTTGGCTGACTGAGAGCTGGGTCAAAGATGAGATTAAGAAAGAAATCACCAAATTTTTGGAACTAAATGATAATGAAGACACAAATTATCAAAACCTGTGGGATACTACAAAGGCAAGGGGCTATCTCTACTACCTGGGAACCCCAATTCAATCCTAAGAGGAAAATTTATAGCATTGGAAGCCTTCATCAAGAAAACAGAAAGTGGGCGGCGCCTGTGGCTCAGTGGGTAGGGCGCCGGCCCCATATACCGAGGGTGGTGGGTTCAAACCCGGCCCCTGCTGAACTGCAATCAAAAAAATAGCTGGGTGTTGTGGCGGGCATCTGTAGTCCCAGCTACTCGGGAGGCTGAGGCAAGAGAATCACTTAAGCCCAGGAGTTGGAGGTTGCTGTGAGCCGTGTGACGCCAGGGCACTCTACCGAGGGCCATAGAGTGAGACTCTGTCTCTACAAAAAAAAAAATAAATAAATAAATAAATAAAACAGAAAGAGAGGAAACCAACAACTTAATGGATCATCTCAAGCAACTGGAAAAGGAGGAACATTGCAATCCAAAACCCAGCCGAAGAAAAGAAATAACCAGGCAGCGCCTGTGGCTCAAGGAGTAGGGCGCCGGTCCCATATGCCGGAGGTGGTAGGTTCAAACCTAGCCCTGGCCAAAAACCAAAAAAAAAAGAAAAAGAAATAACCAAAATTAGGGCAGAATTAAACAAAATTGAAAACAAAAGGATCATTCAGAAGATTGATGAAACAAAACGTTGATTTTTTGAAAAAATTAACAAAATTGATAAACCTTTGGCCCACCTAACCAGAAATAGAAAAGCAAAATCTCTAAAATCATCCATCAGAAATGATAAAGGAGAAATAACAACAGATACTTCAGAAATTAAAAAAATCCTCAATGATTACTACCAAAAATATCTATTCCCAGAAATATGAAAATCTGAAGGAAATGGACCAATACCTGGAAGCACACCACCTTCCTAGACTCAACCAGAAAGAATTAGAAATCTTGAATGACCTCTGTATCAACCACTGAAATAGCATCATCAATACGAAATCTCCTTAAAAAGAAAAGTCCAGGACCAGATGGCTTCACATCCGAATACTACCAAACTTTCAAGAGGAACTAGTACCTATATTATACAATGTTTTCCAAAGCATAGAAAAAGAAGGCATACTTCCCAACACATTCTATGAAGCAAATTATCACCTTAATACCTGAACCAGGAAAGGATCCAACAAAGAAAGAAAATTATAGACCAATATCATTAATGAATATCAATGCAAAAATATTCAGTAAGAGCTTAGCAAACAGGATTCAACAACACATCAAAAAAATTATACACCATGATCAAGTTAGTTTTATTCCAGGGTTACAGGGTTGGTTCAACATACGCAAATCTATAAATATAATATATTACATTAATAAAATAAAAAACAAAGACCATATGATTCTCTCAATTGACACAGAAAAAGCCTTTGATAATATCTAGCATCCTTTCGTGATCAGAATTCTTTTTTTTTTTTTTTTGCAGTTTTTGGCCGGGGCTGGGTTTGAACCCACCACCTCCAGTATATGGGGCAGGTGCCCTACTCCTTTGAGCCACAGGCACTGCCCCATTATCAGAATTCTTAAGAAAATAGGCATAGAAAGGACATTTCTTAAACTGATAGAGGCCATTTACAGCAAACCCACAGCCAATATCATATTGAATGATATAAAATTGAAAACATTTCCACTCAGATCAGGAATGAGGCAAGAATGCCCACTGTCTCCACTGCTATTTAACATAGTAATGGGAGTCTTAGCTATCACAATCAGGCAAGAGAAGGTGATCAAAGGTATCCAAATAGGATCAGAGGAGATCAATCTCTCTTTGCTGATGACATGATCCTATACCTGGAAAATCCCAGGGACTCAACTTCAAAACTCTTAGAAGTGATCAAGGAATACAGCAGCGTCTCAGGATACAAAATCAATACTTACAAGTCAGAAGCTTTTATATACACCAACAATAGTCAAGCTGAAAAAACAATCAAGGATGCTATTCCTTTTACAATAGTGCCAAAGAAGGTGAAATATCTGGGAGTATATCTAACCAAGGACATAAAAGATCTCTATAAGGAGAACTATGAAACTCTGAGAAAAGAAATAGCTGAAGATGTTAACAAATGGAAAAACATAACCATGCTCATAACTGGGTAGAATCAACATTGTTAAAATGTCCATACTACCCAAAGCAATCTACAGATTTAATGCAATCCCTATTAAAGCACCATTTTCATACTTTAAAGAACTTAAAAAAATAGTACTGTGTTTTATATGGAATCAGAAAAAACCTCAAATAGCAAATACATTACTCAGAAATAAAAACAAATTAGGAGGTATCACATTACCAGACTTCAGGCTATACTATAAATCTATAGTATGGTACTGGCACAGCATGGTACTGGCACAAAAACAGAGCGGTAGATTTATGGAACAGAATAGAGAACTGAGAGATGAACCCAGCTGCTTATCGTCATTTGATCTTTGACAAGCCTATCAAAAATATTCAGTGGGGGAAAGACTCCCTATTTAACAAAAGGTGCTGGGTGAACTGGCTGGCGACTTGTAGAAGACTGAAACTGGACCCACACCTTTCACCATTAACAAAAATTGATTCTCACTGGATAAAAGATTTAAACTTAAGATATGAAACTATAGGGCAGTGCCTGTGGCTCAGTTGGTAGGGCGCCGGCCCCATATACCGAGGGTGGCGGGTTCAAACCTGGCCCCAGCCAAACTGCAACCAAAAAATAGCCGGGCGCTGTGGCGGGCGCCTGTAGTCCCAGCTACTCGGGAGGCTGAGGCAAGAGAATTGCTTAAGCCCAGGAGTTGGAGGTTGCTGTGAGCTGGGTGAGGCCACGGCACTCTACCGAGGGCCACAAAGTGAGACTCTGCCTCTACAAAAAAAAAAAAAAAAAAAGATATGAAACTATAAAAACACTAAAAGAGGCTCGGCACCTGTGGCTCAAGCAGCTTTGGCGCCAGCCACATGCACCAGAGCTGGTGGGTTCGAATCCAGCAGGAGCCTGCCAAACAACAATGACAACTGCAACCAAAAAGTAGCCAGGCGTTGTGGCGGGTGCCTGTGGTCCCAGTTTCTTGGGAGGCAAGAGAATCGCTTAAGCCCAGGAGTTGGAGGTTGCTGTGATCTGTGATGCCACAGAACTCTACCCAGGGTGACGGCTTGAGGCTCTGTCTCAAAAAAAAAGAAAAAGAAAATACTAGAAGAAAATGCAGGGAAAACACTTAAAGAAATTGGCCATGGAGAATATTTTATGAGGAGGACCCCCGGGCAATTGAAGCAACACCAAAAATCCATTACTGGGATCTGATAAAACTAAAAAGTTTTTGCACAGCCAAGAGCACAGTAAGTGAAGCAAACAGACAACCTTCAGAATGGGAGAAAATTTTTGCAGGTTATGCTTCTGACAAAGCTCTGATAACTAGAATCTACAGAGAACTCAAACTAATCAAGAAAAGAATAAATAACCCCATTTCTATGTGGGCAAGAGACTTGAACAGAAACTTCTCTGATGAAGACAGGTGCATGACCTACAAACACATGAAAAAATGCTCATCATCCTTAATCATCAGAGAAATGCAATCAAAACCACTTTGAGATATCATCTAACTCCAGTAAGATTAGCCCACATCACAAAATCCCAAAACTACAGACGTTGGCGTGGATGTGGAGAGAAGGGAATGCTACACTGCTGGTGAGAATGCAGGCTAATATGACCTTTTTGGAAAGAAGTTTGGAGAACACTCAAGGAACTATAAGTAGAACTACTGTTCGATCCTGTAATTCCTCTACTAGATATATACCCAGATGATCAAAAACTATTTTACAACATAGACATTTGCACCAGAATGTTTGGCACCAGCCCAATTCATAATAGCCAAGACATGGAAACAGCCCAAGTGCCCATTGACCCATGAATGGATTAACAAATTGTGGTATATGTACACCATGGAATACTATGCAGCCATTAAAAAGGATGGAGACTTCACATCTTTTATGTTTACCTGGATGGAGCTGGAACATATTCTTCTTAGTAAAGTATCTCAAGAATGGAAAAAAAAAGTATCCAATGTACTCAATACTACTATGAAATCAATATATAACCACCTACACACTCATACGAATGGCAAAATATAACTTAGTCCAGGAAGTAGAAGGGAAAAGGAGAGAGACGGGAGGGGAGGGGTGATGTGGGAGGATGGAGGGCATTTGGGGGGACCTCACCTAATGTGCGTGATACAATGGTACATTTCAAAACTATTAAGAAATGAGTATAATTGTGACGGATGTGTTACTTAGTTCAATGTAAACATTTCACATTGTGTATCAAAGCAGTACCCTGAACCCCATAAATGCATCAATGTACGAAGTTATGATTTAATAAAAAATAATTAATTAAAAAAATTAAAAAAAACACAGCTTTGAACATGCCCTTGATGAACTCTCAATCCTTACAAAAAGAGCAAAGAAAGCGTGCTCTGCACTGACTAAGGACTTTATGTGCTTTACCAGACATAGTCCTGTCAAATCCCTCATGTGGCGGTAGTAGTATTGTCCTCATTTTACAGATGAGAAAACTGGTCCAGTTTCTGGCACTTAGACATGATCATGCCACTAAGACATGGCAGGCAGAGCAAGGACCAAAGCCAAATCTTTTTGACTTCAGATCCCAAGCTCTTGTAATTTTCCAAAGACCATGTTGCCCCTTTTAACATACATTCAATGTAATTACATTGAGCGGCTTCGGTTCAGGCCTTGTGGGACTTTACTGTATCTAGGGAATTCTGAATCAGTTGGGGAAATACCCTGTTTCCCCGAAAATAAGACAGTGTCTTACTTTCAGGTGTGCTCCCAAAGATGTGCTAGGTCTTATTTTCAGGGGACATCTTATCTTTTCAGTAAGTAGGTCTTATTTTCAGAGGATGTCTTATTTTCGGGAAAACAGGGTAGTATTTAATGACCCTCCATCTAGGCCTCTGAAATTTAAGGAGTAGGGAGCCAGGAGTATGAGCTATCAGTTCATGTCTCTACTCAAAGACATTGTCCACAGGTCCAGGGGATGCACCAGGTGCTAACTACCTAGAAAGACAGCTGAGTAATCAGTCTGGGAATGAGCTGCTATCAGAGCCTGCTCCCCAGGCATGTCTAATAAGCAGGTGGCAACTCCTCTCAGTGAAGGACTCGAGTTCTAACTAGAGTTTGATTTCCCTCCCTCTAAGATGGTGTTATTTCCCAACACTAGACTGTCAAGTCCAGGTGATTCCCAGCCCACTATTTAGGACTGTAATTTCCAGATTGGAGGAGAAAACGTACCTGGAGAAGCTCAAATCTCTTCCTGGCAGAAGGCTAGAAATGCCAGTAACACCAGGTGCAGCTGGCTGATGGCTGGGGCAGTGTGCTTCCCAGATTGCAAATATGCTATAAATTACTCATCAGCTTCCCCCAAGGGGGTTGCCCTAGTCTATCCCTCTGTACTCAGCCACTCGGAGGACGGACTTTAGAAAAACTGCGAAGAACGGGACAGCGATCCTACTGGAGTTATGGTTGAAAATATATGCAGTATGTATTTTACAGTCAGTACATGGACTCAACCAGCATTCTAGTACTTGGTCCTGCTGTATTCTGTAGTTCAATGTTCACTGGTCATAATGATGACCCAGAGGCCTGGCGAAGACCTCATGCTCTTTCTGAATCATAAAAAATAGTCTGTTATATTCAGTGGAACTTCAGTACTCTGCATATTGCTGGGTTTTAGCTACATGAAAATTGGTAAGCCAGACATGGGATATATACTAGCCATTAACTAGAATATTCAACTCACCAGATCAAACTCTTTTCGAACCATGGTAAAAAAAAAAAAGAGTGAGTTCCTCCAGTAGAGGCCCCAACTGGAGTCCTCAAAGCCTTATTTTCCTGTGTTACCCTAGGGTACAAGGAGCTCAGGGCCACAGGAGAGGTGGTAGCTGCCTCTGGCTTTCTTGTCATCTTGGTACAGGTGAAGAACTGGCATTTGTCTGGGCCTTTCTCTTAGCTCAGAGTCTTTCTGGGCCCTCAAACCCAGGTGCTTTCCTCTATATAAATGCCGGGGTGCTTATTATGCTGGTACTAGCCCGTTAATCATCTGTGTGTGTTCTCCCATAAATATTTATTTATTTATTTTTTGCAACAGTCTCATTCAGTCACCCTGGGTAGAGTGCTCTGACATCATAGCTCACAGCAACTTCAAACTCTTGGGCTCAAGTGATCTTCTTGTCTCAGCCTCCTGCATAGCTTGGACTACAAGCATGTACCACACCATGCTCAGTTAGTTTTTCTATTTTTATTGTTTTTTTTTGTTTCTTTTTTTGCAGTTTTTGGCTGGGACTGGGTTTGAACCCACCACCTCCGGCATATGGGGCTGGTGCCCTACTCCTTTGAGCCACAGGCGCCACCCAGTTTTTCTATTTTTAGTAGAGACGGGGTCTTTTTTTTTTATTGTTGGGGATTCATTGAGGGTACAATAAGCCAGGTTACACTGATTGCATTTGTTAAGTAAAGTCCCTCTTGCAATCATGTCTTGCCCCCAGAAGGTGTGCTCAGGTTGGTCTTTAACTCCTGAAGTCCGGCGATCCACCCGCCTTGGCCTCCCAGATTGCTAGGATTATAGGCGTGAGCCGCTGCAGCTGGTCTGAAGTACCTACTTTGGTGAAGCTACTGATAAAGCCCAAGAGCAAATCACTTCCCTGCCATGTCCCTATTCTCCTTTTTTCCTGAGACTTGAAGGAAGGTAATGCTTTCTCTTTCTCAGTTGCACCCAGGAGGCTGAGGCCTGAGTTGGGCTGGTTGGCAGCCAGCAGCTATTATGGGAAAAGAATATGGAGGTGGCCCAATTTCTTCCTCCCTCCTGAGAGACCAGACTTGGAGTGGGCTGGGGCCTAAGACCTTGGGGAAAAAGTCCAGTTGGGGTTGAGAAGATACCTGTTCCCTACAGGCCTTTGTTAAAGAACAATAGTCAAGGCTTGGCACCCATAGCATAGGTGGTTACAGCACCAGCCACATACACTGAGGGTGGCAGGTTCAAACCCAGCCTGGACCAGCTAAAAACAAAAATGACAACTGCAAAAAGAAAAAAAAAAAAAAAAAGAACAACAGTCAGCACTGGGGCTGCTGTTCTGGGGTGAAAGTGTGGGCTGATGGAGGAAATCCAACTTAACTTTGGACTTGGGTCCTAAAGGTCTGCAAGACCTGGAACTGAGAATTCCTTCACTGTTACCTGAGCTAAGGTCTTTGTAGTGGGGTCCTTCCCTGCCTAGGGGTCATGAGAAAATATATGCCCACCAGTCTTGGAACTTTGCTGGGGCAGTGGCAACTCAGCAAACTTGGGCAGAGCTGTGAGCCTCACACCACCCACCAAGGGCATCTAACAGTCTAAAATGCCAAGAAACTGGGCCCTGGGGAGGTGATGCCAAGCTTAAGTTCTCTTGTTTCTGGGCAGAAGAGATGAAGAAGGAAGAGCAGAGGCTTTGTATATGTCTGCCCCTGAGCTGACTGTGTCCACCCCAAGAAGGAGAAGCAGTACAAATACTGAAGACATCGTAGTGGTTTATCTGGCTCCTGCCTGGGCACAGAGGTCCTGCGCTAGAGGTAGCCTGGGCTCTGTCACTCTGTAGGCCCGAGTAGGCTCTCAGGAATCAGAGAGGTGGGTTCTAAAGCCATGCCAGCCCATAGAGAATCCAATGAAACAGATCTAGCTTTGGAAAAGCAACGTGGAATACGTTCAGTGAGGCTCAAGGGAACACAGGAAGCCTGTGTCTCTCGCTTGGTGCCACTATACCCAGAACAAGGGGCAAGGGGAATACTTGGGGCCAGCAGTGGCTAGGGTGCTGATGAGATGACAGAAACCCTTTGTTGGGTGGGGTGGGACTATAGAGCCACCCTAGTGCCTTCTGAAAGTAGACCCCTGTGGACAACCCTCACTGTTGAATCTGGTCCTTGACTGGGCTGCAGCCCCCTCCTTTTGTTCTCCCTTTCCCCTTCTTTGCTCAGTAAGAGGTATAGTGTACTTGGATGTCATTAGAGAGGGGGCCACAGGTGACACTGGTAATGCTAACATTGGCCTTTCCATCATTTGGCCATCTGGAGGGCTGCTAGTATGGCCACCTCTTCAGAGCTATTCATTTGGGGACATGTGCCAACTCGCACCTGCCTTGTCTTCCCATTTTGGTCACTTCCTTTGCCTTTCTATGTGGCGCCTCCTTCATCTGCATGGGGGCCACCTATCCTTTCCCAAATCTGTGTTGGTGGATTGCTCTTTAATTCCCATAGACAAGGTCATGAGATGTACACTTGGCTTTGTCATGATTGTTGTGATGAAGAGACAATGAGGCAAGAGGACATGTGTGGGGATCCACAGCCCTCTGGGTGCTGGGTCATCCATCGGGCTTGTGCTTCTCCTCTCAAACACCTCAATCTAGATTGAATGTGACTACTCTGAAAACTAAGACAGTCTTGAAGGCAGAAGAACAGCCAAGAGATAAGAGCAAACAGGTTGAGAGTATTCAGCATGAGAAGAGGGTGACTACTGGATGTCAGTCTCAGCTCTGCCAGTTGCTGGGGTTGGGGAGGAGTCACTGTGTACACGTGAGCGTAACCCGGATATGTGGAGCACCAGCCCTTTGAGTCACCTCCCTCTCTTCTTCCTGCTTTGGTTCTAGGTGGCATTTCCTGCACTGGGCTTATTTTCCCTAAGGCTCCTGTGTGTGCCATGACCAGGACAGTTCAGAGAGGTGGCTGCATTGAGTTGCCTAACTAAAAAGCCTTCTGTTTGGAGGATGCACTTGCTCTTTATGATCAGCCCCTCCTCTCTCTAAGCCTTCTTTGGAGCCTGCACAATCATCCCCCATTCCAGCTTCCATGGGCCCAGAAGAAGCCTTATTTCAAGCAGCTCTGCTGATCCCCACTATGATGAACCAAAGGAAAGGTTATATCGTCATTTTCTTTTTTTTTTTTTCCATTTATTTATTTATCTGTCACCCTGGGTAGAGTGCCATAGCATCATAGTTCACAGCAACCTCAAACTCCTGGGTTCAAGGGATCCTCTTGCCTCAGCCTCCCCAGTAGCTGAGACTACAGGTGCCTGCCACAACACCTGGCTAATATTTCTATTTTTGGTAGAGATGGGGTCTTGCTTTTGCTCAGGCTGCTCTAGGACTCCTGAGCTCATACAATCCACCCACCTTGGCCTCCCAGAGTGCTAGGATCACAGGCATTAGCCCCCTTTTCTTTTCTTTTCTTTTTTTAGATTTTATTTTGAGTAAGACTCTGTCACCCAGACTAGAGTGCAGTGGCATGATCACAGCTCAGTTTAGCCTCAAACTTCTGGGCTCAGGAGATCCTCTTGCCTTAGACTCCTGAGTAGTTTGGACTACTACTTTGGCCAGCTAATGTTTTTTATAGAGATGGGGCCTTGCCGTGTTGCTCAGGCTGGTTTCAAACTCCTGGCCTCAAGAAATCCTCCCATCTTGGCCTCCCAAAGTGCTGGAATTATAGGTGTGAGCCACCATGCCAAGCTATATCTTCATTTTCAACCCCACTTTAGCTGAGCTAGGACACCCATGAATCTCCCCTAGATTTTTGTACCTATAAGGCTTTGCCTTAGAGCCAATGCAATTCTGTAGTTAGCTCTATTTATCATTTGTTTGCTATTTTTTTTATCTTTTTTTTTTTTTTTTTTTTTTTTAGAGACAGAGTCTCACTTTATGGCCCTCGGTAGAGTGCCGTGGCATCACACAGCTCACAGCAACCTCCAACTCCTGGGCTTAAGCGATTCTCTTGCCTCAGCCTCCCGAGTAGCTGGGACTACAGGCGCCCGCCACAACGCCCGGCTATTTTTTGGTTGCAGTTCAGCCGGGGCCGGGTTTGAACCCGCCACCCTCGGTATATGGGGCCGGCGCCTTACCGACTGAGCCACAGGCACCGCCCTGTTTGCTATTTTTATTCCACATTCGTTCACTGACTTGATCACAATATGTCATCTCTGGCACATGTGAAGGACTACTATTTTTCCCACTGGGGTGTGCCAGGTAGGACACAGTGCTACAGGCCCACTACTTGTAAGCCAAGCACTGTCGGCATGGGCTGAACAGTAAGGCATAGAAACCCCTCCCTCGGGGCAGTGCCTGTGGCTCAAGGAGTAGAGGGCCGGCCCCATATACCAGAGGTGGTGGGTTCAAACCTGACCTGGCCAAAAACTGCAAAAAAATAAAATATAAAAGAAAATGTTTCAATAAAGGATCATTTGACATCCAAAATAAAGAGGGGGGAAGAAAAAAAAAAAAAAAGAAACCCCTCCCTCTGTCTCCAGGGTGCAAAGGGGCTTCTGGCGCATTGAAAAAACGAGGCTGAGCCCTACCTGCCTTGATCATTGGAGGTGGAAGAGGTTGGCTGGCAGGCCTGGAAAAGATCATCTTCCTGGAATCCAGCAAGAGGCGGCAATACCCTGCAATCAGGCAGGCAAAGTTGGTGGCTTCTGGCCACTCCATCAACAGCACCAGAGGCTGCAGGAAAAACGGGAAGAAACATGAAGACATGTGAAGGAGGGAGGCAGGTATATTTCTGGACGGATGATAGATAGCGAAGTAAAGACGACTCACTTAGTTATGGGAACCTTATTTTCTCAGCCCAAAATTGAGCCACATGGCCTGACAAATAGGTCTTCTGATCTGGGAATTTCTTTGTAGTAAACTCTTACCCAGGCATTGAAATCAAATCAACCTTTAATTATACATTTAATGAACCACCTTTACTGCAAATGACTAAAATTATATAACATGTGACTGCTGTGTTGGCTGTATTTGTGTTTGTCAGGGCTTGGCAGAGGTACAGGACCAAGTGAGAAAGCTGGGGTGAAGCTGGGAGTCTAGGCTAGACTGTAGAATGGCCTGGGACATTCTTGACTCTAAGCTCCTTGGCTGCAAAAACTCTTTTGCTCATCTCCACATGCCACCTACAATAACCAGAATAGCTCCCTGGACATAGAGGACTAGAGGACACTCTTTTTTCTCTTTTAATTTAATTAATTAATTCATTTTTTTGAGACCAGAGCCTCAAGCTGTCACCCTGGGTGGAGTGCCGTGGTATCACAACTCACAGCAACCTCCAACTCCTGGGATTAAGTGATTCTCTTGCCTCAGCCCCCCAAGTAGCTAGGACTACAGGTGCCCGCCACAACACCTGGCTATTTTTTAGTTGTAGTTGTCATTGTTGTTTGGCAGACCCGGGCTGGATTCAAACCTGCCAGCTCTGGTGTATGTGGCTGGCACCTTAGCCGCTTGAGCTACAGGTGCCAAGCCAGAGGACACACTTTAGAATCAAGTTCTAACTGTTTTTTGGGTCAAAGTCTTTCTTGCCTGCCCTCCTCAGAGCTTCAAACTCTAACTCTTTTCCTCTGTTTCAAACTAGCCTCATGATGTTAAGTGGTGCTTTTTTTTTTTTTTGAGACAGACTCTCACTTTGTCAAACCCCCCATAGAGTGTCATGGCATCAAAGCTCACATCAACCTCCAACTCTTGGGCTCAAGCAATTCTCTTGTCTCAGCCTCACGAGTAGCTGGGACTACAGGTGCCCGCCACAACGCCTGGCTATTTTTAGAGATGGGGGTCTCCCTCTGGCATGGGCTGGTCTTGAACCTGTTAGGTCAGGGCAATCCACCCACCTTGGCCTCCCAGAGTGCTAGGATTAACTGGTGCTGTTGCTTTTTTTTTTTTTTTGAGACAGACTCTCACTATGTCACCCTCAGTAGAGTGCCATAGCATCACAGCTCACAGCAACCTCCAACTCTTGAGCTTAAGCGATTCTCTTGCCTCAGCCTCCCGAGTAACTGGGACTACAGGTGTCCTCCACAACGCCCAGCTATTTTTTTGTTGCAGCTGTCATTGTTGTTTAGCAGGCCCTGGCCCGGGCCCGGGTCGAACTCGCCAGCTTCAGTGTATGTGGCTGGTGCCCTGCTCACTGAGTTAAGGGCGCTGAGCCCATAAAGATCTATTTTTATAGAACAACTCATGGTAATGGGATTGTTGTTGTTTTTTTAAACCACTTTGGAAAAAACTTGCATACTCTGTTGACTTCTGGTCTTAACCCTAAATCAGTCAGATTGGTCCAGGTGTTAACTGCTTCAAAGACCAAGCAATGCTACAAAAAAATCAGCACCTTTTCAGGAAAACTTCCTAATATCTGTACTATAATTTTATTTCTTTTTTTTTTTTTTTTGGAAGTCAGCTATGGAGGTATTCTCTTTAGAATGGGGCAGTGATCTCCAGATATAGACCACTGAAGATTGCCTAAAGAGGGATCCCTGGGGCTGTGAGTCACCCAGACCAGGGGTTCTCAGATCAGGCGTTAACAGCTAAAAGAATTAAACAGAGAGTGGTGGCGCCTGTGGCTCAAAGGAGTAGAGTACCAGCCTCATATGCTGGAGGTAGCAGGTTCAAACCCAACCCCGGCCAAAAACTGCAAAAAAAAGAAAAAAAGAATTAAATAGAGAGAATGGAATGAGACCCTTCCCTGACCAGTGAGAGGCTGTTGCAACAGTCTAGGGGAGTGGAGAGGGCCTCCACCAGGGTAGTGGCCATTCCAATAAAAAAGAAAGGACATCAGGGCCGGGCGTGGTAGCTCACGCCTGTAATCCCAGCACTCTGGGAGGCCAAGGCAGGTGGATTGCCTGAGCTTACGAGTTTGAGACCAGACTGAGCCACAGCAAGACCCTGCTTCTGAAAATAGCCAGGCATTGTGGGGGTCGCCAGTAGTCCCAGCTACTTGGGAGGCTGAGGCAAGAGAATCATTTGCGCCTAGGAGTCTGAGTTTCCTGTGAGCTATGATGCCATGGCACTCTACTGAGAGCGACAAAGTAAGACTCTGTCTCAAAAAAAAAAAAAAAAGAAGAGACATCATGAAGTCTTGATAGAACTTGGTCAATTAGATTAGCCTTCTTTGGCTGTATTGTTAGCACTTGGGAACAATTCTGGACCCAAATCAGCTCAGCTGTTAGATAAAGTTGTGCCAGTTTTCTTTGCTATCTCCCAGGATCCCAGTATACGCTAGAGTTCTCTGTAGTTCGTATAGATCAGGGGTCGACCCACATTTTCTTTTTTTTTTTTTTTTTTTGTAGAGACAGAGTCTCACTTTATGGCCCTCGGTAGAGTGCCGTGGCATCACACAGCTCACAGCAACCTCCAACTCCTGGGCTTAAGAGATTCTCTTGCTTACAGGCGCCCGCCACAACACCCGGCTATTTTTTGGTTGCAGTTCAGCCGGGGCCGGGTTTGAACCCACCACCCTCGGTATATGGGGCCGGCGCCTTACTGACTGAGCCACAGGCGCCGCCCCCAAGGGCTAGACAGTAAATACTTCAGGCCACGAGGGTCACACAGTTTCTATCACAACAACTCTGCCATTGTATGTAGTGTGAAAACAGTCATGGATAATCCATGAACTAAACCAATGGCTGTCACTATGTTCTAATAAGACTACAGGAACAGACAGTGGGTGAGATTTAGTTTTGAGCCATAGTTTGCCGCCTAATCTGGAAGTGAGATTTCTTTCCAGCTAGATACAAATGCATTTATTCATCACACATCTCAGCTTGTTACATTTGTTGATAGACAGTGATGGTGATGGTCTTCTCTTTTGGAAATTCTTCTCTCCTCTTTCTGTAAAGTGACAGTGTTCTGGTTCTGCAATCTCTGCCCATGTTCATCTCTCTTTGGCTGGCTCTTCTTGGGCAACCACCCCACCCTACCTGCACCCAGGTTCAGTCTACAACCCTCAATTCTTCTCCCTCAAGGTGTCAGCTTTCACCTCTGTGGTGGGAATTCATAATCAATATCTCCATTCTATTTCTCCCTTGATTCTTTTCCTATCTCCAGACTCAAACAGTGCTATGTCTGGATCAAATACTATCTCAAATTGTTTAATAGTTATTGTATACCTGATTACAATGCATGTCACAGTAAGGCATTTGGACTCTGCCCCACAGGCAACAAGTAAGCGATGCTTTTCAGAATTCCTGCAATATGCCTGCGATGAAAAAGCAACAATCTCTATCCCAAGTGCACCAGAGAATGGTATTTTGTGCACAGCAGAGGCAGGATAGAAGATATCATGAGAGAAGGAAAAGGCCAGGCACCATCGCTCACGCCTATAATCCTTGCACTCTGAGAGGCCAAGGCGGGTGGATTGCTTGGGCTCTTGAGTTCGAAACCAGCCTGAGCAAGAGCAAGATCTACTAAAAATAGAAAAACTGAGGCAAGAGGATCACTTAAGCTCAAGTTGGAGGTTGCTGTGAGCTATGATGTCATGGCACTCTACCCAGGGTTACAGCTAGAGTGCACCAGCAAAGGCTCTTTTCTCCAGTGAGAAAGGGGCTAGGGATGAGGTATTACTTTTGAGTCATTGTTAGGAATGGACGGAGGGATGTTTTTATCTCAAGCTAAAAAACATTTCTGAGTCACAACAGAATGGTCAACCTTATATACAACAAAATTACAACAAAAGAGATGGAAAGGTGATGGATTTGGGAGGTGCAAAGAGAGTCAGATACCCTTTCTTGCTGTACCCCCTGCCACCAATTGGCAGAAGGGTACACAGAGGTTTTGGTGTGGATGACTGTTGCCACCATTACCATGAAGGCCAAGACTCATTAGGCTTGCCTCAGGAGTGTTCACAGACAACACTACCAGCCCTGATGCCACTGCTTTATTTTTGACCTTTATCATCTTCCTCCCAGACCAATACTTCCCAGGGTAGGTGTAAATGGTAACAAGTATGTTGAGATCCTGAGCCTCTCAGCCTCTGGGTCCTGTTGCCTTTGGCTATGAACTGCCTTACCTGTGTACATACATACACCTCATCTGTTTGTACATTTTGTCATATACATTGTGATATTTTCTCATAATATGGGAATTGTTGGGACACACTAACCTAAGGACTTCCAATAGCCTCCTGATTGTGTTCTCTGCCTCTAGTCTCTACCCACTTAGCCCGATTTCACCTCCATATTGCTACCTGAGGGGTCTTTCTAAAGTACAATCTCAGTGTCATTTAAAATCTTACTTTTTTTTTTGAGACAGCGTCTCACTTTGTTGTCTCCGGGTAGAGTGCAGTGGCTCCATAGCTCACAGCAACCTCAAACTCTAGGGCTCAAGAGATCCTCTTGCCTCAACCTCCCAAGTAGCTTGGGACTACAGGCACCTGCCACACCACCTGGCTAGTTTTTCTATTTTATTTTATTTATTTATTTTTTTTTTTAGTAGAGACAGGTCTTGCTCAGGCTCCCAGAGTGCTAGGATTATAGGCATGAGCCACCATGCCCAGCCTAAAAATTTCAATAGCTCATCACCTAGGCTGGGGGCAGTGGCTCACGCCTATAATCCCAGCACTCTGAGAGGCAGAGGTGGGTGGATTGCCCTGAGCTCATGGGTTCAAGACCAGCCTGAGCCAGAGCGAGACCTCCATCTTTAAAATTAGCTGGGCATTGTGGTGGGCACCTATAGTCCCAGCTACTTGGGAGGCTGAGGCAAGAGAATCAATTGCTCGAGCCCACAAGTTAGAGGCTGCTGTGAGCTATGATGCCACAGCATTCTCCTGAGGGTGACAAAGTGAGACTGTCTCAAAAAAAAAAAAATAGCTCATCACTATAGGATAAAATGTAACTGCTTTACCATGGCACACACATCCCTTCAAGACCGGGACCTAAATTCCATCTCCAACTCTATGTGCCATTAACTCTGCCAGGGCTGTCCTCCTGTCTATCCCTCATCTTAGGCTTCAGCCAGGACATACCATTTACAGTTTGCCATGTTTTTTCTCCCTTCGCACTTTAACCTATGCTGCTCCCTCTGGCTGAAAGGCTCCCCGTCCCTGCATGTCATTGGCTAGTGCCTCCTGGAGAGTGAGTGACTGAGAGATGCATCCTTTCATTTCAGAACAGGGCCAAGCCAGTTCCTGCCCTCATGGAGCTTACAATCTAGCTGGAAATAAGACATAAGCCAAACAATTATGTAAATGAATATGATTGCAAGGTATGATAAGCTCACTGAGGGTAACACAGGGAGAGCTACCTGAACATAGAATGGCCTGGAGCACCTTGTGGGTGGGTGGGTATAAATCTGTGCCTGTGTCACTGCTTTGGTTTCAGAAGCTGGAGAAAGGTTTGAGGAAATGACACTGGTTGACACTAGAAGGAGGGAACATTTGACCAAAGTAGAGGCTGAGTGGGTGGCTGGCTGACTGATGGACAGGCTGATGGGCTGGCTAGTTGCAAAGCAGTGTAGCACACTTGTGCCCTGGCTGAGGAGCTGGCTGCAGGATGGGCGGAATACCTAAGAGCCGCACGTTCTGACGGCTTGTCTACCCGGCTGGCTGACAGACAGAATTACTGACTGGAAGCCGACTGACTTAGCTGTCTGGCTTCATTTCTCCCCTTTCTCCCCAGTACAGGCCAATGTTGGTAATCAAACAGCAAGAAGGCAAAATCCTGTGTGTAGACAGGGCCCACCACATCCCCAGCTGGCTCAGCACAGCATGGCAGAGCACACGAGGAACTTCTCCTTGGCATCCCTGGGCAGCCAACAAGGCCCCAGCATGGGCCAAATGCAGCTGGTGAAAGCAACACAGATACACTTTTTGCCAGCAAGGGTAAAAATCAAATCAAAGGCAGGTAGCAAAGAGGTTGGATAGTTTCTTAGAAACCTTCAAAAACGGGCGGCGCCTGTGGCTCAGTGAGCAAGGCGTCGGCCCCATATGCCGAGGGTGGTGGGTTCAAACCCAGCCCTGGCCAAACTGCAACAAAAAAATAGCCGGGCATTGTGGCGGGCGCCTGTAGTCCCAGCTACTCGGGAGGCTGAGGCAGGAGGATCACCTAAGCCCAGGAGTTGGAGGTTGCTGTGAGCTGTGTGACGCCACGGCACTCTACCGAGGGCAATAAAGTGAAACTGTCTCTACAAAAAAAAAAAAAAAAAAAAGAAACCTTCAAAAACAACATTTTATTTTAAATAGGATTTTAATGATTATGACGTCAATTGTAATGCTTGGCCCTACAGAAAGCACTAGAGCAGAGGTTCTCAACCTGTGGGTTGCAACCCCTTTTTAACAATGAAAGTACATTAGGAAGGTTGAGAACCACTGCACTAGAGCAATAAAGCTCAAACCTGAGAATAGGAGACACACTGGGCCGCAAGAGATCCCTCAGGACATTCCTTTGATGGTTTCTTTCCTACCCTCTTACGTGCTTTTGTGGCAATAGGGTATGGTAATGGCCCAGATGCTTTCTCTTGGAGAAAGATATTTGAATACTACCTCATGTTTGCTCCACAAAGAGCAAGCAAGCTGAGTGAGAACTGTAACTAAATATGCACAGGCTATCTTCAAATAGAAAAGGAGAATGGAGTTTAAGGCATGAACCTGCAAGAAGAAGGTTTAGCAGGGATTAATGTGACATGTCTCAGCTGCATCTCCTTCCCAGGGTGCCCTGGGAGCTGGCAGGCATCTAGCACTTTGGGATGCCAACTAGGGAGGGGATTGGCCTTGGCTAACTCTAGCACCCTTGGAAACAGGAAAAGGATGGGAATCCCAGGAGCAGGCCTGGAGGGGCCAGGGTACAAGATGATGGTCCTTGAGACCCAGGGTGACCACCACATTTGTGTTCTTGCCTCCACAGCACTGGGAAAGGGTATTTGAACACAGCCAGCCAATTTGGGGACAAGGCAGAATATCACTTAAGGCCGTGATACAGATCATCACAGCACCTGAGAAGCAGTGAGAACCTGAATCCCCTTGGGCCCCAACTCTAAAAATTCTGATTTAAATTATCTGAGAGGAAGAACCTGGGCATCTAGTAGTTTTACAACCTCCACTTGTGATTATCATGTCTGGTCAGAGAGCTGAGAATTGCTTTAAATGAATAATCCTAATACTTTCACCAGACCCTTCCAGAATATTCCCAGAGCAGAGGGGAAGTGGGCCAAGTCTGGTTTCTTTTCTTTCTTTGCTGTGTCATCATTGCTCAAAGCAACCTCAAACTCCTGGGCTCAAGGGATCCTCTGCCTCAGCCTCCCAAGTACCTGGAATGACAGGTGCCTGCCACAATACCCGGGTAGCTTTTAGAGACAGGGGTCTCACTCTTGTTCAGGCTGGTCTTGAACTCGTGAGCTCAAGCGATCCATCCGCCTTGGCTTCCCAGAGTGTTAGAATTATAGGCATGAGCCCCCATGTCTGGCCCCACCAAGTCTGGTTTCTAACTTCCACATCTCCTGTCAAGGATGCTCAGAAACCTTTCTTCAGTATGCCCCACACGTGGTCTGCTGGTAAATATTTCATAACCAGTTCTTTCAAGTCCTGATTTGCAGCATTGGCCGATGCCCCTGGTGTACATAGTCCACCATGGCTGCGTTCAGGCTAAAAGGGTGACAGCACTGAGTGCAGAGTTGGGAGACATATGTCCAAATGGCTCTGGCACACTGAGAGCCAGCTCTGGCACACCACGGACACTGTGGAAAGACTCCTGCTGATTGCAGGGAAACTATTCTCCAACTAGAAGCTTCCCAAACCCTGCTCCCCCAACTCCTTCCCAGAGGCGCCTCTCAGTAACCACAAATATTACTGACATAAAGTGCCTCCAGGAAGCTTTCCCTAATCCCCCCGGCCAGAATTTTGCTCCCTGGATTCCCTTAACACTCTCTTGGTACCTCTCCTACAGTACCTCCCTCGATCTGTCATGTACTGTGTGTATTTCTCTCCTACAAGATGGTAAGCTTCTGGCTCAGCGCCTGTAGCACAGTGGTTACGGCATAAGCCACATACACCGAGGCTGGAGGGTTTGAACCCAGCCCCGGCTAGCTAATGCAACAATGACAACTGCAACAACAAATAGCCAGGCATTGTGGCGGGCGCCTGTAGTCCCAGCTCCCTGGGAGGCTGAGGCAAGAGAATCACTTAAGCCCAAGAGTTTGAGGTTGCTGAGAGCTGTGACGCCACAGCATTCTGTCTCTCAAAAAAAAAAAAAAAGAAAGAAAAAAAAAGTCTCACTTTATTGCCGTAGGTAGAGTGCCGTAGCGTCATAGCTCACAGCAACCTCCAACTCCTGGGCTTAGGCGATTCTCTTGCCTCAGTCTCCTGAGCAGGAGGGAACTACAGGCACCCGCCACAATGCCTGGCTACTTTTTGTTGCAGTTTGGCTGGGCCACCCTCAGTATATGGGGCCGGCGTCCTACCCACTAAGCACAGGCATGCCTGACACCACAGCACTCTATACCAAGGGCGACATAGTGATATGCTATCTCAAAAAGAAAAAAAAAAAAAAGAACAAAACATATGGCCCCTTGCCCTTAAGAAACTTGCCTTTTTTTTTTTTGCAGTTTTTGCCTGGGGTCGGGTTTGAACCCACCACCTGCCACCTCTGGTATATGGGGCCAGTGCCCTACTCCTTTGAGCCACAGGTGCCGCCCTCTTTTTCTTTTTTTGAGACAGAGTCTCACTTTGTCACCCTCAGTAGAGTGCTATGGCATCACAGCTTACAGCAACCTCAAACTCTCAAACTCTTAGGCAAGTGATTCTCTTGCCTCAGCCTCCCAAGTAGCTGGGACTACAGGCGCCCACCACAATGCCCAGCTATTTTTTGTTGCAGTTGTCATTATTGTTTAGCTGGCCCGGGCTGGGTTCGAACCCACCACCTTCGGTATATGTGGCTGGTGCCATAACCACTGTGCTATAAGCACCAAGCCTGTTCTTTATTTTTTTTTATTGTTATATCACAGCTGTGTACATTAGTACACAGCACAAGGGGTCCAATGTGCTGGTTTCATATACAATCTGAAATATTCTCATCAAACTGTTCAATGTAGCCTTCATGGCATTTTCTTAGTTATTGTATGTAGACATTTGTATTCTGCCTTTAGTAAGTTTCGCCTGTACCCCTGTTCTTTATTTTTTAAAGAAAATCTGTGTCTCCCCTATCGTGTTTAGCGTGCTTCCTGCAATAATAGTACATTCATACTAAGTAACTGTCAAATGGAAGTCTTGACTTTTTTCCTCCCTCTACCTCTTTTCCTTCTATCATGATATCATTAATCTTGCCTCTGCTGTGCACAAAACACCCTTCGCTGGTGCACTTGGGATCCACGCAGTAGGCAGCAGGGTTAGGTTAGGTGTGATGCCGTGTCGGTACAAAAGCGGCACTCAGAGAGGAAGTGCAGACACTTACTGATTCCATGTGTTTTGCACCCACTTTTTCTTTCTCATTACCACTGCTGTCCCTCTAGCTCAGGCCCTTATCCCTCTGCTCCTGAAATATTGCCATGGTCTCCTCCCTGCTGCCCTGGCTCCACACTAGGCTTGTTCCCAGCCATCTTGCGTCCTGGTCCAAGTCAGCTTTCATGCAGTCACCCTTTCCACCTACTGTGGAATCCCACTATTCTACCATATTGACTCGATAGTCCTCAGACCGGCCTGCGAGGCTTTTAACGAACTTGTTCTGCCCACCCCTAATCTCCCCAATCTCTTTTCTCATTACTCTCTCTCCAGCCAAGCAGCTATGCTTATCGACCTGCACATATGGCTTGCTTATTTCTGTGCTTGCTCCTTGCCTTTGAACACATCCCACTTCTCTCTGCTAATTCATGCCTATCACTTCAAGATCCAGTTTAAGACACCCTCTTGTGGGAAGCCACTTCTGGTTAACTCCTTCCTGTTCTTTAGTTCCATGTTCCACATCACACTTATATATAACATTTACTTCATATTACTTTTTCTTTACTGCCGTTTTGCTTTTGAAAGAAAAAATAACAGATCTTATTTGTTGAGTACTTAGTATGTGCCAGGTAGTGTGCTAAGGACATTTTATGTACATTTTCTCACTGAAGCCTGATAATGACTTTTTGAGAAAGGTGCTCCGTTTTGCAGTTGAGGGAATCAGGGTTCAGTGAGGGTAACACACTTTCTCAAGGCCATACAACTTGGAGGTTGTAGACCTGGGATTTGAACCTGTTCCGATTCCGGAGCTTTTTCCATGTTCTAAAATTGTTTTTAAGGGAGTGTGCTCAGAGCAGGGGGCCTAAAGAACGGCTCCTCTGTTTATAACACACCCAACAGGAATTTGGGGTGATTGCAACGAGGGGCACACGAAACTTGTGGCCTCCCTATGAACAAATTCCCTACATGTGAAGAAGAAGAAAATTAAATGTATGAGGTGGGTACTGTATAATTTTTTCGGTATACTGTGTATTTGGAAAATTGCCTAAGAAAATTTTCAGAAAAAAAATTAATTAAAAAAATTGTTTTCAGGGCAGGATATGTGTCTTTGTGTGTCTAGTCTCCCCACTAAGAGTGTAGCCTCTCTTGGGTGGCATTTATGCCCATAGCTGTGACTGGATCACTTCCAGATATAAGCACAGTCTCCTCACTGCTCAGCCTGTCCCCTCCCAGAGCTCTGGCCATGGAGGTCTTAAACCTGTGAGTTCTCAAACTGGTCGAACTACATGATCACCTGGGAAACTGAAAAAGAAAAAATAAAACATCCTAATGCCCAGCCTGCAGCAAAAACACCTCCCTAAGAATCATAATCTCTAGGAGTAGGACTCAGGCATCTGTATTTTTTAAAAGCTCTCAAGGAAACTCTATTGTGCAGCCTATGTTGAGAATCACTCATAGAACACAGATGATGACTCAGTTGGAAAGCTGTTTTTCTGTTTTAAGCCCCCTTTATTGCTCAGGAATCCGCATATCCCCTGCATGCCTTGTCTTTCCTTTCCCTTCCCAACCAGACCATTTGGCTTTTTACCCAACAACATCTGAGGACGGCAGCTACCATTGGTTGAGGAGGTAGCCACATGCCAATTAAATATTGGCTCCAAGCAGGTTCTTAAACCAATGGGAAGCCTATACATCACAGGTGGAAAAATTAACATATTGAAGCTTTCAGGGTTTCACAAATACAAAAAAAAAAAAAAAGCAAATAATTTGCTCTTTTAGAAACAGCAAACACTACACCTCTTAATCTGCTAACAACCTCCCTCCACCCCCCCGGAAATCCTTTAAGAACGGAAAGTTGCACCTACTCTAAGAGTTTCCAGCAGATGGCAAGCAGGCCTGCCCCCCACCCACACTGGTCACTGGTATTCAAACAGGAGAGCTGTGGAGGGGGTGGCTGACCACAGCTGCCAGACTTTGACTTTGCACAGGTGATAGCTGCTTGCAAGTCCAAAGGAGCTGATCTGTGGGAAAGGTTCTAAGGTGCTGGAAAAGCTGAATTCCAAAGAGGTGAAATGGGGATTAGGCTCTGCCTGTCCCCCTCCCCAGGAGCCTTAGGTTGTGTCCACATGCTTCTCTGATACCCCCTCCTCTATGAGTCCAGGTTTGCATGTGCCTATGGCAGGGCCCCTACCGTGTGAACACAGAATGGGTAGAGATGAGCCAAGATATTCATCCCTTCAGCCCCTGGGGCAGCCAGACAGAGCCTGGTGTGGATAGGGTCTCTGAGGCTACCTCATTTACCCCAATGTTCCATGTGAATATAATTTTCTGTGTGTGCTATGACATGAGAAAGATCAGGAACAACGGCCTGAGGGTAGCTCCAAGTTCTCCAATTCTCCTGTGCTGAAGAACTGCTTGGGGTTGATCTGACACTTGCTAGCCTAGCTGGGTGACCTTATTAAGTGGTCAAAACAGCATGGCCCAGAGAGGGTTGAGAAGGGAAAGAAAAATGAACCCCGAAGTGTGCAGGGTCTGAACTTCTTCTGAACCACCAAACCTTACCTAACAGGCTCAAGCTCTCTTTCTCAAGTTCACCCTGTCCTCTGTTCCCAAGGTCTGTTTCTGGACGGAAGTAGCCCCTCCAAGCAAAGTTTACCTTGGCATCCATGATGCTGGTCTCCACCCGGGCCACGCCCTGGTTCTCCCGGAACAGCTGGATCTTGCTGATCTTGCTGAACTCGGACAGCACAGTGGTGAGGTTGGTTTTGAGGTCAATAACATGGCTGATGCCGTGACGGGGTCCCACCAGGAGAGTGGTGGCCGACTGCTTCTCGTCCTGATACCCAAGCATGGCAGGCAGCATTCAGAGAAAGAAGGGTGGAGGAGGTGGGGTAAAGAGGCAGAAGGAGGACATAGAAAACATGCATTGGACTGGTTCTGCTGGGGAGATCTGGAAATATCTGGGGCTCGGTGCCAGGGGCAGAGGATTAACATTGAGAGGAAAATGGTTGAGGACTCCGCTATTCTCAGGGTAGGGTCCCAGATTGTTTAAATGGACACCTTAGCCTCAGCAGCAGGTTAGCAGGGCAGCAGCAGGCTGGCTCTAGCAAAATCATGCAGTGGAAGAGGTTTGTTTGGGTTGGAGCACCCCTCCCCTAAGCCCCAGGGACTTTCCATTTGTTGCTGCAGGTCATTCAAGGCACCCACCTGGGGCTTTGCCTGGCCAGGTGGCATCCTTTCTCTCCTCCTCCCAGCAGTAGCCACTCAAACTTGCACCTCTCACTCCATGCCAAAAGCTAAACTGGCCCAGTAACTCCACCTAGCAGGGGTCCTCAAACTTTTTAAACAGGGGGCCAGTTCACTGTCCCTCAGACCGTTGGAGGGCCGGACTATAGTTTAAAAAAAAACTATGAACAAATTCCTATGCACACTGCACATATTTTGAAATGAAAAAACAAAACGGGAACAAATACAACCACACTGCCTCATGTGATTGAGGGTCATAGTTTGAGGACCCCTGGCCGGTGTTAAAGGTTGATTGGGCCCTTTCTGGGGCCTCTGTCCCTAAGATATTTGCCCTTAATAGGCACTCCAGCATTCTGAACTTAAAGGAATGGCCAAAGGGAATTTCAGCTGTGGCAGGTGGGTGGAAGAAAGAGGTGAGGGTGTGTGGGAGCAGAGGGAGGGGACAGTGAGCTTTCAGTGTTCTGCAAATCTCAGTATGTAAATGGTATCTCTAGGCCTGATACACTGGATTCCTTAAGTGGTCCTGGCAGACTTCTTGGGGCGATCAAGCATGAGCCCTCTCCAGCCTATTCCCAAGCATTAGCATCACCCTGAGGAACCGCCTGCATCTGCCTATATACACTTTGATAAGTGGCTTTCCACCAGTGCGTGGCACTAGCTTGACAGCGCTCCTGGATCCAATCAGCAGGATGATTTGAATTTCCTTTCTCCAGAGTAAAGTAGCCTGGGGCACAGTCTCAGGGGTGGGCCTGGCTCTGCCGCTCCAGGGTGTTTTTACTGCAGTCTAGGGTTGGGCAAGCCTGGGGAAATGTAAGGACTCAGGAAAGGTGGGTGGGGACTGTGGGAGCAAGTGTAATGGAAATGAAACAGAGCAGGGGCTGACAAATGATGGCTGATGGGCCATATGTAGCCCACCACCTGTTTTTGTATGGCCTGCGAGCTAAGAATCATTTTCACATTTTTAAATAGTTGGGGGAAAATGTAAAAAGAAGCACGTCTTGGGACATGTGAAGATTACATGAAATTCAAATTTTGTGTCCATAAATAGTTACTGTCACACAGCCACACCCATTTGTTTAGGCCTCATCTATGGCTGCTTTCGTGATAGGACAGCAGGGCCAAGTAGTTGCCAGAGATGTGTATGGCCTCCTTGCAAAACCTAAAATCTTTACTATCTGGCCTTTTATGGAAAAAGTTTGGAGACCTGTAAAATAGAGGAAAGGGGACCACAAAAGGGCCACGAAGGGATACTGAAAACAAATATCTTCTACTTTCTCGTTTTATCAGAGGCAGGGTCAGAGCACCAGGGGAAGGGAAAGGTAGAAGGAGGGGGAAGTGGAATGAAGGTCTTTAGAAATATTTTCCCCTCCTGCCCCCCACCCAAGGACAAGAGCCAACAAAGGGCTCCCTCCCAGCTTCCCCCATCCCGACCCACTGACCAGGCCCACAGTGTTGAACAAAACGCCAGTGAAGGTCGGAAGTTCATTCAGAATTCGAAGATACTGGAGCTTTGCCTGAATTGCAGAGCCCTGTGGAAACAACCCGCCCAGAAATATAAGAAGCTTGAAGAGCATAGGAAAAGCAAATTCATGTTCTCAGAGTCTCACCATCCAAGGACAGGGACTTGTCTGCAAGCCACACCGTGGGAATGTGAGGGAGACCCTTTGTAAAACTGCAGGGAGCTTTCAGTTTGCACAGCTCTTACCTCTACAATCCTTTCTCCTTCTGATCCTCATTCCTATTCTCCTCAAGTGTCCAGCTGACTCATTTTCTTCTGCAGTTAATTCGAACACTTGCCCCAAGTGTGACACCCTACCTAATCTATACCTCCCTGCGGAGATCCTTTACACCCTCACAGTCACCTAGATACTGGCCATCTCCAGCCAGGGGTCCCACCCTATCCCTTTAATCCTGAGACCCCAAAGTCCCAAATCTGCTCTTTATCTGGCATTCCTGGGGAACTGAAGCAGAAACCTATAAGTCACACTGGATACCTCCTTCTTCCTCTGATCTGAGGGCCACTAGCCACCAAATCATCTTTATTCTACCCCCAACACCTTCTCCAACCTATCCATCCCCATAATCTAGTTCCACAGTCATTGCCTTGACATTCCCGCCTGTGTCAAGATGACAGACAGGTTACCTTTAGGACGGATATTTCTTTCCCCTTCTCCCTCAAGTGCCTCCACACAGTTAGAGGAATCACCCTCCCTAACACATAAGTTTGTTTGTATATTTATTTATTTAGAGACAGGGTCTTCTTCTGTTGCCTGGGCTAGAGTGCAGTGGCATCATGATAGCTCACTGTAACCTACAACTCCTGGGCTCAAAGGATCCTCCCGCCTCAGCTTCTTGAGTAGCTGGGACTATACGTGTGTGCCGCCACGCCCAGGTAATTTTTTTTCTTTTCCTTTTTTTTTTGTAGAGACAGAGTCTCACTGTACCGCCCTCGGGGAGAGTGCCGTGGCATCACACGGCTCACAGCAACCTCTAACTCTTAGGCTTACGCGATTCTCTTGCCTCAGCCTCCCGAGCAGCTGGGACTACAGGTGCCCGCCACAACGCCTGGCTATTTTTAGAGATGGGGTCTTGCTCTTGTTCAGGCTGGTCTTGAATGTGTGAGCTCAGGAAGACCACCCACCTCGGCCTCCCAGAGTGCTAGGTGTGAGCCATTGCACCCAGCCCAATATTTTTTTCTTTTATTTCTTATATTTTGTTTGTAGAGGTGGGGTCTTAGGGGCTCTCACTATGTTGCTCAGGCTGGTTTTGAATTGGCCTCAAATGATCCTGTCATCTTGGCCTCCAACAATGCTGGGATTAGAAGCATGAGCCACCGCGCCCCATCAGCTTCCTACTTAAACCTTTCAGTGGCTCCTGGTTGCCTACAGGATGAAGTGCAACCCCTTTCCTTGGTACAAGAGGCCCTCCATGGACTGGCTCCCACCTGCTCCTACCCCAGCCCCTTGTTTATCCCTTGCATTCTCTGTACTTGCTTAGACTGAACTACTTGCATTTCTTCCCTTGCACCAGGGTCTCTGATATCTCTGGGCTTTTGGATCCTAGGTGGATCTGTTTGCCCAGAAAAGTCTTCCTCTCAACTACACACACAGGCGGGAGAAAAACTCCAGCCTGTCTGTCCTTCAGGACCCAGCTCTGGCATCAAAAGCACCAATTCCTGGCTTCTTCCACCTCACTTGGGCGGGGCTTGGTATTCCTTCTCTGTGCTTCCAGAGCGCCCGCGCCTGTCACACCGTGTTGGAAGTGACTATTATGTTTCCCCACTAGACTGTCCCTGACTAAAGGCCCAACCCAGGCCCTCTTCATTTTTGTATTTCCAACCTGAGCACTGGGGCGCCTCCGAAAATGTTAGCTGAGGAGATGGTGGGAGCACTGGTGCTCTCAGCTGAGAAGAAAACAATCTGATTAAATATGCCAAGCAAGGTGGGCATGGCGTAACTCTCCAGGGAATGTGCGTCTTAAAAGAGAAGCTAGTTGGTAATGCCAGGAATCTGGAATGGGTGGAATATCTGGGGGCGACTGCGTCCTGTGTCTACATCTGCATGCTGATTCTCTGCTTCTCACCACCCTCCTGCTTCTTGGGCAGGAAGCACAAGCAGACTGAGCCTTACAAGCCTAAGAAGGGCCCCACAGGGATCCGGGAAGCAGGGAGTGGGAGGCCCTCAGAGCACTAGATGCTAAAGCAGTGACCTGAGCCCTTGACACTGCCCACTGACCCATTCTCCAGGTCAGGCCTTGTCCCTTAATGATCCTCCTCCCCCCTCCTGAGCTGGGTTTTTAATCTCCCAAAATTCCATATCCTGGGGCTGATAAATTAGAAAGCTGTTGAGGGACAGAGCAGTCATTTCCATGGAAAACACATGCCTCCCCAGGGTCCAGTGCTTTCTATAGGACAAGTGCTCAGTGAGCACTCATTGGGGAAAGGACCTGCGAACTATCTCCTCCTGAACCTTGGCCCTTTGTGCTGTGGGCCCTGAGCTCTCTTAGTGACATGCCACTGAGCTGTCTCTGAGGGAGGCTCAGGCCTGGGGAAACCTCTCCATACCTGCTCCCATATCTGGCCAAGCTGGATGTGCACTGAGTCAAAAAGAGTGTTGAGAATCCCCAGAGGACCAGACCCTGCTGGCAAACCCCTCAGGATCTCCCTGTGGCCAGTGGTGCCTGAGCACGGCACGCCCAATGGCCTATACTTTGGGTACCTTGGTGTCACAGGAAGGATGTGTTTGGTGAGCCTTCAGTTGCTGAGAGAGAGATTTCCGGAGGTTCTTCTCTTTGATGCCCTGCAGGAGGGAGGGGGGAAGAAAGGGTTCCAGGCCCCACTCCTTCCTAAATGTAGAAGAAAAGTAAGAGATTAGTGAGAGACACACAGTGGAACAGAGGAAGATGGTAAGACACAAATTGAAACTGAAAGTGTGAAGTAGAGGTGGAGGACTAGAGACTGGGAGGAAGAAAACGAGGGATGGGGACCAGAGAGTAACACTGGTCGCCTTTCCCCAGTAGACCTTGTAGTTCTAGGGCCTCACGGTCTAGGTGTGAGGAACTCCAACTCTCACTCCCATCTGTGCCCTACATTTCTAAAAAGCACAGCTCAGGTCAACCAGTGGACTATTTCCCTATTTGCCCCCATCCCGAAGGGCCCCAGCACAACTCACTCCACATTCTTGAGTGAGATCTTCTGACTAGGTCGAGTGGCTGAGACAGTGATATAGATGTGGAGGGCAGCAAGTCCCAAAAGCATCTCTGGCTTGGGGTCCATTCCAAAGCGTTCTCGGATAACATCGTTCCGACTCTGCAAGACAGGGCAGTCCAAACCCATCAGTTAAAGCAGATGTTCCCTCCTCATCCCCTGATCTACTCCTGTACATCCCAATAAAGAATCATGGTGTCTGGGCGGTGCCTGTGGCTCAAGGTGTAGGGCGCCGGTCCCATATGCCGGAGATAGGGGGTTCAAACCCAGCCCCTGCCAAAAAAATCACAAAAAAAAAAAGAATCATGGTGTCAGGAAGGCGTGCTAGATCAAGGGAAAGAGGAAGGTGCTACCCTTTGGGAAGTGATGACTGAGGAGCCTTGGGTCTCAGAGACACTATTTATTCACTTTATTCAGCGGATACTGGACAGCCTTCTCTGTGACAGGTGCACACAATGGCAAGGCACAAATGGGCAGAAAGTTCAATTCACCACAGAAGCAAATACATGGGACCAACCTCTTTCTTTCTTTTTTTTTTTTTTGTAGAGACAGAGTCTCACTCTATCGCCCTCGGTAGAGTGCCGTGGCCTCACACAGCTCACAGCAACCTCAAACTCCTGTGCTTAGGCGATTCTCTTGTCTCAGCCTCCCAAGTAGCTGGGACTACAGGCGCCTGCCACAACGCCCGGCTATTTTTTTTTTTTTTTTTTTTGCAGTTTTTTGGCCGGGGCTGGGTTTGAACCTGCCACCTCCGGCATATGGGGCCAGCACCCTACTCCTTTGAGCCACAGATGCTGCCCCCAACTACTTTTTTTTGTTGTTGCAGTTTGGCTTGGACTGGGTTTGACCCTGCCACCCTCCGTATATGGGGCCGGCGCCCTACCCACTGAGCCACGGTGCTGCCCGGGACCAATCTCTTTCTTTCCTCCTCTTAAGAAAGATGCTCCTACTTATTCTGGGGGGTCTATATTCACCCCCGAGCCATATGAACTTCCCCTACTACCTCTGCTGGGCACAAGGGAAGAAAGACATTGAGAGGGACTCTCCATAGGGCTCTGGCCCAGAAATCCAGGGCAAGAAATGGATTACAGGAATAAGGCTGACATTTTGTTGTTGGGGTCTGAAGGACAAAAACTTTGATGAGTCATTCATCCCTATGGTATGCCTGAGGGGGTCCCCTGGAACTGCTGTCCAAGGATACCATAACCCGTAAGCCCTGAGGGGTCACAGCCCCAGCCATCAATGTATCAGCCTTGGGGCTGGGTGCAATGTATAGTCCTAGCACTCTGGGAGGCTGAGGCAGGTGGAGTCTCCAAAACTTGCTTCAGTTTTGGAGACTGAGACCAGCCTGAGCAAGAGCAAGAGCAAGACCCTGTCTCAATTAACCCCCCCCCACAAAAAAGCCCAAGTAGCTGGTTGTCATAAAGGGTACCTCCTACTACTAGAGAGGCTGAGGAAAGAGGATTGCTTCAGCCCAAGAATTTGAGGTTGCTGCGAGCTATGATGTCCCAGCACTCTACCCAGGGCAACAGAGTGAGACTGTTCAAACCTCCAGCCCCAGTGTATGTGGCCCGCACCGTAACCACTGTGCTGCGAACACAGAGCCAATACCTAATACAATTTAAATGCTATGTACATAGTTGTTATACTGCATTTTTAATTTTGTATCCAAATATTTTCAAAAGCTACAAATGTAGAACCTTCGAATATAGAAGGCCAAATGTAATATGAATATTACAAGATCACTACACAAACCCCATTATATTTCTATATGCTAGCACTAAATAATTGTAAATGGAAATTAAAGATAAAATCATTTACAATAGCATCAAAAATACGAAATAATTAGGGATAAATCTGACAAAATACGTGAGACGACAGTGCCCATAGCTCAGTGAGTAGGGCGCCAAGGCTGGAGGGTTCAAACCTGGCCCCAACCAGCTAAACACCAATGACAACTGCAACAAAAAAAAATAGCTGGGCATTGTGGAGGGCGCCTGTAGTCCTAGCTACTTCGGAGGCTGAGGCAAGAGATTCGCTTAAGTCCAAGAGTTTGAGGTTGCTATGAGCTGTGACATCACAGCACTCTACTGAGGGTGACATAGTGAGACTTTGTCTCAAAAGAAAAAATATGTGGGAGATCTATACATTGAAAAGTACAAAACACATTGAGAAAAATTAAAGAAGACCTAAATAGATATAGAAAAACAATGTTCAGGGCGGTGCCTATGGCTCAGTCGGTAAGGCGCAGGCCCCATATACCGAGGGTGGCGGGTTCAAACCCGGCCCCGGCCAAACTGCAACCAAAAAATAGCCGGGCGTTGTGGCGGGTGCCTGTAGTCCCAGCTACTTGGGAGGCTGAGGCAAGAGAATCGCCTTAAGCCCAGGAGTTGGAGGTTGCTGTGAGCTGTGTGAGGCCACGGCACTCTACAGAGGGCCATAAAGTGAGACTCTGTCTCTAAAAAAAAAAAAAAAGAAAAACAATGTTCATAGGTTGGTAGACTCAGTATATATATTTTGGTAGACTCAATATTGTTAAGATCTCAGTTCTTGGGCAGCGCCTGTGGCTCAGTCGGTAAGGCGCCGGCCCTATATACCGAGGGTGGCGGGTTCAAACCCGGCCCCGGCCAAACTGCAACCAAAAAATAGTCGGGCGTTGTGGCGGGCGCCTGTAGTCCCAGCTACTTGGGAGGCTGAGGCAAGAGAATCGCTTAAGCCCAAGAGCTGGAGGTTGCTGTGAGCTGTATGAGGCCATGGCACTCTACCGAGGGCCATAAAATGAGACTCTGTCTCTACAAAAAAAAAAAAGATCTCAGTTCTTCCCAAATTGATCTAAAGGGTCAACATAATTACAATCCAAATCACAGTAGGTTTTTGGTAGAAATTGTCAAGCTGCTTCTCAAATTCTATGAAATGCAAAGAACCTAGAATAGCCAAAATGATTTTGAAAAGGAAGAGCAAAGTAGGAGAACAAATACGAAACGATTTCAAGACTTACTACAAAGCTTTAGTAAATAAAAGAAATGTGTTATTGGCATAAGGATAGACAAGTAGATCAATGGATCAGAATAGAGAGTTCAAAAATAGATCACACATATATAGACGACTGATTTTTGGCAAAGGTGCAAAGGCAATTCCGAGGAGAAAGGATAATCTTTTAACAAATGATGCTGTAACAATTGGATATCTATATGAAAAGAAACCTCCCACAAAACTTTGATTGGTATGTTGCACCACATGCAAAAGTTAATTCAAAATGGATTATATGCCCACTTAAATGTAAAACCTTAAATGATAAAACTTCTAGGAAAAAAAAAAGGAGAAAATATTTGTGACCTTGGGTTAGGCCAAGATTTTTTAGACGAGACACCAAAAGCATTGCCCATAAAAGGACAAACTAACAAATTGGATTTCATCAAAATTCAAACATTTGCGCTGTGAAAAATACTGTTTAGAAACTAAAATGGCAAGCCACAGACTGAGAGAAAAATAATTGCAAATAACATATCCAACAAACAAATTGTACCCAGAATACATAAAGAACTCTCAAAACTCAACAATAAGAAAACCCATAACCCAATAGAAAAGCAGCCAGAAGATCTGAAAGGACACTTCACCAAAGAAAAAGCATGACCTCAAACAAACACAGGAAAAGAGGCTCAACATCATTAGTCACTAGAGAATGCAAAGGAAAACCACAATGAGATGCTACTACTCATTATTAGAATGACTAAAATAAGAGAAATACTGAGAATTCTAAGTGTTGATAAGGATATGGAGAAACCACATGGCTGGTCAGAACGGAAGATGCTAAAACCACTGTAGAATACAGAATTGGAGTTTCTTTTTAAAAATTAAAGATCTGTATAATCAAACCATTTCCTGTCCTAGATATTTACTCAAGAGTTAAGAAAGCAAGCCAGTTGTGGTGGCTCACATCTGTAATCCTAGCACTCTGGGAGGCGAGGCGGGTGGATCACCTGAGCTCACAGGTTTGAGACCAGCCTGAGCAAGAGCGAGACCCCTGTCTCTAAAAATAGCCAGGTATTGTGGTGGGTGCCTGTAGTCCCAGCTACTTGGGAGGTTGAGGCAAGAGGATCATTTGAGCCCAACAGTTTGAGGTTGCTGTGAGCTATGACGCCACAGTACTCTACAGAAGGTAACAAAGTGAGACTCTGTTTCAAAAACAAAACAACAAAAAAAGAGAGATCAGAAGCATATGTCCATACAAAGACATGAACATGAATGTCCATGGAAGCTTTATCGCAAGAGCTAAATCCTGGAAACAACCCAAATGTCCGTAAACAAGTGAATCAATCAATAAGCAAATTCTGGCACATCTATACTGTGGAATACTATTTAACAGTAAAAAGAAATGAACTATTGATACATGCAACAACATGGATGGTGCTCAAAATTATGCTGAGCCAAACAAGCCAGGCCAAAATAAGTGTATGTACTGTATGATTTGTTTATACGAAACTCTAGAAAATGCAAACTAATCTGAGGTGACAGAAAGCAGGTCCGTGGTCATCTGGGGCTGGAAGAAATGAATTACAAAGGGGTCTGAGTAAACTTTTGGGAGGATATGTTCAATATTGGATATGTTCAATATTTTGATTGTGGTGATGGTTTCAGAGGCATAAACATATGTCAGAACTTAATATTTTATGTTTTTTTACTTTTTAAATTTTTCTGCCAGGAACACTGTGTTGAGACAAAACTTATTATACTATGAACTTTAAACATGTACAGTTGTGTGTCAATTAGACCTCCAAGAAACTTTTAAATATAAAAAAGAAGGAATACAGCTAAAGTCCATTATCATTATAAAGGGGAAGGACAGATAGGGTGGGCATGGTCTTATCCCCAAATTCTAAAATATTATCACCAAGGCAATCTGCAAGAAACTTAAATGAAAAAAATTCAGTGCAAACAAAATGAGAACTAAACTTATAAAATTCATAGAACAATCATAACATGTTATCCCCTAGAGGGTAGGTAAAGGAATTTGAGGCAGTTTGAGAGATGTTCCTGTTGGGCACAGTGGCTCATGCCTATAATCCTAGCAATTTGGAAGGCTGAGGTAGGAGGGTCACTTAAGTTCAGAAGTTCAAGGCCAAGACTAGCCGGGCCAACAAAGTGACAACCCATCTCTACAAAAAATTTAAAAAATTAACTAGGTGTGGTAGGTACTTGTAGTCTCAGCTACTTGGGAGGCTGGGGCAGGAGAATCACAAGAGTTCAGGAGTTTGAGGCTGTACTAAGCTATTGTGCCACTGCACTCCAGCGACAGAATAAGATCTTATCTCAAAAAAGAAAAGAAAAGAGAAATGTTCCCAACATTTTAGATTGTCAGAAGGGCCAGAAAGGTCAGCCACGTTGCGCCATAGTACCTCCCCAGGTGTCACCATCAGAAACAGATAAGGAATGAGGGTTTATCTTTATCTTATCAAGTGCTATGTATGTCCTAAAACTCAACATCTCCCAAAATGCACTCTTTTCCCTCCCAACCCATACCACTGCCTGTATTCCCTAATTTGTAGAGTGATACAACCCCTACCAGACACTTGCTAAGTCAAAGCCATCAAACCTGCCTTTTAAATCTCTCTTGCAGGCTGGGTGCAGTGGCTCACACGTATAATCCCAGCATTCTGAGAGGCTAAGGAGGGTGAATTGTTTAAGTTCAGGAGTTTGAGACCAACCTGAGCAAGAGCAAGACTCTGTCTTACTAAATACAGGATGTCTATAAAATTCGTGTGCAC
The DNA here is from genome assembly GCF_027406575.1 of Nycticebus coucang. NCBI lineage: Eukaryota > Metazoa > Chordata > Mammalia > Primates > Lorisidae > Nycticebus > Nycticebus coucang. Next base: position 134,076,418 of record NC_069804.1, read on the forward strand.
TTACAAAGTTACAACTATTTTAAACCACACATCAACTTTATGGACACCCTGTACAGAAAAAGACCAGCCAGACATGGTGGTGCATGCCTGTAGTCCCAGCTACTCGGGTGGCTAAGGTAAGAGGATTGCTCAAGCCCAGGATTTTGAGGTTGCAGTGAGCTGTGATGCCATGGCACTCTACCCAGGGCGATAGATTCAGATTCTGTCTCAAAAAATAAATGAATAAAAATTTAAAAATTTAAAAAAATTGTACCCTTAAAAAAATAAATATCTCTTGAAACCTAACCCACCCCTGCATCGTGATCCTGGTTCTGGCCAGCTAGTGTACTTCCTCAGCTTGAGTGCTCTTTTGAAATCATTCATCTGACCAGGAGATTGTGCTTTCATCATTTCTGTTCTCCTATCTTCCAGCAGAATTCCTTTCCCCTGGCAGCACATTTGAATCACTTGAGGAATTTAAAAAATACCAATGTTTGGACCCCACTCCCATAGATTTTAATGTAATTGGTCTCAGGTGGGGCAGAGAACTTTTTTCTGAAGCTTCCTAGATGATTTTTTTGTTTTTGTTTTTGAGACAGAGTCCCACTGTGTTGCCCTCGATAGAGTGCTATGGCATCACAGCTCACAACAACCTCAAACTCCTGGGCTTAAGCGATTCTCTTGCCTCAGCCTCTCAAGTAGCTGGGACTATAGGAGCCCACCACAACACCCGGCTATTTTTTGTTGTAGTTGTCATTGTTGTTTTAGCTGGCCCGTGCTGGGTTCAAACCTGCCCCCTTCCATGTATGTGGCTGGAGCTGTAACCACTGTCCTACGGGTGCCCAGCCTTCCTAGATGATTTTAATGTACAGCTAGGGTTAATAATCATTGCCCTAAAGTAGTGGTTCAGCCGGTGCTTGGTGGGTCATGCTTATAATCCTAGCACTTGGGAGGCCAAGGTGGGTGGGTTGCTTGAGCTCAGGAGTTTGAGGCCAGCCTAAGCAAGAGGGAGACCCCATCTCTACTAAAAATAGAAAAACTAGCAAGATGCTGTGGTGGGCGCCTGTAGTCCCAGCTACTTGAGAGGCTGAGGCAAGAGGATTACTTAAGCCTGGGAGTTTGAGGTTGCTGTGAGCTAGGCTGATGCCATGGCACTCTTCCCAGGACAACAGAGTGAGACTTTGTCTCAATAAATAAATAAATAAATAAATAAATAAATAAAACAGTGGTTTTTGGCTCGGCATCTGTAGCTCAGCAGCTAAGGGTAGCAGCCACATACACAGGAGCTGGCAGGTTCAAGTCTGGGCCTGCCAAACAACGACAACTGCAACCAAAAAAGGGAAAAAATAGCCAGGCATTGTGGTGGGTGCTTGTAGTCCCAGCTACTTGGGAGGCTGAGGCAAGAGGATTGCTTAAGCCCAAGAATTTGAAGTTGCTGTGAGCTGTGATGTCACAGCACTCTACTTAGGGTGACAAAGTGAGACTTTGTCTCAAAAAAAAGTGGCTCGACACCTGTGGCTCAAGTGGCTAGGGTGCCAGCCATATACACCTGAGCTTGCGGGTTTGAATCCAGCCCAGGCCCACCAGCAACAATGATGGCTGCAACCAAAAAAATAGCCGGGTGTTGTGGCGGGCGCCTGTGGTTCCAGCTCCTTGGGAGGTGGAGGCAGAAGACTCGCTTGAGCCCAGGAGTTGGAGGTTGCTGTGAGCTGTGATGCCATATCACTCTACCCTGGGCAACAGCCTGAGGCTCTGTCTCAAAAAAAAAAAAAAAGAAAAAAAGCAGGGGTTCTCAAAGTCTTTGGGCATTAGAATCCCCTAAAGGGCTTGTTAAAACACAGGGTGCTGGGCTCTATCTCCACAGTTTCTGATTCAGCAGGACTGGGCTGGAGCCTGAGAACTAACATCTCTAACAAGCTTCTAAGTTCATGCTGATGCTTCTGGTCTGCAGACCACACTTTGAAAACCATTGCCTGGCCTCAATCATAAAGCCTATGCTTGTCACGGCCTGCTAAGCCCTTCACCACCTGCTTCCTGTCTCTCTAATTGCATTTCCTATTTCTCCTTAACTCAGATCCTCTATTCCTACTATAATAAAAATCACTACAGCATTTCCATCATGCCATGCTATTTCATGCCACCATGGCGTTTGTAACATAAGACCCTCTGTTTAGAATTGTCCCCTGTACTCCAGCACTCCACACACAGAAAACCTCTATTCATCCTTCAAGGCTGAGAGCACGCATGTATCACTTCCTCTGTGAAGCTTTCACTGCTCTCCCCCATGTAGAGTTGGACAAATGTTTTCTGGATGCCCTCATTAACAATGCACCATGCTGCTATCATATGTATTTGTGCACACACGTGCTCTAGTGAGCCAGCACAGTTCTTTGTTCATCCCTGATTGCCAGTACCTAGCATAAGTCCCAGCCCAGAGTATGTGTTCACTAAATGTTTCTGTATGAGCATGGTAGTCATTCCCACACTAGAGGTAGGTGTTAGGGGTTGGGACTGCTTGAAACCTACATAGGCTTGTTAAACCTTGTGATCCTGTGAAGATGCCAGAGTTACTGTGGTTTCTTATTTCTCAAAGCTGATGAGATCTGAGTGGACAAATAGACATACTTTGAGCCAAAGCTAGGTCAGGTCACCATGTTAACCAACTTGGCCATGGCCTACAATAGCAGCAGAAATGGAAAGGCCCTTCAGAGATACCTGGAGGTTGGAAAAACTTACATAGTGACTGCAGTGTGATGGTAGAACAGCCTGCCTGCTTGTCTGTCCATTGGTCTGTCTGTCTGTATGTCCCCAAGCCAGACTCTACCTGGATGTATAGGTACTCAAAAGCAGCAGGATCCCGACGCAGGAGCTCCACAGGGTCTTTGGGAAAGAAGCTTATTCGGAAGAGGCATTTCATTCCGTGATAGTGTGTCCGCTGCACCACCTAAGGCCCAGGATGAGAGGTGAGAAGAAAAGAGATGTGGAATCAATGGTCAGGATGGTGGGCAGTCAGCTCAGTGACTCCTTAAGGTAGAGCCTGGGGCAGAGCCAGGCTGTTCTTTCCCATTCCGTCTCCTACCTGGCAAATTCCGATTCCCCTTATGGGGAAATGATGAGGGACCAGGTCTTTTCTGCATGTCTGACCCAAAGTCACAGGAATTTTAAAATCACTTATCTAAGACATGACCTTTATCAACAATTGCATCTAAGGCCCAAGACACTAGGTAGGAAGAGAGGACTCCTGGGAACTTCTCAGACTCTCTTCTGGCTGTGGGGCTCATGCCTTCACCTTGACAGGAGCTTAGCCTCGAGCACAGTAAGTTGCTGATTAGAAGTCAAATCAAAGATTTAAAATCCCATGTCAATGAATAGATGAAACAAGTTGGCAATATATTGGAATTGTCAATGCTGGGGATGGGTAATACAGTATATTATTCTATATTCCTTCTACTTCTGTGTATTTTTGAAATTTTTCATCATAAAAGTTTAAAATCCCATTGGGAACAACAGACCAATTATATTCAAAGGGCTGCATAGGTGCTAGGGAGGCACTTAGGCCTCCCTCCAAGCAGGGCACCTACAACCCTTCCTTTCCACCTATGAGTTTCTGGATTGCATTTGGCTGAGAACTAAACTTGAAGAACGTTTCTTTCCAAAAATCTTTTCTTCTTCTTTTTTTTTTTTTTCTTTTGCATCTGCTATTGGTTTTTACGTGGTTTCCATGTAGGCTTTGAAAAGGTATTTCTTCCCGGGCAGCGCCTGTGGCTCAAGGAGTAGGGCGCCGGTCCCATATGCCGGAGATGGTGGGTTCAAACCTAGCCCCGGCCAAAAAACCACAAAAAAAAAGAAAAGGTATTTCTTCCCAACTATTCCTCTTCACCTCTGTCCCACCCTACCTGGGAATATTGACTGGCTGCCCCTCTGAGACTTTTTGGTGCTTCACCGTTGGTGAAATGCTATCTAGCAATCCTGGATTCCCGCAGCCTTTTTCCATATGGGGAGGGATGGGAAGAACAGACAAGTTTTTCCCACTCCACCTTGGAAGGTGATGTGGGTGGTGTGCTGCCTATTCTTGGCCCTAACTCAGTCAATTCCCAACTCTCACTTCTCCTAACCTCACTAGATTACATTACCTTGACCCTTCTATTTTACAGCCTTAATCGAAAGAGCCAAGTTTTAGGCCTCGCAAGGTGGCTCAGGCATGTAATCCCACCACACTGGAGGCCGAGGTAGGTGGATTGCTTGAGCTCAGGAGTTCAAGACCAGCCTGAGAAAAAGTGAGACCCCGTCTCTACAAAAAATGGAAAAACTAGCCAAGTGTCATGGGGGCAGGGTGTGTGTGTGCCTGTAGTCCCAGCTACTCAGGAGGCTGAGGCAAGAGGATCTCCTGAGCCCAAGCATTTGAGGTTGCTGTGAGCTATGATGCCACAGCACTCTACCTAGGACAAGAGAGTGAGACTCTGTCTCTAAACAGAAAACAAAAAACAAAACAAAAACAAGAAAGAGCCAAGTTTCTCCCTAGAAACATAAAAGTCTAACAGAACATAGACAACTTGCCACTGCTCTATAACTCAGTATTCTGGGTGCCATGTGACTTATCAGCCCACACTCTTCCCACTAGACACTGAGACTAATAATCTTCATGCCTTTCTCAGGTCACAAAGGGCTTTGTCCAAAGCCCTTTGGAGGTGAGGAGTACTGGCTTTGGGTGAGAACCACAACTTCTGGGAGGTATCTGAGTCTATCATTGTGTTTCCAGACTGGAAGTGCCTTGGGTCCTCTTCTAGACTAGAGGCCACATGTAAAGCTATCAAGCCAGGAAAAAGGAGTTACTTACATAAGCCAGGGGCTGCTTGTCCTGGAGAAGCAGAAACTTGTGATTCTGTTCTGGCCCAGCATATTCAAGGACAAGAGCAAAATGCTCAATGTACCTCAGGGAAAGACGGTCCTGTAATGTCACCATCACATCCTGTGGAAGACAAAAGCCTTGAGAGGAAGATCCGTTCTGGCTCTAAGCTATTCTAAGCACCAAGCATGGGAGGGAGAATCAAACACCAAGAAAGATAATCCTGGATGAGCAAAGTGACTCCCGAGTGCTGCTAGGACTGGGCCCTGGGAACACCAAAGGTGCAGGGGATGAAGGTAGGTGTTTCTGAATTTCGCCTGGCCAGGCATGTGGCACAAGAAAGTCATGTCTCTCCCTCCCTCCCTCCCTCTCTCCCTTGCAGTCCACAAATTATTTCCAGAATGCTTACCAAGTGCCAGACACTGTGTTAGCTCTTCCCTCCCCTTTTCTTGTAAATCAGAACATCCATTCAGTTTTATCTGTCAACTCTTTACTTAGGAGTTATCCAAAGCAAAATTTACATTTATATGATTAAAAAGGGTACTATGGGCCGGGTGTGGTGGCTCACGCCTATAATCCTAGCACTTTGGGAGGCCGAAGTGGGTGGATTGCTTGAGCTCACGAGTTTGAGACCAGCCTGAGCAAAAAGTGAGACCCATCTCTACCACAAATAGAAAAACTGAGGCAGGAGGATCACTTGAGCCTAAGAGTTGGAGGTTGCTGTGAGCTATGACGCCACCACACTCTACCCAGGGGAACAGCTTGAGACGCTGGCTCAAAAATAAAATAAAATAAAATAAAATAAAATAAAATAAAATAAAAAGGGTGCTATTTCCGGATTCATAATCTAAATCAAATAACTTGAGTTACTGGCAAACTGTTCACTTTTGACCGTATCTGGCTTTTATAGACAATCAATTTAGCAACTTGAAAAATGTAGCCATGCAGAGGAACTATGTCATGTTGTCTTGTGCACAGTCACACATCTGACTACTTCTGGGCTCTGTCTGCCCTGCTGCCCTACTTTGATTAACGATATTAGGGTGTCTGGAAATATATGGGTGCCCAAATGTCAGTTTTAAGACTTCCGCCACTGATTTGCTGTGACTTTGGCTTATATACTGGGCTCCAGTGTGTGTGTTCATGGAGTTGGCATCTCTCAGCCCCCAAAGGCTGGAAAGAAGCAGGCTTGGGAATGTGAATCTCCCTTACAGCCAGGGTTGCCAAACAAGTCCCTCATTGAACACTGAAAGATGTTCAGCCATTCAAATGTAAGGCTGGAAATTGGTGAGTACTTGAGAGCATCTCTTTGTGTTATCCAAGTAGTCACAGAGGCACCAGTGTTGCTGGAGCTCTGTCAGGGACAGATGAGGTTTTCTTTGCAGTTCGGCTGTACTGGGATTGTGGACAGCCAAGCCAGTGATTGCCAACTGGTGTTACAAGTGTAACAGCCCCTGTGTCAGGCTGTCAATTCACCCAGGTACCTCTCTGGGACAAGTGGCTTGGCAGCCAAAGTCCCAATAAATAGTTAGCACACGCTTCCTGAAGTCAGAGTGAGATCATGAGAGAGGGGAACCCTGCTGTGCTGGAAGGCTGGGGCTACCTGGAAGCCACAGTTGGCAGTGATGATGTAAGGTGGGAGAACCTTGGAGAAGCTTCCAAGAGGAGAGAGAAGGTAGTATATGCTACACTGTCCAGAAAGAATCCACAGTGGACATTCCAGCCCATGAATAAATACTGAGGAGATTTCTTTTCTTTTTTTTTTTTTTTTTGGTTTTTGGCCAGGGCTGGGTTTGAACCCGCCACCTCTGGCATATGGGACCGGCGCCCTACTCCTTGAGCCACAGGCACTGCCCTGAGGAGATTTCTGATACAAAGAGATATCTATATCTGGAGGAGGGACATTCAGACACCCCTTGGGTAGCCTAGTTCTGTTCCAATGCCCCCTCCCATAGCCTGAGACCTTCAATAGCCAAGACACCATCCGATGGCACCCTAAGGGGACCTCTATCCTCTGTCCCCTGGGGAACCCACCTAGGTCTAAGCTGTCCAAAGAAATTCTTCTTCTTCTTCTTTTTTTTTTTTTTTTTGTAGAGACAGAGTCTCACTTTGTCGCCCTTGGTAGAGTGCCCTGGTGTCACGGCTTACAGCAACCTCCAATTCCTGGGCTTAGGCGATTCTCTTGCCTCAGCATCCTGAGTAGCTGGGACTACAGGCACCTGCCACAATGCCTGGCTATTTGTTTGTTGCAGTTTGGCTGGGTTTGAACCCGCTACCCTTGGTATATGGGGCCAGCGCCCTACCCACTGAGCCACAGGCGCCACCTCAAAGAAATTCTTAGTTCAATCAACATGGGTTAGTCACAGTGTATTGATACGAGGGTGCAACTGGCACTTTGGGCAGGACAATTCTTTTTTTTTTTTTTGAGACAGAGTCTCAAGCTGTCATCCTGGGTAGAGTGCTGTGGCGTCACAGCTCACAGTAACCTCAAACTCTTGGGCTTAAGGGATTCTCTTGCCTCAGCCTCCCAAGCAGCTGGGACTACAGGCACCCACCACAACACCCGGCTATTTTTTGGTTTGTAGTTGTCATTGTTTGGCAGGCCCAGGCTGGATTGGAACCTGCCATCTCCAGTGTATGTGGCTAGGTGAGCTACAGGTGCTGAGCCTGGGCAGGACAATTCTTCACCATTCAGGGACTGTCCCACTCCTTGCAGAATACTTAGCATCTCTGACCCTGAGACACCAAATCTTTGTGAAGACCCAAAATACCCTTTGCCATTTCCAGAATGGGCCGTATTGATCTTGTTGAAAACTACTGGCAAGGCCCATTCTGAGCACCGGAGAACTCCTCTTAGCAAAAGTTTTCCTCGTCCAGGGGTTTCTTTATTTATAGGGTCGTCTTGGTCTCAGTGTGGGAACTACAGGACATCTGTGTGCCAAGGTAGGTTTGCTGGGTAGGCATTGCAGCTGCCAGCAGTTTGGGCAGCACTGATTACATTAAAACATTTATTCTGGGGATGGCATTCTCTTTCTGGAGAGAGTCCAGAAGAAGAAGGAATGGATATTTCTGTCCCAGAGCTGGTGAATCTGGGGGTTAATTGCATCATTGCCTCTGCTCTTCAGGACTAAGAGAATCACTACGAATTTCAGACGCCTGGCTGAGCTGTTAAGAATCACAGCTCAGTAATGCTCTTCCTGTGAAAAGAATAGCCAAAGGGGCTATGGCTGGACTTTTCAAATCTTGGTTCAGAGCTTAAGATCTGCTTGTTATTTAAAAAGCAAGAGGTGGTTAAGCTAATCTCCCCAGAGATTGTGTTTGTTTATTTCTGCGTGTAAACTTGCGTAGGTGTTACCGTATCAATATAAATCACTGATGCTTATTATCCACAGTTTAATGATATTTACGCTCCTCAGTTCCTAAGTTCCTGAACGACGCTGTGCAACATGAACACAAAGCAGTTCACCAGTAGATGTGCGCCCAAGTGCCCACATGCACCCATGCGCCCATGTGCCCACGTGCATACACACGCAGCATTAACAATGACTAGCACACAGTTGGGCATGCAAATGTCCACTTCCATCATCATCTGTGGACTGCATTTTTGCAGCTTTGTTCTCACAAGCATTGGGAGCTAAAGATCACGTGCTTGGGAAGCAAGTAGATTCAGACAAACAGCAGGGTTTATTCTGGAGAGGGCAATGCTGGCCTGGGAAAGGAGACTCTGTAGGTACCTTTACAGTGGTCCGGCCATCAAATGTGAATGACTTAATCTGCCCATTTTCTAAGAAAACCTTCAGGACGTTGGGGATGAGGAGGAGAGCTTCCTTCTTCATCATTTTCTGTGAAGAAGCATAAAAGAACAGAGAGTGAGAGACTCATTTAGAAGGAGGAGGGACGCAAGAGGAAAGGTATGGAGAGGAACAGAGAAAAGGTGAAAGTGACAGGGAGCCAAAGGTGCAGGAGGACAGAGAGACATTGTAAAGAGTGGATCAATAATGATGCTATGTGGGAACTAGAGCCAAATTAGCCAAGAAGGCACTGGGCCATGTCAAAAGTTCACCCTTTGGCTAGGCACGGTGGCTCATGCCTGTAATCCCAGCACTCTGGGGGGCTGAGGTCGGCGGATCACTTAAGCTTAGGAGTTTGAGACCAGCCTGAACAAGAGTGAGATCAGTCTCTATTAACAATACAAAAACTAGCTAGGAGTCCCAGCTATTTGGGAGGCTGATCGTTTTAGCCCAAGAGTTTGAGGTTGCTGTGAGCTATGACACCATGGCACTCAGCCCCAGGGTAAATGAGTCAGACTGTCTCAAAAAAAAAAAAAAGTTCACCCTTCATTTAACATCATGGTGCACCCTTTGTGGTTCACATCTCCACCGCTTGGCCCATAGAGCAGTGCTTGGCCCACGGAGACCATCACACACTCCCAAAAGGGCTGATGAAGGGCCTCCTTTGGAATACACCTTACTCACCTGATTTTACTTCCTGATACATGCTTTTCCACCAGGCCCTTCACAAACCAAGATCACTTCCCCGTCGATGCTTTTGCTTTGGCATTTCGCCTCCCTTATGGCGACCTAGGCTCCTGCCTACCTCCCCAGAGTTACGTCCTGCCTTCCATTCCCAGTTCCCATGCTCTTTCATGCCTCCATACCTTTGGCAAGTCTTCATCATTCAGGACCTTCTCACTGCCTGCAGGGCACTTAGTGTCTCTGATTCTGAGACACAAAATGCCAGTAGCACACCAAGTCTTTGGGATGACCCAAAACACTCTCAGACATTTCTAAAAGGTCTCTAGGAGTGAGCAGTGCCTACCCTGACTGAGAATCACTGGCGAGGCATTTTTTTTTTTTTTTGAGACAGAGCCTCACTGTGTCACTCTTGGTAGAGTGCTGTGGCGTCACAGTTCACAGCAACGTCAAACTCTTGGGCTTAAGAGATTCTCTTGCCTCAGCCTCCCGTGCAGCTGGGACTACAGGCACCCACCACAACGCCCAGCTATTTTTTGGTTGCAGTTGTCATTGGTGTTTAGCAGGCCTGGGCCAGGCTCAAACCCACCCGCCATCTTCGGTATATGTGGCTGGCGCCCTACTCACTGAGCTACAAGCACTCAGCCACTAGCAAGGCATCTTTCTGAGCATCTGACAACTTCTTAGCAAGAATTTTCCTGGTTTAGAGGTTTGTTGGTTTATAGAGTGGTGCATTTTAAGTTCTCAGTAAAAATTCATTAAATAAAGGGTGTTTCCTCCGCCTTTCTCTTTCCCTCCTTAGTAAACTCCTATTCATCCTTCAAAATCCAGGTCAATAGTCAGACATTGGACCTGGTCTACTCATGCATTCCTATAGCAATCTTTATAAACCTCTCAGTGCTCTTATTATATTTTTAAAGAACATTTGTCTTGCACAATCAAATGGTGAATTCAGAGCACAACAGCCATGTCCTATTCATCTTTGCAGTACCCATACTAAACCAAGCTCCTGACACACAGCTGGTGCTCAATAAATGGCTGCTGATGAATGAGCAGCAGGTGCCTAATATGTACTTACTTGAATGATTACACTTCCTCAGGGCAACACCATCAGTTCCTCAGAACGAAAAAGCTACATAGATGGCCAGAATTCTTAATCCAGTGGGCATTCGCTGAGCCACTATGGTATGCCTAGCACTATGCTGAGTCCCCAGGAGGACTACAGCAAAAATAGAGAACTTGAGCCCAGTCTTCCACTCATGTCAGAGTGACCTGGCATAAACACACATTAGAAAACAAAACCAAACAGCTAAAATTTTGTAGACAAGGCAAATTTGATTTTGATTTTGAAGGAGATGGTGGGCGTAGATTCTCTCTTTTTTTTTTTTTTTGAGAGTCTCACTATGTCATCCTTGGTAGAGTGCTGTAGCGTCACAGCTCACAGCAACCTCCAACTCCTAGGCTTAAGCGATTCTCTTGCCTCAGCCTCCCACGTAGTTGGGACTACAGGCGCCTGCTGCAACACCTGGCTATTTTTTATTACAGTGTCATTGTTGTTTTAGCTGGCCCAGGCTGGGTTCGAACCCACCAGCCTCGGTGTATGTGATTGGCGCCATGACCACTGTGCTACAGATGCTGAGCCAGTGGATGTAGATTCTTAAAGAAGCCAAAAAGCATAGTCCAGATTAGGGACTGTCACGGATCATGGACAAAGCAATTAGGAACAAGCAAGTCTCCTGGGTGGGTTTTGGTTGCTGGTGGTGAGGAATCAGGAATCAGGCTTGGCTGGGATCAAGTGGGAACTGATGGGATAAAAAGTTGGAAAAGTGTGACTCCCTGGTCCTCTCCCTGCTCCCGAGATGCCCTACTCCTGCCCAGCCTAAAGCCCCTGGATCCCCAGCTGATGACGCGCAGCAGTGGCAGGATTTATTTAGCACACTGGGTTGGACTCAGATAATTACTTAATTGATTTTGCTTAAAAATAGAGTTGGCAAGGAACGCCCACAGGATTTATTTTTGCTCTGGCTGCTTAATAAAGCCTTGGAACACGAAGGGAAAGGGGATGATAGGACAGTCCAGTGCCACCTGGGCCTGGACCCCCCCAGGTCTCAACCAGTGATGAGGTTGCTATGGTCCACACTGGTGGCAGTGGTGCTGTTGTAACATCAGGTAATTTCCTGAGCACAGAGGGAGTTGGACAACTGATGTCCGTCTTTCTCACAGACAAAAGCCCTATACCACACCTGATGGCTTGTTCAGGAGGAAGAGAAGCAACTCGGGGTGGGTCCTGCCTACTCTGGGGCATTTGTGTTCTGACAGACTGCAGCAAGGGTTTGATTCTGCCTGTGGCCTAGCTGTAGTATAAAGAGAGGGGAGCTATGGTGGAGGAAGGAGAGATTGGAGAAGGGACAGTGGAAGGAAGATGAAAAGAGGGGAGGGGAGGGAGTTCTTCACTGAGTGGCTTGGCCTGGGTTGATTACTCTACAATGTTGGGATCGGATGCACCTGTCCGTACTTCCCAAATCAATTCATATGTCCTCTGGGTTTTCAAGGGCTCAGGACACAAATTTCCCCTTAATGACTTGGACTTCATACCGTTCGCTTTCCTCTTTGCTCACCAACCCTTGCTTCTCTTCAACCTTTTCTGCTGGGGTTGACATGGGTCCCAGCCACCAACAATTCAGACAACTTGCACAGTGGGATCCTGTAGCCCCCATGCTTTCCAGCCTTCCGTACAAAGGAAGAGGAGGGCATGGGCTCAGTTTGGGGATCAGATTCAGGGAAATGGAGATGGAAGACACCTGTGTCCTCTAGCCCTTCTGAATGACTCTGCCTCAAAGAACTAGAGAAGTGCTTGGCCTCCCGCTGATTTCCCCACTCAATCTGGGCCTGCTATCCTCTCAACAACTGCAGCTGTGCCTCAGTATGTAAATGCCAAGGGCTCCCTGATGGCCCTGCCTGCCACAGCCTGCAAAAGCACACAAGTGCCTGTTTCAGCTATCTCCTCCACCCCCACTGGACTATTACCAACTTCTGAAGATTCCTAGGGTACTCTGGGCTCGAACCCATGACTGCTCAGCACAGATCTTTGTCCTCTCCACCCACTTCTTATTTGCACATCTGGAGAAGACAGCTCACTGCATGTAAACCCACAAAGCAGTGGGAAAGACTGCAACCAGGCAGGATTCCCCTCCCCGCTATGTGGTTAGCTGCGTGGCGTGGGCTGTCAGAACATTGCCTGCTCCTCCATACCATACCACCTAGGAGCAGGTTTTATATTGTCTCAATCTGAACCACATGTACCCTATAAACATCACTGAGAGATATCCAGTGCCATGAAACATGTATTTATTTTGCCTCCCCTCTAACACTGGGAACACAGTAGATACCTAATAAAAACGTGGTACTTTAATGAGAGTCTGTATCATTTGCTCTAGGCAGATTCACCCATCACGGCAGTCTTCTCCAGCCAAGATGTGGGGTTGCAGGATCACGTAAATGTGAAGAGAGGTCAATTTCAGCAGCCACTTATTCCCCAGATCTTCAGAAAACCATTACTTCCTTTCTGCTTCTATCAAGTAGCCAAAAGATGGTCATGGAGCACTTGTTCTGGGTGTAAGCTATTGTATTAGGGATGTAAATTTCTCTAAGCAACAGGAGGATCTTGATGGAATCAATCGATGCCCAGAGCCATTCTGGATATCACATACTCCTCCTCACTCACTATCCCCTCCACCCACAGACCAGGACCCTCCTACTCCTTTCAGAACACCACCTGTGCACCTTGAGTAGCCCCAGAGGGAGACTTGACAGCCAGGACAACTCTGGCCTGGGGCAGAGGGGAGAGAGCCAAAGCTGCACTTACTGCATTTGTTTCTTCAACTGCCACCTGCTCAGAAAATCGAACCTTCGCAGGATTGGACCTCAGCTTGGCCTTCTTCGCAGCACTGATGAAGGCAGATTTGGGGGACTGAAAAAAGAACAGAGAGCTGGTGAGTTCCCCGTTCCTGGGGAAAACTTGATCATTGTCATGTCAGAGTTAAGATGTCCCAGTACAGGTCCACTTTGCCTTACTGATTAAGGAGTCAATAAGAATTGATTACCTACTGGGTGCAAGGCGATGTGCTAAGTGCTTTGCTATATGAGTGGTGTGTTTGGAAAAAGTGGGCATGAATTGAATTGAAGTAAATTGAATCCCAATATTAATGCTCTATGCCTAGGGGAGATTGTGAAAATGTTTTAGTAATGACGTACATTGAATTTTTATATATTTGGTTTTCTTCATGTGAGATATATCTAAATGGTGAGTTTTATTACACCTGAACATAAGCATCTCAAAGCATTTACAGAAATGGTCTTATCTCACAGATATGCCCTGCCTATAAAGAAGGCGCATGACAGATATTATTTTAGACATGGGAGAAAGGAGACCGAGCACGCCAGCATGATTTATCTATAGTTGCAATGCTATTTGGGAACAGAAATGTGGGAGCTTTAATCCAGGTTTTCTGACTTTCTGGTTCTGGGCTCTGCACCACTTTGTTTATCCAATGCTATAAGAAATGCCCAAATAATCAGCTAGGTTCTTTCTTTCTTTCTTTCTTTCTTTTTTTTTTTTTTGAGACAGAGTCTCACTACATTGCCCTGGGTAGAGTACCGTGGCATCATACCTCACAGCAACCTCAAACTCTTGGGCTCAAGTTATTCTCTCCCAAGTAGCTGGGACTACAGGTGCCTGGCACAACCCCTGGTTATTTTTATTTTTATTTATTTATTTATGCAGGTTTTGGCCGGGGCTGGGTTTGAACCCGCCACTGGGTTCTGGGGGCATATGGGGCCGGCGCCCTACTCCATTGAGCCACAGGCAACACCCTTTGTTGGTTTGTTTTTGAGACAGAGCCTCAGCTGTCACCCTGTAGGGTGCTGTTGCGTCACAGCTCACAGCAACCTCCAACTCCTGGGCTTAAGTGATTCTCTTGCCTTGGCTTCCCAAGTACCTGGGACTACAGGCGCCCGCCACAATGCCTGGCAATTTTTTGGTTGTAGTTATCATTGTTGCTTGGCAGGCCTAGGCTAGACTCGAACCTGCCAGCTCTGGTGGATATGGCTGCCGCTTTAGCCACTTGAGCTACAAGCGCTGAGTCCCCTGGTTATTTTTTGAGAGGAGGTCTTGCTCTGGCTCAGGCTAGTCTCAAACCCGTAGGCTTAGGTAATCCACCTGCCTCGGCTTCCAAAGGGCTAGGATTACCAGGCATGAGCCACTGCTCCTGGCCAGGTTCCTTATTCTTAAAAAGTAGCCCACGGGCCAGGGGCAGTAGTTTGTGCCTGTAATCCTAGCACTTTGGGAGTCAGAGGCTGGAGGATGGCTTGAGGCCAGGAGTTTTAGACCAGCCTGAACAAGAGGGAGATGCTGTTTCTATTAAAAAAAAAAAATTATACATATATAGAGAGGGGGCCAAACAATGTATACATTTTTAAGAAGGAAAAATTCATAATACTTAATATATACCAATACCAATACACACACTCACACAAACAATGGCCAGCATGGTGGTAGACACCTGTAGGCCCAGCTACTCAGGAGGCTAAGGCAGGAGGATGACTTGAGCCCAAGAGTTTGAGGTTGCAGTGAGCTATCATGACACCGCTGCACTCTAGCCCAGACAACAAAGCAAGACCTTGTCTCAACAAAATAAAAATAAAAACAAAAAAGTTGCCCAGAAATTCAGCAGGAAGCATGATTAGCAATCACTGATAACTAAGCCTTTCCTGGGAGCTCCTGGTATTCCAAGCCCCTCCTGAGTTCCGTGTAGCCTAGTAGCCAGGAAATGCAGGAATCAAGCTGACGGGCACCCTCATGTCTTTGGGGGACATTTCTTCATTCATATGATAGGTTTAGGAAGAGCCTACAACATGCCAGGCACTGTTCTAGGTGATGAAGGATAGAGCAGCGAACAAGACAGACAAAACTCTCTGGCCTCAAGGAGCAGCCTTTCTAGCAGGGGCAGATAGACTATAAACATGTATCTTTTAGGCAGCAAATAAGGACTGTGAGGAAAAATGGGGAAGGGAAAGGGACTATACAAAAGTGTGAGTGACGATAGGAGTGGTGGGAGTGTTATTTTAGCAATTTCAAAATACACATTATTATTAACTATGGTCACCATGCTATGCAATAGATCTCAAAAAACTTATTCCTCCTGTCCCACTGAAACTTTGTACCCTTTGAACAGCATCTCCCCATTCCCTCCTTCACTCCAGCCTGGTAGAATGGTAATCACCTTTCCACTTCTTACTTCTATAAGTTAGACTTTTTAAGATTCCGCATGTAAGTGAGATCTGTCTTTCTGTGCCTGGCTAATTTCATTTAGTACAAATGTCATCCGAGTTCATACATGTTATCACAAATGACAGGATTTCCTTCTCTTCGATGGCTGAATAGTATTCCATTGTTTATAGGTACTGTATTTTCTTTATCCACTCATGTGTTGATAGACACTTAGGTTGATTCCATATTGTGGCTATGGGGAATACTGTTGCAATGAACATGGGAGAGCAGACATCTCTTCAACACCCTGATTTTAATTCCTTTGGATCCCCAGAATTGGGATTGCAGGGTGTTATTTTAGACAGGATAGTCAGGGAGGACCTCTCGGAGGAGGTGAAATTTAAGCAGAGACTTGAAAGAAGTGAGAGAAAGAGAGCCATGGGACTATCCGGAGAAAGGCTTCTGGACATAAAGAACAGTAAAGGCCGTGAGGTGAGTGCAGGGTTGGGGTATATGAGGAACTAGCAGGAAGGAAGCCCAAGGTGGGTAGAGTACAGTGATAGATGGGGTAGGGGAGGAGAAGTGATCAGAGAGGCAGCTGGGGGCTGGGTCACATCAGGCCTTGTAAGCCATAAGGAGAACTTTGGGGGCAGTGTCTGTGGCTCAAGGAGTAGGGCGCTGGTCCCATATGCCAGAGGTGGCGGGTTCAAACCTAGCCCCAGCCAAAAACCAAAAAAAAAAAAAAAAATAAGGAGAACTTTGGATTTCACTCCACTGGAGGGTTTTTTGTTTTGTTTTATTTTGTTTGAGACAGAGTCTTACTTTATCGCCCTTGGTAGAGTGCTGTGGTGTCATAGCTCACAGCAACCTCAAACTCTCGGGCTTAAGCGATTCTCTTGCCTCAGCCTCACAAGTAGCTGGAACTATAGGCACCTGCCACAATGCCTGGCTATTTTTATTTTTTGGTTGTAGTTGTCATTGTTTGGCAGGCCTGGGCTAGATTCAAACCTGCTAGCTCCAGTGTATATAGCTGGTGCCCTAGCAGCTGAGCTACAGACGCCGAGCCCCACTGGAGGGTTCTGATCAGACAGGGTCTGGTGTGCATTTTATTATTTTATTTTATTCATTTATTTATTTATTTTTTGAGACAGAGTCTCAGTTTGTTGCCCTTGGTAAAGTGCTGTGGCATCACAGCTCACAACAACCTCAAACCCTTGGGCTTGAGTGATTCTCTTGCCTCAGCCTCCCAAGTAGCTGGGACTAGAGGCACCTGCCACAACACCTGGCTATTTTTAGAGATGAGGTCTCGCTCTTGCTCAGCCTGGTCTCAAACCTATGAGCTCAGGCAATCTACCTGCCTTGGCCTCCTAGAGTGCCAGGATTACAGGCGTGAGCCACTGCACCCAGCCTTATTTATTTTTTTGAGACAGAATCTCACTGTGTCACCTGGTTAGAGTGCCAAAACGTCACTGCTCACAGCAATCTCAAACTCCTGGGCTTGAGGCATCTTACTCTTGCTTCAGCCTCTCGAGTAGCTAGGACTACAGGCACCTGCCACCACACCCGGCTAGATTTTCTATTTTTAGTAGAGATAGGGTCTTGCTCTTGCTCAGGCTGGTTTTGAACTCCTGAGCTCAAGCGACTCACCTGCCTCAACCTCCCAAAGTGCTAGGATTACAGGTGTGAGCTACCATGCCAGGCTGGTGTGTATTTTTGTTTGTTTGTTTGTTTTTGGCCGGGGCTAGGTTTGAACCTGCCACCTCTGGCATATGGGACCGGCGCCCTACTCCTTGAGCCACAGGTGCCACCATAGGCTGGTGTGTATTTTAAAATGATAACTCTGGTTGCTATGTAGAAATCAGAGTACAATAGCACAATGGCAAAAGTAGAGAGACCAGTTAGAAGTGTGTAACTGCAATGGTACAGTTAAAATATGATGGAGGCTTGGGCTAGGATGGTAATAACAGGAAAGATGAAAAGTGAGTGAATCCTGCATATGCATGTTTTTCTTAAGTTTGTTTTTTTTTCAGTCATCTTTCTCAGGTTGAAAAATTCTGCATGTATTTTGAAAACTAAATCAAGGTGATGTGTGGATGGATTGGATATCGAGGGTGAGAGAAGAGAGGTCAACCGCAAGAATGGAATTGCCATTTACTGAGATGAGGAGGACTAGGGAGCAAAGCAGATTTGGGTGGGACTACTTCAAACCATGCCCATCCTCCACCCCACCCCCACCCCACCCCCCTTGAGTACTGCAATAAGGAATTCCTTTGTGTTAAGGCCCTGAAGGTCCCTGCTGGCTGGGAAGGCAATACATTAAGCTATTATCGTCCATTTACACTGCTGTTGAGATTCATTTACCAGATCAGCCACAGGAGGGCAGGGCCCTAAGATAAAGACACCCAGAAACAAATGTCCTTATCACATTGTGGGCCCTGGTCCCAGCTGTGTTCTCTGTTGGAACCAGCAATCTTATTCCCCATGGAGAGCGGATTGCAAAAAGCCACCTGTTCCACCTGAGTACAGCAGGAACCCAAGCAGTCTCAGTCCTGGCTGCACAGTAGAAACTCTGGAGAAGCTTCTAAAAAGACCAAAGCCCAGGCCCCACCCCAGATCAATTATATCAGAATTCCTGGGGGTGGGGCATAAGCATTGGTGTTTTTTTTTTTTTTTTTTTTTATAGCTTCTAATGATTTCAAAGTGCAGCCAAAAAATGAGAACCACTGAGCTAAAGGAACCTTAGACTTCTCATCCTGACCCATGGAAGCAATTTGTTGGCAGCAGATGATATAGAGCAGTGGTTCTCAACCTTCCTAATGCAGTGGCCCTTTAATACAGTTCCTGTGGGTTGCGACCCACAGGTTGAGAACCATTGATACAGCACAACAAAATCCAGGGCTAGAGATTGCTGCAGAAAGTGATTACAGTATTGATTATTCATGGAGTTGACATAAATGCCTTTGTGTGTTGCATGGCCTGGTGCTCTAATACTGGGCGGGGGCTGCAGCCTGAGGCAGGAGCAAGAGGAAGGGGCAAGAAGGAAAGATCTATAACTCTGCCCAGGGATCTTTGCTTGACTCCATCTTTTTTTTTTTTGCAGTTTTTTGGCCAGGGCTGGGTTTGAACCCGCCACCTCCAGCATATGGGGACGCACCCTACTCCACCACAGGCGCTGCCCACTTGACTCCATCTTAATAGCCATCTCCAAGTGCCATAAACATGAGGCAAGAGGAATCTACATTCAACTCGACTGTCACCTTCTCTCTTCTCTGTGATCATCTGCTCTCAGATGCCTCCATGGCACAGCGAAGCATCCACAGAGACTTGAATGGGCCACGAAGACCATCCTTCATCTTCGCATATGAAACAAAGGCCCAGGGAGAGGATACAGTTTCCCCAAAGTATCAGAATGATTGAGTAGCAGAGCCAAAACCAGAACCCAGACTTCCTGAGTCTGGGATTGTGATTGCTACCCCTCACAGCAAGCTGAAGCTGGGAGTCCATTCCTGATCTTTCATCCACTGGTTCTGGTTCTTCCTTGGTCCTATTTGATGGATTCCAACAAATGAAGAACCTCAACTAGTATCCTTTTATGTATTCACCACAGTGGTGGGGACGGCATCCTTTCCCTCCCTACCCCACATCTCAGATCAGAGCCTGTACTAGAGACTCTTCGTCCCACTGCAAACCAAAGATTCGGATATTTATAGGAGCAAATCACAAAGGAGGAAGTGGAATTGCCAATATTTTCAGGGATTATAATCATTTCTAGGTGTCTGTTTCAGAGTTATTTTCAGCTTGTTTATGCTTCATTCCTCATTGACTCTAGGCGTATTGGTCACTAAGACTCCATCCTTTTCTCGGCCTTCAGCTTTGATCGTTGATTGTGGCTCACTCATTGCCAGCTGGTCTCTGCTGGATATTACGGAGTCATATCTAACCTTAGGTTTAGACACAGGTGAGGCCTGCCTTGTAGTGTGATATGAAGGGGCTCCCAAAGGTCTCCCTGTTCCAAAACATCTTCAAAGCTCAGTTGTGGAGCCTAAAGTTCTTAATATTAGGGACATTCCTTTGAATTAAAATATTAAGAATTGGGAAGGCTCTGGTCAAAATTTGAATGTGATACCAGGGAGGGGTAAATAAACAAGCAACTTATAGTCCTGCATGGCCCAAATCTTGTCTACCACCTGGTTTTGTAAATAAAGCTTTATTGGAACACAGCGATGATCTTCATTTATGTATTGCCTATGGCTGCTTTGATGCTACCACGCGTGGCCTGCAAAGCTTAAAATATTTATTATATGGCCCTTTACAGAAAAAGTTGGCTGACACTTGCACCAACTCATTAGCATGCACTAACCTGTTGTTCTAAACTTTCCTGATAAGAATCATTGAGAAGTGCTTGTTAAAACACAGGTGCCTAGGCCCATACCAGACTTGAAAAGTCAGAATCTCTGGGAGAATCTGGCCTCCAAATCTGTATTGTTGAAGATGTCCTAACTCATTAAGAATAGACTAATTAAGTACCATAAGGCTGGGTCATCTTAACTCTTCACTGACCCTATTTTGCCTTCAAGCAGCTGGGAATCTCATTTTGCAACAGGCACCCTTTTCAGCTATAATGAATTTTGGCTTGAAACGCGGGACTAGAATTGCTAAATACCTCTGGGGCCACTGCAAATCCCTTGAAGCAAATATGAAGCCAACAGTCAGATGGAATAAGGAATAGAAGAGAGAACCTGTCTACCCCTCAAGGCTGAATTCAGCATCTGGTGATTTTCTGACCATTTTTAATTGGGCAGCTGTATGTATAGATGTCAGGGTTGTGATCACTCATATCTTGACGAAAGTCAGGTATCTGGCCAAACATTTTAGTGCAAGGCAGGGCACTGTGAAAGGATGAAGCTCAGGTTCCTGAAGCTTTCCCTTCTGATTCACCTTCCTACTGGCTCTTTGTCTTTAACACCTGAGCCTGTTCATCATCAATTCCCATAGCAACCATGTCATATGTCAGTCTATAACTCGGAGACTGTTTATATTATTTAAGATTGTTATAGGGATCAAATGTGCTTGTATGCGCAAAGTGCTTGTTGAAAACGATTTCTTATTGCCCCATTTCCTCCTACTACTTCTTTTTATTTTATTCACTCATTATCATCCTGTCATTGTCACTTGTTTGAGCAAGTGCAGGGTCATTTCATAACAACTGTGAATTTAGACCACTTGTGACAAGGCATATTAAATACTTGTGAGATTCGGGGTCGTCTGACTTTGGAAAGGGATGATGAGTTTCTTTTAGCTTAATATTTGAAAGCTGAGGCCAGTCCAGTTATGCTCATTGTCTAGGACAATGGAGGGCTATCCTGATTTCACCAGATCACAGATAAGGGAACCAGGGGGCCTTCCTTCCTGTACTCAAAACTGTCTAGAGATGAACATGTCCTCTTGCTGAATCCAAAGCCCCCCACAAGCCAGACTTGACTCTCTAAGTGCCTATCTCCACACCACCTTCTGCTGCATTTGGTGGTTCTGTTCACAGCTCCCTGAACACACTGGGCTTTTTCTGACTCCTGAACTCAACCTCGCGAGGTTTTCTCCCCATCTCCAGTCTTCCGAGCCCCCAGTGTCCCTTTTGACCAGCTAAATGCCATCTCTTCTTTAAATCCCAGTTCAAATTTTACCTTTATCATGCATCCTTCCCCAACTCTTCCATTCCCCTCCCTGATTTCCTACAGTACTCTTGCTAATCCACCCTGTCATAGCTCACCTCCCTAATAAGGTTGTACAAGCAGAAGTGAACATTTTGTATGTCTCCCCATACCAAGCACATAGTAGGCATAACACAAAATATATTACTTGATTACTAAGATTAATAATGAATTATTTCATTAATTCAGAAATATGATTTGAGTACTTACCATCTGCCAAGCACTATACCCCAAGAAGCTCTGTAGAAAACAGTTTTTCTGCAGTTATTCCCATTATTTTGGCTTTTTTTTCTGGGCAGGTGACTCCAAGCAAAAAGGATGCAGTCTCTTTGGGTACAGGCTAAGCTTTCAGAACCAGAAAACTAGGGGTTTCATCTGAAGGGATTGTCTATGCTTGCTTTACCCAGGGTCATTCTAGGCCGCAGCCCATTACTTTGTTTTTCTATTTTAAAATACTGAGGCTGGGCGCAGTGGCTCACACTTATAATCCTAGCACTCTGGGAAGCTGAGGCTGGGGAACTGCTTGAGGTCAGCACTTAGAGACCAGCCTGAGCAAGAGCAAGACCTCGTCTCTACTAAAAATAGAAAAACTACCTGGACATTATGGCAGGCACCTGCAGACCCAGCTGCTCAGGAGACTGAGGCAAGAGGATTGCTTGAATCTAGGAGTTTGAAGTTGCTGTGAGCTAGGCTGATGCCACAGCACTCTAGCCTGGGCAACAGAGTGAGAATCTGTCTCAAAAAAAAAATTACTGAGGACTTACTATGTGCTGATGTCTAAGGGTACCAAAATTAATAAATATCCAGTCAATCAAGGGGAATAACTGGTAATTCAAAGATCAAAGAACATCCTTAAAAACATAGAAAAGAAGTTTAATAAGTGGCTATCTATGTAGTACAATTTGAGGGGCCCTGGGAAAGGACTCCTGTGACCCCTGAATAGACCTCTATAATTGTTTGCCATGCTGTGGCCCCTGAAATTACCTCTACAATTCTTTGCCATGCTGACTCCCTCGGTTAAAAGGAAAATGTCAACTCAAAGAGACTATATATCAGAATCATTTTGGGAGCCTTTCATTTTTCTTTTCTTTTTTTTTTTTTTGAGACAGAGTCTCATTATGTCACCCTCAGTAGAGTGCTGTGGCGTCACAGCTCACAGCAACCTCAAACTCTTGGGCTTAAGTAATTCTCTTGCTTCAGCTTCCCAAGCACCTGGGACTATAGGTGCCCACCCCAACATCTGGCTATATTTTTTTGTCGTTGTTGTTGTCATTGTTGTTTGGCAGGCCCCAGACCAGGTTTGAACCTGCCAGCCCCAGTGTATATGGCCGGCACCCTAACCACTGAGCAATAGGTGCCGAGCCTTGGGAGCCTTTTCAAAAGACTAACCTGAGGGCCCCATCTCCAGAGCTTCTAATTCAATTAGGACTAGAGTCCAAATATCACTATTTTTAAGAGCTTCCCGGGTGGTTTTAATGTATAGCCAAGGTCAAGAACCATTACCAGACATGGTATATAGGAGTAGGTATAGACCATTATCAGCCATAGAATTGTAGGAGCTGAAAGAAGCCTAAGAGATCGTCTGGTCTAGTGTTTCCTAAATTTTACTGATCGTAAGACTCATCTGTGGATCATGTCACCGATACAAGCTTCTTGTGCCACATCCTGGACCCAGTGGAAGGTTGTCTTTTGGAAGAAGTGGTAATCAAAGCTTTAACAAGATAAGAGTTCAGTAGGAGGCAGCAGTCTCCTTGCCCCCAGGAGAGGCCAAGTGCCAGCTATGAACACAGTACTATTTTCTGTGATGCACTGAACACATGTTGGGGGTCTTCAAGAAGCTTTCACTATAGCTTGAGAGAGAAGATTCTCTCAGTTGAATCTTATTACTCATGGTAGTTACGTTCTATAAAGTCACTGTGAACACGGAATTAGTGAATACTGAACTGTGGCTGAAATATTTCAAAGAGATTATAATCTTAAATCCTAAAAGCAATTCATCTTGGTAGATTCTATGTAGATACCATATGCTTTATTTTATAAGGAGAAAATGAGGTTCACAAGTATTAAGTAACTTGCCTGAGGCTGCCCCATTCAGTTGCCAGAGTAGGACCCCTTCCAACTAGCCCCAGAACTAGAGCTTGCTTTTTGCGCTACTGGACTGCCCCTATTGTCTCCACCCTCTGGTCATCTCTGTCTGAGAGCTGACACAAGAAGGCAGAACGTCACCTTGTCTGACCTTAGCTGGGAACGTGTGCATAGGGCAACTCAAATTTCTCACACTTTGCATGCCTGCAAATGACCAGGAAAGCATTGTGACTATTGATTTGGGGGGTTATAAAGAAATTTTAGGGAGTAAGCAAATTTGCAAAAATGGACTCTGCAAATAATGAGGATCAACTATACTTTGATACAAGACTGACAATCAGTTAGGATGCACTGGTTTGGCCATACTGGTTGTAAGATATTGAGTAATTCTTCCACTGATTGGTTAGTAGCCATTGCCCTAAGCTTCCTGGTTAGTAGCCATTGCCCTAAGCTTCCTAGGTGCCACCTGATTTCTCCCTGGACATCTTTACAAATGTAGATCAACTAAGGGGTTAACACCTAACATAGGCGGCCTCCAAGACTCCAGCGCTATTACAGGCTTACATTCTGATGCGTGGGCACCTATGGTACAGTGCTTGGACTGTCTCCCCTGTGTGTGTGCGTGCTCACCCACTTCTATGCTCCAAGGTTTAGACAGCACAAGACCAAGAACTGGAATGTAAGCTCTGGGAGCCCAAGAACCATGTCTGTCCCATGCACTTGAGACTGCCCAGAATAGTAGGCATTCAACAAATGCTTGATGAATGAATGAATGAATTAGAAACTCTCATTAAGGTCAGTCAGGAAAAATTGTTTGGAAGACATGAGTATCAAGCCAGGTCTTAGAGAAAATAGACATGTATTAGAAGACATGTAGAAAAGTACAAGGACAAAAGTCACAGGGCAGTAAGACCTAAGACATTTACTTAAGGAGGAGGAGAAGGAAAGCAGTAGGGCCATGGCAAAGGGGCCATGGGATGGGGCTTGTGGAGGCATCAAAACTCTTCTGATGAGCAAGGGAGTGTTAGAGGCACTGGGAAGGGGAAAGTTGGGACAGAGACTGGGGGCAGTGTTAGGCTCTTCATTCTGCACCTAAGTTTGGATGCTTGAGTTTAGTTTGGGTTGCTTTGATGGCTAGAAGCTGAGTTTCCTTCATTCCTTCAACCAATATTTATTAGCACCTATTCTGTGCCAGGTGCTGTTCCAGGTGCTGGGGATACAGCAGTGACAAAATACAGTCTCTACCTGCATAGAGCTGATATTCTAAATGAGGGACATAAACAAGGGAATGGAAAATGGTATAGCCACTCTGAAAATAGTCTGGCAGTTTCTTAATAAACTAAACAGACACTATATGACCCAGAAATTGTTCTCTCGGGCATTTATGCCAGAGAAATGAAAACTGCTCATAAAAAATCCTGCGCATGAATGTTTACAGCAGCTTTATTTGTGGTAGTCCAAAACTGGAAACAACCCAGATGCCCTTCAGTGGGTGAATGATTAAATAAAATGTGGCACATCCACACCACGGAATACCACGAAATACTACTTGGCAATAAAAAGGAATAAAATGTTCATATATGTGACAAGTCAGATGAATCTCAAGGGCATTCCGCTCAGTGAAAAAAGCTAGTCCCCAAAGGTCACATACTATATTATGACTTTTACATAATATTCTAGAAATGATAAAATTATAGAAATGCAGAACAAATTAGTTGACAGAGATGGGGATGGGTGGAGAGAAAAAGGGTCTGGTTATAAAAGGGCAATTTGAGGGATCCCTTTGGTGATAGATAAGTATGTTGGCAGTGTTGGGAGATACACAAACTCACACATGTGTAAATTCGCTTGACCTGTATACACACTTTGAATCAATGTTGATTTCCTGGTTTTGATGTTGCACCATAGTTATGTAAGGTGTAACCACTGGGTGAAGGGTACGCAAGATGGATGATTCGGTAGTACATTTGCAACTTCCTGTGAATCTATAATGATTTCAATAGAAAAGTTAAAAAATATATAGTATTTCAGCTCTGACCAAAAAATAAGCAGTATCAGGAGGTAGTGACAGGTAGATGTTATCTTAGAAAGGGTAGTCAAATAGGGCTCTGCAAGGAGGTGACATTTGAGGAGACCTGATTAACAGAGTAACCCTGTTACTCTGGGTTACACTGAGTCTCTGATCACAGCAGTAAGTCTAACCATACAACAAGCATGGTCTGTGGGGAGAACTGGTAGCCATTTTCAAGACAGGAGATCGAGGGGTTGGGGATTGACTGCCCACTACCCAGTAGGCAACTGCAAATGTGCAGTAAAATAAGGAGGATGGGACTTCTGGTAACACCAATGGAGGTGATATCAGAGAGAGATCTGGAACTGAGAAAGGCCCATCTGCCTGGGAGCATTGTGTGTATGTGTATAGGAGAGTGCACGTGTGTGTGTGTGTGTATGTGTGAGTGTGTATATGTGAGTATATATATGAGTGTACTGTGTGGGTACATATGTGTGTGGGTGTATGTGGGAACATACTGTGTGATTCTAAGAGTGTGCATGAGTGTGCATGTGTATGTGTGCAAATGTGTGTGTGAAGTCCACACTGGAATAGAAAAGGACTGGGGGGCCCTGGGGACAGGCAGTTATTTGAACCCTGATTTGAATCCTGTGCCCCTGACTGGTGAGCCTGTGCTCTGCACCCGTGCTCCATCCCCAGTTTTGCATATTAAATGCTATCTCTCTCTGGAAAATCTTTCCCTTCACCTCTTCCCAGCATATCCTGCCC
This sequence comes from Nycticebus coucang, assembly GCF_027406575.1. Lineage (NCBI taxonomy): Eukaryota > Metazoa > Chordata > Mammalia > Primates > Lorisidae > Nycticebus > Nycticebus coucang. The sequence continues at coordinate 134,102,555 of NC_069804.1, forward strand.
CATCCCTCAAGATTCAGCTCAGGTGCAGCCTTCTTAATGAAGCACCCCCTGATTTCATGTTCCTCTCCCCAACAGATATGATCTCTCCTATGGCTATGATTTGGGGGTGGCACATCTGTGCTGGGGTGTAGGGGGGTGTTGGAGAGGCTAGGAAGGAACAGATAGGCCGGAGGGCTCTGAATTTTGCATGGGGAAGCTTTGCACATATGTACTAACATGGCTATAGGAATGTGATCTAGTCATGGAAACTAGACTTTTTGAATCCCATTCTTGAGAAAAAGGGCCTGGGGATTTTTACTTGTAGTAAGTATAAGTAGTCTTGGTGACTATTGTGATCAGGCTTATTTAGGAAACACTGTTCTATTTTAAGTATCTCAATTTACAGATGAGAAAATAGGTTTAGAAAAGAGAAGTGGCTCACCCAAGGTCACACAACTAGTTAGTGACTGTAACAGGACAGAGATGAACCTGTTTGGCCTGAATGTACCTCCTAGCAATTTCATATTAAATTTCCTCACATGCAGTGCTGTGTCTCATCCATTGTAGATCACTTAGTAAGCTTGTATGAATGAATGAATAACATTAGCATCCCCCACCTTCCAGAACTTTATAAGAGCAGGACACTGGATAGGTAAATTTCAATGAAGCACAGACAAAAAGAGGTGGAAAATGTATTTGGAACTGAGCCAGTGGCCAGCTTAAGTGGGGAAAGCAGAGGGCATAGGACAGAACACAGCACTGTACAACCCCCAAAAGCTTCAGCTTTGGACATGAGAACAGACAAGATGTTCAGAACGTATTCTTTAAGTTCACTCCTAAATCCCTGGTTCACATGTTGGTTCTACTCTCTGACACCCCACCCCCAAATCGCTGTCACTTTCCAGTATAGGGTCATCCCTTCTCAGTCAGGAGGAAGAACAGATGACAAAGAAGCTCACTCACCTGATGAGTGTGCAGAACTGTAAGAACGATGAATTCCTTAGCGCTCCTACAGAGAAAAGAGGGAACAGGAGAGGAGTGTATCATGCACTAGGTATTCATCTAGTACAAGAAGCAACACCAGAATTTTCCCCTGGGCTGCATTCAGGTATATGGATTAGGACAGCGGGAATATGAGGATCTGCACGGATGCCTTGCTTCCCATCATTTGTGGAGGCTGACACAAACCATCCACATTCATCCACACAGGCATCCAAAGATGCTTTACCATTACCTCTGAAGTTGCCATTTTTCAGGTCTTCATTTTCTATTCCTTCTCACATTCTCTCTGTAGAAATCCCCAAACTTTAGGAATAATTTTATCTGTCGACTAGAAAATTCTCAAGGAATCGCTTCTCGGCCTTTTGGCTAAGATCAAGTGTAGAAAATTCTCAAGGAAAACTAAAGTCCTGAATTATGGAACTCAAAGTCAGAGAGTCCTGGGAACCATGTACAATGATTACTGGTGATTTGGTCTTTAAGCAAGAGGCGAAACTCAGAGGAAAAACCCAAAGGAGGTCATTTGGTCATCATGACTCATATTCGGCAGATTTGTTTTAATTGAGGGACCAAAAAATATGAAAGCCAGGGAGGAACAGATGGAAGCCAAGACTCTCCAGGTAGCAAATATTCAAAAGGATGAAGAATCTGAAACTCTTGCGACAAGAATTACGCTAGTGATCAAAGAGGCTGTGAGGTATGAAAATGCTCTCCCAGGAATATATAACTGTTTAAAAGAACTAAATGAAATGGAAATAGTTTGCCTTGAAGGAGCTTCCCCTCTCCTGGTTGGCCTTTTTCAAATGTTTATGGGAACAAAGGCATTTAAGAAGTAGAGTCAAGACACCTTTGATTCTGAGTTGTCAAGAAATGCCAAGGCCCCCTGTTCAAAGGACTTTGAACATTTCCCACGTTTGGTGAGGCCAACTTCAGGGATGAATCAGCCCCAAGGTCTGGGAAGTTCCTGAGAGAAGTGAGGAGTCGTGTTCCCAGGAAAACACCAAGGAAAATCCTTTATCTTGAACAGTGAAGGGGCATAACATAAGTTGCATTATGTGACTTGTCTGCTCCAGCCTTTACCATGTCTCCCCATTTCATTCAGGACAGAGCCACAGTCCTTGTAATGGCTCACAAGGCTCTCCATCATATGAACCTATCTTCTACAACTCTCTCCTTTTCTTATCTGACTCCAGTCCTACTGGTGTCTCCCTTGTTCCTCAATCATGAAAGACATATTTCTGCCCCAGGGCCTTTGTACTGGCTCTTCTCTCTTTCTCCAACACCCTCTTCTTTAAGTTTTTCTTCAAATGTCACCTTCTCAATGAGGCCAACACTGGCCCTGTTATTTAAGAGTCTCATGCTCTGCCGACTGAGCTAGCTGGGTACCCACGGCCCTGCTATTTAAAGTTATATTCTGCACCCCCATACCCAGCACTCCTGATCCTCTACCTGAATCTACTCTCTATTCTTCAGTAACATTTATCAACCTCTAATATACCATATTATTATTTATTACATTACTGCTTATGGCATGTCTTTTTCCCCTAAAAATGTAAATTCCAATGAGCTGCGGTGTGGGGGGGTGTGTGTTGTCCATCTTATTTAATGCTGTATCTTTCTTTGGTGCTTAGACCAGTGCCTGGTTCATAGTAGGCACTTAATAATTAATATTATTAAATAATAAATAAGTAAACAAATGACATGGACCCCGGAGGTTATCAAAAGAGTGAGCTCTGTTTGACCCTGAAGGAGCTCCAGGGTCCTCATAAAATCAGGCTACCTTGTTCTAGGGCGCAAAGATATCCAGTAAAAGCAAAGCAGTGACTTCCAAGAGATCAAACCGAAAAAAACCCAACATGCCCTGATGGAGTTGAAGGAACTCACCCCATATTGGTGTGGTAGTGGAGTGAAGATGAAGGGTAAGGAAATGCAACAGACAACTGAACTTGGAGAAGAGACAAAATAAAGGTCATAGGGAACCAGGCACATTTCACTGAAGGAATTGAGTTGGAGGAGAAGCACGCCAAGGAAGACCTGCTCTGGACTTCAGGAAGGAGCGTTCCCAGCCCGCCAGAGCTAATAAGAGGGTACTGTTCCACACACAGAATACGAAGGCTCCCTTTGAAAGCCAAGGAGGAGTTCTGAGATCAGGTGGGCTAGGGGGGACCCCACAAATATGAATGGGATGAAAATACTCTAAGCCAAGAGGGATTGAAGGAGATGGAGGCAGAATGGGGCCACACTATGCAAAGCCAGGGGGAGGGGGTGGGGAGCAAGCAAGCACACGTACATGCACATGGTTCCACTCAGAGGAAGATAGCCAAGGTACTCAAAACTGAGGTTAGCCTGGGAAATTTAGGGCCCTTACCCCTATTCTCTCATTCCCTCTCAGCAAATCTATGCCAGGGCATATGGATGTGGTGTGAACGTGGGGCAGGGGAATGTGTGTGGTGTGTAGGGTATGTGGTGTGTGGGGTGTGGGGTATGTGGGGTGTGGGGGGTATGTAGTGTGTGGGGTATGTGGTGTGTGGGCTATGTGGTATATGTGGGATATGTGGTGTTTGGTGTGTGGGGTGTGTAGGGTGAGGGGTGTGGTGGTGGGGGTATGTGGTGTGTGGGGTGTGTGATGTGTGGGGTATGTGGTATTTGTGGTGTGTGGGAGGTGTGGGGCATGTGCTGTGTGTGGTGTGTGCAGTGTGTGGGGTATGTGGTGTGTGGTGTGCGTGATGTGTGTGGGGTATGTGCTGTGTGTGCGATGTATGTGGTGTGTGATGTGTGTGGGGTATGTGCTGTGTGTTTGGTATGTGGTGTGTGTGGGTTATATGATGTGTGTGGGGTATGTGGGTATGTAGTGTCTGGGAGGTATGTGCTGTGTGTGGGGTATGTAGTGTGTGTGGTGTGTGGTGTAGGTGGTGTGTAATGTGTGTGGGGTATGTGGTGTATGGGGGTTATATGATGTGTGTGGGGTATGTAGTGTCTGGGAGGTATGTGGTGTGGGGGGTATGTGGTGTGTGGGGGTTATATGACGTGTGTGGGGTATGTAGTGTCTGGGAGGCATGTGCTGTGTGTGGGATATGTGGTGTGTGGGGGTTATATGATGTGTGTGGGGTATGTAGTGTCTGGGAGGTATGTGGTGTGGGGGGTATGTGGTGTGTGGGGGTTATATGACGTGTGTGGGGTATGTAGTGTCTGGGAGGTATGTGGTGTGGGAGCTATGTGGTGTATGTACACACACACAATGTGTGTAGGGGAAGGGATGGGCGGAGACAACGTGATTGCTCCCCATTTACAGATGGTGGTGGTCCCCTGACACTCCCTTTCTCTCTCACCCTCTGGGGAGGGTGTTAAAGGGTCACAAATGCCGTGGGAAGAATCCAAAATGGCAAGTTCCCTTCCTCAATCCACTGGCCAGGGACTCTTGATTTTATTCTCTTTGTTTTTTGTTTTTTGGCATGGGAGGATTGGGAGGAAGAAGTGGGAACAACGTCTTACTTGCACGGTGCTTATCTCAGAGTGTTCTTTTAATGGATTCTCACTGGGCACTTGGTCTGTCCCACTGCACAGCAACTCAAACACGGAGCGGTTTAGGCGAGGAGCTTAGCCCAGTGGAGGGAAGCGGAGGTGAGGCTCAGGAAGGAGGTTCTTCGTGTCTATTCACATCATTGGGAAAGGCTAAGCCAGGATGTGTGAGGCCCCCTAGTGACCCTGAATGTCTGGCCCCTGAGGTTCTGGGATAGCTAGCAGCCCTGTCTGGGACTTCTGTGCCTGGCAAGATTCTTCTTTCAGGGTCAGGGAAGACAGTGATAGCCCGATGCCACTGACAAGACAAGGGTAGGAACACTGGCTCGGCTCCTGCCAAGGCCCAAGAGGACCCTGTTACCTGATGAGTTCTATGAACCTCTCCCTGGAGGCTTCACTCACGTCCTCCTCATTAATAGCCACAATCTGGTCACCAGCCAGGAGCTTGTCCTCAGAGGGGCCTCCTGCAGAGGAGAGGAGAGAGGCATGAGGGTTCAGGGCTACTGCGGGGGAGCACAAGTCTGGGCACATCCCCAGTGCCTGAGAGAGCTGAAGCGGGTATGGGCCTGCAGGAGCTGATGCGGGCTGAGTGGTAGTGGCAGGGGTGCTATTCAAGCTCTCTGCTGCTACTACCACTGCTGCCTAGAGCAGAAGAATGAAGAAAGAGAATGGAGTGGACCTCCTTTAGCTGAGTCTCATACTCAGATGAGGTCAGTAAATGCTTTCCTGGCTTGGTTCTAAAGAAGGACACAGACTTCCATTTCCAGGACAGATTTGCTTAGGCATAAGGATTGACTTCCAGACTACTGGAGGTGGTACAGCTGACAGGGGGAGGTGGAGACATCTTCTTACTTGAATATTATTCATACTTAATCGTCTGGAGTGATTTAGGCATTCACTTGCCTGGAGACAAGGGGATGGACTAAAAGACATAAAGGGTTTAATGTTTTTTAAAACACCTGGAAATGCTGTCTAATAAGTGAGGGGAACAAGGCACATATCCCCGGGCAATTGGTTATTTGCTTTCTCTCCTTCCCATCTTCACTGCCAAGGTTAAGAAAGAAAGCAGATCTGAGAGCCATACCTTCTTGGCTAGGGTAAAGGGTAGGAGTGAGAGGGGTAGTGCAGGGCTGTGCTGCCTCTGATGTTTATCCAAAATCTTCTTGGAGAAAAGCTTTTCGGGGACTCGGGGAGAATGAAGAGTCAGCTCCAGACTGACTCAAATTCAAAAGAAATGTTTAATGATATGTCCCACTTCCAAACCAGCCTTGACTCTTGTGTGCACTTTCAAGGGCCAGATCCCAACTGCTCTCTTTTTTCACAAAGAAATATGCTGCCCAAATTCCAAAAATGCGAACATACAAATGCCACTCGAGCACAGCCCAATGGCTCTGGAGTGTGGAGCCCATGTTCTGAGGTTGGCTATTGCCAGCACAGCTGTCAGGATTCACTGCTCAAGCAGCAGTGGCCCCGAACACACGAGGCCAAGTCTCCTGACAGCATAGTGACTTTAGGAGAAGAGTGTGATGGTGAAGTATATATTCTTTGCAGCCAGGCAGACCTGGACTCTAATCCTAAACCTGCAATTCACCAGTTATATGACCTTGGGCGAGATATTTAGTCTCTCTGAGTCTCTCATAGCTCATCTGTAAAATGGGGAAATAGCAGTACCTAGACATCAGCAGAATGTTGGGGGGATAAATGAGATGATGAATGTAGAGCACTTAAAACAGTTGATTGGTGTTGGTAAGAACTGAATAAATGGTAGTTATTATATCCTCCAAGGGATAATTCCTTCAACTCATTTCATTCCTTCTGTTTCTGCCAAAAATGCCAATTTCTTAGGTGGAGGCCTCTCTCTCTCTTGCCTGCCTCCTTTCCCCCTTCCCTCCCTCTCTCTTTCCTTCCTCCCTTCCTTCACTCATTCTTCATTTTCTCCCTTTCCTCCTTCTAATGGAAGAAGCCCTCATGGACCTCAACCCCCTGCATGGGCCCTAGCCCTTTGATGGCACTGGTAACATCAGTTCACTGTTGCTTTCATGAACAGTTCATCCACTTGCGCAACCATAATTGCTCTTCTATAGGATACTTCTTTGTCTTTCCTCACGGCCTCAAATACAGAATCAAACACATCCTCTGCATTCAGGAGCCACCTGGGCCAGAAGCCACAAGGTGGATCAGCTGAGTCCTTTCTAGAGCTATGCCTGCCAGTCCAGTGGCTTTTGTGCCTTTTGCCTGGTGCTTTCTCTGCCTCCTCACCCCCCGCCCCAACTCCTTCCTCTTCATTCTGATACCTTTTGCAGCTGACCCCTCTAGGCCTGGAGACTTCCTTCAGCGTGCAAATTCTGTCCCATGAAGTCAAAACAGGGTGGTCTGTTATTAAGGTTTATCTTTCCCAGGATAAATCTGATTTCTTATCAGAGATTCAAAACCCTTTTGCCAAACTGCATGACTGACTCTGGAACCTTAGATCAGCCATGAACTCCCGTACTAGATGTTTTTTTTTCCTTTGTGCCCTCGAATTGAAGAGAGAGCTTACAAAAATCTTTTTCTTTTCCTTTGAGGATTGCAAAATTCATCAAATTTCTGCAAGACCAGTTTGTACTCCGGCTGCTCCTCTTGACTGAGTGAGAAACTGTTGTAAACATTTAAAGCCTCAGGCCCAGCAAGTCAGGAATAAAGCTCCTTTCCGTCTGTCTTTTCTGTCAATGCCTCACAGATTCAAAACAAAACAGTGCTTCGCTCCCATTTCATTCACGATGCCAGGGCTTCACAGTTTAGCTGGGGCTGTTGCTCGTTCCATCCCACATGGTCCCACTCAAGTCCTCCTTCCCCTACAGGGCATCAGAGAGTCCCAGGGACAAACCCTGGCTCTGCTACCTCCTAGCTGAGTGACTCTGGACAAATCACTTTCTCTATGCCTCAGTTTCCCCTGGTAGGACTGATATTACTTATTTACCTTGTAGCCTTAGCTGTGAGAATTAAACAAGATGATGTAAAGCACATAATTGATACTTCATCAATGATAGATGTTATGGCCACTCTGGCATTCAGAGGTTCATTCTCCTCTCCCCTTAAACCCCACCCTGATCTGTTTCCTTGATATGTCTCTGCCATGGATGACCTATTTAATGAATAAGCACAAGTCTCCACTGCCTGCTGCTTAGATTCTTGAGAACAAGAACTATGTCTTATACTTCCCTACAACACTGCTGAGCGCAGAGTAGGCAATATATAAATACTTGTTGAATTGAATTGAATAGGTACTTTCTCATCCAAGGCATATGGCTCTTCTTTGAATGTTCTATGCAAAAGGAAAGGTCCAGACCCTATTAAACAATCTTAATACTTTATTAAAGCCCAGACTTTATTAAACAATCACCTGCAGCCTCTGTCTCGGCTCCTAAGCAGCCTCAATGGTTTGTGTCTGTCAGTCTTAAGAGGCCAGCTTTCTCGCACAGTTATTGGTTGGCAAGTCTTCCCCCATTTTTCATGAATTCCTCAGAAACACAGTTGGAGCACTTGGAAGCTGTGCTTTTGGGGAAGATATATGGGTGTTGGGGGTTAAGAGTCAGGGCTGGGAGACACTCTGAGGGTCACCTACCTGGCCTCACAGATCGGACCACCACAGGCTTCTCACTGCCAGCCACGAAGCCAAAGCCATATATAGGGTCTCGGTGAATGGTCACTTGTCGCAGTATCTCTGCTGGCAGCTGTTCACTTTCCATATCATTTGCGCTCTCTTCCTGCATCACATGACTGAGGGAAAGGGAAGATGGGAGCAAAACAAGATGCAAAGGGAACTAAGCCTCAGAACCAGCGGGAGGGACATTGGTTAGGGTTCTAGTCCTGGTACCCAGGAGTTCACAGCTCGCTTCCTACATCCTGTGGAGTCAACACAGGTAATGACTGCCTCATCTTTTAGATTGGAGAAAGAGGAATCTAGAAAGCAGAAGCCACTGTCTTCAGGGCTATCGCCAACGGAAGAACCTGGTGCCATGAGTCTGAAATTAGAGTCAGACCCTTCCTTTAAGATACGGGAACTGCAGAAGAGGCCTAATGTAAATGTTTGGCAGAAGTTAACTGGTATCACCCATTGAATTGGCCATTAACTCCCTAAGGGAAACCAAAGGGTATAGAAAATAAAACAGGAAATTAAGTGGGTAAGAAATATGAAGTTGTTTCAGAACATGGAACGTCTTCACGTGGAGAAGTCCTTACATAATTTCACGTGGAGAAGTCCTTACATAATTTAAAACTTGGGTATCTCTCAGGTTACATATCAAAGTAAACTAAGGTGGCACGTGTAAACAAATGTGCTAATGTTTAGGACCATTACCTTCCATGACTATACACAACACTACTTATCTCAGTTAATGAGACAACTGGAAAATGGCTCCTATGGGCCGGAAGGGGAGCTGCATCCTGGGACTGTCAGAAGACCTGAAACCCAGAGGAGCTGGGAGAAGAGAAACTGCTACCCTAATACCTGGGAAAGATTACAGATTGTTCTCTTGATACCCACAATTTAAATTACTGAAGCTTAGGAATTCCATAAGAGCATTACAAATGTTCTCCCATCAAGGGCAGAGGAGGCATTCTGCTGTCAAGAATGGGCCTTAGTATTCAACTGAAGAGCCCTGAAGGGTGAGGGTGTAGGGACATTGCAGCCTGTGAGGACACTGGGTGCCTGGAGCAAAGGAAGGAGGTAAAAGAGGGACAAGAAGGCCAAAGGGCAGGGCAGGGCAGGTGGAGAAGAGGAGGCCAGAGCCAAGGGAGCCACAGTCTCAGTCCCCTGACTTGGCACCACTATTGTCCCAGGCTCTCAGGCATATTAGATGGGGGCGTGAGTTCTCCAGCCTCAGTATGTATAGTTTCTAGAATTAAGGTTCCGGGTAGGGCCCTTTACAATAAGAGGACCAGGAGCTAATTAGTCAAACTAGTATAAGGTTTATAAAAGAAGTAGGAGGTTTTGACATTATGACAGTGATCCAATTGTTGATTAGCTAAGAATACCAAATTCCTCAATAACAAATGGTTTCCAGCAGTTAGGTTGTTTATCAGGACACAAATTCAATAATTAGAGAAGAGCTTTAGAACTTACGGGGGGAGTGAAGATTTAGAGTAATTGTATAAAAGAGAAATACACAGCCCAGCAAAGGAAGCTTGGGGTTGTCTCTGTCATGCAAAAACTTGGGAAGGAAGACAGACCATGGCTGATTTGAATCCAGCCACGTCTGTCCACTCTAGCTACACCCACATTGGCTTGGAGTCTGTCACCCCTTAAGGAGGTAGAAGGGGTGTGAGGATGAGGTCAGGTATCCAGAAGGCAAATTGGGGAACTGGCTCCTTCCCTCTCACATTCATATGACAAATGGTCACTTTTCAGTGTAGAGTCACTCCAAAGTTGGAATATGGCTGGCCGGTGTCTTAGACAGGCACCCTCCCAGGACAGGGGTCCCTTGGGGTGGCTGCACGCTGATGCTTCTCTCGTTTGAAGCCAGAGAACATCTTCCTGCAGCTGCTACCTCGCCTCGTCCCTGGGGCTGCTTCCAAAATGAGCCCTTTGCCTCCTGCCATCCTACCTCACTGACAATAAAAGGGCCTCTGCCTGCCATGACATTAGCTCATTTCTCACATGGGCACCATCCCAGGAAGGCTGGAAAAGGAGAACCTGTCAGGCTGCACAGGCTGTGGCAGTGGGGGCAGGAAGGCCAGCAAGAAAGACACGGGTGTGCTGCAGAAGCACTCTGGACACTGTCCCGCACTCGGCGGCGCCATCTCCCCCCAGGCGCCACTACAGTGGACAGTTTTGCTTCTTTTTCTTCTTTTGAAGCTGGGGACATTTCAGTCGCCACTGGGCCTTGAGGTACCACCGCTTCTTATGAGAACGGGCACTCCTTGAGCCAGAGGAACCAACAAGCAAAAAGCCTTTTGCAACCCAAGTCTTTTACATGACTCTTTTGACTCGTGTTTATCAATCAACAAGTATTTACAGAAAGCCTACTCAGACAGTCCAGCGCTCTGGAGGACCCAGGAGAAGTTACAGGTCTCTGCCCTCAAAGAGCTTTCAGTCTAACTGGGGGAGAAAAGACAAGTGTACACCGAACAAGGCAAATAGAGGTCTGTAACTAAGTTCCAGCTTGTGCATTCATAGGAAGGAAGGGATGAAAAAGCTGGAGAAGGCTCCAGGAGGCAGTGGAGATTGCGCTGACTGGCCAGGAAAGGGCGGAGTTGGGGAAAGAGAAAATAACCCAAGCTCTGTCCATGGATGTGCCTGATCTTCTTACACAGGGCCCAGCTATTTCTCCCACAGCCACAGGTGTGTCTCTAGATGTGATAGAACACATTCCTCCCTGGGTTGTCCCTACCTAATCCGGACTGACTGTCCCTACCTGCATTCTCCCTCAATTCTGCAAGGAGTCCTTTCCTCACGCTGGCTGAGCCTTCCCAGGCGTCTTGGGCCAGGGGAGAAACACCTCCATGAATGGGCCAGAAGGCCATTTTACCATTCAAATACAAGTTGTTCCTTCCCTCCTGGGGTTTACATCTTTCAGTGTCTGCAGCTCAGTCCCTCTGAAATTTGCTAAGTGCCTGGAGACTTGGGAGTGACACTGAAGGCAAGCAATGATGGATGACAGGAGCTCAGCTGTCCATGGGTCACATGACTACCCTCCTGGGGGAAACAGGCAATTTGACTTTGAAAGATGTTTCTGGTCCCTTCAAACAGGACAACTCTGAACAAATTATGAAGCATCCAAAGCTTAGCCCCCTCCAGCTGTGTTTCTGAGACCTGCCATTTTCTTCTGTTGTTTGCCACAAAGCACGCAATGCCTTCACTCTGTCCCCTTCTTACCCAAGGTCCCCAAAGGCACCCTTCATCCTTTGCCAGGCTTCCCTCTCCATTCAGTGACACAGGTAAAGGCCTAGCCTTTCTTTTACACCTAATGACAATAACATTTTATATCCACGTGGTTCTTTTCATTTTTACACCCATTACCTCATTTGAGAAAAGGTGCTTTCACATCCATTAGCTCCTCAGAGCCTGTAACTGTCCTGCCAAATAGACTTGGTGACCGCTCCTCCTCCATCCCAGCCTCCAAGGTGAGAGCTGAAGAAGCAGAGACTCACAGAGGCTAAGCACATCAGTGGCTCGGGCTAGAGCCAAATCTCTCAGACAGTACCCACATGGCAGCACTCCCCCCTGCACCCACTTAGGGGCCTGCGCTCTCTGGCTCTCCAGAGTCCCCACTGCAGGGCTGCCCCAACACGACAGCCAGCAGTACTTCATGTCCTGGCCTGGTCTGGACTCTCAGCCCTCATCATAATTAACCTGTCTCTGAGCCTGATATTCCATGTTGTTGGGAGAATAAAATGAGATCATGGCTGCAGAAACACTTCGGAAGGTTAAACATATCACACCAATGTAGAGGTGACAATATTACTGGTAGCATTTATTCAGGATGGTCAGGGGAACACAGAAAGGGAGCTGACGATGAGGTTCACCCACTTCATACAGCCTGGGCCCTTCCCTTGTTAACTCCTCGCTTCTGAGACAGCCTCACAATGTACTCCATTTTCTCATGTTCCAGGCTGCTCTTTTCCCACCTCAACTATCAGACAACCTGGCTCCCTCTGGATGCCCTAACTCCTCTATGGGCTAAAGTGCTCCCCACTTCGCTGTCCAAAGAGGACAGCTCAGGCTCATGTTAACAACTGTTGCTAGGCAGGATGTGGCTAAAGGACACACAGGAAATAAAATGGAATGGTTCTAAGTTGATGCTCTCCCCCCCTTCCACTTTTGGGCAGGAAGATAAAAATGTAACAAGTTACATTTCCAAGCACAGCTTTTACTTCTCCATCCCTCCTTGCCTTTGGCTCCTTTTTCTTTACATTTGGTTGACTCCTTGGGGAGTCCTGTCATTCTCCCTTTGAGACTGGCAGGATTTGGAACCATGTGGGGCCAATTAGCCCTTTGATTCCAGTAACAGGAGACTCACTCTCCTGGAAGCTCCAGAGATCCAGCATGGCAGGCTAGCAGCTGGGCTCCCATGAGATGCCATGCTCTGATAGCAGATGGCAGCCCCATCCCTGGGGCTTGAGTAGCTGCTCTGGGTGCCCTCTTGTAAGGAGCTTGGACACAAGCCCTTCTATATATATATATATATATATATATATATATATATATATATATATATATATATGTATGTATATATATGTATATAAAGCCCTCACCTGTTACTTCAACTAGCTGTTCCTTATTCCAGCAGTGCTGCTCAGGCTTTAAAGTACATACTAATCACCCGGGGGTATTGCTAAACTGATTCTGATCCAGTAGGTTTGGAGCAAGGTCTGAGATTCTAACAAATTCTAGGGTGGTGCCCATGCTCCTGGACCATAGACTACGCTCTGAGAAGCAAGGATTTAAAAGAATGCTATTCTTAGACAACGAGAGAGCCACAGTCAGGTGGGAGGACTGAGGTACTTTTATTCCATTGGGTCATGGCATTGAAGGCCCCAGTTAAGACAAATGTTATCTTTTGTGGACACATAAATTCGTGCAAACAAAGGACCTGCTGGTTGAATCAGACTTACCTCAGGAGAGAATAGGGAAGGTTTGGAATGGATATGAAATAAGAGAGGTACAGTTGTCCTGGGGAGAAGAAGAGAAAAGATCTGGAAGAGGGGGGGACTGTTCCAGGGGTGGGAAGCTGTAGCCTTCTAGATCTATAAAGTGTGGTCTTTTGACTGAATCCAAATTTTACAGAACAAATCCTTTTATTTTGTTTTTGTTTTTCTCTCTCAAATCTCAAGTCCTCCACAACCTGCAGATGGGGTAGGCGTTCTCCCTACTTGCCAAAGCTGCCCCCATGCCATTGCTCTTTCTTTCTGCAAAAAATCCTGCTCCTTTAAGAAACCTGCTTGCTTCCCATCTCTACCACTCCCTGTACCTCCCTCTTTCTACCACCTTTACCAGTCTTCCTAGGTAGGCCCAGCATTCACCAAAGACTTTAGTTCCTAGTCACATGTGATCTTTCTGTCCACTCCAACTCCTTTTCTTATCATGGTAAAATATACATAATATAAAATTTACTATTTAAAAAAAATTTTTTGAGACAGAGTCTCATTTTGTCGCCCTTGGTAGAGTGCCATGATGTCACAGCTCACAGCAACCTCAAACTCTCGGGCTCAAGTGATCCCCTTGCCTCAGCCTCCTGAGTAGCTGGGAGTACGGGCACCAGCCATAATGTCCGGCTATTTTTTTGTTGCAGTTGTTCATTGTTGTTTAGCTGGCCCGGGCCGGGTTCGAACCCGCCAGCCTCAGTGTATGTGGCTGTCACCATAACCACTGTGCTACAGGTGCTGAGCCTATTTTAACAATTTTTAAGTGTACAGTTCAGGGATATTAAGTACATTCACATTGCTATGCAACCATCATCATCCATCTCCAGCACGTTTTCATCTTCCAAAATGGAAATTCTGTACCTACTAAATACTAACTCCTCCTTCCCCCTCCCCCAGGGCCTGGCAACCATCATTCTTCTGTCTCTATGAATCTGATACTCTAGGTATGCCATATCAGTGGAATCATACAGTATTCATCACTATGCAACACTAGCTTACTTCACTTAGCATAATGAATGTCTTTAAAGTTCATCCATTGTTCAGATAGCATGTATCAGAATTTCCTTCAAGTCTGAATGACATTCCATTGTATGTATGTACCACATTATATTCATCTTTTGATGGACACTTGGGTTATTTCCACCTTTGGCTTCTTGTGATTTTTTTTTTTTTTTTTTGAGACAGTCTTACTATGTCGCCCTCGGTAGAGTGCCATGGCATCACAGCTCACAGCAACCTCAAACTCTTGGGCTTAAGCAATTCTCTTGCCTCAGCCTCCCGAGTAGCCAGGACTACAGGTGCCCACCACGACCCCTGGCTATTTTTGTGTTGCAGTTGTTTAGCTGGCCCAGGCCGGGTTTGAACCTGCTACCTTTGGTGCAAGTGGCCGGCGCGGTAACCACTGTGCTATGGGCACTGAACCGGCTTCTTGTGATTCATGCTGCTATGAACATGGGTGTATAAATATCTGTTGTAGTCCCTGCTTTCTCTTCTTTTGGGTACATACCCAGAAGTGGAATGCCAGATCTGATGGTAATTCTGGATTTAATTTTTTGAGGAACTGTCATACTGTTTTCCACAGTGGCTGTACTAGTCACATTCTCCCCTGCAAAGGTTCCAATGTCTCCACATTCTGGCTTACACTTGTTATTTGGTTAGTATGTTTTGTTTTATAATAACCATCCTCACGGGTGTGCCCACTCCAACTCCTGATATTATTGGCAAATCGATTTCCACAACTGCTTCTTCCACTTACCTCACTGCATCATTATTCACCTAAGCCAGTATTTTTCAACTTATTTATCTCACGGTACACTCAAACCTATAGTTAAACTTCTAGAGCACACTTAAATTACATTGATCAAAAAAAAGAATATACTTACTGTGCTTTGAATTGCTTTCAAAAATAATTAATGATCTTTTTTTAATAATCTCACTTTTATTTTTCCTTACTGATCTCAAAGGATGACACTGCAGTTCTTAACAATGTGAACTTTTTTTCTGTTGTCGTTGCAGTCTGGCCAGGGCCAGGTTCGAACCTGCCACCCTAAGTCTATGGGGCCAGCGCCCTACTCACTGAGCCACAGGTGCCACCCTTTAATTAATGATCTTTACCAATTTTTGAGGCACACCTAAGAACCTTTCAACCTGCACACCAATTGGAAATCACTGACCTAAACTTTGGGTCATCATCAGATAGTGAGTGCACTGCCTCCCAAATCTCCTCCTCAACATCCCACTCTCTACTACATCGTCCATCCTGCCAGTTCACTGCCACAGGTCTTCCTCTGTAGGAATCATGTGAATGTATCATGATCACCTATTCACCTCCCACTGGATGTTCCATTTTCCTGGAAACCTCCTCCTCTACTTTTTGCATGGCCAACTCCTCATCCTTCAAGTTTCAGCTGAAATGTCACTTTTTCCAAAAGGCTTACCTCGAAGCACTTTCCCCCAGTTATTTATTTTCTTATTCTTCAAGTTCTGTCTGATATTCAATTCCCTTCATGTCCAGATTAGAGTACCTGGTCTATCATCATGATCATTCTCTTGCCAACACCTTCCACT
Source organism: Nycticebus coucang (assembly GCF_027406575.1). Classification (NCBI taxonomy): domain Eukaryota; kingdom Metazoa; phylum Chordata; class Mammalia; order Primates; family Lorisidae; genus Nycticebus; species Nycticebus coucang. The sequence continues at coordinate 134,118,245 of NC_069804.1, forward strand.
CCTTTACTTCCCTTCCCTCTGCTACACTCATCTTGCAAAACCTCACTCCTCTGTGGTGAACTCAACCATAAGCATTCTCCATGCTTGCATCAGAGTAGCTGAAGGTAGCTGGAGAAAAATCACACAACTGGGTTGCTGGCTTTTGCTTTAAAATGCACAATCTTGACCCTGGTATGGCCTCTCAGTGCTATCTGGTCATCACCTTCTCACTTTCCAAGATGTCTCTCTCTCTCGGAGACAGAGTCGCACTTTGTCACCCTCAATAGAGTGCTGTGGCATCACAGCTCACAGCAACCTCTAACTCTTGGGCTTAAGCAATTCTCTTGCCTCAGCCTCCCAAGTAGCTGGGACTACAGGTGCCCACCACAACGCCTGGCTATTTTTTTAGTTGCAGTTGTCATATTTGTTTAGCAGGCCGGGGCCAGGTTCGAACCCGCCTGCCTCAGTGTATGTGACTGGCGCCCTACCTACAGAGCTACGGGTGCTGAGCCCAAGATGACTATTTCATAGTCATGTCTCTCTCCTGCATCCTCCTCACTTTCCCATTTGCCCCAAGAAATCTCAGCTGATAACCTCATCCCAATATACTACTGAAAAAACAGAAGCCATCAGATGAGAGTTCCCTCATCTCACCACCAGTAAATCTACACACAACCCTGTCTACATCCATACCCATGTTTTCCATCTATTAAAATTGATAATGTTTCTTTTCTTCTCTCAATGGCAACTCTGTTCCCTTATGCTCTGGTACCATCCCCTCTCATCTTCTCAAGGATTTTGCTTCTTTGGCCATTCGCTGTCTTCACTAGGTACATCATCAATCTCTCATGCTACCAGCTAACGAAAACCACTCATCCTTAAGAAAACAAACAAAACCCACCTCCATCAACTCCACAATCCCCTTGCAGTTACTGCTCCGTTTTTCTGCTACACTTCACCACAGAATTCCTCAAAAGGTTTTTCTACACGTATTGTCTCCACTTCTTCATCTCTTTATGCACCTTGATCCACGATCATCTGGTTTCCACATTTATCACTCCACAGAGTTGCTCATGCTTGGGCCTCCATGGTCATCTCTCAGTTCTCTACTTACTCAACCTCTCAACAGCTGTACATATAGTTGACCGTTCTCTCCTTCTTGAGGCCCTCCCTCCCTCCCTTCCTCTCCCTTCCTTCTTCTCTCTCCTCTCCCTTCCTTCCTTCTTATTTATTTTCTTTTGTGACAGAGCCTACCTCTATCACCTTGGCTAAAGTGCTATGATGTCATAACTCACAGCAACCTCAAACTCCTGGGCTCAAGTGATCCTCCTGCCTCAGCCTCCCTGAGTGCTAGGATTACGGGCACCCATCACTGTGTCTGGCCAGGTTCCTTTTCTTAGTCTCTTTTTGTGTGCTTCTCCTTCCCTACTTAATCACTATTCATTGGAATTCTTTGGAACTCAGCCCTGGGCCTTCTCTTCTCTCTCTACTCTCCTTCCCAAGGTGATCTCATCTAGTCCCCTGGCTTTAAATACCATCTATATTCAGAAAACTCCAAAATTTGCATTCTTCCCACACCGCTTCTGTGGGTTCCCAAATTCACATACTCTGACATCTCTACTTTTTGCCTCACAGGAATATCAAACTTAACATGTCCAAAATTGAACTCTCGATTCCCGTCCCCTCAAGCCAACGCCTCCTTCAGCCTTCCTTATCTCAGTACATGGCATCATCTCTTCAATTATTCAGGCCAGAATCCTAAGAGTCATTCTTGAGGCTCATCTCTCCCTTTCCTGCACCCCTGACATCCAATCCCTCAGTTGGGGGATTGTATACTATTGTGTAAGTATTGTCAGTTGTCACTTTGAAACCCATCCAGATGTGACCAACTCTCTCCATTTTCATGGCTAACACCCAGTTCAATCCCCCAACATGTCTCCTGTGGGTTGCTGCAGCAGCCCCCTTACTGGTCTCCCTAAATCCACTGCTGCCCCCTTCTCAGTCTGGTCTCTACAGCTGCTGCAAAAGTCCAGATCAGACCCCTCTGCTTAAAACCCTTCAGACATTTTCCAAGGCAAGTGAATAGTATCCAAACTCCTTTTGCACAACCCACAAGGCCCTGTGTGATCTTCTGCCCTCCTTGCCAACCCGGCCAATGCTACTCTTTTCTACCACAACTGGCCCCACTGGCCTCCTTTTAGTTTCTCAACATACCGAGGTCTTTGCCACCCTAAGGCCTTCCCACTTGGCATTCCTTTCTTTTCTGTAAACACTTTTCCCCATTTTTCACAAGGCTGATCTTTTATCCTTTAGGTTTCCACTTAAATACCACCTCTTCACAGAGGCCTTCCCTGGAAACTCTGTTCATTTCTTTCATGAGATTCATGATAATTTGTCATTACATATTCTTTTCTGTGATTACTTGGCTGTAAACACTATAAGAATGGGGAGTATGTCTCTTTTCTTCAACAATATATCTCTTAACGCTTAGATATACCTGGCACCTAGGAAGTGCTTAGTAAATATTTTCTAAACAAACTGATGGCATAGATAGGAGTGATTCTGAGGTGTAACAGATTAGAATCCTCTGGCCCTTCCATGCAATTCATTATCAAATACCTACTGCTTGTATCTGAGCCTCAGGCAGTTTTCTGCGTGGGAAGTCTGGTCCATGGGAGAAACCCCTCCACATCTCTGGCCAAAGGCAAAGGTAGGGAGAGAATGGAGTCACATGAAGAGTACAAGGAGGGCTACAGTCTAAGAAGAAATGGGGGACAGCATGAATCCAAGTCTTGTATGGGTTCAAGGACGGGAAATCCAACAGCTATTCCTTCTCAGGGGAGGAATGTTTTTTGAAGGGTAGAAACCTGTTCTTTCAGATTGGCAAGAGGCAGTGGGGTGGGCAGGACAACTTTGACTAGTCCTTCCATCTCCTGAAAGTCTCTGGATGGCTGATGTGGTGACTTTCCCAGGGCAGCCTTCCTCTTTCCCTTCAAGGTCTTCATGGCCCTGCCACTTCCTCTTTAGCTGAGCTGGAAAATCTTCTGGAAAAGCTGCTGGTCTCTGGATTCTTGTTCTGGTTGTCCAAACATTTGCTTTCTCTCAGTGGGCTGGAATGGAGATATCTCTCACCTGTTCTAGCAGGTAGGGAGACCAAGGTCATCTGTCCTTCCACAAATACTTGAAATCCCAGCTTCACCTAGCAAAAGACCAATCCCATCATGCTTCTACGAGGTGGCTACAGAAACCCCTGTCTACAAATGCCCCCTCCCCTTACCCCTCCTCCCCTCAGGGGCTACACATTCAAGAGATTCGGACATGTTGTCTAATAGGCCAAGACACGTTCCTAAACCCTCCCTGCTGGGGCTGCCAGCCCAGTGCCAGATGTGAGAGCTGTGCCAGATGTGAGGCTAATGCCATATGGATTGTGGGTCACAAGGTCTGAAGCTGCTGCCACTGAGCCGTGGCACAGTGGGGATATCCTTGTGTTTTAGCCCCCACTCACCTGTCACTGGCAGAAGCAGTGAGGGGGAACTGGAGCCATGAAATATTCATGGGCCATTGAAGGAGTTGTCATGTTACTCCAAAGAGCCCTGGGCACCCCCGCCCCCACCCTCCAGGCACCATACCAAGTGATTGTGAAGGAGGCAGAGACAGACAGAGATTGACTGAGCCAGAGGGGAGAGATGAGGAAGAAAGGGAGAGACAAGCAAGAGAGGAAGACAGCTGAGCAGGAAAGGGGCCAGACAGAGCCCAGAGGGAGAAGGGAGGGGAGGCCGCAGAAAGAAGACAGGAGAGGAGAAATGAGACAAGAGGAGGGCCTCACAGACAGCAAAGGAGAAACAAACAACAGGCTTGGGGAAGGCAGCCCCGCAGACAAGCTGTGCCACCAACTCTGATGCCTTAGCTTTTTAGAGGTCCTCTCCAGTTCCTTACTTGCTGCCTTTGCAACACTCTGGAGCGCCCCCCCCTCCAGGCTCTGCCCTCAGGGCTCCTACTGCAGCTGCAGGGCCATGTGGTCTTGAGAGCCCTCAGGTAGAAAATACAGAAGTAAGGTGATGAAGCTGCTGCGGGAAGGGACAGCTATTATGCAAATCAGAAACTGCATGAGGAAGAGATCCAGAATACCTTCCTGACTTGGGCCTATTTCCTAGCCACCAGAGACTATAGTTTTGATCCAGAGAAAGAGATCAAGAGGAGCCAATAGGATGGGGAGAGAATTCCAGAAGGTGGTGGGGAATGATTATGATGGGAAGAGTGGAGCTGACAGGGAAAGGAGCAGCAGGCCTGAATTCTTCCCCTCAGTGAACACATTTCTCTGAGGCCAGACGGGGCCACAGAGCTCAGGCACAGTATGCTAAGCCAGGAGAGGGTCCCTGGCCACCCAGATCTCTCTCCTCTTGGATCCCAGAGTTTAGTGTGCCAAGGGCTGAACCGTAAACAAAACTTGGGAGGGCAGACTGGGGGAGCAGGTGTGGGCAGGAGCTTCTGGGAACTTCCCAACAAGTAGCTGCCTCCAACAGCCAAAGACCCAGGGCTCTAGTAGCACCCTCTGCGGGCTGCTTGGCGGGCACTGGCTGCACAGGGCTCTGGGCAAAGCCTCCTGAATCCAAAAGGGGGCCCATTCGGTTGGCTGGCTGTGCTGTCTCCCTCCTTTCTGTGAGGCTGCCAGACCTGGGCCACCAGTCTTTGATGCCCCAACCCCTGACTTTTGGCTAAACTCCTGGAGAATCTTAGAGTCAGCAGGGACCTTGGAAGTCATTTACATTACCCTGTCCATCTTCTGCTGATTGCCAGAAACGGTGGAAGGAGGCTTTCTAGAGGAGGACTGCAGCTGGGTACTATGGGAAGGGCCAGATTTGGTGACGCAGAGAGGGAAGGCACCAAGAATAGGCCCTGAGACAGAAAGGAGCAGGGGTTGTGTGGCAGGGGACATGAACACAGCCTGGGCAGGGGAGGGGGTTGCTGGGGAGAGGTTAGCTGGGGAGCAAGAGGCCAAAGCTGACCCAGGGTAGATAGTGAGTAGGCCTTTCCCTTACTCCCTCTCTCATGTCTGACCCTGCAGGGACACTAGTGCCCCCTCTCCACCTCTACCCCTCTTTGGGGAGCTTGTGATGAGAGAGGCGGGCCAGGGTAGTCAGAGCCTGGCACAGTCACAGACAAAGACACGTGTACCTCGGTGCTTTACCTGTGCACATCTGCTACCTGTCCCCGAGATGAGGCAGGTGTTGCCTGAAGCCCGGGCCTTATGTCCAGCAGGCACAGGGCTGACCTCTTGTGAGGGAGCAGCCCTGGCTCCTTCTTGTGTACCATCTCTGAGCTGTCCAATCAGGAACACAGCCCAGGGGCAGAGCAGAAATTAGGTCAAGAAGCCACTAGTCAAAGGAAGGTATGTGAACACCGGCCTGATAAACTCACATCACCCCAGACAGAGGCCTCCAGAAATGCCAAACCACAGCCTCAGGACAATAAGGCACCTTTTATTCTACCTAATCCCATTTTCCTGCTGAGAGGGAGGAAGGAATTATAAGGCCTTTACTAAGCCAGGGTCAGAAAGGGGGGAGGGAGGTTGGTGAACCTTCCCCCTAAGAATAAAAGCCGAGGGCAAGAGTGTGTGCTGAGTTACTAGTTCCCAGGGCATGAGCTAGCACCAAAACACTCTGCCCCTCCTCCATGCTGTCAGTTGGGAAACCCCTGTCTGTTTCCTGGAGATGAGTGACAGTGAAATTACAAACCTCAAAGGGCCTGTGGGCTTGTCTTTGGGTGCAGCAAGGACAGGCGGGGAGTGGGGGTGGAGAGGTAAGAAGATTGCATCTTACTCTACAACCACGCTTGGGGGAAACAGAATCCCAGGGAATCCTAAGAACTCACAGACTCCCTACTCGGCAACACCAATTCAATGATGGTGGACCCCAGAGCCATTTCACTAACGTAGAAAAGCAGAATCAAAAAGGGCAAAGAAAAATGAATTTTTTTTCCTAACCCTTAGTTACCCAGTAACATTCTATTAAGCAGAAAAGCCCTTCCCCAAGCATTCAGGTTTTGGCATTACAGTGTAATTGGTTTTTTTTGTTTGTTTGTTTGTTTGTTTTAGTGATTAAAATCTATAGAGCTGGGGCTGTCTGTTGCAGAATAATGCAAGCTCTGCTCCTATCTCTCCCTTCTTATGAGAGGAATAATAGCACAGTTGCTTGTGAGAGTCAAGGGCTCCTTCCACCAGCTTTTTAGATAGCATTCATTGCTTTGTTCCTTCATTCAACCCCAAAGCTAACACTCGGAAGATCCCCCTCTCATGGAGGCAGGAAGGAGGCAGGAAGGGTGGACCACCAGCAGATTTGCTGAGATCCAGCCATAGTAATGGAGACCATAGTCAAGCTCACACACTCCATTATGCCCACAGTGAAGAGGGTCTATGTGAAGCCAGCTATGCGAATGAGTCAGGGCCAACGGTGGGGAATTACAAATAAGCCAACTGCAGGGCCAGATATGACACAGCAACAGCCCCAAGAGACCTGGCCACATATAGGTTTCAGTGTCAGGTCACAGAGGCCAAGCTTGGGGTGGGGATATTAATAGGCACAGAAATACTACTAATGCGGTTCCTGCTATTGAAGTCCTAGCCTAGAAACAAGTCCCCCTCTCTCCCCAGGAGGTAGGAAGATGGCTTTGCCCAGCATTGTAGGGAAGGCTCTAAAAACTTTTTAGAAAATAATTCCTAATAGAGGTACTCAGATAGAGCCATAATATCGGATTAACAGCTCCAAGCCAGCAGACCAGACACTTGTCTAATTAATAAAACTTATAAAGCAGAACAACTTATTGATGTTACAGGCACAGCACTTAGTACAACAAAACCCAAATCCATGCAGAACACTCTATCTTGTCTAAGAAGTCCTTTCTCTGCCAAATTGTGCAATCTTCTTCCTTACTGCAAACGGGGCTGGGGAATGGAGAGGACAGTGCAGAGCTCTGGGCAACTGGCTTGGGGGAAGGGACCTGAGGGAAAGCAAATCTCTGCCTCATGCACAAATCTGCCAAAGGGTAACTCCAATCTGGGCTTCGCAGTGAGAGATCTGAGGTGGAATCCCAACTCTGTGGCAGGTTACTTAACCTCTCCTGCCTCAGTTCCTTCATCTAGAAAATGGGGCTCATGATAGCACCTACCTCAAAATACCTACAAGGTTAAATATATATCAAGTGTTGGTGCAAAGTAAGTGCTCAATCAGCAATGGCTATTAGCAATTATTACTATCATTATTATTAGGCACCTGCTAGTAGGATCTGCTGTCCGGTTATAGTCCACTCAGTTTGCCTTTCTCCACAGGCTGTAATGGAGGTGATCTGAAAATTGATTCAAACCTCTTCAGACTTGGGCCCTGACTTCAGATCTACAGAATAAATAAGCTTTGCTGTAGGGGAATCAAATTCTATTTTATTACTTCATTAAAGCCAACCTCTCATCATATTTCTGGTTGTTAACAGTGGGGGACTGAAGCGAGACTGGGTTGAAATCCCAGCTCTGCCTCTCACTAGCTAGGAGACCTTGGGCTTTGTAGACCTCTCTGCCTCAGTTTCCTCATCTGTAAAATGGGGATGTTATTACTGTCTACCTCATAGGGTTGTTGGGAAGATTAAAAAAGATGATGCGTGTAAACCATTAAGAGATAAGCCCTGCACACAAAGTGCTGAGCAAATGCCAACTATTTTTCTTATTATGCATGAATTCTTACTACTAGGTAAAGAGCTTAGCACAATGTTGGGCACATAGTAATAGTAACTACTAGCACCGTGAGAACTCCTGATAAGGTGAGATGAGTGACTGCAGGTGGCAGAACACAAGGGAGGTCTGGCTGTTCTCTGAACAGGAACTAGGTGACTTAGGATAAGGGAGACTTGTCTTTGCAATCGCAGGCCCCCTCTATCCCGTGAATTTTACACAGCCCAAGAAAAGCAAGTGACAGGTGTGCTCCTGCATATCCCCCCACTTGCTAACGTTTGTGCAATTAATGCCCCCCCCTCCCCACTCCTGAGTGTTCTCGGATTAACAGCTCCCATCTCAGTTACACAGAGCCTCTGAGGCCTCACTTCCCACCCCACACTCCCCGCCCCACCCCCCTGCAGGCCAGTCCGGTTTCGGCCCTAAGGAAGCAGAGGCGCTGGGGGGTTGGGGAGGCAGCTAGAAGCCCCTAGCCCTTCCAGTGGGCATCTCCCCGCCCCGGGCAGAATGGCAGAGAAGGAGTGATCCAACCACCCCTGCCCACCCCGTCGCTTCCCTCCCAGGTTCTGGCTCTCTTCGCTCCTTCTCTCCGAGACACCCTCCCCCCACCAGCAGAAAACTTCCTTGCGCGGCCACTTTTCCACCGGCCTCAAAACCTCATCCCCGTGCATATTGCCTTCCAATGTCCTTTTTGGTGGCGCCACAAAGGGGCCCGCAGGCTGCTGGCGACTCAAACGAAACCTTGGGGGCTCCGGGTGGGGGATGGAGAGGGATGCGGTCGCTGATCGGGTGCGCACCCAGGAGAGGGACCCATGCCGGCGCAGCCCCCAAATCACTTTAAGGGGCCGATAAGGACCCTAGCACTCAGCTGTTGACCCCCCCAAAACTTAAAGATCCTGCCTCAAGGGCCAAGCGCCCAGCTTTTGGCCCTTGCTCAGGTGCCCCCCAACCTGGCTGCTCAGAGTGCGGTACTTACTGTTGGGCCCTCTCAGGGCCGGGGCTGGGCGGCTGCCCGGCCCCGGGAACCCTGCCGCTGTCTACCTCTCGCGCTGCCCGTGGCTGTGCCCAGCGCCGACGGTAACAGCAGCGGCGTCTGTAGGAAGAGAAAGATCACGCTTGCCTTAGAAACCCAGCCCCTGCTGTGACCAGAATCTTAAAGAAGGAGGCGACTGGCTCGGCCCCAGAGCCGTGGCTGAGGTGGCGAACTAGGGAAGGAGCTTGTAAACACAGCGTCTGCTGCCTCGCACCGCTTGCAAACCAGCGGAGGGAGCAGTCGGTGCCGCCCCGCCAGAGGACACCTTCCCTCCCCGCCAGGGATGGGCCCCCGCTGCGGAGCTGGGGAGGAGGAGGCTCGGAGGACACAGATGTGCGGATAATCCAGCTGCTGCTTGCTGAGCACTTACTAAGCACCAGGCACTGTGCTTTACATCCATTTTCTTGTTCCAGCATCCCCTCCTTTGTACAAAAAATTAAACAGGCTCAGAGGAGGAAAGCAAATAGCCCTCAATACACGAACTACTAATAAATGATGGGGCCAAGATTTGGCCAAGATTTCAAACCTGAGGGATGTTGAATTTGGGGTTGCCTGCCTCAAAAGCTACCTTGCCCTGCTACTGCAAAGCAGTATTGGAATACCTGTGTCTCCTCCTCTGGTTTCCCCATTTTTTCTGATGGGCACTAGGGACAAATGGCAACCTTAGGTTGGTTTGCCTGGGGAAGTGGGGACCTGGGAGGCAGGATCTTGACTGCAGTGCCTAGAGCCAGGGAGTGGACATCCCTCTTTATGACAGTTTCTTCCTCTTGCATTTATTATGCACCTATTAGGTGCCAGGCCCCAAGAGAGGTGGAAAAAATCTTAGCCCAAGTGTCCATCCTGGGATACAGGTACTGAGCCTGTGAGATCTGATTGATGCCAGAAGTGTCAAGGGGGTGGTGGTGCAGAGGTCCTAAAGGAGCAAGCAACCAGTGTTCTCAGACACCCCTCCTCTGGGAGCCACAGGTAGGCGACATGGGGAGTGAAGGGGCTTGCAGAAACAAGGTGAACACTCTTCCCCATGGAGCTGATTCTGACTCCTTCCTGTTACTGAAGTAAGGACCCACACCAACCATTCCTCTTTAAAGAACAAGCAGAAGACAGCCTTTTGGGGAGACTGAGTTTCATGATTTCCCTGTGGGAGCTGCCCTAAGCTTCATCCCTTGACAATGGCATTCTGAGGTGGGAAAGATCTCTTTCTTCTTCCTTCCTGGGCAAAATGATGAAATAATACGGCATTCCTATCCTTCTATTCTGATCATTTTTAAAAGAATGGGTTAGAACTTGTATTTCTTCCTGTCTTACCATTACTTACCCATTCAGCAAATACTTATTGGCATCTCCTGTGGGCCTGGCTAGGGGCAGGGACCTCCACAGTTCTGTGGGAAGAGTTCACATGGGAGGTGGAAAGATCACAAAGCCTGGATTTAGGAAACACATTTGAAGTCTTAGTTCCTTGACTAAAAAGCCCATGTGATCCTGGATGAGTCATGTTTCCTTTTGGGACCTCAGTTTTCTTGTTGGTTGAACAGGGCTAATAACACCTCATCCTACTTCACAGGGGTGTTTGTGAAGCTCTATGGAGATGATGGATGTGAAGGAGCTTTGAAAAGTATAAGGCCACTAGACAAACGTCAGGGATTAGTCTGTCTCCAAGGTGGGAGGGGGCTGCTGGGAAGCATTATAAAGCTTAAAAGAAATCCTGGCTGACTGTCCCAAATTGATTGTACGAAATTCCATCTTCCTCAAATCACTGAGCCTGCACCTGGGTGGGAGTCTCTGCTCTGTGAAATATCATTCTCCTTCAGCAGTGCTCATGACACATGAGTTAGTGCTGACCTGTCCTTAAGCCGGGGATATTGTTTTGGGGACCTGAATAGAACCATCTAGACAATCTTGGCTCTGGGTCTCTAATTCCTGGCAATAGTAGCCTCCTCCTCCTACCTGAGTCCACCCAATCCATAGAACTGTAGGTGTCTGGGTAGAAACCTCATGAGGCTTCCAGAAACACCCCCTTTAGGAAGCACAGGGCTCTTACCACATGGCAGAGCTGGCCATGAGGATGGATGCTTTATTTTTCTTGGAAACTGCGGGTTCTGTATTCTGCCCAGATAGCTGAGATCTATGACAGAACTAGCAGAGACTTTGAGAGGATCTTTAGCTTACTCAGCTCAAGCCTAAAAGTGACCCCAAATATATCCTCAATCTAAACTACAATACTGTCTCTACTATGTAAAAATAGCTTCAAGACAAGTTCCGAAATTTCCAGAGGCACTCTCCCGTACCCTCTTCTACCCCAGGTAAACACACACTCTAACGAAACACAGGGTCTTGTCAGGCAAAAAAGTTTCCAGATAAATCCGCTAGTCTTCTCCCTTCCCTTTCTGCCCCCTTCCCAGATTGTTACCCTAATGCCCCTTGGATATAAAAATGCTAGAACTGGTGGCAAAACAGGGATGGCTCAGGAATCTGGGAACCACAAGCAATCCCAGAGTTGCACTGCACAGCTCTGGAGCAGAACTAGAATGGGAGTCAGAGGGAGTAGCAGAAAGTACCCAGCCTAGAGCCACGGCATCTGCAGCCAGCAGGTCCCTGGGGGAGGTGCAGAACAGACAGACTCCACATCCAGTCTCCCCTGGCAGTCTCAGAGCCCATCTCTCTTGCTGCTGAGGCTCTTCTCAATGTCTTCATAGATTCCCTTGTCATATCCATCTCACCCAGGCTGCTTCTCTTAATAAAGTGCCCCCACGGCCACTCCAGGCAGGCTGATGTTATCCTTCACTCTCCCGCCCTTCTCCCCAGCGTGGGCCACACAGCAGTGATTCAGGCCTCCCCGGTCACAGTACAGTCTCCTGGGGAAATGCTTCCTGAGCACTGGAGCTGGGGCTTGACAGCAGCTTTGGTGTGGGTGTATCAAATACTCCCCCCCTTTTTTCTGCCCTATCGGGGTGGCCTGAGCCCTGGATTTCCCTGAGTTCTGATGCCTACCCTGTCCTATGTCTTCTGCCTTGGACCAGTTGCCACTGCCGTCTCCTAGCTGTATAGCCTGGGTCTAATTTGCAAAGCCTTTCTCTCAGCAATTCTCAGTGATTGTCAATATATTCCCCTGAAAGACCAGAAAGCTTCAAGATCCAAAGGAATGAATCACCGATGATGAAATTTCAGGCACAATGACAGGCAATTGAGGAGACATATTTGATCGCATGATGTTTACCTATGTGTAAGGCTGGCCCTGAGGATATTCTGGTATTTTCCCTTAAAAATAATGAAGACTTGGGATAATAGCAAGGAGGGCAATAGAAAATACACCAGGCTTGGAGCAGGGACATCTCTCTGTTCATCCCAGCTCTGGCGCTAAGATATATGGTCCCATACTTTCCATTTCTAGGCCTTAGTTTCCCCATATGTCAAGAGAGCAGTGACTTAGCCAATATTCAGGGTTTTAATAAGCTCAAATCCCAAGCTCTTTGGCACTAAAATAGACTGATGTTCCTCTAAGAGTGGGGCCATGATTCCAAGACACTGCACCTGGTGATGCTATTCGACAGTGCAGCCAGTGTCTGACCCACCCTTTGCTATGAAAGCAAAGGGAGAATTTGTTCATTGCCCCCCACCCTGTCTTGCACCCCTCAGGTCCCCAGCAGTAGCCATCTGCCTGTGAATACTTCATGCCCTCCTCCAGGACTGACTCCATCTGCTCCAGGAGCAGGACTGACATTCCCCCCACTGAACATCTGTACCACCATCCCACTTGTTCAAGACATATTCCTTACTTAGAGACGGGTAAACAGCTGCTGCCCCCACCTCCTCTGAGTGCCCCCAAACTGCGCTGGCACTCCCCTGTTTCCAATCCAACAGCTAAAGTGTTAACACCTGGCCCTGTTCTAGGGGCTGTTCATTATGACTGATCAGGGCCCCTACCATACAAGCAACATCAGATTTTTAATAACACCCTGCTCCGTTCTAGTCCACTGCCCCTCCCTCTTCCCAGACCACTTCTCAATGAAAGATCTTTCCATTGAGGTGCGCATGACTCCCTGCCTCTGAGTCAGGTGGGTCCTGGTTGTTTCGTGGAATGAAGAGAAAGAAGGCAGCAGGAGTGGCAGCTGGGGAGGGGGCTGGTTCAGTGGTTAGTAGCAGCTGCCCTGGGGACCCTCAGCCCTGTGGTCTGGATGTGGTTGCTGGAGGATGAAGCCAAATGTGTTGCAGTTGGAGGAACATTCTTTCCTGCCATCACCCTCCCCCCTCACACACACACTGGTCCCCTTCCCTGAGGGCTGTGGCATGCTCCCCAGGCCCACCTAGGGCACTTCACTATTTATTTTCCTTCTTCATGGCTGAGCCCTTCCCTTCTGCTCTGAGCCAGAGTGAGCCTCCCTAGCATTGGAAACCCCCCTCGCTCAGGCCCTCTTTCCTCCCTCTGCTATTCCACTTCCTTCTCCCTGCCAAGGCTTATAGCTGCTCCAGTGGGTGCTTTGCCCCTGCGGTGTGGTGCGAATGTTCTGTTCTCACTGGGCCAGTATTAATTTGCTCTCATTTGTGAGCTGCTTTGTTAACAAGCGCGTGTGGCCTTTTCTCAATGTGTAATGCCGCTCCCTGCTGTCTCTGCTACCTTCCCACCCACACCCTCCTTAACCTTGTAATAACGGGCCTCCCCTGTGGAGAGGGGGCTGGGCTTGCTCCAAGCACTTTCTTGTGCATGACATAGTAGTTCACAACATCCTCAGAGCCACCGGAGGAGACTAAGCAGGAGTGATTACTGATCCCTGTGGTGTGGGTGAGGCAAGGTGAGAGGGCCTCACCACGCATAGCTACTGCGTGGTGGCCGAACAGCCCAGAAGCACAGCTCTTTCCCTTAGTAGCCACATGGTGTCATTCAGCATCTGCACTACCCTTTGAGGTCCTGAACCAGTCCCCAGAAAAGTGGACGTATGCGCACATACAATTTTGCTTATGACTGTGCGAGGGATCAGAGAAGTTCCGAGGGTCAGGCCCCTGCACCGGTATTTTTTAATAAGCTGCCCAGGTGATTCTGATGTGCAGTCAGGGATGAGCACCACTGCCTGTAAGAAGATAGAAAAATAAGAGACAAGAGAACTGTCTTTAGCAGCCAAGAGCTTTCTTAAAACCCTTGCGCATTCCCAGTAAGAAGTAGAGTAGATGTGAACTAAGGAGTAGCTTCCCTGCCTCAGTTTCCTTCATTCTGTCTGGAGCATATTATTCTACAGGCCTTCTTGGTCCCTCCCCAGCCCTGGATTGGCTCTGTAAATCAGTCAGCACTGCACCTGCTGTGGGAAGGGATATAAAGAAAGAAATGCACCTCCCTCTCCCATATACACATGCTTGTCAATTACTGTGTATGTGTATCTTTAGTATTTTCTGCCTGCAAGAGTGAAGCTAAATTACCCTGACTAAGGAGGGCATGGGGTCTATCTGGAGGTGAAGGGTAGAGACTTTCCTGTCAATCAACTAGAAAGAGATGTTCCTCAGGTAAGAACTGAAACTCCTAGGAATAATAATCATTCTAATAGCTATCATGTATTAATCACTTACTATGTGACAAGCATTTCAGTTACATTACTTCATTTAATCCTCATAATTACCCTCTGAAGCAGGTATTGCAATTATCTCTGTTTTACATAGTAAGAAACTGAGGGTTAAGAGGTTATGTTACTGGCTCAAAGGTCACCCAGCTAGGAAACAAGGGTGTTTTGTTTGGCCTGCACAGTGTTTTCAAAGCATTTTTAATTCATCGTTAACCCTTTAAATCCTCAGATTTCATATAAGAATCCAGATTTCTGTCTTGTCTTGAAAATCCTACCTGGCAACCTGGGTCCCACCCAACAATAATCAGATGGAGCTAAATAGAACAACTCCTTTTAGATGAGGGATGAGCCCTCCAGGTTATTTCTTCAGTGCCCTCATCATGGGGCCAAGTGTCAGCTGGTATTTAATATTGCACTTCAGTGTTATATTGCTGTTTTATTAAAAGAATGATAAAGCGGGCACTGGAACACGGGGTGTACATCTGATCTTCCTCTAGTGAGGACATTGACTCATTTGGGTCTAGCCTCATAGGCGTCTGGGTTTATGATTCCTCCCCTGCATTGCCTTTTTAACATGGTGAGAGGGAAAGCTGGGTACCTTGATTTTAGCTTGGCCTTCTCAGAGTCTCAGTGTTTGGGAGGACACTTATGGGTGGCTGGGATTAGAGATGGCCTCTGGCCCACGGAGGCAGGACAGGAGTTGGAAAGGACAAATGGGCCCCAAGTGGAAGATGGCTGAGTTATGCATTCTAACACAAATTGTCTAGCCTCGCTTCCTGGTCTTCATCTGTAAAGTAAGCATGCTGAACATGTCTACTTCATGGGGTTATTATGAGGATTAAATGAGTGTATACATATGCGTACACTCATTTAATCCTCATTTTATATATTTATTTATTTATTTATTTATTTATTTATAATAGTGCCTGGCTCAGAGGACATGAACCTATAGTGTGGATATAAATACATATTATAGTGCCTATAGTATATATATATTTAGAATAGTGCCTGGCTCAGAGGAAGTACTCAACAGATGTTTAGCTATTTTTATTATTATTACTCTAGATGTTCATTTCTCTTTTGTCATTCCCTTGTCCTTTAAATATGGTTTGGGCTCGGTACCAGTAGCACAGTGGTTACGGCGCCAGCCACATACACTGAGGGTGGTGGGTTCAAACCCAGCCCGGGCCAGCTAAGCAACACAATGACAATTGCAACAGAATCACTTAAACCCAAGAGTTTGAGGTTGCTGTGAGCTTCATCACCACAGTACTCTACCGAAGGCGACATAGTGAGACTCTGATTCAAAAAACAAATAAATAAAATATGGCTTCTTGAAGTTTCAGTTTAATCTAAACAATGTTGTGAAGTAGTAAAAGATTGCTTTGATGAGTCCATGTTTTAGGAAAAGGGGGGTTTTACAGATGCTTGTTTTTGCTGAAACAATCTCCTTTAGGGACAATCGTGGAGGTTCTGGATGACATTTTATTAAAATGCCATTTCCTACTATAAGGAGAAGGCAGTCTTGTTTTTCTCATGGAGACCATACCAGGCTTCCATCCTTCCATACTTTTACACTTGCTGATTCGTTACGCAGTATGCCCTCTACCAACTTGTCTACCCGGCAACCTCCTACTCATCTTTCTGGACTCCGCTCAAGAATCACTTTGTCTGAGAAACCCTCTCTTAATCTCATCTGCCTCCCTAGGCAGAGTTAATTTAAAAGGCTACCCACCATTGGAATGTCAGTTTGTTGAGGGCAGGGCAGGACATATGTTTTGTTCACTGTCTGCCCAGAGCCTAGCATAAGAATAGGTTCTCAGTAAATGCTCTTTGAGTGAACTGAGAGAAGGGGGTTGTGGGGAAGACAAGGGTTCAAGATGACACCATTGCAGCCACATTTTCTGGGGCTCTCTGGCTTCTAGCAGACCTCCTAACTTTGCTTTTGCCTTTTGTTTGAATAACCCAAGTTCTTCAAACATCTGTGCCCCTCCCGAACCTATTCTAAGCCTTTCCTGTAGGGTAGGTAGATGTGACTATTTTCAGAGCCTTTCCTGACTTTCAGCATGCCTTTACTCCTTTGCAAAGCTTCTCATTGTAATGGTTCCATGTGCTTCCCCAAACCAGGCTATGTAGGGTGCCCCAAAGCATTGAGAATTTCCTGGGGATGCCTCTTGAGCATCAAAACTTAGATGTTTTACAACCCCATTCCCTTCGGGCGCTGCTCTTCCACTAGGTCTTCCTTCCCAGACAACTTATGTGAATCTCCATTGCCTCCATCCAGAGGGGATTTCCAACACTGAGATGCTAGCAGGCAAGCTATTTCTGGGTGTGTGGGATTTCAATGTCCCTTCAGCCACAGCTCACAGTCCGCCCCCTAAATCAGGAGGGGATTTTCCTCCATTTGTAAATGTGAGTCCTCCGTGGAAGAGCAGGCTAACACAGGTGGGTGAGATTTGTATCACAACCCCACCACCTCCATTAACAGTAACATAGGGTGGTCATGGAAGCCCTTCAGCCTTGCTTAGCATAGTGGTCTTTCTCCTCCCACCCCGAGACAGTGTGATCTTGGTCACCATCTCTTATCTCATGGAAACTTTCCTATTCTGTTTCATTTAGACGATCTGAATCTCTGAGTCTTTGGCAGAATCAGCCTGCCTGTGCAAAAAGAACTTGAGAGCCATTACCAGGAAAGTGCATCTCTTCGAAAAGCCAGATGATTCTAAGGTATTAACGGACACCTTTGCAATCCTGTCTCAGGAGGAGGTAATGTCTCATAAACTGGCTGGCACTGGGCCGAGAAGTGCTCTGAATAGCAGCCCTCCAACTCTGAGAACACATGCCCTAAAACACAAGGTGAGCCAGAAGAGACAGGTGAGATCCAGGGAGCAGTGGGAAAATCCAGGATGCGAGTTCCCTTAGAGTGCCAATTCCAGGACCATATGCGCGTGCCTGAGCGCGTGCGCAAGCGTGCACACACACACACACACATATTCAGAAACACAGGCAGGGCCACACATTGGTACAAAAACACCACCTACACTCTTGCTATAAGACCCACATGTGATTTGCCAACAAATTGCAAATTAACCTCCTAGTGAACAGATTAATGGTATTCATGGTAATTTACACTCCAAGTTTCATAGCAACAGACTTTGAGCATTCTAGTTGCGTAAGAATTCAAGGATTTTTAAGTTCCTGGAGACATTGTAGTAATTAACCTGATAAGCCTATGCAAATTAGTCCCAATTTGACACTGTCATTTTTGAATCCAACATCCAGGGTATTTGCCCAGAAGGTTGTCTGATGCTGCTCAAGATCGTTGGCTTGAGGTGCTAAGCTGACAGATGCCAGTCTGCATTTGTCTGTGCAAATGAGGCCCCTGAGCAGAACTCATCAGGCCCCAGAAGGTACTGGGCAGTTACAAATAGTCTGCTGCATGGTGATCAGAGTGGAGTCAAGGCCACCAGGAGCCGTGGGGAGGGGGCCTCGGCCAATCTTCACAGGACTGACAGCTATTTCTTTAAGGTCTGTGGTTTGAGGGTAAAAACTCCCCACCTGCACAAGAGTTTGGGCTTTTCTACCTGAAGGTCAAGAAGCAGCAGCCTCTTTGTGGCATATTGCCAAGTGCCGTTAGAGTTTTTTTTTTTTTTTTCCAGAAAGATTAACTTCCTAAAATAAAACCAAATGCTGGGGTTTCCAGTTTCTTTCCTGGGAAGGTGAAGCTTAATTGGCTCCATTGCCCATTTTGAGCAAAAATCACAGAACGTACTGAACTCCCTCATCAAATCAATCAGCCCATGGGCACAGCTTGTGTGCTCTCTCTGCGGGTGGACTGGTTCCTGTGTAATAATGTGTAGCCTCAGGGGGTGGCCACTTCTCCTCCCACCCCCACACTGAGCTCCATCCTTGACCTCCTTCCTATTTGATCTCTTAAACCACCAGGGCTCACTGAAATCCCTGGTAAATCCACCTTGTGCTTCCTGCTCTGTAGGGCACAACAACAAAGTACCAGAGAGGAAAGCATCCTTGCTCACTGGCTACCCGCTGCTGCTGCCTGGCTCTGCTCTCCCAGGGCCTTAGCTGTAGCCCCATGGAACGGATTTCTTGAGTCTCCATTTGGGGGGTAGGGTAGAGCTGGAGAGCTGCAGAGCTCCCCATGAAGGGACATACAGCAGAACAACTATTTAGGTCACCCAGACCCAAGCCTTCCATTAATGGGCTACCACCTGGAACTCAGAATTCTTTCTGTAATGCACAGGCAATCAGGATGATCAGAGCAGCTTCAACTCACTTGAAGAGCTAACATTCCAAGGTGATAAAACACTTAAAACTTAGACCAAGGCCATTAGGTAATAACTATCTTTATCTTTCTTCCTGAGCAACCTGTATCTAAATTACGATTTCAAAAGTGTTAGAAGGCCTCCCATGCAGATGCTGGCTCCCTCTCTGAATGCATACATCTGGCCGCCATTCCAAGATGATGCCTATGGCCACTTTCACTCTTGTCTGCCTTCCCAGTCTCACAATGCCCATGCCCTCATCTACCCAGGCTCCAACCTATCTTCTTTGATTGCCAACAACACTTACCAGCTGCTGCACCCACTCCCACAACTACAGACCCAGGACCCCAGGGGCTTCAGAATATAGTGCTGCAAAAGGGATGCAAATCCATACACCTGGAAGCATTGCCTGTGGACTCAAACCCATGGTGGTTGTGGTGATGATTGATGATAATGATGATAAGAACAGCTCCCATTTGGAGAGCTTTTACTACAATGCCAGCCACTTTATGTGAGCTCTACATGCAGTATCTCACTGAATCTTCACAACAACTCTGTGATCTTGTACTATCCTTAACCTCCTTTCGCAGACCTGGACACTGAGGCAAAGGTTTAAGCAACTTGCTCAAGATCATAAAGGTAATGCCAGAAATCAACTCCTAGCTGACAGATGCCAGAGACCAGGCATTTAAGCACCATCCTAAAACATCTCATTCATGTTTATATGACTATTTTCCAAACTTACACAGATGTCACAATGTTTAACAGAATACACTTCATTTAAAAAGATCACTACATGCACATTAATTTGCGGTCATTATGTGTTTCTCAATCAATGGATACTATAGGTAAAGTTGCGGTCTAAAAATATGGGACCCAGAATACAGGTCCTTGCCTTTGGCCAGATTTGGAACCTTTGAATAAAGTACTCCAACTCCGTGTCTTCTTACCCAAAGAGTCACACATTCTCTTATCTGTTCACATTCTATTTCATCTCAAAAGACCTGTGTGTCTCTGTAGATATGGCAGGGGTGGGAAGCCATGTCTACAGCTATCTACATATTCAGTCATTCATTATACAAATATTTACTGAGATCCCACTATGTTCCAGACACTGTTTTAGACACCAGGGATATTCAGCAAACCAAACAGATAAAAATCCCTTGCATTCTAGTGAGAAGACACAGGCAATGAACAAGTAAGTAGGAAAAATTATATGATAGTTTAGTTTTGGAGAAAAACAAAGCAAGGAAAGGGGATATAGGTTTGGGGATGAGTGTCTGCCATTTTACATAGGGTGGTCAGGGAAGGCCCCACTAAGAAAGTGACAACTGAGCTGAAGGCAGAAAGGAGCAAGCTACGTTGCTATCTGGGGGAAGAGCCTGTCGGCACATGCAAAGACTATGAAGAAGGTTTGTGTAGCTGGAAGAGTTTGTGACAATGTTAATTGTATGTGTACAGATTCAAGAGTGGGCTATCCAGGCCACCTTAACTTCATTTGCTTGCAAGACTAGTACTAGATAAAATTAGGAGGCAAATGCATGTGTCTGCCAACCCTTAACTCCCTAGTCCTTTCTTTTGCCTCTTCAAGAGACCATTTGGTCCCTTAGAATTCTGGGCCTCTGCAGTTCTGTCTGCCATCAAAGCCAGTCCCCCAGCTGAGGATAGAGAGCACTTAGGATTTCTACAGACCTGGGCTTGCCTCCAGGATCTACCTCTTATTAGCTGTGTAGTTACCTATTTCTCTGAGCTTCAATTTCCTTCTCTGTAAAATGAGGGTGACAAGAAGGTATTGTGAGGATTAAATGAAATAACGCATGTGAAGTGCTAAGCCCAGTGCCTGGCACATAGTAAGTGCTGAAGAAATGGTAGCTGCTATTATTCATTTGCACCCAGGCATGAGTTATGGAGAATAACCTGTGTTTCTTCAGTCCCCGGAAAGGCCTGTGGATTTCCTACAAGGAAATTATTGAATCCACCAATTATGGATTTTCAGTAGAGAGAAAAAAAGCAAGTAGAATTGCTACGGTGGGAAATATCCTAAACATTTAACATTACAAATGGATATTGGTACGGAGGAAGATTAGAAACCATTGGCATCAATGGTTACCTTTCCCAAATGGGTTTGCATTTAACTTCAAACCAATGAGGCTCTAGACTGTAGTATTTCTAGCATCACCGAGCAGGTGGGAAATTCCAATGGAGCCTTGGGTCTCCGGCTCCAGTGTGAGGAAGAGTTTCCATAGACACCTCCTCCTTTATTTTGTTGCTCCTGCTAAGAGAATGGGAAAGTCCAGAATCACTGTTCCAAATGCACAGCAGGCCACCTCCGGGGCTGGCAGGTCCTTTAGCCCTAGAAGCCTAATGGTGTAGTCTTCCTCACTTTCACGTATCTCCAGGTACCATTCTGCTGGCTCATCTGACCTCCTCTTCCTGCACTCTGCACAGACAATCCTGGCCAGCCATACAAAGTGGCCACTGAGAAGGTGCTTGGTGACAACTGCTAAGAAACCTTGCTGAGAGCTTTGTCCATGTCCTAACCGGAGCCTGGGCATAGTGGCACCTTACCGTACAGGATGGATACATCCTGGATAGGTTTCTTACAAATCGAAATTTCACATATCAAATCCTGTTTCCTATTTAACTTTTAATATCAAATTAAGAGATGTGTTTCTCTGAGGGAAAAAAAATAGGGCCCCAAGACTTAATAAAAATCATGTTTATGAATGCAATGCAGCAACACACTTGAAAATCACGAATACGGATGGGAAAAAAATCAGAGTTTTCTTATAAAATATTAACAATGCCCCCAAATGAGTCACAAGATCTGAATATAAAATAGCCAGTATTATTTTGATGTTTGGCACATTTGCTTAAAGGCTTCAAAGAAAAACAATTATAAAACTGAACAGAACACACCGGACTAAAAAGTTGTCTAGTTTCTATAAAATTGCCTTTAGAATGTTCTACAGCAGGGGACCGTGCAACATTCTTTGGATGTTCAGATCCTGAGCTCTGGTACTCTGGAGAAGCTGCTGGGTTTAAAAAACAAACAGGTTAATCTGGAACAGAGAACAGACCAAGAAGCACAGCTATGGTGCTGCTTAAAAATGCCTCAGGAAATAAGTTAATTGGGAGCAAGGGGATATAGGAAGACTTTCTGGTAACACAAAATTCAGAAAATTTGGAAACTTCTGTAAAACGAGTCTTTGGGTAACACATTATGAATTAATCCCCCAATTTCTAAATGTTGCTTTGACTGACGTCTTTTTGTAAGCTCTCCAGTTAATAACATAGCAATGAAGGGCTTTCTAGCCTTGGTATTTCCCCAAAGCATGTTCCAGGGAACACTAGTCCCATAAGAGGCTTTGTAAAAGGGATGGATCCATAGGCAAAAAAGTTTGAGAAATGCTATGTACTCTAAGTCAGTGCTTCTCAAAATTTAATGTGTATCTAAATCACCTGGAGATCCTGTTACAATGCGAGTTTTGACTCAGAAAGTCTGGGGTAGAGGCTTGAGATCCTGAATTTCTAACAAGTTCCCAGGTGATGCATTTGTTGGCAGACCCCAGATAACAAGGCTCTAAGTGTCCTCTTGGAAGTGTATAATTCTCATTAGTATATTAAAGGCTCTGCAAAATCCTGTAGTAAAGTTTAGCTTACTAATCCAGCATTTGTCAAACTCATTGGTACCCAAAAACCTTTTTCTCCCCAGAGTACCTATTAATCCCTCACACTCAGGGTACCATGGAAGCCCATTTGGAAAATGCTACTCAAGCAAATACTGCTCCACCCAGAGTGACTTCACATCATCTGCAAAATGTACATTTTGGGCCATGGCCATAAACCTCATCTACAGCTAGTTAATATCTCTGCAGAGACACAGGTATGCCAGGGCTGTGAATTGCCATTGGTTTTCTAAGAGTCCAAACTCAGTGACAGCAAAATATCATAAAACTCTATTTACCACCCTTCCAATACTCACTATTTTCCCGAGTGCCTTACAACCTTAATGTGGCTTGAACAAAAATGAAAGCAGGAAAAAGAGAAGGGATTTGGAGCAGAGAAGAGCCTGACATTTTTGAAAGAGGAATGAAATGAGACAACGAGCAAATGATGCTGAAACTAGACAAGGGCAAGGAGAAGAAGCAGGCATCAGCAAGAGATGCTGGTAGACAGGGTATCCTAGGGATGCAATGAAGAAAGAATAATTACTCTGTAAAGTAATATGATAGTTTAGGGGATAAATGCAATTCTATCAAATGCAGAGGAAGAAAATGCAAAGAGAAGAGTTGTGTTGTTTACCTGGCCTCCACCTATATAGGTCTCGGCTACTATATTTATTCTGCTGTACGAATTGTTTGGTTGGGAGGCCCTCTCTGGGCAAATTTCTTGTTCTCATGGCCTTGGCCGCCAGATGGATAGGGTCTGGGTTGTCAGTTCATCAAGAAGACATCTGTTCATGCCCATGGTGCTCTGCCACTCCAGGCCCTCTCCCAGTTAGCAGATGGGTCTGAGAGAGCTCTACAATTATCAGAAGCCAGTGGCAGACAGTGCTCCCAAAAGGGTAAAAATGGAGAGACAGAAACCTCTTTGTAGGCAGAACCCCTAACATAAAAGACAGGACAGCATCGGAAGTAAGGTTCTGGGATCAGACAAAGGTCACATCCCAGTTCTGCTCTCACTAGCTGGGAGTTCATGGGGGTGAATTAGCCAGTTTAAACTTTAGTTTTCTCTTCTCTAAAATATGGCTAAGGATAGTATCTGTCTCATAGCAATACGGTAAGGAACGATTGGAGTAATCCTTGTAAGAAAGGTTTAGGACAGTGCCTGACACTTAGTAAGAGCTCAATGACTATTAACTGTTACTTTATCATTGTTAAAAGCACTTCGATGCACTTCTTAATACAAATGATAGCTGATAAAATGACATAATGACAATGATCACGATGACAGTGATGATGTTATTGATGATGAGGGAGCTTGCATTCCCTCAGCCCTGCTTTGGAGATTGGCTTCAGGTGATATGCTTTGAAAGGCTCTGAGGTCATAGAGTCCTGGGTTTGAATTCTAACTCTGCTACTTAATAGTGGGTGGTCAGTTTCCCCAGTTGTAAAATACAGCTAATAATCTATCAACCTTACCATTATGAGGATGAAATGAGATGATGCCCGTGAAGTAGCAAGCCCAGGGTCAGGTGCATTGTAAGAACCAATAGCTGTCAACTGGCTAGCTAGTGATGCAGCATCCCAGAACGTGAATGAGTCTGGGGAAGGAAAGTTTCAAGGGTAGAGGTGCCCTCACAGTCCAGTTAGAGAACTAGAAAGAGGCCCAGGAAAGGCTGACATACATACCACGTGCCTTTCTGCATGTTCACATTTCACACACATGGAAATAACACGCTCAGGCCCACATACAGAAACTTGCCTGTTTGCTGAGGAGTATTTTCAATGCCCAGAAATTCTTGACTTAAGGCTTAAAGTGTTTTTTTTTTCTTTTCTCAGACAGTGCTTTTAGCTCAAGAAGAGGAGTTTGAGAAAGAAATTAATAGAACCCACCAGACTGTAAGTGCCAGGCATGCAGGTTTGGGTCACCATAGCGCTTAGCCTAGTAGCTGGCATGTGACGGTGTACAATAAATATATCCACTGAATAAAACGTCATGTTTTCATCTCAAAGTATTTTTATGGTAACAGTATCTATATATTTTTTTTAGGATGCTTTTCTCTGCACTTGGGAAAGTCCTATCAGTTTGCAAATGGGCCAAATTTGAATATTAGCCATAAGGGCTAGACACCCACAAGTACACAAAGACTCCCTCAAGTGGATACACAGACAGTCACTCTCCAAATGCTTTGCCAACTTTGGGCCTCCCCTGCAAGATCTGGGCCCTGTTTCTTTGGACAGAAATAGCAGAGCATGCATCTGTGATGGTTCTCAGAGCCAGTGGAGATATAATGATGAGGCCATTCAGGGTCCTCATCAAAACCATGTGAATCTAGGGTGAAATTTCAATCATCTTACCAGCTGGCACCATGATCCTTCTTAGGGAGGGAACAGGGACTGTCTTTCGGAAAAGATTTTGATAAGCTGCTTGCCTTGACAGCATGGGTAGGCAGGAGCCAAGGCAACAGAGGAAAGAGCTTACTGCTGTGTGGTAAATCAAACGGGACTTTGGGGTTGCAGGGGGACAGAGAGGAGAGGAGAGGAGAGCAGCGGACGGAGGGGAAAAGGGAACTGAGGAACAGGATGCAAGGCTAGAACCTGACTGAGAAAATGACCAAGGGCCTTTCTAGGCCCAGGACTTCTAACTTTACATTGTCAGTTGTTTGTGCTGCTGCAAGGGAAATCGTTCTGTCTTCCCAAAGGCTTCTACACACATTTCCTTGGGTGAATGCTTATTTGGGTGGAATTAAGGAAGAGGGCAGCACTCTGCATTTTAGTCAACATGAAAAGATGCGACAAATAGATCACTGAAACTGGCGAAGCTTCTTAACCTGGGGAAGCTTTTAAAACCTAGAAATGTCCTCCAGGGCTTCCCATCAGAGATTCCAATGTAATGGGTCTTGTGGGGGAGGGGATCAATACTCTTAAAGCTCCCCAAGTGGAGGTTTAGAACCTTTGGTCTCCATGGAATTCTTCCAGGAGAACCAGATGCTTGTAGCCTGGGGTGAGGGCAGGGGACAAGGAGAACGGAAGCCCTCCCTGGAAATGTAAAGGTCTAGGTGGGCATGAATTCTGAAGGAGCCTTATCTTAATCTGAAGGGCAGAGGAGACCTTGTAGACATCAATATTACAGGCATAACTGATATCTTGGCTGTCCAGACTCCCTTCCCACCTGATCAATCATGACTCCCAACTCAACTAAGCGATTATACATCACCTTGTTGCAAACATCTCTCCTTCCCATCAAGCATCATTTGCCCTGAATCCCATTTCTTTGTGAACTTGATCTTTGACAGGTGAAAGCCAGTGAATCTGATATATGAAAACTTCTCACACAAAACAAAAACGTACATTTTAGCAAGGCTCTTCAGAGGACAATGACTTGACCCAAGGTAATAATTTTCAGGTATCCTGGCAAAACATGACAAAGACATGTTTGTGGTCAGATGAGACTGGAACAGCCGGGCCCATTCTTCTGTGGTCACTAGAGATGGCACCCAGGAAAGACCCAGGCATACCACAGCCTCCTGGGGCTCTTTTCATCTCCAACTTCCTTCCCGCTCCTCCGCAGTGCTCCTAACTCTTTACTTCTCCAGTATGTTATGCAGCTCTGAATAAAGTAAGCATCGTAGGCCAAGCTACCAGTTAAAAGCCCACTCCATCACGGACTAGGCAGGAGTCAGCATTTTAGCAGCAGTTTAGCCACAGCAGAGAAGGCAAAGGCAGAGAATGGCAGATTGCAGGTGCCAATTCCCTGGTTTTTATAGGCCCGGGCCTGAGGGATGGATCTTTCTGTCTCACCTCCTAAAGCTAAATGTGACAAATGAGTGCTCTTCAGCGGGAAAACCATTAAGTGGAATAGAACCCAGCAAGGAGGGCCACTTCTCCTCCCCCCATATCCCTGCTCCGCTCCATTCCTGCCCTCGGCACTGGAGCCTCTGGCTTCAGGGAGATGAGACAAGGTGAGGTGTCAGAGCTTACCGACAGGGACCTGGTGGCCACAGCTTCCATTTCCAAGAATAATTTACTGAGAAGCAGGAGCTAAAATTGAGCAGACTGGACATTCTAAATCAGAATGAAACCTGTCAATTCGTTGCATCCTTTCAGAACTTTACAGACACCTTTCCTATGGAACACAGAATTGAGGTACTTTCTAAAACCTGGTAAGCCAATTAAATCCAGGAAGAAACATGCGTATTTTTCTTTCTTTTTTTTTTAAGAGACAGAATCTCACTCTATCACTCTCAGTAGAGTGCCATGGCATCACAGCTCACAGCAACCCTTAATTCCTGGGCTTAGGCGATTCTCTTGCCTCTGCCACCCTAGTAGCTGGGACTACAGGCACCTGCCACAAGGCCCGGCTATTTTTTGTTGCAGTTTGGCCAAGGCCGGGTTCGAACCCACCACCCTCGGTATATGGGGCCAGTGCTCTACCCACTGAGCCACAGGTGCCACCCAACCTGTGTATTTTCTAACACAACGAATGAAATTTAAACAGCCACACTACATCTGAACAAACTAAAACATTTCATGTGGTCTGGGATCCTTCTTGGTAGCTTGTTTGGGAACTCTCTCCTCAGACTCAGCCTTTCCCCCCAGATCCACACCACCTCCTGAAAAGAAAATCCGAACTAGTGATTTCCTGCAGTGGGACTCCTGCAAAGACCTACCCAGGCCCAAATCGGTTTCCTGAAGGACTGCCTCACCAGCAGAGGAGTGCAAGCTCCACGCACAAGAAGCTCATTTCTACTCCAGACTGCGTGCCCCTTTCCGGCCCCCCTTACCAAATGACTTGGTTGGCCTGGCCCATTGGCGTGAATGAATTGGAACATTCGTTCAGGGTGTGGGGCTCTTTCCAGGAGAGTTCAGAAGGACCGGGAAGTAGACATTTCTGGCTGAGAGCAAATGAAACCTCAGGCTCTCCTTTATAAGCTTCACATCTTGGCATGGCCAGATCTTCGGCCTTCCCAATTAGCTAATCATCACCTCTGGAATTAGCACCCACCTCTCGGAGGTCGGCTGAGCTGTTAGAAGTCCTGGTGGTGAAGCAGGACCTGGGGAAACCAGCAGCTTGTATCCCCACAGGCAGCAGAGAGACTGCTGCTGGACTCTACGAAGCTGGGCTGCCCTTATAGTATCCTTTCGGGGCTGGACCTGCCCCGGTCTGTACACTCCCTAAAGGACCCCAGCTTACCAGACTTCTCTGTCTTGACCACACCTGGCTGTGCACCCCGGCCTTTTGCCCTGGCTCTAAGACCCAGTTCCTGGGCCGCCTCACATCTCTCTTTTCCCCAGCTCCTCCTGGCCAAGCCCCACACGAGCTCCCCTCCCCCTTGTCCCGGGGGAGCCAGCTGGAGCCAGTGATGACGCAGCTTGTCAGGGCGAGAGATTGATGGCAGGCCCTCTGCTTTCTTTCCCCTCCCCTTCTTCCACTGTCTGGCTCCTTCCCGCTCTGGGATTTGGGGAGGAGGGAGGAAGCAGAGAAGGAGAATGCTTAGCTGTTCCATTCACGTTCTTCTTTATTCAAGGGCTTTTGTTAGTCCTCACTTGAAGAGGCTCAGCTGAGAAGATGGGGGCCTCCTTCTAGGAGTGGAGAGATTTGGAGAATCCAGCCAGTCACCTCCCTCCGGGATGGTGCAGAGTTGGTCCTGACTTGAGGTCCCTTTCTTCCCCAGCAGCACTCATTGGGCAGTTTGCTTCAGGCCCATCTGCACCATAATCCGCTGGCCTCTGGAAGCTCATTTGGAAGACTTGGGACTATGCTGTCAGGAAGGTTGGGGGTGAGGGGCTTTGAGCATAGCCAGAAGGAGGTACTCTGATCTCCAGGTCCCTCTTGCCCCCACCCT
This sequence comes from Nycticebus coucang, assembly GCF_027406575.1. NCBI lineage: Eukaryota > Metazoa > Chordata > Mammalia > Primates > Lorisidae > Nycticebus > Nycticebus coucang. The sequence continues at coordinate 134,146,314 of NC_069804.1, forward strand.
GCACCCTCACCACCCATGTCTCTACAGCCTGTTCCTGGCCCTGCAGTACCTCTCCCCTGCATCACTCCTCCCCTGCAGCCCTGGGAGGATGGGTGGGTGTCTGGTGGGCTCTTGACACAGCATGGACATGACAAAGCTCTCTGCAGAAGACCTCCCCACCCCACTTCTCACCACTGTCATCCCTGCACACCTGGTATATATGTTCTTTTGCACTAAAAAGCACCAGCAGGGGTCTTGCATCCAGACAGCCAGGCAGGGAGCAAGAACAGGGAGCTCAGTGAGCCTCACCCACGCATTAGGGCTCTAAAGGCCCAGGATGCGTTCTGGCTGCAACAGCTGATTAGAGAGGGGCAGCTGGGAGGGCAGGTCACAGAAAACAGGGGACACAGCAGTCAGAGTCACGATGCAGACAAACAGTTGGCACCATTCTACCAGGAAGGAAATGGGCATCCGAGATGTGATGGCTGAGCCAACCAGGTGGGCAGAGCACGAGGGCAGAAAATCCAGGGCTGAGAAATCAGAAATCTGGGAGTCATCAAGAGGGAGGGCTCCAGATCCAAGAGACCTGCCTCACTGGATTTTCTGCCCTTGTGCTTAGAAGGTAGCTGGCAAAAAGAAAAAGCCTCGGCCAGGGTCCAGTAGGGGGATGGGCCAGGGTCCAGTAGGATACAGTAGGGGGAGCCTCAGTGGAGAACTCAGGAGCTTAGAGAGGGGTTGTCACAGGGTTCTGGAACCCATGCTGTGGGGTATGGGAACTGGAACCTGTGGCCAGAGCGAAAAGTAATCTATGCAGCGTCTTTGTGTAAAAAGCTTAGAAAAATCCACTCCCTCTGGGTGAATGCAGCTCCATGAGGAGTATGGCTTTGTCAGATAAAAAATATATTCCTTCATCCAGGGGGATTTAGCCCTGTACCAGGGCATATGGTTTGGGTAGCAGGGCAAGGGCTGGATTTCCACTATTTATCCTCTGGGCCAAGTACCTTGATGCAGGTCATAACCTGCACAGCTGTATGTGGTAGCCCTGAGTGCAGCAAATAACTCCCCTCCTCCCAAATTGAGGCTCATGGAGACTGAGCTGCTCAAGACCTTGCCGACATCCCATCCTTATTGGTTTCTAAGCATGGAAAGAGCCAGGTCTATGGACAGGGACAATGTTTAACCCGACTGGTGCACCAGACCAGTGGGAAGCTACATTGTGAGATTGAGGTAGAAATGCTGTTTTCTTTAATTCTTTCTTTTTTTTTTTTAATTTTATAGATGGGGTCTTGCTATGTTGCCCAGGATGGTCTTGAACTCCTACACTCAAATGATCCTCCCATCTCGGCCTCCCAAAGTGCTGGGATTACAGATGTGAGCCATTGCGCCCACCCAAGAGATGCCTTTTTCTTTCTGAGGTATTTTCCAGGGCCTTCTGCCCATCAACAACTTTGTAACTTTTCAATTTTACTATGTTTTATTGATAGGGAAAATAATGCATGTCTTTTGCATCCTCCAACCTCTCCCTAGGACTTGCCTTTTCAAGAGGTGCCACTTAACAACCCAGCTCAATAGTGTTGGTACTACTCTTATTCAAGCAAACTCTTTGGGGATGCTGTTTCCCCACTCTCTTCTCTAAAATGAAAATTAAACAATATTATGATAGTGATCCTCAGTTTCCCTATCTATACACTGAACACAATTTAAGGTCCCTTCCTATTCTGGGGTCCTGAGACTCTAAGAAGCCTAGACTCCTCCTGCTCCAAGGTTTGCTTCTTGGTTCTCCCTTCCAGCAGCCCAAAAGAGGATCATGTAATCCTGGAAGTTGGGGTGAGAAAAAATATGGGCCCCAAGGCAGAATCTGGTGACCCCTGAGCTCCAAGTCAAATGTAAGAGGTGTTGGGCCAGGTGCAACACAGATCAAGAACCTCGGACTGAGACCAAGGGAGATGTTCAAGCCTGTAGCCAGCCAGCGGCTACTTACTAACAAGCACTTCACTGACATTATCTTCATTTCAGAAAGGCCTTTCCAGTAAGCCTCTGCTGACAAAGGAGAGGGAGGGAGAGTGGGCTGGATAGAGCAAGGACCTACTGGAGCTTGGCCTGAGTCCAGAGCATGGCCACCTTGCTGTGGTAAGACAGAGAAGGAGGAGGCGGAAGTCTTTTCCAAGACTGGGTTTCAGTCAGTGCTGCCTTGCAAAGATATTGTAGAGAAAAAGAACTCTCAGCTCATGGGGCTTTTGCTTGTCAGCACAGCGGTCTTATGATTTATAAAAAAGGACCAGATTGGGATTCAGGGGCTCTACCTGGACTAATTAGCTGGGTAGCCTGTGGTATGTCCCTTCTCCTCACTAAGTCTCAGTTTACTTATGTGCAAAATCAGGAAGGGAATGGGATGAGTAAATAATCACTCACATTCTTGCCTAACCTAGTCTATCCAATTTCCCACTTACATTCGTTTGTTATAACTACGTTGTATTAGCCCTTGCTTACAGCCTGATTTCTTTTGGATCCACCCTCGGTTGTTTGGAAACATAGGTGTCAAACAGGACTTGAAAAGAGATCTAATTTTCAAGCAGGCTGATGTCCCAGATGTTCAGGAGATGAGGTGAGGGCTCACCATGGCTTCTTTCTGGCCTGCTCTTTTCCAGACTAGCTTGCTCTCTGCCCGGTAGGCTCCATTGCTTGCTCAAGCACTCGCTCTTGCTCTCTCTCCCTCCTGCGCTTTCTTTCTCTCCGGCTTGCTTCATTTTCTTGGTGGCATTTATCCTTTATGGTGATTAGTGTAGACACTAGGCAAATGCTGGCCAAGAGAAAATGCAAATGAAGTCCCTGTCCCTTTCCCTTGTGCACTGGGAGGGTCAAAAGCCTTTTTGTCTGTTGAGGAGGGATGAGGCCCTGGGGGAAGGTGAAAGCTAGACAGGTCTAGCAATGCAACAGCAGGGACAAAGTGATCCCCACAAATTCCAGTTCATCGCGTGCTTAGGGGGCTGGTCCCCAACTTAATGACTGTTGAATTCTGAACTGACCCTCAGGCCCGGCCAACAATGAGAAGGATGGCTCCTCCAGATGTTTTCTAGGCAAGAACATCGGAAGGGCCACAGTGCTGAGCCAGATCATCCCCTTCTCCCTCATCAGCAAAGCCTTAAATGGCCAACAGATTACACATAGGTAGAGTTGCATCACTGAGTCACAGGTCCTTTCATTTGATGTCTCTTCTCACCAAATCTTGGGCTATCGAACCACTATAGGTCACCTTTCAAAGAGCTCATCTGACCCCCACCTAGAGGATATGCAATTTAATGAGATTTCGAGAGTTGAGCTGGGTGGCACAAAGCTAAGTTAAATGAACTGATGATAGTTTCACAATGTCCATTTCTGTTTCGTTCATTCGTGGAAAATCTACAAGGACCATTATAGCCTGTAGGAAGTGTGTGGCAAAAACTGGACAGTCAGCCTCTGAGTAACACAGAGCCCTTGAAAGATCCCTAACTATGACCTGTGTTATGTCACAACCTAAGTACCCCTCTATCTAACAACCTTTCTTCCACTCACCCCAAGTATCAGCCAGAATAGACAACTGGCTCAGCCCTGCCATTTTGCCTGTCTATGGACCAACAATGTCCAACAACACAGCGACCCATCCATTGCCTCCTGTCCATCATTATACTCCAATCTGCCACATGCTCTTGGGGCCCATGACTCATCTTTGGCACAATCTTTGCCTGCTACAGATAGCCGGGTATCCATTTCTCCAGAAACCTGCCTACTTCCAAGAGTTCTTTTTATTCTTTACATTTTATTATGTCACAAATGTAGATAGAGCAGCTAAAGTAGCCGTAAGACCAATACAATTATCACTTTTATATTAATCACTTAGACCAGACATTTATTAAATTTTTTTCCACTTTTGTGTTCTCTGTGTTTGTGTGCGCCATTTCTGTGTATGACTTGGTAAAATATACATAACATACAATTTACCATTCTAATAATTTTTTTTTTTTTGCAGTTTTTGGCAGGGGCTGGGTTTGAACCTGCCACCTCCAGCATATGGGGCCGGCACCTTACTCCTTTGAGCCACAGGTGCCATCCCATCCTAATAATTTTTTTAAGTATCATTAAGTCCCTTCACATTGTTGTGCAACCATCCCCACTGTCCATCTCCAGAACTTTGTCATCATCCCAAACAGAAGCTCGGTACCCATTAAACAACAACGCCCCATACTCCAGCCCCTATTTATATCTTTTTTAGTGTGGTACCATTTTAAAGTTTCAAACGTCATGACATTTTACCCCCTCAATCTTTAATCATTCATCTCCTAAAAATTAAAACATTCCTCCATAACTACAATACCATTCTCACACCTAAGAAATTAGCAACGATCTACGATCGTTGGGTCTTCTGAAATAAAAATTCTTACACTTTAAATGAGGATAATGAAACAATTTAGCTGTTTCATAAACTATGAAGTGCTACATAAATGTGAGGAATTAATAATCTTATTAGATGATCTTGAAAGTTTGTTTCAGCTCAAAACATGCAATTAGTGTTCATGATTTTCCAAAGGATTCCACCTCCAGAGCAGCTGATGCAGCCAAAGGCTGCTCTCAACCCCTTTGCAGCTCTCTAAGTCAGGGAGACAACCCCTATGGGTGGAAGCAATGGCCTTAATTCCAGCCTAGCCTCCTCTATCCTCCCCACTGATTAGCAATCAATAAATGCATCAAATAAATCCATACAAATGCCAGCACTGTGACTCCACTAAGGAGTTATAAAGGCCAGAAAGCAGGTTCTGGCACATCAAAAGGAAACACTAAAGGAGCCTTAAGTACTTGGCCACAGCCAAGGCAGGCTTCAGCAGCTCTGGGAGGACTGCAGCAGCTGACTTGGCCATTGGTTCAGGGGTTGGGTAGAGAGACAGGTAAGAACTTAGTGGGGTGCTGAGTGGCCTCACGCCCCACCTCTAGCACTGACCCCGCCCCACCCGGAAGCCAGGTTCTTGCTGTTAGCTGAACATTGCACAGGCCCCTCACGTGGTTGAGCTCCTTGGTGTCCCTATTTGTCTCTCCGCCAGATATCTGCACACAGTCACTAATCACTTGAGTTTGCGGCTGCTTTTTTCCCAGCCATCTTAACAATCAATTTCTGTATGATTGCATGGCTCAGCTTTACAGTCTAGCGCAACCAGGCACTGAGTCAAACATTTTCTTTTTCTTTATTTATACTGTGTCTTGTTTCAGAAAGGATTTAAAACGAGGAGACAAACATTTAGTAAACACCCTGGACCAGATGCTCGAAACTGTACTAGGTGCTGTGAGAAATGCAAGAAGGAACACATGGCTTTTTTTTTTTTTAACCCTTAGTTGAGTTTACAATTTACTTGGGAAGATAAGACTCGCCCAGGAGGCAAATTAAGTCACAACTGCACTGGCCTGGGAACTGGGAGCCTGGACACCTGGGTCCTGCTTCCAGCTCAGACACTAACCAAATGCATCAGTCAACTGTGTGATCTTGGAAAAGTCACCTCACCTGTCTGGGCCTCCATTTCCTTACCTGTAAAACAAAGGAGCTTTGTGTACACATCTGTATGAGCATAAAGGCAGAGTGTAGAGACTGGTAATACTGGTTTTCTCAGAGGATGGAATTTGAGGGGCTTGAGACAGAGATTAATTACTTCTTTAAAGTTCTCTTTTTTTTTGACTTATTTTAATGAGCATACATTGCTTTTGTAGTTAAATAAATCTAGCATTTACAAACGTGAGTGGATGGAACTAGCTATATGGTTTAACTCTAACCATTGTCTGTGATCTTATCTGTGGTTTGGATGATACCAAGCTTTCATTGTTGGGAGAAAGACAAACTTACTGAAGACTTCAGTAGTCAAAGAAGGCTTCCTGGAGGAGGTGAGGTGGGTCTTTAAGAACTGGTGTGCTTTGGGGGTGGTACCTGTGGCTCAAAGGAGTAGGGCACTGGCCCCATATGCCAGAGGTGGTGGGTTCAGACCCAGCCCCAGCCAAAAAAAAAAAAAATCGCAAAAAAAAAAAAGAACTGGTGTGCTTTGGATTGGTAGAGATAAGCACAGGACATCTCTGGCATAAGGTGGAGTTAAGTAATAAACTGACTGAAGCCGTGATGGGGGTGGAGGACAAAAATGAGAATAACTCTTTCCCAAGGCCTAGATGCATCCTCAGTTGGTGGGCATCTTGGACTGGGGAGTGACCCTGAGAGTCTGCAGAGGTGGCCCCCAGGACCACCTACCATCATGGCAGCTGCAGCAGCAAGTCCTGAGGCCCAGCCTAGTGCTCCTGGATCACGGAATAAGCATTGACACTTGGGTGTTAGCTAATCAATCTCGTAAATTCATCTCCCTTTTACTGGGATCTGTCAGGAAGCTGATTAAATGCTGTGCGAGTGGGATTTGGCTCAGATGCTAGCCGGGAGCTTGGGGCTGAAGTTTTTCAATGTTCAGCTCATGCATAAAATTCATAGTTTATCATTACCCAGACTTGCTTCTCTAGAACTATCCAGATGGGAATATTTCTATATGACAGTCCTATCCTGGGTGAGCCAGTTGTCTGGCCTCTCCCCCAACAGTTCTCACTGCAGTAGGTGCTTCCCCCTCCCTGCCACCAGCTCAACTCTGTCTGCAGAATCACCTGGCCAGGATGCCAATAGCCCTGGGGCAGCCAGCTGGCTTTTCCTGTTTCCTGGGGCCCAAAAGGGATTCCCTTCGGCAAAGCCAGCGCCCTATACTTCCACTATCCTCAGGCAAAATTAGGGAGTAGGCTGGATGTCTTTAAGGAGAGACCCATATGCCACCACTACCACCCCCTCACACACTGTCCCTGGCTAGAAGCCCTCTGGCTGTCCTAGCTTGAGTGCCCCACTCATCCTTGTTTTCCTTTATCAAGGCCCCAAGTTCTTTCAAGTCACTTAATCCTACTCTAGAGGCCAGTCCCTCCTCTATCACAAACCCTCAGTCCCAGGTGAAGTATTCTCAACCAATGGGCAGATGGAAAAGGGTTAGGGGAGGGGATTGAGCTGAGACTACAAACTTCTTCGGCTTTTTCCTCTCTGAAGATAGAGTGGTTAGACTTGCCTTTTGCATAAACCTGATTTAGGGCTGTCCAGCCTCCGTTTCTCCATCTGTAAGGCCTCTTCCAGACCTAACGTTGCTCCTGCCTTGATTCTGCACACGACTCCAGCCATTACAATGCAATTGGAATCCCTGTGTTCATTTCTACTGTCTTCCTCAGTCTGGGGGGTAGCCTCAAAAGAATATGACACCAGGAATAGCAGCTACCATTTATTTAAAGTCCTCACTGAATGCCAGGTACTGTGCTAGTCCAGAGATATCAAAGTGACGATTCTGTCTGAGCCTACAGTCCAGCCCAGTGGTGGAGTGACAAAAGCGTCAGCACTGGCACCATGACTGAACATGACTAAGCCTCAGTGAGGCATCTGCAGCTGGGTGCTAAGGGGTTTGAATGGTTTGGATAGACATAGTATGTTCTCAGGGGTTAACATTCTAGTGAGGAAATGGGACACATGGTAAAAATTCAGCCAACAAACATCCAATCTATCCAATCCATCGACTGGTCATGTACATTTTTTTTCTTCACTTAGCTGTTTGGAAAAAGAGCCAAAATATAATGAAACAAGCCTGCATGAGGGAATAATTCAAGTAAATAATTTCCAAGGGATGATCTGTGTTCAGTACACATTTTCACCTATCCTTTCTCCATCTTATAAAAATAACACCACTCTATTTCACAAAGGAGGAAATAGAGGCTCAGAAAGGACAAGCCACTGCCCAAAGTCACCTGCTAGCATGTGGCTGCCCCTGAAGTGGAATCCATATCCTCTGACCTTAGAATTCAGTGTTCTGACTGCTGTACCACACCACCTTTCTATGAAACTAAACATCAAGGATGATATTTAGAAAGCAAGGTTCTTAGTCATCAAACACAGAATCCATTTCACTAGACCTCATCCCCTAAGGCAAGAAAGAGGTTTCATACTGTAGGGAAAATCTCAACAATGAATCAAAGTTAAAACCCTCCATTCATCAGAAAACCGTTCTTATCTGCCCATTCTCAAATATTCTGGTCAACAGAGGTTTTGCTCCATCTCTGGATAACTCTCCTTTAGGCATCTGGAAACAATAGCTGAGCTGACGTTTCATTGGCTTAGAGATTCTTCTCAAACCAATGATTGCTTTCCCCTTCAGATGTTGTTGAGGAAATAGCAGCTCAGGCTAAAGTTGGGGCTGGAGAAAAAGGAACCGCAGAAAATAGAAGCACATCCCCAGCCAGGGCCTCCCTTCCACAGAGCAGGGAAGACACTTGAAAGTAGCTCAAGGAGGGAAGGGAGCTGGGATTAAGGTGGTGTTTACAGGTCAAATGAAGACCTACTGATACCCAGACACCAGAAAGAGAGCAAACACATACACTCATACATGGCTCTGTGTACCAGGGCAGAAAATGTCCCTCTCTATGAAGACGCACACACATTCAGACACATTTCATGCCCTATACTCTAAATTCAGAGCTAGTCCTGCTGTTAGTGGAGGTGGACCTGATAGTTCTCCAAAATAAAATTCTGGAATATACACCCATTCTCCTGTTGAAGTCTCCCATACCAAGCCTTCATTTAGAAGATTTGTCCCCTTTGGGCTGCAGGGCACAAAGCCCCCATCACCACCCCTGGTGTCAAAGAATATGACCAGGAATAGCAGCTACCATTTATTTAAAGTCCTCACTGAATGCCAGGTACTGTGCTAGTCCAGAGATATCAAAGTGACGATTCTGTCTGAGCCTACAGTCCAGCCCAGTGGTGGAGTGACAAAAGCGTCAGCACTGGCACCATGACTGAACATGACTAAGCCTCAGTGAGGCATCTGCAGCTGGGTGCTAAGGGGTTTGAATGGTTTGGATAGACATAGTATGTTCTCAGGGGTTAACATTCTAGTGAGGAAATGGGACACATGGTAAAAATTCAGCCAACAAACATCCAATCTATCCAATCCATCGACTGGTCATGTACATTTTTTTTCTTCACTTAGCTGTTTGGAAAAAGAGCCAAAATATAATGAAACAAGCCTGCATGAGGGAATAATTCAAGTAAATAATTTCCAAGGGATGATCTGTGTTCAGTACACATTTTCACCTATCCTTTCTCCATCTTATAAAAATAACACCACTCTATTTCACAAAGGAGGAAATAGAGGCTCAGAAAGGACAAGCCACTGCCCAAAGTCACCTGCTAGCATGTGGCTGCCCCTGAAGTGGAATCCATATCCTCTGACCTTAGAATTCAGTGTTCTGACTGCTGTACCACACCACCTTTCTATGAAACCCCTGCCAGAGCAGCTTAACTCCTGGCAGTTTTCAAGCCTTTTGTTTTTTCTTTGCTTTCTGCTGTTCCACCTTTCTTTGAACTCAACTTTTCCAGCACAGAGTAGGCACTTTGTAAATGTTCATTAGCGGCAATGGTGGCAAGGGTGGCTTGAAGGAGAATTCAGCCTTAACCCCATTAATTCATCACCTGCTCCCAATCCACCCCTACAAGCGACTTCTAATAAATATGCAACCTAAGGAAGGGAGCTTCCAGACAAGTCTCCTAAATCCCTACCAGTGAGATTGTTGCCCCCAAGTTCTTCCTATATAACAATTCTAGAAGGCCACTGTTTTAGTATTTCTCTACATTTTGCTCTTTGAGTTACCCTCCTTATCTTTCCTCCATTCCTTCATATCTCTCAAACTTGATTTCCTCTTTCATTTCCTTTACCCTACCTTTCAATCCATGTGCTTGTTCTTCTTTATTCTTTTTCCACCTTTCAGACATATATATTCTTCACCTAGTCTCCCAATCTCCAGCCCAAGGCTCAATCATGGAATCTTCTCTATTCCTAATACCTTTCCTCAAGCTCCAAGGATTTCCAAGCTCTTTCCTCTGCAGCTGTTGTAGATAAAGGAGAGGCCCAAAGCTGCAAGGCCAGGGCAAGTTGTGGCCAGCCCAGATCTCCACCTCCTGCTGCAGAGACTGGGTTCCCATGGTAACAGCGAGAGATTACCTGCATCTCTGGGAGGAAGACTGTGCTGTTGGAGCTTAGCATTTTGAACAGGTCCTCAAATACTCACACTCATACCTCCCTTGGACTCACAAATGTGTTCAAAAGGAATTTTGCCATTTGGTAGAAAAGTGTGTGTGTGTTGTGAGTGAGGAGGGAGAGTGCCATTACACAAATTAGAACCTCTACTCCTGGCTCTGCCCTATGGAAGTGTAGAAACTTCCCTGTAAAGTCAAGTTTGTGGGGCTCCAAGCGCCTTCTACCTTTGCAGCCAACCTCTGGTACCGTTATCTATCCTTGTCACATCCTGAAATCATGTTCAGGACCAACCAACTATGGGGTAGGATAGAAAAAGATCGGATTTAGGACTATGACGGGTCTGAGTCATGTTCTCAACTCTGCTATGTGTTATTAGCTGTGTGCCCCTCAGAAAAGTCACTTCACCTCTCTGAGCCTCAATTTCTCCTTACGTAAACGGGAGATCATTAGGGTGCCTGACTCATGTAAAAAGTCTTCAGCAAAAGATACTTATCCTCAGAGAGGTCTCTGATTGGTTTGGAAAGGGTGTCTGGTTGTCTGCTGGGAAGAGACCTGCCTCTTTTGGGATGAGTGCCCCAAGTCGGAGCCGGGTATATAAGTAAGAGCAGTTCCATTTTTTTGTGCTTTACCTACATGAGCTCACTGATTCCTCACAACTTAGTGAGGGACTATTTATCTCCATTCTGCGGAAGAGGAAATGGAGGCACAAAGATATAAAGTGACTTGCCCTAGGTCACAAAATCAGCAAGTGGCAGAGCCAGGATAGGAACAGAGTAGTGATAAAAAGAAAAAGGAGGTGGCAGCCGCAGTGGCTGGCCTACTGCACTGATTTGCCCAAGGCTCCCTGGGCCCCTCTATCCAAGGCTTCAGACTCATCAGGCCCAAGGCAGCTCACATAGCCTTTCATCACTGTTAGCTGAGCTCACCCCCGGCAAACAACGGCTTGGAGCTGACACGGCGGCAGTGGCCTGTGGGAGGCAGCCAAGGGCTGGCTCAGCAGAAATGACAAACCCTCCTGCTTCAGCCCCTTGTGTGAAGCTAAAATTAACAACTTTCCCAACTGCAAACAAATGCAGTTGCTGAACCTGCATTCCCCTCTCCTGCTTCTGCTGCCACTGGGCTTCCTGAGCCTCTTCCCAGCTCCCTTCTCTTTCCTTGGCCACACCCACAGGGTTGGGCCTTGTGAGCAAGGGCAGGTGATACCTCTGCACAACACATTTGAGCCTGGATCTGAGGAGAGTCCCAGGACTTTGGCAACCACAGACATGGGTCAAATACCTTCCAGATACCATCTGCCCCGCCTTTTGGCTCCTCTCTTTGCCCTTTTGGTACCCAACATCTTTGGCTACCACTAAGTCCAATAATTATTGATGCTGGCCTCCTATTAGCCAGAAGATTCTAATTTTCCACTTCACTAGGGCCTTTTTTTTTTTTAACCTACCATCAGTACTTAGCATCTATGATAAGCAGCCTATAAAATGGCCCCAAATAATTCCCACCTCCTGATATTCACACTCTTATGTATCCTTCTGCCTGAGTATAGGTTGGACCTAGTGACCGTCTAATGAATAGATTATAGCAGAAATGATGGGTTATAAAAAGACTGTGGCTTCTGCTTTGGGATGGCCTAGGCACTCATGCTTTCACTCTCTCTCTCTCCCTTATCAATAATGTTGAAGGAAGCAAGCTGCCATGTTGTGAGTAGCCTAATAGAGAGGCCAATCTGACATGGCACGGAATTGAAACCCTCAGTCCAACCACCTATGAGGAACCAAAGCCTGCCAACAACCACATGAATAAATTTGGAGGAAGATCTATCAGCCCCAGTTAAGCCTTCAGATACCATAGCTCTGACCTACAGCTTGAATGCATCCTCATGAAGGCCTTGAACTAGAACCACCCAGCTAAGTTGTACCCTGACCCACAGAAACTGTAAGATGATAAATATTCGTTGTTGTAAATGGCGAAATTTGGGGACAATTCGTTATAAAGAAATAGATAACTAATATCCTCCCTGTATCCATTCTCTCTAAGCTCTACTTTATCCCAAGTGACAATAAAGCTCTGCTTTATCCCAATGATCTAATGTTCATCTTTTTTTTTTTTTTTTACTGCCAGATAAAAGGATGCCTTAATTCAGTTAAAAGTGCTTGAGTCTCCAGACTTCCACTAAAGAACAGTGAGGATTTTAGATGCTGGTGGAAGGTTAACGGAAAAGATTGGGGCACAGGGCTCACGCTTACTTTGCCTACTATGAATCCTGAGTCTAGGCAAGGCTCACAGCTTCTCATAATCCTCAGCTGACAAAACTTTGACCAAAATTATCCAAGTTCATGTCAGTATCCACACTGTACCCTCTCATATCAGCTTCCTCTTTGGAAATATTAGTATTTATACCCACCTCATTTTACAGAGGAGGAAACTAAGGCACAGAGGAGCTTAAGTGACTTGTCCAAGCTCAGAGTCAGTAAGTGGCAGAGCTGGGATTTGAGCCCATACTCATAACCATGTTACTCTAGGGGAGTCCATGTGTATTGGGCAAAGGAAGGATTCTAGTTACCGAAAGGTATCAGGACCTTTTCTTTCTTTCTTTCCTTTTCTTTCTTCCTTTTGCTCACTCAAAAACCTAGAGCAATTTCTCCTTGGCCCCACCCTACATAACTTTTTATTCTCTACCACATACTTTCTCCTTGTGGCTGCAATAATCCCCTGATTCCCTCATCCATAAGCCATCTTCCTGATTTTGTCCCACCTGAAAAGCCTCAATGTTTCTTGGTAATAATTAGGCATGACATACAAAAAGGGTATTTTATGGGTGGTGCCTGTGGCTCAAAGGGGTAGGGCGCTGGTCCCATATGCCGGAGGTGGTGGGTTCAAACCCAGCCCTGGCCAAAAAAAAAAAAAAAAGGGTATTTTATTTTATTTTTTTAAGTTTATTTATTTTTTATTTATTTATTTGCAGTTGTGGCCGGGACCGGGCTTGAACCTGCCACCCCTGCTATATGGGGCTGGCACCCTACTCCTTGAGCCACAGGTGCCACCCTACAAAAGGGTATTTTAGATCATCTGGAGAAATGAACGCCCTTGCTCATACAGTGGTTGTCTCAATTTTCAAAGAGAAGACTACAAATCCTCTACCCAAGTCTCGGTTTTGCCAAAGAGAGGCCAGTACTGCAAAGGTAGTCACCAAAACTCTGTCCCATGCACTGGACCTAGGAAAATCCCATTTCTCTAGGTCTTTCTGCCCACATAATTTTTTTGTCTCTGAAATATGACACTAATTGTAGTCTGAAGTACACAAGCAGCATCAGACTACAGGCTGAACTGGGTACCTAAGCGCCCCAAGTCACAGATGGGTGTATAAGTAAGACTAGGTACCATTTCATGATGCTTCACCTACATGAGCTCCTTGAGCTCAGCTCAAATGTCACCTTTTCAGAGAATCCTTTTCTTTCTCTCTTTTTTTTTTTTATTGTTGAGGATTCATTGAGGGTACGAGAAACCAGGTTACACTGATTGCATCTGTTAGATAAAGTCCCTCTTACAATCATGTTTTTGGAGAATCCTTTCCTAACTGCCCTAGCTGAGGTAGCGCCCTGTTACCCACCTCCCCCATTGCAGCCACTTGTCTTTGTCCTTCCCAGAACTTATCAATACAAGTAATACTCATTTATTTGTTCACTATTAAACATGTGTCCCCACTGAACTATAGGCTGCAGCAGGGTAAGGATTCTGTCAGTCTTGTTCACCAATGTATCCTCAGCACCTAGAACAGGGCCTGGCACATAGGAGGTGTTCAATGAATGTTGAATGTTGGTTTAATTAAAAACAAAATTTGAGGCTCGGCGCCTATAGCATAGTGGTTATGGCACCGGCCACATGCATCGGGCATGGCAGGTTCAAACCCGGCCCAGGGCCTGCCAAACGACAATGACAACTACAACAGGGAAAAAAAAATAGCCGAGCATTGTGACGGATGCCTGTAGTCCCAGCTACTTGGGAGGCTGAGGCAAGAGAATCGCTTAAGCCCAAGAGTTTGAGGTTGCTGTGAGCTGTGATGCCACAGAACTCTGCCAACGGCAACATAGCGAGACTCTGTCTCTAAAAAAAAAAAAAAAAAAAAAAATTCAGCTGTAAATTCATGGATGTGATTTCCCCTAACTATAGAAGTTTTCTTTTCTTTTCTTTTTTTTTTTTTTGAGACAGAGTCTTACTTTGTCACCCTCGGTAGAGTGCCGTGACGTCACAGCTCACAGCAACCTCCAGCTCTTGGGCTTAGGTGATTATCTTGCCTCAGCCTCCTGAGTAACTGGGATGACAGCACCTGCCACAATGCCTGGCTATTTTGTTTTTGTTGTTGCAGTTTGGCTTCGGCCGGGTTTGAACCCACCACCCTCGGTATATGGGTCCAGCGCCCTACTCACTGAGCTACAGGCACCGCCGCTACAGAAGTTTTCTAAGGGCAAGGCCCATGTCATTGTTTTCAGTCTTCCTTGCTAAGACCACACTTGGGGCATAAAATTAAGGGGATGTCTTGATCATGCTTCAATTTTTCCATTTATTTAACTGTACGGCTCCACCTGATGGGCAGAAGTAGAGTAGAGGTGGGCTTTTTGGCTGTATAAAGTTCTAGTATTGAACTTTTCTTTTTCTTTTCTTTCTTTTTTTTTTTTTGACAGAATCTCAAGCTGTCACCCTGGATAGAGTGCCATGGCATCATAGTTCACAGAAACCTCCAACTCTTGGGCTCAAGTAATCCTCTTGCCTCAGGTTTTCTATTTTTAGTAAAGACGGAGTCTCACTTTTGCTCAGGCTGTTCTCCAACTTGTGAGCTCAAGCAATCCACCCGCTTCAGCCTCCCAGAGTGCTAGGATTACAGGCGTGGGCCACTGCACACAGCCGAACTCTTCTTTTTCTTTTCTTTTTTTTTTTTTTGGAGACAGACCCTCACTATGTCACCCTCAGTAGAGTGCTGTGGCATCACAGCTCACAGCAACCTCCAACTCTTGAGCCCAAGCGATTCTCTTGCCTTAGCTTCCCAAGTAGCTGGGACCACAGTTGTCTGCCACAACACACAGCTGTTTTTGGTTGTAGTTGTCATTGTCGTTTAGCAGGCCCAGGCTGGGTTCGAACCCACCAGCTCTACTGTTATGTGGCTGGTGCCCTAGCCGCTGAGCCACAGGCTCCAAGCCTAGTAATGAACTTTTCAAAGGTGTGATCTGCATGCAGAAGGCCAGGGAGGAGTGGGGAGTTGGCAGGTCTTCTGCAGCTCCTGCATGGTAGAGAAAGTCTTCATAGGGGAGAAGGGGCAGGGAAGTTAAAAGGAAAGATAGAAGTGCCTATCTTGACAGACAAAAGCTAAAGCCCAGCCATACACTTGGAGAAAAGGAAATGTTGGTCTTGGAACAGGAGTGGGCATTCAGTACCAAACTGCAAGGTGGTCGGGACATTTTAAGGCTGCAAAGTAAACTCTGGGAGTCCTTAAGTAGAAACATAGACTATTACTATAAGCCTCAGTGCCCCGATGTGGTAAGAGTGAAAGGAGAGAGAGAGAATGAAAGAGACAGAGACAGAGAGAGAGAGAGAGAATGAATGACAGAGGAGTGAGAGAATGAGAGGGAGAGAGAGAGAGAATGGGGGGGGAGAGAGAGAGAGAGAGATTGAGCCTAGATTCTTCACATCTAAAAATAGAATCTAGTGGGGGGGGGGAATTTTCCTAACCTTGATGCAGTTAGGGAGCAGAATAAACTGCCTAGTGAAGATCTTGAGTCATTGGGATCAGAGGCATTCAAACTAGGCGGGATCAGATCCCAGGGGGTTTATCAGTATCAGCAAGCCCTTTGCATCTGTGGTCAGTAGAGGAAGGTGGTGGAGTCAGTTCTCAGAAGGCACTCGTTTGTTCTCCCTCTTTCTCTCTTTCTCTCTCTCACCCTGAATAGAAAGAAACAATCCTGCTCCATCTTCTGGAGGCTCATTTGTTTCGTTGATGGTGAAAAGGTGATCATACCACAGAGATTATGTCACTTTTCTCTACTGACAAGTCACTTCTATGATCCTGATGAACCCCTGTAAAGGTCCAGATGTCCCTCAGGCCCCGCCATTCAGGAAAAATTCAACTGCAGATTTACCCTCATATACACAGGTATATGCAGAAATAGACAAGTATTCTCTCTCTCCCCCCACTCCCAAATTTCAACATACATGAGCTGGGTATCTGTTGAAACTCAACTTCAGCCTCATGTCCCTCTCGTTCTCAAAGGGCCATCCCTGGCCTTTTTAACTGTCAACCCCTCCTAGATTCTTTTGGCTAAAAGTAGGAGTTTTCTCAATCTGCAGAGGCATCCACAGTGCCTCCTCAAAGCCCAGCAATGGCTATTGAAGGGCCCATTCCTGCTCTTAGGGTCCAGGGAAAATACACACTTGCCCCATGCCCTGCGGAAGAAGCCACGTTCTTTTCCTTGGTTGTTCTCCCACCGTTTCCTTTCCTTCCCTTTGGCAGCAGCAAACTCAAAGGCCTGCTCAGTCCCACTGAAATTAAGAAGAAAAAACAAGACCTAAATGAAATGAATCAACTAGTAGACTGAGAAACTGAAAACGTGCCAGAGCCCAAGGGAGGGAAATGGAGAGCAGCAGGGCAGGGAATGAAAGTGGAAGGGCCCAGCTGAGAGGCCAGCCCCTGCAGGGTCCTGGCCCAGCCAAAGCTGTTCTGCTCTGCTCACTATTGGCTCAGAGCTGAGAACACAGCATCTACCAGGGATGGCCAGTGGCAAACCTGTGAGCTGGGGGAGCTGCTCTCCAGCATCCTCTGTCTTGTTTTCATTTCCATTTTGAGGCTCCCTCTCCCAGACTCCCAGTGCTTTCTCCCTGTCCCAGGAGTCTTGTACAACCTCCTTACAACAAATTCACCCATCCCTGTCCCATTTCTGTAGAACCTTGGGTGCAATGAGTCATTTGTGCACCCAAGTGTGAAACAGTGGGTCACGGCTAAGAGCTCCAATCTCCACAGCTGTTATGTGGCTCTTACTAGGGTGTGTTTCAAGAGGAAAAGAGGGAAATGGCAATCTAAGGTCAAATATGTATTGGGCCCTGACATGGTGGCTCATGCCTCTAATCCCAGCACTTTGGGAAGCTGAGGCAGGAGGATCAGGCCAGGATTTCAAGACCAGCCTGGGCAATACAGCAACATCTCCATCTCTATAGAAAAATAAAAATTATCCAGGCATGATGGTGCATGCCTAGAGTCTCAGATACATGGGAAGATGGTGCATGAGGATTACTTGAGCTTAGGAGTTTGAGGCTGCAGTGAGCTATAATTGTACCAATGCATTCCACTCTGGGCCACAGACTGAGACGACTTCTCTTAAAAAAGTATTGGAAGCTTTAAACTACAACGTTGTTTGCAGGTTTCTCTACTGCAGGCCTTCTCAGGGCCTTTAATATACTAATGTGCACTGTGAAGCTTTAAGAAGGGTACGTAGCATTTCTCAAACTTATTTGACCACTGATTTTTTTAAATGGTAGAGCAGCTTACAGGACTCGTGTTGTATTTGACGTATTTCCCCCCTCAAATGACTTAGCTGCATTTCCTAATAGTCCTTAATACCTAAACAAACCTAAAAGAGTGACTGTACTGGTGGGAAAGCCAGACACCCCTACAGTTAGGGAAGGCAGTAATGATTAGACTGTATCAACCTTTTATTTTATTTTTTATTAGATCATAACTGTGTACATTGATGCATTTATGGGCTTCAGTGTACTGATTTGAAATACAATGTGAAATGCTTATACTGAACTGATTAACACATCCATCACAATTATGTTCTTTTCTTAATAGTTTTGCACTGTCAGGCCATAGGGGAGATGGTAGTGATCAGAGGACCCTGGTGATAGGGCTGTCTCATGTCACACATTATAGATGGTTGTCACTTCCCAATTGGCCTACTCCTATCCCATACAGTCCCAAGTGCCTTTAATACTTAGCTTTGTTGTGCTGTGTCTGGGAGAGCAGTATGAAAGGAATAGAAGGGAGTCTGTCTCCTCAAGGCGTGTCTGTTTCTTATGTTGACACACTTATGTTTGACAGCTGGTCCTTCCTAAAGCGTTTGACACTTTAGGACACTGACACCACCAGTCCCTCAAATTCCATTCTCTAAAGCTCCCTGGGCCTGCTACCTCAAGAATGGCTGTGAGTACCAGTCCTTTCTCTGGGTTCTCCCATATATGTGCATGAGCCAATTACTTCTTTACAATGCACAGAATTGGGAAAATGGGAGGCATTGGCGAAAACTTGAGGACTGTACTGAGTCACACTGCTCCTCCACTAGCCTATTAAGTGAACTGACTAGGTAGGTCCCTGAAAGAGACCTCCACTAGCTCCCTTTGAAATAGCTCAGATGCTCTTCAACTTGGCCAGCTGAGTGGGATGGGCACCAGCCTGCTCTCTTGCATTAGGTGATTTAGTCTTGGGAAGGGGTGGGCTGCCTGAGAACAAGAAGTTCTCACCTATTAAACTGAGAGCTCCCCAAAGGTGAGAACTGTACAATATCAGGCCACTCATAAAAGTGCAGTGGCTACTGTGCTCTGTGCGGGTCAGAGCACCCCAGGAGTACTGTGCTCAGTTCCAGGAGAAACCCCTAAAAGCCAGCCTCACAAATTGGAGTGTTTGGCTGGGCCAGGTGGCTCATGCCTATAATCCTAGCACTCTGGGAGGCCAAGGCAGGTGGATTGCCAGATCTTGGGAGTTCGAGACCAGCCTGAGTAAGAGTGAGACCCCATCTCTAAAAATAGCTGGGCGTTGCAGCGGGTACCTATAGTTCCAGCTACTCAGGAGGCCAAGGCAAGAGGTCTGCTTGAGCTGAAGCTTCTGAGCTTGCTATAAGCTGTGATGCCACATCACTGTAGTGGGGATGACAAAGTGAGACTATGTCTCAAAAAAAAAAAAAGCAAATTGGAGTGTTGCCAAAGGAAAGTGACAAATATGCTATCAGGTCAATAGGCCAGGACATTTTTGAGACATGTAGGTACTACAAGCCAACATTTTATATAAAATTTCAGGAGGTTAACACACCTCCAGGTTAAGAAGCCTAGCTATGGAACTGGATCACAAAGACTCACTAAGCAAACTTGGTAGATTTAGAAAAGGAAGGAAGGAGAGAGGGAAGGAGGAGGAAGGAAGAAAGGGAGGGAGGGAGGGAAGGGAAGAGGAGGAGGGAGGAGGGAGGGAGGGAAAAAGACAGATTTGAGGAAACTCAATATATTCAGATATTTTAAAGGGGCTGCCAAGAGGAAGGGGGAGGAAAGATGTTATTGAAAGACTGCTTTCCGTTACATACCAAAAAAATTCCAATTTGAGTTGTTTGACAATGGAATGAATTACCTTAGGTGACAAATGCCTTGGTGATGAGAATTAAAAATCTGAGGAAAAGATTGAACTAGATGCTCTCTAAGGTCTGACATCCCTTCCAACTTCACATTACCTCCCATCCTAGCATTTCTGTCTATGGCACTGAGATCCTTCCTAGTTTATCACAGACCAGAGTCACAATCTTACTGACAAACAAAGCTCAAAAGGCAAATGCAGATCGGAGGTGGCCCCAAGCTCCAGAACCCCTTGGTCCCCTCACTCTATTCCCACCTGAAGTCATCACATCCTACCAGCCCCCATACAAGAGCTCTCAGGGTTTTGCTTGGCGACAGCTAGTTAATCTGATAAACTAATCTGTACTAATGGGATGAGGAATGCTAATGAATTAATGCATTACCTTCCCAAGTGACATATTTGCATTTTAACAGAGGTCTTCTGGAGATAATGCCTTAACTCAAAGGAGTGATTAATGTTGAAATTTCAGCTGTTTGGCAGTCTAGCAGAGGCGGTATTTTTGGAAAGGGAACCTTTTTCCACCCTTCATTGTCAGACCATCTGCTAGAAGAGGAAACACATGTCCCTGCCCTTGAGGGGTTTATAGTTTACATAGTTGGGGGATTACAGTGGCTAACATTTATTAAGCCTTCACCAAAGTGTGGAGTACAGCACTTTGATAATATAAATATTATCTTTGAATTCTCACAACCATCACCTTCTGACATAGGTATTTTGCAGATAAAGAAACTGGGTCTCAGAGAGGTTAAGTAACTTGGTACTGCATTTCATTGACTCTAAGAGGCTGTCAATGGTAAGAGGCAACATTTTCTCCATTTCCCTAAGAAAGAAAAAATGCTGCCAATTAAACTACAATGCATCGTGGATTGTAAGAAGCATTTCAGTTTCAGAAACATTAAAAATGTGTCTTCAAAACTGTGGAAGGCAGTAAGTATTAAGGCCAATTCCAGAGTATATACTCTGCTTAATGCTGTGTATAGAACCCAGATGGGAAATAGCTGAGGAACATTTTGATATAATAATATAATAGCAAGTGCATATTAATATTTTAAAACAAAATGATTACACAAGTATATAGAAGATTGCACATGATCTGAGGTCAATGGCAGACCACGTTGGTGGGGGTCATGAACCTCAGTGGAGGAGGAAAAAAAGGACAGTATTTATGGGAGAGGGACTACGCTGAGCTGGGCCTGAGGCTGAGGCGAGGGACAGCAAATAACAAATAACTCTGGAATTCAGCTTTTTCCTTTTCTTTTCTTTTTTTTTTTCTGAGACAGAGTCTCACTTTGTCATCCTTGGTAGAGTGCCGTGACATCACAACTCACAGCAACCTCAAACTGTCTTGCCTCAGCCTCCAAGTAGCTGGGACTACAGGCACCTGCCACAATGCCCAGCTATTTTAGAGACAAGGTCTCGCTCTGGCTCAGGCCGATCTCGAACCTGTGAGCTCAAGCAGGCAATCCACCTGCCTTGGCCTCCCAGAGTGCTGGGATTACAGGTGTGAGCCATTGCACTGGGCCTTGGAATTCAGCTTTTGAAGAGACCGTACACTGGCTGGCTTGGCTAAAATGAAGGAGTTACTTACAAAAACCAGAGGAGATACTTTAGGGAGATGGAAAAGGGAAGGCTAGTGAAGTGGGGGGAGGGGCAGATAATCTTCAAAGGCCAGGATGAGAAATCTCCATTCAGTATGATGGGCAGATGGGGCAATTGTGGATTCTTGATAATTAAAGAATCCACACATGAATCCACATATAATTAAAGAATCCACCATATGAAGAAAAGCTCCTTCTGTGCACTAGGATGAATTAAAGTGCTCAGCCTCAAAGCCAGGGGCTTCTTAAAGGGGTAAAACCCAGCATCACAAAGGGATTGTGTCATTGGAGGCAGCAGAATTCTGGGGCATTATGCACCCAGAGTTCTCAGCCCTTTCTTGATGTGTGTTCCCTTATCCCCAGGTGCATCATTTGTCACCTGGAAGAGGAAGTGGCAGAGCCATGACTGTGTGGGGCATGATGCCTCAGGCACTGCTGCTGAAGCATGTACCCTCACCCCTAGGCCATGATTGGGGGTGGCTACAGGCTGAATGATGTACAGCTCATCTCCCCATCATCTACTAACTAGTGTTTGTTGAGTCCCCATAATATGTGCCCTCCTGGGACCTGGGGGGACACCTGAATGAAAGAGAACCTTGAAGTGCTCACTAAAAACAGGTGAACACACAGAAAGTCAAAGCCATAAGAGATGGTGGAATGAAGTGCTGAATTGTGGCAGAAAGACTGTTCAGATTCCAAAAAGGAAGAGGTGAAATTGTGGGTGCCTTTTTTCCCCTCTGTATTTTCCAAGTTTTCCACTATGCATACATATTTCCTTCATAATCACGAAAAAATTATAATTTAAAAAATAAGGGCAGCCAATAAGGGCTAAAATAATTAGGAAAGGCTTTACAGTAGAGGCTGGACTTGAGCTTGTGGCTTAGAGGATGTGATGGAAAGATTTGCAGAGGTGGCGAAAAGGGGATCACTGCAGGCTAGGGAGGGATAGCACAAAAATAACTGCAGATCACCAAGTGGGGTACAGTGGGGCAGGGAAAGGAAGGAGAATAAGGGACCTTGGGGGCAGGGAAGAAGTGAAAGTGCGAGATTATATATATGTGTGTATATATATATTGCATTTGTTAGGTAAAGTCCCTTTTATGATTGTGTCTAGCAGTTTGTTCTCTTTATCATCCAACTTCCAACCTAGATTCAAGCAAGCAAGTAATATATAATATACATACATATATATTATATAGATGTGTATATATATGCATAATACCCCGTTTCCCCCCAAATAAGACATCCTCCGAAAATAAGACCTACTTACGGGAAAAATAAGACGTCCCCTGAAAATAAGACCTAGCGCATCTTTGGGAGCACACCTTAAAATAAGACACTATCTTATTTTTGGGGAAACAGGGTATATATACACACATCTATATTATATTATATATACACACCCACATACAGACACACATGTGATATATATATAATATAGTTATGTGCACATGTATATATATAAAATATAGTGAATCCCTGCTGTTGTGGAAGGCAAGCCTCAAATACCAGAGAGAAGAGCTTTTCTATTTGATATAGTAAGCAAAAGGGAGCTATTATAGGCTCTTGAGCAGGGAGTGACATGATGAAAGATGTTTTAAGGAGATTCCTTTGGCAGCAGTGTTGAAGGATCACTCGGCAGGGCTGGGGAGGCTGCTGCAGTAATCTGGGCATGAGGTAAGGAGAGCTCAGTGCGAATGGCCAAGAAAGGGTGGATTCGTGAGGCACCTGTGAGAGATGAACTAGCAAGACAAGTGGTGACTTACTGCAGCGGGGAGGAGTGAGTGATTGATTCCAAGGCTCAGCCCTTGGGCTATGAAAGAGTGATGGTGTCACTGACAGACACGGAGATACAGTAGAAAATGGGCAGAAGCTAGGGAACAGTGAGGAGAGTGAGGGTGGAGTTTGGTTGTAGCTGTGGTGAATTTAAAATCGTGGTCAACTCCAAAGAGAAAACGTCCTTAAAAGTAATAATGAAATGGAACTGGAGCTTAAGGCCAGGCTTTATCATTTCCAGCAATCACCTAGAATTCCAAGCAGGACAAGCTATATTGATACTAAATGTGGAAACCTCTACAGGTGGGGGGAGCAGGAGGGAAAAAAGCAGACCCAACAGCCAATTCTGATTTGGACTTTGCAGGTGACAGACACTAAACTGTGCAGCAGGAGCAGACTGGTGGGTCTGTTTAAAGATTCCCCCTCATTTTTCTCTGTCAGTGAATGATTTTCCTACATATTAGAAAGATTACGGCTTGGCTATAGGTGATGAGATGAATATGGAATAACACTCGTTTTTATTAATCATATCTGCATTCTCTGTGACTTCACTGATAGCGGCAACCAACCTAGTGTGACACACAGTGTCCTCACCAGCCTTGCGAGGGGGGCTGGTTTTCAGAGCTTCAGTCCACAAAAGCGAGATCCAGAATTCTGACCACCTTGATAGAGGCTCAGAGGCAGGTCTCATTTTAAAAAAATCATCTGGGTACCTCCGTTTCCCCCTATGTCAAATGGCAGCATCTGAAACTTACTTGCTTGAGTCTAGGTTGGAAGTTGGATGATAAAAAGAACAAAATTACTAGACATGATTGTAAGAGGGACTTTACCTAACAAATGCAATCAGTGTAGCCTGGTTTCTTGTACCCTCAATGAATCCCCAACAATAAAAAAAAAAGAGAGAGAGAGAGAACAAAATTGCTGAAGAGAAAGTGTATAGACCAAAGACAAAACTTAGGAGAGAAACAGAGGGTGCAGGAGGAAGTAGGATTTCCACATTGAGAGATCTTGACACTTACCTGGTTGATTCCAAGCCAGTTGTTGCCACCATGCCGGCTGATTTCTGCTTTCAATGAGCTTTTCCATGAGAAGGGTGGTAAATATGATAATTGCCCTAGTCAGCGACTTGCATTCTCTCTTCCCCATCTTCCACCTGCAAGAGCATTTCCACTCTGGAAACCTGCCCACTTCTCAGCTGTCCTTCTCCTAACCACCATCCCTACCTCAAATCAGTAACCAGAAGACTGAATGAAAATCCAAACAGAGATCTTCAGCAGGGAAGTGCTGGAGGCTGCTGGTTGACAGACTATACAGTGGTGTGTGTGTGCCCACGTGCGCGCATATGCACATGTGTGTCCATCTACCAGTCTAGCCATCTGTTCCCGTTTTCCCAGTGAGGTTGGATTAGAAGTAAAGAGAGGCCTGTTTGACTGACTGGTCCTGTCTCCTGAAGCAGAGCACCCATGGCAGTTGGAGGTCCATACCCTGTGCTGATGTACCCTACTCAGAAGGCATCATACCCTCCCAGAAGAACCAGTACAGGGGAATGAAAATCTTGCAATATCCCTTTATCTGCAGTTCTCTATTCCCCTCTAACCCAGGGATGGGAGACGTGACCCAGATACCTGCCTAAGACTGACAATCAGCGAGTTGGGTGGGGAAGAGAGAGCAGGTGGGAGAGGCTAGTGAGCAGGCAGAGACCTCGACCGTACCCTCCTACCCACCTGTGGATGCCTCACTCTTTTTCTCTCATACTAGCTGGAACAACAGGGCTCCAGCTGGCATCAAAGTGCTGTGGTAGCTCTCACCATACCCTGGCACAGGTGTGACCTCCACTGGGATGCTTCCCAAGTGCTTAGAGGAATTTCAAACTGATTCTACCAGAAAAGTTGAAAGGTGTCTTTTTGCTTTAGCAGCTCTGGGAAGTCTTAGGGGCTTGAAACAGACCAGACATAGGCATCCCTTGCCTCCAAGCCTCCCTTTTGGGGGGCTATAGCACTCACTCTCCATCTATAGATGGATGGATTTCACCCTCCTCTCTATGCCCACTGCCACCACCCCAATCACCTCTCACTTAGATCACTATAGTGTCTTACAAGCTGGTCTCAAGTGTCTCCTTGTTGCAATCAATTCTGCTTCCTATTGCATAGCTAATCATCCTAAAACATGGTGCATAATTGTCCAACAGCCCTCCAGGGTCTCCCCGAGTCTATACTCCTCATTCTGACATATAAGACCCTCCAAATCTGGGTACATTGAACCCAGTCAATAATTTTTTTCCCACTGTGCCCCCACACACACCCTCTCCTCTCTTCCAGTCAGACCTCCTTCTGACCCTTCCTCAGTCACACCCTGACCATCTCCACCTCTAGCTATGCCTCCCCCTTGGAAGTCTGCTCTTTTTCTAGTCAACAATCTCAATCTCACATGTTATTCAAAACCTAAGTCAAGTTCAACCTCTCCTGGGAAGACATCTCCCTCTGTTCCGGCCCACACTCTTTCT
This sequence comes from Nycticebus coucang, assembly GCF_027406575.1. NCBI lineage: Eukaryota > Metazoa > Chordata > Mammalia > Primates > Lorisidae > Nycticebus > Nycticebus coucang. The sequence continues at coordinate 134,171,658 of NC_069804.1, forward strand.
CTCTGTGCCTGAAACTCCTGTGGTGCTTACTGTTTAAACCAAATAATGTGGCATGTAATTGTTTTCCATTTATTCTTAGTTCCTTTATACAAATAAGTACTATTTTTTTTCTGTTAAATTATGAATTTCTAAAGCATAGGGTCTTTGGTTTTCCATTCTCACCATGACATTGGTATAGGGCTAGACCCAGGAGTGCTTGGTAGACTCCTGTTCCTATGCCTCAACTGCAAAATGAAGAAAGAATGAGGTAAGTAAAGACCATATGATGGTCTCCTCTGTCCCTTCCCTCTCCTTCCCTTTCTCAAAAGATTTTCCAGGCAGCAGAGGAGCTGAGGCTATCCAGCAAGACATAGGCAGCCAATCTGTGTCAGATCCTAGCTTTCAGAACACTCCCACCTCCTAAGGTTTTCTAGACGATCAATAACACTGCTTAAGTGATCAATCTGAGACACAATGGGCTGCAGGGGCCAGTGTTTGATTAACTCAGTAGAATAAATGTATGCTGGGAGAGACAGAGCAGGGAGGGAGAGCAGGAGAGAAAGCAGGAAGAAAGATGAGCTGGTGGAAGAAAGAGGGAGAGGGTTTTGTGAATGAGGTTATGATAGGATGGAGCCTAGAGTAGTTCTCACCTGATCCAATTCAACAGCTTAAGCCAAGTTCTTACTGAAGGGACTAAACAATCTTGAGGCTTCCTCAGAGTTCAGCAAATATCCCAGGGCTGCTGTGCTATCTTTGACCTTGGCAAGAACACTGTCACAATGATCCACTGAGGGTCCACACAGGCTCCATGTTCAATAGAGAAGTGGGTATGGGATGGAGAATTCAAGGAACCTCAAGGAGGACTTGGGCTTTGAGCTACGCCTGTTGGCTGAATCTACAGAAATCTTAAGCTCTAGAATCCTCCACCAAACATGATGATCCAGTAACACATGAAGATGTGGGATAGTAGGCTGATCAGTGAGGGAGATATCAGCATTACCTTCTCTCTATCTAGAGGTGTACGTACTGTCCTTCCTCTCCAGGCTCGAAGGCTGGAAATTGAATTATTTGGCAGTTAAAAAAACAAGGAGTCCCTTTCTGAATTTTTTGTGGAGGGCCCAAATGTCTAGCTATGCCACCAATCAAAATTCTTTTGGAAAAGAAACAAACAGAACAGATGGCTTCTTACTGTGAGAAAGTTCCTCCCTTAATCTAACCATGATTCCTTCTGGTCTCATTAAAAACCTATTCTTCACGTATGATGCCCTATTGCTACCCTACCCATTATGCAGGCTCAAAGCCTTAGAATCATTTTTGGCTCTTCCTCCTCCTTCACCCCCCTCATCCAATTGGTAGGTAAATCAGGTTTCCTCTGCCTTCAAATCCATCCACTCGTCTTCTTTCTACCCCTAAACAGCTATTGTAACAACCTCCTAACAGATCTTCCTGCCCTTGGGATGCCTGCCTATTAATCAATCTGCTAAAGAGGAAAAAAAGAAGAAAAAATGAAAAATGAATCCAGATCCAATCAAGCCCAGAATAACTCCCATTTATAGGAAATGCAGGGGATAGCAGAACAAGTTAAATAACAACAAAAGGAAACATCAGAAAAATAAAAGACAAATCAGAATGTGGGACATCGTGCAGAATGACCTGATTTATGTAACAAGTCAAAGAGAGGGGGCTGTTGAAAGGGCCTTCAGAGGGCGGCGCCTGTGGCTCAGTGGGTAGGGCACTAGCCCTATATACCAAGGGTGGCAGGTTCGAGCCCAGCCCCGGCCAAATGGCAACAAAAAAATGGCCAGGCATTGTGGTGGGCGCCTGTGGTCCCAGCTGCTTAGGAGGCTGAGACAAAAGAATCTCCTGGGCCCGGGAGTTGGAGGTTGCTATGAGCTGTGTGATGCCACAGCACTCTACTTAGGGTGATGAAGACTCTGTCTCTACAAAAAAAAAAAAAAAAAAAAAGGGACTACATCTACAGTGCAACTTACAAGGGTACATGTGCAATTTACTATGTAAAATATAAATGTCTTAACACAGTAACTAAGAAAATGTTGTGAAGGCTATGTTAACCTGTTTGATGAAAATATTTCAAATTGTATATAAAACCAGCACATTGTACCCCACGATTGCATTAATGTACACAGCTATGATTTAATAAAAAAAATTAAAAAAAAAGAAAGGGCCTCCAGAGACATAACAACCAAATGTAATGTGTAGAACTCTTTTGGATCTTAATTCAAATAAGTCAGCTGTAAAATCTGTTTTGGGACAATTGAGAACATGGGATTATGGACCAGGTAATGGATAATACAAAAGCATTATTGTTATTTTGTTAGGTGTGTTAATGGTACTGTGGTTATGTGAGAAAATGTGCATTGTTAAGAGATGCACACAGAAGCATTAGGAATGAAATGACGTGATTGATGTTTGGCATTTATTTTAAAATACCTCAGCAAGGAAAAAGGATAGATAAGGCAAATACAGCATAGTCCTGAAAATTACTTAATGTGGATAATGAGTATATGGGGATTAATATTTTTCTCTATATTTTTGAAGTTGAAAATGTTGATAATAAAGAACAAAAAACAATAGTCATCCACTATACTCCAGTCTATCTTTCCAGCTTTATCTTCCATTCCTACTCTGGCTCTCTATGACACAGCTGTGCTACGTCCTTGCTCAAGTTTTTCCTGTCTGAACTTCATTCCTTCACGTACTCATGCATTCATTCATTTACTCCAGCATTGACTCATGCATTCATTCATTTACTCAGCAAATATTAAGTACCTCTTCTATGCAGTAGGCACTGTAAATACAAAGATGACTGGGAATGAGGAGGACAAGGAGCCTCCTTCATATTTATATTCTCCACAGCAACTAATCCAATGCCTTGCACATAATAGGTGCTCAATAAATATTTACTGAACTAATGTGCAGGGGGGTATGTGATGGAATCGCAGTCTAAAATGAACCAACAAGTATTCAACTTAACAAACACTTATTGAGCACCTACCATATGTAAGGGATTGTATGCTACAGGGATGAAAAAGATATGAAGTACCTGTCAAATGTATTTTAGAAACAGGAGTTCGGAGGAAAGATGATCAGAGAAGATTTCACAGAGGAGGAGAATCTGAATGCAGAGTTGAAGGATAGGTATAGAGGTTTTAGAAAGGAGTGGAACATAAGCAGAGAGGAGAGGGAATTCCTGGTGCATGGAATGGCATAGACAAAAGCATAGATGCAAAAATATACAAGGCATGTTTAGATAATCCTAAGGAAAGAAATTTGGCTGGAGTAGAGGGTCCATGTGGGGCTGTGTTTTTCAAGCAGACCAAGTGCATCAAAATCACCTGGGGGAGCTTATTAAAATGTTTATCCTTGGACTCGAGCTCCAAACCTACTGAACCAGAAGCTCAGGAGGTAGCCCCCAATAATCTGCACTGTTAACAAGTTCCCTCAAGTGATTTTGAGACACATTAAAATTTGAGAATCAATAATGTGGGCCTAAAGTGGAAAATAAGGTTGGAAGAACACACAGGGTTAGGCCCACTCAAGGAAGGAATTGAAGGCTGAGATTTAGCCCACAGGCGATCAGACATCCACTCTTCCAGAATGGTGGTCAGAAGCATCATGAATAAAGGACGTTCCAGAACAATGATCTGGCAAATGTGTGTATTATGGACTGGACAGGAAGAAGACTACTGCAGTGTGGACATGAGATGGTGACAAGGGCAGGGTGGACTGGGATATAGACGTAGAGTCAGAGATGACTCTGAGGTTTCCAGTGTTGAAGACTAGAAGGCTTGACTAGAAGGCTTGAAGCTTACAAAATTTCACAAAACATTTATAAAATATTCTCTACACGTTGGCCACCTCTTTATAAAATGTTGTAATGAATATTTTGTAAATAAAGGTACATTTAGCCATGCATTTTCGAGACACCAAAGCCAGAGGAGCTACTCTGGGTGGGAAGAGAAACTAGCAAAAAAGAGAAAAAGGAGAAAGGAGACCCAAATGGTAGAACCAGGCAGAGAGCTCTTGCCAAAGTGAGGGATGGCTAGTAGTGTGGTTAATGGCAAAATGAGGCTGAAGCTCGGAGAAAGCTGAGCTATGGTGTGCACACGAAGAGAAGGTGTGCCGGGGTGCACAACCTACTCACTCTCATGTTTCTTAACACACAAACACAAACAGGCACACCTGCTTCTACATAGACACAGGTAGCAATCTCTCCCTCTCTCTCTCCCTCTCTTTCCTCCACTCCCACGGCATACACATATTCTCACTTCCAGGCTCATTTTCTGACCCGTGTGCCATTGAGCTATTAATGTGCCATTGTAAGGATGGTGCCTCTGGTCTCAGAAAAGGGGGTGCTGCTTGTTATAGGTGAGAAATAATATAGAACCCCAAGATTGCTGCCACCCCTTTTTTTTACAGAACCCCAAGATTGCTGCCCTTTCTTAGCAGTTCAGCTGAAGGGGAAATGGAAAGAAGGGAAGAGGGTGTTTCTCTCCACTGGCTCCCTACCTTTTCCCCGACCCTTGGACTTCTCAGCAGACTGTTAGGTCCAGCCCATTTGGAGAGGCCTTCGTTTTAGCTGTTAGCTGCCAATAATGCAAGAGAATGTTTTTCTTTCTGAATTTATGGTAAGAAGGAAAACAAGTCCTTGAGAGGAAAGCCAGAAGAGTTTTCTGTTGGGAATGCTAATGGCCCTAAGGTTGGCCTACAGGCTGAAGCTGAGTCAGGTGTGTCTCCTCACAGGAGGCCTGTCCAAGCTAAGGGTCTTCACCCAGCATCAAGGGTACCATCCCAGTCTTCCTAGAAGTGATTGCTAGTGCCTACATGTGAAGGCATGAATTCTCAGAAGCCTTCTCAAATTTTGCCACATCCCAGGTATGTGTGAGGGTATGGAGGTGTGCATGAGGTGTGTATGTACTGTGTGTGATTTGCATGCACCTGTGTATCTGTGTGTATGTGTGTGTGTCTTATGGCTAGCCTGGAAGCTTCACAAAACAGGGATCTTTCCTCTATTGTGTTGGTGGTGCCCTCTCCAGGTGCCTTGTTTGGTGCTGCCCACGAAGCCCAATCTCTTATGCATAGTGGTGGGGCATACAGAATACTTCCTTTGTCTTGCATCCACCCATGCTCCCCTCCAAGGACTGAAGCCAGGATTACTGCAGTGAGACAGCGTTGACCCAATGCCTCTTCTCCACCCACCCCACCTTCAGACAGCCCTGCGCCCCCTTCTCCTCCTCCAGTGCCTTGCCCAGCAATCCCAGGACTTTCTTGTTACACTTTTGCGGCCTATACTGCTCTCCAAAGCTTCCACTGGTGACAAAATTTCCCAATCAAGCCACACATCTCATTTCTCAAGACCCATGGACTATGACACTTACCAGAAGGAAGTCTCCTGACTCGCTCAAAATGAAGCCTGCAATCCTGCAGGAATCCCCAGATCTCTGGGGGTGAAGGGAGCAGAGAATCCATTGCACCTTCCAAAACCATAGCACCAAGAGCATCACTAGCTTATGTTTTGGGGGATACTTACTGGTTTCAAACCAACAGCCTGGCCACTCTGCGGGACACCTCAGATATCTGGATGAGGCTCAGAGCCAGGAGCTTAGGGTACTCATTCTACCCTGGCTGGCCTCCTCTTTCTAGTGGCCTTTAGCCCATACTTGCAAGGCAATTGTGGTAGGTGGGTGTCAGTGAGAGAGACTGGGGGTATCTCTCGACGTGAAGCAATGAGTGTTTCTCTCCTGCTTAGATTATATCCCCTCCTTTCTCAGAATTCTGCAGTGGCTCCCAATTGCCTGTCAAATAATTTAAACCTCTCCGAGGGCCTCAAAGCCCTCCATATTTACATTCCACCTTCCCACATCCCCACTCCCACACACACATCAAGTGTAACTCGGGCCCAGACACAGACAGAAGGCAGATGACACTGTCCACCAACTGCTCCTGCCCGGGTCCTGCCACAGGTGCCTGAAAGCCCCACCAACAGTCATTCTTCTGCCTCCTTTAAAAAAATGCAAACATTACCTGTGAGGTGTAGCCAGTAAACCACCATCAGGTATTAACAACTTGGCCTGGCAAGGATTCTGTCATCAGATTTGACTAAGCAGGGAGCGCAAAGCCCCGCCTAAACAGTCTAAGGGAGTGGAGGAGGGGACCCAGAGGAGACAGGAGCAGCTGATGGGAGGGGCAAGAGCAGGGAAGGGGCTCTGACGTCGAAGCCATCTCTGTCACGATTTTAACAAGGGCTACCGTCTGACTCCGCGGAGTCTCTACGGTTAAACCCACTAGTCCTTGCTACCCCCAACCTTGCTCCCCCCTCCACGTACACAAATTATGCCTCATTTCATCTCATGAGTACCCTCACGCCAAGCTGCTGAGGCTGAATTGGTCCCCTCACATGAACAAAATAAGCCACGAAACCGGGTAGACTTGGGCATGTTTGCTCGAGGATGGCTAAGTCCTGTTGAGGTTTCCCAGTGGGGAGAGCCGGAGAGCCCTTTGCTTTGTGGAAATAGCAAGGGCTTCCTGGGAAGCCTCCCTCAGCTCCCAGGAAGCTGCCAGCCGGGTTCCCCCTGCTTCTCCTGCAGTGAGCTTGACGGGCATGGAGGAGGAGAGAGCGGCAGGGCCTCCCGCCGGAGGACCCGGTGCCTGAACTGCCACACTGCCCTGGGCCTAGAGTGTGCGCCAATGTTTACCCCAGTCTCCAGTCGGGAAAACTCACTCAGCGCTTCGCTCTGAGTCAGCATAGAGTCCTCCACCCTCCCATCCGAGAAGGGCGCCCCCCAGGGAACCTTGCTCCTACAGCAGTTTCTCCAAGGAGCACAAGTCCAGAGACTGCCCCGCCCTCCGCAAGAGCTGCAGGATTTTGAGACCACCTCCCGGTGGACTCCAGGGTTCTGTAGGTGGACCAAGATACCCAGGGGAGGGGGCAGGTTTGGCAGCATTTAGCGTTCGCTGTGATCAAGGGCTTTTTAGTGGCAGCCTCAAGGAGGGGGATGCCACCTGCCTCTGGGGGAAGGTGTCAAGCATTTGCCCCTGCAGTGGTTTCAGTGTGTGGGTATGGGGGGGGGGGTGTGCCTGCAGGAAGCCCAGGACCTCAGGTGTAGAGGGGCACGACAACAAGAGTTGGGCACGCTTTTTGCCAGAATGGAGTTCTTGAGGGTCCTGGCCGAGGTGTCTACAGCAGCTTTTGGAGGGGGGGAGCGGGCTGCTGCAGGTGGGGCAGCAGGTACTGGATCTGCAGTAATGTGCAGTTGTCACGTAGTTCCTCGGGCATACTCTGAGGAAACACACACACTCTCTGACATTCACACACTCCAAGCTCCAAAGCACCAGTATGGAGTAGAGTGTATGTGTGTGTGTACATGTTTTAGCAGCGTTGGGGGGAGGTGCGTGTTGCCGTATTTATGTTTGGGTGACTGCTTTATTAGCATCCTGGTGGGGGGGCAAGTGTAGCTGTGTGTGTGTGTGCATATGTGTGTTTTGTCTTTGGTTGGGGGTGACAGTGGGGCTGAGCGCCGGGTATGTGGTGCGGCTGTGTGTGCGTGTGTGTAAGCGTCCGTGTCCGCTTGTGAACATGGCCCCAGGAACCACGCACATGCTTCAGACAGCTGTTTCTGACAGCCCTGGGACTAAGGCTTCGTCGGGCGCCCCAGCTAAGTGGCCACCTCCCAGCAGCCAGGCCCCGCGTCTCACCAGCTCTGCCAACTGTGCCCACAGCCCCAGCGCGCACACAAAGGCTCCATAATGAAGGCGCTGCACTCCCCTGAGCTCGCTCTTCACCCTTTACCCACGGCGGCCAAGGCTAGCCCGCCAAGCCCGCGACTCACCGGGGCAGTGGGCGCGCAGCCGGAGGCTCCCCACGCCCACCCAAACTCCAGGCGGCCCGACGCTTGGCGCCCCCAGCCCTGCCCCCGGCGTCCCGGGGGCGCCCCAGCCCCGGTCGCCCCTGAGCCGACCCGGGGCGGCACGCTCCCCCCGCGACTCACCCCGAGTCGGGCTGAGACTGCGGGCGCACCCCCCTGAAGGCAGCGCGCTTCTTACCTTCCTCCCCCTCCTCTTCCTCCTCCTCCACCTCCTTCTCCTCCTCCTCAGCGGCGCGGCGGCGGCGGCGCGGCGGCGGCGGCGGCGGCGACGGCGGCGGGACTAGGGCGCCCGTGCCCCCGAGCCCGGCACGGGCGTGGGGCTCAGTGGCGCCGGGCAGCGGGCCGGGCAGAGGTTGGCAGGGCGGCAGCAGCTGGCCCGGGACGCCGGGGGCTGGCGCGCAGGCGGCGGGCTGCGGGCAGGCTGGCAGCGGCGCCCGCGGACTCCTCGGGCGGGCTCCATGGCTGCGCCGCGAGCGGCACCATCGCCGTGGCTCGCTCCTCGCTGGCTCGCTCCAGGAGTGCGGCAGGCTGCGAGGTGACGGATGGCGGCGAGGCGGCCGGACAGCCAAGGAGGGGAGGGAGGGGAGAAGGGGCGGGGGGAGGGGAGGAGGAGGAAAGGGGGGAACGCAGAATGAGGGGCCTCTCCGGCGCCTCCCGACCCTCGAGTGCTGGCGTCGGTTTCCCCGAATGGGAAAGCGGCTTAAAGGCGCAGCTCCTGGCTCGGGTCACAACTAAAAATAAGCACAAAATTGACAATTGGGGAAACAATCTCCCAAGACAGAACCCAGAAACCCAGCCACCTAGCCCAGCGCTGCCTCATTTCTTGAACCTGACCGTTCTGGCTGGCCTCTGCCGGGAACTGCCGACTGCTAAGAGGGCAAGCCAATTTTCAAAGTGAACCCGGGAAAGGGGGCGGGGAGTGAACTGCGGAGAAGGGACAGCAGGAATGTTAGCTTTGGGGGCTAACGTTAGCTCCGTTCCCTGGCCCCTGACCTTCCCTCTCACGCCTTGTTTGCTCGCCTTCTGCTGGGATGCCCTCCCTGCAGCTCCCTCCCTGGTCACCACCATCAACATCTGCACGCACCTTGAGTTTCAACTCAGGCTCCTGCTTGCAGCGCCTCGCTCAGACACTGGGTTGTGAGCGGCTTGGAGCCCAGGCCCAATCCCGGGGGGCCCACCTCACTAAGGGAGAGATCTGCCAGCTGGCAGAGGTCTGCTTGAAGCATGCGATTGGTTTGGTGAAAAAGGAAGAAGGTTAAGTAAGGTGTGTGCGTGTGTGTTCACCAGCAGATGGAGGGAGGGTCCTTGCCACACACACAAACACTCACGCACTTACCAAAGGAGAGCAGCTAGGCACACAGCACAGTGCCTGATGAATGATCTCAGGACATTTTTTTAGAGACATGCTGTGAATACTAAACATATAGCAGCTGAGATTCAAGAGAGGCTCCTGGTCTCCCAGCATGCTCCAGACCCCTTTGGAGGAGTTTTGAGGACCCAGAAGAAAGGCCACTCTCCCTCCAAGAAAAAGGGAAGCCTCAGTGGGGACCCAGAGGGACCGGGAAGCTATATAGTGTGTCTGGGTAGGTGAAGTTGAGGCCAGGGAAGAGACAAGCCAGGAGGAAGTGGTGGAGTTGAAGACAGCACCTCAGAAAGACAGCTAACATTGGCACATTCAGGCCTCAGGAGTTCTGAGGTGAAAAGTGAGCCCTTCTCAATTTCCCCTGCGTTCCTGGATCTGGAAGGGAGGGTGTTAGCAAAATGAGACCCATTCCAGTTGGAAGCTTTTCCTCATCTCCAGTTTTATTTAAGCGCTTGAGTAAAGCCTCAGAAGAGGCTAGAGGGAGACTGAGGGGCACTTGTGAGGCAAAGACTAGTCTTGTAGGCTGAGTGGAATTTCCAGGATGCAGAGGAGAGCTCTGGGTGGGAGGGCTCTGTTGGCTCCCACAGCTGGGATCAGCAATGGAGTAGCTGACTAGCCGATTTGGCCATCCGTCCACTGAGCACTTTTTGCTTCCTTCCTGGCACTTCCTAACTTGATAGAAAGGATGGAAATTCCCTGCATCTGGATGGGGGGAGTCTAAGCTGGGAAACCAAGCTGATGGAATTATTAAAAGCTGATGGTGTGTGAAACAGAAGACGCACAGGGAGAGAAAGATGCAGCATTCCCTGCAAACACACAGGCAGACCCCCCACACAAGAAGATGCTCTGAGGACTACAACACAGACACAAACACACCTCTGAGTCACATAGAGGGCCACAGACACACAGAGCTAGTACAAAAAATGTTTAAAAGGCTAGCCAGGTAAGTGACTCAGACTTGATTTCTAATCCTTTCAAAGGAGAGAGGTGAAGAGAAGCAGGGAAGGGTTGGCTTCCTGTCTACAGGGACTGGGGAGGGAGCTGGAAACCAGCTGTCCAGTATGAATAATCATATTTGTAGCCAGACAGTCCCTGGCTGGTTTCTTTGGGGTAGTGTCTCAGGGGTGGGATCCCTTCCAGGGTCCCCCGATCCTCAGCTAGTTCAGTATTCATTAAAAACACAGATACCAACAAGCTATAATAAAGCTCATGAGTTAATAACTAAAACAAGTGCATTCTATGGTTCTGATTAGCCTTGTTTTGCTGCTTGCTGGGCTCATTCAAGGCATATACGGAGGCTCTGCTCAATGTGCTGTGTGGTAAACAAAAGTAATGGAGGAATGGTAGAGAGGGACAGAGAATTGAGAGGGACTATGTCCCTGGACAAATGCATGTGTGAGGGCTCCTGAGTGACCAGCCAGGTTTAGGTTTAGGATAGTTATTAGGTGCATGGCTTTTGGAACCTGCTTCTTACTAGTTGTGTGATCCTAGGTAAGTCACTTAATCTCTCTGAACCTTGCTGTGGGATAAAGATGATGGCAGAACTCACCTCATGGAGTTACTGGAAGTGTTAAATGAGATAATTAATGTAAAAATCACAGGAAATGGTAGCTGTCTGTTCCTTCTTTCTCAAAACCAACCTGTCTCTCCTCGCCCATTAAAAGGTTCCCCCTTTTAGGGGTGGCGCCTATGACTCAAAGGAGTAGGGCACTGGTCCCATACGCTGGAGGTGGCGGGTTCAAACCCAGCCCTGGCCAAAACTGCAAAAAAAAAAAAAAAAAAGTCCCCCTTTTATTTTCATTTTGTCTAATTCCAGTCTGAAGTGATGCATTGTTATTTACGCTTGCTCAGAGTGAGTTCTCAAGCTTTTGTGCATGCTGGTTTCTTTCATTTTCAAGGGCAGAACTTTCCCTCCAGGGAATCATATAAGGTGGGATGTCCCCATTTTTGTTTTTGTTGTTTGACAAGCTGTGTGTATTCCCTGTGTCCACCAGAAGTGAAGGGAGTGAGAGAGCAGGAGGTGGGGTACAGAGAGCATATGACGAAGGTTCTTTAACATTTTTAACTTTGTCAAAATGGCAGCAAAACAAACAAACAAAAAAACACTTGCATGTAAAACTGGGACTCTTGATCCAGTAGCACTGAAATTTGGTGAGGAGGATCTCCTCCGGGGCATGAGTTCAGTTCCTTCAAATCACATGACAATTGGATGACAAATAAAAGATGTTCCAGGCAGAAGTCTATTCCCTATTGAAATCAATACATTGAGACAAAGGTAATAAGTGGCACTATTTTTCTCCCTGGCACACTGAGAGTGAATGGAGGCAGCCCAGCTTCCGTGGCACCTTGGTCTGTAATCAGCACTTAACAATCAAGCAACCAACTCACCATTAACTGAGAATCTAGGGCTAATGGACACAGAGTCTCTTGGCTTCCAGTAATAATAGTAATACCAACTACCATTTATCAACCCATCACTCTCTGTGAGCTGGGCACTGTGCTAACAGCTCCTGGGAAAAGGAAGATGGTTCTTCATCCCAGGGGGTACAATTAGTTCCACTATTTAGTAGGTCCTCCAGCAAACCCTGAAAGCTTTACATGCATTAAGTCATTTCGTGACCACCACCCTACAACCAGGAAACATCATAGTTCTTATTTTATAGGAGGAAGCCAAGACTCATGTAGCAATAAGTGGTGGAACCTGGATTTTAACCACATCATGACAATTCATAGCAATGCTAATTATCATTGCTAACTTGCATTGAGTACTTCTTATGAATCGGGCATGATGTTGGCATTTTACATGTATTAATGCATTTCATCCTCACAGTAAACCTGAGAGGGTGAGTACTGTGATTATTTTATTTTAAAGATAACTCAAAGCTCAGAGTGGCTGCTAAGTCGATTCCACCAAGACACACAGCTTAGGAGGGCCTAAACTGGGGTTTGAACCCATTTCTATTTGACTACACAGTGATAGTATCTCCAAAAAGGATGTGACTCCAAGCCTTCAACTAAGATTAGACAGCACAGAGAGGTTGCTAGCCTTCTCTGAAGAGACATTACTTAAGCTGCCTGCCTTTGCTGGGGCAACCTGCCCACACTCGTTAGCACTCAGTGAAAGATAAATGGGTGAAATGCAGGGTGTCACCGCATGGCTGGAGTATGAAGTCCATCTGCCTAAGGCAGCATGGGGACCCTTTAGGTGGCTAACCAGGCCCTGAGATGGTAGAAGGGGGCATGATGTAATTAGAAATGTCACCGAGTGAACCCACTTTATAATTTTTCAACATTCAACCCTTTATCCCCCATCTTGCCTTGGAGCAAGATACCCAGCCACACTAATGTGTCCAGGGCCAGCTAGGGCTTGTGTGTGTGTGACTGGGTGGGTGGAGGAAAAGGGAGAGAAACCTCCTGAGCTACTGAGTTACAGGGGAAACTGGGAGCCAGCAGGAAAGTCGGGTGATGGAGAGAATATCAGAGAAAGTGGAGACAGAAAGGGCCATTTGTCACTAAGAGGAAAGAGGACAAAAGGCTGGGCAATTATACTAAGAGGCCTTTTTAGTGGCCCTTTGTGTGCTAGCTGGGCCTGCCCACCCAGTGTGGGCTGGGAGATACTGAAGGATCCGGCATGGAGAACTCTGAGCTGATGAGCTGCACACTTTCAGCTTCCCTCTTCAGGATGCTGGCTGGCAGAACCCTTTCCGCTCAAATGCAGCTGCTGAGCAGGCTTGCTGCCTGCTAGTTCCATGGGTCTTGGTCCCTCCCAGCTTCCCTGCTGATATTGTCTACCCCCTTCCCTTCGGCCCCCTCTAAATGCTGGGGAAGCACCCGGTCATGGCAGGGGGATCATCTGACCATGTTGCCCCAGTGATAAGAATGGGGTCACTTCAGTTCGTGTCGTGGCAGGGGGATCATCTGACCAGGTTGCCCCAGTGATAAGAATGGGGTCACTCCAGTTCGTGTCGCGGCAGGGGTATCATCTGACCAGGTTGTCCCAGTGATAAGAATGGGGTCACTCCAGTTCGTGGCTCCTCTCTGCGGGTTGGAGGCAGGGAGACGCTGCTTGGATGGAGAAAGCCTATGTCTCCTGGATGCTGCTGGGCAGCTGGCTGTCTGGATTCCTAGCTTGCCTCGCTTCTGCCCATTTCACTCCCCTGGTAAGTATTGGGTTGACAACATTTCCTTCATGTGCACAGACGCACCTCAACTCTATAAACTTCTTTCTTCCTAGAATAGATCTTCTCCAAGGGCTCTTCCCTCAAAAGTTCCTCAGGCTTTTTCTTCTTTTTTTTTTTTTTTTTGCAGTTTTTGGCTGGGGCTGGGTTTGAACCCGCCACCTCCAGCATATGGGGCCAGTGCCCTACTCCTTTGAGCCACAGGCGCTGCCCCCTCAGGCTTTTTCAAAATGTGTCCATCCCTAATCCTTGCCTGGATAACCTGATAAACTAATGTATACTTAGGTAAATACAGATGGTAATTGGGGGTACTTTCCAATCTCTAAAATGAACACACACACACACATAGATTCTCTAACCGTAGAATAGAGTGAGAATCTGAAAGTGAAGGCCAGAGTATCCAGAAGCATAAAATTTCTTCGAAGTCTCACATTTTATTTGGAAAACACATGTAAATTTTCATCTCTATTCCATAATGTGCTGGTGTTTGATTTACCATGGAAGTACTGCAAATCTCTAAAACCTTTATATAAATTGAAGCTTGAAAAAGGTGCCCTGTGTTTATCCTGTGACTCTGTGTACCCTAAAGGAGGTATAGAGACGCCCATTTGAGAAACACGGAGCAAATGCCCAGACCTGCTTGCCTTTTGACCTACTATCTCTATTAAGACAGAGGCGAGCAGAAAGAATGACTAAAATAGTTTGGAGTGTTGGGGTGCAGGGGTATGGTGGGGGAGCCTGTCTTTTCATCAGGCTTCACGTTTTTCCATAGGAATTACAGCAAAGCCAGCCGCACCCCTACATCCGGAGGGGGAATGCAGACACCTACCTGGCGTGATGTCAGTCTTCGCCTTGCTCAAATTCACCAGCGCTCAGGCTGTGTGTGCTGGAAATTCTCCTTTGGGTTAAGGCCCAATCTCCAGAAGGTCCTGGTAAATTGCACATGTTATCTGGAATGGACAGCACATTAAGTCATTAGCGCCCATTAATGCACTCGCCTGAATAAATCTATCAGATTGCCTGTCACCTCTTGGAGGGTAGTGCTCTAAGGGAATGAGATGCTGACAGTGACTATTTCTTGGGGTGCAGTGGGGTGGGGTGGGAGAGCCCTAGCACAGCGTTTCCCCAGCTTTAGGCCTTGCCCCAGCTGCATCAACATTACTGGGGGTAGCTGTAAAAAGGCAGATTCCTGAGCCCCATCCTAAAGCCCGGGACTCTGCACTTAACAAGCCCATTGGGTTTGGGTTGTGTCAGCCTCCTTGGAAGCTCTGAGGAAAGGAGCTTCCTCTGCAGGACTGGAGGCCCCGGACTGAGCCGCCCCTGTGGGTGGGGCCAATCTCCCCACCAGCCCCGCCCTTTCTGGAGCTTCCTTTTTTTTCTTTCTTCCTCTTCTCTTTCTCTTGTCTCTTTAGAGAGAGCTTCCAAGGGCTGCCTTCTGTCTCCTTGCCCACTACCCACGTGCAGAAGGAGCCCCACAGAGAGGAGGCCAGTGGCTCAGAAGGCCTTGGAGTGGAAGCTGAATCGACAGACACTAGGGAATAGGCCTTGTATGCCTTCCCTCTCACCCCCTGCTAGCATCTCAGGCATGTTTGCCCTCCTGGAGTTAGGAAGCAACCAATTTAAATTGATGCTGACAGAGCCTGTCAGATGCCAAGTGCTCACTGCAGTTGCCACCAGTACAGCTATTCCCAGTGAGAGAGTCCAGGCGGGTGCTTGGGACAGTGCTGCCAGGAGCCAGGCTCCTCGCCTTTCCTCACCTCTGACTGGGTAGGGCTGGGGTGAGGGAGATTTTTTTTTTTATTGTTGAGGATTCATCGAGGGTACGAGAAACCAGGTTACACTGATTGCATTTGTTAGGTAAAGTCCCTCTTACAATCATGTTTTGCCCCCAAAATGTGTGGCACACGCCAAGGCCCCAGGGTGGGGGAAATTTTGAAGAGAGAAACTGAATGGACAGGAAACATCCCTAGGCTAGAGAACAGAGGACCAGATGCCTTCCACAGGCTGTCAATCCTAGTTGGCCACTGTGTGGTCATAGACACTTTACTTAACCTCTCTGTGCCCAAGTTCCCCTTGGAAAACACACAAAGAAGAGTCTAATGTCTGCCCAGTGCTTTTTGCAAGGATGCAAAGCAGTGTAACTTGGTTCTTTGTGCCCTTAATGATTCACCAACAATAAAAAAGAAAAAAGAAAAAAAAGAAGGACACACTGGAGCTTTTGGAAGGGAAACACCACACAGAGACAAATGTCCCTTAAGAGACTCTGAAGAAGAAAAGGTGTTTAAATCCACCTTGGCGCAGAGCCCTGGGGGTCCCCACTACCCCATAAATGAATTCTTGCTAATGTGCTATGGAATGCTAATGGGCCATGAGTTAACCTCCCAACAGTTTGGATTTTGTCCAAAGGTAAGCTTTCAGTATTGAAAGAACCAGACCAGGGCGGCGCCTGTGGCTCAGTGAGTAGGGCGCCGGCCCCATGTGCCGAGGGTGGCGGGTTCAAACCCAGCCCCGGCCAAACTGCAACCAAAAAATAGCTGGGCGTTGTGATGAGCACCTGTAGTTCTAGCTGCTTGGGAGGCTGAGGCAAGAGAATCATATAAGCCCACGAGCTGGAGGTTGCTGTGAGCCGTGTGACGCCAGGGCACTCCACCAAGGGCAGTAAAGTGAGACTCTGTCTCTACAAAAAAAAAAAAAGAAAGAACCAGACCAGCGCCATCTTAGGAGTTAAGTTTCGCTCCCCCCCCCCACCATTTCACTCAGTAAGTTTAACTTTCCAGGTAAGCCCAGGCAATTCTCCGAAATCATGAGACAACTGCCCACCAATCAGGGACCCACCCATCTGACCAATCCAGAAGCGCCCCCTTTGTTTCAAGCTGTGCACGCCCACCTGCTGCGTGGGACCATAAAAACCCCCTGCTCCAGAGCTCAGGGCTCCTGGCTCGGATCTGTTGTAGTCAAGACCCCGGGAGCCCAAGTTTGAACTTGTAATAAGCGGCCCTTTTGCTTTTGCATAGGACTCGGCTCCCTGGTGGTCTTTGTGGGGGATTTCAAGATCTGGGCACAACAGTATCTTTTTCCAAAGGCTGATTACTAGGGGAGCTGTCTGACTTAGAGGCAAGCAACTGAGGAGTTTGAGGGTTCGAGGGCCTTTTTGGTCTGGATAATCTCTGACAGTTTGATTCATTCTTTACAATAACACCTTGGGGTAGGTAGAAAAGCTATAATCCCCATTGTATAGATGAGAAAGTTGGAGCTCAGATTGCCTAAATGACTGTCCAAAGTCCCACAGGTAAGAAGACTGACTTGACTCCTGGATCAAGTATTCCTCCCCCTTCTCTACACCTATGCCACCTGGGCAGAGCACGGGGTTCAGAGATACCAGGCCTGGGGGACCGTGTCAGCTTCTCCCATTCATTTTTACTGTCTGTCACTAATTTCTCTTTTCTTTACGCTGTCTCTTCTAGACTCCATTTTCTACTTCTCCAGCTGTCTTTCACCAGACATGAAAAAAAAAAATATCAGTTTTGAAAGGAAAAGCGGGTGTTGGTTTCTATGTCTCAGTGGACTAAAGCAATAGCCCCCAGAAAGCCCTGACTACAACATTCTCACCACTGGACTGTCAGTAACTTGCTGTGTTTGACCTGGAGTCAATTGATTAACCTTTCTGTCTGTGAGTTCTCATCTTTTTTTTCCAACCAGCATAAACCTTGCTAGGCGCATGGCAGGGTTAGTGTGAGGGAAGGAGGGGGAGAGCAGATCTAGTGGGAGATGGGGATGGCTAATGAATAACAAGAGCAGAAAAGCACTTTGCGACCATTCCTAAGTGATGCATCGATACTTAATGGCATTCTTTGCCTCAAAAGCCATGGCTCAGAAATGGGAAGCATTCATTAAGGCACTGCAGGCAGGTCCCTGGTAATCCAAGAAGCCTCCTATTTAGGGGGAAAGGCCTAATTATTGTGTCTTCTTTTCCTTATCTTCTTCTCGTGTTCATTAAGACCAAAGGACATTTGCTTGGGAAATCAGATCTTGGTTTCAGAAGATTTCATCTGCTCCCACAAATTGAATTTCCCACCTGGAGTCAAATTCTCTATTTATAACAAAGATATCATCTGCCCAGAAATCCGTCCTTGGTACGAGCCTAAGCTTGCCGAGATGTGCTTGGAATAATGACCAGCTCCGTGGGCTGGGTGGGCCTGAGCCTGTGGTCTCTGGGTGTGGATCCCAGACTGTATCTTCTAGTGAGACAATTGGGCCTCAGCTGGCTTTGTCAACTGAGGCCTGGCCCCTGTCAGTGCTTGGGTATGTTTTTAGTGGTTATAGCTGCAGAAGGTTTCTTGTTGCAATTTGGCCTGGGCTGGGTTTGAACCCGCCACCCTTAGTGTATGGGGCCGGGGCCCTACCCAATGAGCCACAGGCGCCGCCCACTGCAGAAGGTTTCTTAATGGCTGTAGTCTTAGGCCTGGTCTCCCTACCGCTCCCTCCAAACCTCCATGCTTAGACAGACCAATCCTGCCAAAACACCAAAACACATTCTCCCTCGCAGAAGCCTTCAGTGGATACCCAATACCTGCAGCATAAAATCCAAACTCTTCTGCTAGCATTCATCTCTCAAACACTCCCTTCTGAGAGCTGCTCCCCCGGCCAAGTTCGGCTTTTCACTCCTTCTTGCTCATACCCTGCCTCCTGCATTTTGGTCTTGCCATTCCCAGGCTTATGTTGCTGTCCATCCTCTCTGCCCAGCCACCTGGTGTCCCTCTACCTAAGCTCCAGCCCCACCACCTGCAAAGCTCCCTTCCTCCTAGGAATGCTGAGCATTTCCCACTGCACCAATTGTTTGGCACATAGAGAGTGAATGCCTTGTCACAGCGCTATATTCTTGGCTGGGATTGTACTTTGTCCTTTTGTGGGCATAGCCCCGTCTCTCTACCATTGTGGACATGGGCCAAGCCTTACACTTCTTTGGATCTCCCAGAGCACACGGCACAATGCTGGGCCTCTGGCAGGAGGTAGCTGGGCTCAGGCTTCCTGCCCCTTTTCCCATAGCTCCTTGCAGCTCTGCAGTCTCTGGCGGATGCTTTGTTTTCAGCCTTCAGGGTTTCCCTCTCCCCATCCCCTCTTCTTGTCCTTCACTGGAAGCTCCTAGCATCACTCAGTAGTTTCTTCCTTTTGTTAATCATTTTGATGGTTCTTCCTTGCACCTTCTTCCGTTTCTCGAGGCAGTCAAGAAAAAACTGGGAAGTCGAACAAGTTTGTCTTTCATACGACCCTCCCTCCTCTGGTGGCTCAGTGTCTCCTATTGAGCCTGACAGCCGTCACTTCCACTTCTTGTTCCCTGAGATTAAACTTCACTTTTTAAGTGAGGGAGCATACATGTCCTTTTTATAATTTACAAAAAAATCCCGATTGCTTAGCAAGAAGCTAGGAGTTCTTTAACCCTGGGTAGTTAGATATTAGGACAAAGGGGTTCCTCTAAGATAGTCAGAAACACTCTTCCTGGGGCTCAGAGGAGCTTGTTGGCAAGGTGTCCTTAGGCAAGGAAGAACTTTTTCTGGAAGGCTCTCTGTCAGTTGCCTATTCACTCCTGGGCCTTGATGACCTATGAAGTTATTCAAGTATGACACTTTAGCTTGGCCTTGAAAATCTTCTCTTTAATCAGAAGATGAAAGTGGCCTAGCTGGGGGAGGGGCCTGCACCACTGGTTGGTTGGGGAGCAAAAGCTGATATTTGCTCAGCCTTTACCAGGTGCCAGGCATTGTGCTATGCTCATTACACCAAAGATCTCATTAAATCCTGAAACAACTCTCGAGGTAAGTGTTTTTATCCTCAATTATAGATGAAGAAATTGAGGCATGGAGAAGCAAAGTTTGTCTAAGCTTACCAACTAGTAAGTGACAGAGCTGGGATTCAAGCCCAGGTGTAAGTAAGGTCAAAGCCTATGATTTTTTTTTTTTTGAGACAGAGTTTTACTATGTCACCCTCTGTAGAGTGCTATGGATCACAGCTCACAGCAACCTCAAACTCTTGGGCTTAAGCGATTCTCTTGCCTCAGCCTCCCAAGTAGCTGGGACTACAGGTGCCTACCACAATGCCCAGCTATTTTTTAGTGTGTTGTCATTGTTTAGCTGGCCTAGGCCAGGTTTGAAACCACCACCCTCAGTGTATATGGCTGGTGCTATAACCACTGTGCTACAGGTGCTGAGCCAAAACCTGTGATTTTGACCACCACTCTGTTCTGCCCTGGAAAATAAAACTGTCTTTGTGGAGCAAACATATAAACAACAGCAACTCTTTGACTATTTCCTCTGTACTCTCAAGGCATGTTTTCAAGCTACTCTGTGTATTTGTGACTTATTTCTCCATCATAATCTTAACTACAATATGCCCCCTGCCCTGTCCAAATCTCCCTGACTTATCCAATACAGAAGCAATACAGGCTACCAGCTATGAGCACAGAAATTGGAGCCAGGCTGCCTGTGTTCAAATCCAGGTTCTTTTACATTATTGCTAATTGACTTTGGGCAAGTTGCTTAATTTCCATGTGCCTCAGTTTCCTCATCTATACATTAGGGCTAGTAATAGTACTTACAGAATTGCTAGGAGAATAAAGTGAGGTACTGGATACATCATGCTTAGCATAGTGCTTGGTACCTAATTAACTCTTAGCAAAGCTATCTAATTCTCCTCTCTTTTGCCCCTTCCAGAGTTTCTATAGGCATTATCCCATCCTTGGATTTTTTTTCCTTTTTTGAGACAGAGTCTCACTTTGTCACTCCCAGTAGAGAGCTGTGGCATCATAGCTCACAGCAACCTCAGCCTCTTGGGCTCAAGCAATTCACTTGGCTCAGCCTTTCCAATAGCTGGGACTATAGGTGCCCGCCATAATGCTCAGCTATTTTTAGAGACGAGGTCTCGCTCCAGCTCAGGCTGGTCTCGAACCTGTGAGCTCAAGCAATCCACCCACCTCGGCCTGCCAGAGTACCGGGATTCCATCCTTGGATTATTCAGGACTCCAGTCTACGGCACCCTTTTGAGGCTTGCTGGTTTATTGCCCTCCTCTGAATTTCTCCCATCCTACTCCAAACTTTATGTTGAGTGCCAGCCCTTCCCCTAGTTCTTAACCCTTACAAAGCAATCCTAACCGCATAAAAATTAACTTTTGTGCACGAAAGGACACTATTCACAGAGTAAAAGTGCAGCCCATGGAATGAAAGAAAATATTTTCAAATCATATACCTAATAAGGGATTTGTAGTTAGAACATATAAAGAACTGCACCCCCAACTAGTCATAAATTATATATATATATATAATATATGTATATAAAAAGGACTTCTAGAACTCAGCAACAACAAAAGCAACTCAGTTAAAAAATGGGCAAATTCGGATGCAGTGGCTCATGCCTGTAATCCTAGCACTCTGAGAGGCCAAGGCAGGAAGATAGCTTGAGGTCAAGAATTCAAGACCATTCTGAGTGTGAGACCATCTCTACAAAACAGAAAAAATTATCTTGGAGTGGTGGCTCATACCTGTAGCCCCAGCTTCTTGGGAGGCTGAGACAGGAACATCACTTGAGCTCAAAAGTTTGAGGTTGCACTGAGATATGATGACTAAACTCTAGCAGACGCAACAGAGCGAGACTCTGCCTCAAAACAAACAAACAAACCTGGGCAATGGATTTGAAAAGAGATTTCTCCAAGGAAGACATGTAAATGGCCAATGAACACATGAAAAGATGCTCTGTATCACTAATAATTAGAGAAATGTAAATCAAAACCACAATGATATACTAAGTTATACCAGTGAGGTTGGTTACTATTAAAAAAATCAGAAAATAGCAAGTATTGGTTAGGGTGTGGAGAAACTGAAACCCTCATGTCTACTGCTGTTGGGAAGGTTAAAATAGTATAGCTGCCATGAAAAACAGTATGACTATTCTTCAAAACATTAAACAGAAAATGACCACACAATACAGCAATTCCACTTCTAGGTATAGACATGAAAGAATTGAAAGCAGGGCCTCCAACAGATATTTACACACCCACATTTAGAGCAGCATTATTCACAAGAGCCAAAAGATGGAAATGACCCAAGTGTCTGTTTATTGGCTGACGAATGAACAAAATGTCGTATATACAGACAATGGAGTATCATTCAGACTTTAAAAAGGGAACTCCTGACACATAGTACAACATGGATATACCTTGAAGACACTGTGCTAACTGAAATAAGCCAGACACAAAGGGACAATATTGGAAAGATAAGACAGCATCACAGGAGCCTTGGTTGACCTCGGATAACCAGTCCCCTGCTGTCCCTGCCCGTGGGCCCCTGCAGCGCCCGGCGGAGAGGGTCGGTTGGGTGCGCTCTTCGGATACAGGACAGGTGGCGCCCCAGCTGCCTCAGCTCTGGCGGTGTTGGTGCGGTGGCAGCCGGCAGAGTAGGCAAGGGAGGGGCCCCCAGTCAAAAGCTCTAGTAGCCAGAGGGGCCAGACAGCTTCTCTGGAGATACTGGCGCCTTGGTGTCTCCTTCCCCGGCACTGATGAATGAACAGGGAACCCCCATTTCCTAAGCCTAGGTCAATTTCATGTAAGTTTCCTAGGCCTCATTCATTAATACATTCATTCACCTTGCCCCAGCAGAAGGGACTGTATCCATTCATTAATGCACTCATGCACCTTGCCCTGGCAGAAAGGATTTTATCCATTCATTTCCTGGCCTCATATAACTACAAGGAACCCCGTGGGACTATATGTACCTCTGGACAGAGAGCCCCAGCGGAAGGGACTGTACCCATTCACTAATGCACCTTGCCCTGGCAGAAAGGATTGTATCCATTCATTTCCTGGCCTCATATAACTACAAGGAACCCCGTGGGACTATATGTACCTCTGGACAGAGAGCCCCAGCAGAAGGGACTGTATCCATTCACTAATGCATCTTGCCCTGGCAGAAAGGATTGTATCCATTCATTTCCTGGCCTCATATAACTAGGAGGAACTCATGGGACTGTACGTAGCCCTGGACAAAGAGCCCTGAGAGAGCTTCCCCTTCCCCACACTTGGGTTGTTTCTTTGTGGGGGAGTTTTTGTATTCTTTTCTGTAAATAAATCCTGTCTTACCACTGATCTGTGGTCCATGGACGAATCACCCAGACCAAGAACCCACTGAAGACGAAATTCTGGTATCACTTCGTCCTGGGAAAGGGGGCATGGCTGGAAATGTGGCTGCCCCCTCACCCACCACGCAACACACGTGGATGGGGAACCTGGTGCTAAACCATTCCCAGATGACCTGCTTCTCAGCAGAGCAGCTCCCTTGCTGCGATCTATTGAAAGTCAGCCCTCGACACAAGGGTATTAAAAGAAAAAAAAAAGAACAAATATTGTACGATTCCACTTATACATGATACTCAGAGTAGTCAAATTCATAGAGATAGAAAGTAAAGTGGTGGTTGCTGAAGGCTGGGGGAGGTGGAATTAGGAGTTCATTTTTAATGGGTGCAGAGTTTCCGTTTTGCAAGATTCAAAGAGTTCTGGAGGAGGAGGATGGTGATAGTTGCAGTACAATGTGAATGTACTTAATGCCACAGAACTAGAAACCTAAAAGTGGTTAAAATGGCAAATTTTATGTTATATATACTTCACCACAATAACATCAGGTATTATTAACATTCTACTTTACAGAAGAAGAAACTGAGGCACAAAGTTAAACAACTTGCTTAAGGTCACTTGGTAAGGGATGGAGCCAGGATTTAAAGTCAGGCAAAACAGGGCTGGCCCCAGGCCCTGTGTCATTATGCTATAAGTTTGGAGCTCAAAGAGGAGACAAGGGCTTGAAATATGCCTTTAGGGTGTTCATTTTTTTAAAACTGCTATTCAGAGCTGTGGGACTGGATGCAATCATCTTGGAAGGGAATCAGTCAGAAAGGGATTTAGGTTTGAGCCTGAGAGAATCTCAGACATCTGGAGGTTGGGTGGAGGAAAAAAGAGTCAGCAGAGCAGACAGAGAAAGCACAAAGTAGGGGGCAAGCCAGAAAGGTGTGGTCCGAAAGCCAGGGAGGGAGAGTGTCTCAGGCCAGCTGTGTCCAGCTGCTGAGAGGGCCTGTATAGTGGGGACAGAAATGCAATCATACTCGTGTGACCAACGTTAAATGGAAAGAAGTTTAGTCTCCTATCCTTTCCTATCTTCTAGTTGGTATGCTAAAACTTGGTGTAATGCACTGTCCCTTCTAACTTCTCCTCTCCCCTTCCCTTTTTTCTTCTTTCACCCATGTACCCATTCAAATATGTAGAGGTCCACATCTATAGTAGAAGGTGACCAAAGGGTTCAGACCTAGAATTTCCTATTTAGTGTTTGCTTTGGAAAAGATTTCAGAGTCAGTCTCAGATTGCAAGACAGCATTCAGTCATACGTGACCTGAGGAAAGCTTTCAGTGGGACAAGACAGCTTTGGGGTGTTGCTAATTTAGTGAATGTAAGAAAATGGTCACTGATTTTCTTAGCAGCTTGGGCCTCCTTCCTGGGAACACAGCTCAGGTGTATTATACCTTCTACTGGACATCTCTTTCACAGTAAGCTGTAAATAACTATCACACCTTTCTCAATGCATAAAGCTTTTTCAGGGAACAAACACACTTTATGTGTATACATCATTTGTTATAGTGAAGACCCAGAGTCCCATTTTGTCTTGCTCAGGGATTCCCTGATTCCTTGATTCTGGACTGTTTGTTCATGTTAATCTATTTCGGGTAACTATCCAGCTCTCAGAAAAGTCTGTTCTTTTTCTAGGAACATATTCTACCTCTGGTCCATGCTGAGCTTTCTTTGAGTAATCAGTAGGTTTCCTCTTCCTTCCAGGTCCCACAGAGACCTATCACTACTTTGTTTTTTCCTTCCTTTAATTATCTTTACTTACCTTCCACCAAAATAGTGGGGCTGTCTCTCAACTGCTTTCAGAGTGTGGGCCTGCTGGCTGCATTCCGGGCCAAAGGGACTGGTTCCCAAGACTAATTATACTGTGACTCCATTTTTGAGCTTAGAAAAGTCCCATCATTTAGCACAGATATGCCCACCGTACTCCAGGCTAGGGAAGATGATGGTCTATGGAAAGGAAAGCGTTCACCAAATTTTTCAAATGAAACTAATTTCAATTATGTATAACATATGTGTACGTATGCCTATTCACACATATAATACACATAATATGTATAACTATACATAAAATAATATATACATAAACTATATGCATCTATATATATGCCCATGTATGGACGTATATCTATTTATGTCTATTTATAGAGATATAGATAAATATAGATCTATTTATGTATCTATATATATATATAAAATAAAGGAATGGAGACCCTCCTCCCCTTCCCAAGACATACAATGTCTCACAACCTCCTGAGATCCAATTTTTCTAGTAAAAAAAGTGGCTTCAAAACATCTTTGTATCTCTCTCAGCATCCACCCTACTACCACACACACACACACACACACACACGCACACACACATAAACACACACACACACTCTATAATGGATCCTTACCGGATATATGTTGAATTTACTAGAATTAAATGGAGCAGGCTCTATGTCTGATGCTGCTAATATCTGTGGGGCTAAATTGGGATTCTAGTTTAGCATGATCTTTATTAAGTCCCTTTACCTTTCTGGATTCGCCTTTTGACAATCTATAAAAAAAAACAAAACAAATGAAAGCAGATGATTTGTAAAAGGCCTTTCCAATTCTAACAGTTAATGATTACAGGGGGCTGGGGCTTATAGGAGATGGAAAGGATCAGAGGGAAATCTCTTCTTTAAGAACATTTAGTGCTGAAAGTCCCACATGTCTGGAAAAGGATGGAAGAAGTTAGTTGGGGAGGGGAGGAGCAGGTATCTGAAACTAAAGGAGCAGAGGTGTGCAAGAGAGGAAAAAAAAGGACTTTTCATTCCAAATAAGAGCTAACATTACTGAACCCTAACTGGATGCAAGGCCCACTACTAGCTCATTTAATCCTCACAACTCCATGTGTTAAGCACGATCGTTACTCCATTTTGGAGATGAAAAACTGGCACAAAAAAAGGTAAGTCAACTGCGCAAAGCTACATAGCTGGCAAGTGGCAGAACTGGGCTGCAAACCCTGGCAGTCTGACTCAAGAGCTTATGCCCTTAACCACTACCTAACTGTTTCAAGAGATGGTAGGGCAACGAAACACAGAATGTGCATTCCATTTTGGTTCTTGGTGACCAACTCAGAGATAAGGAAGCCAGGCCAAGTGTAGGAACTTGGAAGAAACCAGTTAGAAATTAGGAAGAAATCAAAGTTAGACTCTGACTCAATTGCATACAGTAACATCGTCCAACCCAGAGACTCCTCATTGCTCACAGCACTTACTGATGTTCTCCAGGTGCGAAAAGGCTGAGGAAACCAGTGTTCTAAGGCCTGAGGAAAACCATGTCTCTGAGCTGCTGAGGGTAATCCTGAAGACAGTGCTAGCTGCCAGCCTGCCAGCAAACTGTGTGCCTCCACCAGTTTTTTTAATCACTGTGAGAACACCGTGTCCTGCCTTTTCCCTACTCCCAGAGAAATGTGGCCAGCGCAGGAGAGGCACTTCTCATGTTTTCCACTCCAAGCTTTCTCCACTTAGGAGAAATAGCCCCCGTGTTCATTTCTCTTCTTACCACTTCCCCAGCCCTCCCTAACCTGGGTGAATCTGCCAGTTGATCCAGCAGCTTGGGTCTTTGTTTAGTTTACCCAGAAATCTCCCGAGGAGCACCAAAGACTGAGCTACATGTAGTAATTCGAAATGGATCAAACGAACAGACTCCTGTCTTGGACTTACTCATTCTGGGAAAGATCCAGAGTGACTACAGTCGCCTAATGACAACTCACTGAGCCCCAGGAATCTAGTCAAAAGGAGGTTCTAGCATTTGGTAAATAAAGCTGAAACCCTGAAACTGTTTGTTGAGTCCCTAAAAAAGAGGGAGGCACAATTGCAGGTGCTACGTTTCTAGGCCTGCTAAGCAGAGCCCTTCTCCCTGTGCGCCATCTTGCCCCGCCCACCTCTTCCAGTAGCACCATCCGTAATTCCTCAATGGCCTTTTTCCATGCTTCCTTTTGTTGGGTTCCCCTCATTAGAAGAATGCTTTCTCCACAGGCGGTGCCTGTAGGTAGGGCGCTGGCCACATACATACACCCAGGCTGGCGGGTTTGAACCCTGCCAGGGCCAGCTAAAACAACAATGACGGGTGGTGCTTGTGGCTCAGTGATTAGGGCGCCAGTCCCATATACTGGAGGTAGCGGGCTCAAACCCAGCCCTAGCCAAAAACTGCAAAAAATAAAATTAAATTAAAAAAAAACAAAAAAACAATGACAACTGCAACAACAAAAAAAATAGCTAGGCGTTGTGGTGGGCACCTGTAGCCCCAGCTACTTGGGAGGCTGAGGCAAGAGAATCACTTAAGCCCAAGAGTTTGAGGTTGCTGTGAGCTGTGATGCCACAGCCCTCTACCGAGGGTGACATACTGAGACTGTCTCAAAAAAAAAAAAAAGATTTCTCCAGGGGAAGCCCAGCCATCCTGGGGAATTCCATAGGGGTGTCTGATCCTTGAAATCTCCCTATCTATGACTGTCAGGGCCAGGTGTGGGGCAGTGGCCAGGAGAGTGAAGCCCCACAGATCATCTTTCCTCATCTAACCAGGAGGTAAGCAGGTCTTGTCCATACTATTCCCTCCAGGGTCCCCAAGGTTCTTATGGAAAGTGCTCTATAAGACATGGCAGCCTAAGTCCCTTGCTCCCTATTCTAAGCCCTATTGTTCTGATCCCAAGATAATCTACAGCTTAGCCATCAAGCAGTTTTCAGAGTCCTCTGCAGAGTTTCCCATGGAGGATCACAAAATCAGCCATATCTACTGGGCCTGTTTCTGCTTGCTGGCAGGCACAGCCCAGGCAGACTGAGAGGAACCTCCCCAGGATCAAAATGCTGAAGGCTCCTGTTCTGGGCTAAGAGGTGCCTCAGCTCTGCCTCCTTCCTTACACTCTCTGCAGGATGCCCATTTAGAGGGGTTTTTCCCCTTGAAGTCACTCTTTGATGTTCTTTTATCTTTTTTATTGTTTGGTATTCATTGAGGGTACAAAGAATTAGGTTACACTCATTGCATTTGTTAGATAAAGTCCCTCTTAAAATTGTGTCCCACCCCTAAGAGGTGTGCCTTACATCGTGACCCCATCCCCCTCCCTCCTCCCAGCTTTCTCATTCCCCTACCCCACCCCTTCTATTAGCTCATCCACTGCCTTCATATTAGAATAGAGTACACTGGATTCTTGCTTCTCCATTCTTGTGGTACTTTACTAAGAAAAATGTGTTTTACCTCCATCCAGATTATATAAAAGATGTAACATCTCCATCTTTTTAGTGGCTGAATAGTATTCCATGGTATACGTATAGCACAGCTTGTTAATCCATTCCTGGGTTGGTAGGCATTTAGGCTCTTCCCACATTTTGACAATTGTGAATTGAGTTGAGATAAACAGTCTAGTGCAAATGTCCTTATGATAAAAGGATTTTTTTTCTTCTGGGTAGATGCCTAGTAATGGGATTGCAGGATCAAATGGGAGGTCTAATTTGAGTTCTTTGAGCATTCCTCATACTTCCTTCTGATACTGGAGTTTCATCTTCAGTAGGTTCTTGGTCTTGGTGATTCAAAGAATGAATCCACGGAGGACAGATCAGTGGTAAGACAGGATTTATTTACAGAAAAGAATACAAAAATACCAAAGCTCCTGGCAGAGAGAACCCAGGTTGGTGGGGGAAAGCTCTCTGCCTCCCTCTCTCCAGGCTCTTTGTCCAGGGGTATATATGGTTGCATGGGGTCGTCTGTAAATACATTTAGCCGGAACTCAGTTGTTACCGGGCATGGGTCCTCTATAGTTACATTTAGCCAGTTATAGTTAGCCGGAGCTCAGAAGCAAATGAATGACTACACTTCCTTTCATTCCCAAGCCTAGGAAACTTACATGATATTTACCAGGTCTAGGAAGCTTACATGAAATTGACCAGGCCTAGGAAAGGGGGTGGGGTTCCCTGTTCAGCCCCAAGTGCAAAGAGAGTGAGACCTAAGGTGTTGGGGTCTCCCCAGCAGTTGTCTGGCCCCTCCGGCTACTGGAGCCTCCTATGGTCCCCCTTCCTATCCTCCAGCCTGCTGGTTCCTCTGCTGGCTGCCACCACACCAACACTACCAGGGAGGAATGGGCAGGTCCTCCAGCTCCACCAAGGTGGCTGGGGAGCCATCTGTCCTGTATCACTTCCAAAAAGGTTGTATTAGTTTGCAGTCCCACCAGCAGTGTAGAAGTGTTCCCTTCTCTCCACATCCATGCCAGCATATGCAGCTTTTAGACTTTGTGATGTGGGCCATTCTCGCTGGGGTTAGGTGATATCTTAGGGTAGTTTTGATTTGCATTTCTCTGATTTTGATGTTCTCTTTAAGAGGATTTCAGTGCTAAAGGGATATAACCTTGTTTGCCCCAGTTCATGCCCCCACCAGGAAAGGTTTAGAACACTTTCTGGGGGTGCTGTTTGACTGTTGTGCCCTTCTGCTCATGCCCACCTCTGCTCTTACCCTTTTGGAGGACATTGACTTTCCATAGCAGGTGAGGAAGTTTGGAAAGGCCTTTGACTATGAAGTTCCCAGGGTGATATGCAATTCCTTTGTAACTTGAATAGTATATATAAAACTTATGGATTGTACTATCAACTATAGACAGCATCTCTTGACTCTCTACTTTTATCAGATGGGGCTGTTCAAGTCCATACCCTTCCTTCCGTCTCTCCTTCTATTTCCATTTTCTGTCAAATGTATAATTACTTCCACATTGTTGTGGTTGATAGCATTAGCATTTTTTTCTATAACTATGATTACATCTCCCATTCTTTGTCTATAGGTTGATTCTAAAAGCTGACAACCAATAAACAATGTTTATATTATTTTGAATATGGAAACATAGTTCATTACAGACAGGGCTGTATATGATCATTTGCATGGGCCTAAGGAACTCCGGCTTTCCTGTACCCTTCTTTCATTAAAAAAAAAAAAAAATATATATATATATGGTATTGCCTGTGGCTCAAGGAGTAGGGAATCAGCCCCATATACTGGGGGTGGCGGGTTCAAACCTGGCCCCGGCCAAAAACTGCAACCAAAAAAAAAAACCAAACCCAAAACTATATATATATATATACATACATATATATATTATGACTGCATTAGTATAAAGATAAATATATTAGTATTATATACTAAAGCATCTTCTTGGACCTAAAACTTCATTTTCCTTCTGATTTTAAAATAAATTTCAACATTCTCATATCCCGAAATTTTATATAATAGAATCATATGTATGTAGCCTTTTGTGTGTGACTTCTTTAATTCAGTTAGTATGGTTTTTGTAATCTTTTTTTTTTATTTTTTGAGACAGAGTCTTACTTTGTTGCCCTTGGTAGAGTGTACTGGCATCAGAGCTCACAGCAACCTCAAACTCTTGGGCTTAAGCGATCCTCCTATCTCAGCCTCCCAAGAAGCTGGGCCTACAGGCACCCGCCACAAGGCCTGGCTATTTTTTTTAGAGACAAGGTCTCACTCTGACTCAGGCTGGTCTTGAATTCCTGAGCTGAGGCAATCCACTCGCCTCGGCTCCCAGAGTGCTAAGACTACAGGAGTAAGCCATCATGCCTGGCAATTTTTGTAAGCTTTTAAAATAGTTTTCATATCGAAACTATTGTAGGTTATTCATATCGAACTAATAACTATTGTAGGTTATTCATACTTCGATATGAATAACCTACAATAAACTGCATACCTTTAAAGTTTATAACTTGATAATTTTGACATATGTTTATAGCTGTGAAAGCATCACCATAATCAAGATATTGAACATGTCCAACACCTCCAAAAGTTTCCCTCCAGGCCCCTTTGTAAATCATTCCCCCACTTCCAGGTAACCATTGACCTGTTTCTTGTCTATAGATTAGAATTTTACGTAACTGAAATCATGCAGTATGCACACTAGGGTGTTTGACTTCTTTTTTTTTTCTTTTTTTTTTTTGAGACAGTCTCACTCTGTCGTCGTGGGTACAGTGCTGTGGCATCATAGCTCATGACAACTTCCAACTCCTGGGCTCAAGCAATTCTCTTGCCTCAGCTCCTGAGTAGCTGGGACTACAGGTACCCGCCACAACACCGAGCTAGTTTTTAGAGCCGGAATCTCATTCCGGCTCAGGCTGGTATCGAACCTGTGAGCTTAGGCAATCCACCCGCCTGGGCCTCCCAGAGTGCTGGGATTACAGGCATGAGCCGCTGTGTGCAGTCAGCATATGACTTCTTTCACACATCATAATACGTGTAAGATTCATCCATATTGTTTCATGTATCAATAGTCAATTCCTTTTTTCCATAATTGACAAATAATTGTACGTATTTATGGGATAGTGATATTTCCAGACACATATGTATGTATATACAATGTATAGTGACAAAATCGGGGTGAATAGCACATCCATCATCTCAAACATTTATAATTTCTTTGGGGAATATTCAATAGCCTTCTTCTAGCTATTTGAAACTATGTAATATATTGTTGTTAACTATAGTCATCCTACAATGGTATAGAACACTAGGACTTAATCTTCTGATTCAGCTGTAATGTTGCATTCTTTTTTTGTTTTTTTGCAAGATATTTTATGTATTTATTTACTTAGTTTTTTTTTTTATTGTTGGGGATTCATTGAGGGTACAATGAGCCAGGTTACACTCATTGCAATTGTTAGGTAAAGTCCCTCTTGCAATCATGTCTTGCCCCCATAAAGTGTGACACACACCAAGGCCCCATCCCCCTCACTCCATCCCTCTTTCTGCTTTCCCTCCTCATAACCTTAATTGTCATTAATTGTCCTCATATCAAAATTGAGTACATAGGATTCATGCTTCTCCATTCTTGTGATGCTTTACTAAGAATAATGTCTTCCACGTCCATCCAGGTTAATACGAAGGATGTAAAGTCTCCATTTTTTTAATGGCTGAATAGTATTCCATGGTATACATATACCACAGCTTGTTAATCCATTCCTGGGTTGGTGGGCATTTAGGCTGTTTCCACATTTTGGCGATTGTAAATTGAGCTGCAATAAACAGTCTAGTACAAGTGTCCTTATGATAAAAGGATTTTTTTCCTTCTGGGTAGATGCCCAGTAATGGGATTGCAGGATCAAATGGGAGGTCTAGCTTGAGTGCTTTGAGGTTTCTCCATACTTCCTTCCAGAAAGGTTGTACTAGTTTGCAGTCCCACCAGCAGTGTAAAAGTGTTCTCTTCTCTCCACATCCACGCCAGCATCTGCAGTTTTGAGATTTTGAGATGTGGGCCATTCTCACTGGGGTTAGATGATATCTCAGGGTTGTTTAGATTTGCATTTCTCTAATATATAGAGATGATGAACATTTTTTCATGTGTTTGTTAGCCATTCGTCTGTCATCTTTACAGAAAGTTCTATTCATGTCTCTTGCCCATTGATATATGGGATTGTTGGCTTTTTCATGTGGATTAATTTGAGTTCTCTATAGATCCTAGTTATCAAGCTTTTGTCTGATTGAAAATATGCAAATATCCTTTCCCATTGCGTAGGTTGTCTCTTTGCTTTGGTTATTGTCTCCTTAGCTGTACAGAAGCTTTTCAGTTTAATGAAGTCCCATTTGTTTATTTTTGTTGTTGTTGCAATTGCCATGGCAGTCTTCTTCATGAAGTCTTTCCCCAGGCCAATATCTTCCAGTGTTTTTCCTGTGCTTTCTTTGAGGATTTTTATTGTTTCATGCCTTAAATTTAAGTCCTTTATCCATCTTGAATCAATTTTTGTGAGTGGGGAAAGGTGTGGGTCCAGTTTCAGTCTTTTACATGTAGACATCCAGTTCTTCCAACACCATTTATTGAATAGGGAGTCTTTCCCCCAACGTATGTTCTTGTTTGGTTTATCGAAGATTAGGTGGTTGTAAGATGTAAGATGTTGTCATTTCTTGGTTTTCAATTCGATTCCAAGTGTCTATGTCTCTGTTTTTGTGCCAGTACCATGCTGTCTTGAGCACTATGGCTTTGTAGTACAGACTAAAATCTGGTATGCTGATGCCCCCAGCTTTATTTCTGTTACTAAGAACTGCCTTAGCTATACGGGGTTTTTTCCGGTTCCATACAAAACGCAGAATCATTTTTTCCAAATCTTGAAAGTACGATGTTGGTATTTTGATAGGAATGGCATTGAATAGGTAGATTGCTTTGGGAAGTATAGACATTTTAACAATGTTGATTCTTCCCATCCATGAGCATGGTATGTTCTTCCATTTGTTAATATCCTCTGCTATTTCCTTTCTGAGGATTTCATAGTTTTCTTTATAGAGGTCCTTCACCTCCTTCGTTAGGTATATTCCTAGGTATTTCATTTTCTTTGAGACTATGGTGAAGGGAGTTGTGTCCTTAATTAGCTTCTCATCTTGACTGTTATTGGTGTATACAAAGGCTACTGACTTGTGGACATTGATTTTATATCCTGAAACATTACTGTATTTTTTGATGACTTCTAGGAGTCTTGTGGTTGAGTCTTTGGGGTTCTCTAAGTATAAGATCATGTCGTCAGCAAAGAGGGAGAGTTTGACCTCCTCTGCTCCCATTTGGATTCCCTTTATTTCCTTGTCTTGCCTAATTGTATTGGCTAGAACTTCCAGCACTACGTTGAATAGTAAAGGTGACAGAGGACAACCTTGTCTGGTTCCAGTTCTAAGAGGAAAAGCTTTGAGTTTTACTCCATTCAGTAAAATATTGGCTGTGGGTTTGTCATAGATAGCTTCAATCAGTTTTAGAAATGTGCCACCTATGCCTATACTCTTCAGTGTTCTAATTAGAAAAGGATGCTGGATTTTATCAACTGCTTTTTCTGCATCTATTGAGAGGATCATGTGATCTTTATTTTTGCCTCTGTTAATATGGTGGATAACGTTTATGGACTTGCGTATGTTAAACCAGCCTTGCATCCCTGGGATGAAGCCTACTTGATCATGATGAATGACTTTTTTGATGATAAGCTGTAATCTATTGGCTAGGATTTTGTTGAGGATTTTTGCATCTATGTTCATGAGTGAGATTGGTCTGAAATTCTCCTTTTTGTTTGGGTCTTTTCCTGGTTTTGGTATCAGGGTGATGTTTGCTTCATAGAATGTGTTGGGGAAGATTCCTTCTTCCTCAATTTTTTGGAATAATTTCTGCAGTACAGGAATAAGCTCTTCCTTGAAGGTTTGATAGAATTCTGGAGTGAAGCCATCTGGACCAGGGCATTTTTTGGTTGGAAGATTTTTTATTGTTCCTTTGATCTCGGTGCTTGAAATTGGTCTGTTCAGGAGCTCTATTTCTTCCTGGCTAAGTCTAGGGAGAGGGTGTGATTCCAAATATTGATCCATTTCCTTCACATTGTCAAATTTCTGGGCATAGAGTTTCTGGTAGTATTCAGAGATGATCTCTTGTATCTCTGTGGGATCAGTTGTTATTTCCCCTTTATCATTTCTGATTGAGGCTACTAGAGATTTTACTTTTCTATTCCTCATTAGTCTGGCCAATGGTTTATCTATTTTATTTATTTTTTCAAAAAACCAACTCCTTGTTTCATTAATTTTTTGAATGATTCTTTTGTTTTCAATTTCATGGATCTCTGATTTGATTTTGGATATTTCTTTTCTTCTACTGAGTTTAGGCTTAGATTGTTCTTCTTTTTCCAATTCCATAAGATCTCTTGTGAGATTGTTGATGTGCTCTCTTTCTGTTTTTTGAATGTAGGCATCTAAAGCAATGAATTTTCCTCTCAAAACTGCTTTTGCAGTGTCCCACAGGTTTTCGTAGCTTGTGTCTTCATCGTTGTTATGCTCAAAGAAGTTAATGATTTCCTGTTTTATTTCTTCCTGCACCCATCTGTTATTCAACAGAAGATTATTTAATTTCCATGTCTTTGGGTGGGGTCGAGCATTTTTGTTAGAGTTGAGTTCCACCTTTAGTGCCTTATGGTCTGAGAAGATACAAGGTAAAATTTCAATTCTTTTGATTCTGTTGGTATTTGTTTTGTGTCCCAGGACATGATCAATTTTGGAGAATGTTCCATGGGGTGATGAGAAGAATGTATATTCTTTATCTTTGGGGTGGAGTGTTCTATATGCGTCTATCAAGCACAGTTGTTCTAGGGTCTCATTTAAATCTCTTATATCTTTGTTTAATTTCTGTTTAGAGGATCTGTCCAGCTCTGTAAGAGGAGTGTTAAAGTCCCCTGTTATGATGGTATTATCAGATATCATATTGCCCAGACTGAGTAAGGTCTGTTTCAAGAATCTGGGAGCATTCAAATTGGGTGCATAGATATTTAGAATTGAAATGTCTTCTTGTTGTATTTTTCCCTTGACCAATATAAAGTGACCATCTTTGTCTTTTTTGACTTTAGTTGCTTTAAATCCACATGTATCTGAAAATAAGATTGCAACTCCTCTTTTCTTCTGAATTCCATTTGCCTGAAAAATTGTCTTCCAACCCTTGATTCGGAGCTTTAATTTGTCTTTTGAAGCCAGGTGTGTTTCTTGCAGACAGCAAATAGATGGCTTGTGTTTTTTAATCCAGTCAGCCAATCTATGTCTCTTCAGTGGGGAATTCAAGCCATTAACATTTACTGAGATAATTGATAAGTGTGGTAGTATTCTATTCGTCTTATTTGGTGAGAGTCCATTGCTTAGTTTTATCTTTTGCATCAGTGTGGAGGTTAGGTTCTGTCCTTTAATTTCTGAGTTCTTACTTTGCTGCTGATCCATTGTGGTGGTCAGTGTGCAGAACAGGTTGAAGTATTTCCTGTAGAGCTGGTCTTGTTGTGGCGAATTTCCTCAGTGTTTTTATATCCGTAAATGATTTGATTTCTCCATCAATTTTGAAGCTTAGCTTAGCAGGGTACAGAATTCTGGGCTGAAAATTGTTCTGTTTGAGTAGATTAAAGGTAGATGACCATTGTCTTCTTGCTTGGAAAGTTTCATTAGAGAAGTCTGCGGTCACTCTGATGGATTTGCCCCTGTAGGTCAACTGGCGCTTACTCCTGGCAGCTTGCAGAATCTTTTCTTTTGTCTTGACTTTGGACAGGTTCATCACAATGTGTCTTGGAGAAGCTCGGTTAGAGTTGAGGCGACCTGAGGTCCGATATCCCTCTGAAAGCAGTGTGTCAGAATCTTTGGTGATATTTGGGAAATTTTCTTTTATAATATTCTCTAGTATGGCTTCCATTCCTCTGGGGCATTCTTCTTCCCCTTCTGGAATTCCTATAACTCGTATGTTGGAACGCTTCATAAAGTCCCATAATTCTGACAGTGAATGTTCTGCTTTCTCTCTCTTCTTTTCTGCCTCTTTTACTATCTGAGTTATCTCAAGAACTTTGTCTTCTACCTCTGAAATTCTTTCTTCTGCATGGTCTAACCTGTTGCTGATACTTTCCATTGCATCTTTAAGTTCCCTAATTGACTGTTTCAGTTCCTTCAGCTCTACTATATCCTTTTTATATTCTTCATATTGTTCATTTCTTATTTGATTCTGTTTTTGAATTTCCTTTTGGTTATTTTCCACTTTATTAGCAGTTTCCTTCATTGTTTCCATCATTTCTTTCATTGTTTTCAACATGTGTATTCTAAATTCCCTTTCTGTCATTCCTAGCATTTCTTCATATGTGGAATCATCTGCAGTA
Source organism: Nycticebus coucang (assembly GCF_027406575.1). Taxonomy (NCBI): domain Eukaryota; kingdom Metazoa; phylum Chordata; class Mammalia; order Primates; family Lorisidae; genus Nycticebus; species Nycticebus coucang. The sequence goes on from NC_069804.1 coordinate 134,207,858, forward strand.
GCTACCTCATGGTCCCTTGGCGGGGTTATTCTGGACTGGTTCTTCATGTTGCCTGGAGTTTTCTGCTGATTTTTCCTCATGAGTGATTTCTTTTATCTGTTTCCGTGCCCTAATTTTCCTTTTACTTCCTCTTGCTCTTTAAGTTCTCGTGCCTGTGGACTAAGTGTTACAGGACCAGAAGGGTGAGAAGTTTGAAGAGCAAAAAAGGGATGAAAGAAAGGAGGACCGAGTGATAAGAAAAAAAAGAAAAATAGAGAAAGGAGAGGGGGTGGGTAAAAGGAATATTGACAAAAAGAAGAGAGGCACAGAAAGAGGGAGACAGAACAATATAGGTGTACAGTAGGGTACTTTGACACAACCTTAAAAAAAACCCACCTTCTGGGGGTGCCCAGTTGGGTGGTTCCCTTGAGGTCAGCAGCTCTTTGCTAACCTGATCAGACACAGTACCCCACCTCCACCCAGTAGAGAGGAAAGACAAAAATGCTATAAATCAAACCAAAACAAGCAAACAGAAAACTTACGGGATAAAATTGGGTGAAAAACCAAATAATAGCAGTAGAAACACTAGCAAAAATGAAGTTCTAATTATTGAAAAAGACAGCAATGGGAAATTATAATTAAACGAGAAAAATTGAGAAAGAAAAAGGATCTGTATGGAAAAGGTTGAACTTATAAAACAAAACATCAACAACATCAAAATAAACAAAAAAAAAAAAACAAACAACCAAACCGAAAAAAAAAAGAAAGAAAAAAAACACAACCAAAAACAAAGCAGTATGTATATGTTATTGAAGATTGTCTGGGCAACACGTGGTCTTCTGGGGTATGAGATGTTAATCACAGTTCTGATACGACTGGAGGGTGCTGATTTCTCAAACCCCAGCAGGCAGACACCCTAAATCTCTCTTCAGCCCACTTAAAAGGCACTTTGAACTTGTTCACTTTCTGAGCAGAAGCTTTCCCAGGAAAGTGCTTGTCACTGGAATCACTGCTGAAGTGGCTATCCACTTACCCAGTGTGCCAGAACTGGTCTCACTCTGCCCCTGAGGGTTAGGTCTGCAAGGCGGCTCAGACCCCAACCTTAGGCTACTTGGTCGCTGGGTTACCAGCTTCCACCCAATTCTAGCTCTGCGACCCTGAGGACGGAGCTTGCTGGGGCAGATCGCTCACAATGGCTCCCTGTGACCCAACGCCAAACACCATTAGCTCCGTCTGGCTCAGCGGCTCATACTGGGGCCCTAGACAATGGCCAAAGTTCTCCGCACTCCCGCTCAGGCTCTCCCCAAGGCAGTTCAACTGAGTGCCAAGTCCAAAGACACCAAAACAGTTCACAGGTAAGGTCTTTCTGGTTTGCAGTCTCGCTGCTACTGAACTTACAGTTGCGGGCGGGTTTAGACGGATTGAACACACGTGACCACTTGCCGGTTTTCCACTGTTTTAGTCCTCCTCTTGGGGTCCAGAAGTCTCTCACTGACTCCCTGTATCCGCGCAGGGGTGATGATAGGCAGATCTCACCATCCAGAGATGCCTGGAGTTCTATTTCCCCAGACTCACGGTGCCCAGATGCAAGAAAGCTGTTACTCGGCTGCCATCTTGCCCCACCTCCTAATGTTGCATTCTTAAACATGTCCCTCCCTAGTCAACTGTTTTTTATTGCTGAGTGGTTATCTCATGGTATGGATATACCAAAATATGGTATTTATTCATTTTTACTGGGTGTTTGAGTTATTTCCAATTTTTGACAATTGTAAATAAAGCTGCTAAGAACATTTGTGTACAAGTTTTTGTGTGGACATGTTTTCCCTTCTCTCTAGGAATAAAAAGGCTGGATTAACTTTATAAGACACTGTCAAAGTACTTTCCAAAGTGGCTGTACTTTTTCAAAATTCTACCAGCAGTGAATCAGAGTTTCAGTTGCTACATGTCTTTACTAAAACTTGGTATGGGCATCCTTTTTATTTCAATTACCAGTAGGCTGTGTAAAGATACATTATTTCAGTTTAATTGTCATTTCCTCAATAAATAATTTCATGTGTTTATGAGCCATTTTTGTATCTCCTTCGATAAAGTGACTTCTTCACATTCTTTTGCCCATTTAAAAACAATTGATTTGTTTCAATAAGTCTTATTGAGTTATAAATAGCTCTTTATATATTCTGGATACCAGTCCTTTGTCAGATATGTGATTTGCAAATATTTTCTCTGTATTTGCAAATATTACAGTTTGTAGCTTGGTTTTTCATTCTCTCTTTTTTTCTTTCTTTCTTTCTTTTTTTTTTTTTTATTGTTGGGGATTCATTGAGGGTACAATAAGCCAAGTTACACTGATTGCATTTGTTAGGTAAAGTCCCTCTTGCGATCATTTCTTGCCCCCAGAAGGCTTTTCATTCTCTTAAAGCATCTTTCATAGAGCAAAAGTTTCACATTTTTATGAAGTCCAATTTATCAATTTTTCTTTTTCATGGATCAAACTTTTGATGCCACATCTGCAAACTCTTTACGTAACTCAAAGTCACAAAGGTTTTCTCTTATGTCTTCTTCTAAAAGTTTTATAGTTATAGGTTTTACGTTTAGATCTAGTATTTATTTTGAATTCATTTTTATATAGGGCATGAAATTTAAGTCAAGTTCCTTTTAAAAAAAAAAAAAAGATGTCCAATTTTTTCAGCATCATTTATTGAAAAGATTATGTTTTACTCATCAAATTGCCTTGACACCTATTTTATAAAAGGCCTCTTTTTATACATCTCTTTCTGTACTCTCTCATTTGCCCATTGATCTGTGGAAAACTAATAGCACAGTTTTGATTAGCTAGCTTTCTATAAATCTTAAAATCATTCAGTCTGATTCTTCCAGTTTTATTTTCCCCCCAGTATTGGCTTTTCTAATTCCTTTGCCTTTCCATATTAATTTTTTTTTTTTGAGACAGAGTCTCATTATGTCACCCTTGGTAGAGTGCTGTGGCATCACAGCTCACAGCAACCTCAAACTCTTGGACTTAAGCAATTCTCTTGCCTCAGCCTCCCAAGTAGCTGGGACTACAGGCGCCTGCCACGATGCCTGGCTATTTTTTGTTTTTGTTGTTGTTTTTGTCATTGTTGGTTAGCAGGCCCGGGCTGGGTACAAACCCACCAGCCCTGGTGTATGTGGCTGGTGCCCTAACCACTGAGCTATAGGCACTGAGCCACCATATTAATTGTAGAATAAGCTTGCCTGTATCTGCAAGAACCTTTCTAGGATTTGGATAGACATTGCATTAAATCTATAGATTGATTTGGGAGAATTAACATTTTAACCATGCATGATCATGGTGTGTCTCTCCATTATGTAGTATTCTGTACATAAACCATGTACATGGCTGGGAAAGTGGCTTTGAAAAAAATAATTCTGGCAGGGCCCCTAGCTCAGTGGGTAGGGTGCCAGACACATACACCGAGGCTGAAGGGTTCAAACCTGGCCTGAGCCAGCTAAAACAACAAGGACAATTGCAACAAAAAATTAGCCAGGCATTATAGTGGACACCTATAGTCCCAGCTACTTGGGAGGCTGAGGCAAGAGAATCGCTTAAGCCCAAGAGTTTGAGGTTGCTGTGAGCTGTGTTGCCACAGCACTCTACTGAAGGTGACATAGTGAAAGTCTGTCTCAAATAAATAAATAAATAAATAAATAAATAAAATAATTCTGCATGACATTCAGTTGGCTTTTGTAGTCAGAAAACTCATGTCTTCCATCAACTTTGGGAAATGCTATGCCCTTACTTCTTTAATAATTTGCTTCCTTCCTTCTTTTTGAAATTTCAAAAAGTTGGATGTTAGATGATGAACCCCTTGAATTTTTCTTCTTTATTGTTTTTCTTCCTCTCTCTCTCTTTTTCCACTGTGGAAGAGTTCTTTATCTTTATCTTCCAGTTCTCTGTAGTAGGCAGAATTCTGATGGCTCCTGAGATTCCTGCCCTTTGGTGCACATACCCTGTACAATTCCTTTCCCCTGAATGTGGACAGGCCCCATGAACAGGATGGGCCGTTATTTCCATGAGTAGATTATATGGCAAAGGCGAAAGGATTTTGCAGGTGTCATTAAGGTCCCAAATCAGTTTATTTTCGGATAATCAAAAAGGATATTATTCTAGGTAGGTCTAGCTTAATCAATGAGCTCTTTAAAGGGTGTCTAGGAGTCAGAAACAGAAGTCAGAGGCATGGAATAAGAAAACAGCCATGTTATGAACTGCTCGCTCACAGAGAGGAGCACTATCTAGTTGCTGAGGATCTCATTCTTACAACTTTAAGGAACCAAATTCTTTTTTTTTTTTATTGTTGGGGATTCATTGAGGGTACAATAAGCAAGGTTATACTGATTGCGATTGTTAGGTAAAGTCCCTCTTGCAATCATGACCTGCCCCCATAAAGTGTGACACACACCAAGGCCCCATCCCCCTCCCTCCATCCCTCTTTCTGCTTCCCCCCATAACCTTAATTGTCATTAATTGTCCTCATATCAAAATTGAGTACATAGGATTCATGCTTCTCCATTCTTGTGATGCTTTACTAAGAATAATGTCTTCCACGTCCATCCAGGTTAATACGAAGGATGTAAAGTCTCCATTTTTTTCATGGCTGAATAGTATTCCATGGTGTACATATACCACAGCTTGTTAATCCATTCCTGGGTTGGTGGGCATTTAGGCTGTTTCCACATTTTGGCGATTGTAAATTGAGCTGCAATAAACAGTCTAGTACAAGTGTCCTTATGATAAAAAGATTTTTTTCCTTCTGGGTAGATGCCCAGTAATGGGATTGCAGGATCAAATGGGAGGTCTAGCTTGAGTGCTTTGAGGTTTCTCCATACTTCCTTCCAGAAAGGTTGTACTAGTTTGCAGTCCCACCAGCAGTGTAAAAGTGTTCCCTTCTCTCCACATCCACGCCAGCATCTGCAGTTTTGAGATTTTGTGATGTGGGCCATTCTCACTGGGGTTAGATGATATCTCAGGGTTGTTTTGATTTGCATTTCTCTAATATATAGAGATGATGAACATTTTTTCATGTGTTTGTTAGCCATTCATCTGTCATCTTTAGAGAAGGTTCTATTCATGTCTCTTGCCCATTGATATATGGGATTGTTGGCTTTTTTCATGTGGATTAATTTGAGTTCTCTATAGATCCTAGTTATCAAGCTTTTGTCTGATTGAAAATATGCAAATATCCTTTCCCATTGTGTAGGTTGTCTCTTAGGAACCAACTTCTTGCAAGAACCTGAATGAGCTTAGAAAAAGACCCTGAGGTACAGATGAGAATGCACCTCAGGGACACCTTAGTTGTAGCTTTGTGAGACTGTGTGGGGAACCTTGCTATGCCGTGCCTGGACTTCTGACCTATAGAAATGGGGAAAATAAATGTGGGTTGGGTTTTTTGTTGTTGTTTGTTTGTTTGTTTTGAAATAGGATCTCACTCTGTTACTCAGGCTGTAGTACAGTAGTGTTATCATAGCTCACTGCAACCTCAAACTCTTGGGCTCAAGTTAGCAGCTGGGACTACACGCGTACATCATCATGCACAATAAGTTTTTAATATTTTTTTTTAGAGATAGGATCTTGCTATGTTGTTCAGGCTGGTTTCAAACTCCTGGCCTCAAGTGATCCTCCTGCCTCAGCCTCCCAAAGTGCTACTACCACAGGTGTGAGCCACCATCCTTGGCCTAATGTGGATTGCTTTAAGTCACTAAGCTTGTTGTAATTTGTTATGCAGCAATAGAAAATCAATACAACTTTTATGACATTTTATTTTGTTAATCATATTTTTAATTTCCAAGAGCTCATCATTTTTAGAAATTGAACTAATTTATTTCCAACAAGTAATACAAAGGTGTGATTCAAAGGTGAAGCAATATACAAAGGTTTACATTAAAAAGTTTAGCAAAGAGCTCAATTGTATTCTTTGTTTTATTTTTTATAGCAGCATTCTATTCTTGTTTTACAGATGTAATATATTCTCCTATTTGTCTGGATACTACCTGGAGTTTTATTTTTTATTTATTTATTTATTTTTTGTAGAGACAGAGTCTCACTTTACTGCCCTCAGTAGAGTGCCGTGGCATCACACGGCTCACAGCAACCTCCAGCTCTTGGGCTTATGTGATTCTCTTGCCTCAGCCTCCGGAGTAGCTGGGACTACAGGCGCCCGCCACAACGCCCGGCTATGGAGTTTTATTTAAAGCCACCTTTAGTTCCCTGAATTAACTATGCATGTTTCATTTATCTTGTGATTTCTCTTTAAATTTCCAACCCTTCCTCGTCTGTCTCATGTTTTTTTGTCTCCTGTTCATCTTTAAAAATGAGGCTATCCAGAGTCTGATTGGAAGCTGGGCGTATATGAGCAGAGCTTAATAATAAGCTGATTTTGCCCAAGGACAACAGAAAGGGAGCTGTTTATTAATCTTTTTCAGATGCTGGGAGGTGAGGTCCAAATATCAAACTACAAAAGGCCTAATTCTCAGGCATTAACACCCAACTGTTTGCCCTGATTCTATCCAGATACTTTGTTTAATTTCTGCAATGAAGAAATCCTTTGTTTTTAGGCAGGCAAGTAAATATTTGGCTTCCAAGTTATCTCCATGTAGGGGTTGGGGGCCAACTCTTCTTCATAGAGACCTTCAGTTAATCGCCCTGTTGGCAGCCTCACTTCCTGCTCTCATTTCTGTCATTCTTGTAGTCTTGCTAAGGTTTGCAAGGTAGGCAGGCGGGCTGCCTCTTTAGCTGCAGTCCTTTCACAGAGTTTTAACTGATCATTTGCTCTACTCTGCTTCATCGGTTAGCACTGCTCAGATGCTTTCTGACTTCAGAAATTTATTTAAATTTCTCAGCCACTGCCGGCTCCCCTCCTGTTCTCTTTGTTGTGGTGGGCTTATGCATTTTAAAATGCCTGTGCTATTATTTTAATGAGGTCTCTGGAGGGAGAGGACTTCAATGCTTGTGTTCAGTCTACCATCTTGAACTGGAAAAATATACAATAGGGATAATACTGGTGCCTATTACATTTTTTTTGAGGATTAAATGATTTACGCACGTACATTGCTTAGCACAGTTCCTGGCACATATTTGATTATTTACAAATTTTAGTTATAATTATATTATTCCTATGATAAGCAATTAGAGGATAGAGTTCTGGACAGGGAATCTTTTCCTGATGCTTTAAAAAACCATGCCAGGCAGGTGACCATCGCAGCCAACATCAAGTCAAGCCTGGTCTGAGTTTTAGAAATATGTTTTCCAGAAACAGGCTTTAGGAAACAGCTTTAAATTTGGGGAAAAACTATGGGTGAGAGGAGTGGAAGGGTGGAGAGAAGAGCTGGGGGCTCTGGGGGCAAGCCCTGAAATGGAAGCCATGGAGTAGAACCTGAACAACAAAATCTCAATTTTTCCTTGCAGCAGGCAGACTTGGGGAACCGGTTGTGCAAGGGATGGAGGATAGTCCTCAGCAGTGACAGCAGCAGCAGGCTCAAGTAGAGACCAGCACCAAGGCAAAAAAAGCTGATTGCAAAAGGCTCCAATTTGTCATTGACCTAAGGGGGGATGTGGAACCAGAAGGCAAATGAATATGAATTGGATTTGATTTTCTCCCAGAAGGGCTGGAAATCTTCCCACTAGCAACTCATTCTCTTCTCTGCTCATCAGGCTCTCTTACTTCCTCCCTGAGTGATTGTAGGCACAGTGCTTGGCTGCACCTGCTAACCCCTAGGCAGAGGCCAGAAGGATCAGCCGCTGTAGGTCTGCATCTTCATTCCTCCCCTCCAGTGGAGCCAGCTCCCCAAGGAGGGGGCTGATCATGTATGCAGTAGGAGTGGGTAGACTGCCTAGGTCTTGTAAAATTTCTAGCAGAGCTGCCAAAACTTGATTCTGCCCAGAGATACTTCCCTAGCTAGCCCACTTTGCAGCCTGAAATTCCACAGTTCCTTTGGGTTTGGTGTCTATAGAATTCTGAGTTATTCCATGGGTATTTGTTATTCAGGCATGAGTTCATTACCAGCCAGAAGACATTAGGCCTAATTTGTTTATTCAATCAAACAGCTATCTTGCAGGCTTCCCAAAAGAGGTGGGAGGGGAGGAAGAGAAAGGATATCTGTATCTGGCAGAGAGAGAAAGAGAGGCAGATTAGGAGCAGAGGTAATTGCCCCAAGGCAATCTTTTCAACTTGGATAGGAGGGGGGACATGCTTTCCAAAGTCCCTTACTTCTGTGATTCTATGATTCTAAATTTGGGGGAGGCTAGAAGGTAAAATGATTCAGCTGTTCCTCTTGTTTATTGGGGAATCCCATAGTATTCAGTCACTTGAAAAAAGAGGGAAAGAACGGGGTTTAAAGAATAGGGAGATGTCTGGTAAATAATTTGGATCATAAGCCTTGGGTGGCTCTTTTCCTTCTGAACATTTTCAGGGAAACACAGTAGAGTCAAAAAGTCCTGAAACGTGGACCTAGTTTTATGATTCTATCCCAAACCCACTCAATTTTCCAGGGCAATCACTTGCCTTTTCTGCCCCAGCTTCTTTATCCATACAATGGGCATGATAATCCCCACCCTACCTATCCTCATAGGATTTCTGGGAGGATCAAATAAATTGAAGGTCAAGGAAGTGCTCCAAATCATCAAGAGTTCTTTAAATATGTTTTTTTATGTATTGTTCAAATACGCTTTTAACTGGTCACAATTTAAAGGAATTTAAAAAAAAATAACTTTTTTCCTGATCATGAAAGCATTATATAGTTATGGAAAATACAGAATGGTATCAAGAAAAATATTAAAATCCCCCTTACTCACAGCCAGAGATAGGTATTTTTAATGATTTGGATTTTGGTGTATTTCCTTCCAGCCTCTTGTCCATGAGGACAAAGACTGTGTCTGGCTCACTGCTATTATCACCAGAATCTTGTTACTATACCAAGCACACAGTAGATGCTTCGTAAATATTTTTTTGGGGAAATAATGAGCACATATATTTATTTTATTTTGAAAATCTATGTTTTATATACTGCTTTCTTTACCTAATTATATCCTGAACATTTCCTGTGGCATTAAATATTCTTTTAAAGCATAATTTTTGATGTCTACATTATATTCCATCCTATCATCCTTGAATTAGAGGACATTTGGGTTGCTTCTAACCTTCCACTATTACAATTAAAACTGATATAAATATCCTCATAGCAAAATCTTTGTGCCCATACATGTTTATTTCCTTTGGATAAATTCTTAGCAGTGGGATTCCTGGGTGACATGGTAAGCACATTTGAAAGGCTTTTAATACATATACCAGATTGCCCTCCATGAGAGTTGTACCAATTTACTTTCCCACCAGCAATGTCTATGTTTTTTTTTTTTTAATGTACATAAGTTTTTTTTATTTTGACTCTGTCACGCTTACCTGTATTTTTCCTTTGTGACTTCCTCCATTGCACTTACGCTTAGAAAGTATTCAGGGAAGATCTTTTAAGAAGATAAAAGGTCAATTTGTATGCAGTTCCTTGTTTTACAATGCAGTGTATTCATGGAAACTTTATCATAAGACAGTCTACATACTGGGAAATGGACCAAGCTCATGCATACATATGGCTATATTCATCTATTCCAACTTGATTGGTTTCACCAGCAGAACCTGATGAATGTGTGGATAAAGGCAGCAAAGGGTGAAGTATAGGTGTTTAAAAAGCAGTGTTATAGGGCAATCAGTGAAAAAACAGTGCTTGCTTCTAAGTGGTTCCCATGTATTTCTTGGGTATTAGAGAGTTTTCAAGCAAACTCTGTTCAGGAAACCCATTTCCTAAGCTGGAAGAGACCTATAAGGCGGGGCCTATCTGACCAGGAGGTGGAAGGAAGGCTTAAGGAAGGCCTAGGTCCCCAGGATCATCCCAAGATTTAGGAGATGCTTGAGAGTGATAACCCCTTCAGAGAGTTTGCTCTGATTCGCACTCTCTTTGACTGAGAGTCTTTAGTGAGTGGAGGGTCTGGTTGGATGGCTGCTTTTTGGAATAAATATAGTTAAAACTAGCCCATAGCAAGGAGGTGGGACAGTGTCTCTGCCCAGTGCTGCCCAAGAAACCTGAATGTAGTTCACTCGAAGCCAGAGAAGATAAGAGAGGTTCCAAAAGGAGAAGTTCAGTCATTGATCATCTCTATCCCGCAGAGTGGCAAGCATATAGTAGACTCTCAGTAGATATGTATAGAGTGAATGAAAGAGTAAACATATGCAGTAGAACCTCCATAGTTGACCACCTCCCTACATTGACCACCTCCTTAAAGTTGACCTAATGTTCATAGATCAGACAATGCACCACATGTACCTTTCAGTACAATAGACCTAGTTACTTATGTTGACCAGTTTGTGACAGTCCTCTTGGGTGGTCAACTTACAGAGGTTCTGCTGTAGTTGCCTTGTTATTCTGTGTACCTGGAGAGTTTCTTGTTCACTCTCTGGTATTTTCTATGCCTTGGCTTCCTCCTTTACCTCCCAAACATCCCTATTCTGTTTCCAATTCTCTCAGGGAGCCTTCCCCAAGGCCCTGAAACTGGATGCTCTAATTGTAACATTAGGTACTGGTTAAGAGCATGAAGTCTAGGGTGTTGTAGATTTGGGGTAGTTCTCTCAATCTACCATTAAGTGGTGTGTGATGCTGGACGTGTTACTTTTCATTTCTAACCCTCAGTTTCTCTAAAAAATGAAGATTGTTATTCTCTAACAATACCATCTACCTCTTCAGGCATTTGTGATGATTAAATGACACAATCTATGCTTGTAAAGGACTTAGCATAGTACCCAACACATAGTAAACACTCAGTAGTTGGTAGCTATATTAGTTTCCTACAGCCTCTGTAATAAATACCACAAAGTTGGTGACTTAAACAACAGATATTCATTCTCTCATATTTCTGGAGGCCAGAGGTTGAAAATCAGTTTCATCAGGCTGAAATCAAGACGTTAGCAGGGCCTCACTCCCTTGGAGGGTTCTAGGAGAGAATATAATCCTTACCTCTTCCAGCTGCTGGTGGCTGCTAGTATCCTGTGGTTTGTGGATGCATCAGTTCAATCTCTGCCTCTGTGGTCACATGGCCTTCTCGTCTTCTGTCTGTGTGTTGAATTTCCTTCCACTTCCCTCTTAGAAGGATGCATGAGCTTGCATTTGGGGTTTACCCAGATAATCCAGGATAATCTCCTCGAGTACAGGCTTCACATTTCATGTGCTGCCTTGACATCTTTGAGCCTGAACAGGGCTTCTAAGTCCTCCCATTTCCTCCACTCTTGTCTGGTATGTCCTCCATCCAGCAGGAAAGACTTCCCACCTAGCTAGTCTCCTTATAGCCAGACCAGCTGCACGCCACCTGGACCTCAACCTAATGGGTTTCGTCTGCCTGCCAGCCTGTGCAATTATTCCAACAAGATAATCACATCCTCCACAAGAACCAGAGAATACCCCACCTCCCTGGTACTACAAAGCCTCTCTCCTACAGTGTCTTCTGATTTACTCTGGTCCCAAGTGCAACTCCTGTGTAGCCCTGCATAGTGTACAGTGTCCTTCTCTAGGCTATGGATGTATATAAGGGCTGTCAATCTCAGCCATCTAGTGTCATGTGTTGTGTATTTGGCCACCCCCAGAAACCTAGGACCATACTCCCTCCCTCACCAATGGGATGAAGTGGAGGCGAACAAAACACCTCTCCATCTCAAAATCCTTAATTTCATCACATGTGCATGGCTATGTCGCTCTCTCTTGCCCCCCACCCATAACATTCACAGGGTCCAGAGATTAGGATGTGGATATCTTGGGGGGGGTTATTCTTTGGCTCACCACAGCAGTAATTAATTACGAATTAATTAATGATTAATTAGTATTAATAATAATATTAATATTTAAGAAAGTGAAAATTCACATACCTTTTGGTAACTTTAAAGGACTAATTATTTAATTCACCATGTATAAGTACCAGTTGGCTTTTCTGTTAGAAATACCAAGGATTGGCTGGGTGCCCGTATCTCAGTGGTTAGGGTACCAGCCACAAACACTGAGGCTGGTGGGTTTGAGCCTGGCCCGGGCCTGCTAAACAATAATGACAACTACAACCAAAAAATAGCTGGGCATTGTGATGGGTGCCTGTAGTCCCAGCTACTTGGAAGGCTGAGGCAAGAGAATCACTTGAGCCCAAGAGTTTGAGGTTGCTGTGAGCTGTGACACCATGACACCATAGCACTCTACCAAGGGTGACATAGTGAAATTCTGTCTTAAAAAAAAAAAAAGAAAGAAAGAAAGAAAGAAATACCAAGGATTTATTTAGTTATTTTTTAAGGAAGTACAGCAACATCAAAGCATAAAGAATTTAAGATCATTTTTGAGCATCACTTTAATGGTGCAAATATCCCTCTTTCACCAACAAACCTTTATTGCAATTCTCTCCTCATACCTGATTTCCAGGGCCACAGCAGAACCCTCTGTTTTCCCTCCTCCCCTATCTCCTATTCTTTCATTATAATAGAAATTTTAGCTGGGTACATGGATTCCCAGAAAAAAAAATAGTCTATTTCCCAGCTTCCTTACTAGCTAGAAGTGGCTATGGGGTATAAGCCATTGGTATGTAAAAGACCACTACCTTCAAGTATGACGAACTTTGCTCATTCTCCTGTGGGCCTTCCTTGTCCAGGTGAACAACTCCTTCAACTGGCCTCTCATTTCTTTAGTATCTTGTTCCAATGATTTTGCTCTCTACACCACCTCAGCCACCCATGACTATTCAATTTCTAAAATAGGTAACTCAAACATCCCTCTGTTTGAGTTCCTCTCCTTCTTGATTACTTATTCAACTATTCCCACTAGGACTCCTTTTAACCTAATCAGAAACTTCATTATTTTGAGCCCTTAGTTTTCTCTCAGTCCATCAGCTCTTTTTTTTTTTTTTTTTTTTGAGACAGAGCCTCAAGCTGTCACCCTGGGTAGAGTGCTGTGGCATCACAGCTCACAGCAATCTCCAACTCCTGGGCTCAAGTGATTCTCCTGCCTCCGCCTCCCAAGTAGCTGGGACTACAGGTGCTTGCCACAACGCCTGGCTATTCTTTGGTTGCAGCCGTCATTGTTGTTTTTTGGTGGGCCCGGGCTGGATTCGAACCTACCAGCTCAGGTGTATGTGGCTGGCACCTTAGCCTCTTGAGTTACAGGTGCCAAGCCAGTCCATCAGCTCTTGTCTTTCATTTCTTCCATTCTTATTCTATTTATTTATTTTAGAGACAGAGTCTCACGTTATTGCCCTCAGGAGAGTGCCGTGACGTCACAGCTCACAGCAACCTCAACTCCTGGGCTTAGGTGATTATCTTGCCTCAGTCTCCCGAGTAGTTGAGACTATAGGCACCTGCCACAATGCCTGGCTATTTTTTGCTGAAGTTTGGCCAGGGTTGGGTTTGAACCCACCACCCTTGGTATATGGGGCTGGCGCCCTACCCACTGAGCCACAGGCGCTGCCCCTTATCAGTTTATATTACATGATTCATCATTTCAACATCTTGCCACCATCCCAAACTCTCTTGTCTCTCTGAATTTTTTGCTGCACCTGTCTGGTAAAACCCTAATTCTGGATGAGCCCTATTATCTACTTTCTTGATGCCTTAACCTAAGCACTGCCAAAGAAGTTATATGTGTACAATAAGGCAGACTTGGATCACTATAAATTTACGGTAATAGAGCATTCTGGTTGGACTTAGCACATTGAACACCAATTCCTTCATTAAACCTTACTAAATAAACCCATGAGAATGAAGACATCAGGAAAGTAGACCACAGAGAATAAGAGACATGGGAAAGGTTTGGAAGATGGAAAGTAGATGGAAGAGTTAGCAGAGCTGAAAAAGGCTGAATACTAAGTCCATGCGAAGGATAGCACCAATGAGAAGGAAGTCAATTTACTTATGAAATCCAAGAAAAAAACACAGGAATTGGAATAAAGTTGGAGTGGGAAGAATGGAATTGAAAATAGGGAATTTGGCTGAAAGCCTGTCTAAGAAAGAAGAGACGAGTCTCTTCCTCCGTCCTGGTAGGAGATCTAGTATGACAGATTTATTATATGGGGAGAATGAATGAGAGAGACTTTGGTTTGGGGAATATCAGGCACGGAGTAAGGTACAATTAGAAAATATTGGAATTAATAAGTAAAAGCTTACACGTTCAGTGGTGAGAACCCCTGAAACTCTTGTACTACGCAGTTGCAAGAATGTTAGTAGCTAGATGTAGTCAGTCATCAGGGATTGGAGGATTGTTCTCCAAAGAAACTTAATCGCCCAGAGAAAAGATCTGCGGATCTTGGCGAGTCCTTGCTTTCATCGTAATGCAGGACCATAAAATGACCATTGCAAGCTGGAACCTTAATAATCAATGGGAAAATTTAAAATTGTTCCATGACCTTTAAAATTGTTTGTCAAAACATTAAGAACTCTTATGTCATGTATAAATGTATAGAGAAACGATGGAGTAAAGCTGATGTTTGTTTAGTGCACTATAATTTTTAAAACATTAGGAACACTGAGAATTAAACTTTTGTTATCTTAAGAAGTAGTTTGAAAAGTTCTTGCCACTTTTTTTTTTTTTTGAGATGGAATCTTACTTTGTCATCCCGGGCTAGAGTGTTGTGGTGTCATGGCTCACAGCAAGCTCAAACTCTTGGGCTCAAGTGATTCTTTTGCCTCAGCCTTCCAAGTAGCTGGGATTACAGGCACCTGCCACAATGCCAAGGTATTTTTTTGGGATCTTGCTTTTGCTAGTTTCCAACTCCTGGGCTCAAGCAATCCACATACCTGGGCCTCCCAGAGTTCTACAATTACAGATGTGAGCCATCGTGCCTGGCCTACTTTTCTTCTTTTTTTTTTTTTTTTTCCTTTTCTTTTCTCTTGGACTAGAAAACTTTCAGGTAAATGCCACTTTCATATAGTATAATTTACAATATGAGGCAAGCATCTTTTCTATGCCTTGGCAAGGAAATTGTCACACTCCTTTCTCAGTTTGGATCAGCTTCCAACATTTTATCCTTTATACTTTCAATCATGTACAATATCTCTGAGAGTTCCTTTAATGTGAAGTTTTTATGGTCCAGCATCACTTCCTCTGGGACATCTTCATCCTTTTTGTCACAACCACTTTCCTCATTTCTGTTGCTAAGTTTATCTTCACTAAGTTTATCTGGCTGTGGATCTGGAATCTCTCCTTTATGGTCACTCAGTGACCCTTCATCTTTTGTCATACAAGTTTTTATAGGTTTTCAGTTCAAAAAAGACCTGTCATCAATATTAGATGGTTGATGATAACTGCCTTAACTAATCCTTGGAATCTGGGTGCAACTTTTACAGCAATATATTATCTGTGCTAGTAGCTTTACCAGATAGAATAGCATTAATCAATTCATGCAGACTTCTGAAATGATTAAAGCAGTCCTTACTGGAAATATCTTCAATGCTTTGGCCTGAACACTAGCCAAACTGATTGGGATTACTTTTTATACTACCGTCTTCAATACAAGGTAGAAGTAAACACTCCCTTTTCAACCATAAGCAGCTTTCTGTTCCTAATGCAATTTAGACTGAAAGATGCTAATGTGACTTTACCTTCTTTTTTTACATTCATTGAACATTTCAATATTCTTTGTACTGTAGCTTTATGCAGGTCTTGTTCTAACTTCACTTAGCTGTCGCCATTTTCAAATCACATCTGATTTTATTTCCAGCATTTTCACTTTTTGTTTCTTTGCTGCGCTTTGATCTTTGTTAGCCAGTTTCCTCTTTTGATTACCCGTTTTTGTAAAATATTATGTGCATTTATCACTGGAAGACAAGGAGGCCACACATCAACAGTACTCGCTTTGTGGTCTGTGCATGAACTGAATAACAGATGCGCAGTGACCAGTCATGAACAGCCTTTGAAGGAAGGGACATAGTCTTGATGAGTATCTGCTATTTACATAGCGATCTGTGGGTTGAAGAGCTAGCAGCAAAGTTTGTACTTTATGCAATCACTCATAGTTAATATACTGTGGTAACTGAAATTTGAACCGTGCTGTTGGGAGACTGGTGGTAACTAAAATTTGTGTATATGGCAATCAAGAAAAACAAAGATTGCTTGTACTGACAATTGTCATCCCTCCAGTGGAATGTCTGGATTCTTGTCCTATTATCTACCGTGAAGCCTACCAGGTAATAAACCTCACAAGAACTTCCATGTAGGCCGGACATGGTGGCTCACACCTGTAATCCTAGCACTCTGGGAGGCTGAGGCTGGTAGACTGCCTGAGCTCAGGAGTTCAAGACCAGCCTGAGCAAGAGCGCGACCTTGCCTCTACTAAAAATAGAAAAATTAGCTGGGTGTAGTGGTGGGTGCCTGTAGTCCCCACTGCTTGGGAGGCTGAGGCAAGAGGATCACTTGAGCCCAAGAGTTTGAGGTTGCTGTGAGCTATGATGATGCCACAGTATTCTTCCCAGGATGACAGAGTGAGGCTCTTTCTCAAATAAAAAAACCCCCATAATTTCCATTTAAATATATAAATAGATGGTAGAGGATCACCAGCCATTTGAAGACAGCCTCTAATGTGAAAGAGAGAAACCACACACATACATATACCCTCCCCCACCATAAACACAAAGAGAAACAATTAACTCTAAGGAAATACAGACACTGCATAGGGCAGAAAACTTAAAAATCCCAATGTTTAATACCCTTAGAGAAGATATTTCATTCAAAAAACAGAAATGGGATCCTTCTTTTTTTTTTTTTTTTTGTAGAGACAGAGTCTCACTTTATGGCCCTCGGTAGAGTGCCGTGGCCTCACACAGCTCACAGCAATCTCCAACTCCTGGGCTTAAGGGATTCTCTTGCCTCAGCCTCCCAAGTAGCTGGGACTACAGGCGCCCGCCACAACGCCCGGCTATTTTTTGGTTGCAGTTTGGCCGGGGCTGGGCTTGAACCTGCCACCCTCGGTATATGGGGCCGGCGCCCTACCGACTGAGCCACAGGCACTGCCCCAGAAATGGGATCCTTAAAGAGCAAATATCCAATGTACTCAATACTAATATGAAACCAGTAGATAATCTAATACATGTTCACACAAGAGAAAAACCTCTGGCCAGGCATGGTGGCTCACGCCTGTAATCCTAGCACTCCGGAGGCCGAGGTCGGTGGATTGCTTGAACTCAGGAGTTCGAGACCAGCCTGAGCAAGTGTGAGATCCCGTTTCTACTAAAACTAGAAATATTCATCAGGTGTTATGATGGGTGCCTGTAGTCCTAGCTACTTGGGAGGCTGAAGCAAGAGAATCACTTGAGTCTAAGAGTTTGAGGTTGCTGTGAGCTGTGATGACAAAGTGAAGCTTTATTTCAAAGAAAAGAAAAAACTTCAATTCAATTCAAGTTTGGGGGAGGAGGACTGAGAGGGAGGGGAGGGGGAAGGGGAGGGGATTGGTGTCCTCCAACTTAATGGACACAATATAAGAGTATTGGCACAACTTTTGGGTGTGGGACACAACTACAAGAGGGACTCTACCTAACATATGCAAATATTGTAACCTAGTTGTATCCTCACATTAACCTAAAATAAATAAATAAAAATAAAATTAAAAAAGGAAACAGGATCCTTAAAAAGAAAAGGGAATAGAGAATAAAAAAGAGCTATTAGAATTAAAATAGTATAACTGGATTAAAAAAATCACTGGAAAATTGTAAGATAAAGACTTTCATCCAGAAAGTAAAGCAAAAAGATAGCCTTGAAATATTGGAGAGAAAAGATAAGAAAAATTAATGAAACAATTCATAAGGCCAAAATGCAATCAAAAGGAATTCCAGGAAGCAAGAAAATTAGTGGTAGGAAGTTATAAAAGAAAAAGTATAAATTTCCTAGAAATAAAGGACATGAGTATTCAGATTGCAAGGGTCCAAAAAGTGCCCAGCTCCACTGATGCTTTGTAATAGAGGAAAAGAACCTGTATTATGACAAATCATAAAAATTCAGAACACCAGGTATAAATGAAAGACATTAAAGCCTTCAGAAAGGAAAAACAGGTTACATACAAATTTGGGAAACCAGAATGGCTTTAGAATTTTCTTTCTTTCTTTTTTTTTTTTTTAGAGACAGAGTCTCACTTTGCCCTCAGTAGAGTGCTGTGACGTCACAGCTCACAGCAACCTCCAGCTCTTGGGCTTAGGTGATTCTCTTGCCTCAGCCTCCTGAGAAGCTGGGACTACAGGCACCCACCACAACGCCCGGCTATTTTTTTGTTGCAGTTTGGCCGGGGCCTGGTTCAAACCTGCCACCCTTGGTATATGGGGCCAGCACCCTACTCACTGAGCCACAGGCACCGTCCGGCTTTAGAATTTTCAGTAGGCACATTGGAAGTTAGGAAACAATGAAAAAATATTTTCAAAATTATAAAGGGAAATTATTTTTATTTTATTTTATTTGTGTTTTAGTATTTTAAAAAAATTTTCAGATTAATATGAGGGTGCAAATGTTTAGATTAAATTGTTTTCATTTCTTTTTTTCTTTTGTTTTTTTTCATTGTTTTCTTTTCTAAGGTAAAGGTCAAGCTGTAGTGGAGCCCTTCACCCAGGGGAGGTGCTGAACACCCTCACATTGTGCACATTAGGTGAGGTCCCTCCAATCACCTTCCCTCCTTCCTTCTCTCCCTTCCCCATTGCTAGACTATACTTGTGTTTCTTTAAAAAAATTATACTTAAATAAGAATGCCATATATAGCAAAGCTATTAACCAAGATTTAGCATAGAATAAATACATTTTCAAACATGCAAGTTCTAAGAAAAGTTATTTCCCATGTACCCTTAGGAGTTGACTACAAGGAATGCTCCAAGAGATAGGAACATTTGGGACCCAGGACATGGGGGAGCCATCCTAGGAGAGGAATGCAATGAAGCACTACGATGATAGCTTCGTGCAGGAAGCCTGGAGGACAACCAGTCCAGAGTGGAGCAAGAGGATGGAGCCCTGCAGGACAGATGTCACCATTAAAAAAAAAAAAAACAAAAAAATGGAACTGTCAGAATTTCAGATCTCTTTGACCATGTGTAAAATAGTATTTGGGGAGAAAGGAATTTAAGGAACATTGTTGATAAGCACATAGAAAGTTAACAGTTGTTTTTATTTTTTTGTTTTATTTTATTTTATTTTTTTGTGACAGAGCCTCAAGCTCTTGCCCTGGGGGTGTGGGAGTGCCATGGTATCACAGGTCACAGCAACCTCCAACTCCTGGGCTTAAGCGATTCTCTTGCCTCAGCCTCCCGAGTAGCTGGGACTACAGGCGCCCACCACAACGCCCAGCTATTTTTTGTTGTAGTTGTCATTGCTGTTTGGCAGGCCCGAGCTGGATTCGAACCCGCCAGCTCTGGTGTATGTGGCTGGGGCCTTAGCCACTTTGAGCTACAGGTGCTGAGCCAAAGAGTATCAATTTAAACAATACTTTTGGTATAACTCTATTGTAAGGATGGAGAGTAGGGAAATCCATGTATGTGTATTGGTATGGAGGGGTGTGGTTTTAAAGTTTATTTATTTATTTTTTTCAGAGACAGGGTTTCACACTATCATTAAGCCTGGAGCGCTATATAGCACAATCACAGCTCACTGCAACCTTGAACTTCTGGTTATCCTTCTGCCTTAGCCTCCTGAGTAGCTGGTACTATAGGTATGTACCATCACACCTGACTAATTATTTTCTTTCTCTCTTTCTCTTAGCTAATTGTTTTATTTTTGTAGAGACAGGATCATGCTATGTTGCTTAGGCTGCTCTTGAATTCCTGGTCTCAATCTATCCTCTTGCCTTGGCCTCCCAAACTGCTTGGATTACAGGTATAAGCCACCACACCCAGCTGAGGGGTGTGTTTTAAAGAGCAAAATTCAATCCCTTCCTTAAATTATTAATGATTTGATGACCTTTTTTCTCCTCTGCATTAAAATTTTCCTTCTCCTCTAGACCTCCCATTTGATCCTGTAATCCCATTACTGGGCATCTACCCAGAAGGAAAAAAATCCTTTTATCATAAGGACACTTGTACTAGACTGTTTATTGCAGCTCAATTTACAATCGCCAAAATGTGGAAACAGCCTAAATGCCCACCAACCCAGGAATGGATTAACAAGCTGTGGTATATGTATACCATGGAATACTATTCAGCTATTAAAAAAACGGAGACTTTACATCCTTCGTATTAACCTGGATGGAAGTGGAAGACATTATTCTTAGTAAAGCATCACAAGAATGGAGAAGCGTGAATCGTATGTATTCAATTTTGATATGAGGACAATTAATGACAATTAAGGTCATGGGGGGTGGGAAGGAAAAGCAGAGAGAGGGAAGGAGGGAGAGGGTGGGGCCTTGGTGCGTGCCACACCTTCTGGGGGCAAGACATGATTGCAAGAGGGACTTTACCTAACAAATGCAATCAGTGTAACCTGGCTTATCGTACCCTCAATGAATCCCCAACAATAAAAAAAAAGAAAAAGAAAGAAAAATTTTTTTTTCCTTCTCCTGTGGTTTTTTTCAGCTTTTAAACCTTTTTAAAACTCTCTCATTAATGAAATAGAATAAAAAGAAAAAGAGAAAACTCTATCCAGCCAAACAAACAAAAAAATCCCAGAGACTCACGCAGCCCTTCAGCTAACTGCCCTATAGCTTTCTCCTCCTCCTGATCACAGCCATATGTCTTGACAGAATGGTTATATTCACTCCCTGAATTTTTTCTGCAAAAAATCTAGTTAGTTTGTCAAGATCACAGGACACAGGTCTATACTACATATATACAAATCAACTGTATTCCTGTCAGATGTCCATTTTCTGAAAATTGATCTATAGATTCAAAGCAATCCCTTTAATGCAGAGGAGAAAAAGGTCATCAAATCCTAGCACAATTTTTGTAGAAATTTATAAGATTCTAAAATTTATATGACAATTCCAAGGACCTAGAGTATAAAAAATGATTTTGAGGGTGGTGCCTGTGGCTCAAGGAGTGGGGCGCTGGCCCCATATACTGGAGGTGGTGGGTTCAAACCCTGCTCCGGCCAAAATTGAAAAGAAAAAAATGATTTTGAGAAAGAGCTAAATTGGAGTATATACACTACCTGCCTTATTATCAAACTATGCTAATCTAGACAGTGTGATAGTGAGGTAAGAATAGACATATAGATGGAATATAATGGAATATACATATAATCTATATATATGAATATAACATATAAGTTAAACATACTCAAATTATACACATATAATTTATTATATACACACATTCAACCATTCAACTTTTTTTTTTCCAGAGATACTAAAGAAATTCAACAGGGAAATTATATTCTTTTTAACAAATGGTGCTGGAGCAACTAGGTATCCTAATGCAAACACCGAATCCCTACCATTACTCACACTATATACAAAAATTAAGTTCATACATGTAAACATAAAACCCTCACAAATGAAACTTTTAGAAGAAAAATAACCAAAGAACATCTTTGTGACTTTGCAGTGGGCAAAAATTTCTTAGAACATGACAAATCATAAAAGAAAAATGAATAAGTTGGGCTGTATCAAAATTTTAAAATTTGGCTCATCAAAAGACACCATTAGGAAGTAAAAATGCAAGCCTCAGACTGGGAGAAAATATTCACAATATATAGCTCAGATAAAGGACTTGTATCCAGAGTATATGAAGAACACCTATAGCTCAACAATAAGAAGACAAACAGCCCAATTTTAAAAATGGGCAAAGGATTTAAGCAGATACTTCACAAAAGAAAATATAAAAATGGTAAATACATACATTAAAAGATATTTTAATATTATTGGTTATTGAGGAGCTGCAAATTTAAACTACTTCTCATCTAGTAGAATGGTTAAAATTTCAAGTCTTGACCATATCAAGGGTTCACAAGCATATGGAGAAGCTGGAATTCCTATACAGTGTTGATGGGAAGGAATTTAAAATAATATGAGCCATTTGAAAAACAGTTTGGAAGTTGCTTGAAACAATAAATTCATACCTATTGCGTGATCTGGTTATTCTACTTCTAGGTATCTACTCAAGAGAAATGTAACCACATGTCCATACAAAGACTCATATACAAATGTTCATAGCAGCATTATTTGTAATAGCCCCAAACTGGAAACAATCCAAATGTCCATCATCTGATGAATGGAAAAACAAATTGTAGTAAATCCATACAGCAGAATACACATAAACAAATTACTGATACATTCATTAACATGGACGAGTCTCAAAATTATGCTAAGTGAAAGAAGCAAGGCAAAAAGATATATACTGTATGAGTTCTTTAAAATAAAATTATATGATAGAAAGTGCAAAGTAACAAATAGTGAGAGAAAGCAGGCCAGTAGAAGCCTGAGGATGAGGGGAAACGAGAAATGGATTACTAAGGGGCACCAGGGAACTTTGGGGAGGGATAATGGAAACATTTGTTATCTTAGCTGTGGTGATGATTTCACAGGTGTGCACACGTGTCAAAACTGGGCGCATATGCACAGTTTATTGCACGTAGATTACACCTCACAAAAGTTTAAAAATATTTTTTTAAGAGAATCCAACTACTAATACACCACATGGATGGATTTTGAAATTATTCCAACAAAGAAAAGTGAATGAAGACAGACACAAAATAGTACATATTGCATGATTTAATTTGTATGAAGCTCTAGAAAAGAGAAATCTAATCTATAGTGATTGCCTGGGGCCAGGAACAGGCAGTGGAAATGAACTGCTACCTTCTTTTGTTGTTGTTTTGGGGATTCATTGAGGGTACAAGAAACCAGGTTACACTGATTGCATTTGTTATGTGAAGTCCCTCTCATAATTGTGTCTTGCCCCCAAGAGGTGTGTCACACACGGAGACCACACCCACCTCCTTCCTTCCCTCTCTCTGCTCTCCTCTTCCCCCACCCCCTACTGTGTACTAGGTCATTAATTGTCCTCATATCAAAATTGAGTACATAGGATTCATGCTTCTCCATTCTTTTTTTTTTTGGTAGAGACAGAGTCTCACCTAATCACCCTCAGTAGAGTGCCATGGCATCACCTAGCTCATAGCAACCTCCAACTCCTGGGCTTAGGCGATTCTCTTGCCTCAGCCTCCTGAGTAGCTGGGACTACAGGTGCCCGCCACCATGCTTCTCCATTCTTGTGATGCTTTACTAAGAATAATGTGTTCCACTTCAATCCAGGTTAATACAAAGGATGTAAAGTCTCCATCTTTTTTAATGGCTGAATAGTATTCCATGGTATACAGATATCATAGCTTGTTAATCCATTGCTGGGTTGGTGGGCATTTAGGATGTTTCCACATTTTGGCGATTGTAAATTGAGCTGCGATAAACAGTCTGGTGCAAGTGTCCTTATGGTAAAAGGATTTTTTTCCTTCTGGGTAGATGCCCAGTAATGGGAATGCAGGATCAAATGGGAGTTGTAGCTTGAGTTCTTTGAGGGTTCTCCATACTTCTTTCCAAAAAGTTTGTATTAGTTTGAAGTCCCACCAGCAGTGTAAGTGTTCCTTTCTCTCCACATCCACACCAGCATCTGCAGTTTTGAGATTTTGTGATGTGGGTTATTCTTGCTGAGTTTAGATGATATCTCAGGATGGTTTTGATTTGCATTTCTCTAATAATTAGGGACAATGAGCATTTTTTCATATGTTTGGTAGCCATTTGTCTGTCTTCTTTACAGAAGGTTCTATTCATGTCTCTTGCCCATTGATATATGGGATTGTTAGCTTTTTTCATGTGGATTAATTTGAGTTCTCTATAGATCCTAGTTACCAAACTTTTATCTGATTCAAAATATGCAAATATCCTTTCCCAGTGTGTAGGTTGTCTCTTTGCTTTGGTTGTTGTCTCCTTAGCTGTACAGAAGCTTTTCAGTTTCATTAAGTCCTATTTGTTTATTTTTGTTGTTGGAATTGCCACGGAAGTCTTCTTCATAAAGTCTTTCCCCAGGCCGTTATCTTCCAGTGTTTTTCCTATGCTTTCTTTGAGGATTTTTATAATTTCATGCCTTAAATTTAGGTCTTTTATCCATCTTGAATCAATTTTTGTGAGTGGAGAAAGGTGTGGGTCAGTCTTTTACATGTGGATATCCAGTTCTCCCAGCACCACTTATTTTTTTTTTATTTTTATTGTTAAATCATAGCTGCGTACATTAGTGCAATCAAGGGGTACAATGTTCCCAGCACCACTTATTGAATAGGGATTCTTTGTCCCAGTGTATGTTCTTGTTTGATTTATCGAAGAATAGGTCTCTGTAAGATGTTAGTTTCATTTCCTGGTTTTCTTATTTGATTCCAAATGTCTATGTCTCTATTTTTGTGCCAGTACCATGCTGTTTTGACCACTACGGCCTGGTAGTACAGCCTAAAGTCTGGTATGCTAATACCCCTGGCTTTGTTTTTATTACTAAGAACTGTTTTAGCTATACAGGGTTTTTTTTTTTTTGGTTCCATACAAAACAAAGAATTATTTTTTCCAACTCTTGAAAGTACGATGTCGGTATTTTAATAGGGATGGCATTGAATCGGTAGATTGCTTTGGTAAGTATAGACATTTTAACAATGTTGATTCTTCCCAGCCATGAGAATGGTATATTCTTCCATTTGTTAATATCCTCTGCTATTTCTTTTCTTAGGGTTTCATAATTTTCTTTATAGAGGTCCTTCACCTCTTTTGTTAGGTATATTCCTAGGTATTTCATTTTCTTTGAAGCTATGGTGAAGGGAGTTGTGTCCTTAATTAGCCTCTCGTTTTGGCAGTTATTGGCATATACAAAGGCTATTGATTTGTGGACATTGATTTTATATCCTGAGACATTACTGTATTTTTTGATGACTTCCGGGAGTCTTGTGGTTGAGTCTTTGAGGTTCTCTAAGATCATACCAGCAAAGAGGGAGAGTTTGACCTCCTCTGCTCCCATTTGGATGCCTTTTATTTCCTTCTCTTGCCTAAATGTATTGGCTAGAACTTCCAGCAGTATGTTGAACAGTAGTGGCGATAGAGGACAACCTTGTCTGGTTCCAGTTCTAAGTGGAAAAGCTTTCAGTTTTACTCCATTCAGTAAAATATTAGCTATGGGTTTGTCTATCCGTTTAAGAAATGTGCCACCTATGCCTATACTCTTCAGTGTTCTCATTAGAAAAGGATGCTGGTTTTTATTGAATGCTTTTTCTGCATCTATTGAGAGAACCATATGGTCTTTGTTTTTGCTTCTGTTAATATAGAATAACGTTAATATAAATAACGTTTATGGACTTGTGTATGTTAAACTTTTTTTTTTTTATTGTTGGGGATTCATTGAGGGTACAATAAGCCAGGTTACACTGATTGTAAACTTTTTTTTTTATTGTTGGGGAATCATTGAAGGTACACAGAACCAGGTTACAATTGATTGCTTTTGTTGATATCTTAATTGTAGTGGTTGTTCCAAGGTGTGTATACATTTGTCAAAATTCATCAACTTTTCACTCAAAATGGGTCAATTTTATTATATGTAAATTATCGCTCCATACCGTAGATTAAAAATTAAAACCATCATTATTTTCAGATGATATGCCTGGTTACCCAGAAAATTCAAAATAATCTATAGATGAACCATGAACACTAATAAGTAAATTTAGCAAGGTGAGGTCAATATACAGAAATCAATTGTATTTCTATATGCCAGAATAATTTGGAAATGAAAATTTAAAAACTATAGCATTACTCTGGATTAGATCTTGGAATAGAAAGAGGACATGTGGGCAGTGCCTGTGGCTCAAAGGAGTGGGGTGCTGGCCTTATATACTGGAGGTGGCGGGCTCAGGTGCGGCCCTGGCCAAAAACTGCAAAATAAAAAAAAAAAAAAAAAAAAAAGGACATGAATGGAAAAGCTGATGAAATCCAAATAAAGTCTGGAGTTTAGTTAATAGAATGTAGCAAAGCCAGTTTCTCAGTTTTCACAAAATGGAAATTGAAGATGTAAAATATGGGAACTTGCATAAGGCGTGTATGAGAACTCTCTGTGCTATCTTCACAACTTTTTTGTAAATCTAAATTTAGTCCAAAATAAAAGATTTTTTTTAAAAGAAAGCAATCCAAAACTCAACAATAAAATAAAAGCAATTGACTTTAATTTCTATTTAGTGATATATATTTTTTCTATTTCTTTTTCCTTTTTTGTTTGAGAGATGGCGGGGTCACTTCATTGTCCAGGCTCGTCTTGAACTCCTGGCATCAGGAGATCCGCCCACCTCAGCCTCTCAAGTAGGTGGGATTAATGGCATGAGCGACCATGCCTGGGTCAAGTGATACAATTATTTAAAAAACTTAAAAACAGTAATTCAGCTATACATCTTTAGTAGGATATACCTTAAGTAGAAAATTAGTTACAAATTACAAATAGACAAACGAACAACATACCTTAACCCTCAGTATACGAGGAAAAAGTCATCTTCATTTACCATCTGTATCTAATTCACTTCTTTCAGTCTTTACATTTTTAGTTATCTTACAAAAATTTACAGAATAAAAGCATAGTGTAAAAAAATTCATAAAAATATTTAGCAAGGATTTTAATAGAACAAATAATTTTGTATCAAATAAATTTTGGGCACAAAACATCATAAACAATATAGATTTCCATCATATGGCCTTTTAGCAAAAAGGAATGATTCAGGTCCATGTCACAAAATATCTCAAAAGAAAGTCTTCCTATTATGCCTGCCATTTTTGTATGTTTTTTGTTTTGTTTTTGTCATTCTTTTTTGTCTTTATAAATATATTTATTGCTCATGCATCAATTCCTGAGTTTGAAAAAATTCATCTAAGATATCTTCATCTGAAGGCTCATAGTCTGAGATTTCACTTACATAATTAGTTTCACCATCATCAGAGTCTGGAGTGCTGTTATCTTTTCTTCGTGGTCACAGTCTCATTCATCTAAAAATTGTAAAACAGTCTCCTTTGTTAATTTCCTTCTATTTGCCTCTGTGGGAAGAAAATCCAAAAAAAACACTTGTATTTTCAAATGGATTTATTAAAAGCTAAAGGCTAGCTACAAAACAAAAACAAA
This sequence comes from Nycticebus coucang, assembly GCF_027406575.1. NCBI lineage: Eukaryota > Metazoa > Chordata > Mammalia > Primates > Lorisidae > Nycticebus > Nycticebus coucang. Next base: position 134,234,959 of record NC_069804.1, read on the forward strand.
ATAGCATTGAAAAACATCCAATACCTAAGAGTAAAACTAGGAAAAATATGTAAGACCTCTAACCAGCAAGTTCTAAAACATTTTGTGATAGGAAATAAATGAGATCTAAATAAATGAGGAGATTGCAAATTTCAGTATTGCAAAGGTGTCAATTCTCACTGATTTGATTTATAGATTCAAGACAATCCCAATCAAATCCCAGCAGGCATTTTTCATTTGCAAAAATTGACAAGCCAATTCTAAAATTATATGGAAATACAAAGCGTCAAGAATAGCTAAGGCAATTTGGAAGAAGGACAAACCAAGACACAATGCCAGAAACCAAGCTTTATCCAGCTATGATTATTAAGATAATGCGGTATTGACACAAGGATAGATAAGTAGACCAATGGAAAAGAGTACAGAATCTAAAAACAAATCCACACATATTATATCAAAGATGACATTGCAGTTCAGTGGAGGAAAGGACAGTCTTTTCAGTAAGTGGTGCTTTTCAATAAATAATTACTTGGTCATCCATTTGTGGCAAAATGTGTGTTGACTGCTTCTTCAGATCATACACATTAATGAATTCCAGATGGTTGACAGATATTATACAAACATAAAAGGTAAAACAATAAAGCTTTCAGAAGAAAATGCAGGCAAATATTTTTATACAATAGGTAGCTTTAAGGAACTCTCGGCAGCCAAATCTGGGACACTTTGAGCAAACAAAGTAAATAATGACAGTAATGGATTATATCCTAGAAAATAAGATAAATATATATGAGTTCATACTAATGTAAATAATTAAACAAAGTGGAGGGAGGGATAGCTCTTTCTCACCTCCTCCCACCCTGCCCCTGCCTTCCATTCTACAAAAGCCAGGACACCTCATTCTTACAGAAAAGTTCCACTCAATGAATGGAATGTAGAAGGAATGATAATCATCATTAAGCAAACACGACAGTAATAATTTTTGCAAGCAAGAAATACTGATAGATGCTAAAATTAGTGGGAAAAAGTTTAAGGAGAAACAGGATAGTAGCATAGTCTCAAAGTACTAGCCTCTAAAATATTTGTCAATTACAAAAGAGAAAATAGTAACTTTACAGTGCAGGACCGTAGCAAACACCACCTTAACCAAGTGATCAAGTTTATCATCACCATCACCAGTGTTAAAGTATATTAGCATCATGAACCTCTTTACACGACACACTGAGAAGAGCACAATATCATCTTCTTGCCAAAAAAAAAAGGTAAAACTTCAGTCTAATCATGAGAAAAAGACAAGCCAATTCTAAAATTTATGTGGAAATGCAAAAAAAGGTATTTTCAAATGTATTTATTAAAAGCTAAAGGGTAGCTACAAAACAAAAATAAATATCCCTCGAATTAGGGATATTCTACAAAATAACTGGCTAGTACTCTTTAAAAATGTTAAGGTCATCGTATTAGTTTCTCACTGAGCCTGTAAAAAGTCACCACAAAAATGACCAGTTGTGGCTCATGCCTGTAATCCTAGTACTCTGAGAGGCCAAGGCTGGTAGATTGCCTGAGTTCAGGAGTTCAAGACCAGCCTGAGCAAAAGCTGGACCCCATCTCTAAAAAATAGCCAGGCACTGTGGTGGGTGCCTGTAGTCACAGCTACTCGGGAGACTGAGGCAAGAGAAGAATCACTTTGAGCCCAAGAGTTTGAGGTTGCTGCGAACAATGACACCATGGCACTCTACTGAGGGCGACAAAGCTGAGACTCTGTCTCCAAAAAAAAAAAAAAAAAAAATCACCACAACCTTTGTAGCTTAAAAATAACACTAAGTTTCTTACACAGTGTGGAGTGCAGAAGCATAAGGTCAAGATGTCAGCAGGGCTGTGTTCCTTCTGGAGGCTCTAAAGGTAGAATCCATTTCCTTGTCTTTTCAGCTTCTAGAAGCTGCCTGCATTCTTTGGTTCATGGACCCTTCCTTACATTGCTCCACCATCTTGCTTCCATTGTCATATCTCCTACTACTGACTATGCTTTTCTGCCTGCCGTCCCCTTATTAGGAACCCCTGTCATAACATTGGGCCCACTTGGACAATCTAGAGTTATCACCCCATCTCAAGATTCTTAATCATGCCTCAATATTGAAAATACTCCCTTTTGTCATATCAGATAACATGGGTCCTAGGGATTAGAACATGAACATCTTTATTCATGTTCAACCTTCCTCAGTCACGGAAGACAAAGACTGAGGAATTATCATGGATTGGAGGAACCTAAGGAGACATGAGAAATAAATGCAATTGATCCTGGATCAGAAAAAGGACATTAGTAGGACAACTGGTAAAATTCAAATAAGGACTATATAAATTAGTGAATAGTGATTTCCTGGGTTCTATTGTTGTAGTATGGGTATATAAAATGCTGACGTTAGCTAGGCTCCTTGGTTTTACATTTATAGCTTACTTGGGAGGCTAAGGTAGAAGGATTGTTTGAGTCCATGAGTTTGAAGCCTCAGCGAGCCATGATCATGCCACTGCATTCCAGCCTGGGTGACAGAGCAAGACCTTGTCTGTTAAAAAAAAAAAAAAAAGTTAACACTAGGGACATTAAGGGAAGCTAGGTGAAGGGTGTCTGTGAATGCGCTGTACTATTTTTGTAAGTTTTTCATGAGTCTAACATTATCTCGACACAATTAAAAGAAAGATACCAGCAACAACAACACATTACAATAAGATACCATTACTCATCCACCAGAATGGCTAAAAATGAAAGGAAAAAAAAAGACAATCCCAACTGTTGGAGAGGATGAAGAGAAGCTTGAATTGTCATTCATCACTGGTAGGAGTATAAATTGGTACAAACATTTGGAAAACTCTTTGGCAGTATCTTCTAAAGCTGAATATATATCCATATTGCATGACTCAACAATTCCAATTCTAAGCACATACCCAACAGAAGCACAAATATGTTTACCAGAAGACAGGCACAGGCTGCTACTGCTGCTGAAGCCCCCAAGAGCCTGAAAAAGGAGAAGCAAGAGGGAGCTATCAACTCTCTTCAGATAGTGGTTGCTGTGGTAGTCAAGGTCATTGGAGAGACATAGTGGCGGTGGTGGGAGTGCTGTAGTTGCAAAGACGGGTAGGGAAGAGGAGGCAAAGCAGCTGTGGGGAGAGTAAGTACAGCGGGAAAGAACTACCAAAAGCAGGGAGAAGTGGAGAAAGTTCAAAAGGACAAAATACAATAAAACTAGAGTGCTACAGAGCTTGAAATTGTCATTGAAAAATGCAGAAATGTTGGGCCCTTCAATACTTCCTCATAAGGATACCAAAGGTGGCATGTCATATTAAGCTTGATATATGACAGATCATTGGGTCAATTATTGTGCAGGAATACAAATCGATTCATTTATAGTTCCTCTGAACTTTGAATTGACACGTATTTTTTATTGTTGGTTTTTCTCCCTCATTTTCACCATCCTATTTCCGCCCACTTTTCATGCCACCCACTTACTAAATGTGATTGACTCATACATGTGAATTAAACCAGTATTGTACACATTTTTACTCTCTTGTCTCTCAACATTACTCTTAATTGAGCTTTTCAACTTGAACACTTCAAATAGGTTTGATATTTTCATGTCACTTTTCAAACTTTAAAATATCACATCCACTTTCACAATCAACAGTTGCTCAGATTATCCTGTGAATTTACCTCCATTAAGATCGCATGTTATCCTTGAGAGGTGTAGATAGCACGTACCAGTTGAGGACAGACTAGCTCAAAAGGCTTAGGAAACAATACTGACAAAGAAAACATTAAAGAACTTGGCCACGTGGTTAATTGTACTTCAAGTATGTGAAAGGTTTTTTTTTGTTTTGTTTTGTTTTTGCAGTTTTTGGTCGTGGCTGGGTTTGAACCCACCACCGGCATATGGGGCTGGCGCCCTACTCCTTTGAGCCACAGGTGCCACCCCTGTGAAAGGTTTTTATAATAAAATCCTGACTATCTGCTTTCCAGCCCTACCAAAGGAAATACAGGGGAGAAATTGGCTTAAATTGCAGAAGCAAGGGGACGTTGGGTGATATGGATTTTTTGGTAAGAAAGCTGAAGTCTTGGAGACTGATAATAAAAGACAGAATTGGGTAGTGGTGAGTGGTTAGAAAATAACGGTGCCAATTACCATAAATGTCACCACATACAAATCACTTAACTTCCATGTCAACTGTTTCCTCATTTTTAAAATGATTTGACTAGCTTATGATTTAATTGTTTATTTTTTTTATTTTCACATATACATGTGTTCATTAGGCTTGCACTTTTTGCCATCACAAAATTAAAAAGGCTTAAAATTTAACAACATTAACAATGTTTAAGATAGGGACCAGAAACAAAAACCTCACAAAGAACGAACAAAGACAAATACATTTGATTTAATTGTTTTTAACTATTGGATACACTAAGTAGTATTTTTCTTGAAAGAAATTTCCCTGAAAGATGCATAACCAATTATGTTTTTTAATGTAATAAAATATTGTTCAAGGTTATAATTGATGTCATGTGGTTTTTGCCTTTTCTCTATTCTGTTTCTTGACTAAAGTGTATTGTTATCTTCTTATTTTTTTATTTTTAAAATAGAATGTATGTCACAGACCATTATCCCTTATGATGTAACATTGGTGCAAAAATCCTCAACAAAATGCTAGCAAACTAAATCCAATAGCATATTAAAAAGAGTTTGCATCATGACCAAATGGAACTTACCCCAGGAATGCAAGGGAGATTCAACATAAGAAAGTCAATCAATGTAAAACCCCACCTTAATTGAAAGAAGGAAAAAAACCCAAATGATTAACTCTATTGCACCAAAGGACATGATTGTAAAAATGAAGAGACAGTCTACAGAATGGGAAAAACATTTGCAAATTATCTAATTAGGGGTCTAGTGTTTATAAAATATAAAGAATTCTTACAACTCAACACAAAAAGAGAAGCAGCCCAATTATAAAATGGCCAAAGGATTTGAAGAGACATTTCTCCAAAGAAAATATACAAATGACCAACAAGCACATGAAAAGATGCTCAACATCATTTGTCAGGAGGAAATTAGAATCAAAACAACTATAAGGCTTTCACATCTTCTAGGATGATGATCATCAAAACACGAACAAAACAAAACAGAAAATAAAAGGCCAGGCATGGTTGCTCACGCCTGTAACCCCAACACTTTGGGAGGCCGAGGCAGGTGGATTGCCCTGAGCCCACAGGTTGGAGACCAGCCTGGGCAAGAGCAAGACTCTGTCTCTAAAAATAGCCGGGCCTTGTGGCAGGCAGCTATAGTCCCTGCTACTTGGGAGGCTGAGGCAAAAGAATTGCTTAAGACCAAGAGTTTGAGGTTGCTGTGAGCTGTGATGTCATGACACTCTCCAAGGGCGACAAAATGAGACTCTGTCTCAAAAAAAAAAAAAAAAAACAGAAAATAACAAACATTGGAGAGGATATGGAAAATTTGTCTTAAATTGCAGAACATATTTTATATTTCCAGTGCGGTTATAAAATGGTTCAGCCACTGTAGAAAACAGTTTGGTGTTTCCTTAAAAAGTTAAACATAGAATTATTAGATGACCCAGAAATTGTATTCCTAGGTATATACCCCAAAGAATTGAAAATAGGTACTCAAACAAATACTTGTATATTCATGTTCATGACAGTATTATTCACAAGAACCAAGAAGTGGAAACAGCTCAAACATCTGTCAGTAGATGAAATGGATAAATAAATTGAGGAATATTTATACAACAGAATATCATTTAGCTATAAAAATGAAATGCTGATATGCTACAACGTGTGAATGAATCTCCATGCTCAAACCTCAAAACTCAATGCTAAGTGAAAGAAGCATGGTACAACAAATGGATTTAGTTTGCTAGCATTTTGGTGAGGATTTTTGCACCTATGTTACATCATAAGGGGTAGTGGTCTATAACAGACATTCTATCTTAATATTCGCAATAAGCAAATTCACAGAGACTGAAGGCAGGTTGGTGGGTGTCAGTGGTGGGAGAAGGGGGCCAGGGAGCAATAGGAACATTTGCTTAATGGGTACTGAATTGTTCATTTTAAAATAGGTAATTTTATGTTACGTGCATTTCACCTCAATAAAAAATTCTAAATAGAATATTTGAATTTGACTTGTTGCCTATCCGCATATTTTCTGGAAATAAAAGTTTCTGTCCGGTACTTAATAGCTGCCTTTTTTTTGCAGTGAACAATTAAGAAATGTGGCCATAAATGGGCTCATGGATTACTCGAAGTTGGAAAATCATTTGGAGATTTACAGAAGGGATTAGCACAATGAGCAGCTCTCTCGTTGTGACATTCAAATCTATGGAAATAAAACTAGAAACATTACATTCAGAATCTTAAAAACTTGCTCTGAGATTCATGAAGTTAATTTCCTAAAATCAGACTGTAGGATGGTCCTTACAAAAAACAATTGTGTATTTTTTAACAAAGTTATGTTTTCAAAAGTTTGGACGCTTCGTGAAAACTGATCTGTTTGAAACACATTCAAGGTGCATTTGAGTATTTTCAGAAAAGGAGACACATAAAAGAATATACCACATATAAAAGGCCCCAACTGGAAACTACCCTAATGCCCTTCAAAAGTAGAATGAACAGATTAACACAGTGGCTGTGCTGTTATTACACACAATGATATGGACGTATTTCACAAGCGATGCCAAGTGATAAAACTGGACACTAACAAGTCCAAAATCGATTACTCTATTAGAGTTCAAAAATAAGAAAAATTACTCCATACTGTTAGAAGTTAGGACAATGGTTACCCTTGCAGGGGCTAGTTACTAAAACAAGTCACAAGGGGACTTCTGGGGTATTCTCTTTTGTGATCTGAATGCTGGTTACATGGGTTGTGTTCAGACTGTGGAAATGCATCAAACTGTAAATCTGGTTTGTGCTTTTCCGTATATGTTATACTTCAATAAAAATTTTCAAAAATAAGCAATCAAACAAACAAATGCTTCAAACTCACATATCTTTTCAGCTAACTGCCCCAGATCTCGTTCCTCCTTTCTAATCACTGCCAATTGCTTGATTTTTCTATACTTACTGCCTCTATTTCCTCATTTTATGGTCATTCCTCGGCCTACTCCAATGTGGCCTTCTGTCCCTGTGACTCCTGAAAAGAGCCCTCACAATGATCACCAATGGCCTCTCATGTTGTTAAATCCAAAGGAAAAACATCCTCAACTTGCTTGGCTTCCCAGAAATACTTATTTCTTTTTGCTTTCCCACTCCCATATTTTAGCCTATGAAGAACCCGGCAATACTTAACACCGCTAACCACTTCTTCATTTTTTGGAAACATTCTCTTCTCATGGATTTTGTGACACAAAACTCTTTTTGTATTATTTCTGCCTCTCTGATTATTCAGTTTCTGTCTCTTTATCCTTCTCTATCCAGCCATAAAACCTTGAAGATCCCATTAAATCTCAGTCCTAGGTTTTGTCTTTTCATTCTATACTCCTTCCTTAAATTATTTCATTCATATCTATAACTTTCTACATGATCCTATGTCCCAAGTTCCAGAAATGTCCCAGACTTCTCTAAGCTCATGCTCATATATTTGATTAACAGATTTATATCTCTGTTTGGATGTTTCACAAACATCTGAAACTTGTCCAAGACTAAAATCTTGATTTTTTTTTTCCCCTGCTGATTTGTACCTTGCTTTAAATTTTTTTTTTACAATGTCCTGGATACATTTCCATGTCAATAAACATAAATGTACACTGACTTCATAACAGCTCATATTATGGATGTGCCTTCATGTTTATTTATCCCCGTTCCCTCTAGTTAGATATTAGGCAGTTCCCTACATTTTCCCATCATAACACAGCTGTCATAAACCCCCTTCTGCATACGTCATTACACGCCTGTCTAGTTGTTTCAGAGGTAGCAAACTGCCAGCTCACTGGCTGATTTCTGCTCACAGATGTGTTTTATTTGGATAGCACATCTTTTTTAAAAAGTTGTTTTGAATTGAAAGAATTTACTAGAATACATTCCTAGAAATAGAATTTCTGGGTCTCATGGAAGGTGGTTCTGATTTAGCAAGGTTCTTGCCCCAGATGATCATTGGACTTTCTCCCTAGGCAAGGGCTTTTTGGGTGTGTGAAGGACAGAGAGGATAGTGGAAGGCAAGCATTAGTATCGTTCTCAGGTGTTACTGACTAGACCAAAAAAGATCTCTTTTGGCATGCAGCATATCAAACTAGAGGGATTACTGGATTAATAAAAATCAAACTGTGGGGCGCGCCCATAGCTCAGTGGTTAGGGTGCCAGCCACATACACCAAGGCTGGCAGGTTCGAACCCAGCTGGAGCCAGCTAAAACAACAATGACAACTGCAACAAAAATATAGTCAGGCATTGTGGCAGGAGCCTGTAGTCCCAGCTACTTGGGAGGCTGAGGCAAGAGAATTGCTTGAGCCCAAGAGTTTGAGGTTGCTGTGAGCTATGATGCCAGAGGACTCTACCCAGGGCGACAGCTTGAGACTCTGTCTCAAAAAAAAAAAAAAAAAATCAAACTGTGGGCGGTGCCTGTGGCTCAAGGAGTAGGGTGCAGGTCCCATAGGCCAGAGGTGGCGGGTTCAAACCCAGCCCCGGCCAAAAAAAAAAAAAACAAAAAAAAAAATCAAACTGGGCGGCACCTGTGGCTCAAAGGAGTAGGGCCCTGGCCCCATACACCAGAGGTGGCGGGTTCAAACCCAGCCCCGGCCAAAAAAAAAAAAAAATCAATCTGTGCAAAAGCAATTCATGCAATCAAAACATTTGTACCCCTGTAATAGCCTGAAATTAAAAAAAAAAGATCTGGGGGGCGGCGCCTGTGGCTCGGTGAGTAGGGCGCTGACCCCATATGCCGAGGCTGGCGGGTTCGGACCCAGCCCCGGCCAAACTGCAACAGAAAAATAGCCGGGCGTTGTGGCGCACGCCTGTAGTCCCAGCTGCTTGGGAGGCTGAGGCAAGAGAATCGCGTAAGCCCAAGAGTTAGAGGTTGCTGTGAGCCGTGTGACGCCACGGCACTCTACCGAGGGCGGTACAGTGAGACTCTGTCTCTACAAAAAAAAAAAAAAAAAAAAAGATCTGGATCCAGGGCGGTGCCTGTAGCTCAGTGAGTAGGGTGCTGGCCCCATATACCAAGGGCAGTGGGTTCGGACCCGGCTCCAGCCAAACTGCAACCAAAAAATAGCCGGGCGTTGTGGCGGGCGCCTGTAGTCCCGGCTACTCGGGAAGCTGAGGCAAGAGAATCACCTAAGCCCAAGAGCTGGAGGTTGCTGTGAGCTGTGATGCCACAGCATTCTACCCAGGGTGACACAGTGAGACTCTGTCTCTAAAAAAAAATAAAAAAATCTAGATCCAGTTCTACCTCTACTATTATACAAAATACTATACTACAATGCAAAAATGGCACACGAACTTTATGTCCACCCTGTATAGCTCTGTGACTTTGAGTTAGCTACTTAACCTAAGTCTCATTTCCTTATAAGGTTGTTAGGAGAATCAAATATCAGGTTGTTAGGAGATACTGTGTAAAACACATTTTGAAAACGACAGAAAACTGTACAGCTATAAGGCAGTACGAGTCAAACAGACCTAAGCTTAGGGTGTAAAAGCGCTGTCCATTCTAGGGACTTTGCTGTGAGAAGAGCTACTTTCCAAGGAGAGACACAATTGCAGGTTGCCGGGATGGGATGGAGGCACTTCAGTTCTGCAATCATCTATGATGACTTCACATGCCAGGTCCTCTGGGTACAAAGATGATTATGATTAGTCCCTGTCTTTGCAGAGCCTTACAGTGCACTAGGAAGAGAGAAACACGGATTGAGATCATCAGAAAACAAGGGGAAGGGATGTAACCCCGGAGAGAGCCAAGACTGCAGTGCGTAAGGGAAAAACACTCAAGGCCTGAAAGTGAGGCAGGGTTCCACAGATAGGGATGAGGAGGAGAAAGGGCCAGGTGTGTGTGTGTGTGTGTGTGTGTGTGTGTGTGTGTATGCACATGTGGGTGCGTGGTAGTCTATGCCAGTCGAGTTAATCTGGGGCTAGACTTTATCTTAGAATCTGTGCTCATTTCTATGCATTTGCATTTTCTTATTTTAGCCTTGTGTTTCCCTTCATTTTCTAGTCAAGTTCTTTTTGAAAAATGCTAATCTGGTGTTAGCTGTACTAACAGGAAAAAAGATTTGTCTACACCCATGCCAAGTGACTTGGAGAATCCAGAGTGTTCTTGAAGCCAATCGTGCTGGTGAAAGTAAAGAGCCCATTGGAAACTAGGGGAGAGCTTGGAGGTGCTCCTTCCTCCCTCACTGCCTGCTTCATCTTGCCTTCTTCCCAGATCATTTCCAAATCCATCACTCTCCAACCATGTGTCTGCTGCCACTGAGGCAGCATCAACCATAGACCTTCAAAAAGGCCGACTAAACATCTTCTTGCCTTTCTCTCTAGCCCACCCACTTCCCCCGGTTTGGGTCATTGGAACTTTTCCATTTCAGTTAAAAAGCCAAATGCAATGATCATTGAAGCCAGAAGAAATAAAAGATGTTGTTCTACTCTTAATGCTTATTAAATTTGGACTTAATCTTCTTCATCGCAATTAAGCCTTTAAACCAGCCAATATACTTAAACGAGGTGAAGTGAAAAGACTTACTGTAAGAGATGACAAGAGGCTCTTCGGGAAATTAAAATCTCCAGAGATTTCCAAAATGAGAGTTACTGAGCCAGGAAAGGGAGAGAAGGAAGAGGATTTTTAAAGCTTAATAAACACGATGCCAATTAGGCCTTGGGATTAAAAACTAGGCAATGTCGGGTTATCGATGGGAGGTGTGGTTAACTGCAGCCAGGGAATGAATAAACACTGTGTTGTTTCCTTCTTTGATTCACTTTGTTTTAGCCTGGCTAGGTATATCATTCCTGTCCCGGTTATCCTTTTGTGACATGGGTGATGAGGAAATACCTGCTTGCTTGTGTAAAGATTCAAAAAAGGTCTTTTCCTCATTTTCTAAGTCCCCAGTAACTGCTGACACCTGCTCTGACACATTTAAGGCTATAACTTGAGTGAGCTCTCTGCTTAGTAACCATAGACCCAAACTTTACCATCTCAGGATGACACGAAGGTTACCCATAACCCAGTACAGATTTGGTTTAAGAAAATGACCTCTATGGTTCCTTGAGTGCTTGATTTTCTGTCACTGTTTTGGACAGAGAGCCTTTTCCCAGAGGCCAGAGGCCCTCCCTTCCCCTGGCTCTCTCAGGGCAGACCAGAAGCAGCCGTAAGGCCTGGGAAGGACACCTCCCAACTTGGGAGGTTTTCCAGGGCCCCAGTTTCTACCAGCCAGAAGTTTGATTTACTGGCACCATCTGTGGGAAGACAAATGGCCCCTTCTGGCTGTGCTGGTCAGATGCGGGGAAGGAAGGAAAGAAGGAGAAAAAAATGGAAGAAGGCAGATTAGTAAATCAATAAATACCTAAGTGACATATAACGAATGGACAAATAAAAATTCCTCACGGGAAGGTGGCAGGTATCCTGAGATGGTGATGTTGAAGTAGAAGGAGTGACACTTTTTTTTTCTTTTAGCCCAAGGATGATCTCTTAAATTCTGGGTACAAACAATACAGTATAACTCTTATGGTTGTCATGACAACGTGAATCCCTCTCCTCTGATGTCAGGCTGCTCTCCCCCTCTCCTTTGGAATCCAGAATGCCAGTTTTCTTTCCACAGTGAATTCTGGGTTTGGTTTTAAGGGCTCAACGACGGGCTCGTCTCATAGCTCCCTGTCTCCCAGGACTGCTTGTCCCAGAACCCTAAGGTCACATTCCTCTTGGGGAAGAGGGAGCCCGACATGCAAAAGACTAGACCAGGGCAGACAGATTGTTCCAGTTTGGCACGTGACCTATTTCCACTGGTATCTGGGCCAGCCTCTGACCAGCCTAAGGTCCATACTTCTCCCTCCACATCACACTGATGTCATACCTGCCTTTAGGAGAGCACAGGAGTAGGACCTGCTCTGGGGAGCAGGCTAGGGACCATGGTATAATTTGAAGCCCTTCTGCTAAAAATCTCCACGGTTGGCCTGCCTGAAATTCCCATTGTTAGAATCATTTTTATAGATGAAAACCTTAAAAGTTGCTGCCAAATGAAAATGCTCTCTGTGTAGGGTAATAATAACTAGCTTGTAACACCCTAGAGTAAATTAAAAAGGGAGGACAGAGCTCTGGAGGGTCTGGGACACAGGATAGATCAATTTAATGCAAGAAGAGAAAGGGACAGGTTCATTAACACTGGGAACTCCTTAGTACTCACTGTTTTTTCATATTTCTCTCAAGGCCATCCATTCCCCTTCCTATTCCAGCTCAGTAAATCTCAAAGCTGATACCTCCTGATACCTCTCTCTTGATACCTCCTTCTCACCACTCAAGTTCAACTAATCATTACTTCATGTCAGTTCTAACTTCTTCACATCTCTGTAAGCTGTTTACTTCTCTGAACCTCCATAGTCACTACTCTACTCCAGATCATCATTTCTTATCTGGGTTACTTTACTGTGCAAGCCTCCTAACTTATCCCCTGGTTCCCATGTTTGCCCTTTTCTCAACCAGTCTTGACTCTGAAGCCAGAGTGGTCATTCTAAAATGAGGATATGATCATGTCACTCCTCTGCTTAAAACATCTCAATGGAGTCTTAGTGCCTACTGGATAGAGTCCAGCCTACGTAGCACAACATTCAAGATCCTCTACACATTGGCTCAGTGCCCATAGCTCTGCAGTTAGGGCGCCGAGAGGCTGGCAGGTTCGAACTCGGCCCGGGCCTGCCAAACAATAATGACAACTACAACCAAAAAATAGCCAGGTGTTGGGCCTGCCAAACAATAATGACAACTACAACCAAAAAATAGCCAGGTGTTGTGGTGGGTGCCTGTAGTCCCAGCTACTTGGGAGGCTGAGGCAAGAGAATCGCTTAAGCCCAAGAGTTTGAGGTTGCTGTGAGCTGTGATGCCTCTGCACTCTACTGAGGGCGGTATAGTGAGACTCTGTCTCAAAAAAAAAAAAAAAAAGATCCTCTACACATGACCAGCTCCAGCACGTCTCATCTCTCACCCCACCCCAACACTTCCCACACACCCTCCACTCCAGCCACAGATAACTACTCCTTGTGATTTGTTGAATTCATCATGTTTCAGATCTTTTGCATAAGAGGCTCGCTTTCCATGGAACACCCATTTCTTTCCCCTTCACCTAGCTAACTCCTGATACCGTCCCTTCTTCCAAGTCTAGATTTTTTTTTTTTTTTTGCCAAGAATCCACAGTACTTACGCATCTCTCAGGAAATATATTAACTACATTGCATTGGAGTTATTTATTGACTTTAGATAGAGATATCTCCCAGTGGGCTGTGAGTTTTGTAAGGACAAGGACTTTGTCCTTATTCATTCTTATATCTCTAGTTCCGAACACAGTATCTGTCAATTGGCAAAGCTCAGTAAATATTTGTTCAACTAATGAACAAAACCCAGATGGTATGATTAAGCTAGGGGAATAGCTGCTGTTTTTGGTCGGGGAGAGAAGACAAAAGGGGAAACTGAAAACCAAGGGGAAAAGGATAAACAAAAAGTCATGAAAATTCTGAAAAATAGCATTGAAGAGGAATAAGGTCTATCAGATATTAAAGTATGTCATGATGCAACATTAAAACAGTTGGGTTCCAGGAAGGGGAAGGGAGGGGGGAGGTTTGGGTGGAGGGAGGATAATGGGTGGGGCCACACCTATGGTGCATCTTAGAATGGGTACAGGCGAAACTTACTAAAGGCAGAATACAAATGTCTACATACAGTAACTAAGAAAATGCCATGAAGGCTACGTTGAACAGTTTGATGAGAATATTTCAGATTGTATATGAAACCCGCACATTGTACCCCTTGATTGCACTAATGTACACAGCTATGATTTAGCAATAAAAATAAATAAATTAAAAAAAACAGTTGGGTTCCAAAGAAAAATAGAGTAATGTCTATTAACAATCCTTAATTCATGTGGGAAATTAGTATATTTTAAGGATGGCATTTCAGATCAATGGGGAAAGATGAATTATTCTCTAATTTATTTTTTACATCAAAATTACTTACAGATGACTCAAACATTTTGATGTAAAAAATGAAACCTTAAAAGCACTAAAAGAAAATATGAGAGAATCTAAATGCGTATAATCTTGGAAAGGTGAGGCCCCATCCATGCAGGGCACTAATGCAAAAACTATGGGAAGTTGATAAATGTCACTACATAAAAATTAAAAACCCCTCCACAGCAAAGAAAATGCCCACAAAAACAAAATCAGAAGGCAAATGACAAACTACAATAAGATGCCTGCAACACTTATGACAAAGGACTAATTTCCTTAATTTCCAAAGAGTTGAAACAAATCAACAAGAAAAACAATAGCCCAAAGACAAATGAACAAATGATATTTATAGACAGTTCAAAGGAAAAGAAATACAAATGGGAAATACACATACAAAAAGATACCCAACTGTGCTTGTAAACAAATGAATGCAAATCAAAACAGCAAGATGCTACTTTTTTGCCAACTGGTAAATATTTTAAAAGGTTGATAATATACAGTGTTGACGAGAGTACAGGCAATTTAGCTACTATAGTTTTTAGTGTACTTATCTTCAACCTAGCAATCCTACTTAAATTGCATAAAGGTGAAGACCGCTGTGTCTGGAGTGAGAGTATTTACATTCAAGTTCCATTTCTGCCCCTTAGTTTTGTGACCTTATGAAAGTTCTTCAACCTCTTTAACCCTAGTTCCCTCATTAGCAAAATGAGGATAATAATAATACCTACCTCACAGAGTTGTTGTAAGGATACATAAAGCATGTAAAGTGCTTAGCACAGTCCCTAGCTCATAGTAAGCACTTAATGTTATGATTGTGTTCAAAGGGGCATTTGCTAGGATATTCAATGCAACGTTGTTTATAATAGGAAAAAACAAACAACCTAAGTATCCATCAATACATAATTGATTAAATAAATTATGATATACTTAAGCACTGTAGTTATGCAACTATGAGATACATCTATATGGACCAAATCTCTAAGCTACAAACTGTATAAAAAGCATGAGTTCATCTGTGTACAAAAAAAAGGAAATATGCTTCTCTTTGCCTCTGTCTCTTTCTCCATATATATTGTATATATATTTTTTTCTTGAAGGTTATTCAAGATATTAAAAATGCTGTTTATTTTTGGAAACAAGGTTCAGTGGAGATGGATGGAACAACAAAAGGGAGAGTTGTTCCCTTTCAGTATTTTATTTGTAGAGACAGAATTGTACTTGGTTGCTCAGAATGGAGTGGAGTAATCATAGTTCACTGCATCTTTGAACTCCTGCGTTCAAGTGATGATCCTCCCACTTTGGCCTCGGCAAGCATGAGCCATTTTGTCCAGCCACATTTTTTTTTTTTTTTTACTTTAAAGAAATAGCCTGATAAACTCAGATCCTGTCACTGATCACAACTCTGCAATGGCTTCCTGCTTCACGTTGAGTATATTTTAAGTCCTGCCAATGTCCTACCAGGTCCTCATGACCTGACCTTTTGCTCTGCCTGGCCCTCTCTAACCTCATCTCCGGCTGCTCTCTCCTTTGCTCGCTCTGTCCAGTCTGTGGACACGCCGCCCAGAGTCTCATCTCAGGACCTCCCTCTTTGCAGCCCCCTCCGCCTTTGAAGTTCTTCCTGCAGAAAACGTAGCTCACTCCATCGCCTCTTTTAAGTCAGCTCACATGCCACATTGTCAGTGAGGCCTTCCCTGCCCCTTCTTCATTACAGTCACAACTCCTGTCATCTCTACATCTCCATCCTCATCTATCCCCATATCTGGCTTGATTTTTTCCATCGTGTTTATAATAGTCTAATATACATTTTCACTGTTACTTCATTACCCCTCTTGCCCTGCTGTCATTTAAGATCCAAGAGGACAGAGATTTTTGTCTGTTTGGTTCCCGTTCTTGTTGCTCTATCCCTAGTACCTAGTGTCTTTTGTCTCACAAATATAGTAGGTATTCAAAAAATGTTTGTCGAATGAATGAATGCATGAACATTCCAGACAAGAATGAGCCTAGGAACCCAGGCCCTCCTTTCTTTTTACCCAAGTTCCTCCCAGGCATTCTTTCTTAATCCTCTTTCCTCTTATATTTCCATGTTCTCATTTAACCTTGTGCCTGGCACAAAGCTCAAAAAAAAAATTGTTGAATTAATGTATTTATATATCTGTTCCGAGATATAAGTGTGATTGATAACTAAAGAGTAAAGGTCTAGGAGTGTTTGTACCTAGTAGGGATCACAACCTATGGGCAAAGGTATTATCCAGCTTCTTCCAGTTCCAGAAATCTCCCCACCCTTGGGGAGCATTTGTTGCAAACTTTGGGGATGTACCACTTCTGATTTCCCCCTCACACTTATTTAAAGCCTGAGCTTTAAGATAACTGTTTGATTTTCACAATTCCCAGGGACTTGTGCATAACAAGAAAAACAAACTCATGGTGCAAATTATGAACATTTTAAAAGAAATACACACAGGTATGAATACGTACACACATCTGTAAACACACACACACATTTGCATACAACAGTCTTCAAAAATATATCAAGGCAATTTCTAAGCAATTTCCTACAAACAACAGCAATATATTATATACTTAACAACGTCCTTGAAAAACTCTCAGTCTTGCCAAGTTCTGTATCATTTATGGACAAATGAAAAGGCAATCCCAGATCCACGTTTTTCCAGGTCACTCAAATTAGTCTCTTCTTTTCACAAAAGGCAAGAGACAGGATGGACTTTGTTGATAGGATTATGATTACACCTGAATATGTGTGGGAGGGTCTGGGGTCACAATCAATCCATTCAATTTTATTCAGGGGACAGATAACTCTGTGTGTGTGTGTGTTTGGGGGAGACAATTTATATTGAGTTATGGGTAAGAGGATCTGAGAATCCTCTCAGCTCTTACTCAGTGTCCATATCAGACATTTTCTTCCTTCAGCACTGACTCTAATACCTTCTCTTGGCCAGATTGGAAATCTCTAGCAGGGACTGTCATTTCTGGGAGGTGGGGATGATGGCTGTAGAACTTAGAGTCTGATGGGAAGTTGGACCATCTGGGACACCCAGCAGGACCTCCTGGCAGAATGCCCCTAAATAAGTGACCAGCATCAAGGTCAAAAGAATCAAAGAGTCCAGAGAAAAGAATGGTGGAGGCAAATCTGTTAGCTTAAGGGAATCAAATTATTGGTTTGAAAGAATGTCTGGTTGTTTAGATCTCACCTTAATTGACCCTTATAGGGAAGGGAGTCTAGTTGTAACTCAGTGTCTCTCAACCTTTATCATGCTTGTTAAAAGACAGTTTCCTAGGCTTTATTCTTATAGATTCTTATTCAGTTAAGTTGAGGTAGGGCCCATGAATCTGAATTTAAAACAAACTTATAGTCACCTATGCCAATGTGACTGGTTCTTCAGGATCTACACTTTGAAAGTCACAGCTTTTCATATTTTATCTCAGCACTTTTTTTTTTTTTTTTTTGCAGTTTCTGGCCAGGGCTGAGTTTGAACCTGCCATCTCTGGCATATTGGGCCAGCGCCCTACTCCTTTGAGCCACAGGTGCCGCCCAGCACTTTTTTTTTTTTGAGACTGAGTATCACTCTGTGGTCTTGGGGTTGAGTGCCATGGCATCATAACTCACAGCAACCTCAAACTTGTAGGCTCAAGCAATCCTCTTGCCTCAGCCTCCTAAGTAGCTGGGACTGCAGGAGTGTGCCACGACGCCTGGCTAATTTTTCTATTTTTAGTAGAGACTGGGTTTTGCTCTCCCTCGGCATGGTCTTGAACCCTTCAGCTCAAGCATTCCATCTACCTCAGCCTCCAGAATGATAGGATTTCAGGCATGAGCCACCACATGTGCTAGGATTTCAGGCATGAGCCACCATACCTTCTAACCACCTCTCAGGAGCTGACAGTGTTGCTGGTCCACAGACCATACTTTTGTTTGGCTAGTGAGGGTTTAGCATATGGCCCCTGTAATGGTTAATTTTATGTGTCAACTTGACTGGCCATGGTAAAGTCCATACATTAGGTCATGCCTTATTCTGGGTGTGTCTGTTGGGGTGTGGTGTCTGAAAGTAACATTTAAATTGGTGGACTGAGTAAAAGTAAAGAAGATTGCCCTCCCGATTGTGGGTGGTCATCATCCAATCAATTGAAGACTTGAATAGAATAAAAGGACTGACTCTACTACGAGTAAGAAGAAACCCTTCCTGCCTAGTTGCCTGAACTGGGACATAGGTCTTTTCTTGTCTTTGGGCTTGAACTGAAACATTGGCTCTTCTTGGGTCTTGAGGCTGTCATCTTGCAGACTGAAAGTACACCATCAGTTCTCCTGGGTCTGCAGCTTACTCATTGTAGATCTTGGGACTTCTCAGCTTCCATAATTGTGTGAGCTAAGTACTTATAATACATTTTTTCCTATATCTATACCTGTATCCATATTTATATCTTTCTATTGTTTACCATCCATATCCTATTATTCTATTTTTCTGGAGAGCCCTGATTAATATATCCCCAGATCTAATTTGAAAATCCTATTCCTCTATGACTGTGTTTCCATGGTGGGCGATATCTGTTTATATTGGGATTCTGGAGGCCTAAAGAGTCACATGTCTTCTTCTAATGTCTTTGGCATTAGAAGCAGGGGCCAAAATCTGCTATGGATTCAGGGGTTCGTTGAACCTTGAAAATAATAACACATTGTGCCAGAAGCTATGCTACATATTTAAATGAATTATCTTATTTGAAACTCTCCTGGGTATTATTACTATTTCCACTTTATGGATGGGAATACGGAGACTCAGATAGTTTACATAAGTTAGGTAAGTTAGAAAGACACACTCTTACTCCCTTCTTTTATTTCCAAAAATAAATCTTGGTAAATGCTTCGAGGGAGTTTGGAACCCAGGAAGTCTCACAGCAAGCTCAAACTTCTAACACTATCCCCCCACTGCTGACCTGTTCTGCCATTGCCTAATTTACATACAAGGTTGAAGGTAGATTTTGGAGACACATCTGTCTGCCAGTTTCCCAGGAGATAAACTGAAATGACTTACTTTGGTTTCCCTCTTTCTCTATGATTGTTGGTTGTTTACATACCAAAATTTGGTGACAGCTGTCAGCTCTGCATGGCTCATTTTTGAGTCATGGCTATATATTGGGTTTCCCTTGTGCAGGCAGATTACAACCAATATTTCCTTCAGGGCCACATCAGCCCAGAGCTCTAGGATGGCTATTTTCTGCAGGCCAAGAGCATTTATGCATTTTGTGTACATGCCTCGATTTTGCAATCATCAGCAGACATAAGTTTCCAGAAGATAGGATATAGCACTTTGGATGATGGGCAGGGGGCCTGCAGATTTCAGTCCTAAGTGAGGTTTCCTATCTGTGTAGGTGGCAGCAAGCAGAGTGATGGACCAGATGAAACAAAC
Source organism: Nycticebus coucang (assembly GCF_027406575.1). Taxonomy (NCBI): domain Eukaryota; kingdom Metazoa; phylum Chordata; class Mammalia; order Primates; family Lorisidae; genus Nycticebus; species Nycticebus coucang. The sequence continues at coordinate 134,254,536 of NC_069804.1, forward strand.
CGTTCCAAGGGTGGCTCAAGTCCAGATCTAATAAGAGCTTTCTTTAAAACACCCATTTCTGAGACAACCCATAATTCCCAGAGGGGAGCAGTATGGCTGTTTCAAAAGCCAAAAACAAATCCTTTCGGAACAGATTAAACCTTCTGCTACAGAGGTAAAGCTCAAAACCCAAAGCTGGCCAGGGAGCCCTGATCATGCCTATCCATCAACTCATCCAAGGGCAAATCAGACAGCACACAGGATAGGGGATGGGAGCCAAAGTGGTTGAGTCAACTGGGCCCTTAACTGTCAGAATGAGAAATATTTCTCAGTTCAACTGAGCATGAATATCACAAAGTACTATGGCTCAGTTAGGGTGGCTGTTGATATATTTGATTGGGGGATCACATGAGGGTTATCTGGAAAGTATATAGCCATATACTATGAAAAATGGAGACACACGTGGCTGGATATTTTCTGGACAGCCCTCACATATGTATATGTCCTTACCTCTTTTTCTGCGTGGGCACCCTCTCTTCCTCAAGCAATTACTGCTGCACGACCTCAAAAGTCTTTCGGGCCGGAAATCTGAATGGCCTGGTCTAGCATTCACCCTTTGTGCAAAGAAAGATTTTAGTGAGGGAAAGGAATTGGGACTGGTGGCCTCTATGCTCTAAATGGATTTCTGTGGATTCGGCTGAAGATGCCTGTGCTGTCAACCCCTCCATTTCTATGCATTTGCATTTGACTTCTAATTCCAACCTTATCTCAGCCGAACTGAGGGATTTGTCCACAACTGGCCAGCTTAGATAGGGAAACAGTGGATTGTCGGAGGCCAGGTGTGGGGGTGGTAGCACCCATCTCGGTTCAGGGTTCTGGGGAAAGCCCGGGGAGATGGAGGAGAGGCAGATGGAGAGTGGAAGCCAGGAGGGGCAGGGCAGGCCGCTGAAACTGTTGCTGCCCTTCCCCTTTGATTTCTCAAACAGACATGGCCTTGCTACCTAATTCAAACATAGCCCTGGCGTGAAGAAATGCTGCCTGTATACCCGAGGAAGGAGAGGCCGGCGGGAGCACTGGACCCAGATCTAAAGCTCAGTGTGGCATCAGTTTTGACTGCTGCACAGTGGGCTGTGTGTCCCAGGGAGCAGCATGGGGGGGTCTCATAAATATTGATCCATCTGTCCTGCAATCCCCCCACTACACACACCAGCACCAGCCAAATCTGTAGGTAAAAGGATGGATTCAGGGGAGAGGTGCCTCAGAGTCTGAAAACCACCTGGGCTTTATTGAGAGGTTCTAGGGGCTTATCAGGTGGTAGTTTAAAAAATTATCCTTTTGGGCGGCGCCTGTGGCTCAGTGAGTAGGGCACCGGCCCCATATGCCGAGGGTGGCGGGTTCAAACCCAGCCCCGGCCAAACTGCAACAAAAAAATAGCCGGGCGTTGTGGCGGGCGCCTGTAGTCCCAGCTGCTCGGGAGGCTGAGGCAGGAGAATCGCGTAAGCCTAAGAGTTAGAGGTTGCTGTGAGCCGTGTGACGCCACGGCACTCTACCCGAGGGCGGTACAGTGAGACTCTGTCTCTACAAAAAAAAAAAAAAAAAAAAATTATCCTTTTATTTCATTTCATTTCCCTTTCTTATGACAAAAATAAAATCCCTTGAGTGGCTTCCCTTAGTTATGTAAATTAAGGCCAGCATGCACCTTTGTGCAAGAGAAAGGGTATCACAGGATCTTTTGGTGTATTCTTCTCCAATTCTCTCTCTGTTTTTTATTTAATTATATTTGAGACAGAGTATCACTCTATCACGCTGGGTAGAGTGCTGTAACCTCATAGCTCACAGCAACCTCAAACTATTGGACTTGAGCAATCCTCTTGCCTCAGCTTCCTGAGTAGCTGGCTCTACAGGCTACAGGCGCCTGCTAGGATATCGGCTGTTCTTCTGTTTTTAGTAGAGATGGGGTCTGGCTCTTGCTCAGGCTGGTCTCGAACTCCTGAGGTCAAGTGGTCCACCTGTCTTGGCCTCCCAGAGGGCTAGGATTGTAGGTGTGAGCCACTACGTGGGTCCCAATTCTGTCTTTAAATAGAACTCCAGGTGTGAGTGTACAGAGGGGAGGGGCAAGAGAGGCTTCTGGAAGGAAAGGAAATTTGACACCCAGCTATCTTCCCAGAGATTTCAGGTTAGGGAAATCCAATCAAGTGAATAGGCCTGGCCATAGTCTCTTGGCAGGAAAGGACACCAAAGGCCACGAGGGGAAGGTCAGTGTGTTGGAAGGGGAGTCTGCCATCCCAGAGGCTTTCTTTTCCTCTGCATCTTGCTCTGCTTCTGAATTCTGCATCTGCTGGTTCTGTTTCCTCTTGGGTCACCAGACACAAACTTAGTCCCTCTTTGATTTCCGAAAGAAATCTGCTCTTATGTAGTATTTAGCAAATCTTGGATAGACTTTGCTGATGTTTTGGGAGGAGGCCAGGGAGGAGCCACAGCATAGAGCCCTTTAGCCTCCCACAATCCCCTTACTTTCTTCTTCCTCTTTATTCTCTGCTCATTTCACCATCCTCCGGCCTAGATTGTGGTCCTATCACTCCTACAATTTCTTCTTCCTCTATTAGGCAAAGCATCTAGCAGGTCCACCCATCAAGGCCTCAACAGAATTAAAAACCTTTCTTCCATGTACCAGTAGCTACCCTCTTCCAAAAGAAGTAGGGTTTATAAACAGCTATTTATTTTTGCTGTATCATTTATCTTTATACTTTCCCATAAGAAAGATGGGAAAACAGAGGTAATAGAGAGCCGCCCAGCACCACCACAAGTCCTCCGGATACCAGGCCCGTTCTCTTTTCTGCAGAGCATTCTTGGTTCTTTGTTTCATTTAATGGCAGCATGGGGGGGCCTCATAAATATTGATCCATCTGTCCTGCAAACCCTCCCCCCCCACATGCTCACTAGCCAAGGCCCGTAGTGATAGTCAATGCAGATATACTCAAGAAACCCAGGAAACTCTATAGTAGTAGGTGTGCCAGTTGTACACATTCTACTGGGAAATCTTTTCTGGATAGTGGATGATCTTGTTGCTATCCCCGAGGCTCTGTGCTTCTCTAGAATCCCAGGAGAAAATGCTCCCTCCTAAAGACTGGAGTGTTCTTAGAACACAGCAATGGACCCTTCCAAGATCTAGGAGAGCTGTCTGGATTGTCTGAGAATATGTTTCCTGCTTTACAAAATCCACTTCAATACTGGCTGAGAGGGAAGAAGTTGGGGAGGGATGACTATAAAGGGCTGAGAAAATCACTCTGCCACAGAGGATTTTTTTTTTTTTTAAAGTCAGATAGCCATCTACCACTGTGGTCAAGGCAGTCAACCAAACAATCGGGCTTGTTCAGGAAGGACCTATTTCTCCCCTCGCACAAAGAGCACCTGCCTCGAAATCCTGTCTGCAGGGAGAAACAAAGGAGCTGGGGAAGGCCCGTAGAGATAGTGAATGCAGATGTGCTCAAGAAACCCAGGAATCTCTATCAGAGCCCACCTAAGGTTTTGAAAGAGGAATGTTTAGAAAAACACAAATCAGTGTGATTTTAGGCAACAGGAAACAAATGTATGGAATTCATTACCTTTGAGAGTTAGTGTAAGTTGAAAGTATGTATAAATACCTATTTAAAAGGGTTACACGCAGTCATAAATTTATGCATAGCTGGTTACTAAGGGCAACTAGGATGTTTTCATAGGAAGCTAGAAACAGAAGAGACCAGATATCAGCTAATCTCTCCTCCTCCACCTCTGTAGTGAAGGGGTATAAGTGGAGGACTTCCTGGAGACAAAGAAGGGATTAGATGGGAAATGGGAGATTCCTAGTGGTCTCCCAGGCAGCCCCTACCTCCACCCCAATCTTTTTCTGTGGAGTTACATTTTAAGAGAAGGAGGAGGGATCAAACCAGTGTAATCACCTCTAATTGTATAGACAAGCCACAAAGACACTGTGTGGGGGGCTCAAGGAATGGGCAGAGGGGTCACATATACAAAGATGGATAAGGAAAAGAGCCTATCCTGCCTTTGAGGAGGTCGTAGTCTAATAAGGGAAATAAATAGGTGGGGATATTAGGAGTTTATGCACAGCACGGTGTGGGATACTATGGGAGTATAGAAGGGGTGGGTGCTGAGTACAAGTAGGTGGGAAGCTGGACACACTATCTCTGGATGTGAGTGAGAACCTACAGAGAGAGGCAGCATTTGGCTTAAACACATGAACAGGGGAGCGGCTAGTCCTCCCATCATACAGTCAGGCCCATAGAGTCAGTTTAGATGTCAAGTTCCTTCAGGAGCAATGGTGCCCTCTGGAGTTGTGCATCTCAGGAGCTCTCCTCAAGACTCAACTACTCCAACACCCCCATTTCCAGATGAATAAATGGAGGCCTGTAGATATGCATGACTGAACTGCTTGGGTTGCACAGCTATTTCATGTCACAGTGGGTCTCTACTTCCCCTTCACCATATTGTCTTGCCATGGAGGTTGGGCTATCAAAGGCAACTGCGTCCTCTGATGACACATGCCTACAGACCTTTTTATCAAGGCCACAGCCAGCCAATACACATTAGAATTATACAGATTTCTTTCATTAGAATGAGAAGCACTGCTTTCTGTGAATGAGAAAAAGGGTATCCTTGCTTGTAGGCAGATGCAAACCTTCATGAGCAAGTGGAGCTTGGGTAAGCTTTCAGCTCTTACACACTTCCTCAACTGGGTGTCAAGCACTGAACAACCTGCCCAACCCTACATGGTAGCACTGGCCATTACAGACAAGAGTCCTGGGTTAAAGAGATTGTCGACATGATCCAGGAAGCATCTGTGACTTAGGACTGCCAACCTGTAGCTGCCTGCAACCTATGAACTAGCAAGGAAACTCCTGTGCCAGAGCTTTCGACTCTGTCACATAGAAGCAGGAGGCTGACTACTTTTGGCTGTCCAGGCTCTACCAGAATTGAGGAGTTGACTAGAATTGCAAAGCTGGAAAACTCTACTAGGAGAAAGGCAGCTGAGTGAGCTGTTTATTCAACAGGTACTAAAAATGAAGTTTGGCACCTTGTTTGAGAACTTCCAGCCGTGATAAGGAAGGTGATTCATTTTTTTCAAATAAAACTTAATTGTTGTACTGTTTATTTAATAGTGAGATAATACCATCTTATGTTTATGAACTGTCTTATAGCCTGAGGGAGTCCACAACACATGACAGACTTCAAAATCTGAGAGAGACTAGACAAGGACTGTGTCTTCCACCATGGAAATGCCATTACCTGGGGGTTGAAGGGCAAGGGTGGGGAGAGATTGGCCCAGGCAGTACCAGTAGCTTTCTAGAAAATTCTTTTCAGTACAAACTCACAGAGCAGGTCCCAGAATTGGGCCTCCTAATGACAGACAGGGGAAGGGAGCCTCTACTGACCAATTGGCAGGTGTGCCAGGATTTTGCTTGGAAAACAAAACGGACTCAATCTGAAATGGGTACGTGGGAGGTATAGATGGGGTGCCAACTACTTGTAGAGGTGGTACAGTACCTATCAAACTCAGAGGAAGGAATATTTCATCTCCTGACAGTCAAAATAGGGCAAGTCTTAGAAGTAAATGATAATTCAGTTCTCTTAGGGCATTTAGCAAGCCTCTGGGTGCTGTTGACAAGCCTGGGTTTAGAATTAATGAAAAAGGAACCGTGTGTGTGTGTGTGTGTGTGTGTGTGTGTGTGTGTAAGGACAGACCAGCTTGGACTGCCCTTGAAAACCTACAGCTTAACTTTCACTCCCAGAGTCTCCCTTCCTCAAACTTGACTGAGCATCAAAATCACCAGGGACCTTGTTTCACCTGCAGATTCCTTGTTCCTCAAAGCCACCATACCACTCTGATTCACTAGGTCTGGGGCGGAATCGAGGAATCTGCATTTTTATAAGCAGTTCAAATGATATTGAGGTTGCAAATTCTCTAACCACACTTTAAGAAATATAGTTCCAGATTCAACACCAGATTCAACAAGCCTTGTAACTGATCTGTGTCTTGGTCTGCAACCCTAGCAAGTAGCTGAGCACAGGGTGAGCCTTGGTTTCAGTCCTGCTTTGCTTTCTGGGAAGATCTGAGATCATGCAGCACTTTCCCAGGTTGCTCTGAGTAGGTTCTAGACATCTTGGGACACAGGAGAGATCCCTAAAGTGTGAATACCGAGGGATCGCACTGAGGGGAAATTATACTGTAGTTTATGCTGAGTAAAGAATGAACCACATCCAGTCCACTGGGGAGTAGGGCAATTGCCACCTCAATCCCTCTCCCCTCCCTTCCCCTCACAAGTCACTAGAGGGACAACTTTCTTCCCTTATAGTCAATGGAGTTGGCTCTGTACTGCCTATGGCAGTGCCATTATGTCTACATAGGTGGGATTTGGTTTGGGGGGGACACACTAGTTGGAAGGGAGAGGAGGTAGCAGCTTTGTCTTAAAGCTTTGTTGGCAAAGCAAGCAAACCTTTATTCAGCATGATGTTTTCTAAAGATGTTTGTGTTGGAACATTAAGAAAACGTCACTTATGCATGTTAATAAATAAAATCAAGAGACATGTGAATATGCCACACTTTGATGGAATGAACGTACTCCACCAAAGGTAGCTTTAAAATGAATTCTAGTTTTTCATTAGTTGTTTTCCTCCCTTCCTCCCTTCTTTCCTTTTGATGGTGCTGTATCTTAGTCCATTTGTGCTGCTGTAACAAAATACCACAGACTGGGTAATTTACAAAGAGCATAAATCTCTTGATCATAGTTATGGAGAATGAGCAGTCCAAGAACAAGTTGCTGGCAAGTTTGGTGTCTGATGAGTGCTCTAACTCTGTTTCCAAGGTGGCACCTTGACCTCTGTGTTCTCACATGTTGGAAGGCAGAAAGCCAAAAAGGATGTAGCTAGTTCCCTCCAGCCCTTTTATAAGGTGGCTAATCCCATTCATGAGGGCTTTGCCTTCATGACTTAATTACCTCCTAAAGTCCCCACCTCTTTCTACTATCACATTGGACTTTAAGTTCTAATATGACTCTTGACAGGGACACACATATTCAAACCCTAGGAGGCTATAAAAATGGAATAATTATGGGGGGAAATTCCTTCAATAGATGGAGCCAAACTGTTAGATGACAGTTTTGTAGGACTTTAGTGGGAGAAAGAGGATCAGAGGAGGAGCAGAGGAGTTTCTATAGCTGTGTGCGATTGTCCCAATGGGATTTAGCTGCTGCATAAAGCCTGAAAATCAAGTGGGGTTAAGACTCATGGCAGAGCTCAGCATGTACTTCAGGTTTTAGTGAAAACAGTAATTCTGCGGCTATTGAACGGCCTACCTGTTCCTTTAGCCATCAATCTCCGTCTCCCACACAAGGCCAAGAGCCTCTGTCTTCTCACTTGGACCTTCCAGAACTATTTCACACATATCCTCTCCACTTTTAAAAATCAATAGACTATTTTTAGACCAGTTTTATGTTTACAGAAAAATTGAACAGAGAGCACAGAGAATTCCCATACACCCCTTCCCTCCCCAGAATTTTCCCTATTATTAACATCCTAAATTAATGTGGTATATTAGCTGCAGTTGATGAACCAATAATGAGACATTATTACAAACTAAAGTCTATACATTAGGGTTCACTCTTTGTATTATACAGTTCTATGGGGCTTGATCATTGCATAATGTTGTGTATATACCATTACAGTGCTGTACAGAATAGCTTTACTGCCCCAGAAATCACCTATTCAAGACTCCTCTTCCCTCCTAGCCCCTGGCAACCACTGATCTCTCCACTCTTTCTATACTTTTGTCTTTTTTGGAATGTGATAGAGTTAGAATTACACAGCCTTTTAATATTGGCTTCTTCCACTTAGGGATGTGCATTTAAGTTTTCTCCATGTATTTTCATTGCTGGGTAGGTTATTTCCTTTTTTACTAAATAATATTCCATTATATGGATATACCACAGTTCGTTTATTGATTCACCTAATGAAGGACATTTTGGTTGCTTCCAACTTTTGGCCATTATAAATAAAGCTGCTATAAATAATCGTGGATAGGTTTTTGTATGGAAATACGTTTTTAACTCATTTGGAAAATATGGTTTCCAGATCATATGGTAAGACTAAGTTTAGCTTTGTGAGCAACTGCCAGGCTGCCTTCCAAAGTGGCTGTACCTTTTTGCATTCCCACCAGCAATGCATGAGAGTTTCTGTTGATCCATACCACTGCCAACATTGATGTTGTCAATGTTTTGGATTTTAGCCATTCTAATAGGTGTGTAGCGGCATCTCATTGTTGTTTCAATTTGCAGTTCCTTAATGACACAGGATGGTGAGCATCTTTTCATATGCTAATTTGCCATCTGTATATCTCCTTTGGTGAGGTGTCTATTCAGATCTTTGACCCAATTTCTAATTGAGTTGTTTTCTTATTGTTGAGTTTTAAGAGTTCTTTGTATATTTGGATAATTATTCTTTATCAGACATGTGTTTTGGAAATATTTTCTTCCAGCCTTTTAATATTCTTAATAGTAAGTTTCACAAGAACTTTCTAAGTTTAATGAAGTCCATTTTACTATTTTTAATTCATGGACCATGCTTTTGGTGTATCTAAATTGTCATCACCAGACTCAAGGTCATCTACATTTTCTCTTAAGTTATCTTCTAGAAGTTTTTCAGTTTCGTGTTTGAGCTTTATGATTCATTTTGAATTAATTTTTGTGAAGGATGTAAAGTTGGGGCCTAGGGTTTTTTCCTTGTGGATGTTCAAATGAAGTGCCATTTATTCATTAAAAAGACTATCTTCATCAAATTACCTTTAGTTTTTGTCAAAGTTCAATTGGCTACATTTGGGTACTTCTATTTCTGGGTTCTCTACTTGGTTCTGTTGATCTATTTGTTTACTTTTTCACCAATATCACACTGTCTTGATAATTGTAAATCTTGAAGTTGGATAGTGTCAGTCCTCTGCCTTTGATGTTGTTGTTCTTCAATAGTGTGCTGGCTAATTCTGGCTCTTACACTTTCCCACATAAACTTTAGAATTGGTTTGTCAATATCCACAAAATAATTCCCTGGGATTTTGACGGGGATTGAGTTGACTCTATAAATCAAGTTGGGAAGAACTGACATCTTAAAAACATTGAGTTTTCTTTTTTTTTTTATTGTTGGGGATTCATTGAGGGTACAATAAGCCAGGTTACACTGATTGCAATTGTTAGGTAAAGTCCCTCTTGCAATCATGTCTTGCCCCCATAAAGTGTGACACACGACATTGAGTTTTCTTATCAATGAATGTGGACTAGCTCACCGGGTATTTAGATCTTGTTTGAATTCTTCCATCAGGGTTTTATGGTTTTCTTCAGATAGATTTTGTACATACTTTCTTAGATTTATATCTGAGTATTTTACTTGTTGGGTGCTATTGTAAAATGACCATTTTCCATTTCAATTTCTAATTATTCATTGCAGGTATATAGGAAACTTTGACTTTTGTATACCAACCTTTATCCTGCGACTTTACTATAACCACTTATTAGTTACAGGAGCTTTTTGGTTGATTTTTTGGAATTTTCTATATGGACAATAATGTCATCTGCAAACAAGGACAGTTTTATTTCTTTGTTCTCAATTTGCATACCTCTTCTTTTCTTTTTACATTATCTTGGACTTCCAGTATGATGTTCAATAGGAGTGGTGAGAGGGTACTTTATTGGTTTTCTCCAGTCTTGGGGGAAACATCTAGTTTCTCACCATTATATATGACGTTGGCTGTGGTTTTTTTGTAGATATTCATTAGCAAGTTGAGGAATTTCTTCTATATTCCTAGCGGAGGAACTTCTCATATTCTTGGGAATCTTTTTCATGAATAGGCATTAGATTTTGTCCATTGCTTTTTCTGAATCTAATGATATATTCACATAATTTTTCTTCTTTAGCCTGTTGATGTAATGCATTACACTAATTGATTTTTGACTGTTGAACCTGCCTTGTATACCTGAAATAAATCCCACTTGCTTATAGTATGTTGGTCTTTTACTACATTGCTGTATTTGAATTGCTATAATATTTTATTAAGAATATTTGCATCTAAGTTAATGAAATCTATTGGTCTATAATTTTCCTTTCTTATAATACACTTTGTCTTGCCTTAATATTAGAGTAATGTTGGGCTCACAGAATAAGTGAGGAGGTATTTCCTCTGTTTCTATTTTCCAGAATAGATGGTAGAGAATTTCAATTTCCCACAGTGGGTAGAATTCACCAGTGAACCCATCTGGGGCTGGTGCTTTCTATTTTGGAAGGTTACTCATTATCAATTCTATTTCTTTAATAGATATAGGCCTATTCAGATATTTATTTTTGTGTGTGTGAGTTTTGATTGATATCTTACAAGGAATTGCTCCATTTCATCTACATTATCAAATTGGTGGGCACAGAGTTGTTAATATTCTTTTATTTTCTTTTTAATGTCCACAGGATTATTTCCATTTTTTACCCATTCATTCAGTCAAAAATTATATACTGAGTATTTACTACCAAAAACATTAATTCAATATATATTTGTTGAATGCCTATTATGCACCAAGTACTGTGCTAGAGCTGAGGAGAGCATGACGTTGACCTCTTAAAATTTGCATCCTTTTAAGGAAGATCAATGTTGAATAAATAAATAGACCTATCAAACAATTGTATTTGTGATAATTGCTAAAGAAGGAAACAAACAGGATGGGAAATAACTTCTTTGGCAAGTGTGGGCAAGGAAAACCTCTCTAAAGGAGGTGACATTTTAGCTGAGAACTAAAAGTTGAGAAGGATCCAGCTTTGAGAAAAGCCTGGGAAAGAGTATTTCAGGCAGTGGAAAACACACGTGCAGAGACAATCAAGAAAAGGAAGAGATCAGCATGTGGGAGGAAATGAAATAAATTCAATGTGTTGAGAGCACAGAAAGCAGTAGCCCCAGAAAAGGTCTAAGGGGTGGGACCTTCTTTAGACCCTGTGGAACCTTATAAGCCATGGTAAGGAGTTTAAATTTTATCCTAAGTGAAATGAGAAGCTTTGAAGGGTTTTAAGCAAGAGAGTGACATGATCTGATTTACATTTCTAAAAGATCACTCTGTGATCTTTCCTCAGTGCTGTGAGGAAAATAGAATAGAAGAAGCAAGAGTGATGGCACAGAAATCAGTTAGGAGCTATTGTAGTAGCCAGGCAGGAAGACTAGGGCAGGGGCCACTGACAGTTAAGATGAAGAGAAGTAAAAATGAATGAATGGGGGTTCACAAGGCCAGGTGTTGAACTGGGCATTTACAAGCTGCATATTTTATTTTTAAAATTAATTAATTAATTAATTTCAGACAGAGTCTCCCTTTGTCACCCTGGGTACAGTGCCATGGCCTTATAGCTCACAGCAATCTCAAATTCTTGGGCTCAAGTGATCCTTTTGCCTCAGCCTCCTGAGTAGCTGGGCCTACAGGCGCCCACCACAATGTATTGCTATTTTTAGAGATGGGGTCTTGTTCTTGCTCAGGCTGGTCTGGAACTCCTGATCTCAAGCAATCCACCTGCCTTGGCCTCCAACAGTGCTAGGATTATAGGTATTAGCTACTGCTTCCGGCTACAAGCTGCATTCATTAGGCAATCTCACTGTCTGCAGCCAGCCACACAGAAGGTCACCTTCCTCTACTTTCAGTCTCAGAGTTTCTTCCTCAAGAACTTCAACTGCCCAGGAACACAAAGTCACCCCATTGGTTCCTCATTTTTATCCCAATAGCTCTGGGAGTGACTATTATAGATGCCTGGTCTTATCAATGACATATGTTCAAGGTACCACTGTCTTCCATTCCAAACAGGTGTTTCTACATTCTGGGCACATTCCAAGTAGCGTGCACTCTGAGGATCATTGTTCTCATCTCTCCTGGGTGGGTGACATTTAGAATGATTATTGTTCAGCAGCACTCGGGCTTCTACTAAATGGTATGACAGAAGGAAGAACGTTGACTATCAGAGTGATTAGACAGTGGAATGGATTGCCAGAGGAGGTTCTGAAGGTTCCTTCAGCCAGACAAGCCGCTGAAATATGAAGACAGTATGTATCAACGTGAGCAGCATGTTTATATTCTAAGGATGGGAAGAAAAAGCAATTCAAGTGACAAGAGGAGTAAGGTGGAAGGACACTGTCAAAGCTAGGTCATGGGTGGCTGCCAAACAACACAAGCCAGGACTCACGGCCACGCTGGGCCAGCAGGTGAACAGAGAAGCTAGAATAAATGACCGGTTGGGGGGGGCTAGTTACAGTAAGTTATGAGGGTGAAGCCAAGGTCTGAAGCCAAGGTGTAAAGCCACACAGGAGGACACAGACGGGGTCTGGAATCTGAATACAAAGGCAAGAGAGAGGCTGCTGAGGTTCAAAGCAGGCAACAGGCAGTGTCATGAGAAACTTGGTCTAATGGTGGTGTTAGTCCGTGGCTGGGCTTCAAGCCAGGAGGAGGGAAATAGGTGAAGATAAAATCAGAGTGGGAAAAGTATCTCTTAAATCAGAAGAGCTGGGCACAGCCCATCATAGCTTGGTCAGGCCGTACGGAGCTGATCCTGATGATCCCAGCTGCCCTCTGCCTGTTTTCAAGCTTTCCAGGGAGGCAGAGTTTTCACAGCTTTTTTGACTTCAGCACAGTGCCAGGCTTTCTGAGGTACAGGCATCACTGGGGGATTTATTGCCCCTATTCCTTGCCTGCCTGCAGTTAGTGGATGTCCTTGTGTGCTGGGAAATAGGCAGAAAAGAAAATCAAGTTCACAGTATAATCATGAAAAGGAATTTCTCTGTTTCTACCCTTTCTGTATTTGCCCCTATTCAAAGCCTTCCACCAGCGAACTCAACTATTTCTGTGAGTCTCCCAGAGATCTGTCCCACGGGTTCATTAACAAAAGCCTTTCGCCTCCCTGGTGGCCTCCACTATTTCCTCTGTTCCTTCTCTGACTCCCTGGAGTAATAATCTGCTGCCAAGACTTCTGATGCCCATAACAAAGATGTTGCTGCACCAAGGAGGCTGCTGCTGCAGCTGCCGGCCTGCCACTGCCACAAAGCTGCTTCCTCCCTGTTGGAACTAAAGCCAGTGCTTCTGATGTGGCCTTGGGTACTCAGTGCCACACAGAGATTTTAGTGAGACAGTCCTTTCAATTGGTGCTTGCTCTCACAAAGCTCTCTACTTCAGTCTCAGGTATGAGACCCAGATCAGAAGATAACCAGGGTAGTATCTTCTGGTAGGTTTTTTGTTTGTTTGTTGGATTTGTTTTTGGTCTTCCCAGCAAGCTTTCTCACTCAGTTTTAATTGATTACAGACTCTACTCCTCACCCTAAGGGTAAGTATGTGAACTGAACCTGGCCAATCACAAAATATCCATTCTCCTAGCAGCAGTGATTGGACCCAATGACGAGCACATTACAAAGGAAGACCAATCAGCATTGTTCCTAGGGATAGATCCATGGACTCTGGGATAAAGAAATTCTCTTTGCTAAGCTGTGGCTGCTGGCAGCCATGTTTCCTGCAATATGGAGACAAGGGTACTACAGGAGAGAGTGACGATAAATAGACGCAGAGGGAAGCAGAGATGAAATACACACACAGAGCTCTGACAGGGCTGAGCTCCTAACTGTGGCTCCTTTGAGCACTCCACTCTCCTTTCTAGACTTTTGCACCAATACAGTGGTGTTTTTCTTTAGCTGGGTTGGATTAAGTTTCTGTTATCTCTCATTTTTAAATGTCCTGATTAATTATGACCTGAGAGTTATACTCAAAATCTTCCCTGTCTTTTAACCCTGAGATCTAGGAGGAACTACTTATATGTCTATTTTTTCTTCCATTAGGATGAGATCTTTCCTGAGAGGCCCCTTGGGCACCAAAAAAAAAAAAAAAAATAATAATAATAATAATTATTCTCCAGTGGCCTGCCGCTTAAACCCTCCAGAGAGAAACACGATGCATGTGAAGCTTAGGGCGAATACAATTTAGGCTGCCAGGTTGGGCCCCATCCACATAACCATTTATTCATTTAACAAATATTCACTGAGTTTTTACTATGTGCCCTGTCCTAAGAGCTGACAATATCTAAATTCATAAAACAGAAAACATTTCTGTCTACACGAAGCTTACATTTTAATAAGAAATAGATTACAAACAAATAATTACATGTATAATATGATTTTTGTAAGTGTTTTTGTTTAATGTCAAAATATTAAGGGGGTTACACATGTTTTTGTTACATGGATATCTTGTATAATGCTTAAGTCAGGGATTTTCATGTGCTTGTCACCAGAGTAGTATTTGTAAGTGTCATAAAGAAAAACAGGGCAGGTTAATAAGCTAAAGTTGTGGAGTACAGGTGCAGTTCTAGACAATGTAGTTTGGGAAGGCCTTCTGTGGAGGGCACAGACCTGCATGAAGTGAGAATATGAATCATGTGGGTATTTGAGGGGAAATGATTATAGGCGAAAGGGACAGAGAATGCAAAGGCCTGGACGTGCCTGACATGCTTGAAGACAGTAAGGGAGGCCAGGGAAAATGAGGTAAGCAAAGGGTTAGTGGTAGAAATCAGGCCAGAGAGGTAGCCAAGGGCCAAGTTATAGAATTCCTTAGAGGTTGGGCTAAGATTCTTCTATTTTGACTACTTGTGATGAAAAGTTATTATTAAAGTGTTTTTATCTGAGGATTGACAGTATCAGATTTACTTTTTATTGAGACAGGGTTTCACTCTGTTGCCTGGGGTAGAGTGTAGCAGAATGATCATGGCTCCAACTCCTGGGCTCAAGCGATCCTTCTGCCTCAGTCTCTCGAGTAGCTGGGACTACAGGAGCGTGCCATCATGCCGAGTTAATTTTTATATTTTTTGTATAGATGGGGTTTTGCTCTTGCTCAAGCTGGTCTTAAATGCCTGGACTCAAGTGATATGCGAACTGCAACCTCCCAAAGTGCTAAGATTCAAGTGTGAGCCACTTTGCCCAGCCAGATTTACTTTTTAGAGATATTCTTTTGGCTGCTGTGAGAGAATGGACCCGATAGGGGAGGAGAATGGACTATTGGATTAGTTCAAATGAGAGATGATGATGGTGTCAACTAGGATGGGAGCAAGGGAGGCAGTGAAAAGTAGGTGGATTCAGGATATATTTATTTTAAAGGCAAAGGCAGCTAAAGCTAATAGAATTTGCTGATGGATTGGACATGGGGTGTGAGAGAGGGTTGAGGATGACTCTAAGGGCTAGGGCTTTGGCCTGCGCAATTGACTAGCTTAATAAGGATCACATCTACTGAGATGGGGAAGAACAGGAGAGGCACAGGATTGGGGCCTGGGGACATCATGGGTTTTGTTTGGAACCTGTTAAGTTTGAGATCCCTATTAATCATCTAAGTGGAAATGTGAAGAAGTCAGAAAAAAGAAATATATATCGAACAAAGGGATGCAAAATGTCAGGATATAACGGAGGACCCTGACAGATAGGACGTGTCCTCTCCATCCCCAGGCAGAGCACACAACACACTGCCAATAACTGATGAAGAGAAAATATATTTCTTTTCTCTTTTCTCACTATTTCCCCAAACAAGGCCTGGCAAAAATTCAAGCAATAATAATAGGAAGGGGTTTTTGTTCCTGTAAATCAAGGCAGGTAAAGGAATAGAGACTCCTTTAGCATAATAATCCACTCAAGGCATGCTAAGAGAATGTCAATGTTGACCCTGGGGAATGTTCATTTTTCTCATAGCTATCCCATCCTGAGGGGATAGCTTTGGTGAAGCTATCTTTGGTGAAGACCTCTTTGGTAAAGACCTCTTCTTCCCTGTCCCCTTCACCCACAGAATCTGAGGGGCTTCTCCCATCTCCATTCTAATTCATTGGAACTGAGTGGAACTGAATGAGTTACAGTGATTGACTACTCAATCTGGAGACCCACAACAGAAAAGGAAGTTCTCAGAGTCCATGGGGTAGTCAAAGAACCTCCTCTGCCTCTTCTTCATCTCCATCATGGCCTCTGGGAATCTAGAACAAAGGTCTTATGCCCCTTCAGAATGGGTGCATAGTGAAGGGCCAGCAAAACTTTACATTCCCTATTGACTAATGTTGGTTGGAATATGTGATTTAAACCAGGAGGAAAAGCCATTTTGTACATTCTTCTGAACTCCACGTATAGATGGATGACCAACTAACAGGCTGGTTTAATCCCCTCCCCTGCTTCCCTGGGGTAACACAACTGTTTAAAGCTAAAGCACGCTGAAATATTGACAGGCAGTGCTAGGCAGGAACTAGCACTTAGTTCAGTCGTTAGCACACAGTAGGTGCTCAATAAGTGCTTGTTGTATTTCTAAAAGCTATTGAAAGAATAATCCAAATAGACTGAGATAAGAGTCAAATCAAACCAAAGGGACAAGTGAGCAGAATTAGAGGAAATGAGGGAAAATATGTAAATACGAGGGATATGAATTCTATGACTGTACTTGAGAGAAGAATGAGATGCAATGCGAAATGAGAGGAGCATAAACAAGAGGCAAATTAGGGAGGTTAGAGTTATGATTAGAAAAGAAAGGTAGAACTGAGCAAGTTTTGGCTGCCAGCTTTTCTCCCTGACTCTTGCCAACCGGGTGTGCAGCTTCGTTGATGAGGACCTTTCCTTGGCCTTGTGCAATGATCGAGCCAGCGCAGAAGAAAACTCATAGTTTCAGCATTTAGAGGTCGCAGCCAGCCAGTGGGGCTGTAGCCAGCCTTGATCAATGCAGAATTGATTTACAATTTAATGCTTTTGTATTTCAAAGTAAGATACCAGAAGAGGACAACCAGGGGCAGGCTTCAAATTCCTTCTGCCAACACAGAAAAGATGAAAAGGAGGAGCCCATGTCACTGAAAGCAGGATATACAGTACTGGGAAAGGGTGACCCATGGAAAGGGCATGACGGAGAAGAGGTCGTGGGGAAGAGAAAGGGCAAGGACCTAAGAGGGAAGGCCGAGAAAGTGACAGAGAGAGAAATAACAAAGGAGGTTGAGGCCCATAAAATAGGAAACTGATGGATGAGGAGATAAGGACATTTCAAAAATCTTTAAGAGACAATGTAGGAATGATGGCAAAGCAGAGAGGCCACATAATAAGAGGTGGAACATCTCACATAATAAGCATCTTCTCATAATAAGTTAGTGAAAGCTAACACACAACATGTTACCAGAGCAGGCCTGGCTGGTGGCGCTGCCGCACCTGACGTGTGAGTGGGAATGCTGTGGCTCCCCAGCAGTGCAGTCTTGTGAAAACACCAGAGGGTGCCCTGGGCCCTTTCTTGCATACAGAGAGGATACTGGGGCAATTGTGCCGACCAAGTCTTGGTGTCAACACAGTGGCATGAGCAGCTCAATCCTGTCTTTTAAAAAGGTAACTTCTTCCAGTAAGTTGCTTTGACTTCTGAGTCTCAGTTTTCTTGTCCGTAAAATGGGAACAATAAAACCCAAATCACAGGGTTGTCATTTGGACAAGCAGCACATAGACAGTGCTTTGCACATAGAAGGTACCCAACATTGCTACTACTACTACTATTACTTTTCCTATCATTATACAGTTATCCTTTTACTTAAAAAAAAATGAACTAACAAAGTCCACTCTTGGGGATTGTTCTAGATCTGATAAAAATTTCTCTCTTTTTAAAGTAAGGAAAGAGTGAACCAAAGGAAGAAGGGCCAAAGTCCTCATGCTAGACATAAAGCCTCCTCCAAATAAGAGAATGCTGATGTATCCAGGGACAGCAGAGTTGGAGCAGGAATAAACCTATATTAAATACAGGGTAGGGGGCAAGAAATGGGGAAAGAATGAAGCATGAAGTTTAGTGTTTAAAAGTGCAGCAACTTGGGTGTAACTGGCGATCATGACCCTAAGTGAAATGAAGCATGAATCCTATGTACTCAATTTTGATATGAGGACAATTAATGACAAGGTTATGGGAGGGGGGAAGGAAAATCAGAGAGAGGGAAGGAGGGAGGGGGGCGGGGCCTTGGTGTGTGCCACACCTTCTGGAGGCAAGACATGATTGCAAGAGGGACTTTACCTAACAAATGCAATCAGTGTAACCTGGCTTATTGTACCCTCAATGAATCCCCAACAATAAAAACAAAAAGGAATGGAAACACAAATACCTCGTGGTTATCACTTAGAAGCCGGAGCTAAACAAGGGATATATGTGGTCGTAAAGTGGTGTAAAGGGATCGGAAAGTAGGAAGACAGGAGGGTGGGAAGGAGGTGAGGGGTAAAAATCTACCTATCAGGTACAACGTACACTATCCTGGTGACAGGTATACTGAAAGCCCTGACTTTAGCATGTTACAATTTACCTATGTAACAAAAAACATTTGTACCTCCTAAATCGACTGGCATTAAAAAAACAAAAGTGATATTGATCATTTTTGGAAAGGTTCTTGGTGATGGGAAATGAACTGGAAATGGACAGAATAACATAAATCTCTTATAATTAAAAACTCCATGACTGGCCTGTCCTGTAGCTCTTTAAGAATAAGCCCCAGGCCTCGGCATGGTGGCTCAGGCCTGTAATCCTAGCACTCTGGGAAGCTGAGGTGGGTGGATTGCTTGAGCTCAGGAGTTTGAGACCAGCCTGAGCAAGAGTAAGACCCTGTCTGTACTAAAAATAGAAAAAAAGTAGTTGGGTGTTTTGGCTAATGCCTGTATTGGCAGCTAACTGGGAGGCTGAGGCAAGAGAATCACTTGAGCCCAAGAGTTTAAGGTTGCTGTGAGCTATGATGCCACAGTACTCTACCTAGACAGAGTGAGATTCTGCCCTCCCAGACCCCCCAATTAGCCCTGCATCTGTTTGGCATAGAGACAGAGACCAGGCAGCTCCTATGGGTGGGGAGGGGGTAATCTTCTCCTTTTTTCAGAGCTTAGTCCTTTTGCTTCTCTTCTCCTCCAACCCAGCCCCCACCTTTATTCCAGGGTCCTAGAGCCTCAGAGTTAAGTTTATCCACACATGGAGTAAATGCTCGCCTGGTCGAGCCTGGACGGTTTCTTTCCTTTTCTTGGCCATGTGTCTTATTTCAGTAACAAGCAACAAGCAATGCAGGGAATGCTCAGACTGAGGGGGAGAGAATGAGACAGACAATCCTCACAGCTTTGGTGCAAGTGTATTTTGGGGGGTGGGGGAAGGAGCGCCCCCCACACAGAGGGTGCACAGGGCTCCATGGCCATAAAGGTGGCACTACCTAAGGACATTTGTCATCAATGGTTCTGAAGAGGAATTGGAACCAGGAAGGGGTGTTTGGAGACTGGAACCAGCCATGCAGACAACACACATCAGAAAGTTGTCAGTCAGAAGAGCAAGGCCTTTCTAGTACTCTGGGAGACCGAGGTGGGCGGATCGCCTGAGCTCATGGGTTCAAGACCAGCCTGAGCCAGAGTGAGACCTCGTCTCTAGCCGGGCGTTGTGGCGGGTGCCTGTAGTCCCAGCTACTCAGGAGGCTGAGGCAAGAGGATCTTTTAAGCCCAAGAGTTTGAAGTTGCTGTGAGCTATGATGCCACGGCACCGTGTGAGGGTGACAAAGTAAGACTCTGTCTCAAAAAAAAAGAAGAAGAAGAAGAAGAACAAGGCTTAGAGCACTTGAAGAAGAGCTAATGTGAGAGCTTAGAAGTGCAAAGGGATTTCCACTGCCACCTCACTTCAGGGCCCAGGCTGGCAGCCTGGTTTGGGCTTAGGAGCAGGGGCCCAGAGAAGCCCTCGGAAGAAGACTAGCCTACATAATTTGCATATGCTCTGGGGCAAATCATATGATTATTATTATCTCATCAATATAAACACAGAAACTATTATAAATAAGCACACAAATTCTGTTATTAATAACATCTAATGACATAAAATTATGTTATTTGTTCAAAAATTATGAAGAGTTTCAAGACAGAAGAACATTACATCAAGCGTGTCCTTCTGAGCATGGGGCCCCCGCTGCACAGGGCTCCATGGCCATGAAGCTGGCACTGCCTAAGGACATTTGTAAATGAATCTGCAAATGTAGGTTCAGTATTTTATTTAACAAATCAAGACACTGGGGCTAGAAGAACTGTTGTGTGATTTCAGCCCAAGTTTTGTTTTGTGAATTTTCAAGCTTCCATTATTATTTTATAGCATATAATATACCATAATATACAATATTAAAACAATGCAATAGTATTATCATAACAGCAAATGAAGAGAAAAGGCTAACGTGCTTTGCAGATTTGTGTGAATGCCAAACACCTATCCTTTAAACCAGAGCTGTTTCTTATTTAGTTTCTCTGGCTTGGTGTGATTTTGACTGATGCTCTGTAAAATGGAGAAAAAAGGCAGGGAAAGCTATTTCCAATGCTCTCCTACTCCCAGCCTCACGCTGCTCTATATGTCCTTAGTCTGGGCTCCTCTCCCAGCTCTGCTCCCTCCCAAATCTTTCCCTGAGCCTTTAATGTTCTTTTTGCTTATTTGTCACCCCTTGTGGCAGCTATTAAACCAAATCCTTACTTTGAGAATTGGTAATTAAAGGGAAAGAACTAAGCATTTATCCTGCTTTTCCAGTAGGTACTATATTTCAGTATAATCAAATAGCCATAGTTTTACTTTTTATTTATTTAACGCTTACATAGCGCTTACCATGCACCAGACCTTATTCCAATTGCTTTGCTAACATCACCTCATTTAATTCTACTAACAACGACATTTTACAGATAAGGAAATGGAAGCAGAGAGAGGTTAGGTGACTTAGTCACACAGCTAGCAAGAGGCGGGACCATGATTTGCATCCAAACAGTCTTGTTCCAAAGTCCATGCTCTTACCTACTACACTAGGCTGCCACGGTTAAACAAGGTCAGTTCTACCCTTCTGAACAATGCTAGCTTGTAAATATAGACAGAGTATAGAATTAAAAAATCACTTTTAAGGCTGTCATGAATTCACTTCAGGAAAGGATTATCAAGTGGGATTAAAACCACCAGGTGAATAGTTGATGGGGAGCTAGACATTTTTATGGTGTCAAAGTAATAGCACATGGACTATTTTCTAGTCATCAGGAGGAAAACTTACCCATACAGTGGTGCCTACACCTCTGTCGGGAGGCTTTTCCTTGGCCTCCAGATTCCTCTTTGTCTACATGTATAGGAAGCCAGAAGTTACAGGGAATTACCAAGTTCCCTAGGACAGCTCTGACTCAATGACTGACAGGTGACCCCCTAGGTCAGATAACTCTAAGATGCATGTTCTTCACAACTTCCTAGAATTCCCCCGTATGAGGAAGCTCCAGTTACCCACAGTAGTAACTTACTTTATAACACCCCCCTCTACTGGGCTTTCTTTCTTCCCTTGACTCACTCCCCCACTCCTTTCTGGGTATTTCCTGTGATCATCTTTCAAACAAACTACCTGTGCTAGAATTGCATACCTCAGAGCCTGCTTCTGAGACAATCCAGACCAATACATGTCCCCTGGAGTCCTCCTTTGTAGGAATTGTTTTGTTTTTTGAGACAGTCTCATTTTGTCCTCCTCGGCAGAGTGCTATGGCATCACATAGCTCACAGCAACCTCAAACTCTTGTGCTCAAGTGATTCTCTTGCCTCAGCCTCCCAAGTAGCTGGGACTACCGGTGCCCTCCACAATGTCCAGCTTTTTTTTTTTTTTTTAAGAGACAGGGTCTTATTAAGAGGCATTTGAAATACATTGGTAATACTGTTTTGCGCAAATTGGTATTAATAGTGGGGTGGGAGATTTCATTACAAAATAAGTACATTGAATTGGAAATAAATTGATTTGTCTACATAAAAAAAAAAGAGAGACAGGGTCTTGCTCTTGCTCAAGCTGGTCTTGAACTCCTGAGATCAAGCAATCTACCCTCCTTGGTCTCCTGGAGTGCTAGGATTATAGGCGTGAGCCTCTGTGCAAGAGACAGCACCAGCATATTCCTAGTGCCCTGCTTTTACCCTCATGCAACATTGCTTTCTTCTTCAATGTTCATACCATTTACTCTCCATGCTTTCTCACTATTAGCATTTATCAGCACCTTGGTTAGTACTCATATCCATGGAAGATTCTAGTGCTCACCTCTATCTCAAATCCTTACAGTAGCCTAAGGGAGCCATATGGAAGTCCTGTCTTTCTCCTGGCCTCTTGGTTCCAAATCCCCTCATCTTAAGTTATCTTGAGCTCTGGGTCCATTTCAGCTACCGCCTTGGCCATGCTGTGGACCTATCATCATCCTCAAAAGCTTTATTTCTGAAATCTTAAACTCTCATTTCCAATCTCAGAGTATAATAAGCCATTTTTTTCCAGCTCTCTTACTCTTTCAATGCTTGTTCATGGATTTTGCTGTGTTTGCTCTACAAGCCTCCACGCAAAGTCGGTCCTTAATGTACCTTTTCTGCTCATGAGAACTGCTGGAGATCACCCAGGCTTGCAGATTCTTGATGTGGTCTTCAGCCTCAGTTGAACTCTCAGCTTTGACTCAACCCTCTTGCTTATTGTTAGGCAGTGACTTCTCCCTTTCTCCATTAATGTTCTTGACTGTTATCTAGATCCCTTTTCATTTGCTCTCAATCCACTTGTTCCTTTTCCATTTGGAGCACCTTTGGCTCTTGGCTCCATACTCTTTTTACAATCTGCCTTTTGGCATCTAGTGGTTCCACTCTTCCCCAGAGTCCTAGCTCAAGTGTGTATGTGCAGCATTTCCTCCAGCTGTTCCTCTGGGACTCCCAACTCTGGCTCTAGCTTTGGAACTAGCATCCCTTGTGGGTTAATCCAACTTCATTTATTCCCTAGTACTTTCCTCGTCCCCTCTCTATCAGGAAGAAGTGATTCAGATAGCTTCCACATATTGAATCAACACTTCAAAAACCAATTATTGAGTATGTATTGAGTCCAGAGATGAGCATATTGCCAGGAGCTATGCTAGGTGATGGGATACGATGGCCTCATGGGCCCAGACACTGTGACATTACCATGAAGAAAACCTAAAAGAAAGTTATAGAAAAAAACTACTTTACATAGGGTACTTGGGAAACACCTCTATAAGAAGGTACCATTTAAGTCTTGAGGGTAGAAAAGGAGCCAGACATATGAAGAATCCAAACAAAAGAGTATTTCAGGCAAAAGGAACTACAAATTAAAGTGCTCTGAGGCTAGAAAGAGCACATCATGCAAATAAAGAAGACCAACATGGGTGGAGCATAATAAGTAGAAGGGAGAAGAGTAGGAGAAATGAAAATGGATCAAGCATTATCCAGAACATTGGGCCAGATCATGTAGAGATTTGCAGAGGAGGGCGAGGAGTTTTGGATTTGATTTTAGGTGTAATGGAAAGCCATTGAAGGATTTTGATCAAGAGAGTGACATAATTTGATTTCCATTTTTAAAAGATTACCTTACCTTACAGACTGGGCAAGAGATGAAGGCCCTTTGGACTATGGTAGTAATAGTGGAGGTGGCAGAAATGGATGAATGAGAAGTTCACATTGGCTGCAGAATGGTCTGGATTTGCTGATGGACTGAATTTGGGGAGTGAGAGAAAAGGAGGACCCAACAATGACTCTCAAGTTTCTGACATATGTTAATGTCATTTTCTAAGATGGAAAAGATAGAAGAGGAACAGATTGGGTAGGAGGGATGGTGTCAAGAGTTCTGTTTTGCATGGGTTATGTTAGAGATGTCCGAGTGGTGATTTTAAATGGGCAACTAGACATATGAATCTGAGTTCTGGAGTCTTTTTAAAGACTTCACTGGGAGTCATCAGCATAAAGATGGTATTTAAAGCCATGAAAATGGATGAAACCACCTAGAGAGTGATTTGAGAAAGAAAAGAAAAGAAGGCTCAAGAAAAACTATGGTTAAATCCAATATTTAGACTTCAGATAGAGGATACCGAGAAGGAGTGACCAGATTGGTAGAAGTATGATGTTAACAAAGGCAAGAGATGAAAAGTTTTTTTTTTTTTTTTTTTAGAGACAGAGTCTCACTTTATCACCCTCGGTAGAGTGCCTTGGCGTCACAGCTCACAGCAACCTCCAACTCCTGGGCTTAGGCAATTCTCTTGCCTCAGCCTCTCAAGTAGCTGGGACTACAGGCACCCGCCACAACGCCTGGCCATTTTTTGTTGCAGTTTGGCCGGGGCTGGGTTTGAACCTGTCACCCTCGGTATATGGGGCCAGCGCCCTGCCCACTGAGCCACAGGCACCACCCAAGAGAGAAAAAGTCTTAAAGAAATAGTTTTTAATAAGGAGAAAACTTTTAAAGATCATCTATGTCAAATGCTGGTGACAGGGCTGTTAAAATTAGGACAGAAATGTTATAATTGGATTTGGCAACATAGATGTCTCTAGAGATTTTTAGAAGTGAGGTTTCCGTGGATTGATGGGTATGAAAGCCAACCTGGAGTGAACTGAAAAATAAATAGCAGGTGAGGAGGAAGAGATTGTATGGGTAGAGAATTCTTGGGAGAATGTTTGATGTTAATAGGTGCAGAAATATGGGGATGCAGCAGGAGGGATAGTATGGTAAAAGATGAGTTTATTTTGGGGATAATAATAGCTAAATCAAGTTTGTATGCTGATAAGAATGATTTTTTAGAAATGGCAAAAATTTTTAAGAAAAGAAGAAATGACAAAGACTGCTAATTATCCCCTAGTATCTGTTTCTCCTTCCATGATAGTAAAATTCCCACTTTATAGCTGGCCTCATAACCTACTGGAATAAAGATGATATTTCTTAGCCTTCCTTTCTGCTAGATGTAGCCTTGTAACTGTGTCTAGCCAACAAGATGTAACCAAAAATGTTATGTGATAGCTCTTAGGACCCTTCTTTGAAAGATGGCTGGCACAGACCCTTGCTCCATCTTTTGATCCTCCCTTCATCCTGCTGCCTGAAATTTACATGCAATGGCTGGAACTCTAGCGACAATCTTGGATCCTGAGGACAAGGGTCACACCCAAGGTACCTGATGAGTTGAGAGGAGCCTTGGGTTGTAAATACTTTGCAGAGCAAGGACGCCATATCCACCCCACACTGCCTACCTTTGCTCTTTTATGCGTGAGAGTAATAAACTTTCTTGTTTAAGCCATTATTAGTTTGGACCTTGGTTGCTCTCAGATGACCCTGATCCTCACTGATTCAAATTAGATCCAGTGAACAAGTGGAAGAAATGGCCCTTAACAGGAGACAGTTAATCCAACGTAACAGAAGTCAAAGGTGCAGATGAAGATAGGTGGGTAAATGTGGTGGTGGGAAATTAGGGAAGCTCCCATTAATTAATCATCTTTTTTTCCCCAGTGAGGTGGGAAGTTAGGTCTTCAACTGAGAATAGAGATGGATGGTATAGGTAGTTATATAGAACAGAGATGGTATTATATAGACTCCTTGATATCTAGAAGAACAGGGAGAAGTCTTTGACACCTGTGAGGAACCTTATACTGGAGTTGAATTACTTCTTTCCTTATTGCTGACCTCCCTGTTCTCCTGGATCCTTGACCCTATGACTACTTTTTCATGCTTTATTTTTCTACCAAACACCCTGATTCTGATGTTTTCATGATCTCCCATCTGTACTTCTAAAGCTGTCTTCTCTTTCTTAGTTCCCAAGAGAGGATCCCCTGGGATCTCAGGGCTTTCCTAAAATTGAACTTGACTAGCCCTGCCTTTGTCAGGCTGGATTTGCAGTTTTTAACACACAGCCTCAGTCTATCCATTTACATTTCTGATTTTCCTTATAGCTTTATCTCTCTTAAGCAAACTCTATTAACTGGTATTTTCTCCATTTCTTGTCCCAATTTCTAAGTTTTCTATCCTTCAAGGTCCAGCATATGCCCCACTTCCTTCTGGAAGCCTTTGTATCTATTTCAATCTATTCTTGAGTTTTTACTTATATTGAATGAGTAAGTTGACACATTAATATTATGTCACTAGACTTGATTGCTGTCTCTGAACATCTATATGTAAGTAACTGGACATCCATAATCTGTATTACATAGTTGGCCATTTGTAAAATATGGGCTTCTTCTCATATCGAAGTTTCTTCACTCCCCCGTCTCTCCTTCTTTTCTTGCACCTCACCCTGTCTGTGCCCTAATCTGTTCTTTGTTTTTTGAGACAGAGTCTCACTATGTCGCCGTCAGTAGAGTGCTGTAGCATCACAGTTCACAGCAACCTCAAACTCTTGGGCTTAAGTGATTCTCAGCCTCCCAAGTAGCTGGGACTACAAAGTGCCTGCCACAATGCCCGGCTATTTTTGTTGTTGTTGTTGCAATTGTCATTGTTGTTTAGTAGGCCCAGGCCAGGTTTGAACCCACCAGCCCCGGTGTATGTGGCCGACACCCTGACCACTGAGCTACAGGTTCTGAGCCACCCCTAATCTGTTCTTATAAGGACATTAATTATATTGGATTAGGGTCCATCCTGGTGACCTTAATTGCATCTTTAGAAGCCCTATTAGTTACATTCTAAGGTACTAGGTACATATGAACTTGTGGAATGGGCTTTTGTAAGTAAAAGTAAAGATTTGGAGGGCTTTTTCTCCCTCTCCAAAATGAAGGATTGGAGCCATGCCTCAAGATGAAGTCAACACCAGCAAGAGAGGTTTATGTTGTACATGTGTCACTCTGAAGAATGTGGAAGACCAAAGACATTGTTTCTTAGACCATTTACATCAGGCTCAATCGGGGAGCTAGGTGAAAATAAAGATTCCAATAAGCCAAGAGACATATATAAGAAAATTTATGGCAGTATTATTTATAATAGCAAAGCAAAACAAAACCAAACCTAGAAACAACCCAAATGACTGTGAACAGGAAAATGGTGGTATATGAATGGCATTTTTGTGGTATTTTTATGCAACAGAATACAGTGTAGCAGTGAAAATGGTTAACTATAGCCAAATGCATCAATATAAATGGATCTAGGAAACAAAGTTGAATAATAAAAGAAAGTTGCCGAAGAATATAAATGGTATGGCAACATTATATAAAGTCCCAAAACAAGCAAGCTAAACAGATTTTTTTTTTTTTTTTTTTTTTGCTCAGAGATATAATCATCTGTGGGAAAGAATAAAGAAAAGCAAAGAAGTAATTAGTGTAAAATTCACTAAAGTGCTTGCCTCTTTGAAGAAGAGGGGAATGCAACTGGGGAGGCGTGTAAAGAAAATTGTTAAATTTCTTAAGTTCAGTGTTGGCACAGAGTGTTCATCTTATTGTTCTTTAAATTATACATACGTATCATATATACTCTTTTGTATGCATATCTCATGGTAAAAAAAAAAAAAATTAAGTGCAAATTTCTAGACCCTGCCCAGACCAACTGAACCCAAATTGTTAATGGTAAGGTACTTGAACCTGCATTTTCATGTAGCACTCCCGGGTGGTTCTGAAGTCTAAGATCTACTGACATGCAGTTTCTTTAATTAGCCCATAGGACCTGTCCTAAAAGATCTCAGGAATCTGAGGCTAAGAAGCAGGCTAAAGAAAGACCCAGGGGTGTGTAGGAAAGGAGAAGAGGAAGAGAAACTGTAGCGGTAAGGACCCCATATGCATGGTCCTGGTTCCCTGTGCATGGCCTGGTTTTGGAAATGTCAAGGAATTTTTTATACTCTTTGAGCTCCATATTTTAGTTGTGATTGGTGATAGAAAGACTTACACTTTCTAGAAAAAGACTGTATCTATATACCCTCCCAGATATTACTAGTGTAAGTATTATATATTTGAGGTGTTTTTTTTTTTCCTATCTTACTACAACCTCCACAAAGGTATGTGTATGTATCAGTTTCCTGGGCTGCCTTAACAAAATACCACAGGCTGGGTGGCTTAAATAATAGAAATATAGGGCAGCACCTGTGGCTCAAAGGAGTAGGCTGGCCCCATATACCGGAGGTGGTGGGTTCAAACCTGGCCCCGGCCAAAAACTGCAAAAAAAAAAAAAAAGAAAGAAAGAAAGAAAAGAAATATATATCTGGCCAGGTGTGGTGGCTCACCCCTGTAATCCTAGCACTCGGGAGGCCAAGACAGGTGAATTGCTTGAGCTCAGGAGCTTGAGACCAGCCTCAGCAAGAGCAAGACTTCATCTCTAAAAACACAGCCAGGTATTGTGGAAGATGCCTGTAGTCCCAGCTACCTGGGAGGCTGAGGGAAGAGGATCATTTGAGCACAAGAGTTGAGGTGGCTGTGAGCTATGATGCCATAGCACTCTACCCAGAGTGACAGAGTGAGCCTCTGCCTTAAAAAAAAAAAAAGAGAGAGAGAGAGAGAGGAGAGGCGAGGAGAGGAGAAAGAAAAGAAAAGAAGAGAAGAGAAGAGAAGAAAAAAGAAAAAGGATCTCTTCATAGTTCTGGAATCTAGAAGTCTGATCAGCAGGGTTGGTTTCTTCTGAGACCTTTCTCCCTGGCTTGCCGTCTCCCTGTGTTTTCATATGGTCATCTCTGTGCATATATGTCTGGTGTCACTCTGTCTGTGCTTCAATCTCTTCTGATAAGGACAGTAGTGATATTGGATTAGGGCCCATCCTAGTGGTAACTTAATTGTAACTTAATTACCTCTTTAAAAGCCCTATTCATTGCTTTCTGAGGTACTAGGAATTGGGATTCCAACATGTGAATTTGTGGAGGGGGCACAATTCAACCCACAACACTGTTTTTATTGGTTTGTTTCGATATGACATTTATAGTCCCTGCACAAATGCTGAGCATACAGTTCATGCCTGATTCATATTGAGTGATTAGTAAATCAGCTACAAGTTTTGGTGCAGAAGAAGCTATAAAGCAATGAGTAACATGGATTCATCTTTCTCAGAGTTGACTGTGGTTGTCTTGTGTTTATAATATTGACTAACCCATCAGTTCTTTTCAATTCTAAATAACTCAGGCATTAAGAATCCACGAGACATTCACTCCCAAACATTATAAAGCATTAAGCTGCTTGAAGCCTGAACTCTTAACAGTTTGACATTTCCTTTAAAAGCTGTTGGAATCCCTCTCTCTAGGAAGCCCAGTCAGGGAGAGCTTAGTGTTTTACTTATCCAAGTCTTTGCAGCAATGAATTAAACATGTATCGATAAAGGAGGCATCAAATCTTGCAGCATCTCCCTCTCCCATGCTGAGCTGGCATGTCCCAAGGGCAAGGCCAATCAGCCTCGTCATGGGATGGCAGAGGCAGACAGATTTATTGGAGAAGAAGGAAAAAAGCAAAGAAAGAGCCTTTGATTTCTCAGCTCATCATCCTAGACAGAGCTGCTGAGACCATTCCTTCAGCTCCTACCAGGGCCAGCCTGATTTCTGGGGAACTTGCAGCCATGTGGAGACCGGGAATGAGGGAAGGAAACAAGAGGTAGACTCTGCTGCCAGAAGATGTAAAAGGACGCAAGGCCAACCTGGCAAGACCCCAGGACTAACTGTCCATTCTGCTCACCATACTCTTTTAACTCTGCAGAGCAAATTTACAACTACTACTTTATTTCACCCTCACAACCACCTTAGGAAATAGAACAGGTAATATTTCCCCCACATAATAAAAAGAAAATGAAAAAGAAGTCTAGAGATAGGGAGATATGTACAGCTGGTTGGTGGTAGACTGGGATGAGAATTCAAGGCTTCAGACTCCAAACTCAGGGTTCTTCCAATTTTGCAAAACAGATGGCTGTCCTTGGGGTAAGAATTGATTGAACTTTCCTGGCTACCTGGATTTTATGCAGGGAGGACAAGGGGAGGATTTGCACCACTGACTTTTAGAACTGGAAAGTCACCTTAGTATCATCATCAGGAGAGCACGAGAATTCAGAGAAAGATCTAGCAGGGCTCCAGAGATCTCTTTCTTCCCATGAGCCACTTTATAATACAGCCTCTCTACGTTTGCCACGCTTCTGCCTCTTCTGCAACATCCAACTTAAATATTGGCGCAGGAGGCCTCCCTGACTGAGCTCTGCTTATTGCTCTGGCTTCCTCAATCTCTGGGTTTTCACTATTGCCCCTAGAGGAGTATCAACAGTTCCTGGAACATGCCAGGCTGTTTCATACCTCCCAGCTCTCTAACACCCAGACTTCTACCTCAAAGAGCCCTTCAGACTCACGATTCTCCATTCTCCTAGCCTGATACTTCCTTCCTGGTCTCCCTCACCTTCCCTACCAAGCAGGCTAAGCATCAAACCCCTCCTCAGCGTCCCCTTCTCTTCCTTGGCACCCTATCCTTCTGCCACAGCTATCTGCTCGAGCCCCAGCTGTGGGCTTGCACAATACTACCTTCTCTGCTCTTACATTTGAACAGCTGAGCACTACTGGAACTCAGCCATAGATGGAGACGGTTGCCCTTACACATTTCCACTCTCCAACTTCAGCTGGGCCTGCAGCCCCATTCATGAATCCTCTCACTTCTCCTTGGTCCAGTCCCTCCCACGATCCCCTCAATGGCGTTTCCAAACTTCACTTGTTTCGTCAATCCCCTTACTTGACTCTGCTTCCTTCACTCTTGGCAGAGAACTTTGTCTCTTACCTCTTTGAGAAAATGGGGGCCATCAGGATGGATCACTCTAACTTCCCTCTCCCATCAACTACAATCTCCTCTCCATCTCCACACCCATCCCATCCCTCCTCTCTTCTCTAGTTTCAGAAGGGGAGATGTCCTCTTTTTGTTTTAAGGCTAGCACCTTTAGCTAGGCCTGGGACCTACACACGGCCTCCTGCTTCTTCCAGGCTCTTGCTCAGACAGCCCTTTTCTCCTCCCTTATATCCCTTCTCTCTCTCTCTCTCCCTTAAGTCCTCTCTCTCTCTCAGCTGGGTTCTTCCTCTCAACCTAAAAGTTCAAGTCTTTCTAAAAAAAAAATATATATATATACACACATACACAACAAGGAAACTCAACAAAGCAAAAAACAAAGTGAAGCCTCTTCTTTTGGCTCTTGGTCCCCTCTACGGTCTCTTCTCATCTCTTTTAGTGTTCTCCGCAGAGTATTCTCCATAGGTTAGCTCCACATTCTTATTTTACATTCACGTCTCAACCAGCTGCAGTCTGCCTTCTGTCTCTCCCCTACCACTCTGCTAAATGTCCTCACTCAAATCACCAGTTACCTACTAATTCCCAAACTGGTGAGCACTACTCAGTTCTTATCAGAGCTCTCTGTGGTTTTTGACACTTTTGATCATCCTCTCTTTCAAGAATAAAAAACCATAGGATCTTTTGGTGTCTACGGTCCCCTGTTCCTTTGGTAGTACCCTATGTCCTCCACTGCTTTTATCCTTTTATCAACTGTGCTAGTTTCTTCCTGAGTGATCTCATGCTGGTAACTCCTTTTTTGGTTGGAAATAAAAATACCCTCTCTCAAATTATCCTCAAATGGCTGGGCTTTAATTTGAGGCCACACAGACTGCGATGGGAACACTGTGGGGCAGTGAAGCAGCTTCAGGAATGGGACAGTCCCTGTCTTTTTCTTAGGCTATGCACTCACTTTCTTTGTCTCTTTCTTTGTATTTTTTTTCCTCCAACATCTTCTCCATTCTTCTCTTTTTTTTTTTTTTATTGTTGGGGATTCATTGAGGGTACAATAGGCCAGGTTACACTGATTGCAATTGTTAGGCAAAGTCCCTCTTGCAATCATGTCTTGCCCCCATAAAGTGTGACACACACTGAGGCCCCACCCCCCTCCCTCCGTCCCTCTTTCTGCTTCCCCCCCCATAACCTTAATTGTCATTAATTGTCCTCCTATCAAAATTGAGTACATAGGATTCATCCTTCTCCATTCTTGTGATGCTTTACTAAGAATAATGTCTTCCACGTCCATCCAGGTTAATACGAAGGATGTAAAGTCTCCATTTTTTTTAATGGCTGAATAGTATTCCACGGTATACATATACCACAGCTTGTTAAGCCATTCCTGGGTTGGTGGGCATTTAGGCTGTTTCCACATTTTGGCGATTGTAAATTGAGCTGCAATAAACAGTCTAGTACAAGTGTCCTTACGATAAAAGGATTTTTTTCCTTCTGGGTAGATGGCCAGTATCCATTCTTCTCTTTTTACTACCCAACATCCTCTGCTTACCCATTGTTTCCATCCCATTCTTACTACAGTTTCAAATGACCTCTGCTTATCATGTCCCAATTTTTTTAAATTTTAGATTAGGGATGTCACAAGTTCTGTTCACATACTTTGACTTTTGTACAGATGGAGTCAAAGTTATAAGTGTGCCCTTCACCCAGATAGTGTGCACTGTACCCAGTAGGTGTGAATTTGTCCATCCTCTCCTCCCCCATCTCCCCAGCTTGATTTTCATTATGATTTACTTCCACATGTGCACTTAAGTGTTGATTGATCAGTTCGAACTTGGTATGGAGTACATGTGTTTATTTCTCCATTCTTGTGATGTTTCATTTAGAAGAATGGTTTCCAGTTCAATCCAAGTTGTCACAAAAGATACTAGATCACCATTTTTGTGGCTGAATAGTACTCCATAGTATACATACACCACATTTTATGAATCCATTCATGGGCTGAAAGTCACTTGGGTTGATTCCACATCTTTGTGATTGTGAATTGTGCTGCTATAAACATTTACATGCAGGTGTCATTTTTATAAAATGATCTTCTTTCCTTTGGGTATATACCCAGCAGGGGGGTGGCTAGATTAAATGGTAGGTCTACTTTAAGTTCTCTGAGGTATCCACATACAATTTTCTTTTTTCTTTTTTTCTTTTTATTTTTACATATACATGTGTTCGTTAGGTTTCTATTTTTTGCCTTCACAAAATTAAAGAGGCTTAAAATTTAATAACAATAACAATGTTTAAGATAAGGACTAGAAACAAAAACCTTGTAAAGAATTAACAAACATAAATATATTCATAAAAGAAATAAAGAAAGAAAAAATCAGAGAATTGTTGCATTGAAATATTAAGCAATAATGATAATAATAATGCAAAGAAAGTAACATTCACATTGTCAAATAAGAGTATGTCTATTATAGAATGTTTTGACTCTGAGATTCAGTATGGAGTCATCAATTAACTTCTTATTATTATTTTTAAGTCTCAAAAAATAGACAACTAATATTTATAAATAAAAGTAAAAGATAATTTCAAAAAACAGATGATGCCAAATCTTATAGACAATAGAAAAAGAAGAAATACTTCAAAATCATTCTACTTGATCTGGGTACACTTGATTCTACATATAATTTTCCATAGAGGTTGTACTAGTTTGCAGTCCCACCAACAGTGTGTAAGAGCTCCTTTTTGTCCTCATCTATTGTTTTGGGGTGACGTCCTAATTTTTAACAATCTTCAAGCTTTGACTCCCAGCGTTAAGTGGCCTTGAGTCTGTTAATTCTTAGTTCAAAGTCCTGAGAGGGGGATTCTATGTAGTCCAGCTCATCTTTTTCATCAAATCTACATCATCGGGCTCTGGTCAGTTTATAGATCGGCTGCCCTTGGGCCAGGGGCCTCCATGGCTGCAGCCAAGGGAGATGGAGGGAGTCGGTAAGATGGATCATGTTGAACAAACCATGGCCGCTTGGGCAGCAATTAATGGATTCAGCAAGTTCCCTTAGAAATGATGTGATTGTAGGCAGCACCTGTGGCTCAGTGAGTAGGATGCCAGCCCCATATACTGAGGGTGGTGGGTTCAAACCCGGCCCCGGCCAAACTGCAACAAAAAATAGCCAGGCACTGTGGCAGGCACCTGTAGTTCCAGCTACTCAGGAGGCTGAGGCAAGAGAATAACCTAAGCCCAATAGCTGGAGGTTGCTGTGACCTGTGATGCCATGGCACTCTACCTGGGGTGACAAAGTGAGACTCTGTCTCTAAAAAAAAAAAAGGAAGAAATAAATGGTGTGATTGTGGCAGGCTATGACTAATATCCCTGGTATAATCTCAAATCTAATTCTCTAGCACACATCCCCCTAACCCCGAATGCTGCTAGGCATCTCTTGTATGATCCATAAATACCTTCACCTCAATATGCCCCAAAAGAGAATTACCCATTTTCCATTAAACTAGCACTGCTTCCTGAATTCTCTATCACAGTTGATGGTACACCACTATTCCTATTGCTCGTTTTATTACTGCTATTATTATTACTATCTACATAGCTACCCAGGCTAAAGATCTGGGTGGCATTATTGATGTCTCCTTACACATATCTATCCAATCAACCACAAACCTCTGCCAATTTTTACCTCCTAATAATGTTTTCTTTATCCAGTCCTCTCCTTTCCATGCTCACTGCTCCAGTTAAAGCCACCATTGTCTTTAACTGGCCTGGCAGCAACAGCCTCATGACTGGATTCCTTCTTTCTACTCGTGTCCCTCTGTAACTCATCTCTCACATTGCCAATACAGTGATTCATATTTCTAAAACCATATGTGACCATTCCTCACTCCCCCCCTTTTTTTTTGAGACAGAATGTCATTATGTCACCCTCGGTAGAGTGCTGTGGCATCACAACTCACAGCAACTTCAACTCTTGAGCTTAAGCGATTCTCTTGCCTCAGCCTCCCAAGTACCTGGGACTACAGATGCCCACAACAATGCCCAGTTATTTTTTTTCTTTGTTGTAGTTGTCATTGTTGTTTAGCAGGCCCTGCTGGGTTTGAACCCACCAGCTCTAATGTATGTGGCTGGCGACCTAACCACTGAGCTACAGGCGCTGAGCCAGTTGCACTTCACCCCTGTTTTAGATCTTTCAGCGACCCTCTCTTGTCTACTGGATAAAGACGTGGCTCTTAAAATAACACCTAAGGCCCTGTTCTTTTTGCTCCAGCTCATCAGCTCCCACGACTCGCCTTTCTTTTTACATCTCAGCATCACCACCTTGCTTGTTCCCTTCACACAGCATGCTGTTGGTCACCTCTACGCTTGTGTTTATGCGGAATCCTCTGCTTGCAATACGCTCCTCCCAGTCCTTTCCCCACAAAGCCTCTGCAGGATAATTCAGATTCTGTTCAGGTATAACTTCCCCCAGGAAACTTTCCCTATCCGCTCCTGTTTCCGATCTCAATAAGGCAACCCTGTAGGCTCTCGTGACCTCCTGGTCTTCTTTCTGCCATTGTGTATCTTTCCCCAGAAGTGTTTGCGCTCTTCAGGGGGCAGAGCCTTTGTCTTATTCATTTATATTTTCCCAACACCTAGCATAGGCCCTGGCATGCCGTAAGGGTATAATTTTGTTGACTGCATGAAAGAAGAAGGAGGGAGAAATGAAGCCGAGGTAATAATATGTAGGCCAGTGAGGCAAAGCAGAGGAGGAAGGAAAGGAAGATAGTGAAGATGGGAGGGAGAGAGAGAGAGAGGGAATACCACAGGGGGCTAGAATCACCTTCACCCTGATCTAACTCAGAGAAACAAGGCTGGGACCTGGCTCATTCCCCTGTCCCCTCTCCTAGCATCACAAAAACTGGCAAAGTTGTGTCAAGGGCTAGGAACTAGAAGCCCTAGAGATAGCTGGAAATGCAGGCTAAAGGACTGTCAGCTGGGTCACTGTTGACAGCTGTAGCCAAAGGGCAGCAGACTGTAAGAGGATGAGGTCCTGCTGGGCTGCTGGAACCAGAGATGGGAGAACCATCGGTAATTAATAACCATAACTGGGCTGTGGGGGCCCAGAGATGTGACTGCTCTAGATGGCTAAGATTCCACTTTTTGAACAAGCCATTGCTTCACACATCTGTGAATAATGTTAAGTTCCCAGAATGAAGCCAGAGTCCTAACATCCCATCCTAGGGGCCTTGTCTTTTTTCTTTCTTTCTTTCTTTCTTTTTTTATTTTTGCAGTTTTTGGCCGGGGCTGGGTTTGAACCCTCCACTTCCGGCATATGGGGCCGGCGCCCTACTCCTTTGAGCCACAGGCGCTGCCCGGGGCCTTGTCTTTTAAACCACATAGAGAAAAAACAAACGGCGAGGGCTTTGAAATAAGGGGCTGAAAGGCTAGCAATTATGACAGTGTGGCCTGATCTCAAGGAAACCCAATCCTAGTGGAAGCAGAAGGAAGGCTCTTCCCCCTGAACAGACTGTTTCTCCAATCTTCCTATCACCTCCAAAGCACTCCTGAGCCAGGCTTCTCCCTTTCTGTCAAGGGTGTCAACAGCATTTCAGCCACCAGGCTCTTTCTCACTAATTATCATTAATTAGTCCAGACTTGCTCATTCTTTCCACAAAATTTCTCAGCTCTTCCCAATTAAGTTCCCGTCACCTCCCACACAGGCTAACATAGTTGTCTGCTAAAGCCTAAAGTCTTTAGTGACTCCATGACGTCCAACAAATTAAGTCCACAGTGCTAATCCTGAACGCTGAACCCTCTTTCCAATTATTTCTCACCATCCCCAGCATGAACCTTTATAGTCTCGTCTATCTGGAAACTCACCATTCTCTGAATTTCCTCCATGCTATCTTACACGTGAGCTTGACTGGAGGATTCGTTCCACCTAAAATGCTCTTCACCAATCTCTCTCCTCAGCACACCACCGTGGTAAGTACTGGTAAGTGCATTCTCAGGGTCAAGTCCAGGCCCTCACGTTTACTACCAGTGCAATTTTGGTGAAGTTACGTTGCCCTCCTAAGCGTCAGTTTCTTCATCAGTAAATAGGGATAAACCTAATACCAGAGTGTTGGGAAAAGTATAAAATCAAAACAATAGATTATTTAGTGCTCATTATTGTAAACAACAAAACCCATTCTGGGTGTGTTCAGAGAGGAATTTATTGAAAGGATGGCAAGCAGCTGGCTCACAGAATCAGCCGAAAGACTGGCTATCCCGTTCAGAAGATGGTCAGAGACCAGGGGAGATTGGGCAGGCACCTCTTAGGGTCAGTCTAGGTAACATTCCACTGCCAATGCTACGTGTTACTGATACTGTCGCTGGACTCCTGACTCCCCTGTCTTTCTGCTATTCCTTTAGCATTCACAGTCCAGGGCAGGAACATCAATCAACTTGGCCAAGGGTATGGTATATGCCTGCACTCTAGGAGCCAGGGAGCTAGGAGAGGGACTGTCTGCTTCCTCTGCTTACACTGTATATACATAGACCGGCTCCTGGCATATGTGTAAGAGCTCAGAAAATGGGAGCTTTCATTGACATCTCCAGCATCCTTCAAGGCTCAACTCAATAACAATAATAATATCCCCCCATTTTCAATAACCTTAAATGTTGGTTATCAAACTTGATCCTCTCAAGCACCTTGTTAGGTAGGAAAAGGTGGTCAGCTGAGGCAGAGCTTAGTTTCCCTAGAATACGCAGTTAGTAAGTGACAGACTAAAACCCAAGTCTTCTGTCCCTAAATCCTATTACCAGTAAAATTAATGTAGTGATTGCCATGTGCTGAACATGGTTCTAAGAGTTCTCTGTGTATTAACTCATCTTACTATAACCCTATGAGATAGGTATTATTATTTTTTTTTTTTTGTAGAGACAGAGTCTCATTGTACTGCCCTCAGGTAGAGTGCCGTGGCGTCACACGGCTCACAGCAACCTCTTAACTCTTGGGCTTACACGATTCTCTTGCCTCAGCCTCCCGAGCAGCTGGGACTACAGGCGCCCGCCACAACGCCCGGCTATTTTTTGGTTGCAGTTTGGCCGGGGCTGGGTTTGAACCCGCCACCCTCGGCATATGGGGCTGGCGCCTTACTCACTGAGCCACAGGTGCCGCCCGAGATAGGTATTATTATTCAGTCCCACATTATAGAGGGAGAACTGAGAAACAGAGAGGTTTAGAACTTACCAAGATCATGTGCTAATAAATACCATATTTGAACCCAGACAGTTCAGCTTCAGGGTATATTCTCTTAACTGCAACAGTTAGGCAGCCTGTTTCAAAATCCATGTTCTTGGCTTGGGGCCTGTAGCTCAGGGGTTAGGGTGCTGGCCACATGCACCGGGGCAGGTGGGTTTGAACTTGGCCTGGGTTTGCTAAACAACAATGACAACAACAACAACAAAATATCTGGATGTTGTGGCGGGCACCTGTAGTCCCAGCTACTTGGGAGGCTGAGGCAAGAGAATCGCTTAAGCCCAAAAGTTTGAGGTTGCTGTGAGCCGTGTCACCACAGCACTCTATCAAGGGTGACATAGTGAGACTCTGTCTCAAAAAAAAAAAAAATCAAATCAAGCTCTTAACTCCTACACCCCATTGCACTGCAAGTCTTAGATCCTGTTTTATACAGACCAATGTTTTTCCTCCTTCACTAACCAGTCCAACCACCCCAGCTGAAAGTGATGCCACACCCCTACTTCATCTCTAGATTTACAGGGTAGATGTGTACCCATTATAAGACATTAAGTTCCTTGAGGGCAGGATGCTATAGCCCTCACATCACTTTAGTAACTGCTGGATGAGTGAATGAAGGAGGGAAAAAGACAAACAAATTCGACTATGAAGAAATGAACACTGGGCCTGTGGTGAGGGTGGGAAGAGAAGCACAACTCTGGTCAAGGTCTATGTTACAGGTTCAGATGATTCAGGCTCAAGGGATGCATCTGAGCTTATCCCAGGCATCCCAAGGCTGAGCTGGAGTCCAAGTTTACCTAAGAATCAGCCCTATTTCAGTCTGCTGAGGCTGCCATAACAAAATAGCACTGACTGGCTTTGCTTAAACAACAGAAATTTTTATATTCTTATAGTTCTGGAGGGTGAATGTCCAAGATAATGGTGCTAGCAGAGTTGGTTTCCTGGGGCTTCTCTACTTTGTAAATGGCTGCCCTTATGCCACCTCTTCGTATACTCAGTTTTTGGTGCCTACCTTCTCCTACTGTCTCTCGTGTGGCCAAATTTCCTCCTTAGAAGGACAGTAGTCAGATTGGATCGGGGCTTGCCCTAATGTCCCCACTTACTCAATTATCTCTTTAAAGGCCCGATCTCCATATACAGTCACGTTCTGAAGTCCTGGGGAAGAGGGCTTCAACATATGAATTTTAGGGGGCACAATCCAGCCCATCACAGACTCCAACTTTCATCTTCCCTTGGCTTTCTTCCAACTAGGGTAGGAGGGAAATGGGTGTGGAGTGAAGCAAGCTTAGTCTCCTTGGGTAGGTGAACAAGGTCCCGTGTAACTCCATGCATGTGCCTCAGCTCAGAAGTAGGTAGAGAATATCTTTTAGACTGGACTTCAGGTTAAACAGGACAGTGCTGGCACTTTCTGCTTCCCTTCTAGATACACACAAAATGAAAGTTGCACCATCTGGCTTTTAATATTCCACATGGGTGCTGTCTATTTAATTAATAAAAGAAAATCTTAATCACTGTCCTTTGCTAAGTGAGCTGTTCTAACATCTGGTTGACCCCCCCACACACACACAAGCAATTAAATAAGCATAGAGTCCTTTGGGTGGGAGGTAGGGAAGTCATGGTCACACTCCCCAAGTTCTCCAGCTGCATGATTTCCAATGTCCCAGTGTCCCAGTTCATTTAGCCACTGTTTCCTCAGTGCCTACTAGTGACCAGGCTAGGGGCAGGGGGTGGGGACAGAGAAAGAGATGAAACACAGTTCTTGCCCTTAAGGAGCATGTAGTCTAGTGGCAGAGAAAGACATGTAGTTGGACCATGACAGTACAGTAGGGCCAATGCTGTAGCAGAGGGAGGCCCAAGGACCTACGAAAGCAGAGGACAACCATCTCAGCCAGCTGGAGGGGCTGGAGCAGGCTTCCTGGAGGAGGAGAAGGTGCAAAAGCTCGGTCCAGCTCGGTGCCCGTAGCTCAGTGGTTAGAGCACCGGCCATATCCACCAGGGCTGGTGGGTTCGAACCTGGCCTGGGCCTGCTAAACAACAATGACAGCAACAACAACAAAATAGCCAGGCGTTGTGGCGGGTGCCTGTAGTCTCAGCTGCTTGGTAGGTTGAGGTAATAGAATCACTTAAGCCCAAGAGTTCGAAGTTGCTGTGAGCCATAGCACTCTACCCAGGGTGACATAGTGAGACTCTGTCTCAAAAAAAAAAAAGTCCAGAAGGAGAAGTAAAAGTTAGTGAGTCAAAGAAGGGCCAGGGTGGAGTCAGGACATGAGTAGATGCTGCAAGCAGGGAGATTGTGTAGCACAAATCCAGGGGATGCCATTCAAACTACGGTGTATGATATAAACAGTGCCCTCTGGAGGTGGGCTACTCAGTGACCCAAAGGAGTTCGCCTCCCAATTTTCCACAAAACCTTTACAAAGTTAGGCTGAGAATGTGGGCAGGGTCATATGCAAAAGGCAAAGAAGAGGTTCTTAGGAGGGGGCTGTGGCAGAAGGGATGCAATCTGAGCCCTCTGCTGAAAGCAATTCAAAATGTCACCAGGACTCGGAAACAGTGCCAGGACCCAGCTGGAGAAAAGAAAGGCTATTAGGAAGTAAAGCTAGAGAATTCTAGAACCTCAGACCCAAGAATACTAATAGATCTGGCTCATGCCTATCAGAAATCAAGCAAGAAATTTACATCTAGTCTCATATTTTATCATTGGAATTGCTCATTTTCATAAACTCACTTTCAGTAAGAGCTAGCCCTGGGCAAGATAGCTAAATAAATTCATACTGCATTGAGTAGTCTACATAAATTTCCTTATTCATGTTTTTTTTTTTTAATCTATGCCTCACAACAACTTCTGACGCAGGTAGAACAGAGATTGACATTCCCAGCTAACAGATGAAGAAATCAAGCCCCAGATAGTTGTTACCCCAAATCAGAGAGCCCTTAGGTGGAGTAGCCAATCTAGAATTCAGGACCTTGGAGAGCTGGTCTACCCGCTTCCCTCTAAGGCAGTGGTTCTCAACCTGTGGGTCGCGACCCCTTTTTAACAATAAAAATACACTGTGGCATTAGGAAGGTTGAGAACCACTGCTCTAAGGCCTTTCCTTTAAGAGCCTTCCCACTAGCTCACTTGCCCATGCTCCCTCCTGTCTTGGTGCCCCACCCTCCTTATAGCCACCCCATGGAACCTTCTGATCTACCTGTTCTACAGCACAGACCATTCTCCACACTTAACTTTTCCCTTATCTTAAGAATGTGTTCATGCAGAGGAATGTTTATTCTTTTTTTTTTTTTAACATATTAGATTTTTTTTTAATTCTTTTTTTTTTTTTTTTTTGTGGTTTTTGGCCGGGGCTGGGTTTGAACCCGCCACCTCCGGTATATGGGACCGGCGCCCTACTCACTGAGCCGCAGGCACCGCCCGGAATGTTTATTTTTTTAATTTTTTTGTAGAGATAGTCTTCTCTGGTCACTAAGGCCAGAGTGCAGGGGCACAATCACAGCTCACTATAACCTTGACCTCCTGGGCTCAAGCAGTCCTCCTGGCTCAGACTCCTGAATAGCTAGGACTATAGTCAAACACCACTATGCCTGACAAGCTTTTGAAATTTTTTGTAGAGCCCAGGTTGACCTCAAACTCTTGGCCTCCAGCGATCCTCCCACCTCTGGCTCCCAAAATGCTGATATTATGGACATGAACCATGGCCAAGGAACTCTTCACTCTCTTCCATGTGTGAAGTTGGCAGGTGAGTGGGGAGAACCTATCTACTAACCTCATTTACTAATTCTTGACTGGGAAGTTCGATGAGAAATGATTGTTACTATTTTAAGTTCTCAATGTCTTAATCCAAAGGATAGATTCCAATTCCAAGGTGAGAATTTTAGCATTTTGAACTACCTTGAAGTACCCTGAGATCATACCTTGTAAGTGTCCCACCCTCCCATCACTAACACACACACACACACACACACACACACACACTTGGGATCAGCTATGCCTGGGTGTGCTAATCAGCTTCTCATCTAGCTCTTTGTGCATAGGTTAATAAAGTGCCTCCTCTCTCTGAACACTGCACACCCAGAGAACACATCTCCTTGACTCACCACAGAGCTGGCACCCATCTTCACCAGGCACCAAGAGGAAGAACTCCCAGAGACAGCCAACTTTGGGTGAGCTAATGGCACACTCCTGCCTGGTCTGGAGCGTGCCTCCCCCACAGTAGCAAATCCCTGCCCTTCACTTATCTCCCGGGATGGCTGGAGCCTCCCTGTCCTCCCCCTGAGATGCTCTGAGGTCCCTGTCAGGTAGGAGCCCGGATGCTGCCTGGATTTGTCAAGGTGAGCCCACATGCTCTGTGCTGAGGCAGGGTCCAAGTCCCCAGGGCAGGTCCACTTGGGCCCCTAATAAGACCCTAGGAGGAGAAAGAAAGGGAGAGTTCCTTTAAAAACAAACAGGACCTGAGCAGGAGAGCGCTTTCCTTTTTTTTTTTTTTTTTTAATTTGGCCGGGGCTGGGTTTGAACCCACCACCTCCGGCATATGGGACCGGCACCCTACCCGCTGAGCCACAGGCGCCGCCCTGGAGAGTGCTTTCCTTAGGAAGGCCTTCTGCTTGCCATTGGGCTGGAGGAGCTCAGCTTGGCCCCTGCAGGAGTTTCCTGCCAGCTGGGAAGACGGAAAGAGACAACCAGGCCTGGCTGGGGTGCAAGGGCACTGGGAGGGGGGTGGAGGAGGCTCATTTAACACTCTGTTCCTGTCATCTCCCTGAGAGTGGAAATAAGTCTTAAATCTCAGTTTTCAAGGCACATCTTTGCAGCCTGCCCTGGCTGGGAAGGGAAGTCCTTCAGCAGCCCACAGCCCAGCACTTAGGCCTGAGCCCCACTCCAGGTGCTGCTGTGCCCCCGGGTTTCTCTCACAGAGCCCCCTGTGTCTTGTGTCCCATCTAGGCCCTCAGCCAGCCCTGCTGTGTCCCAGACCGTCCACAGCTCAGTCACGCTCTAGAGCGGTCCCTGTCCCCCTCACTATACTACAGCCTAATTTAGCTCTCATTAAATTCAGTTTAGCCTAAAGCTGCCCCTTTGCATACATCAAGTTCAACCTAAAGGGGCCTCCATACGTAGTGAACTGTAACCTTCTGGATGTGTAAACAAACCGTAACCTACTCTCATGCCAATCACTGGGTTTTGGCTGCTCACAGGCAGTCAACTGTTCCAACACGTTCAAATAAGGAAAACACTGAGATGTGACCAATTTGGTAATTTCTATACCCTCACTTCCAGTTTTTGTACCTCATTTTCCTTTTTCTGTCCATAAATCTTCAACCACATGGTAACCTGAGTCTCTCTGAACCTGTCCTGGTTCGAGGGCTGCCCGATTTGCAAATCGTTCTTTGCTCAGTTAAACTGTTAAATTTAATTCGTCTAAGGCTTTCCTTTAACAGTCCCTAGATCTATTTAGATCTCTAATTGATCCGCCAGTTGGGAGCTGATCTCCCCTGCCTCTGCCCCTGCCCTTTGTTTTCTTACCGTATTTTCAGAAATCTGTTGGCCTTTCCTGAGTCTTCACAAATGGAACTGAAATCAGGCTGTAAAATGCACCAAGCCAGTGGCTGTAATGAAAGTGTCTTAAATCTCTATTTACAGTGCTTATTTATACTAAATTCTGAATGCTCTGTTTCATGTGCTGAAGCTTTCTACCAATAGCAATAAGCCATTGGAGAAATATTAGCATGTGTTAGTTACAAATCAAGACAGACCAGCCACAGGTCCCTTTGAAATGATTGGTCAGAACAGATAAATCCAAAGAGTAAAGTGGAAAGGGAGTTTCCGCTCATTAGGAAACATGGCTTTATGTATCCTCTCCATCAACATGTTTTTGTGTTCCTTTTCTATCTTCCATGTAATTAAGGAAGAAATAGCCAGAGGATGGGAAAGTTTAAAAGGCAAATTAAGTTAAGTTAGTTCGCAAAGTCTAGCCACGTGGTTCCCAACCATGAACATCTATCAGAATCACCTGTAGCAGGTCTGGGGCAAGGGGCCTGAGAATTTGTTTCAAATATGTTCCCAGGGGTGCTGACGCTGTTGATCTGGGACCACACTTTGAGAACTACTGCTTTAGGGGCTGCGTTGAGTAGGTTTGAGGCTCAGGGGTCTCTTGTCCTGGGAGGGCTCTCATAGAGGCAGGGACTGCACCACATGACCTGGAGGAGGTTCTAGTTCAGTAAGGCCAGGCCTGGGCAGAGCTTAGCAACCTGCTCCTGGAGTTCCTACAGTTGCCGAAGAGTACAGGTCACTCCCAAGGCTTCCTGGCAAAAGCTCCACCTCTTCTCAGGTGGGGAGAAGTGGTGGTGTGAACCCCACAGTACATGGTCCAAGATGAGCCCTGCCCCTAGAGTAGAGGCGGTTTTCAGACCTGAGTGAGCATCACGATCACCTGGGGCAACACACAGATTATCAGGCCCAGCCCCAGAGTGATGAGGTGACGTTGTTCAGGTTCAGCTATTTCAACAAAGAGAGGAGGGAAGAGAACTAACATTTATTAAGTTCTAGTAAGCTTTGAACTAGGCATTTTCCCTACATTATCTCATTTACTTTTCACAACAACCATAGGAAGCAGATATCAGTAACTTCATGTTTTTCAGATGACAAAATATCCTCAAGGAGCTTAAGTGACTTGCCTAA
The DNA here is from genome assembly GCF_027406575.1 of Nycticebus coucang. NCBI lineage: Eukaryota > Metazoa > Chordata > Mammalia > Primates > Lorisidae > Nycticebus > Nycticebus coucang. Next base: position 134,298,911 of record NC_069804.1, read on the forward strand.
TGTCACACAGCTTATGAAAGCTGCGCCTGGATTACAACCCAGGTGTGGCTCCAAAGCCCTTTCCACTATATTCTGCTCGTGACACATCCTTATTGAAAGAGCAGAGGAAAGGAAAGGAGAGTGTGATAGAAACACCATGGTCACTGTGGAAGGCAAGTAACAAGGAAGGAGGCTGCAGTCCCTTCAGGAATTTATATTGTGTCATTGTCAATGAGGAGTCATTGCAAACATTCAAGAAGGTCAGAGCATTGAACTAAGGGTAGGTTAAGAGGAAGGGGATGGTGGTAGGGACAGAGGGGTTGGATGGTGGGATCACAGAGCCCTGCAGCTGGAAGTGAACCTGGAGCTCATCCTAATCACTCATATTATAGGTGAGAAAACTGGGACCCAGAGAAGGGAAGGAAGTGCTGAATTGGATGCTGTGGGGCACTGCGAGGCTCCACTCCTCCCCTTTAGCACTGAAGCATCATTTCCCCAGCTGTGGGGAGTGCTGGTGGCCAACAGTGCACAGCTGAGCCCTCTCTGGGCCTGGCTCTTACCTGAAGACAGCCACCGTGCATAAGGTGGTGCACCCTTCCCAGATGGTGACCTACATCCAAAGCCTGCTCGATGCAGAAGTATTAATATCTGGCTTCTTGTCACTCTGAGCTTCCATGGGCTCCCTTTGTGGCTGCACGGCAGTTCCACTTCCTCCTCTGCTCAGACCTGCTGTCTCCTTCCCCACGGTAGGTCCTGAGAGGGCTCCCTCTCCAACCTCCTGCCCACAGAGCTCCGCCTCAGAGTCTGCTTCCCCGGGAGCATGGTGCTCCCCCGTCCCCAAGGTCACAGGCCAAATCAGTGGAGAAGTCAGGATAGGAATCGGTGCCTTCTGCCACACCTGGCTGATTTCCCACCCTGATACCTCCTAGGCTCTTTCTCCATATCCAACTAGGAACTTGGGACAAATGACCTAAAAAAAATGGGTCAAAAGATGGTAGGAGAAACAGGACACACACACACACACACACACACGCTCTGGAGCAGGCTACGTGGGAATGTTTATATGCAAGTGTCAAACAATTAGAGCCATAGTGTGGCAGACCAGGAGGGAATCCCAGGTGCCTTTGTGGGTCCTGCAGGTCTCCTCCACGTGCCTGGGAGAGTAGCGACGAGAACTCAGCCTGCACCAGGAGAAGGGACAGCTTGAAATAAAAAAGGTAGTGTAGTCTGGGTGCGTGGCTCACACCTGTCATCCTAGCATGCTGTGAGGCCAAGGCAGATAGATTGCTTGAGCTCAGGAGTTAGAGACCAGCCTTAGCAAGAGTGAGACCCCGTCTCTAAAAATAGCCAGGTGTTGTGGTGGGCACCTGTAGTCCCAGCTACTGGGGAGGCTGAGGCAAGATCACTTGAGCCCAAGAGTTTGAGGTCGCTGGGACCTATGACATCATGGTACTCTGTCCAGGGCAACAGAGTGAGACTCTGTCTCAAAAATAAACAAACAAACAAATAAATACTAAATACAAAAGGTGAGTGTAGACTCAAGGCCCTGGTCCAGGGCGAGGCTGGCCTGAAGGTCTAAAGCTCTGATCCAAGACAGAGGCACGGTAGGGTTCTCAGAGGCTTCCACCACCCTGCTGAAACATTTCCCTGCTCCTCATTTTGCAACAAAACCTGTGGTTTCACAGCTGGCACGTACGCTGTGCCAACTGACAGGATCTGTTCACTGGGATCCTCCTTCACAACCGTGCCAGCTGCTGCCAAAGTCCCGTATGGTGGTGAAGCGTGCAGCTTCTCGAGTTATGGCCTTTTTATGGCCCCATAGAGCCCCAGTGATGGGATTTGTGTGGATTCATTTGCTGCTTTTGTTTATTGCTGTGCGGGGGCAGCAAGGCCGGGAGGCGGGTGAGGCCTGAACTTTGGCAGCTCACTTGCCCTCATTATTGCCTCTGCCATGAGGAGCTGGGAAGGGGCTGAGAGGGGGCCTCTGTCCTCAGCTGCCAATCAGGAGTCCAGTCACTTGGGAGGGCACAAAGCTTTTGTTTGAACACCAAATCCCCCAAGTAGCAAAAACGCTGATATTTAGAGTGTCATTCAATGTCCAACAGTGAGCAAGACAGATGGACCCTATGAGCGCATTTTAGAAGAAGACAGGAAGTGGGCATGTCTAGAGGTCCTGAGCCTTGAGTCAAAAAGAGTGAGGACCTACTAAGGCTTTCAAAATGTCATGCTGTGCTTACAGGGGAAGAAATGGCAGCGGGTCATCCTGCAAGGAAGACTCTGAATGTTCCATCCAGACATAAAGGCTCTCATTAAAACATCTCCAGATGTGTATTGTCCCTGCTTCTAGGTCCTGCTGACTCCATTTTCTCCATCTGGAAAGACCAATCTCTCTCTTTTAAAAATATTTTTTCATGAAATATTCAGATATACAAAGTATACGGAATAGTATGATGAACACCCATTTATTTACCACGGTGTTTAAGAAATAAACCCTTACAAACGATTGGCATCTCCTGTTTACCTCATTCCCATCCACTTACCCATTTCCAGGAAACAGCACCCTGATTTCAGAATTTATCATGCATTCCTATTTATGGGAAAGCCATTTCTCTTTGACCTCTGTTAATCCATATTCATCAGTGGTGTCAAACCTAGTGCAAAAACTCACCTCTTTTGAAAATCATCCCTGATTAACCCTACCTCACTTAATTTCTATACTGTCTCTTCTGAACCTTACATCTTTCATTTGTTAAACTGTACCCATTGTTTTTAGAGACGTGGTCTCACTGTATTACCTAGGCTGGAGTGCAGCGGCGCGGTCATAGCCCTCAAACACCTGGGCTCAAGTGACCCTCCTGCTTCAGTCTCCCAAAGTGTTGGGATTATTGGCGTGAGCCATCATACCTAGCTGTTAACTCTGGTCACTTTTACTTGTGGATTCATTCCTTGGAAACAGTTTGCTTCCTCCCTGGGCTCCCTTGATCACCCCTGGCAGCACTAATATCTGTCCTAAAAGAGAAATATACTTGGCCTTAAGTGTCCTGGATTCAAATTCTGACTTGATCACTTATTAGCTCTGTGACCTTGGGCAATTAACTCTTTTCTCTGGGTCTCTAGTTCTTCATTTATAAGATGGGGGTAAAATTAAGGCTTTTGGGAAGATCAAGTGAGATAGTGTATTGGGGGTTATTCCCAGGCATACAGAAGTTCTCGCCAATGAATTTAAATGCATACCTATTGGGTATGTATATTGGGGGTTATTCTCATGCATATAGAAGTTCTCTCCAATGTATTTAAATCCATACCTATCACCAATTCTGAAATCGTAAGCATAGAATTGGGTGCTTGAGCTTATTTGGTTCATCTATTGGTTAAACACTGTTCCCTGATGGGCTTTAATTGCTCTATGTGCCTAATAAGATTGGTCTTCCCAGAGAAGCTGTGTTTTTATGAAAAGCAGAGAGGGAGCCGCACAGAATGACAATATAACTTACCATCTAAACAAAGATGCTTTTGAGGGTGAGATGGGGTGCTATTAACAATTGCACCAGGTTGCATCATCATCCCCTGCATCCCTGGGAAACCAGAACAAATGGTCACTCTAATTAGATTTCTCTTTAGAATTTCCTGCAACCCTCAGCCCAGGGCTAGGTAGGGAGAAGGTGCTTGCTAAATCGATACTTGTGGAGTGGAATTGAAGGGCTGGCTGTCTCAGAAGATAGTGAACATGCCTAGTCTTGTATAGCTCATCCTTTCCTCCCTTTGCCTCTGGCACACCCTTCTCCTTATTCAGCACTAATGTCACCCCCAAATGGCACATTCATCTTCCTAAATTAACCATTATTAAAGCTATCCATTTGCAGGGCTGCAGCTAAAATGAATTGTGTTATTATTCCAGCTATGGCAATGAATGGCTGAACATCAAAAGCCATTTTGATTTTGCAGCAAGAAGGCAATCAATTATTGTGTCCTGCCGGCTTGTCCAAAGCAGCGTCCAGCTTGCTGCTAGTATCAGCCTCTCCCCCTCCACCCAGTCATGCACACATACTTCCTTAGGCCTCTCCTTATGATGCTAGAGAGCACAGGAAAGGGAAAATTGTATTCCTTCTTCCAGTGCGGATCGACTCTCCCTCCTAAAAGCTGGGGTCTCTTTGAGGCTGAAGTCTGAGGCTTCTCTTGCCTTATGCTGCTTTCCTTTCTCTTGCTCCTGTTCCCTCTAGGCCTGGGCAGTGAGCCAGCCTGGGTCCCAGTCTTGGTTCAGTCCCCTCCACTGCCCTGATCCCTACACTACAGGTTGGTCTTATTTGAGGCAATCTGATGAGGCTCAGTACCACAGTAACCTCATCTCCAAGCCCCACCTTCTGGAGTCACACAATTCTCCAGACCCCCACCCCAGCTGCCCTTACTCTGAAGAGTTATTGATGGATGAGAAAGGTTCGAGGCAGTTTGTCTTCCCCCCAAACACCTGCATCATAATAGGGCTTCACTGTTTTACCTCAAAGGAGTAATTTAAGCTCCCCAGAGTAGAACAGTGCAGATGGGGGGCAAGAAGGGGTGGATGATGGAAATCCTGCCTGGACAGGAGACTGGAAGAGATATTGATTTAGCAGGTGGTTGCGTTAATGATGATGGTGGTGAGAATAACAGCGGCTGCTGCTATTCGATTGTTTATACCGTGCTAGACAGAAACCAAGCAGTCCAGGCTCCTCCAGACCCCCACTGTGCAGTACCTCGGGCTGTTGGGAAGATTAAATGAACAAAGGTATAGCAACTCTCCAACACATATTTCCTGCTGGCTGCCCTGGGTAAGGTGCCGTGAGCCCTGCTACTTCACATCACATCATACTGCAGCTCTGCTGCCTGTAGCCAGAGCTCCTTGCTGATAGCCTCATCTTCCTGTCACCCACTTTGCTTAGAGAGTCAGGCTGGGGAGTGAGCGTTAGCAGGATTGCGTGACGTAGAGAACATTCCCCAGGCACTTCTCCCCATCAACAGGTGGAAGGCAACTGGGGCCACATTAATTAGCTGAAATTAAGTTCTCACAGCTGGATAATGTCCCCAAGGACTACTGGTATAGAATTCATTTGCCTGTGCCCAGTGACAAATTACATAAGCCTTGGCATTTCCCTCAAGCCCCAGAAACAGACTGTCAGCCCCATGGCTGTCTTCTGACTATCTCTCCCTCTGGCACTAAATACACACTTGGGCATGCGCGCACGCGCGCGCGCACACACACACACATACACGCACCGAGATCCTCCTAAGATATTTGCATTACTTACGGGGATCAAATCAAGATTATGAAATATTTGACTGGTGTTTTCTGTGTATGTTTTAAACCCCATTCTTGCCATTACCAGGAAGTGGAAGTGTAGAATGTATACTCCCATTTACAGGCGAGAAAACAAATACAAGTGATAACTGACCTGTCAAGTTAGGTGGACAAATCAGACACTGGACTGGAAAGACAAATGTAGCCTCCGAGTTTCTGATTTGTTTCTTCACCTTCATGTAGTCTTGGAGTTGAGAGTACTTGGGTATTTGTTCTGTTGGGCCAGGAAGATCCAAAGATTTCTGTGGTCCTCCTAGTATTCAACCGACTCAGATTCAAGTTTATTTTTCTCTGTTCCAACCTCTTCCAATAGGGAGCAACAGCCTTCACAATATTAATACAAAGACCAGTCCTTCTTCACATTTATTATTTTTCATAATTTAACAGAATGACAAACTTATTGCAGACACTTAGAAACTGAAGATCAGTAAAGTTCTATACAACCTGCAGTGTCACCACCCGGAGATAACTGCTATAAGCATCGTGGTGCATTTCCTCTTTGTCTTTTTTGTCTGCGCCTTTGTCTACACAGATGTGTACCTATTTCCTATTGTACTCCTGCATTCTAACACACATATTCTTCATGTCTGAAATCAGGATGCCTCCTATAATGCATGTCAAAAGTGACTTGCAAATTTCCAGAATCCAGAAGAATCTACTGTGGTATTGTTGTCATTGCTTATGGGTGTGCAGATTTAGCAGCACTGAGAGGGTATCCAGACAGCTGCTCGTCACTCCAATTGAGTTATTTACATTGGTAGGACTACTCATGGTTAAATTTTTAACTTAAATTTGGCTTTCCCCCTAATTGTCACTTAAGATGCCTTCTAAAAATTACACTACGATGCATCATTGAAATGAAAAATTATTGTTTCTGCAGAAGGTTGCCTGTCACACGCTAGACAATGCAATTAAAGGCAGTAGAAATCGCCAAATCTCTTGGAATATATCGTAAAATTTTCAAAGCTAGGACAGGTTGGTGTGACCGTTTCATGCACGGAGGGACTATCACTCAGCCACTGAACATCTATCTATCAAAAGTTTCTGGGTGACTTTCAAGAGAAACTGATTGATTTCTAGCTAATGTAATTAACTTGAAAAACAAGACAAAGCAAAAATATGAACTATGAGTTTAACCAATTAGGAAATATGGATGAACCCTTGAGATTATTCTACATGCCTTGATCTTTTCACATCGTCACAATCTGGGCTATGAAAAGCAGCCACATATCACCATAGTAGTCTACATCCCTGCCAATGGTAAAAAGTACTTTCAGAAGAATTTTTAGACTCTGAAATGTGTAGAAAGCTTAGACTCTACTTTTGCTCGTGTTACTAAAGAGGAAAGTGTATATAATCATATGGAGATGTACATATGTTACCGTCAGCAGAATAAAATGTAGGTATATTAAATGTAGTGTTTCTTTTTCTTTTTTTCTTTTTTTTGCAGTTTTGGCCGGGGCCAGGCTTGAACCCGCCATCCCCCATATATGGAACCAGTACCCTAGTCCTTGAGCCACTGGCACCGCTCCAAATGTAGTGTTTCTTTCACTCAAAGCTATTAATAAACCAATGTCTTATAATCCATATCATGTCTCAACTGAGAAAAAATAATTGGGATCATACTGTGTGTATACGGTAGTTTTGTATTATGCTCTCTAACTTAATGCGTGAGTCATTCCAAAAGTTTTGAGATACACAAAACTCAAAACTTAAAATCTGCACGGACAGAAACAAACGAAGCCCTCCCAGCAACACCGATAAGCCGAGCAAGTCGAAACTTGCACGGGTGAATCATAAAAGATGCTGTCAACTGTGTTCCTTGAAAGTGAAATAATGGACCATAACACAGTCTACCTCAAAAACTCTTATAGTGACATGCGTATCAGCACATTTCAATGCCACTGAATATTTGAAAACATGATTTGATGGCTTGCTATACTGAAAAATTATTTCTCAGAAAAGTTGTACTGACTTCCAATCTTACGGGCAGTGAATAAGAGTGTATCCTAATTAATAAATTTTTTATTAATTAAAATAATAGGCCTTTGCTAATTTAATAGGCATAAAAGATGGCATCTCATTTTTATTTACAGTTCATTGATTACTATCAAAGTTAAATGCCTAAAACTATAAATGTTGGCCATTATTATTTTCTGTGTAAATTTGTCAGTTCATGCCCTTTGCTCATTTGACTAGTGGGGGGGGGGGTCTATGAGTGCTGTTGATGCCCTACCCCTCCCTTCCCCTAGCCCTCCTGCAGTTTCAGGCATCCCAATACTCTCCCATCTCAACTGGCTAGTCTCTCTTCTTTGCCTGGGGGCTTTCTCAGGTACAGTGAGAAGTTTGCTTTTCTACAACCAGGTGCAACCAGGAAGTGCAGGATCCTTAATGCTAGTGGGGCTAACCTTCAACCAATGGGTATGGAAGTCCATGGATAAATACTACAGACTCTCCATCCTCCAGTGGGACTATTCTAAGACTGTTCCACACAGTTTCTCAGAGTCTTCGGAAGAACTGAGTGCCAGCTGCTCACAGAGTAACCTACTTATTAATACATTTGCTGTTAGCTTTTCTGCCTTCATTGTCTCACTTCCCCCATGTCCTTCTTGTGTTTCTAGGGATCACCTGTCAAATAAATCACCTGTGTCCAAATCCTTTTCTCAGGGTTTGCTTTCAGGAACTGAAAGTAAGAAAAAATAAAATGAGGTCTAATGTGGGTATCTCATGCCTGTAATCCTAGGCCTCTTGGAGGCCAAGGAGGGAGGATCACTTGAGGTCAACAGTTCAAGACCAGCCTGAGCAAGAATGGGACCCCCGTCTCTACCAAAAATAGAAAAAATTGGCCAGGCATAGTGGTACATGCCTATAGTTCCAGTTACTCAGGAGGCTGAGGCAGGAGGATCAGTTGAGCCCAGGAGTTTGAGGTTGCATTGAGCTATTATGATGCCACTGCATTCTATCCAGTGCAACAGAATGATTAGACTCTCTCTCAAAAAAAAAAAAAGAAAGAAAGAAAGAAAAAAAAATGAAATGAAACAAAAATGTTTTCTTACTACACAACTTTTTGCAGCAACTCTCATTCTCCCTCAAATCGAATTCCTCAATATGGAACACATATTTGAAAACTAACACAGAAGAATGAACATTACCCCCGTAGTAAACTCTGGAGTCTAGGACACAGAAATGCAGAGGCCATTGTCCCCTGGGGAATGCCAGTTGGTTGTTTCCAAAAACCTGGCAGGAGATGACTGGACTGTCAGTATAGAGACAAAACTAGTTTTCTGAGCTGCAAGGCTAAATAAAGACCAGAGTCTAGACTGAGTAAATTCAATAAGGCAAAGTCAACTTCAGCAGGCTCACATGCCTATTTGATATACAGAAGATTTTTAAAAACATTTGCATTTATATATTTATATCTGTCTATCCCCATATATGTATATGCATTCTGACTTCATATATATAATCGATGTATCAGAAAAGATATATACATATAATTTTTGCCAGGATGGCAATTTATTAATTTACAATGAGAAACACAATTGTTAAGCAGCCCAAAATGCTTGAGTAGGCAGATCAGTGCAGTCTTTCCCTGTAGGCAAGTTGTGTGGAGAGCCAAATAAATTATCAAAAGATTGCTTGGTGAGCATAAAATCAGAACAAATGGAGTTAGCTGATCTTAAGAATGGTCTCAGCTTGGACAACTTGAAGCACTCTCATCAGCTACAGGACCAGCTCTGCCAAGACACCCATAATATTGGCTTCACTTGGCCAAGATCATTCTCCTGGATGGAGCTTGGCTGGTAATTGTCATTTCTTTGCATCTAGCTGGCCAACTACTTTCTATTCACTCCAAGCAGTGTGTAATACAATTAATTTGGTTTCCACTCACAAACTTACAATTGCGTTTCAGTCTTGACTCCTTAAGATTTGTCCTAGATCACCTTGAGCAGAGTTTTGAGAATTCCCCAAACTTCCAGTCACACTTTTACAGACAACTTCTTGGTTAATTTCCATTGATATCTAACCATATCCTCTGCATATGGATTTTACTAGTTTGATTCTCTCAATGGCAACTTTATTTACTTTTCATGGGAGGGGACAAGTGTGTATAGGGAATATCACAGAGCCGTCCCCTTCCTGTTGGGATGGAAAGTACTTTCAACTCAACAGATTTCTGCCAGCTTGTTTTTCCACAATTGCTATATGTTACAGCACACCCTTCAACTTACATGCCTTGAACAGTCCATGCTCTCTCTCTTTCCCATATTCCACAACCCTACAATGTATTCCTGCCCCCATTTCCCAATGAAGTGGTTCATTTTTCAAGATCCAGCTCAAATAACTAACACTTCCTCTAAGACTCCTTCTTCGAACCACCACCATCTCTACACAAAAGAAATGTACCTCTTCTCCTTAGTGTTACCACAGCACAATTCAAACTTGTATTATAGCACTTACTCGACTGAACTACAACATGTAAATGTCCATTTTCTCCACTAGATTATACACTTTTGAAGGCAGAGGTCACAGTCTTACTTATTTTCATATTACCAGCATTTAGCATAGTGCCTGGCCCTTAGTAAATGCTTGAATAAATGAATTACCCCAAATCCTATAGCCAAACATTCAAGAACTATTATTTATTTATTTATTTATTTATTTACTTATACAGAGTCTCACTCTGTTACCCTGGGTAGAGTGCCATGGCATCATGACAGCAAACCTAATTCTGGGGCTCAAGTGATCCTCTTGCCTCAGCCTCCCAAGTAGGTGGGCTAACAGGTGCCCCCCACAATGCCTGGCTATTTTTAGAGATGAGATCTTACTTTTACTCAGGCTGATTTTTTTACTCCTGAGCTCAATCCATTTACCCACCTCAGCCTTCCAGAGTGCTAGGATTATAGACATGAGGCACCAGGCCCGGCCTCAGTTTTTATATTTCAAAAACCATCATCTTGAGTCATTTAGCAAACTTGACAGTGAGCTAGGAACTGATGTCATGTACCAGCCATCCATTAATTTAATATTTGTTGAGGATCTACTAGGTGCCCACCACTGAGACTAGCAGTGAGCAACGCACAAGCTCTCTGCTTCCACAGAACTTACATGCTACTTGGGGGAGACAGATGATATGCATATAGACAACCAAATAATTTCTAGATTGAGGTAATGGCTGTGAAGAAAATCAAACCAATAAAACAAGGTGACATGAAAGTAAGTGAATGGAAGAAAAAGGCATTTTCTTTTGGATTAAGTGCTCAGGGAAAGCCTTTTTGAGAGAGTGGCATTTGGTCTGACATCTGATGAGAAGGAGCCAGCTATGCAAGAATCTGGGGAAAGAATGTACCAGGCAGAAGGGATAGTAGGTACAAAGTTCCCGAGGTAGAAATATGTGGTTTTAAAAATAGAAGGTTCTGTGGGGCTATAGAATACATGAGTGCTGGGAACATGGGGCAAGATGAGATCAGAAAGACGGGCAGAGGCCAGGTCATGTAGGGCTTTGTAGGCCATAGAATTCCAAGTTGTTTGGAATTTCTTCAAAGTACAATGGAAAGTACTCTGCAGGGTTTTCAGTGGGAGAGTAAGTTTTGATTGACATTTATTTATTTATTTTTTGAGACAAAGTCTCACTATGTCTCCCTCGGTAGAGTACCATGGTGTCACAGCTCACAGCAACCTCAAATTCTTGGGCTTAAGCATTCTCTTGCCTCAGCCTCCCAAGTAGCTGGGACTACAGGCACCTGCCATAATGCCCACCTATTTTTTGGCTGTAGTTGTCATTGTTGTTTGGCAGGCCCGGGCTGGGTTCGAACCCGCCAGCTCTGGTACATTTGGCGCCTTAGCTGAAAGATCACACGCCGTCACGGGATGATCAAACATAGAAACCAAGATTCCCATCAATAACACAGAGCTTGGAGCTATCACTGCACTCTGCTACTCCAGCAGTCCTCAGGCTAATGATCCACTGGTACACAGGGAGTGAAAAAGCTTAAGTTTCTAGTATATCCTCTAGAAAATTAGTTTGGTTGGTTGGGGCAGGTCATGGAAATGGTACCCCTTTGACAAAGAAATTTAAACTAAAGAATGCAGAATTCATCCAGACTGGATAGTTGGAAGATGAGGAGGACAGAAGAGTCGTTCACAAAATGGCCTAGGATAAACCTTCATTATTAAGGTATAATTAGATTTTAGCTCACTTCTAGTGGTTGTAATCTGTGCAGGAAACTCCACCTAAATTCCTTAAGATTTAGAAGTTTGGAAAAGAAAAGGGCTAGGCAGGAGGCAGTCCACAGAGCATCTACTTTCCCTTTTTGATAAATCACTGCAGAGAAACTACACAGCAACCTGGTCTCATTCTCAGCTCCTGAGATGGGATTTGTAGCAATATAGGTGAAATTAGAATTCCACCATATCAGAATCTGTGCGCCCTATGAGGTTCTGTATGTGGAATTTTCCTTAAACAAATCTTGGGACAAATATGTGAATAGAGTCCCCACGGGAATATTCTGCCAGGAGTTATGTTTTTGCTTAGAGTGAACCAAGAAGACGATTTTTTGCTGAAGGCTGAGCAAGGCAGAACAACTCACCAACTAGGGAAAATTTTGTGAGGGAAACAACCATGGAGGCCATTTCAATCTCAAGCCCCCCACAGAGGCGGGAGCGTTGGAGGAGGAAGGTAGACCTAGGACACACAGCTTAGGAACTGCAAACATGGGCAGGCGAGCCCAGAAAGGAAAAGGAGATTTAGAAGACAACAAGTGGGAGGTCCAGATGGATGATTCAAACTGCCAGGAACCTAATGTGATGAGCTGTCAGGTGTACTAGTGATGCCGATAAGACAAGCTTTCTGCATGTAAAAGAAGAAAACAAAAATTCCAATGTATTGGGGCTGCCTAGCTAGAAAAAGGGAGCTATTAATAGTCTGTCCCCAAAGGACACTTAGAATCCACAGTGTTACAGGCAAGAAGATCTGGGCTTGACAGTGAAAGTGAGGAAAGGGTTTTAAATTCATTTCCCTAGCAGGTGCACAAAATTACGCTAGCATCCAATCTATGGATGCAATTGAAATGTCAGATGGGAGCATTGAAGTTGCTTCTTAAAAATCAGGGGTGTTTGGCCATGCAGATTAAATTCAAAGCACAAGAATCTTAACCAGTAATTTGGCATCTATCTGGGGGCCTTAAAGAAGGGAAAGAGCTGAAATTTTAAAAGGCGTACCTGGGGAGAGTTTGTGCTGGTCCTGGAGGGAAAAGGAGCCCCAAGAAGAGGGCAGGAAGAAAACTGAATGGAGGAGCTCCATGCTGTGAGTGAAATGGCCTACCTAATGAGAGGAACCTAATGGCAGTGTGTGGGAAGAGCTGATTAATTAACTGAATTGTATGGAAGGATATAATTATAAATCCCCCACAATTCTATTACAGTGACGACTCTGGTAGGAGCAGCCATTTACTTCATAGCCCTTGAGCACCTGAATCAACAGTGCATGCAGTGCTCCTTCCTCTTCATGTGAGACCGTCCTCCAAAATTGACTGGAGGAGATTACAGCTCAGCTAGGAGTGGTGCATGAAATTGTACCAAGCCGGGCACATGTGAGATGGAGGGTGGAGGGAGAGAACAAGGTGGGGAGCCATCTTGGAAGTCGCTGATTGGTCATTCAAGTACCAAGGGACTTTTCTTATGCACCAGAGGCTAAGATGAAGGGATGTCAAGAAATAATTGTATCGATTGCAACCTGCCTCTTTCCAACAATATTGTAGAGCTCCTTCAGGCTGGGGAAATATGATGCCTGGTAAATTGGTAGGAAGACAGAATATCAACTGGATGATATGCTGTCCAGAAGACAGCTGAAGCTTCAGGTTGGATGCTGGATATTAGGGGAAGGAGTGAATGGCATAGCTCCTATAAAGGAACATATCACAAACGAGTCAATTTTTATTATATTGTTTGATCTGATGTGGTTTGAAATATAACAAACTGTCCAACTCTATGGCACTTGAAAGATTTTGGCCTGACAGTTCCTGAGCCTTTCAATATGGGTGGCATTTCATTTAGAAAAATATATGATTATTGCCAGAGGAGATATAAAGCTGAAAGAAAGATCCTGGCGACAGTTAGTGAGAATTCTTCTTGGCCTTTTCCTCAACCTTGGGTTGATCTGTTAAGTCAAAATCGTATTGCATTTTCACAGAGCCTTTATTTGTTCTTCCAACGTGTTGAGAGAGGCTATGGGCTGCAGAATAACGTTCAGACCATCTGAGTTCTATCAAGTGACAGAGCAAGGGTATGAGTGGCTTAACCTTGTCAAGTGCCCCCCCGCCCCTATATGGATGATTAATACCTCATCTACCTCACAAGGTTGTTTTGAAAGTCAGCTGAGAGAAAAATGGGTGCACCCTGTAAACTGAAGTGGACCCTCTAGGTGTGAGGGCTTATTGATTATCATCAATAATCTTTCCCTGTAAAGTGCCAGATAGTAAAGATTTTAAGCTTCGTTGCCCTTAAAAAGTCTCTGATACATAGCCTTCTTTGCTCTTATTACTTTTAACTACTTTTTTTTTTTTTTTTGCAGTTTTTGGCCGGGGCCAGGTTTGAACCCACACCTCCAGTATATGGGGCCAGCGCCCTACTCCTTTGGGCCACAGGCACTAACCTGCTTTTAACTACTTTTAAAAATATAAAAAACAATTGTAGCTTATAGGCCTTATGAAAACAGACTGGGGAGATTTGGCCTGTAGGTTGTAGATTACCTACCCCTGTCCTAGATTATTGACATACCTTGTGGATGATGATCCCCCCTCTTCATATTTTGTAAGGTGCTCCAGAAACTCTACTAACTTGACTGTATGACTCCAAGAATTACCTGAATTTTAAAATTTTTATTTGGGTAAAATTTACATAACTATTTTCATTTTATGCATATCAAATTGTACAATTTAGTGACCTCAAGTACATTCACAAGTTGTGCAACCACCAACACTAATTCCAGAATTCTTTGCCTTTGACAAGTATCTTTATTCAACTGATACTTATCCAATGCCCATAATAGGCAGATATAGAACTCTGTATTTTTCTGTATAAGAATGGAGCCCAATACCCACCACCCTGGTGAAGTGGTCCTTTCCAAGAAGAGTTTACAGGAGGATATTTCCATCACCTCCAAAAGAAACCCATACAATTAAGAAGTCACTTACTTTCCCCCCCAGCCTCTGGAAACCACCAATCTCCTGTTACTACCTATGGATTTGCCTATTTTGGAGACTTTATATGAATGAAATCATATATATGTGGATTTTTGCATCAGGCCTCTTTCACTTAGCCATTAAATTTCAGGTTAATATGAATGTACATACGATTAGGTTACATAAATTGCTTTGTAAGGTTAAAGTCCATGTTGTAGTTGTGTTCTTCGCCCACAGAGTGTGCCATATCCTCATGTATTTTACTTGTTGGGTGGGAACTAACCCAACCCTTCCTCCTATCCCCATTTGAATTTAATTTAGTTTTTCTCTCATGTGAGCATACAGTTGTTAATCCACTAGTTTCAAATTGGGGCTGAGTACAAGTGATGCTTATTTTTTCCATTGTCCCGTACTTCACTTAGGAGAATATTCTTCAAATCCACCCAGGTTGTTACAAAAGATACAAAATCTCTTCTTTTTTATGGCATAATGGTTTTAAGGTCCATTGATGTTGTAGAATATATCAGTACTTCATTCCTTTTTATGGCTAAATAATATTTCATTCCGTGGGCATTTTGTTTATTCATTCACTAACTGATGGACATTTATGCTGTTTCTACTTTTTGACTATTAAAGGAATGCTGCTGTGAACATTCATGCACAGATTTTCGTGTGGACACATGTTTTCATTTCTCTTGGGTATATACTTAAAAGAAGAATTGCTGGGTTATATGGTAATTGTATATTTAACATTTTTCCCATCACTTGGAGATAAATGTTGAGCATTTTGAAGAATTATCCAACTGTTTTCCATAGTGGCTATACCATTTTATAGTTCCACCATCAACATATGACAGTTCCAATGTTTCCACATCTTCACTAACATTTGTTAATTTGATTTTTAAAAATTGCAGCTATCCTAGTGGGTGTGAAATGGTATCTCATTGTGGTTCTGCTTTGCATTTCCCAAATGACTAATGATGTTAGGTACTAATGACTAATGATGTTGGCCATTGGTATATCTTCTCTCTCTCTCTCTTTTTTAATAAATCAATATTTTTTTTATTTTTTTATTAAATCATAGCTGTGTACATTAATGTGATCATGGGGCACCATACACTAGTTTCATAGACCGTTTGACACATTTTCATCACACTGGTTAACATAGCCTTCCTGGCATTTTCTTAGTTATTGTGCTAAGACATTTACATTCCACATTTACTAAGTTTCACATATACCCTTGTAAGATGCACCGCAGGTGTAATCCCACCAATCCCCCTCCCTATCTTCTGATGTCTACTTAAGTATCTAGTCAAATCCTTTGCCCATTTTTAAATTGGGTTGTTTACATTTTTGTGTTTGAGTTGCAAGCATTATTTTATGTATTCTGGATACTGATTTTATATATTCTGGATACCTTTATTGGATACATAATTTGTAAATATTTTTCACATTCTATGAGTTGTCTTTTAACTTTCTTGATAATGTCTTTTGATGTGCAAAAGTCTTTAATTTTGATTAAATCCCATTTATCTATTTTTTCCTTTGTTGTTTATGCTTTTGGTGTCACAGTACAGAGTTCATTGACAAATCCAAGGTCACAGAAGTTTACACTTATATTTTCTTCTAAGAGTTTTATCATTTTAGTCTGTACATTTAAGTCTTTAATACATTTTGAATTAATTTTTATACGGTGCAATGGATAACTTTATGAGTTAATTTGGCTGAGTTAATCTGAGTGCCCAGATATTTGGTCAAACATTCTGGATGTTTATGTGGGGGTGTTTTGGGATGAGATTAACATTTATATCTGCGGACTGACTAAAGCACATTGCTCTCTCTGATGTGAGTGGATCTCATCCAATCAGCTGAAGACTCAAATAGAAAAAGACTGACCCTCCCCTGAGTAAGAGAGCATTCATCCTGTCTGACTGCTTTTCAACTGGGACATCAGCTTTTACCTGCCTTTAGACTCAAACAAAATATTGGCTCTTCCTGGGTCTACACTCTAGTCTAGAGCCTTTCAACATTCAAAATGGACCTATACTAGCTATTCTCCTGGTTCTCAGGCCTTCAGAATCAGACTGGAACTACACCATCAGCTCTGTTTGGTCTCCAGATTGCTGACTCACATGGCAGGTCTTAGAATTTGTCAGCTTTCAAAATCTCATGCCCCAACTCCTTGTAATAAATCTCTTTCTATGTATGCATATATACATCATAGCAGTTCTGTTTCTCTAGAGAAACCTGACTAATAAATGTGGTGTGAAATAAGGGACCAATTTCATCCTTTTGCATGTGAATACTCAATTGTCCCAGTACCACTTGTTGAAAAGACTCTTCTTTCCCCATTGAAGGATCCTGGTACCATTATTGTAAATCAATTGGCAATAGATGTATGGGTTTATTTCTGCACTCTTAATTCTATTCTGATGATCAATATAGTTTTTCTTATGGCAATACCACAGTGTTTTGATTACCGTAGCTTTATATTAATTTTGAAATATAAAAGTGTGAGTTCTCCAATTTTTCTAAGATTGTTTTGCTATTTGGAGTCTCTGGTAAATAAATTGAATTTTAGGATCTACTTATTAATTTCTGCAAAAAGGCAGTTAGAATTTTTGTAGAGATTGTATTGAATCTTTAGACTCAGGTAGTATTAAGTCTTCCAGTCCATGACCGCAAGATGTCTTTACATTTATTTAGGTATTCTTTAATTATTTTCAGAAATGTTTTGCAGCTTTCAGTTTGAATCTTGCACTTTTTTCATTAAATTTATTTCTAAGGTATTTTTTTGTTTGTTACTTTTTTGAGACAGAGTCTCACTTTGTCACCCCTCCACCCCATAGAGTGCTGTAGCGTCAGAGCTCATAGCAACCTCAGACTCTTGGACACAAACGAATCTCTTGCCTCTGCCTCGCAAGTAGCTGGGACTACAGGCGCCTGCCACAACGCCGGCTATTTTTTAAAATTCTTATTTGCATATAAGAATTGCAATATGCGATGCAAGGCGGAGTTGTCCGGTGAGGTCACGTGGCTATGACCAACTGAAGTACTCTTCTGAGCAGCTACAGTGCCCAGTGCTCCAGTGGCGCAGTTGGGTAGCACATGGTACTGATATGACGCTGTGGGCAAAGCAGTAACGAGGTTGTGAGTTTGAGTCTCATATGGAGCACTTTGTTTTTTTTTTTTTTTTGAGACAGACTCTCACTCTGTCGCCCTGGGTAGAGTGCTGTGGCATTACAGCTCACAGCAACCTCAAACTCTTGGGCTTTAAGCAATTCTCTTGCCTCAGCCTCCCAAGTGACTGGCACTACAGGCGCCTGCCACAACGGCCGGCTATTTTTTTTTTTAATTTTTATTTGTATATGCGACACAAGGCGGAGCTGTCCGGTGAGGTTACGTGGCTATGACCAATTGAAGTACTCTCCTGAGTAATGGGGTACCTAGTGCTCCAGTGGCGCAATCGGGTAGCGCATGGTACTGATGTGACACTGTGGGCAAAGCAATACCGAGGTTGTGAGTTCGAGTCTCATCTGGAGCACTGTGTTTTGTTTGTTTGTCTTTTTTTTTTTGAGACAGAGTCTCACTATGTCCTCCTGGTAGAGTTCCTGCCGTGGTGTCATGGCTCATAGCAACCTCAAACTCTCGGGCTCAAATGATTCTCTTGCCTCAGCCTCCCAAGTAGCTGGGACTACAGGCACCCGCTACAACGCCTGGCTATTTTTATTTTTTTATTTTTTATTATTTTTTTATTATTTATTTATTATTTTATTTTATTATTTTTTTTTTGAGATAGAATTTCACTATGTTGCCCTCGAAGAGTGCCATGGTGTCGCAGCTCACGGCAGACTCAAACTCTTGGTCTTAAGAAAATTATTTTATTTATAAAAACGTCAAAAAAATAAAATACTTAGAAATACTGTAATCCCAACACTATGAGAGGCCGAGGCGGGCAGATCGCCTGAGCTCACGAGTCCGAGACCAGCCTGAGCCAGACAGAGCGAGACTACAGTATTTCTGGCTCGGACTCGTGAGCTCAGGCGATCTGCCCGCCTCGGCCTCCCAGAGTGTTGGGATTACAGTATTTCTAAGTATTTTATTTTTTTGACGTTTTTATAAATAAAATAATTTTCTTAATTTACTTTTCGGAACGTTTATTTCTAGTGTATAGAAATACAACTTATTTTTGTATATTGATCTTGAATTCTGAGACTTTGATGAATTCATTTATTAGCTCTAAGAGTTTTTTGTGTATGAATTTTTTAGAGTTTTCTAGATATTAGATCATGTAATCTGCAAATAGAGATAGTTTTACATCTTTCTTTCGAATTCACATGACTTTTATATCTTTCTCTTACCTAATTTTGCAGGCTAGAACCTCTAGTATAATATTGAATAGGAATGGTGAGAGAAGACATTTTTATGTTGCTCCTGATTTTAGGGTGAAATCTTTTAGTCTTTCAGAATTAAGCATGATGTTAGGCTTGGGTTTTTAAAACAGATTTCTTGAGGTCTAATTGATACACAAAAACTACAATTTGGGTTTTTGTGTATCAATTAGACCTCAGTGGTTAGGGCGCCAGCCATATGCACTGGGGCTGGTGGGTTCGAACCCGGCCTGGGCCTGCCAAAACAAAACAAAAGGAAAGAATAAGAAATATGTATATCAGGTAATAAACATATACATCATCTCTAAAAATTTATTCATGTCCCCCCTTTTGTTCTGGTAAAAACATGTAACATGAAACCTACTGTCTTAAAATTTTTAAGCACACAGTACAGTATTGTGGTGCCTCTTCTTTTATTTCTAATTTTATTTGAGTCTTCTTTCTTTTTTATTGGTCTGGCTGGTTTAGTAAATTTTGTTTCTTTTCAAAAATTCAGCTCTTATTTTGTCGAATGTTTCTTGTTGTTTTCTATTCTTTTGATTTATTTTTGCTCTGATCTTTATTTCCTTTCTTCTGGCAACTTTATTTATAATTGCTATTATCATTACAGATTTATGGGGTACATGTGCAGATTTCTGACATGGATAGCAGCCTGAGCTTTTTATGTAACCCTCACCCAATTAGCATATGTAGTACCCATTAGGTAATTTCTCATCCCACACCCGCCTCTTTCCCTCCTGAGTCTCCAGTGTCTATTATTCCACTCTCTGTGTCTCTTTGTGTACACATTATTTAGCTTCCATCTATAAGTGAGAACACATGAAACCTCTTCTCTCAGCTCAAGATAGCTTTATGGTACACCTGTCCTTCTCTGCCGTGAACTCTGCTGCCCAGGGAAGAGAGGAAGAGGTTCCTGGTCTGCTTAGATCCTACTCTGGAAGACTGACATGCAGGAAAGGGGCAGATACACTGTGATCTTTTGACACTGCTGCTTTCCCCTGTCTCCCTGTTTCCCTGTTGTGGTTTCACGCGCTGGGTGTGCATGGTGTGAGCATTCACTCTGTCCAGGTCCAACAGCTGTGGCATTTGTTAGTGAACAGCAGTGAAAGCATTTGTCTCACCCAAGTCCATTGGGTGCACAGTGGTGTTAAGAATTTGCCCCACCCAGGGCCACTGGTAGCAGCATAATCCTGACAATGGAAGTGGCAGTTGCACCACCCAGATGGTAGTGGTTGGCATTGGGGCAGGGCTACAGGTGCTCTCTCTGTTTGGGTCCTGCAGCAACTATGGCTGTGGGGGGTTGCCCAGGCAATGGCACTGGACACTAGGTCTATGAGCGCCTGCTCTGTCCAGGTCCCCCAGTGGCAGTGGAGGTGTGCAGCACCTGCCCACAGGAGTGCCAAGCTTCCCAGCTTCTCACCAGCTTGGTAGGGATGATGGCAAGGCAGCAGCAATTGATCCGACCACCAGGTAAATGCAGCACTCTGGGTCTGGGAGCTCAAAATGGCACCATCCACAGAGCCCACAGTGCCTTCTCTCTGGAACCATGCTACTGCACAGTCTCTAATCAGCTTTCTGTGTCAGTCCAGCAGCCTACTGCAGTGGATGGGTCCTCCCACAGCTCCAATTGCAAGTTGACAGGGGAAGTGTGGAGCCCTTGGGTTCTATCCTCTGTCCTTTCCCCACATGTAGGTGCCTTCCCCCTGTACCTCTTCCTCACTGATGAGTGGGTTGCCTTACTTTTTCCTTCTTCACTTTGTGAGCCTCCTGTCACCTCTCTCTTAGGTGATCAACCTGAAAGTGAGCATCTACCCACCTCTTTCAATCTTCCCCATGAAAGCAGTGTATGCAAGCAGTTTCTAGTCCACCATCTTGATTCCCCCAGCCTTTCTCCATGTATTTTATTTCCTCGTGTGAATTTGACTTACTGTCTAATATCCTTACATTTCAGCCTAAAGGACTCCATTTAGCATTTCTTATAGTGTAGATCTAGTAGGAAAGGACACTCAGTTTTTTTTTGTTTGTTTGTTTAATCTGGAAATGTCTTAATTTGTTCATCATTTTTACTTTCAGTGCTTTGAATGTGCCATTCATTGCCTTCTGGCCTCTGTGCTTTCTGATGAGAAATCAGATGTTATTGAGGATCCCTTATATGTGGTGGCTTGCTTCTCTTTTGCTGCTTTCAGAATTATCTTTGTCTTTTGACAATTTTATTGTAATGATAATGTGTCTTGGGTTTTTTTTTAATTAAATCATAACTGTATACATTAATACATTTATGGGGTACAATATGCTGATTTGATATACACTGTGGAATGCTTACATCGAACTGGTTAACGTAACCATCACCTCACTTACTTATTTGTTGTGGTCAGGCATTTATACTGTACTCTTCGTAGTTTTGAAATGTACCATTGCGTTGTGCACATTTGATCTCCGAGTTTTTCTTAGAGTTCATAAGCTTATTTGACATGTAAATTCTTGTCTTTTGTCATATTTCCAGAGTTTTGGGCCATTATTTCTTCATATACTTTTTTTTAGTTTAGCAGGTCCTGGCCAAGTTTGAACCCGCCACCCCCAGTGCATGGGGCCAGCGCTCTAACCATTGAGCTACAGGAACCCAGCCAGTCTTCATATTCTTTCTGATCCCATTCTCTCTTATGCTCTTCTGGAACTACCATTATGCATTGTTGGTATCCTTAATGGTGTTCCAAGGATGCCATTTCAGAGGCACTTTTCATTTTTCCTCGTTGTTTTTTTCCTGCTCCTCAGACTGAATAGTTTCAATAGTCCTATCTTCGAGTTCACTTGTTTTTTATTCCTCCTATTTAAATATGCTGTTAAATCCCTCCAGTGATTTTAAAATTTCAGTTTAAGAAATGTATATATATATTTTTTTTTATTATTATTATTTTTTTTTTCAGTTTTTGGTTGGAGCTGGGTTTGAACCTGCCACCTCTGGCATATGGAGCCAGCACCATACTCCTTTGAGCCACAGGCACCACCCCCAGTTACTATATTTTTTACCTGAATATTTATATTTGATTCTTTTTTATAATTTCTAACTCTTATTCATATTACCTGTTTGCTGAAACATCATTCTCATGGTTTCTTTTAATTAAGATGTTAAGATAATTAAGATGTTTTTCTAGTAGGTCTAACATCAGCACTTCCACAGTGACAGTTTCTATTAAATATTTTTTTCTATATATGGGCCCTACTGGCTTGTTTCTTTGCATGCCTCCTAATTTTTTGTTGAAAACTGGACATGCTTGATACTATGATATAGCAACTCTGGAAACCATGTTGTTCCTCATTCTCTTGGGTTGTCATTGCTGCTTATTGTGTTTGCTCTTGTTTGTTTGCTTAGCGACTTTTCTAAATTCATTTTCAAACTCTATATTCTTTATTGTGTATGGCAATTAAAGTCTCAGTTAAGTTAGATTGGGGGTCACCTAGTGGGTAAAAATGTCTCAAAGCTCTCTTTCCAATATTCAGCTACCTTTACTTTGATTAAACATTGATCTGGTAGTTATAAATCTTTGATTACTTTCCATATTTCCAACAAAGTAAATGAGAGCTTTTGCCCATTTATTCACTCTTTTTGTGGAGGTCTGGGGCCCTTGGAATTTCCTACTCTGGCATTTTCATTATTATTACCTGAATTTTAATTTGGAAGGAAATTAGAAATCTTCACACGTATGTCATGTTTCAAGTTGGTAATGTTATTGAAATAATGGTATCATGACAAACCTTAACACAAATCCTAGTGCCTTTATTTGAATTGTCCAATTTATTTTGCCTCACTCAGTTTACTCATCTGTTAAGTAGGAAAAATAGAACTTATTTCACCAGGTTATGAAAATTTGTTTAGTCTGACATAGTAGGCCATGTAAATCATTGTGAATAATTACCACCTTATCTGTAATTCATTTCTGAGGAGATGATAGACCTTAAGAATAATGTGACACAAATCAAGTAAGTTGCATTAAGTAGAGGACAGCAACTTGGGTGAGATTCCTTATCTTCTAAGCAACCTGAGCAGGATTAGCACACTGCCTAGGAACAGGGGTAAGAATAGAAAGCAGGAAAAATAACTCTTTACTTTATAATTTTGTCCTAGACCAATCACCAGTGGCCACCACTTAAGACTTAGCTCCACTGAAAGCCTCTCAAACACACACACTTCCAAAGCCCAAGATATTTTTTACTTATTAAGATCATACTATAACCTACCTTCTCACCAAAGCTCTTCTGACTTACCCAACTAACAGTGTTTTTGTTTGTTTGTTTTTTCCATCATTAACTTGATTTTGGTTTTGAAAGGGCTCGGCAGTATGCTTAGAGATGAGACTGGGAGAGCTTTAAGCCAAGTTTAATGAAAGGGGACAGAGACTTGCCTAGGCAAAGATGGCATCTGTACCAAGGGTGGTTGAAGGTTTCTTTTTATACTGGGAGTAGGGGGAGGAAGATTCCATAGCTTGCTGGAAAGTTCTGGCCAGCTGTTCTTTTCAGCAGAACTCTTGGGGCAGGGCCAGGTAGGCCTTTTGTTCTAGGAGGAAAGGAAGAGGAGGTGGAAGGGTTCCAGGGGTCCTCAAACTTTTTAAACAGGGGGCCAGTTCACTGTCCCTCAGACTGTTGGAGGGCGGGACTATAGTTTAAAAAATAAATTATGAACAAATTCCTATGCATACTTTACATATCTTATTTTGAAGTAAAAAGACAAAACGGGAACAAATACAATCACACCGCCGCATGTGGCCCGCAGGCCGAAGTTTGAGGACCCCTGGAGACCCTCAACAGGTTTGTGTCACTATTCGGCATTAAAGCATACATTGCTTTTATACTGTTGTAGTGTTAACTTTACATGCATGCCAACTCATCCTCCACTATCCCTCCCTAATTGTACTGTAACCTCCTTGAGAGTGTGTTTTGGCATGTTTTTTATTGTGTTTGTTATGGCATCCAACACAGTGCTCTGCACATAGTAGGTATGCAATAAATGTTTTTTTTTAATTAAATAATAGCTGTGTACATTAATGCAATTGTGGGGTACAATGTGCTGGTTTTATATACAATTTGAAATACTTTCATCAAACTGGTTAACATAGACTTCCCTGCATTTTCTTAGTTATTGTGTTAAGACATTTATATTCTACCCTTAGTGGATTTAACATGTACCCTTGTAAAATGCACCATAGGTGGTGTGGTCCCACCAATTACCTTCCCTACACCCATCCTTTATCCTCCCCTCCCCCTCCTCTTTCCCCTTCATCTTGGGCTGTAGTTGGGTTATAGCTTTCATATGGAAGTGTCAGTGATTATAAATTATTTTCATAGTAGGGCTGAATACATTGGATACTTTTTCTTCCATTCTTGAGATACTTTGCTAAGAAGAATATGTTCCAGCTTCATCTATGTAAACATGAAAAGGTAAAGTCTCTATCTTTTTTAAGGTTGCATAATATTCCATGGTGTACATATACCACAATTTATTAATCCATTCATAGGCCGATGGGCACTTGGGCTTTTTCCATGACTTAACAATTATGAATTGGGCTGCAATAAACATTCTGGTACAAATATCTTTGTTATAATGTGATTTTTGGTCTTCTGGGTATATGCCTAGTAGAGGAATTATAGGATTGAATGGCAGATCTATTTTTAGATCTCTAAGTGTTCTCCAAGCATCTTTCCAAAAGGAATGTATTAATTTGCATTCCCACCAGCAGTGTAGAAGTGTTCCCTTTTCTCCACATCCACGCCAACATCTCTGGTCTTGGGATTTTGTGATATGGGCTAATCTTACTGGAGTTAGATGATATCTCAAAGTAGTTTTGATTTGCATTTCTCTGATGATTAAGGATGATGAGCATTTTTTCATATCTCTGTAGGCTGTGCGCCTGACTTCTTCAGAGAAGTTTCTCTTCAAGTCCCTTGCCCAGCCTGCGATGGGATCACTTGTTCTTTTCTTGCTAATATGTTTGAGTTCTCTGTGGATTCTGGTTATTAAACCTTTGTCAGAGACATAACCTGCAAATCTATAAATGTTTTTTGAAAAAAAAAAATAGCATGGTAAAAACCTACCTCAAAAAAAAAAAAGAAAAGAAAAAGATGGAATTCTTCCAGCATCTCCATGTCAATGCAAATCATTTGAGTGATAAGTCATTCTCGGAGTCTCAGAGTTTGGCTACAAACTTTGATATGCTTTAGCAGAAAGCCAGGGTCCTCTATAATACTTAAAAGAAAACAAAATTCTTAGCCTATATGAGAGAAATTCTCTTTCAAAGACAAACTTTCTGTCTCCAAGTTCCAATGTTCTCTGTTAATCCAGAGCTACTTCTTGCTATACCAAAGGCTCTAGAAACTCTTTTAGCCCAAATAACCCTGGAGTCAAAGTCAAACTGTCAAAGTCAAACTGCCTGACATATTCAGTGTTGATTTTTCATCTCAAACTTTTCGAAAAGCAGCAGAAACTTTGCACTTGTCCATTCGTCTACAGCCTATCAAGTCAGTTATCTCTGGGACACATCAGCCCACCCACCCCTCCTGTATCTAGGCTATCAGCCTGCTGGTTTCTTTACCCCTTTTGATTATATAGAGCAACCTGGCCCATTCTACAGGGCTTCTTCCTGCCATCATATTATTGGCCTTTCCTTATAAAAGCTTTTGTTTGGAAAGCTGTGTCAGGGGTTAATGTGACTATTTTTTTCTCTCCTCAGATTCACTTTACTGGAAACAAACTCCCCAGAATGCTGCTTAGAGAGTTATTTATCTTTATAACTTGAAAAGGCCATGTTCATGCTAGGGGCTCTGGGTGAATCTTACCATTGTTATTTTTCCTCTGTCACCTCCCACCAGTCTTACCAGCTACAAAGATCCAAAACAGACCATGAAAGAGAGTAGGTCAAAAGAATGCAGGCTTGGCCTTCTAAAGGGCATGGTTTTTTTCCCCAAAATGGTTTGTCACTGGACACTGGAAGACAAGGACATGGATGGCTCTCGAGGGCTTTTCCATCTTGAATTTGAATGAGCCTGGCTCAGTGTAAATCAATAATGATCTTTGCTTCATGATTTTCATCCACCCTAATATGCTGCTCCGATCAACATCACCATTAAAACAGGAGGTGGAGGGCAGTTTCTCACTATTGGAAAGGCAGTCACATTTTCTTTCCAGGACCCTTCAATCTTTAACTCAGTGTCTCAGCTTAGTATTTTCTCTGAGGCTTGAGGTTTGGGGGAAGGTGGTTGGTCCACCCTACTATTACAACAACAAATTTCAACTTCTCTGGAGATGCCTCATTCATCTGAAAGGACAAGAATACAATAGTTAAAGCTATGTCCTAGACATAGGAGAGCCATAGGGATGGATGAAGAGCAAGGACTGAGCCAGTCCCAAAGCCTAGTTCAAAGGCTACCTCCTCTGCGAAGATTTAATGTTTTTCTCCTATCCTCATCCCCTCTCTAGAGGTAACCCCTATTAGCTAGGTATATCTCCTTTCAGACTTCTTCTATGTATATGCAGACATATATGTGTGTATATATTTATACATATATCATATATATCTCATGCAGTGATTTTTAATACAAATGCCATCATGCTGTACATTTCATTATGCAACTTTTTTTTTTTCTTTCTAAACCAGCGGTTCTTAGATGTTAGCATCCATCAGAAATACTGGGGCCAGGCACAGTGGCTCATGCCTGTTACCCCAGCATTCTGGGAGGTTAAGGAGAGAGGATTGATTGCTTGAGCTCAGGAGTTTGAGACCAGCCTGAGAAAAGCAAGACCCTGTATCTAATAAAAATAGAAAAATTATCTGAGTGGGGTAGTACATGCCTGTAGTCCCAGCTACTTGGAAGGCTGAGGCAGGAGGATTGCTTAAGCCCAGGATCTTGAGGTTGCTGTGAGCTAGGCTGAGCCCATGGCACTCTAGCACAGTGACAGAGTGAGACTCTGTCTCAAAGAAATAAAAATAAAAAAAGAAATACCTAGGG
Source organism: Nycticebus coucang (assembly GCF_027406575.1). NCBI lineage: Eukaryota > Metazoa > Chordata > Mammalia > Primates > Lorisidae > Nycticebus > Nycticebus coucang. The sequence goes on from NC_069804.1 coordinate 134,325,793, forward strand.
GACTTATTGAAACACAGGTGGGTTTTTTTATTTGTTTTTGTTTTTTGAGGCAGAGTTTCACTGTATCACCTTCAGTAGAGTACTGTGGTGTCACAGCTCACAGCAACCTCAAACTTTTGGGCTTAAATGATTCTCTTGCCTCAGCCTCCCAAGTATCTGGGACTGCAGGTGCCTGCCACAACACCCAGCTATTTTTTGGTTGCAGTTGTCACTGTTGTTTAGCAGGCCCGGGCCGGGCTCGAACCTGCTAGCCTCGGTGTATGTGGCCAGTGCCCTACCCATTGAGCTATGGGCACCGCCCAGAAATACAGGTTTCTTATTTCTACCTCAGGGGTTCTGATTCATTAGGTCTCTGAGAATTTGCATTTGTAAAAAGTTCTGAGGTGAGCTGAGGCTGCTAGTCCAGAAACTATACTTTGAGAACCACTACCTTAAACGATATGGAGATTTTTCTGTGAATACATTTCATTCTTATAACTGCTATATATCTTTCCATAGTAGCACTTTGTACACAGCTGACACTGTTTATACTGTGTCATTATAGTTAGCGATACTCTCCGCCACCATTGCCACGCACCATCCTACACACACTCACACCAGATTAAATTCTGAGAGAAAGGATTGAGTTTTTGTTTTTATATCCCTCATAGTGCCTGGCGTATGATATAAACCCAACACATTCATAAATAAAAGAATGAATGATCAACTTATCTAAGGGGCCGCTTGAAGCTAAGTGAGTATATAGGTTTTAGGGGAGGCCCAGTAAAATTTCCTGAATATATAAGGACTCCTGCTGGACTCTGATGAGACACTGACACTATATTGGGGGGAAATATGTGAGTGTGTTGAGGTGAGGAAAGGAAATGTATACTTTTGGCAAAAGCTTGTAAGGTGATTCCTGTATCTCTTCCACCTCTTTGCCACCCTTGTACCTTCCACTGTACACCTGCCCTTTTTACAAAAGAAAATTAAAGAAAATTAAATATTGATAACTAGAATCTATAGACAACTCAAATTAATCAACAAAAAAGAGCAAAAATCCCCACTAATCCCTGGGCAAGAGACATGAACAGAACCTTCTCTGACGGTTCTGAACAGAACCATTCAGACAAATAGCTAAGAAATATTTGAAAAAAAATGCTCATCATCCCTGATCATCAGAGAACTGCAAATCAGAACCACCCTGAGACATCACCTAACCTCCCTGAGACATCACAAAGTCTCAAAGCTGCAGATGCTGATGTGGATGTGGAGAGAAGGGAACACTTTTACACTGCTGGTGGGGTTGCAAATACAGCCTCTATGGCAAGATGTATGGAGAATCCTCAAAGAACTCAAATTAGACCTTCCATTTGATCCTGCAATCCCATTACTAGACATCTATCCAGAAGAAAAAAACTTCTTTTATCATAAGGACATTTGCACTTAGACTGTGTATCACAGCTTAATTTACAATCACCCAAATGTGGAAACAGCCTAAATGCCCACCAACCCAGGAATGGATTAACAAGCTGTGGTATATGTATACCATGGATTACTGTTCATCCATAAAGAAAACTGGACATTTTACATCTTTTGTATTAACCTGGGTGGAGGTGGAACACATTGTTCTTAGTAAAGTATCATAAGACTAGAAAAGCAAGCCTCCAATGTACTCAATGCTAATATGAAGTCAGTAGACAAACTAATACAGGCCCACATAAGAGAAAAACTCATTCGATTCAAGTTGTGGGGAGGGAAGAGGAGAGATGGGGGAGAGGGAAGGAGGGAGGAGGATTGGTGTCCTCTCGCTTAATGGGCGCAATGTAAGGGTATATGGCACACCTCCTGGGTGCTGGACATAACACCAACAGGGACTTTACCTAACAAATGCAAACATTTTAACTTAATCGTTTGTACCCTCATATTAATCTGAAATAAAAAATAAAGAAAGCCACTTGTGAAAAAAATAAATTAAATAAAAAAGAAAATGAGTGGCTATATGAGGTCCAAAGAAAGAGTTTCTCTGTGTGTTCAGATGCTAATTATTTTCTGTTTACATGTCACTAGAGGTAGAAATCACTCATCTTACACTTCAGTATTCTCATCTGCAAGATGAAATGGTACTGGGAAAATAAACCAGTTTTATTCTTTCGACTTACCACTTTTCATCTGAGAATCATAAGGCATCCTTATCACTTTGCTCCTTATCTCCTCTGCCTAGGGCATGATAATTTACTCTCGGAGATACACTTACTACAGTTATATGTGCATACCTGACAATTCTCCAGTATACTTGCAATGTTTTTTTCTGCTCAATCAAATTTCTTTCCTAAGGTGTGAATTACAACCCTCTACTCATTGAATGAGGTAACAGAAATCACTTATTCATAGTAATACTTACTTCTAGGGTAGTATCATACCAGAACCTGAGAGCCAGGGAAGAATTTTAAGGCAACATTTCTATTCTGAATAAGCTTATATGTTACATGGAAAGGTTAGACATTTACACATGAAAACACTGAAATAGTATTACATGATAAGGAATCATGAGGTGCCAATACATGTAGTACAAATCTGCGTTATCCTGTACTCTAGCCAGTAGCTACATGTGGCTATTGAGTACTGACAGAGATTCTTTGCTTGGCCAAACTTTAGGTTTTTGAACCTTCTTTTAAGCCCATCTATGCACTTCCCTATAAAATTCAGTTTTGGCAAAGAACCCTGCTATGTCAGTTTTGCAAGAACCCATCCCTTCTCATCCTTTGCCATCCCCCAGGTGATGTCTGATCACCACGGCCTGTCTTCAGCAAGAATTCTGTTAGTTTGTGTTGGCCAGAATCCCCTAAACCCCTGAGGTTTCTTTCTAGTAATTTTCTATCCACTGACCCCCACCCTGCTCCTTGGCAATAAATTCCACTTGCCCAAGCTGTATTCTGAATTGAGTCCAGCCTCTCTCCCCGACTGCAAAATCCTAATGTTCTAGTCCCTATCCCTATCACAATAGTCCTCAATAAAGTTTTCTTGACTGTGTTTTAATAAGTGTCATAAGTATTCTTTTTCTTTAGCACTAAATGTGACTAGTTAGAATTGAGATGTATTGTAAATATAAAATACACACCAGATTCTAGACTTAAGACAAAGAGAAAAATGTAGAACTATCTCATTAAGAATTTTTCCATTAATTTCTTGTTAAAATAATAATTTTAAAAAATTGAGTTAAGTAAGAGATATTATTAAATTTATTTCACCTACTAGAAAAATTAAAATTATATATATATGGTTCATATTATCTTGCTATTGAACAGTGCTTGTATAAATAATAAGTATTATAATAATTCATAGAAAGAAAAGACTAATAAGCTAGTTACAAAGAAGATGGGAAGCTTTGTTACAAATGATGTAAACCTGACTCATACTAGCTTAATCTCACACACACACAAACATACACACACAAATAGGAGGCTACTTTATTGGCTCACAAAGCTGAAAAGTCTGTCTGTAGAGTATATTTGGGACTGTAGGCAACCATCTCATCCATCATATGAAAAAAACAGAATTGAGACAGGCAGAGTTCTGATGATGCTGTTTGAACCCCAGAGTCATACAGGTAAGCTAGTCAAGCAAGGAAAAAAAAGAATCTCTTTCCTCTAGCTTCTATAGAAAAGTCCTGGAAAGGATCCTAATTGGCCTGACCACACCTGTGGTTGGAAGCAGCCAGAGCGCTGTGATTGCTGTCTTAACTAGGGTCACATGGTCAAGTAGTTAGCTAGATATGAGCAGGACAGATGACAAATATGGTTATCCTATTTTGAATTGGTTTGGATCAGGCTGACCTGGGCTATTCTGGGAATGAGGCTGATTAAGACCTTGCAGGTGGGTTGTTTTGAAATCAGAGTTAATTAAGACCCTGGGAAACTTCCAGGAAGCAGCTTATACTCCTCAAAGTTGTGTCTAAACCCCAAACTGTGCTGTCCCTGGAGCCTGCAGTCACTAGGATGGGCTCAGCTTGCTGTGCAAGCCACTAATAAAATTTCTTTTGCTTGCTTGAACTTTCCTTGCTCTTTCCAATTATTTTGGTGACTACATGGAGGCACCACACTGCTCTAATAATGTGGAGAAGGGAAAGCAGAAGAGGGGAAGTAGGAAAGAATATGAGGAAGAAAAAACATAGTTACCTATGTCTATCATAGCTGGACTATACCTATGTAAATACAATTAAAATAAGAATACATACATACTTTAGGTAAGCTGATGTGCTACATAATGCCAAGCACAGACTTTTTCCTTTGATGAATTTTCTTTTCTTTTAATTAAAGGCAAGGAAATACTGTGTTTCAAGGTGTTGCCTCACTGCTTCTTTCTGGCATTCAGTGCCTCTTCCCAGCTAGATAGCCAGTGTGATATAGTGGCAAGGTTAGATTTGTATCAGGCTTAGACCCAAGAATGAACTTGGGCTCTGCTTTTTTCTTGCTGTGCAACATTGATAAAATACTTAATGTGTTGAGTCTCAGTTTCTTCATCTACAATATGGGTAGAAAAATATCTACATTGCACAATTGTTTGGAGAATCATATGACCTAACAAATTTAGTGAGTGCTTCATTAATATTTCTTCATCTCCTTCTTGATGATAGAGAATGTACTTTGGGGAAAAATGCACAGCAGTGCATTAGTAAATGCTTACCAACCAATTTCCAGGGTAAAAAAGTGCCCCAATTTGTAGTGTCTGCTAATTTCTGTTGTGTAAATACTCCCACCATGGCAGATTTCAAGACACCAATGTAAAGCCGCTGAACAGAGAGTTGAGAATGGATGTGGGTAATCAGCTCTCATCAGAACACCATTATGACTAAGACATTTAAATCAAACTGCTGTCCTCTTCAAAGGGGAATATAGAACAAAATTGAGAAGTTATTATTTTCAAATATTGTCCAGAAATTCTTTCTTTATATCCATCCTATGCTTGGCTCTTCTGACTTCACCAGATGAACCTGGACAACTTTCTCAGCTTTTCTTTAGACATAGAAAAAGATAAGTATGGGCAGTGCCTGTGGCTCAGTGAGTAGGGCACTGGCCCCATATATTGAGGGTGGCAGGTTCAAGCCTAACCCCAGCCAAACTGCAACAAAAAATAGCTGGGTGTTCTGGAGGGTGCCTCTGGTCCCAGCTACTTGGGAGGCTGAGGCAAGAGAATTGCCTAAGCCCAAGAGCTGGAGGTTGCTTTGAGCTGTGGCACTACAGTACTCTACTGAGGGTGACAAAGTGAGACTCTGTCTCTAAAAAAAAATTAAAAAAAAGAAGATAAGTAATTGCTTTCTGGCTTTATAGCATTCGGCTCCCAGATGAATGGAGATCTTTTATTGCAAAAGTTCAAAATGGCTTTCCAGGCAAGATCATTTAGGAGTTTAAGCTGAAACAATAAGAGCTTTTATCACCAAGAAATTTCAAAATAGTTTCATCATCTTGCTTGCCTCTTTTAAAAATAAAAGATTGATATCAAAATGACTAATAAAAAATAGTAATACCACCAAATGATGGTGGGTTGCAGAGAAACTGTATCACTCATTCATTGCTGGTGGGTATGTAAAATGGCATAGCCATTGTGGAAAACATTTTTTGGCAGTTTCATAAAAACTAAACTCCTGGGCATTTATCCCAGAGAAATGAAAATTCATATTTATACTTACACAGAAATCTGTACACAAGTATAATAGCTTTTTCCATAATAGCATGTTATGGACCACAGGTTTGTGTGCCCCCCTCAAATTCCTATTTTGAAACCCTACCCTCCAATGCGATAGTCTTAGGTATTAGCCCTTTGGGGAGTAATTAGGTCATGAGGGTAGAGCCCTGATAAATGGGATTAATGCCTTATAAAAAGGACTCCGGGACCAGTGCCATGGCTCATGCCTGTAATCCCAGTACTTTGGGAAGCCAAGGTGGGAGAATCACTTGAGGTCATGAGTTTGAGAACAGCCTAAGCATCATAGTAAGACACTGATACCCCATTTCTACAAAAAATAATTAGCTAGGTACAGTGGCACATGCCTGTAGTCCCAACTCCTTGGGAGGCTGAGGCAGGAGGATGGCTTGAGCCCAGGGGTTAGGGATTACAGGGAATAATAATGATGCCGTTGCACTCCAGCCTGGGCAACCAGGTGAGGCTCTGTTTCTGAAAAAAAGAAAAAGGGACTTCAGAGAGCTCTCTTGCCCTCTTTCTGCCATTTGATGATACAAAAAGTTAGCAGTCTATATCCTGGAAGACAGCCCTCACCAGAACCCAAGCATGTTGGCAGCCTGAGCTCAGATTTCCAGTCTCCAGAACCACGAGAAAAAATTTCTGTTGTTTATAAGCCACCTGATTTGTGGTCCTTTGTTACATGCAGCAGCTTGAATAACACAATCCCAAAACTGGAAACCTAGATATCTTTCAACAGACAAATGGTTCAACAAACTGTGGTGCCTCCATACCATAGAACGGTACTCAACGCTAAAAAGGAACAAGTTATTGATACAAACAGCAGCTTGAATCAATCTCCAGAGAAATTATGCATAGTGAAAAAAGCCAATAACGAAATGTTGCACATTGTATGAGTCCATTTTTGTAACATTCTTGCAATGTCAAAAGTACAGCCATGGACATTAGTGGTTTCCAGGGGTCAGGGACAGGATGTGGTGGGAGGTGGAGAGGAGTTTAGTTATGAAAAGCAACCTGAAGGATCTTTGTGGTGCTGCGGTATCTTGACTACCATGGTGGATACATGAACCTACCCAGGTGATACAGTTGTATAGAATGTCACACACAAACACACAGTGAGTACAAGTAAAACTGGGGAAATCTGAATAAAATAAGTAGATTATATCAATGTCAACATCCTGGTTGTGGTGGTACACTACAGTTTTACAAGATATTACCCTTTGGAGAAATTGGGAGATGTGTACAAGGGATCTCTCTGTATTCTTTCTCATAACTGCATGTGGATCTATTCTGAATTACGATGTCCATTTCAAAAGTCAGAGAGAAATCTAGGAATGAAAGGAAAGAAGAAAAGAAGATCCTTGACTCTAGGCTTCTCCAGTAAGCAGTTTCATTGGATTTATTATAATAAAGGCCCTTATTTCATTTGCTCCCCTCAGATGTCCTCCCTTCAGCACTGACCCTTCTCCATTAATGTCTTTGCTTAAATACCTATATTTTCACACTTTCCCCCAATTTGAGAACAATTATGGTGTACATCACACACAGTGTTTCCTAGTCATTTTCTCATGTGTGTTATCTCACACACTTATTTTTGCCTGTACTTATTCTTATAGCTTGACTGCCTTTTTATATATCTGGTGACTTAAACATAACAACAATGTTGACAACGCTGGCCCAGGGCATTGCACTGCCAGTCTGTCTCAGTCTGATCTGGCAGCCTCAGTTAGTCTTCCAGGCCAAGCCTTCCTTAAACTATGCTACTCTATGTATCTTATCTGCTGGAAGGTATTCTAGAAAAGTCTCGTATTCCAGTCAATTTAGAGCATGCTAGTTAAGAATAAGGACTTTGGAACTTAACAGACATATGTTTGAATCAAGGGTTTGCCATTTATTAGCTGTGACTTTAGGCTTGAGTCTGTTTCCTCTTCTGTAAAATAGGGATAATAATAGTATCTATGTCATAGGCTGTATAAGGATTAAATGAGATAATACATGTCAGGCGCCTAGCATACAGTAATGCTCTCTTATTATTATTCTGTTATTCCTCTTGCTCTTTCTGCCCTTGGACCTTGTAGCATGTCCGTGGGCTTTTGTGCATACCCAAAGCCAGGATCCATTTCTCGGTCTTTTGTCTCCCAATGCCTTGAATTCTTTTTCTACCTGCTGCCTTTATAAAACTAAAACAAGACTGTAGACAGAATAGTGGAAGAATGTGGTTATTGACTAGAGATTTCTGAAGAATCAGTCCCTTCCTTATTTCAGTCCTAAGCCTAGACTACCATGTAGCCTTTTCTTGCCTTCTGAGCTCTTGAGTGAATTTAGTAATGTCCCATGTGGGCCACCATAGATGTGTGGTAAACATCAAGGAGCTGGTAGTCTTACCCATTTCTTTTTCAATTCTGCCATAACCCTCAGTCTCTAGAGCTCAACTGATATCTCCTATACTAGTCAGAAATATGGTTTCTTTACTCAGATAATTCTGGATAGAGTGATGGAATAATTCTTCCCCCTGAAAACAAAAGGAGAATCTTAAAGCCCACTAGAACAAGCAAGCAATACAAACATTATAACAAGCCTTTCTTTGCACGTAAAGGGTAATGTGTGGTAAGGCAATAGGATAGTGGTTGTCAAAGTGTGATCTCTGGAACAGCAGCATCAGCCTCTCCTGGGAGTTTGTTAGACATGCAAAATCTTGGCCCCCACCTCAGATCTTATGAATCAGAAATTCTGGAGGTAGGGCCCAGAAATCTGTGTGTTAACAAGCTCTACAGATGACTCTGGTGAACATTAAAGTTTGAGATCTACTAGTGTAGTGGTTAGGAGCACACACTCTGAAGTCAAATTGCTTGAGTTTAACTCCCTGCTCTTCCATTACTAGCTATTGGATCTAGGGAAAGCTACTTACACTCCCATGCCTCAGTATCCCTACCTATAAAATGGGAATCATGGTATTCTCTCCTTGAAACTCCTGATTCTTCCCCCTTCTTGGCTTCAATGGCACTATACTTCCCTCCTGGTTTATTTTATACCTTATTAGCCCTTCCATCTCTTTTGCTGCATCCTTGTCCTCTGCTTGATGTCTAAATGTTGGAGGCTCTAGGGCCCAGTCCAGGAACCTCTTGCATGCTTTCATTTCGTTTTCTCCCCAGACAATGTGATGCAATCCCAAGGCTTTAAATAATATCTATGTGCTATTGACTCTAAGAATAATTAATATCTCCAAGTCTGACATCACCCAGGACTTGAGGCATATATATCTGACTATTTGCCACCTTGATCTGGAATTTCATTAGGCATATCAACTTTCATATGTCTAACACTGAACTCTTGGTACCTGATCACCACCCTAAACTCCTTCTCGTTGAGTGTTTCTTATTTCATTAAATAATCTCTCCATTCATTCAAGTCAAGAAACTTGGGCATTCCCTTGAGTCTTCTCTCTTCCTTTATACCCCACATCACATTCACACAATCACCAAAATCTGGCAGCCCTAATTCCAAAGAACATACACCATTGTCCTTGGCTCTGCTCCTCATCACCTTACTCCAAACCACCACTTTCTCTCTCTCGCATTGTCTTTTTGCAATAGTCTCCTAATTGGTTTTTCTATTCTCCCTCTATTACAGTCTATTCTGTAAAAGTACCAGAGATCTTTAAAAATGTAAATCTGATCAGGGTGGCACCTGTGGCTCAGTGGGTAGGGCGCCAGCCCCATGTACAGAGGGTGGCGAGTTCGAACCTGGCCCCAGCTAAACTGCAACAAAAAATAGCCAGACATTGTGGTGGGTTCCTGTAGTCCCAGCTACTCGGGAGGCTGAGGCAAGAGAATCACCTAAGCCCAGGAGTTGGAGGTTGCTGTGAGCTGTGATGCCACCGCACTCTACCGAGGGTGATAAAGTGAGACTCTGTCTATAAAAAAAAAAATGTAAATCTGATCACTTCACTCCTCTGCTTAAGACCTTCCAATATCTTCTCTGAACAAATGATCAGAACAAGAATAAAAGTCAAGCCCATGATCTAGGCCCACAAGGCTTACACAATCTGAACCCTGCCTGCCTCTCCAACCTCTTCTCTTATGACTCTTCCCATTGTTCCTGATGCTCCTGTCACTCCAGCCTTCTCTGCATTTTTCCAACATGCCAAGCTCTTTCCTGCCTTCAGGCTCTGGTACTAGCTCTTCCCCTGGTCTGGAACATTTCTCCTCTGGATCTGCAAATGGCTGGATTTTTATAATCCATATCTTGGCTCAAATGTCACCTCCTCAGAGAGCCATTCCTTTACCTGCCAACCCAAGTAGACTGTCCATTCCAATCACATCACCTTGTTTTTTTCATACATTTATCAAAGAACCTGTTATTGTTTGTGTGTTCATCTATCTTTCTTCACTAGAATGTAAGCCCCATGAAATCAGCAGTCTTGGCTGTCTACTTCACTGTTGTATCCCAGTGCCCAGCATTGTGCTGGCACACAAAAGGTCCTCAATAGGTGTTTGCTCAATTAATAAATATTCCCCAATAGTTGTAGCTCTTTCAAAGTGGGTATTTCTTCATCCGTATGCTGAAACATGCCAGACATATGTTCCTACAGGCATGCCTATGTTCACATCTAACCTTAGGCTTATTTTTTTTTTTTTTTGAGACAGAGTCTCACTATGTCACCCTTGGTAGAGTGCCATGGCATCACAGCTCACAGCCACCTCCAAGTCTTAGACTTCAGCATTGCTCTTGCCTCAGCCTCCCAAGTAGCTGGGACTACAGGCACCTGCCACAACACCTGACTATTTTTTTGTTGCAGTTGTCATTGTTGTTTTAGCTGACCCCAGCTGGTTTTGAACCTGTCAGCCTCAGTATATGTGGCTAGCGTCGTAACCACTGTGCTACGGGCACCAAGCCAACCTTAGGCTTATTTTGCTCTGAGTAACTTACAGCATATAGAAAGGTGCCCAGTGGATGCTCATGGAATAAATAAATGAAGAAATGAACTGCTATAATCTCCTCTCTGTTTCTTCTAGTACATAAATATGAACAACAGTGATGATTCTATTATTTGCTTAGCCATTTTCAGGGCATTGCCCTTCAAATGAAGAAAGAGAGCTATGTACACGTAATAATAGATGACGGTAACAGTTAAAGCACTTGGAAAAAGTGGGATGGGGTAGAGGGTAGGTTGCTCGCAGTCCTCAGTGGGGAGTGGAGATGGTGTGCTTTGGCCACTGTCATGATTCTCCAACTTCAGTGTTTAGACCGAAGAAGTCATTCTGATTCAGTAGTTCTGCGGTTGGGTGACCACTCATCCTGGTTTGTTCAAGACTTTCTCAGTTTTATCACTGAGAGTCTGGAGTCCAGGGGAACCCCTCATGACTGAGAAACTCAAATGATTGATCACTCTAGTTGTAAGGTGAGTTCTTTTAATCCAACATGCCCAGGTGTTTCTGATGCAGGTGGTCCCTAGACCACTTTATGAGACATATTGCAACAAAGGCAAAAGGCTTGGCGGCATCCCAACTTACCTCACTAACTCTGATCTCCACTCTGATCCCAAATAATAGGGTTGGCTCAGCTGCTGCTGTTCTCTTTCCAACCTTAGCTAAAAGGAACACTTTGTAAGGCTTCAATTGCTTCAAGAAGATTGAAAATGCAGGGCTAAGTGATTAAACCTCTTACAGATGGAAGAACATTTAAATGCCTAAATTGCTTGAGCATTTTAAAAACAGGGAGAAATGGCCAAATTGTATCACCCAAAAAGTTTTAAAATAATCAGCTAAAGGGAACAACTCAGAATGTGACTGGCATAGTGTCATTTCTTCCTAGTCTGCTGACCTCTTCACTTCAATGGGTATAGGCAGGGTTGTTAAGTGATCTATGAAATGTTAACCTTTCTATCATGGCTGCAGATGCTGTCACTGAAATAAATTTGAATTCTGTCGAGAAAGGGTGTCAAAAGACATGAAATCTCCTTTTCTTCCTCAATCATCTCCAATTCTTTCAAAGATTTTCTGCTCCCTTGTCGCTGTAGCTTGAGATCCATTCTAGTTTCCTCACCTTAGATTTTATAGCTGAAGGGTGTACAATTAAGGATACAACCTTTAGTTTTCAATAAGCTAGAGTGAAGAGGGCCAACTGCCTAAGTAAAGGTGTATTTTCAATATAGATGCTATTTATGGTTTGTGATATGTGTTGGAGGAGATGTAGAGAAATTGGAACCATCATACATTGCTAGTGGGAGTGGAAAATGGTGCAGCTGTTGTGGAAAACAGTTTGGCAGTTCCTCAAATAGTCCAACATAAAATTAGCATATGACCCAGCAATTCCACTCCTAGGTATATGCCCCCAAGGAATTGAAAATGGGACTCAAACAGCTACTTATATGCAAATGTTCATAGCAGCATTATTTACAACAACCAAAAGATGGAAACCACCCAAATTTCCATTGGTGGATGAACAGATAAACAAATTGTGGCATATACATAAAGCGAAATATTATTCAAGCAAAAGAGGAAAAGGAAGGAAATTCTGATACATGTTACAACATGCTTGAACCTTGAAGACATTATGCTGAATTAAATAAGGCAGTCACAATCATGAAAACATAAAAATACTAGAAGAGAGTGCAGGGAAACTTGAAGAAATCGGTCTGGGCGAGTATTTTATGAGGAGGACCCCCCGGGCAATTGAAGCAGCTTCAAAAATACACTACTGGGACCTGATCAAACTAAAAAGCTTCTGCACAGCCAAGAACACAGTAAGTAAAGCCAGCAGACAGCCCTTAGAATGGGAGAAGATATTTGCAGGTTATGTCTCCGACGAAGGTTTAATAACCAGACTCCACAGAGAACTCAAACGTATAAGCAAGAAAAGAACAAGTGATCCCATTGCAGGCTGGGCAAGGGACTTGAAGAGAAACTTCTCTGAAGAAGACAGGCGCACAGCCTACAAACATATGAAAAAAATGCTCATTATCCTTAATCATCAGAGAAATGCAAATCAAAACTACTTTGAGATATCATCTAACTCCAGTAAGATTAGCCTATATCACAAAATCCCAAAACCAGAGATGTTGGCGTGGTTGTGGAGAAAAGGGAGCACTTCTACACTGCTGGTGGGAATGCAAATTACTACATTCCTTTGGGAAAGATGTCTGGAGAACACTTAGAGATCTAAAAATAGATCTGCCATTCAATCCTATAATTCCTCTACTAGGCATATACCCAGAAGACCAAAAATCACATTATAACAAAGATATTTGTACCAGAATGTTTATTGCAGCCCAATTCATAATTGCTAAGTCATGGAAAAAGCCCAAGTGCCCGTCAATCCACGAATGGATTAATAAATTGTGGTATATGTACACCATGGAATATTATGCAGCCTTAAAGAAAGATGGAGACTTTACCTCTTTTGTGTTTACATGGATGGAGCTGGGACATATTCTTCTTAGTAAAGTATCTCAAGAATGGAAGAAAAAGTACCCAATGTACTCAGCCCTACTATGAAACTAATTTAGGGCTTTCACATGAAAGCTATAACCCAGTTACAACCTAAGAATAGGAGGAAGGGGGAAAGGGAGGGGAGGGAGGGGGGATGCGGGCAGAGGGAGGGGGATTGGTGGGATTACACCTGTGGTGCATCTTACAAGGGTGTATGTGAAACTTAATAAATGTGGAATGTAAATGTCTTAGCACAATAACTAAGAAAATGCCAGGAAGGCTATGTTAACCAGTGTGATGAAAATGTGTCAAACGGTCTATGAAACCAGTGTATGGTGCCCCATGATCAATTAATGTACACAGCTATGATTTAATAAAAAAAAGGAAATAAGGCAGTCACAAAAAGAGAAATATTGTGTGAGTCCACTTATATGAGGGACCCAGAATAGGCAAGTTCACAGAGATAGAAAGTTGATTAGAGGTTACTGGGAGTTGTGGGGAGAGGGAACTGTTGAATTATTTTTTAATGGGTACAGAATTTCTGTTTGGAGTGATGAAAACATTTTAGATATAGATTGTGGTAATGATTGTGTAACAATGTGAATGTAATGGATGCCACAAAATTGTATGCTTAAAAATAGTTAAAATGGAAAATCTTGTTATATATATTTTACCACAATTTATTTCAAAAAAGGATCTGGTAACAGTAAGAACTGGGAAGTTGGGGGTGGTAGGGGAGAGAAGGAACCTGATGCCCTGAATGTAGTTGCCTGGCAAGCCTGACAGCTTTGAAGATAAGAATTATCCAGGCTGGGGGGGAGGGAGCATAGGGAGGGTGATTGGTGGGATTATGCCTGCGGTGCATTTTACAAGGGTATATGTGAAACTTAGTAAATGTAGAATGCAAATGTCTTAACACAATAACTAAGAAAATGCCAGGAAGGCTATGTTAACCAGTGTGATGAAAATGTGTCAAACGGTCTATAAAACCAGTGTATGGTGCCTCATGATCGCATTAATGTACACAGCTATGATTTAATTAAAAAAGAAAAAAGAATTATCCAGGCTGAAGGTGGTCCATTCTCATCTGCATGTTTAATAAGCCACTTAGGTGACTTATGCAGGTGGTCTCTGGCACACACTTACATCAGCTACAGAGTCCGTAGATGGGTAAGTGGCACAAATTTTGGTAAGTAGAGATTTGAGTGAGTGACTGAGGATCTAGGAGCCTAGCACAACACCTGGTGGGGGCTCCAAAAATTTATGTTGCATTATTGACTGATGGGAGAAGGTGAAGGGCTCAGTAAATATTTTTGAATAAATGAATTCATATTCCTGCTTCTGTTTGAAATTCTTTTTCCCTTCATCTTTGGGAAAATCCTGCCTCAGCCCTCAAAACTTGGCCTAAATACAGCCTCCTCTGTGAAGCCTTCCTGATTTCAAGTCCCTACCCCAAGTAGATGTGATGGGTCCTGTGACTATGAGGAGTTCTGGAGGGGCATAGTGTTAGGGTTCGGGGGAGTACTAGGGACACTGGGAAAGGATAGCTGGGCTGAAAATGTCAGGAAGGATCACAAATTTACACTTGGAGTTTGTCACTGGAGTTGGGGTTGCTACAAGGGTAGGAAACTGAGGGTCAACCAACAACAGAGTAAGTGAGGCCAAGCCCCCTGATCAGGCAGAAAAATGAAACTACAAATTGGAGAGAAATTGGTAAACCAATGACTAACTCAGGCCTAGCCCCCGATTGGTCCAGTGACAAATTCAAACCACGTATTAACCACCCTCTTTAAATTTACCTTAATGTCCTTACTTTCTGCTAGAACATTCTTTCTTTCCCATTTCTGCATATGAAAATCCTTCTTCAAGGCCTAGTTCAGATTGAAGCCTCCTCAATGAAGCTTTCTCTGATTATTTTTTTGAGGCATGTATGTATGTATTTATTTACAGTGCTGGTGTGAAAGCCTTGATTTTTTTTTTCCAGATTGATATGAGAGTACAAATGTTTAGGTTACATTGCTTTCGTTTCTAAGGTAAAGTCCAAGTTGTGGTTGAGCCCTTCACCCAGGGGGTGTGCTATATACCCTTACATTCTGCACAGTAGCTGCAAACTTGCCAACCCCTTCTCCCCTTTTCCCTTTCTCTCTTCCCTCCTCCCTCTCACTAGAATATACTTGTGTTTTTCTTTTCTGTGGGTTTGTAGTTGTTTGTCTATTATTGTTTCTCTGATTTCTTATCTCCCAGCCCCAACCAGAAGATGAGTGGGGAGCAGCCAGACCTGAGGTGCAGGGGTTTGTTGGACATGCTAGGATAAGATAAATGGGACAGTGCTTGAAGAAAGGATTGAGGTTTTGCAATAAGATTTTTGAACCTGAGTTTGTTGACATACATTGTGGTTGCTGTAATCGACAAAGTAACCAACCAAGGCCTCTGATGGTAAAAGCTAAACCAGGGAGTTAGGAGAACATAGGTGAGGGCAGGGAATTGGCCATGACACCTCAGAAAAGAAAGTAAAACTGCTAATTGGTGGAGCTGGGATTTGAATCCAGGTTCTTCCACACCACAGTGGAAACTCATACTATTAGCCTCTGTATTAGTGGTTCTAATGCACTGAGTCCAGTATGCATTAGTATTACCTAGGTAGCTAGGTAAAATACAGATTTCTGGCCCTTACTCCTGAGAGTTTGATTCACTAAAAGGGGCACTGGAATTGATATTTTAATAAACTCCTCAATTGATTCTGAACCCAGTAGTCCAAGGACCGCGTTCTGAGAAACTTCTATTTCCTTGGTGCCAATAATCTAAAAACCTCAGCCAATCTTTGTTAGGCATGTTCAGCAGTGTGATAAACACCTCATTTTAGAAAAAAAAAAAAAACTGTTTTTTTGCCATTGATTGGTCCCAGCACTCTTGTTGAAAATCAATGGACCACAGATGTATAGGCTTGTTACTGGACTCTCAATTTTAACTCAATTTATAATATATCTCAATTGTTTATATGTCTATCATTATGCCTGTCCCACGTATCCTTTTTATATTGAGGTAAATTTCACAGCACATATAATTTACCTTTGGAACCGTTTTAAGTATACAATTCAGTGGCTTTTAGTATGTTCACAATGTTGTGCAATCACCACCAGAATCTAAATACAAAACACCAAACAGAAACTCTGTACCCATTGAGCAGTCACTGCTGAAGTGACTCTCCCCAGCCTCTGACAACTACTAGTCTGATTTATGTGGCTATGAATTTGCCTATTTGGGGCATTTCATATAAATGAAATCATATAATAGGTAGTCCGGCATGTTTTCAAGGTTCGTCCTTGTTGTAATTTGTATGAACACTATTTCTTTTATGGTTGAATAATATTCTATTTTGTGATTAGACCACATTTTGTTTATCCATTCATCAGCTGATGAAAATTTGGACGCTTCCACTTTTCTTGTTATTATGAAAAATGCTGCAATGAACATTTATGTACTTTTTTTGCAGGCATAATTTTTATTCTCTAGAAGTAGAATTGCTGGATCATATGGTAATTCTATGTTTAACTTTTTAAGGAACTGCCAAAATGTTTTCCATAATTATTGTGCCATTTACATTCCCACCAGCAATTGATGAGGATCCCAATTTCTCCTTGTCTTTGTCAACTATTTTTTGTTATTTTCTGGTGTTTTTTTTTCTTAACTATAGCCACCTAGTGCACATTAGTTTTTTTTTTTAATTTTTTTTGTATTTTATTTTATTTTTTTTTGCACATTAGGTGATATTTCATTATGGTTTCGATTTTCATTTCCCTAATGACTAATGATGATAAGCATCTTTTCATGTGCTTGTTGGTTATTTGTGTATCTTTGAATAAACATCTGTTCAAGTCCTTTGACCATTTTAAAATTGTTTTGTTGTTGTTGTTGAGTTGTACAGATTCCTTATATTTGTATAATATGTATATTAGGCCCTTATCAGATATATAATTTGCAAATATTTTCTTTCATTCTGTAAATTGTCTTTTTCCTTCCTTGATGTATCCTTTGGTTCTCCAAAGTTTTAATTTTTTACAAACACAGATAATGTAATCTAATTGTACGTACCCTCACATTAACCTGAAATTTAAAAAAGAAGAAATAGTCAATCCCTCCAAAACGTTTGAATTTTGTTGAAGTTGAATTCATGTTTTATTTTTTTTGTTTGTGCTTTTGTAATACCTAATAAGGATCTATTACTACATCTAAGGTCATGAAGATTTTAATTCTATGTTTACTTCTAAGAGGCTTACAATTTTAGCTCTTGCATTTAGGTCACTTAGAGTTAATTTTCATATATGATGTGAAGTAAGGCCCAACTTTATTCTTCTGCATGTGAATATTCAAATATTCCCACACCATTTTTTGAAGAGACTATTCTTTCCCCGTTGCATGGTCTTGGCACCTGTGAAAATCAATTTATCTCGGACATGTGTGTTTCTGTCTGACTCTCAATTCTATTCCATTGTTCTGTGTGTTTGGTCTTATGCCAGCAGCATACGGTTTTGATTATTGTAGTTTGAAGTAAGTTTTGAAACTGTGAAGTCCTAGTCCTCCAACTTTGTTCTTTATTCTAAAGATCACTTTGGTTATCGAAGGTCTTTTGCAATTCCATATAAATTTTAGTATCATCTTTTTCAGTGATACAAAATAGTCAACTACATTTTGATAGGGATAGCATGAAATTCACAGGTATCTTTGGACAGTATCACCATCTTAACATTATTAAGTCTTTCAATCTATGAATACAGGATGTCTTTCCATTTATTTAGGTCTTATCCATTTCTTTTAACAATGTTTTGTGATTTTCAGTGTATAATTCTTTTACTTCTTTGGTTATATTTATTCCTAAGTACAGTTTTCCCTTGGTAGCCATAAGGAATTGGTTCCAGGAGCCCCATCTCCCTACCCAGGGATACCAAACTCCACAGATGCTCAAATC
The DNA here is from genome assembly GCF_027406575.1 of Nycticebus coucang. Classification (NCBI taxonomy): domain Eukaryota; kingdom Metazoa; phylum Chordata; class Mammalia; order Primates; family Lorisidae; genus Nycticebus; species Nycticebus coucang. Next base: position 134,343,868 of record NC_069804.1, read on the forward strand.
CTTTATATAAAACACCATAGTATTTGCATATAACCTCTTCATAGCCTCCTGTGTGCTTTAAATCATCTCACATTACTTATAATACCTAATACACTGTAAATATTTTTATACTGTATAGTTTAGGGAATAATGACAAGAAAAAGTCTACACAGGGACACAGTTTCAGGTGCAATCATCCATTTTTTCCTACATATTTTTTGGTCTACACTTGGTTGAATCCACACATGTAGAATCCATGGATACAGGAGGCTGACTATGTTTTACCCTTTTTATTCTATTGTGAGTATAATTGTTCTCTTAATTTCTTTTTAAATTTTTCATTGCTAGTATGTATAAATAAAAATGATTTTTGGATGTTGATCTTGTATCTTGCAACTTTATTGAATTCATTTATTAGCGCTAGAAGTTTTTTAAAACAATCTTTGAAATATTCTGTATGTAAGATCATGTCACTTGTGAATAAAGAAAAATTTTCTTTTTCTAATTTGAATGACTTTTATTTATTTATTTCTCTTGACTAATTTAGAACTTTGAGCACAATGTTCAATAAAAGTGGTGAGAGCACAGATCCTTCTGTTGTTTTTGATACCTGTGAAAAAGCTTCCAGTCTTTCATCGTTGAGTAGTATATGATCTGTGAGTTTTTCATACATGCTCTTTGTCAGGTTGAAGAATTTCTCTTTTGAGTTTTTCAAGTGCTTAAACTAACTTACATTCCTGGCATAAATCTCACTTGGTCATATTACATAACTCTTTCTATATGTTGCTCGATTCAGTTTGCTAGTCCTGTAGTCTGTTTAGTGTTTTGCTTCAACAATCATAGTGACACTGGTCGTTACTTTTATTTTTTGTGATATATTTGGGTTTGATATCAGGGTAATGCCTCATATAATGTATTACAAAGTATTCCATCTTGTCTATTTTTTAGAAGAGTTTGAGGAGGATAGGTGTTAATTTTTTTCAGTTGGTAGAATTCACCAGTGAAGTTATTTTGTGTTGATTTTTTTTTTTTTTGGTGGCAAGTTTTCTATTACTACTTCAATATCTTTACTCGTTGCAGGTCTATATAGATTTTCTATTCTTCAGCCAGTTTCAGTAGTTTGTGTGTTTCTGGGAGTTTGTGTTGTCTAGGTTATCTAATTTGTTGGTGTCCCTTTTATTTTGATTTTACTAATTTCAGCCTTTCTCTCTCTTTTTATTGGTCAGTTTAGGTAAAGGTTTGTCCGTTTTGTCAATCTTTTTAAATGCCAAATTTGCTGTTCATTAATTTTCTGCATTGTTTTTATTTTTTCCCATCTTTATGGGGGTATAATTGGCAAATAAAAATTGTACCTATATTCAAGGTATAAGATGTGATAATTTGATACACATGTATATATGTGTTGTAAAATGATTACCACAAATTATTTAACTCATCCATCAGCACACTTAGTTACTTTTGTGTGTATGCGTGTGTGGTGAAGACACTTAAGATCTATTATCTGTAAATTTCCAGTAAATGGTAAAGTATTATTAATTATCATCACCATGCTGTATATTAGATTCCCAGAACTTACTCATCTTATAACTGAAAGTTTGTACCTATTGGCCAACATTTCCCCATTTCTTCAACCCCCACAAGCCCCTAGCAACTTTCAATGTGTTTGATTTTTTATGGCTAAATAATATTCTACTATATACTGTATTTCCCTTATCCATTTATCCATTAATGGATACTTAGGCTGCTTCCATATCTTGACTAGAGTGAATAATGCCATAATTCACTGCATGTACGATATTTCTTTAAGATACCGGTTTCCTTTCCTTTGAATATACACCTAGAAGTGGGATTGCTGGATCATATGATAATTCTGTTTTTAATTTTTGGAGAAATGTCTGTAATGTTTTCCATAATGGCTGTACATGTTCACCAACTGTGTGCTACCACAATTCCCTTTTCTCCAAACCCTCGCCAACACTTATTGCTTTTTTTTTTCAAATTTTTAATTTTAAAATTTTTAATTGTTATGGGTACATAACAGTGGTGTACCTTCATAGGGTACACATGAGATTTTGATACAGATTTACAATAAGAATTAATCAAATCAGGGTAATTGGGGTATCTACCGCCTCAAGCATTTATTGCTTATCTTTTTGATAATAGTCATTCTAATAGGTGTGATGCAACATCTTGTGGTTTTGATTTGCTTTTCCTTGATGATTAGTGATGTTGAGCACACTTTCCAGCACCTAATGGCAATTTGTATGTCTTCTTAAAGAAAATGCTTATTCAGGTCCTTTGCTCATTTAAAAGATCAGGTAATTTGTGCTTTTGCTATTGAGTTGTTTGAATTCCTTATAACTTTGAGATATTAACTCCTTATCAGATTATCTCAGGCACCAAAGTCATTGAAACATTTGCCTCTAAATGTTTTCAAAAAACAACCCCTGGAAGAGAAGCTGTTAGCACTGTTAGCAGCTGTTATTGATGAAGACATTCCTTTCAAGTCAGTCTTTCAAACAGCCCCTGAACAGATCAAATAATGACAACTTGTGGGGAATGAGTTCTGTTCTGCTCCCTTAGGTACATGGAATATAGGCTGTTATTTTCAGTGCTGCCGCTGAGCTAGGGAGGAGGGAATAGAATCGGGTGAGTTAAAATGCCACAGATGTCACTGTTCTTACTAACATTCAGCCACTTTTTAAAAAATATGTGCTTTCCAAGTTGTTTTAAGCTTTTGGTTAATTTCCAGAGTTCTAAAAAAAGTTGCATCTGACAGTTTTTGCCAGTTTTTCATTGTTTTAATGGAGGGGCAGAATGTTGAAGTTCCTTACTCTGCCATTTTCACTGATATCACTCCAACAAACATATTAGTAATGGACTTAGAATCCATTGCCCCTTGACCTTCCTAACCCCCAACATCAAATTCTACTTCTGCTCCTGGGACACTGCTAAAGAAAGTTACAAACAGGTGAAGGTCATGGTCCACTATTTATTTATTCTCTCCGCCTCAGTTAGGGCGTCCACACGGCAGTCTTTCCATTCCTCTTCTGTTGAGTACAAGTAGCTGTTTCAAATCCTGTCTACTCTCCTCAAGCCCTCCATACCATTCCTGCCTATCTCACTTTGTCTTCACAAATTATACAATTCAAAATTTATTTGTATCTTATTTGTATTTCATTTGTATTTCTTGAAGTAACAGAGGTCTGAAGTCAAACTATCTTTGTTTAATTCCTGCACTTGTGCTTACCAGATATGTGACATTGAACAAGTTGCCACTTCTCTTTGGCTCAGTTTTCCATCCTCAAAGGACCAATGTAAAAATTAAATTACACTGGTTAACATAGCCTTCCTGGCATTTTCTTAGTTATTGTGTTAAGACATGTACACAGCTATGATTTAATAAAAAAAAAAAAGAATTAAATTGAATAATTCAGATACAGCTCTTTTTTTTTTTTTTTTTTCTTTTTTGAGGCAGAGTCTCACTATGTCGCCCTGGGTAGAGTGCCATTATGTTACAGCTCACAGCAACTTCAAACTCTTGGGCTTAAGTGATTCTCTAGCCCCAGCCTCCCAAGCAGCTGAGACTATAGGCATCTGCCACAATGCCCAGCCTTTTTTTTTTTTTTTGGTTGCTGTTGTGGTTGTCATTGTTGTTTGGCAGGCCCAGCCCGGGTTTGAACCCACCAACCCTGGTACATGTGGCTGGCGCCCTAGTCGCTGAGCTACAGGCGCCGAGCCAAGTACAGCTCTTATAATAGTGCTCTAACAAATGTTAGCTATCATCGTCATCATTGTCCCTATTACTCCCATCTCTAAGGGATCCGTGGTTGTCCTCAACGCCAATGTTAACCCACCCCCTGTGCTCTCTTGACTCCATCTCTTGTAATATATTGTACTGAAATAATTTACTACTTTAAGTCTTTAGTACTGGCTTCTGTCATTTGGCCTATACTTTATCCAAATGTCCAGATCTTAAAAAATTCAAAAACAAAAAGTAAAACCAAAAATGAAAAACAAAAACCTAACACCACTCTCTCCCTCCCACAAACTACTGATCCATCTATTCCTGCTAAATTTCTCCCAAGTTCCCCCTTTATCCTCATTGACCCATTCAAATCTAGCTTCCAACTCCCACCCAGTATTCGAAAGAAATGGCCTAATCCCTTAATTCAAATAACTTTTGCAGTTCTCATTCTCTTGATCTCCCTGTAATATCTAATAGTTTTCATCTGGCTTCTCTTAACACTGACCTCTTCTGAGTCTTTGCTCCTTCCCTCCTAAATTCTTCTGACTCCTTTGTTGGCACAAGGCTCAGTCTTCAGCTGCTTGTCTGCATTCTAAGAAGTAGGAACACCTTGTCACTAGTAGTTCTCACTAGTTTATCTGTACCTCTGTTCCAGCCATGTTGTAGGGGGAGCAAAGCTAGTGCCTCAGTCCTAAGTAAAACCTGGAAAAGCTATGGCCAGCAAGAATGTATACAATCTGTAACGTCTTTTAATGTTACCCTTGGATTCCTCTGACAGTATCTCAGTATCTACCCCCTTCCATTCATCCCGCAGATGATTGCCAGATTTTCCTAAAGCATAAAAGTATCTAACAAGGTCATAGGTTGGAGGGGCAGGAACAATAGGAAGAGCAGGGTAAGATGAAGAGGAAGAGCAGGGAGAAGAAGGACACGTAGAAAAGAAAGCAGCAGCAGCTGCTGCCTTATACATCAGAATTATATAAAATGCAATTAAAATAAATTTTAATAATTTCACACAGTTATAGTAATATAATTGCTAACATTTTATATTTAACTGTTAACATAGGCTTTCTGGAAAGGTTTGATACCAAGCTTTCTTTAATAAAGAGCTATTTGTATCCCAGCTCTAGCTTTTAGATTAAAACAATACACATGCTCCAGTGCTTACAAAGTTAATTTCTCATTACTTTAAGGCAGCATATCATTTTGTTTATATTATTTCCTAGAAAACCAATAAAAGGTAAATTTCAAGTCAAGCTATTTCAAAACAATGGCATACATTTTCTGAATGCTTTAAATGTAACTGAAGATTAGGCTAGCAAGCCTTTCTGGAGCCTTGTTTCTCAATCATTCTAGGCTTTTAAAAAAAGGATATTTATAACAAGCAGGAAGTGGGGGAATGCTAGCATAGTTAATGAGAGAAAGTGACAATGATGCTTTGCTGTACCAAGATTCAAAGATCCTAACTTCAGAGCTGAATAGTAATGATGCCGTCATCATGATGGAAGTAGTCTGAGCCACAATACAGTCCTAGGTGTGTCTTACTGTAGAGCCCATGCTCTTTAATATCTAGGTTACACGCATATAGTGTCTCTCCTGTCTCTGTATCAATGTCAGTTCTCTGATAAAAATCTGGATTTACTGGATGAAGACTAAATTGCTCTTCTGAATTTTAAATTCCTCCCTAATTTTTCTTCTACATACCTAGCCAGCATTATTCTCTGCTAATCCCTAAAGCAATCATCTAATTTGGTCAGATCAGTTTCTATGCTATTCATCAAATCTGCCATGTTCATTTCTCTCTTTTTTTTTTTTTTCAGTTTTTGGCTGAGGCTGAGTTGGAACCTACCACCTCCAGCATGTGGGGCCAGTGCCCTACTCCTTGAGCCGCAGGTGCCACCCCTGCCACGTTCATTTCTAATTCCAGGCCTTCTCTTACCTAGACTACCCCAATCTTAATCAACCTTCAAAGCCAAATCCTGTCCTTTGTGAAGCTTTTTCTGATTTCCCATTCCTCTGAATACCTACAGAATTTATCATCTGTAGCATGCAGTTTTTATTTTTTAAATCTGGTTTTTAAAAACGAATTTTTAATAAACTATAATTCCCACACCATAAAATATAATTTAATAAAATATAATTCATACAGTCCTTCTAGAGTATATAATTTAGTGGGTTTTGGTATATTCACAAAGGTGTGCAACTATATTTTTGTTGCCTGCTCCTCATCCATTGGTGTGGAAGGACTCCTCTCCTAGGGTTATAGGGATGGCCAGACACATGACACCTGACATGGGGCAGATGAGATGACAGCAGTTTATTCATCACAGATACTCAAAGCCCATGAGAGGACACAGCATGACATGCAGGACCACACAGGAGTTGTACTCAGGAACAGAGTGATCAAACAGGAGCTGTGGGCAGTAGGTTTTGTGGTATCGAGAGGGTGAAGTGACCCTTGGTTCTCACTCCCATGAATGCCTTGTTTGAATAATTCTACAGATTGGCTGGGGAACTAAAATCTGCTATTCAGGGATAAGAGGAATTTTGCCTGAGGATGGCTTGCAGTTAGGCCATTGGAGCCACACCCTCTCTTTCTTTTTTTTTAATTAAGTCATAAATACATAAATTGTGTATACATTAATGCATTTATGGGGTACAATGTGCTGATTTTATATACAATTTGGAATGCTTACATCAAACTGGTTAATACAGCCTTCACCTCACTTACTTAATTATTGTGTTAAGACACTTATATTCTACACTTAATAGATTTGACATGTACCCTTACAATATATACCACAGGTGTGGTCCACACACCCTCTCTTTCATTTCAGATGTCAAGGCAGCACATTATTCTGAACTTTAATTTTAGGTTTTATACCCCAAACCATCACCATTTTCTATTTATAGAGCCTTTTATTACCCTAAGAAGAATCCCCATGTCCACGAGCAGTCACTCCATATCTTAGTCGATTGAAGCTGCTATAACAAAATATCAGAGAGTGGGTGGCTTATAAACAACAGAAATTTATTTCTCACAGTTCTGTATGCTAGAAGTCCAAGATCAAGGTGCCAGAATGGTCAGGTTCTGGCAAGAGTCCTCTTCAAAGTTGCAGGCTGCCAACTTCTCACTGTATCTCACATGGTGAAAAAGAAAGCTGGCTATTCCTCTGGCCTCTTCTTATAAATAAGGGCACTAATCCCATTTGTAAGGGCTCTACCTTCTACCTTAATTACCTCCAAAAGGTCCCACCTCATAACACCATCTCACTAAATACTCGGGGATACCCAAATATTTAGTCCATATGCCTCTTCTCCCCAGATATAGTACACCATGAATCCACTTTCTCTGTGGATTTGACTATTCTGAACATTTCATATAAATGGGGTCATACAATGTGTGGCCTTTGTATCTGGCTACTTTCATACCATGATGCTTTCAAGATTCATGCATGTTGGCCAGGTGTGGTGGCTCATGCCTACAATCCTAGCACTCTGGGAGGCCGAGGCTGGTGGATAGCTTGAGCTCATGGGTTCAAGACCAGCCTGAGCAAAAAGCGAGACCTCGTCTCTACTAAAAAAATAAAATAGAAAAAACTAAGGCAAGAGGATCGCTTGAGCCCAGCGTTGGAGGTTGTTGTGAGCTATGATGCCACAGCACTCTACCCAGGGTGACAGCTTGACACTCTGTCTCAAAAAGAAGAAGGAAAAGAAGGAGGAGGAGGAGGAGGAGGAGAAGAAGGAGATTCATCCATATTGCAGCACATATCAGTACTTACTTTCTGAATAATATTTCATTGTAAGAATATATTCCAATTGTTTATCCATTCATCAGTTGATAGACAATTGTGTTTTTCCTCCTTATTAGTTATTATGAGTAACACTTCTATAAATATTTGTGATCAAGTTTTTGTATGGACATATGTCTTCAACTCTCTTTTCTATATACCTAGGAATGGAATTGCTAGATCATATAGTAAGAATATGTGTAAACTTTCAAGCAACCTCCAGACTATTTTCGAAAGCACCATTTTACATTTTACTTTACTACCAGCAAAGATGAAGGTACCAATTTCCACACATCTTTGCCAGCACATTATTTCCTATCCTGTTTATTATAGCCATCCTATTAGGTATGAAGGAATATCTCATTGTTTTTATTTGTGTTTTCCTAATGGCTGTTGAGGTTGAGCATCTTTTTCTGTGCTTATTTGGCATTTGTACTTTTTTTGAGCAATGTATATTGAAATTCTTTGCCCATTAAAAAAAAATAAACTATTTTTTAGCTTTAGGTTTACAGAAACATTGCAAAGATAGTGTAGGGAGTTCCCATATATCCCACACTCAATTTCCTCCATTGTTGCCATCTTCTGTTAGTATGGTACATTTTCTACAATTAATGAATGAAGGATAATACATTGTTACTTACTAAAGTTACATTGTTATTACTAAAATGACTTTATTAATTTAAAAATATTTCAGGGTTTTCCTAATTTCTTTATTGTATTCCAGGCCCCCATTCAGGATGACACACTACATTTCATTGGCATGTCTCCTTAGGCTCCTCTTGAGGAGACAGTGTCTCAGATCTCCCATGTTCTTGATGATGGTGACAGTTCTGAAGAGTACCACACAAGTATTTTCTAGAATGTCCTTCCATAGGGATTTGTCAGATTTCTTACAGTTAGACTGGGGTGAGAGTACCTAGTAGGAACAGGACTTATTACTCTTTGTGTTAATCTATATCACCTGGCTGAAATAGTGTTTATCATGTTTCTCAACCATGAAGTTATTCTTTTTTCCCTTTTTCTGTAACATACTCTTTCTTTATTCTTATTTTTATTTTTTTCTTTTTATTATTACATCATAGCTGTGTACATTAATGCAATCGTGGAGTACAATGTGCTGGTTTTATATACAATTTGAAATATTTTCATCTAACTGGTTAACATAGCCTTCACGGTATTTTCTTAGTTCTTGTGTTAAGACATTTATATTCTACATTTAGTAAGTTTCACATGTACCCTTGTAAGATGCACCGTAGGTGTGGTCCCACCAATTACCCTCCCCACTCCCCTCCTCTCCCTATTGTAACATACTCTTTGAAGGAAGTCTGTTATGTGCAAGCCACATTAAAGGAGTGAGGAGCTAAGCTCCACTTCCTCGTGGGTGAAGTATCTACCCAAATTATTCTGCACGGGAGATTTGTCTCTTCTTATTTATTGAGTCATTTGTTTATATCAGTAGGAACTCATGGATATTTATTTTATACTTTGAGTTATACTCCAATATTTATTTATTTTGTTGCTCAGATTTTTCCATCCTTGGCCATTTAGAGTTCTTTCATTTGGCTCCTATGTTCCTTTGACATACTTTGTCAATGTGCTTTTATTTTTTGGCATTTCCTCACTTTCTGAAATTAAAAGATGCTCCAGTCCTAAAATCAGCCACTTCTCCTTTTGTAGAAAATAGTATTAAAGCAATATCTGGAAGCTAAATATGCTCATTATTATTGGGGTATCATTGCTTCTAGGCCCTCTCAGATGATAGAAATAGATATATGTGTGTGTATGCATACTAATTCATGTATATGCACATATCCATAAATATTTTTGTATCTAAACATCTGTATCTCTTTTAAGCTAAATATGAGTTCATGCTAATATCTGCAACTATAATCCATTACCACATATATTGTACTAAGGTCCTCTCCCTGCTTATCTGTAAACTCCTATTCCAACAGGGAGAAACCTGGACCCTGCCACACACTATCCATTTACTTACTGTTCAATTCCAGTGTATTTCGTATAGCAGTGTGAAAATTATTAACCCATATCTCACAGGGAGACAACTTACTCAACTAGAATACAGTGCTTATGTCAAGTTGCTTTTGCCTTTAGCTGAATAGACTCATTTCCCAATTTACTTAGGTCAGTATCTTTTTCCCTGCCCCTTTTAGTGAGATTGTTTCATGCATGTGTAATATAGTTAGATTCTTTGCCACAGCTTCTATTCCATTTTGGGATCCTCCTACTTGCTAAATGACTTTTTAAAATTTGCATATATTAAGGTTTACTCTTTGTGCTGCAAAGCATTTGGTTTTGACAAATGCCTAGTGTCAGGTATTTACCAATATAATATCCTACAAAATAGTTCCACCACTCTTTAAAAAAATCTCCTGTTCAGGGCGATGCCTGTGGCTCAAAAGAGTAGGGCACCGGCCCCATATATCCGAGGTGGCGGGTTCAAACCCAGCCCCAGCCGAAAAACTGCAAAAAAAAAAAAAATTAAAAATCTCCTGTTCAACTAACTCACTACCCTCTGATCATCCAACTACTGATCTTTATCTTTTTCAGAATGTCACATAGTGAGAGTCATACAACATATAAGCATTTAGCCTTTTCAGATTGGCTTCTTTGTCCATTTTTAATTGGGTCATCATGTTGCTATTGAGTTGTAACTGTTCTTTAATATTCTAGAAATTGGTCCATTATCATGTATATGATTTACAAAGATTTCTCCCACTCTGTGGGTTGTTTTTTCACTTTCTTGATAGTGTCCTTTGAAGTGCAAATATTTTTAATTGTGATAAAGTCCAATTTATCTATTTTTTCCCTTTGGTTACTTGTGCTTCCAGTGTCATATCTAAGAAACAGTGGCCTAGTCTAGGTCACGAAAATTTACACCAAATCATTGCCTAATCCAAGATAATAAAGATTTATACCTATATTTTCTTCTGAGTTGTAATTTTAGCTCTTACATTTAGGTCTTTGGTTCATATAAAAATAATTTTTATATATGGTATGAAGTCGGGATCAAACTTCATTTGTTAGAAGTGGATTTCCAGTTGTCCCAGTACCATTTGTTGAAAAAACTATTGATTCCTCCCATTGAATAGTCTTTGCACTTTTGTTGAAAGTCTATTGACCATAAATGTATGGCTTTATTTCTGGGTTATCAGTTCTACTCCATTAATCTATATAACTATCCTTATGCCAGTACCACACATTATTGATTACCATACTTTTGTGGTAACTTTTGAAATTTGGATGTGTGAGTTCTCCAACTTTGTTCCTCTTTCTTCAAGATTGTTTGGGCTATTCTGGGTTCCTTGCATCTATATATGAATTTTTTTTTTTTTTTTGAGACAGAGTCTCACTATATCACCCTTGGTAGAGTGCCGTGGTGTCACAGCTCACAGCAACCTCAAACTCTGGGGTTTAAGCGATTCTCCTGCCTCAGCCTCCAGAGCAGCTGGGACAAGAGGCGCCCATCACAACTCCTGGCTATTTTTTTGTTTTTTGGTTGCAGTTGTCATCATTGTTGTTTAGCTGGCCCAGACTGGGTTCAAACCCTCCAGCCTCGGTGTATGTGGCCGGCACCATAACCACTGAGATACAGGTGGCACCATGATTTTTTTTTAGGGTAACGGAGATTTTATTTAGGAAGAACAAAGAGGAAGTTTAGAGCACTTCCAAAGAGAGCTGGAAGTGGGTCCCCCTCATGAAGGAGCAGATGTGAGAGAGACAGCGACAGAGCACTGTAGGGGTATTAAATACTCCATTTGAAATTCGCTGCAAGTTTTTCATTGGCCTCTCTGTGCCTCCAGGCAGTATTGCCCTTTCCTATTGGTCATTATTTGTCTCTTTCTATTGGTCATTGGTTACCTAGGTTACTTCATACCCACTTTTTTTTTTTTTTTTTTTTTTTTTACTGTTGGGGATTCATTGAGGGTACAAAGAACAAGGTTACATCGTTCTTATCTACATTTTTTTTTTTTTTTTTAGAGACAGTGTTTCACTTTATCACCCTCGGTAGAGTGCTGTAGTGTTACAGCTTACAGCAACCTCCAACTCCTGGGCTTAAGGGATTCTCTTGCCTCAGCCTCCCGAGTAGCTGGGACTACAGGAGCCCACCACAACGCCTGGCTATTTTTTTGTTGCAGTTTGGCTGGGATCAATCTGGAACCCACCACTCTCGGTATATGGGGCCAGTGCCCAACCCACTGAACCACAGACTCCGCCCCCATCCACATTTTTATGGGCCCTCCAGACTTCCTGGTTCAGCAGGGTATGTTTTCCTCCCACTCCCCTGGAAGCCCCTTTCTTTGTTTCTATTGTCATTCCCCTGAGGAGATTACAGATGACTTTTAGAACCAGTTTACTAATTTTTTTCAAAGAAGCTGAGTGGGATTTTGCTATGGTTTGTGTTGAATTTGTAGATTGAAGAGTATTGCCATCTTAACAGTATTAAGTCTTTTAATCCATGACCGCAATGTCTTTCTATTTGTGTTCTTTAATTCCTTTCAACAGTATTTTCAATATTTTGTAGTTTTCCATGTATAAGTCATGTTGGTCTTTAAAAAAAAAATCCTATTTTATCCTTTTTGATGCTATTGTAAATGGAATTATTTTCTTAATTCATTTTCAGATTGTTCATTGCTAGTGTACAGAAATACAAATAATTTTTGTTAATCTTATTTCTACAGTTTTTCTGAACTCATTTATTAGATCTAGAATTTCTTTTTGTACATTGTTTGTGTTTTTCTATACAAAAGATCATATTATCTACACATAGAGTTACTCTTCCTTTCCAATTTGGATGCCTTTCTTTTTCTGTTTTTTTGTTTTGTTTTGTTTTTGCAGTTTTGGGCCGAGGCCAGGTTTGAACCTGCCACCTCCAGTACAGGGGGCTGATGCCCTACTCCTTTGAGCCACAGGCACTGCCCCCCTTTCTTTCTTTTTTTTTTATTAACCTAATTGCCAGTAAAATGTTGGATAGTAATGGTAAGCATAGGCATCCTTGTCTTGTTCCTGATGTTAACTGTAGGTTTTTCATAGTTGCCCTTTATTAGTGGGTGAGGAAATTCCCTTCTATTGCTAATTTGTTGAGCATTTTTATTATAAAGGATGTTTAATTTTGTCTGATGCTTTTCCTGTATCTATTGAGATGATCATGGGGTTATTGTCCTATATACTAGTAATATGGTATATTACATTGATTGATATTCATATGTTGAGCTGACCTTCCATTCCTAGGATAAATCCTACCTGGTCATAGTTATGGTGCATGATCCTTTGTATGTGTTGCTGGATTTAGTTTACTAGCATTTTTTAAAAGCAGTCTTGCTCTGTCACCCAGGCCAGAGCTCAGTGGTGTCATTGTAGCTAATTGCAACCACAAACTCCCAGGTTCAAATTCTTTTACCTTAGCCTCCTGAGTAGCTGGGACTACAGGCATGTGCCACCTTTTTTGCCAATTTTTTGTAAAAAAAAAGGTGGCGTGTGCCACCTTTGTGCCAATTTTTTGTAACTTTGGGGTCTTGCTGTGCTGTCCAGGCTGGTCTCAAACTTCTGGGCTTGGCCACACATGGTGGCTCACACTTACAATCCTAGCACTTTGGGTCATCGAGGCAAGTGGCTTGCTTGAGCTCAGGAATTTGAGACCAGCCTGAGCAAGAGCAAGACCCCCTTTCTGCTGAAAATAGAAAAAGACTAGCCAGGCATAATGGTGGGTGCCTGTAGTTCCAGCTACTTGGAAAGCTGAGGCAAGAGAATCACTTGAGCCTGAGGTTGCTGTGAGCTTGACACCACAGCACTCTATCCAGGGCAACACAGTGAAACTCTGTCTCAAAAAACAAACAAAAAAATCACCTCGGCCTTCAGTTTGCTAGCATTTGTTGAGGATTTTTGCATCTATATTTGCAAGGGATATTGGTTTGTAGTTTTCTTGTGAAGTGTTTTTATTGTTTAGGTATCAGAGTAGTTCTGGGCATGGAACTCTGAAGGAGTTCTAACTGCATTTTGTTCCCTCCATTGGTTTCCTAGTTGCTTGTTTTTTCCATGATTGTGGCTCATTGGTTTTCAAGGCTACTGTGGAACTTAGGGAATGGTGGGGGTAGGAATGGGGTAAGTGAAAATGGCAACAAATCTTGTTTTTAACTCAGATTCAGCCATTTATCTTGAATAAATGTTGCCTGGATTGTTGCAAACTTTTACTTAAATTTCTGGAGTTATGAAAAAGATAATTCTGAAGAGTTTCCTCTAATGCTCTTGTTGCTTTTATGGAGGAGAGGATTTTTGGAAGTCCTTACCTCACCATTTTTGCTAATGTCCTACAGTATATACTTTAACAATCCTACATTGTCCTATGTGTTTTCTTTTGTATTAAGTGTGCTATTCATGCCTTCCAAACAAAACTGTAAAAAACCTTTTTTTACTCTATAGTTCTGTAAACTACCTCCATCGTTTTTACCAAAGAAGTTGATTAACCAACCTTATCAGAGTTGAGATTGAGCTCATTATTTATGTCTTTATGATGAATAGGTTGTATTTGGGAAATAAAACCAGCTGTTATGCACAAACAGATTCCCTGTTTAGTGAAATATATGGAGCAAAACTGGAAAACATGCCACAGGTGAGGATGACAAAGAATAAAGAGCGTTCAGAGCTGCAAAAGACAGGGCTAGGGAGCTAGGATCAAAATCTTGGAGTTGACTTTCTCCTCTACTGACTTTTAAAGGCTTTTATTTTAAATCGACAGATAATATTGTATGTTTTTATCATGTACAACACGAAGTTTTGAAGTACATATACATTGCAGTGTGATTAAATTAGCTAATCATCAAATGCATCACCTCACTTAGTTATCAGTTTTGTGATAAGAGCATGTAACATCCACTCTCTTTACATTTTTTGAGAAAAAAAATGTCATCATTAGTGATAGTCACCTTGCTGTACAACAGATACCTTGAAATTTATTTCTTGTCTAGTCATAATTGTGTATACTTTGACCAATGTATCCTTTCCCCTTAACAAACTTAGCTTCTGGTAACCACCATTCTTACTCTCTACTTCTATGTGATAAACTATTTTAGGTTCCACATACAAGTAAGATCATGTGCTGTTTGTCTTTCTGGTCCACATATGAGTGGGATCATGTGATGTTTGTCTTTCTGTTCTACATACAAGTGAGATCATGTGGTGTTTGTCTTTCTGTATCTGGTTTATTTCACTTAATATGGTGTCCTCCGGGTTCATCCATGTTGTTGCAAATGACTGGATTCCATTCCTTTTCATGGCTACATAGTATTCCATTGTGTATTTATACATTTCCCCTTTTAAATTTGTTTTTAAATTTTTATGGCTTTTCTTTTTAAAAAAATATTTATTTTTATTGATACATAATAGCTGTACATAGTTTTATGGAACATGTGTTGATTTGATACATTCATATGATTAATTCAGTATAATTGGGATTTCCATCACTTTAAATATTTATCTTTTCTTATGCTAGGAATATCCAAATTATTCTCTTCTAGATATCTTGAAAATGTACAACCAATTAACCAATTAATGTTAACTATAGTCACCTGACTAATCTATCCAATGCCAAGTCTTATTTCTTCTATGTCAGTATATATTTGTATCCATTGATCTCTTCTTGTCCCACTCACTTCTTGGCCTCTGGTAATCACCATTCTGCTCTCTATCCTCATGAGATTTATTTTTTTAGCTCCCACTTATGAGTGAGAACATGTAATATTTGTCTTTCTGTGCTCAACTTATTTCATTAAACATAGTGGAATGTAATCATTTATCCATGTTGCCACAAATGACAGAATTTCATGGCTGAATAGTATTTCATTTTATGTGTGTCTATGTATTTGTGCGTGTGTGTGTAGAGAGTGTAAATATAGTGAGTATATATATATAGTGTATGTATACACATATCTAGTGTGTGACTAGTCTATATATGCATACACACACACACCATATTTTCTTTATCCATTTATTTATCGATGGGCACTTGGGCTGATTCCATGTCATGGCTATTGTGAATAGTGCTATGATAAATGTGGACATAAGGATATCTCTCTGATCTACCAATTTCAATTCCTCTGGATATATACCCAATAGTGGAATTGCTGGATCATATACAGTAGTTCCATTTTTAATTTTTTGAGGAAATTCTATAGTTTTTCCTAATGGCTGCTTAATTTCCATCACAGCATATAAGGGTTCCCTTTACTCCACATCCTTGCTAAGATCATTTTAACTAAGATGAGGCGATAGCTCCTTGTGGTTTTGATTTGCATTTCCCTGATAATTAGTGATGTTGAGCATTTTTTTCATATACCTGTTGGCCATTTATATGTCTTTTCAGGAATGCCTATGCGGGTCATATGCCCACTTATCAATTGTTTTCTTTGTTATTAAGTTGCTTGAATTCCTTACGTACAGGGTGTCCATAAAGTTCATGTGCAATTTAAAATTTACAACCATTTAAAATTGCACACAAACTTTATGGACACCCTGTATTTTAGCTATTAATCCCTTATCAAATGTATAGTTCACAAATAACTTTTTTTCCCATTCTTTAGGTTGTCTTTCATTCTATTGATGGTTTCTTCTGTTGCATAGAAGTTGTTTTTTTTTTAACTTGATGTAATCCCATTTGTCTCTTTGCTTTTGTTGTCTGTGCTTTTGAGGTTTTATCCAAAAAATCTTTGCCCAAACTAACATTATAAAATGTTTTCCCTTATGTTTTCTTCTAGTAGTTTCATGGTCTCAAGTCTTACATTGCAGACTTAAAGAGTTAATTTTGAGTTAATATTTGTGCATGGTGAGAGATAGGGGTCTAATTTCATTTGCTGCATGCAGATAACCAATTTTTACAGTATCACTTATTGAAAAGACTGTCCTTTCCCCTTTGTTGAAAATTGGATGGCTGTTAATGTGTGAATTTATTTCTGAGCTCTCTATTCTGTTCTATTGGCGTATGTGTTTGTTTATAAAAACATGTACCATGCTATTTCAGTTGCTATAGCTTTGCAGTACACTTTGAAGTCAGGCAGTGTGAGCCTTCAGCTTTGTTTTTTGCTCAAGATTGCTTTGGCTCTTCAGAGTCTTTTGTGGTTTCATACATAGTTTAGTATTGTTTTTTTATTTCTGTGAAGAATGCCATTAATATTTTGATAGGGATTGCATTGAATTTGTAGATTGTTTGGGGCAATATGGACATTTTAACAATATCAATTCTTCTGATTCACAAACATGGGATATCTTTCCATTTATTTGTGTCTTCTTCCATTTCTTTCATTGAAGTGTTATAGTTCTCATTGCAGAGTATCTTTCACCTCCTTGGTTAAATTTATTCCTAGCTGTGCTGCCTGGAATTAGAGGAGAGGTGACTAGAGTAATGTAAACTATTCTTTCTACTTTCTTTAATAAGTCTTTTGTTATTATTATGCTAAAATCAGGTACTATGACTCTGCACCTGGTTTTCCTTAACTCTTGTAAAGCCTTTTTTATAGGTGGATAGTTGTTGAAATTGATTTTTCTGTGGTGGGGGATGCTGCTTGGAGAGTTCTACTTTGCTATCTTCCTCTGCCCCTTTCTATTGATTTTTTTAAACAAACTTTTTATTTTTGACACATAAGAAGTGGCAAACATTTATTCAGAGGTTTTGTATTCCTTTCACTCAACATAACCATAGTACAATGATCAGAACTAAGAAATTAGTGTTGATACAATACTATTAGTTAAATTACAGACTTGGTTCATATTCCTCAACTGACTAAAGTCTGTAGTGCAGCAAGAACTGCAAAGGGAAAAAATGGAGCATGTAGAGAAGTACTGGCTAAGGTTGTATAGGGCCAAATGTATTTGAGCAAAATGGAGCACACTGAAGCCAAAATTCAGCATAGCACTGTTGAGTGCCTTTTCCTAATTTGTCTCTACGGGGTGGGGGAGCTTTTTATAATTTGTCTGTTTGTGAAGGGTATCTTTTTTTGACCTTGTTATCAACAGAGGGAACTTTCTTATTTGCATAAAGATTTCACGTTAACCTTGGCCTTGGCCTTGTCTTTCCCTGTACTATAGGTTATCCACGTGGAAAAGATTCTAAACAAAAATAATGACCTTTCATCCCAACTACCCGTACTTTCCACATTCCCCCCAGAGTTTGAAAATATGCAGTGTCTTTAGATAAAAGCACTGCTTAAGTTGAAAGTGATACCATTTTTTTTTTTCTGCATGGAGTAGGAAACAAAAAAAAAAAACATTTAAGCAGTTTTGCAGGATAAGGAAAGCAAGTTGATTTCCAGCGCCTCTCAAACTGGAAGTTCATAATAAGGCTTCTGAAATTTGGACTGGCATAAATTCAGTGTAAGACCTATTCATATATTCGTGAAATATATTTTAAGGTCAAATAGAAACATTTAAAAATTATCTTGTCAGGGGAGTTGACTAAGAGTGCATTGCACTCAAATTTCTGTGCTTTATAATATATTACAAATTATATATTACAAATCATCAACTGCTCTTCTAGCAGCAAAATTTATGGATGATTTCATAGTAAAATTAAATAGGAGAAGACTCGAGTGTGACAGGAAATGTTTTAAACATATTTTATAATGTTCAAGTCTAGAATTAAAAAGCCCAAAATTAATTGTTCCAAAATAAATTCCAGATGGATACAGTTAGAAGTAAAAGATGAAATCTTTAAAAGAACAGAAGAAAAATAAGTCGATAACCTAAAAATATACTATATAAAAGTAAAAACTTTCTATTGAAAATATGACAAAGAAAATTAAAAGACAAAACATAATCTCTGAGAAATATTTGTAAAATATTTGTAAAATGTTTGATAGATAAGTTTGATATCCTTAATATATAAGAAGCTTTTATAAATCAACAAGAAAAAGTTAAATATTCTAATAGAAAAAAATGGGCAAAAGACAAGAATAAATAATCCTCAAAACAAGAGCATAACTATGTTGAATAGCAGTGGAGACAATGGGCATCCTTGTTTAGTTCCATATCTGTGTGGAAATGTTTTCAATTTTACTCTATTCAATATGATATTGGCTGTGGGTTTGCTGTAGATGGTCTCTATCAGTTTAACAAATGACCTGTCTCCAACTGGAGGGCTCAAGCGATTCTCCTGCCTCCACCTCCCAAGTAGCTGGGACCACAGGTGCCTGCCACAACGTCCGGCTATTTTTTGGTTGCAGCCGTCATTGTTGTTTGGTGGGCCCGGGCTGGATTTGAACCCGCTACCTTAGGCATATGTGGCTGGTGCTTTAGCTGCTTCAGCCACAGGCGCCAAGCCTTTTACTTTGTTGTTTTTTTTTGAGATAGAGTCTCACTCCGTCACTCTGGGTGATGCTATGGCATCATGGCTCATTGCAACGTCGGACTCTCGGGCTAAAGTGATCCTCTTTAGTATCCTCTTGATCCTACCCTCCTGAGTAGCTGGGACTACAGTTACCTGCCACAACACCTGGCTAGTTCATTTATTTATTTATTTATTTTTTTTATTTTCAGTAGAGTTGGGGCCTTACTCTAGCTTAGGTCTTGAACTCTTGAATTCAGCTATCCTCCAGCCTTGGCCTCCTAAAGTGCTAGTATTACAGGATTGAGCCATTGAACCCAGCCTCTTTTCCTTTGTTAACTTGATACTTTTATCTGTTCTCAAATTTTCTTTATAAACAAAACTGATTTTCTGATTAAAACATTTCTTACTAAAGAGTGACAAAAAAAAAAAAAAGAAATGACCTGTCTAAGCCTATTTTCTTAAGTGTTTTGATCACGAAAGGATGCTGGATATTCTAAGAAAAGAACAAATAACCCCATTTCTTTGTGGGCAAGGGACTTGAATAGAAGCTTATCTGAAGAAGACAGGCACATGGCCTACAGACACACGAAAAAATGCTCATCATCTTTAATCATCAGAGAAATGTAAATCAATACCACTTTGAGACATCATCTAACTCCAGTAAGACTAGCCCACATCACAAAATCCCCAAACTATAAATGTTGGTGTGGATGTGGAGAGAAGGGAACACTTCTGTACTGCTGGTGGGAATGCAAGCCAATATGTCCTTTTTGAAAAGAAGTTTGGAGAATACTCAAGGAACTAAAAGTAGACCTATCCTTCAATCCTGCAATTCCTCTACTAGGTATATACCCAGATGATCAAAAATCATTTTATAACAAAGACATTTGCACTAGAATGTTTACTGCAGCCCAATTCATAATTGCCAAGTCATGGAAGCAGCCCATGTGCCCATCGACCCATGAATGGATTAACAAATTGTGGTATATGTATACCATGGAATACTATGTGGCCATGAAAAAAGATGGAGACTTTACACTTTTTATATTTACCTGGATGGAGCTGGAACATACTCTTCTTAGTAAAGTATCTCAAGAATGGAAGAAAAAATATCCAGTGTACTCAATACTATTATGAAACCAATATATAATCACCTACACATTCATACAAATGATAAAACACAATTATAGTCCAGAAAGAAGGAGGGAAAAGGAGGGAGAGGAGAAAGGCCAGGAGGAGGAAGGGTATTTGGCGGGACCTCACCTAATGTGCACAATGGAAGGGTGCATGTTAAAGCTATTAAGAGTAGAGCATAAATGTCTTAACACAACAAAGAAGTGAGGTGAAGTTTAAGTTAACAAGTTTGATGTAAGCATTCCAAATTGTATATCGAATCAGTACATTGTATCCCATAAATGCAATAATGTACACAGTTATGATTTAATAAAAAAAATTAAAAAAAGAGCATAAGTGGCCAATAAATCTATGGAAAATTATTCATCCTCACTTGTATGCGAAGGAACAGAATTTGTAAAAATGATATATTATTTTTTCTTATTAAATTGGAAATTATAAGAAAGGATTATGATATTCAGAGTTTCTTGGGGTATAGACAAATGCATTCTAGGACGAGCCTTTCAGCAGGCAATTTGGCTAAATTTATGAAAATATTTTTAAATGTGCATATGTTGCAATTTCACTTGTAAGACATTAACCTAAAAATAATGTGTTAACAAAGAAAATGTACAGTAATATTCATATTAGTAATATTCATACAGAAAACAATCAGAAATAGTCAATTCATTATTATTGGATATTTAGAGTTAGTATATTGTTTTATATACATATATATGAACGACAGCATGCTATGAAACCATTACAAATCATTTTAGTGGACACTTTTCTGTGCCATCCAGATAATCCAGATCCTGCTTCAACACAGAAGGACTTACTCTCCCAGCTACTGGTAGGGCTGCTGGCAGACAGCTCTTTGCTATCAGCCCTTCAGCCCTCTCTGGGAACTGCCCTTAGCTGAAGAAATTGACCTACCCTACATTTATGCCCCTTTCCAGGTACAGCTTGTAGCCAATGACCAATCAAGGCAAGGTTATGAAGTCTCAGCCCGCCTTGCTCCAACTGGGGACAATTCTGGAAGGTTATTCCAGATTCACAGCTCCCTGTGTGATCTGCTAAGGCTTTGTTTTGACCATATTATGGCCTATCCTCTCTCTTTGCCCGATCTCGCTTCCTTTCCTTCCTCCCAGAGGTGTTGATCCCCAGAGCACTCCTCAATACACTTTTTGCCTGACTTGGAGTCTACTTTCTAGGAATTTAAATCTACAATAATCACGTTGAAAAATGTTTATTAATATGGGAAGATATTCGAAATATATTGCTAAGTTAAGAAAGCAGATCATCCATTTATTTCTCCCAATATGGCCAACTACATTTACTAAAACCCCCCTTGATACGAACGTCTACAATCACAAGGTAAAATATACAGGGTGTCCATAAAGTTTGTGTGCAATTTACTATGTTAAACTGTTTTAAATTGCACCTGAATTTTATGCCCACCCTGTACAAAAAATTTTTTTAATTGCATAATTGAACCCCAAAGAAATAAAGGAAAACTCCCAGATGCCAAAAATGAGAAAACTGAAAACCAGAGGGGTAATTTTATCAGTGGTTGCTCTTGTAAGGGAGCTTCAATTTTTAACAACCACAGGGACATAAGATGAGGTTTTGGGCCCCAGGGACAAAGCTGGGCCCCTGAAAGGACTGTACCTTCCATAAAAGGTTGGACTAGGAAAAGATCTGCATCTTGGCACAGGAAAAGAACAAAGAATCTTACTTGTTTCTGTCTAAGCACTAGGTGGAAGAAAAGACTTCCTCTGAATGTTAATGCACAGGCCTCTAACTCAAGTAGGGTGTAGGTTTTAATTTATACTACCTGCATAGCTTGCGAATTTTTACTCTGGCAAAGGCAAAGGTAAAATTGTTTTTGAGGGATGCTCCCACAATATAAACCAGGCGTCCTCAAACTTTTTAAATAGGGGGCCAATTCACTGTCCCTCAGACCATTGGAGGGCCGGACTATAGTTTAAAAAACAAACAAACTATGAACAAATTCCTATGCACACTGCACATATCTTATTTTGAAGTAAAAAACAAAACAGGAACAAATACAATCCACACCGCTTCATGTGGCCTGCGGGCCGCAGTTTGAGGACGCCTGATATAAACCATAAGTGATTTTCACGGGAAATTTTTTTAAAGCTCTATTAAGGAAATTATCACAATAAAAAACTACAGGAATAAATATCCTATTGTGAATGAGCATCAGTGGACATAGTCACCAGTAAGATTAGAATTTTGTGATTATTGGGTGGTGCCTGTGGCTCAGTGAGTGGGGCGCTGGCCCCATATACCAAGGGTGGCGGGTTCAAGCCCAGCCCCGGCCAAACTGCAACAAAAAAAATAGCCAGGCGTTGCGGCAGGCGCCTGTGGTCCCAGCTGCTCGGGAGGCTGAGGCAGGAGAATCGCCTAGGCCCAAGAGCTGGAGGTTTCTGTGAGTCCTGTGACATCATGGCACTCTACCAAGGGTGGTAAAGTGAGACTCTGTCTCTACAAAAAAAATAGAATTTTGAGATTACTGAACTAGAGAGATTTGAGAAAACAACCCAGGATTAAGAACGAAGAGAGATGGAAAATATGATAGAGGTTAAAAGACATGGAGGATAGAATGGTTCTACCTTTATCTAAGAGGAGTTCCAGAAGAAAAATAGAGAAAATCAGAGAAAGGCAATACTCAAGGAGATGATGGCTGAGAATTTTCCAGAATTGATGAAAGGCTTAAGAAGTACAAGTGCCAAGTAAAAAAAAATAAAAAAAAAATAGATCCTTATCTAAACATATTATAGTCAAATTGCCAAAAACCAAAGAGAAAAGTCTTTAAAACTACCAGACAAAAGAAAAAGATTAACTGCCAAGGAACAAAAATGGGACAGACAACAGACTTTGAAATTACAATGGTATAGGCCGGCCAGAACACAGGTAAATAATATCTTCAAACTTCTGAGGGAAGATATCCGTCAACCTAGATTTCTAACCCCAGCTAAATTATTATTCAAGTTTATGGGGACAACGCCATGAAGCAAACAGCAGTGTACAAATGGATTAACTGCTTTTCTGAGGAGAAAGAAAACCTCATTGATGGAGAGGGCAGGGCAGCCAGTAATGAGCAGAACTGATGAACACATTGCAAAAATTCATCAAATTGTGCATCAAAATCATCAGCCGACTGTGAGAAGCATAGCAGACCAAATGATAGGTAGAGAAATAGGAAAATTCTCTATCTTTCCTGATAGAGAAACAGGAAAATCTTAACTGAAAATCTTGGCATGAGAAAGGTGTGTCCAAAAACAGTCCCAAGGAAGCTCACCAATGAACACGGTGAGGGAGTTTTTAGCCAGTGAAATTTCAAATAACTATGTTGGAACACCTTCCCTACTTCCTCAATCTGGCTCCCAATGGCTTTTTTCATTACCCAAAGATAAAGGAAATATTGAAAAGAAGGCATTTTGATGACATTCAGGACATCAAGTGTAATATGACAGCAGCTCTGACGGCCATTCCAGAAAAAGAGTTCCAAAATTGCTTTGAAGTGTGGACTAGGTGCTGGTGTTGGTACATAGCTTCCCCAGGGGGAGTCCTTCAGTGTTGACTAGAGTGATATTCAGAAATGAAGTATGTAGCAATTTTTCTAGGATGAGTTCACCAAGTTAATTGTCTGACCTTGTAGTTTAAAACAGATTTTTATGTGTTTATTTCTTTATTATTTGTCTCCCTTGCGACACCGTCTGTTCCATGAGGGCAGGGGCCACATCTGGTTTGCTTATGACTACATCCCCAGTACCTAACACAGTGTCAAGCATGTGGTTAAATGTTCAGTGATTTGTTGAAATATAAATGGGTGAATGAATGAATGAATGGGTGGTGCCTGTGGCTCAAAGGGGTAGGGCCCTGGCCCCATATGCCAGAGGTGGTGGGTTCAAACCCAGCCCTGGCCAAAAACTGCAAAAAATAAATAAATAAATAAATAAATAATTAAATGAATGAATGAATTAATGATTGAATCCCTGCAAAACTACTAGAGATTATGGAATAAAAACAATGAGGTAAAGAAGTTCATGAATGCGAAACATGTAGGCTATGCTATGACACAATTGTAGCTCAGCTTCCAGTTTTCCTGGTTATGGCTAAGATTCATTAATAAATGCTGACAAGATAATTTTTCTTTTAAATTCTTTTCTACACTTGCTTTAGTGGACTATTCCCCTTTAAATGAAGAAAGCCCTGTGAATTGGCTTAAAAACAAAACAAAATAATCACTGTAGTCGTTACTTCTGAGGCCAAGGACAGTAAGTAAAGTAGGATGATTTCTAGATAGATATAAATCACTGGATCACATTTCATTGTTCTTAAAGCTCTGTTTCATTATATAATTGATACAGCACCACATAACCAAAGACCGATTTAAGTTGGCCTGAATATGCTTTATCTTCTCTTCCAGGGACAACTTGTGCATATTCAGTCAGCTTGAGTAATAATGGTATTTATAATTAGGGCTGGAACATAGGAAAAAGAGATACATTTTCCACTGATTCATCCTTATTCTCTAGAGAAGAAAAAAAATATGTTACTGTGATGGTTAATTTTAGGTGTCAGCTTAATTAGATTAGGAATACCTAGAGTTGGTAAAACATTACTTTGGGGTGTGTCTGTGAGGGTGTTTCCGGAGGAGATTATCATGTGAGTCTGAATGGAATAGGGATGGAATAGGTGGGGAAGATCCGTCCTTGATGTGGGCAGGTACCTTCTACTCTGCTGGGGTTTCTGAGAGAACAGAAACAGAAAAGCTGATCGTGTTGGTCTATCTGCTGGAACTGGGATACACTCTTCCTTCCCTGTCTTTGGACAACTCCTCCAGGCTCCCCAGCCTTTGGACGCTAGGATGTACAGTGGCACCCTCCATTCCTCTACCACTCATTTTTAGACCTTTAGCTTTGGACAGAAAGATACATCATTGGCTTGTGTGGTTCTGAGACCTTTGAACTGGGACCGAGGCACACTACTTGCATCCGAGGGCCCCAGCTTGCAGACAGCCTGTCGCAGAACTTCTTGGCCTCCATAATCACATGAGCCAATCCCCCTGACAAATCTCCCTTCATATATCTCTCTATGTGTACCCTATTGATTCTGTTTTTCAAGATCCCTGCCAAATGTAGGTATTGCATAGACTTGCCCCAGAGTTTAAACTTTAGGGTATATTCTCAAGTTTTTAAAACACAGCAATTTTAAATATATACTAAGAAAGCAAAGTAGGAACTTTTAGGTCCTGTAACATCATAGACTTAAATTCACAGACACTACCTTTCTTTCAGTTAATCCTACCTTCAACTCTTGTCCCCACAGAAGAAAGTTGTGGTGGTAATTTAAATGTCAAATTCACTATAAGAGCTTAGTGTTTTAACACAACTACTATTTTCCGAAATGGTCTTTTCATTCTATTTGATCTAGTCACAAACTAGATGCTTGGTAGTTATATACATAATTATAAAAAGTATCTGCTTGGGCTTGGCGCCTATAGCTCAGTGGTTAGGGCATCGGCCACATACACTGGGGCTGGCGGGTTCGAACCTGGCCCAGGCCTGCTAAACAGTGACAACTATAACAAAAAAATAGCCGGGCATTGTGGCAGGTGCCTATAGTCCCAGCGACTTGGGAGGCTGAGGCAAGAGAATCTCTTAAGCCCAAGAGTTTGATGTTGCTGTGAGCTATGACACCACAGCACTTGACCAAGGGCGACATAGTGAGACTCTGTCTCAAAAAAATAAATAAATAAAAATAAATAAATAAAAAGTATCTGCTTGAATATTTATTTTTTTAATAGTTCACATAGAAGTCATGAACATTTTTTAGTTGCTCATCTCTTCTCAAAATTTACTCCCAGGTAACTGCACAGTTCTAAAATAATGTGCAAGGTCAAATAACACAAGCTTTAAAATATAAGTTTTTCACAAATAATTCTGAAATCAACTTATGTAATATAGTTATAGAAAGAGGCAAGGGGCATTGGCACAATTCATAAAAGTAGCTATGTCCATTAAGAAGGAGAACGGAATTTATAAATGTTTTACACTTTTCTTTATATTACTTTTGAATGTCAAGGCTTTCAACTGACTAATTGTAAACACAGTACTGCTAATAATTATTAGTGCACATAAGAAAATTTTTAACCTAACTAGATGCAAGCATTGGAAGCCTGACTGAAGAAGCCAAATAATACTGCGTGCTCAAAAGTGTTTCTTATTCAAGTAAACATGTGGTTAGTATGGTGCACAAAGCTTTGTTATCTGTATATTCCAGAATAATAGTGAGAGCCTAAACAAGAATACCTCACATCATTTGATCCAATCAATAAAAAGACAACTAAATAAACTTTTCTGGTGATAATAATGACCAATTACTATGCAACTGGTTGCATCATAGTGTAATTAATTAGCTTAAGTTCTTCAGACTACTATGTGAACGAACCATTTCATGGTCATATATCAGTTACGTAATTGATCATATAATAATCTATCTGGTTAACCTGTAAATATTCTTTTCAGCTATCATCATAAAAGTGGAATAGCTCATTAGTATGAGAAAACAATGTTTCTTAACACAGTAATAGAAATGACCAGAATATCACTAGAATTGAATTTTTGCCCTTTCCAAAATGTTTCAGAATAATAAACAGGATATATAAAACATTAACCAATTTTTTTTTCTTTTTTTTTTATTGTTGGGGATTCATTGACATTAACCAATTTTTTCAGAGTTTTTTAATTGCTACCAATACCACTCTACCCTTTTTGTAAAGAGTACACTTTACCCTTTTATTCATGTAGTTTCATAAAAAATTAAGAAAATCCAACTCTCTTCTCATGGCTATGGTGACTTCAAGTGTCTCAGTCTCCAGGATGTAAAATGCCTTCGCACTGCTGCATTCCACAGGATGGGGAAGGGCTATCAGCAGCTTCCTTAAACACACACACACACACACAAAAAAAATAATAAAATAAAATAAAATAAAATAAAAGCTTAGGATTAGTTTCCTAGAGTGATATATCACTTTCAATAAGGCAATAGAATGCAACACCTACCACTAGAATGTTAGAAACCAAAATCCCCGGATATCTAGACAGTGTAAATACTGGATCAAAAATATGCCTAAATAACACAAATAGTTTACCAGTTTCTTGGCCTTAAAAATCCAATCAGTTGTTTTGGATCCCTTCTTTTTTCCTAACTGACCTCATTTTTCATTGAATAAACAATCTCAGGCTATGTTTATAGGCACAGAAATAGAAGCTTATGTGTAGATGGAATGTGGCTGAAAATTGGAATGGTTCTAAAACACTTGTGCTAACACAGCTTTCAGCTGAGTCTCTACCACAGGTGTAGTTTTTCAAACTCTGGCCTGGAATGATTTCAACACCAGATCAATGGAAGTGCTTCTCTCTGCTTGCTTCTGATTCTTTATACTACACATTGACAAAAATGGTCTGTGATAGATTGTTAGGTTTATTTTGTGGTTTATGGCTCAGTTGCTGGATAGTTGTATGCTTTGGATGCATTGCTAGGATGAAACATCCATAATTCTGTGGTATGAATCTGAATTATGCATGGGGTCAGCACGTGCTGGTTTTGGAAGAAAATTAAATGCTTGAAACACTTGTTACCTCGCATTCTCAGTAGAGTAGGTCTGAGTATCTATAAAAGGTGGCCAGAAGGCTCTTATAGAAAGTGTAATATCCAAATCAGTAAAAGAATCTGGGTTTTTTGTAAGGGACACTTTATTGGGTACTTAAATAGAGAACTAGTATGTATTTGAAAACAAATGCCTTGTAAATCAATGCCCTCTTTAGTTCATTTGCAAAAACCTAATTTTAGGAGACTAAGCTCATTAAAAGTATTTATCACACATTTCTGGAACCTAAAGGAGAAATTTTCTGTGTCTCTTGTTCCATTCCAGATGGGGTAAGAGAAACCCCACCCCTCCACCTGAAGTAATTAAACCATGTTGTATATTAATGTAGCCTGTACAATTTGGCATCTCAAAAAAAAAGTGAGTGCAAAAATGTTTAGAGTCCATTCTTTAAAGCTGTTTACAATATAGATTGTACTAGAGTTAGATTTACTTTATCCCTTACTCTATAAATGATAATATATTCACTTTAAAAAGAAAGCAAAGCTTAGTGTGGTAGTTTCATTGCACTAAAAGACAACTATAAATCAGCTGAAGAAGGAGTTCCAATGATAATGTGCACTTCTCTGTCCAGAGAGAAATAAATTCAAAAGAGACAGTTAGTGGCCATTGGAATGATCCATCTATCCCTGCATTTCTGTCTAGTTTTGAGTAGTATGGTTTCACATACTAAAATGTTGAACAATAGAACTGTGAGATTTAGTTAGGCTCTTAAGAAAAGGGAAACATTTTGGTCTAGTCAGTTTCACCGTCTTGTCTGTACTGAGATTTATATTTAAACAAAATAAAAATTCTAAAAATACTTATCCAAGTACAATTCACTAAAGGACAAAACCATATCTTATCTTGGTGGCCCCCTAGTGATCTAGCAGAAGACTTTAGAAATGGTTGTTGAGTGACTAAATACATGAATGAAAAGCAAGTGTTCAGGTCACCACAAAATAACATTTGAATAATTACCACAGATCAGTATTAGAAAATATGAAGAAATATTTAAACCCAATATTTCTGCCTTTGCAAAAGATAATGTATTTGCTTTTTAAGAAGTAACAGTCTATAGGCACTGATCAGTTGCTCATCCAGTGTTAATTTCCATTAGAAATTTTTTAAATGCAAATAATAATAAATGAAAGTTAAAAAATTATAGTGAATTCAAGTTTAGAGGCTTACATGCTTATATTTATATTAGAAAGTTGATGTTGCTTGCAGGAGATTTAAATAAAGGAAAACCTGGTTCTGCGCATATTCACATAATGCAGATTTTATTTTATGTAGTTAACAGAATTATTTGATTTACATATCTGGGTTAAAAATAGACATGTCCTTTTTAAGGTTTTCTGTAGGAAACATAACTATTTTCAAAGAAAATGCAGAAATAGCTACTGAGCCGTGATTCAACTATTTCACTTAGAAAGCTTTTTTTTAGGTATCAGTATCTTTGAATATCAGTCAACTCTCAATAAATCTGAATTAAAGAAGTACAGCAAAAATGTTAATTTCAGGGGGTGGAGACAAGATGGCTGACTGAAACCAGCTTTCCACAGAGGCTCCCATCCGGAAGGAGAGTTAAAGGACAGAAATTTAACAAGTAACCTGGTGGATTAGAGCTGCACCAAGAGAGAAGTTTGAAGAAAGCACATCAACCCCGCTGAGGCGAGCTGCGACCCGAAGGATACAAAAAAAAGGTGCAAAATCCATCACCAAGCAGACGGGAGTCCCCTCCCCCATGAGAAAAGCTCGGAGTACCCCACAAACAAACAAGCAGAGTTCAAAGGTCTTCCCACTACACTCCACAGGAGAGACCCTCTAAAAACTGGACCTACCTCCCCTACTAGGGTGCCACGGCGTTCTCCTGCCAGGCATAAAACTGTATACAACTGTATATATTCTCTACCTGCAATTCTGAGCACCCAGCACTCCCTTCCACTCTCACTCTGAGGTCTGGAGGCCTGTACCCCAGGAGTCCAGATTCTTGGGTGATTTCTCGAGGGGTGTGGACAGGACCTAGACTGCAGCTGCTCAGTGCTGATTCTGCAGCATGGGAGTGAGGAGAGGACAGTCAGCTGAGAGGGAACCACACCAGAGTGGCAGTGCCCCGAGGCACAGACCAGTAGCCATTTTTGGCAACAATAGGGCTCATTCCTAGATATTCCAAAGCCACACCCCCTGTCTCCCTGGGCAACCAGAGGAGGCCGGGCATCTTTTCAGGTGGCAATCACCGTGGAACAGATCTGGGACTGAAACGCAGGCCCCGTGAGTAAAAGGTTTGCCTGAGGTGGTACTGGCCTGGGTGGAGCGCAGGGACTAGAAAACGCACGTGCAGAGCCGGGAAATTCCCAGGGCGGGGCTGACCCAGAGGAACGCTTTACTGAGCCTAAGATGCACCCAGCCCTCAGGGGATCATCAGCCTATAGATAAAGGAAGGCAGGAGGCTAGAACTGACAGCTAACCGAATACAAACCTGCAGGAGCAAGGACAGGGCCTGAGGCACAGGCTCTGGGAACTCAAAACAGCTTCTCTTCTGCAGAGGAATTTAGCAGGGACAGAAACAAATTCCCGCAAAATTGTTCTGTTCTCTTCCGTCAGTAACATCAATCAGGGGCGGGGCTGGAACTGAGTGAACACCCCCCAGCCTCCATCAAGCGCTCGAGGTTGTCAGGCCTCACCTCCCCCTGCTGAATAGAGGCAGAGTGCAGTGGCCTGGCTGAGCAGATATAGATTTCCTTGTGATTCAGGCAGTTGCAAACCCCTGGAGTATCTGTTCACTAGAGGCAACTGGGTCACAGCCCTATGGGGCTATCAGTGACTGGGTGTGACAGAGGTGCAAGGTGGGGAAGGAGGCATCAACCTTCCCAGACTAATCTATTTTCTGGGTGGGTCCTCCTGACTTCACGGAACACTGGGGCAAGTCATATCTGAGTTGTCACCAGACCCTGGTGATCCAGTTGCCAGAGACCTTTTAAACACTCCCACCTGAGACAGGTGCTGACTGAGACAAATGATTTGTACCTTTTAAACTGAGCCAATCACCCGAGGACTACTCAAGTGGTGCCCTGGGTGTGTGGTTGTAGGAAGGTTTGATTTTCCTTTTCCAAGTGTTGCCTGTGGGGGGGCAGGGTGACTTAATTGCTGGTATTTCTCCACAGCTGAGACTTCAACACAGAGTAACTGTTTCACTAAGGTTGTATAGAGACCAGCTGAAAACAAGACAGAACCACTTAGCCCCATCACACCAAACAGGTTCCCAGTTTCTCAGGCCATAGCACTGTACAGGTTCTTGACAAAGCTCCAGGGGAAAACTCAAATGGTGTTAAATAATCATGGGGCAGAATCAGCGGAAAAACTCTGGTAGCATGAATAACCAGAATAGATCAACCACCCCAAGGAAAGATATGGCAGCTGTAACTGAAGATCCCATTCATAAACAGCTGGTCGAGATGTCAGAAATCAAATTCAGAATTTGGATTGCAAACAAGATTAATAGAATGGAGGAAAATTTGGAATTCGAAATTCAAGGAGCAATTCAAAAGTCGGAATTAGAAATTCGAGGAGAAATTCAAAAATTGTCTCAAGAATTTAACAAATTTAAAGACAAAACCATCAAAGATTTTGATGCACTGAAGCGAGAATTTGCAACCCTCAAAGATCTGAAAAATACAGTAGAATCCCTCAGTAACAGAGTGGAGCAAGCAGAAGAAAGGATTTCTGACATTGAAGACAATGCTTTTGAACACTCCCAAACTCTCAAAGATGAAGAGAAATGGAGAGCAAAAATGGATCATTCTCATAGACCTCTGGGATAATTCGATGAAATGGCCTCGCAAGGCACAGAGGCCCATTTCCATGAAATTATGAAAGAGAATTTTCCAGACATGCCAAGAGATGCTGAAATTCAGATAGCAAACAGTTTCAGAACCCCACCACGACTCAATCCAAATAACACATCCCCCAGGCATATCACAGTTAACTTCACTAAAGATAATATGAAGGAGAAAATTCTGAAAGCAGCCAGACGTAAGAAATCCATTACCTACAAAGAGAAGAATATTAGAATGATTGCAGATCTCTCTGCTGAAACTTTGCAAGCCAAAACAGGATGGTCATCGAGTTTTAATCTCCTAAAGCAAAATAACTTTCAGCCACAGATCCTGTATCCTACTAAACTGAGTTTCATTTATGATAGAGAAATTAAATACTTTAATGACATTCATATTTTGAAGAAATTTGCCATAACCAAACCAGCTCTTCAGGATATTCTCAGACCTATCCTCCATAATGACCGGCCCAATCCTCTAGCACAAAAGTAAACTCACTCAGAAACTTTTGATCAAACTCCAACTTCCACATTGGCAAAAGGATTAAAAATGTCCACGGGACTTTGGAAAAACTCGACACCCAAAATTTTACCAGACTTATCAATATTCTCCATTAATGTGAATGGCTTATACTGTCCTCTAAAGAGGCACAGTTTAGCTGACTGGATACAAAAACTCAGGCCACATATTTGCTGCATACAAGAGTCACATCTTACCTTAAAAGATAAATATAGACTGAGGGTTAAAGGATGGTCGTCCATATTTTTCTGGCAAATGGTAATCAGAAAAATGAAGGTGTTGCAATTCTATTTGCAGACACAATAGGCTTTAAACCAACAAAAGTAAAGAAGGATAAGAATGGTCGCTTCATATTTGTTAAGGGTAATACTCAATACGATGAGATCTCAATTATTAATATTTATGCACCCAACCAGAATGCATCTCAATTTATAAGACAAACTCTAACAGACATGAGCAACTTGATTTCCTCCAGCTCCATAATAGTCGGAGATTTCAACACTCCTTTGGCAGTGTTGGATAGATCCTCCAATAAGAAGCTGAGCAAAAAAATTTTAGATTTAAACCTAACCATCCAACATTTGGATTTAGCAGACATCTACAGAACATTTCATCCCAACAAAATTGAATACACATACTTCTCATCAGCCCACGAAACATACTCCAAAATTGATCACATCTTAGGTCACAAGTCTAACCTCAGTAAATTTAAAGGAATAGAAATTATTCCTTGCATCTTCTCGGACCACCATGGAATAAAAGTTGAACTCAGTAAGAACAGGAATCTGCGTACTCATGCAAAAACATGGAAGTTAAATAACCTTATGCTGAATGATAGTTGGATCAGAGATGAGATTAAGAAGGAAATTGCCAAATTTTTGGAACAAAACGACAATGAAGACACGAATTATCAGAACCTCTGGGATACTGCAAAAGGCAGTCCTAAGAGGGAAATTTATAGCACCGCAAGCCTTCCTCAAGAGAACGGAAAGAGAGGAAGTTAACAACATAATGGGACATCTCAAGAATGAAAAAGGAAGAACATTCCAACCCCCAAACCAGTAGAAGAAAAGAAATAACCAAAATTAGAGCAGAATTAAATGAAATTGAAAACAAAAGAATTATACAACAGATCAATAAATCAAAAAGTTGGTTTTTTGAAAAGGTCAATAAAATAGATGAACCTTTGGCTAACCTAACCAGGAAAAAAAAGAGTAAAATCTCGAATCTCATCAATCAGAAACGACAAAGACAAAATAACAACAGACTACTCAGAAATTCAAAAAATCGTTAACGGGCTCAGTGCCTGTGGCTCACGTGGCTAAGGCTCCAGCCACATACACCTGAGCTGGCAGGTTCAAATCCAGCCTGGGCCCGCCAAACAAAAATGATGGCTGCAACCAAAAAATAGCTGGGCGTTGTGGCGGGCGCCTGTAGTCCCAGCTATTTGGGAGGCTGAGGAAGGAGAATCACTGGAGCCCAGGAGTTGGAGGTTGCTGTGAGCTGTGATGCCACAGCACTCTACCCAGGGTGACAGCTTGAGGTTCTGTCTCAATAAATAAATACATAAATAAATAGAAAAAAATTTAAAAAAAATCCTTAATGAATATTACAAGAAAGTTTATTCTCAGAAATATGAAAATCTGAAGGAAATTGACCAATGCTTGGAAGCACATCACCTTCCAAGACTTAGCCAGAATCAAGTGGAAATGTTGAACAGGCCAATTTCAAGTTCTGAAATAGCATCAACCATACAAAATCTCGGTAAAAAGAAAAGCCCGGGACCAGATGGCTTCACATCAGAATTTTACCAAACCTTTAAAGAGGAATTAGTACCTATATTACTCAACCTGTTCCAAAATGTCGAAAAAGAAGGAAGACTACCCAACATGTTCTATGAAGCAAACATCACCCTGATCCCCAAACCAGGAAAAGACCCAACAAGAAAAGAAAATTAAAGACCAATATCACTAATGAATATAGATGCAAAAATATTCACAAGATCCTAACAAACAGAATCCAGCAACACATCAAACAAATTATACATCTTGACCAAGTCGGTTTTATCCCAGGGTCTCAAGGCTGGTTCAATATACGTAAATTTATAGGTATAATTCAGCCCATAAACAAATTAAAAAACAAAGACCATATGATTCTCTCAATGGATGCAGAAAAAGCTTTTAATAATATCCAGCATCCTTTCATGATCAGAACACTTAAGAAAATTGGTATAGAAGGGACATTTCTTAAACTGATAGAGGCCATCTACAGCAAACCCACAGCCAATATCGTATTGAATCGAGTTAATTGAAATCATTTCCACTCAGGTCAGGAACCAGACAAGGCTGCCCATTGTCTCCACTGCTCTTTAACATTGTAATGGAAGTTTTAGCCACCGCAATTGGGGAAGAAAAGGCAATCAAGGGTATCCATATAGGGTCAGAACAGATCAAACTTTCGCTCTTCTCAGATGATATGATTCGCTCTTCTCAGATGATATGAAAACACCAGGGATTCTACTACAAAACTCTTGGAAGTGATCATGGAATACAGCAGCGTCTCAGGTTACAAAAATCAACATTTATAAATTGGTAGCTTTTACGTATACCAACAA
Source organism: Nycticebus coucang (assembly GCF_027406575.1). NCBI lineage: Eukaryota > Metazoa > Chordata > Mammalia > Primates > Lorisidae > Nycticebus > Nycticebus coucang. The sequence continues at coordinate 134,378,481 of NC_069804.1, forward strand.
TAGTCAAGCTGAAAAAACAGTTAAGGACTCTATTGCATTCACAGTAGTGCCAAAGAAGATGAAATATTTGGGAGTTTATCTAACAAAGGACGTGAAAGATCTCTATAAAGAGAACTATGAAACTCTAAGGAAAGAAATAGCTGAAAATTTTAACAAATGGAAAAACATACCATGCTCATGGCTGGGAAGAATCAACATTGTTAAAATGTCCATACTGTCCAAAACAATACACAATTTTAATGCAATCACTATTAAAGCTTCACTGTCATACTTTAAAGATCTTGAAAAAACAATACTTCATTTTATATGGAATCAGAAAAAACCTCCAATAGCCACGACATTACTCAGAAATAAAAACAAAGCAGGAGGAATCACGCTACCAGACCTCAGACTGTACTATAAATCGATAGTGATCAAAACAGCATGGTACTGGCACAAAAACAGAGAAGCAGATGTCTGGAACAGAATAGAGAACCAAGAGATGAATCCAGCTACTTACCGTTATTTGATCTTTGACAAGCCAATTAAAAACATTCAGTGGGGAAAAGATTCCCTATTTAACAAATGGTGCTGGGTGAACTGGCTGACAACCTATAGAAGACTGAAACTGAACCCACACCTTTCACCATTAACTAAGCTAGACTCTCACTGGATTAAAGATTTAAACTTAAGACATGAAACTACAGAAATACTAGAAGAGAGTGCAGGGAAAACCCTTGAAGAAATCAGTCTGGGCGCGTATTTTGAAGAGGACCCCCCAGGCAATTGATGCAGCTTCAAAAATACACTACTGGGACTTGATCAAACTAAAAAGCTTCTGCATATCCAAGAACACAGTAAGTAAAGCAAGGAAACAGCCCTCAGAATGGGAGAAGATATTTGCAGGTTATGTCTCCGACAAAGGTTTAATAACCAAGAATCCACAGAGAACTCAGACGTATCAGCAAGAAAAGAACAAGTGATTCCATTGCAGGCTGGGCAAGGGACTTGAAGAGAAACTTCTCTGAAGAAGACAGGTGCGTGGCCTACAGACATATGAAAAAAATGCTCATCATCTTTAATCATCAGAGAAATGCAAATCAAAACTACTTTGAGATATCATCTAACTCTAGGAAGATTAGCCTATATCACAAAATCCCAAGACCAGAGATGTTGGCGTGGATGTGGAGAAAAGGGAACACTTCTACATTGCTGGTGGGAATGCAAATTAATACATTCCTTTTGGAAAGATGTTTAGAGAACACTTAGAGATCTAAAAATAGATCTGCCATTCAATCCTATACTTCCTCTACTAGGTATATACCCAGAAGACCAAAAATCACATTATAACAAAGGTATTTGTACCAGAATGTTTATTGCAGCCCAATTCATAATTGCTAAGTCATGGAAAAAGCCCAAGTGCCCATTGATCCACGAATGGATTAATAAATTGTGGTATATGTACACCATGGAATATTATGGAGCCTTAAAGAAAGATGGAGACTTTACCTCTTTCATGTTTACATGGATGGAGCTGGAACATATTCTTCTTAGTAAAGTATCTCAAGAATGGAAGAAAACGTATCTGATGTACTCAGCCCTGCTATGAAACTAATTTATGGCTTTCACATAAAAGCTATAACCCAGTTATAACCTAAGAATAGGGGGAAGGGAAAAAGGGAGGGGAGAGGTCGCTGAAAGGAGGTTAATTGGTGGGATTACACCTGTGGTACATCTTACAAGGGTACATGTGAAACTTAGTAAATGTAGAATATAAATGTCTTAACATAATAGCTAAGAAAATGCCAGGAATGCTATGTTAACCAGTGTGATGAAAATGTGTCAAATGGTCTATAAAACCAGTGTATGGTGCCCCATGATCGCATTAATGTACACAGCTATGATTTAATAATAAAAAAATTTCAAAAAAAGTTAATAATTTAAACCATCACTCAACCAAAGATTAGCTTGTACAGTATGTGTCTTTAGAATGTATTTTTTAATTACATTTGAGGTATTAATTTATGATATTCTTATAATTCACTTAGAAAAATAATGAAACATCATATGAAGACTTAAGTCAGAACATTCTGGGAAATTATCCAATTTCCATCTTTTTTCTTTTTTCTTTCTCATCTACTCCATGTTGGGAATCTACATGCCAAAACAACCAGTTGGGGGAAAAATTAAGAATTGAGTAAATTTCTTTATTTCTTTTGGTTGTAAAATGCTAAATACCTGCATTTTATTGATAATTCCAATGTAATTGACTACTGTTTGACTGAAATCATCGGTCAATTCAGTTAAAATAAATTAACTATTCTGCCATATACATACATGGACAGAATGCCCTCTCTTAAATCTTCCTCAGACTGGATAAATACATTTATAGGCTGTCAAAGTTAGAAACTTAAGAAAGCAGGTGTGATTGTCAATGAGCTATAGAGAAAGACACATTTTTGATACTACAATTTTAGATAATAGCATGGCTCTAAGAAATGCTGAAGTATTTCAGAAAACGTGATTAAAAATCTTAATGCTTTCTAATGTGAAAGCAGTAGGTGATCTAATACAAGGTGGGGGGGGTAGAGGAATAAGGGAGCAGGGAGAGGGGTCGGGGGAAGAGAACAGGGAGGTCACAGTATATGGCACAGTTCCTGGGGTGGGACACAATTATAAGAGGGACTTTATCTAACAAATGCAATCAGTGTAACCTAATTCTTTGTACCTTCAATGAATCCCAAACAATAAAAATAAATAAAAATCTTAATGCTATCTTCTGTTTTCTACCTTAATTAAGAACATTTACCTCTCTGCACTGAGTATTTTATGTATAAGTACATTGTGATCCAAATGGCCTAGTGCAGTTTGTGTTCTATGTGGAAAAGTACCTCTGTGTGAGACTTTCATTTACTGGGTTCTGATAGATATCTGGAATGGCAGCATAGCCACAGCAGCTGCCTAATGATTGATGCAGACAGTGAGAGATGCTAGGGAAACGGAAATTAACTCCATGGTGTGTAAATATGTGTGTGCTTTTAACAAGTATGCAAATATCATGGAAGATGGACTGTTCATTTAACCAACTTTCCTTGTAAAGATTATGTAGAAGAGTAAATGCATATATGAAATTCAATGAAAAGGGTACAATACTCTTTGAAGTAGATAGCAGGAAAAGTGAATGCTATTTTTATAACAGGAGACAATTATTTTGTGGAAATACGTACATTTTTGAAATGATGTAAATAATGAGAAAATATTTGATACATATTCATCTGTAGATCATTTTGGGTTAAATGCATCTACTATAGAAATCAAGATTAAGCTATGTATGCACATTGGATTGTTTACACATAGGAATCTTCTGTAGCGGGGGAATCTACTTTTTATTTTCTTGAAGCCTTAAGATCAACAAAGGAGAATTATAGGTACTGATAATGGAAGGTGGAAAATGTGCCAGCAACTGCCTGCACCCCAAACCCAGTTTGAAATGTTCATGAGTTACAGATAAAAGACTACTACAATCAACCAATGTGTGCTCACTGCTATACATCCAGATGAAAAGTGAAAGAAGCAGTGAGATATTTAGATATTTTATCTAACACATGCCAGATTCCATTGATTCCCTCTTTATAGAGTTAGTTTTGAAAGACAGGACTGCTTTATCCATGTTGCCATAGAAACAGTTTATATCAAAATCTTGCTGTATGTGCTATATTTTTTGTAAAACGATTTGAACCTATGTAACAACAAAACTATGCTTGGAAATATCAAAATGTTTAAATGAATTATTCCATGATCTTCTGTATTCTTTTTACATGTATTCGCACAGTTTGAGAATCTAATAGAAAATCAGTTGTTAGAATTTTTGTTTTAAGTATTGCTGACAAGACATTTTTGTAGATTTTCTAGAGGACACAAACAAATTTAACCTTAGAGTCCCACGACATACAAGAAGTTTAAAGATTGCTCTTACGCAATCAATGTACAAAAACAACATGCAAGACTTACAACACAAGGCATTTTCACTTCTAACTATTTTTCCTGACAGATACACAAACTATATTTATTAATTTTTATTATTTATTTCAGATTAACATGAGTGTACAAACAATTACGTTACAATGTTTGCATTTGTTAGTTAAGGTCCCTGTTGTAATTGTGTCCAGTACCCAGGAGATGTGCCATATACCCTTACATTGTGCCCATTAGGTGGAAGCACACGGTTGCCTACCCTCTACCCCTCTCTCTTTCCCCCAACTTGAATTGAACTGAGTCACAAACTATATTTAAATGTCAAGGATTATGTTTTGTGGTTTATATATTAACCCCCTCCAAGTGTATGGATGTAAAGTAAAACAAAGCCTAAATATTTCCAAATATATTTGTGTTTATATTATGTAGATCAGACATCTGAATGGTTAACTAGATTTTTCACGTCTCTTCAGACTTTAGGAGGTGATGCAAATGAACTATGTATACTTTAAAAATAACATTGACTAAAGATTAATTAATATTATAATATGCTATTACAGTTCTAAGTTTTACTCACTTATTAGGAGTACGAAGGTCAAAGATTGTTTCCTGGATATCAATTTTAATTTCAGAAGGGTTTGTATTTGGCAGTTTAATTTTAACCTGAAAGTGAAAGTGAGAAGAAAAATACTATTACCTTGAAGAATAGTTAATTTGAAGAGTGTAAGAATACATGAGGAATAGAGAACTAATATTTAAGTGACAACTATGTTCCAAGCTATGCCCTATCTTTATATCAATCTTGAGAAGCAGGGATTATTAGTCCCATTTTACAGATAGAGAGAAACTGTAACAGAGAAATTTAATGAGTGGCCCAAAGGCAACCAAGGTAATTTGACTAAGGCTTAGCTAACCCCAGAGCTATATAGAAACACTTTGGTTATTTGCCTGTAACCTTCACTGTATGAAGGTGTATACAAGTGCATCTGCTAAAGTTGGGGACCTTTGACCACTTTTTTTTTTTTTTGGTTTTTGGCCGGGGCTAGGTTTGAACCTGCCACCTCTGGCATATGGAAACGGCACCCTACTCCTTGAGCCACAGGCACCGCACCCTTTGACCACTTTTATATCAGTGGGCAATGTATATTAAAAATGTTTAGTTTCCCACGTTGGGTGTAGGTTGGTAATGCCATCTTGTAGTCTCTTAGTATAAACTCCCATATCATAGTTTCTAGGGAGGTGTAGGAGTTCAGAAAGAGTCTTATTATGTTGCTATCTTAACAAGAGAATTAACAATATGACCCCCACCTCTAAAAAAGGACTATTTATTGGTTTAGTAAGATTTCACTCAGAAATGTCGTATCTCAATTACCACATGACCCAGCACCTCCACTCCTGGGTATGCTCAAGAACACTGAGAATAAGTGTTCAAACAAAAACAAGTACACAGTGTTTTTGTTCATAGCAGCACTATTCATAATAGCCAAAATGTGTGGGCAACCCAAAGGTGCATCAACTGCTGAGTGGATAAACAAAATGTGGCATATCCATATCATGAAATATTATTCAGTCCTATAAAAGAATAAAGCACCATTAGATGGATGAACCTAAAAACGTTATGTAAAGAATCCAGGCATAAAAAGCCACACATTCTAGTATTCTACTTATATGAAATGTTCACAGTATGCAAATCAATAGAGACAAAAGGTAGATTGGTGGTTGCTAAGGCCTGGGGAGACAGAGAAACGGGGAGTAACTGCTTAATGTGTATGAATTATATATTGGAAATGGCTGCACAACATTGCAAATATACTAAATTTCATGAATGATAAATTTTATACTATGTATATTTTTACCACAACACAATCTCGTCTCTCAGTCTAATTTATATTATTTCTTTTTTGATGGAAGTTGATGAGATCTACATATACAAGATGACATGGTTTATGGTTTCCAACAATAAAGAAACAAAGAAAATGCAACCTAAAGTTCAGGTAAATTAGGAAGGCTTCTCTAAAATGAGCTAGAAGACTTGAAATATTAGACATCTGGTAATTTCATGGCTGGAATGGAACAAAAGCAGAACAAAAGCAGCAAGTTATGAGGAAAATGCATATCAAATAAATAATGGGAAATTACTTTTAAGAAGCTTAAAGTAGGCAATTATGTTTTTGCAATATAACATATGTGGAACAATACATGTCTGTGAATTATATTTGACTGGATTAAATCTGTATATAAACAAAGATTTGTAATAGAGCTGTAGAAGTGCTACTATCTAAATAATTCCTATAGTTAATATTTTTATTTAACCAATAATTACCTCCTAATCTATAGGTTGAAAACCCATATCTCCTTAATTAGAGAGGCTTTAAGTGAAGAGAAATAGAACATTTCTCAAAGAGGTAGGCATAGGTGCTCTGCCTCAGCAAATGAGTATCTATTGAACAAAGAATGCCCCACTTTTACTGTAAAAATATTCAAGTCTTATAGCCAAGTTGAGATATTCTTTTCTGTTTTTTTTTTTTTTTTTTGACTCACCACTGTACTAATGAGATACTAATGAGGAGGGAAGAGATGGTCTCTTTAACATCTCATGTTGATTCAAGTCACGTGGACCAAGGAATGTTCTTTAGTCTGAAATGTTTAGACCTTTCAAGGTAAAATCTTGTTTTTGCAGAGTTAAAATGGCAATTGAAAGAGAAAAAAATTATGACAGGCACAATTTAGATATAATTTTTGGGTAGAACTTTGAAGTGGTTCTTAAAATCATTTGCTGCTCTAGTGAAGGATAATTCAGGAATAACTCACTAATTTTTCCTTTTAAGAAAATTAAAATTGTATACTAAAATGGTTTCAGAGAAGGGACAAATTAGGTAGAATGGTACACACTAATATCTCTCAAGATAGAAGATTCAATGAGAAATCTTAACAGAAAAACATCTCATGAAGCATGAATCAGACTTGTTTAGCAATACTTTCAATGACTACCTAGAAAATAAACATGGCTATTAATTGACCTCTAACTGACTGTGCTCAAGACCTAACTTGTTAAATATTAGTAGATACAGGATGATGTAACTGACCAAACAAAGGTATTGATGTTACTCCTTTACATAGGTTGCAACTTGAATTCATTTCAAAGAATGAATTATTATTATTTTTTATTGTTTGGGATTCATTGAGGGTACAAAGAATTAGGTTACACCGACTGCTGTTGTTAGGTAAAGTCCCTCTTGTAATTGTGTCCCACCCCCAAGAGGTGTGTCATACACTGTGACCCCCCTCCCCCTCTCTCCTCCCCTCTTCCTGATCCCTCATCCCCTTATCCCCCCCTTGTATTAGCTCATCTACTGTCTTCATATTAGAATTGAGTACATTGGATTCTTGCTTCTCTATTCTTGTGATGGTTTACTAAGAAGAATGTGTTCCACTTCCATTCAGGTTAATACAAAAGATTAAAGTTTCCATCATTTTAAATGGCTGAATAGTATTCCACAGTACACATATACCACAGCTAGTTAATCCATTCCTGGGTTGGTGGGTATTTAGGTTGTTTCCACATTTGGGTGATTGTAAATTAAGCTGCGATAAACAGTCTAATGTAAATGTCCTTATGATAAAAGGATTGTTTTTTCTTCTGAGTACATGCCCAGTAATGGGATTGCAGGATCAAATGGGAGGTCTAGCACGAGTTCTTTGAGGATTCTCCATACTTCCTTCCAAAAAGGTTGCATTAGTTTGCAGTCCTACCAGCAGTGTAAAAGTGTTCCCTTCTCTCCACCTCCACGCCCAGTATCTGCAGCTTTGAGACTTTGTAATGTGGACTCTTCTCACTGGGGTTAGGTGATATCTCAGGGTGGTTTTGATTCGCATTTCTCTGATGATCAGGGAGGAGTACATAAGGCAGAGGGAGGGAGGGCAAGAGGTGGGATCTCACCTAATGTGCACATTGTGAAGGTGTATAAAATGCCCCTGAGTGAGAGGCTCTTCTACAAAGGGAACTTTACCCTGGAAGTGAGAACAATGTAATCTAAATATTTTACCCTCATATTAATTTGAATAAAGTTTAAAAAAAGAAATAATGTACAGTATTCACTATTATTACATCATATAGTTCTGGAGGTACTAACTGATGCAATTAAATAAGAAATGAGAGGTAAAAATATTGGAAAGGAGGAGATAAAATTAACATTATCTGAGGAAGAGTATTCTAGGTGGAATGAATAGCAAGAAATTAGGAAATAACTTGGTATACTGAAGGAGCAGAAAGAAGGCCAAGGTAAGCAGAACATAACAAGGAAGAAAATATGGCACTGGAGAAAACTGTAGAAGTAAGGGTTAGATCATACAGAGCCCCATAAGTTAAGATTGGGAGTTTGTATTTTTTTTTTTTTGTGGTTTATTCTATTTTTGGCTGGGGCTGGGTTTAAACCCGCCACCTACAGCATATGGGACCGGCGCCCTACTCCTTGAGCCACAGGCGCCGCCCTGGGAGTTTGTATTTTGTTCCAAGTGCAACAGGAAGCCATGAGGGTTCTAAGCAAAAAAGAGACATGTTCTGATTTACTTTTGAAGACGATCTCTTATACTCTCTGTGGAAAGGCTGTAGGGAAGCAAGAGTCAAAGCAAGAGTCAAAAGAGAATCATAATGGTCCCAGTAGAGACAAAGGTTATTTGTAACATGATAGCAATTGTGGTGGTGATGAAAGTAGAATATATTTTTAAGACACAGCCAGTAAGACTTGCTAATAGATTAAATATGAGGGATAAAGGAAAGAAGAATGAGAGGTAATTTAGGTTTTTAGCTTGAGCAAAACTGAATGCATGTTGTTGCCATGAAGAAGATGAATGAGAAAGAAGTTTGGGAGAAATAATTAAGAGTTCTCTTGGCTCGGCACCTGTTGCTCAGTGAGTAGGGCGCCGGCCACATACACCAAGGCTGATGGGTTAGAGCCTGGCCCGGGCCTGCTAAACAACAACGACAACTGCAACAAAAAATAGCCAGGCATTGTGGAAGGCACCTGTAGTCCTAGCTACTCAGGAGGCTGAGGCAAGAGAATGGCTTAAATCCAAGAGTTTGAGGTTGCTGTGAGCTGTGACAGCACAGCACTCTACCAAGGGCCACATAGTGAGAATGTCTCAAAAAAAAAAAAAAGAGTTCTGTTCTGGACGTTAGGTTTGCCTTTTAAACAAGTAAAAGGTGCCAAGTAAGTAGCTGGTTATATGAATCTCTAAAGCTTATGGGAGAGTCAGGATTAGAGAGATAAATGGTATTTAAAGCTGTGGGACTAGGTGGAAAGAGAATAGAGAAAAAGACACAGGTCAAAGCTCCAGAGAACTTAAAGGAAGCACCAGTGATTTGGGAGAAAAGAAGAGGAGAAATGCCCAGTGATTTTGGAAGAAAACCAGGAGAAAGTAGGGTCACTAAAATAAAAAGGAAACTATGTTTCATGAAGGAGGAAGAAGCCAACAGGCTGGAACACATTTCCATTTTTCTAAACAGTGTTTCTAAACTAGAGGGAAGCAATGGTAACATTTTTTTGTATAAGACAGTTTCTTCATTCTTCAGGGCTGTCCCTCTTATTGCATCCCTGGCCTTAAGTACCAAATGACAATAATATCCTACGATCATTGTGTCAAGCAAAAATGCCTCTCCACTTCTCTAAAAGTCTCCTAGGAGCCCAAACCATGACTACTTTTTTACTGTTTATTAGTTTTAGTGATGCACAGTAGGAACCAAATAAATATCATATGGATGGAACAATGTTTCCTTTTTATCAGCTGAAAAGCATACTTAAGTCTCTCCTATCCTCCAAAACGCCCATAAATCCTGCTTCCTCCTCAACCCCCACCTATCTCCTGGCTTTTCTCCTTTCTGCTAAACTTCCTCAAAGAACAATCTATTTGCTGCCTTCTCTTCCTCATCTCCTTCCTACTCACTTCTCTCCTTTCTTCAGGCCTGCATTTGCCTGCCGCTGAAGCTGCTTTCTTCCAAAGATCACCCCAAACTTAACCGACAATCAAAGAGTTCCTTTTGCGTGCTAATCCTGCCTTTGCTTCTCTTACAGCAGAAGATATATTAAATATATTATGCTTTCCCTCCCATCTCTGAATACTGTCCCCACTTTCCTCTTTTCTTTGGTCACCCCTCAAGTATTCATCTTTTCCAAGGTCAGTCTGTGACTCTGCTCGCATGGAGTCAGAAGTTTTTGCCAGGTCCAGCCCAAGAATTCTGAACCAGGTGATTTAGATATTTTAATGAAACTCCTCAAAATGACATCATCAAAATATAAAATTACTGTGTACAAGGTATCCTTTGACTTTATTCCATCCCTGATCTTAAGCCCATCTCAGACTCTCTTTCCAAACTCTCTCTCTCCCCAACCCTGACTCTCTCATTATGAGGGACTTTTATTGTTAACTGTACTAATTTTAGTATTGTTTAAAATTTTATACATATATTACTTTCATAATCAGAAATATATTAAGTCTATACAATTAGATTAACTTTTAGGGAGAGATTTATTCTCCCTCCCACCACCACCATTATGAAGGTTTGTTATTATATTAACTATAAATGTATGTATATTACTGAGAGAAATTTAGTTGAAGGTTTACTTTTTTGCTTGGAACTGATAATGAAGAATCATATTACAGCTTCAATGTCCTTCTCCCTGCCACATGGTCTGATATATGACCAAACAAGTTTAGCATCATCAGAAACCTTACTAAAAATACCTCCAAATACAAAAACAAGTGTCCATCCTCTATAATTTTAAGTGGAAAGGAAAATCCATTTTATTACAAATCTGTCAAATCTATTCATTAAAAGTAAAATGAACATAACTGTTTTAACCTTAGGAGAGAAGAGAAATCAGGATTTGAAAAGCAAACCATTCTAGAAATAAGTGAATTCTTGGAAGATGAGCTGACATTTTGCTCAGAATGATTGATAGCCCTTTTTGAGATAAATACATGTGATAAACATGTGGCTCCTGGTTGTGTCTGCCAGATGGTGACTGACTTCTATCCATCCCTGATTTCAACTCCATTCTCAGTGAGATTTAGGGATGAGGGGAGGCTCATTACCCAGGGAGGAGATGACAATGAAAAAAATACAGGCTTAATGATTTGTTTTTTAGGTCACATCAGAATGTCCTCTTATCAATATAGATCCATTAAAGTAGGACACAAAAATATTATGTATCCATTCTAGCTTGGACAGCACCAAGCTATCTGCAAGCTGTTTTCCTCCCTCCTTAAAAAAAAAAAAAAAAAACCACACAAAAAACAAAGAGTAATTTGGCAGAATGCCAATAACTTTGGCTAGCCCCACGATTTTTGGATTTTAGATATAGTCTGCTGTTCAACACCCATGAGTGAAAATGAGAATCCACTGACCTATTTCCCCAACGCACCACCCCATTTCCTGCCCCAAATAGATCTATAGAGAAACTGCACTATCTTCCTACCTATCTTTAATAACTGGAACCCAAGAGGTCCGGTACCTCAATCACTCCTATTCTCAGGAGTAGTCAGGTTTCCACTGTGTTCTACCTTGTTTCTATGACAAAATTTTTTTTTTGGAGACAGAGTCTCACTTTGTCACCCTCGGCAGAGTGCTGTGGCATCACAGCTCACAGCAACCTCCAGCTCCTGGGCTTAGGCGATCCTCCTGCCTCAGCCTCTGGAGTAGCTGGGACTACTGGCACCCGCCCGGCTATTCTTTTGTTGCAATTTGGCCGGGGCCGGGTTTGAACCCGCTACCCTCGGTATATGGGGTCGGTGCCCTACTCACTGAGCCACAGGCGCCGCCCTCTATGGCAAATTTTTTACTTCCCCCATCATCTTTGTTGGTATCTCCGAAGCCATGCCACAATCCAGCCTCACTTCACTGATCTATTTCTTCGATTTTCAATACTTGGCTTAAAACTGGAGTAATACTTTACAATGCTGCTGTTTCAACTCTGTCTCTGATTATTGACCTCATCCCAAGGGGTCAACCTATTCTATCTCCAATTAGCCACATTCTGCAAGTTTCATAGAATTCCTCTCAACCTACTTGTGCGCACACACACAGACATACACTACCTGAAATCAGTTCTACTTCATTCTAATCCTGATGCAAAGCCAGCAATCTGTGGCCGTATAGTGTTACTCCTGCAGAGAGCAAACACTATCAACTCTGAAAATCAACATCTCTAGTCCATTTCTTCCTCTTGTGTTCTCTATAGATTTGGCTTTCTAATAGCCTACCGGACACTTCCTCCATTTCCTACTGGCACTTCAAACTCAGTATAACCAAAAACTTACTATCTTTCTCTTAGAACTCCTCTGTATTCTTCCTGTTGCATTCCATATCTCACCCCTGAAGCATGCAAACAAAACCATGCTTTGATTGCTTACTCTCATTCCAAAAGTAATAAATGGAAATTGTGGAAACTATGGCAAAGTCATATGAGAAAAAAAAGTTTACCATTCAGAGCTGTATCTTGATTACTGTTGTCACCATTCACCCTAGTCACCTAAGCTAGAAATCTATTTCTCTCTTACAAATCCCATTCGACCACTTTTCAAGTCCTATCAATATTACCTCCAAAATGTCTACTGAAGTCATTTTTTTTCTGTCTATCCCCACCGCCATAGTCCAGGGTCTTACTTCTCTTATCTAGACAAGTACAATTGCCTGCCTGATTTTCCTACTTCCTACCACAATCACCACCAAATTTAATCTTCACAACACCACTAGTGTTGTTCTGAAATATGTATCCAATAATTTTACTCACTTGCTTTAAAACATTTACTGACTCTAATGCCCGTAAAATAAAGTCCAACTTTCCTGATATCTTAGTCTACTTGCGCTTCCATAGCAAAATATTATACCATAAACTAGGCATTTTAACTATAACTAACAGAAATTTTTTTCTCACAGTTTTGGAGGCTAGAAGTCTGAGAGCAGGGTGTCAGCATGGTTGGGTTTCAGTGAGAGTCTTTTTCCTGATTTGTAGATTGGTACCTTCTTGCTACCTTTTTTCATGCTTTTCCCACTCTGCTTGGACAGCTTTTCGCCCTTTGCTACCTGAAAAACTACTATCTGTCGTTCAATTGTCCAGGTCAAAAGCCGCCTCTATTGTAAAGTCGGCTTAGATTTCCTCTTTTTTGCACTCATATCACTTTGCATATACTTTTATCAATTTCGAATGGCCTGGATTCAAATCTGCCAGGTTCTCAATGCGTGTCCTTCAGCAAGTTATTTGTTTAGGCTTCGATAACCTCATCTGTAAAATGGGGGTCATAATAGCACCTATTTCACACAGTTGGTGTGGGGATTAATGAGTTGATGTGTGTAAAGTTCTTAGATAAATGCTTGGCATATAATAAGCATTATATAAATTGTTCACTATTGACATTACTATTACGCCATAGCAAGTGAAACAATAAAGCCAAAAATGTTCATTTATGGAGTGAAAATGTAGGGAAATGGGAAATGGTTCCACTATGGCACTCCAGTGACCTTGCGCTAGTCACATAGGCCACGTAGGCAAACTTAAACTACGGTGAGATCTTGGTCTTGGCAGAACATTCTGTGATCCTCCCTGGACATGGGAAGATAAGTAGTCTTGTGAGCTGCCTTAATACTGTTTCTTATCTTTTCTACCTTGAAGGAGGCTGCTGTGAAGCAGTTTCACATCCTCCTCCTTGATTCCGGTAAGGCACAGAACTCTCCACCTCCCTCCCTCACTTGGGAACAGATGCAAACTATAAAACAGCTAACTGCAGGCTAGAGTGGGTTCTTCAGCAACAGAGCGCCCCACTGCCCGTGGTGCCTGTCATCTGGCCCGTTTGGTTCAATGTCTTCCTGTGAGCAAAGAAATACAGCGATCTGACACCATACAGATCCTGCTGTTGCTGTCTGTGTAAGTAACAAACTCTTATCATTTGGGGGTCATTGTTTTCTTATTTGATGAATCCAGGAATGTCTGGCAAGCCCACCTACTAGCTGCCACTGCCTTACTGCTTATGGACTGTTTAATATCTTAACAGTAAGCTCCTTGAGAGAAGAAGAAGTTTGTCTATTTTGTTCAACATTGTGTATCCAGTATCTGGCCCATAGTATCTGGCACGTAGTAAGTGTTCAATAAGTATTTGTTGAACTAAAAAAATTATAGCAAACAATGAAACATATGTATTCAAAGATATATAGTCAAGGATGTGTATCAAACCCATGAGAGTGGGAGCTTTGTGGGGAGGGATGGATACCACAGCTAGAGGATGAAAGAGACAATAAAAACAAAATAAAACAAAGTGCCCTCTACTCATGAGGTTTAAAGAAAAGTGTATACAAGGCTGGACAATTAAGTTCCCAAACTTCTAGAAAAATGCTACATACCTCTAGAAAAAGTGCTACATACTTCATTGCTGAGTATCACTATGGTCACCAGGTAGACAGTCGGAGTACTTTAAAGGTGACCATAGTAATACTCAGCAATGAGGTATGTAGCACTTTTTCTGGGATGAGTTTGCGAACTTAATTGCCTGGCCTTATATCTTACCTAGGAAGAAGAAGCTCTCTAGCTTTCTTATTATTCTTCCATTAATTTCTACGAGTACTTGATACCTTGTAAGTCTGACCTTAGTTTTTCAACTAATATAAGGAGAGATTAGATTAACATCTTTCAAACTGTTTACCAAGCAACCCTAGTCATTTTCCTGAGAGCTGCCTCATGAGTGGTAGTACCTCTTTAATTAAGGCAGTGGTACTTTTATGTGTTTTATACATTGGGATTTCTTATAGAATTTTGTTTGAAGAAAAATCTGGATAGCCAAAAAACAAAACAAAACAAACCCATAAATCACTGACTTAGGGAAACTTGGGAGTAAACAGCAGAGGATAATAATAGGGCAAGCAGAATGTGAATAGTGGGGCTCTTTGGGCTTGGGGTTAAAAGGAAGGTTTGATGAAGATATACATATTCTTGGCTTGGCACCCGTAGCACAGTGGTTACAGCACCAGCCACATACACTGAGGCTGGTGGGTTCGAACCTGGCAGGGGCCAACTGCAACAAAAAAGTAACCAGGTGTTGTGGCGGGCACCTGTAATCCCAGCTACTGGGAGGCTGAGGCAAGAGAATAACTTGAGCCCAGGAGTTTGAGGTTGCTGTGAGCTATGATGCCACAGCACTCTACTGAGGGCAACATAGTGAGACTCTGTCTCAAAAAAAAAAAATATATATATATATATATATACATATTCTTAATTCAGAATTTTGTTTAGGACCATCACTTTCATTTAGGATTCATAAATTTTATTTTCTTTTTTGAAGTCTAGGGAGAGTAAAGGAAAGGACGGTCTTTGTGAACGTTTAACTCCCAAACCATTCCTTGTGCTTAAACAGATTATATTCCTATTACCTTCCTCAGCTTAAGCAAGGGCTTTCATCTTAAAGTCTCTGGATTATAATGTTATATATAGACCAGGACCCAAATAAGATATTTAGCCAATTCTAAGGTGCACATTATATATTTTTTGATATTAAGATGCATCATACAATCAATGCATACATTTGATGTGATAGTGTACCTGTTTTTCCTCTTAAGGGTTGTCATTAAATAAATGGCACATTTACCACTTGATGATGTTTCAGATTCAAGGACACATCATATTAACAGGAATGATAAGCATATAAAGTGGAGCAAAACATACTTGATATAGGTTCAATTACCTCTTTACCCTGAGTCTTACTAGGGGGATAAAGCAATGAGGGTGGAGGTCATCATTAATATACCCACAGGATAAAATTCAAGCTACAAATTGGGATATTTTTATTTTTTGAGAGTCAGCCTATCACTACACTATTGCCCACACTTAATTATCCTTTTTATACTAACTGCTTACTCAAATATGTGCTATTTCGTGCCTGGATACTTTTTCATGTATTCTTATCTCTGCTTGGAATGCCATTCTTGGAATCTTGTCCATTGTAGAAACACTATCTATCCAAATAGAGTTGATCTTTTCCTGCTTTCTGTCACTAGATACCTGATATATGAGTCTAAATTTGTACTTACCATACTGAACTACAATGATTTATTAGGTATCCATCTCCTTTCCTGTAAATTCCTTGAGGAAAATTGACTGTTTCCTATTTATTTTTGTATCTCTCATACTTAAGACACCACCTGGTATGGAGTAGCATTCACTAAGTATTTAAAGACTGAATAAATAAACAAAGAAAAATAAAGGGTAATAATGGAAAGAAAGAGAAAAAGAACAGTATATGAACAGTAAAGTGCCATAGCACCAACAAATGCTTTATTTGCTGCTTCCATTCGGTGGTATCCATGCCTTATCTAAACCTTCTGAACTCTTAGTGGACTTACAACTGTTTACACTGAGTTTAATTCTTTTTTTAATTTTAATTTTTTTATTAAGTCATAAATACATAAATCATGTATACATTAATGCATTTACAGGATACAATGTGCTGATTTTATATGCAATTTGGAATGATTACATCAAACTGGTTAACATAGCCTTCACCTCACTTACTTAAATTATTGTGTTAAGACATGTATACTCTACCCTTAATAGATTTGACATGTACCCTTGGAATATGCACCATAGGTGTGGTCTCACTGTTGAGTTTAATTCTTAATAATAAAATTACTTTATGTTAGTTTTATCTCCTCAGTTGATTATAAATTCATTAGCAGAAAGTAGCAAGTCTTCTTCTGTATGTCTTTATTGCATTGTATACTCCTATTATGAAGTGTGATTTAGTTTCCAAGATTCTTCATTCAGGGTATGTTTATTATTAAAACTAGTAGCAATTTGCATGAGAGAAATGGAAAGGCTAGCAACAGTTTTACTTATTTAAGGCTTAGAATTTCTCCAGAATTTACAGCAATCCCTAACACTAGACACCAAACACAATTTTATAGTAATTTAAGAGAGAGATATTCAAATGTTACTGCTAAAACCTTGAGAGCTAATTACTTCAAGATTACTTGAAACCTTAACTCATTAGAGTTTGAAAAATCTCCTTAGGTACTTAAAGTCACTATTCCCATTATGTAACTTGATTCAATTGAATGTCTTAGATTTTGCTATTAAGAGAAAACCTGAAGTTTATGCAAAAGAGAGATTCCATTTATCACTGCTTTAAGGAAAGAATATTAAGCATCTCCCATGGGCACCTCAATATTCTATAATATATTGTAAGAGAGAAGGAAAGAAAAATAGAAACATAGCCCCTGAACTCAAAAAATAATTTTTAACCCAAGACTTACTTGTGTATGTTGTCAAAATGCTCAGACTTTTCGGAAAGATTATTATGACAATGAAATAATCAAAAGTAAGGTGGTATCTTTGATACTTTTGGTATTGTTATTGCTATTATATATACAGTGACTTGGCAGAGGATGCTCCTCCCACATTCTATAATGTTATTCAGATAGGGGAGCCAAGTAACATTTTAGATGTCTTCTTAGTATTTTTAATCAGACGTTCAGATTCAAAAATTAGGAAGAAAATCAACTTTTAAATGTCCCATTGCAATCTGAATCATTATAACATAAAAATAAAAGTTAAAAACAGATTCAGGTCGGGAGGCTGAGGCAAAAGAATGCCTAAGCTCAAGAGCTGGAGGTTGCTGTAAGCTGTGATGCCACAGCACTCTACTGAGGACAACAAAGTGAGACTCTGGGGCGATGCCTGTGATTCAAAGGAGTAGGGTGCCGGCTCCATATGTCAGAGGTGGTGGGTTCAAACCCAGCCCCGGCCACAAACTGCAAAAAAAACTAAAAAATCAAACTGAGACTCTGTCTCTAAAAAAAAAGACAGATTCAGGGAAGGAAATATTTCATTCTGATTGCCTTTCAATTCATCAGAAGTTATATCCAATCAGATGGTATGCGCGGGACAGAATGAAGGTGAAAGAAAATTCAGTCCAATCAGATTGAGCAGTTTTAACAGGAATAGAAATCCTGTGTTGTGTCATATTATTTCATTATGTTTATTTATAAATCTTATACAATATATAGAAATTTGTTTACTTTGTACATGTTACTATTTTATTTATTTAATTTTATTTAATTTTACTTTTTCAGATGAAGTTTTTGCTATATTTCCCAGGCTGGTCTCAAACTCCTGGCTCAAGCAATCTTTTCACTTCAGCCTCCTTAGTAGCTGTGATTATAGGTACATGCCACCATGCCTACCTTCATGTTATCAATTTTAAAGTATCCATAACACTATTCCCCTAGTATCTGAAACACATCAACCACTATTTTTAAAGAGTTTATAGCCTTGTCTACAATATTTTATACACACACACACACAGAGTCAGTCAATTTAGCTACAACAGTCACATAGAAATGGGGAAGGGGAGAAGAGGCTTACCACTAGATCCTTACAACATGCTGTTGAAGAGTCCTTTCTTGTCAGTCCCAGGAATACATCCTCAGTTCCCACATGCTGTTTGAATACAATCTCATATCTGAAAAAATGTCAATGATAATAGAGACTCAAAAGCAAAAGCAATTTCCTGTCACAGAGTGGAAAGCTAGAAACTTATGAGGATACCTATTACAAAAAAAAGGACTAAATAAATAAATTGCTTGAAGTTTTCCAGGCATGTAGTAGAATATAAAGGAAAAGAAGCCTAAAAATGCAGTCAAAAATACCAAACACTGAAAATGAGGATTGTTACTACTACTTTATCTAAAATAAAGTATAACTGTTTTAGAGAGACACAAATAAAATGGATTGAGAGGAATTCCAATAAGATTCTAATAAGATTAAAAGTAGAAGGGAAAAAAAGGAAGGTTTGTTCTTGCAAAACAATGGCTTAGAAAAATATTGGGTCCATAACCCAAGGTTTGATGGAAATACTGGTCTGCTAAGTTTAAACCACAAAGTAGAGTTAGAAAATCCAGGTTTAGTACTGTTCCTGTCATTAACTGTGGACCTTTGGTTAAGTCACAAACTCATTCTGCATTTGTATGATTTGTGGGAGAGGTCAGTTTGAACTAAATTGTCTCTCTATGGTCTTTTCCACCTCTAAAATTTTACAACAGAAACTTTTAACTAATAATGCAGTCAGAACAGCTACACTATGGTGTTTAGAATCTAGTCCTACAGACAGTTCAATGGAAGATTTTCCTGGTATTTCACTTTACACCTGGCAAGTCTTTCCTTCTCTCTTAATTTGGGCCCCTACGGATAGAATGGTTTCTAGAAGCACCCAGCAATAAGGTACCCTATCTCTTCTTATAGCATGAAACAAACCTTTATAAATTCTATTTTTCTGCTTAATTCTACCCTAGTGAAGAAATAGCAAATCTCTGGATAGGAAAACTAAAGGACTAGATCGAACTTCTGACCATTTGCAAATAGGAATGGCCTGAGAATGAAAAAGGAATTTTCTGAGTTTGAACAAGACTAACAATAAGTGACTATTTGATATGGGGCACTTTTCTCTTAATAGACTATAATATCTCCTAAGTATGTACAAAGGTGAAACCAGGTTAAAACAATCAGAAGTGATTGATCCATATGCTCATGGCACTTCCCACATGGATTTTTCGGAAACAACTCCTCTTAATCCTGGGTTCCAGACATAATTTTCCAGCTGCTTACTATATATGTTTGCTCGGATGTCCCAAAAGCACCTCAGAGTCCACACGTACAAAGCCAAACTTATTTCTTGCTTTTCATTCACCTATAATTCCTATCAAAGTTATTGCATCACCATTTACTCAGTCACTCAAACTGGTGATTTTAGTATCATCCTTTGTGCTTTCCTCTCATCCATTTTATCTAAGCAAATACCAAATCTGCAAAATTCTCAAAGATCTCATACTTCTCCCCAAGGCCAGTGCCTTAGCTCAGGCCCTTGTTATTTTTATTTTATTTTTTTTTTTTGTGGTTTTTGGCCAGGGCTGGGCTTGAACCCGCCACCTCCGGCATATGGGACCGGCGCCCTACTCTTTGAGCCACAGGCGCCACCCGTTATTTTTTTTTTATCTGGCCACTTGTGATTCTTCTTTTGTGAACTTCCTGTTCATGTTAGTTATTCATTTTCCTCTGTACCCACTGGAACATTTTGAAATGCATTTTTAGAAGGTAGAAAATAAAGATAAAAAATCGTATAAAACAATTTCCTCATATCTTGACTGGAGTTATTATTCATTTAAAGCTTTCATGGATGTTCTATCTACAAGAACATCAAATATCAGGATGAAAAGTGAAAAATTTACTCAAATTTGAAGCTTACTGCATGTGGATGTTTGACATTCTTAAGACAATATGACAAATGAGTGACTGAATTCTTACCTTTTATATGGATATGTGGGCACTATGTAAACATAAGCTGAGATTTACTCTCTTAATTCTTAACATGCAGACAGAAGTATTGTTATAAAATCTCCTTTGATTTTTTATGATGTTTATGATTTTGACATTTTTTATTTGAAAGCTAGATACATTTCTAGTTAGTTATCTACAGTTTCCCACTGCTTCTATTTTCAGAATTTGTATAGAAGATGAAAACATAGTTTTTTTCCTGTTTTAACATTGGACAGTTTTGTAGTCAGAATTAGAAATAGAAAAGCTGTCAGATCACTTGCCATAAAAGTCTTTAAGTATTTATAAAATACATTATAATTTAGTAAATATTGGCTTTGTTTCTCTTTTCTAGCTATTCTAAATATTCAACCAATATATATTCTAAATATATATATAGTTAAAGCTTAGTCTATTTGACTATTTTATTTTTATTTATTTTTTAATTAAGTCATAGCTGTATACATTTATGCAGTTTTGGAGTACAGTGTGCTGGTTTTATATACAATTTGAAATACTTTCATGAAATATGCATATAAACACCCTTTAAGTTCTTTAAAAGTATGAGTGATTTTAAAATCAGAATGAAAGACTTTTTATGATAATTCTAAATTTCATATTTATAATTTGATGATATTGAAAAGGATATAAAGCAAGACTTGAATCCTGCTTGCAAAATACATTGACTACTAAGTTTAATCTTGAAATATCTAGTAAATAAGTCTAAGTGGTAACTGTTAATTGGAAGAATCTTTTACTGAAATTGTAGAACATTTGAGTAATTAAAAGCAGGTCGTTGACTCGTAAACATGGCATAGAAATTTAGTTGCTTGCAATTAATGGGTTGGTTTTATCCCACTGTTAGTTCTACATTATATAACTCACTGACATTAAATATAAATTTATAATGGAAATGACTGTATTTTTCTTTCAGTTATTATAAATAATAACTGAAAGGAAGATGTTATGTTTTATCATTTATTTCTATTCTAGAAGGAAAAAAAATCATCAATTACCTGCCTTCTGTGTGTTGCTGCAGTTTTATCTTTTTTGTAGTATAAGTTACTTTATGAATCTTGTCAAAAATTGAATGGTATCAGATGACACATCTTACTTAAACCCCTAAACACATTTCTGGCTCCATTTGACTTACTCCGGGTTTTCTCTATCGTCCCACAAATCATCATGCTCTGCTCCTTCTGGAACCTCTTCTGGATTCCAAATGTCCTCGCTATTTTCCTCATGGGTTTGAGGGATGACTGTGAAGAAAGGGAAGATAAAACTGAAGCTGTTGGTTGTTTTTCTCCTCTAAATTGCCCTGTTCTTCTTCACCTTCAGTTTGGGATAACTGAAGTAAAACATTCTCTATTTGTAATCATTAGCTCTTTTTTTTCTGGTCAAAACAAGCTAAATTAGTAACAACTAGCATTAGATATTTTTGTCATATGGAACAAATACATTGCAGAATTGTAATAACCACTGTAGAAAATTGGAAAAAGCACATAAATAAAAGGAAGAAAATAATCTACCATCCGACTGCCTGGAGATAATCAATGTTAGCATTCTGGTGTGTATCTTTCCAGTCTTCCAGTTTTAATCTCTCTCGCCCCCAATTCCTGTCTCTCTCTATATATATACGCAAATGAATATTACACAGTTTTTTCAGAAACATAAATAAGATGTAAAAATATAATCAATCCAATTTGAATAGAAATGTCTTATCTTACATTGTGTTTTACTATACAAAAATCCTTTGATATCTTTTTCATGCAAATATGATATAATTCTTAAAACAAGAGAAATGCAAATCAAAACTACTTTGAGATATCATCTAACTCCAGTGAGACTAGCCTATATCACAAAATCTCAAGACCAGAGATGTTGGCGTGGATGTGGAGAAAAGGGAACACTTTTGCACTGCTGGTGGGAATGCAAACTAATACATTCCTTTTGGAAAGATATATGGAGAACACTTAGAGATCTAAAAATAGATCTGCCATTCAATCCTGTAATTCCTCTGCTGGGCATATACCCAGAAGACCAAAAACCACATCATAACAAAGATATTTGTACCAGAATCTTTATTGCAGCCCTATTCATAATTGCTAAGTCATGGAAAAAACCCAAGTGCCCATCGATCCACGAATAGATTAACAAATCGTGGTATATGTACACCATGGAATACTATGCAGCCTTGAAGAAAGATGGAGACTTTACCTCTTTCATGTTTACATGGATGGAGCTGGAACATATTCTTCTCAGTAAAGTGTCTCAAGAATGGAAGAAAAAATATCCAATGTATTCACCCCTACTATGAAACTAACTTAGGACCTTCACGTGAAAGCTATAACCAAGTTACAACCTAAGAACAGGGGGAAGGGGGAAAGCTTGGGGAGAGAGGAGGGAGGTGGATAGAGGGAGGGGGATTGAAAGGATCACACCTGTGGTGCATCTTACAAGGGTACGTGTGAGCCTTGGCAAATGTGGAATGTAAATGTCTTGGCAAAGTAACTAAGAAAATGCCAGGAGGGCTATGTCAACTAATGAGATGAAAATGTGTCAAATATTCTATGAAACAAGTGTATGGTGCCCCATGATCATACTGATGTACACAGCTATGATTTAATAAAAAATAATAATAATAATAATATCAAAGAAAGTGAAAGCAGTGGATACAATGATTATTTTTTAATCAATTATTTTCCTCATATAGACATGAGCTTTAAAGAGAATCTATCATTTGTCCTTTATGCAGAACTGAGCATGTGCTTGGGTTTCTACATGTCATCTTTAAATATTTAACAGTAGATAGGCTCCAGGAGGTATGCAAAACCCCAGCTTACATTTGTTCTAACCATTGTGGCACCAAATGGAGACCAGCATTAACAGCGAAACATTACTTTGAGTCCTTTTAAGCGTTCTCAGAAATGTACTCAATTGTCAGGTTTTCAATTCTGCCAATTCTTCTGAAATTATCTGCTTCTATCTCTCATGGACTTTGTAAAGCCTAACTATAGACTTACGCATAACATTTTACAAATGAATCATTACCCTCAGAATTCAGAGATTATTAGGCCTACATTATCAGAAATACAGACTGCACAGAAATACATCAAATTTGAACTAGTCCTTCATGGAGTGAATATCACTTGAGTAAGGCAAATAGCCTCTTGAATATGAACAGCAATAATAACTGAAATTTAAAAACCGTCCTCAGACCTCATTTTAGCCATTATTTTAAACATTTTTTCCAGATAAAATCTTTCACAATTAGCTAAATTGATGAACAAAATTCTTCTCCCTGCTCATCTTCTGGTTAACAGTAATCATGACCAACAGAAAGCCTTCTATATTTTTCAAGATTTGTAAAATGTTCAACTCTGATGTATAGGCCAAAATACTGGGAAAACATAAAAAAATTATTCTGGTTTATTAGGCCTATGATTTTATAAGTAGCCATGCAAACTTTATAAGCATGTTAATGCAAGATAAAATTATATAGTTTTTTTTTTTTTTTGCAGTTTTTGGCTGGGGCTGGGTTTGAACCTGCCACCTCCGGCATATGGGGCCGGTGCCCTACTCCTTTGAGCCACAGGTGCCACCCAAAATGATACAGATTTTTATTGTTTTCTCTAAAAATCTATTAGGTCAATCAGGGGAGGAACTCTTTCTGTTTTGATATGCATCATTTTGATCATATTGCCTGATACATAATAGGCTTTCAATTAATATTTATTGAAGCTAAGTGTGGTAGCTCCTGCCTGTAATCTCAGCACTTTGGGAGGGGCCAACATGGGAGGATCCCTTGAGGCCAGGAGTTTGAGACCAGCCTGGGCAACGTGGCAAAACCCCATTTTCACACAAAAAATAAAATATTATCTGAGTGTGAGGGCATACACCTGTAGTCTTAGCTACTCAGGAAGCAGAGGTAAGAGGATTGCTTGAGCCCAGGAGTTCAAGACTACGGTGAGCTATGATTATGCCACTTCATTTCTGGCTGGGCAACAGAATGAGACCCTGTCTCAAAAAAATATTGAATGAATTAATGGATAAATTCTATGAAATTGCAAGAATATAGGAGGCTAGAAGGTGAAGAAGCTAACTAAGCATCTTGGCATATAGTCCCTTAAAAATAAAAATTATCTAATCACACATGACTTTCTTGGTCTTCTATCTCAGAAAATATGCCAAGGCATGTGGATAAACCTAGGCATATTCATTTCCATTATTTAAAAAAGTACTTACCTCCAGAAGTAAAGTAAAAACATCCTTGTATGTAAATGGCTATTTATCATTTCCATGATTATTTTAGTTCAATTTTTTTCTTTTTTATTAATTTTTAATTAATAAATAGTATATATTTATGATGTATATAGCATTCTGTTTTGAAATACATATGTGTGTGTATATATATATATAGTGGGGAATGGTTAAATCAAGGTAATTAACATATGCATTACCTCATATACTTATCATTAATTTGTGATGAGAACACTTAAAATCTAGTCTTTCAGCAACTTTCAAGTATACAATATGTTGGTTTTTTTTTTCTTCTTTTTTTTTTTTAATTGTTGGGGATTCATTGAGGGTACAATAAGCCAGTAACACTGATTACAATACAATATGTTGTTATTTAGTTACGCTCCCTATAATTTTTCTGCCAAGGAAAAGATTATATTGATCTGTATTGCTTTGTTACCTTTGAACTCTTCCTTTTTTGGTGGTCCAATATTCCCAGGACCCATGGCTCCAATACAAGATGAACAATTTGCCTGGAGAAGAAAAAAAGAAGTCCAATTATTGCTGGTATAATCTATATGACTAGCAATATTTTAAATTTGATAAACTTTCCATCTAAAAAAACTCAGAGTGCTTTCCAGTTCAATTACCCATCATTACTATACAACAGAGAGACAGATGCCAAGCATTATTTTGAATGTGCTTTCCTTGTCCTTTCAAAAAATATTCTTGAATATTTTAAGAATTTTAAAATATTTTAAAATTATTTAAAATTTTAAATAGACTCTAGGACAGAATTGATCTTTAGTCAGACTAAATCCCCAGTTTTAGCTCAGTGAATTATGTATCCCTGGGGATGAAGAATGAGCTGCATTCATCTCTATGAAGGTCACAACCTAGTGTTAGTATAAAAGCATCAACTCTTTTAAGTGTCTAGTTGTAGTTAGATGGGGATAGAAGTATGAGAAAGTAGAGGCTAAGCATTTAGACTTCTAATGATCCATTCAAAAGTCCTGATAACTGCTTTTAATTCTTTCACTCTGGGTATAAAGCACTTTTCTCTCCTGCCACCTCATGACACTTAACGAGTGGATTTAAACAGCAGCTCCAAATTAATAGTGTGAAATATATGCTGAAGCATTTCAGTCTTTACACAAATTTATTTTGTCATCTTCTGTACAAGCATGTATACCCCCAACAGGACTGCCCCTGACTCAACAGTACAAGATCAAGCTTCATTTTTTTTTTCAATTAAGTATAACATATATTACATCATCAGTATAGTGGCATCACCTCATTGGCCCCTCTCAGGGATTTTTTTTTTTTTGATACTTCAAGAAAATCCCAATTTCTAGTAAGAACAATTTTATTAATAATTGTATTAGTAATTGTTCTTACTGATGTCAGACCCTACAGCTTCAACTCACTCCATTGCTGGAAGCAAAAACATTCTTACTTTCTTGGGTGCTAGCAGAGAATCACTTCTCTCTCTACTTTCTCAGGTCCCTGCCTTCATCTCCTAAGGATTCAAACATGTACAGAAGTTGGAATGTCCTGTTTGGATCAGGGAGTCTTGTCTGTCCTTGAAAACTGGTGGAACTGCTCACCTGGGTCTTTATTATGCTTAACTATTTCAATAATTATAAATCAAAACTTAATCTACAACATCTCAAGCATCTGAGACAGTAACAATTCCTTTCCAAAAAGGTGTTTCAAAAGTGCTATGTCTGCAATAAAGGTGTTACAGACCTTTTAATGTGAGGATCCCAAGACAATATTCAGGAGTTTTTTTTCTTTTTAATCACAAAGGTCATATAAATGTGTATTACTTTTCTTAAATTATTAATCATTGGAATACTAATAGTCAATCAGGGTAAAGCATTTCTCGAAACTTGAGGGCCTCTTATTTTGTTGAGTGCCTCCTTCCACAGAAAATTTAAATCAGTAGAATTAAATCTTGGACATTCCTGACAAAAATTGGTATGCTCTCCATGGACAGTGATGACTGGATCAGTATATCAGAGTTTCAATTTATTAACTTAATGAAAATAAATGACTAAAAATAAAACTTTGAAGTGAAAAGACAGAATAGGATAATAAAAACACTGAAAACTGTCTGGTAATTGTTTTCTGTAAGAACATCATTTCAGCCTTTACCATGAATCTACAGCCAATTATCTGAACAATTTATCATTGCAATTCATGCCACTTTGTAATATATAAGACGGTTAGAATAGTGAACCTTATTTCCCATAAGCCTTAAGATCCCCTAATGAGTTTGAAAAACTATAGATATATACCCCTTCCAATCTTCCAGGCTCTTAACAATTCATAAAGAAAAAGGAGAGTGTAAATGAACCAATATGTATGCAACAGTTTTCTTGCTGTTTTAAGAGAGTGTGTTTTCAAAAACAAATCACTCTTGTAATCAGCCCTTAGTCCCCAAGATTAATGTATGTTAAAAAATGAAAAGGAGTTTCTCTCCTAGAAAATTTAATGGTTTATTAAAAACATTAATTATTCTCCCACTGTTCTGATACTCTAATTCTATACCCTCTAATAATATCTGTACTATGGCATCTGAATGACCAATTATCTCAAAATTGCTTATAACCCAGATATACAGAATCATACATTATTATAGTAATTTTCCTTTGTAAGTTGTACAATTCAGTAAAATGATGTTAGTCTCTCTATTTTCATAAACACTCATCTTTCCTCCTAGAAACACCTCTAGATGCAAATAAACATCTCTAGCCATAAATGCCAAAGGGAACAAGCTTTGTAAGCAGAGCAAATCCTTATCTCTGAATCTGTTCCAGTTACAAGTTCCCCTTCCCTTTTATTCAAGATCACCATTCCTCAAGTACTTAATATTCCTTTTCCATGTGTCATAACTCTTTCCCAGGATGTAGCCTCCAGAAAATTATCATTTCATTATTTCAACTAAGGTAGCAAAAATGAGCTTGCTTTCCCAATTTCATTAACAACGTTGCTCTTACTTTTTTCTATGTCCTGTTTATTGGCTATATTCATATAAATGTCCTGATTTTCTTTATTTATTTGGCCTCTACTAATTCTTTTCCCCATTAAAGCTTCCTCGTTTTTGATTTTGATTTCAAGGTGACTCAGTTCCTCTCTTCTACAAATTTTATTTCCATTTCATGTTTTATTTAGTTCTGCCCTGTTCCTCCTAAGCTCTTCTCTGAACAATGCAAGTTCAACCCTGTGTCAATACGTGCCACTGAATTTTCTGCCTATTCAGAATATACTTACTTTTGCACATTAAGGCAAACAAGAATTTTGAAAGGAATAAATTGATACATCTTTAAAAGATGATTTATTCATGGTAAACTGGTCATAACAACAAAATACGTCACTGAAATAAATTTATGAAAATTAATATATTGTTAGATTTTTGCCCCAAATTTTGTTTGTCTTATCATAACAGTCTGAGAGCCAAGACTCACTGATATTTAAGGAGTGGGAGAATCAAGAGCAGACAGTTATTAAATAAAAGTGCTTTGTTGTTGTTTTGGGAATACTGGCGGTGACCTTAAAGAGGTCAAAGGTCAGTTCAGGAAAATTTTCTACCCAAAATGAACCCCAAGTTGTTGCTGTAAGCCTTGCTGGCATTACCTGTTAGACTCCACAGCTTTATTTTGGCATGTATCAGGAAGCGAATTTTGGTAGGCTGAATCTAGTTTGTCCCATTATTTGGCTCAAAATATTTTCTGTTTGGCTTTCAAGTGTAGACAAATTTAAAAAAATGTAAGAGATTGGTATTTGTGGGTGCAACTAATACTGTATAATTGAAAATATTTGCTTTATGGAAATACTGTCTAGGCTTAAACAGTCCTATCTACCACTTTGCAATGGTTGTCAAGCATTCTTAGGCCATAAATATAAATGACAAACATTTTGAAATGTGGCTATTGCTACCATAGTTACAGAACTATTTTCCTATTCAGTGTTCAGGTGGTTTAGAAAAAATATAATTATGTTTGCTAGAAATGTACTAGAGGTTATACTCTCATGCATAATAAGCCTTGCAGCCTCCTGTGAACATATCGGATGACACAGTCCTGCTCCCACATTAAGGTGGGAACAAATTGTTCAAATACAGTTCCACAATTTCCCATGAATAGAACTAATTTATCTATAAGTATATGACCACCTGTCCAGAGTCAAAATCATCCTCTTCTTCAGGATTAAGTAGCTTAGAGAGAGCTTGAAAAGCAGTAATTGAAGAAATAGTCTCAATTTCCAGATTTTCAGATTCTATGTTGTGTGCTTCCAGATTTTCAGATTCTATATTGTCTGCTTCCATATTTTCAGATTCCATATTCTAAGGAAGAAGATAATCAGAAAGAGATACTTTACTTTTATTTCTTTTAAAGACATGAAAATTTTGTATTGTCATATCACCCTTCTTTCTCATGGTCACTCCTTTGTCTTTTACACTTCCTAGAAAATCCTCATAAAATCCTTTAGACATACGTTTTTTGCTAACTCACAGACCTGGAACAGCAAGTAAACTCAAGCATTCAGCCTGTTTTATTAAAACATCATACCCAATCTAACAAGCATTTATTGAGCACCTACTATAGTGATTCTCAGGTTTTAGTGTGCTTAAGAATCACTTGGGGAGTTGGTTAAAAATGCAGATTCTTAAGCTCTACCTCTAGAGGAAGTGTGTATCAGTGTCATATAGGTTATGCATCATTATTTGGGAACATATTATCTTAGACTATTTTTTGATCTGTCTCATATATCCTATTTAGGCTGTATATTCCATTTAGCCAGCTGAAAAAGGAAAAGGTGTTGATTGGTGGATATGTTCTCACAACCTTTACTCATGTCACACTTTTTCCTCAGGCAGGCCTGCATCTTCTGCTTTATTTCAATTCTTAATTAACCCTTGATGATGCCTATTATATTGACATTTCAGAACTCTAATGGGTTTGTTCACTGACTTTCTAAGAGTCAATGAAATAATTGTTTTTCTGTTTATGACAGTGACACTATATACGTCTATTGTGAATATTTTAGGAAATACTACATTAAACATATAGCTAAGAAAACTACCTATAATTCACCTTCCAGTCATCATTTGTTCAAATAATCTTTGCAGGCTAGTGGTGTTGACTCGTGCCTGTAGTCCTAGTACTTTGGGAGGCTGAGGCAGGAGGATTTTTTGAGCACAGAAGTTTGAGGTTGTGGTGAGCTATGATGATGCCATTGTACCCCAGCCCAGACAACAGAGTGAGACCCTGTCTCAAAAAACAAAACAAGACAACCAACCAAATATTTGCAGTTATATTCAGAATAGGAAATTCAGGGGCTTTAAAAAACATGCAGGTATCAGACTTTAGTGAATAATCTGAATAAAGACTATAGAATTAGGCCTATTGTTAGTGATTTGGGTATATATAATAGGCATTCTTCTACGGTTCTGCTGATATTTTTTAAAACATTATTTTAAAAAACTAACTCACAGGAAACATTTCTTTAATGCTTTTATTAAATGATGCAAGAAAAAATTTCCATTGGGCCCAGGTGAGTAATACAAAGGGGTCTCAAATGTGTGCTGGTATAGTCACCTGTCAAAATCAATCTGCAAGCAAATAGTGTTTTACAAATCTTCTGTTTTATTATTATTTTGACTTTCTTTTTAAAATAGAAAACTCATCCTAATATCTATTGCAGATGTCAAGAGTAAGAAATATAAATTGCACAGAGGCAATATATCATAGTGGTTAAAAGGGAGAGCTCTGGATTTGTATCCATCATTTACTTTCTTAGCTCTTTCACTTTGGGCACATTATTTAAACTCTCTAAACCTAATTTTCTTTATCTGTAAAATGGGGACAATAATAGGGCATATCTCTTAGTGTTTTTTAAGGATTAAGTAGCCTATTAATACACATAAAAGATCTTGGAACCGTGCCTGGCATATATAGTAAGCACTCTACATATGTCGGCTATTATTAGTTCTTGGAAATTTAATTTTGCTGGGTATGACTATTATGTCTAACAATGATGTGGAATAAGCTAATGATAAAACTCACTACATTGGAAACTCATTAAATTGGAAAAAGTGAAATAAAAGGTGATAAAACCATCTTCTCTCACATTATGGTCTGGTAGTCTGCCATGGAAATTAATAATTGACACAAACTAAACAAAGAAGCTCTTGTTGATATTTTAAAATTCCTACCTGATTATGTGTTCATCAAATATTTACCTAACATTAAAAGCAGAAAGTTTACTGTAACATTTTCTGCCTTTGACAATGACAGGGAAAATGCATCCAGATATCAGATACAATTAGTATTTTGAAATGAGGCTGTACAAATGAGACTTTAAAAACCAAACATGGCAGAAATTGTCTATAATACCAGCATTACCTACTTTACAAAATTGTTTTGATGGCCAAATTACGCAACGTAGGTAAGACTTTGCTAAAACATGAAAAGCTATATAAAATGTCATTATTATCTGGCATATAGTGCCAACACCCATGAATATTTCTATCATGCCATTTGTGAGAGCTCAATGGTGGAGCAATGAAAAGAGAATTAACTGAGACCAGTAAAGCTAGTCTATAAAAAGGTATTTAGAAGTCCCAAGTATAGCACCTGAGGTAGTAATCTGAATTGTAATTCATGGAGTCTTAACTGCTTCAGGGACATGGCAGCAGGAGTTTCCAGATATGAGCAGTGCTTCAGGACAAGTCCTGGTTATAGGGAAACCTATTTGGGGTGAAGTAGGACCCTGACCCATAGGTGGAGGGTATTAGAGGCAGGGTCCAGTTCTTGAGGATTGTGGGGGAGTTAACAGCTAGATGAAGGTTCAGAAGAGAGCAGGGCTCAAAGTTCCAGCCAGAAAAGAGAAAACAAACCAGGTACTGCATCAGCAGTTTTCTCATGTCACCTAGCCACCACAGTGGAGGTTACGAAGGAAGTGTACTTATGGTTCATTACGTTCACTGGATATTGGAGTTAGGAAAAGTAAATTAATTCTAAATCCCTACCGGTTAGTTGGGAAGGAACTCTGGCCTTGTTCTCATTAGATGAGAAGCAGGGCAGTGTGGGCAATGAGAAGCTATCCCTGCGGACTGAACATCTTCAATAACTGGAGCTGCCACACAGTCAGAAGTTGATGAATACTGAATGAAGCATGATTAAATTCATATGAATATTGTATTTCAAAATAGTCCCTTGGAAGGTTATAGATTGATGTAAATTGCGCTATCAATGCTCAAAATATTTTGGAATTGTCTTCATATGTATCACCAAGAAAACAGGTATCATTATGGTATCATTCAGTTTGATTACACATCAGATTTGTCTCCAAGAGATTTCAAGATATATCTAGATATCATTCCTTTCAAAATATGAAGATCTGTGGGGTTTTTGAGGATATTCAAAGAATATGTTACAGGCCTCAAGGTGATTCTAAAAGAGTAGTTTCAAAAGGAATCTCAGCAATAACAACATCATTAGAATAAGTAGATAGCTTCCAAAAGTGGCTACTTTGAAGAGGTTGTCATACTTTGAGATGTGTGTATGCTTGTCATTGTTTAAAAAATCATTCACAATAATTCTTAGTAACACTTTTTATATCTGAAGCATATTAGGCATTTGACTTCTTAAAGTCCAATTGAGCTTCCAAATTATGCTGGCATAAAATGGCATAGATTTGCACTGTAGCTAAATTGGAGTGAAAATATGATAATAAAATTAGCACCTTAGCAAAATAATTTTTACCATATCAAATGCAATAATGATCTTTAAACACCAATTAATAAATTATGACAAGTTTGTTGATACTGTGTTTTTTAAAACAAAATAATCACAAATACTTGGCTAATAGCTAATTAAATGGTTCAAAGTATCAAAAGAGAAAAACAATTATGTAAATTTTTGGAAAAACATTCTAAATTCAGGGAAAATAAAGATTCTACTAGCTTCTTTAGAAGTCTAACACATTAAGAATAATTTATTAAACTTTGATAAAAATATTAAAGTTCATTTGACACAAACATTGCGTCTGAAAAACTAAAGCAAGATGCCTTTTTATGAACTATGCAATGTTAGTTTGTAGGGCTATCTTTTATTTGTAAATTTGATATACATACTCAAGATATACACAAGTTTATCTTGAGTTTGGCACTCAAGGTCTTTCAGGATTTAGTCAACAACCTAATTTTTTGCCCTTCCTTCCTATTATTTTTCTGTAAATATTCTTCATTCTGTTAAAAACTAAACTGCTTTATTAAACATACATAGTAGTCTCGGAAAGAGGAAGTATATACTCCAAGGTACAAAGGCAGGAGATTATACGATATTTTAATAAGCAGTGTAGTGATTTCACACACACTAAAAAGAAGATTCTGGAGCCACACTGCCTGTCTTTGAATCTGGCACTGCCATTTAAATAGGCCAAGAATAATTTTAAACTAAGGGAAATTTAAGAGTTATAGTAAAACAAAATATATTGCTAAATCTTTTATTTGAAATTTGGTTATTTAGAAAATACATTTTCTAAGTCCTTGGTTTTTCTTTCTTTCTTTTTTTTTTTTTTGCAGTTTTTGGCTGGGGCCGGGTTTGAACCTGCCACCTCCAGTATATGGGGCTGGCACCCTACTCCTTTGAGCCCCAGGCACTGCCCCTGGCCCTTGGTTTTTCTATCACTCTCTTTTGCTAGGTCAGTGCTGATGGCAGCATTTTCCAGAGAGCCTGTTATTTTCTTTCTTTCTTTTTTTTTTTTTTTGCAGTTTCTGGCCAGGGCTGGGTTTGAACCTGCCACCTCCGGCATATGGGGCCAGCGCCCTACCCCTTTGAGCCATAGCCTGTTATTTTCTTTATTTCTTTTTTCTTTTTTATTTTTTTATTAGTATTAGATCATAGCTGTGTACAGTAATACGATTATGGGGCACCATACACTGGTTTTATAAACAGTTCGACACATTTTCATCACACTGGTTAACATAGCATTCCTGACATTTTCTTAGTTATTGTGTTAAGACAATCATATTCTGCATTCATCTTACAAGCCTGTTATTTTCTATCAACCTGAGTGCTTAGGGTCTTCACAGATAGAGGACCTTGGTACTAGCCTAACTGGGCTAAAGTGACAGATACTTCAGAACCAAGTCATTGCCAAAACACTGGAACCAAAAAAGGAACCAAAAAAAGTTCGGCCAGGATAGCTCCAGAACCATGGCACTGAAGCAATATCAGTAACTTTTGGATCAAATCAGACTCTGGTTGTGAGGCTAGGATTATGCTTTCTATTTTATTTGCCTCCAACCACATCAATAAGGTTGACTCTGACATTAAGTAATTGGAGAAAAGTCTAGGTTAAATTAGTGAAAACTCTGAATTACAGGCTATCCGAAAAGAAATGATATTTTATTAATTTAAGTAGACATGGTAAATAAAGCAGAGTAATAAAGAATCAGCAAACAGTATACTCTTGGAACTTGCTTAAGTAAATAAATTTTAAAAATACCTAAAGATTGTTGAATAATTTCAGAGTATTCAAAATGGATTTATTCTCCAAACAAATTTTTCTTCTGCAACTTTTTTTTTAACATCGTGCCTTATTTAGCAATTCCAGCATTAAAATTCTTTTGAGAACACAAAAATAAACATCATTTCTGCCTATGTCTGAAATAAATTATAATATACTGGCTGATTGATTTTTTAATATTTTTTGACTCCTACACTCACCAATGATTCCCCACCTATTAAAAATAATTCATTTTGAGCATGTCTTTACAATACCAAGAATAGTTTCCTTTTTTAGGTGTCTAATTTTCACTGCTCCCAATGTACCAACTCTCACATAACTATGGGAATTTAGATTTTTTGTTACAAATTCAAAATACATTTAATGGAAGATAACTTTTTGAAAGTACTTGGACTTTTGCATAAATGAAAAGGTCAGTAAATTAATTATTGGCCATGCAAACTCTTTTGATTTAATATTTCTTCTATTTTAGTCACTTATTTTATTTTTGAGACAGAGTCTCACTTATTAACCCTGGGTAGAGTGCTGTGGCATCACAGCTCACAGCAACCTCCAACTCCTGAGTTTAGGCGATTCTCTTGCCTCAGCCTCCTGAGTAGCTGGGACTACAGGCGCCCGCCACAATGCTCAGCTATTTTTATTTTGTTGTTGTTGTTGTTGCAGTTTGGCTGGGTTTGAATCTGCCACCCTCGGTATATGGGGCTGGCGCCTTACCCACTGAGCCACAGGCTCTGCCCTAGCCACTTATTTTATAAGGAGTCTCTGTCATCCCAATTTTTTTTGAAAAGTGAGTTTTTATATGGAGAAACAAATCTTTAGTTTTTTATAGAACTCATACTGAGTTTCAAAGGCTGTATAGTACATTTCAGGCAAACTTAATACACTTGTTGATTGTTCTTGTTTCTATCACAACCTCATACTCCACATCTATTTTAAAAAGGAGTCGAGGTGGCAAATTTTCTTTTGGTACTGTGAAATTTTCTCCCTAAGTCCCATTTTCTTCGTTTCTTTAGGAAATAGTTTCTGTTGTGAATCTGTATCACAAGAGGAAACTTTTGGGAGAAACGACTCCTACCTCTGATGAAACTTGCTTCTCTCTTAACTCAAATTTAATTTTTTTTTTTGACACAGTTCCTCACGTTTTGAGAGGCACAGTCAAATAACATACTTTCTCAATCAGCCGTTGGCGAGTAACAGGTTTTGTAGGTACAAGTAGTCTCTGCACTCTACACCCGGGCACACAACGTGCTGATCTGCCTAAGGTTGGTCGGAACCCTCAGGCCACAGCATTTGAGTTGTCACACAAGGACATTGTTCACGTATACAGTGGCAAGGACCATTTTTTCAACCTGAACAGTGTTTTTACACCCCTCCTCTCACCCCTGCTAACCGAGGCGTGGTAGTCCAGGATCAACCCTGCCTCCAAATATAAAGCAGAAGGTACAGATAGAAACTGCTGCTCCAACTTGGAGCGCCCATAGTTTACACTCTCAAATGAGTCATTTTTAAAGGGAAGGGAGACCCAGTAACTGTGTGACAGTTGGGCGAGGAGACAGTTGGGGAACCTTTAGATGTTCATTTTGGCCTTCTGACAGTCAGCACCCATCCCTTGTATGCTACCCCAGCTCTCACATCCTGAGAGATCAAGTTTGTTAAAGCAGCGTCCCGCTTGTAGCCTCTACCACAGCAGGATTTAGTGAACAGGTCTTCTCTACCTTGTGCAACTTGTGGCTTTTTTGGGGGGGGATAGCTTTCGTTTAGAGTTTCCCCAGTTTCTCTGATAGCCAGGACAGGTGAGGACCCCGTCTCTCCCCCTTCTGAGGTTAGGGTTTCCTCACCTTGCTCAGTTTTCGGGTCTCTGGACAGGCTCCAAAAACAGACCGAGGCGAGGTCCGCGTCTCCCTGTTGCCAGGGTAACAACTTTGTTTCCCCCCGCCCAGTCTCCAGGTTCCCGCTTGACTTTCCTGACCAATCATAGAAGAGTCTCCTTTGCAGCCATACCAGAATCAACCAATCCAAGTGTGTCCAGGTCAGGGTCAGTGGCTGCCCTTTCTAGTTAACTAGGTCGACCCCATTTAAGCTTCTGTCTCGGTTAACCTTTCTAGAGCGAGAACCTGCCCTCTGAAGTGACGGGTTCTTCACGGCTCGAATAGGTTCAGGCACACCTTTCTGGCGGCTACGAAGTAAAGGAGGCCTGCTCATTTACTTTGGGACCCCGACAGCAAGCGGCGCCCAAGGTAAGTTCGCAAGGTTTTAGTTTGATGGGATGGTCAGCAGGCTTCCCTCCCTTTTAACGCTTTTTCCGCTCGGGAATTTCAGATCTGAGGATCCCATCACTCAGCGGTCCGGTGTGGCGGAGGTGGAAGGGTAGGGTCCGAGGCCCAGGTATTCAGGAGGTTTTACTGTGTCTTTCCACACGCTCTTCTCGCCATCCCCGCCCCTGGTCCCCTTCTCCCAACTGTCCTCCGCCCCGCGACAGAAACTCGATATACTTCTTTCCCTGTTCTGCATGCCCCCGTGTGTGTGTGTGTGTGTGTGTGTGTGTGTGTAAGAGAGAGAGAGAAGACGAAGACGACGACGACGAAGAAGAGAGAAAGAGAGAAAATAGCGCTTTTTATTCTCAGCTGCAAGCCTTCCAAGCCCTAAGCCTAGCTAGGGGGAGCCGCTGGGCTCCTCTGTGCACGGACTGGAGTTCCCCGTCGCTCCCACTCCAGAGAGAATCGCGAGGCCAGTGTCCTGCTTTTCCCGCCTTGGAGTGGACAAACGCAGGCTCTCCGCCGGCTTGCCACTGCTAGGGAATCTGGGTTTCTTCATTTCGCGTAGAGGTAGAATTGTGGTTCTAGTTTCCCATGAATTCTGTGGTTTGGTTTTAAACAAAGGGGCGGGGGGCGGGAGGGAAAGGATGGCATAATAAATATTTCAAATATTTGGGACAGATTAGCGATGATCAATGGTAGGACCCCACATACATTAGTTGAGTGTGGTAAGCAAGAGGAGATGGGATGGTTTTAATGAATAGTTAACTTTTAGTTATTCAGGAATTGGTATTCGATTATGAATGAACTATTATTCTGCCTACTTTCTCCCTGTTACCATGCTTTTTTTCCATCCATCTGGCAGAGAGGATAGTGAAGTTTGAGTAAGTTTTCAATTCTAACTTGTTACTATTCACACTAAACAACAACAAAAAAATGGGGATAGTATATTTAAGTCATTGGCTAAAGCAATGTTATTTATTGGCCTTTCCACCAATTCCCCTTATTGCTGTGGATGATCAGAGTTTAAATGTTTTGTTAATTCTCCAGATACTTAAATTATGTATATTATGCCATCTCTGTTTTCTTGTTTTTATTTTAAATTCTGCCTCATTGTGCATTATTCTAAATCTGTAATGCTCAACCACTGTTTTTCAGACTTTTACTGTGACTTGCAGTAAAACCAATTTTATATTGTGACCCAGTACACACATACACAATATATACCTGACAACCATTTTGCAGAAACAGTACTTGCTACCTGAAGTGTACTTTTCATACTTTCCATTATATTGTTTAAAATATACACCACAACCCCCTAATGAATTGTCACTAGACCTTTAGTTTTCAAACTTGTATGTGCACTTAGAAAATTTATTTAAAATGTAGATTGCCTTCACTCCAGAAATTGGTTTTATGGCTCTGTGGTGGGACCTAGGAAGGTATGTGATATAGCATGTATCAAGAGCTTGGGACAGTGCCAGATACACAGGTGTTCAATGAATATATTTTCTTCTTGGGAACAAATGTTATTTATCTTTTTTCCTTTTTTTTTTTTTTAGACAAGAGTCTCACTTTGTCACCCTTGGTAGAGTGCTGCGGCATCATAGTTCACAGCATCTCATTTTTTTTCTTTTTTTTTTAGAGACAGAGTCTCACTTTGTCGCTCTCAGTAGAGTGCTGTAGCGTCACAGCTCACAGCAACCTCCAACTCCTGGGCTTAGGCGATTCTCTTGCTTCAGCCTCCCGAGTAGCTGGGACTCCAGGTACCTGCCACAACGTCTGGCTATTTTTTTGTTGCAGTTTGGCCGGGGCCGAGTTTGAACCTGCCACCCTCGGTATATGGGGCTTGTGCCCTACCCCCTGAGCAACAGGAGCTGCCCTTTTCATTTTTTTTTTTTTGTTGTTGTTGTTGGGGATTCGTTGAGGGTACAAACCCGGTTACACTGATTGCATTTGTTAGGTACAGTCCCTCTTATAATTGTGTCCCACCCCCAAAAGGTGTGTCACATACCGTCCCCCCACCCCCTCCCTCCTTCCATCTCTCTCTGCTCTCCCTTTCCCCCACCTCCCTCCCTCCTTCCCTCTGCTCTCCCTTTTCCCTACCCCCTCCCTCCTTCCCTCTCTCTGCTCTCCTCTTTCCCCACCTCCCTCCCTCCTTCCCTCTCTCTGCTCTCCCCTTCTCCCCACCCCATTTTTTAGTCTCACTCTTGTTCAGGCTGGTCTCGAACTTGTGAGCTCAAGTGATCCACCTGCTTCAGCCTCCCAGAGTGCTAAATGTTATTTATCTTTACAGATACAATTGCCTCTTCAAGGGTTTTGCCTGCCCCAATGCTAAGCACTATTTTCCCCAGATTTAGGAGGTAGAGGATGGGTCCAGGATCTTAGATGAATCTTTAAGCACTTGGCTTCTGTGGAGAATGTTAAAAATATAGACATTTAAGAGACTGAGGAACATGAAGATTAGAGAGGGCCCTGCTGTCAGTGAATGGATCTCAAGAGAACAGAATCACTTTATTGAGTCTAATATTCTTGTCCATTCTGCCTTGATAGCAAGTGGGATCTAGAGGCAGAAAGAAATTGAACAGAAAGAGAGCTCCCCTGACTAGCCAATCCCAGAGCAGAGGCGACTGAGTTTGAGTGCAAGTTTGTTTTTCAAGTAATGAAACAAGATATGTAAAAGATTAAAAAATAACACCCAAAGTTTCTGTGGGTTTATATCTATGAAAAGGGATATAGTTTAGCTTTTATATAGTATATAAAGTTAACAATTTAAAACACTGGTTAATTTATTAAAGCAGCATTGAAAAAAATTAAAGATGAAAATTCTCACTCAGTTCTACTACTATAACTGATAGTTCTGTTCCCCTTCTATCTTTATACATATATCCATTGTTTTTACCTGATTATGATCCTTGTTTACACTTTTTTGTTATTTTAATATTGTTTGAGGGAATTTTTTATGTTGTGATAGCCTTTACATTTTGCATTTTTAACAGCAGTTTAATATTCCATAGAGTATGTTGACTGTAATTTACTTAGACTAACTAAAGCAATAACAAAGGTTTATTTCCAGTTATTGCATGTTATAAAAATAATGCTGTAAAGTCTTGGTTATTTAAAATCATTTATACATCTTTTGTCTTTTATGACATTGGGTTCAAGAAGAAGCCTAAAAGGTAGGCCAGGGTCTGGATCTGAGCTGGGAATTTTTGCCCCACTTGGATGAATGGATTTGACCATTGAGGTTTCTATGTGCTAGAGCAGCAGTGACCAACTGTGTCACTGCTGTGTCTTTTATAGATAGGAGTCAGGTTGAATGTGTTTTTTTACAGCTAGTCAAGTGAAGCAGTGGGAACAGAGAAGGAACAAAGAAATCTGCAACTGGTTGTTATCAATTAGTTGTAAACACCACTGCACCTGGACCAGCCTGAGTGTATTTTGTTTTACTAAGTATATTTTCAAAATGATTTATGTAAAAAAAGTATGATTCATAGCAGGTTCAAGCAAGTTCAAATGCTGTAGTAACACTTACACTGATTAGCTTTCTTTATGAATATCTTTTCAAAGATTATATGAATGTGTATTATTTGTAATTAAAAACTTCTTTATAAAAAAGCCAATTAGGTTAACTAGAAGACTAAATCTATAACTGGGTCTATTTTAGTACATCTCCTTCAAAGCAAACATTGTTTTTTACTTTCTGTTATTCTAAAACATTAATTTGTTCCTCTGTTTCAAACAGAAAAATAGACTATTATAGCCCCTCATCCATGTACATACCAAAGATACAATTGTTAAAATTTTGCCATTTTTTTAGATGTTGATTTTTCTTTAAGAACTAAAACATTACAATTACCTCTCTGTATCCTTTCCCAGTCTTACTTCTTTCCCATTCCAGAGATAATTGCTTTTCCAAAGTTGGTATATACACTTTTTCTGATCTGTGTTTATAAATCCACTGAAATTAGGTTATAATGATTTATAATACTGTTTTTTGTGTTGGCAACATTTACATAAATAGTATGCTGCGTCTACTCTTCTGTAACTTTTGTTGGTCAACACTTTTTAAATGTAAAGTTATTTTTATTTCCACATAGTATTCCATTGTACACTCCTTTTTTTTTTGTTCAAGTATTTATTAAGCACTTTTTATTGTTCAAACATGGTACAAGGCACTGGGATATAACAATGACTATGACAAAGTCCCTCAAGGAGCTCGGTCTAGTGGTAAACTACAGAGTAAATTGAGGCACAGAGTGCTAAATGAATTAATGAGGTAAAAATAGCTAGCTAGGTAGATGGAAATGTGGGACTAGAGCTGGAGAGAGGGCAGGACACAAATTATGGTAAGTAGAACTCCTCCGATTGAAAAGTAAGGCTGCTTACCATTCTTATTATAAGAATTTGCTCACAAAAACCTTATAGTAGTTACAAAATTTCACCATGATTGCATTCATGGCTTACAATGAATTGCATTCATGGCTCAAATTATTACTTGATGACATCTCTATACTTGCCTCCAAAGCCTTGGTGCATCCCACCAGTCTGCTAGGGCACATTAATTCTGTAGATTGTGTAAAGTAAAGATGTATATGATTCCAATTTCAGCATTGGGTAACCATATTAAACTATTTTAATTAAATCTGTAAACATAAATGTATAGCACAATTACTATTTCTACATGTAGAATTTTGGAAAAAACTCTCTTTTAACCTTTATCAGAGGATATGGTGCATTTTACAAGGGTACATGGCAAATCTATTAAGTGTACAGTATAAATGTCTTAACATAATAATTAAGAAAGAGAGGTGAAGGCTATGTTAACCAGTTTGATGTTATCATTCCAAATTGTAGATAAAACCAGCACATTGTACCCCATAAATGCATTAATGTATACGGCTATGATTTAATAAAAAAAAGAAGTTATCAATACCAAGGAAATGAGAGAATTTGTTACTTTCCACATATACATTACTTTGACTTTATAATGCTGAAAAGTGTCACTTAGAATCAGAGGATTCTAAGAAGTTGTCAATACCAAGAAAATCAGAGAATCCGTTACTTTTCACATATACATTACTTTGACTATATAATGGTGAAAAGTGTCACTTACACATATTTCCCAAGTAGTCTAAACATTATCCAGACATACAAAAAGACATCACATTTAGATCCATATGTACATCTAACCAATGTCCACCAATTAACTCAAACATACCGGGTTAAGGCAATTTGAGATACGCAATATAATCCTTGAGGAAAAGGGCCAAATCCATGAAGAACTGTCCATCTCAGGCCCAACCCTCTGTTTTTGTAATATTCTTTTGTGATGAAGTTGTCTGGATGTCAGGATGTCCATTTCATGACAAAAAGCAGTGAATAATTATAAAAAGTTGTTTTTAAATGTAGAAAGCATAAATCTAAGAACTACTCAAAGATACTACCAGCATTAATGTTGCTGCTAATGGAGAAGGAGAAAACTGCAGCGATGAATTATTGCTGAGAATCAGATTGATGCAAAATCCATACATTTAGGATGTTCTCCCAAAAACCCAATGCATGAATTCTGAAATGCTATCAGTCCAGTTCAATCACTTCTTCACTTTTCTGAGGATTTTGTTCTTCCTCAGGATGTTCTGGATATCTGTTCTCAGGTGAAGAGGTGACACCTTCAGGCATTTCCTGACCATCCTGTTCCATTTCACACACGTAGGCATCAATAGGTCCATTGGTGCTCTTTAAGTATGCTGAGATACAGTTTTCTTTGGGTTCTAGAATATCCAGTGTGGTGTCTGGTGGAGCTTTAATTGCAAAAACTGTCTGGTCATCTAAGCCTCCAATGCTATTAATATCTGCAGGTGTTACATATGTTAGCCTCTCGTTTTCTTTGTCTTCTATAAAGTCACACAAATCCTGAGCACAACTACTAATTAACTCATCCAAAGTGTTTTCCATTGCTGTTAAGTCAGAAAGTTCTTCCTGTAACTTCTTTTGTTGGGATTCTGCTGCAGAATCACTAAAATCAGATCCTATCCACCGAACATGGTTCTTAGATATTTTTTCAACAAGGTGGATTCCATCTAAGACATTAGTGATATCATACAATCTTCTTTTTCGTATTTGCAGTTCTGCTGCAGCCTTGTTTAAGTCGAGAATACCCCCAGGAGAAGCTTTGATAAGATCCATAAATTTTTTAGTAATATGAGCCAGTGATACATCCAAACGAGGTCTTTTAGCTTTTACAGCTTCTTCCATGGGAACACTTTGTATATTATCTTGTAAATTAGTGCCTCCTTTTGATGGAGACAGGCTCTCCCTGTTCATGAGGTCCTGGCACTGCACAGGCTCCTCAGCCTGGTCCACAAGCAGGCTGGGCAATTTACTTGCCGGCAGTTGCTGATTCATGCTGCCCAGCCAGGCGCAAGCCCCCCTCGCACCCCACGTGCTCTCCGGCCTTCTCTCACCTGGCTCAAGCGTCCCCTCCAAAACACCGAGTTCAGGGCCCAACACGAAACGGGTCTGCAGGCTGCTTGGAGGTGTCTCCCTGCCACGTGGTGGCCCGATGAGCCCAATCACTCCCAACTTGGATGTGTGGGGAACAGGACCACCAACAGCTCTCAGGACCACCAACAGCTCTCAGCGCGGCAGGCCCACCACCTTGCAGCAAGCACAGTGTGTGGCTCCTGTGCGCATGCTCCTGCGCATACTCCTGCACATCCTCCCACGCATGCTTCTGTGCGCATGCTCCCATGTGTGATCTGATGTGTGATCCGACACATGTTCCCGCGCATACTCCTGCGCATGCTCCGGCACATGCTCCCGCGCATCCTCCCACATATGCTTCTGTGCGCATGCTCCCGCGCATGCTCCCATGTATGATCTGGCACATGTTCCCGCGGATACTCCTGCGCATGCTCAGGCATATGCTCCTGCGCATGCTCCGGCACATGTTTCCCGCGCATACTTCTGCGCATGCTCCCACGCATGCTCCCACACTCCTGCGAATGCTCCCGAGCTCCTGCGCATGCTCTGGAGCAAGTTCCAGCGCATGATCCGGCACACGGAGGAGCTCCACGGCAGTTGGCTGGCCTACGGGACTTTTTACAATCTCCATTCTTCTGTTGTTGACATTGAGGTTGTTTTAAGTACACAGATATGATTCATATAAATCATAAGTATTGTATGATTTTACTTATAGGAGGTACCTAGAATAGGGAAATTCATAGAGACAGAAAGTGAAATAGAGGTTACTTGGGCCTGGAGGAGGGGAGGAATGGGAAGTTAATGTTCGGCTCTTATAGACTTTCTGTTCGGGATAATGAAAAAAAATTGTACATAGATACTGGTGACAGTTGAATCAATACCACTGAATTGTATACTTAAAAATGGTTAAAATGATAAATTTTGTTGTGTTTATTTTACCATAAGAAAATGAACATTATAAATATAAGAATTATGCCTATTTTTCAAGAGCATATGTTTGATTGTCTTACTGTGGAGTGAAGCCTTGGAAAAAATCAAACTTTTTTTTAAAAAAATAGATGTTAGTGCAATTATATTAGCCAGATCTATTTTCCTTGTAAATTGATAGTTTTTGACATTTTAAAATGACAACTATTACTCACATCCTTGTAAAAGGTTTTTATGAATACCATGCTTCAGAATTCTCCATTTATTTTTGTGGTCTATTTCTCCAGTGTTTTGGGGAAGATTTTTCCAAATGTGGATATACCTTTGAGGCTATCTTTTGCATTAAATATTCTTTGTAGCTTGGTTCCTTAACCTAGCTCTGTCAAATGTTTTACTCTCTTTCCTTTCTCTCCCCACTATATACTCCTGTTCTTCTCTATACTCTCTCTGCCCTCTCTTGGGTCCCTTCACCCCTTTACACACAGCCACACCTCCTCCTGCTCTCTATGCCCAACTTCCCCTGAGACCACACACACACACACCCTCCCCTCCTTTGGGTTCTTCTCAACTTCTCCAAGATTATTCCTCTCTTGAGTTCTTCTGTCATCACCCTCTTTGGTCCCACACCTGGTTTTTCCTTTTCTGATTTTTTAACTGCTAAAGTCATTGAATGAAAATGAGACCTGTTTCATGATGATTTACATAAAGTCTTCTGCAATATCACACTTTTAATGTTTGGAGAATTGATCTTAATTTGGGAACCTTTAGAAAACTTCATTTAGATCTTAAAATTAGATTCTGACCTTACTGCTTTGAGAAGTCCTAGTATGAAGGGGGAGAGGACTTCATATGAAAGATAATCCGTAAGTTATACTAAAGATGTTTGATGTGAACTCAAAACCAGTGCACCATTTTCAGAAGCCCTGCTGATTAAGATGTTTAATATGACTCAAAACTAATGTATTATTTTCAGAAGCCCTATATTTTGTTTTGTCATAAAATGAAATGATCACCATTTGAA
This sequence comes from Nycticebus coucang, assembly GCF_027406575.1. NCBI lineage: Eukaryota > Metazoa > Chordata > Mammalia > Primates > Lorisidae > Nycticebus > Nycticebus coucang. Next base: position 134,423,252 of record NC_069804.1, read on the forward strand.
GTTTGATCCTCCCTGTTTGCTTCAAAATGCCTCTGCTAATTTTACCTCTCCCAATCCATTTCTTTCTGGGAGCTGAAACATTTAGAAAAAGACATTAGTAATTTAGTTTTTACTTTCAGAGTTGAGAAGCACAGAGAGGGATAAAGAAAGAACAGACAAAGAAAGTGGAGCTCAATGACCAGGACAGGTTTATTCAGATAAACCTGGGAGGGGCCTTTGACCTGGGTCAAAAGCAGTTTGCTTTTCAGTCTGTCTGCTCATATAGCCTTTTTAGGTGGGGGAAAACCTGTTTGGGGCAGACTTAGGGCAGAGTTTAGCTTGCTAAGGCAGAAAAGCCCATTTGGGACGGAGTTTAGGATGCTAAGGTGGGAAGGTTCGTTTGGGGGGAGGGTTTAGCTGGTTAAGGTGGGAAAACACATTTGGAGTTTTTTTTTTTTTTTTTTGCCTTCTGGGGCCTAGCAGGGCTGATCTCCGAGGAAGGGCCCTCCTTTGCAAAGGGGCTGGTTGGGCTGATGTCTGAGATACAGCCCTTCCCCTACAAGGGGGCTGGTTGGCTGACTTCCAGGATGGTTGGCTGACTTCCGAGATACAGCCTTCTCCTATGAATGAAAACCTGTGTTCTGTGAAGAGGACCCAGCAGTGAGTCCCATCTTGCAGTAGTCTGCCTCCCTCATTCCCAGCTCTAATTCTTGGTAAAGTTTGGGGATGATGATTTTGTCCTGGCTGCCTTCTGTTTAAGGGAATATTGCTTTTTCCTGAGGTCATGAAGGAGGGGGGCAGAGGCTACTTGCTCTAGAGTGGTGGCTCAGGAAATGGTGGTGATGTGCTTGTTCAAGAAGTGCTGAAAGAGATTTATTAGATGGGGGCAAATAAAAGGGCAAACAAAAAAGCAAGTGTTAGGAGTACTAGAAAAGCAGCTAACTATTGATAAAGAGATGAGTATGGTGAGGGGAAATTTTTGGTTAGTAGATGTTCTGCTTGTTTTTGGAGCCTGGTAACCCTGTCCCTAACTAGCTCTGACTAGCCCTGAGTTATTGATGAAAAAACAGCACTGTTCCTGGAGTAGGGCACAGAGGCCTCTGTGAGCTGGTGGTAAGCAAGTCTAAGCTGCACTAGTTCTGGTAGACTACATGCTGCTAGAGAGTCATCTTGGTATTGGAGATTTTTTCAGCTGATTTTAAATTTCCTTTAGGCTAGCAGCAAGTTCTTTTTAGAGTTTTGGAAGTTCAGCTAAGGAGACTCCAAGGCCAGTGACTCCCATTCCTGACTGCCTTAGGGCACTGCCCAGGGGGATAAGTTATATTGCCCTTTTTGACCTTGTGTGTGTGATGATGGGGATAGGGATGAGGGTGTCAGGGTAGTGAAATTAATGGTTGGAGAGAGGTAATCTAATGCGCAGGTGCCAGTCCAATTTGTGGGCAAACGGGTATAAGCTGATTGTCCACAAATGTAAAAGGCTCCTTCTGAATAGTCAATGCAAGGAGCCAGTTGGATGAAAAGTGTTTTAATTGGGCGGTGCCTGTGGCTCAGTGAGTAGGGTGCCGGCCCCATATACCGAGGGTGGCGGGTTCAAACCTGGCCTTGGCCAAACTGCAACAAAAAATAGTCGGGCCTTGGAGCGGGCGCCCGTAGTCCCAGCTACTTGGGAGGCTGAGGCAAGAGAATCACCTTAAGCCCAAGAACTGGAGGTAGCTGTGAGCTGTGACACCATGGCACTCTACCGAGCGTGACAAGATGAGACTCTGCCTCCAAAAAAAAAAAAAAGTGTTTTTTTTGGTTTGTTTTGGGGGGTTTTTTTGCAGTTTTTGGCCAGAGCTGGGTTTGAACCCACCGCCTCTGGCATATGGGGCTGGTGCCCTACTCCTTTTAATCTGTGTAGGACATGAACTGGGTTTCCTCCAATGTGGAGACTAAAGCCTAGTGTATCTGCACCTGAAGGTCCTAAACTAGGGGCTGGGAGAAGGGGTACATATGGGACTTCAGAGAGGATGGCTAAAGTGCTATTGTCATAAAAGCATTGGGTGGAATTTTCTGTGATGATCCAGTGACAGATCTGTTGTGATATTGCTGTTGGGGGCCCAAAAACTTTTGAGTTAGAGGTGGATGAGATTGGACTCTTGTCCTGGTCCTGAGCAGTATGAGAATTCCCTGGTGGAGATGTTACTGGAGAAGGGTGGGATGTTGGTGGACCAGAGGGGGAGGAATTTGAATTTTCTAACTGCCAACGTGTGAGTGAAGTCTGTCTGCTAATCTTCTCTGGGAAGCTGCCCTCTGATCTGATGAGTTGGGAAATTGGGAGGGGGTGTAGGTTAGTCTGAGGGGTGATTTTCTGATGGATAAGCTATGATATTGCGATTTCTTGTAAAAGGTGATACACGTTGGGGGTGAGTTGGATGTGTGTCTGTAAGAATTGTTGAAGGGGAAAAGGGCTGCAATGTACTATATTATGGATGTCTTCTAAAAACTTGCTTTTCCCTGTGTCTGGAAGTAGAAGTTTTCCATTTCGGTATCAGTAGGGGTAGTGAAATGTTGCTCCTAAAGAGGAGGTATGCTCTTGTTGAGAATAGTGATGAAATAAGGGAAGCAGGTAGAGGGAGTGGCCAGCAGCTACTTCTTTTGCCCTTTTGTCTACTTTCCTATTAGTTGAAGAAATATATCCTTGTTCAGTTTGGTGGCATTCACAGTGGGTGAAGGCTACCTTTTTGGGTAAGAGGGTGGCCTCTAAAAGGACTAAAATTAGTTTGGCATTAAGTATAGGGAAGTCGGAAGTTAAGAGCCCTCTTTCAATCTAGAGCTGGGCATGTGAGTGTAAGATGTTGTAGGCATATCTGGAATCTGTATATATGTTGATTTCCGTGTTGGTGGCTAGTGTGAGAACACACAGTAAAGCAATAAATTGTGCTTGTTGAGAAGTGGTGAGAAAAAAAAAAAAAAAAAAAGAGAAGTGGTAAGGGAGGGATAGGCAGCTTCAACTGTCCTGTGGTGACGTGTGTGTGTGTGTGTGTGACATTCTAAGTCATTATGAAATCCTTTGATGATAGCATAACCTGCTGATCCTTGGGATTTTGGATGCACTAGCATCAATAAACCAATCTGGTGCTGCGGAATGTGCTTGGTTGTGAGATAAAAAGCCTTTTTATCTATATGTTCATAGTAAAAAAAAACAAAAAAAAAACCTTGCTTTGGGACTACTGCCTCTCCCCCAATATCCAAGATACAGCCCTTTCCTCTACCAGGACGCTGGTTGGGCTATCTCTGAGCCCTCCCCTACCAATGGAAACCCAAGTGCTGCAAAGAGGGCCCATCTTGCAGTACTCTGCCTCCCTCAATAACTATCAGTGGCAAATCAGGTTCTTACTATATTTTAAGGCTTAGATTTTCTCCTTTCTTCTTTACTACTTTTTATGGAAGGCTCTATATCTTGGTGGAACAAGGGGTTTCTTCAGTGTATTTGTACTTTTCCTTTGCTTCGCTGCCTCTCTAATTAATGATATGTTAAAGTACCATGTGTATTGTCAGAGATTGCTATTTATAGGAATGATTTTATAACATGACTAATCACATTGTATGAATTTTCAGGCCAAATCTCTTAGTCATGATGTTATTGAGAAGGTGGAGTGCATTCATGGAACTTAATGACTGTCAAGTAACTAGGCAGCTTAGGGGAAATGTTGCTTCTAAGGAGGTATAGTCTATTTGCTTCCAAGAAAGCAGGAATAATTTTTAATAAATGACATGGTTGAGCTTCTGTGTGAGTCACCTCTTGACATTCATTTCCCAAAGTAATGTATGGGAATAGTAGTGTGAATGATTCCCTTCCCCAAATCATTTATACTTTGTGAGAAGAAGTCCCTAAACATTGTGCTGTGATACCTAGGCTTAAACTTATCTTGTTTCTGCTACTTGAGACACAGTAGATTAATATTCCTAATGATGTGTTGCTTAAGCTAGTATTAAATAGAAGTATTTTGTCCAGTTACTTCATTCACTAAGTTGCTTGACCTTAGAAAAGTTTGTATCTCACAGCCCCAGTTTCCTTGGTTATAGAGTAGAGATCAAAATACCTTTTTGGTTTGTCGTTAGGTAATTAAAAATAAATGATTTCAGATTCAATAAATGCTTCTTTTTATCTTTTCTCTTCTTTATTACATAGGAGACTGAAGAACTCAAGTGGTAAAGTGGTGTGCCCTGAAATGACCTACCATTATTTATTAATCCTAGATTAGGTTTCCTACTACCCAGAACCCTCCCCGCATCAATAAATGACGGTAGGTAATACACAGAGCAGATAATTTTCATCCTGATACATAAGATAGAGGCATAGTAATTTTTTTAAATTATAATTTGAAATCCGGTTTATGTTCACTCTCTGGGTCAGCTGAGAGTGCTCCACAATTGTCTTTGATTTGCTGATCCTTCACTGACAGCAAGAAGAACACCAGCATTATATTTTGGAAAGCTTTCTCATAGTACTTTACACATAAAATTAAATTTGATAAAATGATATATGCAGAAAGTCCTTTGTGAACTAATTTAACAAAAATATTTTGATTACTCACTTAGGGAAGCACCAGAATTTTAAAAGTGAAGAAACTGAGGCTTCAATGCATTTGAGTGACTAGAATAGTCTGGTAGGCATCAGCACTCATTCACTTGTTTTCTTTCTCTGAAATTGTTTAATTAATTCAGTAAACTCCATTTAGATTGGACTGACAAGCAAGGGAATATCTGCCTCTTTCCAGTAGCTTTTCTTTAGATAATAATTTCTTTAGACCTAGTGGGTTTTCTGAAGAAGGCCTTTACCATCTCATATTTCTTTCTTTGAATATTTGTGCTTGCATTGAGATACTCATGATAGAACTGTAAGCGTGGGCCAGTTGTAGTTTTGTCAATTTCAAGTTCATATAGTTAGACTATGTGGATAAGAAGTGGTCACCTAGAGGAAGAGAGGTTGCTGGAGGGACTCAACAAGGCAGCAATAGATTATTCTTTTTTTTTTTTTTTTGCAGTTTTTGGCCGGGGCTGGGTTTGAACCCACCACCTCCGGCATATGGGGCTGGCACCCTACCCCTTTGAGCCACAGGCACTGCCCCAGCAATAGATTATTCTTGCTGATTTATATGGTTGAGAGTATAGACCTGTTTTCCATTTTTTAAAATAAAATAGTGATATTCATAGGGATTCTAAATTAGTGCGCTAAGGTTCTGTTTGTTAAAAAAGAATGAGAAATAATGATTAGCTTAGGCTTTGCTTAAGAAACATGAATTTAAGTTAGCATTAAAAGAAAGAATTCAAGATCACATATAAGTTTGTATAAGTAGAATATATAATTTCCAAGCCTGAGAAAAATTAAGGGAATATAGAAAATTCCAAAAGAAGAAAATTCCATCCAAATATGCAGAAAAATAAAGGCTACATCTAGCATGAGAAAAAAAAACCCACAAAGTTAGAGCATAGAAAAATCCAGTTATATCAGTAATAGTCACAATAAATGTAAATAAGTTAAAGCTTAAATATTAAGAGACTGTTACAGTGGATTTAATTTTTTTTCAGCTATTCTGTTTACAAAAATCACACTTAAGTTCACACATAAAGGTTGAAAACAAGGAGAGGCAAATACTACCCAAAAGAAAAATGGTGATGCATCCGCAGTGCCATATGGCTATGGCAATTTAGTAATAGACACTTTACACTGATGGAAGGAAATCTACCAAGAGAGTATCAACCCTAGACATTATATAATGTCTATATAGACTCCTAACAATGTATTGTTGAAATAAATAAAAGAAAAAGCAATGGGATTATAAAGCAAAACTAACAATTCATAATATTGTAAGAAGAGGCTTTTTAAAACACCTTTTTCAGAAACTGGTGAAGCAAAATAGATTTAAAAAATAAAAAAGTAAAGGATATAAAAGATTTAAGATCTAAATGTGATGGAAGAGAGAGGATCTTTAGTTCAAAATTGTTGGTAACAAAAGGCACTTTTAGTCCAAAAAGTCATTTTTTTGTTTTATTACATTTCTGAGGCAGAAAAAATGTTAAGGTACATGCTACATTCAATAGGAAGATACATAACTTCCCAAAAATGGAAATTCTATAAATGCAAGATCAGAGGAAAAAATTTCACCTTTTGATGGCTACCAGAAAACTTTCTTTTGGCCTGCAATGTGGCATTGTTGACAATACCCAAATCTGAAAATGTTAATTTCAGGGAATCTGAATCTTTTTTTTTTTTTCTTTTTTTGAGACACAGTCTCACTTTGGCACCCTTCGTAGAGTGCTATGGCGTCACAGCTCACAGCAACCTCAAACTCTAGGGCTTAAGCCGTTCTCTTGTCTTAGCCTCCAAAGTATCTGGGACTATAGGCTCCTGCCACAGCACCCGGCTATTTTTTGTTGTAGTTGTCATTGTTGTTTAGCTGGCCTGGGCTGAGTTCGAACATACCAGCCTTGGTGTATGTGGCTGGAGCCATAACCACTGTGCTACGGGCAATGAGCCAAGCCATAACCACTGTGCTACGGGCAATGAGCCAGAAAATGTTTGTTTATTTCTATCCATGGTTTGACAACAATGAGTTTGTTTTGTTTTGTTTTGTTTTGGTGAGACAGACTCATTTTGTAAAGTGCTGGGGCTTCATAGCTCACAGCACCCTCAAATTCTTGGAGTCAAGAGATCCTTTTGCCTCAGCTTCTCAAATAGCTCAGACTACAGATGCTCACCACAACAGCCAGGGTCTCATTCTGGCTCAGGCCACTCAAGAACCCCTGAGTTCAAGCGATCCACCCTCCTCAGACTCCCAGAGTGCTAGGATTACAGGCATGAGCCACCAACCACCGGCCTAACAATGAGTTTTTCTAAATATAACAAGTGTTCCTACTCTTCTCAGAGTGCCTCTCTGTGCCTTCCACTATGGAGTTATTATACTTGAGATCACTATTTGCAGTGCACATTTAAAAAGTTTTAAGCTATATATATATATATGACTTAAAAGTCAACATGTCATAAATATTGTTCTTCAGAGTTACTCTTGGGAAGGTTTTCCCTTATACCCATGACACTGACAGCATTCAAGATACTATATCTGGTCAATTTTAAAAGTTTCATTTTTTCATATTTTAACATCTCTGAAATGGAAATGATTCTAACAGTTGGATGATGTCTTTTTTGGCCAGTTGGCAGTTGCGCTATGATAGTTGTTCCTACATGCTCAGGTAATACCAAAATCTGTGGTATCTCTTGTATCCAAACTTTCATAATAGAAAAGCATGTATCCAATATAATAATAATATGAAGCCAGTAGATGAACAAATACCCACACAAGAGAAAAACACAATTAAATACCAAGTGAAGGAAAGTGAAGGAAAGGAGGACAGAGGGGAGGAGGAAGAGGGATTGCTCACCTAACAGTCACAATGTAAGGGTACTTGGCACACCTCCTCGGTGAGGATTACAACTGCAACTTGGATTTTAGCTAACAAACACAATGTAACTGAATCATCTGTACCCTCATACTAAACTGAATTTTAAAAACTTTCATAATGGGTACCTGAGACAACCAGAGGTTGTGGGGAGAGAATGGAGGAGATGGTAAATCAGATTTAGTTCTTGATACACTAAAATGGAGACAAAAGGAAGCTAGTCTACATATTTGCAAGGCCAGCTTAAGAGCATAGCAGAAATAGCTTTTAGTTCTCTTATGAGTTCTTTTAAGAAATGCTGCCTCAACGGTGCTCCTGGTGGCACAGAAGACATAGATACCTGACTTGAAAATTGGATTCTGACTGTGAATTTTAGAGATACCTTAACCAAGTTACTTTGCTTGTGCTTTTTTGTTTTATGTATGCATGTTTAATTAAAATCTATGTCTAAATGAAAGGAGCTCTTTCAAAAAGTTTTAAAAAATTAAGTGATACTGGGTGGCGCCTGTGGCTCAAAGGAGTAGGGCACTAGCTCCATATACCAGAGGTGGCAGGTTCAAACCTGACCCCGGCCAAAAACTGCAAAAAAAAAAAAAATAATAAAAATAACAATAATAATAATAATAATCAGTGATGCAAAGAAATTATTACAAACAAGTGTTTCCCCCCTTGCTTTCTTAGTGGTGCATAAAGTAATGATACTCTTGGCTACAGTGAATGGTGCCATTCAGAAATATGTGTAAAAACTGATCCCATTTTATTAATCTTGACTGGGATAGAATTATAAGTTCACAATGATGTTCTCTTAACTCTTTAAGATTTTTTTCCAATAACTGTCTTCTAATATTGTTAATGAAGAGCCTGCTGTCAATCTGGTTGCTACTGCTTATTTGGTAAGTCTGTTTTGTTTTTGTTTTTTCTCTCTTGGCAACTTTTAGAATTTTTTCTCTATACTTAATATTTTAGGGTTTCAATATATTGTATGGAAAGGTGTTTGTGTGTGTGCTGGTGGGAACGGGTTATCTGCTTGCACATGGTGGTCTTTTTAATCTGAGGGTTCGTTTACCCTTTGAATATTGTCTTTTTTTTCCTCCTATATTTCTTCCAGATATGCACGTATATTGGCACTTCTCTTTCTCCTTATCTCTTAATTTCTCTCTCCTTTCCCATCCCTTTATCTGCCCTGTGGTTCTGGCATATTTCATCTATTCTTTCTTCCAATTCACTGATTTTTTTCCTCTTCAACTGTGTCTAGTCTATTATTTAAATTTGTCTCTTGGGCCTTTTTATTTCTAATACTGATGTCCACTTTTAGGATTTCTTCTTGGTTCTTTTTCATTTTTTTATAGATGCTATTTCTTTCTTGAGCTCTTTGAACACACTGAACACATGTTTTTAATGTAGTATTCAGATTGCTCTATTATCTCTAATTCTTTTGGTGAGAATTCACTCATTTTTGAGGTCAAAAGATGACTTACTTAGATGTTTTTTAATTCTGTCTCTGAGTTATTGTTTGACCTTTTGTGACCTAGGAAGTGGAGATGTCCCTGTTGGAGTGATGTCATGGGCAAGGTGTCTGGACCCAGAAGGTTTCATCAATTCCTAACCATTTTTTTATGGTCACATCTTAGCTTGAAGTTTAAATGCTACAAAGGTTAATTGAATTTGAGCCATCTGTGTATATCTTCTGTACCAGCTTGGGGTTTCTGCATGCCTCCCTTATCTTTTGCGTTTTCCGGTAGATGCTTCCCAGATTTAAGCTTCACTAGGCCTTTGCTGATTCAGGAGCCTGTGGTCTTACCCTGTGGCCTTAAATTGTACCCACAATCCAGCATATTTCCAGCAGTGAAGGCATATATCTCATTCAAGTTATCCCCTTGGACTAAGCAGCTTCAGCTTCTGTACATAAATATGAAATCCCTCTTCATGTGATAATTGGAAAATTGTCTTTCTTTCTGGAAAAACTTTGCTTTATATTTTTCAGAAATGTTTTTATTCAGCTATTTTTAAATGGTACTTCTAGGAGTCTGAAGTACAAGGGATTCCCAGTGTGGCTTCTTTTATCCACCATCTTCACTTGGAGATCTTGTTGAGATCTCTAAATGTTTTCTTTTTCTTACATTCTTTTATCACCTATTAGGATTTGGAGTCATGAACAGGTTTAATTTTGGAGTAACTAGTACCCCTACAGGTGGGCTCACGTTTGACTCTGCAGAGACAACATCTGCCACTTCAACAACAGTTTACTTTCTCTGCATTTAGCATAGGAAGCTTTCGGACTCTGTTCCAACCAGTTGGAAGTATACCTTCATTTTTCCATTGGCCTGTTCTCATTCAGTAATCCAGTTCTAGCTACAAAGATTTACAGAATTCAGCTTTGGAACAGCAGTTATATCAACTCCTGCTCCAGTAAAAGTGGAGCTCTTTAGAGTAAGAGCAATACAGTTTCTGATTTTTTTTTAGTGACTACAAAGGTAATTGTCTCTTAAAGATAAACATTAAATATAGAGCATGGACTGAGTAAAGAAATGGCATGGTGTTTCTAAATCAACTATTTGGAATTATGCTACTGCTTCCCCAAATAGTTTAATAAATTGAAGCCATCCCAGATTTGAGGCACAAGGCACATTGAATTTTGATCTGTCATCTCCCTTCATTTTTTGTGAGCCATGGGAATAGTACTCACTGAATTTTAAACATATATCATCTTGAAATTAGGCTGTTTGATTAATAAGTGTCTTTCTCTACAGAGATCTTTACTCTAATTGGAATTATATAGTTTTCTCTCCTACATCTCAGGATTTTAAAGGAGATGGAAACTTGTACAATGCCTTCGTAGGTAAATCCATTTGGATCCATGTCTTTTAGTGTAGCACCTGACAGCCTCATGAAAGCTAGGGTATTCCCTCTCGAATTTTCCTCTATCCTATTAAATTTAGCTAATTCCTTATAATTAAGTGCTAATCAATCTTTTGTAGGATGTGTAATTTAAATATTGAAACATTTTGTCATGGGTCACAAAATACATTTAAAAATTTCTAGAAAATCTATTAAAAGAAATGCTTCTTGTTTGACTTTGTGATTCGACGTCTAAAAAAACTTACGTTGTTTAATAAACTGCTGGACTGATAGAAAGAAGAAGTGTAAGTCCTTTTGGCTGTACTGAAAACAAAATTTTCTGAACTACTCTTTCTCCCCTAAAAATATTTTAAAATATTATCCCCCTTTAAAGTTGATCAAATTAGGTAAACTTTATTGATGAAGAGAAATATGGGGAAAAAAGAGACATATGGAGCAGTGTACATGTATTTCTATATTAATATCTGATTATCTTTCTTTCCATATTGAGATGAAATAATCTACAGGACAAAATCTTATAAATGGTACATATGTGAAACTTAATTTTATAGGAGATGTGTTATGTATCTACCATTTAACATCAGAGAAATATTATGCTGATTTTTTTCCTTTTTCTGTTTAGAATAAATGCACCATAGTTTAACTTGGGCAATAGTGCTTCTACACAGTGTGATTACAGGGCCTTTTAGGATGGGTATCAGCACCCTTACTAATGTTGTAACGGTCATTGTCTCCATCACGCTTGATGATAAGCATCTGCTCCTTTTGTTTTTGGCTCTGCTACCACCTCTGCTACTCAGTCTTCTGATTCATCCGTGGAAGCACACCTCAGACAGGGAGCACCAGTTTCAACATTGAATCCCTGGGAAATGCAGCTCAACCAGCAGCATTGGCAGGATTACCCCTCTCACTCTTGCTGCTCAGGCATCTAGTAGAACAATTGTACACAACCAATTGCTCCTTTCAACTTTGGCAGACAGTCCACAGGGAAGGTTTGAACTCTGCACTCTAAAAGAGAAGCACCGTATTCAAAGCAGATTTTGAGATTCTTATTTGATAGCCTCAGATCTGAATGTGGTCACTTCTTTTGTTGGAGGTCAGTGTTCTGATGAATGTGGTAGAAATTAAATGCAAAGTGCCCCTTCTGGTTTGTAGTTTTAGATTTAGAACCAATCAATGTACATCATGGAAAAAGCCATAAACTTTTGATAACCAGTAATCTGGAAAAATTGGCATATAGTAATAATAGAGTTACACTGCAATGTTTTGTTCAGTTGTTAAACACAAGCATTTCTTGTTCATTATCTATTGATACTTTTTTCCTTTTTAGAAAGAAAGCTTCTGAAATGAAATTTATCTATTTATCAATAGAATAGGAAAGAATATATTTAGAATAGTGTTTTAAAATTTTAGAGAATATTATAATAAGGTAATAATAACTTAGTTATACAGCATGGATGGAGAATGGCATGTCCTTGCAAAAATATCTTGACTAGCAGAGACATCGTACATGGGTTACCAGTTTCCAAATAATTAGGATTTAATAAAAACAAAATGCAGTTAATAAAGAGTTCTGGTTTATAAGCCATATAAACTTGATTTTATTATAGAGGCCTCAGGTATTTTAGAATTTGGAAAATACACTGAGTGAGATGTTAATACATTTTACTTTGTAATACATGTATTACATTTGATATTCATGGTTATGATTTCAGGGGCTTTAAAAATAACCAGAAAGGAAAAAGCATTTTCAGTATTATAGATGATATAGAAATAACTTCTTTATAATTTGTAGTAGGGATAATGCCAATTTCAATTGGTTGGTATGACATTGTAGGACATAAGAAGTGAAATGGAGCATTGGAATAATTACGATGCTAGAATATTTGGTTACTACCTTCAGAGGGCACTGTTGGGCATCATTTTAATTGTGTACAAATGGATTTTTTTGATGTTACAAATAATGCATTTCTGTTATTAAAAAAAAAAAACAATAAATAGGCGGCGCCTGTGGCTCAGAGGAGTAAGGCGCCGGCCCCATATGCCAGAGGTGGTGGGTTCAAACCCAGCCCTGGCCAAAAACTGCAAAAAACAAACAAACAATAAATAAATAAATTTTTGAGACTTGGTATTGCCATTTACTAATTCTATGACCTTGAGCAAGTTACTTTAAACTCTCAGTGCTTAAGTTAATATAGGTAAAATACTTATAACCTTGCCTGGCATGTAATAAGCACTCAATACATATGAGCTATTATTGTTGTACATTTCTCTGTAGTGTTGAATATTTTTTATGTTAACCTATATGTTTGTTTGTTAAGCTTTGGTGCCTTAAAGGTGAAAATAACATCATCATCATCTTTATTCACATTTCCTTGATTAGCAGTAAGATCGAATTCTCTTCAAATTATTTATTGATTAGTAATATTTGTGTGTGTGTGTGGGGGGGAGAGAGAGCGAAAGAGAGAGAGAGAGAGAGAGAGAGAGAGAGAAAAGAGAAAATAAATTAATTCCCTGTTTCTGTCCTTTGTTCAGTTTTTTAACATGGTGCTTATCTTTTCCCCATTGATAATGCAGTTGCAATGAAGTTGCAATATCTTAACCCTTTGGTATTTGTATAACAATTATTTTTCGTAGGGTTTTATAGGTATCCACAAGATTGTAGTTTTTTAAATTAAGCTTTTTAATTTCACATAACTATAGATTTTCAGGCAGTTGTAAGAAGTAATACAGACACTTCCTACATACCCTTTACCTAGTTTCTTCCAGTGCTAGTATGTTATATAATTATAGTACAGTACCACATCAGAATATTGATGTTGATATAGTCAAAATAAAATAGCTCTATCACTACAAGGATCCCGTCTTAATTTTGTCTTTTTATAACAACATCCACTTTTTAAAAACTTTATCTTACTTCAGGTTAATGTGAGGGTACAAACAACTAGGTTACAATAGTTGCATTTGGTAAGTATAGTTCTTCTTGTAGTTGTGTCCCACACCTAAGAGGTGTGCCATATTCCTTTACATTGTGCCCATTAAGTGGGAGCACACCAATCTTTCTTCCTCCTCCTTCCCCCTCCCTCCAACTTGAATTGAAATAAGTTTTTCTCCTATGTGGGCATGAATTAGATCATCTACTGGATTCATGTTAATATGGAGTACATTGGATATTTGCTTTCCCATTCTTGTGATACTTTACTAAGAAGAATGTGTTTCAGTTCCATCCAGGTTAATACAAAAGATATAATGTCATCATCTTTTTATGGCTGAATAGTATTCCATGGTATACACATAACACAGTGTGTTAATCCATTCCCAGGTTGATGGGCATATAGGTTGTTTCCACATCTTGGCAATTGTAAATTGAGCTGTGGCAAACAATCTAGTGCAAATGTCTCTCTTTGTCCCCCCCAGGCTTGAAGTGCAGTATGTCATGATCATAGCTTACTGCAGCTTCAACCTCCTAGGCCCAAGCAATCTTTCTGCTTCAGCCTCCTGAGTAGTTGGGACTGCAGGTGTTCACCACCACACTTGGCTGATACTTTTAATATTTTGTAGAGATGGGGGTCTTGCTATGTTGTCCAGGCTGGTCTAGAACTCCTGGCTCCCATTTCAGCCTCCTAATGTGCTGGGATTACAGGCATGGGCCACTGTGCCTGGCCAAAATTTTAATGTTTATATTGTCAAATATTTCCTTCTTTGGGGTTTTTCTCTCTAAGCTTATTTATATAAGCCTTTCCATCTCAATATTCTTAATACCTTTTGGTTTTTTATGGTTTATGTTTTTATGAATCTTACTTTTTTCTAAGTGACAAGTAAGTTGAACCACTGTATTTTGTTAAATAGACATCCTTTCCCTATTGGTTGGAGTTGCTGCCTTCCTGATATACCAAATTATTGTATATGCTTGACTGCTTCTGGACTTTCTATTCTATTCTGTTGCTCTGTCCTTTCTTGCTGTAGTATCGCCATTTTAGTTTTTGTACCATCATCCCTCATCTTGTAATGTAAGGCCATCTTCCCCCCTTCTGTTAAAAAAGTGTGCTATTTTCTAAGATCTTTGGCATTTTCTCATGTTCTTAAACATAAAGGAATTAAGGCTGATTTTGGTATCCTTATGGCACTAGATGAAGGAAATTATGACACTGAACCTTTCCTCTAGTCCAGTGATCTCAGCCGGAGAAAATTTTGTACCCCCCAGGGAGGATACTTGTCCATAAATGGAAACTTTCTTTGTTATTAAGAGGTGCTACTGGAATCTACTGGGTAGCGCCCAGGGATGCTGCCAAACAGCTTACATTACACAACAAAGAATTAGATGGACCAAAATATCAGTAGTGCCATGTTGAGAAACCTTGATCTTGTTGTATGATTAGGAAACAGGCTTTGTCTCTTAAATGCTTTTCTGTTTAAGAACAAAACTCATTTAACTTAAAAGCAAATCATATTAAGTGGTATTGCTTGCTTAGTTATCTCTGGGTGTGTGATTTAAGGTCAGGCTCCTGAAATTATGCCAGTACCTGTGAGACAAATGATCAAGATTTTAAAATATGGGCATAAATCAAGTGTAAATTTAATTAAAGGTAGTGAAGAGGTTTCGGTAATATTTCCAGTTACAAAATAAATAATACAAAATCAATAGCTCTCCCATGTTTAAGCAATAGTAGTTAGGAAATGTAATGGAGAAAGATCCCATTAATAATTTCATCTGAAAGTATAAAATACCTAGGAATAAACTTTTAAAAATGTGCATGACCTAGATGAAGAAGATCACAAATTTTACTGAGAAATATAAAAGAAGATGTGAGTAAATAAAAAGACCCACTGAAGGCACAGACTCAATAATATAAAGATCCCATTTATCTCCTTATTAATCTATATATTTAATGAAGTTCTTGTAAAACCATAATGCGAATCTTTGGGGGAAGGTAAGGGAGCAAGGGACTTGACAAGATTCTAAAGTTTAAATAGGAGAAGAAATAACACGAGACTAGCCATCTCTATTGTTTTTAAGGAAAGTAATGATGAACTACTTGCAGGAAAATATATAGAAATGTATTGTAAGTTTATTCTCTTTCTGTAAGTTTAAAATATTATGTAATATAAAAATAAATGAATTCCAGTGCTATAATAATTGAGACTCTGGTATGGAACAGGGATAGAAAGAAAAATCAGTGAAATATTTTAGAGTACAGAAACAAACCTGTGTTTATGAAGGTGACACTTCAAATCCATGGGATAGAGGATAGAGTGGTGAATAAATAAATTGCAAAAGCTGGCTAACCAGGTATTAGGGGTAAGGGGATTAATTTTTGCCTAAAAAGATTAACCAAAAGAAATCCTAGGTGAATTCAAGGTAAAAAATAAAACTACATTTTTTAAAAAGCATAAGTGAGTATGAAAATATTTAAATAATATTTCTCACATTAGGGAGAGGACCATTTATTATAAATGGCTTAAATAGGTATATTGTCTCCTGTCTGCACTATATGACCCCTACCCCTTTTTTGCACTCAGCTAATCACTGTAATTGTATGTATCCTTCCAGAGCTTCTTCATGGATTTTTTAGCATATTAAAACATATATTCTTGGCCAGGCGCAGTGGCTCACGCCTGTAATCCTAGCACTCTGGGAGGTCAAGGTGGGTGGATTGCTTGAGATCACGGGTTCAAGACAGCCTGAGCCAGAGCAAGACCTTGTCTCTAAAAATAGCCAGGCATTGTGGCAGACGCCTGTAGTCCCAGCTACTTGGGAGGCTGAGGCAAGACAATCGCTTGAGCCCAAGAGTTTGAGGTTGCCGTGAGCTACAATGCCATGGCACTCTACTGAGGGTGACAAAGTAAGACTCTGTCTCAAAAAAAAAATGTATTCTTATCCCTCTGTCTTTTTTTGGACACAAATGATATAATCTACACACTATTCTGTACATTGCTTTTGGAACTTATAAAATGTATATACTTTCTTTAAACATTGGGAGTTTTTCACATCAATCAGTATATCTTCCTTAGTATTTTTTTATAGCATTGTAGTATTCCATGGTCTGGATGTGCTATAATTTATATATGCAGTCCCTCACTCATAGACATTTGGGTTATTTACTCCTTCGCTAATTCAAACAGGGATGCCATGGATATCATTTTGCATGTCATTTTACAGATGTTATACAACAGTACATTTTTTATAGATAAATTTCCAGAAAAAGTATTGCTGGTTCAAAAAATATTTATGATTTTTGAAACACTGACCACATGTTTTCCTTCAGAGTTGTATCCGTTCATATTCCCATTAGGAATCTGTGAGGCTGTCTGTTTCTTTACAGTGTGATTAACAGAGTGTATTACTAGTTTTGACTTCTTGCCATCTGTTAGGTGAAATTATTCACAATGTTGTTATAATTTGCAATTTTCTCTTAAAAATGAGCTTGAACATCTTTTTTTTAATTAAATCATAGCTGTGTACATTGATACGATCATGGGGCATCATTCACTAGCTTCACAGACCGTTTACCAAGTTTCACATATACCCTTGTAAGATGCACCGCTGTTGAACATCTTTTCATATATTTAAGTGGGAATGTCTTTTTAAACATGATGTGGAGACATAGAGCATATTGGAAAAAACAATGGAAAACTTTGACTACATAAAAACTAAAAACAAAATGAAAAAAATGAATGACAAACTGGGTTAGAATTTTTGCAATATGTAACAAATTAAATAGCTTTGATATATATTTTTATTAAAAATCAGTAATAAGAAAACAGTATTCTTCAATAAGAAAACAGCATTCTTCAATGACTTGAATAAGTAATTTCAAATGAAGAAAGTAAAGTAGCCACTAACCCTATATTAAAAATTCAGCCTCACCAGTAGATAATGAATGGTATGAATGGTATATATAAATTCCTCTGCTGTAAAATTGGTTATTTCTTTAAAAGTATCCATGTGGTACTTCTAAATGAAACATAGGGCTATTTCGTTCTATATATTTTTAAGTAGTTTTAGGTATGTGGTAAAGTTCACAATTTCTTTATAACATCTCCTCTTTGCCCCTTTCACCCAGTGTGGGCCAAGATGTTCTAGACAGCAGAGTCCTATGTTATATGTTGTCATGAATTACTCTACAGTTGGATGCAGGCAGTAATAGATATAAGTGAAGTTACTTATTAAGCACTTTTACCTTTTATGGGGGAAATAGAATATCTGTAATTATGTGTTGGAGTCTAGAAAAAGTTAGTTCAGCTCAGTGGCATGTGTACAGTGATCTACAGTGACTCTTCAAGTAAGTCAATCTTATTGTCTTTCTGCACTTAATTTCTCCAGCTTTAGAGTTTTCTTTTTAAATTTTAAAACAAGAGGCAGGTAATCTGTTTTATGAAAATTTATTCCAGATTTTTATTTATTAATTTTCTCATAATTTTATTATGATATAATTAACATACCATACAGTTCACATATTTAAAGTGTGCAATTCAGTGGTTCATGGAGTTGTGCAACCATCACTACAGTCAATGTTAGAATATTTTCATCATCCCCCAAAGAAACTCTATACCCATAAGCAGTAATTGCCCATTCTTCCCTTCCCCCAGTCCCTGGTAACCACTAATCTACTTTCTGTTTATATAGATTTTTTATTATAGACATTTCATATAAAGGAATCATGCATTACTTGATCTTTTGCAACTAGCTTCTTTCACTTAGCATAATGCTTTCAAGGCTTATCCATGTTGTACCATGTATTAGCACCTTTTCTTTTATGACAAATAAAATTCCATTTTATTAATATACCACGTTTTATTTATCCATTCATCCCTCAATGGACATTTGGGTTGTTTTTGCCTTTTGTCTGTTATGTATAATGCTACCATGAATATTCATGTACACTTTTTTGTGTGGATATATATTTCACTTCTTTTTGGCATATGTATATACCTAAGAGTGGAATAACTGGGTTATATAGTAACTCTGTGTTTTTTTTGTTTTTGTTTTTTAGTAACTCTGTGTTTAACCCTTAGAGGAAATGCCAGTTTTCCAAAGAGGCTACACCATTTTACTTCTTTCTTTTAAGTTTCAGATTAATATGAGGGTGCAAATGATTGGGTTACAATGTTTGTGTTATGTCTTTATAATAAAATGATTTTTTTTCCTTCTGGGTAAGATACCTAGTAATGGGATTATGGGATCAAATGGAAGTTCTGCTTTTAGCTCTTTGAGGCTCTCCATACTTCTTTCCAAAGAGGCTGTATTAGTTTGCAGTCCCACCAACAGTGTAAAGCATTCCCCTTTCTCCACATCTGTGCCAGCATCTGCTACTTTGGGACTTTGTGATGTGGCCTATTCTCACTGGGGTTAGGTGATATCTCAGGATGGTTTTGATTGGCATTTCTCTGATGAGTAGGGACAATGAGCATTTTTTCATATGTATATTGGTCATTCGTCTGTCTTCTTCAGAGATGGTTCTATTCATGTCTCTTGCCCAGTTATATATGGGATTGTTCACTCTTTTTTTGTTGATTAATTCAAGTTCTCTATAGATTCTAGTTATCAACCTTTTGTCAGATTTGTAAAATGTAAATATCTTTTCTCATTCTGAAGCTTGTCTATTTGCTTTAATTATTGTGTCCTTAGATGTGCAGAGCTTTTCAGTTTAAGTCCCTTTTTTTGTGATTACTAATGGAGTCTTCTTCATAAAATCTTTCCCCAGGCTGGTATCATTAAGAATTTTCCTCACACTTTCTTCTAGGATTTTTATCATTTCATGTCTTAGATTTAAATCTTTTATCCATTGTCAGTCAATTTTTGTTAGTGGTGAAAGGTGTGAGTCCAGTTTCAGTCTTTTACATGTTGTTATCCAGTTCTCCCAGCACCATTTATTTTATTTTATTTTATTTTTTTCTTAAAAACAGACGATTAAGTTTTATGTAACACAATCTGTCACAGAGCTGCTAAAGGAAAAAAATGTTTTTGAGACTAAGCAACACAACCTTTGACAATGTTTATGTTGTGGCACAATTTTCACACTACTCCCAAAGGATAAATGTTTGAGACCAAGCGTCTCTGTCTTACTATGAAATGGAGTTAGACAGAGATAGTTATGTATCAATTGCTTTAAGCAGGGGGAATGACAATATTAACACCTCAGTTATATTGTAACAGGACCTGCATAGCACCATTTATTGAATAGGGATTCTTCTCCCCTAGAATTACATTCTTAATTTCATTTTGGGGTTGTTCATTGTTATAATATAGAAATATAATTGAATTTTATATATTTATCTTGTATCGTGCAACTGTGCTGACTTTATTGTTCTAATAGATTATTTTTATTGATTTCAATTTTCAGTATTCATGATCATGTTATCTATGAATAATAATAGTTTTACTTCTTTACTTTTAATCTGGATGCTTTTTATTTCTTTTTATTGCTTAATCGTCCTGGCTAGAATTTCTAATACATTGTTGAAGTGCTAAGAAAACACATCCTTTTGGTCCTGATGGTAGTAGGAAAGTTTTTAGTCTGTCACAATTAAGTATGATGTTACCATGGATTTTTCATTAATGCCCTTTATCATGTTGAGGAAGTTCCCTTCTCTTCCTTGTTTATAGAGTGTTTTTTATCATGAACGGGTGTTGGATTTTGTCAAATGCTTTTACTGCTTTTATTGAGATAATAACGTGTTTTTTAATAATAGCATAATTGAGGTATGATTCATGTATCTTAAAATTCACCCTTTTAAAGTGTACAATTCGGTGATTTTTAACATTAGTTATAGAGTGTGCAACCATCACTATGGTGTAATTTGAGAACATTTTCATCACCCCCCAAATAACCACTGTTCCCATTAGTAGTCACTCCCCATTACCCCTTACTTCCAACCCCTGGGGACCACTAATATACTTTCTATCTATGAATTTATCTATTCTGGACATTTCATGTACATGGAATCATAAAATATGTACCTTTTGTGTCTGGCTTCTTTCATTTTATGTAATGTTTTCAAGGTTCTTTCATGTTATAGTATATATTAGTACTTAATTCTTCTGTTCTCAAAATGGTTCTTTATAGCTTTTCTCCCTCCCAGTTATGTCTGGTAAACTAGACATAACTAGACTTACTATTAGTCTCTTGAAGCTACCTGCTTCCTCTTAATTGCTTAACACCAAAATCTCCATTTTTTTTAGAGCAAGTTTTTTTCGCTTGAAGGTCCTCACACTCTTGTTTCAAAAAAAAATTCAATTCTTTTAGGGATAGCTTAGGAGCTCCCCACTGTTATGAACAGCCTTTATCTCTGATCAAAATCTTTGAGCCAGGGCTTTGAGTACTGGGCAGTGGCAGTAGCCATTGGTCTTCTTGCTTACCACTTAAAGCATGGACCTTTGACCTACAATTGAACTGCGATGACACAATCAAAATGAGAACACTGGGGTGTCAGTGTTTTCAACCTTATATTCCTAGGACAGAGCCTCCTCTCTGGGAGTCAGGGCTGGCTGAAGGAAAGAAGCCCCTGGACTCTTGGTTGTACTTACCAGGTATTTTACTCCTTTAACTCTGTGTTGGAGGTGATAAGAAATGCTAGCTACCTGTCCCTCCCATTGAGATACTGTATCCCTCTGATTGGGAGCTGGGGGCAGAGGAAGTCCAGTCTTCTTGGCTACTCCTGTCTGGAATGTAGGTTCCATCAAAGTTAACAGGGGGATTGGGGAAGAAGGAGTGCCTTGTGACTCATATGCCATAGACTCTCACTGTTAGATTACTAAATTTTAGCAGATTTTCTTGAATAATGTTTCTTCATTTATTGTACTTATTTTTAGAATAATTTCTAGCCATTTCAATTTAAAAAATACTTTTTGCTGGTTATGGATATTTTACTGGGGAATGGGTTCATGAGACTTCTTATTCTGCAGTTCTGGAAGTGGATTCCCCTCCTATGACTACTTTTTTCAGAGAAGTAAAATTTCTTTGTTATGATGGTGCTAGAAGGCTAGGTGTACTAAGAAGTCCTGATTGGGTTTCAGGGTACCTGTTTTTCTTGCTTTGTTTTTATTTCTGCATATAAATGAACCTTGTTATAATGTTTTACTTTGAAAAAATTATTTTTGGTGACATTTTTCTGCTTGTTACTTTGATTTTTAGGTTTGGCTCTAGCATCTACTCTTGCCAACACTACTAGTCCAAGCACCATGCTGTTTACTTCGCTATCAAACGCTTCTACCTCCACTGCTCCCACTGGGTTCTCAAGTAAGTTGCTTGTTTCAGAGAAAATGCTATTCTTTCCCATGTGGCCATTTTACTTGATTTGCCAATACAAGCCATGGATCTCCTGCATCTCAGAAATCATCATTATTCTTGGGCCCATCTATAACTGCTGATATCAATAGTAGCTTTGCTTAAGAGCCTAGTGGTCATGGATTTACCTATTATTTTTTAAATAAACATAGTTATTATAACTTAAAATGATAACTTTAGGCATATAATTTATTAATGTGATGTTCTTAAACATCTTCTTGAAGCTATTAAGACTAGGAAGAGTCAGAGTTTTTCCTAGTATGTCCAAAGAGAAGTCTTTACTATACATGTGAATAAGATAAAATGGGAAATAGACGTTGGAGCCCTGCTATAGTATATTCTTCTACACTTGATCTTAGCCAAAAGGCTGAGAAGCGATATATAGCATATTCTTCTATGCAGGCTAGGTTTGTGGTCTTCATATCTTACCTGTCAGAAGTGGAACATGACAAAGGACCAGCTGTAGTTTTGGGATTCTAATTGACAATGTGATATCTCATGACCTCTTCCCCTGAAAAGACACATCTGGATAATTTGAGCTAAGCGATGGGACACTAATTATCTCATACCCCCACCTTCTTTGTTGCACGTCTTCCATTAGCAGTGTAAGAACAAATATTGAATTCTATAATGCCTTAAGCAATTCTTTCTTACATATCCCTATAAATTATGCTTTCAAGGTATCTTTTTCACAATGACATGATGCTCATCATTAAACGTTGTATTGTAACCCTAGCTGTAACATGTTCCCCTCAAAGCCCTATGATAACAAGATTATTACTATTCCTGGCATTAAAACTTGCTAGGAAATGCTTATGCTTAGTCCAGCATGAATAGTGGCATACCATCCCCATCTTCTAGGACAACTGGCACAGTTAGACATTAGTTAAAATTGTTGGTTACTACATGAGTTCTATTTTCTACTAAGTGGACTTTAATTTTGAGACATGATTCTGGAATCTTTTTGTTATATGTAAGCAATATCCTTCTCAACGATTAATATAATAGATTTCATGAATATGAGGTCTGATAATTAAGTTCACAAACTCACCCTAGAAGTGCTACATACCTCATTGCTAAATATCACTATGGTCACCTTCAAAGTGCTCCCCTTGGGAAGCTATGCAGCAACACCAGCACCTCGTCCACCCTTTAAAGCAATTTTGGAGCTCTTTTTCTGGAATGACCATCTGAGCTGCCATCGTATGGCACACAAAAACATGCAACAATAGTAACGAACACTGCTCAGTAAGACACCACCACACATTGACACAAAAACAGCTATGAGACACTGATATCCCGAGGTAATGAAACCTTACCAAGTTGTTTTTACAGTGCTGCCAACACAAGCACACAGTGGCAAGTTCACAAACTTAATTTTCAGACCTCGTATTACTATATCTGAGGTATGGAGTTCAAAGTATTAAATTAATTCTGTGTTTAGTCAAAATCTGCCCTCTGGCCTTTGCCAGACTTTTTCCTTCCTCCTGCCTCTGATGTCCTTGCCTGCAAAATGGAAAGATGTCTGGATCACTGTATCTTTTAATTAACTTTAAAGAATCATAACTTACATATCATAAAATTAAATTAAGTGTGTAATCGGTAACTTTTAGTAAGTTTATCGAATTGTGTAACCATCACCACATCTAGTTTTAGAGAATTTCCCTTATCCCAATAAGATCCCTCAGCTACAAATAACCACTCATCTATTTTCTGTCTCTATAGATTTACCATTTTTGGACATTTCATATGAATGGATTGACCATGTTTGTGTTTTTAAGTTTAACCAAAAGCTTCTAAAGGACTCTTAAAATGAAAAAGCCTATATAAATTCTTCACTGTTTTTGATTTAAAGGGTAATATTTAATATTATGTTGTTCTCTGCAGTTGGTGCCCCAACAGCTTCGGCTAGAACACTTGGTGGTATAACTTTCAGATTTGGATTAAATTTCCCTGGAGCAGGTGCAGCAGCTTCTACTGCAGCTAGTAAGATTTTGGAATTATTGGGATGTACTGGGACACTCATTGGAAATGTACTGCATAATAAGCAGTAGTAAGTGGGTCATAGTCTATAGTTTCTAGAGCTGTCTAAATAGTTTTGTCCATCTTTTGGAGTATCCCAAAGGTACACCAATATTGCCAAAGAGTAGGATGAGAAAGTCAATATCAATGGTACTATTTCTATGAAATTACTATAGTCAAAACTGCTATCAGATTCTTGTCCATGTCTAAACTTAAGTTTTTTTTGTTGTTAATCACAGTGTTCAATTGACCTAATATATTGGGATTTATAAAGATTTTTTTTTTCTCTAAAGTTAATTTAAATTTTGGCCTATATTAAAACTGACCCTCTGCTAAAGTTGAGTATAGGAACATCCCTAGATTTATCCTACATTTGTTTCTGACGGTAGCTAGTTAGGTTGTAGATGGAAGAGAATTTGGTTACTTATTGCCTATACCTATTGTGAGCTGGGTGGTTAGGAATCTTTTGCTTCTTAAACCTACAATTTAAGTCAGGCTCCATTTTAGGGAAATCTTCTTTGTTTTTACTTTAAAAAGTTTACTTAGTGCTGAAATGAATCTTTCTTCAGCCTGGCTTAAACTGAAATCAATCACCTTCAAGCTTAAAATAATTATTCCTGAACAGAGATATATACCATCTCTTCATGTCTTTTACATAACCAATGCTGACTGAGTTTATACTGTTTAGTAGGCAAACTGGCCAATCTTTGAGAGTTGTGAAGGGTGTGTAGTGAGAACTTTACAAGTTATATCAGTTGCAAAAATTGTAGCAGGATTTTCCCACAAAATACAAGAAAAAATAGAACTGATTCTTAGAGTCATGGTTTGAGTCATTGAAATATGAATTAGCAGGCTCTTGGATAACTCTGTCATAACCCACACCATATTTTCTAAGTCTAAATTCCTTCCTGAATACTGGTACTCTTGCCACTAGCCCATTCCTTAGCAATTTCATCCACTACTATCTTTTGTACTTACCCTTCTCCCTATAATATATGTCTCAACCTGACACCCCAATTCAGAGTTATTTCCCCCCCACTCACTTTTCCTTCTCTTCAAGTATATTTACATACTCATGTATTTCATCTCACAAACCAGCCTTGCAGAGGAGCTTTGAGGTGTCTTTATCTGCAAATTTACAGCCGTTTGGGATTATTCTCTGCCCTGGGTATAATCATCAAATTTTAAGAGAAGCTTGCTTTTTATAATCTGAGAAGGTGATTATGTCCATTCCAGCATGGAGTAAGATAAACAGTTGTTGATGAGAGATAGGATAAGAAAATTGGAGAAGAGGATCTTTTGGAGATTATTTTCACTTTTATATGGGGATTTTTAAAGCTATAGAATGAGATTTATTTAAATGTAAACCCAAATTTGATATTCAGTTATTTTGTATTATTTATAGAACTGTGCTTCTCTTTTACTACACAGGTAATGTATAATTGAGTATGTTAAGTGATTTAGACCAGGTTTGTAACGTGAAAAATCAGGCTGTGATATAAAGAACCTTCACTCAAATCCATTGCTTATTTTGATTTAAATATTACTATTTGAATATGCCAGAGCTATTTTATGCCTTTAAAAAAATCATATAGAATGTACTCAATTCTAATATGAGGACAATTAATGATCTAGTACACAGTGGGGGTTGGGGGAAGGGTAGAGCAGAGAAAGGGAAGGAGGGAGAGGAGTGGGAGGGTCACACACCTTTGGGGGGAGGGACACAATTATAAGAGGGACTTTATTTTTTTTTTAATGTCTTTTTTTTTTAATGTTTCTTCCTTTGTTTGACTTTGCCATTGGGAGATTTGAAAAAACTGCTCAGAAGAAGGAACTTCCCTGCAAAACCTTAAAGATTCTTTCAGTTATAGGGCTTACACAATCAGTGAAGCCCCTTGACTAGCAAAGACTGGAAAGGAACTTAAGTTGCTTCTTCAAATATGGGGTTAAAATGGCTTTTATTTTTATATTCACTGAACTTTCTCAAGCTGGGTCTTGCTTATTACAAGGATTTCTTGATTTTTCTCCTTAGCTCTATCCCCAGTTTATTCTTGGAGCCAGACCAGGGCATGCTGAGGTGGTCTAGCATGTGGAAAGGGAAAGAGTAGAAATAGGAATGACTCTAGCCTTATGCCATGTACTACCAGAAACTTCCCATATTCCCCTGGGGAAAGATGAAGTTTTTCTTCCTATTCCTTATAATCTTGCTCCTTATATCCTTGACAAAATTGTCAAGGCATAAAATCTGACCATTCAGTCAGTTTTAGGGGATGTAGCAAAGGGCCTTCCCTTTTTCTCAGACAAAAAGGCTGTAGACCCTAGGTTTTCCCTAAGGGAGGAAGAAAAAGCTTAGAGCAGGAGAGAAGTCAGAAGAATCCAAAGTCTCATAGAAAGGCACTGGGGTTGGCTCTAGGATCCTTCTGGTTCCGAAATCTCATTGCTAGCCAAACACCAAGGATCTCTGTAAAGCTAAAGAAGAGTCCAACACCCCCCAGGATTTTCAGCACTTCATCTGAATGCTTAAGAAACTTTTCTCCATACATCTGGCATGTGGGGCTCTGGCTCTTACAGATTGCAGTGCAGAAAGCATAATCTTGTTGGTAGAGTGTTGTGAAGTTGAATAAGCCACAGCAATCAAAACTTCTTTCCAGTTCATCCCAAGTTTTGTTACTCATGACCCACCAAGAAGCATTGATGACATCTGTCTGTTTGCTTCCGTTAATAGCCAGACATGAACAAGAGATTACAAACTGAAAGACGAAGACCAAACCAAGGATGATCATGTAAAAGAATAGCAGGACTTGGTGGTGGTTAACAGCACCCACCAGTCCAGCCACTGCGATAAGGAGAAGGAAAACTCCCACAGCAACGACTCCTCCAATGATGTGGATGCTGGACACCAGGCCCAGGCCCTTGCTCCAGGCAGCCACTCCAATGAGCAACAAGCCCACCAACATGTAGACCATGTTGAGAGCGCAAAGTGCATTCTTGGAACAAGCAAAGCCACCGCAAACCATATCCCCAGCTCTGAGGACCCAAATGGTCCCAAGGACTTGGGGGGAGGATATTGGGGACCATCCTCTAGGACTCCGACAGCTTCTGTCTCTTTAAATCGAGGCCAGGCAAACCCAATCCTCTGTGCCTGCACCGTGCTACCCGGCTTTTGGATTGGCAAAACTCATGGCTAAGCCTATAAGAGGGACTTTACCTAACGAATGCAGTCAGTGTCACCTGGTTCTTTGTACCCGCAATGAATCCCCAACAATAAAAAAAATCATGTAGAAGGTTAAAATAATCATACCATTTTGTATAATATTCAAGAGTCCTTTATGGTTAGGCTGACAGGTATTAATTTCCTGAAGGTCTCACTCATCATCTTTGGGGAGGTGCTTTGTCTTGTCTATTTAGCTGTTTCTTTAAAGATAGTGATGGTGATGGTGGTTGCCTGTTCTATTATAAAAACTATACATATATGCATATATACATATATCACTTCCTCTAAAGAAAACAGTTTGGCATTTATCTTTTTTTTTATTAAATCATAGCTGTGTACATTAATGTGATCATGGGGCACCATACCCTGGTTTCATAGACCATTTGACACATTTTCATCACACTGGTTAACACAGCCTTCTTGGCATTTTCTTAGTTATTGTGCTAAGACATTTACATTCCACATTTACTAAGTTTCACATATACCCTTGTAAGATGCCCAAACATCTAAAAACATATTAAATTTATTTATTTTATGAAAATGGAACTCTCTTTCTCTCTGTGTGTGTCTGTGTGGGTGTATACATATACACACAATTCTAGAATTCACTGTTTCCTCTTAAGTATACATCTTTAGACATCTGGCTATGTCAGGAAATACAGATTACTTTATTAAAATCATCCTAGGATGAAAATATTCTCCTTTATAAAAGGAGAATATTGTTAAAATTTTGTTTCTGTCTTGAATGCAGCAGTTGCTCAGTAGTTGAGATAATCAATAAAGGGAATCTGTTGGTAACATCATTAATTTTCAGCATTTCTGGGGAAGGATTTTCTTTCAGATAAGATTTTTCTTTTCAAATGAACAAAATAATGACTTATGGCTGTAAAGAATTCCACACAGCATCCAATCTGTAGTCTCTCCAGTGTTCTGACTCCAGACCTGTTTTGTGATTGGGCATGGTATTCCTCTGTGGTGCTCAGTTCACCCTCACAAGAGCTAACACAAAGAATGGGGAATTATCATAAAGATCCTGTGGCCAGAATGGAAATGGAATTTTATGGCAGTCTAATATAGTCATTGCCATGGTACTGTCATCTAAAGGCAATTCAAATGTAAGGCAGCTTTGGAGACCTCCTTAATCAAATATTGCATAAACATAATTGTTTCCCTTTTACTACTTTTTTCTTTTTTAAAACTTCCCGTTGGATTCCTTATCTCTTTTTCTGCCTTCCTGTTTTACCTTATTCTTAATTTTGACTTGTTCATGGTCCCTTTTTCTATTTCATATCTTTCCTCTGTCATTGCTTTCAGTTACCTTTTAGAAATATTTCTAAAATCTGCCTAGAGGCTGATTATTTGCATATTTCTATTTTGACTCAGATTGTTTCCATATTGCTATTTTTAATTTCAGATTAATATGAGGGTCCAAATGATTAGGTTGCATTGTTTGCATTTATAAAGTCCAAGTTTTAGTTGAGCCCTTCCCCCAGGAGGTGTGCTATATACCCTTTCATTGTGCCCATTAGGTGAGAGCTTAGCAATCCCCCTCCCCTCCTTCCCTCACCCCTACTTGAGTTTAACTGAGTTTTTCTCTTGTGTAGACATACTGTTGTTCATCTACTGGTTTCATATTAGTATCCATATGCTAAATTTTTGAAAATGAGATTCTGACTTATCTTATTCCTGTTTGACTAGAGCTTTTTGTGCCAGACCCTTGCCTAGGCTGCTAATAGCATACGGGATGGCTTTCCATCCTTCAGATGCACACCGCTGGCCCAATCAAACTGTGAACCAGAAGGAAAGGACAGAGTTACCTAGAATGAGGAATGAGTGTCTGAGCCTGTTCTCTCAACAGGAACAGGATAGGCCAGTCTCCTTTAGAATTGTCAGTGAATGTGGCAGGCACTGTAATTCACTTATTTATCTAATGCGGCCATTAACCTGAAAATATTGCTAATTGGGGAAGAGCAAGGCTAACATAATTGTTATATCTTGTTATGTTATATGTTATCATTGTTTTATATTGTTATGTTATATCTTTTAAACAAATTTCTTGTTACAGAAACAGCATTTGTTCATTTTTAATTAAGCTTTTTTTGAGATAATTATAGATTCACATTTATTTGTAAGAAATAAACATGAGAAAAAGCAGAGAACCAAAAAGAAGAAAATAAAACCTTCCCAGTCCCTACCAGCCACAAATTCTGTGCATTGTTCATTAAGTGCTCAGTGTATAGTAGGAACCAAAAGTGCTGTAGAAGTTCAGAAAACCAAAAAAGGAAGGTATTGGTAGGAGACAATTGCGTTATAAACATGGGAAAGAAAGAATTTCATCTAGGTTATGAAGTATACTTAAGTTCAAGTTATTCTAGTAGGGGTACAATAGCAAAAGATATGTAGGAGAGCAGTCTGTGAGAGGACAAAACTTTGAGAGGATTTTGCTTATTAATTTCCAAAAATATATATGCCTAGTATTAACTATGATAAAGTGAAACAGACACTCCCCTTTTGATAAGGATGAAAATTGACAAAATCATTTGGTAGGGTAATTTGGCAACATAGGCTAAAATTTAGAGCATGCTGAAACTTAGATCTAGCAATTTCATTTCTAGTCATTAATTACACAGGTATAGTCATTTAAGTAGGCAAAGATATAGATGTATAGAGATTTTGTATAAATTGTAATTATTCTTTCCTTGACAGTTTAATAAAACTTACCGGTAATGACATCTGGGGTTTGAGTTTTCTTTATGGGAAGAGTTTTGAGGATTTATTTGATTTCTTTCAGTTACAAGACCGATTAGGTTATAGGCTTTATTTTTCTGTGAGTTTATCTAAGATTTTTAGTTTTAAGCAGAAGGATTAGTCCAGATGCCTGGCCTGCCACTTACCATTTCATATTACAACAATGTTGAATCAAATTCACATTTTAAAAAATGCTTCTATAATTTTTAACTTGAATGATTCTGATGGAGCCTTAAATGAGCCAACTTTCTAATTTCTTATAATTTTATACATTTTATTTTCCAGCTACAACTTCGACAACTACCACCACCACTGTTACCACCACCACCACCACTACTACCACTATCACCAGTGGCTTTATCCTGAACCTAAAACCGACATCGACTGGGATTAATAACACTGTACCTTTTACTTCAACTGTTGAGTAAGCCTATTTATTTGAAAATTTGTGTGTTTAATTTCCTTATCATGTACAAGGCATGATTTTCTTATATAGTTTCAGAATAATACTTGAAAGTTACATAAATGACTTGAGCAAACAGAGAAAAATTCTGTAGTTTAGGAAGTTGAACAACCAACAGCACAACTTTGCCTTCTGGTAGGTAACATTGTCTACAATTGTCACTCTGACTAAGAATAGCTACCATTTGTTGTACAATTACTATATATTTAGTAAGATAACAGTGCTCTACAAACACTGAAACCTTATAGTGACCCTATAAGATAGGCACTATTTTTGTTATCATTATATAGATGAGAAAACTGGAGTACATAGAGATTTTATAATCGGCTCACGTTCACACGCTTGGTTATGGCTCAAGCAGGATTAAAATTCAGGCAGTCAAGCTCTGTAGCTTACATTCTTACATACTGTGCTATTCTGCTCTCCAGTATTTGTTCATTTTTAATTAAGCTTTTTTTGAGATAATTATAGATTCACATGTATTTGTAAGAAATAATACAAAATATCCTCTGTGTTCTGTCACTTCCCCCAATGATAACATCTTGGTAATACTACAGTGCAGTATCTCAACATTGGTAAAGTGAAGATGCAGAATAGTTCCATCGCCACAAGGATTCCTCCTGTAGCTTTTATAACCACACCTACTATTCTCTCCTCCTTTCCCTAACCCTGGGCAACAATTAATCTGTTCTTTTTTCTATAATCTTGACATTTCAAGAATGTCATTCAGATGGAATCACATGTATGTAACCTTTGGGGATTGTTTTCTTTTTTTTTTTTTTTTTCTCATTCACTGTAATTCCTTGAGATCTACCCAAGTTGTTTTCTGCATAAATAGCATGTCTTTTTTTATTTCTGAATTTCTAGTATCGTGGGTGTACCCTGGTTTGTTTAATCATTCCCTTGTTGACAGACATCTAGGTTGTTTCCAATTTTTTGGCTATTGTGAATAAAGCTGGTATGAACATTTGTGTGCAGGTTTTTTTTTTTTTTGTGAATATAAGTTTAATTTCTCTGGGATAAATGTCCAGGAGAGCAGTTGTTGTATAGTATGGTAGTTGCATGTTTATTTTCTTTTTAAGAAACTTCCAAACTCTTTTCCAGAGTAGCTGTGACATTTTACATGTCCATCAGCAATGTCCGAATGATCCAAATTGTCTGCAGTCTCGCTAGGATATGGTGTTGTCACTGTTTTTAATTTTAGCCCTTTTTGATAAATCTGAAGTGGCATCTCATTATGGTTTTAATTTGCATCTCCCTGATCACTAATGATATTGAACATCTTTTCACATGTTTATTTGCCATCAATATATCCTCTTTGGTTAAGTGTCTGTTCGTATCTTTTGTCCATTTTTCTACTTGGATTATTTGGGTTTTTTTACTATTCAGTTCTGAGAGTTTGTTATATATTCTAGGTATTAGTTCCTTTTCAAATATATGGTTTACAGATATATTCTCTAACTCCATAACTTGTCTTTTAATTCCTTAACAAGGTCTTTTTTATGAACAAAAACTTTTAATTGGTGAAGTGTAATTTATTAATTCTCCTTTTAATGGATTTTGCTTTGGCATTAAGTATGAAATTCTTTGCTGCCCCTCAATCTGAAAGATTTTCTCCTATTTTTTTCTAAAAGTTTTATAGTTTTACATTTTACATTTAATCTCATGATCCATTTTGAATTAATTTTTGTATAAGGTGTGAGGGTTAGGTCAAGATTAATTGTTTTGTCTATTTTGTTTGTTTGTGTTTTTGAGACAGAGATTCACTATGTTGCCCTTGGTAGAGTGCTGTGGCGTCATAGCTCACAGCAACCTCAAACTCTTGGGCTTAAGCGATTCTCTTGCCTCAGCCTCCCAAGTAGGTGGGACTATAGGCACCCACCACAATGCCTGTCTATTTTTTGTTGCAGTTGTCATTGTTGTTGAGCTGGCCCGAGCCGCATTTGAACCCACCATCCTCAGTGTATGTGGTTGCCGTAACCACTGTTGCTACAAGCGCTGAGCCAATTTTTTTCTCTATGGATGTCCACTTTTTCCAACATCATTTGTTGAAAGGCTATCTTCCTCCACTGAATTGCTTTTACCTCTTTGTCAAAAGTCTACTGGACATATTTGTATCAAATGCTTTTTTGGCCTTAATTAATGTGATCTTTTAAGACTTTTTTCTTTGTCTTGTTGAAAATAGATTACATTGATGGATTTTCAGATTTTCAACCAGCCTTACATATGTGTAATAAATTCTTCTTGGTCATGGTATGTAATTTTTATACATTTTTAAAATTTGGTTTGCTAGTATTTTGTTTGAGGACTTTTGCATCTAAGTTCTTGAGAGATGTAACTTTGGTTACATTGATCTATAACTTTCTTCTTTTTTAATGTCTCTGGTTTTGATGTAAGGGTAATACTGGCCCTGTAAAATAATATGAGAAGAATTTTATTCTTTTCTGTTTTCTACAAGAAATTGTGTAAAATTGGTGTTAATTTAATAAATGTTAGCAGAATTCTTCAGTGAAACACTCTGGGCCTGGACTTTTCTTACAGGAGCTTTTAAATAACAAATCATAATTATATAATGATTCTAGGACTGTTCAGTTTATCTAGTTTATCTCTGATGAACCTTAGTAGTGTGTGTTTTTTAAGGAATTGGTCCTTTTTTCCAAAGTTGTCAAATTTATGAGTATAAAATTGTTCATGATATTCTATTATTGTCCCTTTAATAGCTGTGGAGATATTCTTGTTTCATTTCTGACATTGGTGGTTTATGTCTTTTTTTTTTTTTTAATGTCTCTGGTTTTGACAGAAGGGTAATAATAGCCCTATAAAATAATCTGGGAAGAACTCCCTTCCCTTCATTGATCTTCTCCCAAAGAATCAACTTCTGTTCCATTAATTTTTCTCTCTTTTTCTATTTTCAATTTCATTCATATCTATTATTTTTTTTTCCCTTCTGGTTGCATTGGGTTCATTTTGCTCTTTTTTTCTAGTTTGTTGAAGTATGATTGTTGTCTGACATTTTCCCCCCTAACCTATGCATTTAGTGCTATAAATATATTCCTCTCAGCACAACTTTTGCTTGGTCCCACACAGTCTGTTGTGTTGTAGTTTCATTAATTCTATATACTTTTAAGATTTCCTTTACAAATTCCTCTTGACTCCTGGATTATTTAGAAGTATATTATCTGATATCCAGGTGTTTGGAAATTTTCTTTTTTTTTTTTCTTTCTATGTTGATTTCCTGTATGACTCCATTATGGTCAGAGAGCATGCTCTGTGTGGTTTTAGATCTTTGGGTTTGTTTTATGGATGAGGATGTGGTCTGTCTTAATAAATGTTCATGGACACTTGAAAATTGTGTTTTCTGCTGTTAGGTGGAGTGTTCTATTTATGTCAGATTATGTTGCTTCATTATAATTTCTGTATCCTTGCTGCTTTTCTTTCTAGTAGTCATTTCAGTTGTAAAAAGTAGCTTTTTGTACTCTTCAACTAATATTGTGGAATTGTCTATTTATTCCTTTAGCTCTATAAGTTTTTGTTTCATGTATTTAACAACTCTGTTGTTTGGTTCTTTACATATTTAGGATTGTTACCCTTTTTGGTGCCTTGATTCTTTTTTTTTTTATTAAATCATAGCTGTGTACATTAATGCAATCATGGGGCACCATACACTGGTTTTATAGACCACTTGACATATTTTCATCACACTGGTTAGCATAGCCTTCCTGGCATTTTCTTAGTTATTTTGTTAAGACATTTACATTCCACATTTACTAAGTTTCACATGTACCCTTGTAAGATGCACCACAGGTGTAATCCCACCAATCACCCTCCCTCCACCCATCCTCCATCTCCCTCCCCTCCCTCTCCCCCTTCTCCATATTCTTAGGTTATAACTGGGTTATAGCTTTCATATGAAAGCCATAAATTAGTTTCATAGTAGGGCTGAGTACATTGGATACTTTTTCTTCCATTCTTGAGATACTTTACTATGAAGAATATGTTCCAGCTCCATCCATGTAAACATGAAAGAGGTAAAGTCTCCATCTTTCTTTAAGGCTGCATAATATTCTATGGTGTACATATACCACAATTTATTAATCCATTCATGTATCGACAGGCACTTGGGCTTTTTCCATGACTTAGCAATTATGAATTGGGCTGCAATAAACATTCTGGGACAAATACCTTTGTTATAATGTGATTTTTGGTCTTCTGGGTATATACCTAGTAGAGGAATTATAGGATTGAATGGCAGATCTATTTTTAGATCTCTAAGTGTTCTCCAAACATCTTTCCGAAAGAAATGTATTAATTAGCATTCCCACCAGCAGTGTAGAAGTGTTCCCTTTTCTCCACATCCACGCCAACATCTCTGGTCTTGGGATTTTGTGATATGGGCTAATCTTACTGGAGTTAGATGATATCTCAAAGTAGTTTTGATTTGCATTTCTCTGATGATTAAGGATGATGAGCATTTTTTTCATGTCTGTAGGCCGTGCACCTGTCTTCTTCAGAGAAGTTTCTCTTCAAGTCCTTTGCCCAGCCTGCCATGGGATCACTTGTTCTTTTCTTGCTTATACGTTTGAGTTCTCTGTGGATTCTGGTTATTAAACCTTTGTCAGAGACATAGCCTGCAAATATCTTCTCCCATTCTGAGGGCTGTCTGCTTGCTTTACTGTGTTCTTGGGTGCCTTGATTCTTTCCTTTCCTTTCCTTTTTCCTTTCCCTTTTCCTTTCCTTTCCCCTCCTCTCCCCTCTCCTCCTCTCCTCTCCCCTCCCTGCCCCTCCCCTCTCCTCTTCTCTCTCTTTTTTTTTTTTTTTTTTGAGACAGAGTTTCATGTTGTCACCCTCTGTAGAGTGTTATGGTATCACAGCTCACAAACTCTTGGGCTTAAGTGATTTTCTTGCCTTAGCCTCCCAAGTAGCTGGGACTACAGGCACCTGCCACAACACCTGGCTATTTTTAGAGACGAGGTCTCCCTCTAGCTCAGGCTGGTTTTGAACTCCTGAGCTCAGTTGATCCACCAATCTCGGCCTCCCAGAGGTGCCTTGATTCTTTTATCATCATGTACTGTCCACTGTTGGCCCTGATCATTTTCTTTACTCTTTATCTGATATCAACATAACTATTTTTTTTTTTTTATTGTTGGGGATTCATTGAGGGTACAATAAGCCAGGTTACACTGATTGCAATTGTTAGGTAAAGTCTCTCTCATAACTATTTTTTTTTTAAAAAATTGCAGGATACATCTTTTTCAGTTTTTTTTTTTTTTTACTTTCAACCTATATCCTTGGATTTGAAGTAAGTTTCTAATAGCTTATTTTTGAATTTGTTTTACTCTGCCAATCTTTGTATTTTAATTAGTGTATTTAGCACGTTTGCATTTAAGGTAGTTATTGATATGTGAGGAGCTAAGTCTCTCATTTTATTGTTTCATACCTCTGATTTTTTTCCTTTTCTTTCCTTTTTTTTTACTTTTCTGTGAGTTCAAATATTTTTAGGGTTTCAACATGTTCTCTTTAGTGTTTTTTTTAAAAATACATTGCTTTGTGTACTTTCATTACTGGTTACTCTATTTTTTTATTAAGTCATATACACATAGATCATGAACACATTTATGCATATGTGAGGCACAATGTATAGATTTTTTAACACAATCTGACATGCTTACATCAAACCAATCAACATAGCTTTTGCCTCATTTACTTGATTATTGTGTTAAGACATTTATGTTCTACACTTGACAGATTTGACTTGTACCCTTGCAATATGCTCCATAGGTATGGTCCTGCATTTTACCCTCCCTCTATCAGACTTCCCCCGTCCCCTCCCTTCTCACTCCATTTCTCTCCTTCCGTTACTCTATTTATTGCAGTACACATGCATAACTTACAGCAGTGTAGTCATATTTTACCATTTTGAGTGAAGTGTAGAAACCTTACTTTGTTTTATTTTCCTTTACCCTTCTTACCTTTTAAGTATAATTGTCTCAACTATTTCCTCTATATTTATTGTACATCACATCATATGAGGTTATGATTTTTGCTTCAGCCAACAAACATGATTTCAGAAACTCACGAGATATAGAGTAGTCTCAGCAGAGGAGTCAGAGCATTGCAGAGCTCTGCTGGTCAGATCAGACAGCTTCTTAGCCTTACAGTTACTACCTGGCAGGAGAATTGAGAGTCCTCATGGTTCTGACCACTGGGAGATACATACTTTCTTGTGAATACAGACAGGGGAATGGATCAGTGACCAAGAGCTGGCAGGGAGAGAGAGTCCTCTGTCCTTGGCCATATCCACCCATAAGGAGCTTCCTTCATGCTGAGCTGGGATGGGGAAAAGAAAACCGGTTCAGATTGTGGTACAGACTTTATCTGTGCTTTTTGTAATTTCATATGTTTCTTTTTTTTTATTAAATCATATCTGTGTACATTAATGCAGTCATGGGGTACAATGTGCTGGTTTTATATACAATTTGAAATATTTTCACCAA
This sequence comes from Nycticebus coucang, assembly GCF_027406575.1. Classification (NCBI taxonomy): domain Eukaryota; kingdom Metazoa; phylum Chordata; class Mammalia; order Primates; family Lorisidae; genus Nycticebus; species Nycticebus coucang. Next base: position 134,459,762 of record NC_069804.1, read on the forward strand.
ACTGGTTAACATAGTAATTTCATATATTTCTTAATAAATCTTTACTTGCTGTATTTGCTTAGAATAATTTCAAGATACTTTGTATGATTGTTTTTAATAATCTTTATCCACTATGGTTGTTTTGTTGGACAGCAAGTATGAGAAACTCCTCACATACTGTTTTCTTCTCAGAGTCCTTCTGTGTTGTTCGTTTAAAAAACCCAGCCATACTTTTAAAAGTATGATTATATGATCATCCTGCATTCTTTTTTTTTTTTTTCAGTGCAATAGTAACTCCCATAATGACATACGGTCATCTTGAGGGTCTTATAAACAACTGGAACCTTGAGATAGAGGATCATGAGAGGCAGTTTCTTCACCAGGCCGCCCAGGTCAATGCTTGGGGCCGTGCACTGATTGAGAATGGTGAGAAGGTAAGAAGATATTCTCATTAATCTGCCTGCATTATACAGGTATTTACAGATGAACAAAAGAGAATAGGTCTGTGTTTTGTGATTCATTTTCCATTCCAATATTGGTGAGCAGCTTCAAAATATTTTCCATAGGTAATAATCTATGTATTCCCTAACCCTGTATTAGGAAATCTTTCATATTTGAAGTGCATTTGAAAAAAATAATATTGCTCTCAAATTATTTAATAAATGTTTACATTATTGTATTCTTATTTTCTCTTTATAGATTACTGTTTTACATGCAGAAATGGAAAAAGTGAAATTGGACCAGAAAAGGTAGAACCTTAGATTTCCTAGGTTGAAAGATTAAAGACATCTTTTCATTCAAAATTTTTTTTCCTTATTGTACTTTATTGACATTTTTGGTCACCCCAACTTCCTTTCATTAGCCCTTTTGTTGACTTGTTTTATTCAGGCTGGAACAAGAATTAGATTTCATCCTGTTACAGCAGAAGGAACTAGAAGCTATGTTGACACCTTTAGAGGACTCTATGAAGGAGCACAGTGGGCTGGCTTATCCACAGCACGAAAATGAGCGTGAGAAGACGTAAGTAACTGCATAAAGAAATGGGGCAGGACTTATCTACTATGAGAGTGTTCAAAAAAAGAGAGAAAAAATTAAATTGGAAGGCAGAGGATACAAATTGGTAGGAAAGGACAAGTTTTTATAATTGGCATTCATCAACTTGTTTTTTTAAAATCCTTTCTAGATGCTTGAAATGAAAAAATCATTCTGGCAATTTTACATACTACTATTGATCTCAAGCAAAAATAAAGCCCTTATTATTAAAGATGGAAACAATGAAAAATTATAATTACATGAGAAAAAAGAAGAAAAAAAGAAAAATCTAGGGGGAAAAATTGAAAAACAATTTTTTAAAAGAAAAAATATGTATATACGCACACACACACACACACACATATATATATATATCTTACCATACATTACCTGGGCAATGGGTGATCTTCTGGGTATGAGATGCTAATCAATGCTGATACAGCTATATAAGATGGAGACTGGAAGCTTCTGTCTTGCCAAGGAGACCTGGTCTTTCTTCCTGCCTTCTTTGCCCTCAATACCGCAGGGTTGGGAGCCTGAAGTTTCTCCTCAGCCCACTTAATAGATACTCCCCGTCCTTTCCAAATTGTGTCCCTTGGCCACACAGTGGCTTTCCCAGGAAAGCATGTGTCGCTCAAATCTCCCCAGAAGTGGCTGTCCCCCTTATCAAGCGCACCAGAATGGGTGTCACACTAGGACCCCAAGGGCCGAACCTGCAAGGCAGCTTGCCCACAATGGCTGCACCTGGCCTACAGATGAACAATGAAAGCTCCATTCTGCCCAGTGGCTTAGTCCTGGTCTGTGGGCACTGTTCAAAATCACTTGTCACTCGTCCAAGCCCTCCCAGCATAACTCAACCAAGTGCCCAGGTCCAAAATAAAAACCTACAGGGCAGGCCTCTGTAAACTGTCGCTGCTGCTGCTGCCGCCGCCACACTGGTTGACCTCTGCCACCCCAAGTAGTTGCCCTTGTGCCGCTTCTCCACTGATTACATCATCCTCTTGGGGTCTGGAAGTTTCCCTGCAGCCTCACTGTTGCCCTGAAGGGGTGTTTCTGGGCTGAGCCTACAAGCCAGAGATGCCTGGAGTCTTTTCTCCCAGATCTCACCATGCATGACTGCAAAAAAGCTGTCTATCGTCTTGCTCCCCTCTCCCCCCCAATCATTTCTTTATACACATTAAGGTTGAAATATCCTCAGGCCAGTTTGATTCTCATAAACATATCTATTGACTAGGTTAGGGGTGTGATAGTTTGGATGGAAATCTTGAGAATTCAGGCAACTAATCAATTTGTGAACTTAATTTATCTACCTTTGATTATGGAAGCTCATTTCTTAAAACATCTTTTGTTTCCTGGTGTCATATATTTATATAAGGTTTTACTTTGAAAATTTGTGTATTTAAGATCATTGAAGACATCTCAGGATTTACTGAATATTGTTAAATAGTAAATAAATTTCTCATATATATCTGAATGTTCTCTGGGTATATTTTGACACCTAAAAAGTGTTCTTTTGCTCCAGAAATCCCAAGATCTTTAGTCAGAGGGCAAATAGGTGCCAACAAAAAGCAAAATGGATAAAAGTCTTCACCTTTGGATTCTTTATAGAATATGGTAATAATAAGGTCACAAATGCTGTATCCATGAAAATGTGCCATTGGTTATAATGGGGACCCACTAAGAAGGTAGGGGAATTGGGGCAAATTCAGTTGGTGGTATCATCTTTGAATGTCAGTAACAGTAGGTTGTAAAGAAAACATTTCTTATTAATTACTTTATTTCACTTGCCTTTGCAGCTACAAATTAGCTGAAAATATAGATATTCAACTGAAACGAATGGGCCAAGATCTCAAGGACATTATTGATCGCCTGAATGCATTTGGAAATCCTGTTGACCCTACTGACCCGGTGTGTTTATTGCTTTATGTATTTAGACAACTAAGACTTAGTATGAAATAGAATTCCATGGCTTCTTTAGCTAGTCACCTTTTCATGTTGTCCATATTGCTGCTTACCTGCCTCTAGAGATATGAAGCTCTTGGATGTGGTTAGTGGAGCAGGAAACATTTAGAGGCAGAAAAGGTTTTGAGCTTTTTTTGGTTATTCCTAGGATTGTGAAAAATCACTCTTCCTGAAATTGTCATGGTTTTCCCCTTTGTTCTTCACATAACTAAGTATGTCCCTGTACTTTTTTTTCTGTTCATTTACTCATTAGCTAGTTCATTCTTCCTTTTACATATTTACATACTCATATAAAATGTCAGTAGGTATGCTTGAGTCTGTTCAATATATCCAGGAAATCTTTAATTTAGGTTAAGTTATATTTTAAACTTTGGTAAGTTAACTATTTGAGATTTAACATATATTTTTTCCATAGGAACTTTGTTAAATATATTTATTAGATTTCCACTTGCCCCATAGAATACTACTTAGCTCATAATAAAAATGCATTATATCATTGGAAAATACAGCTGAGGCTCCAATTAGAGTTGAGACAACATGAATTAATTTGGTGGCAAGAAAGAATTGGTTTTTTTCCTTTTACTATACACCAATTAAAGAGCTTATTTCTGTAACTTTCCCTATTGTCTTAGCAGCTAAATGGAGTCCTCCTTTTCCAATTTCTTCTTCATGAGTATTCATGAGTAATAATGGTAAGAGGAATCTCCCATTGTGGGAGCTCCCGTTGTGCTTTCTATAAGTTAATTATAATTAAGAGGGGGCCAGATCTGAGTAGGTAAAGATGCATGACTATACACACACACACACATAATATATATATCACTATATATATATATATAGAGAGAGAGAGAGAGAGAGAGATTATTCTTTGGTAAGTAAGCTCTTTGTCCAATGATATATAGACAGTTATTTACGTATATATTACTAGCTTTTTTAATTACAAAGAGTATGTTATAGCTGAGAAAGCATTAGAATTTTGTTCAAGTCCTTTAATCTCTCTGGGTCTTAGCTCCTTCTTTTGAAAAATGTCAAGGATAGACTAAATGATCTTTAAGTCCCTTCTAGCTATAAAAATTATGTCTTTCTCTACTTTGGATGAATCCAAAGTTGAACAAAGGCAAATATAAATTAATCTTGGATTATCCCTACCATCTCCCTGTGTTCACACAGATGATCTAGAGTTGACAAAATACAGATTTTCTTTTAATGAAATATTAGATTACTGTTATAATTTCAAAATTCAAAATTATTTATTGTAAGACAATTTTGATGCAGAGATAAATCTATGTAGATTTAGACATGAAGCAGAGCTGTCTAGTCTCTCTGCTTTGAATTAATGTAAGAAGAGTGTCCTCAACAAAGTAAAAGGAGACTGTAATTCTGTCTTTATCCTTTTTCTCTACTACAACCTGGAATGTTTTATTTTATTTTAGTAATGGGTAGTAAATAGTATGAGTCTTTTTGTATTTCCTGACAAGGGTGATTGGGATATTTAGGATGAGTGAATTAAAGTGTAATAGCTGCCTTGATGGCAGAACAAAAGAAGCAAGAAATCAGTAACAACTCATCTCTTTATACAGCATAAATCCTTGGACACAGCAAGAAAAACATTTTTGAATAACAAGATTCCTGTCATTTACTGTAACCAGAACAGCAAAGCTTTATTACTATGGGCCATATACCAGGGTAGAAACATAGCAGCTATGTGTTCCAGTATTTGTGGTGATGAGATTTAACTACTTTTATTCCCCCTTTTAGGAGGGGATAGGAGAAACTATCTAATATCTAAAGTTTTTATTGAGCATGTTCTTATTATGTTTTATATTATTCAGGCACATTTTCTTACAAAATCCACAAAAACATTAAATGGCCTATATTATGTATTACCAGTCTTGCTAATATATTGATATATTTCTTTTTAGTCTTTTTGCTATGCTGGTAAAAATATTTCTTTTGTTTGAAATAATACTAGAAACATACCTGTACAGATATTGGTATTCTGTCTTCATTTAATATTCTTTCAGGGTATTTTCCCAAACTTTTGACCATTCGTTGAAAACTTGAATTTTAATGGCACTGTTAAGATTATGTCAGAGGTGACTTTACCATCGTAGAGACACTTAATCAAGTTTTAATTGATAGATTGTCTCAAAATTGTGGTGATATAAAATAGTCTTGTTGTATTCAGATTTGATTATTTCTTATGACTAGGCTCCTGGAAGTAGAATATACTGAGTCACAAGTTATTTATATTTGAAAACTTTTGATACATACGATAAAAATTTGCATTTTATAAGGTTGCATTAATTTATATTACTATCGGCTGTATACAAATGTACTTATTTTTCCCACATACTTGCCAAATGAGTATTACCATATTGAAAAAAATTGCTGATTTGGTTGACAAATAGTGCAATTTTCATTTTTTTGTATGAATTTATCATCTTGTGAAATTTTTTTTTAGTGTTCTTCATTTTTGTACTGTTGTAGTTGGTTTCTTATTGAATTATAGGTAGCCAATTTGTGACAGTTTCAAAACAATTAGATTGAACTAATGCATAAAGATGAGTATTACAAATATAAAATAACAAAAAACCCCATTAATATTTAATATATTCTCAGTTCATTTTTATAAGATGAAATTGAAAGTCACTTTCTAATTTCAATTTCTTATGTTTATTTTGTACTTACTTCTTCTTAAGAACAATCATAATCTGAAAAGTCTTGTGTGATTTTTTTTAGCTCCAGCAGATCTGCAAAATTCTGAACGTGCATATGGACTCTATGCAGTGGATTGACCGGAATTCAGGTGGGAGTTTATTTGTATGCCAAGCTCTATGTATTGCAAGGAGAAAAATGAGATATAAGTCAGGTTGTGTGCTCTGCGACCACACTCATATTAGAGTTCAATTGTAGGCTGTTGCTTAACTCACAGTATGTCTACATTAGTTGTGAAAATTTATAATTGCTTATTTTTGTAAAATGAAACACAGGATGGAATAGAAATTAATGAATATAGAAAGTGGATAGAAATAGAATATAGGGAGTATGTATAGAAGCAAGACTTGCATGTATCTTTTTATACAGTTTTGACCTGGAGGGGTCATATAAATGTTTTATATACTTAAAAATATATAATTAAGCCGAAAATAATCGGAAGAAAGACAAATACTAAAATTGAGTGCATACTGAAACCGAACAAATCTATATTACTAATTTATAAAATAGTTACTGAGATCAGGGAACTTTTAAACATAGTGTACTTGATGATGTGTCCTTACTAGGATGTAGTCCCTAAGGATAGAAAGAACTGCAAAGAAATCTTAAACTTTCTTAATAGTTTCAGAATTATAATGCCATTATGACTATCATTTCATATATATTATAGAGTAACGCAAATGCATAGATATATTAATGATAATAGTAATCAAGATTTTCATTAAAAGATCAAAAATATACAAGTTACGAGGTAGTTTTACTTGGCTGGGAGACTCTTGTGTTGGTTTGTGTACATATGGGTCTGAGTATTTCCTGCAGGGCAGGTCTAGTAGTGACATATTTCCTCAAAGTTTATGTGTCAGGAAAGGATTTGATTTCTCCTTCAAGTATGAAACTTAGTTTTGCAGGATACAAAACCCTAGGTTGGCAGTTGTTCTGCCTGATGAGACTGAAGATAGGAGCCCACTCTCTTCTGGCTTATAAAGTTTCTACTGGGAAACCAGCTGTTAGCCTGATGTACTGATGGGTTTACCCTTATAGGTCAGATGCTGCTTACACCTGGCAGCTTGTAGAATTTTCTCTTTCATTTTGACTTTGGCCTGAATAGTTACATTGTGTCTAGGAGATTCTTTGTTTGAACTGAGTCTTTTTGGAGTATGATAACCTTCTTGTAACTGTATGTCTGGGTCTCTGGCAATGCTTGAGAAATTTTAAACTATGTCTTCTGCTAGAACTACCATGATTTGGGACTGTTTCTTCTCCTTTAGGGATATCTGTGATTCATAAGTTTTTATGCTTTGCATAGTCCTGTATTTCAGATTGCTCTGCTTTCGCTCTCTTCTGCTTCTTTAAATGATTGATGTTAGCTTGAAAATCTTCAAGTTGAGATGCTTTCTTCTCCACAGTTTAATCGTTGCTGAAATTCTCTGCTGTGGTTTTTTTTTTTTTTTTTTGTAGAAACAGAGTCTCACTGTACTGCCCTCGTTAGAGTGCCGTGGCGTCACACGGCTCACAGCAACCTCTAACTCTTGGGCTTACGCGATTCTCTTGCCTCAGCCTCCCGAGCAGCTAGGACTACAGGCGCCCGCCACAACGCCTGGCTATTTTTTTGTCACAGTTTGGCTGGGGCTGTGTTTGAACCCACCACCCTCGGCATATGGGGCTGGCGCCCTACTCACTGAGCCACAGGCTCCGCTGTTTGTTTGTTTTTTGAGACAGAGTCTCACTGTGTTGCTCTCAGTAGAGTGCTGTGGTGTCACAGCTCACAGCAACCTCAAACTCTTGGGCTTAAGCGATTCTCTTGCCTCAGCCTCCCAAGTAGCTGGGACTATAGGTGCTTGCCACAACGCCCAGCAAATTTTGTTATTGTTGCTGTTATTGTTGTTTAGTAGGCCAAGCCAGGTTCGAACCTACCAGCCCTGGTGCATGTGGCTGGCACCCTAACCACTGAGCTACAGGCACTGAGCCTCTCTGCTGTGTTTTGAAACCCCCTGAAAGCCTCTTTTAATTCTTTAAGCTCTGTTATATCCTTCCTAATTATGTTCAGATCTTTGGTGACTTTGTCTTTAATTTCATTGATTTCTTGAGACATTTTTGGGGACTTCTTTTTGCTGGTTTTCTACTTTCTCTTCAATTCCATTTGTCTTATTTGCCATCCATATTCTGAAATCCATTTTTGTCATTTCAACAGTTCGGTTGGAATTTTCTGTGGTAGCTCCATTGTGATCCCCTAGGGGAGTTGATCTGTTCTGTTTTTTTCATGTTGCTAGAAGATTTTTTGTTGGTTCCACCTCGTTTGTGGTTTCTTTTCTGTTTTTCTTTACCCCTATCCTTCTCTTTCCCTTCCTCTTTACCTTTTCTTACCTTAACTCTAGGCTATTGGGTTGAGTTGACCCTATTCCCCCCACCACTGACTTCCCTTCCTGCATTATTTCTGAGTGGGCAACCTTAAACGGTAGCATATACTCATTTTTAAAATGAGAGTATCTATTTTCTAGGGAGTTTGTAAAGGATTAAAAGAAAGCAATGTCAGTAAATGGTAATGGCAGAAAGCGGTTACTGGTGGATCAGAATTTACTATGTATATGATGTGGAGTGAGATTAAAAAACGGGTCATGTGGTTCAAAATGTAGTTATTGAATTGAGTCTAGTGAAGGCAATTCTAGGTAGATTATCATTAAAAACCATTTACCTACAGAAGTTGCAACAACAGGTGAGATGAGGGAGAATTTCAGTAACTGATAAACACTGAGGAATGAATTTATATAAAGTTTAACTTAGTTATCTTTATATGTCTTTATAAAGTTTATCTTAGCATGTCTTTTGCATGCTTTTCTGTAGTCAGCAATGCTTCTTGAGTGAAGTGGGGGAGTGTCAAAATGTAATTTGAGTTATAAAGAAAATTTATGGTGATTTTTCTCTTGGTGGGAATCCTAATTGTCATAAATGAAATCTCAAGGGTTTCAACCAGTGTTCTCTTAGTAAAATTAAGGTTGTTAGCATTGTAAGGGACTACTATTTAAATGAAGAAACTGTGGCCCGGAGGGGTTGAATGACTTCCTTAAGAACACAGTTAATTAATGGCATAGCTAGAACCAGGGTCAGGTTTTCTTTTTACCAGAATGGTATTCCTACTTCTGGTATGCTTTGCATCATGGAACATACAAACAAATCTTAGTCATGTATCTAATAGTAGAGGACAGAAGTTTTCAAAGTATGATAGTACTTGGGGTGGGATATAAATTTAAGGTGTCTTGGTAAAGTTCTCAGTCAACATAGGATAAAAAGAATAACAGTGGAATGTAGTGATTACCAGAAGTTGCTTTTTTGCTAAAAATTCATTTGACCTGGAAAGCTGGTGAAATTTCTTATAGGTTCTCAACTGACACAAAGGAGGCCATAATAAGGAATGGGGGAAAGCCTGGTAGGCTCCTTTTTGCCATTCTCACCTAAGGAGGCTTTCTTTTCATGTTAGGAAATGACACGATGAAGAAATGGAGAGAGGCAGGACTTAATTATGCTGTCTAAAAGAGGTCTTTGTGTTGTTTTATTTTGCTTTTCATTAATTAATTGGATCACATTTACTGAAGTGGTATATAGACTGGTGAGTTTTAAGATTAAACTCAATGAATCCATGAGTTCACATTCAAGTATTAGCTATAGAAAAACTAATGAATGTATCATTTTAAGACTACAAATATTTTTAACTAAAGAAAAATCATGAACTTATATATGAAGTCAAATCTTTATCTTAAAACATTTCTGAGAAATGATTTTATGATTTAACATCTTTAACGTTGATACAAATATTTTTCCATTGTAAAACATGAAAACATGGCAACTGTTACACTAATAGGAACATATATTTAACTAAAAAACAGCTCTTTAAAAGTGATTTGATAATTAAACATTATAATTTAAATATTAAAATATTACAGTCTCTAATCAACTTTTCAATATTCATGAATAAATTATAAAGAACCAGGCCCCTTTCTTCCTCTAACCTATGTGGAACCAACAGTGATGAGACTGAACTAGAAAAGAATCACAGATAAGTATAAAAGTATTGAGTTAAGGAGTGTCTGAACATGTGCAGATAATGGCCAATCTCAAAATTTGATATTTATCCATTGTTTAACATTATGTGTACCTCTTTCCCCCCTGATTAGTATAGATAACTGAAAGTTAATAGTAACTATAGTCAAATACCAGTTTCCCCTTCTGTCTTTCTCATTGTAAAAATTTATAGCATTATTTCGAGTTTGGCTTTATGGCAATGCTGCAGTCACACATCTGTCTTCTGAGTTGGCAGTCACTAAAACTGCAGCAACTCCAGCTCTTCTGGGACCACTTATAACAGAGTTGCCAATCCATCTGAGCCAATTTGTTAACTTGTTTTAAGTATATGGAGCTACTTCTCTTAAAGAGGGAAAGGAGGGTGAAGGATAGGCATTTTCTGTTTCTTCGTATACCAAACTATTGTTGTGTTTGTTAATATTTATCGAACACCACAATAAAGGATTGGGCAATGGAAAATCTTATACTTGTCATTATTTGAAAATATACTGAATGTTTTCATGGCATTTTACTTCTTTTAAAAGGTGTCTCAAGGCTTCAAGATTTAAATATATTTCATCCATAATCATTACAGTCTCACATGGAATAGAACCACATAGTTATTTGATAGCTGCTCACAACATGTGTGCTGTTATATAGGAAAGAAAGAGTTATGTAGAGTAACTTAAAAAGACATAAGAGATCTTATAATGTTTTCAAGATATAGTCCCATTAATACCGGGCTAAATGTCTATGAATACCTTATTTTTTTTTTACATAAAACATTCTTAGCTATCTATCATGGTATAACTAATTCTTGTATAAAATGCCTTTAGGATCATTTTAGAGAAGCAGCTTTGTGTGATAGATCATGATCATACTTCTGTTTTTACCCAAATAGTATTTATTGTTTGAGGAGAATGTTTTAAATTAGACTTTTTGGTGTTGGATTTTTTTTTTCAAGAAGTATTGGTAAAACCAGAAAGATTTTTAAAATATTACTTTCAGTCCTCTCATATCTGAAGAGTAGCAAATTCTAAGATGCCAAAAGGTGCCTTTGAATTTGAATTAAAGTGTCTTCTTCCTCTTTCATCTTCTGCAATAAAATCTGATTTACCAATCAAGGTCGTTTCTTTACCTCTTATTTTTCTAAATTCTTAGAGAAATTTTAGTTGTGTTGGTTGATTGGTGAGGTCATCTCTTGTGTTTTTCAGTATAATGTTCTGCTTCAGATACTTGAGAAGCAAATGCCCTTGATCTGCCAGAGGTGTGCCAGCAGCACAAAGACATCTCTGTACATGAGGCTCATTTTTAGGGTCTCTTATGCTCAATAGAGACACTTGGTTCTTCCCATTGCCATTAATTGAAAGGTATTTTATGTCTTTTCATTGTTTAATGAGCCACTTACTTATCTCCGTTCCCCTTTATAGACAAAACAGATTCATTGTCACACCTTTATCCCTTGATTCTAAAGAACTTAGGTACTAAGATTAGAATGTAACAAGTCTTCAGCTTCTGTTAGGAAGGAGTATGTGATGGTTAACATTCTCAGAGCTCCACTTCCCAAACTTCCTTTTCTGTATGTAAATCCAGATTTGAAATACACTCAATACATCTGCAGAATTAGATTTCTCACTAATCCTACTTATGTACATTTTGTGCCCAAGTGAATTTCCTCAAGCTGGAGAGCCTTCCCCAGATGAATTATATGTAACATAATTTAAATCACTCCCAAATAGCAGAATATATATTGTTTGTGAGAAAGATAGGTTTTTCCCCAAAGCAATTTTCTTCCTGTTAGTGACTAAAAAACAAATACAGTACATTGGAACCTTACTATAATGCTGTTTTGGGGCATATGCTCAGTGGCCACCTCAGATAAAATGACCTGATGGATTTTCACAAATTAAACCTCCTCAGATGGAATTCAGATAGACTTGCTTCATTCTGAACTTCAGCGTTTGAAAGGACAACAAATAGTGGTCCTTATGCTTTGGTGCCAGTTAGCATAGTATGTTTTGTTTAAAAAATTCACAGCACTTGACAAACAGGTGCACTGTAATAGAAAAATCCATTAGATAGGAGTCTAGTATAAATTCTCACTAGCTTTGGCCTTTGATAATTTACTTAACCTTCCTGAGTTTTTGATTATTTGTTCCATTTCAGAGTATTGTAGGAATTAAAGTAAGGTGTAAAGGTATTTTGAAAATTAAAGTGCTGTATAATTGGAAGGTGTTACTTTTATTTATTTTATAGAGAAAGTTTTATTTTATTTTACTTTTTATTTCAAAATATTACGGAATACAAATGTTTTTGTTACACGGATTGAGTCAGAGCTATAAATGTGCCCATCACCTGAATAGTGTCGACTGTACCTGTTAGGTGGGATATTACCTTTTCCTTCTGCTTGATTTCCAATGACTTTTTCTTCCCTCTATGTATTCCATCTATGAACTTGTGTGTGCCCATCAGTTAGTTCCAGTTTATTAGAGAGTACATGTGGTGTTTGCTTTTCCATTCTTGAGATACTTTGCTTAGGATAATCTCCCATTCCTTCCAAATTACTGCAAAAGGCATTAACTAATCCCTTTTTATGGCTGAATAGCACTCCACAGTATACATATACCATATTTTGTTACTCCACTCATGAATTTATGGTTATTTAGGTTGATTGCAAACCTTTCCAATTGTTAATTGTGCCGCAATAAACATTCGAGTGCAGATGTCTTTTTGATAAAATTAATTCTTTTCCTTTGGGTAGATACCCAGTAGTGGGATTACTGGATTGAACTGGTAGGTCTACTTTTAGTTGTTTGAGAAATCTCCATACTGTTTTCTACAAGGGTTGTACTGATTTGCAGTCCCACCAACAGTGTATAGTGTTTCTTTCTCTCTGCATCTGTGCCAGCATCTATTGTTTTTAGACTTTCAATAAAAACCATTCTAACAAGGAAAGGTGATATCTCCTTATGGTTTTAATTTGCCTTTCTCTGATGATTAGTGACATTGAGCATTTTTTTCTATGTTTCTTGGCCATTTGTCTATCTTCTTTTGAAAAGCATTTTTTTCATGTCTTTGCCCACCTTTCAATAGGGTCATTTGTGAGGTTTCACTCATTTGTTCAAGTTCTTTGTGGATTCTGGATCAGATATGTCTATTGTCAATATCTTCTCAGAAGGTATTATTTTAGATCCAAGTTGAAACTACAGAGTAGTTGTAACTGCTATATGCTGAGGCACTGTGTTATTCAGTGTAGGAGGTACAAACATCAATGGCACCTCTGCCTTGAACAGATACAAGGTGAGTGGGCGGGGTATGGTAAAGGAAAGAAAAACATCTTTAGTTGGTTTCCTGGAAGAAATTTGAAATGACATTTGAATAATCATTACTATTTCAACAGGACAACTGAATGAAGACCACTTAAAATGTAATATTAAAATAATTCAATTAGTGTGTTCCCTTCTGCCTCCAAGAATTCAGAATACTTTCTCTGTCTTTTCTTTTTACACCCTTTCTTGAAATGTATTTTTTATTAATTTTGTGTGAAGGTTAGTGCCATACACAGTGTCTTTTTACCACTTTAATGTCTCAGTGGCAAGACCAGGATGTGAATTCTCACGGCAGAGAAGGAACTCTGTACATCTCTGTCAGCACTCTTGTTTACACTAGTGAGATAGTTAGCACTAAGCAGTCACATACATTTATTTTGAGTATTCTTGTAAATTTTTATAAATTGGATATCTTCTTAAAAGTAACTATGACTAGTGGGACAATAGTTTCTGCCTTTCTGTCTGTGTCTCTCTCCCCTCCTCACCCCCTTCGCCCCCCTCTCCTCCTCTCTTCTCTCTCTCCTTCTTTCTCTCCCTTTCTGAATGAGAAATAAACCTTAATTATGTTAAGTTCCTAAGATTTCAAGGTTATTTTTAAACAGCTGCCTAACCTAACTGGTATAGAAGGTAAAGTCTACAATAACGAAAACCTCAACATGTAGTGTTTAGCTTAGCAGGCACACAATGAGGAAATATATGTGAAGGCTGAAAAGATGGCTTAAGCAGTGAGAACAGATTTGGTAAAACTTGCCTGACATAAATTGAAGGTCATATTATGTAGCTACTGAACTTGTACTTTTAGAAGAGGTTGGGAATCAAAACCTTATTTTGTGTGTGTGTTGGTCTTTTTTACCGTTGGTCTTTTCATATGTGTGTTTACTTCGGTACAGTTTTATCACATGTGTAGGTTTATGTATCAGCCATCATAGTCAAGGTACAGAACACCTCCATACCACATTCGTCTCCCATCCACCACACCCCCCAATTTCTAATTCCTGGCAACCATTAATCTATTCTCTATTTCTAAAAACGGATCATTTCAAAATATTGTATAAATGGAGTCACACAGCATGTACGTTTTTGGGATTGGTTCTCCCTCCTCAGCTAGTTCCCCAGAGAGTCATTGAGTTGCCATGTGTTTGTTCCTTTTTATTGCTGAGTAGTATTCCATGGTATGGGTTTACCACAGTTTGTTTAACCATTTACCTGTTGTAGGATATCTGTGCTGTTTTCAGTTTTGAATATTATAAAAAAAGCTACTATGGTAAACATTTATGTACAAGTTCTTGTCTCAACACAAGTTTTAATTTCTCTGGGATAAATTTCAAGAATGCAATTGCTGGGTCATACAGTAGTTGCATGTTTACTTTTATAGGAAACTGCCACATTATTTTCCAGAATGGCTGTACCATTTTAACATGCCCACCAGCAATGTATAAGTGACCAAGTTTGTCTGTGTCTTCATAAGCAATTAGTGTTCTCAAAGTTTTTCATTTTAGCTCTGGTGGGAGTTGTGTAGTGATATCATTGCAGTTTTAATTTGCATTTCCCTGATGACCAATGAGGTTGAACATCTTTTCCTGTGCTTGTTTGCAGTTTATCATCTTCAGTGAAATGTCTGTTCCTGTCTTTTACCCATTTTCTAATTGAAATCTGTTTTTGAGACAGGGTCTTGCTCTGTCACCCAGATTACAGTGCAGTAGTATCATCATGTCTCATTGCAACCTCAAGCTCTTGGGCTCAAGCAATCTTCCTGCCTCAGCCTCCCGAGTTAGCTGGGATTGTAGGCTTGTGCCACCATGGCTGGTCTTGAACTCTATCCTCAAGTGATCCTCCTGCCTGAACCTCCCAATGTACCAGGATTATAGGCATGAACCACTGCACCCAGCCCAAATTGTTTGTTTTATATTGTTGAGTTTTAAGAATACATTGCATGGGCGGCGCCTGTGGCTCAAGGAGTAGGGCGCAGGTCCCGTATACCAGAGGTGGTGGGTTCAAACCTGGCCCTGGCTAAAAACTGCAAAACAAACAAACAAAAAAAGAATACATTGCATGTTCTAGATGCAAGACTTTTGTCATATTTATGCTTTGCAAATATTTTCTCCCAGTCTGTAGCTTATCTATTCATCTTCTTAATAAAGTCATTCACAGTCAGAACAAAAGTTTTAATTTTGATAAAGTTCATTTCATCATGGACTTATTTATATTTCCTTTTATGGATTGTGCTTTGGGTACAAAGTCTAAGAACTTTTTGCCTAGCCCTATTTGCTGAACCTTTTTCCATGTTTTTTTCTACAAGTTTTATTAATTTACATTTTATACTTAAGGAAATGGTCCATTTTGATTTAATTTTTGTATAAGGTAGAAAGTTTAGATCAAGTTGGGTTTTTTTGATTTTTGAGTTATCCAGTTGTTCCAGTGCCGTTTGTTGAAAAAGCTATCCTCCCTCAATTGAATTTTGCAGCTTGTCAAAAATCAGTTTTGTTTTCCATTCTTGAGATACTTCATTTAGGATGATAGCCTCCAGTTCCTTCGAAATTGCTTTAAAAGGCATTAATTCATCCTTTTCTATGACTGAATAGTACTCCATGATTATACATATACCACATTTTGTTAATCCACTCACCAACTGATGGGCACATAAGTGCACAGAGGCAATTAAAAGTCATGGGAAATCAGCAGAGGTGAGGGGGAAAGAGGGAAGAGGTAAAAGCCCACCTAATGGGTTTAATGAACTATTTAGGTGATGGGCACATTTACAGCCATGAACCCATGTTTCAAAGATATTTTTATCCCCTTAATATTCTGAAATTTAAAAATATCAGTTTGAGAAAAACAAAGATCATTTTACCACAAGGACATTTGCACCAGAATGTTTATTGCAGCTCAATTCACAATTGCCAAGATGTGGAAGCAACCCAAGTGCCCATCATCCCACCAGTGAATTAATGAACTGTGGTATATGTACACCACGGAGTACTATTCAGCCATAAGAAAATATGGAGACTTTACATCTTTTGTGTTTACCTGGATGGACTTGAAACACAATCTTCTTGGTAAAGTATATAAAGAATAGAAAAAAAAGTATCTAATGTACTCAGTACTAATATGAAATCAATATATAAACAAATACACACCCAAGCAAAAGAAAAAAGACAAGTGTAGTCTAGCAAGGGGAAGGGAAGGAGGAGGGAGAGGGGAATGCAGAGGAGGGATGGTAATAGGTGGAATCTCACCTAATGTACCCAATGTGAAGGTGTTCAGCATGCCCCTGGTGATGGGCTCAACTACAACTTGAACTTTACCTTAGAAATGAAAATAATGTAACCTAAATATTTGCTTCGTAGAATGTGTTGGGTAATATTCCTTCTTTTTCTATATTTTGGAAGAGGTTTAGTAGTGTAGGTACTAGTTCTTCTTTAAAGGTTTGGTAGAATTCTGACGTAAAGCCATCTGGTCTTGGGCTTTTCTTTTTAGGGAGATTTTGTATAGTTGATGCTATTTCAGAACTTGATATAGGCCTGTTCAACATTTCCACTTCATTCTTGCTAAGTCTTGGTAGGTGGTGTACTTCCAGGTATTGGTCTATTTCTTTCAGATTTTCATATTTCTGAGAGTAGAGTTTCTTGTAGTATTGTTAAGGATTTTTTGTATTTCTGAGGGGTCTGTTGTTATTTCATCGTTACCATTTCTGATTGATGAAATTAGAGATTTTACTCTTTTTTTCCTGGTTAGGTTGACCAAAGGTTTATCTATTTTATTGATCTTTTCAAAAAACCAACTTTTGGATTTATTGATCTTTTCAAAAAACCAACTTTTGGATTTATTGATCTTTTGTATAATTCTTTTGTATTCAATTTCATTTACTTCTGCTCTGATTTTGGTTATTTCTTTTCTTCTGCTGGTTTTGGGGTTGGAGTGTTCTTCCTTCTCCAGTTGCTTGAGATGTCCCATTAAGTTATTAACTTCCTCTCTTTCAGTTTACTTAAGGAAGGCTTGCCCCGCTATAAATTTCCCACTTAGGACTGCCTTTGCAGTATTCCAGAGGTTCTGGTAATTCGTGTCTTGATTATTGTCTTGTTCCAAAAATTTGGTGATTTCCTTTTTGATCTTCTCTATCCTTCAGCATAAGGTTGTTTAGCTTCCATGTTTTTGTATGGGTATGTAGGTTCCTGTTGTTATTGAGTTCAACTTTTATTCCATGATGGTCTGAGAAGATGCAAGGAATAATTTCTATTTTTTTAAATTTGCTGAGGTTAGATTTATGGCCCAGGATGTGGTCGATTTTGGAGTATGTTCTGTGGGCTGATGAGAAGAATGTGTATTCAGTTTTGTTGGGATGAAATGTTCTGTAGATGTCTGTTAAGTCCAGATGTTGAATGGTTGAGTTTAAATCTAAAATTTTTTTGCTTAGCTTCTTTTTGGAGGATCTATCCAGCACTGCTAAAGGGGTTTTAAAATCTCCGACTACTATGGAACTGGAGGAAATCGAGTTGCTCACGTCTGTTAGAGTTTCTCTTATAAATTGAGGTGCATTCTGGTTGGGTGCATAAATATTAATAATTGAGATCTCATCATATTGAGTATTACCTTTAACAAATATGAAGTGCCCATCCTTATCCTTCCTTATTTTGGTTGGTTTAAAGCCTATTGTGTCTGCCAACAGGATTGCAACACCTGCTTTTTTCTGCTTTCCATTTGCCTGGAGTATAGATGACCATCCCTTCACCTTGAGTCTGTTTGTCTTTTAATGTAAGATGCGATTCTTGTATGCAGCAGATATCTGGCTTGAGTTTTTGTATCCAGTCAGCCAACCTGTGCCTCTTTAGAGGACAGTTTAAACCATTCACATTAATTGAGAATATTGATAAGCCTTTCGAGAGTCCAGTGGACATTTTTAATCCTTTTGCGACTGTGGAAGTTGGAATTTGATCAAAATTTTCTGGGTGGGTTTACTTTTGTGGTGGAGGATTACGCTGGTCTTTATGGAGGATAGGTCTGAGAATATCCTGGAGAGATGGTTTAGTTATGCCAAATTTCTTCAACATGTGAATATCATTGAAGTATTTAATTTCTCCATCATAAATGAAACTCAGTTTAGCTGGGTACAGGATTCTGGGTTGAAAGTTATTTTGTTTTAGGAGATTAAAAGTCGATGACCATCCTCTTCTAGCTTGAAAGGCTTCAGCAGATAGATCTGCAGTTATTCTAATATTCTTCCCCTTGTAGGTAATGGTTTTCTTTTGTTGGGCAGCTTTCAGAATTTCTTCCTTCATATTAACTTTAGTGAAATTGATTATGATGTGTCTGGAGGATGTCTTATTTGGGTTGAGTCGTGCTGGAGTTCTGAAACTGTCTCCTATATTAATTTCAGCATCTTTTGGTATGTCTAGAAAGTTCTCCTTCATAATCTCATGGAGAAGAGACTCTGTGCCTTGTGAAGCCACTTGGTCGCTTTCGGGGATCCCTATAAGACAAAAATTGGTTTTCTTCTAATTATCCCAGAGCTCTCTGAGAGAGTGATCTGTTTTTGCCCTCCATTTCTCTTCCTCCTTGAGAGTTTGGGAGCGTTGGAAAACTTTGTCTTCAGTGTCAGAAATCCTTTCTTCTGCTTGCTCCACTCTGTTACTGAGGGATTCGACTGTGTTTCTCAGATCTTTGAGGGCTGCAACTTCTTGTTTCAATGTGTCAAAATCTTTGGTCATTTTGGTCTTTTAATTCGTTGAATTCTTGAGACATCTTTTGGGTTACTGCTTGGAATTCTAATTCAATCTTATTTGCTATCCAGATTCTGAATTCAATTTCTGACATCTCAGCTATTTGTTTGTGCATGGGATCTTGTGCTGTGTCTGCCCCATTGATCCTTGGGGGAGTTGATCTACTCTGAATATTCATATTGCCAGAGTTTTTCTGTTGATTTCACCTCATGATTGTTTTTCACCATTGCCTGTGGCTGTCCTCAGAGTTGGGGTGGTTTCTCTCCAAGATAAGACCCCAGTGGGATCACTCTATTGTTGCTGGATCTTTGTAGGGACTGACCCTGTGTAGTTCCTCTGGGGCTGACCCAGCTAGGGAGTTCTGGTTGTGGAAGCAGCTTCAGCGTATGACACACCCGGATCCAGCAACAGGGCGGGAGGTGGTGCGCACAGTTCTGGGAGTGCCTGGCACTCAGTGACTTTGGCACAGAGCACCCAAGGCTCCAGCATTCTCTGGCCAGGAGAAGGGCTCTGCACAGGGCTCCAGAGGGCACACAGCTACCAGTATCCCTTGCCAGACGAGCGGGCCAGTGTGGAGGCAGGGAGGATATAGGAGGGATGACGCGGGGTTGCGCAGCTCCCACAGTTTTTGGTCAGGGCATGCAGAAGCCCGGTGAGCATGGGTTGCAGGTCAGGGGTCGCTGCGCAGCTCTTATGGATGTCCAGGCGGTGCCAAGCCCAGGAGTTTGAGGTTGCTATGAGTTGTGACACCACAGCACTCTACCCAGGGCAACAGCCCAAGGCTCCAGTGTGCCAAAACCAGTCTCACTCTGCCCCTAAGGGTTAAGGCTATAAGGCAGCTCGGTCCCCGCCCTTAGGCTGCTCAGTCACTAGGTTACTAGCTCCCACCCGATCCTTGCTCTGGGACCCTGAGGGTGGAGCTTGCCGGGGCAGTTCTCTCACAATGGCTCCCTGCGGCCCAGCTCAGCGGCTCAGTCTGGGGCCCTAGACAATGCCCAAGGTTCTCCGCACTCCTGCTCAAGCTCTCCCAAGGCAGTTCAACTGAGTGCCAAGTCCAAAAACACTGAAACAGTTCATAGGTAAGGCCTTTCCGGTTTGCAGTCTCACTGCTGCTTGTACTTACCATTGCCGGCGGGATTAGGTCAATCGAACACACGCAACCACTTGCCAGTTTTCCACTGTTTTTGTCCTCCTCTTGGGGTCCAGAAGTCCCTTGCTGACTCCCTGTATCCTCAAGGGATGATTATAGGCAGAACCCACCAGCCAGAGATGCCTGGAGTCTTAACCCCCTCAGACTCACCGTTCCCAGTTGCAGGGAAACTGTTACTTGGCTGCCATCTTGCTCCCGTAACCTAAATATTTGTACCCTCATATTAATCTGAAATTTAAAAAAAAAAATGACAGCAGAATCTCGGTGCCTGTAGCTGAAACAGCTAAGGTGCCAACCACATACACCAGAGCTGGCAGGTTCGAATCCAGCCAGGGCCTACCAAACAACAATGACAACTACAACCAAAAAAAAGAAAAATAGCCAGGCGTTGCGGTAGGCACCTGTGGTCCCAGCTATTTGGGAGGCTGAGGCAAGAGACTCCCTTAAGCCCAGGAATTGGAGGTTGCTGTGAGCTGTGATGCCAAAGCACTCTACCCAGGGTGACAGCTTGAGGCTCTGTCTCAAAAAAAAAAAAAAAAAGAAAGCAGATTGAAATAAATGTAAACAAGCCTAAGAATATAAACAATTGAATGTTGTCAATATGTGCTGGAAATATCCTGTGAGGCAACATTAGAAAATGTCATATTATAATTAAATATCTAATTCTGAGATTAGGAAAAGAAATTCAGTATTTTAATTACTTGAAAGAATAGTACAGGCAGTCTTTTATGGTAATAATTTTAGCATTGTTTCTGATTTGAATTCGTTCACCTATATCATCCATGTTTGATTTTTTAAGTCCAAATTTAATGCAACAGAAATGTCATCTCATACAACTAATCTAATCAATGCCTACCTGGACTATCAAGTGAATCTGACTTTAAATTTACAATTCCTATAGAAAATGTTATAGAATTCTATATTAAGTTAATTAAGTAGTTTATCTTGAATCTTTTAAATTAACAAATTCTATAATATTTAAAGCCAGTCTATATTTTAAAAGTATAATAAATTTTTGTGATAATTGGTATTATGGATATCATAATTGGCATCTAGATACCATAATTTCAGTTGCTTAATAAAAAGTTAAGATTTAAAAAAAATAGTTTGGCTTGTTTATTTATTTATTTATTTTGAGTCAGAGTCTCAAGCTGTTGCCCTGGATAGAGTGCCATGGCCTCATAGTTCACAGTAACCTCAAGCGATCCTCTTGCCTCAGTTTTTTTATTTTTAGTAGAGATGAGGGTCTCGCTTTTGCTCAGGCTGATCTCGAACTTGTGAGCTCAACCTATCCACCCGCCTTGGCCTCCAGAGTGCTAGGATTACAGGCGTGAGCCACCACGCCCGGCTATAGTTTGGCTTATTTATGTGGGTCTTTTTCCAAGGCTTCTATTCCATGGATTTATGTATATTTCTTCAAAAAATATAGCAATGTATTCATTACTCTAGCCATATAGTAAGACTTAATATCTGGTAAAGCAATTCCTTCCACTTTGTTTTTGCATAAAAATTTCCTCGGATTTGATAGGAATTGCATTTAAACTGTAGATCGATTTGGGGAGAATTGATATTTTTACTATGTTGAACCCTCCCAGCCATGAACATGGTGTTTCCCAATTTATCTAGGTCTTCTTTAATTTCTATCATTAGTATTTTGTAGTTTTCATCATTCACATCATGTACATGTATTGGTTTTGTTAGACGTATATCTTAGTATTTCATTTACTTTGCAGTGATTGATAATGGCTTTGTGTTTCAAGGTTTTTTTTTTTCTTTTTTTTTTTATTGTTGGGGATTCATTGAGGGTACAATAAGCCAGGTTACACTGATTGCAATTGTTAGGTAAAGTCCCTCTTGCAATCATGTCTTGCCCCCATAAAATGTGACACACACCAAGGCCCCAAACCCTCCCTCCGTCCCTCTTTCTGCTCCCCCCCATAACCTTAATTGTCATTAATTGTCCTCATATCAAAATTGAGTACACAGGATTCATGCTTCTCCATTCTTGTGATGCTTTACTAAGAATAATGTCTTCCACTTCCATCCAGGTTAATACGAAGGATGTAAAGTCTCCATTTTTTTAATGGCTGAATAGTATTCCATGGTATACATATACCACAGCTTGTTAATCCATTCCTGGGTTGGTGGGCATTTAGGCTGTTTCCACATTTTGGCGATTGTAAATTGAGCTGCAATAAACAGTCTAGTACAAGTGTCCTTATGATAAAAGGATTTTTTTCCTTCTGGGTAGATGCCCAGCAATGGGATTGCAGGATCAAATGGGAAGTCTAGCTTGAGTGCTTTGAGGTTTCTCCATACTTCCTTCCAGAAAGGTTGTACTAGCTTGCAGTCCCACCAGCAGTGTAAAAGTGTTCCCTTCTCTCCACATCCACGCCAGCATCTGCAGTTTTGAGATTTTGTGATGTGGGCCATTCTCACTGGGGTTAGATGATATCTCAGGGTTGTTTTGATTTGCATTTCTCTAATATATAGAGATGATGAACATTTTTTCATGTGTTTGTTAGCCATTCGTCTGTCATCTTTAGAGAAAGTTCTATTCATGTCTCTTGCCCATTGGTATATGGGATTGTTGGCTTTTTTCATGTGGATTAATTTGAGTTCTCTATAGATCCTAGTTATCAAGCTTTTGTCTGATTGAAAATATGCAAATATCCTTTCCCATTGTGTAGGTTGTCTCTTTGCTTTGGGTGTTTCAAGTTTTTATTGTTAATATATAAAAACACAATTTTTATGTGTTCTTATGTTGTTTGATCTTGCTGAACTCAATTCTTGGAGTTTTGTATTTGTGTGTGTTGTGTCTGTGGATTCCTTGGGATTTTCTATATAGGCAGTTAAGTCATCTGCAAATAGGTACAGTATTATTTCTTCCTTTCAAATCTGTATGCCATTTATTTTTTTTCTCTTGCCTTTTGCACTGGCTAGAACTTCCAGTACTATGTTGAATAAGAGTTATGAGATCAGACGTCCTTGATTTGTTCTTGATCTTATATGGAAAGCCTTCACACTTTCACCTTTGGTGTGATGTTAGCTATAGGTTTGTTGTAGATGCCTTTTATCAGGTTGAGTTGATTCTCCTGTGTTCCTAACTTGCTGGAAGTTTTTACCTTGAATGGTTAGTGGATTTTATCAAGTGCTTTTTCTGCATCAATTGATATAATCATGTTTTCTCTTTTTTAACTCATTGATAATGGTGGATTATGTTATTACATTTAAAATGAATCAGCTATACATATGTGGAATAAGTTCTACTTGGTCAATGTAAGCATTTCACATTGTATATTGAAGCAGTACCCTGAACCCCATAAGTGCATCAATGTACAAAGTTATGATTTAATAAAAATAATTTTAAAAACAAAAACAAAATAATAATAATAATAATTCCTTTTAAGCATTATAGGAGTTGGTTTGCCAGTATTGTGTTAAGAATTTTAAATGTATGAGAGATTTTAAGTGTTCATGAGATTTATTGGTCTGCAGTTTTGTTTGTTTTTTGTACTATCTTTACCTGGTTTGGATAGTAGGATAATACTGCCCTCTATTTTTTCGAAGGATTTGTAAAGAAATGGAGGGGACGTGTAGGAAGTTCCCACCTAACAAGTACAATGTAGGGGTATATAGCACACAACCTGGGTGAAAGACTCAACTGCAGCTTGGACTTTACCTTACAAACACAAACAGTGTAACCTAATTGTATGTACCCTCATATTAATCTGAAATAAAAATAAAGAAATAAATGGTAAGTAAAAGCCCACACTTGAAAAAAAATAAATGGTATTCATTCTTCTTTAAATGTTTGGTAGAATTCTTCAGTGAAACTATCTGAGCCTAGATATCTCAGTTTGGGGACTTTTTAAATTGCAAGCTGAATTTTTTCAACGTTTCTAGGACAATTCAGATTATGTATTTCATCTTGGGTGAGTTTCTGTAGCTTGTGTTTTTTTAGGTTCTATAATCCTAGCACTCTGGGAGGCTGAGATAGGCAGATTGCTTGAGTTCAGGAGTTCGAGACCAGCCTGAACAAGAGCAAGCCTTCATCTCTACTAAAAATAGAAAAATTATGGCTCAGCGCCTGTAGTTCAGTAGCTAAGGCACAGGTCACATACCCTAGGGCTGGCGGGTTTGCACCTGGCCCGGAACTGCTAAACAACAATGACAACTACAACAAAAAAATAGCTGGGCATTGTGGTGGGCACCTGCAGTCCCAGCTACTTGGAAGGCTGAGGCAAGAGAATCACTTAAGCCCAAGAGTTGGAGGTTGCTGTGAGCTATGATGCCACAGCACTCTATCAAGGATGACATACTGAGACTCTGTCTCAAAAATAATAATAATAAAATAAAAAATAAAAATAGAAAACTTTGCCAGGCATTATAGTGGGCACCTCTAGTCCCGGTTACTCGGGACACTGAGGCAGAAAGTTGGCTTGAGCCCAAGAGTTTTAGGTTGCTGTGAGCTAAGTTGTTGCCACAACAGAGCAAGATTTTGCCTCAAAAAAAAAAAAAAAGAAAATCATTTCTTTCAGATTGGGTCTGTTTTCTGGAATTAGATTTCTGCTGATTTCCTTCTCTATGTTACCTCTATTCTTTCTGGAAATCCTCTTATTCTAATGTTTGATTCACTAAACCAATCTGAATTTCTTTTTCCTCATATTTTCTCTTTATATTTCTGTTACATTTTCTGGGGTATGTACTCAACTTTTTTTTTAAATTTCAGGTTAATTTGAGGGTACAAACATTTAGGTTACAGTCTTTACGTTTGTTAGGTATAGTCCCTGTTGTAGTTGTATCTCACCCCCGCGAGGTGTGCCATATACCCCTACCTCATACCCATTAAGTGGGAGCACACCAATCCTCCTTCCTACTCCTCTCTCTCCCCTCCCTCCTTCACCCTCCCCCCAACTTGAATTGAATTGAATTTTTCTTTTGTGTGGGCGTATATTAGTCCTTTCACTGGCTTCATATTAGTATTGAATACATTGGATATTTGCTTTCCCATTCTTGGGATACTTTACCAAGAAGAATGTATTTCATCTCCATCCAGGTTAGTATTCCATGGTATATGTATACCACACTTTATCCATTCCTGGGTTGATGGACATTTAGGTTGTTTCCACATCTTGGCAATGTGAATTGAACTATAATAAAGAATCTAGTGTAAATTTTCTTATGATAAAATGATTTTTTTTCTTCTAGGTAGATGCCTAGTAATGGGATTGCAGGATCAAATGGAAGGTCTATTTTGAGTTCTTTGAGGATTCTCCAAACTTCTTTCCAAAGTGTACTCAACTTTTATTACCATCTTTCTTTTGATCTTTGATTTCTGACATAATTTTTATTTTGCAATAACTCATTGTGTTATTTTCTGATTATGTAGTTGTGTGTGTGCTTTTTAAATAGCATTCTGTTATTTCATGAACTCAGTATCATTTCTCTGAGGTTATCAATGATTTTTTGAAATATATCCATTTTATTCTTTCTGGGTTGTTTCTTACAGCTTTCTATACCTTTCTGTTTTCTTTACCTTTTTTGTTTTTATAAAAAATTTTTTTAAGTGGGGCTTATTAACTTTCAGGGTAATTTGGCTAGACCTTTTCATTGGAGGACCTCTGACTATTATGTTTAGCATTTTTACTCCTCAGGTGGTATACTTGGAGGAGAATCTTCCAGCTCCTGGTAGTTTTAAGCCAGTGTTCTGGAAATTGTTGGAGAAGGGACTGGAGGGTTTGATATACAGTTTATAGGCATTCACTTAATACCTTGTAAACTTTCACTTGATTTCTGTTTTTGGTGCAGAATCATTACCCTCAGCTCCGCCTGGTGTCCCTGACCTGTAACTCATTTGTTTCACTCTCTTCAAAGAAAAATCAGCTGCTGAACTTGGGTAGGGAAAATCACCCAGATGTAGGATATGAAGG
The DNA here is from genome assembly GCF_027406575.1 of Nycticebus coucang. Lineage (NCBI taxonomy): Eukaryota > Metazoa > Chordata > Mammalia > Primates > Lorisidae > Nycticebus > Nycticebus coucang. The sequence continues at coordinate 134,485,638 of NC_069804.1, forward strand.
AGACGAGGAATCTACTTCTTATTCATTCATAATCCTGTTTTCAGCTCCACTTTCAACGCCACTTTAAATTACCTAGTTCTACTAATTCCATATCCTTTACAGCGTTCTCCAGTTCAAATCCAATTGCAATTTTCAAAGATTTATTGTTGTTTCCTTTCTTGTTGTCTTTGTCTTTATGGTTTTATGTTTTTATCTTTTTCTTCTTTTTAAAATTGCTTCACTGCTATTTTACAGGTGATTTGAAATGTAACAGTAATAAATGTGTGTGTTTAATCTTTAACAGAGACCTTAGTGGTCTCCTTCCTTCAGTTTTACCCCATTCAAATTTACTTTCAAAGTATTGTCATAGTAATCTTGATAAAATTATACTGTGTTTTAGTCATCTCTTTATTAAAATCCCTGACTAGTTTCCATTGCCAAGATAAATTCTGGTTCTTTGCATGTTACATACAATATGAGTGTCCAACCTTTATTCTTCTCTGCCAGTCATTGGAAAAGGAGTTGTCTTGGGCCACACATTAAATGCACAAACACTGACAAAAGCTGATGAGCAAATAAGAAAATGTCTGTGCATAATTTTTGTAATATTTGGCACCACAGGTAAACAAAATCTGCATGCGGCCTTTGGGCCACAGGTTGGACACCCCTGAACCACTATCTGTTTCTCCAACCTCCAACCTCACCTCTAAGAAGTATTTATGGTTTTGTAAACCCCTTATGTTCTTTCATCTTCCATTGTTTTGGATGTTCAATTTCCTTTGCCTGCAGTCCACTATCCTGTCATTGTCTATCTGGTGGCTACTCCCTTGTTAAGATATAATTTATAAAACATCTTTCTAGTAGTTGTTTATCCCCTTCTTTCTATCTATGCTGTGTTCTACAAAATACAGTGTCAGCATTTATCATACAGTATTATAGTTATTTATTTACATTTCTGTTCACTGAAATTCGAGCTTCTTGATAATGTTTTAATTATTTCTGTATCTTCAGAATTTAGTAGTGCCTGGCATGAGCTTGGGGTTCAATACATGATTTTAGATTATTTGTCCTCTGATATGTACACAGCACACTGTATTTCATTTTTGATGGAGAAAGAGATTCATAGCTGACAGATATGTACCCAAATATTTTCCATGTTATTAAATATTCTACATTTAATGGCTGCTAAATATCACATTATAGGGATATACCATAATTTAACAGCCCATTGTTAGTTATTGGCTAATGTTTCTAACTTTTTGCTGTTTTAAATTATGCTGCAGTAATCCTAGTTGGAGGTAAATTTTAAGATATATCCATGATTAGTGGACATAAATAAAATTCTTAGAAGTTAAGATGCTAAATTAGGAGTAATATCTGAAGGCTTTAGATATATATTTCCTTCAGGAAGGTTGAACTGATTTATATATTTACCAGCAATTCATTAGGATTCCACTTTTCTACATTCCTTCCATTACTACTGTTTCTATAATCACCACTACGACCATCATTATGATCATTCCTTGCCAAAATTTATAGATGAAAATAATATTTACCTAGTTTAATTTGCATTCCTCCGGTTACTAATGAGGTTGAGGTTGAGCATTTAAAAAATGTTTACAAACAATTCATATATCATTTAATAAGTTTGCCCATTTGTATCTTTTGACTATTTTTCTGTCAGGATATTTTTTTCTTCTACTGTCCCACTTGTTTTTCTAGGAGAATAAGAAATATATCATTGCTTACCAGAGTATAATATTTTCTTTCTTATTTTAAAAATAAAAAAATTACAGTAGAAAGCTGTATTTGGATTTAATGACTAAATCTCTTTTCATAACCATTCTTTGAATCTTTACCTAAAATATTTGCAATAGGCTAAGTTGATGGAAAGACCTGACCCCCAAATAGAATGAGATTGACTGGAAGGAGTTTCACCAAAATCTTTTGGGGGTAATAAATCATTTTTCAAAAATGTTTTCAAATACATGAATATACCATTTTAACCAATGGCTATTTAGCTAAGGCTATAGAGTTGTGCAAACATCACACAGTCCAGTTTTAGAACATTTTTATTGTGGCCCATATTTTCTCTTGCCCATTTGCATTTATTCTCTATTTTTATTTCAAACCTCAGAAACCACCAATCTACTTTCTGTCTTTATAGACTTTCCCTTTCTGGAGAGTTTATATGTAGTGCTGTCTGTCTACTTTCTTTCATTTAACGTAATGTTTTCAAGGCTCATCTATATTGTAACATGTATCAGTACTTTATTTTTTATTGCATAGCATTCAATTTCATAGTCACACCACCTTTTCTTCATTCATTTTTCAGTTGATGGACATTTGTTATTGTTTTTAAAGTATACTTTTAACTCTGACATTTAGATTAATAATCTATCTTGAGTTGATTTTTAAGCATAGACATGGGGGTTCAATTTCATTTGTGTGTAGTTACCCAAGTGTCCCAGCACCATTTGTTGGAAAAGAATTGACTTGGTACCTTTGTCAAAATGAATTCATCATAAATAAAAAGTTTTATTTTTGGACTTTGTTTCTGTTTTATTGATCTCTATGGCTAGCCTATGCCAATTCTACACTGCCTTGCTTACTATAGACTTGTGAGTTTTAAAATTGGATTAAGGCTTAACAATTTGTTCTTTTTCAAGATTGTTTTGGCTATTCTGGATCCTTTGCCTCTCCATATACATTTAAAATAAGCTTGTCTATTTCTATAAAAAAAGAGCTGGAATTTTCATAGGGATTATGTTCAATGTGTAGATCAGTTTGTGGAGAATTGCCATCTTAACAATATTGAGTCTTTCAATCAATGAATGTGGAATATCTCTATTTATATAGATATTCTCTAGTTTCTCTTAGCAATGTTTCATAGTTTCCAATGTACAGGTCTTAGGCTTTGTTTGTTTATTCCTGAGTATTTTGATTTTTTGATCCTATCTTAAATTGTTTTATTTTCATATTATTCAGTACAGTAAATGTTTTAATAATGTCAAAATCTGTATGGCATATAACTGATATTTTACTTCTAATATGATGTATAATTTAATATGCTAGCAGGAACAGTCAGTGATGTTTGTCATGGGACCAGAATTCTGGGCAGTAAGTGCCTAGGTGCAGTTTTTACCCTTAAAGAATGAAAGTCCTAAGAAACTTAAAGTATGTTAATATAGGAATAGTCCTGGGAATTCAATTAGAAGACATGACAAAATGTTTATAGTAAAGCTCTCTTAATAATGACTTGTGTTTCTTGACATTTTTATTGATTTTTAAAATTGTTATAAATATACGCCTTTGCATTTTAATATGTATCAATCAGCAAATTAGTAGATTGTGCTTATGTTGACACTTCTGGTCTCAAGTTAATGGTTTGTTGTAGTGCTCATTTGTGCTTCCATCACATTAAAAAATGTTATTTAGGGGAAAAATTGCACCCTGCAGTTAGGTATTACCAAAAAAAAAAGTATTTATTTTGCCATGCTTAATATACACAGTTCTTCTGGCCTTTTAGTAGACAACCAACATTTGAATCACTTTTTCTTAAAGCATGATCTTGCAAAATGTCTCTTTGTTAAAAGACGGAATGATATATTATACTTTACAAATTGAGTAACATTAGAGTTTCTCCAATTGGCTAAAGAAAATTAAAATACAGTTGACCCTTGAACAATGTGGGAGTCTAAGGGTACTGACCCCCTACATTCACACAGTTGAAAATCCATGAATAACTTTTCATTCCTCTAACACTTTACTAATAACCTATTGTTGGCTGGAAGTGTTGCTGATAATATAAGTAATCCATCACCACATATTTTGTATATGTATTATATATGTATTCTTTTCTTTATTAAGTCATAAACACATAGATCATGTATACATTGATGCCTTTATGGGGTACACTACATGTATTCTTACAGTTAAGGAAATCTTAAGGAAGAGAAAATATGTTTATTATTCATTAAGTGAAAGTGTTTCATCATAAAGGTCTTCACCTTCGTTATCTTTACATTGAGGAGGCTGAGGAGGAGGAGAAGAGGAGAGATTGTTCTTGCTGTCTCGGAGTGGCAGAAGTAGAAGAAATCCATATATAAATGACTCATGCAGTTCAAACCCACTGTTGAAGGGTCAACTGTATATTGTTTACATTTTTTAGTTTTTCTCTTGTAAAATGTTTTTCCTCTTGGGCACCAGTTATTCCTTATTCACTCGTAAGCATTAATGACACTAAAGCAAATGACCAAGTTTATTTGTACATGTTAATAGAAAAACTCAGATTATCATGCTTACCTCAACAGCTTATTTTAACTAACAGAAAGTTTCTGCTTTATATGGTAAAACTAATGGTATTTTGTGGTGCTCTGTTCCTGAGAAAATCTAAGAACCATTAAGTTAAACCATTAGAAAGAAACAGAAGTGTAAATATACTCAGTGGACTAAGTTTGTTTATAGGTAGATAAGACCTACCAAAACCTATACCCTCAATGTAGTGGTCACCCTGTATGGCACTTTTAAGCTGTAGTAAGTACAAAAGCAGTTAACACTTTACTCCAACAAAACATATATATCAAGTCAATGTCTTTGCCTGAAAGTTAGGGAGAACAGAAAAAGAACAGTCTTGTCCCCTGTTTTCATAGTTCAAACAGATGAATAACTTTTTTCCTGCTGTATTTTCTAAAACTTAAAGCTATTACAACTGGTGCATAAAATTTCATAAATTATATGCTGAATGGATAATATAAATTATTATGTTTGTAGGATATTTCCACCTACGATTAATGATTGTGTGACTCTTCCCCCATAGGCATGCTGCAAAGGAAGGTAGAAGAGCTAACACAGGTTTTCCAGGACAATCGTTACAAGAAGTAGAAATGCAACGTCAAGAACGCTTTTAACTGAATATCTTCAGCATATTGTTTTTGGATTACGTATTACCTACAAATCCTGATATTAAATAGAATAGTACTTACAGTTGTTGTTTAATCCTGGTTGCAATAAAGAATGCCTGCAGATCTTTTTTCACTTCAATACTGTGCTATTGGTAATTATACTGTAGTTTTGCTTTTAATATTAGTAAACCAAAACTATAATATATTAGCCCCTTTATAACTAAGTAGAAATCTATTAGATTTGACCTTATCCATGTACTTTATATCAGACTCCTAGGTTCTACATCCTACCAACAATAACACATCGTCCTAGGGCAATGTTTACAAAAATTACATGCCAACCGGTCTTTACTGTATGCCTCTTACTTACATCATTGTATAGTGCTAGATATTGTGAAGGCTCTTCTCCCCAATGTAACTTACTGCCCGGTTTGATATATAATTAATTCCTATCTGTATAAAAACAATTTAGATAATACAAAGAAGTGTTATGAATTATACAAAGTGGGTTGCAAGAAATTCAGAAAAGGGAGGAAAAGTTAGGGTGAATTTGGGAGTTATTTTTAAAAGGATAAGGTTCAAGGAATTCAATTAATTTTGATGTATAGATATCCTGGTTTTATTTGGTTTCAGCATATGATTTGTTGATTTTAGTGTATTTGTTTTTAAAGAAAAAGCTTTGCTCTTAGCTTCGGAACAGTCTTATCTTTTGTGTTTCATGTTTCACCTAAGTCACAAATAAAGGTGATGCTCTAAAAAATAATAAAAGTATAACACTAAAACTTAAAAGTTTTTGAGGGGCTAGAGCTCAGTTGCCTATAATTACTGAGTAGAATTTCTGTTGTACTGACTGCACATGACCATTCTAACAGGAAGAAAATATTTTTGAAATGAATATTAGCAATGATTACTCTTATGAGTAGACTAAATACCAGAATTCACATGGCCTCTTTTTTTGATACCCAAATTTTTCCAAGCAGCAGCTTCTTATCAGGTAAGTTTTTGTGTTAACACTCAAAATTATAGCACCTAAAAATCTAGAGACCTTATAACTCTGCAGATGGTTTCTGTAGATAACACAATTTTAGAATATAATCCTGAGTAATCTAGTTTTTGACTCAGTATTACTACTGTTATACCCGAGATAAATACATTTTCCCCATTACTTTTGGAGATTTAACTCCTGTAAAGTAGTCCATGAATGAGCTCCACATTCAATAAAGAGAATACATCATATTGGAGGAAACACTGATTTTAATTTTGTCCCTGCCTAATTAGCTGGATAAATAATTTTATTTTGGGCATTATCTGTGTCTATAAAATGAAGGAGTTGGACTGTATTAGGATTTTTCCACCTGTTTTGTGATAAGAAACTAGTTTTCATTTCTCTGAAGTTTCGAGATCCTGTATGCTTTTTCACTATTACTGGAATGCTTACTGTAAATTTCCTAAATAAAATAAAGAAGAGGCTAAAGTACTCCTTGTACTATCTTCTTGTTGCATTATCTTCGCTGGAAGTTCCAGTGTTTTTCTCCAGTACATAAAAGATGCCAGAGGATGGCAAGTGGCTTCCAGATGAATCGAGTAATTACGTAAGATTTACTGAGGGATCTTAATGTACCGTGTAGTCTAGAGTCTGGAGCCTTGGACTAAATCATGTCTAAGGTTCCTTCTGACTAGTTCTAACATGTGTCTTGAAGACATGAGATTGTTGAACAGATATTAATTAAAAGATCAGAAATAACCTATTTTTGCCAGTATGTTAATGCACTATTTATTTTAGGCACTAGAGTCTTGAGTCCCTCTTAACCATTGTTAATCAGCTAAGATGTTACCTCAAGGGGAATTCTTACATTTGCAGTGTTGACACTCTCCTAGTGCATAATCTTTTTTTGTGTGTCCTTTGAAAAGATGCTATATTTATTCTCTATAACAGCATTTATACCATCTCATTTGGGAAATTTCAAAGACATGCACAGTTGTGTACTTTTCATATTAGATGAGTAGATTCAAAAAAAGATTTTTGGTTTTAACATCTTCTATATCTTAAGAGTTATAATTGCTTCATAATGTATTCATCAGAAGTGTGCTATGAACAATGCACTTAAAAAGGACAGACTTTGAAAGTGTGTCTACATTAAGGAGGAGCTTCTAGCTTAATTAAACTAACCTTGTTAAATTGTCAGAAAGACAAATGAGGCATATTTTTCAGTTTGTCGTAATTCTTCTATGGGTGAAATTGTGAAATCACCTCATGGTAAGATCTCTGGGCCCATGTATAACATCTCGAGGATATCAAAACTTTTTATACAGTGTTTGATTTCCTTTTAAGGTGAGGAGAGGGATGTTGTGGACAATAGATTAGCTATTATTACACAAGCAATAAACTTGCGGAGCTAGAAATAGCCTGGTTTTCCTTCTAGTGCAATTTTCTGAATGTTTGTCCCCTTGTACCTACCACTTTGCTTCAATTATACACAAGTATTTAGAGTACTTCTTATAACCTTGCTTTCCAGTTGGAATTCTGCGGCTATATTAAGTATATCTTTTAGCCATTCATTCTCCACTCATCCCACCTAGTGGATTTGTAATGTAGTATGTATGACTTCACTGCCATTAGGCTGTGTATTTTATTAGAAGTTGTACACAAGTTTTATGTAATGGTTTGGTCAGTGTAATATTTGTTCCGCCCTTTGCTGCCTTCCCAGAGGACAAGCCTACATGCAATTTTGGTGTGTTTTTCTAATTCCCTATTGACAAATATGTCAATTTGGACAATTTGGTTAAAGCAGCAAAATTTCGCTCTGCCACCATATGGGGTTTACCTGACCATGTTTTGTTTATGCTTACATTGAGCTCATGTTCTGTGCCAAAGCCATGGAGTGATACATGTTACGTCTACATTGATTTGCCTATTGTGCTTCAAGAGCACACTCATTTGCATATGACAGGTTTGAAGTAACTAACACTTGCCATGATATTTTCAATCTTCTAGAAGTTCTCAGGAAGTACTAAAATGGTTTCCAGTAACCTGCTCTCTGGTCTTTTGCTCTAACTTGAACATGGCAATACAAACCAGTTTGAATAAGTCTGAACTTACTGGATAATCGTGGAATATTCACTTGTAGATGACCACCTAATGATGAAGTGACTGTAAAACCATTCTTTTCTATATTGCTTTATAGTAACCCTACTCTGAGGTATTTTCTCCATTTTACAAGTGAAGAAACTGGCCTAGACCAGTTAAAGAAACTTACTGAAACTCTCATAATCTAGTAACTTGCCAAAGCAAAAGTTCAGTGCTATATTATCAACTGAGAACGGGGATTCAAATCCAAGCAGTGTGATCCACTTCCCCACACCCCCTATCTTTTTTCTTTAGCCCTTTGTGATATAAGAAGAGTTCTCTTTGATTAAAAGAGTATTGACTAGGTAATACAGTTATGCAATTCAAAAGTCAATGGGTACAAAAAATACAATGAAGGAACAGTTTCTCCTGCCCTTGTCCCTTGGCCATGCCCTTTCTCTACCTGGAGATATTCACTGGCCATTTGTCAGTGCATTCTTCCAGAGATATTTTGTGCATATACAAGCAACACACACATACATTCTCTCCCCCACCTTTTTCACACAAATAGAAGTGTGGTATATATATTGTTCTGCATCTTGCTATTGCACTAAATATATTTTGGAGATTGTTCATTAGCAGTCCATAGAGAATTCCATAATCTTGTAACTGTTTTTTTGTTTGTTTTGAGACAGATCTCACTATGTCACCCTCAGTAGAGTGCTATGACATCACAGCTCACAGCAACCTCAAACTCTTAGGCTTAAGCGATTCTATTGCCTCAGCCTCCCAAGTAGCTGGGACTACAGGTGCCCACCACAACGCCTGGCTATTTTGTGTTCTAGTTGTCATTGTTTTAGCTGGCCCAGGCTGGGTTTGAACCCGCCAACTTGGGTGCATGTGGCAGGCATCACCAAGCCTCATCTTGTAACTGTTGGATATTTTTTCATTAAATGATACATTTTCATAGAATCATGTTCTTGGATACTTAAGTCGATTCTAGTGTTGTTACAAATAATGCCACAATGACTAATGATACATATATATTTGAGGATACTATTTATAGTTGAATTGCTACTTTAAAGGGAATGTGCATTTAAGATTTCTATGGTAGGGTGGCGCCTGTGGCTCAAAGGAGTAGGGCTCCAGCCCCATATGCAGGAGGTGGCAGGTTCAAACCCAGCCCTGGCCAAAAAAAAAAAAAAGATTTCTATGGTATCCTCAAGTTGCCCTTCATAGAGGTTACACCAGTTTATATTCCTATCAGCAACGTATTAAATGTATTTATTTCCCCCACAACATCAAGAAGTGTGTTATCAAACTTTTGGATCTTTTCCAATCTGGCAAGTGAAAAAATGTTATTTTGGTGTACTTTTTTTTTTTTTTTTTGAGACAGAGTCTCACTATGTCACCCTCAGTAGAGTGCTCTAACGTCACAGCTCACAGAAACCTCAAACTCTTTGGCCTAAGCAATTCTCCCGCCTCAGCCTCCCATGTAGCTGGGATTATAGGTGCCCGCCACAATGCCCAGCCATTTTTTTGGTTGCAATTGTCATTGTTGTATAGCAGGCCCGGGGTGGGCTCGAACCTGCCGGCCTCAGTGTATGTGGGTGGCACCCTATACAGTGAGCTACAGGCGCCAAGTCATATTTTGGTATAGTTTTAAAAAACAAACTTTAGGGCTGGACATGGTGGCTCACCCCTGTAATCCCAGCACTTGGAAGGCTGAGGCGGGTAGATTGCCTGAGCTCACAGGTTAGAGAGAGCCTGAGGCAGAGTGAGACTCTGTCTCTAAAAAATAGCCGGACGTTGTGGCAGGCGCCTGTAGTCCAAGCTACTTGGGAGGCTAAGGCAAGAGGATCGCTTGAACCCAAGATTTTGAAATTGCTGTGAGCTAAGACACCACAGCACTCTACCAAGGGTGACCAAGTGAGACTGTCTCAAAAATAAATAAAAATAAAAAACAAACTTTAATTTTTAGAACTGTTTTAGATTTACAGAAAAGTTGCATAGTACAAAGTTCCAGATACCTATGCTCAGTTTCCTTCCTTTTGTGTTAACATCTTACAAAACCAATACATTCATCACAGCTAATGAACATTATTATTATATAAAGTGCATAGTTTATTCACATTCCCTTAGTTTTTACCTACTGTCTTTTTTCCTGTTCCAGAATAGCATATTACTCTAGTCATCATGTTTCTTTTGGTACCTGTTGCCTGTGACAGATTCTCAGACTTTCCTTGTTTTTTCTTGCTTTTGAGACAGAGTCTCACTATGTCGCCCTGGGTAGAGAGCTGTGGTGTCACAGCTCACAGCAACCTCAAGCTTGTGGGCTTAAGCGATTCTCATGCCTCAGCCTCCCAAGTAGCTAGGACTACAGGCACCCACCACAACGCCCGGCTATTTTGTGGTTGGAGTTGTCATTATTGTTTGGCAGGCCGGGGCTGGGTTCTAACCCACCAGCTCTGGTGTATGTGGCTGGCACCCTAGCCACTGAGCTTTAGGCGCCAAGCTGACTTTCCTTGTTTTTATAGTTTCAAGGTGTACTGATAGTCAGTGTACTTTGAAATTTTCATCTCACTTTAGGAGAGATTGGACATGTTTCTTTCCATATACTTAAGAACATTTACATTTCTGCTTCTGGTTACTAAGAGCCCTAACCACTATGCTATACCTCTTTCTTGATTCACCATAATTATGAATACATGCTGACTTCTGATTCTGAACTGAGAGAACTCAGAAGTCTCTTTTACAGATAGAGAAGAGCTATAAGGACAAGTGATGTGGTCAGACTCGTGTCTGATGTGCTCAGCTACAATAAAGAGGAGGGACTAGATCAGCAGTTGTCAACCTGTGGGTGGCGACCCCTTTGTAACAATGAAAATACATCCTGCATATCAGATATTTACATTACAATTCATAACAGTAGCAAAATTACAGTTATGAAGTAGCAACGAAAATAATTTTATGGTTGGGGGTCACCACAACATGAGGATGTATATTAAAGGGTCGCGGCATTAGGAAGGTTGAGAACCACTGGACTAGAGGCTTAAGTGGAAACAGCAGGCAGGCTGGATAAACCCTTGAAAGAGAAGTAGTGTTGATAGGGATAAATTTGAGGGAAATTACAGAGAACCAGGATTTAGTGATATTGGATGAGAGTCAAGAAGTCAAAGGTGACTCTTCTATTTATGAGCTGGGTATTTTGGGTGTTCTTAAGCTAGATGAAAAATTAAAGAACTGTACTATGCAGCCATAAAAAAAGATGGAGACTTCACATCTTTTATGTTTACCTGGATGGAGCTGGAACATAGTCTTCTTAGTAAAGTATCTCAAGAATGGGGAAAAGTATCTAACGTATTCAATACTACTATGAAATCAGTATATAATCACCTACACATTCATAGGAATGGTAAAAGATAACTATAGTCCAGAAAGAAGGAGGGAAGAGGAAAGAGAGGGGAGGGGAAGGGGGAGGCTGAGAGGAGGGAGGGTTAGGGGGGATCCAACCTAATGTGCACACTGCAATGATACATTTCTATACTTTTAAGAATAGAGTAGGAATGTTTTTGCCACAACAAATAAGTAAGCAAGGAGACTTACGTGAATCAGTTAGATGTAAGCATTCACATTCTATATCAAATCAGCACCCTGTACCCCATACATGCGTTAATGTACACAGTTATGATTTAATAAAGAATTATAAAAAAAGAAAGAAAAATTAAAGAACCATATTCAGACAATTTACAAAATTACCAGTCACTCAATATTTACCTTTCCCTTGTGTGCTACACCTCTGTGCTACTACAACTCCCAGAGTCCCATGCTCCGCCGCATACCCTTAGAGGCTGCCGCGCAGGTTTCTGGGACTTGAGGTCCGTGGCCTGTTGACCAAGTTGGAGATAGGGCCCTGTGGAAACATGAAGAGGTAAGGGCTCGTCTGGGGAGCAGGCGGCAAGGGGAGCACTTTGCTACCGATAACTTTGAAAATGGCTTTTATTACTTTATGTTTGAGTCCATTGTGTTCTGAGAATGCGGTTTCGTGTGTGCGAAGCGACAAAGGGTCTGGGAGGAGGGGAAATGGGCAGGACGGGCCTGCGGGGCGGGCGAAGTTCGGAAAGGGCAGCGTCGGGGCGGATGTCCTTAGGACACCTGCCCTCGGGCCCAGGCTTGGGAGCCGGCTGGGTGCTGCGGCTTCTTCCAGTTTCACACCGACCCTCCCAGGCAAAGTAGTCTTGGCCGACGGATTCTCATCACCGGAGATCCCCCAGGCCAGCTCCTCCCCGTCCCGCCCTACCGCCACCTCCAGAAGGGGGTCAGGGTGGGCGCGTTTATTTGCCATGTCTGTTTGTTAAAGAAGACTCGCTCGAGCCCCGAAGCCACATAGCGCTTCCACATCTTAAAGTACCTTTTGTTTCTACAAATGTAGAAGGAAACCACAAAACTGGTTCGATGTATTGATAGGATATAGGAATTGCTGCAAGCTGTTCCCCCTACTGGTTCTGCGGTAAATGGCTGCTGGAACCTCGGTGGTCGGTTTTGAAAGCCGTTACTGACAGCACAGAAAGCCCTTTTAAAGGATCCTCATTAAAGGATCTTTTAAAAAACAATTTCTGATTTTCACTGCCTGAAATAACCTTTAAACTTTTTATGAAGATATATCTCATCCGTGCAAAATAAAGTATATAATGTGTATATACAGTTTAAAGAAGAATAAAGGCTTTGCATCCACTGCAAGCTTATAAAAAGTAGGGCATAGACCCTTCCAAGTCCTCTGGGTCTCCTCCCTTCCTTCCCTCTCAGGTGAAACCACTCTCTGGAATTTTGCATTAATCATGCCCTTGCTTTTTACTTGTTTGTTTGTAAATAGGTTTTGAACACATAACAAATTTATTCCTAAATAAAATGTTTCTGGTTGTATACATGTTTAAACTTTATACAAATGGACACATACTGTATGCATTTTTCTGTGACTTGCTTTTCTTAACTCAATGTGTCTTTTTGAGATTCATGTGTGTTGATGTAGAGAAACATTAAATTTAGCAGGAACTTTTGGAATTTGAAGTAAAAAATAAAAACTGAGATATTGAAAAGGAACTTTTAAAAACCTTGGGTCTAAAGATATTTTAGAATTTCCCAAAATAGGGCCAAGTCTTTCTACAGCATGGGAATCTTCCTTATGATTATAGGGGTTCATTTTTCTAGGCCTTATCATAACACCACTAGGAAAAGGCTATTTTGTAAGCAAGGGATTTAATATTTATTTTCTTCATGGAAGTAACTTATTTTGGTGTTTGCTTTTTATACTCTGTTGTTGCCTGCTTAAATGGCCCCGTTATTTCATTACATTCTAATAAGAGTTTTAAGTTACTTGCTATTAGGTCATGCTAGCCATTACCTAAATTTCCACACGGTAGTGCCTAGGCTATAAAATATTATGACTTTCTTTATATTTCTTTCTATACTGTCCTCTTTCTCTCTCACAGTTCCAGATCTTCTCAACACAGATGACTCGAGATTTCCACTTTCAGCCTCAGACTCTCATCTATACAACAACTTCCTCATCTCTTACTTTCCCTTTAGCCAGTCTCTCATGCTTTCCCCTCAGACTGAATGTCTTTGAAGTATTCCTGATACTTAATGCTAGTGTTTCAATTGTAAAAGGTCGTTGACTTAACATGGCTAAAACAACATTGACTTACCCTTTCCCAAAACATTTACTCCATCTGAAGCTTTTTCCTTTCTTCTTTGGTACTATTGTTCTCTCAGTTACACAGCTTGAAATTTTGGGTTTATCACTGACTTCCTTACCCCCACCTTCAAAAGACCTCTCTCATCTAATCCTTCCTTTCTGTTTTCACTATTACCACTCCAGTCTGGACCTTCATCACCTTCAATAGTTTCCTAACAGTTCTACTAGTTTCTTCCCTTTGAATCAATATGGCATATTATAATCACATTTCATCATCTTCAGCCATCACTTGCACTGTGTCACTTAACTGCCTGATAAAGGCGGTTAAGGTCCAGGCCCCTTAGCGGGTGTATTTAAGGCTGTTCACAGTCTGAATCTAATTCACCCCTCTAAAATCATCTCCTAGTATGCCCATAAGTGAATGCCAGTCAAATGGAACTTGTCATTATCTCCCAGTAAATATTTCTCTCTTCATACTCTCTCTCCCTGTTTTCCTATTCTTCGTCACACCCAATCCTTTTGAAATCTTCCTTTACCACCCCAGCTCCCAATTATCTCTTTCTTCTGTGAATTCCTACTAATTTGGCATATGCTTCTCTGTGTCTTTATTCATTTAATGTTCTCTCTCTACCTCCTTCCTTCCCTCCCCCTCGCTCCTTCTCTCTCCCTCTTCCCTCCCTCTCTTTCCCTCCTCCTTCTTCTTCCCTTTTCCCCTTCACTCCTCCTCCCCATCTCCTTCTCCCCTTCTCCCTCTCCCTCTCTCTCTCCTCAGGCACATGCACACAACATATATACACACATATATTTCTTCTGCTTGAATAGACTGCAGGCTTCTTGAGGATGGGGACTATGTCTTGAATATCTTTGACTTCTGTGAGTACCTAGCACAGTGTCTTATATGTAAGTAGGTATTTAATAGTAAATGTTAGAGGAATGAATGATAAAGGGCAATGACTATTTGGAGAAATGTCTTTAAACAAATGGGGTCACTAATGGTAGATAATAAGAAATATATTTTGAGACTCACTGTCTCTTCTACTTTCTGTATATATTCACTCCAGGGTAAGCAGCTGTGTGAAGAGTGATGAACATGTCCTGGAAGAGCTGGAAACAGAAGGGGAGAGGCAGCTGAAAAGCCTCCTTCAGCATCAGCTTGATACTTCTGTCTCCATTGAGGAGTAGGTATTGATTTTGCAGACAGAGAGTATCATAGACCCTCACCTCCAGGTGACGGATGCCTCTTGGAAGCCTGGATGGAATTCTCTTCTCCCACCACCCCCTCTTTTTGGCAAATTTCTACTTAATAGACAGGGTTTTGTTTCAGTTTCACTTCCTCTAGGAAGCTTCACATATCTCGCAAAGTCTGCACCAAATACCTTGCCTATGTCCTCCTCTAGCACCCTGTATTTCCCCTAACATAGCACTTAGAACCCATTATTATCCTTGCCTGTTTATTTGCCTCTCTTTCACTGTTTTTCCACAAAAGCAGGAGCCATTTTTATCATTTTGTAACTATGAAATTTTTAGTACTTAACACAATGTCTGACACATAGTAGATATTCAATAAATATTGGTTGATTCAATCATTTATTACTCTTATATGAGGGGACAATTGATAGAATTCTACTTTGTTGATACTTCCATTTAGAAATAGGATGTGAGAGAGAAATTACTGATGCGTTTCTTTGTACCTCTGGTAATGTGAGCCCCCATTGCTGTGAATTGCGGTAACCCCAAGATGTTTTTTACTCTTCTCCTGCATGTTTTACAGATGTATGTCTAAGAAAGAAAGCTTTGCTCCTGGTACTATGTACAAACCCTTTGGGAAGGAAGCAGCTGGGACCATGACTTTGTCCCAGTTCCAGACACTGCATGAAAAGGACCAGGAAACTGCTTCTCTCAGGGAACTGGGACTTAATGAAACAGAAATCTTGATCTGGAAGAGCCATATTTCAGGTGAAAAGGTGAGTGGAACAGTGTTTTCTTCCTAGAGAACACAGTGCAGGATCTTGTCATTTTGGCATTGAGGATCTTTTCACTTTTGGTTCTCACAAAACTAAGCTTTATATATGAATCTTCTTTGATTTTTAGCACATTGGTAACAGAAAAACTGTTCCTTGACTCTTAGCCAACATTTTCTATAAAGCGTTCATTTCTAGGCCCTAATCATTATCTTTCTCACTTGAGGCATCAGATAACCACTTTCAGGGTATATCGTCTATGACATATGCCATCTCATTTCTCTGATTTTAGAAAACAGGACTGAGGGCAACTCCTGAAGCAATACAGAACCGTCTTCAAGATATTAAAGAAAGGATCTCAGAGCGTCAGCGCATCCTTTGCCTGCCCCAGAGATTTGCAAAGAGCAAACAGCTCACTCGACGAGAAATGGAAATAGAAAAGTCTTTATTTCAGGGAGCTGATCGTCACTCTTTCCTTAAGGCTCTTTATTACCAAGGTATGTGATCCCCACTGACTTCGATACATCGTTTTACTGAGAGAAAGATTTAACAGCAGAGAATTAAATGTGAAGACTTAGTGAAGGGAGCAGGAGAAGGACAAACTGTCACTATTCTTGAGGAATGTACAGTCCCACGAGAGAGACAAATATGTACACAGTTGCATGACAACATGAAAATTGCTGTTATAGAGATTTGAATAAAATACTGAGGGAGTACAGAACATAGAGCATACAAGTCTAGTTAGGAAACTCAGAAGTTGACATTACTATTAAGTCTTGTTAGATTAGTATATATTTGTCAAGTAAATAAAGGGAAAGGGAATTAAAGATAGTGAATAGGAACAGTATTGTGAAAGAACCTGGTGTGTCTAGGGAATAATGAGAGGTTTAGTGTGGCAGGAATACAGGGCATGGCAGGGAATGACAGGAGATGACACTAGAAAAAGGTGTACATTGTGAACGATCTTTAGGCTGAACTATAAATTAACACAAAATGTATAGATAAATAAATACTATGTGTTTGAACCGGAAAGAATTAGTTTAATAGATAAGTTTTATTAGGCACTATGGAAGGTTCACAGAAGTTTATGAAATGGTTCTTGAACTTGTGCCAAGTACAGTCTGGTTGGAGAGAAAAACATGTAACGTTTAGTAGCAATGCTAGATATAGTCGCTAAGTGCTGTTGGAGTTCAGAGGAGGGAAAGGCCACTGTGTATTGGCATGGTTGAAGAAGACCTCTCAGAGGAGGTAAGATTTAAATGTTCTTTTAATACTACCTGTTCTTTAGAAAGAAAAGGGAATGGTCTTTCAGGACTGAGGGCACTGTGGAGTGTTTGGGGGAGTTGTGAGAAACAAGTTTAGAAAGGTAGCTAAAATTATTGACTTTATTTGGTGGGTGGTATAGACCTATACAAAATTAGTTATTCTGTGAGTCAGTTAATTTGAATGTAGTGAAAGGTTTTTGAGCTAGGAGTAGCATGATAAAAGCCATATTTGAAAATGATTAATCTGGTGGCCAATAAATAGGATTGGAGAGAGGAAGAACTGGAAGCAGAGAGAATGGAAAGGAGGTATTACAGTCATTAGGCATGAAGATCTGGACTAGAATGATGGCAGTAGAATTGGAAAGAAAGGTAACTTTACTTATAAGAGATATTACAAAGGAAGAATTGATCAATTTATTGAGTAAGCATGAGGAGGACGATCATTGGAGAGGAATGTGTCAAAGATAATCTTGATGTTTCAAGGCTGTGTAACTTAATAATTGACAAAATTAAGCTTTTATGGGGAAATTTTGAGGATGAATGATAAGTTTCATTTTGAACATGTCGTCCAAAGTGCCAGGATCATTAAATGCACATATTGAGACAGTTAAAAATGCAGTAGTAAAGCTCAGGAGAGAAGTCAGAACTAGGTAGAATTGGGAATCATCTACGTATGGCTGATAGCATGATAATGTTCAAATGATTCGTTACAGACAGAAAGACCATAGATGTGGCAGAGCAGGGGTAAAGGAAGGAATGAACAAATGAATAGTCTTTTTTATGGAGATATTATAGCATGTTGATTAAGAACATGACCTCTGTAAGCAGACTGCTGGGAAAATCCTGGTTCCCCCATTTACTAGCAATGAGATGCTGGAGAGTTTCTTCGTCTGTAAAATGAAAATATTAATAGTAGCTATGTTATAGGCTTGTTAGGAAGATTGAGTGAGGTAATACATGTAAATCACTTCGAGCAGTACCTGGTATTTGGGGTGGTGGGGTGGATGGTGTATGAATCTGTTCTGTTTCCTATCTTTGAAACTCCTTGCTTTAAACCTTCACAGCATACCACAAAAAGACAAATGCAGACAAGTACATGACCTCAATGAAGAGGAAGATAAAATTAGGCACAAAAGGCAAGTTGAGAGTTTTCTTACAGTGTTAGATTTAGGAATGTAACCTAGGGTCCCAGAGTTCTAAGTTGAGCCCTTACTTAATTCCAGTATATGACAATGTTTATAGGAAATGATCCAGAGAGAGCATATTATCCTAATACAGAATATTAAAGAGAAGAGTTAGTAGAAATTGTAAAGCTTTTACATTTAGTGTTGTTTTTTTCTATACCTTTGAGTTATTGTACCACACATAAATTGACTTTAATGATCTTTAGATAGTATTTCACAAATAATTCTGAATATTTTTATTAAACAGCAAAGTGTAATTATTTATGATGATGACAGTGATAATAGCTCATATTTTATTTTTGAAATGAACTTACAATAAAATTGCATGCATTTTTTGGTGTACAATTTTGTGGATTATAAATCATATAGATTCATGTAACCACCACCACAATCAAGATAGAGAACAGCTCCATTATCCTAAAACTCACTCATACTGTCCCTTTATATTTGCTCTCAACCTCCACCCATATTCTCTGGCAATCACTGATCTGTTCTCTATCACAATCGTTTTTATCTTTTAGAGAATGTCATATTAGTGGAATCATACAATATGTAACCTTGTGAGACTGGCTTCTTTTTCACTTAGCCTAATGCCTTTGAGACTCATCCAAGTTGTGTGTATCACTAGTTCATTTATTTTGCTGAATAGCTTTTCATTGTATGGACATCCTAAAGTTTGTTTATCCATTCACCCATTAAAATGCATTTGGGTTGTTTCCAGGTTATGGTGGTTATGGATAATATTGATATGAACATTCTTGTACATATTTTTATGTGAACATAAGTTTTTATTTCTCTAAGGTAAATATCTAGAAGTGAGATTACTGGTCATATGGTAAGTGTACATTTAACTTTATATGAAACTGCCAAACCATTTCCAGAGTGGCTGTACCATTTTGCATTCCCACCAGCAATGTATGAGAGTTCTAGTTGCTCTACATCTTTGTCAGCACTTGGTATTGTCAGTATTTATTTTTGGTTATTTTAATAGGTGTGAAGTGGTACCTCATTGTAGTTTTAATTTTCATCTCCTTAATGGCTAATAATGTTGAACATCTTTTCATGTGCTTATTTGCCATCCTTATATCGTGTTTGCTAAAGTGTCTGTTCAAATATGTTGCTGTTTTATAATTGGGTTGATTATTTTCTTCCTGATAACTTTTGAGAATTATACATATATATTCTGAACACAATCTTCTGTTGGATATGTGATTTATAAATGTTCTTCCCCAGTCTGTAGCTTATCTTTTCATTCTCTTCACAGTATCTTTTGTAGAGCAAAACTTATTATTATGGTAAAATATATGTAATATAAATTTTACCATTTTAACCATTTTAAGTGTATAGTTCTGTGGCATTAAGTACATTCACATTGTTCTGCAACTATTGTCTCCATCCACCTCCAGAAATTTTTCATCTTCCCAAACTGAAATTCTGTATCCATCAAACACTAACTCCCTATTTCCCACTCCCCTATCCCCTGGCAACCACCATTCTACTTCTGTCTTGTGAATTCAACTACTGCAGGCCATTCACAGTCTGAGTCTAGTAAGTGGCATCATACAATACTTGTCCTTTTGTGACTGGCTTATTTTTGTTAGCATAATGTCTTCCAATTTCATCTAGGTTGCAGCATGTGTCAGAATTTCCTTCCTTTTAAGGATGAATAATATTTCATTGTATGTGTATACCACATTTTGTTTATCCATTGGTGGACACTTAGGTTGCTTCCATGTTTTAGCTATTGTGAATAATGCTACTATGAACATGAGTATACAAACATCTATTTGAGTACCTGCTTTGAATTCTTTTGGGTATGTACACAGAAGTGGAATTGCTGATTCATATGGTAATTCTATATTTAATGTTTTGACTAATGTTCATATCATTTTCCATAGAGACTATACCTACCATTTTACATTACTATCAGCAGTGTACAAAGATTCCAATTTCTCCATACTCTTGGCAACAGTTATTATTTTCTGTTTTCTCAGTAATAATTAATGGATGTGAAGTATTATCTCAATGTGGTTTTGATTTGAATTTCCCTAGTAATTAGTGCTCAAAAGCATCTTTCCATATGCTATTTGGCCATTTGTATATCTTTTTTGGAGAAATGTCTGTTCAAGTCCCTTGCCCATTTTGTTAAATGAGCTATTTATTTGTTGTTGAGTTGTAAAAGTTCTATATATTTTTTGATATGAACTCTTTATGAAATAAATATATGATGTACAAATATTTTCTTCCATTCCAGGGGTTGTCTTTTCACTTTGTGCATAGTATCCTTTGATGCACAAAGTTTTAAATTTCGATGAATTCCAATTTGTCTACTTTTACTTTTGTGGTCTCTGCTTTTGGTGTTATAGCCAAGAAATAATTACCTAATCTAATGCCATAAAGCTTTTTCTGGATGTGATCTTCTAAGAGTTTTATACCTTTAGCTGTTACATTTAGGCCTTTGATCCATTTTGACTTAATTTGTATATATGATATAAAGTAAAGATCCAACTTCATGTTTTTGCATGTTGATATCCAGTACCACTTATTGAAAAGACTGTTCTTTGCACACTGAATGATCTTGGAACCATATTTAAAAATCCTTTGACCATATACATTTGCCCTTATGCCAATACAACACTATTTTAATTACTGTAGTCTTGCTGTAAGTTTTGAAATCAGGAAATGTATTTAACTGGAGTCTATTGATAAGGATTTACATCTGTCATTTTGCTTTTTGTTTTCTGTATATCTTTTATCTTTTTTGTTCTTCTGTTCCTCCATTTCCTTCTTTTATGTTAAATAGATTTTTCCAGTGTGCCATTTAATTGTCCTGGGGAATACAATTAACATCTTAGCTAAATTAGGTTTTTGTTAATACCAACTTAATTTCAATTATATTGACAAACTTTATTTAGTTCTGTTCTCCCACTTCCTTTGTACTATTATTGTCATACCAATTACCTCTTCATAGATTTTTATGCCTGACAACGCAGTTCTATAATTATTGTTTTATGCAGTTACCTTTTAAGTCACCTAGAAGAAAAACACAACAAAAACATACGTACTATCTTTTATGTTAATCTGTAGTCACTTTTACCAGTGCTCTTTCTTTCTTTGTGTGGAATTGAGTTACCGTATAGTATCCATTTATTTCAGCCTGAAAGACTCAGTTTAGTTTTTCTTGCAGAGCAAATCTTCAAGTGATGAATTCTCTCAGTTTACATTTATTTAGGAATGTCTTAATTTTTTCAGTTTTGAAGTATAGTTTTGCTAGACATAGAATTTTTCATTGTCAATCTTTTTCTTTAAGTATGTTGAATATGTTATCTTATTTCCTCCTGGCCTCCATGGTTTCTAATGAGAAGTCAACTATTAGTCTTATTGAGAACCCCTTATCTATGATGAGTCTCTTCTTTCTTGCTATTTTCTAGATTAATTTTTTATCTTCCATCTTTGACAATTTGGCTATATATCCAAGTGTGTATCTCTTTGAGTTTATCCTACTTTGAGTTCGTTGATGTTTTTTTTTTTTTACTGGGGCCCGCGGTCCATACTTCCTGGGGGTAATCCTGAGCTGCAGGATCACGGTCGCCCAGGTCCTCCCACTCTTGTCCATATGGATGCCAGGCTGCTGGGCCCACAAATGGTAGGGAGGACCCTTAAGACACAAGGAAGGTTCGGAGGCCATTGCAAGGCTACTCCCAGGGCAGGCTTCAAGGCACACATGTTGACGTTCTTTGATGTGTAGATTAATGCAGTAATTTTTTTGTTGATTTTGGAAAGTTATCAACCATTACTTATTTAGATACTCTTTCTGCCCTTTTCTTCTTTTGAGATTCTTTTGTTGATATCCCACTGGCTTAATGATCTCCCAGATGTCTCTAAGACTCTTAATTTTTCTTTATTGTTTTTTATGTCTGCTTTTGAGATAGGGTCATCTCCTCACACTAGGTAGTTGATCTATCCTGGAGTTCGCTGATTCTTTCTTCTGCCAGCCCACATCTTCTGTTGAGAACCCCCTAATGCATTTTTCAGTTATATATAGTACAGGGTGACCCAAAGAATGCCATGCATAGGAAAGTTAGCAAAATCATATATTATATTTTGTATTTTTTTTTGGAGAGAGAATCTCAGTTTCTTGCCCAAGTAGAGTGTTGTGGCATCGTAGCTCACAGCAGCCTCAAACTCTTGGGTTCAAGCTATCCTCTTGCCTTAGCCTCCCAAGTAGCTGGGAATACAAGTACCTGCTACAGTGCCCAACTATTTTGTAGAGACAGGGTCTCACTCTTGCTCAGGCTGGTCTCAAACTCATGCGCTCAAGCAATCCACCCACCTCAGCCTCACTGAGTGGTAAGATTATAGTGTGAGCCACTGTGCTCTGTGCTGGGCCCTTATGTTTTATATTTTCATATATATATGTATGTATTTTTTAATTTATTTATTTATTTTCTTTTTTGTAGAGACAGAGTCTCATTCTATCACCCTCAGTAGAATGCCATGGCATCACCTCCAACTCCTGGGCCTAGGCAATTCTCTTGCCTCAGCCTCCCGAGTAGCTGGGACTACAGGCGCCCGCCACAACACCTGGCAATTTTTTTGTTGCAGTTTGGCCAGGGCCGGGTTCGAACCTGCCACCCTCAGTATATGGGGCCGGCGCCCTACCCATTGTGCCACAGGCACCACCCTATATTTTCATATTTTATATCAACACATAGAGAAATATTTTGTGAATATTTCATAAAATTTTATAATGAATATTTTGTAAATAAAGGTACATTTAGCTACAATTTTCCATTTTCCCTATGTATGTATGTATGGCAACCTTTGAGACACCCTGTACTTTTCAACTCCAGAGCTTGTATTAGGCTAATTATTATAATTTCTGTTTATTTTTATTTCCTATTTTGTAAGACATTCTGAAACTTTCTTATAGTTCTTTATACATTGTTTCCTTTAGTTGTTTGAAAAACTTGTAATAACCAATTTAAAGTTCTGTCTAGTAAACCAAACATACTCCCTCAGTGCAGTTCCCTTTTATTTCTTGTGTATGGGCCATGCTTCTCTAATTCTTTGTATTTTTTATTGAAAATTAGATATTTGAAATAATATGATATGACCATTTAGGAAATCAGTCCACTTCCTCCCCCCAGGATTTGTTGTTGGCTGCTTGTTTACCAGCTTTCTTGAATTAATTCTGTAAATTCTATGTTCCATGTTTTCACTTAATGTAGTGGTCCTCTAATGATTGGAGAGAGTTTTCTTTAAATGTCTTGAACTAAAAAGTCCTTTGCCAAGGGTGTGTGTGTGTGTGTGTGTGTGTGTGTGTGTGTGTGTGTGTTGGGGGATTCTTTTCAATGGTTAAGCAGACAGTTAACAACTCTGCCTTAGGTTTCACTTCCTGCTTGCACAGAACCTCAGGGTCAACCAGAAGTGACACATTAGGTCTTCTCAGGCCCTAACTTTCCTTGGCATACACATAGCTCTGTACAAGTTCTTTACCTTCTACATTCTCAGGAATATGTCTGAACTTTTAAACTTCCTATAGACATTTCATTCTCTATTTTTCCCGTTACGATTTTTTTGTTAGCCTCTTGTTAGTCCCAGCTGTTAATGCCATTTCAAGCAGCTGCAATATTTAACAGTCCCCACTGACTGGTTTTGACAAATGCCGTAGGGACAGACTATTCCCACAGAGTAAGATAGGAGCCAGGTCAAAGATAAGTCCTCAGAATATAACTTTTCAGTGGGGTTCCAAACAGGTCATGTAGTGAAAATTCTCTGAGGATGGGGATATTGGGGAGCTCCAGACAGTTCTACTCAGTACAGTGTCAGCTAGGCTGTTATTTATACATCTATTATAGTTGATGAGATTGTTGCTTTTCAAGGCTACTGTGAAACTGAAGGGGGAGATGATGGGATTATAGAAAGTTGAAATCCTATAAATCTCATTGTTCTTCCTGAGATTTGGCTCTTTTCCTTTAATAATGCCTTCTTATTTTCTTATAAGCCTTTAATTTCCAGACTGATCAAAAATTCGATTTTTGACAGTTTTTTGCGAGTATTCTTTTTTGCTTTTACAAAAGAGCAGATTTTCAGAGGTTCTTATTCCAACATTTCATACTTTCCATCATATTTCTTCTAGCCTACCTGTATTATTATATTTGAAGATTCTTATTTTAAAAAATGAGTTTCTTTTTTTTTTTTTTTTTCTTCTGTGCCATTTTAAAAATGAGTTTCTTATAATATATAGTAGGATCATTATTTTTACTGCTTCATCATGTTATCATTACATATCATAAAACTCATTTTAAGTGTATAGTTCAGTGATTTGTAGTAAACTTACAGAGTTTATCAATCATGATCATAATCTAATATTTTTGTAGTAAATTATACCCCTACATATTTCTTTTTTTTTAATTTTAGGTTAATGTGAGGGGGCAATCAAATGAGCCACAGTATGTGCATTTGTTAGGTAGAGTCGTTCTTGTAGTTGTGTCCCACACCCAAAAGGTATGCTGTATACCTTTACCTTGTGCCCATTAAGTAGGAGCATACCTATCCTCTCCCCTAATCCCCTCTGCTCTCTCCCTCATTCCTCCTGCCCCCAACTTGAATTGAGTTGAGCTTTTCTCTTGTGTGGGCATGTATTAGATCATCTGCTGCCTTCATATTGAGAACATTAGATATTTGCTTTTCCATTCTTGTAATACTTTACTAATAAGAATGTGTTTCAACTCCATCCAGGTTAATACAAAGATGTAAAATCTCCATCTTTTTATGACTGAATAGTATTCCATGGTATACATATACAACAGTTTGTTAATCCATTCCTGAGTTGGTGAGCATTTAGGTTGTTTCCACATCTTGGCGATTGTATATTGAGCTGTGATAAATAATCTAATGCAAATGTCTTTATGATAAAATGATTTTTATTCTTCTGGGTAGATGTCTAGTACAGTAATGGGATTGCGGGATCAAATGGGAGGTCTAATTTGAGTTCTTTGAGGATTCTCCATACTCTTTTCAAAAGAGGCTGTATTGGTTTGCAGTGCCACCAACAATGCAAAAGTGTTCCCCCCACTCCACATCCGTGCCAGCATCTGCGACTTTGGGAATTTGTGATGTGGGCTATTATGGCTGGTGTTATATGATATCTCATAATGGTTTTGATTTGCCTTTCTCTAATGATTAGGGGTGATGAGCATTTTTTCAGGTATTAGCCATTTGTCTGTCTTCCTCAGAGAAGGTTCTGTTCATGTCTCTTGCTCAATGATAGATGGGACTGTTTGCTCTTTTTTTGTTATTGTTGATTAATTTGAGTTTTCTATAGATCCTAGTTTTCAAGCCTTTGTCAGATTTTTTTTTTTTTTGTAGAAACAGAATCTCACTTATCGCCCACAGTAGAGTGCTGTGGCATCACAGCTCACAGCAACCTCCAACTCATGGGTTTAGGCGATTCTCTTGCCTCAGCCTCCCAAGTAGCTGGGACTACAGGCGCCCGCCACAAAGCCCGGCTATTTTTTTTTGTAGAGACAGAGTCTCACTTTACTGCCTTTGGTAGAGTGCCATGATGTCACAGGACTCACAGCAACCTCTAGCTCTTGGGCTTCTGCCATTCTCCTGTCTCAGCCTCCCAAGCAGCTGGGACTACAGGCGCCTGCCACAAGGCCCAGCTATTTTTTTGGTTGCAGTTCAGCCGGGGCTGGGCTTGAACCCACTACCCTCGGTATATGGGGCCGGCGCCCTACTCACTGAGCCACCCAAGCCCAGCTATTTTTTTTGTTGTTGTAGTTTGGCCGGGGCCGGGTTTGAACCCACCACCCTTGGTATACGGGGCTGGTGCCCTACTCACTGAGCCACAGGCGCTACTCTCTTTGTCAGATTTTTAACAGGCGAAAACCTTCTCCCATTCTGAAGGTTGTCTATTTACTTTCATTGTTGTGCCCTTAGCTGTGCTGAGGCTTTTCAACTTAAATAAGTACCATTTGTTTATTTTTGTTGTTGTTGCAATTGCCACTGAAGTCTTCTTTATAAAATCTTTCCCCAGGCTGACATCCTCAAGAGTTTTTCCCACACTTTCTTCTAGGATTTTTATCATTTTATGCCTTAGATTTAAATCTTTTATCCATTTTGAGTTAACTTTTGTATGTGGTGAATGGTGCAGGTCCAGTTTCAGTCTTATACATGTGGTTATGTAGTTCTCCCAGCCCCATTTATTGAATAGGGATTCTTTCCCCCAGTGTGTCCTTTTGTCTGGTTTATTGAAGATCAGATAGTGATGAGAGGCTGGCTTCATTTCTAGGTTTTCTATTCTGTTCCATATGTCTGTGTTTCTATTTTTGTGCCAGTACCATGCTGTTTTGATCACTGTGGACTTGTAATATAACCTAAAGTCGGGTAGAGTGATGCCTCTGGCTTTGTTTTTATTACTAAAAATTGCCTTGGCTATATGGGGTTCCATGCAAAATGAAGAACTATTTTTTCCAAATCTTCAAAGCATGATGTTCATATTTTAATGGGAATTGCATGGAATCTGTAGATTGTTCTGGGTAGTATAGACATTTTAACAATGTTGATTCTTCCCAGCCAAGAGCATGCATATTCTTCCATTTGTTAATATCATCATCTATTTCTTTTCATAGGGTTTCATAATTCTCTTTGTAGAAGTCTTTCACCTCTAGTGTTAGGTAGGTATATTCTTAGGTATTTATTTTTCTTTGAAGCTTCTGTGAAGTGAATTGTATCTTTGATTAGCTTCTCAACTTGGCTGTTATTAGAATATACAAAGGCTACTGATTTGTGGACATTGACTTTATACCCTGAGATGTTACTGTATTTCTTGATCACTTCCAGGAGTCTTGTGGTAGTGTCTCAGGGGTTCTCTAAGTGTAAGATGATATCATCACAAAGAGCCAGAATTTGACCTCCTTTGCCCCCATTTGGATGCCCTTTATATCTGTCTCTTGTTTGATCTCATAGGCTATAACTTCCAGAACTATGTTGAATAGTAGTGGTGACAGTGGACATCCTTCTCTGGTTCTAGTTCTAAGTGGAAAAGCTTTCAGTTTACTCCATTCAGTATGATATTAGCTGTGGGATTGTCATAGATGGCTTCAATCAGTTTAAGAAATGTGCCCCCATGCCTATATTCTTAAGTGTTCTTCTTAGAAAAGAATGCTGAATTTTGTCAAATGCTTTTTGTGCATCTATTGAAAGGATCATATGGTTTTTGTTTTTCCTTCTATTGATAGAGTGGATTATATTTATGGATTTGCATATGTTAAACCAGACTTGCATCCCTGGGGTGAAGCCTACTTGATCATGATGTATAATGTTTTTACCCAGAAACAGAAGTCCTAATAGCTAATAGTTTTTGAGGGCTTACACTTACATTAACACATTAAAACTTTACAACAGCTCTACCAGATAGTACAGTATTATACCATTTTGCAGATAACAAAATTAAGCTTCAGAGGGGATAAGTGAATGGCCATGCTGGGACTTACATCTATGTCTGTTCTTACACAAAAGTCTGTGCTCTTGACAACAGTAGTTGCATGTGATTTGAAAAGATTTATTAGGTTATTAAGTGATTTTACTAAATCTTGACATACATGGGTTTTGGAGTTATACATATCCCATTTTCTAACCTGAAATCAGTGAGAAAACAACATATATTATCCCCAGAAATATACTTCCTCTGAAATCTTAAACTATAGTATAATACCCTCTGACCAAAACCTTCCTCTTATCCTTCTGGCTTTCATAACTCTCTTACAACAATCATCTCTTCAACCTGGTGATATCTCCAGTTCCTTGACCTGTTCATTTTTTCCAAATCTGTCTCATTTCTTCTTCCTTTGAAATCTCACTTAGACTCTGTCATCCATTATTTAACCACATTCTTGACAATGAATCATTCTTCTTACTTCCTTGTCTATGGTCTATATATCACATCCACCCCACAAAAACCTCAACCTCAAATCAATCCAACTAATTACCTTCTCAATTTCTCTCTCAATCTCTCTCTCTCTCTCTCTTTTTTTTTTTGTGAGACAGAGTCTCACTATGTTGCCCTCAGTAGAGCGCTGTGGCGTCACAGCTCACAGCAACCTCAAACTCTTGGGCTTAAGCAATTCTCTTGCCTCAGCCTCCCAGGTAGCTGGGACTATAGGCTGCCACCACAATACCCGGCTATTTTTTGTTGCAGTTGTCATTGTTGTATAGCTGGCATGGGCTGGGTTCAAACCCACCAGTCTCGGTGTATGTGGCTGGCTCCATAACTTCTGTGCTACAGGTGCTGAACCATACCTTCTCAATTTCTGTACCATGGCTTCTGTATAAAACTAGAACAAAATCATATAATTTTGTTGATGCATGCCTTTACATGTTCCTCATCTCTTGTCTAGAGTCTGTTCCCTTATTTAGCAATCTATCTCCTAGTCCCTTGTCAGCTATTTCATTCCTTATAAATACTATTTTAGATCTTCATTACTTTTTCCATTCCTATTATTTCATTATTTTTGACAGATAGTCTAGTGTCCTATTTCAAAAGAAGTAGTGCCATCAGCAAGAACTTTCATCCACTTGCTGCTTCACACTCTACCACTTTCTGCATCCTACCTTTTCTTTGCTCTTGACTCAGTGCTAGGGAAGTCCTTACTGCTTAAGGCTAATCTTTATACCTTTGTGCTATATCCTATCCCTCTTATCTTCCAAGGGACATCAGTCAGTTATTCCCAGTATTACCTTTTTCATTTCAGCACTTGAACATGATTTGTTTAATTTGCCAATTTCCATAGTGTACATACTCCTACTATTGAATTATCTAAAGCAGTGGTTCTTAACCTTCCTAGTGCCGCGACCCTTTAATACAGTTCCTCATGTTGTGGTGACCCCCAACCATAAAATTATTTTTGTTGCTACTTCATGAGGAACTGTATTAAAGGGTCGCGGCATTGGGAAGGTTGAGAACCACTGCTCTAAAGAAAATGATAAAAATGGAAAATGCTGCCAGGCACATGACTCATGCCTATAATCCTAGCACTCTGGGTAGGGAGGTGGATTACCTGAGCTCAGGAGTTCGAGACCAGCCTGATCAAGAGTGAGACTCTGTCTCTACTAAAAATAAAAAAAATAGCCAGGTGTTGTGGTGGGAATCTTCAATCCCAGCTACTCAGGAAGCTGAGGCAAGAGGATCTCCTGAGCCCAAGAGTTTAAGGTTGCTGTGAGCTAGGACTCCACAGCACTCTATCCAGAGCAACAGAGTAAGACTGTATCTCAAAGAAAAAAGAAAAATACCCTTCAATTGTTCAATAACCTGAGCAATCAACACATTTAGATCTTATTTCCCTACATACCATAATAGTAGCAGTTAATTTTAAAAACAAAATGTAAAACTTTAAGCCCTAAAAAAGGTAGTATTAAATATTTTTTGATATTCAAATAGGAAATTTTTTCATTCTTAGTTTTCAATGAAAATTTTCAAAGATGGAGAAAAGTTGAAGGAATTTTATCACAAACAACCATTATATTACCATCTATATTCTACCATTACTGTCTTTTTTTTTTTTTTTTTTTTTGGCCGGGGCTGGGTTTGAACCCGCCATCTCCGGCATATGGGACTGGCGCCCTACCCGCTGAGCCACAGGCACCGCCCCTACCATTACTGTCTTATTAAATATCTTATCTATTCCTCCGTTCACCTATCAATCCGTCTTATTTTAGAAAATTGGTGATGTAAATGCACGCCCCCTCAAATACTTCAGCATGCATATTGTTAGCTAGAGTTAAATATTTATTTACATTTTTCTTTGACTGTAAACTTTGGATCTAATTAAATGCACAAATTTTAAGTGTTCACTTGCTGACTTTTTTCTTTCTTTTTTTTTATTAAGTCAAATACACATAGATCATGAATACATTCATGCATATGTGGGGTACAATGTGCTGATTTTTTTTTTTATACAGTCTGACGTGGTTAGACCCATTTGCTGACTTTTGAACAATGTATAAATCTGTGTGGTGATATACTGGTAAATGTTCAACAGCCAGCTCTACAGCTATGATTTGTAGCATTTGCCAGTTTTCATGACATATATATTACCACTGTGTCTAATTTCAAGGGGCTAATGTACCATCATGGAACATGAAGTTGAGAATAGATGCACATAATCATTGGACCATCTCTAGCGTACACTGCTGTGCAACCTAACCCCTATAAACATGGAAGATTACCGTCACTCCAGAAAGTTCTATCATACTTCCTTCCAGTAATTTCCCCCACCCTTCCAGAGACAACTAGTGTTTGGATTTTTTTTCCACCATATTTTAGTTTTTCCTGTTCTAGAATTTCATATTACTGGAACCATACACTATATATATTTTTGTGTAATTTTTTTAATTCAACATAATTCATTTATATTGTTGTGGTTAGCAATAGTTTGTCCTTCCTATAGGTATTTTATGTCAATCCTTAGTGTTCTTTGGCTTGTAGATGCATTAGTCCAATCTCTGCCTTTATCATCACATGGCAGTTTCACTGTGTGTCTGTATTTCACTTCACGTTGCCTTCTTATAAGGGTACTAGTCATTGGATTTAGAACCCACACTCATCAAGTATTACTTCACCTTAATTTAACTACATCTGCGAAGACCATATTTCCACAGAAGTTCACAGTCTGAAGCTCCAAATGAACACAAATTTCAGAGGTATACTATCCAGCCCAATATAGTGCGCCCTCTGGACTCCAAAAATTCACATCTGTCCACATGCAAAATACATTCACCTCATCACAACATCCCTAAAAGTCTTAACCCATTCCAGCATCAAGTATAAGTCCCAAATTTCATGCAAATGTAAATATCAGCTCAAAAAATTCTAAATGTCATTATCTATCTAAATCTTCTAAATCACGTATAGGTGAGGTTCTGGATGTGGTCCATCCTGGGGCAAAGTTCCTCTCCATCCAGAGACCTATGGTTATCTGCTTCTAATATACAGTGGTGGAACAGGCATAGGAAAGACATTTCTACTCTGAAAAGGCAAAAAAGAAGGAATAAAGAGGTTACTGGTCTAAAGTAAGTTTGTAGCCAAGCAATGAAAATTCTATTAATTCAAAAGAACTGAAAGTAATATTCTGAGCTCAGTGTTTTGTGTTCTGGGCCCACCTCTCAGCCCACCAGGGCAGCTGCAACCCCATCCTCTCTGGCTTCTGAATCTGAGGCTTTGCTCTTGCAGTCATCTTTTCTTCATTCTGTCCTTTCACTATCTCTTTCACACTAGCTGGCGCTCTGTCTCCAGGTGTAAAATTCTCAAAAACTTTCAGTCTCATATATGTCAAGAGATCCACACCATTATATATGAGTGTTCTCTATAGATTTTTCCGAGGTAACACCATCTCTGTTCCTGGCATCTACTGAGATGGCTGATTGGATCCATGAGTCACACACCTAATCTTTTTGTGAAAATTTGTCCAGCTACACCTTTGGCCCTGTTTCCAGAATATACTGTCTAGATAGGCTAAGAATTTTCCTGATTGTTAAGTGATGTTTTCTTTTTTCTTAGCAGTTTCTTCCTCAATTTACCTCTTCTCTCTCTCACTTTATTATAAGTATCAAAGAGAAACTAGCCTGTATATTCCACACTTTGCTTCGGAATCTCAGCTAAATATCCAAGTTTATCACTTTTAAGGACATTTAACCCAACAGCAAAACTCAATTTAGCACCAAGTTTCTGCCACTTTATAACAAAGATTACCTTTCCTCCACCATCCAATAACATTTTCATTTCTTTCTATGACCCCACCAAAAGCACTCTAACATTCATATCTCTAGCAACATTTTATTCATGATGAGGGCTGTGTGTATGTGTTCTTTAAGACGACAGAAGCTTTCTCTACTGTCATCTTCACTTCTAAGCCCTCACCAGAATCACCTTTAGCATTCATATTTCTGCCAACAGTCTCTTCAAGGCAATGTAGGCTTTTATTATCAAGTACCTCAAAATTCTTCCAGCATCTGCTCATTATCCAATTCCACAGCCAATTTCACAGTTTTAGGTATTTGTTACAGCAGTATCTTACTTTCTGGTACCAAAATCTGTATTAGTGTCCTAGGATTGCCATAACAAAGTAGAACAGAGTGGCTTAAAAAGACAGAAATTTAGTCTCTCAGTTATAGATGCTAGAAGTACAAAATCAAGGTGTTGGTACAGGTTGACTCCTTCTGGCAGTTGTGAGGGGGCATCTGTCCTATGCATTTCTCCTAGCTTCTTATGTTTCCCAGCAGCCTTTGGCTTATATATACATCATTCTAATCACCACCTCCATCATCACGTGGCATTCTCTGTGTGACTGTGGATCCATATTTTCACATGGCCTTCTTACAAGGATACCAATCATTGGTCATAGGGCCCACTCTAATCTATGACCTCATCTTAACTAAATATATCTACAAAGACCATATTTCTGCATAAGGTCATATTCTCATATTCTGAGGCTCTGGGTAGGCATGAATCTTGGCAGGGGATGGGGAATACTGTTCAGCTCAGTACATTTACTTACTGCCACTTCCTGACCCTTCATTCACTTTTTTTGCATGCTCTATTTATTTTGTACCAATGTCAGTTTCTTCATTTTTATATTATACTGTACTTTCAGAAGACATTTACCAGCAGGGAAACAAGATAGAGTTTATAAAGGACCTCTGTTATTATTTTTGTAACTTCTTGTGAATTTATAATTAGTTAAAATATAAATGTTTTTATTTCACATTAACATGAGGTTACATATGATTAGGTTATATAGCTTGCATTTGTAAGGTTAGAGTCCAAATTGTAGTTGTGTCCTTCACCCAGAAAGTGTGCCATATACCCATTAATTGTATCCATTGGGTGCATATTTCTTTTATAATGAGATGGATCATGCCAAACAGTGATTAGTTTTTTTTTGTTTATTTATTTATTTTATTCTTAAATCAGTGCTATGTACATTGGTGCAATCAAGGGGTACAATGTGCTGGTTTCATATACAATCTGAAATAATCTCATCAAACTGTTCAACGTAGCCTTCATGGCATTTTCTTAGTTATTGTATGTAGACATTTGTATTTAGTAAGTTTCACCTATACCCATTCTAAGATGCACCATAGGTGCGGCCCCACGTATTACCTTCCCTCCACCCTAACCTGCCCCCTCCTTTCCCCTCCCTTGGCCCTTTCCCCATATTCTTGTGCTATAGTTGGGTTATAGCCTTCATGTGAAAGCTATAAATTAGCTCCATAGTAGGGATAAGTACATTGGATACTTGTTCTTCCATTCCTGAGATACTCTGCTAAGAAGAATATGTTCCAGCTCCATCCATATAAACATGAAAGAGGTAAAGTCTCTATCTTTCTTTAAGGCTGCATAATATTCCATGGTATAAATGTACCACAATTTGCTAGTCCATTCCTGGGTCGATGGGCACTTGGGCTTCTTCCATGACTTAGCGATTATGATTTGGGCTGCAATAAACATTCTGGTACAGATGTCTTTGTTATATTGTGATTTTTGGTCTTCTGGGTATATACCTAGTAGAGGAATTATAGGATCAAATGGCAGGTCTATTTTTAGATTTCTAAGTATTCTCCAAATATCCTTCCAAAAGGAATGTATTAGTATACATTCCCACCAGCAGTGTAGAAGTGTGCCCTTTTCTCCACATCCACACCAACATCTCTGATTTTGAGATTTTGTTATGTGGGCTACTCTTACTGGGGTTAGGTGATATCTCAAAGTAGTTTTGATTTGCATTTCTCTGATGATTAAGGATGATGAGCTGTTTTTCATGTGTTTGTAGATTGTGCGTCTGTCTTCTTTAGAGAAGTTTCTCTTCAAGTCCTTTGCCCACCCTGAGATGGGATCGCTTGTTCTTTTCTTGCTAATATGTTTGAGTTCTCTGTAGATTCTGGTTATTAAACCTTTAGCAGAGGTATAACCTGCAAATATTTTCTCCCATTCTGAGGGCTGTCTGCTTGCTTTACTTACTATGTTCTTGGCTGTGCAGAAGCTTTTTAGCTTGATCAGGTCCCAGTAATGTATTTTTCATACTGCTTCAGTTGCCTGGAGTGTCCTCCTCATAAAGTATTCACCCAGGCCGATTCCTTCAAGAGCTTTCCCTGCACTTTCTTCAAGTATTTTTATAGTTTCATGTCTTAAGTTTAAATCTTTTATCCAGTGAGAGTATATCTTAGTTAATGGTGAAAGGTGTGGGTCCAGTTTCAATCTTTTACAGTTGGCCAGCCAGTTTACCCAGCACCATTTGTTAAATAGGGAATCTTTTCCCCCACTGAATGTTTCTAATTGGCTTGTCAAAGATCAAATAACAGTAAGTAGCTGGATTCATCTCTTGGTTCTCTATTCTGTTCCAGACATCTACTTCTCTGTTTTTGTGCCAGTACCATGCAGTTTTGATCACTATCGATTTATAGTACAGGTCTGGTAGTGTGATTCCTCCTGCTTTGTTTTTATTGCTGAGTAATGTTTTGGCTATTCGAGGTTTTTTCTGATTCCATATAAAACGAACTATTATTTTTTCAAGGTCTTTAAAATATGACAATGGAGCTGTAATAGGAATTGCATTAAAATTATATATTGCTTTGGGTAGTATAGACATTTTAACAATGTTGATTCTTCCCGGCCATGAGCATGGTATGTTTTATCATTTGTTAACATCTTCAGCTATTTCTTTTCTTAAAGTTTCATAGTTCTCTTTGTGGCGATCTTTGACATCCTTTTTTAGGTATACTCCCAAATATTTCATCTTCTTTGGGACTGCTGTGAAAGGAATAGAGTCCTTGACTGTTTTTTTGGCTTGGTTATTGTTGGTATATATAATGGCTACAGATTTATGGGTGTTGATTTTGTAGCCTGAGACATTGCTGTATTCCTTGATCACTTCTAAAAGTTTTGCAGTAGAATCCCTAGTGTTTTCTAGATATGCAATCATATCATCTGCAAAGAGTGAAAGTTTGATCTCTTCTGACCCTATGTGGATACCCTTGATCACCTTTTCTTCCCTAATTGCAATGGCTCAAACTTCCATTACAATGTTAAAGAGTGATGGAGACAATGGGCAACCTTGCCTGGTTCCTGATCTAAGTGGAAATAATTTCAATGTAACTCCATTCAATATGATATTGGCTGTGGGTTTGCTGTAGATGGCCTCTATTAGTATAAGAAATGTCCCTTCTGTACCTATTTTCTTAAGTGTTCTAATCATGAGGGGATGCTAGATATTATCAAAAGCTTTTTCTGCATCAATTGAGAAAATCATATGGTCTTCATTTTTAGTTTGTTTATGTGCTGAATTGCATTTCTAGATTTACGTATGTTGAACCAGCCTTGAGAGCCTGGGATAAATCCCACTTGGTCATGGTGTATAATTTTTTTGATGTGTTGTTGGATTCTGTTTGTTAGGATCTTATTGAATATTTTTGCATCAATATTCATTAGTGATATTGGTCTATACTTTTCTTTTCTTGTTGGGTCTTTCCCTGGTTTAGGGATCAAGGTGATGTTTGCTTCGTAGAATGTGTTGAGTAGTATTCCTTCTTTTTCTATATTTTGGAAGAGGTTTAGTAATATAGGTACTACACTGTTTTCCCCAAAATAAGACATCCTCCGAAAATAAGACATCCTCTGAAAATAAGACCTACTTACAGCAAAGATAAGATGTCCCCTGAAAATAAGACCTAGCGCATCTTTGGGAGCACACCTTAAAATAAGGCACTGTCTTATTTTCGGGGAAACAGGGTAGTTGTTCTTTAAAGGTTTGGTAGAATTCTGACGTAAAGCCACCTGGACCTGGGCTTTTCTTTTTAGGGAAATTTTGTATAGTTGATGCTATTTCAGAACATGATATAGGCCTGTTCAACATTTCCACTTCATTCTGGCTAAGTCTTGGTGGGTGGCATACTTCCAGGTATTGGTCAATTTCTTTCAGATTTTCATATTTCTGAGAGTAGAGTTTCTTGTAATATTCGTTAAGGATTTTTTGAATTTCTGAGGGGTCTGTTGTTATTTCGTCTTTGTCATTTCTGATTGATGAGATTAGAGATTTTACTCTTTTTTTCCTGGTTAGGTTGGCCAAAGGTTTATCTATTTTATTGATCTTTTCAAAAAAACAACTTTTGCATTTATTGATCTGTTGTATAATTCTTTTGTTTTCAATTTCATTTAACTCTGCTCTGTTTTAGTTATTTCTTTTCTTCTGCTAGGTTTGGGGTTGGAATGTTCTTCCTTCTCCAGTTGCTTGAGATGTCCCATTAAGTTATTAATTTCCTCTCTTTCCGTTTTCTTGAGGAAGGCTTGCAGTGCTATAAATTTCCCTCTTAGGACTGCATTTGCAATATCCCAGAGGTTCTGATAATTTGTGTCTTCATTGTTGTTTTGTTCCAAAAATGTGGTGATTTCCTTCTTAATCTCATCTATAACCCATCTGTCCTTCAGCATAAGGTTGTTTAGCTTCCATGTTTTTGTATGGGTATGCAGGTTCCTGTTGTTATTCAGTTCAACTTTTATTCCATGATGGTCTGAGAAGATGCAAGGAATGATTTCTGTTTTTTTTTAAATTTGCTGAGGTTAGATTTGTGGCCTAGGATGTGGTCGATTTTGGAGTATGTTCCGTGGGCTGATGAGAAGAATGTGTATTCATTTTTGTTGTAATGAAATGTTCTGTAGATGTCTGTTACGTGCAGATGTTGAATGGTTAAGTTTAAATCTAAAACTTCTTTGCTTAGCTTCTTTTCGGAGGATCTATCCAGCACTGCTAGAGGGGTGTTAAAATCTCCAACTACTATGGAACTGGAGGAAATCGAGTTGTTCATGTCTGTTAGAGTTTCTCTTATAAATTGAGGTGCATTCTGGTTGGGTGCATAAATATTAATAATTGAAATTTCATCATGTTGAGTATTGCCTTTAACAAATATAAAGTGTCCATTCTTATCCTTCCTGATTTTGGTTGGTTTAAAGCCTATTGCGTCTGTGAATAGGATTGCAATGCCTGCTTTTTTCTGCTTTCCATTTGCCTGGAGTATAGATGACCATCCCTTCACCTTGAGTCTATATTTGTCTTTTAATGTGAGATGAGATTCTTGTATGCAGCAGATATCTGGCTTAAGTTTTTGTATCTAGTCAGCCAACTGTGCCTCTTTAGAGGACAATTTAAACCATTCATATTAATTGAGAATATTGATAATCCTTTCAAGGGTCCGGTGGATATTTTTTCCTTTTGCGACTGTGGAAGTTGGAGTTTGATCCAAATTTTCTGGGTGGGTTTACTTTTGTGGTG
The DNA here is from genome assembly GCF_027406575.1 of Nycticebus coucang. Lineage (NCBI taxonomy): Eukaryota > Metazoa > Chordata > Mammalia > Primates > Lorisidae > Nycticebus > Nycticebus coucang. The sequence continues at coordinate 134,523,024 of NC_069804.1, forward strand.
GAGGATTACGCTGGTCTTTATGGAGGATAGGTCTGAGAATATCCTGGAGAGCTGGTTTAATTATGGCAAATTTCTTCAACATGTGAATGTTGTTAAAGTATTTAATTTTGCCGTCATAAATGAAACTCACTTTAGTTGGATACAGGATCCTAGGTTGAAATTTATTTTGTTTAGGAGATTAAAAGTCAATGACCATCCTCTTCTAGCTTGAAAGGTTTCAGCAGAGAGATCTGCAGTTATTTTAATATTCTTGCCCTTGTAGGTAATGGTTTTCTTTCGTCTGGCTGCTTTCAGAATTTTCTCCTTTATATTAACTTTAATGAAATTGATTATCATGTGTCTGGGGGATGTCTTATGTGGGTTGAGTCGTGCTGGAGTTCTGAAACTGTCTGCTATCTGAATTTCAGAATCTCTTGGCATGTCTGGAAAGTTCTCCTTCATAATCTCATGGAGAAGAGACTCTGTGCCTTGTGAAGCCACTTCGTTGCTTTCAGGGATTCCTATAAGACGAATATTGGTTTTCTTTGAATTATCCCAAAGCTCTCTGAGAGAGTGATCTGTTTTTGCCCTCCATTTCTCTTCCTCTTTGAGAGTTTGGGAGCGTTCGAAAGCTTTGTCTTCAGTGTCAGATATCCTTTCTTCTGTTTGCTCCATTCTGTTATTGAGGGATTCGACTGTGTTTCTCAGATCTTTGAGGGCTGCAACTTCTTGTCTCAGTGTGTCAAAATCTTTGGTCATTTAGTCTTTGAGTTTGTTGAATTCTTGAGATATCTTTTGGGTTACTGCTTGGAATTCTAGTTCGATCTTATTTGCTATCCAGATTCTGAATTCAATTTCTGACATCTCAGCTATTTGTTTGTGCATGGGATCTTGTGCTGTGTCTGCCCCATTGATCCTTGGGGGAGTTAATCTGTTCTGATTATTCATATTGCCAGAGTTTATCCATTGATTTCACCTCATGATTGTTTTTTTGCCGTTGCCTCTAGCTGTCCTCAGAGTTGGGGAGGTGTCTCTCCAAGATTAGACCCTAGCAGGATCACTCTATTGTTGCTGGATCTTTGTAGGGAGTGACCCTGTGTAGCTCTTCTGGGGCTGCCCGAGCCAGGGAGTTCTGGTTGTGGGAACAGCTCCGGATTGTGACACACCCAGATCCAGCAACAGGGCGGGGGTCTGGGGGGTGTGCACACGGTTCTGGGAGTGCCTGGTGCCCAGTGACTTTGGCTCAGAGAGCCCAAGGCTCCAGTAGTCTCTGACCAGGGGAAAGGCTCTGCACAGAGGCAGGAAGGCTCCGGAGGGCACGCGGCTACCAGAGTCCCTGGCCAGACCAGCAGGCCAGTGTGGAGGCAGGGAGGGTACAGAAGGCAGGACGCAGGGTTTCGCGGCTCCCAGAGTTCCTGGTCAGGGTGTGCGGAGTCAGAGCAGGCGCAGCTCTTACCAGGGTCTGGGCAGGGGGCAGATCGCTGATCGCAGCAGAGGTCCGGGTGCTGATCGCTGATTGTGCACAGCTCTTACGGAGGTCCGGGTGCCGATAGGTGATCGTGCACAGCTCTTACGGAGGTCCGGGTGCTGATAGCTGATTGTGCACAGCTCTTACGGAGGTCCGGGTGCTGATAGCTGATCGTGTGCAGCTCTTACGGTGGTCGGGGCGCCGCTACATGTGGTGTTTTTACATTCTTGAGATACTTCATATAAGATACTGGTCTTCAGTTCCAACCACGTTGCTACTACACGACCCAGCAATTCCACTCCTAGATGTTTACCTTAATGTCCTTTTGTCTCCAAACTTCAAAACTATTACCATAAACTAAAAAGCCTTCTTCACAACTTTCCTCTACCCACCACACAACAAGAACTCCTCTTCTTTTTAGAGTTACCTGGATACCTCAGAGCATAAATTACCAACTTTTCTCCCCTAACTGCTCCTTTGTATAATACTACTCAAAATAACCCCAACAGTGCTTAGTTTAATCAGATTAAGAAACAACATTTCACCAATACTCCAAAAGCCCCTCACAAATCACAGGCCTTTCCCCAACAGATATAACTAACCACTGCCTGACTTACAGTAATGATTTCCTTGGTTTTCTTTATATTTATACTACCCCTATACGCAGCACTAGGCAGTGTTTAGTTTTGCCTGTGTTTAAGCATAATAATCAATGAGTTGTACTGTATACATTCTATCAGGTCTTTCTTTCCTACTTAACATTATTTGTGAGATTTATCCATATTGCTATGTATAGCCATAACATTAATTTTCACTGAAGTATAGTATACCTTTATGTGAACATACCACAATTTATTTATCCATTCTATTGTCAGACATTTCGGTTATTCTTATTTAAGTGAGAATACTTACGGGGGGCCAGAAGTATCAGTCCTTCCACTGTGATCATTCTTGTACATGTATCCTGGAACGTATGTGCAGGAGTTTCTTGGGCTCTATATCTAGGCATGGAATTGAGGGGTGAAGAGTTCTCATAGCTTCAACTTTAATAGATTTAAAGTTTTCTTAAACTCTTAGATTTAAAGAGTTCTCATACCTTCAACTTTAATAGATATTAAATTTCTGAAGGTATTTCCCCAAGTTAAATGTCTTCCAGTCAGGTAGGAAGGTTAAGGTCACTCCACATCTACACTGGACATTGCCAAACTCCAATCTAATGAGTTTTTACTTGTATTTTATTCTGTTCCTTTTTTCCCTTTATTAGTAGTTAACATTTATTTATGTTACTTTTTATTTTTCAGCCAGTAAGGTCTTATTTTCTTAAACCTTTTTTTTATTTCAAATGTAGAGAAAAATTGAAAGAATACACTCCCACCCTTCGTATACATTCACCAGCTATTGACATCTTGCCACATTTGCTTTACCTCTCCTTCTCTCTATATGAGCTTTGTGTATGTAGTTTATTGCTGAACTATTTGAAATAAATTTCAGACATAACAAGGTTTTACTCCTAAATATCTGATAATGTTTCTCCTGAGAACAAGGACATTCTCCTATATAAGCACAGTATTGTGGTCACTCTGAAGAAATTTAACATTGTTACTATAATATTATCTAATATGCAGTTTATAATCAGATTTCTCAATTTTAAATCCAAGATACAATCAGGGATCACACATTGCATTTGGTTTGCTTTAGAACAGTTCTGCCTTTGTGTGTGTGTGTATGTGTTTGTATATCTGCCTGTCTGTCTTTTAGGATGTGGATATTTTTCAGGAGTCTAAACTTGTATTGTTTGTTTGTTTTGTTGTGGTCTTAACTTCATTTTCTTGATAGCTAATTATGTTTGATACCTTCTTACTCGTTTATTAACCATTTGGACAGTCTCCTTTGTGAAATGGCTATTCAATTCTTTTGACCATTTAGCAAACATGAAAATACCTGTGGACTGCCTGAATGTCTTTCCATCTGTATCTTTGTCCAGATGTAGCCTTGGTTCAGAGATCGCTAAAGGTATGTATCAGCCCCAAAGCCCTAAGATATAGCAGATCTCAGTGATTACAGTACCACCTTCCTACAGGGAAGGGGGAGCTAGGAAACTGTTTTTGTTATACGTCCTGAATATTCTAGCTCCAATTTTCTTAACTAATTTTAGGTGTATTTTCTTATAAATTTATAAAAGTGTTTTTATTATTGCAGATGCTTGCTCTTTGTTGGTTACATATATTGAAAATGTTCCTCTCCATCTGTAATTTATCATTTCATAGCCTATGGCCTCTTTTGATGAACAAAAGTTCTTCATTTTTATGTAATAAAATTTATTAATTTTTCCTTTATACTTAGGGCTTTTGTGCTTTCCATTAATAAATCTTTCCCTACTGTGAGTGCAAGAATATATTGTTCTTTATTCTAAAACTTTTTTTTTGTCTTTCATGTTTAAGTTTATAATCTACCTGGAATTGATTTATGTATATGGTATAAATAAGGGTTTCAGTTTATTTTTCCTCTCATGTAAATAGCCCTTTATTTAAATACCAAGTACTGAAAATGTCCCTGATTGTTACTATATTGCTATCTCTGTCATATATATCTGTTTGTATATGGATGAATGTTCTGGATTTTCTCTTTAGTTCCTTTGGTCTTTTTGGCTATTCTAGAATCAATATCATACACTCTAGTATTATAATGTTTTGGTACCTGGTACAGCAAAACAAATCCTACCTTGTTTTTCTTTAAAAGTGTTTCACTTACTTTTAAAACTTCTCCTTTCCATGTAAATTTTAGAAACAGTTTATCAAGTTATACATGCACGCATACCTTTCTTTATATGATTTTGATTGGGATCCTGTTGAGTGTTTAAATCAATTGAAATGAATTGATCTATTTATAGTGTGAGCCTCCAAATCTTCCATTATGAACATGATATCTTTCCTTGATCTTTCCTTCAATGTCTTTCTGTGCATTTTCTGTCTTCTATTCCTTCTCATATTTTGTGAGACTGAATAGTTTGTTTTTAAACATCTTTATTGAGGTATATAATTTACATATGATAAAATTGACCTATTGTAAGTATTCAATCGAGTGATTTTTAGTACATTTATAGAATTGTGAAATAAAATACACAATCCAATTTTAGGACATTTCCATCACCTGGCAAAATTCCCTTGTACATATTTTGCAGTATATGACTCCCATATATATCCCAAGCCTCTGTCCCTATAAATTTATCTTTTCTATATATTTCATATAAATGGACTTTTACAATATGTGATCTTTTGAATCTAGCTTCTTTCAGGTAGCATAACATTTTATTCTTTTATGACTTTTGCTTTTGATATCATATTTAAGAAATCTTTGTTCAACTAACAGTCAGAAAGATATTCTCCTGTGTTTTTTTTTTCTTTGCTTTTATATTTAGAGCTAGTCTTTGCTTTTATGTTTAAAGCTAGTATGCATTTGAGTTAATTTTCATGTGTGAGGTAAAGGGTCCAAGTTCATATTTTGTTATGTGTATCAGTTGTTCCAGCACTGTGTGTTATAAAGGCTATTATTTTTCACATTGTCTTGGCACCTTTGTGGAAAAATCAATTGACCATAAATGTAAAGATATATTTCTGGACACTCAACTTGGTTCTATCAATCTATATGACAATGCTTATGCTCTAAATCTCCTTACAGTAAGTTTAGAAATCGGGTAGTGTAATGACTCTCTCTCTCTCTCTTTGTTGTTGAAACAGAGTCTTATTCTATTGCCCAGGCTAGAGTGCCATGGCATCAGCCTACCTCACAGAAACCTGAAATTCCTGGGTTCAGGTGATTCTCCTGCCTCAGCCTCCAGAGTAGCTGGGACTACAGGTGTCTGCCACAATGCCTGGCTAATTTTTCTGTTTTTAGTAAAGATAGGGTCTTGCTTTTGGCTCAGGGTGGTTTCAAACTCCTGATCCTCCCGTCTTGGCCTCCCAGAGTGCTAGGATTATAGGCGTGAGCTACCAGACCCTACCTATTTCTCTTTTTTAAAATCACTTTTTCTATTCTAGTTCCTATGTATTTTCACATAAATTTTAGCAGCAGCTTATCCATTTTTCTACTAAAAAAGAAAAAACATCTTATGATTACTTAGCTCCACTGCATAATCCAGGATAATCTCTCTATCTCAAAATCTAGTAACTTAATTACAAACATATCACAAGAAAACCATAGACCAATATCCTGCATGAACATAGGTACAAAAATACTTAATAAAATATTATGAATTGAGTTGAATCTGTAATTCAATTTGGGGAGTATTGCATTTTAATAATGAATCTTGTAATCCATGAACATAGAATGTCTATTTAGATCTTTTAAAATTTATCTCAGCATCGTTTTGTCGTTTTCAGTTATAGTTCTTTTATTAAACTTAATTCTCTGCTTTTATTGAATTTATTTCTAAGCATTTTATTGGTTTTAATGCTCTTGTGAATAGAATTGTTTTCGTATTCTATTTTCTGGTTGTTACATGCAAGTATGTAGAAATATAGTTGATTTTTGTATATTGATTTTATATCATGTGACTAAACTCTATTAGTTCTAATAGTTTTATTATGGATACATTAGAATTTCTTACATAAATAATCATGTTTCTTGTGAATAAATACAGTTTTACTTTTCCCTTTCCAACCTTGATGCCATTTTTCTTTTTTTTTTGCTTCTTTGTTCTATCTATAACAGTCAGTACAATGTTGAATGGAAGTAGTAAAAGCTAGCACCCTTGCCTTGTTCCCAGCTTTATGGGGAAAGCAGTCAATTTTTAACCATTTAGTATGATCTTAATTTTAAGTTTTCTGTACACGCTCTTTGGCAATATATTACTTTCCTATAGGTGATATAACTAGGCATAGTGGCTCCTACCTATTATCCTAACAGTCTGGAAGGCCAAGGTGGAAGGATCCTTTGAGCTCAGTATTTTGAGACCAGCCTGAGCCACCATAAATTTAGTGGCTTAAAACAATATAAATATCTTTCTGTAGTTCTACAGGTTAGAAGTCCTACAATCAAGATATAGGCAAGGCTATGTTCCTTCTAGAGTTTCTGACCATATATCCTTCAATGCATTCCTTCAACTCAATGCATTCCTTGGCTTATGGGCCCTTCCTCCACTTACACCAACCTCTACATCCATCATCACATCTCCTATCTGACCTTAATGCTTCCTTCTTATAAGGACTCTTGCGATTACATTGGCCCCACTGCATAATCCAGGATAATCTCCATATCTCAAAACCTTTTAAATTAATCACATTGAAGATTAACTTTTGCTATTGGTACATAACTTAGCATTTTCACAGATTTCAAGGGTTAGGATGTAGATATCTTTCCAGGGGCATTATTTAGCTTAACACAGGAAGACTGAAGATATTCCCTTCTCTTGCCAGTTAATTGAGGTTTTTTATTATTATTATGAATGGATGTTAGATTTTGTTTAATAGGTTTTTTGTACCTACTGTTGTGATCATCTGGTTTAAAGTTTCACCTATTAATATGGTATATTGGCTGGGCGCGGTAGCTCATGCCTGTAATCCTAGCACCCTGGGAGGCCGAGACAGTTGAATTGTTTGAGCTCACAAGTTCGAGACCAGCCTGAGCAAAAGCGAGACCCCATCTCTACTGAAAAATAGAAAAACTGAGGCAAGAGGGTCTCTTGAGCCCAAGTTGGAGGTTGCTGTGAGCTATGACACCATGGCACTCTACCCAGGGTGACAGCTTGAGACTCTGTCTCAAAAAATACATATATATTAATTTGTATATGGTATTAATTGAGTTTTAGATGATACACTAATCTTTCATTCCTAGGATAAATCCTACTTATATGTGTATAATCTTTTTGTATGTTACTGGATTAAGCTTGCTAATATTTTATTAAGTGTTTTTGTATCTATGTTCATGAAGGATATTGGTCTGTGGTTTTCTTGTGATATCTTTGTTTAGCCTTGGTATCAGTGTAATACTGACATCATAGAATGAATTAGAAAGTATTCCCTCCGCCTCTATTTTCTGAAAGTGTGCAAGATGGATATTATTTCTTTAAGTGTTTGATAGAATTCACCAATGAAGAAGCCATCTGGACCTGGGTTTTTCTTTGAGGGTAGTTTGTTGATTACTAATTCAACCTCTTTACTTGTTTTATAGGTTTATTCGTCTTTTCTCTTTCTTGAGTCTGCATTGATAAGTTGTATCTTTCTATCTATTTGTTCATTCATATAAGTTTTCTAATTTCTAATTGTTGGCCTAAAGTTAGTCTTAATATTCCTGCATAATTGTTTTTTACTTCTGTAGGGTCACTAGCGACATTTCTTCTTTAATTCTTGATTTTAGTCATTTGTGTCTTCTCTATTATTTTCTTCATCATTCTAGCTAAGGGTTTGTCATTTGGTTGAAATTTTCAAAGAACCAGCTTTTGGTTTCATTGATTTTCTCTGTTTTCCATTATGTTGATTTATTTCTTAATCTTTATTATTTTCTTTTGATTGCTTGATTTATGTTTAGTTTATTCTCTTTCTAGTTTCCTAACTTGGAAGCTCAGGTTACAAATTTGAAGCTATTCTTTTTTTCTGAAACAGGCATTTAAAGCTATAGATTTCTGTCATATTGATGCAGCATTGTTTTAGCTGCATCCACAAATTTTGATATGTTGTGTTTTCATTTTCATCCAGAGCAAAATGTTTTTAAATTTCCTTTGTGAATTCTTTGACCCAAGAGTTGTATAGAAGTATGTTGTTTAATTTCCAAATATTTTTGTTTTCCCATATCTCTTACAATAGTGGATCACTAATCTAAATCCATCATAGTTAAAGAATGTACTTTGTATGATTTAAGTCTTAAGTTTTTTGATACATACTTTCATCTTGAGGCATCACTCTAATGTCAACATGATAGATGCTCTAACTTTCTTCATGTCTTCACTTAAATGTCACCTTCTCAATGAGAGCTATCCAGACCAACATTAAAATTGTAACCACCATTACTACCACCCATAGCTTTTTCAATCTTATCTTTCTTTTTCATGGCATTCATAACCTTCTAACATACCAGATAGTTTACTTAGTTCTATGATGATGAAGCTCTTTATTATTGATGTATCCCAAGAGTCCAGAATAATGTCTGGCTCAAAATAGTCACTGAATAAATATTTTTGAGTGTATACATTAGTATATTCATCCACTTGATCATATATAACTGAAATTTGCTCACTTTCATTGGGCTATAGTATTTCACTATAGATACTTAAAAATAATTTTATAATTTTACTTGGATAAACATTGGTATTTCTGCTAGTTTCGGGTAATTATATATAGCACTGATCTGAGAATTCTTATTGTGTACTGGTGCACATATGCCCACAATTTTCTAAGGTGGGAGTAGAATTGATAAGTTATACATTGAATATATATTCACCATTAGTAGATAATGTCATAGTGATTTGCACTGTGGCTTGCCCACCAGCAATACATGAGTGTACCAGTTGCTATTCAATCTCATTGACTTGTGGTGTTAGCATTCTTTTTAATTTTTGCCAATATGTCAGTTTTCTACAAGTATCTCATTCCCTTCCTAAATTGCATTTCCCTGACTTATAATGTGCATATATTTATTAGCTATATGTGTTTCTTCTTTTGTGAGACATTCCTTTAATATTTTGCCTATTTTCCTAATGGTTGTCCATCTTTCTCTTATTAATTTGTAGGAGTTATTTATGTATTCTGGATTTAAGTTTTCTAATGTTATTTGTGTAGCAAATATATTTTCCTATTCTGTGGCTTTTCTTTTCCATATCTTTATAACAATGAATAGAGGTTCTTAATTTTAATATAGTTGAATTTATCAATATTTTCCTTAATGGTTAGTGCTTTTTGTATCTTAAGAAATACTTTCATCACTACTGCTATGCCTTGCTGGTGGAAATACAGAATAGCACAACTCCTACAGAGTGAAATTCAACTATATATAGAAAAATTGCATATACATGTGCCCTTTGTCTCAGCAATTCCACTTCTTAGAATCTGTCTCAGAGATATACTAGAAAAAATACCGCATCCTGTATGCACAAGGCTGTCTGTGAGGATATTATTCATAACAACATAAAACTGGATACATGACCAGTGTGTATCAGTGGGGAAATAGTTGAATAAACTATGGTACATCCACACAATGGAGTACTTTGCAGATATAAGAAGGAAGAAGAAGAGCTCTACATATTGATATGGAATTATCTCCAGAATATATTGTTAAATGCAAAACAGTAAGTTATAGAACAGCATTTATGATAAGTTCTTTTTTACATAGGAGAAAGGTATAACTGTGAATTTTCTGTGTGTGTGTGTGTGTGTATGTCTATTTGCTTATATTTTCAAAAAAGAAACAATAAAACCATATGACAAAACAATATAAAAAATATTATTTATGGAGAAAGAAGGGAAGGGGATGAAGGGGAGATTGAAGTGCGACTCTTGTGACAGCACTGTATAACAATTTTCACTTTAGATCCATGTAAATGTTTTGCATAATTTACAATTTTAATCAAAAATGTAAAAAAAAAGCCCTAAAATTCAAAAACTACGTGAAGTAAATAAACTTAATAATATATAAAGTTGGCAGCATAATTACACAGAGAAAGGAATTACTTATAGTGAATTTAAAACATTTATATATTTCTAATAAAGTATAATCTAAGAGCAAAAGTAACTGCAAAGAAATATAAGACTGTATTTAGTAGTTTCATTATTGGTAGCAATATTAGTATTATTATTGACATTTATAAATTCTGTGAGTATATTATAGGAAGAAGCTAATAAATATTTTTGCTAGTGTTATTTTAAGCATACAAAAACAGATACAAGTCCAAAATCAAGGAGTTTAGGTAAAAATCTTGTGATCTTAAATTTGAATTGGAAATACCAATATGATTTCATGATTATTTTTCTCTTAAAAAATGTCCTAGCTTTGTCCACTGAAAAGACCTAGAAGCAACAACTCAATAGCAATGAACACACCTAGCAACACACTGTGGTTTCTAAATACCACTTCCCACAAAAAGGAACCAGGGGTCTTTGGAGAAATATTTCATATTTGGATTTGGAAGGGTCATCTCAAGATGAGCTTGAGATATCTTGCTGTGACGGAAAACCAGGAAGCAATACAGGAGCCAATTTGAAAGTCCTAAGTGGGATAATCTAGCCACTAAAAAAATATAGACTATATTTACTTAATATGCATGAAATATATGAAAATATTTGGTCACCATTGGACAAGGAACCAACTTATAACTCTCATAATTGGTGGATAATGGAAAGAACCAAGCATTTATCCTCCCTTTCCTGTATGAACCGCATTTTAGAAAACCAAATAGTTGATGACGGTAAGTTTATTATAGAATTCCAATAAGAAATAATAGAATTAGGAAAACCTCATTTTAGACCTCTTAAAAAATTAATAGATCTAGGCAATGGTCAACAGTAGATATAAAACTCATTTGGTGAAAGGTGAATGGGAGCATTTAATAATGGAGGGATGAAACTAACACCACCTGACTGCACTGACAAATTTCAGCATCATTAAAAATGGGACCACCAAACATTTATAAGCCTTATGACATGATGCAGGAGGAAATACACACCTATCTATAAAGGATCCTCGCCTAAAATTTTGAATTTATATCTAATCAAACCTCTAGATCAGCACTGTCCAGTGTAACGTTCAACAATGATGTAGTTTTTTTCTGTCCAATATGGTATCCACTAGCCACATGTAGCGATTGAGTACTTGAAATGTGACAAGTTTGGCTGAGTAACTGATATTTTAAAATTAATTTAAATGGACACACATGACCAGTGGCTACTGTATTAGATAGCATAGTTCTAGATTTAACTGCCAAGAAGTAGAGGGGCTAAAGAAACAAGTTAAACAACTCTCGTCAGGAAATAATTCATCAAATTCATTTGTTCATAGAACAATGCAGCTTCTATAACAAATCAGTGTATGGGAGGGGGGGAATGAGCTAGAGAGGTGGGAGAGAAGAGGCACTATTTAAAATTTTAAAAAAGTATTAACATATAATAACCAAAGGCTGGTTAGATTCTGAATTGAATAACCAAATGTAAAAAAACAATATTTGAGTTAATCAGGTTAATTTGAATACATTGGTATTAGATGATACTAAGGAATTATTATTAAGTTTGTGAAGTATGATAATTCCATACTGATTATATTTTTTTAAAAATTCTTATCAGGTAGAGGTGCATATACTGAGAGTCCTAGGTGCCTCACTTGCCTCACCATAGTTCTGGCCTTGCTTGAGATGCACTGTAATAAGATAGCTATATACATAGTACTATCGTCATTTGTCACAGGCTATACAGACTTCTCCCAGCAGAGTTTCTGTATCTGAGATCTAGGATTTAATTTTTATTAATTTGTCAAAGGTTGTATTGGTAGGAGTTGTAGAACTTCCCTATCTCTTTGTCTTGATCTAGATGAACCCCCAAAGAAGAACAAAGGTGATCCCATGAACAACCTGGAAAGTTTTTACCAAGAGATGATAACGAAAAAACGTCTTGAAGAGTTCCAACTTATGAGAGGTGAACCCTTTGCTTCCCACTCACTGGTCTCAGCTACATCAGTGAGTGATAGTGGCACAGCTGAGAACCCGTCATTACTCCAAGACAAGGGAGAACAGGCAGCACAGGGTAAAGGTCCTAGTCTCCATGTGCCAAAAGTTATTGATATTTCACGTGAGCAGTGTCTGACTGGGCCTAAGAAGCTGACGCAGCCAATAGAATTTGTCCCAGAAGATGAGATCCAGAGAAATCGTTTGTCAGAGGAAGAGATCCGAAAAATTCCTATGTTTTCTTCATATAATCCAGGGGAGCCAAACAAGGTATAGGCCAAACCAAGAAAAACAACATGGGTTGTTTTCACTTTTATTTACTTCTACCTAAAGTAATACTTTTAAATAGCTTTGATTGTATCAAAGAATCATTACATAGGCACAGTGATTGTGTTTGTCCTTGACCTTGACTATTCTTTCTCTGCATACTATATAAGTAGCATATTTCCTATAAGGTTCTTTGTGCTTTCGAAGATGCTAAAGTACCCTTAGAACAGTGGTTCTCAACCTTCCTAATGCCGCGATGTATTTTTATTGTTATAAAGGGGTCGCTACCCACAGGTTGAGAACCGCTGCCTTAGAATTTTAAAGAAATCTTGATGAGACTCTAGTTCATACCTACTAGAAGCCCTGAATAGAAGGAAAAGTAACCTCTAATTTCCTAGGCTAATAATAATCAAGTAGTAGTCATAGGACTAGAACAGCTGGTAGCCATGGTGCCTTTAGAATTAATAAATAAATTGACTCTCTGATTGTGAGTAGTGTTTACCATGACCACATGAGTTTTCGCTTCAGAATGCTCTACCTGGCTTCCATATGACATATGACTTAAGTTGCTATTAGCAAAGCAGCAAAGTAAAAGCATGGGTTCTCTAAGCTTTGAGAAACCAGCAAACATGTAACTAAGTAATGTGAATAATGCTTGTTTCATTGATTAAATCATTATTTCACATTCATGCTACATATTACATCTGAAATGGAAAATTCCATTCCCATGTCACCCAAAGAGACAACACAAGCCCTTGGAGCATATATTTTGTTGTGTCTAATTTAAATAGTTTCTAACTGTATCTGAATTTAAAAAAAAAAAAACATTGTAGATGAAAGATATTGAAATAGTTTCCTTTGAATGATAGAATTTCTAATATATTCTTGCTAATTCAAGAGTAGCTTGATTTTTATTTACTATTTACTTTTTTTATGAAATGTTACTAACATGTTAGCAAATACCTGTGTATTCAACTAGCCTTTACCGATCTTTATCAATTTCTAATAGTTTCCACATTTGTTTAATTTTTTAAAATTTCAGCATTATATATACACCTGAAGGCTTACATCTATCCCTCAACAATCCCATTCTCTTTTCTCCTTTTCAGATGTAACTACTATCCTGAATTCACTATTTACCATAACCATGCAGATTTATATTTTTACTACATAGCTTTATATTAAGAAGATACAGCTTTACACATTTTAAAACTATATAAAGGATATACTCTACATACTTGTTTTTTTGACTCAGTATACATAAAATTTTTGAAATTTATTTCTAATAATATAAGGAACTATATTGGTTTCCATTGTAAAAAATAGACCAATATTTATTTATCCATTTTACTGGAAGATTTGTCCTTTCCATTATTTTGCTATTACAGATAATTCTGCAATAAATATTATTGTACATATGTCTTGCTGCACACGTGCAAGAGTTTCTCTAAGACAGTGTTTTTCTTTTTCTTCTTTTTTTTTCTTTTGAGGCAGAGTCTCACTATGTCACCCTCAGTAGAGTGCCGTGGCATCACAGCTCACAATAACCTCAAACTCTTGGGCTTAAGTGATTCTCTTGCCTCAGCCTCCCAAGTAGCTGGGACTACAGGCGCCTGCCACAACACTTGGCTATTTTTTGTTGTTGCACTTATCATTGTTGTTTTAGCTAGCCTGGGCCAGGTTTGAACCCACCAGCCTCGGTGTATGTGGCTGACCCCTACCCACTTAGCTACAGGTGCCACCTTTTATTTATTTATTTATTTATGTAGAGACAAAGTGTCACTCTGAAGCCCCGACTAAAAGTACCATAATGTTATAGCTCATAGCGACCTTAAGTTCTTGAGCTCAAGCAATCCTCTTGTCTTAATTTTGTCTTTTTTTTTTTTTTTTTTTTTGGCTGAGGCCAGGTTTGAACCCACCACCTCTGGTATATGGGGCCAGCACCCTACTCCTTTGAGCCAAAGGCACTGCCAGGTTTTATCTATTTTTAGCATAGACAGGGTCTTGCTCTTGCTCAGGCACATCTTGAACTCCTGAGCTCAAGCAGTCCACCTGCCTTGGTCTCCCAGAATGCTAGGATTACAGGCGTGAGCCACTGTAACCGGCCTTAGGACAGTGTTTTTCAAACTTAGGTTACAGTCAGAAGGTTAAGGTTAGCAGATTTTTTTATCAATGAAATGAACTGGAACAGAAGAGAAAATACTAAAATATATTCCATACAGTTAGGGTAATTGCTGCTGCTTACAGACTTTATTCTGTGTGAGTTTGTGTGTGTGAGCAATATGTGTATGGGCCACAATATAGGATTCAGTTCTTTCTGTACATCTCATCAAAAACATTAGGAAGGTGTTGCTCTGTTGTAGTAGTTTTCAAATGTTAGTGTACATCAGAATCACCTGGAGGACTTATTACAACACAGATTGTTGGGCTCTACTCCTAGAATTTTTGACTCAGTAGACCTGGAGTGGGGCCTGAGAATTTACATTTCCAGCTAGTTCCCAAGAGATACTGATGCTGCTGATCTACAAGTGACATTTTAAGAATCACTGTCCTGGGTTTTATATTCCTTAGAATGAAATCACTGAGAAAGGGTATGTATATCTTCAACTTCTAATGAGCAGGGTTAAGAGATTCCCTTCATAGTCTTGCCAAAACTTTGGAGTAGTAAGCTCTTTATGTTGCCAGAATAATAGCTTTGAAAAGATTTATCAGTGTTTTAATTTTCATTGTCCTGATTTCTGGTGAGGTTGTGCATTTATTTATACATTTATTGGCTATTTAGCAACACTGTGAATTACCTGTTCCATTCTTTTGCCCATTATTTGATCTTATTTGTTTTTTTGTCATACTTATTTATAGGGATTATTTTTAAATTCTGCAAACAAATTCTTGCTATTTATTTAGCAAATATCTTCTCCCAATGATTGGCTTGCTTTTTAACATTGTTTTTGATAATGTTTTATTGAACAGAAGAAGTCTTTCATTGAAATATTAACAAATTATCATTATATATTCAATGGTTTTTGCTTTTTAAGTCATCTTAAAGAAATCCTTACCTACAAATCAATAAGAAAACACAAACAACCCAATAAAAATGGGCAAAAGATATAAACAGGCTATTTACAGAGGCAAAAAACATGAATGGCCAATAAACTTAAGAAATCTCATTAGTAATCAAGGAAATCCAACATAAAGCCACAGTATGTTGGTGTGTATTTAAAGACCTAACAGTGCCAAGTATTGGTAAACATATGGACAAAAAGAACACTAATAAACTTTCTAACACAATAACTAAGAAAATGCCAAGAAGGCTATGTTAACCAGTGTGATGAAAATGTGTCAAACGGTCTATAAAACCAGTGTATGGTGCCCCATGATCGCATTAATGTACACAGCTATGATTTAATAAAAAAAAAACTTTCAAGGGGAATGTAAATAAGTACAACCACTTGAAAAAATACTGTGGCAGGCTGGGTATGGTGGCTCACACCTGTTATCCCAGCATTTTAAGAGGCAAAGGTAGGAGGATTGCTTGCGTCTAAGAGTTTGAGACCAGTCTGAGCAATATAGTGAGACCCCCCCCATCTCTATAAAAAATGTTTTTTAATTAGCAAGACATGATGGCATGTGCCCCATAGTTCCAGATACTCAGGAGCCCAAGGCAGGAGGATCACTTGAGCACTGGAGTTTGAAGCTATAGTAAGTTCATGAGTGAACCATTGCATCCCAGCCTGGGCAACAGAGTGAGACCCCATCCCTAAAAAACAAACAAACAAAAAGAATATCATGGCAATAGATAGTAAAATTGAAGATGTTCGTACAGTATAATTTAGCAGTCTCCTTGGTTATCTATCCTAGAGAAACTCTGCACATACACATTAAGAGATGGTGATGCTTGTTGTAGCATTGTTTTTAAACAGCATCCATATTCGTTAGCAGGAGAATAGATAAAGCATGATACATTCATAAAGTAGAATACAACACAGTAGAGAAGATGAATAAAATAGAAGTATAGGTATCAATGTGGGTGAAATTTACAGACAGAATTTTGAATAAACATCTAGTTGCAGGCTTCTGTTTTCAGCTCAAATATGTAAAGTGCTTGGAAGTCATCACTCTGTTGTACATTGTACCCCATAAATGCATTGATGTACACAGCTATGATTTAATTAAAAGAAAAGAAAAACAGCAGAATGAACTAAAAATCAATGATTTTTCTTGGATATATCAGAAAATTGAAATCACGTAGATAACTACAACACCAAAGTCTGGAGAGACATTTATGGTGACACAGGCACGCTGAAAGATTGAGACTTGGTCATAGTCTTACAAAATGCTTCCCTTACAATGATGCCTTTGCTAATTTGTTACCTATGGAAGAAAATCCTATCAATTCTTGAGAACTAAAGTAGCATCATATATGCTTCAGACTGGAAGCTATATTCATCTTGACCTTGCAAAATGACACTATCAGAGGCACTTCAGACACCTACAATATGTGAGGATTGCAGAAGGAAAACTTCATTCGTTCTGTCTTATTATATAAACTCATTCATTCATTGACGCATTTGCTGTTTATATAGTATGTATTGTGTACGAGGCATCAAGTTAGACATAAAGAGTACAAAAATATACAGGAGAGTTAGCATTTCTGTCCTAATAGTGTTTAAAGTCTATCTTAGCAATGTTTTCACATGGTTTCTCATTATTGTAGGAATCTACAAACAAATATATATATATACACACACACACACTGTATATATAATTATGATGTCAGAGGTGTCTGTTAACATTAATTTATTAGACCTAGATCATATTCTACAACCATGACTTCAAGTCTCACACAGCAAGAAAGTGTTTTTTCACATCATTAAGACTCAGTATCTTAATCCAAAAGATGGGAATACTACCAACCACATCGTATTCTTCCTGAAGCTCCATAAAATAATTCACAATCACTACTCTCTGTGGGACAGGGCATCAGTTGAACCACACCACTGCACTCTCCAGGAGATACTACTTTATTTATGTTTGATAAAGCATGACTTTAAGGCATAAGAGCAAAACTGTAACTACTATAGTGGCTGTTAATATTTTATTCCTTTAGAATAAACTTACTTCTTCAGCTAAGAGTCAGGAGTTTTAAAAAATGATAATAGTGTGGCTGGGGTTGCCCTCCCTTTCTGAATATTGGAAGACAAAAATCCTATCAAATGTCAAATCTGGCAAATTGAAAAGCCCCCTAGTCATTGAGCTATTGGGAAGGGAAAAACCTAGACAAAACAGATTTAATTTTACAATCATTACAAGAACAACACTTTCAAAGAGATTTAGAAAAAAATAAATATCTACTAAGTCATAGTAAATATACTGTCCTGCATCCATGATGTAGCTAGAATGGAGGTAAATTGGGATAATCTATTTAGACACTTCATTATTTTAGCATCTTGTTATTGAGATCCTGCATATGTCCAGGTTTAAAAGTGCTTTATTTGAAGCATCTAAGAACCTGCAGTTAGAAGACTCTTGCCTTCTTAAAGAACAGACTAGTAGGAATGCAGAAAATGAAGCAGTAAGCTACTGAGTTATGTGATAGAATGCTGTAAGTGAAATAGAAACTCTGAAACACTGAAGAATGCAGGATGAGCAGAGAAACAGCTAACGTAAGGCTATTGATACAAGGGAACATTAATACTGAGGTTATGAAAGGCTGTCAGAAAAAGATGATCTTTTTCTTCAATTTTCTTTTTTTTTTTTTTCTTTTTTTTTTATTGTTGGGGATTCATTGAGGGTACAATAAGCCAGTTACACTGATTGCAATTGTTAGGTAAAGTCCTTTTTCTTCAATTTTCAATCAAGCAAATTTCACAGGCAAGGCTATAAATCTAAAAAAAATCACCCAGGAAATAGGTTAATTAATTTGGAGCCGATCTAGGGAAATGAAAGTGAGGGTTTTATTTATTTTTTTATTTTTTTGAGAAAGAGTCTCACTCTATTGTGTCATGGTAGCCATGTAGCTCACAGCAACCTCAAACTCCTGGGCTCAAGTGATCCTCAACCCTCAACCTTCCTTCAGAAGCTGGGACTACAGGCACCTGCCACAATGCCCAGCTGATTTTTTTCTATTTTTAGTAGAGACAGGGTCTTGAACTTCTGAGCTTAAGCAATCTACTCGCCTCTCAGAGTGCTAGGATTATAGGCATGAGCCACAGTGCCTGCCCAAAGAGTGTTTTTTTTTTAATTCTTTATTAAATCATAACTGTGTACATTAATGCATTTATGGAGTATAGTGTGCTGAATTTGACATACAATGTGGAATGCTTACATCTAACTGATTAACATAACTGTCTCCTTGCTCCTTATTTGTTGTGGCAAAAACATTCATACTCTGTTCTTAATAGTATAAAAATGTATCATTGCATTATGCATAGTAGATTGGATCCCCCCCAAAACCCTCCCTCCTCCTGAACTTCCCCCTCCCTGCCCCTCTCTTTCCTCTTCCCTCCTTTCTGCACTATACTTATGTTTTACAATTCCTATGAATGTGTAGGTGATTATATACTGATTTCATAGTAGTATTGAATACTGTGCAGCCAAAGAGTGTTTTACACAGCCCTTTTACAGCAGTACTCAGAACTCTCTAATATTCCCAGCTATCTTTTTTTTTTTTAAATAGGTCTTTCTCTGTTTCCTGGGCTATAGTGCAATGGCGTGATCATAGCTCACAGCAACCTCAGATTCCTGGACTCAAGCAATCCTCCCGCCTCAGCCTCCCAAGTATATGGGACTATAGGCACTATTATCGTGCCCAGCTAATTTTTTTTCCTATTTTTTGTAGAGACACAGTCTCACTATATTGTTCAGCCTGGTCTGGAACTTGTGGGCTCAAGCAATACTCCCACCTCAGCCTCCCAAAGTGCTAGGATTACAGGCATATGCCATCCCACCCAGCCCCCAACTATTGTTCACTCAAGTCCGTTCCTATGAATCCTTAACATAACCACCTAACTTAATGTGATCCAGATTCAAGATTTAAGTAGAATCTTCTTTTGAATTTTCAGAATATTTTAACTGTCTTTGGGGGGGGTACCTTTTATTTTTATGTACAAATTGTAGTGCATACACAATATTTAGGCTTCTTAAGAACAATATTCCTTTTTATTCTTGCAACTTTCTCTTCTAATGCACTTCTCCAGATTTAACCCACTCCTTTATAATCTGTCCTTATCACATATAAATATGACCCTATATTGTCCTCGTTATACAAATGCTAAGAACAATGCCTGGTATGAAATATTTATTCACTTAATCTTTGCAATAAGTCTTGGAGAATCAGTCATAAATATCTCAATTCAAGTGGAAAAGGATAAGGCCCATATTTGAAACAGACAAGGAGGCTTCTGAACCTGCCCTCGTAACTACTACATAAACCTTCACAAACACTATGTTTCTGAATTTTATATTTTCAAGAGAAAGGAATATGACATGATATTTTTATTTTTCTCTCCAACATCTCAGAAAGTGCCTTGCATAGAAATATTTGATAATAAATAAACATGTGAATAAGAAAAATAATGCTTCCCTTTCTTTCAGACCTTGTTACCACATCAACAGGGCTTCATTATAATAACTGGATTACAACTGAAAGACCTGCAAGATTCAGGCTCTATTTAAGAAGTTTTAAGGGAAACCCAAAGGAAACAAGGGAGACAAAAATACAGTAGAAGAAATGGAAACATCTGACATAGCTAAAGCAAACATTAAGCACAGCCCAACTCGTGGCCAGATTAACAAAACCTCATACTTAATAGCCTCTTTGGCTTAAATCCTGTTATTTGATAGATCACGTCTAGCTTTCAACAAAAGAATTACAAGGCATGTTTGAAAAAAAAAAAAACATAGTCTGAAGAGAAAAAACAATGGGGACCAAATTTAGATATGACACAGGTTTTGGAATTATCAGATAGGGGATGTAAAATGACCATGATTAATATACTAAGGAGTCTACTAGTAAAAGTACACAGCATGCAAGGCCAGATGGCTAATATAAACAGAAATTTAGAAACTCTAAGAAAGAATCGAAAGGAGATGCTAGAAATTAGAGGAAAAAAACACCGTAGCAAATAAAGTATGCCTTTGATAGGCTCAACAGTAAGTTGGAAACAGCCAAGGAAGGAATTGGTAAGTTTGAAGACATGGTAATAGAAACTTCCCAAGGTGAAATATAAAGAGAAAAAAGACAGTGAAAAATGGAAGAAACTAAGAACTAGGAGATGATTTCAAAGGATGTAACATACACCTTTATTGGAATATCAAAAGAAGAAGAGAAAAAGGAAGGAAGTTTTGAAATAATAATGGCTGAGAATATTCCAAAATTAATGATAAACAATGAACCATGGATATAAGAAGCTCAGAGAATGCCAAATGTAATAAATACCAAAACCTACACCTAAGCATATCATGTTCAAATTACAGAGACAATGAAAAAAATTGAAAACAGCCAGAGAAACATGTTGCTTATATGAGAACAAAGAAAAGAAGTACGTCAGACTTTTCATCAGAAACTATACAGGCAAGAAGACAACGGAGCAAAATATTTGTGTTGGAACAGAAAAAAAAAACCTCATTACCCTCATTCTTTATTCAGCAAAAATGATCCTGCAAAAGTGAAGAAAAAATAATAAAGACTTTATTAGACATACAAAAACTGAGTGTCCCATAGCTCAGTGGGTAGGGCACCAACCACATACACCAAGGCTGGCGGGTTCAAACCTGGTCCAGGCCTGCTAAAAACAGCAATGACAACTGCAACAACAACAACAAAAAATAGCCAGGGATTGTGGCAGGCGCCTGTAGTCCCAGCTACTTGAGAGGCTAAGGAAAGAGAATCGCCTAAGCCCAAGAGTTTCAGCTTGCTGTAAGCTGTGACTTTCTTGGCACTGTAACCAGGGCAATAGCTTAAGTCTCTGTCTCAAAAAAAATCCTCTGGGGCGGCGCCTGTGGCTCAAAGGAGTAGGGCACCGGCCCCATATGCTGCAGGTGGCCGGTTCAAACCCAACCCCAGCCAAAAACTGCAAAAAAAAAAAAAATCCTCTGGAACTAGTGAGTGCATACAGGTTGGAAGGTACAAGGTTTATATGTAAAAGTCAGTTGCTTTCCTGTATACTAGAAATAAAAATTGGAATTTGAGGTTTAAAACAGCATTGTTTATAATAGTAACAAAAAGAGAATAATACATAGGTATAACTTTAACAAAAATATGTATACAGGATCTTTATGTAAAAATCTATAAAACTGATGAAAAATTGCACCTGTAGTCCCAGCTACTCAGGAGGCTGAGGCAAGAGAATCGCCTAAGCCCAGGAGTTGGAGGTTGCTGTAAGCTATGTGACACCACGGCAGTCTACCGAGGGCAATAAAATAAGACTCTGTCTCTACCAAAAAAAAAAAAAAAACTGATGAAAAATTAAAGATCTAAACAAATGGAGAGATATTTTGTTTTCCTGGATCAAAAGACTTAATATTATTAAGAATGAGTTCTTTGTGAATTAATCTGTAGATTCCACACAATCCAAACAAAATCCAGCCAACCTATTTTGTGGATGTTAACAAATTGATTCTGCATTTATATAGAAAGAAAAAAGACCCAGAATATCTAACATGATACCTAAGAAGAAGAATGAGGTAGGACTGGCACCAGCCAACTTTAAGATTTACAATAATTAATTAGTGTGGTGTGATGTTGGTGGGGAAAAAAAGAACAGAACAAGGATCACAGGATTTGACCCACATAAATATAGTGAACTGATCTTTGACAAGAAAGCAAAGGCAATTCAATGGAGAAAGCACAGTCTTTCAACAAAGAGTGCTAGAACAAATGAATGTCCACATACAAAAAAAAAAATCTCACCAAACTTATATATCTTTCATAAAAATTAACTCAAATTGAATCATATGCCTAAATATAAAATACAATACTCAAAAACTTCTAGAAAGAAACAGAGGATCCGCCAGCTGGAGCATACTCCTGCCTGGCCCGCCACCTACTTGGCCGGCTCCGCTGCACTCGGCCCAGCTGGCGCAACGGAAACTTTCCTGCAGCGGCCTGGCGACTCTGCCACTTCGCGATCTTGGCCCTGGGCCGCTCGGGCTCCAGGCGCCTTTGGGATGGCAGCACCCAGCAGCCCTGCCGGTGCGTAGAGTGCATGTGGAGGAGAGAGATTAAAGATGACGGCCGAGTAACAGCTTCCCTGCAACTTGGCATGGTGAGTCTGGGGAGATAAGACTCCAGACATCTCTGGCTGGTGGGATATGGCTATCTATAATCATCCCTTTGAGGATACAGGGACTCAGCAAAGGACTTCTGGACCCCAAGAGGAGGACAAAAACAGTGGGAAACTGGCAAGTGGTTGCATGTGTTCAATCGACCTAATCACGCCGGCAACCGTAAGTACAAGCAGCAGTGAGACTGCAAACTGGAAAGGCCTTACCTGTGAACTGTTTCAGTGTTATTGGACTCGGCACTCAGTTGAACTGCCTTGGGGAGAGCTTGAGCAGGAGTGCGGAGAACTTTGGGCATTGTCTGGTGCCCCAAACAGAGCCACTGAGCTGGGCTGCAGGGAGCCATTGTGTGAGAGAACTGCCCCAGCAAGCTCCGCCCTCAGGGCCCCAGAGCAATGATCGGGCGGGACCTAGTAACCCAGTGACTGAGCAGCCTAAAGCCGGGGACTGAGCTGCCTTACAGCCTTAACCCTTAGGGGCAGAGTGAGACGGTTTTGGCACACTGGAGGCTCGGGTTGTTGCCCTGGGTAGAGTGCCGTGGTGTCACAGCTCATAGCAACCTCAAACTCCTGAGCTTGGTGCTGCCTGGACCTCCATAAGATCTGTGCCGTGGCCCCTCACCAACCGGGCCTCTGCATGCCCTGACCAGGAACTGCGGGAGCAGTGCAACCTTGCATCCTCTCTCCCGTGTCCTCCCAGCCTCCACACTGGCCCGCTCGTCTGGCCAGGGATACTGGTAGCCACTTGTCCTCTGGAGCCCTCCCTGCCTTTGCGCAGAGCCCTTCCCCTGGCCAGGGACTGCTGGAGCCTTGGGCTCTCTGTGCCAAACTCACTGGGCACAGGCACTCCCAGAACTGTGCGCACCACCTCCTGCCCTGCTGCTGGATCCGGGTGTGTCACACGCTGGAGCTGCTTCCACAACCAGAACTCCCTAGCTGGAGCAGCCCTAGAGAAACTACACAGAGTCACTCCCTACAAAGATCAAGCAACAACAAAGTGATCCTGCTGGGATCTAATCTTGAAGAGACACCTCCCCAACTCTGAGGACGGCCACAGGCAATGGTGAAAAACAATCATGAGGGGAAATCAGCAGAAAAACTCTGGCAATATGAATAATCAGAGTAGATCAACTCCCCCAAGGATCAATGGGGCAGACACAGCACAAGATCCCATGCACAAACAAATAGCTGAGATGTCAGAAATCGAATTCAGAATCTGGATAGCAAATAAGATTGAATTAGAACTCCAAGCAATAACCCAAAAGATATCTGAGGAATTCAACAAATTCAAAGACCAAATGACCAAAGATTTTGACACATGGAGACAAGAAGTTGCAGCCCTCAAAGATCTGAGAAACACAGTACAATCCCGCAGTAACAGAATGGAGCAAGCAGAAGAAAGGATTTCTGACATTGAAGACAAAGTTTTCGGATGCCCCCAAACTCTCAAAGAGGATGAGAAATGGAGGGCAAAAACAGATCACTCTCTCAGAGAGCTCTGGGATAATTTGAAGAAAACCAATATCCATCATATAGGGATCCCCGAAAGCGATGAAGTGGCTTCACAAGGCACAGTGTCTCTTCTCCATTAGATTATGAAGGAGAACTTTCCAGACATGCCAAGAGATTCTGAAATTCAGATAGCAGACAGTTTCAGAACTCCAGCACGACTCAAACCGAGTAAGACATCCCCACACACATCATAATCAATTTCACTAAAGTTAATATGAAGCTAATGCGTGGATTAATGGGATTACACCTGCGGTGCATCTTACAAGGGCATATGTGAATCTTAGTAAATGTGGAATGTAAAGGTCTTAGCAAAATAACTAAGAAAGTGCCAGGAAAGCTATATTAACTGGTGTGACTGAAAATCTGTCAAACGGTGTATGAACCAAGTGTATGGTGCCTCATGATCATACTAATGTACACAGCTATGATTTAATAAAAAAAAAAGGAAAAAAATAAACTTAATATGAAGGAGAAAATTCTGAAAGCTACCAGACGAAAGAAAACCATTACCTACAAGGGGAAGAATATTAGAATAACTGCAGATCTCTCCGATGAAACCTTTCAAACTAGAAGAGGATGGTCATCGACTTTTAATCTCCTAAAACAAAATAACTTTCACCCCAGGATCCTATACCTAGCTAAACTGAGTTTCATTTATGATGGAGAAATTAAATACTTCAACGACATTCACATGTTGAAGAAATTTGGCATAACTAAACCAGCTCTCCAGGATATTCTCAGACCTATCCTCCATAAAGACCAGCATAATCCTCCACCACAAAAGTAAACTCACCCAGAAAATTTTGATCAAATTCCAACTTCCACAGTCGCAAAAGGATTAAAAATGTCCACCGGACTCTCCAAAGGCTTATCAATATTCTCAATTAATGTGAATGGTTTAAACTGTCCTCTAAAGAGGCACAGATTGGCTGACTGGATACAGAAACTCAAGCCAGATATCTGCTGCATACAAGAATCGCATCTTACATTAAAAGACAGATATAGACTCAAGGTGAAGGGACGGTCATCTATATTCCAGGCAAATGGAAAGCAGAAAAAAGCAGGCATTGCAATCCTGTTGAAAGACGCAATAGGCTTTAAACCAAACAAAATAAGGAAGGATAAAAATGGTCACTTCATATTTGTTAAAGGCAATACTCAATATGATGAGATTTCAATCATTAATATTTATGCACCCAACCAGAATGCACCTCAATTTATAAGAGAAACTCTGACATGAGCAACTTAATTTCCTCCACTTCCATAGTAGTTGGAGATTTTAACACCCCATTAGCAGTGCTGGATAGATGCTCCAAAAAGAAGCTAAGCAAAGAAATCTTAGATTTAAACTTAACCATTCAACATCTGGACTTAACAGACATCAACAGAACATTTTATGCCAACAAAACTGAATACACATTCTTCTCATCAGCCCATGGAACATACTCCAAAATCAACCACATCCTAGGCCACAAATCTAACCTCAGCAAATTTAAAAAAATAGAAATTATTCCTTGCAACTTCTCAGACCATCATGGAATAAAAGTTGAACTCAATAACAACAGGAACCTGCATACTCATACAAAAACATGGAAGCGAAACAACCTTATGCTGAAGGATAGATGGGTTATAGACGAGATTAAGAAGGAAATCACCAAATTTTTGGAACAAAACAACAATCAAGACACGAATTACCAGAACCTCTGGGATACTGCAAAGGCAGTTCCAAGAGGGAAATTTATAGCACTGCAAGCCTTCCTCAAGAAAACGAAAAAAGACGAAGTTAATAACTTAATGGGACATCTCAAGCAACTGGAGAAGGAAGAACACTCCAAACCCAAACCAGCAGAAGAAAAGAAATAACAAAAGTCAGAGCAGAACTAAATGAAATTGAAAACAAAAGAATCATACAACAGATCAATAAATCCAAAAGTTGGTTTTTTGAAAAGATCCATAAAATAGATAAACCTTTGGCCAACCTAACCAGGAAAAAAAAAGAGTAAAATCTCTAATTTCATCAATCAGAAATGGTAAATATGAAATAACAACAGACCCCTCAGAAATTCAAAAAATCCTTAACGAATATTACAAGAAACTCTACTCTTAGAAATATGAAAATCTGAAAGAAATCGACCAATACCTGGAAGTATTGCCAGAACAAAGTGGAAATGTTGAACAGGCCTATATCAAGTTCTGAAATAG
The DNA here is from genome assembly GCF_027406575.1 of Nycticebus coucang. Lineage (NCBI taxonomy): Eukaryota > Metazoa > Chordata > Mammalia > Primates > Lorisidae > Nycticebus > Nycticebus coucang. The sequence continues at coordinate 134,549,374 of NC_069804.1, forward strand.
CATCAACTATACAAAATCTCCCTAAAAAGAAAAGCCCAGGACCAGATGGCTTTATGTCAGAGTTCTACCAAACCTTTAAAGAAGAACTAGTACCTATACTGCTAAACCTCTTCCAAAATATAGAAAAAGAAGGAATATTACCCAACACATTCTACGAAGCAAACATCACCTTGATCCCCAAACAAGGGAAAGACCCAACAAGAAAAGAAAATTATAGACCAATATCACTAATGATTATTGATGCTAAAATACTCAATAAGATCCTAACAAATAGAATCCAACAACACATCAAAAAAATTATACACCATGACCAAGTGGGATTTATCCCAGGCTCTCAAGGCTGGTTCAATATACGTAAATCTATAAATGTAATTCAGCACATAAACAAACTAAAAAATAAGGACCATATGATTCTTTCAATTGATGCAGAAAAAGCTTTTGATAATATCCAGCATCCCCTTCATGATCAGAACACTTAAGAAAATTGGTACAGAAGGGACATTTCTTAACCTAATAGAGGCCATCTATAGCAAACCCACAGCCAATATCATATTGAATGGAGTTAAATTGAAATCATTTCCACTTAGATCAGGAACCAGGCAAGGTTGCCCATTGTCTCCATTGCTCTTTAACATTGTAATGGAAGTTTGAGCCATTGCAATTAGGGAAGAAAAGGCAATCAAGGGTATCCACATAGGGTCAGAAGAGATCAAACTTTCACTCTTTGCAGATGATATGATCGTATACCTAGAAAACACTAGGGATTCTACTACAAAACTTTTAGAAGTGATCAAGGAATACAGCAATGTCTCAGGTTACAAAATCAACACCCATAAATCTGTAGCCTTTATATATGCCAACAATAACCAAGCTGAAAAAACAGTCAAGGACTCTATTCCTTTCATAGCAGTGCCAAAGAGAATGAAATATTTGGGAGTATACCTAACAAAGGATGTGAAAGATCTCTACAAAGAGAACTATGAAACTTTAAGAAAAGAAATAGCTGAAGATGTTAACAAATGGAAAAACATACCATGCTCATGGCTGGGAAGAATCAACATTGTTAAAATGTCCATACTACCCAAAGCAATATATAATTTTAATGCAATTCCTATTAAAGCTCTATTGTCATATTTTAAAGATCTTGAAAAAATAATACTTCATTTTATACGGAATCAGAAAAACCTCCAATAGCCAAAACATTACTCAGCAGTAAAAACAAAGCAGGAGGAATCATGCTACCAGACCTGAGACTGTGCTATAAATCCATAGTGATCAAAACAGCATGGTACTGGCACAAAAGCAGAGAAGTAGATGTCTGGAACAGAATAGAGAACCAAGAGATGAATCCAGCTACTTACCGTTATTTGATCTTTGATAAGCCAATTAAAAACATCCAGTGGGGAAAAGATTCCCCATTTAACAAATGGTGTTAGGTAAACTGGCTGGCAACCTGTAGAAGATTGAAACTGGACCCACACCTTTCACCCTAAGATAGACTCTCACTGGATAAAAGATTTAAACTTAAGACATGAAACTATAAAAATAATTGAAGGAAGTGCAGGGAAAACTCTTGAAGGAATCGGCCTGGGTGAATATGAGGAGGACTCCCCAGGCAATTGAAGCAGTATCAAAAATACACTACTGGGACCTGATCAAACTAAAAAGCTTCTGCACGCCAAGAACATTGTAAGTAAAACAAGCAGACAGCCCTCAGAATGGGAGAAAATATTTGCAGGTTATACCTCCGATAAAGGTCTAATAACCAGAATCCACAGAGAACTCAAATGTATTAGCAAGAAAAGAACACGTGACCCCATCTCAGGGTGGACAAGGGACTCGAAGAGAAACTTCTCTAAAGAAGACAGACGCACGATCTACAAAGACATGAAAAGCAGCTCATCATCCTTAATCATCAGAGAAATGCAAATCAAAACTACTCTGAGGTATCACCTAACCGCAGTAAGAGTAGCCCACATAACAAAAGCCCAAAACCAGAGATGTTGGCGTGGATGTGGAGAAAAGGGCACACACTTCTACACCTCTGGTGGGAATGCACACTAATACGTTCCTTGTGGAAGGATGTTTGGAGAATACTTAGAGACCTAAAAATAGACCTGCCATTCGATCCTATAATTCCTTTACTAGGTTTATACCCAGAAGACCAAAAGTCACAATATAACAAAGATATTTGTACCAGAATGTTTATTGCAGCCCAATTCATCATTGCTAAGTCATGGAAGAAACCCAAGTGTCCATCGACCCATGAATGGACTAGCAAATTGTGGTACATGTATACCATGGAATATTATGCAGCCTTAAAGAAGGATGGAGACTTTACCTCTTTCATGTTTACATGGATGGAACTGGAATATATTCTTCTTATCAAAATATCTCAGGAATGGCAGAAAAAGTATCCAATGTACTCAGCTCTACTATGAAGCTAAATTATAGCTTTCATATGAAGGCTATAACCCAGCTATAGCACAAGACTATGGGGAAAGGGCCAAGGAAGGGGAATGTGGGGGGCGGTATTGATGGAGGGAGGGTAATGGGTGGGGCCTCATCTACAGTGCATCTTAGAATGGGTACAGGCGAAACTTACTAAATGCAGAATACAAATGCCTACATACAGTAACTAAGAAAAGGCCATGAAGGCTATGTTGAACAGCTGGATGAGAATATTTCAGATTGTATATGAAACCCGCACATTGTACCCCTTGATTGCACTAATGTACACAGCTATGATTTAACAATAAAAATAAATAAATTAAAAAAAAAACAGAAGATCTAGCAACCTTGTGTTTGATGATACATTTATCAGATATAATACCAAAAGCACAATTTATGTAAGAAACAATTGATAAATCAGACTTTTGTTGAGAATATAAACTTCTGCTCTGTAAAAGACACCTTTAAGAGAATCAGAAAACAAGCCACAGACTGAAAAAAATATTTTCAGAACATATGTCTAATGAAAGACTTGTATCCGAATACACAAAAAACTCCTGAAACCCAACAGTAATAAAATGAACAGGGCAGTGTCTATGGCTCAAGGAGTAGGGTACCGGCCCCATATACCAGGGGTGGCAGGTTTGAACCCAGCCCCAGCCAAAAAAAAAAATGAACAGTGAATTTTAGAAATGTGTGCCACAAAATAACAAAGTGCTAAAAAGAAAAACATAAGTCAATATGTTGTGGCTCTTTGACATTGGAGATATATCAAAGAAACATAGGAGCCACATGAAAGAGCTTTCAGTCACCAAATCTGGAACAATTTGTGCAACAAACTATTAATACATGGATTAATGTTGGGTGATAATAAAGTATAGAATAAATATCTGTGAGTCCAAGTGATATAAATAAAAAATAACTGGAAAAGAGATAAATTTCCCGTGAAAAATAATTATAAATAATTTACGTGGATACGCTACCTCAAGGAAGAAGAACATTAACTCCCTACTCCTTTGTTTTTAGCTTCTTATAATCACTTCTTTCCAAAAGAGTACAGTATGAGAGAACAGAAAAAGGAGAAACTTCACAACAGGGAAACCTGACAAACCCTACCTCAGCCAGGTGATCAAGGTCAAAATCAGTAGTTATAAATCATCTTGATTATGTGTATGCTTAATATGATGTGATCAAATTGTACTTTCGAAACTCTGTGGTCTTCCTCCCAATAATCCATAACCCCAGTCTAATGTAAGAAGAACGTCAGAAAAATTTCTAGTAGTGGGGCAGTCCACAAAATACCTGACCAATACTCCTCAAAACTGTCAAGATCATTAAAAATAAGGAAAATCTGACAAACTGCCACAGACAAGAGGAGCTTAAGGACATGACAACTAAATGTAATGTGGTGATCTGGATGGGATCCTGAAACAGGAAAAGGACATTAAGTAAAAACTAAACTATAGACTGTAGTTATTAATAATGTATTGGTTTATTATTTGTAACAAATGTAACATACTAATCTAAGATATAAATAACAGGAAACTGTATATGGGAGCTCTTTATACTATCTTCTCAATTTTTCTGTAAATATAAAACTGTTCTAAAAATAAAGTCAATTTTAAAGAGTTTTTTAAAGGTAGCTCTAGAAGAATGCATGCAGTATAATACCATTTAAATAAGCTTCAAAACATGTAAAACAATGCTGTGTATTGGACAGGGTTACCAGGAAGAGTTTTTATCCTCTGTTCTGACTTGGAGATTCTGATTTGACATTGGTCTTGGCAGATATGTTATGTTTATCTGGTTATTGAGCATAGCTGTATCTTTGTGTGTATTTTCATGTGTGTGTGTGTATGTGTGTGTGTAAATTCATACAGTATATACGTAAGTGTATGTATGTTTTTGGAGCAGAAGGGATGCATCCAAGCAAGAACTGACAGAACCATCTGAACCAGAAATCCTCTTTATTTTTTAAAAATATTCATATCAAAGGGAACAGTCTTAGTATGGATCTTTCCTAATTGGTGAGAAATTTGAAGTCTGTTTTCACATACCACTTGCTATGATTATTTAATTTTCTGGTGTTTTCGTGATTAGTATTTGAGAGGGAAGAATCAAGATCACCTAAAATTGTTTAAGTGAGTCACAAGTCAATGAATAATTCTATGCCATTGCCTTTAAGATGTAAACATACGTAAGTGCTAAATAAGTGAATGTTCTGGTTTTAAAGATTTGGGGACATAAAGATTCTACTGCTTGTTAACAATGTTTAATGTATTTATTCATACATTTCAGTGGTTAAGTCATTTAGGCGGGTTCTGTTTTCTAGCTGTCTCCTTTTGCTGCTCCTGTCTGAATTCTTTCTTAGTTCATTTAAGCCATAAAAGATATAACTAATGCAAGCTAACATATGGAATTCTTTTTTCCCTCCATCCTTTTTATTGTGTTTAAGAAACACGTGAGATCTACCCTCTCGTCAAATTGTTAAGTATACAATACTGTCTTAACTTATAAGCATGATGTACAGCAGAGATATAGAAATTTTTCACCTTGCATGACTGAAACTTTCCATCCATTGAATAGAAACTCCCCATTTCCCCCTCTAACCCAGCCCCGGAAACCATTATTCTACTTTCTGCTTCAACAAGTCCTACTACTTTAAATACTTTATATAAGTGGAATCATGTAGTATTAGTCTTTCTATGACTAGCTTATTTCACTTAGCAGATAGTCCTCAAGATTCATTTGTGTTGGGCGGTGCCTGTGGCTCAGTGGGTAGGGCGCCGGCCCCATATACCAAGAGTGGCGGGTTCAAACCCAGCCCCAGCCAAACTGCAACAGCAACAACAAAAAAATAGCCAGGCATTGTGGTAGGTGCCTGTGGTTCCAGCTACTTGGGAAGTTGAGGCAAGAGAATCGCCTAAGCCCAGGAGTTGGAGGTTGCTGTGAGCTGTGGCACCACAGCACTCTACCAAGGGCGACATAGTGAGACTCTGTCTCTAAAAAAAAAAAAAAAAAAAGATTTATTTGTGTCATAGCATGTGACAGGATTTTCTTTTCTGAGACTAAATAATATTCCATTGTGTGTGTGTGTGTATACCACTTTTCTTTATCCATTCATTAAGCAATGTGCATTGGCTATTGTGACCAATGTAACAGTGAACGTGGATGTGCATGTATCACTTTGAGATGCTGATTCCAACTCTTTTGGATAAATACCCAGAAGTGGGATTGTTGGATCATATTGTAGTTCAATTTTAATTTTGGGAGGAACTTCCATACTATTCTCCATAGCAGCTATACCACTTTACTTTTCTACCAACAGTGCACAAGAGTTCCACCTTCTCCATAGCTTTGCCAACATTTGTAATTTTCTGGATTTTTGATAATTGTCATCTTAACAAACATGAGGTGATACTTCATGATTTGCATTTCCCTTTAATTTGTGGTATTGAACATCTTTTCATATACATGTTGGTCATTTGTATACCTTCTTTGAAAAAGTGTTTATTTAAGCCTTTTGCTCATATTTTAATCAGATTATTTGACTTTTTGCTATTGAGTTGTAGGAGCTCCTTATATATTTTAGACATTCGCCCCTTATTAAATATATGGTTTACAAATATTTTCTCTTATTCCATAGATTGCCTTTTCACTCCATTCATTGTTTCCTTTGCTATCAGAGCATTTCAGTTTGATGTGGTCCCACTTATCTATTTTTGCTTTTGCTGCATGTGTTTTTAGTGTCACATCAAAGAAATAATTGCCAAGACCAATGTCAAGGAGCTTTTCCTCTACATTTTCTTCGAGGAATGTTACAGTCTCAAGTCTTATGTTTAAGCCTGTAATCAATTTTGAGTTGAATTTTGTGTATGGTGTAAGATAAGGGTCAAATTTCATTATTTTGCATGTGGCTGTCTAGTATTTTGAGCATTTTGTTAAAGAGATTTCTTTTCCTTGTTATATGTTTTTGTATACTTGTAGAAGATTGTTTGACTGTAGATGTATAGATTTATTTCTGAGCTTTTTATTTGGCTCTATTTATCTATGTGTCTGGTTTTATGCCAGTACCATCCTGTTTGATTACTGTAATTTTGTAATATACTGTGAAATAAGGAAGTGTGCATCTTCTAGCTTTGTTCTTTCTCAGGATTGTTTTGGCTATTTGACTTTGATAGAGATTACATTGAATCTGTAGGTTACATTAAGTAGTATGGATACCTTAAGTCTTCTAATCCATGAACACAGGTTCTCTTCCCATTTATTTATTTATTTATTTATGCATTTAATTTCTTTAAGCAACATTTTATAGTTTCCAGTATACAAGTCTTTCATATCCTTGGTTAAGTTAATTCCTTAGGATTTTATTTTTCTTAATACTATTATAAATGAGATTGCTTTCTTAATTTCCTCTTAGTATTATTTGTTCTTGGTATATAGAAACATAGCTGATTTTTCTATGTTAATTTCATATCTTATAACTTCACTGAATTCATTTGTTAGTTCTGAGTTTTTTAATTTTTTAATTTTATTTATTTTATTTTTGGGGGACAGAGTCTCACTTTATCACGCTTGGTAGAGTGCTGTGGTGTCACAGCTCACAGCAACCTCAAACTCTTGGGCTCAAACAATTCTCTTGCCTCAGCCTCCCAAGTAGCCAGGAATACAGGTGCCAGCCACAACCCCTGGCTATTTTTAGAGATGAAGTCTCACTCTGGCTCAGGCTGGTCTCGAACCTGTGAGCTCAGGTAATCCATCCATGTTGGCCTCCCAGTGTACTAGGATTACAGGCAAGAGCCACTGTGCCCAGCAGTTCTGACATTTTTTAGCTTAAGTTTTCTTCTTTATTTTTGTTTCCATTAATATGGTCATAATTCTGTGCCAATAATAAAATTAAGACAGATAGATGTTCTGAACAGGTCTCTGTTGTCTTCTGTTAAGTTGTTAACTATGAGCCAAATAACCAAGGTACCACCATTCACCTGGTAGCAGCTTATCTCAACTGCAAAGTATCTAAGGAAAAATGTCAATGTCTTCATTGTTGCACTTGTGAACCTTGTTTTTGAAAATCTTTTTATTTTTTTTAACATTTTTAATGGACATATAATAATTGTACCTATTTGTGAGGTACATAGTGATGGTTTGATATACATGTAAATGAGTATGGTGATTAGAACATGGTAGTTCACATATCCATCATCTCAAACATTTATCACTTCTTTGTGTTAGGAACATTCGATATTCTCCTTCTAGCTATTTGAAATCATAATCATCCTACAGTGATATAGAACACTAAATTATTACTCCTACCTAGCTATAATTTTATATTCTTTAATAAATCTCTGCCTATACTCCCTCCTACCCTTCCCAGCCTCTAGTATCCTCTGTTTTACTTTTTACTTCTATAAGATCAACATTTTTTGATATGAGTAAGGAAAATATGTGGTATTTAACTTTCTTTTCCTGACTTATTTTACTTAACATAATGTCATCAGTTCTATCCATGTTGCCTCAAATGACAGGATTTCATCATTTTTTATGACTGAATAGTATTCCATTGTGTATATATATTGCATTTTCTTTATCTGTTCAATTGTTGTTGGACATCTGGGCTAATTCCACATGTTCGCTATTGTGAATAGTGGTTCAGTAAACACAGGGGTGCAGATGTTTATAGATATACACAAACACACACTATTTTGATTTTCTATTTTCCATGATTCAATCTTGGTGGGTTATATGATAATCATTTCTTATAATCCTTTTCATTTCTGTGGCATTAGTTGTAGAGTCTCCTCTTTTGTTTGATTTTTTTGACTCTTTTTTTCATTGTCTAGCTAAAGGTTTGTTAATTTTATTAAACTTTTCAACAAAACCAGTTCTTAGTTTTGTTGTTATTTCTATTGCTTTTCTATTCTCTACTTTCTTTATGATCTTAATATAGTTATTATTGCTATAAAATTCCTTCTTAGTACCACTTTTTGTACATTCCATGAGTTTTGGTATGATGTATTTTTGTTTTCACTTGTCTCAATATATTTTCTAATATCCCTTTAATATCTTCTTTGGCTAATTGGTTGTTCAAGAGTATGCTGTTAATTTCCACATGTTTGCAATTTTCTAATTTTCTTCTGGTAATTGATTTCTATTCTCATTACATTGTTGTCTAAACAAATAATTTTATGTCAATCTTTTTTTAATTTGTTAAGACGTGTTTTATGACCTAATATGTAATCTGTCCTCACGAATGGTCAGTGTGCACTTAATAAAAATGTATATTCTGTTGGTGCCTGTTAAGTCCATTTGGTCTGCAGTGTTATTCATGTCTTCTGTCTTTTTATCAATCTTATGTACAGATGTTCCATCCATTATTGAAAGTAGAGTATTTAAATCTACTATTATAGTGATGTTATTTCTCCTTTAAGTTCTATCATTGTTTGCTTCATATATTTAGGTGCTCTGATGTTAGGTAATATATTTATAATCGTTATATCTTCCTGGTGAATTGACCATAATGTCCTCCTTTGTCCCTTGTAACCATTTTTTTTTTTAACTTAAATTCCATTTTGTCTGATGTAAGCATGGCTACCCCTGCTCATTTTTGGTTACCATTGGCATGGAAAATCCATTTCTGTCTTTTCACTTTCAGTTTATATGTGTTCTTAAATCTAAAGTGAGTCTCTTTTAGATAATACATAATTGGGTCTTGACTATTTTACCAGTCAGCCACTCTATGTCTTTTGGAGAGCTCAATCTATTTATCTTTAAGGTAATTATTGATAACAAAAGACTACTGGCATTTGTTAATTATTTTCTGTCTGTCTTGTACCTCTTTTTTTTTGGCCCGGGCTGGGTTTGAACCCGCCACCTCCGGCATATGGGGCCAGCGCCCTACTCTGTTGAGCCACAGGCAATACCCTCTTGTACCTCTTTTTTTTATTGTTGGGGATTCATTGCGGGTACAATAAGCCAGGTTACACTGATTGCATTTGTTATTGTACCTCTTTTTTATCTCTCCTTCCCTCTTAGCTATCTTCTTTTCTAGGATTCATTATGATTTTGTAGTGACATGCTCTGATTTCTTTCTCATTTTTCCCTGAGTATTTTCTATAGGTATTTCCTTTGTGGCTACCTGCCACAGGGCATACATAAAACATCTTATAACAATCTGTTTTAAACTGATGACAACTTAAATTCAATCACATATAAGAGCTCTTTTACATTCTCTTAAATTTTTATAGCATCCCATTCCTAATAAATAGAATATTTTCTTTTCTCTGAGAATATTAGTTATGGTTTATTGAAGGTTTTTGTTGCCCTCCATAGTCTTAGTTTTCTCTTATTTGCTTTCTTTTTGTTTGTCCTGTTCTTGGACTTCCATAGTATGGGCTTTCCTCAAGTGCCTGATAGTCCACACTCAACTTTATTGGATAATGACTAAAAAGCTGATTGGAGGCTCTGAGTACATGAGTGGCCCATGTTGATTTTGAACTTCACTTTAAGGTGGTGTGTCTGGGGAATTTATTGGAGGAATTCCCAATCCCATAAGCATTTTTACATCTTTCCTTGGAGCTATCAGTGTCTCCAAAGAAAACTGTTCCAAACTCTCTCTTGGGAGGATAAGAACATTCTAGGAGCCAAGGGATAAAAAAGGTTGGGGAGGACCTCAGCATTTAGTGTGCATTCTTTCTCTTAGTCTCCTTGTGTACGGAAATAGTATTCACATCACAACAAATGTTCATATATCTTCAACTATGTATAGCATTTTCTATCTTTTGACAGTGAGCCTCCAGTATTCTACCAGGATTGGTGAGTTCCCTTTACCCAGAAACATATTGTGGAGGAAAGTATTTAAAAATCAAATTAGGTTTTTAAATAACCTTCAGCCTACCCACCTTATTTTACTCCCATCCCTTATTTCCACAGATATCTGAAGCTTTAATGTCCTAAACTGTTTGAGGATTTTTTAATGGAGATTGGGTAGGTTCTTGGCTTTCCCCACTGCTAGTTTAAGATTTAGCTTTTTTTATTTTCTCATGTGAGCTGAGTTGGTCTTACTCATCCAGTTATTTTCCAGGTTCCAGAGTATTATTGCTATTGCCTCCTTTCGTTGTTTTTTTTTTTTTTTTTTTTTTTGGTAGTCTCCCATAGTTTTAGGATGTTTTCTGGATGAAGTGAAATTAAATCAGTGTGTCCAGTCTACCATTTTGATCTGAAATAAACTAATTCTAACCATAATGAAAGGTTAGAATTGAAACCTTTCTTTCATAATGAGAGAGTTACCTTTCCTTTCTTATTTGATATTTCTGTTGCTCTTTAATTTGTTTTAGGTGTTATACTTGAAGAACCTTAGCCCTCGGGTGACTGAAAGAGATCTTGTCTCATTGTTCGCTCGGTTCCAGGAGAAGAAAGGACCTCCAATTCAATTCCAAATGATGACTGGACGAATGAGGGGGCAGGCTTTCATTACGTTTCCTAGTAAGTAGCTTCATGTAGATAATTACTCATTTGCAGCCTTAGTTCACTAGAGACTACCCATACCTCTCTAATTTAGATATAGTGCTTTGATTTTCCCATAGCACATGGGAAGAAAGGAAGTAAGGAAAAGTATGTTTCCAGTGTTACTCTATCTCCCTTTCTGTTCTTTTTCTCACCCGTTGACAGTGCATCACCACCTTACCACAGTGTCCTCAATTTTCTTCAGTCTTGGTACTTCCTTCTTCCCCTACCAAAATCTTTTTCTTTGTTGATGGTAGCATTTCTAGTTTAAGTTATAATTAGATTACTCATTAATTAATATATTAGTATTCTGATTGAAACACACATACTTGCCTGATGCCCTATCCCTTTAGGACTAAGTGAGTATAAGCTAATATACTAATTCATTACTAATTCATAGTTAATACATTCTTCTAAATATTGTTTACATGTTAATGCACAGCTTCAATGTTCTAAGCCAAAGAAAAGAATAATATAGGAATTTCAGTTTCTATGACATGCAAGGTAATGTCTTTCCAGGGAGAGGTTGGGTAGGATCTGTAACTCTCATTGTCCCTAAACTATTTTCATTTCTAAATAGTCTACTCATAAATATGCAGGCTGTTGATTTTACACATTAGTACTGTCAAACTCCCCTCCATTGTTTTCATACAATTGCGAATCATCTTTCCTATCTGATTGAAGGTTTGTAAATCCTCTATACCAGTGGTTTCAGTCTTTTTAAGTACTAGAATCCCTTTTAAATTTAAAACATATTTCAGGGTGGCGCCTGTGGCTCAGTGAGTAGGGCGCTGACCCCATACGCCGAGGGTGGCGGGTTCAAACCCAGCCCCGGTCAAACTGTAACAAAACATAGCCGGGCGTTGTGGCGGGCGCCTGTAGTCCCAGTTACTGGGGAGGCTGAGGCAAGAGAATCACCTAAGCCCAGGAGCTGGAGGTTGCTGTGAGCTGTGATGCCACGGCACTCTACCAAGGGCGATAAAGTGAGACTCTGTCTCTATAAAAAAAAAAAATATTTCATAGACCCCCCCCATATAATATGAACCATTGATTAAAAAAATACATAATAAAACTTTATAAACTAAGTACTTTTATTTTTTTTATTTTTTTATTAAATCATAGCTGTGTACAATAATGCAATCATGAGGTACAATGTGCTGGTTCCATATACAGTCTGAAATATTTTCATCAAACTGGTTAGCATAGCCTTCATGGCATTTTATTAATTATTGTGTTCAAACCCTTATACTCTACACTTAGCAAACTTCACCTATACCCTTCCAAGATGTACCCTAGGTAAACTAAGTACTTTTAAATGTGTAGCTATTTTACTAGTCATAACAGCAGCTATACTGAAAATTTGTAGTACATACATTCATAAAAAAGAAAAACTGGTTCAGTCTGCAGATATTGTCTACTTATGATTCCATACAATCCTTACTATAATCCACCTTCTCCTAGTTTCCCACATCCAGGCCCTGAGACCCATAAGTTGAATACACCTGCTGTACGCTGTATATTCTCACACCTCAAGCTTCTGTATGCCACAAGGGTTCTTAAGCTTATTTATCCCAATAAAGGCTTCCAGAACCACTCTCCCACTGAATGAAAAAAGTAGAAAAATGTCCATAATAAAATAATTTATTTCGGGCGGCGCCTGTGGCTCAGTTGGTGAGGCGCCGGCCCCATATACCAAAGGTGGCGGGTTCAAACCCGGCCCCGGCCAAACTGCAACCAAAAAATAGCTGGGCGTTGTGGCGGGCACTGTAGTCCCAGCTACTCGGGAGGCTGAGGCAAGAGAATCGCTTAAGTCCAGGAGTTGGAGGTTGCTGTGAGCTGTGTGAGGCCTCGGCACTCTACCGAGGGCCATAAAGTGAGACTCTGTCTCTACAAAAAAATAATAATAATAATAATTTATTTCATTATCATGCAAAAATTTTGAAAATGATCTGGTTCTCATGATACATGTAACCTGTTATCTAAGATAGAAGCTCATGTATAATTAGTAACAGCTTAGACTTCTTTAGCATGCTGCCTGTATTCTTGTTTCTTTACCTATGTCTTTGAATTAGGAGCCACCCTCAAATGTCCATTTTGAATTTTTATTGTCATTATATTGGCATTAATTTAATCTTATTAAATTATACAAATTAGATTATAGAAACGATTATAAAATCAAATAACCTATGACCTTATAACTTAAGTTTAACTCCAAGGCAAAATAACCTAAACTAGACTTGGAATAGAATTCAGTTATTAAGTTCTATGTAAATCAATATATTTTCTTTCTCTTTTAGATACAGAGATGGCATGTCAAGCATTGCATCTAGTAAATGGATATAAACTACATGGAAAAATATTGGTGATAGAGTTTGGAAAGAGTAAAAAGCACCGGTCAGATCTCCAAGATGCTTCTTTCATACAGTGTGCTACAGATAGCGCTACGGAAATCAGTGGTAGCTAGAATATATATAGATTGTGGGTCCTAGATTGTCTTTTTTACATCAGAATCTTGAATCTAGGATTTATGTACAGATAGCAATTTATTTGAAGTCAAAGGGGAGAAACTATTGAAAAAGAAAAAAGTAATTGGTACAGTCCTTTTCAGCTTTTTGAGAGAATTGATAGAAGATAATTTCTGTAATCAAAGACCATATAGGTCAGATAATATATCAAGAATAAAGGGTAGCATACAAAAGTATTGTTTTCTCAGGATAAATCATAAAAAATTATTTCTGTGGATTTTTCAAAATCTTTGTAATTTTTCTGGGGTCTTCAATGTTTGTCCCTAGGAATAACATTCTTTCCAAGACTGTCTCCTATATACAGAACATAAAACCTAAATTAATGTTGAAATATTTATTCATTAGAGCCCCCTTGTCCCTAATTTTATCCACCAAGTAAATAAAAAAGCAGGACCCCAGGCCTAAGCATCAAGAACTGCTATTAAGTCAGAATTATCAGCAATAATAGTAGGTAGTTTCATAAGTCAGTCAACATATTTAATGAATACTTCCCCACTAAGTTATCAGAATCTTCAAAAAACTATATATTTTTCTAATGAAATATTTTGGATCAAAATATTGATGTTCTCATGACATTTAAGCCAGCTACTATTGAGTAGTCATTGAGTTCAAAGCAATAAACATTGAATAAGTGTCTAATATATGTTAAATACTACACATACGAATTTACAAGAGGAGCATACTAACACAAAATATCAAAAATAAGTGTGAAGAAATAATTCTCTGGCAGAGAGGAAGCCAGTCCCAAATCCCTCACTTGTTTGTTTAGGTTGCTAGGGAATAAAAAGACAACATAATATAGAGGAAAGGTATAAACATTGGAGTCAGACCTATATTTGAACCTCACAGCCACATATAACACTCCATGACCTTGGCAAGTTGTTTAATCTTAGCTTCAGTGTTCTCATCTATAAAATGATAATAATAATGCTACTTACCTCATTGGGTTGTGAGGATTAACTGAGATGATATTATTCAGGCTGAAGAACAGAAATAAAAAATAATAAAATTGAACAGAGTACAGGACCTCTGAGATATCATTAAGTACTCCAACATTATGTATAATGGAAGTGCCAGAAAGAGAAGACAAAGGAAAGGAGCATTAAAATATTCCAAGAAATAATGGCTATAAACGCCAAATTTGATGAGAATCCTATACATCTCAGAAGGTCAGCAAATCTCAGGTAGTATAAACAAAAAGAAATCCATAAGCAGACATAAGAAAAATGCCAAGGGCGGCACCTGTGGCTCAAAGGAGTAGGGTGCCAGCCCCATATACCAGAGGTGGCAGGTTCAAACCTGGCCCCAGCCAAAAACTGAAAAAAATAAAAATAAAATGCCAAAACCCAAATACAGAGAAAATCTTAACAGGAATATGAGAAAATGAACTATCTCTTACCAAGGAACCCCAATATGATTTACAACTGACTTCTCTTCACAAACAGTGACAGTGGCAGTAGGAGAACATATTCAAAGTGTTCAAAGAAAATAACTATCAACCAAGAATTATATACAATAAAACTATTTTTTCAAAAAGGAAGGGGAAATAAATCATTCAAAAACCAGGAGAATTTGTTGTTGGCAGACCTGACTTACACTGAAAGAAGTTATTCAGGCTGAAAACAAGTGACATAAGGCAATAATTTGAATGTACACACATATAAAAAAAGAACACAGGCAAAGATAATTATCAAAGACAATCTATGCATTTCTCTTTTTTTTTTTTTTTTGTGAGACAGTCTCACTATGTCGCCTTCAGTAGAGTGCTATGGTGTCACAGCTGACAGCAACCTCAAACTCTTGGGCTTAAGTGATTCTCTTGCTTCAGCCTCCCAAGTAGTTGAGACTACAGGTGCCCACCACAATGCCTGGCTATTTTTTGTTGTTGTTGTTGTTGTTGTTGTATTTGTCATTGGTTAGCAAGCCTGGGCTGGGTTCAAACCCTCCAGCCTCGGTGTATGTGGCTGACACCCTAATCACTGAGCTACAGGCCCTGAGCCGCATTTCTCTTTCTTAATTTAAAAAACAGTTGCATAAAACAATATGTATATAGTCACATTGTTTGGCCTACAACATATAAAATGTAACATATTTGTCAGGACAAGGGAAGTGGATGGAAGCAAAGCTGTATTATACAAAAGAAGTGACTTTAGTTAGTAACTCAGATCCATAGGAACAAATGAAGTGAATAAGAAAGGGGAAATATATACTTGCTCTTCTTCTCTCAGCTTCTTTTAAGTACACAAAATTATATTAATAATAAGTGTAATAATGTATGTTGGGTTTATAACATTTGTAGACATAACATGTATAATAATACCACAAAAGAAGGGAGAGGAGAAATGAGTTTATATAGGAATAAAATTTTTATATATCACTGGATTCAAGTTAGTATGTATCTGAAGCCTATTCAGTTTAAAGTGTATATGTTAAGCCCTAGAGCAACCACTAAAGAAACAACTTTAAAAAATAAAAATATGATTAAATAAATTTATTTTTATTTTTTTTTTTTTTAATTTTTTCTTTTTTTTTATTAAATCATAGCTGTGTACATTAGTATGATCATGGGGCACCATACACTTGGTTCATAGATCGTTTGACACATTTTCATCACACTAGTTAACATAGCTTTCATAGCATTTGCAGTGCATCTTACAAGGGTATATGTAAATCCTAGTAAATGTGGAATGTAAAGGATTAAATAAATTTAAATGTCACATTAGAAAATACTCAGTGCACAAGAAAACAGAAGGAGGACTGGAGAAATAAAATTTGAAGCAAATAGAAAACAAACAGTAAAATGGCCATCATAAATTTTCCCATATAAATAATAACAATAAAGGTGAATGGATTAAACAATTCAATCAGAAGGCAGAGAATGGCCAACTAGGAAAAAAAACAAGATTTGAGTTTATGCTGTTTATTAGAGACAAACTTAGTGTAGAAGACACAAAGTTATTGAAGATAAAAGGATGGAAAATAAATAATACGATGCAAATAGCACCCATAAGAAAGCTAGAGTGGCTATTCTAATATCAGACAAAAAAGTTTTTAAAGTTAAAAAGAAGTATAGATAAAGAGTGACAGCTTATGCTAATAAAAGTATCAATCTATAGGGAAGATATAACAGTTGTAAACAGGTATGCAGCTTATAACAAAGCCCCAAATATATGATGCAAACACAGATATCAAGGAAAGGAGAAATATACAAATCAGTAAAAAGAGTTGGAATATTCAATACCCCATTTCCAATAATAGAACAAACAGGCAGAAGATAAATAAGCAAATAGAGGGCTCAAACTATACTATAAACCAAATTGGCCTAAAAGACATCTATAGAAAATTCTACCCAGTAATATCAAAATACTGTATATATTCTTCTCAATGAATATGAAGCATCTTTAAGATAGACCATAAGCTAAACCATAAAATAAGCCTTAATAAATGTAAGTGGACTAAAATCACGCAAAGCATGTTCTCTGACCACATGGAATGAAGTTATAAATCAATAACAGAAAGTTGAGAAATTCACAAATAAATGGAAATTAGATAAACTTTTAAATAACCAATGGGTCAAAGAAAAAATCAAAGGGAATTAGAAAATCCTTTGATATGAATGAAAATGAAGACACAACATACCAAAACTTCTGGGTTGCATCTAAAATAATGCTTAGAGGGAAATTTATAGGCACAAATGCCTGTACTAAAAAAGAAGAAAGATCGTAATAATCTCACTGTACACCTTAATAACCTGCAAAACAAGGACAAACAACACCTATAGCAAGCAGAAAGAAGGAAAAAAAATGACTAAATGAGAAATAAATGAAATAGAGAATAGAAAAATTATAGAGAAAAATCAATGAACCCAAAAGTTGGTTCTATAAAAAGATTAACAAAACTAACAAACCTTTTGCTAGATCAGAAAAACAGGAGATTCACATTAATTACACATAGAATCAGAAATGAAGGAGGAAAACATTACTACTTACCTTGTAAATACAAAAAGGATTGTGAAGGCATATTATGAACCATTGTATGTCAGTAAATTGAATAACCTAGATGAAATGGACAAATTGCTAGAAGGACACTACCAAAACCAACTTGAAAAGAAATAGAAAATTTGAATAGACCTGTAACAAATAAATAGGTTAAAGTAGTAATTTTTAAAAACACACAAAGGAAAAGCCAGAATCAAATGGCTTCTTAGGTGAATTCTACTGAACCTTTAAAGAAAAATTAGTAGAAATTCTTCCCAAGCGCTTCCAAAAAGTACCCTGTTTCCCCGAAAATAAGACAGTGTCTTATTTTAAGGTGTGCTCCAAAAGATGTGCTAGGTCTTATTTTCAGGGGACGTCTTTTCTTTCCTGTAAGTAGGTCTTATTTTCGGAGGATGTCTTATTTTCGGGAAAACAGGGTAGGAGAGCAGTGAACACTACTGACATACTACAATATGAAGAACCCTTTGAATATGCTCAGTCAGTGTGGCTGGACCTATGTCTGATGCCTATAATCTAGCACTCTGGGAGGCTGAGCCAGGAGGATTGCTTGAGGCTAGGAATTGGAGACCAGCCTGAGCAAGAGCAAGACCCATCTCTGCTAAAAAAAAAAAAGAAAAAGTAGTCAGGCGTGGTGGCATACACCTGTAGTAGCAGCTACTAACCCAGGCAACAGAGTGAGACTCTGTCTCAAAAAAATAAAAAAGAAAGAAAAAATATGCTCAGTGAAAGAAGCCTGTCACAAAAAACTACATATTATGATTCCATTTATATGAAGTGTCCAGAATTGACAAAATATATATGCATATATACACACATAGAGACAGAAAATAGATTAGTGATTGCCTAGCTGGGGCAAAGGGTGGGGGGATTGGAAAGGGCTGGGGGTAATAGCCAAAATATATGGAGTTTTATTTAGAGGTTGATGAAAATATTCTAACATGGTGATGATTTCACAGCTCTGAATATACTAAAAACCACAAATGGTACACTTTCAATGATTGAAGTATGGTATATGAATTTTATCTCAATAAAACTATCATAAAAGTAGAAAGTTAGATATAACCCAAATATCCACTAGTAGGAAAATGGGTAAATAACTTATGGCATGTCCACTTAGCAGAATACTATGCAGCCATTAAAATAGTAGAGTATATCTATGAATATATTATGACTTGTACTCAATGTCTAAGATTTTATATTAAGTTTTTTAAAAATGCAAAAATATGTATAGTATGAATACATTTTCAATCAAAAACATTAATATATGTGTGATATATGTATTTGTAGATATTTCTAAATAAATTTAGGAAAAAGCTAGGAAATATACATACCAAATTGTAGACCCTTTGGTAGTGAGTTTAAGTATGCTGAATGGGGACTTTCACTTTGTAAAATTTTTAAAGTGCTGCAACTGGGGGTGATTTTTACTTTTTTCAGTATTTTTTAAATTAAAATTTTTAAAAAGCGCTTTGCCAATGGCGTAGTTTCCAGAATATATGTCAGCTCTACTCTGGAGATGTCATCTGACTATACTCAGGACAAACTCTTGTTCTTTTGATATACTACTCACTTAGGATTAACTCTTCAATTTTAAATATAGTTTAAGGGACAAGAAGTAAATAATCTTGATATAGCCTCTTACACATGTTACCCAGGGAAATACTTCGAAGCTGGACTTTTCAGAAGGAACTGCTTCCTGTTAGGTGGAAAATCTCAACTCTGCCCTTTACTAGCCCTACAGAGCATTAACAGTAGAGGAACATAAAATGGAGTGTATCCTTCAGCTGGTGCATAAAGAAACTGCAGTATATCCATACAATGGAATCCTACTCAGCAATAAAAACTAATAAAACATACATGCAACAACCTGGATGCATCTTAAATGCATTGTGCTAAGTAGAAGAAGCCAAACTCAAAAGGCTATTTACTGTTTGATTCCATTTATATGATTTTCTGGAAAAGCAAAACAATAGGGATGGAGGGGGAAAAAATGAGTGGATGTCAGGGGTTAAAGTGGGGTACTCCTTGACTACAAAGTGGCAGCAAAAGTGGTTTGTTTTCATAATGGAATTTTTCTGTATCTTTATCGTAGTTACACGAATGTCTGCATTTGTTAAAACACGTAGAATTATATACCAAAAAGGATGAATTTTACTGTATGTAAGTTTTTTAATAAACATAATTTTAATGGAGGAAAGAAAAACTTGGAGAGATGGTCATTTCCATTATGCAGTGTTGCTATTCTGTTGTCTTTTGATTACCGCTGAAAATTTAAAGCCATTTTACTACTATTCCTTATTTTCTGCCCACAGGTCAGCAGAAATCATCTGTGGACACCATACACACATAAACCCAACATTTAAAAAAAGTCAAGGCAAACTGGAACATACATTTATCACATATGAGGAGCTAATTGCATTAACATACAATGTATGTAACTTTTTAGAATACAAAAGTCAACAATCCAATTAAAAAGTGGGGACAAGAAATTTTATAGAAAATTTAAATGACCAATAACACACACGATCAGAATAGTAATACAAATTAGCAATGTGCTTTCTTTTTTAAAAGCTTTTTAGATTTATAGAAAAGTTGAAATAGTAAGAGAGTTACCATATATCCTTTACTCATCTTCCCCTAATGTTAGTGTCTTATTTAACTGTAGTACAGTTATCAAAGGAAACTACTATTGATACAACATTATTAATTACATTAGACTTTTTTGAATTTTGCCAGTTGTCCTGCTAATGTCCCTTTCTGATCCAGGATCAAATCCAGGATCCCATGTTACATGTTGTTATATGTCTTCTTTTTCTGTTCCTATTTGTGACAGTTCCCAGTCTTTATGACTATTGTGCCAATTTTGAGGAGTACTTGTCATTTGTGGAATGTTCTTACTTGGGGTTATCTTATATATTCTCATGATTAAATTGGAGTTTTGTATTTTTGGTAAAAATATGTACCAGAAAACTAATCTCGAGCCCTTTTTTGTGCATTATGTCAGGAGATACTTGGATTGATAATACTGGTGATGTTAATCTTGATCACTTGGTTAAGATGGTATTTGCCGGGTTTCTTTACTGTTAAGTTATGATATGCCTCTTTATAATGACTAAATATCTTCTGAAAGATACATTGAGACCATTCAGATATCCTGTTTCTCATCATGATTTTGCCTACTACTTTTAGCATTTATTAATGATTCTTGATAGCAATAATTATTTCTATAATGTTTACCTAACAGTGATTGTCTTATTCTGTTATAACCAAAAGAAACTGAGACTAAGTACTTTACAAAGAACAGAGATTTACCACTTGTTCTCACTTACAAGTGGGGGCTGAAGTGTGGGTATGCATGATCATATAAAGTGGAATAATAGTGAACACTCCCAAAGTGGGAGGGATGAGGGATGCAAAATGATCTATTGAGAACAATGTACACTATTCCAGTGATAGCCACACAAAAAGCTCAGACCTCACTGCTATTCAATATATCCATGTAATAAAACGACACTCCTACCCCCTGAATATATTGTGGGGAAAATACTAACAGAAAAAAAAGAACAGATTTATTTCTCACAATTCTAGAGGCAAGGAAATCCAAGATCAAGGTATCTAGTGAAGGCTGCTGTCTGCTTCCAAAATGACACCTTGTTGCTGCATTTTCTGGAAAGGAAGAACACTATCTTCTTTTTTTTCTTTTATTGTTGGGATTCTTTGAGAGTACAATAAGCCAGGTTACGCTGATTGCAATTGTTAGGTAAAGTCCCTCTTGCAATCATGTCTTGCCCCCATAAAGTGTGACACACACCTTAAATGGCGGAAGAGACAGGCAAAAGGGAGGAGGTAATGACCTTTATAAGGTCATTAATCCCAGTCACAAGGTCTACACCCTCATGGCTTAATCACCTTCTAAAGGCCACACCGCTTAACACTATCACATTGATGATTAAGTTGGGTGACATAGTCACACCACAGGAGTGGTTTTCTGTTTATTTTATTCTTTGTATATTAATTGAAATTATTCTGTAACAGAGAGGTTTGATCTCTGACTAATTTACTTATGTATTGGTATTAGCATGAACTCATGGATGTTTATTCCGTGGCTTATAACCTAATGTCATCATTATTTTGTTGCTTAAATGTTCTACCCTTGCTTGTTGGGAGTTCCTTTAGGTTGACCTCTCTGTCCTTTTGACATGTCCCCATTTTTTGCTCACTTCCTTATTTTCAGGCACTACAAGCTAATCCAGTTTCATCTTATATTTTTCCTGCCCCAGCATTGTAATTAACTGTTTCTACGTGGATCCCTACTTCCTTCTACTGGAAAAATGGTTTTTAGAAACCAAGATCTGGGCACTAGATGCTGAGTGATCATTTTTTTAACCTGTGAGAATGTCAAATATTATAAAGATTGATAGATGTTGCCAAGAGTAGGGAAAGTAGACACTCATGTACACTTTAGATAGGGTTATAAATATTGCCTTTAAGGAGGAAAATTTGGCAATATCTATTAAAAATTCAAATGGTAGATCTAGAAAATCTACTTTTAGATATTCATTTTATAGAAATTTATATATGCTCAAAGCTATATGTACAAAATTATTTATTGTAGCATTATAATAGCAAAAACCTGGAAACAACTTTAAAGTTTATAAAAGACTTAGTAGTTAAAAAATTACAGTACAATCATAGAATTAAATTTCACGTTGTCAATTAGATGAGAATTTCTTCATTGTTATGGACTGAATATTTCTCCCCCAGATTCATATGTTAAAATCCTAAACCCCAATGTGATGGTATGAAGAATTGTGACCTTTGGGGGATAATTAGATTAGAAGGGTGGAGTTCTCATGAATGGATTAGTGGCCTTATAAAATAAACCCCAGAAAGCTCTCATTCTCTTTCAGCCATGCGAGAATAATAGGGAGAAGTCAACAGTCTGCAACCTGGAAGAGGCCCTCACAAGAACCTGACCACAAGGGTACACTGATCTCATATGTACAGCCACTGAACTGTAAGGCTGTATATTGTTTATAATTTATATCATTTATAAGTCACCCAGTCTGTAGTATTTTGTTATTATAGCATGTACTGAGACATTTATCTTTTTGAAACAAATCTACTATCTATTTACATTTGTGCCTACACTCTAGCCTCCTCCACTTACTGAATAGCCTAATGGTTAAAGGCATGGGATCTAATGCCATATTCCCAGTGTACGGCTCTACCATATCCTGACTTTGCCATTTACCAGCTACGTGACCAATTCCAGCTACCATTTACTAGCTGTGGGACCCTGGGTATATTATTTAAACTCACTGTTCCTCACTTTTTCTCATTTTTAAAATGAGAGTAATAATAGTATCTATCTGGGCGGCGCCCTTATCTCAGTGGGAAGGGCGCCGGCCACATACGTCCAGGCTGGCTGGTTTGAATCCAGCCTGTGCCAGCTAAACAACAATGACAATTGCAAAAAAAAAAAAAAATAGCTGGGCGTTGTGGTGGGCGCCTGTAGTCCCAGCTATTCGGCAGGCTGAGGCAAGAGGATCGCTTAAGCCCAAGAGTTTGAGGTTGCTGTTAGCTGTGACACCATGGCACTCTACTGAGGGCAAAATAATGAGAATCTTATTAAACAAAAAAAATCTCACAGGGTTGTTGTGAGGATTAATTGAATACATGTAAGGTGTTTTGAATAGTGCCTGGTACATAGTAAGAGCTCAATAAATGTTAGATGATCGTGACAAAGGATAAAGTGTCCTTGCTCTAAGTCCATCCCCTTCATTTGTGCTTTTGATTCTAGTGCCCTGATTTTTCGAGGACTTCACACCTGCAATTGTACTCCCATCTTTCTCACTGCATCACCAATCTATCATTCTCATCAGTATATCAACATGTTCTAAGATGTCCCGTTTATTAAAAAGAAAAACGTACATGACAGAAATTCCCATCAAGCCTTTGCTGAATTTGTCTGTTCTTCACAGAAACATTTCTTAAGTTCTCCATAGTCACTGTCTCCACTTCTTTCATTTTTTCCTCAATCTGCCTCAATAAGTCATTGCTCTTGACAAGGCCTTCAGTAACCCACCCTGCCATCTCACCAAATCAATGGCCATTTCTCTGTCCTAGTATTTCTCAACTAGTTAGTTGGCTATATTCGATGCAGTTTACCACTCTATCTTGAAACATTGTATTCTCCTGGCTTTTAGGAAACCATAATCCTGGTTTTCCTCCTTCCTCGCTGGTAACTTCTCATTCTCCTTTATTGGCTCCTTGGTCTCTGTTTCTCTAAATATTATTGTGCCCAAAGTCTCTCTCTTTGGACATTTTTTTTCTGATTTTACTCCCTCCCTAAAACCTCTCAGCTATTCTCATAACTTTATATTACTCTATGAGTTTATGACTAACAAATCTACTGTTTATTTCTAGCTCAGACCTTTCTATTTAGCTCTAGATTCTTACATCCAACCAACTCCCTGAAAAGGCCACTTGAATGTCAAAAGCATCTCAAATTTAACAAGTAAAAAAACATAACTTGAATATCCACCTCTGTCAACTCATTATTTTTCTTTCTTCTTTTTTTTTAATCTTTTATTTTTTTTTATTTTGTTGGTTGCAGTTTTGGGCCAGGGCTGGGCTTGAACCCACCACTTCCAGTATATAGGGCTGGCACCCTACTCCTTGAGCCACAGGCGCTGCCCAAAACTCATTATTTTTCTTATCTTTCCCACCTCTGTAAATGATACTTTCTTTTTTTTTTTGAGACAGAGTCTCACTATGTCACCCTCGGTAGAGTGCCATGACATCACAGCTCACAGCAACCTCAAACTCTTGGGCTTAAGTGATTCTCTTGCCTCAGGCTCCCAAGTAGCTGGGACTACAGGTGACCGCCACTTCACCTGGTTATTATTATTTTTTTTGGTTGCAGTTGTCATTGTTGTTTAGCAGGCCCAGGCCAGGCTCGAACCTGCCAGCCTCAGTGTATGTGGCCAGCACCCTACTTAGTAAGCTACGGGCGCCAAGCCAGTAAATGGTACTTTCATCTAAGTTCTAAATTATGTTCTTCATTCATCTCACTTTGTACATAGACATAAGCAGTCCTAGAGAGTAATCTCCAAAAATATACCATTGTTTTCTCCAATTTAACTACTAATATAATCCACCCTAGACCAATACACCATTGTCTCTCACATAGACTACTTCACAAGTCTCCTGCTGTTTTTTTTTTTTTTTTTTGGCCGGGGCTGGGTTTGAACCCGCCACCTCCGGTATATGGGACCGGCGCCCTACTCCTTGAGCCACAGGCGCCACCCAGTCTCCTGCTGTTTTTTTCTTCCATTCTTGCCTCTTTATAATCCAGTCTCCAAATAACAAAGAGCAATATTTAAAAAATAAAATTTTTGTCCTGTAACTAACTGGCTTAAAACCTTTCAATATTTCTCCATACTAGTTAGAATGCAAAGCAAATTTCTGAGGGTGATATCACTGAAAATGGAGATTCAGGGAACTCCAGGGGTCTATTACTCCATTAATGATTAAGTTGGAAAAAATGTTCAGAATCAACTTTTTTGAAACTCCAGTATCTAATTTTTTTTATTTATTGTTATTAAATCATAGCTGTGTACATTAGTATGATCATGGGGCACCATACACTTGGTTCATAGATCGTTTGACACATTGTCATCACACTAGTTAACATAGGTTTCGTAGCATTTTCTTAGTTATTTTGCTAAGACCTTTACATTCCACATTTACTAGGATTCACATAATACCCTTTAAAAAAAAAAAGGCAGGATAGTGCTTGATAAAGGCTGCTGCATTTCAGTAAGAGACCACTGTGGCATTTTTACTTACTTACCCAACCCCCAGTCACCAGCTAGGTGACAGCCATGAAATGACAACCTTGTTTGTGGTTCAGCCTTCTGGTGCAAAAAGAAGTATACAGATCCTTTTCTCAAAGAACTATGGCCATGCATTTTCACCTGCCTCATGGTTCCCCAAATGATCAGCTCAGGGACATATCTTCATTCTTTCTTTTGCCTGCCAGCCATTCCCCTGAACCCCAAACTCTCCAGACCAGAATAGCCTCCTGGGTATCAATTTTTAAACCATTTTTTCATTGTGGTAAAATACTCATAAAATTTATCATCTTAACTATAGTTAAGTGTACAGTTCAGTAGAATTATATACATTGGTATTGTGCAACCATTACCACCATTTTCAGTGGTTCTCAATCTTCCTAATGCCCCAATGTATTTTCATTGTTAAAAAGGGGTCGCAACCCACAGGTTGAGAACCACTGATCTATTTCTAGAACTCTTCTTATTATAAAACTGAAACTCTGTAAATGATAATGATAACTTACCCAGATCCTGGCAATCATATTCTCCTTCTCATCTCTAGAAAATCTGACTACTCTGGGTATCTCATAAGTGGAATCATGCCACATTTGTCTGCTTGTTTCTGGCCTTATCTCATTTAACACAATACCCTCAAGATTCATCTATGTTGTAGTATGTCTGAATTTTCTTCCTTTTAAAAGCAGAATGATTTTGGTAAAATGAAGAAATAGATCTCTTGAACAGACCAATATCGAGCACTGAGACTGGAGAAACAATAAAAACATCTTTGATAGCTTCACACTAGAATTCTATCAAACCTTCAAAGAATTGCCTATACCTCCACTTCAGAATCTATTCTAAAACACTGAAAATGAAGAAAACTTCCCCAACACACTTTATGAAGCAAACATCACCCTGACCTAAATCATGGAAATATCCAATTAAAAAGGTGAACTATAGACCAATTTCACTAATGAATATAGATGCAAAAATACTCAATAAAATCCTAGCAAATAGATTACAGCTATACATTAAAAAATATATACATCACAATCAAGTAGGTTTCATCCCAGGGATGAAAGGCAGGTTTAACATAATTAGATCTATAAATGGAAATCACCATATCAATAGAAGGAAAAACAAAGACCATATAATCCTCTCAATAAATGCGCAAAAAGCATTGGACAAAATTCAGCATCCTTTTCTAACAAGAACACTTAAGAATATAGGCATAGGTGGCACATTTCTTTTTTTTTTTTTTTTTTTTTTTTTTTTGATTTTTAACATTTTTTTTTTTTTTTTTTTATTGTTGGGGATTCATTGAGGGTACAATAAGCCAGTTACACTGATTGCAATTGTTAGGTAAAGTCCCTCTTGCAATCATGTCTAGGTGGCACATTTCTTAAACTGATAGAAGCCATCTACAACAAACCCACAGCTAATATCATGCTGAATGTAATAAAACTGAGAGATTTTCCACTTAGAACTGGAAACAAACAAGGATGTCCATTATCACCACTACTATTTCAACATAGTCCTGGAAATTCTAGCGTATGTGATCAGGCAAGAGAAGGATATAAAGGGCATCCAAATGAGGATAGTGGAGGTCAAACTTTTACTCTTTGCTGATGATATGATCTTATACTTAGAGAACCCCAGAGACGCAACCACAAGACTCCTGGAAGTGATCAAGAAATTCAGTATCAATCAGCAGCGACCATAGCTCAGTGGATAGGGTGCCAGCCACATACACCGAGGCTGGCAGTTTCAAACCTGGCCCAGGCCAGCTAAAACAACAATGACAACTGCAACAACAACAACAACAAAAAATAACCAGGTGTTGTGGCAGGCGACTGTGGTCCCAGCTACTTGGGAGGCTGAGGCAAAAGAATTACTTAAGCCCAAGAGTTTGAGATTGCTGTGAGCTGTGACACCATAGTACTCTACCCAGGGCAACAGCTTGAGACTCTGTCTCAAAAAAAAAAAAAATAAGAAAGAAAAGAAATTCAGTATCATCTCAGGGTATAAAATCAATGTCCACAAATCAGTAGCCTTTGTATATGCCAATAACAGCCACATTGAGAAAGTAATCAGAGACACAATTCCCTTCACAGTAGCTTCAAAGAAAATGAAATACCTCGGAATATACCTAACAAAAGAGGTGAAGGACATCTACAAAGAGAATTATGAAGCCCTCAGAAAAGAAATAGCAAAAGACATTAACAAATGGAAGAACATACATGCTCTAGGCTGGGAAGAATCAACATTGTTAAAATGTCTATATTGCCCAAAGCAATCTAAAGATTCAATGCAATCCCCATTGAAATACCAACATCATACTTTGAAGAGCTGGAAAAAATAGTTCTTCATTTCATATAGAACAAGGAAAAAAACAAAACAAAACATATAGCCAAGGCAATTTTTAGTAATAAAAACAAAGATGGAGGCATCACTCTACCAGACTTTAGGCTATATTACAAGTTTATTGTAATCAAAACAGCATGGTATAGGCACAAAAATAGAAACATAGACATATGAAACAGAGTAGAAAACCTAGAGATGAAGCCAGCAACCTCTTATAGCCATCTGATCTTTGGTAAATCAGACAAAAGCATACACTGGAGAAAAGAATCCCTATTCAATAAATGGTGCTGGGAGAACTAGATAACCACATGTAAAATACTGAAACTGGACCCTCACTGTTCACCACTTACAAAAATTGACTCAAAATGGATACAATATTTAAATCGAAGACATGAAACTATAAAAATCCTAGGAGAAAATGTGGGAAAAACTCTTGAGGATGTCGGCCTGGGGAAAGATTTTATGAAGAAGACACCTACGGTACATCTTACAAGGGTACATGTGAAACTTACTAAATGTAGAATATAAATGTTTTAACACAATAACTAAGAAAATGCCAGGAAGACTATGTTAACAAGTGTGATGAAAATATCTCAAATTGTATATAAAACCAGTGTATGGTGCCCCATGATTGCATAAATGTACACAGCTATGATTTAATAAAAAAAAAAAAGACTTCAGTGGCAATTGCAGCAACAACAAAAATAAACAATGGGACTTAATTAAGTTGAAAAGCCTTGGCACAGCTAAGGACACGATAATGAATGCAAATAGACAACCTTCTGAATGGAAAAAGATATTTTTATGCTACAAATCTGGCAAAGGTTTGATAACTAGGAGCTATAGAGAACTCAAATTAATAACATCAACAAAAGGAGCAAACAATCCTATCACTTGGCAAGAGACATGAATAGCATTTTCTCTGAGGAACACAGATGAATGGCAAAGAAACATGATAATCAGAGAAATTCAAATCATAACCACCTTGAGATATCACCTAACACTAGTAAGATTAGCCCACATCACAAATTCCCAAAGTTGCAGATGCTGGTATGGATGTGGAGAGAGAGGAATACTTTTACACTGTTGGGAATGCAAACTAATATAGCCTCTTTGGATAGAAGTATGGAGAATCCTTAAAGGACTCAAATTATACCTCCCATTTGACCCTGTGATCCCACTATTAGGCATCTAACAAAAAAAAAATCATTTTCTCGTAAAAACATTTGTAGTACATTGTTTATTGCAGGTCAATTTACAGTCACCAAAATTTGGAAACAACCTACATGCCCATCAACCCAGGAATGGATTAACAAGCTGTGCTATATGTATACTAATGCCATACTATTCAGCCATGACATCTCTTGTGTTAACCTAGATGGAGTTGAAACACATTCTTAGTAAAGTATCACAAGAATGGAAAAGCAAATATTCAATGTACTCAATACTAATATGAAGCCAGTAGATGATCTACTTCATGCCCACATAGGAGAAAAATTCATTTCAATTCAAGTTGGGGGAGGAGGATGGGGGAGAGGATAGAAGGGGGATTGGGAGTGCTCCCATTTAATAAGCGTAATGTAAGGGTGTATGGCACAACTTTTAGGTGCAGGACACAACTACAAGAGGGACTGTACCTAACAAATTCAAATATTGTGACCTGGTTGTTTGTACCTTCACATTAACCTGAAATTTTTAAAAAGAAATTTAATGAGAATATTACTACTGACCTTACAGAAATAAAAAAGACTTTAATAGAATACTATGAATAATTGTATACCACAAATTAAATAACCTGGATGAAATGGACTACTTCCTAGAAACACACAAGCTACTAAAATTAAAAATAAATAGTCAAGACCAGTCTAAGCAACATAGTGAGACCCTGTTGCTACGCAAAACAGAAAAATGATTTGGATGTGGTGGTATGTACTTATAATCCCAGCTATTCAAGAGGCTGAGCCAGGAGGATCACTTGAGCCCAAGAGTTTGAGGTTGCAATGAGCAATGATCATGCTATTGCCTTCATTCGTGGGCAACAAAGGGAAACACTGTCTCCAATTAAAAAAGGAAAATAGAAAAAAAGGAAGAAATAGAAAATCCAAATAGACTTATAACAAAATATTAAACAGATGATGAAAAAACTTCCCCCAAAAGACAAGCCCAGAACTAGAAATCTCACTGGTAAATGATACCAAACATTTAAAGAAGCATTAATACCAATCTTTCTCAAACTCTTCCATAAAATAGAATAGAAGGAAGACTTTCTAACTCATTCCATGAGTCTTATATTATACTACCACCTAAGCCAGAAAACTACACCACAAGAAATAAAAGCTTTGGCTCTGCGCCTGTGGCTCAAGCGGCTAAGGCGCCAGCCACATACACCTGAGCTGGCATGTTCGAACCCAACCCCGGCCCGCCAAACAACAATGATGGCTGCAACCAAAAAGTAGCCGGGTGTTGTGGCAGATGCCTGTAGTCCCAGCTACTTGGGAGGCAGAGGCAGGAGAATTGCTTGAGCCCAGGAGTTGGAGGTTGCTGTGAGCTGTGGTGCCATGGCACTCTACCCAGAGCAACAGCTTGAGGTTCTATCTCAAAAAAAAAAAAAAAAAAAAAAGGAAATAAAAGCTTAAACCAATATCCATTATGAATATAGATGCAAAACTCCTCAAAAAAATACTGGTAAGGCATACTGAGCAGCATATTAAAAGGATTACACACCATGACCAAGTGGGATTTACATTAAAATGTAATAAATCACATTAATAGAAAATGGGGAAAAAACACATAGTCATCTCACTTGATGCAAAAAAGTCATTTGACAAAATCTAATACCCTTTTATGATGATAACATTAGCAAAATAGGAAGAGGAAACTTCCTGTACATGAGAAAGGACATTTATGAAAAGCCCACATCTAACATCATACTCAGTGGTGAAAGACTGAAAGCTTTTCCACTAAGATCAAGTACAAGACTAGGATGCCTGTGTCTACAACTTCTATTTAACATTGTACTAAAATTTCTAGGCAAGGCAATTAGGCTATAAATAAAAAGGCATTCAAAATAGAATAGAAGAAGTAAAACTATCTCTGTCACAAATGGCATGATATTATATCTAGAAAATCTTTAAAAATCCATAAAACACTATCAGAACTAATAAATTAACTCAGCAAAATTTCTGGATACATAATTAACACACAAAATATTTGTATCTCTATATGGCGGCAAAGAACAACCCATAAATGAAATTAAGGAAGCAATTCCATTTATTACAACATCAAAAGGAATAAAATACTTAGGAATAAATTGAACTGCAGAGGTATAAGACGTGCACTTTAAACTATAAAAGATTACTGGAAGAAATTAAAGACCTAAATCAATAAAGAGATAATCTGTTTTCATGGATTGGAAGTCTTAATATTGTTGAGATGGCACTATGCCCAAAGCAAACTACAGATTTAACTCAATCCCTATCAAAATGCAAACAGAATTTTTTGAAGAAATGGAAAATCTAATCCTTAAATTTGTATGAAATTGCAAGGGATCCCAAATAGCCAAAACAATCTTTAAAAATAATAAAGTTGGAGGTCTCACACTTCCCAATTTCAAAACTTACAACAAATGACACTAATTAAAATGGTGATGTATTGGCATAAAATTAGACATACAGATGAATGTAATTGACACTTCAGAAATTGACCCCTACATGTATTATATTATGAATTGATTTTTTGCAAGGATGCCAAGACCATTTAATAAGGAAAGATTAGCCTCTTCAGTAAATGGTACTGAGAGAACTAAATAGCCACATGCAAAATAATGAAGTTGACAAAAGCATGCTTAACCCACGGGTACCTTGCAATTTTAAGTAACATTACAGTTTCAAAATAAAGAATAAAGTACCCCATGCCAGTTAGAAACACCTGAAGTTCTTCCTATTCAGTATAGCTGCTACCTTCCTTAGAGTCGCAATTGCTCAAGGACTGTAGTTCTAGTTGTACTGAAAACTGTCATTTTAAATTATTTTATATCTTGTGGCCATTTGTCCTACAGGTTGCTTCTTAATCATTTCTGCCAATGGAAAATGTATGCTTTCTCCTTTAACTAATACTGGTCTAAATTTACTTTAATGAAGCAAATTGTGGCTCTTTTCTTGGATTCAACACAAGTCTTTTCTGATCTAAGAAATAACTCTTAAAGGCCTTTCACACATATTTGTTTTCCAATCTAGGAGTATCTCTCTGTACATACATAGAACATTCAAAGCTTCAGTGATATGTCCAAAGCGAGTCCAAGCTGGGAATAGCTGGTCTGACCCTCCACCGTGCCCACACAGGCTCTGCCTCTCAAGTGTGGCTGAGTAAGATCCTGTCCCCTCAGCATCCACTGCAACTTTTCTTCCTTGAATTCCACTTTGATAAGCCCACATGCTTGGACTCCAGTTCTCAATAGTTCATCTCCAGTATCCATTTCTTTCATTTTCTTTTGTTTCACAATAGTGAGAACTGCCTAGTTGTCAAAATGCTTCAAGTGCTTCTACATGTTTTACTTCAATGATTTACTCAGCATCAATGTGAGAACAGAAAATACCAGGAAATTTCAATTATTCTTTAGGGGGAAAAAAGCATTTAAAATATCAAATGTTTTGTGATTAACTCAAGATTTTATAGGTGTGGCAGAATCAGAACTAAAGTACCAGTGTTCAGGCTCTCATTGAGATGGTGAATTTATCCTACTACTTTCTCTCTTATGAATATACAGTAACCATAAATGGAACCTGAACCACTTAAAGAGGGGCCAGGGAAGAGAGAGAGAGAGAGACCCATAAAGGGGAATGATGAGCAGTAAACTATCTCACTAGAAAGGTTCTTTCTGACTATGCCCCTATTGACTCACTTTGAATAAAGAATGAAAACACAAACAAATCCTTCTACTAATTTTTGCCCAGTATTGAAATCTTTCAATTTTGTATGTGTGACTCTAAGCCCTTTTAGTAGTCATATTCTCTAGTTGTAATGCTGTTTCATGCTATCTTGCACACGCTCCCCTCTACTATGACTTCGTATACTTATCCCTGTCATAGCACCCCATTCTAAGCCAAATAAAATATCTTATTAAGGAAAAAAAATGAAGTTGGACCCTAATTTGGGGCCATATACAAACAATTATTCAAAGTGAATTAACAACCTAAATAGAAGAGCTAAAACGATAAGACTCTTACAAGAAAACATGAGGATATATACCCTTGTGTTCTTAGGTTAAACAATTGATTTTTCAATTTGACAATAAAAGTATATACAGCAAATGAAAAAAATAGTCTTCATCAAAATAAAAACTTATATGCATCAAAGAACAGTGTCATGGAAGTGAAAAGACAACTTCCAGAAAGAAAATATCTCTATTTCAAATATCTTATAAGAGTCTGACATTCAGAATATAATCTTAAAAACTCTTACAACTCCCATTTATTTATTTTTGATGTTGTTAATGCCATTAGGGCCTTCTGAATAAATTATTTCCCTAGGTCAATATCTATATTTTTCCAACACTCTCTTCTAGAATTCTTAAAGTTTCATGACTTAGGTTTAAATCTTTTATTCATTGTTAGTTAATTTTTGGGAGTAGTGAGAGCTGTGGGTCCCGTTTCAGTCTTTTATATGTGGCTATATCCAGTTCTCCCAGCACCATTCATCCAGTAGGGATTCTTTTCCCTATTGTATATTTTTGTTTGCTTTGTCAAAGATCAGATGGCAACATAGTATTTTTCGTAACAACCTGGATGGAATTGGAGACCATTCTCCTAAGTGAAGTATGGCAAGAATGGAAAAACAAACACCACATGTACTCAATACTAAACTGGAACTAGTTGATCAACATCTGTGTGCTACTAGGGAGGCAAAACTCAATGAAATTCAGATGGGGGGAAGGCAAAGGGTAAATTCCCAGCCAAAGGTATCAGTGTTCAAACTCTGATTGATCTGGTGTACAGGTTCGTTGTACACTTTCTAGGTGAGGGCCACACCTATAACTTTGCCTTAAAATTTACAAAAGCAAACTATGTAAGCAAAATGTACAAGGTTGGATAATTGAATTCAGTGAACTCATCCTTAGAGAAAGTGCTACATAGCTCATTGCTGAATATCATTATGAAGTACTCGCCTTGGCCATCTGTTGACCGTAGTGATGATATTCAGCGATGAGTTATGTAGCACTTTTTCTAGGATTAGTTCACCAAACTTAATTATCAGACCTCATATGATGCCAGCTCTGAAGGACATTCCACAAAAAGAATTCCAAAATTGCTTTGCGGGGTAGACTAGGTGCTGGCATCAATGCATAGCTTCCCAAGGGGAGTACCTTGAAGGTGACCATAGGGATATTTAGCAATGAGGTATGTAGCACTTTTTCTAGGATAAGTTTGCAAACTTAATTATCCAACCTTGTATCTACTCCCTATAATACGCTGAAATAAACTTGTAAACAACAACAACAAATGCGTACAACTCAAAAAGGCACAACTCCATTTAAAAAATGGGCAAAGAACTTCAGTAAATATTTCTTCAAAGTAGATATACAAATGGCCAAAAAACACTTGAAAGTGTATTCAATGTCATGAGTCATTAGGAAATTGCAAATCGAAAGCACAATAGGATACCACTTCATACTCACTAGGATGAGCATAGGAATAATTTTTTAAAAAAGAAAATAGCAAAAAAAAAAAAAGAAAGAAAGAAAATAGTAAGTATTGGCAAGAATATAGAGGAATTGGCACCCTCATACACGGCTGGAGGGCACGTTAAATGGTGCAGCTGCTGTGGAAAACAGTTTGGCAGATATTCAAAAAGTTAAATATAGAATTACCATATGATCCTCCAAGTAAAACTTGTACTCTGGTGTTTGTAGTAAAAATATTCACAGTACACAAATGGTGAAAACTCAAATATCCATCAGTTGATGAATAAAGAAACAAGATGTGGTATATCCACACAATGGAATATTCAGCAATAAAAATGATTTGAGTACCTACTGTGATA
Organism: Nycticebus coucang; assembly: GCF_027406575.1. Classification (NCBI taxonomy): domain Eukaryota; kingdom Metazoa; phylum Chordata; class Mammalia; order Primates; family Lorisidae; genus Nycticebus; species Nycticebus coucang. The sequence continues at coordinate 134,584,093 of NC_069804.1, forward strand.
TGGCTGAGCCTCAAAAATATTATGCCATGAAGTAGGCCAGACACAAAAAGTCACATTATATGCTTCACTTTATATGGGATATCTAGAACAGGAAAATCCACAGAGACAGAAAGATTAGTAGTTTCAAGGATTAAGGAAAAGAAAGAAGGAGGAGATTCTGCTTAATGATTATAGGATTTCCTTGTGGCATGTTGAAAATGTTCTGGAATTAGATAGAGGTGATGATGGAACAACATGGTGAATATACTAAATGTCACTGGGCTGTGCTCTTTAAAATTGTTTAGATGGTAAGTTTTGTGTGTGTTTCCCATATTTCTTTTTTCTTTTTTTTTAAAGCAAACTTCACTAAGAAAAATATGTTCCAGCTCCATCCATGTAAACATAAAAGAGGTAAATGGTGCATTTCACAAGGGTACATGTCAAATCTACTAAGTGTATAGTATAAATGTCTTAACACAATAAGAAAGTGCGGTGAAGGCTGTGTTAACCAGTTTGATGTAAGCATTCCAAATTGCATATAAAATCAGCACATTGTACCCCATAAATGCATTATGGCACAGCTATGCTTTAATTTAAAAAAAAAGGGGGGGTGGCACCTGTGGCTCAAAGGGGTAGGGTGGTGGCCCCATATGCTGGAGGTGGTGGGTTCTAACCCAGCTCTGGCCAGAAACCCAGAAACTGCAAAAAAAAAAGACTGAGAAAAAAAAAGCAAACTTCTTACCACAGTCCTCAAAGCCCTATACCAGATCTGGGTAATGACCACCCCTCTAACCTCTTCTAATACCATGTTGCCCTTACTCATTTTACAGCAGGCATATTGACAATCTTTTAGTTCTAAGAACAAGTCTAGCTTCTCCTTATCTTGGCATCTTTGTTCTCTTTGCCTAGAAAGTTGTCCCTCCCCACCCATATATACACATGGCTGCCTCCTTCATTGAATCAAATAACTTCCTCAGGAGAAAAAAAAAAGCACCTTTCTTTGCCTACCATACTTACAAAGAATTTCACCAACTCTACCCCTAGTCACTTTTTTTTTTTTTTGAGACAGAGTCTCCAACTCTTGGGCTCAAACTATCTTCTTGCCTCACTTTTTCTATTTTTAGTAGAGAGGGGATCTTGATTTTGCTCAGGCTGGTCTCAAACTTGTGAGCTCAAGCAATCCACCCACCTCGGCCTCCCAGAGCCCTTGCGCCCGGCCCCTTAGTCACTTACTATCTCATTACCTGCTATATATCCTTCATATCCCTCAAAATTATGTGAATTTATCTTTCCAGTTATTTTCATACTTATCTATTCCTCCATTAGAATATGACCTCCAGGGAGCAGAAATCTTATTTTTCATTGCTGTTTCATAGTTACTTAATAAATAATCATCAAATTAGTGAATAAAAAGATATACTTGAGACATTAGCTAATTCTCAGAGTCTTTCCTTCTACCTACAATGATCCTAGTAAGAAATTCACATACAAAAGTTTATTTCTTCTACAATGCCTGGGCAACTATGGAGACCTTCTGCTCTCTAGTAGGATAAGCTTGTGTTAGCAAATAGAGTGGTCAATTTCAAAATTCTGAGTCTCTTTCTCTGAGAATTTGACTTTCCTTTCTGGCCCAAACTTAAAGTATCAAACATGAACATTAAATGTCCTAAAATTACATCCACTACTATCTGCAAAGTTCAAAGGATTCTTACAGTAAGATAATTATAGTAAATATAACTTACTTATCATTACTATTGTTGCAGGGCTACGGAGTCCATCTGCCTGTTATTTAAACCAATTAAAGGAGAACCAGGCCAGACATGGTGGCTCATGCCTATAATCCTAGCACTCTGAGAGGCTGAGGCGGGTGGATTCCCTGAGCTCACAGGTTGGAGACCAGCCTGAGCAAAAGCAAGACCCTGCCTCTAAAAATAGCCTGGCATTGTGACTGGCACCTGTAGTCCCAGCTACCTGGGAGGCTGAGGCAAGAGAATCACTTGAGCCCAAGAGTTTGAGGTTGCTGTGAGCTATGATGCCACAGCACTCTACTAAGGGAGACGAAATAAGACTGTCTCAAAAAATAAATTAATTAATTAAATAAAAGAAGAACCAGATATGAGATCAAAAGTTTCACTTTACAGAAATGTCAGCAATTCTGAAGAGTAGTGAGGATATTTCCTCAAAGAACTGCTCTGCTCTCCTGTTTTTCTTTTTTCATACTTTCATAGTAAAACTAAACATTAGCAATATTATCAATAGTCATGGTATACATTAAACAGATCTCCCCTAAAGGTTACAGAATATTCCCCCAATTTTAAAGTGGTCATATTTTTAAAGTATTTGTACTCTGCACTAAATTTATAGTTAACCAATACTTTACTAAGTGCACAAAGTGCAGTGGGTCCTTAACCGACACCGTGGGCCTTAGAGTATCCAGTCCCCTAATTTTATCTATAGCAAAAGGCCTTACAAGAAAATAAACAACTCCAAATAAAGACATATGGTCTCATCTAACCCTGCCAGGGACTGTGAATAATAGTTATAAACAACACCCTGTGAATAATAGTTATTTAAAATAGCAATGACTGAGCCCACCTCTCCCAAGTTATCAGGTGAGAGGAAGAGGGGTCTGGACCTTTCCCACGCGTGGATTATTGGTGTGGACGGACAGCTGAAGATGCTCAGCGAATTGGCGGATTGCTGTATATGAGGGGTAATTTAAAACCACAGACTCTGTTGTACTGATTTTTCCCTGCTTGGCCGTGCTGGCCGGAAGGCCCCTCCCTTATGGAGGACAGCAGCTTGCAAATACTGGCAAAACCCAATTAACGAAAATTTATTCCTGAGCTGAGAGTGGCAACCGAAAGGAGACCTGCTCAAAACCACGGGGAGCTGGGCAACCCGATGGAAAATTGAAGGGAAAGGATCCCGCCCAGGAAACAGACATTTTGAACTATCGGAAATGGCGGATGCCTTCACCCAGAACAACAGGAGTGATTAAATAGACCAGAGCATTCCTGGTGGGGAATGTTGGAGGGGGCTGGTAGTTCAGGCTGTGCGGCGAACTGGCTGGTCCCGATTCAAAAGGGAAACTCTGAACCACAAAACTGAGAATAAGGTCCTCAAGTGCTCCAGCTGCCAGAGCCGGCTGCAGCCGCAGGACACTTCAGCAACTGCAGGACCCACCAGCAGCCGTGGGAGCCAGCAGCAGCACCCTCCCCCACAGCCGATTGCAGTCACCAGTCTGCAGGAGAATGTGAGAGCAGAGTGGAAAGATTTGTGAAGCGTGGACTCCTGCAATGAGTGGGGAGGTTGGATAGGAGTGCCGTCTGGAACAGAGCAGCTGAGGTTGCACAATAGTTAGGTGACAAACTTTTACAGGGTAGTTACCGTGGGAACAGTATAAGGCTGGGAACCACTCACAGCGCCACCTGGTGTCCAGAAAGTATATTGCATTATAAATATATTCCTACGAAAGTTGATCCCTACATTATACATATAGATATATATTTCTACATATATACAAGAATAATATTTTTATGGTTGGTGCCTTTTTTTTTCATTTCTCTTTTTTTTGTTGTTCTGTTTTTTCCTCCCAATTCTCTTGGAGGAGCTATTGTTAATTTTTTATTATTTTTTATAGATATATATTTTTTTCTATTTTTAATTTCTCCTTTCTTGTTCTTTAACTTTTTCTGAACACCAGTTTTTTCCTTTTTTTTTCAATTATTTCACAATTATCACTATTTTTATTGTAGTTGTTTTTTGTTGTTGTTGCTGTGGGTATTGTCTGTATGTCTATGTGTCTCCATCAGTTTGTGCATCCATGGGCTCGTGTGTCTGGTAGCCTTTGTATCTGTTTATTTGCTCATTTGGTCTCAATAAGCTTGGTGTTACGACCTGCAATTCTGAGCTCCCAGCACTCCCCTCCACTCTCACTCTGAGGTCTGGAGGCCTGCCCCCCAGGCGTCCAGATTCTTGGGTGATTTCTCGAGAGGTGTATACAGGACATGGACTGCAGCTGAACAGTGCTAATCAGCATGGGAGTGAGGAGATGACGGTTGGCTGAGAGGGAATCACACCAGAGCGGCAATGCCCCGAGGTGCAGAGCAGCACCTGTCTTTAGCAATAACAAGGCCCACCCCCGGGTAACCCAAAGCCACTCCCCCTGTCTCCCTGGGCAACCAGAGGAGGCCGGGCATCTTCTCAGATTACAACCACTGCAGAACAGATCTGGGACTGAAACACAGACGCCATGAGTAAAGGGTTTGCCTGAGGCGGTACTGGCCTCGGTGGAACACGGGGACTAGAAAACGCACACACAGAGCGGGGAAACTCCCAGGGTGGGGCTGACCCAGAGGACTGCTTTACTGAGCCTAAGATGCACCCGGCCCTCAGGGGATCATCAGCCTATAGACAAAAGAGGACAGGAAGCCAGAGCTGACAGCTAACCATGCTGCGAATACGAACCTGCAGGAGTAAAGACAGGGCCTAAGGCACAGGTTCTGGGAACTCAAATCAGCCCCTCTTCTGCAGAGGAATTTAGCAGGGACAGAAACAAACTCACACAGGGTTGTTCTGTTCTGCCAGTAACATCAATCAAGGGTGGGGCTGGAACTGACTGAACATCCCCCAGACTCCATCAAGCGCCCGAGGTTGTCGGGCCTCATCGTCCCCTGCTGGATAGAGGCAGAGAGCAGTGGCCTGGCTGAGCAGATACAGACTTCCTTGTGATGTAGGCAGGTGCAAACCTCTGGAGTATCTGCTCACTGGAGACAACTGATGGGTTCACAGCCCTGCGGGGCTAGCAGTGACCGGGTGTGACAGAGCTGCAAGTTGGGGAAGGAGGCATCAACCTTCCCAGACAAATCTATTTGATGGGTGGGTCCTCCAGACTTCACAGAGCACTGGAGCAAGTCATATCTGAGTTGTCACCAGACCCTGGTGATGCAGTTGCCAGAGACCTTTTAAACTGTCCCACCTGAGACAGGTGCTAACTGAGACAATTGATTTGGACCTTTTGAACTGAGCCAATCACCTGAGGACTATTCAAGTGGTGTCCTGGGTGTGTGGTCGTAGGAAGGTTTGATTTTCCTTTTCCAATTGTTTCCTGTGGTGGGGGGGCAGGGTGACTTAATTGCTGGTATTTCTCCACAGCTGAGACTTCAACCAGAGTAACTGTTTCACTAGGGGCAAACAGAGATCAGCTGAAAACAACAGAACCACTTAGCCCCACCACATCAAATAGGTCCCCAACATCTCAGTCCGTAGTACTCCATGGGTCCTCGACAAGGCTCCAGGGGAAAAATCAAATGGTGTAAGTAATCATGGAGCACAATCAGCAAAAAAACTCTGGTAACATGAAAAACCAGAATAGATCAACACCCCCAAGGAAAGATATGGCAGATGTAACTGAAGATCCCATTCATAAACAGCTGGCTGAGATGTCAGAAACCAAATTAAGAATTTGGATTGCAAACAGGATTAACAGAATGGAGGAAAACTTGGAATTAGAAATCCGAAGAGCAATTCAAAAGTCAGAATTAGAAATTGGAAGAGAAATTCAAAAATTGTCTCAAGAATTTAATGAATTTAAAGACAAAACCACCAAAGAGTTTGCTGCACTGAAGCAGGAATTTGCAGCCCTCAAAGATCTGAAAAACACAGTAGAATCCCTCAGTAACAGAGTAAAGCAGGCGGAAGGAAGGATTTCTGACATTGAAGACAAGGCGTTTGAATGCTCCCAAACTCCCAAAGAAGAAGAAAAATGGAGAACAAAAACAGATCATTCTCTCAGAGAGCTCTGGGATAATTCAAAGAAGGCTAATATCACCTCATTGGAACCCCTGAATCTGATGAAGTGGCCTTGCAAGGCACAGAGGCCCTTCTCCATGAAATGATGAAAAAAAGTTTCCAGATATGTCAAGAGATTCTGAAATCCAGATAGCAGACAGTTTCAGAACCCCAGCACGAATCAATCTGAATTAGACATCCCCCAAGCATATCATAATTAACATCACTAGTGTCAATATGAAGGAGAAACTTCTGAAAGCAGCTAGACGTAAGAAATCTATTACCTACAAAGGGAAGAATATTAGAATGACTGCAGATCTCTCTGCTGAAACCTTTCAAGCCAGAAGAGGGTGGTCATCGACTTTTAATCTCCTAAAGCAAAATAACTTTCAACCCTGGATCTGTATCCAGCTAAACTGAGTTTCATTTATGATGGAAAAATTATACTTTAATGACATTCATATGTTGAAGAAATTTGCCATAACCAAACCACTTCTCCAGGATATTCTCAGACCTATCCTCCATAATGACCAACCCAATCCTATACCACAAAAGTAAACTCACTCAGAAACTTTTGATCAAACTCCAACTTCCACATTGACAAAAGGATTAAAAATGTCCAGTGGACTTTCAAAAAACTCGATACCCAAAATTTTACCAGACCTATCTATATTCTCCATTAATGTAAACGGCTTAAACTGTCCTCTAAAGAGGCACAGGTTAGCTGACTGGATACAAAACCTCAGGCCACTTATTTGCTGCATACAAGAGTCACATCTTACCTTAAAAGATAAATATAGACTTAGGGTGAAAGGATGGTCATCCATATTTCAGGCAAATGGTAATCAGAAAAAAAGCAGGTGTTGCAATTTTATTTGCTGACACAATGGGCTTTAAACCAACAAAAGTAAAGAAAGATAAGTATGGTCACTACATATTTGTTAAGGGTAATACTCAATATGATGAGATTTCAATTATGAATATTTATGCACCCAACCATAATGCACCTCAATTTATAAGAGAAACTCTAACAGACATGAGCAACTTGATTTCCTCCAGCTCCATAATTGTCGGAGACTTCAACATTCCTTTGGCAGTGTTGGATCAATCCTCCAATAAGAAGCTGAGCAAAGAAATCTTAGATTTAAACCTAACCATCCAACATTTGGATTTAGCAGACATCTACAGAACATTTCATCCCAACAAAACTGAATACACATATTCATCAGCCCACAGAACATACTCCAAAATGGATCACATCTTAGGTCACAAGTCTAACCTCAATAAATTTAAAGGAATAGAAATTATTCCATGCATCCTCTTGGACCACCATGGAATAAAAGTTGAACTCAGTAACAACAGGAATCTGCACACTCATACAAAAACATGGAAGTTAAATAACCTTATGCTTGAATGATAGCTGGGTCAGAGATGAGGTTAAGAAGGAAATCGCCAAATTCTTGGAACAAAATGACAATGAAGACACGAATTATCAGAACCTCTGGGATACCACAAAGGTAGTCCTAAGAGAGAAATTTATAGCACTGCAAGCCTTCCTCAAGACAACGGAAAGACAGGAAGTTAACAACTTAATGGGACATCTCAAGCAACTGGAAAAGGAAGAACATTCCAACCCCAAAACCAGTAGAAGAAAAGAAAAAAACAAAATTAGATCAGAATTAAATGAAATTGAAAACAAAAGAATTATACAACAGATCAATAAATCAAAAAGTTGGTTTTTTTAAAAGGTCAATAAAATAGTTAAACCTTTGGCTAACCTAACCAGGAAAAAAAGAGTAAAATCTCTAGTCTCATCAATCAGAAACAACAAAAACAAAATAACAACAGACTCCTCAGAAATTCAAAAAACCCTTAATGAATATTACAAGAAACTTTATTCTCAGAAATATGAAAATCTGATGAAATTGACCAATACTTGGAAGCATGTCACCTTCCAAGACTTAGCTAGAATCAAGTGAAAATGTTGAACATGCCAATATCAAGTCTGAAATAGCATCAACCATACGAGATCTCCCTAAAAAGAAAAGCCCAGGACCAGATGGCTTCACATCAGAATTTTACCAAACCTTTAAAGAGGAACTAATACCTATATTACTCAACCTGTTCCAAAACGTAGAAAAAGAAGGAAGACTACCGAACACGTTCTATGAAGCAAACATCACCCTTATCCCCAAACCAGGAAAAGACTCAACAAGAAAAGAAAATTATAGACCAATATCACTAATGAATATAGATGCAAAAATATTCAACAAGATCCTAACAAACAGAATCCAGCAACATATCACACAAATTATACATCATGACCAAGTTGGTTTTATCCTAGGGTCTCAAGGCTGGTTTAATATATGTGAATCTATAAGTATAATTAATTCAGCACATAAACAAATTAAAAAACAAAGACCATATGATTCTCTCAATTGATGCAGAAAAAACTTTTGATAGTACCCAGCATCCTTTCATGATTAGAACACTTAAGAAAATTGGTATAGAAGGGACATTTCTTAAACTGATAGAGCCCATCTACATCAAACCCACAGCCAACATCATATTGAATGTAGTTAAACTGAAATCATTTCCACTCAGATCAGGAACTAGACCAGGCTGCCCATTGTCTCCACTGCTCTTTAACATTGTGATGGACGTTTTAGCCATCACAATTAGGGAAGAAAAGGCGATCAAGGGTATCCATATAGGGTTAGAAGTGATCAAACTTTCACTCTTCACAGATGATATAATTGTATATCTGGAAAACACCAGGGATTTTACTACAAAACTTTTAGAAGTGATCAAGGAATACAGCAGTGTCTCAGGTTACAAAATCAACATTCATAAATCAGTAGCCTTTATATATACCAACAATAATCAAGCTGAAAAAACAGTTAAGGACTCTATTCTGTTCACAGTAGTGCCAAAGAAGATAAAATATTTGGGAGTTTATCTAACAAAAGACGTGAAAGATCTCTATAAAGAGAACTATGAAACTCTAAGAAAAGAAATAGCTGAAAATGTTAATAAATGGAAAAACATACCATGGTCATGGCTGGGAAGAATCAAGATTGTTAAAATGTCCATACTACCCAAAGCAATATACAATTTTAATGCAATCCCTATTAAAGCCCCACTGTCATACTTTAAAGATCTTGAAAAAATAATACTCAAAATATAACAAAGACAACTGTACCAGAATGTTTATTGCAGCCCAATTCATAATTGCTAAGTCATGGAAGAAGCCCAAGTGTCCATCGACCCACGAATGGACTAGCAAATTGTGGTACATGTATACCATGGAATATTATGCAGCCTCAAAGAAAGATGGAGACTTTGCCTCTTTCATGTTTACATGGATGGAGCTGGAACATATTCTTCTTAGCAAAGTATCTCAGGAATGGAAGAAAAAGTATCCAATGTACTCAGCCCTACTATGAAGCTAAATTATAGCTTTCACATGAAGACTATAACCCAACTATAGCACAAGACTATGGGGAAAGGGCCAAGGAAGGGGAAGGGAGGGGGGAGGTTTTGGTGGAGAGAGGGTAATGGGTGGGGCCACATCTATGGTGCATCTTAGAATGGGTACAGGCGATTGCACTAATGTACACAGCTATGATTTAACAACAAAAAAAAAGAAAATAAAAATAATAATAATACTTAGTTTTATATGGAATCAAAAAAAAACCTCGAATAGCCAAGACATTACTCAGAAATAAATACAAAGCAGGAGGAATTACGCTACCAGACTTCAGATTATATTATAAGTCAATAGTGACCAAAACAGCATGGTACTGGCACAAAAACAGAGAAGTAAATGTCTGGAACAGAATAGAGAACCAAGAGATGAATCCAGCTACTTACTGTTATCTGATCTTTGACAAGCCAATTAAAAACATGCTGTGGGGAAAGGATTCCCTATTTAACAAATGGTGCTGGGTGAACTGGCTGGCAACTTGTAGAAGACTGAAACTGGACCCACACCTTTCACCATTAACTAAGATAGACTCTCACTGGATTAAAGATTTAAACTTAAGACATGAAACTATAAAAATACTAGAAGAGGGTGCAGGGAAAACCCTTGAAGAAATCAGTCTGGGCGAGTATTTTATAAGGAGGACCCCCCGGGCAATTGAAGCAGCTTCAAAAACACACTACTGGGACCTGATCAAACTAAAAAGCTTCTGCACATCCAAGAACACAGTAAGTAAAGCAAGCAGACAGCCCTCAGAATGGGAGAAGATATTTGCAGGTTATGTGTCCCACAAAGGTTTAATAACAAGAACCCACAGAGAACTCAAACGTATAAGCAGGAAAAGAACAAGTGATCCCATCGCAGGCTGGGCAAGGGACTTGAAGAGAAACTTCTCTGAAGAAGACAGGCGCACGGCCTACAGACATATGAAAAAACACTCATCATCTTTAATCATCAGAGAAATGCAAATCAAAACTACCTTGAGATACCATCTAACTCCAGTAAGATTTGCCCATATCACAAAATCCCAAGACCAGAGATGTTGGCATGGATGTAGAGAAAAAGGGAACACTTCTGCACTGCTGGTGGGAATGCAAATTAATACATTCCTTCTGGAAGGATGTTTGGAGAACACTTCAAGATCTAAAAATAGACCTTAGGGGGAAGGGAGAAAGGGAGGGGAGGGAGGGGGGAGGTGGGCAGAGGGAGGGAGATTGGTGGGATTACACCTGCGGTGCATCTTACAAGGGTATATGTGAAACTTAGTAAATGTGGAATGTAAATGTCTTAGCACAATAACTAAGAAAATGCCGGGAAGGCTATGTTAATCAGTGTGATGACAATGTGTCAAACGGTCTATGAAACCAGGGTATGGTGCCCCATGATCACATTAATGTACACAGCTGTGATTTAATTAAAAAAAATGAAGGCAAATTTAAACCAAAAAAAAAGAAAATGCCATGAAGACTATGTTGACCAGTTTGATGAGAATATTTCAAATTGTATATGAAACGAGCACATTGTACCCCTTGATTGCACTAATGTACACAGCTATGATTTAACAATAAAAGAAAAAGAATAAAAATAAAAATAGACCTGACATTCAATACCATAATTCCTCTACTAGGTATATACCCAGAAGACCAAAAATCACATTACAACAAAGATATTTGCACCAGAATGTTTATTGAAGCCCAATTCACAATTGCTAAGTCATGGAAAAAGCCCAAGTGCCCATCAATCCACAAATGGATTAATAAATTGTGGTATATGTACACCATGGAATATTATGCAGCCTTAAAGAAAGATGGAGACTTTACCTCGTTCATGTTTACATGGATAGAGCTGGAACATATTCTTCTTACTAACGTATCTCTAGAATGGAAGAGAAAGTATCCAATGTACTCAGCCCTACTATGAAACTAATTTATGGCTTTCATAGGAAAGCTATAACCCAGTTATAACCTAAGAATATGGGGAATGGGGAGAGGGAGGGGAGGGAGGGGGGAGGATGGGCAGAGGGAGGGTGATTGGTGGAATTACACCTGTGGTGCATCTTACAAGGGTACATGTGAAACTTAGTAAATGTAGACTATAAATGTCTTAACACAATAACTAAGAAAATGCCAGGAAGGCTATGTTAACCAGTGTGATGAAAATGTGTCAAACTGTTTATAAAACCAGTGTATGGTGCCTCATGATCGCATTAATGTACACAGCTATGATTTAATATTAATAAAAAAACAAAAAATAAAATAAATAGCAGTGACTGCCATCACCATGGTAAATGTGATACTATAAACTCATATTTTTAAAATTAAAAAAATCTCTTCTTTGACCCCTAATGCTCTTCCAGATGACATCCCATTTTTATACTCCTGTTAAGAGTAAAATTTACTCCGAGTTGTTTATACCTCTTCAAAGGCTCATAAATCTGGCAAGGCCTTAGAATGAACCCAGCTGCCACAGCAGTTCCAACATCACGAGGACAGCTAGTGAGGAGTAAGACGTTCCTCAGTATCTCTAGCATTTGCATGAGTCTGATGAGAGAGAACAACTCACACAAGTCAGGCAAAACAGATACATTACTCACTGATAAGGAGCAAGGATGAAGAGAAGACTAGGCTCCATGGTGAGCTGGTCCCTCAAGTCTCAGGAAAGCTGCCCAGGGTGGCTGGAGTCTTGTCTGCATGTGACCCACATCATACCACAGTTGAACAACCCTGAAAGCACTCTGCCCTGGGCTTATACACCCCACGCACTGCTTGGCTCACTGAGCACAAATGTTGCAGAACAGAGACATAGCGCAGACTGCTTCAGATCTCCTCAGACTTATCTCAAGATATTGCATTCTTTGTACACTCTGAAGTGATTCCAAGAACTTCAAGGGGGCGTGGGAAGAGCGGGGATGTGCAAGGTCATCTAAGGACCTACTCTATGACCTCTTTACCTCCTAATTTTTGGCTTAATCCACTTTAGCCAGGCTTTTGGCCCTACTCTCTAATTTAACAGTTCTTTTCGAAGCCACCAGTTGCCAAATGCAGTGGCCACATTTTCCCCCACCCCATGTTACTTAATCTCTTAGCAGAATTCAACACAATTAATCATTCCTTCTTGAAACATTTTCTTTGCTTGGATTCTGTGATACCTTACTCTTGGTTTCCTTCCTCCTTCATTGGCTACTCCTTCGTTGTTTTCATTGCTAGCTGATTTTCCTTTTTCTCACTTCTTTAAATAGTGGGTTTCCCCAGGGTTCAGTACTACAGAACATTTCTCTATCTCTATTTCCTAAACGAGATCATTCAAACCCATGGCTTTGAATCCCATCCATATGTTGATGACCCCCTTATTTTATCCTGCTTGGGTCTCTCCCTTGAATTCTAGATTTGTGTATTCAGCTTCTTGCATGACACCCCCACTTGGATGCTTAAAAGGCATGTCAAACTGAGCTTATCTGAAACAGAATTCTTCTTTTTTTATTTATTTTATTTTTTTATTAAATCATAGCTGTGTACATTAATGTGATCATGGGGCACCATACACTAGTTTCATAGACCGTTTGACACATTTTCATCACACTGGTTAACAGAGCCTTCCTGGCATTTTCTTAGTTATTGTGCTAAGACATTTACATTCCACATTTACTAAGTTTCACATATACCCTTGTAAGATGCACCACAGGTGTAATTCCACCAATAGCCCTCCTTCTACCCAACTCCCCCCTCCCTCCCCTCCCTCCCCTCCCTCCCCTCCCTTTCCCCCTTCCCCCTATTCTTAGGTTGTAACTGGGTTATAGCTTTCATGTGAAAGCCATAAATTAGTTTCATAGCAGGGCTAAGTACATTGGATACTTTTTCTTCCATTCTAGAGATACTTTAGTAAGAAGAATATGTTCCAGCTCCATCCACATAAACATGAACGAGGTAAAGTCTCCATCTTTCTTTAAGGCTGCATAATATTCCATGGTGTACATATACCACAGTTTATTAATCCATTTGTGGATCGATGGGCACTTGGGCTTTTTCCATGATTTAGCTATTATGAATAGGGCTGCAATAAACATTCTGGTACAAATATCTTTTTTATGATGTGATTTTTGGTCTTCTGGGTATATGCCTAGTAGAGGAATTATAGGATTGAATGGCAGATCTATTTTTAGATCTCTAAGTGTTCTCCATATATCTTTCCAAAAGGAATAGAACAAGTGATGCCATCGCAGGCTGGGCAAGGGATTTGAAAAGAAACTTCTCTGAAGAAGACAGGCGCGCAGCCTACAGACATATGAAAAAATGCTCATCATCTTTAATCATCAGAGAAATGCAAATCGAAACTACTTTGAGATATCATCTAACTCCAGTAAGATTAGCCCATATCACAGAAACAGAATTCTTGATACACTTTCTATTCAAAACCTGATTCCATCCCTAATATTACATCCACTTAAACAAAACAACTATTCACACATCTGTTAGAGCTAAGAACATTGGACTATCTCTAGAGCATAGAACAATCTCCAGCACATAGAAAATGAAAAATAAATATTAATTGAATAAATTAATAAAACTGGGCGGCGCCTGTGGCTCAGTGAGTAGGGTGCCGGCCCCGTATGCTGAGGGTGGTGGGTTCAAACCCAGCCCCGGCCAAACTACAACCAAAAAAAAAAAAAATAGCCAGGCATTGTGGCGGGCGCCTGTAGTCCCAGCTGCTCAGTAGGCCGAGGCAAGAGAATCGTGTAAGCCCAAGAGTTAGAGGTTGCTGTGAGCCATGTAACGCCACGGCACTCTACCAAGGGCAGTACAGTGAGACTCTGTCTCTACAAAAAAAAAAAAAAAAAAAAAAAAACTAATTCATATAATTATCATAAAACCTTTTCCACCTGATGTGATGGACCTATAGGATATAGAAGATAGGACTAGACATTCCTTTTTTTTTTTAATGTAGTTTTTTTTGGCCGGGGCTGGGTTTGAACTCACCACATCTGGCATATGGGGCTGGTGCCCTACTCCTTTGAACCACAAGTGCCACCCTAGACCTTCCCTTTATTGGAACAATTAATATATGTGTGTGTACGTGTGCTGAGAAAGAGAGGAGTTCTTTGTATGAGAGTGAAGATTAACAACCGCTTTCCTTCTGTGAGGCCTCTGCCAACCCTGGGTATAGGCTGAAGTATTGTTTTTGCCATAGACAGAGGGACTGTGCTAAGTGGATAAAGATAGCCGAAGTTTTCACTATCTTGTAGACTGACGTGAGAGATCAGAATTTGAAGGTGCTTCAAACTCGCAGTAGGTCTCACCTTGGATTCTTCCCATGGATTTTTCTTGACCACTGGAGTGGCATTGGAGGCTAAGAGGGTTGGCTAGAAAATCAGAGATAAATCCAATAAATCCCTTGCATTTTCATGATTTATAGGAGACAAAAATCTAGGCAGAGAAAGGTTCTCTATCAAAATATTCTTCTTAGCAAAGTATCTCAAGAATGGAAGAAAAAGTATCCAATGTACTCAGCCCTACTATGAAGCTAATTTATAGCTTTCATATGAAGGCTATAACCCAACTATAGCACAAGAATATGGGGAAAGGGCCAAGGGAGGGGAGGGGAGGGGGGAGGTTAGGGTGGAGGGAGGGTAATGGGTGGGGCCACACCTACAGTGCATCTTAGAATGGGTACAGGTGAAACTTACTAAATGCAGAATACAAATGTCTACATACAATAACTAAGAAAATGCCACGAAGGCTACGTTAAACAGTTTGAAGAGAATATTTCAGATTGTATATGAAACCAGCACATTGTACCCCTTGTCTGCACTAATGTACACAGCTATGATTTAATAATAAAAAAGAATTTAAATAAAAAAATAAAATAAAAAAGGAAAAATCTATTTTCCAATTTTGCCATTAGTTAGAACTGAATGGAACTAAATCCAATGCCAGTTGAGCTCAAGTCCTAATTGGTTTGAGGTGATTAGCTCCTCACCCACTTTCCTGACAAAAGAGCATCACCTCTTTAGAAGGAAAATAATCATTGACACCAGACTCTCTAGTCATTTTATGCACAACTGTCAGAATAGGAAAAGGTTGAAGACATACAAAGAAACAGGAAATGGACCTATAATCAAAAGGAAATAATCAGTGGTAGACCCACTAGTGATCCCGCTGCTGGATATTCTGATACATGCTATAATGTGATTGTATCTCAAAAAATTATGCTAAGTGAAATAAGCCAGTCATGACAAGTCAAATATTGTTTGATCCATCCTTATGCAATATCTAGAATAGATAAATACATAGAGACAGAAAGCAGATTGATAGTTGCCACGATCAATGGAGAGAAGGAAATAGGAAGTGACTACTTAATGGGTACAGGGTTTATTTGGAGAGTAATGAAAATGTTTTGGAACTAAAGGTGGTGGTTGGACAACATTGCAAAGGTACTAAATGCCACTGAATTGTGTACCTTAAAATGATTGATTTCGGCTAGGCATTGTGGTTCACACCTATAATCCCAGCATTTGGGGAGGCTGAGGCAGGAGGATCAATTGCGCATAGGAGTTGGAGACCAGCCTAGGCAACATAGCAAGTCCTCATATCTACAAAAATTTTAAAAATCAGCTGAGTGTGGTGGTGCACCCCTATAGTCTTAAGCTACTTGGGAAGCTGAACTCGAGCCCAGGAGTTCAAGGTTGCAGTGAACTACAATTGTGCTGCTGCACTCCAGCCTGGGTACCAGAGCAAGACCTTGTCTCAAAGCAATGAATACATAAATGACATTATTAATTTTATGTTTGTGTATTTCATTTCAATTGAAAAGAACCCCATGAATGGGCTTATTAATAGACTGCACACAGCAGAAGAGAAGAATAGTGAACTCAAAGTCAATTTAATAGAAACTGTCTAAATGAAATATATAGATTAAAAAACAATGGAAAGAAGAGAAAAAAGGATGAGAGATACACAGGAGATTGTCAGCCAGTTTAATACATGTGTAATTAGAATCTCAGAAGGAAAAGAGCAAGAAAATAAGGCATAAAAGACTATTTGAAGAGATAATGGCTGATAATTTCCCTGAAGTAATGACAGACATCAACCAATAGATCCAAAAATGTCGGTAAGCACCAAGCAAGATAAACACAAGAAAACCATATCTGGGCATATCATAGTCCAATTTTTGAACCCAGATAAAGAGAAAAACTTAACAGTAGCCAGAGATGGGGAAAGGCAAGTTACCTTCATTGAAGTGAAAATAAGACTAACAAACTACTCCTTCAACACAGCACAATCTGTGGATGTCAGAGTATAATGTAACCGCATCCTTAAAATACTATCCGATAGGCTCAGCACCTGTGGCGCAGTGGTTACGGCGCCAGCCACATACACTGAGGCTGGCAGGTTCAACAATGACAACTGCAACAAAAAATAGCCAGGCATTGTGGCAGGCACCTGTAGTCCCAGCTATTTGGGAGGCTGAGGCAAGAGAATAGCTTAAGCCCAGGAGTTGGAGGTTGCTGTGAGCTGTGATGCCAGGGCATCTAATGAGGGTGACATAGTGAGAATCTGTCACAAAAAACAAACAAACAAACTATTGGATAAAACCACCAATCTAAGACCAATATCTTTAATGAACATAGATGTAAAAATATTCAATAAGATCCTAGCAAACAAAATCCAGCAACACATCAAACATATTATACACCATGACCAAGTGGGTTTTATCCCAGGGTTCAATATACATAAATCTATAAATATAATTCAGCACATAAACAAACTAAAAAACAAAGACCATATGATTCTCTCAATTGATGCATAAAAACCTTTTGACAATATCCAGCATCCTTTCATGATCAGAGCACTTAAGAAAATAGGTATAAAAGGGACTTTTCTTAAACTGATAGAAGCCGTCTACAGCAAACCCACAGCCAATATCATATTGAATGGAGTAAAATTGAAAACATTTCCACTCAGATCAGGAACCAGGCAGAGTTGCCCATTGTCTCCACTGCTTAACATTGTAATAGAAGTCATAGCCCTCACAATCAGGCAAGAGAAGGCAATCAAGGGTATACAAATAGGGTCAGAGGAGATCAAACTTTCATTCTTTGCAGATGATATGATTTTATACATGGAAAACCCCAGGGACTCAAACACAAAACTCTTAGAAGTGATCAAGGAATATGGTGGCGTCTCAGGAGACAAAATCAATACTCACAAATTAGTAGCTTTTATATATACCAATAATAGTCAAGCCAAAAAAACAGTCAAGGACTCTATTCCTTTTAAAGTTGTGCCAAAGAAGATGAAATATTTGGGAATTTACCTAACAAAGGACGTGAATGATTTCTATAAGGAGAATTATGAAACTCTGAGAAAAGAAATAGCTGAAAATGTTAACAAATGGAAAAAAAGACCATGCTCATGGCTAGGAAGAATCAACATTGTTAAAATGTCCATATTACCCAAAGCAATTTACAAATTTAATGCAATCCCTATCAAAGCACCACTGTCATACTTTAAATATCTGGAAAAAATAGTACTTCATTTTATATGTAGAGAGTGCAGGGAAAAAAGATTTAAACTTAAGACACGAAACTATAAAGATTCTTGGAGAGAGTGAAGGAGAAACACTTGAAGAAAGTGGCCTGGGAGGATACTTTATGAGGAGGACCCCCCAGGCAATTGAACCAACACCAAAAATACATTACTGGGATCTGATCAAACTAAAAAGCTTCTGCACAGCCAAGAACACAGTAAGTAAAGCAAGCAGACAGCCCTCAGAATGGGAGAAGATATTTGTAGGTTATGCTTCCGACAAAGGTTTGATAACCAGAATCCACAGAGAACTCAAATTTATTAATAAGAAAAGAAGAAGTACAGGTGGCACCTGTAGCTCAAGTGGCTAAGGCGCCACATACACCAGAGCTAGACGGTCCGAATCCAGCACGGGCCTGCCAAACAATGAACAACTACAACCAAAAAATAGCTGTGTGTGGTGGTGGGCACCTGTAGTCCCAGCTACTCGGGAGGCTAAGGTAAGAGAATCACTTAAGCGCAAGAGTTGGAGGTTGCTGTGAGCTGTGACTTCACGGCACTCTACCCAGGGCAATAGCTTGAGACTCTGTCTCAAAAAAGAAAGAAAGAAAGAAAATAAAAGAAAAGATAAAGTAGTCCCATTTCATTGTGGGCAAGAGACTTGAATAGAAACTTCTCTGAAGAAGATAGGCACATGGCCTACAGACATATGAAAAAATGCTCATCATCGTTAATCATCAGAGAAATGCAAATCAAAATCACTTTGAGATATCATCTAACTCCAGTAAGAGTGGCTCACACACAAAATCCTAAAACTACAGATGTTGGCATGGATTGAAGAAAAGGGAACACTTCTGCACTGCTGGTGGGAATGCAAGCTAATATGTCCCTTTTGGAAAGAATTTGGAGAACACTCAGGAATCTAAAACTAGACCTTCCATTTGATCCTGCAATTCCTCTACTAGGTGTATATCCAAAAGACCAAAAATCACTTTATAACAAAGATATTTGCACCAGATTGTTCATTGCAGCTCAATTCATAATAGTCAAGTCATGGAAGAAGCCCAAGTGCCCATCGACCCATGAATAGATAAATAAATTGTGGTATATGTATACCATGGAATATTATGCAGCCTTTAAAAAGGATGGATACTTTACCTCTTTTATGTTTACATGGATGGAGCTGGAACATATCCTACTTAGTAAAATGTCTCAAGAATGGAATAAAAATATCCAATGTACTCAGTACAATTATGAATCCAATTTATAATCACTCACACTTTTATATGATGAATAGATCACAACTATGGCCCAAGATGAAGGAGGGAGGAGGGGGGTGGGAGGGGAATGGGGAGGTCAGATTGAGGGAGGGTTAATGGTGGGATCATACCTATGGTGCATAATGCATGGGTACATGTTGGATCTATTAGTATAAAGTATAAATGTCTTAACACAATAACTAAGTAAATGAGATAAGATATATATTAACCAATGTGATGTTCACGTTCCTAATTCTATATGAAATCAGCACATTGTACCCCATAAATGCATTAATGTATACATGATCTATGTGTTGATGATTTAATAAAAAAAAAAAAAAAACGCCAATGTATAATTCTATGCCCATGAAAATCTTTTAAAAAATAAAGAAGAGGGCAACCGAATAACAGCTTCCTTGCATCTGGGCACTGTGAGTCTGGGGAGATAGGACTCCAGGCATCTCTGGCTGGTGGGATCTGCCTATCATCACCCCTGAGAGGATACAGGGAGTCAGTGAGAGACTTCTGGACCCCAAGACGAGGACTAAAACAGTGGAAAACCGGCAAGTGGTCGCGTGTGTTCAATCCGTCTAAACCCGTCCGCAACTGTAAGTTCAGTAGCAGCGAGACTGCAAACCAGAAAGGCCTTACCTGTGAACTGTTTTGGTGTCTTTGGACTTGGCACTCAGCTGCACTGCCTTGGGGAGAGCCTGAGCCGGAGTGCGGAGAACTTTGGCCTTTGTCTAGGGCCCCAGTCTGAGCCGCTGAGCCAGACGGAGCTAATAGTGTTTGGCTCTGGGTCACAGGCAGCCATTGTGAGCGATCTGCCCCGGCAAGCTCCACCCTCAGGGTCGCAGAGCTGGAATTGGGTGGGAGCTGGTAACCCAGCGACCAAGTAGCCTAAGGGTGGGGTCTGAGCCGCCTTGCAGCCCTAACCCTCGGGGGCAGAGGGAGACCAGTTTTGACACACAGGGTAAGTGGATAGCCACTTCAGCAGTGATTCCAGCGACAAACACTTCCCTGAGAAAGCTTCTGCTCAGTAAGTGAACAAGTTCAAAGTGCCTTTTAAGTGGGCTGAAGAGAGATTTAGGGTGTCTACCTGCTGGGCTTTGAGAAACTAGCAGCCTCCAGTCGTATCAGAACTGTGATTAACATCTCATACCCCAGAAGACCACATGTTGCCCAGACAATATTCAATAGCATATACATACTGCTTTGTTTTTGGTTGTGGTTTTTTTTTTTTTTTTTTGGTTTGGTTGGTTTTTTTTGTTTATTTTGGTGTTGTGGATTGTTGTTTTGTTTTTTAAGTTCAACCTTTTCCATACAGATCCTTTTTCTTTCCCAATTTTTCTAGTTTAATTATAATTTCCCATTGCTGCCTATTTCAATAATTAGAACTTCATTTTTGTTAGTGTTTCTACCGCTATTATTTGGTTTTTCCAGCCAATTTTATCCCGTAAAGTGTTCAGTTTGCTTGTTTTGGTTTGATTTATAGCATTTTTGTCTTTCCTCTCTACTTGGTGGAGGTGGGGTACTGTGTCTGATCAGGTTAGCAAAGAGCTGCTGACCTCAAGGGAACCACCCCACTGGGAACCCCCAGAAGGTGGTTTTTTTTTTTAAGGTTGTATCAAAGTACCCTACTGTATACCTATATTGCTCTGTCTCCCTCTTTCTGTGCCTCTCTTCTTTTTGTCAATATTCCTTTTACCCACCCCCTCTCCTTCCTCTATTTTTCTTTTTTTTTCTTCTTATCACTCGGTCCTCCTTTCTTTCATCCCTTTTTTGCTCTTAAAGCTTCTCACCCTTCTGGTCCTGTAACCCTTAGTCCACAGGCACGAGAACTTAAAGAGCAAGAGGAAGTGAAAGGAAAATTAGGGCAAGGAAACAGATAAAAGAAATCACCCATGAGGAAGAATCAGCAGAAAACTCCAGGCAACATGAAGAACTAGTCCAGAACAACCCCGCTAAGGGACCATGAGGTAGCTACTGCAGAGGATTCCACCTATACAGAAATGTTAGGAATGACAGAAAGGGAATTTAGAACACACATGTTGAAAACAATGAAAGAAATGATGGAAACAATGAAGGAAACTGCTAATAAAGTGGAAAATAACCAAAAGGAAATCCAAAAACAGAATCAAATAAGAGATGAACGATATGAAGAATATAAAAAGGATATAGCAGAGCTGAAGGAAATGAAACAGTCAATCAGGGAACTTAAAGATGCAATGGAAAGTATCAGCAACAGGTTAGACCATGCAGAAGAAAGAATTTCAGAGGTAGAAGACAAAGTTTTTGAGATAACTCAGATAGTAAAAGAGGCAGAAAAGAAGAGAGAGAAAGCAGAACGTTCACTGTCAGAATTATGGGACTTTATGAAGCGTTCCAACGTACGAGTTATAGGAATTCCAGAAGGGGAAGAAGAATGCCCCAGAGGAATGGAAGCCATACTAGAGAATATTATAAAAGAAAATTTCCCAAATATCACCAAAGATTCTGACACACTGCTTTCAGAGGGCTATCGGACCCCAGGTCGCCTCAACTCTAACCGAGCTTCTCCAAGACACATTGTGATGAACCTGTCCAAAGTCAAGACAAAAGAAAAGATTCTGCAAGCTGCCAGGAGTAAGCGCCAGTTGACCTACAGGGGCAAATCCATCAGAGTGACCGCAGACTTCTCTAATGAAACTTTCCAAGAAAGAAGACAATGGTCATCTACCTTTAATCTACTTAAACAGAACAATTTCCAGCCCAGAATTCTGTACCCTGCTAAGCTAAGCTTCAAAACTGACAGAGAAATCAAATCATTTACGGATATACAAACATTGAGGAAATTCGCCACAACAAGACCAGCTCTACAGGAAATACTTCAACCTGTTCTGCACACTGACCACCACAATGGATCAGCAGCAAAGTAAGAACTCAGAAATTAAAGGACAGAACCAAACCTCCACACTGATGCAAAAGATAAAACTAAGCAATGGACTCTCACAAAATAAGACGAATAGAATACTACCACACTTATCAATTATCTCAATAAATGTTAATGGCTTGAATTCCCCACTGAAGAGACATAGATTGGTTGACTGGATTAAAAAACACAAGCCATCCATTTGCTGTCTGCAAGAAACACACCTGGCTTCAAAAGACAAATTAAAGCTCTGAGTCAAGGGTTGGAAGACAATTTTTCAGTCAAATGGCATTCAGAAGAAAAGAGGAGTTGCAATCTTATTTTCAGATACATGTGGATTTAAAGTAACTAAAGTCAAAAAAGACAAAGATGGTCACTTTATATTGCTCAAGGGAAAAATACAACAAGAAGACATTTCAATTCTAAATATCTATGCACCCAATTTAAATATCTATGCTCCCAGATTCTTGAAACAGACCTTACTCAGTCTGAGCAATATGATATCTGATAATACCATAATAACAGGGGAACTTAACACTCCTCTTACAGAGCTGGACAGATCCTCTAAACAGAAATTAAACAAGGATATAAGAGACTTAAATGAGACCCTAGAACAACTGTGCTTGATAGACGCATATAGAACACTCCATCCCAATGATAAAGAATATACATTCTTCTCATCACCCCATGGAATATTCTCCAAAATTGATCATATCCTGGGACACAAAACAAATATCAACAGAATCAAAAGAATTGAAATTTTACCTTGTATCTTCTCAGACCATAAGGCACTAAAGGTGGAACTCAACTCTAACAAAAATGCTCGACCCCACCCAAAGGCATGGAAACTAAACAATCTTCTGTTGAATAACAGATGGGTGCAGGAAGAAATAAAACAGGAAATCATTAACTTCCTTGAGCATAACAACAATCAAGACACAAGGTACCAAAACCTGTGGGATACTGCAAAAGCAGTTTTGAGAGGAAAATTCATCGCTTTAGATGCCTACATTTGAAAAACAGAAAGAGAGCACATCAACAATCTCACAAGAGATCTTATGGAATTGGAAAAAGAAGAACAATCTAAGCGTAAACTCAGTAGAAGAAAAGGAATATCCAAAATCAAATCAGAGATCAATGAAATTGAAAACGAAAGAATCATTCAGAAAATTAATGAAACAAGGAGTTGGTTTTTTGAAAAAATAAATAAAATAGATAAACCATTGGCCAGACTAACGAGGAATAGAAAAGTAAAATGTCTAGTAACCTCAATCAGAAATGATAAAGGGGAAATAACAACTGATCCCACAGAGATACAAGAGATCATCTCTGAATACTACCAGAAACTCTATGCCCAGAAATTTGACAATGTGAAAGAAATGGATCAATATTTGGAATCACACCCTCTCCCTAGACTCAGCCAGGAAGAAATAGAGCTCCTGAACAGACCAATTTCAAGCACTGAGATCAAAGAAACAATAAAAAAGCTTCCGACCAAAAAATGCCCTGGTCCAGATGGCTTCACTCCAGAATTCTATCAAACCTTCAAGGAAGAGCTTATTCCTGTACTGCAGAAATTATTCCAAAAAACTGAGGAAGAAGGAATCTTCCCCAACACATTCTATGAAGCAAACATCACCCTGATACCAAAACCAGGAAAAGACCCAAACAAAAAGGAGAATTTCAGACCAATCTCACTCATGAACATAGACACAAAAATTCTCAACAAAATCCGAGCCAATAGATTACAGCTTATCATCAAAAAAGTCATTCATCATGATCAAGTAGGCTTCATCCCAGGGATGCAAGGCTGGTTTAACATATGCAAGTCTATAAACGTTATCCACCATATTAACAGAGGCAAAAATAAAGATCACATGATCCTCTCAATAGATGCAGAAAAAGCATTTGATAAACTCCAGCATCCTTTTCTAATTAGAACACTGAAGAGTATAGGCATAGGTGGCACATTTCTAAAACTGATTGAAGCTATCTATGACAAACCCACAGCCAATATTTTACTGAATGGAGTAAAATTGAAAGCTTTTCCTCTTAGAACTGGAACCAGACAAGGTTG
Organism: Nycticebus coucang; assembly: GCF_027406575.1. Classification (NCBI taxonomy): domain Eukaryota; kingdom Metazoa; phylum Chordata; class Mammalia; order Primates; family Lorisidae; genus Nycticebus; species Nycticebus coucang. The sequence goes on from NC_069804.1 coordinate 134,608,118, forward strand.
TCCTCTGTCACCTTTACTATTCAACGTAGTGCTGGAAGTTCTAGCCAATACAATTAGGCAAGACAAGGAAATAAAGGGAATCCAAATGGGAGCAGAGGAGGTCAAACTCTCCCTCTTTGCTGATGACATGATCTTATACTTAGAGAACCCCAAAGACTCAACCACAAGACTCCTAGAAGTCATCAAAAAATACAGTAATGTTTCAGGATATAAAATCAATGTCCACAAGTCAGTAGCCTTTGTGTACACCAATAACAGTCAAGATGAGAAGCTAATTAAGGACACAACTCCCTTCACCATAGTTTCAAAGACAATGAAATACCTAGGAATATACCTAACGAAGGAGGTGAAGGACCTCTATAAAGAAAACTATGAAATCTTCAGAAAGGAAATAGCAGAGGATATTAACAAATGGAAGAACATACCATGCTCATGGATGGGAAGAATCAACATTGTTAAAACGTCTATACTTCTCAAAGCAATCTACCTATTCAATGCCATTCCTATCAAAATACCAACATCGTACTTTCAAGATTTGGAAGAAATGATTCTGCGTTTTGTATGGAACCGGAAAAAACCCCGTATAGCTAAGGCAGTTCTCTGTAACAAAAATAAAGCTGGGGGCATCAGCATACCAGATTTTAGTCTGTACTACAAAGCCATAGTGCTCAAGACAGCATGGTACTGGCACAAAAACAGAGACATAGACACTTGGAATCGAATTGAAAACCAAGAAATGAAACTAACATTTTACAACCACCCAATCTTTGATAAACCAAACAAGAACATACCTTGGGGGAAAGACTCCCTATTCAATAAATGGTGTTGGGAGAACTGGATGTCTACATGTAAAAGACTGAAACTGGACCCACACCTTTCCCCACTCACAAAAATTGATTCAAGATGGATAAAGGACTTAAATTTAAGGCATGAAACAATAAAAATCCTCCAAGAAAGCATAGGAAAAACACTGGAAGATATTGGCCTGGGGAAAGACTTCATGAAGAAGACTGCCATGGCAATTGCAACAACAACAAAAATAAACAAATGGGACTTCATGAAACTGAAAAGCTTCTGTACAGCTAAGGACACAATAACCAAAGCAAAGAGACAACCTACACAATGGGAAAGGATATTTGCATATTTTCAATCAGACAAAAGCTTGATAACTAGGATCTATAGAGAACTCAAATTAATCCACATGAAAAAAGCCAATAATCCCTTATATCAATGGGCAAGAGACATGAATAGAACTTTCTCTAAAGACGACAGACGAATGGCTAACAAACAGATGAAAAAATGTTCATCATCTCTATATAGTAGAGAAATGCAAATCAAAACAACCCTGAGATATCATCTAACCCCAGTGAGAATGGCCCACATCACAAAATCTCAAAACTGCAGATGCTGGCGTGGATGTGGAGAGAAGGGAACACTTTTACACTGCTGGTGGGACTGCAAACTAGTACAACCTTTCTGGAAGGAAGTATGGAGAAACCTCAAAGCACTCAAGCTAGACCTCCCATTTGATCCTGCAATCCCATTACTGGGCATCTACCCAGAAGGAAAGAAATCCTTTTATCATAAGGACACTTGTACTAGACTGTTTATTGCAGCTCAATTTACAATCGCCAAAATGTGGAAACAGCCTAAATGCCCACCAACCCAGGAACGGATTAACAAGCTGTGGTATATGTATACCATGGAATACTATTCAGCCATTAAAAAAAAATGGAGACTTTACATCCTTCGTATTAACCTGGATGGATGTGGAAGACATTATTCTTAGTAAAGCATCACAAGAATGGAGAAGCATGAATCCTATGTACTCAATTTTGATATGAGGACAATTAATGACAATTATGGTTATGGGGGGGAAACAGAAAGAGGGAAGGAGGGAGGTGGGTGGGGCCTTGGTGTGTGTCACACTTTATGGGGGCAAGACATGATTGCAAGAGGGACTTTACCTACCAATTGCAATCAGTGTAACCTGGCTTATTGTACCCTCAATGAATCCCCAACAATAAAAAAAAAAAAAGAAAGAAAGAAACTCTAGCAAGTGCTATAAATTGAGAAAAAAAATAATAAAGAAGAAATAAATATTTTTTGGATAAAAGCTGAGAGACTTCATTGCCAGGAAAATTGCACTGTAAGCAATACTATTTCCTTCCGGCTGAAATAACAGACAGACTACATGACGCTACATTGAAGAACAGATATTTAGGGGTGATGCCTATGGCTCAAGGAGTAGGGTGCTGGTCCCATATACCGGAGGTGGTGGGTTCAAACCTGGCTCCAGCCAAAAAAAAAACTACAGAAAAAGAACAGATCTTTAGGCAGGAATGAGGAGCACCAGAAAGGGCATACACTATATGTGGATAAATATAAAAGATTATCTATTTTTTAAAGTAAAAATAATATCAAGGCCTTGTGGAGTTACATGTAGAAGTAAGAAATTTTTTTTTGATATGTTTTGTGATAAAAGCACAAAGGATGGGCACAGATAAACAAACTTTTACTCTTGCATAATTTTTTTGCATTTATTATGACGTGGTAAAGTATCGATTTAAGGTAGGTTATAATAAACTAAGGATGCAGGGTTTCAAAAGCGGTTTCTCAACCTTGTCACTATTGACTTTTGGGGCTAGATAATTCTTTGTTGTAGATGGCTCTCCCGTGTATTGTAGGATATTTAACAGTACCCACTGGATGACAGTAACACCTCCCCCAAAGTGTGACAATAAAAAAAACCCTCCAGTTATTGCCAAATGCTCGTAGATGACAAAATCACTCCTGTTTAAGAAACCAATGTTCTAAAATAACCATTAAAACCCTTGAGAAGTGGGGCGGTGCCTGTGGCACAAAGGAGTAGGGCACCAGCCCCATATGCCAGAGGTGGTGGGTTCAAACCCAGCCCCGGCCAAAAACTCCAAAAAAAAAGAAAGTAGGAAGTTAAACCCAGAGTTCAGAGAATTAAAAAAAAAAACCTTGAGAAGTGGTATAAATAAAAAGCTAATGGGGGACTCAAAAATGAAATAGTAATAATGCAAAACTGAATTGATCCCAAATAAGACAGCAGGTGGGGCATGTGACTCATGCCTGTAATCCTAGCACACTGGGAGGCTGAGGCAGGTGGATTGCCTGAGCTCATGAGTTCAAGATCAGCCTGAGCAAGAATGAGACCCCCTTCTCTAAAAACAGCCGGGCATTGTGGCAGGCGCCTGTAGTCCCAGCTACTCAAGAGGCTGAGGCAAGAGTTTGAGAGGTTGAGCCTAAGAGTTTAAACCTAAGAGATGGTTGCTGTGAGCTATAACACCATGGCACTCTACCCAAGGTGACAGAACGAGACTCAGTCTCAAAAGAAAAAGAAACAATGAACAGATTAGACAAATAGAAAACAAGAAAAAGGTGGTGAACTTAAGTGCAACTACAGTCATGCAACACATGACATTTCTATCAGCAAGGAACCACAAATATGGCAGTAGTCCCATAAGATCAGTCACTGCAAAAGTTGTGAGACAGACTGTTATGGTCCATTACTTCACATCCAAGAAACAAAGTTGACAGCGTCCATTCTGATTTACATGTGCAAGTTTCAACTTGTTTGGCTTATCAGTTTTGCTGGGAGGGCTTCATATGTTTCCGTCTGTGTGGATTTTGCATTTCTTGATTTTTATGTATCTCAAATCCTCTGTAATGACCCACATAATGGAGCTGAAAATGTCCTATCTCCTAGTGATGTTGTAGCTGTTCTAATGTCACAATGCAACACATTGCTCACGTGTTTGTGGTGATGCTAGTGTAAAGAGCAGCATGCTATACATGTTTTCAGCCTAGAAGCAATGAACTATATGCTATAGGCTAGATGTTTAGTAGGTTAGACCATCTGGGTTTGTGTAAGTGCACTCTATGATGCTTGCACAATGACAAGATCACCTAATGACATATTTCTCAGAACTTATCCATGTTGTTAAGCAATGCATGACTGTATATCATTAATTTACATTAATATAAAGGAATTAAATAGTTCAAATAAAGACAAAAATTATCTGACTAGATAAAATCTGGATATAACTACATGCCATTTAGAAGAGACACACTTTATATATAAAGATACAGATTTAAAGTACAATATACCACGCAAATACTAACACTAACAACAATGACGACATAGCTTTTATGGTTATATTAATGTCAGACACACTAGTCTTTCAGGCAAGAAGTATTACTGGAGATAAAATGGCACACTGAATAATGATAAAAGGGTCAATATAACTCGAAAACAGTAGTCCAAATACTATGAGGTAGGTAGTATTTCTTTTTTTTTTGTAGAGACAGAGTCTTACTTTATGGCCCTTGGTAGAGTGCCGTGGCATCACACAGCTCACAGCAACCTCCAACTCCTGGGCTTAAGCCATTCTCTTGCCTCAGCCTCCCGAGTAGCTGGGACTACAGGCACCCACCACAATGCCCAGCTATTTTTTGGTTGCAGTTCGGCCGGGGCAGGGTTTGAACCTGCCACCCTCGGTATATGGGGCCGGCACCCTACCGACTGAGCCACAGGTAGTATTTCTTTTTAATCATTCCAATTTAGTATCTGTGTAAGGGACCAATAGATCCAGAACAAGCTTATGCTTTTAACTACTACATATCATTCTTTGGCCAAAACTAGATCATGCTTTTTTCATGATTGAAATTAAAGGATGGAATACCTGAGCAACAATTCCACTTTTCTATATTCCTTTAGAGAAGCAGAAGAATTTCTCCACAAAGACATCTATTAAATTTAAACTTCAACCAGAATGAAATCTGGACATGTCAGAGGGACTTTACCTAACAATTGCAATCAGTGTAACTGGCTTATTGTACCCTCAATGAATCCCCAACAATAAAAAAAAAAGAAATCTGGACATGTCATTCCAGTTGCAAAAGTAACAGAAAAGCATTCTAGAATAGCATACTCTAAACATAAAGGTGCATTCGGCACAGCTATAGCCCTAGGATCCTCCTAGGACACTGCAAGCTACTTCCAAGAAACAAGTTCAAATTTTTCTTTTCTAGACTGATATAAAACAAAATGGAAATGTTCTTTTTCCTTTACCATTCAAACTGCTTCAACAATGTAAGTCCTGTATTCCTGGGGGGAAGAATGGAAAGGATATGAGTGAAATTTAGTTTTGTCAGGAAAGTAAATAAAAAAGAAATTTCCGGTAGGTTATTTTTCTGTTCACTTGAAAATAAGAATACTTTCTATATCTGACTCTCCTGAGAAAGGCTTTGGACATTTTGGGAAGTCACTAATTTGCAGGGAGCCATGTCGTGACCGCATAAATGATCACATGAGACATGATTGATGACACACTGCAAGAGATGAGGCTAACCATAGGTGCAGGATAGCCCTGAGAACTTCTCCCAGAGTCCTTTTATTGAGAAGATACATAATGGGTGGAAAGATTACTAAGATTACTAAGACATGCAGGGGCTGCACGCTCAGGGAAATGATCTCATAGGTGCCAAGCAAGTATGTACTCAAGGAAATGATCTTCAAGGGTGGTAAGGGAAATGATCTCCAAAATACTACATGCAATTTTTCTCCACTAATTCTTCAAGGAACTGCCATAAAATGCTTAATGTTTAACATTAGCCTTACTACTACAGGCCTGAACTTTGCTCCTCCAGGATTGCTGGTGGCTTGCCTTCCAAGTTACAAGAGATTTCCAGGCTTGCCAGGAGAATGTCTTGTTCTCAGTAATTCCTCAAATGAGTTATGATATTGATGGCTGTTGTAGCAAGTATGATGTTTAATTCTTTATAGAGCCATCTGGGCCTTAGCATAATTTTTCTACTTTTAAAAATATGTTATTAGTTATTTTATTATTAAACAAATATATTCTGGAAAGGGTAAAATAGTAACGTTAATATGAAGACGCTTGGCACATACCACCTTAACCAAGTGATCAAAGTTAACATTAGAATTGATAAGTCTGAGAACGTTAACAAATGGAAAAATATACCATGCTCATGGCTGGGAAGAATCATCATTGTTAAAATGTCCATACTACCCAAAGCAATATATAATTTCAACGCAATCCCCATTAAAGCTCCACTGTCATACTTTAAAGATCTTGAAAAAACAATACTTCGTTTTATATGGAATCAGAAAAAACCTTGAATAGCCAAGACATTACTCAAAAATAAAAACAAAGCAGGAGGAATCACGCTACCGGACCTCAGACTATACTACAAATCAATAGTGATCAAAACAGCATGGTACTGGCACAAAAACAGAGAAGTAGATGTCTGGAACAGAATAGAGAACCAAGAGATGAATCCAGCTAATTACCGTTATTTAATCTTTGACAAGCCAATTAGAAACATTCAGTGGGGAAAAGATTCCCTATTTAACAAATGGTGCTGGGTGAACTGGCTGGCAACCTGTAGAAGACTGAAAGTGGACCCACACCTCTCACCATTAACTAAGATAGACTCTCACTGGATTAAAGATTTAAACCTAAGACATGAAACTATAAAAATACTAGAAGAGAGTGCAGGGAAAACCCTTGAAAAAATTGGGTTGGGCGAATTTTTTATGAGAAGGACCCCCCCAGGCAATTGAAGCTGCTTCAAAAATACACTATTGGGACTTGATCAAACTAAAAAGCCTCTGCACAGCCAAGAACACAGTAAGTAAAGCAAGGAAACAGCCCTCAGAATGGGAAAAGATATTTGCAGGTTATGTCTCCGACAAAGGTTTAATAACCAGAATCCACAGAGAACTCAAACGCATTGGCAAGAAAAGAACAAGGGATCCCATCGCAGGCTGGGCAAGGGACTTGAAGAGAAACTTCTCTGAAGAAGACAGGCTCACGGCCTTCAGACATATGAAAAAATGCTCATCATCTTTAATCATCAGAGAAATGCAAATCAAAACTACTTTGAGATATCATCTAACTCCAGTGAGACTAGCCTATATCACAAAATCCCAAGACCAGAGATGTTGGCGTGGATGTGGAGAAAAGGGAACACTTTTGCACTGCTGGTGGGAATGCAAATTAATGCATTCCTTTTGGAAAGAGATATGGAGAACACTTAGAGATCTAAAAATAGATCTGCCATTCAATCCTGTAATCCCTCTACTGGGCATATACCCAGAAGACAAAAATTACACCATAACAAAGATATTTGTACCAGAATGTTTACTGCAGCCCAATTCATAATTGCTAAATCATGGAAAAAGCCCAAGTGCCCATCGATCCACGAATGGATTAATAAATTGTGGTATATGTACACCATGGAATATTATGCAGCCTTAAAAAAAGATGGAGACTTTACCTCTTTCATGTTTACATGGATGGAGCTGGAACATATTCTTCTTAGTAAAGTGTCTCAAGAATGGAAGAAAAAGTACCCAATGTACTCACCCTTATTATGAAACTAATGTAGGACCTTCACATCAAAGCTATAACCCAGTTACAACCTAAGAATAGGGAGAAGGGGGAAAGAGAGGGGAGGGAGGGAGGAGGTAGATGGAGGGAGGGGGATTAATGGGATTACACCTGCGGTGCATCTTACAAGGGTATATGTGAATCCTAGTAAATGTGGAATGTAAAGGTCTCAGCAAAATAACTAAGAAAATGCTATGAAAGCTATGTTAACTAGTGTGATGAAAATATGTCAAACGATCTATGAACCAAGTGTATGGTGACCCATGATCATATTAATGTACACAGCTATGATTTAATAAAAAAAATAATAGTAATAAGTAAGGAGAAAGCCCGCTCTTTGGAAAAGATGGAAATAATGTCAAAGAGGAAAAATTATTCAACTTTCTTTTTGCCTACCCTTTTTCTTTCAAGGAGGATGATATTCACACTATAAGGTGTAGAAAAGATCTATCAGGAAAAGAAAGGTGAGGGACCTGGGTGTGGTGGTTCATCTCTATAATTCTAACACTCTGAGAACCCAAGGCAGGAGGATCACTTGAGCTCAGAAGTTCAAGAACAAGGCCAGGTGTGGTGGCTCGTGCCTTTAATCCTAGCACTCTGAGAGGCTGAGGAGGGTGGATTGCCTGAGCTCACGAGTTTGAAACCAGCTTGAGCAAGAGTGAGACCCCTTCTCTAAAAACAGTTGGATGTTGTGGTGGGTTCCTATCGTCCCAGCTACTTGGGAGGCTGAGGCAAGAGAATCGCTTAAGTCCAGGAATTTGAGGTTGCTGTGAGCTATGACACCATGGCACTCTACCAAGAGTGACAAAGTGAGACTCTGTCTCAAAAAAAAAAAAAAGAAGAAGAAGACCAGTCTGAGGAAGAGCGAGACCCCCATCTCTACTAAAAAACTGAAGAATTAGCCAGGTGTGGCAGGTGCCTGTAGTCTCAGATACTCAGGAGGCTGAGGCAGGAAGATCCCCTTGAGCCCAGGAGTTTGAGGTTGCTGTGAGCTAGGCTGAGGCCACAGAACTCTGCCCAGGGCAACAGAATAATATTCTGTTGAGAGAGAGAGAAAGGGCGAGAGAAAGGAGGGAGGGAGGCAGGGAGAGAGAAATAAAGAAAGAGAGAGAAGGAAGGGAAGGGAAGGGAAGGGAGAAAGAAAGAAAGAGAGAGATAAAAAATTATTTCGTATAAAAAATTAGTACAGTTGGTGAGGAAAATCACTTAACCTCTTATTGACTGTGAGAAATGAAGAACTGAAGGTGTCCTCAAGGAGCCCTATACCTGCACAAGGAAAGAAAAATACCAACTCATGCTACTGAGATGCAGCAAGAGCAGCATGTACCAGATGTGGGGAAAAAAGGACACTGAGGAAGAACCCTAAAGTAATTTATATTCTCCAGGAAAGGAAAGCTTCAGTTAGAAAGAGCAAAAGTTCGAAGACTCATGAGTTGGCATTTGGGAATGTTGAGAGCCACAGGGATGTGTAGAGTACATTCCTTCCTACTTAGCAGAATCGGGAGGAAAGGGTATATCTACTTAAAATTTAAGGCTGGAAATGCTTATACAAGACAGTCGAAAAACAGAGCAATTGTTAAGTTCAAGCTTGTAAAGGCGGAGGCCATCCTGGAGACATGCAGCCAAAGCTCTAGCTTTCCACCTAAGAACAGATTCCTTGCTCCTTCCCACGTTGCACATGACCTGGAAAAGAGCGAAGGAAAATGCTAAGGTCTAAGCCAGTTGAAAGAGGAAACCTAGAATAACTGAAGTGACTCTATAGAGACTGTACAACGGATGAAAAGTTCTAAAAAAAAAAAGAAGGTGTATGGCTTCTTATAAAAAGGGAAAAGCACCGGATAAAGGGGTACAGAGATGCCACCGAATAAGCTAGCCTGCTAATGTTTTATAGATAAGAGTCAGCAGAAAGTATAAATGCAAAGACTATGACCATGAAATCGCAACTATATTTTTTCTGACTTTAGGGAACATTCGCTCTTTTTAGTTACTCAGTATCCATTTCCCTCTCCCTGTGTTCAGAATATCCTGATTTCCATTCAGGTAGCTATCCTTTCTTCCCCAGAACAGCCCATGTGCTCTAAGGGAAATGATTCCACTCCCAGAATCAGGGTCTAGATTAACTCAAGCTAATTTGGCCTTTAGAGACAGATAGCAGTTGCCAGGGCTTCTATATATGAAACTTCCATGGTGAAAGCTATCTGGAAATGTCCATTTTATTCTAGATGTGAATGAAGTGAGGGAAAGCCCCCAGAAGTCACTCTGTGACCACATGGAAAGATAGCCAGCCTTAAAATTAACTGGATACCAATGAAAGCGGACAAGAAAAATGAAAAGATGCTGGGTCTTTGGTGACATCATCAAGCTGTTGAATTTGACCTCACTTGAAAATAACTCTGGACCTTTTGCTTATAAGAGGCAATAGATTATCTTTATTATTTAAAGTCATTTTTGCATTCTTTCTGTTTCATGCAGCTGAAAGATCTTGAACTTGATATATCAACCTTGAAAAACATCCTGGAGGCCAGGTGTGGTGGCTCACACCTGTAATCCTAGCACTCTGGGAGGTCGAGGTGGGTGGATTGCCTGAGCTCAGGAGGTAGAGACCAGCCTGAGCCAAAGTGAGACCCTTTCTCTAAAAATAGCAGGTGTTGTAGCGGGAGCCTATAGTCCCAGCTACCTGGGAAGCTGAGGAAAGAGAATGTCTTGAGCCCAAGTGTTTGAGGTTGCTGTGAGCTATGACACCACTGCACTCTACCAAAGGTGACAAAGTGAGACTGTCTCAAAAGAAAGCCTCCTGGAAAGGTTGGAAAATGACAGTTTCTCAGAGACTAGTGATTGTCCTCCAATATCCAAATGACTAAATTGGGAAATATGTTTTTTTGCATACAGAAGACTACACAAATCTCAATTATATTATTTTAAGGCTGAAATTCCCTGAAAGATTTGTAGAAACATTAGCAGTTGTATGCCTGGCCCAGATAATAGGTAAAGCCTGCCTTGTCCAATGTTGTAGGCATCATTTTAGTACCAAAGGGGTGGAATGGCTGGATCATATGGTAAGTATATATTTTAACTTTTAAAGAAACTACCAAACAGGTTTTCTAAATAGTTTTACATTTTTACCAGTAATGTATGAGATTTTCACTTGCTATGCATCCTTACCAATACTTGATGATGTCTGTTCTTTTAATTTTAATCATCCTAACGTGTCTGAAGTGGTATCTCACTGCGATTTTAATTTTCATCTCCTAAATGACTAATGATGTTGAGCATTATTAGTTGAAAACATCATTTCTTTTATGAGACAGATTCTCACTTTGTCACCTTCAGTAGAGTGCCGTGGCATCTCAGCTCACAGCAACCTCAAACTCCTGGGTTTAAGGGATTCTCTTGCCTCAGCATCCCGAGTAGCTGGGACTACAGGCACCCGCCTCAATGCCCAGCTGTTTGTTTGTTTGTTTTGTTTTGTTTGCAGTTTTTGGCAGGAGCTGGGTTTGAACCCACCACCTCCAGCATATGGGGCCAGCCCCCTACTCCTTTGAGCCACAGGCGCCGCCCTCAATGCCCAGCTGTTTTTTGTTGCAGTTGTCATTGTTGTTTAGCTGTCCCGGGCTGGTATTTGAACCTGCCAGCCTTGGTGTATGTGGCTGGCACCGTAACCACTGTGCTACAGGCGCCAAGCCTGAGGTCTTGCTCAGGCTGGTATCCAACTCGGGAGCTCAGGCAATCCATCCACCTTGGCCTCCCAGAGTGCTAGGATTACAGGCGCGAGCTACCAAGCCCAGCCGAAAACATCATTTCTTACTTCCCATATGAATATTTTCTTTTTATTGAGATATAATTCACAAACTATAAAATTCACCCCTTTAAGTATGTTTTTCATATACTTACAAAGTTGTGCAAACATCACCACTATTTAATTCTACAACATTTTCATCACCCAACTGTATATCTTTTTATTTAAATGTCTACCCAAATTATTTCCCCATTTTTTATTTCAGTTGTTTTTTCCCTGTTATTAAACTGTAAGAATTCTTTGTATGTGCTAGAAAGCAGTTCTTTGATAGATATATGGTTTGCAAATATTTTTTATCAGACTGTGACTTGCATTTTCATCTCATAGAAGTATATTTTTCCATGTTCTAAATTTTACATACAGTAAAATTCAGTCTTCTTAAGTGTACAATTCTATGAGGTCAAATAAATGCATGTAAGGAGCGTGACCACCACCACAGTCAAGATACAGAAAAGTTCCACCAACCCCCAAATCCCCTCATGCTGCCCTTTCTAATCAATCTCTTCCTTCCACCCCCAGGTCCTGGCAACAACTGATCTCTTTTTTTTAATTCCTATAAATGTGCCTTTCTGTATATGATATTAAAGGAATCATACAGTATAGCTTTTTAAAAAATAATTCTTGTAACTCATTTTGTTTTTTATTTTTATTTTTCCCTTTTATTAAATCATATACACATAGATTGTGAATACATTTGCGCATTTGTGGGCTACAGTGTGTTGATTTTTTTATACAATTTGGAGTGCATACATCAAACTAATCAACATAGCTTTCACCTCATTTACTTAATTATTGTGTTAAGACATTTATGTTCTGTTCTTGATAAATTTGACTTGTACCCTTGCAATATGCTCCATAGGTGTGGTCCCACCATTTACTCTCCCTCTATCAAACCTCTCCCCTCCCCTCCCATCCCCCTCTACTTCTCTCCTTCATCCTGTGCTATAGTTGTGATCTATCTTTCATAAAAAAGTGTGAGTAATTATAAATTGGTTTCATAAAAGTACTGAGTACATTGGATACTTTTTCTTCCATTCTTGAGATACTTGACTAAGAAGAATATGTTCCAGATCAATCCATGTAAACATAAAAGAGGTAAAGTTTCCATCTTTTTTAAGGCTGCATAATATTCCATGGTATACATATGCCAAAATTTGTTAATCCATTCATGGGGCGATGGGCACTTGGACTTCTTCCATGACTTGGCTATTATGAATTGAGCTGCAATGAACAATCCGGTGCAAATATCTTTTTTACAAAGTCATTTTTGGTCTTTGGATATACACTTAGTAGAGAAATTGCAGGATCAAATGGCAGTTCTACTTTTAGATCCCTGAGTGTTCTCCAGACTTCTTTCCAAAAGGGACATATTAGCTTGCATTCCCACCAGCAGTGCAGAAGTGTTCCCTTCTCTCCACATCCACGCCAACATCTGTAGTTTTGGGATTTTGTTATGTGGGCTACTCTTACTGGAGTTAGATGGTATCTCAAAGTGGTTTTGATTTGCATTTCTCTGATGGTTAAAGATGATGAGCATTTTTTCATGTGTCTATAGACCATGCACCTGTCTTCTTCAGAGAAGCTTCTGTTCAAGTCTCTTGCCCACAATGAAATGGGATCACTTGTACTGACTCTCACTGGATAAAAGACTTAAACTTAAGACACGAAACTATAAAAATTCTTGGAGACAGTGCAGGGAAAAGGCTTGAAGAAATTGGCCTGGGAGGATACTTTATGAGGAGGACCCCTGGGCAATTGAAGCAACACCAAAAATACATTACTGGGATATGATCAAACTAAAAAGCTTCTGCACAGCCAAGAACACAGTAACTAAACCAAGTAGACAGCCCTCAGAATGGGAGAGGATATTTGCAGGTTATGTTTCTGACAAAGGTCTGATAACCAGAATCCACAGAGAACTTAAACGTATCAATAAGAAAAGAACAAGTGTTTTTTTAATTATTTTTAAAGTGCTAATACAGTAAAATTGACTTGTTTTTGTTGTACAGTACTATGAATTGTAACATAGGTATGGATTCATGTAACCACCACCACAATCAGGATATAGAACAGTTCCATTACCCTCCAAAATTATCTTGTGCTATACTTCTGTAGTTAAACCACAACCCAACTCATAACCACTGTTCTGTTCTCAATCACTATGGCTTTGTTTTTTTCTGAAGGTAATATGAATGCCATAATAAAATATGTAACCTTTTGAAACTGGCCTTTTTCACTCAGCATTAATGCTTTGGAGATTCATCCAAGTTGTCGCATGTATCAATAGTTTATCCCTTTTTGTTATTAATATTCAATTGTATGAATTCCAAAGTTATTTATCCATTTAGCAACTTTAAAGATTTTCTGTTTGCAATTGTTTTTGGCAATTATAATTAAAGTTGCTGTAAACATTCATGTACAGGTTTTAGAGTGAGCATGATTTTTCATTTCTCTATAGTAAATACTTAAAAGAGGAGTCATCTGGTAAGTGTATGTTTCAATTTATAAGAAAATGCTAAAGTGTTTTTCAGAGTGGCTATATCATTTTACATTCCCACCAGCAAACTATGAAAGTTCCAGCTGCACTAAATCGTTGCCAGCATTTGGTATTATTGGGTTTCTTTTTTTTTTTTTTTTTTTTGTAGAGACAGAGTCTCACTGTACCGCCCTCGGGTATAGTGCCGTGGCGTCACACGGCTCACAGCAACCTCTAACTCTTGGGCTTACGCGATTCTCTTGCCTCAGCCTCCCGAGCAGCTGGGATTACAGGTGCCTGCCACAACGCCCGGCTATTTTTTTGTTGCAGTTTGGCCGGGCCTGGGTTTCTTGTTTGTTTGTTTTGGGTTCTTTTTGTTTTTGTTTTTGTTTTTTGGCCATCCTTGTGGGGATGTCATGGTATCTCATTATGATTTTAATTTTTGTTCTTCTTACTGGTGATGTTGAGATTGTTTTCTTTTTTTAATTTCACATTAATATGAGGGTACAAACAATTAGGTTACAATGTTTGCATTTGTTAGGTAAAGTCCCTGGTGTAGATGTGTCCTGCACCCAGGGGGTGTGCCATGTACCCTTACCTTGTGCCTGTTAGGTGGGAACACACCAATCCACCCTTCTTCCCCCTCTGCTTTCCCTCCTACCCCCAAATTGAATTGAACTGAATTTCCCAATGCTGAACATCTTTTCATGTACTTAGTTGTCATCCATATATACTCATTGGTGAAGTGCTTGTTGTTGAAGGTTTGGGGGGGGTGTTGGGGGCATTTATAAAACTGGATTGTTAGTTTTCTTCCTGCTGTGGTTTTTATTTTATTTTTCATTTTTATTTTATATTTTAATTAACTTAAATTTTAGATTATGTTTAGATTTACGAAAAAAATGCAAAGATAGTATGGTGAGTTTCCATATATCCCACACTTAGTTTTTTAAGCTTTTCTTACCACCTTCATTAGCTTAGTTCATTTACTACGATTAACGAACCAATGTTGGTACATTAAGTTGACATTTCCTTAGGGGTTTTTTTTGAATATTTTTATTGTTAAATCATAGCTGTGTACACTAGTGCAATGAAGAGGTACAATGTGCTGGTTTCATATACAATCTGAAATATTCTCATCAAACTGTTCAATGTAGCCTTCATGGCATTTTCTTAGTTATTGTATGTAGACATTTGTATTCTGCATTTAGTAAGTTTCGCCTGTACCCATACTAAGATGCACCGTAGGTGTGGCCCCACACATTACCCTCCCTCCACCCTAACCTCCCCCCTCCCTTCCCCTTCCTTGGCCCTTTCCCCATAGAATTGTGCTATAGTTGGGTTATAGCCTTCATGTGAAAGCTATAAATTAGCTTCATAGTAGGGCTGAGCACATTGGATACTTTTTCTTCCATTCCTGAGATACTTTGCTAAGAAGAATATGTTCCAGCTCCATCTATGTAAACATGAAAGAGGTAAAGTCTCCATCTTTCTTTAAGGCTGCATAATATTCCATGGTATACATGTACCACAATTTGCTAGTCCATTCGTGGGTCGATGGACACTTGGGCTTCTTCCATGACTTAGCAATGATGAATTGGGCTGCAATAAATATTCTGGTACAGGTGTCTTTGTTATATTGTGATTTTTGGTCTTCTGGGTATATACCTAGTAAAGGAATTATAGGATCAAATGGCAGGTCTATTTTTAGATCTCTAAGTATTCTTAGAGATCTAAGAAGTGTGCCCTTTTCTCCACATCCACACCAACATCTCTGGTTTTGGGATTTTGTTATGTGGGCTACTCTTACTGGGGTTAGGTGATATCTCAAAGTAGTTTAGATTTGCATTTCTCTGATGATTAAGGATGATGAGCTTTTTTTCATGTGTTTGTAGATCGTGTGTCTGTCTTCTTTAGAGAAGTTTCTCTTCAAGTCCCTTGCCCACCCTGAGATGGGATCACATGTTCTTTTCTTACTAATACATTTGAGTTCTCTGTGGATTCTGGTTATTAGACCTTTATCGGAGGTATAACCTGCAAATATTTTCTCCCATTCTGAGGGCTGTCTGCTTGCTTTACTTACTATGTTCTTGGCTGTTCAGAACCTTTTTAGTTTGATCAGGTCCCAGTAGTGTATTTTTGATACTGCTTCAATTGCCTGGAGAGTCCTCCTCATAAAATATTCACCCAGGCTGATTCCTTCAAGAGTTTTCCCTGCAGTTTCTTCTAATATTTTTATAGTCTCGTGTCTTAAGTTTAAATCTTTTATCCAGTGAGAGTCTATCTTAGTTAATGGTGAAAGGTGTGGGTCCAGTTTCAATCTTCTACAGGTTGCCAGCCAGTTCACCCAGCACCATTTGTTAAATAGGGAATCTTTTCCCCACTGAATGTTTTTAATTGGCTTGTCAAAGATCAAATAACGGTAAGTAGCTGGATTCATCTCTTAGTTCTCTATTCTGTTCCAGACATCTACTTCCCTGTTTTTGTGCCAATACCATGCTGTTTTGATCACTATCAATTTATAGTACAGTCTCAGGTCTGGTAGCATGATTCATCCAGCTTTGTTTTTATTTCTGAGTAATGTTTTGGCTATTCGAGGTTTTTTCTGATTCCATATAAAACGAAGTATTATTTTTTCAACGTCTTTATAATATGACAATGGAGCTTTAATAGGAATTGCATTAAAATTATATATTGTTTTGGGTAGTATAGACATTTTAACAATGTTGATTCTTCCCAGCCATGAGCATGGTATGTTTTTCCATTTGTTAACATCTTCAGCTATTTCTTTTCTTAAAGTTTCATAGTTCTCTTTGTAGAGATCTTTCACATCCTTTGTTAGGTATACTCCCAAATATTTCATCTTCTTTGGGACTGCTGTGAAAGGAATAGAGTCCTTGACTGTTTTTTCGGCTTGGTTATTGTTGGTATATATAAAGGCTACAGATTTATGGGTGTTGATTTTGTAGCCTGAGACATTGCTGTATTCCTTGATCACTTCTAAACGTTTTGTAGTAGAATCCCTAGTGTTTTCCAGATATACGATCATATCATCTGCAAAGAATGAAAGTTTGATCTCTTCTGACCCTATGTGGATACCCTTGATCGCCTTTTCTTCCCTAATTGCAATGGCTCAAACTTCCATTACAATGTTAAAGAGCAATGGAGACAATGGGCAACCTTGCCTGGTTCCTGATCTAAGTGGAAATGATTTCAATTTAACTCCATTCAATACAATATTGGCTGTGGGTTTACTGTAGATGGCCTCTATTAGTTTAAGAAATGTCCCTTCTATACCAATTTTCTTAAGTGTTCTGATCATGAAGGGATGCTAGATATTATCAAAAGCTTTTTCTGCATCAATTGAAAGAATCATATGGTCCTTATTTTTTAGTTTGTTTATGTGCCAAATTACATTTATAGATTTACGTATATCAGCCTTGAGAGCCTGGGACAAGTCCCACTTGGTCGTGGTGTATAATTTTTTTGATGTATTGTTGGATTCTGTTTGTTAGCATCTTATTGAGTGTTTTAGCATCAATATTCATTAGTGATATTGGTCTATAATTTTCTTTACTTGTTGGGTCTTTCCCTGGTTTGGGGATCAAGGTGATGTTTGCTTCATAAAATGTGTTGGGTAATATTCCTTCCTTTTCTCTATTTTGGAAGAGGTTTAGTAATATAGGTACTAGTTCTTCTTTAAAGGTTTGGTAGAGGGCGGAGCCTGTGGCTCAAGGAGTGGGGCGCCAGTCCCATATGCCGGAGGTGGCGGGTTCGAACCCAGCCCCGGCCAAATACCACAAAAAAATAAATAAATAAATAAAGGTTTGGTAGAATTCTGAGGTAAAGCCATCTGGTCCTGGGCTTTTCTTTTTAGGGAGATTTTGTATAGTTGATGCTATTTCAGAACTTGATGTAGGCCTGTTCAACATTTCCACTTCATTCTCGCTAAGTCTTGGTAGGTTGGGTACTTCCAGGTATTGGTCAATTTCTGTCAGGTTTTCATATTTCTGAGAGTAGAGTTTCTTGTAGTATTCGTTAAGGAGTTTTTGAATTTCTGAGGGGTCTGTTGTTATTTCATCATTACCATTTCTGATTGATGAAATTAGAGATTTCACTCTTTTTTTCCTGGTTAGGTTGGCCAAAGGTTTATCTATTTTATTGTTCTTTTCAAAAAACCAACTTTTGGATTTATTGATGTGTTGTCGTATAATTCTTTTGTTTTCAATTTCATTTAATTCTGCTCTGATTTTGGTTATTTCTTTTCTTCTGCGTGTTTGGGGTTGGAATGTTCTTCCTTCTTTAGTTGCTTGAGATGTCCCATTAAGTTATTAACTTCCTCTTTTTCCATTTTCTTGAGGAAGGCTTGCAGTGCTATAAATTTCCCTCTTAGGACTGCGTTTGCAGTATCCCAGAGGTTCTGGTAATTCGTGTCTTGATTGTTGTTTTGTTCCAAAAATTTGGTGATTTCCTTCTTAATCTCTTCTATAAACTATCTATCCTTCAGCATAAGGTTGTTTAGCTTCCATGTTTTTGTATAGTATGCAGGTTCCTATTGTTATTGAGTTCAACTTTTATTCCATGATGGTCTGAGAAGATACAAGCAATAATTTCTATTTTTTAAAATTTGCTAAGGTTAGATTTGTGGCCTAGGATGTGGTCGATTTTGGAGTATGTTTTGTGGGCTGATGAGAAGAATGTGTATTCAGTTTTGTTGGGATGAAATGTTCTGTAGATTTCTGTTAAGTCCAGATGTTGAATGGTTAAGTTTAAATCTAAAATTTCCTTCCTTACCTTCTTTTTGGAGGATCTATCCAGCACTGCTAGAGTGGTATTAAAATTTCCAACTACTATGGAACTGGAGGAAATCAAGTTGCTCATGTCTGTTAGAGTTTCTCTTATAAATTGAGGTGCATTCTGGTTGGGTGCATAAATATTAATAATTAAAATCTCATCATATTGAGTATTGCCTTTAAAAAATATGAAGTGACCATTCTTATCCTTCCTTATTTTGGTTGGTTTAAAGCCTATTGCATCTGAAAATAGGATCGCAATGCTTGCTTTTTTCTGTTTTCCATTTGCCTGCAGTATAGATGACCATCTCTTCACCTTCAGTCTATACTTATCTTTCAATGTAAGATGAGATTCTTGTATGCAGCAAATATCTGGCTTGAGTTTTTGTATCCAGTTAGCCAACCTGTGCCTCTTTAGAGGACAATTTAAACCATTCACATTAATTGAGACTATTGATAAGCCTTTTGAGGCTCCGGTGGATATTTTTAATCCTTTTGTGACTGTGGAAGTTTGAATTTGATCCAAATTTTCTGGGTGGGTTTACTTTTGTGGTGGAGGATTACGCTGGTCTTTATGGAGGATAGGTCTGAGAATATCCTGGAGAGCTGGTTTAGTTATGGCAAATTGCTTCAACATGTGAATGTCATTAAAGTATTTAATTTTGCCATCATAAATGAAACTCACTTTAGCTGGATACAGGATCCTGGGTTGAAAGGTATTTTGTTTTAAGAGATTAAAAGTCAATGACCATCCTCTTCTAGCTTGAAAGTTTTCAGCAGAGAGATCTGCAGTTATTCTAATATTCTTCCCCTTGTAGGTGATGGTTTTCTTTCGTCTGGCTGCTTCCAGAATTTTCTCCTTTATATTAACTTTAATGAAATTGATTATCATGTGTCTGAGGGATGTCTTATGTGGGTTGAGTCGTGCTGGAGTTCTGAAACTGTCTGCTATCTGAATTTCAGAATCTTTTGGCATGTAAGGAAAGTTCTCCTTCATAATCTCATGGAGAAGAGACTCTGTGCCTTGTGAAGCCACTTTGTAGCTTTCGGTGATTCCTATAAGATGAATATTGGTTTTCTTTGAATTATCCCAGAGCTCTCTGAGAGAGTGATCTGTTTTTGCCCTCCATTTCTCATCCTCTTTGAGAGTTTGGGAGCAGTTGAAAGCTTTGTCTTCAATGTCAGAAATCCTTTCTTCTGCTTGCTCCATTCTGTTACTGAGGGATTTGACTGTGTTTCTCAGATCTTTGAGGGCTGCAACTTCTTGTCTCCATGTGTCAAAATCTTTGGTCATTTTGGTCTTTTAATTTGTTGAATTCTTGAGATATCTTTTGGGTTACTGCTTGGAATTCTAATTTGATCTTATTTGCTATCCAGATTCTGAATTCAATTTCTAACATTTCAGCTATTTGTTTGTGCATGGGATTTTGTGCTGTGTCTGCCCCATTGTTCCCTGGGTGAGTTGATCTACTCTGATTATTCATATTGCCAGAGTTTTTCTGTTGATTTTGCCTCATGATTGTTTTTCACCATTGCCTCTGGCTGTCCTCAGAGTTGGGGAGGTCTCCAAGATTAGACCCCAGCGGGATCACTCTATTGTTGCTGGATCTTCGTAGGGGGTTACCCTGTGAAGTTCCTCTGGGGCTGCCCCAGCCAGGGAGCTCTTGTTGTGGAAACAGCTCCAGCGTGTGACACACCTGGATCCAGCAACAGGGTGGGAGGTGGTGCACACGGTTCTGGGAGTGCCTGGCACCCAGTGAGTTTGGCACAGATAGCCCAAGTCTCCAGCAGTCTCTGGCCAGGAAAAGGGCTCTGCGCAGAGGCAGGGAGGGCTCCAGAGGGCACATGGCTACCAGAGTCCCTGGCCAGATGAGCGGGCCAGTGTGGAGGCAGGGAGGGTACAGGAAGGAGGATGCAGGATTGCGCGGCTCCCGCAGTTCCTGGTCAGGGCATGCGAAGGCCCAGTGGGCACGGGGCATGGGTTGGCAGTCACAGCACAGCTCTTATGGAGGTCCAAGCTGCTCCAAGCCCAGGAATTTGAGGTTGCTATGAGCTGTGATGCCACAGCACTCTACCTAGGGCAACAGCCTGAGCCTGAGTGTGCCAAAACTGGTCTCACTCTGCCCCTGAGGGTTAAGGCTGTAAGGCAGCTCAGTCCATGCCTTTAGGCTGCTCAGTCACTAGGTCACTAGCTCCCACCCAATCCTTGCTCTGTGACCCTGAAGGCAGAGCTTGCCGGGGCAGTTCTCTCACAATGGCTCCCTGTGGCCCGCAGCTGAATACTATTAGCTCCATCTGGCTCAGCGGCTGAGTCTGGGGCCCTAGACAATGCCCAAAGTTCTCCACACTCCTGCTCAAGTTCTCCCCAAGGCAGTTCAACTGAGTGCCAAGTCCAAAAACACTGAAACAATTCACAGGTAAGGCCTTTCCAGTTTTCAGTCTCACTGCTGCTTGTACTTATGGCTGCCGGCGGGATTAGGTCGATCAAACATACGCAACCACTTGCCAGTTTTCCACTGTTTTTGTCCTCCTCTTAGGGTCCAGAAGTCTCTCGCTGACTCCCTGTATCCTCAAAGGGATGATTATAGGCAGATCCCACCAGCCAGAGATGCCTGGAGTCTTATCTCCCCAGACTCATAGTGCCCAGTTGCAGGGAAGCTGTTATTCGGCCGCCATCTTGCTCCACCCCTCCTTTTTTTTTTTTTTTGGAGACAGAGTCTCACTATGTCTCCCTCTGTAGAGTGCTATAGCTTCACAGCTCACAGCAACCTCAACCTCTTGGGCTTAAGCAATTCTCTTGTCTCAGCCTCCCAAGTAGCTGGGACTACAGGCACCTGCCACAATACCCAGCTATTTTTTTGATGCTGTTTAAGGTCACAGAAACTGCAACTCAACCCTGGTCTGTGCTACTGCCCAGAGCTGTAATGTCTGTCTTGGCTGCAGTGTGTGTTGGGGTTGGTGCAGCTAGAGTTCACACTCACCTTTCGGTTTCCCTCCTGCTTTTGTCTCAGCTATGATCCCCTTAGGGCCAGGTGCATCTTAGGCTCACTAAAGCAGTCCTGGCTCAGCTCCGCCCTGGAAGTATACCATCTCTGTGCATGCATATTCTAGTCCTCATGCTCCACCCAGGCCAGTACTGCCTCAGGCATACCCTTTACTCACAGGGCCAGCGTTTCTGTCCCAGATCTGTTCCACCCATGGCTGCCATCGTAGAAGATGGCCAGCTTCCTCTGGTTGCCCAGTGAGGCAGGGAGTGTCTCTTCAGGATATCCCCAGGGGTGTGAGCCCTATTGTTCCCGCTGCTGCTGCAGCTGCTGCTCTGTGCCGCAAGGCACCGCCTTTCCCTCTCCTGTAGGGTTCCCTTAGCCTCCGTTCACTGTCTTGTCCTCACTCCCGTGCTGCAGAATCAGCACAGAATAGCAAAAGCCTATGCCCTGTCCACACCTCTTGAGTAAATGCCCAAGAATCTGGACTCCATGGGGGACAGGCCTCCAGACCTCGGGGTGAGAGTGGAGGGGAGTGCTGGGAGCTCAGAATTGCAGGTAGAGAATATATACAGTTTTGTACAGTTTTATGCCTGGTGGGAGCATGCCATGGCACATTCGTAAGTCCTCTCTAGGGAAGGAGTTCCAGTTTTTAGAGGGTCTCTCATGTGGGATAAAATAGGAGGGGATCTGAACTCTGCTCATTTGTTTTTATGGAGTATACTGCAAGCCATTCTCATGGGGGAGGGGACTCCCATCTGCTTGGTGATGGATTATGTACCTATTGTTTGTTTCCTTCAGGTTGCAGCTTGCCTCAGCAGGGTTCATGTGCATTCTTCAACCTTTTCTCTTGCCTCAGCTCCAAACCTTCAGCTTACTTGCTAAACTTCTGTCCTTTAACTCTCCTTCTGGACAGGAGCCTCTGTGGAAAGCTGGCTCCGGTCGGCCATCTTGCCTCACCCGCCCTCTTGTTTTCTAATATAAGTATTTAATGCTATAAACTTTCCCCTAAGCACTCACTTAAGTTCATCTTACAAATTTGATATGTTGTGTTTTCATTTTCAGTCAGTTCAAGATGCTTTTTATTTTCTCTTCTGATGTCTTCTTTGACATATATGTTATTTAGAAGTGTCTTGTTTGGTTTTTTAAATATTTGAGAATTTTCAAATCTATTATTAATTTCTAATTTAGTTCCATTGTGGTCAGCAACATACTTTGTGTATTTTTGGTACTTTAAACTTTACTGAGACTTGTTATATGACCCAGAATATGACATGTTTTCATTAATGTTCTGTATGCAGTTGAAAAGAATGAGCATTCTGCTCTGATTGGGTGCAGAATTTTTAAATGTCAGGTAGGTCAAAGTGGTTGATAATGTTGCTCAAATCTTCTATATCCTTACTGATATAGAATATCACATATATGAGGTAGAAATATATATATGATGTATCATAGAATATATGTATATTCCATCAGTTATTGACAGAAGGACATTGAAGTCTCTGACAATATATATGCAGTTCTCTTTCCTTTCAGTTCTATCAGTTTTTGCTTCATGAATTTTGAAGCTCCATTGTTAGGCATATAAACATTGTCCTCTTAATGAACTGTCCCCTCTTTTATTATGAAATGATCCTCTTTATCACTGGTAATAGTGTTTGCTCTGAAGTCTGTTTTGTATGATAGTAATATAACTACTCCAGCTTTCCTTTGATTTGTATTACAATGGAATATCTTTTTTCCACTCTTAATTATAAGAATTAAAATTATTTAATTTGTGCCTTTTATTACAAGTGTTTTCTTTCTTTTTTTTTTTAGAGACAGAGTCTCACTTTGTCGCCCTCAAGTGCGGTGGCATCACAGCTCACAGCAACCTCCAGCTCCTGGGCTTAGGCAATTCTCTTGGATCAGCCACCTGAGTAGCTGGGACCATAGGCACCCACCACAACACCCGGCCATTTTTTGTTGCGGTTTGTCCAAGGCTCAGACCTCCCACCCTTAGCATATGGGGCCAGTGCCCTACTCACTGAGTCACAGGTGCCC
Organism: Nycticebus coucang; assembly: GCF_027406575.1. NCBI lineage: Eukaryota > Metazoa > Chordata > Mammalia > Primates > Lorisidae > Nycticebus > Nycticebus coucang. The sequence goes on from NC_069804.1 coordinate 134,631,652, forward strand.
TTTCCACAAGTGTTTTCTTATAGATGGGTCTTGCTTTTTATCCATTCTGACAATACTACATATCTGCTTTTAATTAGGGCTTTAGACACTTAAAATTTAATGTGATTGTTGGTATTATTAAATTTAAGTCTACTACTTTGCCATCTGTTTTCTATTTGTTCTGTCTGGTCTTCATGCTCTTTTCTACCTCCTTTTGGATTAATTGGTTATTTTTATGAGTCCTTTTTGTCTCCTTTTTTGCTTATTAGTCATAACTTTTTCTTTTAGTGGTTACCTTAGGGTTTACAGTACACATATTTAATATGTCACATTAGGTTTTAATACAAATATTATATCACTTCACATTTACAGCAAGTATACATCTATTTCCCTTCTTCTAGCCTTTATGCTATTGTTAGCATAAATTGTACTTCTACAAATGTTATAAAGTTCATAATTCATTCTCATTAATTTTGCATTAAAATATACATATTTTAGAGGCAGATTTTCCTTTTCTTTTTGCAGTTTTTGGCCAGGGCTGTGTTTGAACCCACTACCTCCAGCATATGGGGCCAGTGCCCTACTCCTTTGAGCCACAGGCACCGCCCTCCATTTTTTAATTCTACATTTCTTTGTATAAATCATATTTCCATTTTGAATTATATTTCTTTTGCCTGAGGAACTTCTTTTTTATAAGGGTATAGTTCAATTTTTGTATCATTTAAACTATTTTTAATTGTACAATTCAGCATCATTAACCACACTTACAATGTTTTGCAGCCATCACCATTTCCAAGACTTTTTACCACTTCAAACAGAAACTGTACCCATTTAAGCAACAATTTTACATTTCCCCAACTCACCAGCACATAGTAGGCCCTAATCTACTTTCTGTCTATGAATAGGCCTATTTTAAATATTTTGTGTAAGTGGAATCATATGATATTTGTTATTTTTCTGACTATAGTGAATTCTTATAATTTTATGTTCCCTTAGTGTCCATTTTAAATATAAGTTGGACTTTCTCATACCAAAAGCAGGGTTTAGTCACCCTTTCCACAGATTCCAGTTCTCCACCTCCTCCCAGTTCCTCAGTGTAGTCAATCCACATCTCTCCCTTATACAACCACCTCCTGGTGACCACCTTCCTATGGGATAGCTACATACAACTTACTTAGCTTGCCCCACTGACACCTACACTGTGCATAAACTGTGTATATAAGCCACAGTTAGCACCTCTCTGTCACAGTGTGACTCCATGGAATTCATCCTGCTTGCCCTAAATCTACCAGTTAGAAATCCCCATGGGAAACCTGTTTGGGTAATGCCCTGGCTTTAGCCCAGAGGTCTCTCTCTCTCCCCCTCTCTCTTTCTAACTCCCCACCAACTGATTGAATGCGTGTGTCCCAGACCTCCCCCCTTCCTGTTGGCCCTATGTGGCATGCTGCCCTCTTCTCTCTAAGATTTGTGAATAATAAGCTGTTTCTGGGCTCAGTGCCTGTAGCTCAGCAACTAGGGCACCAACCACATACACCGGGCTGGAGGGTTTGAACCCAGCCTGGGTCTGCCAAACAACAATGACAACAACAACAACAACAAAATAGCGAGGCCTTGTGGCAGGCACCTGTAGTCCCAGCTCCTTGGGAGGCTGAGGCAAGAAAATCACTTAAGCCCAAGATTTTGAGGTTGCTGTGAGCTGTGACACCACAGCACTCTACCAAGGGTGACATACTGAGACTTTGTCTCAAAAAGAAGAAAACTAAACTGCTTCTGTTATTTCATACATTTTGTTGAATTGCCTCCTCTCTGCCTCACCTAGCGAATATACTCAAACCTAACTGCTTTCCCAGTCAGGACTCTCCTAGACAGTGTCTATCTTGGCAAGAATAAACTGGACACAGGTCAGACAAGAGCCTCAGAACATCTGCCAGTATATCCTAGTTTCCTGTGAGAGGGACACTTGGTCACGTGTTAGTACTTAGGCATTAGATCGTCTACCAGGATAAAGTATCCCATGAGAAGCATATTTTAAATACTCATAACCAGATCCCTGGAGCCTTGACAAGGTAAAGTTGTAATTTATGGCCCATCTTGTGAGAAAGACCTCAAGATGAAATTAGAAAAAAATACAATGACTTATTTTACTTAGCATAATGTTTTTAAAGTTTATCAATGTAAAAGAATGCATAAGAACCTCACTCATTCATATATACGTGTGTGTGTATATACAGTGATACACACACACACATATAAAACTTATCCATTCGTCTACTGATGGACAGTTGGGTTGATTCCAATTTTTGATTATTGTCAATAATGCTGCTATGAACATTGGCACACGAGTATCTGTTTAAGTCCCTGTTTTCAATTACCTTGTATATAAATACATATCTATATCTATATAGCAGAGGGAGAGAATTGTATTATTGCCAAATCCTAAATCATGCACATCTACCCTTGTGGTTTCTTATAACTGTTTTTATAGTTTAACTCACAAATTTAGGTCTTTGACCCATTTTGAGTCAATTTTTGTATATGGTGTAAATAAAGGGTCCAACTTCATTCTTTTGCATGTGGATACCCAGTTTTACCAGCACCATTTGTTGAAGAGACTGTTATTTTACCTTTGAATGCTCATGGAATCATTGTCAAAAATCAGTTGACCATAGATGTAAGAATCTATCTCTGGGCTCTCTAATCTATTCCATTGGTCTGCATTCCTTATGCTCTCTAATCTATTCCATTGGTCTGCATTCCTTATACATGTCCTTAAGATACTACCACATGGTTTTGATTACTGTAACCTTGTAGTTTGTTTTAAAATTGGGAAGTGCAAGTTCTCCAACTATGTTCTCTTATCAAGATTCTTTTGACTACTACAAGTTCTCTATATGAATTTTAGGATTACTTTTTTTATTTATGCAAAAAATTCCATTGGGATTTTTAATAAGAATGTGATTAAATATGTATAAATATCACTTTAGGTACTATTGTTACTTTAGCAATATTAAGTATTCTAATCCATAAACATAGAATGTCTTCACATTTATTTGTATCTTCTTTCTTGTCTTTCACCAATGTTTTATAGTTTTGATGTACAAGTCATGTACCTCCTTGGTTAAATTTGTTCTTTAAAAATTCATTCTTTTTGATGCTGTAATAAGTAGAATTGTTTTCTTAATTTGTTTTCTGGATTGTTTATTGCTGTTTTATATAAATACAACTGAATTGTTGTGTTTTGTAATTTCAGAAAATTACAGGGGTACAAACATTTTGGTTACGTGGATTGCTTTTGTGCAGTTTGAGTTAAAATTATAAGTGTTCCTGTCACAAAAATAGTGGACATTGTTCTCATTAGATATGAATTTATCCATTCCCTCCACTCCCTTCCCATCTGCTTGGTTTCTGTTAAGTTTTATGTATACATAAGTGTTGATTGATTAGTTACAATTTATGAGTGAGTACGTGTGCTGTTTGTTTTTCCATTCTTGCAATACTTCAGTTAGAAGAATGGTGTCCTGTTCCATTCAGGTTGTTACAAAAGGTATTAGTTCACCAGTTTGCCATGTGAGTAGTACTCCATGGTTACATATACCACATTTTATTAATCCACTCATGCATTGATGGGCTCTTGAATTGATTCCACATCTTTGCAATTGTGAATTGTGCTGCAATAAACATTCGAGTGTCCAAGTCTTTTTGCTAAAAGGACTTTTTTCTTCCTTTAGGTAAGTACTCAATAGTGGGGTCTTTGAGATATCTCCATACTATTTTCCACAGAGGTTGTACCAACTTGCAGTCCTACCAGCAGTATATAAATATTCCTTCTTCTCCACATCCATGCCAGCAGCATCTATTATTTGGGACTTTTTGATAAATGCCATTATCACTGAAGTTAGATGAGATTTCATTGTGGTTTTGGTTTGCATTTTCCTGATGATTTACTATGCTGACCAATTTTCACATACTTATTGGCCATTGGTGTATCTTCTTTTGAAAAGTTTCTATTCATGTCTTTTGACCACTTTTCTATGGAGTTGTTTGATTTCTTTTCTTGCCAATTTGTTTGAGTTCTTTATGTATTCTGGTTAACAGTCCTTTATCAGATGTATAGCATGTAAATAGCTTCTCTCATTCTGTAGATTGTCTATTTACTCTATTGATGGTTTCCTTGGCTGTACAGAAGCTTTTTAATTTAATCAATTACCAGTTGTTAATTTTTATTGTTGTTGTGATTGCTTTTAGGATCTTCTTCATAAATTTGTTGCCTAGGCTAATATCTATAAGAGTTTTACCCACATTGCCTTCTAGAATTCTTATAGTTGCATGTCTTAGGCTTACGTCTGTTATCAATCATAAATTAATGTTTTTAAGTAATGGGAGGTGTGGATCTTGTTTTAGTTTTCTACATATGGCTGTCCAGTTTTCCCAGCACCATTTATTGAATAGGGATTCTTGTTCCCAATGTATGTCTTTGTCTACTTTTTCAAAGATCAGACGATGATATGTGGATATTTTTATATCTGGGTTCTCTGTTCCGATCCATACGTCTATGTCTCTATTTTTGTGCCAGCACCATGCTGTTTCGGTTACTATAGACCTGTAGTATGTGTGTTGATTTTGGTATCCTGAAAATTTGCTGAATTAATTTATTAGTTCTAATAGACTTTGTTGTGGATTCTTTAGGGGTTTCTAGATATGAGGTCATGCCATTTGCAAATAGATATAGTTTAACTTCTGTTCCACTTAGAATGCCTTTTTATTTCTAGACTAATTGGTTTGCCTAGAACTTCCAGTACACTATTAAATGGAAGTGGCAGACACAGACATCCTGGTTTTGTCCCTGATCTTAGGCGGAAAACTTTCAGTCTTTCACCATTGAGTATGATGTTAGCTGTGGGCTTTTCATAAATGCCCTTTATGTTGAGGAAGTTCTCTCTATTTCTATTTTGCTGAGTGTTTTCATCAAGAAAGTGTATTAGAAAAAAAAAAGTGTATTAGAGTTTGTCAAATGACTTTTCTGCATCAATTGAGATGCTTGAGTTTTTTTTTTCTTTTTTCTATTAATGTGATTTATTATATTGGTTGATTTTTTGTTTGTTTGTTTGTTTGTTTGTTTGTTTTAGGCAGAGTCTCAATATGTCACCCTCAGTAGAGTGCTATGGCATCACGGCTCACAGCAACCTCAAAATGTTGGGCTTAAACAATTCGCTTCCCTCAGCCTCTCAGGTAGCTGGGACTACAGGCACTCGCTACAACACCGGGCTATTTTTTTTTGTTGTTGTTGTTGTCATTGTCAGTGTTGTTGGACAGGCCCGGGCCAGGTTCAAACACACCAGCCCTTGTGTATGTGGCCAGCATCCTAGCCGCTGAGCCACAGGCACCTAGCCCATTGGTTGATTTTTTTATGAGAATGATCTTTACATTCCTTGGATAAATCCCACTTGATCGTGGTGTATAATCCTTTTAATATGCTGCTCGACATGCTTTGCCAGTACTTTCTCAAGGACTTTTGCATCTATATTTGTAAGAGATATTTGTCTGAGTTTTTATATTGTGGTGTAGCTTTCTGGCTTTGGCAGCAGTATAATATCAGCCTTATAGCATGAGTTAGAAAGCCTTCTCTTCTATTATATGAAAGAGTTTGAGAAAGGTTGGTGTTAATTCTTCTTAAAATGTTTGGCATCATTTGCCAGTGAGAACTTCTGGTCACGGGCTTGTCTTTGGGGGGAGATTTTTTTTTATTATTACTGATTCAATCTTTGATTATAAGTCTATTCAAATTTTCTATTTCTTTTCTTTTTAAAAAAAATCCATATATAATTTGTTGTCTCTTATAATCTTTTATGACTTAAATTCTATTTTGTCTGATGATGGTATAGATGCCTCAGCTTTCTCATGCTTACTATTTGCATGTTATATCTTTTCCCATTCTTTTACTTTCAAACTTTGTGTTTGTGAGTCTCTTAGAAATTATGTAGATGGGGAGGTGCCTGTGGCTCAAAGGAGTAGGGCACCGGCCCCATATACTGGAGGTGGTGGGTTCAAGCCCAGCCCCAGCCAAAAACTGCAAAAAAAAAAACAGAAATTATGTAGATGGAGCAGAATCATCTACTCAATCCTCTTATCTTTTTCTTTTCATTGGAGACTTTAATCCATTTACATTTAAAATAATTACTGATAAGGAAGAATTTACTCCCTCATTTAGTTACTTTCTTTCTTTTTTTTTTTTTTTGAGACACAATCTCACTATGTCACCCTGGGTAGAGTGCCATGGCATCACAGCTCACAGCAACCTCCAACTCTTGGGCTTAATTGATTCTCTTGCCTCAGCCTCCCAAGTAGCTGGGACTACAGGCACCTGCCACAGCGCCCAGCTATTTTTTGTTGCAGTTGTCATTGTTGTTTAGCTGGCCCAGGCCAGTTTTGAACCTGCCAGCCTCGTTGTATGTGGCTGGCACTGTAACCACTGTGCTACAGGCACCAAGCCTGAGGTCTTGCTCTTGCTCAGGCTGGTATCCAACTTACGAGCTCACCTCGGCCTCCCAGAGTGCTAGGATTACAGACATGAGCCACCGCGCCCAGCCGAAAACATCACTTCTTAGATTCGAATCAGCCAGCTCTGGGGTATGTGGCTGGCGCCCTAGCCGCTTGAGCTACAGGCGCCAAGCCTCATTTAGTTATTTTCATTCCTTACGTCTCATATCATTTTTATCCTGAATCTACAGGCACCTACCATTAGACTACAGTTGCCATCCACTATTGACTTTGTTCATATTTAGTTGATTTGATTTGATTCCTTTTTCTTTCCTTTTCTGTATATATTTTAGATTTTTTCTTAGTGGTTATTTTGGAGATTACAGTGAATGTCCTAACTGTATTTATTTATTATTTATTTTTATTTTAAAATATTAAGGGGTTACGGGCGGCGCATGTGGCTCAGTGAGTAGGGCGCCGGCCCCATATGCCAAGGGTGGTGGGTTCAAACCCAGCCCCGGTCAAACTGCAACAACAAAAAAATAGCCGGGCGTTGTGGCGGGCACCTGTAGTCCCAGCTGCTCGGGAGGCTGAGGCAAGAGAATCGCGTAAGCCCAAGAGTTAGAGGTTGCTGTGAGCCGTGTGACGCCACGGCACTCTACCGAGGGCAGTAAAGTGAGACTCTGTCTCTACAAAAAAAAAAAAAAAAATACATACATATATATATATATATATATATAAAATATATATATATTAAGGGGTTACAAATGTTTTTGTTATGTGGTTACCTTGTAAAATGCTCAAGTCAGGGCTTTTGGTGTGCCTGTCACCAGAATAGTGTTAATTGTACCCAACTGGTAAATTTTTTTTTTTTTTGAGACAGAGCCTCAAGCCATCACCCTGGGTAGAGTGCCAAGGCATCACAGCTCACAGCAACCTCCAACTCCTGGGCTCAAGGGATTCTCCTGCCTCCGCCTCCCAAGTAGCTGGGACTACAGGCGCCGACCACAGTGCCCGGCTGTTTTTTGGTTGCAGCCGTCACTGTTGTTTGGTGGGCCCAAGCTGGATTCGAAGCCGCCAGCTCAGGTGTATGTGGCTGGTGCCTTAGCCACCTGAGCCACAGGCGCTGAGCCCCAACTGGTAAATTTTAATCCCTCACCCCCATTTAATATCCTAAATTTATAACCATCTATTTTATTTATTTATTTATTTTTTGAGACAGATCTTATTTTGTCACCCTCAATAGAGTCCTATGCTGTCATAGCTCACAGCAAACTCAGAATCTTGGGCTCAAGCAATCCTTTTTTTTTTTTTTGAGACAGAGCCTCAAGCTGTCACCCCTGGGTAGAGTGCTGTGATGTCACAGCAACCTCCAACTCCTGGGCTCAAGCGAGTCTCCTGCCTCCACCTCCCAAGTAGCTGGGACTACAGGCGCCCGCCACAACACCTGGCTATTTTTTGGTTGCAGCCATCATTGTTGTTTGGCAGGCCCGGGCTGGATTTGAACCCTCCAACTCAGATGTATGTGGCTGGCACCTTAGCCACTTGAGCCACAGGCGCTGAGCCTCAAGCTATCCTCTTGCCTCAGCCTCCCAAGTAGCTGGAACTACAGGTGCCTGCCACAATGCCTGGCTACATTTTCTGTTTTTAGTAGAAACAGGATCTCACTCTTGCTCAGGCTGGTCTCAAACTCCTGAATTCAGGCAATTCACTTGCCTCAGGCCTCCCTGAGTGCTAGGATTATAGGTGTGAGCGACCATGCAGGCCATTTATAACCCAGTTTAAATAATATCAACTTAGTTTCAATAGCATACAAATACTCCATTCCTATACATTTCTATTTACATCCTTTGTAGTATTGATGTCATAGAATATGTCTTATTTTTTTTTTTTTTTGGAGACAGAGTCACTTTGTCACTCTCAGTAGAGTGCCGTGGCATCAAGCTCACAGCAACCTCCAGCTCTTGGGCTTAGACAATTCTCTTGCCTCAGCCTCCTGAGTAGCTGGGACCACAGGCACCTGCCATAACGCCCGGCTATTTTTTTTGTTGCAGTTTGGCCAGGGCCGGGTTCGAACCCGCCACCCTCGGTATATGGGGCTGGCGCCCAACTCACTCAGCCACAGGGCCACCCCACCGACTGTATCTTTATAGCATGTGTGCCCATTAATGTATCAGTATTGTTTTATGTATTTGCCTTTTAAATATTCTTGGAAAAAAGAGGAATTACAAACTAAATGTACAGAAATACTGGCTTCTATATTTATGTAGATATCTTTACTCGTGTTATTTGTTTCTCCATATGGTTTTGTTTTGTTTTGAGACAGCCTCAAGCAGTCGCCCTGGGTAGAGTGCTGTGTCATCACAGCTCACAGCAACCTCCAACTTCTGGGCCTAAGTGATTCTCTTGCCTCAGCCTCCCAAGCAGCTGGGACTACAGGCACCTGCCACAATGCTCATCATTTTTTGGTTGTAGCTTTCCTTGTTGTTTGGCAGGCCTGGGCTGGATTTGAACCCGCCAGCTCTGTTGTATGTGGCTGGAGCCTTAGCCACTTGAGCTACAGGTGCCAAGCCTCTTCATATGGTTTTAAGTTATTTTTCTAGTATTTTTTCATTCAAGTCTAAAAGATTCCTTTTCACTTTTCTTATATGGCAGATTTATTAGTAATAAACTCCTTTAGGTTTTTGTTTTTTTTTTTTTTTTTTTTTTTTAGTTAAGGAAACCTTTTATTTCTCCTCTTTAACCGGTATGTATTTACAGATGATAATGTGATTTTTTTTTTTCATTGTTGGGGATTCATTGAGGGTACAATAAGCCAGGTTACACTGATTGCAATTGTTAGGTAAAGTCCCTCTTGCAATCATGTCTTGCCCCCATAAAGTGTGACACACACCAAGGCCCCACCCCCCCTCCATCCCTCTTTCTGCTTCCCCCCATAACCTTAATTGTCATTAATTGTCCTCATATCAAAATTGAGTACATAGGATTCATGCTTCTCCATTCTTGTGATGCTTTACTAAGAATAATGTCGTCCACGTCCATCCAGGTTAATACGAAGGATGTAAAGTCTCCATTTTTTTTTAATGGCTGAATAGTATTCCATGGTATACATATACCACAGCTTGTTAATCCATTCCTGGGTTGGTGGGCATTTAGGCTGTTTCCACATTTTGGCGATTGTAAATTGAGCTGCAATAAACAGTCTAGTACAAGTGTCCTTATGATAAAAGGATTTCTTTCCTTCTGGGTAGATGCCCAGTAATGGGATTGCAGGATCAAATGGGAGGTCTAGCTTGAGTGCTTTGAGGTTTCTCCATACTTCCTTCCAGAAAGGTTGTACTAGTTTGCAGTCCCACCAGCAGTGTAAAAGTGTTCCCTTCTCTCCACATCCACGCCAGCAGCTGCAGTTTTGAGATTTTGTGATGTGGGCAATTCTCACTGGGGTTAGATGATATCTCAAGGTTGTTTTGATTTGCATTTCTCTAATATATAGAGATGATGAACATTTTTTCATGTGTTTGTTAGCCATTCGTCTGTCGTCTTTAGAGAAAGTTCTATTCATGTCTCTTGCCCATTGATATAAGGGATTATTGGCTTTTTTCATGTGGATTAATTTGAGTTCTCTATAGATCCTAGTTATCAAGCTTTTGTCTGATTGAAAATATGCAAATATCCTTTCCCATTGTGTAGGTTGTCTCTTTGCTTTGGTTATTGTCTCCTTAGCTGTACAGAAGCTTTTCAGTTTAATGAAGTCCCATTTGTTTATTTTTGTTGTTGTTGTAATTGCCATGGCAGTCTTCTTCATGAAGTCTTTCTCCAGGCCAATATCTTCCAGTGTTTTTCCTATGCTTTCTTGGAGGATTTTTATTGTTTCATGCCTTAAATTTAAGTCCTTTATCCATCTTGAATCAATTTTTGTGAGTGGGGAAAGGTGTGGGTCCAGTTTCAGTCTTTTACATGTAGACATCCAGTTCTCCCAACACCATTTATTGAATAGGGAGTCTTTCCCCCAAGGTATGTTCTTGTTTGGTTTATCAAAGATTAGGTGGTTGTAAAATGTTAGTTTCATTTCTTGGTTTTCAATTCGATTCCAAGTGTCTATGTCTCTGTTTTTGTGCCAGTACCATGCTGTCTTGAGCACTATGGCTTTGTAGTACAGACTAAAATCTGGTATGCTGATGCCCCCAGCTTTATTTTTGTTACAGAGAACTGCCTTAGCTATACAGGGTTTTTTCCTGTTCCATACAAAACGCAGAATCATTTTTTCCAAATCTTGAAAGTACGATGTTGGTATTTTGATGGGAATGGCATTGAATAGGTAGATTGCTTTGGGAAGTATAGACATTTTAACAATGTTGATTCTTCCCATCCATGAGCATGGTATGTTCTTCCATTTGTTAATATCCTCTGCTATTTCCTTTCTGAGGATTTCATAGTTTTCTTTATAGAGGTCCTTCACCTCCTTCGTTAGGTATACTCCTAGGTATTTCATTTTCTTTGAAACTATGGTGAAGGGAGTTGTGTCCTTAATTAGCTTCTCATCTCAACTGTTATTGGTGTACACAAAGGCTACTGACTTGTGGACATTGATTTTATATCCTGAAACATTACTGTAATTTTTTGATGACTTCTAGGAGTCTTGTGGTTGAGTCTTTGGGGTTCTCTAAGTATAAGATCATGTCATCAGCAAAGAGGGAGAGTTTGACCTCCTCTGCTCCCATTTGGATTCCCTTTATTTCCTTGTCTTGGCTAGAACTTCCAGCACTACGTTGAATAGTAAAGGTGACAGAGGACAACCTTGTCTGGTTCCAGTTCTAAGAGGAAAAGCTTTCAGTTTTACTCCATTCAGTAAAATATTGGCTGTGGGTTTGTCATAGATAGCTTCAATCAGTTTTAGAAATGTGCCACCTATGCCTATACTCTTCTAATTAGAAAAGGATGTTCTAATTAGAAAAGGATGCTGGAGTTTATCAAATGCTTTTTCTGCATCTATTGAGAGGATCATGTGATCTTTATTTTTGCCTCTGTTAATATGGTGGATAACGTTTATGGACTTGCGTATGTTGAACCAGCCTTGCATCCCTGGGATGAAGCCTACTTGATCATGATGAATGACTTTTTTGATGATAAGCTGTAATCTATTGGCTAGGATTTTGTTGAGAATTTTTGCATCTATATTCTTGAGTGAGATTGGTCTGAAATTCTCCTTTTTGTTTGGGTCTTTTCCTGGTTTTGGTATCAGGGTGATGTTTGCTTCATAGAATGTGTTGGGGAAGATTCCTTCTTCCTCAGTTTTTTGGAATAATTTCTGCAGTACAGGAATAAGCTCTTCCTTGAAGGTTTGATAGAATTCTGGAGTGAAGCCATCTGGACCAGGGCATTTTTTGGTCGGAAGCTTTTTTATAGTTTCTTTGATCTCAGTGCTTGAAATTGGTCTGTTCAGGAGCTCTATTTCTTCCTGGCTGAGTCTAGGGAGAGGGTGTGATTCCAAATATTGATCCATTTCTTTCACATTGTCAAATTTCTGGGCATAGAGTTTCTGGTAGTATTCAGAGATGATCTCTTGTATCTCTGTGGGATCAGTTGTTATTTCCCCTTTATCATTTCTGATTGAGGTTACTAGACATTTTACTTTTCTATTCCTCGTTAGTCTGGCCAATGGTTTATCTATTTTATTTATTTTTTCAAAAAACCAACTCCTTGTTTCATTAATTTTCTGAATGATTCTTTTGTTTTCAATTTCATTGATCTCTGATTTGATTTTGGATATTTCTTTTCTTCTACTGAGTTTAGGCTTAGATTGTTCTTCTTTTTCCAATTCCATAAGATCTCTTGTGAGATTGTTGATGTGCTCTCTTTCTGTTTTTCGAATGTAGGCATCTAAAGCGATGAATTTTCCTCTCAAAACTGCTTTTGCAGTATCCCACAGGTTTTGGTAGCTTGTGTCTTCATTGTTGTTATGCTCAAGGAAGTTAATGATTTCCTGTTTTATTTCTTCCTGCACCCATCTGTTATTCAACAGAAGATTGTTTAGTTTCCATGCCTTTGGGTGGGGTCGAGCATTTTTGTTAGAGTTGAGTTCCACCTTTAGTGCCTTATGGTCTGTGAAGATACAAGGTAAAATTTCAATTCTTTTGATTCTGTTGATATTTGTTTTGTGTCCCAGGATATGATCAATTTTGGAGAATATTCCATGGGGTGATGAGAAGAATGTATATTCTTTATCTTTGGGATGGAGTGTTCTATATGCGTCTATCAAGCACAGTTGTTCTAGGGTCTCATTTAAATCTCTTATATCTTTGTTTAATTTCTGTTTAGAGGATCTGCCCAGCTCTGTAAGAGGAGTGTTAAGGTCCCCTGTTATTATGGTATTATCAGATATCATATTGCTCAGACTGAGTAAGGTCTGTTTCAAGAATCTGGGAGCATAGATATTTAAATTGGGTGCATAGATATTTAGAATTGAAATGTCTTCTTGTTGTATTTTTCCCTTGAGCAATATAAAGTGACCATCTTTGTCTTTTTTGACTTTAGTTGCTTTAAATCCACATGTATCTGAAAATAAGATTGCAACTCCTCTTTTCTTCTGAATGCCATTTGCCTGAAAAATTGTCTTCCAACCCTTGACTCGGAGCTTTAATTTGTCTTTTGAAGCCAGGTGTGTTTCTTGCAGACAGCAAATGGATGGCTTGTGTTTTTTAATCCAGTCAGCCAATCTATGTCTCTTCAGTGGGGAATTCAAGCCATTAACATTTATTGAGATAATTGATAAGTGTGGTAGTATTCTATTCGTCTTATTTGGTGAGAGTCTATTGCTTAGTTTTATCTTTTGCATCAGTGTGGAGGTTAGGTTCTGTCCTTTAATTTCTGAGTTCTTACTTTGCTGCTGATCCATTGTGGTGGTCAGTGTGCAGAACAGGTTGAAGTATTTCCTATAGAGCTGGTCTTGTTGTGGCAAATTTCCTCAATGTTTGTATATCCGTAAATGGTTTGATTTCTCCGTCAATTTTGAAGCTTAACTTAGCAGGGTACAGAATTCTGGGCTGGAAATTGTTCTGTTTAAGTAGATTAAAGGTAGATGACCATTGTCTTCTTGCTTGGAAAGTTTCATTAGAGAAGTCTGCGGTCACTGTGATGGATTTGCCCCTGTAGGTCAATTGGCGCTTACTCCTGGCAGCTTGCAGGAGTGATCTTTTCTTTTGCCTTGACTTTGGGCAGGTTCATCACAATGTGTCTTGGAGAAGCTCGGTTAGAGTTGAGGTGACCTGGGGTCCGATATCCCTCTGAAAGCAGTGTGTCAGAATCTTTGGTGATATTTGGGAAATTTTCTTTTATAATATTCTCTAGTATGGCTTCCATTCCTCTGGGGCATTCTTCTTCCCCTTCTGGAATTCCTATAACTCGTATGTTGGAACGCTTCATAAAGTCCCATAATTCTGACAGTGAACGTTCTGCTTTCTCTCTATTCTTTTCTGCCTCTTTTACTATCTGAGTTATCTCAAAAACTTTGTCTTCTACCTCTGAAATTCTTTCTTCTGCATGGTCTAACCTGTTGCTGATACTTTCCATTGCATCTTTAAGTTCCCTGATTGACTGTTTCATTTCCTTCAGCTCTGCTATATCCTTTTTATATTCTTCGTATCGTTCATCTCTTATTTGATTCTGTTTTTGAATTTCCTTTTGGTTATTTTCCACTTTATTAGCAGTTTCCTTCATTGTTTCCATCATTTCTTTCATTGTTTTCAACATGTGTATTCTAAAGTCCCTTTCTGTCATTCCTAACATTTCTGTATAGGTGGAATCCTCTGCAGTAGCTACCTCATGGTCCCTTGGCGGGGTTGTTCTGGACTGGTTCTTCATGTTGCCTGGAGTTTTCTGCTGATTCTTCCTCATGAGTGATTTCTTTTATCTGTTTCCTTGCCCTAATTTTCCTTTCACTTCCTCTTGCTCTTTAAGTTCTCGTGCCTGTGGAAGTTGCGGGCGGGTTTAGATGGATTGAACACCCATGACCACTTGCCGGTTTTCTGCTGTTTTAGTCCTCCTCTTGGGGTCCAGAAGTCTCTCGCTGACTCTTTGTATCCTCTCAGGGGTGATGATAGGCAGTTCCCACCAGCCAGAGATGCCTGGAGTCCTATATCCCCAGACTCACGGTGCCCAGATGCAAGGAAGCTGTTACTCAGCTGCCATCTTGCTCCGCCTCTTTAGGTTTTAATTTAATATTATTTTCTCCTTCATTATTCAATGATAGTTTTGCTGCATATAGAAATTGGGATTGGTGTTCTTTTTTTTTTTAGCACATTAAATATGTCATACCACTGCTTTCTGACCTTCATAATTACTGATGAGAAATCAACTATTAATTTTATTTGAGGATCTATGGTATATAAAGTTTCTCTCTTGCTGCTTTCAAGATTTTCTAGATTCTCTTTTTGTCATTGCCTTATGACAGCTTTAAGTATAATGTTTTTTGGGATGGATTTTTGAGATTTCACCTTGGAGTCTGTTGAACTTCTTAAATGTATAGATTCATGTCTTTCATAAAATTTGGGAAGCATTTAGCTGGCATTAGGTTTTCAAATATTCTCTGTCCCCTTTTCTTTCTCTTCTTCTGGGACTTCCATCATGCATGTTTTCCCACTTGATGGTATCCCACAGGTTCCTTAGGCTCTGTTCATTTTTCTATTTCTGTTTCTCAGGCTGAGCATGTCAATCATCTTACTACAAAGTTCACTAATTCTTCTGCCTACTCAAATTATCTGTTCCACCACCCCAGTTAATATTTTCATTTATTGTACTTTTTAGCTCCAGAATTTCCATTTTGTTCTTTTTACTATTTTCTATCTCTGCATTGATTATTTTTCATATATTATTTCCCTGGTTTCCTTTTTTTTTTTTTTTGCAGTTTTTCCTGAACCCACCACCTCCGGCATATAGGGCTGGCACCCTACTCCCCCGAGCCACAGGAGCCACCCCTCCCTGATATCCTTTTATTCTTTTTCTATGGTTTCCCTTAGCTCATTGAGAATATTTAAAACTGTTGATTTAAATTCTTTGTCAAGGCAATCCTGTCTTTTGTGACAACATGGATCAACCCAGAGGACACTATGCTAACTGAAATAAGCCAGACACAGAAAACAAATACCCCATGACCTCACGTATTTGTGAAATCTAAAATAGTCAAACTCAGAGAAACAAAGAGTAAAATGGTAGTTACCAAGAGGTGGAGTTGGGGGACCAAATGGAGGTTAGGCAAAGGATATAGAATTTCAGATAGGAAGAATAAATTCAAGAGATCTGTTGTACAGCATGGTAACTGTAGTTAATAACAATGTATTTTATACTTGCAAGTGGTACCACCACAAAAAAGACAAGTATGTGAGATAATGTATGTGTTAATTATTAATAATGTTATCTAGCCATTCCACAATGCATATATATTTTACAGCATCATGTTGTACAACATGAAGACAATTTATATTTGTCAATTTAAAAAATAAAAAAAACCTAAAGTCATTGTCTAGTAGTCCTTTTAAGGTTTAAATGATGATATATCTCCCAAATTCATATGTTGAAAACTTAATCACAGATGTTATAGTATTAAAAGGTCAGGGCATTAAGAGGTGATTATGTCACGAGGGCAGAACCCTTCTGGGTGGAATTAGGTCACATGTAAAAGGGCTTAAGAAAGTGAGTCCACTCTCCTCTGCCTTCTGCCCTTCTGCCACATGAAAATACAGTATTTTTCCCCTCTGGAGGATGGAGGAACAAGGTGCCATCTTGGAAGCAAAGATCAGGCCTTCACCAGACACCAAACCTGGCAGCACCTTGAACTTGGCATCCCAGTCTCCAGAACTGTGAGAAAAAAAATTCTATCATTTACAATTTACTTAGTCTGTGGCATTTTGTTATAGCAGCATAAAAGGACTAAGACAAAGCCCAATGTCTGGGCTTCCTCAGGGAACGTTACTGTCAATTTATTTTCCACTTCGAATGGGCCAGATACATTCCTGTTTCTTTGTATGATTTGTGATTTTTTGTTGTTGTTGTTGTTGTTGAAAACTGAATATTCAAATATTATAGTTTGGTGAATTTGGAAATCAGATTCTCTCTCCCTTCCCCAGGGTTTGTTTTTGATTGTTGAAGGTTTAGCTTGTTTTCAACCCGTGTTTTGACTGAGATTTTCTTAAATGCCAGGAGCTTAAAAAAAAAAACAGCAAACAAAAATAGACTTTTTCTAGTCACGAATTGACTCTGTGCTGAAACTTCAACACTTAGCTAGGCCATTTATAATTCTGCCTCAGCCTTCAATTCAAACTTGCATTGAGCCTATAGATCAGCCAGAGATGAAAACAGGGTCTTGTCAGGTCTTTTGTGAGCATGGTCCTGCCCTTGGCATGCGCATGGGAACATAAGCTGCTGCCATCGAGGATGCTGTCAAACCAGGAAGAGGGTGGAGGCAAGGGTAAGTAAAAACACCAAAAGGGTTGCTTGGTTGCTGTAAACATTTGACCCTTTTCCAGAGTTCTGACAAAGTTGGTGCTGACAGCTCTGGCTTTTTTGTTGCTGTTGTTTTTATTAAATATATTTCTCTGAATAGGCAGGTATTTGGAGCTGCCTACTCTGCCATTTTTCTCACAACTGTATGATTGGCTTTCATGTTTCTTGAACTGTTGGTTGACTGGTGTTATATTATTTGAGCTCCTGTATGTCTGCAAAAGTTTTAATGTTACTCTCATTTTGAAAGCTATTTTGCCTAACTATAAGTTGACAGGGTATTTTTCCCAGTATTTTCAAGGCACTGCTCCTGTCTCTTCTAGCTTGTGCTGTTTTCAAACTCCTAAGCTCAAGGGATCCTACTGCCCTGGCCTCCCATGGTGTTAGAATTACAGGCATAAGCCACCATGCCAGGCCTCTTGCGTTCTTTTCAATAAGAAATCTTCTGTGATGCTTATCTTTTTTCTTCTATAAGTAATGTGTCTCTGAACGTAATGTGTTCTCTGGCTGCTTTTTTTTTTTTTTTTTTTTTTTTTTTTTTTTTTTTAATTTTTTTATTAAATCATAAGTGTATACAATGATATGATTATGGGGCATCATACACTCACTTCATAAACCATTTGACACATTTTTATCCCAGTGGTTAACATAGCCTTTCCGGCGTTATCTCAGTTACTTTTAAGATTTTCTTTTTATCACTTGTTTTAAGCAATTTAAGATATGCCTTGGGATATTTGTCTTCATATTTCTTGTGCATGAGATTCACTGAGTTTTTAGGATTTGTGGATTTATAGATTTCATCATACAGTCTCTGACGTTGTTTCTTCAAATATTTTTCTCTGCCCCTGAACTTTAATTACATGTATATTAGACTGCTTTAAGTTGTCCCACAGAACTCAATGATGCTCTGTTAATTTGTAGTCCCTTTTTTCTCTGTATTTCATTAAAGAAACTTCTCTTCAAGTTCACTAATCTTTCTTCTGTAACATTGAATCTGCCGTTGTCAGTGCTACTCAATGCAAGATAATTAACACCTACTCAGTCCATTTGCGTTGAACTGAGGGACCCAGGGAGGCTAACACCCTAAGCCCTCCACATGGAAGGACAAGGGTGCGGCCCCTCCTAAAAATCCTCACAGATTTTTTATTGAAATCTTAGGCATGAGAAAAACAGCACAGCAAAACTTCAAAGAGAGAGTAAAGGTTTAAAAAAAAAAGGAGTTTATCTTTAACTGTATGCATTCTTAACACATTCTGCCTGCTGCACTTCTCTCTTGTCTATTTCTTGTCACTGTTAGATATGACTTAGGACTAAGGCAGGAAGCTATGTCTAGTGAGTGCTGTTTTCAGAGCCAGCAGTGATGCTTGGCTTTTTCCCAGGTCACTCTGTCCCTAATGCCTACCACTTTTAACTCTATGCTCTAAACTACATTCCCCCCCTTTTGCTTTTTAGAATAGATCAAATTTATTAAAGGGTAATACAGGAGAGGGGTTTTAATCAGGTTGTTTTAAAAGTAATTCAAGTTAATATAACATGTGAACACACCTGTCTGTTCATGTTAGAAAGTTCCTGGGGCATTGAATGCTTCTGAAGTGTGGATTAATAATCAAATAAGAATGCTTACCTGACATCTAAATAACATTAAATATCTAACGCTGCAGTGGTAGGTTGAAATATTATTGATAATCACTACTTCACCAAGTCACTACAAGCACACGTAACATATGTTGTTGTCAATTCAACTGTCTGCGCTTAGAAGACAACACACTGGAAGCTGCACACCACCATAATACTGCAGCCACACATGTGTATAAATAGCGAGACCATACGTGTGTTTATTTCACATAACATTGCAATGACATTATCATCTACAAAGTTCATGCTCAAGAACTGTGCAATCGAGTTCCACAAAAAAAGGACACAAAAAGAGACTCATAATTTTTTTTACATTTCAGATTAATCAGTATACTCTAGTTTCTCTTCAGATCGCATAAATCTTTTGCCTTTTACATTTCAGATTAATCTAAGGGCACACATGATTAGGTTACATTGTTTACTTTTGTAAGGTAAAGTCACAGTTATGGTTTCCTTCATCCAGGAAGTGTGCCATATACCTATGCATTGTTTCCTTTGGGTGGGAACTTGCTGAACTCTCTCCCTCCACCCCCATACTTGAATTTAATTGAGATTTTATTTTTTCTTGAGACAGAGTCTCACCACATCGTCCTCAGTAGAGTGCCGTGGCATCAAAGCTCACAGCAACCTCAAACTCTTGGGCTTAAGCGACCCTCTGGCCTCAGCCTCCCAAGTAGCTGGGACTACAGGCACCCACCACAATGCCTGGCTATTTTTTGTTGCAGTTGTCATTGTTGTTTAGCAGGACCAGGCCGAGCTTGAATCCACCAGCCTCAGTGTATGTGACTGGCACCATAACCACTGTGCTACAAGAGCTGAGCCAATTTTAACTGGGTTTTTCTCTCAAGTGAGCTTGTAGTTGTTAACCAACTAGTTTCAGCTTAGTAATAAGCACATGTGATGCTTGCCTTTCCAAACCTGTGATACTTTACTTAGGAGAGTCTTCTCCAAATCCAGCCAGGTCATCATAAAAAATACAAAAATCTCCATCTTTTTATGATGAATAGTATTCCATGGTACACACATATCACAGTTTATTAATCCATTCATGTGTTGAAGGACATTTGGGCTCTTTCCACTTCTTTGCAATCGTGAATTGTGCTTCTATAAACATTAAAGTGCAAGTCTAAGCCACGAAACTATGAAATATCTAGAAGAAAATGTGACAAAAACTCTTAATGATATCAGCCTTGGGAAAGAATTTATGAAGAAGACCCCAAAGGCAATTGCAGCAATAGCAAAAATAAATAAATGGGACCTCATCAAGTTAAAATGTTTCTGCATAGCTAAGGACACAATCAATAAAGCCATGAGACAACCTTCAGAGTGGGAGAAGATATTTACATGCTACAAATCTGAAAAAAACGTTAATCATCAAAAAAATAATGTTAATCATCAGAATCTACAAAGAACTCAAGCAAATCAACAAAAAAAGAGCAAAAAAAACATTAAAAATTGGGCAAGGGACATGAACAGAATCTTTCTCATGAGGACACATGGCCAATAGACGTGAAAAAACACTCTTGTCTCTATTTATCAGAGAAATGCAAATCGAAACCACACTGAGATATCACCTAACTTCAGTGAAAATGGCCTACATCACAAGGTCCCAAAGCAACAGATGCTGGTGTGGGTGCAGAGAGAAGGGAACACTCCTGTGCTGTTTGTAGGACTGCAAATTAGTACAGCCTTTATGGAAAGAAGATGGAGAGTCCTCAAAGAACGAAAAGCAAACTTTCCATTTGATCCTGCAATTCCATTGCTAGGTATCTACCCAAAAGAAAAAAGTTATTATGTTTTAAGTAAGTTGATGATTTTGTGTTGGGCCGCACTGATAGCCATCCTGACTATCAGAATGTGGTTCACAGGCTGCAGTTAGACACCCCTGTCTTACAGAGAAGATTTTATGATGAGCCCTTTCACATGTACTACCTATATGTGTACTTTCCAGTGCCAAGGGAGTGCTATTCACAGTAGCACTTTTAACATGTTAATTTTATGATTAAATACAGTATTTTCTATACATCTGAGTGCAAGATTAAGATGTTGATGTTGTCTTCCACAGGCAAAACTATAAGCTGTCTTCAATGAAGGGTTCAGGGCCATCTGTAGCTCCTAAAATTTAGGACAAAGCCTGGACACAGTGGCTCATACCTGTAATCCTAGTGCTCTGGGAGGCCAAGGCTGGAGGATTGCTTTGAGGTCAGTAGTTCAAGATCAGCCTGAGCAACATGAGACCCTGTCTCTACCAAAAAAATAGAAAAAATTAGCCAGGCGTGGTGTTACGTGCCTGTAAGTCCAAGATACTCAGGAAGCTGAGGTAGAAAGCTTGCTTGAGCCCAGGAATTTGAGGTTGCAGTGAGCTATGATGACATCACTGCACTCTAGCTGGGACTCTGCCTCAAAGAAAAAAAAAATGTGTAGGACACTTTTCTGAGTGGAAAATAGCAGAAAACTTGGAGTTGCCTCCAAAGACTGGGTCTATGGTGGGGAATCAACTCTGTGGTCATGGCAAATGAAAGATAATTTTTGGTACCCAGAGAAGAAACCAGGAGTGGAGAGGTTCTGGCCAGTTTTTTTTTTGTATTTTTTTTTTTGAGACAGAGCCTCACTATGTCACCCTGGGTAGAGTGCTATGGCGTCACAGCTCACAGCAACCTGAAACTCTTGAGTTTAAGTGATTCTCTTCCCTCAGCCTCCCAAGTAGCTGGGACTACAGGTGCCTGCCACAACACCCAGCTATTTTTTGTTGTTGTTGCAATTGTCATTGTTGTTTTAGCTGGCCCGGGCCGGGTTTGAACTGCCAGCCTTGGTGTATGTAGCCAGCACCCTAACCACTGAGCTACAGGCACTGCCCTGGCCAGGTTTATTGAAAGGGATAGACACCCACTTGGTTAGGGTAAAGATGGTGTCTGTGCTGGGGGTAATTGAATACCCTTTTTATATGGGGCGATAGGGTGTGGGAGTATTCCAAAGCTTGCTGAAGGATTTTGGTGGGCTAGGGTCCTTTGGCATGAATTTCTGGGATAGAGCTAAGTAGACTCTAGTGGGTTTTGTTCTAGCAGGAGAGGAGAATTAGGGGGTAGGGTTCATGTAGGGTGACATTAGGCCCCCAATAGAAACTTGTGAAAGTTTCAACTAGAAGTGAGACCCAGAGGAAAGGACAATGGGTACTGATTAATGGTATATTACATCATATCATGTGCAAGGGCAATAAAAACAACAGTTTCTACCTCAAGAATTCTATTCCTATGGTTTTGAGAGTTTTACAAGATGATATTAGCCATTTGGACAGGGAAATCTATAGGCATAGGACCTAACCAAGGCTGAGGATGGCTAAGAGCATCAGAGTCAAATGTGAAACTTTGGTTTGTACAAAAGTAATTGTGGTTTGTGCATTGTTGAAGTTTGCTATTTGATTTTGGAATACATTCTTAAATAAATGTGGTTATGTTATGCATCATTTTAATACTCATTTCCCACTTCATGTTTTTTTGCTAATTATTTATTGCTTGCTATTTATTTTGTATTATCTTGGACTATGAAAATGATGTTAGACAAAAAGAAAATTTGAGAGATTTTCTTATTCAAGTTCAAAATGGGTCATAATACAGTGGAAACAACTTGCAACATCAGCAATGCTTTTGGCCTAGGAACTGATAATGAATGTACAGTGAAGTGGTGATTCAAAAAGTTGTGTAAAAGTGATGAGAGCCTTGACTATAAGGAGCATAGTGGCCCATCATCAGAAGTTAACAACAACCATTTGAGAGTAACCATCAAAGCTGATCTGACAACTACATAAGAAGTTGCTGAGGAACTCAACATCCACCATTCTATAGTTATTCAACATTTGAAGCAAATTGGAAAGGTGAAAAAGCTCAGTAAGTGGGTGCTTCATGAGCTGAGTGAAAATCAGAGCAATCCTTGGTATGTGTCACACTTTATGGGGGCAAGACATGATTGCAAGAGGGACTTTACCTAACAATTGCAATCAGTGTAACCCGGCTTATTGTACCCTCAATGAATCCCCAACAATAAAAAAAAAGAAAAAAAAAAAGAAAATCAGAGCAATCATCGTTTTGAAGTGTTGTCTTCTCTTAATCTACGCAACAACAATGAACCATTTCTTGATTGGATTGTGACATGCAACGAAAAGTAGATTTCATGTGACAACTGGCAATGACCAGCTTAGTGGTTGGACCAAGAGGAACCACTAAAGGACTTTCCAAAGCCAAACTTGCACCAAAAAAAGGTCATGATCACTGTTTGGTGGTCTGCTTCCTGTCTGATCCACTACAGCTTTTTGAATCCCAGGGAAACCATTACATAAGAGAAATATGCTCAGAAAATTGTTGAGATGTATCTAAAATTTCAATGCCTACATCTGGCATTGGTCAACAGAAAAGGCCCAATTCTTCTCCACAACAGTACCAACGCTTCAAAAATTGAACAAAATGGGTTACAAAGTTTTGCTCTTTAACCCTTTCCTTTCTTCTGAACTCCTACATTTTCTTTGCTTCAGTCTTTGACTTGGGTTGTTTATTATCTGTTCCATCGACTTGTTTCATTGAAGATGAAAAGGGGTTCAAATCCATGTGGATGGAGTGTGGGATGAAGGGCAGCCACCTACGTAAGTCTAACATTTGAAAATATCCATCACTACTATGAGTTAGCATGCCAAAAGAGTCCCAGACCCTGTAGTCAGTTTACAGTTGCACGTCAAATACCTTCTTCTATCATCCTACTTTCTATGTACAGACATAACTCATTTCATTGTACTTCATTTTATTGTACTTCACAGATACTGTATTTTTTACAAATTGGTGATTTGTGGCAACCCTGCATCTATTGGTAGTATTTTTCCAAAAGCATGTGTTCACTTCGTGTCTCTATGTCATATTTTGGTAATTCTCAAAATATTTCAAACTTTTTCAATGTTATATCTGTTTTGGTAAACTGTGATCGGTGATCTTTGATGCAACTACTATAATTGTTCTGGGGTACCATATTAACATGGTGAACTTAATCCATAAACATTGTGTGTGTTCTGACTGCTCCACCAAATGGTGTTTCCATGTCTATCTCCCCATCCTTGGGTCTCCCTATTCCCTGAAACACAAAAACATTGAAATTAGGCCAATTAATAACCCAAACATGGCCTCTAAGTAGTCAAGTGAAAGGAAGAGTTGAATGTCTCCCGCATTTAATCAAAAACTAGAAAGGCTTAAGCTTAGTGAGGACATATGTCAAAACCTAAGAAAGGCCAAAAGCTGGGTACCTTGCACTAAACAGCTAGCCAAGCTGTGACTGCAAAGGAAAAATTCTTAAAGGAAACTAAAAGTGCTATTCCAGTGAACACATGCATGATAAAATAACATGAAACAGCCTTATTACTTAGATGGAGAAAGTTTGAGTGGTCTGAATAGAAGATCAAACCAGTCACTATATTCCCTTAAGCCAAAGTCTAATCCAGACCAAGGTCCTAACTCCCTTTTCTTTCTTTTTTTTTTAACAGCAAATTTAACTATTACTATTTATTCTCTTTTCTACAATAAAAAAAATTATTTACAAAAAAGTTCTACTCTATCACTCTCTTTCAATATTTTTTATTTTTAATTTCGATTGGTATGAGGGTACAAATTTTTAGGTTACATCATTTTCAATTATAAGATAAGGTTCAAGTTGTAGTTCAACCCTTCACCCAGGGGGCATGCTGAACACCCTCACATTTTGCAGGAACAGGCTGCCTCTCTTACCAGGGCTTAATGCAGTGGGCAACTTTAGTTGAAGCCAATGCTCATGTATCATTCTGAAAATCCAAGGCCCTTAAGAATTATGATAAATCTAATCTGCCTGTGCTCTAGAAATGGAATAACAAACCCAGGATGACAGCATAGTTTACTGAATATTTTAAGCTCATTCTTGAGGCTTACTGCTGAGAAAAAGATTCCTTTCAAGATACTACTTCTCACTGACAATTCACCTGGTCACCCAAGAGTTCTGATGGAGATATACAAGGATATTAATGTTGTTCTCTTGCCTGCTAACACAGCATCCACTCTGCAGCCTGTGAATGAAGGAGTAACTTTAACTTTAATGTCTTTATTTTTTTAAAGAAACAGGGTTTCATTCTGTTTCCCAGGCTGGAGTGCAGTGGCATGATAATAGCTCATTGTACCCTACAAACTCCCAAGCTCAAGTGATCCTTCTGCCTCAGCCTCATAAGTAGCAAGGACTACAGGTGCACACCACCACACCTGGCTACTTTATTATTATTATTGTTTTTTGTTTTTTGTAGGGATGGAGTCTTGTCATATTGCCCTGGCTGGTCTCAAACTCCTGCCCTCAATTGATCGTTCTGCCTTGACCTCCCATAAGTACTAGGATTACAGGCATGAACCACCACACCTGGTCTCAAGTCTTATTTTTTAAGAAATACATTTCATAAGGCTAGGTCCATGCCTGTAATCCTAGCACTCTGGGAAGCTGAGGTGGAAGGATTCCTTGAGCTCAGGAGTTTGAGACCACCCTGAATAAGAGCAAGACCCTGCCCCTACTAAAAATAGAAAAATTATCTGGACCTTGTGACAGGCGCCTGTAGTTCCAGTTACTTAGGAGGCTGAGGCAGGAGAATCACTTGAACCCAGGAGTTTGAGGCTGCTGTGAGCTAAGCTGATGCCACAGCACTCCAGCCTGGGCAACAGAGTAATACTCTGTCTCAAAAATTAAAAAGGCTATAACTGCCATAGTAGTGACTCCTCTGATGGATCAGGGCAAAGTAAATTGAAAACCTTCTGGGAGGTTGGGGTGCCAAGATATGTCGAACCAAAGTCTACTCTGTTGCGCTTGGCCACTCTGCTCCTGACCATTCTCTTGACCCAGCCAGATAGGTACAACCTATTTCTGGAAACCCAGAAGCCATAAGCTGAGTGTTTCTTAAATGGGAGTACCTGCTTCAGTACAATGACCACAATCTCAAAAGGCTCATTGAAGACCTTGACTTGATTCGCTGGACCTATGCAAGATTAGCAAATGTCTATCCTGATTTTAGACCCACTCCTAAGAACTCATTGTTAGGAGATCTGTCTGGAATTGGGCCCCTTTTCTTTTGCTATTATGTTTTCAAAACTGACAGAGATAGGAAAGAAAAACTCATCCAGGAAGGAAAATTGGATTGAACATTTAACATTACATATTAAGTCTGGCAATTATGACTGCATGCATTCTTGCTTAAATAAATCTTCTATTAATCACTAGAAAAAAGGAAAACTTCTGGGAAGGATTCACCATTCTAGATGTTATTAAGAACATTAGTGACTTATACAAGAGGTCATAATATCAATATTAACAGGAATTTGGAAGAAATTGATTCCAGCCCTCATGGATGACTTTGAAGGGTTAATGACTTTAGTGGAGGAAATAACTGCAGCTGTGAAAATCACAAGAGAACTAGAATTAGAAGTGGAGCCTGAAGAATATGACTTGAATTGCTGCAATTTCCTGATAAAACTTTCATGGATGAAGAGTTGTTTCTCATGGATGAGCAAATAAAATGGTTTCTTGAGATGAAATCTACTCCTGGTGAAGATGCTGTGAACACTGTTGAAATGAAAACAAAGGATTTAGAATATGACACAAACTGAGTCAATAAAGCAACATCAGAATTTGAGAAGATTGACTTCAATTTTGAAAGAAGTTTTATTGTGGGTAAGATGTTATCAAATAGCATTGCACAAGATTCGCGAAGATGGCTGACTGAAGCCAGCTTTCCACAGAGGCTCCTGTCCAGAAGGAGAGTTAAAGGACAAAAATTCAGCAAGTAACCTGGTGGATTTGAGCTGCACTAAGAGAGAAGGTTGAAGAATGCACGTCAACCCTGCTGAGGCGAGCTGCAACCACAAGGATACAAACAAAAGGTACAAAACCATCACCAAGCGGACAGGAGCCCCCTCCCCCATGAGAACGGCTCAGAGTGCCCCACAAATAATCGGGCAGAGTTCAAAGTTCCTCCCACTACACTCCACAGGAGAGATCCTCTAAAATCTGGCCCTACCTCCCCTACTAGGGTGCCACGGCATCCTCCTGCCAGGCATAAAACTGTATAAAACTGTATATAGTCTCTATCTGGAATTCTGAGCTCCCAGCGCTCCCCTCCACTCACACTGAGGTCTGGAGGCCATGCCCCAGGAGTTCAGAGTCTTGGGTGATTTCTCGAGGGGTGTGGACGGTGCCTGGACTGCAACTGGTCGGCGCCGGCTCCGGGGCATGGGAGTGAGGAGAGGACGGTCGGCAGAGAGGAGACCGCACTGGAGGGGCGGTTCCCTGAGGCACAGTGCGACAGCTGTCTTTTGGCGACAATACGGCCAGGCATAAAACTGTGTAGAACTGTGTGTGTTCTCTGCCCACAACCCTGGGCTCCCAGCGCTCCCCTCCACTCTTGCTCCTAGGTCTGGAGGCCTGTCCCTCAGGAGTCCGGACTCTTGGGCGATTGCTCGAGGGGTGTGGACAGTGCCGGGGCTGCAGCCTGTCGGTCCAGTCTCTGGGGCGTGGGAGCGGAGAGAGGACAGTTGGCCGGAAGGGAGCTGCACCAGAGCAGTGGTTCCCTGAGGCATAAAACAGCAGCCCTCTTTTGCTAGCAATACAGCTCACTACCAAATATTCTGAAGCCACACCCCCTGTCTCCCTGGGCAACCAGAGACTGTGAGAATAGGATTTGCCTGAGGCAACACCAACTTGCAAACCAGGGAAACTCCCAGGGCGGGGCTGACCCAGAGGTCCACTTTACTGAACCTAAGATGCACCTGGCCCTCAGGGGATCGTCAGCCTATAGACAATACAAGAGCAAAGACAAGCTGATTTGGAACTCAATTCAGCTTCTCTTCTGCAGAAGTACCGCAAAGTTGTTCTGTTCTGTTCTGTCAGTAACATTAATCGGGGCGAGACTGGACCTGAGTGAAAACCCCCCAACCTTCATCAAGCGCCCGAGGTTGTCAGGCCTCACCTCCTCCTCCTAGAGAGAGGCAGAGCGCAGCAGCCTGGCAGACTTCCTTGTGATTCAGGTAGGTGCAAACTCCTGGGGTACCAGTTCACTACAGGCAACTGGGTCAGCCAACTGCAGGGCTATCAGTGACTGGGTGTGACAGTGGTGCAAGGTGGGGAAGGAGGCATCAACCTTCCCAGACTGATCTATTGGCTCGGTGGCTCCTCCTGACTCCACACAGCACTGGAGCAAGCCACACCAGAGTAGTCACCAGACCCCTGTGATCCAGTTCCCAGAGATCTCTTAAACTCTCTCACCCGAGACAGGTGCAGACTGACACAATTTATTTGGACCTTTTGAACTGAACCAATCGCCTGAGGACAAATCAGGTGGTGCCCTGGGTGCACGGTGGTAGGAAGGTTTGATTTTCCTTTTCCAATTGTTTGCCTGTAGGGGTTGGGGTGACTTAATTGCTGATATTTCTCCACAGCTGAGACTTCAATCCAGAGTATCTGTTTCACTAGGATGGAACAGAAACTAGCTGAAAACAAGACAGAACCACTTAGCCCTACCAGACCAGACACGGCCCCAGTTTCTCAGGCCACAACACTGTACAGGCCCTCGACAAAGCCCCAGGGGAAAAAATCAAAGGGAGTAAAACAACCATGGGGCAGAATCAGTGGGAAAACTCTGGTAACATGAATAACCAGAATAGATCAACCCCCCCAAGGAAAGATATGGCAGATGTAACTGAAGATCCCATTTATAAATAACTGGCTGAGATGTCAGAAATCAAATTCATAATTTGGATTGCAGACAAGATTAATAAAGTGGAATTAGGAATTTGAGGAGAAATTCAAAAGTTGTCTCAAGAACTTAATGAATTTAAAGACAAAACCACCAAAGAATTAGACACACTGAAGCAAGAATTGCAGCCCTCAAAGATATGAAAAATACAGTAGAATCCGTCAGCAACAGAATGGAGCAAGCAGAAGAAAGGATTTCTGACATTGAAGACAAAGCTTTTGAATGCTCCCAAACTCTCAGAGGAAGAGAAATGGAGAGCAAAAATGGATCATTCTCTCAGAGAGCTCTGGGATAATTCGAAGAAGGCAAATATCCAAATCATTGGAGTTCCTGAAACAGATGAAGTGGCCTCGCTGGCCACTTCTGCATGAAATTATGAAAGAGAATTTTCTGCATGAAATTATGAAAGAGAATTTTCCAGACATGCCTAGTGATTCTGAAATTCAGATAGCAGACAGCTTCAGAACCCCAGCACGGCTCAACCCCAATAAGACATCCCCCAGGAATATCATAATTAACTTCACTAAAGTTAAATGAAGGAGAAAATTCTCAAAGCTGCCAGGAGAAAGAAAACCATTACCTTCAAAGGGAAGAATATTAGAATGACTGCAGATCTCTCTGCTGAAAATTTTCAAGCCAGAAGAGGGTGGTCATCAACTTTTAATCTCCTAAAGCAAAATAACTTTCAACCCAAGATCTTGTATCCAGCTAAACTGAGTTTAATTTATGATGGAGAAATTAAATACTTTAATGACATTCATATGTTGAAGAAATTTGCCATAACCAAACAAGCACTTCAGGATATTCTCAGACCTATCCTCCATAATGACCAACTCAATCCTATACCACAAAAGTAAACTCACTCAGAAACTTTTGATCAAACTCCAATTTCCACACTGGCAAAAGGATTAAAAATGTCCACTGGACTTTTGAAAAACTTGATACCCAAAATTTCACCAGACTTATCAATATTCTCCATTAATGTGAACGGCTTAAACTGTCCTCTAAAGAGGCATAGGTTAGCTGATTGGATACAAAAACTCAGGCCAGATATTTGTTGCATACAAAAGTCACATCTTAACTTAAAAGATAAATACAGGCT
The DNA here is from genome assembly GCF_027406575.1 of Nycticebus coucang. Taxonomy (NCBI): domain Eukaryota; kingdom Metazoa; phylum Chordata; class Mammalia; order Primates; family Lorisidae; genus Nycticebus; species Nycticebus coucang. Next base: position 134,661,129 of record NC_069804.1, read on the forward strand.
CAGGCTGAAAGGATGGTCATCCATATTTCAGGCAAATGGTAATCAGAAAAAAGCAGGTGTTGCAATTTTATTTGCAGATACAATAGGCTTTAAACCAACAAAAGTAAGGAAGGACAAGAATGGTCACTTCATATTTTTTAAGGGTAATACTCAATATGATGAGATTTCAATTATTAATATCTATGCACCCAACCAGAATGCCCCTCAATTTATAAGAGAAACTGTAACAGACATGAGCAACTTGATTTCCTCCAGCTCCATAATAGTCAGAGATTTCAACACTCCTTTGGCAGTGTTGGATCGATCCTCCAACAAGAAGTTGAGCAAAGAAATCTTAGATTTAAACCTAACCATCCAACATTTGGATTTAGCAGACATCTACAGAACATTTCATCCAAACAAAACTGAATACACATACTTCTCATCAGCCCACAGAACTTACTCCAAAATTGATCACATCTTAGGTCACAAGTCTAACCTCAGTAAATTTAAAGGAATAGAAATTATTCCATGCATCTTCTCGGACAAAAATGGAATAAAACTTGAGCTGAGTAACAACAGGAATCTGCATACTCATACAAAAACATGGAAGTTAAATAACCTTATGCTTAAGGATAGCTGGGTCAGAGATGAGATTAAGAAAGAAATCGCCAATTTTTTGGAACAAAACAACAATGAAGACACGAACTATCAGAACCTCTGGGACACCGAAAAGGCAGTTCTAAGAGGGAAATTTATAGCACTGCAAGCCTTCCTCAAGAGAACGGAAAGAGAGAAAGTTAACAACTTAATGGGACATCTCAAGCAACTGGAAAAGGAAGAACATTCCAACCCCAAACCCAGTAGAGGAAAAGAAATAACCAAAATTAGAGCAGAATTAAATGAAATTGAAAACAAGAGAATAATACAACAGATCAATAAATCAAAAAGCTGGTTTTTTGAAAAGGTGAATAAAATAGATAAACCTTTGGCCAACCTAATTAGGAAAAAAGAGTAAAATCTCTAATTTCATCAATCAGAAATGACAAAGACGAAATAACAACGGACTCCTCAGAAATCAAAAAAATCCTTAATGAATATTACAAGAAACTTTATTCTCAGAAATATGAAAATCTGAAGGAAATTGACCGATACTTGGAAGCATGTCACCTTCCAAGACTTAGCCAGAATTAAGTGGAAATATTGAACAGGCCCATATCAAGTTCAGAAATAGCATCAAACATACAAAACCTCCCTAAAATGAAAAGCCCAGGACCAGATGGTTTCATGTCAGAATTCTACCAAACCTTTAAAGAGGAATTAGTACCTATATTACTCAACGTGTTCCAAAAGGTAGAAAAAGAAGGAAGACTACCCAACACGTTCTATGAAGCAAATATCACCCTGATCCCCAAACCAGGAAAAGACCCAACAAGAAAATAAAATTATAGACCAATACCACTAATGAATATAGATGCAAAAATATTCAACAAGATCCTAACAAACAGAATCCAGCAACACATCAAACAAATTATACATCATGACCAAGTCGTTTTTTTTTTTTATTAAATCATAACTGTATACATTGATATGATCATGGGGCATCATACACTCGCTTCATAGACCATTTGACACATTTTTATCACAATGGTTAACATGGCCTTTCCGGCGTTATCTCAGTTACTGTGCCAAAACATTTACATTCTACATTTACCAAGTTTCACAAATACCTCTGTAAGATGCACCACAGGTGTGATCCCACCGATCCCCCTCCCTCTACCCACCCCCCCTCCCTTTCCCACTTCCCCCTATTGTTAGGTTGTAACTGGGTTATAGCTTTCATGTGAGAGCCCCAAATTAGTTTCATAGTAGGGCTGAGTACATTGGGTACTTTTTCTTCCATTCTTGAGATACTTTACTAAGAAGAATATGTTCCAGTTCCATCCATGTAAACATGAAAGAGGTAAAGTCTCCATCTTTCTTTAAGGCTGCATAGTATTCCATGGTGTACATGTACCACAATTTATTAATCCACTCGTGGATAGACGGGCACTTGGGCTTTTTCCATGACTTAGCAATTATGAATTGGGCTGCAATAAACATTCTGGTACAAATATCTTTGTTATGATGTGATTTTTGGTCTTCTGCGTATATGCCCAGCAGAGGGATTACAGGATTGAATGGCAGATCTATTTTTAGATCTCTGAGTGTTCTCCATACATCTTTCCAAAAGGAATGTATTAATTTGCATTCCCACCAGCAGTGCATAAGTGTTCCCTTTTCTCCGCATCCACGCCAACATCTCTGGTCTTGAGATTGTGTGATATAGGCTAGTCTCAGTGAAGTTAGATGATATCTCAAAGTAGTTTTGATTTTCATTTCTCTGATGATTAAAGATAATGAGCATTTTTTCATATGTCTGAAGGCCGTGCGCCTGTCTTCTTCAGAGAAGTTTCTCTTCAAATCCCTTGCCCAGCCTGCGATGGGAAAAAGATTCCCTATTTAACAAATGGTGCTGGGTGAACTGGCTGGCAACCTGCAGAAGACTGAAATTGGACCCACACCTTTCACCATTAACTAAGATAGACTCTCATTGGATTAAAGATTTAAACTTAAGACATGAAACTATAAAAATACTAGAGGAGAATGCAGGGAAAACCCTTGAAGAAATTGGTCTGGGTGAGTATTTCATGAGGAGAACCCCCCAGGCAATTGAAGCAGCTTCAAAAATACACTACTGGGACTTGATCAAACTAAAAAGCTTCTGCACAGCTAAGAACACTGTAAGTAAAGCAAACAAACAGCCCTCAGAATGGGAGAAGATATTTGCAGGGTATATCTCTGACAAAGGTTTAATAACCAGAATCCACAGAGAACTCAAACGCATCAGCAAGAAAAAAAACAAGTCGGTTTTATCCCAGGGTCTCAAGGCTGGTTCAATATACGTAAATCTATAAATGTAATCCAGCACATAAACAAATTAAAAAACAAAGACTATATGATTCTCTCAATCGATGCAGAAAAAGCTTTTGATAATATCCAGCATCCCTTCATGATCAGAACACTTAAGAAAATCGGTATAGAAGGGACATTTCTTAAACTGATAGAGACCATCTACAGCAAACCCACAGCCAATATCATATTGAATGGAGTTAAATTGGAATCATTTCCACTCAGATCAGGAGCCAGACAAGGCTGCCCATTGTCTCCATTGCTTTTTAACATTGTAATGGAAGTTTTAGCCACCGCAATTAGGGAAGAAAAGGCAATCAAGGGTATCTATATAGGGTCAGAAAAGATCAAACTTTCGCTCTTCACAAATGATATGATAGTATACCTGGAAAACACTAGGGACCCTACTACAAAACTCTTAGAAGTGATCAAGGAATACAGCAGCGTCTCAGGTTACAAAATCAACATTCATAAATCAGTAGCCTTTATATATACCAACAATAGTCAAGTTGAAAAAACAGTTAAGGACTCTATCCCATTCACAGTAGTACCAAAGAAGATGAAATATTTGGGAATTTATCTAACAAAGGACGTGAAAAATCTCTATAAAGAGAACTACGAAACTCTAAGAAAAGAGATAGCTGAAAATATTAACAAATGGAAAAACATACCATGCTCATGGCTGGGAAGAATCAACATTGTTAAAATGTCCATACTACCCAAAGCAATATATAATTTCAATGCAATCCCTATTAAAGCTCCACTGTCATACTTTAAAGATCTTGAAAAAACAATACTTCGTTTTATATGGAATCAGAAAAAAACTTGAATAGCCATGACATTACTCAGAAATAAAATCAAAGCAGGAGGAATTATGCTACCTGACCTCAGACTATACTATAAATCGATAGTGATCAAAACAGCATGGTATTGGCACAAAAACAGAGAAGTAGATGTCTGGAACAGAATAGAGAACCAAGAGATGAATCCAGCTACTGACCGTTATTTAATCTTTGACAAGTCAATTAAAAACATTCAGTGGGGAAAAGATTCCCTATTTAACAAATGGCGCTGGGTGAACTGGCTGGCAACCTGCAGAAGACTGAAACTGTACCCACACCTTTCACCATTAACTAAGATAGACTCCCACTGGATCAAAGATTTAAACTTAAGACGTGAAACTACAAAAGTACCAGAGGAGAGTTCAGGGAAAACCCTTGAATAAATTGGTCTGGGCGAGTATTTTATGAGGAGGACCCCCTGGGCAATTGAAGCAGCTTCAAAAATACACTACTGGGACTTGATCAAACTAAAAAGCTTCTGCACAGCCAAGAACACAGTAAGTAAAGCAAGCAGACAGCCCTCAAAATAGGAGAAGATATTTGCAGGTTATGTCTCCGACAAAGGTTTAATAACCATAATCCACAGAGAACTCAAACGCATTAGCAAGAATAGAACAAGGGATCCCATTGCAGGCTGGGCAAGGGATTTGAAGAGAAACTTCTCGGAAGAAGACAGGCCCGCAGCCTTCAGACATGTGAAAAAATGCTCATCATCTTTAATCATCAGAGAAATGCAAATCAAAACTACTTTGAGATACCCTCTAACTCCAGTGAGACTAGCGTATATGACAAAATCCCAAGACCAGAGATGTTGGCGCAGATGTGGAGAAAAGGGAACCCTTTTGCACTGCTGGTGGGAATGCAAATTAATACATTCCTTTTGGAAAGAGATATGGAGAACACTTAGAGATCTAAAAATAGATCTGCCATTCAATCCTGTAATCCCTCTGCTGGGCATATACCCAGAAGACCAAAAATCACATCATAACAAAGATATTTGTACCAGAATGTTTATTGCAGCCCAATTCATAATTGCTAAGTCATGGAAGAAGCCCAAGTGCCCATCGATCCACGAATGGATTAATTAATTGTGGTATATGTACACCATGGAATATTATGCAGCCTCAAAGAAAGATGGAGATTTTACCTCTTTCATGTTTACATGGATGGAGCTGGAACATATTCTTCTTAGTAAAGTGTCTCAAGAATGGAAGAAAAAGTACCCAATGTACTCAGCCCTACTATGAAACTAATTTAGGGTTTTCACATGAAAGCTATAACCCAGTTACAACCTAAGAATAGGGGGAAGGGGGAAAGGGAGGGGAGGGAGGGGGGAGGTGGGTAGAGGGAAGGGGATTGGTGGGATTACACCAGCGGTGCATCTTACAAGGGTACGTGTGAAACTTGGTAAATGTGGAATGTAAGTGTCTTGGCACAGTAACTGAGAGAATGCTAGGAAGGCTATGTTAACCAGTGTGATGATTTGTGTCAAACGGTCTGTGAAGCTAGTGAATGATGCCCCATGATCATATCAATATACGCAGCTATGATTTTTTTTTTTTTTTTTTTTGTGGAGACAGAGTCTCACTTTATGGCCCTCGGTAGAGTGCCGTGGCATCACACAGCTCACAGCAACCTCCAACTCCTGGGCTCAAGCGATTCTCCCGCCTCAGCCTCCCGAGTAGCTGGGACTACAGGAGCCCACCACAATGCCCGGCTATTTTTTGGTTGCAGTTTGGCCGGGGTCGGGTTTGAACCCGCCACCCTCGGTATATGGGGCCGGCACCCCACCGACTGAGCCACAGGCGCCGCCCACGCAGCTATGATTTAATAAAAAAAAAAAAAAAGAAAATAGAAAAAAAACAAAAAACAAATAGCATTGCATGCTACAGAGAAATGTTTCATGAAAGGAAGAATCAATTGATGTAGCAAATTTCTTTATTGTCTTATTTTAAGAAATTATGGCCAAACACAGTGGCTCATACCAGTAATCCTGGTAATTCAGGAGGCTGAGTTAAGAGGATCATCTGTACCCAGAATTTGGAAACCAGCCTGGGTAACATGGTGAAAGCCCATTTCTAGTTAAAACTAGCTGGTGTGGAGTTTGAGTTTGTAGTGGGCTGTGATTGCACCACTGCACTCCAGCCTGGACAACAGAGTGAGACACTGTTAGGAAGGGAGGGAGGGAGAAAAGTTGGTTGCCATAGCCACCCCAACCTTCAGCAACTACCACCCTGATCACTCAGCAGCCATCAAGGCAGGAGCCTCAAGTAGTAAAAAGATTATGACTCATTGAAGGCTCAGATGATCATTAGCATTTTTTAGCAATCAAGTATTTTTTCATTTAACATTATTTTAGACATAATGCTACTACACACTTAATAGTTTACAGTATAGCTTAAACATAATTTTTACATGCATTGGGAAACCCCAAAATTTGTGACTCACCTTATTGAGGTGGCCTGGAACCAAACCTGCAATATCTGTGGTATGCCTGTATTTGTGACTGCAACCCCACCCCAAACACACACCACTTTATCAAGAGACTGCAAAGCTTTTACTACTAAAGTATAAGGGGAACTTTTTCTGTTGGCTGCAGCTAGTGTAAGGAGCTCTCTGTCTACCCATCACCCTCCACATGCCAGTATCAATGTACTTCCCATTCATAAACCATGAGAAGATTTTTTTTTTTTTAAATTCTGGGGAGAGGAATCAAAAGAGATGAAGAAAGAGGATAGAGGTGATGATAGAAGACGTGTCCCCAGCCCTGTGGACTGAGTGACCTCTTGTGGTTAGAGAAGGATGAGAGAGCCAGAGCTGCAGGGAGTATTCAAGAAAGGCTCTGTAATTCTGGGCACATGCAGGTTAGCTTTAGATCTAAGGCAACACTAGCCCGGCATGGAGTTTGAGGTTATAGTGAGCTGTGATTGCACCACTGCACTCCAGCCTGGGCAACAGAGTGAGACACTATTGAGAAGTATCTCAGAAGTGTCTCACTATTCTATCAACGCAGAATAGAGAAGCCCTTTCCTTTGCCTCTTCAGAGGACCCAGTACAGGTCTGATACCCTAAAGGCTGGACGTTTTTGAAGCATGCAGAGAAACAGTCTACTTGATACTGAAGGTGGTGTCAGTGGTGATGCTTTTCTGAATAGTTTGACAGGCAGCAAATGCAGACAAATGGAATTCAGAGGTGGAGGAAAGAACAGAGTGAATGCTCAGTGGTAAGTACAGTGGCCAGATTAGTTTACAGCCACATGAAAGGCATCTCTTTGCTACAGTCTCCCAATGGACATTTGTATTACATACAGGTACACACATACACATTGATGGAAAAATACAGAGACTGCACAAATATGTATGTAGAAACACAAAAGAATCTGAAAATGAAGATTATAATTTATAAGTGAATTTGGCAATTTAACTGAATAAAAAGTCAATATGTAAAAAATGCATTGTATTTTAAAATACTAGCAACAGGCCGGGTGTGGTGGCTCATGCCTGTAATTCTAGCACTCTGGGAGGCCAAGGCAGGTAGATCATCTGAGCTCAGGAGTTCAAGACCAGCCTGAGCAAGAGCTAGACCCCATCTCTACTAAAAATAGAAAAACTAGCCAGACATTTTGGAGGGAGCCTGTAGACCCAGCTACTAGGGAGGCTGAGACAAAGGGATCATTTGAGCCCAAGAGTTTGAGGTTGCTGTGAGTTATGACGCCATGGCATTCTACCCAGGGGGACTGAGAGAGACTCAGTCCCAAATACATATATATGTACACACGAGCGACAAGCAATTGCAAATGAAAAAAATTTTTAAATGCCATTTACAATGACATAAAATACCTAGGAATTAATCTAACAAGACCACTACAAAAATATATATACATAATATTAATGAGCGAAGTCTAAGCAGATGTAAACAAATGGAGGAATTTACTAAGTTCGTGGATTGAAGGACTCAATATTATAAAGATGTCAGTTTTATCCAATTTGATTTTAGATGTAATATAATCCAACCCAAATCACTTTCTTTTGTTTTTTGCTTCAAATTGACGGACTAACTCTATAATTTACAAAACAATGCAAAGAGCTGAGAATAGCCAAAGCAATCCTGAAGTAGAAGAACAAATCGAAGATAATCACAATCACACAGCAATATTTGTAAAAAATACATCAATAAAGACTGTGCAGCCTTTTCAAAAATGATAACAAATAGACTGACAGAAGAGAACAGAGTCCAGAAACAGGTCCACACACATCTGGACATTTGCTTTATAAACAAAGATAACACTGCAGAAATGTGAAAAAAAGGAATTATTTTAAAATGATTGTGCTGGGTCAAGGGACGGAATGAAGGAAGAAATGAATCTTGGTTCCAACCTCACATCTATACAAAAATCATTTCAAGGTGGATAGTAGATCTAAGTGTGAAAGGTAAAACAATAAAGCTTCTAGAGGAGAGAGAGGGGAGAGGTGGGGGGATGTGGGAGGAGGGAGGGTATTTGGCGGGACCTCACCTAATGTACATGATGTAATGGTATATTTAAAAACTGTTAAAAAATGAGTATAATTGTGATGGATGTGTTACTTAATTCAATGTAAACATTTCACATTGTATATCAAAGCAGTACCCTGAACCCCACAAATGCATCAATGTACAAAGTTATGATTTAATAAAAAATAATTAATTTTAAAAAATTAAAAAATAAAGCTTCTAGAAAACAACGTAATAAAATATCTTCATTACTTCAGAGTAGCAAATATTTTTAAAATGAGAGACAAAAATAACACTAACCATTAAAGGAAAAGATTACTAAATTGGAATATATTAAAATTAAGAACTTCCAGCTATCAAATTATACCATAAACAGTCGCATACCAATGGAGGCAGGTCAGAGACCATGAAAACAAATGGTCTCTACCCGCGTCCCACCCCCATATTTGAATACTTAAGGCAAGTTTGCAAAGGACTGATATATGGTACAAAATAAGAACTCCTGTAAGTAAGTCTATAGGAAAAAGACTGAAAGTGCTATAAAAAAAATAGGCAAAAGGCTTAAAAACACACTTAATAGAAGAAGATATACAAATGACCAATAAACATATTAAAAATTATCCAATGCCATTAATCCAATGCCATTAATCATTAATGCTCAAGGATAAACCACTACACATCCACCAGAATGTGGAAATTAGAGTGACAATAGAAAATAATGATGATATAGAGCAATAGGAACTCATATATTTCTGGTAAAAATGTAAACTGATACTTTGGAGAACTTTTTGGCAGTCTCTGCTAAAATTGAAGATGTGAATATTCTAAATGTATATAAAAGGTCTACCACTACAGTTATATTTCAATAAAATCATGTGTAAGATATGTGAAAATAGTCTTTCTTGGCTAAAGTACAGTAGAGTCAGGGAAAAATTCTCAGGAAGCATGGCAATTAGATTGTAGTTGTAATGATAGAGTGTCGCCTCTTCACTGATCACTAGGCTTTTTCTTTTGCTATGTGGAGTGCCAAGATAAAGATAAAAGGGTATCTTTGGATGATTAGGGTAATCGTGAGGAATCTTGAGAAATCTTGAGTTTTCAAGAAGGAGAGGAGAGAAAGGACTGCTAATGGATAAGAATTCTTCATTGAAAAACAGAGATGTTTGACAACTATCTTTTCTTAATTTTTCCTTATTTTGTATTTTTTGTATTTTTTTTATTAATTTTAAATCATAGCTGTGTACATTAATGCGATCATGGGGCACCACACATTGGTTTTATAAAGAGTTTGACACATTTTCATCACACTGGTTAATATAGCCTTCCTGGGATTTTCTTAGTTATTGTGTTAAGACAGTTATATTCTACATTTACTAAGTTTCACATGTACCCTTGTAAGATGCACCGCAGGTATAATCCCACCTATCACCCTCCCTCTACCCATCCTCCCCCCTCCCTCCCCTCCACGGCCTACAGACATACGAAAAAATGCTCATTATCTTTAATCATCAGAGAAATGCAAATCAAAACTACCTTGAGATACCATCTAACTCCAGTAAGATTAGCCCATATCACAAAATCCCAAGACCAGAGATGTTGGCGTGGATGTGGAGAAAAGGGAACACTTCTACACTGCTGGTGGGAATTAATACATTCCTTTTGGAAAGATGTTTGGAGAACACTTAGAGATCTAAAAATAGACCTGCCATTCAATCCTATAATTCCTCTACTAGGTATATACCCAGAAGACCAAAAATCACATTACAACAAAGATATTTGCACCAGAATGTTTATTGCAGCCCAATTCACAATTGCTAAGTCACGGAAAAGGCCCAAGTGCCCATCAATCCACGAATGGATTAATAAACTGTGGTGTATGTACACCATGGAATATTATGCAGCCTTAAAGAAAGATGGAGACTTTACCTCGTTCATGTTTACATGGACGGAGCTGGAACATATTCTTCTTAGTAAAGTATCTCAAGAATGGAAGAAAAAGTAGCCAACGTACTCAGCCCTACTATGAAACTAATTTTTGGCTTTTATATGAAAGCTATAACCCAGTTATAACCTAAGAATTTGGGGAATGACAACTATCTTTATAAAATTTCATAAAGATGCATAATATAAACTCTCTGCCCGGATGCACTAATGGACTGGGAGAAACAGCAAGCACTGCCCATGGGGATCCTGTCCCATTCTGGTGACTATTGTTATTATGACAACTAAATTTTAACCCTGTTATTGAAAAAAGTGAACATGTAGTTTTAAAGTAGCCCTTTCCCATTAGAGCAGTGGTTCTCAACCTTCCTAATGCCACGGCCCTTTAATACAGTTCCTGTGGGTCGCGCCCCTCAGGTTGAGAACCGCTGCGTTAGAGGCCCCAGCCTTGATGTTGTTCTGGGAAAATATAGTTTCTGCCCTGCCAGCTCCCAGCTGGCGAGCCTAAAAGCAGTTTTTGAGAATCAGAGTTTAGGAATGATATGCGACTTAGAGATCAAGGAGAATCACTTTCAAGGTATCAGAAAGAATTTACTGCTCTGGCTCAGCACCCATACCACAGTGGTTACAGTGCTGGCCACATGAGCCAAAGCTGACGGGTTCGAAGCCAGCCTGGGCCAACTAAACAACAATGACAACTGCAACAAAAAAATAGCCAAGCATTGTGACAGGTGCCTATAGTCCCAGCTACTTGGGAGGCTGAGACCAGAGGATCACTTAAGCCCAAGAGTTTGAGGTTGCTGTGAGCTGTGACACCATGGCACTCTACCGAGGGCAACATAGTGAAACTCTGTCTCAAAAAAAAAAAAAAGAATGTACTGATCAAAGAGGTGCAGAGGCTGTGCATTCAACCAAGGAGAGTTTTACATACAAAGTATAAACCATCTAGCATTAAACATACGGCAAAGGAGGCAGAAAAAAAGAAATCAAAGCCATTTGACTATAGCCGTTCACTGGTGTGCTCGAAAATTAACCAAAGAGCTCGAGGGGCACAATTCTGGGTCCAAGGTCGTTGTTAGATGTTATTATAATATAGTGAGATTGTGAAAAGATTACAGAAAGGTTACAGGATAAGATAGTGAAGCAGAGAAATGTAGAATGCAAAAGCAGAAAACGGAAATACCCATTAGGGAAAGAAAAATGTACCTTATAAATAGCATGCATTATTGGGCTCCATTTTCCCCACCATAAGAAAAAGCAAAAATAGCTCTGAAAAAAATGCTGATAAAGTACACACAAATAATCATGACTATTTGTACTTGAACTTATACACCCTTTAAAGTGTGGCATAAGGGAGATTCAAGTGCCTTGCCTTCTTATTCCCAGAGAGCACCAGCCTCGTTAAGGCAAACAACTTTTCAAGACCCAAATACTGTATGATCTGTGTTACTTAACTTTTTTTTTAGAATATAAAAGTGTAAGTTTATTTTATATGAGAGAAAGGGAAGAGATGAGAAAGAGAGAGAGAAGGGAGCAGAAAGCAGGGAGTCAGAGAAGAGAAGATGGGGTGAAAGAAAAGGAGGGAGAGAATGGGTGACATCCCAAAGAAAAGAAGAATGCCAGCCTGTGTTACTTAACTGTTTAGCTGTGCTTTCCATTTTTAACATGGGAGGGCAAACATTGAATTAATGAAGTAAATTGCCGCTCTTATAAACCAGAAGAGAAGATTTATTTTAACACATATCTGTAGTCACATAATATTGGTTATGACTTGTTCCGTTAGCCTCAGGATCATTTCAACATCAAACTTGCTTGTTAAGTTTCTTGAGATGTATTTCATGTTAAAAAATTAACCCATTTGAAGTGTCCAAGTCAATGTTTTTAGTATATACACTGGTTTCAGCAACTATCATCACAGTATAATTTTAGAACATTTTAATCTTCTCTAAAAGAAATCCTACACCCATTAGAAGTCATTTTGCTTTTCCTCCCACTATGACCACCCACTCCTAAGTAACCAATAATACACTTTCTATCTCTAAATAAATTTGCCTACTCTGGATCTGTCATACAAATGGAATCATACAATGTGTAGCCTTTTATGTCTGGCTTCTTTCTCTTAGAATAATATCATCCATGTTTATCCATATTGTAGCATATATCAATATTTCATACCTTTTCATGGCTGAATAATATTCTATTGTATGGATATCCACTACATTTTGCTTATCCGTTCATCAGTTGATGGATATTTGTTTGTTTCCACTTTTTGGCTGCTATTAACATTCATGTACAAGTTTTTGTATAAACGTATGTTTTCATTTCTCTTGAGTAGGAGTGGAATTGAAATTGCTAGAGCAAATGGTAACTTTATGTTTCACTTTTTGAGAAACGGCCAAACTCTTTACAAATTTGACTGCACCATTTTACATTCCTACTGGCAACTGTCTGACAGTTTCAGATTCAATCTCTCCACATCCTCATTCACACTTGTCAATGTCTGCTTTTTTTATTATAGTCACACTAGTGGATGTGAAATGGATCATTGTGGCTTTGACTTGCATCTTCCTACTACCGATGGCATTGGCCATCTTTTCATGGGCTTATTGCCCATCTATAGATCTTTTTTTTTGAGACAGAGTTTCACTTTATTGCCCTTGGTAGAGTGCTCTGGCATCACAGCTCACAGCAACCTCCAACTCCCGGGCTTAGGCGATTCTCTTGCCTCAGCCTCCCGAGTAGCTGGGACCACAGGTGCCCGCCACAATACCCAGCTATTTTTTTGTTGCAGTTTGGCCGGGGCCAGCTTTGAACCCGCCACCCTCGGTATATGGAGCTGGCACCCTACCTGCTGAGCCACAGGCACCGCCCCCATCTGTAGATCTTATTCAGAGACATAGCAAATAAGTCTTTGACCATTTTAAATTGGGTTATTTGTCTTTTATCATTGAATTGTAAGAGTTCTTTATTTATTCTGCGTATAAGTTCCTTATAGATATACAAGTTGCAAAATTTTTCTCCCATTCTATGGGTTTTCTTTTTTTTTTTTTTTTGAGACAGAGCCTCAAGCTGTCACCCTGGACCCTGGGTAGAGTGCTGTGGCATCACAGCTCACAGCAACCTCCAACTCCTGAGCTCAAGCAATTCTCCTGCCTCTGCCTCCCAAGTAGCTGGGACTACAGGCGCCTGCCACAATGCCTGGCTATTTTTTGGTTGCAGCCGTCTGTTTGGCGGGCCCGGGCTGGATTCAAACCCGCTAGCTCAGGTGTATGTGGCTGGCACCTTAGCCACTTGAGCCACAGGCGCCAAGCCTCTATGGGTTTTCTTTTCACTTTCTTGATAGTGTCCTGTGAAGAAAAATGTTTTAATTTTAATCATGTCCAAGTTATCTATTCTTTTGTCGGTTGTGCTTATGCTGCCGTGTCTAAAAATGTTGTCTAATCCAAGGTCATGAAGGTTTCACACCTATGTTTTCTGCAAAAGGTAACTGGTAACATTTAGATCTTAGATCCATTAGAGTTGATTTTTGTATATGGTATAAGATAGCAGTCCAAATTCATTCTTTTTCTCAAAAATCTTGAAGGTGTTAATGGAAAAAGACCTGAACTCTGTAAAACGATTTAAAGAGGTTTCTCCTGAGTCAAATGTGTATGACAAAGCATGCCTGACCTCCGTTCTCATGGCCAGCAACTCAGCTTTAGGGTTTTCAGAGGTCCCCATGGTCAAGAGGGGTACATTCAATTAGCTAGGCATCTTAAGATTTCCTTTAAGTTCACAAAGGGAATATTTTAATAATTCACAGACCAATCTTCCAATTAAAGAATACCCGAAGTTATTAAACATCTACATTTATCAAACTTACTGACAAGCTCCTAGACCTCCAATTTTTACCTCCATATATAACCGAGTTAAGACAGCACACTCAGTGATTCAACTGGAATGTTTTAGCTCAGAAACTCGATTAAGGCTTCATTTTTAAAAGTCCACTATATGTGGCATGTTCTGAGCAAATATGCAAGCCTTTTCCAAAGTATACAGTTGGTAACCTAACTGAATTTTTAAGTGTAGACAAATTACCACATGTACAGCTTTTTCCGTAATTTAACATCTCATAATAGTTTACTAAAGTCATATGCCTGCAGAACAGATGTTCATATATTCATGTTCCAGATAGGTCGAGTTAACCCTCATACTCAGTATTATTATTTAATGAATGCCTTTTTAAAAAAAAAAGTAGTGAGCATGTGCAAAGGTTTATTCAAATTGTTACTGAGGGAATCAGTATGATGATAGTGCAGATTTGAAGGACGATATAACAGATTGATTTTAAAATAGTCAGTAGCCATGTGGAGAATGAAAGTCTTTTCAGGAGAGGAATCTAAGAATGGGGCTCTGGGAGAAGCTTTACTAAAGAGATTAACATGACTAAAAGGGTGCCAGGTGCTAACTTTGGAGACAATAGGAAAACAACCCTAAGGCCTAGTTTTCTTTGCAGCTGCCCCTCCCATCACAGACCCAGAGACTCAGGAGGGCTGAATGGTTTTGAGAGACTGGTACCCACGCTGCTGCTCTGAAGGGGACAAAAGGTGAGCCTTGGTGGAGTCCACATGGTGTGAATTCTGCCCCGCCTATGGAATTGAAGAGCTGTGGAAGTGTGGCTTCTCCACCAAGATTTCAGGGAATGTTTCCAAAAGCCTCCTTGCCCAGGCAGAAACCTGCCCCAGAGGTGGAGCCACCACCAAGAGTTCCCACTGAGACAATGCCTTGTGGAGCCAAATGGATGGGGCCACTGTCTGGACCCCAGAATGGCAGAGGCACTGAGCATGGCAATTCAGTTTGGAAAAGCCACTGGCATTAGGCTCCAAGTCTGACAGAGTAGCCAGGTGGGCTGCCCCCAGCAAAGCCTTGGGAGCAGGGATGCCTGAGGCTCTGGAAGTTCACCCCTCACATAGGTGCGCTTAGGATGTGGGACAAAGAGTCAAAGGAGATTATTTTGGAGCTTTTAAGACTTAATGTCTGACCTGCTAGATTTCCAACTTGCATAGGGACTGTTACCCCTTTCTTTTGGCCAAATTTCTCCCTTTAAAAATAGGAATGTTTACTCAATGCCTGTACAACCATTGTATCTTGGAAGTAAATAATTTGGTCTTGATTTTACAGGTTCATCACTGGAAGGAACTTGAGTCTCAGATAAGACTTCGGGCTTTTGAGTTAATGCTAAAACTAGTTAAGGCTTTGGGGACTATTGGGATGGAATGATCTTATCTTGCATGTGAGAAGGACTTGAGTTTTGTGGGGCCAAGGGCAGAATCTGTGGTTTGGATGTTTGTCCCCTCTAAATCTCATTTTAAAATTTGATCCCCAATGTAGGAAAGCTGGGAGGTGGGGCTTCGTGGGAGGTGTATGGGTCATGGGGTCAAATCCCTCATGAACAGATAAACTCCTCCCTTGGGAGTAAGTTCTCACGTTATTCCTGGAAAGCTGATTGTTAAAAAGAGCCTGGCCCTGTCCCCCTCTCTTTTCTCCTCTCTTACCATGTGCTTTCTACACAAATCATCCCCGTGAAGACTTTCCAGCAGGAATGGAAGCAGTCTGAGGCCCTCATGGGAGGCAGATGCCCAATCTCAAACACTCCAACCATCTGAAACATGAGCCAAGTAAGCCTCTTTTCTTTATAAACTACTCAGTCTCAGGTTCTATTGTAGTAACACTAAATAAAGACAAAATCTACTCACCAAGGTGATTGTATCAAAAGCCAGGACTTTTGGGGAGTTATTAGGGCATGAGAATGGAGCTATCATGAATGAGATTGCTGCCCATATATAAGAGGCCTGAGGCAGGTTGTCAGCCCTTTTGCCCTTCCACCAGGAGAGGACATGTAGAAGGTGACACTTATGAGGAAGATGCCCTCACTAGACATTGAATCTGCTGGTGCCTTGATCTTAGACTTCCCAGCCTCCAGAACTGTAAGAAATAAATTTCTATTGTTTATAAATCATCTAGTCTAAAGTATTTTGTTATATCAGCCCTAACATACTAAGGTACACACACATACACAGGCAAGCACAGAGATATGTGCACATGAGTTGGGGACATCCTCAGGCCCAGCACAATACAGTCACAGAAACACACACATGGAGGGGCCACTCTCAGGCCCAATGAGGGCACCAGGCAGTCATAGAGAGACTATGTATGAGTACAATGTTATTTAGACGTGATGAAAGAGTCCAAATTGCCTATCATGACATCAGGGAGGCCAAGTGGTTATTTTGAAAGACACCTGGTCTGTATGGCTAGCTCGCCTATAATCCTATCACCCTCAGCTGCCTGGACTCTTTCACATACAATAGAATAATTAAGCCTGCTACCATCTCTGGAAAGTTTACATTGTCCCAGGTACCTTGCCAAGTATTTTACATATATCACCTCATTTTGTTCTCACAGCAACCCAGTGAGAGGGGCCATAAACACCACACTGTGCTGTCTCCTTCCTTAACACAACACAGGTGGCCTTCCCTCCTTTTGGGTTCCAAAATACTTTCATCTGCACTACTTCAGGTTGATTCTGAGTCTTGAAATAACACTGTGAAGTAGGAAAGTCTGGCACTTGAATTCCCATTTTGCAGCTGAGACTTACATAGGTTAAGAAACTTTCTTAAGACTGTAATAGCTAAGAAAAATATAAGCCAGATCTTAACCCTCCATTTGCATACTCCAGTTCCAGTACTTTTGAATATTTATTTCTTTGTTCATCTATCATAAATTTATGTACCCTGCCACTTTCCAGAGACTGCACCAGATACTGTGAAAACAAAAACTGAATTAAGACCCAGGCTTGACTTTCAAACAGCATTCGAGAGGGGAAGAAAGACTAGCAGAGAGATATAATATCACATGCTTGATGCAGAGACAGAGACTTGGAAAAACTGTGTAGAATAACTGGTTCTGCTGAGGGAGCCAAGGCCAAATGCAGGCTATGTAACACAGACAACCAAAGGCAATGCTTTGGCCATGCTGCTGGAATATCCGTCTTTCTGTGAGCAATTCATAGTAGTGAAGCTGGTTGGCCTTGGAAAAACTGTGAAGTCAGTCATGTTCATCTACCCTTTCCTTCTGCAAGGTGTGAGAGGCAGCAGTCATTACTTGAAGTAAAGTTTCTAAGCCAATGCAATATCAAGTCATCAGTTATTTAAGGACCAATAGGATTTTTATCTGTCAAAGATAGCTCAATTATTATAGGCAAGAAACTATATAATTTTCAAGTTGACTGATGAGTTAGAAGAATAAAAAGAATTTACATAATCAAATGTACCTCCTTAAAACTATATGTGTGGTTTCCTAGCTGTTTAAGAAAGTGAGTTACAGGTGAAGAAAGTCTAGCCCAAACAAGATCAAATATTACCATTCATAGGGGGGTTTATACTTGCTCTGGTTATTTACTTTTAATGTTTAGATGCCTTTTAGGTTTTTCTCTTTCAATTTTTTATTATGAAAAATTTGAAAATATTTAAGGGTAGAGAGATTAGTATAATCCATGCCCATCACCTACTTCCAACAATAACCAACCTTTTACTAATTTTATTTCATCTGTTTCTTCATACAGCCATACTATTTGTCCCTAGAGTATTTAAAAGCAACTATGGTCTTATTTTTGAGAAAAGTTTGAAGTTTGAGTAAGATTAGAATGACAAAGTATGTCTTTCCAAACCTTATGAGTCTTTAGACCTAATTAAATTGTCAGTATGATTTTTTAAAAACAATTTCAGTTTTGGGTGTCACCTGTGGTCAAGGAGTAGGGCATCGGTCCCATATGCCGGAGGTGGTAGGTTCAAACCCGGCCCCAGCCAAAAAAATTACTGCAAAAAAAATAATAAATAAACAAAAAACAATTTCAGTTTTAGTGAAATTTCTCTTATGGCAATACGTAGTTCAGCTGGACAAGGTGTCTTCTGGCCAGTCTCTCTGAAGTAGTTCTGCCAGTACAAACAAAATGGAAAAGTTTTTTTTACTAAACACCTCAGATAAGAACAAAGCACAATGCAGAAATAGATACATAGGAATTTGAGCTAAGTATAATGGATACCTTTGTTGTCACTGTTCTGGAAGTTTGGTATATTTGGGCTTTAGGATAACATGTTTGTCCTTTCTGTCATCGAAGCTATGATTTCACTTGTATTGTTCCTGATTTTCAGAGAAGTTGCCTCTTACTTGCTGGACCTAAGACATCCTGGAATTCACTGTGATGAATACAAGGTGAAAATTTATGAGCACCTTATTGGAGAACAGCTGTTAAGCAGCATCACCCCCAGCATTAGACATGGGAGATGTTTTCAAAATCTGATAGTTTTATTCCCCCAAATACAAGCTCAGTGTTACAATAGAAACAACTTAATGTGAATAAAAGGGGAATAGCAAAGTAAACCAGAGAGCGGCTATATAAAATGGAATGTTATAAGAGCACAGTTTATCAAAAATTGCTTCTTTTATCACATTGCATGATAAAAGCAGAATGTGAAATTACATGTCAAGAATGAGGTCAACTATGTAAAAAGTGCATGAAAACAAAATTGTAAGATAATATGCCAAAAGGATAATAGTGGTTGCTTCTGAGTGGTGAGATTATGAGTGATTCTTCTGTTTCTTTTTGTACTTTCCTTTTTCTTTTTCAATTTTTCTACAGTGAGCTTTTAATTACTTGTATAATCAGAAAAACATTTTTTTCCTAAATAAAAGAGACAAGCAAGTCTCATAATCCCAGTGCCTAGAAGCAGATCAGCAATCTGTTTTGAATGTTTCCAAGGCAGTGAACCAGGCAAAAGTAAGAAAGATGATTTCAGAGTCCCCAGGGGAGACTTGTGTAGTTAGTTCCTAGGAAACCAGAAGTTTTAGCCACTCAAAACACATGTAAGTGTTTTTGGTGTGAATCAAAACCTTCCATTAGACATAATTGCAACAGCAGCTGTTACACAACCTGGATAAACTATTTTTGGTGTGAACCAAAATTTTAAGAACATAGAAACTTGATTAACTATTTCATGGTCACATAGGTGTAAAACTCACCAACCTACTGACCAGGTTTTAGCTGCCTTATTATAGGGGAAACTCCTGATGCTGTGGTGGAATTGGTAGGGAAAGCTTAGCCAAGAATTAAGAGCTCTCCTGAATGATTTTTTTTTTCTTACTTTTTTTTTTTTTTTTTTTTTGAGACAGAATCTCACTCGGTTGCCCAGGATAGAGCTCACAGCAGCTTCAGATTCCTGGACTCAAGTAATCCTCCTGCCTCGGCCTCCCGCATAGCTGGAGTACAGGCACCCATCACAGTGCCTGGGTAATTTTTCTATTTTTAGTAGAGACAGGGGTCTCGCTCTTGCTCAGGCTGGTCTTGAACTCCTGAGTTCAAGGGATCCTCCCGCCTCGACCTCCCAGATTGCTAGGATTACAGGCGTGAGCCACCACACCAGCCTTCTCATCTTATTCTTATAAATGAAAAAAAAGGCAATTCAAAAATGGCTTAAAAGATTTACCAGATTTTTAAAAAATGTCATAAGTAATTCATACCCTTTGTACTAAGAATAACAACAGTATATAAATAAATACACAATCTTTCATTTCTTCTGGTTTCATCCCCTTCATATATCCAGTATTAATCTGGTATGTAGCCTTATACTTTTCTCTATGCTCATATAGTATGTATAAACACCCACACGCACTTCCTTGTTTCTTTAGAAAAATGGAGTGATATTTTATGCCAAAACTTATCTGATCATAGAATTGCTCTGAGTATTTGTTAAAGTACAGATTCCTGGGCTTATTGAGTCTGAGTTTTCAAAGAAGAAATTTGGTGAACAGAAGAGTTTGATAAGTGGTGCTACTCTATATATTATTCTGCAACTTGCTTTATTTTATTTTATTTTTATTTGTTTATTTATTTATTGAGACAGAGTCTCACTTTGTCACCCTTGGTAGAGTGCCATGGTGTTCTAGCTCACAGCAACCTCAAACTCTTGGGCTCAAGCAATTCTCTTGCCTCAGCCTCTGGAGTAGCTGGGCCTACAGGTGACCCACAACACCTGGCTACTGCAACTTGCTTTTTTATCTCTTAACAATGTTCTGTGACTCCTTTCAGGATAATGCTTGTACATCAAAGTCATTATCTTTCGGTAGACCAGAGGGAAAGATTAACAGATTCCATTATGGCTCAGCATCTATGGCTAAGTGGTTAGGGCACCAGCCACATACACCAGGGCTGGCAGGTTTGAACCTGGCCCAAGTCTGCTAAACAATGACAACTACAACAACAACAACAAATAGCTGGGCATTGTGGCGGGTGCCTGTAGTCCCAGCTACTTGGGAGGCTGAGGCAAGATAATCGCTTAAGCCCAAGAGTTTGAGGTTGATGTGAGCTGTGATGCCACGGTACTCTACCAAGGGCAGCATAGTGAGACTCTGTCTCAAAAAATAAAAAAAAAAAAATGGATTCAATTACAAAAATAAATTGTTTTGCAAAAGACACTGTAAATAAAGTTAAAAGACAAAAGACAGAGGGCTGTGGTTCACACCTGTAATCCCAGCAGGGATCTCTTGAGCTGAGGAGTTTAAGACCAGCCTGAGCAAGAGTGAGATGCCCCCACCACCCCCACCACCACCCCGGTCTCTAAAAAATAGCCAGGTGTTGGGGTGGATGCCTGTAGTCCCAGCTACTCTGAAGCCTGAGGCAAGAGGATCACTTGAGCCCAAGAGTTTGAAGTTGCTGTGGACTAGGATGTGACAGCACTCTACTGGGGGCAAGAAAGTGAGACCCTGTCTCAAAAAAAAAAAAAAAGACAAAAGACAGACTAAGAGAAATTATCTGTGCCACATATAATAATATTCCTAATGTACCAAAAGATCTTACAAATTGAAAAGTAAAAAAGAATGGGCATTGTCACACTTGGAAGCACTCTGAGATAGTGTTCATGAATAGGATGTTAATTAAGAAGTAGCTTTTGGATCAACACCCACCTAAAAGAGAGGAAGGAAGCAGGAGTGGGCAGAGGGAAAAATTGATTTTTTTTTTTTTTTTAGAGACATAGTCTCACTTTATTGCCCTTGGTAGAATGCTGTGGCATTACAGTTCATAGCAACCTCCAACTACTGGGCTTAGGCGATTCTCTTGCCTCAGCCTCCCAAGTAGCTGGGACTACAGGCGCCCGCCACAACGCCCAGCTATTTTTTTTGTTGCAGTTTGCCCGGGGCCTGGTTCAAACTTGCCACCCTCGGTACATGGGGCCCGCGCCCTACCCACTGAACCACAGGTGTCACCCAAAAAATTGATTTCTAATGTAGGTGTGAAGGAATCTCAGCTAGAGTGGCCTTTCAGAGTTATCCATTGTCACTTTCTTTCAAGGCCATCATGTGTGACTATAGTGTAGCTGTCATTCAATTTTGGTTTAGATAGGCACGCTATGGCAACCATCCATAAACCAAGGTCAGAATTTTTCCTCCTTTATATGCTGGTTATGAGGGATATTCTCATGTACCATAAATGTAGGGAGAGGTGCTGATGAAATAGTGGTGGATGACATGGGGGACTGAGTCACCTGTTCATATAAACTACTCATGTCCTTTGCTCCAGCTTGAGCTGGATTTATCACTTTCTTATGATAGCTTACTGCTAGGCCATTTGACCTTAGGATTTGCCAGGTCTGACAGAACCAAAAAAACACGTGATGAGCTGTTGTGACCACATGTTTACACTGTGGCTCATCATAACCTCTCTCAATTTATACCAGGACCCAAAAGCACATGTGATGATTATATGCTTTTTTTCCAAAAGCATATAACTCTCCTCTGAAGATGGGTTAGCTTTGCAATTGTGATTATTCCACAGGGTTTGCTATAAACTCCACATAGAATATTTCCCCACCATTATTACCTTTAATACCTTATGGTATATTGGTCACATGGCCCGGGCAACCTGGCTGCTTGCACTATAGTATATAGATCTGCTGAAAAACACTTCCTACTTTGAGTCCCACTCAAAGCTGTCAGCTGTTCACATCATCCAGTGTAGAGGTCAAAGCAGTATTCCCAAGTGAAGAATATACTGCTTCCAAAACCTAAAAAGGTATTAACAGATGTTGCACTTGGCTTCTTTGTGGTGAGAAGTGCAAGGAGCAATAATTTGTCTTTTACCTTGGATGGGATTGCTCCACACACCCCTAAACGAAGACCACCTAAAAAAAAGAACTGTATTGACGTGTCAGGCCCTTCAATCTTCATAGGGTTTATCTCACATGTGCTGAGTGATTGTGCATTTCCAAGGCTATCAATGTGCAAGCCACTTCTTGCTCATCTGGTCTGGTTGGCATGACTTCAGCAATACACGTCATGGATCAATGTGATATTCCGTGGAATACCCAGGTCTCTTCATGCTATGTTATTACAGAGGTCAAGAGAGTTAACATAACCATGTGGCTAGAGCAACAAAACTACAAGTGTATATTTCTCACGGAATTAATGGCCGCATACTAGAGACTTGAGGCTGTGTTAATGTGCTCTCACCAATATACCGCATCTAGCACAGTGGCAGAAATTTAGGACCACTACTTAGTTGAATTTGCAGTGATCTGTCATTATCCAAGATCCCCCCCACCAGGGGTCAGATTGGTGAATTTTGTAGATATGATAAGGTCTAAAACTCCTGCATGCTTAGACCTTTACCAATGATACTAATTTCCACACCTCCCCACTGAACGCAGTATTGTTTTTCACAATATTTCATTATTGGAAAATTTTCAAACTTACAAAAAGTACAGAAAATATCCATATAAATACCACCTAGATGCTAAAATTTCCATTTTATATTTGCTTTACACATACTTATTCATTCGTATATCTATCCATCAGCCAATCTAATTTTTTTGATGCATTTCAAAGTAAATTGTAAATAGCAGGACACTTCCCTTGAAACACTTCAGCATGAATTTCAGTAGAGATCAAAGTTTGTTCATGGTTTGCTTCTTTTTTTTTTTGTCGAGACAGAGTTCTACCCTATGCCCTGAGCAGAGGGCAATGGCATCGTAGCTCACTGCAACCTCAGACTCGGGCTGTGGGCATCCTGCTGCCTCAGCCTCTGAAGCCGCTGGGATTACAGGCGCTAGCCACGGCGTCCAGCTGGTTTTTTTCATTTTTTTCCATGAGTCAGGGTCTCACTCTCACTCAGACAAGCCTCGAACTCCTGAGCTCAAGCAATCCTCCCTCCTCAGCCTCCCACAGTGCTGGGATTACAGGCGCATGGTTTACTTTTTTAGGTAAAATTTGTACACAATGAAATGCACAACTTTTAAGTGTACTATTTCATGAGTTTTGAAAAATACATACAATTCATGTACCATACCATTTAAGTGTGCCGCTACCCTCTACCACAATATGCATGAATGTGCACACGCCCACACACACACACACACACACACTTGGGATCAGCTACGCCTGGGTGTGCTAATCAGCTTCTCATCTAGCCCTTTGTGCATAGGTTAATAAAGTGCCTCCTCTCTCTGAACACTGCACACCCAGAGAACACATCTCCTTGACTCACCACAGAGCTGGCACCCATCCTCAGCTGGCACCAAGAGGAAGAACTCCCAGAGACAGCCAACTTTGGGTGAGCTAATGGCACACTCCTGCCTGGTCTGGAGCGTGCCTCCCCCACAGTAGCAAATCCCTGCCCTTCACTTATCTCCCTGGGTGGCTGGAGCCTCCCTGTCCTCCCCCTGAGATGCTCTGAGGTCCCTGTCATGTAGGAGCCCGGATGCTGCCTGGATTTGTCAAGGTGAGCCCACATGCTCTGTGCTGAGGCAGGGTCCAAGTCCCCAGGGCAGGTCCACTTGGGCCCCTAATAAGACCCTAGGAGGAGAAAGAAAGGGAGAGTTCCTTTAAAAACAAACAGGACCTGAGCAGGAGAGCGCTTTCCTTAGGAAGGCCTTCTGCTTGCCATTGGACTGGAGGAGCTCAGCTTGGCCCCTGCAGGAGTTTCCTGCCAGCTGGGAAGACAGAAAGAGACAACCAGGCCTGGCTGGGGTGCAAGGGCACTGGGAGGGGGGTGGAGGAGGCTCATTTAACACTCTGTTCCTGTCATCTCCCTGGGAGTAGCAATAAGCCTTTCATATCAATTTTCAAGGCACATCTTTGCCCACCTCCCATGCAGCCTGCCCTTCCTGGGAAAGGAACTCCTTCAGCAGCCCACAGCCCAGCACTTAGGCCTGAGCCCCACCCCAGGCGCTGTTGTGCCCCAGGGCTTCTCCCACAGAGCCCCCTGTGTCTTGTGTCCCATCTAGGCCCTCAGCCAGCCCTGCTGTGTCCCAGACCCTCCACAGCTCAGTCACGCTCTAGAGTGGTCCCCTGTCCCCCTCACTATACTACAGCCTAATTTAGCTCTCATTAAATTCAGTTTAGCCTAAAGCTGCCCCTTTACATACTTCAAGTTCACACTAAAAGGGCCTCCATACGTAGTGAACTGTAACCTTCTGGATGTGTAAACAGACTGTAACCTACTATCATGCCAATCACTGGGTTTTCGCCGCTCACAGGCAGTCAACTGTTCCAACATGTTCAAATAAGGAAAACACGGAGCTGTGACCAATTTGGCTATTTCTATACCTCACTTCCATTTTTTGTACCTCATTTGTCTTTTTCTGTCCGTAAATCTTCTTCAACTGCATGGGAACCTGAGTCTCTCTGAACCTGTCCTGGTTCCAGGACCTCCCGATTTGCAAATCGTTCTTTGCTCAGTTAAACTGTTAAATTTAATTCGTCTAAGGCTTTCCTTTAACAGTCCCTAGATCTATTTAGATCTCTAATTGATCCACCAGTTGGGAGCTGATCTCCCCTGCCTCTGCCCCTGCCCTTTGTTTTCTTACCGTATTTTCAGAAATCTGTTGGCCTTTCCTGAGTCTTCACAAATGGAACTGAAATCAGGCTGTAAAATGCACCAAACCAGTGGCTGTAATCAAAGTGGCTTAAATCTCTATTTACAGTGCTTATTTATACTAAATTCTGAATGCTCTGTTTCATGCGCTGAAGCTTTCTACCAATAGCAACAAGCCATTGGAGAAATATTAGTATGTGTTAGTTACAAATCAAGACAGACCAGCCACAGGTCCCTTTGAAATGATTGGTCAGAACAGATAAATCCAAAGAGTAAAGTGGAAAGGGAGTTTCCTCTCATTAGGAAACATGGCTTTATGTATCCTCTCCATCAATACGTTTTTTGTTTGTTTGTTTTGTTTTTGAGACAAAGTCTCACTTTGTTGCCCTTGGTAGAGTGCCATGGCGTCATAGCTCACAACAACCTCAAACTCTTGGGCTCAAGCGATTCTTTTGCCTCAGTCTCCCGAGTAGCTGGGACTACAGGCGCCCACCACAACCCTTGGCTATTTTTAGAGATGAGGTCTCGCTGTGGCTCAGGCTGGTCTTGAACCTGTGAGCTCAGGCAATCCACCTGCCTCAGCCTCCCAGAGTGCTAGGATTACAAGGCATGAGCCACTGCACCTGGCCCCCATCAACTTGTTTTTGTTTTCCTTTTTTATCTTCTGTGTATTAAGGAAGAAACAGCCAGAGGATGGGAGGGGGAAGAAGGGAGGAGAGAGGGGGACTGATGTGCTCTCGCCTAATAGGCACAATTTAAGGGTATATGGCACACCTCTTCTGCACAGGGTACAGCTACGACAGGGACCTTACTTAATAAATGAAAACTGTGGCGGGCACCTGTAGTCCCAGGTACCTGGGAGGCGGAGGCAGGAGAATCACTTGAGGCCAGGAGTTGGAGGTTGCTGTGAGCTGTGATGCCTCGGCACTCTACCCAGGGTGACAGCTTGAGGCTCTGTCTCAAAAAAAAAAAAAAAATGAAAACATTTGTACTCTCATATTAATCTGAAATTAAAAAATAATACTGAAGCATCATTTTCTTAGCTTTAGGGAGTGCTGGTGAGCAACAGTGCACAGCTGGGCCCCTCTCTGGGTGTGGCTCTTACCTGAAGACAGCCACCGGGCATAAAGTGGTACAACCTTCTCAGGTGGTGACCTACATCCAAAGCCTACTTTATGCAGAAGCATTAATATCTGACTTCTTGTCACCGCTGAGGACCACGCTGAGCTTCCATGGGCTCCCTTTGTTGTGGCAGTTGCACTTCCTCTTTTGCCCAGACCTGCTTTCTCCTTCCCCACAGGTGTCCCTCTCCAACCTCCTGCCCACAGAGCTCCGCCTCAGAGTCTGCTTCCCTGGGAGCATGATGCTCCCCCTTCCCCAAGGTCATAGGCCAAATCGGTAGAGAAGTCAGGATAGGAATCGGTGCCTTCTGACTCAACCTTCTGCCACACCTGGCTGAACGACCATCCTGATACCACCTAGGCTCTCTCTCCATCACATCCAACTAGGAACTCGGGACAAACGACCTTAAAGAATGGGTCAAAAGATGCTAAGAAACAGGGCATGTATACACACACACACACACCCTGGAGTATGCTGCATGGGAATGTTTATATGCAAATGTCAAACGATTAGAGCTACAGTGTGGCAGAACAGAAGGGAATCCCAGGTGCCTCTGTGGCTCCTTCAGGTCTCCTCCACTTGCCTGGGAGAGTAGCAACAGAAACTCAGACAGCTTGAAATAAAAAAGGTAGTATAGTCTGGGCACGTGGCTCACACCTGTCATCCTAGCACTCTGGGAAGCCAAGGCAGGTAGATTGCTTGAGCTCAGGAGTTAGAGACCAGCCTCAGCAAGAGTGAGACCCCATCTCTGAAAACAGCCAGGCATTCTGGTGGGCACCTATAGTCCCAGCTACTAGGGAAGCTGAGGCAAGAGGATCACTTGAGCCCAAGAGTTTGAGGATGCTATGAGCTATGACATAATGGCACTCTATCCAGAGTGACAGAGTGAGACTCTGTCTCAAAAATACCTATACGTACATACCTATATACATATATACTAAATACAAAAGATGATGTAGACCGAAGGCCCTGGCCCAAGGCAAGGCTGGCCTGAAGGTCTAAAGCTCTGGCCCAAGACAGAAGCATGGTAGGGTTCTCAGAGGCTTCCACCACCCTGCTCCTCATTTTGCAGCAAAACCTGGGGTTTCACAACTGGCATGTACGCTGTGCCAACTGACAGGATCTGTTCACTGGGATTCTCCTTCACAACCGCGCCAGCTGCTGCCGAAGTCCCGTATGGTGGTGAAGCGTGCAGCTTCTCGAGTTATGGCCTTTTTATGGCCCCATAGAGCCCCAGTGATGAGATTTGTGTGGATTCATTTGCTGCTTTTGTTTATTGCTGTGCGGGGGCAGCAAGGTTTATAGTCAAGTTAGATTTATTCCTCTAACAACAGTGAAGTTAAATGACAACATGAAGAAGCAGATTAATAAAAACGTAAGGCATTCACCAGTACAACTGAGTTGGGTTCTTCAACAACTCAGTAGCACGGGGCAGTGCCTGTGGCTCAGTGAGTAGGGCGCCAGCCCCATATACAGAGGGTGGCAGGTTTGAACCCAGCCCTGGCCAAACTGCAACAAAAAATAGCCGAGTGTTGTGGAGGGCACCTGTAGTCCCAGCTATTAAGGAGGCTGAGGCAAGAGAATTGCCTAAGCCCAGGAATTGGAGGTTGCTGTGAGCTGTGATGCCACAGCACTCCACCGAGGGCAATAAAGTGAGACTCTGTCTCTTAAAAAAAAAAAAAAAAAAAAAGGTGGCACCTGTGGCTCAAAGAAGGAGGGCTCCGGCCCCATATGCTGGAGGCAGTGTGTTCAAACCCAACCCTGGCCAAAAGCTGCAGAAAAAAAGAATAACTCGTAGCATGAAGATGAAAAAGAGGGAAGATTATTTATTTATTTATTTATTTATTTACAGACATTCTGACTTTGTCACCCTTGGTAGAGTGCCATGGTGTCATAGCTAACAGCAACCTTCAGCTCTTGGGCTTAGGCAATTCTCTTACCTCAGCCTCCCAAGTAGCTGGGACCACAGGTGCCCGCCACAACACCCAGCTATTTTTTGTTGTTGTTGTTGCAGTTTGCGTGGGGCCGGGTTCGAATCCGCCACCTTCAGTATATGGGGCCAGCACCCTACTCATTGAGCCACAGGCGCCACCCTAGACATTTAGATTAAAATAGATTTAAGACACAACCAACTGTAATGTGTGCATTTTGTATCTAGATTTAACCAAATCAGCTGTAAAAAGACACTGTTGAGGCTTGATGCCTGTGGCTCAAGCGGCTAAGGTGCCAGCCACATATACCTGAGCTGGCGGGTTCGAATCTAGCCTGGACCTGCCAAACAATAATGACGGCTGCAACCAAAAAATAGCCAGGTGTTGTGGCGCATGCCTGTACTCCCAGCTACTTGGGAGGCAGAGGCAGGAGAATTGCTTGAGGCCAGGAGTTGGTTGAGCTGTGAGCTGTGATGCCATAGCACTCTACCCAGGGTGACAGCTAGAGGCTCTGTCTCAAAAAAAAAAGACATTGTTGAGGCGATTTGGGGAAGTCAGAATATGGAATGAGTATTAGAAGACACCAAAGAAATAGAATAAATTTTGTTTGATGCGAATGTGGCATGGTTATTGTAGACAATGTCCATGTTTTTAAAGGACACTGAAGCATACTGGGTAAAATGACATGATGTTTGAGATTTGAGATTTGTTCTAAAATGCTTACAGAAATGAAAAAAAGGAGAAAAGGTTATAAAAGCAGGTGTTTTAGTCAATTCAGGTGGCTGTAACAAAGTACCATAGACTAGGTGGCTTATGAAAACAGAAATTTGTGGCTTGGTGCCCGTTGCTCAGTGGTTACGGCACCGGCCATATGTACCGGGGCTGTTGGGTTCAAACCCAGCCCCAGCCTGCTAAACAACAATGACAACAACAACAACAAAAATAGCTGGGCATTGGGCGGGCGCCTGTAGTCCCAGCTACTTGGGAGTTTGAGGCAAGAGAATCACTTCAGGCCAAGAGTTTGAGGTTGCTGTGAGCTGTGACATCAAAGCACTCTACAGAAGGCAGCATATTGAGACTGTCACAAAAAAAGAAATAAAGAAAGAAGGAAGGAAAACAGAAATTTGTTTCTCACTGTTCTGGAGGCTGGAAGTCTGAGATCAAGATGCCAGATGGTGTTGTTGGGTTCTGGTCTCTCTTTCAGGCTGAAGACTGCGAGCTCCTTCTGTCCTTATGTGGAGGGAAAAGGGTGAGAGAGCTCTCTGGGGTCCCTTTGATACAGCACTAACCCTGTTCTTAAGGACTTCAAGTTCATTGACCTATTTACCTCCCTAAGGCCTCATCTCCTAATAGTATCCCATTAGTGGGCAGGATTTCAAATATATGAATTTAGGAAGGCCACAAATGCTCAGTCCATTGCAGCAGATATGGCAGTCTTGCTAATTACTGCATCTGAATAATAAGTATGTGGGGATTCATTATAGTATTCTCTGTACTTTTATGTATTTTTAAAAATTAAAAAAAAAAGATAACTAAAGATAAATGCAAAAGACCCAATGGGGGATAAATGATGCTCATAGGATGTAAATAGGCATTTCATAGAAGAGAAGATACAAATATACAATAAACTTTTAAAAAGATATTCAGCTTCACGAGTAGTTAGGGAAAATGCAAATTAAAACAATAAGGAGATAATATTTTTTATACAAAAGGTTTGTACATTGGAACCATTTAGTGCTAAATAAATGACTGTTGCTGAGAGAACAAATCTCCTTTGTCTGCAAGTATTTATTACAATTAAATCATGCTTATGCTGTTAGACACAGCAATCTCACTTTTTGGAATCATAGAAATAACAGTATCAGAAATTAATGACCTGTACATGATATTGCCTGAGCCAGCAATTTTTGTATTGTCAAAATAAAAGAAAAATTGAAGACAACCTAAATTATCACAGAGGAATAGTCAAATAAATTATGGTTCAATCATACCATAGAATGCTGTATGTTTTACAAATTAAAAATCTGTTTTCCTATAATCAATGCATATTAGAAAATCTGATAAGAAAAAAAGCTCTAATTCCAGACTCAGATATCATCTTGGTATATACTGTTTTTCATTGTGTATACATACATATGCATATATATATACTTTTTCAGTAAAAAAGGCATCTGTCACACAATATGTTGCACCCTCTTTTCCTTAATTCCCTCATGAATATTTTTCTACATCTATATCTATATATATTTTTTTTTTTTTGAGACAGAGTCTCACTATGTCGCCCTTGGTAGAGTGCTGTAGGGTCACAGCTCACAGCCACCTCAAACCATTGGAGTTAAGCGATTCTCTTGTCTCAGCCTCCCAAGTAGCTGGGACTACAGGCGCCCACCACAATGCCTGGCTATTTTTTGTGTTGTTGTTACAGCTGTCATTGTTGTTTAGCAGGCCCAGGCCATCTTCGAACCCCAACCCCGATGTATGTGGCCAGCGCCCTAGCCACTGAGCTATGGTCACCAAGCCTACATCAATATATATTTATCTATAGACTGGGCCCTTAAGAACTGTATAGTATTTTCCTTTATGGATGTTCTAAAACTTAACCAGTCCCCTATTTGGTGGTATTTAAGTGACTCCGAATTCCTTACAAACAGCCTCCCTGCAGGCTTTCAAGACTTTGGAGATTATTTGCCAACTGCCTTCTAGAAACTTCTAGGCGCTTCTGGAAGTATTTGAGGCAGACTGGTCAGAATGCTTTCCCACCACCGCAGTCTGCTATCTGCCCAGATAGCAACACTGTAGCCTTTAGAACTTGAAAGACTTGTCTTATCCTGCCCGTTAGTCATGCAGCCCCAGCGTGAGTCCGTTCCAGAAATCCCGTACAGGCTCTCCCTCCTCTTGCCTCATTCCCGCTCCTCCCCACGCGCCCGCGGCTCCCCTCCTCCCCCGTGCTTTCCCGCTCGGCGTCTGGCCTATGGCAAACGCCAAGAATTAATTAGGGGCGGGGATCAAGGAGCGGCTGTCAGGAGGTCGCCATATTTCTGTACGGCTCTGAAGCAGCCGGGGCAGTCGGTGGGTCGGGAGAGGTGCTGACAGGGCGGGGCCGCCGCTCGGCTCTGCCGGTCTCACCCCTCCCGCCCGGGACAGGTGGCTGGAGCGCGCCCCGCCTCCGCCAGCTGCGAGTAGAAGCGAGCTAGGGCCAGTCCCAGACGGCAGCCGCCAGCTGCAAGTAGGAGTGAGTGAGGGCTAGTCCGGGACCGCCGGGCGAGGAGTCCGGCGGCGGCAAACGAGTATCGTGGCGGCCAAAAAAATGCTCCTGTACAGAGGGGCCCCCGCGGGCCCTGGCGCGCCAGGCTGTGGGGTGGCCCGGCCGGGCGGCGGCCCGCAGGCCTTCGGGATCCGATTGAGCACGGTAGGTCGGGGGCCCGAGGGGGCGGGCGCGCGCGCGGGCCCCAGGGCTGCGGGGGGCGCGCGGAGAGGGCCCGGCGGGCCGAGGCCTCACGCGGGACGGGACCTTCTCTCGCCCCCAGATGAGCCCCCGCTACCTACAGAGCAACTCCAGCAGCCACACGCGACCCTTCAGTGCCATCGCGGAGCTGCTAGGTGAGTGGCGAGGGCGGGCCTGGCCGCGATCGCCCGAGGCAGTGGTGCCAGCGTGGTGCCGCGGACGCGAGAGGAATGTGCAGAGCCGCGCGGGGGCGGCCGGGGCTGGGTGGGGACCCCGGGACCGGCCCCGGCTCCGCAGGCAGAGGAGGGGGATGGCTCTCCCGCCAGGGACTAGGTTGTAACGAAGAAAGCTGAGCAACCAAGGTGTGTCTGAGGAGTCAGGATCCCATGTGCATGTTTCTAGCTCGTGATGTTCCGGCCACTTTAGGATAGCTGAGTTAATAATCAAAAGAAAAAATGCATAAAAACACCGGGCCCCGCGGCAGCTGGGCTCCACCGGGGCTGGCGATCTACGTAGGATGCCCAGCTAGCAAAGGCGCATTGTTAGAGGACCGGGTAAGGTCATGGGGAAAGGTCTGGAAAAAAAGAGTTCCATAACTTTTGAGACAAGAAAGTCTAGGAATGATGGGACATCTCTTAAGAGATGACACGAGTGCATTTGGCTCCTTGTGACTGCGGAGGGCTGGGTCCGTGGTCCACGAGCGCCCTCACACCGCTGGAATGAATACTGAGGACTAAACTCTTGCTCCACCGGTGTTTGCTTTTAAAGCGTTTTCAGTTGATCCCTTGAAACCAAGTGCACCAGCTTTTGCAGTAGTGTGCTAAATATTGTGTGGAAAGCAAAGAAGAAAAGCAGTCCTGCACAAAATGCAGCAGTATACACAGCACATTGTAAATGTCTCAGACACTGAAAGGAGGAAAAGATATTTATGGGGTGAGGGGGGACCGGACAAAATCTTGAAAATAGTTTCAAAGCTCTCCAAAAGAGCCTAGTCCTTACTTAAGCAGTGGCTGAGGTCATGACATGAGAGTTGCCTTCAGCAAGAAGTCAGTGGGCAGCAGGAGATCAGAGTTATTTGGAAGGGTGATAGGGAACTTTGATAATTAGTTTGACTATAACACAAAATGTTTTCTAATATGTATGATTTAATTAGAAGGTACACAAAAAAATGGTAGTGATGTGTTTTGAATCCTGGAGAACAGGAACTGTATCTTTAAGGCTTGGTGCTACACCTCAGGCAAATCTCTACAGCATACAATCTACCATGTTTACAGTTTACTGAGAGGCCAGGGAAGGAAAAAGTAACAATTCACGTAGTGGGGAGGAGGAATGAAAGGCAAATGTTTTGTTCTCTCAACCTTTATACAGTGCAAAACCACATGTTCCTGTGCTTCAGGTACTTTATAGGTGATTTAATGAGTTTTCAATTTGTAATTTTGAATATATGTGATTTTTGTCTTAAGTGTTACCTTGAAGAACCCAAACCTGGCCTGAGATGTCCAATATGGGCGCGAGTATGCATGTGTGTTATATATATGCATGCATGCATATGTACAGATTTTAAAATCAAATCACAGCTAATATACATGCATGCATGCGTATATACAGATTTTTAAAATCAAACACAGCTTTTTGTGATAATTTTGGAAATAGGGAAAAGGGAGAGCAAAAAGTGTTAACTGGTAATTCAAAATTTGCATTTTGGGTTTTCCTTCGATAGTTTTCTCCACTTAAGGCATTAATTTTTGAGTGAATCATTCAGTAAATATTTATTGACTACCCATTGTGAGCAAGGCCACTGTGGTGGGTACAAAAATGAGTACAACACAGATTTATTCTTCTAGTTGGGGAGATAAAACATGTATGGAAGGTTTATGTTTTGTACAACAACAAAATACCAGGTATCCGAAAAGTCACCCCTAAAGTCACCATAGAGAAAATGGGAAATTGTAACTAAATGTACCTTTATTTACAAAATATTTATTATAAAATTTTACAAAGAGGTAGTCACGGTGTACAGAATATTTTGTAAAAAGTAGTATATCAACAAAGATGTAAACAAGTGCTGTGCAAGTTTAGAGGAAAGAGGAATAACTTCCAGTTTATCAGGAAGTGGAACATTAGAAAAGGCTTTGTGGAGATGACATTTGATCTGAGATTTGAAGGATTGGGACATGTGGATATTGGGGAGGGGCATTCCAGGCAAAGGGGACAACTGCATGAACAAAGGCATGAAGAACAGTGAGTTGTTGAGTTTAATTAGAGCATGGAGTTCACAAATAATAAAATTTATAGGTCCTTAGAAAGCTTACAGAGACATTTTACGAATACCTTTCTAACTTTACCCATTGAGGTAAAGAATATTACTACTTTTTTCATCCTGCAGATGAAGAAACAAGTTGAGAGAATTCAATTGACTTTTCCAAGGTTACATGTATAGTAAGTGACAGATCCAGGACTCAACCACAGGATTTTTTTATTCCAAGTACCAAGTAGGAGATCAGGTTAAAAAGATAATCTGGGACCAGGATGTGATTGACAGGCTCTAATATTTGGCCTTTCTGTCTAAAAGTTTTCTGAGCAAGAGAATATCCTGATCAAAGCTATGCTTTAGGAAAGTTAATCTTGCAGCAAACATATAAGATGAATTGGAGAAGAGAGAGACATGGATTTGAATCCAGATGATAGGAGTAAGCTCTGTAAACCAAGAGAATGACCATGGGAATATAAAAAAACAAAATGTGAGAGAACCTAAGAGATGCATAGGACAAGGAGAAGGAGAGATAAGGAAATGACTTTGAATTTTAAACTTGTGGTCATTTGCTGACTGTGTGTTGTGGGTATGTGAAACAGTGGAAGAATAGGCTTCCAACAAAAGTTAAAGATGTAGAGGTGAGGAGGAACCCCCCCCCCAAGTTTACTGAAGGATCAACCTGAGAAAGGTTTAGATACCATGCACATGGGTAATCCCAGGGTGAATACTCAATATCCCAGTGAAGTTCAAATGTATATTTATATATCTTTTGGAGGGGAGTGGGGAGATGAGAAGTACAGGTAATTCTGTTTAGGGGAAATCAACTGTGCCAGAGAGGATAAATGGTTGGGGGAAACAGATTGACTTGTGAATGATTCTCTTTGCAAGTGAAATTAACCTGTGAGACAGGTATTCTATTTAAATGATTTGGGCCCGGTCAGGTTGCATTCTTGATCTTTTTTCCTACAAAGTATTGAGATAAGAGGGAGAGAAAGGGAAGTCAGTTGCCCCTTTGATCTTTTGCTAGGTCAGTCTGTTAATGCAGATAGAAGTGTAGCCCTCTCCAGTGCTTTTTCATCTTGAATGGCCTTTAATTCAAAATATTCTTTATACCAATATTCTGGGGTGAGATTTCCTGAGCTCCTTCAATGACCTTACTTTTAGGCAACAATGCTTTTAGATACTTGTAGAATGCTTGTAGGACAACAGCTTGGCCCTGGCAACCTTGTGTGTATCCATAGGTGGTCCTAGCGTAGGTGAGGATAGGAGCCATGTGATCCTACCAGAACTGGAAAGGATGAGAAGCTTTTGAAGTGCTACGGCAGAACTGTTCGTCTCTCACTTGCCATCCTATCTTTCCTGGGAGGCTAACATGGAATAGTTTCTCACTGCTTCCCATGTTCTGATGAGGTCTGAGGCTTCAGTTACAATGTTTTTTTAGAAGACAAGGGGTCAAGTGCAGTAGGTTAGGGGACAAAGATAGATTCTCCAGGATCTGGTTTCTCAAGCCTTTACCTGAGTGGTGGGCAAGGGGAAAGTAGAGATTAGGTTCTCCTAGTAAGAAATAGCACAGGTCAGGTTAGGAGAGAGAAGACTCCCTTGAATCTGGTAGCATGTGGGATTGTGTTAGGGGATGAAGACACTACAGGATCTGAGAGTGCAGCTCTCACTGAAGTGGTGAGGAAGGGTCCTCTTATTGTCCTTCCTCTTCAAAGGCTGGGTAGACTGGGCTAGGGAGAAGATAGACTTCCTGGAATCTGATAGCATACACCAAATGTTGGTAAATTTTGGAGGGGTTAAGTAGCAAGAAGTAGGCTTGAAACCAGCCACCAGATTGGTGCCAACCTTATTAGTCTGATTTCATTTGTTGAAGTCCAGGGAAAGGCATCATAAAACCAGCAGTAAGTACAAAACTGCTTGCTGGTGCCCACCACTGATCTCTTTTTTTCCCTGTTGCTTTAGCTGACCTTGGCCTCTAGCATGCTCCCTTCCCCTACATTGCAAGAGCTTTCAGCCAAGGCACTAAAACACCCAGCTGCTCTTGGTAGCTCCTGAAGTGCCTGCATTAAAACTCTGCTATGCAAAAACATACCTAGTAAAGTTTGAGCAAAACTTGCAGAAAAGAGGAAAAGAATTGAAATGATTCTGCAAGAGGCCTTCCATCTGACTTCATTGAATGTAGTGTTGTATAAATGTACAATTACAGTTGATACATGTTACCTGTTTGAAGTGTGAATGATCTTCATAAAGTGTTAGAAAAAATTTCCTCCATGTCCAAATTTTTCAATGTATACATCATGTACAGTTGGTTGACAGGTTGCATCAGTCACAATGACTTTGGCTATCTTCCATCAGGAGTGACTGATAAATCCCAACACAATTCAGTGCCTGCTTGCCAAGTTGAAAACAATGTAGGCAGCTACACAATATTGAATCCTTGTGTCAATTGCAGAAAAACACTTCTGCCTCTTATAAAGTGAAGAACTATATTTCTGATAATGCTCCCACTGCATGCCAAACTTGTAACTCCTGCCAAAAGTTGGCCCATTTTTCTTGCCATATTCCACAGGCCCCACCTGGTCCTTGAAGTTTGACTATCTTATCCATCAACAGATAAGTTTGGAGGGCATTATGTTAAGTGAAATAAGCCAGGCACAGAAGGACAAACACTGCATATTCTCATAAGTTGCAGAGGTAGAGAGTAGAAAAGTGGTTAGTAGAGACTGGGTAAAGTAGGAGGGAGAGGAATAGCCAGAGGTTGGTTAATGGATACAAAACTATGTCTAGAAATGAGTTCTAGTGCACTGTAGGGCAAATGTAATTAATGACAAAATAGCTAGAAGAGCAGAATTTGAATGTTCCCAACAAAAGAAATGATAAATGTTGTAATAGATATACTAATTACACTGATTTGACATACACATATATCAGAATATCACACTGTATTCCATTAATATATACAATTTTTATGTCAATTAAAAATAATAAAAGCAAAAGAGTGACTGCTATGCATATAAAATAAACTTTCCTTTAGAACCTTCTATTAAAAAAAAAGACTCTGAACAGAGTCAATCCCTTTAACCCCCTTCTAAGACTGGTGATGCCATACTGTTAAGCCTTCTTCAGTTTACGATCAGAGACAATTTTATCCACTGGCAGCACCATTGTAGCCTTGAAATTAATCTGTCTTGTTTTATTTGATGAACATTCAGTATATCCCAGCGGTTGTAACTGATACTGTTAACTGTATTTTTTTTTTTGCAGTTTCTGGCCGGGGCTGGGTTTGAACCTGCCACGTCCAGCATATGGGGCTGGTGCCCTACTCCTTTGAGCCAAAGGCGCCACCCTGTTAACTGTATTTTTTTAAAAAATGAATATTTTAAAAAAAATTAAAAAAGGAATGTTTTGAATATGTGTGGTACTTATCTTAATTGTAATGGATGTTCCCAAGGGAGAAATGCCATGATCAGTTGTAATGAGATGAGTATATATGCATACAACCAGGACCCCACCTAGCTCTCTCAGCCCAGCCATGTGGTATTAGTAAAATAGTATAGAATGCTAGGGAAAGGGAAGGGGGTGGAAGGGAAGGACTCTGTCTTCCTTGAAGAACGACTAGAGACAAAAATGTTTAAGAAATCAAGCCAACAGATTGTATAGACTGCCCTTCTGCCCTTCTACTGGAGTCAGTGAGCCACAGGTTTTAGCGATTG
The DNA here is from genome assembly GCF_027406575.1 of Nycticebus coucang. Lineage (NCBI taxonomy): Eukaryota > Metazoa > Chordata > Mammalia > Primates > Lorisidae > Nycticebus > Nycticebus coucang. The sequence continues at coordinate 134,698,704 of NC_069804.1, forward strand.
ACAGTTGTGTAAACTGGTGGCTATGGCAAAAAGATGTGGTCACTAGGCAATGGCACCCCTGAGGTTATGGGCATTACACATAGAATATAACTATATTTTATATCTTTAGAGCCTTAAAAAATTAACCCATTGTGAATTCAGGGGGAATTGTGACTTTCTGTGTATTTTTTCTACTTTAATTCTATGGTCACCATTTCATAAGGGGTGGACAGCCTTGCCTCTAAAACTATTGCCAAAAACCTAAACAAAAATCACTCCTTCTAAGTATGCTCGTTCCCATCACTGAGATCTAGAAAGGCAATTAAATGTTTTGATTTCAACCTCTGACTCTCTCAATGCCTCTTAGGCTGTAAACAGGAGTAGTGGTGATGATATGTGTATTCTTTAACAGAGGAGGTGATGTAAAAAAGAAAATAAATTCTCACAAACGAACTATAATCTATGTAATGTGCATCTACTTCTACCAAAATTGCTGGTTCAACTTTCTCAGTAGCCACCCTTCACTGTACGTGTTTGTGAGCAGTAAGTGGCTGAAACATAGGAATTAATAAAGCAAAAATGGAAGCAAGATGCTTTGTATATGGGAGTACTTTTTCCCACAGACCCTGAAGTTTGAAGGTAGAAAGGCAGATTGCAGATCAGTGATACGAAATCTAGAAACCATCTTTGTGACCCCCTTTTGCCATCGTATATGTTGTTGTCTATAATTCAGTAGGTGTACTACCATTAATGCTCCTTGCTCACCTTTTGGGACGTCCAAGCAAGTTGCATAAAGGACAGTTTCTATGTCTTAGAGGCACTGAACTAGAGGTTTATTTTTTTGAGACAGAGTCTCACTTTGTCGCCCTGGGTAGAGTACCCCTGGCATCATAGTTCACCTCAACGTCTTGGGCTCAAGTGATTCTCTTGCCTCAGCTTCCCAAGTAGCTGGGACTACAGGTACATGCCACAACGCCATTTTTAGAAATGGGGTCCCACTCTTCTTGCTCAAGTTGGTCTCAAACCTGTGAGCTTGGGCAGTCCACCTGCCTCGGCCTCCCAAAGTGCTAGCATTATAGGCATGAGCCACCGCACCCTGCTGAACTAGAGATTTTAATAGAATATTGAAAAAAGGGGATCTAATACCACAGATTTCTACCTTTTACAGATAATGCTGTAGATCCAGATGTTTCCGCCAGGACGGTCTTTATAGATGTTGAGGAGGTCAAGAATAAATCTTGTTTGACCTTTACTGATGATGGATGTGGGATGACACCTCATAAACTACACCGAATGCTCAGGTAAAAATGTCTTCATTCTCTTGAGTTCATGAACCCTATGTGAGGGTTAATTTGTTTTCTTTAATATTTTGCTTTTACTTTATTCATTCAACAAATGTTTACTGAACATCTATTATGTGCCAAGGCACTGGTTATGAAGCAAAACTATTCCTGCCCTCACAGAATTTACAATCCAGCTGGCAATTCAGACAATTAAGCAAATAATCAATAAATAGAAAGCTATAAGCATGGTGATAAAGTACAGGATACATGGGATGAGTCATCAGGGGAACCCAATCTGATCCCAAAGATTAGGAAAAGCTTCCCATATGAAATGATATATAAGCTGAAATCTAAGGGTGAGTAGAATTTAACTAGATAAAGGGACAGGGAACAAGGAATGAGAGTTTGGGCAACAGGAACAAGGGTAGGGAACTGAAAGCCTTCACTGGTCTGAGACCTTGATTTATATTAACCTAAACTCACTCATGAATAAGAAATACTGAAGTTGGGATGATTTGTGGACTAGACCATGAAGTGCCTAGGTATAATCAAGGTATAAGAAAGATAAATAGAAAGCATTCACACATGTAATCTTTGAAGGTTTTATAGTAGAACTGCAAAGTTAGAAAATTCTCTTTTCTAATTGTTGGCAGCTGGTGGTAAATTTCTATTGCCACATAGTTCATTTAATTATCATAGAAAGGTTTGTAGTTGAGAATGTAAGTTTGTAGTATGATGTCCTCACATATTACACAGCGAAAAATGTGTGTTGCTTCAACTTCTTCTTTCTCTCTTTTGTAGCAGATGAGGTTGATTATTCTCCATGTGGCTTTCTCAGCTAGAATGTGTGTAGCATGAATAACAATGGAGTGCTGCTATGGAGGAAGGAAAGGGCTCAGAATTATAAAAATGGAAAACCAGTTCATTTGGTTGTAGTTCTCCTTATAGGTATTCTAAATCAATAACCCTGTTTGTAGGGAAATCCCTTTCATCCGTCAAAAACAAAAAACAAAAATGAAATTTGGGAGAAGTGGGTAGTTACATTTTACCACTCAGAGGCCTCAGACCCTTCTAATTAGAAGACTGTTTGAGGAAAGCCTCTAGAATTGAGACAAAAGTAAGACTAGTATGTTGATGAAGGTAGAGAATTGGCTCTATTGTTCAACTTACCCCATCAGTTTGATCTACTAAAGTTAATTTTTTTTTTTTGAGACAAAGTCTCACTTTGTAACCTTTGGTAGATGCCATGGCATCATCGCTCACAACAACCTCAAACCCTTGGGTTCAAGTGATTTTCTTGCCTCAGCCTCCCAAGTAGCTGGGACTACGGGTGCCCACCACAATGCCCAGCTATTTTTAGAGAAGGGATCTCACTCTAGCTAGACTGGTCTTGAACTTCTGAGCTCAGGCAATCCATCCACGTCGGCCTCGCAGAGTGGCTAGGATTACAGGCGTGAGCCACCACGTCCAAGCCCTCCTAAAGTTAATATTATATATTAAGGAAAATAGAATTTTAGATGGGATAGAACAAAACAAAATTATCTCTAATTCTGTACATAATAGTTCCTCCCTGCCCCGCCCCCACTTAACTACACCTTATCCCAGTGACTAGGCTGTCAAATAGTGGGCCCAACAAATCTGATCACCTTCCATTTTGTTTGTGGAACTACATCTGTAGAAGTTAGTGGTTATAGTCATAAGGGAGGAGGAAGATGGTTTTAAAATAATTGCAACAATTTTTTTTTTTGAGACAGTCTTACTTGGTTACCCTCGGTAGAGGGCTATGGGGTCTTAGCTCACAGCAACCTCAAACTCTTGGGGTCAAGTGATGCTCTTGCCTCAGCCTCCCAAGTAGCTGGGATAGGCACCTGCTATAACACCCAGCTATTTTTTAGAGATGGGGTCTCACTCTTGCTCAGGCCGGTCTCAAACTTGTGAGCTCAGGAAATTCACCCACCTCAGCCTCCCAAGTGCTGGGATTACAGGTGTGAGCCACCGCGTCCAGCCTAATTGCAACAATTTGTCTTCCAAACTCGTTGCTTTATTCACTTAACAAATTCTTACTGAGCACCTGCATACAAAGCACTGGAGATAAGGTGGTGAACCAGACATGATCCTTGCTCTGAACTGGCTGACAGTTTCATGAGAAAGAAAACTAAATAGGCTGTTCTACCCAGTGGTAAATGCTACGAAGGAAGAGCACAGTTTCTTTGAGAACATATAATAGAGGGATCTCATCTAGTCTCAAAAAAGGGTACCCTGAAGAAATGACATTTGAGTTTGAAGGATTATTATCATTCATTGAAACTTTTTGTTCTCTCCCCATTTGAGTTGAAGGATTATTATCATTCATTGAAACTTTTTGTTCTCTCCCCAAAGAACAAAAGAAGCAGAAACTTGCATTTTCCCTATGATACCAAATGTTTCCTACCAGTTATAATTGGGCAGTTCCTCATATTTAAAAATTAATTTTAGAAAATTATTCTAATGAGCCCTTAGGTAGTGTATATACTAGATTTTATTTGTGATTATCTCTTAAACTTGAATCAGCAAGAAGATCCCATTTATTTAAAAGAGATCATTTGGGCTCGATGCCTGTAGCTCCAGAGGCTAGGGTGCTAGCCACATACACCGGAGCTTACGGGTTCGAATCCAGCCCGGGCCGCCAAACAACAATGACAACTATAACCAAAAAAAAAAAAAATAGCTGGGCATTGTGGCAGGCACCTGTAGTCCCCGCTACTTGGGAGGTTAAGGCAAGAGGATCACTTAAGCCCAAGAGTTTGAGGTTGCCGTGAGCTACGACGCCATGGCATTCTACCCAGGGCAACAGCTTGAGACTCTGTCTCAAAATAAATAAATAAATAAAGAGATCATTTAGTCTAATCCTAACTTCTAACCAAAGGTTCCATTTATCACAATTTCTTTTTAAATAATTAAACTTTAAAGATAGCTTTGAAAATTACTAGCAAGTATATTATTTTTTTATGTTTTTCATTTGGGGGCAAATTACGTTTGTACTTGGAAGATATAATAGAAGTAATTACGCAAAATTATTGAGACTACAGAAATTCTGTTTGACCTCTAACATCGGTTGTTTCCTATCTATTTTTCAACTCTTTATACGACTCTTTTCTCTTTTCAGGGTGATAAAATAATTGTATAACTGCAGCAACTGTTTCTTCCATTAATATCCAATTTCATGAAAATCAAATCAAATGAAATTCCTTTAAGGCCCACAGCTAATTATCTTTAGCTTTAGAGGATAGTATGTGAATCAGCCAGTCTGTATATTCAGCTGCCTTTTTTCAGCAATGTGGAAAACTTCTTTCAAAGGTTGGGGATTAACAACAGCCACAGAGCCACAGATAAAGATTTTTATTTCCTATACTCAGAAGTGTATTTCCTAGTTGATCTAGCTGAAAACAACAGCCTGAAAATAACAGTTCACTTGGAAGTCTTTCCTTCTTTTATATTACATATTATATCACCACTATATCTAGGGAACAACAGTGCCCACCCTTATATGACCATGGGTTTTGCTTATATGTGTTTCATTGATCAGAATCCCAATTTAAATTTACTTCTCTAGATTCTAGATTCTTGACATTTTAAAGTATTCTAGAGCAAACTGATGTATTCTTCGATTCTACTCAAAGATATGGTATCAAGCCCCCTTGGTGTGTAAACTATGTTGTCTCTTACTGGAGAAAATAGTCACAGAGCTGACTTAGTGAAGAGAAATCTCCCATCTAAGCCAAGGTAGCTCTGTGGAAAATTATTGAGCTATATCAAACTATCAAATTCATTCTTACAACTATATTATATTCTGTATGATGAGGGTTTTTATATTAGTTATTGGATTGATATCTGGCATTCATTCTGCAGATATGCAGTTAAATAGAATACCTATTCATGGGATTCTTACATAGAATAAAAGAGCACATGGGAAGAGTTAAGTGAAACAAAACAATAACAAAAAATTCCAGAGCTGGGCCGCGCCTGTGGCTCAGTGAGTAGGGCGCCGGCCCCATATGCCGAGGGTGGAGGGTTCAAACCCAGCCCCGGCCAAACTGCAACAAAAAATAGCCGGGCATTGTGGCGGGTGCCTGTAATCCCAGCTGCTTGGGAGGCTGAGGCAAGAGAATCGTGTAAGCCCAAGAGTTAGAGGTTACTGTGAGCCCTGTGACGCCACAGCACTCTACCCGAGGGTGGTACAGTGAGACTCTGTCTCTACAAAAAAAAAGAAAAAAAAAATTCCAGAGCTTCTAGCACTTCTATTGCCTTCCATTCCGGTTCTGGCTCTGCCCTATGACTTATTTTTAAACCTTATATTGGCATTTGGTTTTCCCAAACTGAGTAACATAATGAAGATTTATACTTACAAAGGGGAAAAGAGGTGAGAGATGGCAGAAGAGGCTAGGAAATTAAGGAAGTAATATTATCTTCCTATTTTTTACCACTTTCCCTTGACTGTCCAATTGAAGCTTTTGTGATATTAGAGAAAGTTTAGGTCCAGTTAACCATTCAAATTCATTTCAAGTAATAGGTAAGGTTATTAATTTACGAAGAAGCCTGCATTTTAGATGTGACATTAGATCTGAAGTAGGAGTAGGGGATAGCACATGACAGTTCTCAGGATGACTTCTAGAGTTAGTTGAAAATTAAAGTTTGAATGTTACTTTGTAATTAATATGTTTTGCATATAGTATATAATTTAATCCTCATAACAACACTGTTTTTCTTCTAGTCAATTCTTCCACAAGAGGAATGAGGGGCAGTGCCTGTGGCTCATTGGGTAGGGTGCTGGCCCCATATACGGAGGGTGGCGGATTCAAACCCTGCCCTGGGAAAATTGCCAAAAAAAAAAAAAAAAGCTGGACATTGTGGTGGTCTATAGTCCCAGCTACTCGGGAGGCTGAGGCAAGAGAATTGCCTAAGCCCAGGAGCTGGAGGTTGCTGTGAGCTGTGTGCCGCCACGGCACTCTTCCAAGGACGATACAGTGAGACTCTTGTCTCTACAAAAAAAAAAAAAAAAAAGAGGAATGGGAATGCATGAATCTTACCAATTTATTTCCTGGAATACTGAGGCCTATAGACAACACAATCTCGATGTTCTTTTGGTTTTCTTCAAAGGATCGCTGCCCTGGAAATTACCTTTCTCTGTTGTTAGACTTACTTGTGGAATACACAAAGCTTCTATAAAGTGTCTACTCTAGGAGGACATGTTGTATTACTGTATAGTGCTTTATTAGAGAGTAAACAAAAAACCACAACCTTTAAGAAGCAGAAATTAGACTAAGAAGTAGAAATCAGATATGCAACCCACCTGCTGAAAAGAATAGAAGCCAAGACCAGGCTGCATGGTCATGGCCGGTAGGGTATCTATTTTTATTGATGTTGGAGAAGCATACATATATGTTTTATATATATATAAACAGATATATATATATATAATATATATATAAATCTTACTTAGATTTTAAACTGTGAGGGCGAGAATCATGTCTCTTTTATTAAATTATGTCTCCAGTGCTCAGCGCAATGCACAGCGCATAATGAGTGCTCAGTTTAAATATATATTGAATGAATAGTGTACAGCATTGTAAAATTAGTCAGTCTGGAGAGAAACAGTCCTTAGTTTTATTAGTGAAGGAATATAAAGAAGAATATAATTTTCTAGATTTGTTATCTTTACTTTTTTAGGTTCTGTTATTTTGGGGTGTATCTGAATGGAAAATATGAGACAGGGAAATGTTCTGGCTCCCAAATTTATCTGATCATAAGGGACTGCAGAGAATTTTGAGGTGACTCAGTGATAGGCCCTTAATAGAACAAGAGAGACTTTATACTGCAGCTGTTTACAGACAGAGATTCAAAGGCAGAACTACCTATTTTTATCCCTTGGCCCCATTCCAATGAACTGTACCAGCAGATGGAGCAGAGGATAAGAATTGGAAGGGTTATTTGGGTGGAGAGTTGAAATTGTCGAGATACATGATCCCTGACTTCAGATTTCTGGAGGGTGATGTAACCACTTTAGGACTTGCCTGTCTAGTACCTTTGACCATTGCCACTATCTGGTACTTTTGTTACCCTGTCTGGATAACTATTCTTTTTACCTTACCATAAATTTCTTTCTAGCAATGAGAGCCATTTTATCTAGACAAGAAAGGCAGTTGCCCAAGGCAGCCTTCAGCTTTCTATTAGCTGAAAGGGTCCTTCTTGACTTTAATGTAGTGGAACTATTTATATACACACAAACCACACAGAAAAAAAAAATCAGTCTCGTTACCCCATAGTAATTTCCTATGTTTTTAACGTAATAGTTTTGTCCAAAAACATTAAAATAAATAAGACAGGAGAGACATCTCACAAGTGTTACTTATTTGTAAGCCAAACATTCTGCTTGTCACCTATCTAAAGATGCCTTTACCTTTCTGATTTATTTTTCCTGCTTTCTTTTTTCTTGTGTAATTACAGCTTTGGCTTTACAGATAAAGTAATAAGGAAGAGCCAGTGTCCCATCGGGGTCTTTGGTAATGGCTTCAAGTCAGGCTCCATGCGGCTAGGAAAGGATGCTCTTGTCTTCACCAAGAATGGTGGTACTCTCACTGTTGGACTGCTATCACAAACCTATCTGGAATGTGTCCAGGCTCAGGCAATAATTGTACCGATTGTTCCATTCAACCAGCAAGACAATATCCTTTATAGAAATGGAGAATGTTGATTAAAAATGAGTGTAATCTGACTATTTTGATAGGAACCTCTTCAGATAAAATCCAGCTATCAAAAGTTTTCCTTAAGAGGTATTCAGATGTCTTAAATTTAACTTTAAGATATTTTCCTTTATTAATTATTCTAAAAATAAGTGGGTCATTGACAGAAGCTTAGAAATGTTTTTGGTATATTGAAATTTTCATTGTTATGCTATCTGATCTATATAGTACATCTCCTCCATCCCCCCGGTAAAATTCTCAGGGCCTGCTCTTTTTCCCCCTGAAGGTAGCTATATTGGCATTCATACTCCTAGAAACATATTTATCAGCTTATCTGATAGAATATAATATCTAATTTAACTATAACAAATAATGGTTGTATAGTTATTTCTGTTAAGACACCAGGTTATCTTCACTGGAACAGTATAGCAACAAGGTTTGGACTCATGGCTTCCAAAGAGCTTAAAAATTCAGACTTTTATCTTTGTCTGAAATATAGACTTTGTTTACATTGTAGCTTTGAAACTATACTCTGAATCAGGTGTAACTGATTCTGGTTTTTTGTCTCTATAACCTTTCTCCATTTTCCCCCTTTACTTTCTTCCATAGCAATAATGCCCAGGCTTTATGTCCATAGTTTTGTCTAAACATGCAACCCGAAAGGCAAATCTCCCTTCTTCATAGCATCCTAAAATATTATTTTTTCTTTGACTATATTTGGTTTTACGAAAAATGATTATTACTGAGGATTCCTTGCCCAGCCTAGAAGCCATCCTGAACTATTCAATTTTCAACAGTGAAAATGACCTGCTATCCCAGTTTGATGCTATACCAGGCAAAAAAGGCACTCGTGTTCTTATTTGGAACATCCGCAGGTATAGTAATCCAAAGGGGATAGATTCTAATGAGGAGCAAAGAAAGTATGATGAAGCGCATTTTAATAAATCTTTCTAGAGAAGCAGAGTAGATGAATTTTGATACTTATTTCTACTTCATTGTATACCTTTCTGTAACTTTGTTTTAGAACCATAGTTCTGTTTGATATAGTGGTTCTTGTTGGTAAAACGTGGCATGGCACATTTAAGGTGGAAACACACATATCCTGTGGCTATTGCCATAAATAATCAAGACAGTTCAACATGATGTTAAGATCCTCAGAATCCTTTATAAATATCTATTTCATATTCATAGGCATTGTTGTGAGATAGGTAAATCACAGTTATTTTACCTACTTGACAATGAAAATGAAATAAGAGAGAAATTAGAGTAACAAAGAATAATGTGATTTAAAAAATAAGGACATCTGTATCAGTGCTTTCGGAGTAGCTGAATTAGTAGAAAAATCTTTGGAGATGAATTTTAACTGTAATGAGATTGGCTTAAAATCATGTCTTTAGAACTAATAAAACAATCCGGAAATACTCTACAGTATTTCATTTGTTTAATCTTGGAATGTGGATAGAATACATTTAAGAGTGGATTTAAAGCTAAGCACTAAAAGCTAAAAACCTTAACTATGAAATAAGGACGTATTACTAGATGTTTAATAGAACAGAGTATCAGATATATTCATTTTTCCTCTTCTTGAGTCAAATATTTTGTCTCATTTCTTATCTGGGTAAAACATATACAAAAATAGTGTTGGTAAGCTGGGCTTTGTGTCACATGCTTGTAGTTCCAACTGCTTAGGAGGCTGAAGAGGGAGATTGCTTGAACCCAGGACTTTGAGTCTAGCCTGGGCAATATAGTAAGACCCCATTTATATAGAGTACTATACTTAAAAAGGAAAAAAATATATAATGGCTCACATATTGATATTTTCAATCTTCCCTGTGTCCTACTCAGAAAACCTCAAGCAGTGTAATTTGTATTACAAATGATCATTTTCCTGAGGTATTTCCAGTTGGGTATCCCTAATCTGAAAATCTAAAATCCGAAATGCTGCAAAATTTGAAACATCTGAAAGTGCCAAAACAACAGCCCAAAAGAAATGCTCATTGGAGGTTTCAATTTTCTGATTACAGATGTTCACCAGTAAGTATAATGCAAATATTCCAAAATCAAAATAATCTCAAACACTTCTGGTCCCAAACATTTCAGGTAAAGGATACTCAACCTGTGTAAATAAAGGCTTGCATGGTAAAATTGGGGAAAAACTGCTTTAAACAAAGTTTACCATGTTGTTTTACTCTAGGACTTCTCAGAGGCTTCCATATACTACATATATACTAATGCTTATTGAAAATTTTTAAGAGAGCAATATAGTATGCAGTATTTCCCAATTTTTATACACATTTCTTCAGACCTCCTTTTCTTAGATGGAGGTGGTCAAAAGGAAAGGGACAGGGAACCTCAGGGTTTATGTGTTAGGCTGGAGTGAGGTAGTAAGAATCAGAATTATCCTAGAAAATCCAGAATATATTATTATACAGTGACATGGGCTTCATACAAGCTAAATACCATAGTGGCTCTGATCCTGCCCTGAAAAAGGAGCTGCATTTTCAGTAAAGCAGCTCTGAGTTTGTACAGCCTGAAGTATCGAGGAGGTATCACTAACGCTTGAGGTGACACTGAGAGCTAAGAATTGTTTCTCAATTTTATTTGATCATGTAACTTTCATTTATTTTTTTATTTCTTATTTATTTATTTATTCATTTGAGATGAGTCTCACTCTGTCACCATGGGTAGAGTGCCATGGACTCATACCTCACAGCATCCTCAAACTCCTGGGCTTAAGCAATCCTCTTGCCTCAGACTCCCAAGTAGCTGGAACTACAGGCACCTGCCACAACACCAAGCTAGTTTTTCTTTTTCTTTTTTTTTTTAGACAGAATCTCACTTTGTCACCCCCTGTAAAGTACCGTGGCATCATAGCTGACATCAACCTCAAACTCTTAGGCTCAAGTGATTTTCTTGTCTCAACCTCCCCAGTAAATGGGACTACAGGCCCACGCCACAACACCCAGCTATTTTTAGAGAAGGGTTCTTGCTCTTTCTCAGGCTGGTCTCCAACTCCTGAGCTTAGGCAGTCCATTCGCCTTGGCCTCCCAGAGTGCTAGGATTATAGGCCTGAGCCACCTCGGCCTTTCATTTCTTACTTAAAAATATCTTGAGGGATTGATGTTTCACAGAACTATTGTCTGATATATACGTTTTCTGTAAAACCCATCATTTGTTTTTAAATGTTTTTCCAGGTACAAAATGAGTCTAACCTTTTTTCTCTGGCAGTGTACAGTGATATACCTCAGGGTCTTAAAGTGGAGCAAAGCTAAGTGGCCCAAAAGGATTATGGGAAGAATAAAGGTCCTTATGAAAGGAATATTAGTATTATTATGGTTAAGTGATCATTCTCTAACCGGTATTCTAGAGGACTAGTAAATACAATTTAATTGCACATGAACGTTATGACCACCCTGTATATGCTATTTTTATACCACTTATTTTCCTTCTAAGAAATAGGATTAGATCTGGGGAAATCTTGGTATCTCATTGGTCTAAACTTAACAGAATTAGGTGTTAATTCATCTATTTATTCAGTGGGGGAAAGTGATGTTGAGTGACTTACTTCACAATACCCAGAAAGTTGGGATCTATTTTAAGATCCTGCTTTGAGGATAGCTGACATTCATTTGATCCAGATCACAGAGATTTCATAGTCTTTTTCTGTTTCTTATGAACTTGGCATCACCACCTCTATGAAACATAGTACATTTGTTTAGAATGGAAATACCCTTAAATATGTGGAGTATAATGTGATCCTCAAACCAAGTAGTTTATAGTTCCTTTGCATTGGTAGTCAGCGAAAGAAATAGATACCTGAGTTTTGGCTCATATTGTTTCTTTTCTCTTGGGTTCCTAGTGCATTTTTTGTCCTTTGGAGCCAGTTTTGTTAGATTGGTACTTGTCTCTTTTACCCAGAAATAAAGATGGAAAGTCTGAGCTGGACTTTGATACAGATCAATATGACATCCTGGTATCAGACTTTGACATAGAAGAAAAAGAGACTGGTGATGTTACCTCTGAGCTACCAGAAACAGAATATTCTTTACGGGTGAGTAAGAGTGTTTTTTTTTTTTTTTTTCAACAATGAGAGGTAAGATTTCTTATAATGTGAAGATATTATAGGATAGGATCTCATTTTATTTCTATAAAGATAACAACCTTTTAGCCCTGTGCTAGGATTCCTTTTCACTATTTCCGTTGAAACAATTTAGGTAATAGAGTCAGCAGCACTTCAGTGTGACAGTTGACAAAGAGTAAGTAGCAAGGTGTAGAAGCTCAGCCAAATCTTTGCCCACAATAGACATCAGATGCTAGCAGTCTTTTATGGGGATGGCAGTAGAATTGGCAATATCACATAATAACTTTGCCTTCACTGTTCCATAGGCCTACTGTAGTATTCTGTACATGAAGCCACGAATGAAAATTTTTCTGCGTCAAAAGAAGGTGACTACTCAGATGATTGCGAAGAGCCTGGCCAATGTAGGACATGATATATATAAACCTACCTTCACAGTATCCTTACAACTACATGAAATTGACCTTTTCATTTCAGGATTAAATTTTCAGATTGGCACAGAAAAACAAAAACTTCTCTAATTTGAAAAAAATGTGTGTTTTAGTACAGATCCTTTTATGTTTTGTCTATTTTATCAGAAATCACCTGCAAACCGTTAAAATAGTACAGACTCCTGAGATTTTGGAGATTCTGGTTCAGTAGATTCTGAAATCTTTTCCTGTTTTTGTTTTGAGACAAGGTCTTGCTCTTGTCACCTAGCTAGAGTGCAGTGCTATCATTCCTAGCTCACTGTATCCTCAAAACTCCTGGCCCTAGGTTATGCTCCTGCCTCAGCCTCACAAGTAGCTGGAACTACAGGTGTGTGTCACCACACTTAGCTTATCTTTTTATTTTTTGTAAAAACCGGGTCTCATTTTTGCTTAAGCTGATCTCAAACTCCTGATTTCTAGTGATCCTCAGACTCCCAGGGTACCCACTAGGATTACAGGTGTGAGCCACTGTGCCCGTAATAAAATAATAAAAAAAAAAGAAATATTTATTTATTTTTAAATCCTCAACCGACTCTAATGAGCAGCCAGGTTTGAGAATCTCTGGCCTAAGGTAAAATCCATATTGTTTGGTTTATACTATAATTTTGAAATATATTATGCCAATTGAAATAAGCAAAATGTTGACTTTTGTTATTTTTTTGGATATAGTGTGATTTTTGTTGTAACAGGTCTGGACTTATATTGATTGAGGTTAGGAGAGTGGAAATTAATGGTTTTCTAGGATGAGATAAATCTTCAATAGGTTTCATGTAAAATTCCTAGTACTTCCCCTAATGGCAGCTACTCCTCAGAGGAGCTAATACTACTTTTTACTTCTGCCCTCCATTGCATTGGGAATGGATTTTAGATACTAGAGAAAATCTTAAGATGAACTATGGAAATGAGTTTCATAGTTGTTGAGGCCTTTTAAGCAAAAAAAAAAAAAAAAATCTTTGAAAGGCTGACAACTTATAGATAGTTAGCAAGAAATGTTCTTTTAATTTATTTCCTAGTAGCTAAGCACTACTTTTGACCCAAGAAAAATGTTTACACTCTACTTGCTTTATCAAAGGCACTGTCTAGCTTGCTTTATTATCTTTCTTTTTCTAACCAAAAATGAGAAATTGTTATTCCTTTTTTTAAAAGCCTTGTAGTTTGTACTCATCAGCAGATCAGTTTTCTCCTTTTTGGAACACATATCTGGTCTACTAAGAAACTCTTTCAAGGTCCTAACCAAACCCAGCTTAACAAAGCCAGAGCTAGCATTGTTAGCATCTACAGATAAATTAAACTATCGCTGTGCATGCCAGGACGTTAGTTCTGTGTGTTTAACAGAGCCAGTCTAAAGAAGTGCTTTACAACTGTTATTTTAGGTTATAACACGTTTCTGTTTTGCAGCTTCTTTCTTTTGCGAGTTTCTATCAGGGAACTCTTCTGTATCCCAACTCTTCTCAGCCCCCTTTCCATTAAGCCAGTTACCTTCTCATTTCACTATAGACATGAATAGAATGAAACACTAAATGAAATTTCCCTCAAGATCATCTGTGAACAAGATCATTGATGCTAACTTATTTATTCTTCAATTATCAAAGACCTCTTCTTTTTTCTTTGTTCTCTCTCCTTATACTAATTTAAGGAGTCTCCTACTCCAGTGTACCTCCCACCCCATAATTTGGAATTTTAAAAGTGTGCAGGTTGGACATACTGGCTCACACCTACAATCCTAGCACTTTGAAAGGCTGAGGCAGGAGGACTGCTTGAGGCCAGAAGTTTGAGGCTGGCCTGAGCAAAAATGAGACCCTGTCTCTACTAAAAATAGAAAAACAAGCCGGACATGGTAGCAGGTGCCTGGAGTCTCAGCTACTCGGGAAGTTGAGGCAAGAGGATTGCTCAAGAGTTTGAAGTTGCTGTGAGCTGTGACGCCATAGTACTCTACTCAGAGTGACAGAGGGAGACTCTTATCTCAATTTTTTTTAAAAAGTGTGGTGACTCATACCTATAATCCTAGCACTCTAGGAGGCTGAGGCAAGAGGATCGCTTGATCTTAGGAATTTGAGACCAGCCTGAGCAAAGCGAGATGCTAACTCTGCAAAAAATAGAAAAATTTGTTGGGCATTGTGGGTACCTGTAGTCCCGGCTACTCAGGAGCTGAGGCAGGAGGATTGCTTGGACCCAGAAGTTTGAGGTTGCTGTGGGTTAGACTGATACCAACAGCTCTTTAGCCTGGGCAACAGAGTATGACTCTGTCTCAAAAGAACAAACAAAAAAAGGAAAAGTTAGTAGCTGGGTGTGGTAGCCAGCACCTGTAGTCCCTTGGGAAGTGGAGGAAGGAGGATTGCTTGAGACCAGAAGTTTGTGGTCGCAAGTGAGCTGTGATGATGCCACAGCACTCTAGCCCAGGTGATAGAGCAAGACTGTGTCTCAAAAAAAAAAATGTTTCAAAGTTAATTTTGTGGTATGGGATTTTGGTTTGCTTACATGGGGGACTTTTGTTCTTGTGTTGGAAAAGGTCTTATATGAGATTTGTTTTGACCTGGAACCTAGAACATTTTATGTTCTGAGCCAAACATTACTCTGTTATATAGTCACCTGTATCATGTCTTTGTGTCATACCTGACTCATTTGTCATAAGGTTTTGATGTGATTAGCTTGTCATTTAGAGCTGGGCAATACAGATCAGTTTTTGAGTAAGTAACAAAAGTAACTTTTATTTATTTTTTTTTTGTTGTTGAGACACAGCCTCATTTGGTCACCCTTGGTAAAGTGTCATGGCATCTTAGCTCATAGCAACCTCAAACTCTTGGGTTCTAGTGATCCTCTTGCCTCAGCCTTCCAAGTAACTGGGACTACAGGCACCCGCCATAACGCCCAGCTATTTTTTAGAGATGAGGTCTCACTCTTGCTCAGGCTGGTTTTGAACCTGTGAGCTCAGACAGTCCACCTGCCTCAGCCTCCCAGAATGCTGGGATTACAGGCATGAGTCACCGTATGCACCCGGGTCAAAAGTAACTTTTCATTCAATGCATTTGGACATGAAGGTTTCCTAGTAATTGCTTTAATGAAAATCTCAATTTCTCTTACTTTTATCTTTCTCACTTACCTTGGTTTTTAAATTGAGTAGGACGTATTAAAAACTCATCATTATTCATTGTGTTTGAATTATTATAGTAATAACAAATTATAATAATTAGTTTTCTTAATCTCATCTATCTAAAGTTATTCTTTTCATGGAATATATTACCACAGGACTATTCATTGTCTTTTATGTTTGAATATGATTTTGTTTTTGTTGCTTTTTCTTTCATTTCATTTTGTGTAGTCAGCAGGACTTACCTTGTTGCATATAATTGTGCAGATTGGTATCATACCATTTCCAGTTCTCATAAGAACCTATAAGCCCTAGCAGCAAATTGAACAACTACTAAGGGTTAAGATATGCTGTGATTACTTAGGAATTTTTTAATCACTGATGGTATTTTGGCATATTTTCTTACACACACAAACACACATATATATTTTAGATAATGTTTATTATTATAATCTGAACATTTCTTAATATTCTCAAATATTATTTCAGAGACATAATTTTAAGAGCTGCAAAGTAGACCGTGGATATACCAACATTTATTTATTTCTCTTATGTCGAACATTTTAATTATTTGTGTTTTTCTGCTATTATAACTAATTGGAAAATCTCTGTAACTCATAAACTTCTGTGGGCTCCTCTGACTATTTCTGTAGGATAAATTCCTTTAAAGAAAATTATCTATTCAAAGGTTAAGAATATTTTTAAAGCTATTGCTACAGATTTTTTCAATGCCCTCTAGAAAAGTTATACAATTTATGTTCATTGGCACTTGACTTTTTTTGCTATGATACAGTACAAAATTTTGTCTTCTGAAGCCCCTGTTGTGTATTTGTCTCCTTAATGATTTTCTTCTCAGAATAAGCAAGTGAAAATCACTTTTGGGTTCTCTTGCAAGAATAGTAACCAGTTTGGAGTAATGATGTATCATAACAACCGACTCATAAAGTCTTTTGAGAAGGTGGGGTGCCAGATGAAGGTGAGTGGTTAATATTTATTTGTCATGGAAAGCTAAAAAGAATAGGAAGAGAATTAAAAATGTACAAAGGAGGCTCGGCGCCCATATCTCAGCAGTTAGGGTACTGGCCACATACATCTAGGCTGGCAGATTTGAACCCGGCCCAGACCTGCCAAACAACAATGACACCTGCAACAAAAAAATATCTGGGCAGTGTGGTGGGCACCTGTAGTCCCAGCTACTTGGGAGGCTGAGGCAAGAGAATCGCTTAAGCCCAAGAGTTTGAGATTACTGTGGGCTATGATGCCATGGCACTCTACCGAGGGCGACATAATAAAACTATTGTCTCAAAATAATAATAATAATAAAATAAAAATAACAATTTGCAAAGGGGATAGGCTCATCAATGGTTTCTGCTCCCATCTGATGATGGCTGTTGAATTCTGATCCTGGAATTCTGTGTTACCAGTGAGCTGTCTTGTGTTGAAAAATTCTTTTTATCTCTCATTCACAGATGTTAACCCAGGAACTTTATTAAGTGAATTTTCTAAGTAGCTGTTAATAAGAGGCAACTTTGCCGCGTTTATCAACCTATAGTCTTTTATGTAGTTTTTCCCATTTTCTTGAGGGAGACAATAAGGCATAGCTGAAGGTGCATAAAATTTGGTGGTTGAAGACCAGGATTTGAGTCCTCAATTTTCCACAAACAAGCTGGGTAGCCTTGGATGAGTCATTTAATTTATGCAAGGCTCAATCTCCTTACCTGTAAAATGGAAAGAATAATCTTTTTTTTTTTTTTTTTTTGTAGAGACAGAGTCTCACCTTATCGCCCTCGGTAGAGTGCCGTGGTGTCACACAGCTCACAGCAACCTCCAAATCCTTGGGCTTAGGCAATTCTCTTGACTCAGCCTCCCAAGTAGCTGGGACTACAGGCGCCTGCCACAACACCCAGCTATTTTTTTTTTGTTGTTGTTGTTGCAGTTCGGCCGGGGCTGGGTTTGAACCCACCATCCTCGGCATATGGGGCCGGCGCCCCATCCGCTGAGCCACAGGCACCGCCTGGAAAGAATAATCTTAAAACTGTTTTATCTACCTCACAGCTCACAGGGTTGAGAGATTTAAATGGGATAAATTATGTGAAAATATTTTTTATTATTATTTTGGATGGTTAAAGCAACAGAAATTTATTTTCTCACAGTTTCAGAGGATTCCAAAGGGAAGTCCAAGATCAAGGTGTTGTTAGTCTGATTTCTTCTAAGGCCTCTTTCTTTGGCTTGCATATGGCTTCCTTCTGGCTGTGTTCTCCCATGGTCTTTACCCTGGGCGTTGAAAATATTTTTTTTTAAACCAAACTATACAAATGTTACCATGATGTTTAATATTTTAATAATTATTTAAAGTAATTTCCACAAGTATCCCTTTCATTTCTACTTTATAGACAAGGT
The DNA here is from genome assembly GCF_027406575.1 of Nycticebus coucang. Taxonomy (NCBI): domain Eukaryota; kingdom Metazoa; phylum Chordata; class Mammalia; order Primates; family Lorisidae; genus Nycticebus; species Nycticebus coucang. The sequence goes on from NC_069804.1 coordinate 134,716,721, forward strand.
TAATAAAGCACAAAGAATGATAAACTGCTTTATTTTAAATAGTAGGACAGAATTATGTAAAGCCCAGAATAAATAATTTTCAGCTTATCTTGTTTTTCCTTGTTACAGCATTTTTAGACAACTTCTGTTTGTATGCTGGTTTCTTCCATTAAAGAATTAAGAAATGATTTTTTTTTTTTTTTTTTTTTTTGGCCGGGGCTAGGTTCGAACCCACCACCTCCGGCATATGGGACCGGCACCCTACTCCTTGAGCCACAGGCGCTGCCCAAGAAATGATTTTAAATCCAAAAATTTCTTACATCGACTTGTAAGTGATGATCACTGCAAGTCTGACTTTTTTGTAGTTGTTTGGTGGCCTTATATATAGAGAGAAAAGTTGCTTATTTTAATACATAGGATGTGATGATCACACGGAATCCTTAAATTTTTTTCAGACAAGTTTTTATTTTAGTTCTTTAGAATAGTAATAGATAAACTTGATTTTTTTAGCAGCATAGTTATTCAAATTAAATCTTATGGCAATCCTGGAATATAAAGTAGATAAAAGGGGAGGTGGTGTGAGTGAAGTAGAGATGGCTGTTTAATCCCTGAAGAATCCTAGGAGTCTACAAGTCATAGTTTAAAAATCTCTGCCCTGGAATTTGTCAGAGTTCCCAGTTCAGTGTAATGCTGACAATCTATAGAAGTACATTCTCTAAATCTTGATGGCCTTCTCTTACCCATAAATGTTACGTAACCTTTCTCTTATTGCTTGGAATAAAAAGGAAGTGCCTCTAGGCAGTCAACAGTAACGTCAGTGTTGAAATTAATATTTTTCTTCTAAGCCAACACATGGAGAAGGTGTGGGAGTAATTGGAGTCATTGAGTGCAATTTCCTAAAACCTGCCTACAACAAACAAGACTTTGAGTACACCAAGGAGTACCGGTGAGTCACTTTCAACCTGAGGTACCTTCTGATAGTTTGTTCAGTATGATTCTATTCTCTAAAATCTCTAAAACTATCTTTAAAAATCAGTTAGATAAGTTAACTCAGAAGTATTTAAACTCTCTTTTAAGAAAGAGATAAAACTATTTTGTTTTTAAATTAAAGCTTATTGGGTGGCGCCTGTGGCTCAGTGGGTAAGGCGCCAGCCCCATATGCCGAGGGTGGTGGGTTCAAACCCAGCCCCAGCCAAATTGCAACAACAAAAAAAATAGCCAGACGGGTGCCTGTAATCCCAGCTACTTGGGAGGCTGAGGCAAGAGAATCGCCTAAGCCCAAGGATTTGGAGGTTTCTGTGAGCTGTGACAGACACCAGGGCTCTCTACCGAGGGTTAACAAGTGAAACTCTGTCTCAAAAAATAATAATAATAAATTAATTAATTAAAGCTTACTGATGATTGCTATGTGGAGTTTAGCTGAGATAAACCTTACCTTTAGAAATTATGGAAAGAGTATAGGAGTCATTTGGTAAAATATTTCTGGTGAAATGAAGAGCTCTGGAATTGATTTTTTTTTTTTTTTGAAACAGAGTCTTGCTCTGTCACCCTGGGTAGAGTGCCACAGCCTCATAGCTCACAGCAACCTCAAACTCTTAGGCTCAAGTGATCCTCTTGCCTCAGCCTCCCAAGTAGCTGGGATTACAGGTGTCTATCACAATGCCCAGCTACATTTTCTATTTTTAGTAGAGACAGGGTCTCATTCTTGCTCAAGCTGGTCTCAAAACTCCTGAGCTCAAGCAGTCCACCTGCCTCAGCCTCCCAAGGTACTAGGATTACAGGCATGAACCACTGTGCCTGGCTTGGAATTGATCTTAATGGAAACAGATGAGTGGTTCTGAAATTACTGAATATGTTGGAGGAAAAAAGCAGTTTGAAGTTTGTACCAAAAAAATTCTTTTGAAACCAGTGAACAGATCTAGAAAGTGAGAGGATTTGGGGATTGGGGATAATGGGATGTTACTGGAAGGAAGGCAAAATAAGTTAGATGGATAAAGGAGGGCCATGTCCTACATCAGAAGTTTTGCTTTCATGGAAGCATCTAGATTTAATGGGGAGGACAAACAGTTACAAATCAGAAATTAACTTGAATTGAGGCTTAACCAGTAGGGATACTTTTAGGAGATAAAGGAGTTGTTAAATGTAGGCTAGAATAGTTTAAAACTTTTGGGGAGGAAAAAAAATTTAAAATAAATTGGGGGAGGGATGAGTCTTTCATTAAGTATTATGAAATAGCTTATACATGCCAAGTACGAGGGACATAAGGATGAAAAATAAGAATCCTTGATGCCTATGAACAACTATGACGTATACACAAATAAAAAACATAAATACCTATAAAATGATTGCTTTAATGAGGAATATATTATATATATGCAAAATGGGGAGAACCTTTAAACATACATAAGGGAGTCAAGGAAGGTTTTATGAAGCAGATTATACTTGAGCTTGAACATGAAGAAAAAGTTGGTGTATTCTAGGTGGACAAATAGAGGAAGGACATTCTAAGAAAAGAGAAGTGTATGAAAGGGGTAGGGCGCAGTAGGGCAAGGGGTGTTTTAAGAGTATGGAGAAAGAAGACAAGAGGTCATTTGTTCCAATTTTCCTTGAAGTCTCAGTAGAAATTTTTTTCTTAGAGTGAGAGAAAAGTAATTTCTTTGTTTTGTGCCCCAAAGTGTAATAAAGTTAACTTTTATACCTTAATTTGTCTGGAACCATAAGAATTTGTCTTGGTGTTTGACGAAGAGATAACTATTTGAATGGCAACCCCAAAGTAATTGGTTCATGGTCACTTGAGCTACTCAGTGGTTTTGGCAATTACCTACTCCTCAGTCTAAATAAAGTGGTTGTTTAAATATAGCTCATAATAGAAATCTTGGACTAGGACTTGACTCTTAAGAATGAAAGCTTATGAATGACATCAGTTTGACAGAAGTCTCAGAGACAAGTTATTATGTTTTTCTTGAGTGAAGGCAATAGTAAATTTCTGAAGATCACCTAAATAGTTAAGATTTATGAAATTCAAATGTTAGATATTCGAAAAGGTAATTTTAAAGGCATTAGACGTCTAGTTTGGATATGAGTTTGAGATGATTGCAGTGGATCTAAATATAGATAGTCTTTAGATAGTATATTTATTCAGTTAAACATACAAGAATTCTATCTTAGGTAGTTTAGTATCTGCTACACATTTTATTAAAAATGGAGAACTAGCATATCGTCCTGCATACAATCTTTTGAGGATAATAAATTTTCATAACTCTTATCCCAATTCTAGCACTATTGACCTTTCCTAGTCATTTATTTTACATAAAATGAAAAGGTTTAAATTAAAGAAAATACAGAAATTTGAAGGAGAGATTAGAGAAGGTTTTCTGGTATCACAAACTCATTTTACGAGTATTATAGATACTAAAACTACAAATGATAAAAGAAATACCAGCCATCCATACGCTGGAATGTCTACAAATAAATCATCTGTAATGTTACTTTTTTTTTTTTTTTGTAATGTCACTTTTAACAGTTGTGGATACCAGATTTCAGCTGCAACTCTCAGGGATCAAACTTAAAACATTTGTAAAGTGAACTTCAGCTTAAGAAATGCAATCAACACATATTAACTGTGCACTCCACTGGTACTTAAAACAGTGGCTAAGCTTTGTGGAATTTTCCAGAGAAATTCAAGATATGGTTGCTGTCTCTAAGGAGCTTACAGTCTGTTTCTGATAACAGATTGTCACATACGTGAAATAATGTAGAGAACAATAAAATGTCTGTTTGAGCCATCAGAACCTAACTGGTATGGTATGGGAAAAATGTCTTGATAGAATAGATAGAGAAGGTATAAAGTGAAATGTATTTTAGAAGAGAGAAAAGGAAATTCCAGAATGGAATTGTAGCATGGGATAAAGTAGTGACAAGAACTGAGAATAGTAAAAATATGAGGAGTGGGGATAATGGGATGTAATTGGAGTGAAGGCAAAGGAAGTTTGATGATAGATTAAGACCATGTCCTGGAGCCAGAAAGTAAATAGTTTAGGCTTTGCAAGCCATATGGTCTTTGTCGTAACTATTCAATTCTGGTGTAATATGAAAGCAGCCATAGACAATAAGTAAAGGAATGAGTGTGGCTATGTCCAGTATAATTTGTTTACAAAAACAGTAAGTAGGCTAGATTTGGGCACCTTCTCATAACCAAACTATGCAGGCTATAGTTTGATGACCCCTGTCCTAGACCCAGTGTTTCTGAACTGTGCTGAGCTACACCTAATGAGATTATAGGGGAGCCATGAGGTATTTTACATTTTTTGAGGGAAATACAGAAATACTCAATTTCTGTCTGTAGGCAGTAGACATTTTCTTCTATTTCTGTCATAAATTACCATAAAATTAGTAGCTTAAAAACCGAATTTATTAAGAGTTTCATAGATTAGAAGTCTGACACAGATCTTAAGGGGCTAAACTCAAAGAATCTACAGGGCTGCATTTTTTTCTGGAGGCTTTACAGGAGAATTTGTTTCCTTGCCTTTTCTAACTTTTAGAGGCTGCCAGCTTTCTTTGGTCCCTGGCCCTCTTCTTCGAACTTTTAAAGTCAGCAATGCTGGGTTGACTCCTCACATTGCATCATTTCACTGCCTTTGCTTCTGTCATCCCATCTTCTGTGATTCTGACTCTTCCATCTCATTTGTCCAGTTTCAAAGGTGCTCATGATTACATTGGATAATTCAGGTTAATCTTGTTATCTTAGGTTACCTTAATTCCATCTGCAACCTTAATTACTCTTTTCTGTGTAACCTAACGTGTTCAGAGGTTTTAGGGATGAGGACCTACATATATGTGGAGGACTATTATTCTGTCTTCATGGTCTGCCCTCTGTTCCCCTAAGATTCACTTACATCTCATAATGCAAAATATGTTCACTCCATCCCAGTGTTTCCAAAAGTCTCAACACAGAGTCTAAAATTTCATCTACGTGTCACTGACTCAAAAGTCCCAGATCTTCTTATCTAAATCACATATGATTGATACTCTGACTATGACATATCTTGGGGCAGAATTTTTCTCCATATGTCAATGTGTCTTTTTAAATTATTTCACAGCTAAAATACAATGGTGGGACAGGCATAGGATATATGTATATATATATATTCCACTTCAAATGGGGGAGAAAAAGGATTAACAGGTCTCAAACAATTTCAAAATCCAGCTAGTCAAATTCCATTAAATTTCAAGGCCCCTACCCTCCAGTGTTGAGGCTTTGCCCTCTGGATTTATAGTTCCACCCTTGAAGTCATCTTTCCTTTTCCATGAATGGTAGCATGTGTTTGCAGCTGAGTAATTTTCATCAGCCTATTTTTTGTGACTAGAGAATTTTGAGAGTGCAACAGCGTTCTTTCATTTTATGTTCTTTGCATTTCTTTCAGTCCAAGCTAGAAGATTTTATGTTAGTGTGCCATTCTCAAGAGCCTTGTGGATCTCCCACATATGTAATGGATATTCACACCATCCAAGAGGCACTCGATAGCTCCTTCCTAGATAATTCTACATCTGATCTTGGCTTTAGCTTAGTTAGCTGTGGAGATCTGTGAGTCACATGCTTAATTTTCTCAAAGATCCTTTTGTGTGTCTGAATATTATAACCTTTTGATTTTCCAAGATATTAGCAAAAGGTTATCTAACCCCACCCCTCTCTTTTTCTCTGGAGTATGCTTTCCTAAATTTTAGTGTCTTTTGTAATCTGAATGGGTTGAAAATTTCCCAAATCATCAAGTCCTAGTTACTTTTTGTTTAATTATTCTTCCTTCAATTTATCTCTTTCCTTTTTCACTTTACGTAAGCAGCAAGAAGACACCAGGCCACACCTTTATCACTTTACCTGGAGATCTCAGCTACTTATCTAGTTTAATCATTTACAAGTTCCACTTTCTACATAACCGTAGGATGTAGTTCTAAGCTTTCTGACATTATATAACAAGGATCACCTTCTGTCAAGTTTTCAAATAACACGCTCCTCATTTTCCTTTTGCGCCTTCACTAGCAGTACCATTAACATCCATATTTCTACCAGTAGCCTGTTCACAATAATTTTTTGCATTCCCTAAGGCAGGCAGTTTGTGTTTTCTCTACCATGCTTCTCACTTCTTTCTGAGCCCTCACCAGTGAAGTGTTTAACATCCATAATTCTATTGGCAGGCTGTTCAGAGTAATGTAGGCCTTTTTTGTCATACTCCTCAAAATTCTTCCAGCTTCTACCAGTTGCCGATTCCTAAGCCACTTACATATTTTTAAGTATTTGTTATAGTAACACTCTACTTCAGGGTACCAAAATCTGCTACATTCCTTTTCATTACATCATATTTTTGTGAATCTAGGTTTAGTTCATTTATATTTAAAGTAATTACCGATAAGGAGAGACTGATGTCATTTTGCCATTTATTTTCTGTATGTCTTACAGTTTTTTGGTTTCATTTTTATATTGTTATCTACTTTTATGTTTACTTCATTTTTTTGTAGCAAAACATTTAAATTCCTTTCTCATTTCCTTTTGTGTATATTTTATAACTATGCTCTTTGTAGTAATGAGAATTACATTTAACATCTTTAAGTTATGACACTCTAATTTGAATTTGTACCAACTTCATTTCAAATACATACAAAAATTCTCCTTTAATAGCTTCATTACCACCTTTCAGTTGTTGATGTCACAAAATTCATCTTTATGTATTGTGTGTCCAAAATCATGAGCAAATAATTTTTTGTTCTTTTTGAGACAGTCTTACTCTGTGCTCTGAGTGAAGTGCCATGGCATCATCATAACTCACAGCAACCTCAGATTCCTGGGCTACAGGATCCCACTGCCTCAGCCTCCCAAGTAGCTGGGACTATAGGCATGTGCCAGAATGCCTAGCTGGTTTTTTTTTTTTTTTTTTTTTTTGTCTGTGTGTGCAGATAGGGTCTCACTTGTGTTCAGACCCCTGAGCTCAAGCAATCCTCCTGCCTTGGCCTCCCAGAGTCCTAGGATTACAGACAGGAGCCACCGCACCCAGCCCCAGACAGTTTTTTCTATTTTTAGTACACACGGGGTCTTGATTTTGCTCAAGCTAGTCTCAAAATTGTGGACTCAAGCAATACACTAGCCTCAGTCTCCCAGAGTGCTAGAATCATAGGCATGAGCCACTGCACTTGGACTTTTTTTACTTCTTTGAGCATCTTTAAGACTGTTAGTTTAAAGTTTTTATTTAGTAGATCCATCATGTCTTTTAAAGGGAAGGTGTTTTTTATTTTTTTTTAATTTTTGCTTTGAGTAGGACATACCTTCCTGTTTATTTATATGCTTTGTGATTTTTTTTTTTTTTGAGACAGAGTATTACTCTCTTTCCCTGGGATTGAGTGCTATGGTGTCATAACTCACAGCTACCTCAAATTCTTGGACTCAAGCAATCCCCCAGTTAGTGATGGGGTCTTGCTTTTGCTTAGGCTGGTCTCAAACTCCTAAGCTCGGCAGTCCACCCATCTCAACTTCCCAGAGTGCTAGAATTACAGGAGGGAGCCACTGCACGCAACCTGCCTTGTGAATTTTTTTGTTGAAAACTGGACATTTGAGGCGCCTGTTGCTCAGTGAGTAGGGCGCAGGCCCCATATGCTGAGGGTGGCGGGTTCAAGCCCAGCCCCGGCCAAACTGCAACCAAAAAATAGCCGGGCGTTGTGGCGGGCGCCTGTAGTCCCAGCTACTTGGGAGGCTGAGGCAGGAGAATCGCCTAAGCCCAGGAGTTGGAGGTTGCTGTGAGCCATGTGACGCCACGGCACTCTACCGAGGGCAATAAAGTGAAACTCTGTCTCTACCAAAAAAATAAATAATAAAAAAAAGAAAACTGGACATTTGAATCTAATAATGTGGTAACCCCAGAAATCAGATTCTCCTCCTTTCTTGGGGGTTGCCATTTTTGTTTTTATTTTATTGTTGTAGTCTGTCTCTTTGTTGAGAAGAAGCCCAAGAAGTAAATTTAAGATCTCACTACTTTCTGAGCCTTCTCCTGTCCCTGGGCATTCACAATGACTTTCTAATTTTCACCATACATGTGATTGTCTTTGAATGTCCTAGTCTTTATGTATGGCTCCCCAAAGAGGAAAAAGAGAGAAATGAAGGAGGACAAAAAGGTACCAGTCTGAGTCCCTTAGATTCACTTCAGCTGGAGGAGAAACTTACAACAACAGAAGGAGGTAAAACGACCACTTGCCTTTTTGTCTGCACTTCTGTGATCAGAAGCAGCAATCCGTGATCAGACCACATATCCACAATATTTGGAGGACAACATCCTTTTCGCCCACCCTGGCTCCTACAGGCTTCTCTAGCAGCACATGTGGGGCTGCCTTGTACAGGGTTGGGAGTGGTAGATGGGTAGCTGCTACTGAGCTGAAAACTGAAATTGACCAAAATTAACCAGAATTTACCATCTGTATCTTCCCATAGAAGTTGTAAGCCTTGGCTGGGTGCTTTGGCTCACACCTGTAATCCTAGCACTCTGGGAGGCCGAGGCGAGTAGATTGCCTGAGCTCACAGATTCGAGAACAGCCTGAACCAGAGTGAGACCGTGTCTCTAAAAAAATAGTCGGGCATTATGGTGAGCACCTGTAGTCCCAATTACTAGGGAAGCTGAGGCAAAAGGATCTCTTAAGCCCAAGAGTTTGAGGTTGCTGAGAGCTATGATGCCACAGTACTCTACTGAGGGTGACAAAGTGAGACTCTCAAAAAAAAGAAGTTGCAAGCCTTCAATAGACTCCAGAAATCCAAAATAGTTACATCAAGCAGATTATGCTAATGAAATTGTTATCTATGTGAGGAGACAGGTTCCACATACCTCCTATTCTGCCATTTTCCCAGAAGCCCATCTAACCTTTTTAAAGTAAAATTTTAAGAGAAAACAAGGCATAGTTCTTCATCTGACTTTAGGGAAGGGTATAAACATTAAACACAGAGATAGGACCATTGGCAGGTTGAAGGGGAATAGGAGTTTATAGAGGAGGTCATATATGATTACTCTTTTCTATGTAGTGAGAATCTAATTTAAAAATGAGTAAGGTGGAGAAAAGGAAGAGTTCTTAAGAAGAGAAGAGCTCTGCAAAATCCTTGAAGAATAATCTAGGAGGTTAAGAGATTTAAAACCTTTCAAATTCTGGACCAAGTGTGGTGGCTTATGGTTGTAATTCTAGCACTTTGGAACGCCAATGCAGGAGGATTACTTGAGGCCAGGAGTCTGAGACCAGTCTGAGCAACATAGTGAGATCTCCTTGTCTCTATACAAAATAGAAAAATTAGCTGAGCGTGGTTGTGTGTGCCTGTATTCCCAGCTACTCAGGAGCTTAGGAAGTAGGATCACTTGAGCTCGGGAGTTTAAGGTTGTGGTGAACTGTGATCATTCCACTGCCCTCATGTTTTGGCAACAAAGCAAGCCTCTATCTCAAAAAAATTTTTTTTTAATTCTAAGTTTGTAGTGTTCCAGATGTGTATAACTCTACATTAAGTTGTAATCTTGGGTTGTAGAATTAAATAGGAATTAGTACTTAGAAAGTTGGCAGTTTTTACAAGTAAAATTCAAGTATTGACTTGTACAAATTACATTTGTTGTTGACCCTGGATCTGGGTTATTCCTTTGGGAAGGGAGATAAAGGAGAAAGAACAAGAACCAATAGCTGCTGTGATCAACATTTGATGAAGAGAAACTATATAGACAAGCTAAAGTTATTATTTGATTTATAATAGGGTGTAGTATTTGATCCTCTGACTTTTACCTTATTCCTGAATTATTTACCTGCAATCATTTGCCAATCAACTTATCAGTTTTGGGATCTGTCCTAACTCTGCAATTTGGTCCTCTGTCACAGTCTATGTCAAATTAGACTACTTCCTCCATGATTCAACAAGCCCTGAATATTTGTAGAACTCTACTTTTTATTACTTGCGACCATTTCACCTTTTCAGTCAAAGTGACTATTCAACATCATGACTTTGTCATTTTGACATGTAGCTTTCAAAGGCAGTGGTCCACATCTTAGTTTCTTAGAGTATAAATGTTAAAAACTATGCTAAATATTCTAAATTGTTGGTTTCTGTTAAATGGCAGCTTCTTAAAGATTGAAAAATTGTTCAATAAATGCTGAGCTTTGTCATATTTCTTGCATTTTCTTTCAGGTTGACAATAAATGCCCTTGCCCAGAAGCTCAATGCTTACTGGAAGGAAAAAACATCTCAAGAGAATTTTGAGACCTCAGCCATAGCCAGGCCAATACCGTGAGTAATTAATATAGAATATGAAGGTATCAGGGCCTGTGTATGCTCATTATTTAGATACTTACCTATTATAGGATACAATGCTTACTAGTCTGGTGACGAGCACAATAAAAGCTCCAGCTTAAGCATTATACAAGGTATTCATGTAACAGAAACATTTGTGCCTCCTTAATATTTTGAAATTATGAAATTAATAAAGCATACTGACTATTAAAAAAAGAAAGTATCAGGGATAATTCCCATAGATCAAATGGAAGGAACACGGGTAAGATGGTGCTTTTCACATTTGGAAGTTTAATTGTCTTAAAAGTAGGAACTCAATAGTTACTAATTACATCATTCTCTAAACCTCTTCATTCAGGTTTAACACTTGTGTGGTTAGGATCATAGATGTGAAGAGATTAGTACTGTCAGTTTAATACAGGCAGTGTGATATAATGGAAGATTATGATCATTTAAATAAGATACTCCAGGGTTGAAAATCTACATCTGTTTCTCAATAGTTGTGTGTGCTTAGGTGAGTAAGTTGCTTCACTGTTCTGAGTATATTAAATTATGTGACATAACATTTTTAATACAGTACCTGGTATATACTAAGTGTTCAAACATGTTAGTATTCCCTTCTCTTTATTCCTAGTGAATATTATTGAGACTCCACCAAGATTTGAGAGTAGAAATAAAGAAGCTAGCCTTTTATAGAAAAGATAGGATACTGAATCTAAGGCAGGGAATTACACGCAGAACAGGATGATATGCCTCAGTAAGTTAGAAAATAATTCTATAGAGGACACATAAATAGTCAGTACACCACCATCAAGGCAAAGGTTAGTGTTTAAAGTTCATTTGGGGGCTAGGCACCTGTGGTTTTTTTTTTTAACAGAAATCATCAGACAAATGTATGATACAAAATTTCGTTTCAAATACAACCTTGTGGTCGTAGGTATATCACCATCTTCTTCTAAAGATCTCGGCTCATGTGCATCCTCCGTGGTTTTCAAAAAAATGAAAATTAAGATGAGATGCCATTTTTTACTTTGCAGATTAGCAGTGATTAATGCAACGAAACATATTCACATACTGTGAGAGAAAGTGTGTGTTGGAGGTAGAATTGAATTTATTGTTATAAATTTAATGAGTATTTATATGCCAGGTACTATCCTAAGTTGTTTACATGTAGTAATTTATTTAATCATCACAACAACTCAATAGATACTATTACTGCTTTATAGATGTAGAGACTGATACACTGAGAGCTTAGGGAACTTGCCCAAGTTTAGACAAGTGGGGAGTGGTGGGAGCCAAGGTTCGAATTTAGGCAATCAGGTCTCCCAAACCTAAGTTCTTAACTACTATATCCTTCTGAGGAGATGCAATGAGGGGAATGTAGTACAGCCTCTGTCATTTTAATACAGGCAGTATTATATATTAGAAGATATATCCTCAACTACTTGTTAAGCTAAAAGCCTCTTTTATGCTCCTGAATTGAATGATCTACCATGGTCTACATGTAACTTAAAGCAGAGAATCGCTGACTCTGTGTTTGTACTTATGAGTATACTTCCATTTGTAAGCGACTCTTCCCTTCCACGCATGTGGAACCAAAGCTACTATGACCTTTCCTCTCCTCTGCCGATAGTATTGAAGCTATGCTTTTTGCTGGGACTGGCCCTAAGTAAAACAGTAGCTGTCTAGAAATTTGTAGACACCAGAGGTCAGGCCTGAGCTCACAATTTAGGAGTTGCAAGGCTGAAGCAGCCTAGAGCTAGAATATGGGAAGCTGTAGATCCAAAAATACGTACAAAGTCTTTTTTTAAACAAGAGGGGTTTTTTGTGTGGGTGTTTTGTTTTGTTAGTTTGTTTGTTTTGTTTTGGCCGGGGCCGGGTTTGAACCCACCACTCCCGGCATATGGGGCAGCGCCCTACTGCTTGAGCCACAGGCGCCACCCTGTTTTGTTTTGTTTTTTCGAGACAGAGTTTCACTATGTTGCCCTTGGTATAGTGCTGTGGCATCACAGCTCACAGCAACCTCAAATTGGGCTCAAGTGATTCTCTTGCCTCAGCCTCCCAAGTAGCTGGGACTACAGGTACCCACCACAACGCCTGGCTATTTTTTGTTGCACTTGTCATTGTTGTTTAGCAGGCCAGGGCCCAGTGTATGTGGCTGGCGCTTAACGACTGAGTTATGAGTACTGAGCCACAAGAGTTTTTTTCTAAAGAAGGGAGCATTGTATTTGAGTCGTAGAATTATGAGTGCCTTTTAATTTTTTGCATGTCTTTCTGTATTTTCTGGATTTTGCATAATGAGCTTATATTACTTTTATCTTTAGAAGAAAGCACTACTTAAGATGATAAGAAGATTATTTAACTAAGACATAAAATAACCACACTACTCTATTGAAATATCTAGTAGAAGAGGAGTATAAATGTAACATATACAAAACTCATCGTAGGCTAAAAGAAAAATGACGTGTTAATGAAATTGGTCAAGGTACCCCTCTACCTGCTTTATATATCTTTTCTCTATTTTGCTCCCTTCCCACTTCAGCCTGCCTTTTGCACTTTACGTTCTGACTACTTCTGTATTATAAAGGCTACCATTTTTCACAGCAAAACAAATTCACTCTAAGCTGTAGGTGATGCAGTTACATTTCCAGGGAGGTGAGGGAATGGGAGTAGGTATGCATTTTAAGAGTTGAACTCTAGAAGAGTTTTACCTTAATAACTTTTAATCCAATTGTTGATCTGGAGCCACCATTTCTAGTTAATGAAATTTAATCAAAGTTATATTACTTTTTAAGATTAACTTTGGGAATATCAACCTAATACAATTTTGATTGAAATATTATTAACATTTTTGATTGAAATATTATTAACAGGGCTGAATTTGGTAGCTCACATCTGTAATCCCAGCACTTTGGGAGGCTGAGGTAGGAGGATTCCCTGGGGTTACGGGTTTGAGACCAACTTGGGCAACATAGACACAATCTCTATTAAAAAATAAGAAAAATTGTCCAAGGATGGTGGTGCATGCCTGTAGTCCAGCTACTCGGGGGACTGAGGCAGGAGGATGGTTAGAGCCCATGAGTTTGAGGCTGCTGTGAGTTCTAATGACACTTTTGCACTCTAACCTGGACGATGGAATGAAAGCCCCTGTCCCTGTCTCAAAAAAAAAAAAAAGGAATTATTGTAAACAAAGAGGTTTTTACTTTGAAAGGGCAAAAATGTATAGAGAAATAGGGTGTTTCTGCAGGGAAATGGAGGAGACATTTTAATGACAGTATTTCAGTGACTCCCATAAATACATTTTAAACTTGTTACATGCTTGGGCAAAGAAGCAAATAAAACGGTTCTGTGGGTTTTATTTCTTAATAATAAAGTAATATATAGAAATTTTTCCTAAGTTAATAAATTTTAAAGTTAAAATTACCCTTTTATTTGCTTAGAACAAGAAATTCCAGGATAAATATTGACCTCCATAAATAATGGCAGCTCACTATGTTAATACTTTTTATTTTTCGTATCTATGTATGATATAGTTTTATTATCTGTGTAGTTCAAAATATACATTTTAGGCACGTAGACTATAATATTTTTAACACATTTCATATATAAAATAAGATTCTTTTATTTTTAGGCTATGCCTTTATAATGTAAGACAAAGCACAGAGCTGGGATATACAGTCACACTTCTATTTTCCTTCGTTCAGGAAGATTCCTGACCAGACATGGGTACAGTGTGATGAGTGTCTTAAATGGAGGAAGCTTCCTGGCAAAGTTGATCCATCTTCATTACCTACAAGATGGTTTTGTTATTATAATTCCCATCCAAAGTACAGGTACGGTTCTAGGACCCAGTATTAAGCCTTGAGAATAACTCCTGAATTGTATGTATATTCTGAAACATTTTTCATATAAAATCTACACCCTTCAGCCTGGCATTCAAACCCCTATACTAACTGGCCCCACCTGGCCTATCCAGGTTTATATTTCAGCTGTGACTTTCTTAAAGTTCTTTTTTTCTCTTGGGCAAATACTGATGAGAAAAAAGGGGCAAAAATTGATATACGTTTCAGTGGGGAGATGTCTAAAATAGAGGAAGTTAAATCAATGAAGTCTTAAGTCCATAATGTGTAAGTCATTCCCTCATAGTCTCCAGGTACACCTAAGCACCTTCCATGGAAGGTGAATGGGGATTGTGCGATTAGAGTATGGAACTGAGTGCTTTTAAGTCATTTGTTGATACTTTATCTCCTGTCTGTTTACACTTAGTCCTGGAGATATAGCTTTCCAGGCCACTTTTCCTCCTTATAAAATGATTATAACATAGTTTCCAATTATTATTAATTTTGTTTGTTTCTAGGATTACTTTTGACCATTGAATAAATTTTCTAGTACTCCTTTCTTTTTACTTGTACAATTATCTTCCTCATAATTTATGTAATCTAATATGTTTTTTGCAATGTGGGTAGGATCTGAAACTACCCTGTTTCCCCGAAAACAAGACAGTGTCTTATTTTAAGGTGTGCTCCCAAAGATGCGCTAGGTCTTATTTTCAGGGGACGTCTTATCTTTCCTGTTAAGTAGGTCTTATTTTCGGAGGATGTCTTATTTTCGGGAAAACAGGGAATGTTAGAGGGTTGTTAAACCTGCCTTAACATAGTTGTAAGGAAAGTAAAGGTTGAAAGAGAAAGACATGTTTTTCCTCCAAAGGATAATTTCTTCTCTACACTGCAGGAGATGCTCTGTTCCGGAAGAACAAGAACTCAGTGATGAAGACCTGTACTTGAGCAAAGTTAAGAAACAGTTGAGTATACGTGAGGTAGTGTTACTATATCATAAGAGTAGAGGAGCCTGACCTTTCCTGGTCTACTGGACAGGAGTTTTGAGAAGAGAGATTTTTAAATTTCTTTTTTTATTTCTGAGCCATTTCCTTCTTCACCGCTCTGCTCTCTCAGTTCTTTATTCCTTCTGACCATCTCCTGAACAGCTCAACTAGTGATTATCTTTAGTTTCTCTCCCTCCCTCTACTCTATAATGGAGGCATTAGAAATCTCACCCTAAGTTCCTCAGTGGGGCTCACAGTATTTTTTTTATTGTTGGGGCTTCATTGAGGGTACAAGAAACCAGGTTACACTGATTGCATTTGTTAGGCAAAGGGCTCATAGTATTTTTAATTTGGAAGAAACATAATAACCTAAATATATAATTGGTAATCCATTTCAAACTGAGAAGTTTGATGAGTGAACTAAATAGCACTTTTATCTTTTCCTAGAGATCAGATTGTTGAGAAGAAGAAGATGCCTATGGAAAATGAAAACCACCAGGTGAGGGACAGTGCACACCTTTCCTTTTCTCATACAGAATTTTCCCTAGCAGAGGACATAGCTTGAAGGAAGCAGCAGTCTTGAAAGCTGCATATAAATAACAAACCATTTCTTCTGATGGTCTTTGTTTCATTGGGTGAAAAGATGTTACCGATGTTCAGATCACAAAAAATAGAAGAGTCATATCATTATTTTCCAGATTTGGGTTCAGTTCTGACTCTGGACAGTGTGAATGTCACATTTAGTATCACAGAATATTTAGGGTTGTATCCCATCCTCATACAGGCTGCTCCTGTTAAGTGTCTGGTTTTCCTGTCTCTTTTCTTCCAGGATTCAGGGGTGATTTCTTTCTCCTTCCTCTTGGGAAGAAGGGGTGGTTCTCTATGCCTCTCCCCGATCCCTGCTTTCAGGCTGGCTGGCTTTATAAAGACTCTCTGCTGTTTTGAATTTTCAGGAGCACTGTCTCTCGGACATGGTTGCCCAGCTCCGGACGCTGAAGGGTGCAATAAGGTTGGCCGTCCTTTCAGGGACACTCCTTTCCTGACAGCCACCATAGCACCCATATGTCTTCCCTACCCGACCTTGCCTTTCTGCATGATTTCCCTCTTGACCCTCTTTCCCAGAGAGATCTGCTAGTCGCATGTTAGATTCACCTTCCACCCATTCAATCAGGGTAGGTCAGACTGGTGAGGATGGAGGTTACTGAATATTAATTTTTCTGATATCATGCCAAGACCCAGGCATAATGAATAATCAGGTTTCATACCCTAATGTCTTGGCTTGATAGTCTGATGTAGAGATTGGGAGATTTCCTAGGACTGCCCTGTCCTCATTCAGTTTACCTCCCCTATGTTTCCCTCACCTTAATCATTCATACCATCTTCATAAGCTGGCTCTCCCACAAGATCTAGATGCATGTCTCTGTGTGTATGTGTACTATGAATATGTGTCAGTCTCTCGCATGCATTTCTCCAAAACCAGAACAGACACTTGCTACAATGCTTTTTCCCTCCCCCACTCCCCTCATCACAGATCTCAGAGGAGTGAAAACTCTCTACCTTAAACTGGGTCACAAGAGAGAATTAGACAATGATTAGGGGGCTGGGGTTTATGTTGGGGGTGGGCTAACTCTAGGAGCCAATAAGTGAGTTGGGGGAGGTCTGTTTGGTGTCCCACTGATAAGGTTGATAACTGAACGTGCCTGGGTTCAGTGTTCCAGTGTACATTACAGCGCGCTGTTTGTTTTGTGTAGGAAACAGTTTCTTTTTATTTGGCCAAGCGTTCTTTCCTAGCATCAAAAGGATTGACTCATCCTTTGGCATTGAGTTTGAATTTGGGAATTTTATGAATAATTTCCTTGTTTTCTAGGAATTCCGTAATCCACTGAAGATCCCTACTGTTCAAGATATGGCTGGAATGAACAAGAGAACTGAATATGTGGGCATTGATTGCCCTAACATGCTTCCAGCTGCTGGAGAAGAAAGCAAATCACCCTCTCTTCAACTTAAGCCTCTGGATTCCAGTGTTCTTCAGTTTTCCAGGTAACTAAAAAACAGAGTCTCTTGTCAATTGTAAGCTTCAGGGTCTGTTTTCCAGGAGAGTAAGTTGGTATGTTGTATCATGTTTATATTTTTCCTAAAGCCTAGCTTGGAATTCAGAAGGAGAAACAAAATGTAGGTTGATAGAATTATGTGTTACGTATATTCCCAACTTTTCAACATTACAACTGCTATGTCAAGTCTATATAGTTTTTTTTAGGTGATCGTTTACTTATAACTCTTTTTATATAATATCTGTTCACATTTAGTAGGGAATTGTGCAAGTAAAATAATGGACATAACTCTGAAAATCATATGGTACCATACAAATAAGCTAATGTTACATAGATAAGCATTGTTCTTAAATTTGTGGATATTGAAGTGGCCTGGGGCCTCATAGGCCTGATATATGTTGGCCATGCATAGAAATAACTGTTAGAAATTTGTTCCATAGGCTCAGCACCTGTAGCACAGTGGTTATGCCGCCAGTCACACCACTAGTCACACTGAGGCTGGCGGGTACAAACCTGGCCCAGGCCAGCTAAACAACAATGACAACTGCAACAAAATATAGCCAGGCGTTGTGGTGGGCACCTGTAGTCCCAGCTACTTGAGAGGCTAAGGCAAGAGAATCGCGTAAGCCTAAGAGTTTGAGGTTGCTGTGAGCTGTGATGCCATGGCACTCTACCGAGGGGGAGGGGGGCAACAAAGTGAGACTGTCTCAAAAAAGGAAGAAAGAAAGAAATTTGTTCCATAGAGTAAGCAGTATTATTTATTGTTTCCTGCCAGTATGCATTTAGTCTTTGGCTTTACTTGTTCATTTTCTAGCACCTCATCAATATTATTTTGTGAATCTTCATAACAAGAAGGAGCATAGCTATTCTTTTCCTTAAATATCAGGAGTATTTAAAGAAATAAAAGATAAGACTGCTCCTGCACTGCCGTGGGACTGAATCCAGTACTCCTAATCATAACGCCTTGCTTTCTCCTCTTTGCTGTATTTCTCACTCTAGTAGAACCAAGCTATAGGATGGGCACAGAGTTTCTCTTTAATAGTAGGAATTTCTACATTTATCAGTAATGTGACTACCGGCTGTCCCTAACATTGCCATACATAGGGAAAATGGACAATTTTAGCTATGTGTACCTTTGTTTACAAAATACTCATTACAGAATTTTACAAAATATTTACAAAGTGTTCTCTATGTGTTGGTGACCTCTTTGTAAAATTTTGTAATGAATATTTTATAGATAAATGTATGTGTAGCTATGATTTCCCATTTTCCCTATGTACAAGTTTAGATAATAAAGTTCGTGAACTTATCCTAGAAAAAGTGCTACGTACCTCATTACTGAGCATCACTATAGTCACTTTGAAAGTCCTCCCCTTCGTCATCTGGTTACTATAAGGATATTCAGCAATGAGATATGTAGTACTTTTTCTAGTATGAGTTCTCAAACATAATTGTCAGACCTCATACAATGACAATTCTGATGACCATTCCAGAAAAAGAGTTCCAAAATTACTTTGAAGGGGAGACTAAGCACTGGTGTTGGTGCATTGCTTCCCAAGGGGAGTATCTTGAAGGTGACCATAGTGATATTCCTCAATGAAGTCTGTAGCACTTTTTCTAGGATGAGTTCATGAACTTAATTGTCCAAATTTATATGATGACTTTTTTTTTTTCGAGACAGAGTTTCACTTTGTCACCCTCAGTTGAATGCTGTGACATCATAGCATCATAGCTCATGGCAACCTCAAGCTCATGGGTCCAAGTGATCCTCCTTACCTCAGCCTCCTCAGTAGTTGGGACTACAGGCACCAGCCACAACGCCTGGCTAGTTTTTTTTAGAGATGGGGTCTCACTGTTGCTCAGGCTGGTCTTGAACTCCTGAGCTCAAGCAATCCACCTGCCTCAGCCTCCCAGAGTGCTAGGATTACAGGCATGAGCCACTGTACCCAGCTCACCTGGCGACTTTAAGGGTAACTTTTAGGACACCCTGTATTATGTGGTTGTGAACTTTTCAGTCACCCTTTTCAGTTTGGATACCTTAGGATAGTCACAGTAATACACAATAGGGTAAAATGACTCCTGGTTTGCTTTCTTTCCCAAATATTACTGATTCTTTCCCTGTTTCTTCCTCCTTAGGTTGGTATTTTCAGCCTCTCTAGATTAACATCTCTAAAGATGTACAAATCCCCTATTCAGTGATTCTTTCACAATTAAGCCCCATAGATATTAAGACCCCTTGAACAAGAGCAGACAGTCTCTAGAAGAAATAAGCTTTTAGGGGAAGAACTAACAAAACTGCGAAAGAGCCAAATGATAATTTGTATGAAAGCATCTAGAACAGTGCCTTGGAGTAAATATAGTAGATACTCAATAAGTAATGGTTGAATTTGAGCCACTTCTAAGATTGAACTTTGCAGCAAGTAGGTAAGAAATAGAATCCAGCCTTAGTCTTAGGAGCTTCAGCCTAATTCTGCCCTGTTCCCATCCATACTTCTCCAATTCCCCTTGTAGGTTGGGAGGCGTGCACAGTAAATGTTATGTGTATTTTTCTTTTTTTTTAGAGACAGAGTCTCACTTTATTACCCTTGGTAGAGTGCCATGCCGTCACAGCTCACAGCAACCTCCAACTCTGGGTTTAGGCAGTTCTCTTGCCTCAGCCTCCCGAGTAGCTGGGACTACAGGCACCTGCCACAACGCCAGGCTATTTTTTTGTTGCAGTTTGGCCAGGGCTGGGTTTGAACCCACCACCCTTGGTATATGGGGCCAGCGCCCTACTCACTGAGCCACAGGCGCCGCCCATGTTATGTGTTTTTGAAGCACGTTGTTACCTCTCCATGTTGGTCTTCTACAATCCACATATATCACCATTACTACTGGAATATCAAGTGTTGTTGTTCTTGAAGAGTACTATCCTTTCCCTACTATGATCACTTTTCCCTTTTTTCACAGTCTTCCTTCTATAACTAATGGTTTTTGGTAACCTCAAGATTACAAATGCTAATTTGTGTCACAGTGCAGTACAATAGAAGTTCCATTAGGTGGCATACTTCATCAGTCTTTGTTGGGATTTTTGTATGAGTTTGGAATGCTATGTCAAGAGTGAGATTTTGACTGTAGAGGACAGGTAAAGTACTTTGATCATTTGTGGGTAATTTTAACTTATTAAAAATAAGATTCTTGGGCAGCACCTGTGGCTCAGTGAGTAGGGCACCGGCCCCATATACCAAGGGTAGCAGGTTCAAGGGCTCCGGCCAAATGGCAACAAAAAAATAGCTGGGTCTTGTGGTGGGCCCCTGTGGTCCCAGCTACTTGGGAGGGTGAGGCAAGAGAATCGCCTAAGCCCAAGAGCTGGAGGTTGCTGTGAGCTGTGATGTCACCGCACTCTACTGAGGGCGACAAAGTGAGACTCTGTCTCTAAAAAAAAAATAAGATTCTTTCAAAGGAAAGATATACGTGATATGAGATACGTGACAATTGATGATGATATCATATGTGTTAAGTAAGGTCAGTAAATGATGATTATGTCATTTCCAGCTACACGTATAGGAGAGTTCAATAGATTATGAACTCTAATCTATTAGTTCATATAAATGATTATGTCATTTCCAGCTACACGTATAGGAGAGAAAATAGATTATGCTACATTTTATCTTCTGGGAATTTTACATTTAATTTTCTAATTTTATTCAAATTCCCTACTAGAATTCAGGGTATGAGGTTGAGAGCTGTTTCTTTCTGCACAATCTCAGATGCTGTCATATACTTTAGGTTTTCAGGCAGTATGGGGATGACATTACCATCTTCTCAGGGGTAGAAGGAGAGTCTGCCTTTTTATGGGGGAAATGGAGGTGCTCAAGAGTATAATAAAATATACTGGATTTATGATAAAGCATGATTAATGGAATAAGAGGTTTAATTAAGAGTTTACAAAGGTCTCCTTTGTTATTATCAATACCTGAGGCTAATAAGGAACCTTGAGTCATGTAGTTTGCTTACTAACTCCAGATAAAATAAAGCCTACAGTATCCAAGGAAACTTTGTAGTAGAGTAAATTAACGGGATCCAGAAGCGTTATTGAAAGCTGCTTCATGAGTCTCATAAATGTAGCAAGAGGACCTTCAATAAAGAACAAGTTCTGCCAGTATATAAGCAGGCAGAACCATTTGGGGGAAGACAGCTTATTTCTGTTAATGAAAATAATCCCTTTCTGTTCGTTCATTCTGCATATATAGTCATGCACCACATAACAATGTTTTAGTCAACAACAGACCACACGTATAACAGTAGTCCCATGAGATTAGAATACCATGTTTTTACTGTATCTTTTCTGTGTTCAGATATGTTTACAAACACAAATACTTACCATTATGTTACAATTGCCTATGGTATTTAGTACCATAACATGATGTACAGGTTCATAGCCTAAGAGCAATAGGCAATATCCTATAGCCTATGTATATAATAGGCTGTACCATCTAGATTCATGTAAGGAAACTCTACAATTGTGCAGTGACAAAATCACCTTAATGACTCGTTGCTCAGAATGTATCGCCATTATTAAGTGACACATGACTGTATTTAAATGCTTACTATATGAAAGACACTTTTTAGGGGAGTGATAGGATCAAAGATGAAAGAACTTAGAGTAGTCAGAAGTTTCATATATAAGTATCCCCAACACATGCTAGTTTTTTTATAAGTGGTACAAAGTAAGATCTGAAATAACCATAAGCCACACCTATGGTGCATATTGCAAGGGTACATGTCAGATCTATTAAGTGTAGAGTATAAATGTCTTAGCACAATAATTAAGTGAGGTAAAGGCTATGTTAACCAGTTTGATGTAAGCATTCTAAAATGTATATAAAATCAGCACATTGTACCCCATAAATACATTAATGTATATAGTTATGATTTAATAAAATAAATATTAAACGTTTAAAAACATAACCATAAGCATATGGACAAAGGCAAGAATTAGTGGCTGTATTTTAGATATTTTGAGTAAACTATATGTCAAAAGTTAATTAATTTATGTTTTCAAAGGATAAGAAAAAAATCCAAATTACACTGTAATGGTGGAGAGAGAGAATTCTAATATGTTTAAAGGAATGTTTGAAATAACAAGCAAGGGGTAGAAATAGAAGAGTAATACTGCAAATGAATAAGGTTAATTTAGAGACCACTATTAACACTTAAAATATGATCTGGGAGAGTGACTTCTAGAATGGAAAAATGAGGAGCACGATGTACTTTCACCAACAAATAGCCATTTAACTTGGAAAATAATATTTAAATTAGAGTTACTAGAAATTGTCAAGGAGGTACAAAGAAAATGAACAAATATTCATTCAAGAAAATCTACTAAATCTCAAAAAATAGCAAGAATCAGTGGTATTTGAATCACAACCTGCTCCTACCCACCTTCAAGCTCTATTCTATGAAAAATCCAGGTGGATGTGGTCAACAAAATGGGGGCTCCCTCTTCCCTCGTTCCCTATCTATAGCTATGGTTTTACCCAGGAGGGGCAAGCCTCTGGCTTTTCTCACCTCCACCAGTTCTAAAAGCTCTACTCCAGGCAGATCCAAGAAGACTAGGTCTCTCTTCTCTCCTCCAACCTTCTCCTCCAGTGGTACCAGACAGTAATCTGAATTCACATGCAAAAGCAAAGAGTGCTTGTTAAGGTAACTGTACTTAATCATAAAGAACAGTATAATCGCATATTTCTTCTTTCTAAACTAATTTAAAAAGTAATTACTTAAACAATATGTATTTGTATATAATTACATATATGTATATCATTTTATCATTAGCCTTATAAACTATTTCACAATAACAGCACTAAGTAAAGCTGTACTAGAGTAAGGAAATGGCACCAGGCAGTAACTCACATCCACAGTCACAAATGAAGATAATAGGGCAGTACCTGTGGCTCAGTGGGTAGGCCGCCAGCCCCATATACCAAGGGTAGCAGGTTCAAACCTGGCCCTGGCCAGCTAAAACAGCAGTGGCAACTGCAATAAAAAGTAGCCAGGCATTGTGGTGGTCACCTGTAGTCCCAGCTACTCAGGAGGCTGAGGCAAGAGAATCGCTTAAGCCCAAGAGTTGGAGGTTGCTATGAGCTGTGATGCCATGGCACTCTACCGAGGGCAACAGAATGAGACTCTGTCTCTAAAAAAAATGAAGACAATAAAAAATGGTAAAAAGAAGGTTAATACAATAAACTATAAATATGTTCTTGCTCTGCTTTCATCTCTTGTAAATGTTAAACTAGAAAATACAGACATAATATACAATGAAGGAGCAGTAAGGGCGAAACAAAGACATGAAACATCGAAAATAAACTAGATAGCAGACATAAATTCTACATATCTGTAACATAAAATGTGACTGGATTAAACCATCCAATCAAAAGACAGATACCAGAGTGGATTTGTTTTAAATATCCCCATATGCTATTTATGGAAACACCCTTTAAATTCAAAGATTCAAAGACCCAAATAGGTTGGAAAAAGATATACTATGCAAACAGAAGCCATAAGAGAGCTGGGATGGTTATACTAATATTAGATACAAAGAGAGATATTTCATAATGATGAAGTCCATCAGGAAGATACAGCTCCATCTATATATATATATATATATATATATATATATCTCCAGAGCCTTCAAAATACACAGAGCAGAAGCACACAGAATTGAAGAGAGAAGAAGATAATTTAATAGAGATTTTGATACCCCATTTTCACTAATGGATGCAATAACCACGCAGAAGGTCAACGAGGTAATAAAGATTTGAAAAACACTATGAACTAACTAGACGTGACATATATATAGAAAGCTTCACCCAATAACAAAAGTATGATACATACTCTCCTCAAGTGCACATGGAATATTCTCCAGGATAGATCATACGTTAGGCCATAAAACAGCTCTCGATGAATTTAAAAGGATTGAAATCATACGAAGTATGTTCTTCAACCACAATAGAATTAAATTAGAAATCAGTAAGGGAATAGAAATTAGCAAGTCTGTGGAAATTAAGTGGCACACTCTAAAATAAGTAAGTATAAGAAAAAAACCACAAGGGAAATTCAAGAAAATATCTTGAAAGGCTGAAAATTAAAACAATGAGATGAAGAAAAATAAGTACTCAGAGGCAAAATTATAATCATAAATGCTTACGTTAAATTGAAGAAAGACGTCAACTCCTATTTTAAGAAACTACAAAAATGAGAGCACTGAACCCAAAGCAAGCACAAGGCAGGCAACAGATTAGCGTGGAGATGAAATCAAAAGGTAGAAAAAAAAAAAAAACAGAGAAATCAGTAAAACCCAAAGTCGATTCCTTGAATAGAACAACAAAAATTAAGAAAACAATTAAGCAGTTTCATTTATAATAGCTTCAAACATAATATATTTTGGAATACATTTAACAGAAGTGCCAACAAGAAAAGAACGAAATACTGAAACACGCAACAACATTATGTTAAGTGAAAGACAGACACAAAAGATGACATTTTGCATGATTCCATTTATATGAAATGCTTAGAATAGGCAAAAATATAGACAGAAAGTAGATTAGTGGTTGCACAGAGGTAAGAAATCACAGGGCATCCAGTTGGACTGGTGTTTGTGAAGGGACTGATGAGAGATAAAGCTAGGGCTAAATTATGTCCTCCCGGGTGGCACCTGTGGCTCAACGAGTAGGGCGCCGGCCCCATATGCCAAAGGTGGTGGGTTCAAACCCAATCCCGGCCAAAAACTGCAACCAAAAAAATATATAAATTATGTCCTCCCTCTGATATTAACTAGCTACACTGAGAAAGTTACTCGACCTCTTCCTGGTCATCCTCTTAAAACAGTGGAGCTAGTAATACCACCTACTTCAGGTTTATCGGGAGAATTAGATGAGACAATATGCATTAAGCACTTCTGACACTGGCACACAGTAGGTGCTCGATAAATGTTTCACATTTTTGGCTTGAATGCCAAGCTTTTATGTTTTGGGGAGCAATAAATAGAGATTACAAATCAAGGAGTACCATAATCACAGCGATGCTTTAGGAAGATTAACTTTGTCGTGAGTGATCTAGAGGTGAGAAAAGGGAAGACCAGATACTGGAAGAAACCATTGCAATAGCCCAGAAGGGATAGCGAGAGCTTGAATTTGAGTACTGATAGCATATAAAATTACTGTATAAAACCATATAAAAACTACCAACAGTTTGCTGGTATTGTAACACACATAGCAAATACAGAAGAGGGAGAGGATTTGAAGGTGAAAATGAAAGGTTAGCTTTATACATTCTGAGTTTAAGATACCAGTAGACCTCCGGGAAGAAATGTATGACAGGCAGTTAGAAATTCAGCACTAGAGGTCAAGGCTTTGGAGAATGTGAGAGTTGTTGTCCAAAAGGTATAGTCAAAGTTTGTATGAGATTACCAAAGAGAAAAGAAACACAGGGATAGAAGAGAAGATTTTTCCCGTTAGAGGTGGGAAAATGAAGAGAAGGCAAATAATATGACTATAATTGCCTTTCAAAAAAATCTGTTGTTGATACATAGTATTATATCCATTGCCTTTATACCTGCTAACTTTTACTCTCTCCCTCAGTACCACAGCTGAGTGGAGCATCTGTAGTGCCTCTTACGCATGTTTAAAGTTCAATATATTTGTTCTTACATAGTCCCTAGGTCCTTTTGCTTTTCCACTGACACCAAGACAACAAGATGTATTAAGATGGCAGACCAGTTATATTTCTGAAGAACACAGGAGGCATTATAAGAAGCCAAGGTTTGATTTGTCTTATAGGCATTCTCAGAAATTGCAGAGAGATATGGGCAGCCTTAAGGTACTATAAGGTAGCTAATAATATCCCTGACTCTTTCTCACTGAAAATTGGAAAGTTGATTTTTACATTTAAATCTCTTGGTTATCCAGAGAGAGGACAGAATAGTTAAGGCTAAAAAAGGGTTCCCATCCTGCTGCATGATATAAAATTGCCTGTGAATTTCTCGGGTCCTGGTTATTTTGTTAGTTCCTTCAACCGTTAGTGCATATAGCAACCAAAAATGGAAGTTGATTCGATGCCATCATCTGGGGTTATCCTGAAGAACAGAGGAAAAGCCGACTTGAGCCTGACTGAGAGGAGTTGTTTGTCACAAAGGAAAATGACTTGATTGGCCAATTTACTTTTCTTTGTTTTTGAGTAGCCCTGTGTTTTAATTAACTTTTACAAGTGAATAATGGGCAATAGCCACAATCCAGTGGCTATTCTACTGGCAAAGGAATTGTATGGTGTTCTGCTGCAATATAAAACAAAAAAAATGTGTATTTAAGTCCTTGATACTGGAAAGTTTTTGTGACACTGTAAAATTAACAAACTGTCTCTACTCTCCACATATTCCACTAGGTTTTTTATGACCTTTTTAATCCCATTCTTAAATTAGGGAATTTTGTGTGTACATGTTATCTTCCTTTACCTGATTATTTAGGAAATATCTAACTCAGGTTGGTTTCAGTCCTATTTTTGAATTGTTACCAAGGTCAACCTAGTCCTGTTATATCCAGGTGCTAACCCTTCACACCTTTCAACTTCACCTCTCCCTTAACACTGGTTGCCAACTCAGCCAATTGCATGAGCAAAGGGGTTGAGGATTGGGGGTAAAGTTTTATTCCTAACCCAAGATGATCTGTGGGTAACATCTAGAGCCAGTTCTAATACGGGAAGTTCGAGGAGGTACTCAATAAGCTGAGAATATGGTTAGCCTGTATGTATTGTGATGGATGGCTTACAATTGAATTTCCTCTTCTTGCAGTAAGTACAAATGGATCCTAGGCGAGGAACCTGTGGAGAAACGAAGAAGGCTCCAGAATGATATGACAACACCTCCTTTACATTGTTCCATGCCTGGTCCTTACAGGAAGGTTGAGGCAGCTGTTGCCTACCCAGAAGGGGAGAACAGCCATGACAAATCCAGTTCTGAAAGAAGTACACCACCGTACCTGTTCCCAGAATACCCAGAAGCAAGCAAGAATACAGGTCAGAATAGGGATGCTTCAGTTCTGTATCCTGGGGTCCAAGACCAACGCCCAGTGTCCCTCCTTCCTGAAGAATTAGAAGATCAGATGCCAAGATTAGTCGCAGAAGAATCTAACAGAGGTAGCACAAGAATAAACAAAGAAGAAGTGAACAAAGGACCTTTTGTAGCTGTTGTTGGTGTTGCCAAAGGTGTTAGAGATTCAGGAGCTCCCATTCAGCTTATCCCTTTTAACAGAGAAGAGCTTGCTGAGAGACGAAAAGCAGTTGAATCCTGGAACCCAGTCCCTTACTCTTCTGTGGCCTCTGCTGCAGCCACTGGGGAGAAAGGAAGAGGTTATGAGGAGAGTGGAGGTCGTAATACACCAAAGGTGAAGAACCAGAAAGAGCTTGAAGAATTGAAGAGAACCACAGAAAAACTGGAACGCGTTTTGGCTGAGAGGAATTTGTTCCAGCAAAAGGTTAGGGCAACACTTACCTGAGATACGAGATCATTGCAACTGAGGGTTGGGGACATTGGTGTTCTCTGATGATTTCATGTTCTGAAGCCTTTAAACAAAATATGTCATTGAACCATTCTGTGGTGTATTTCAGATTGAGTGAACCCTAATAGGCTTCTTTCCAGTATTTTGAGATTTAAAAGGTTCATAAGTAAAGGGATATGTACAGTGGAATCACAGGGTGACTGTATTAGGGGCAGTTTTTGACAGTCTCTTTAGCTTTCAGTGGTATGTGGGGTCATTGAATTTCTGTGTCTTGGCCTGCAGGTGGAAGAGCTAGAACAGGAGAAGAATCATTGGCATTCTGAATTCAAGAAAGCCCAACATGAATTGGTGACCTACAATACCCAGGAGACAGAAGGCTTGTATTGGAGCAAGAAACACATGGGTTATCGCCAAGCCGAATTCCAGATTCTGAAAGCTGAGCTGGAAAGAACCAAAGAGGAAAAACAAGAATTAAAAGAGAAACTGAAGGAGACAGAGACACACTTGGAAATGCTGCAGAAGGCTCAGGTCTCCTACCGGACCCCAGAGGGAGATGACCTAGAAAGGTTAATTACTAGGGTTTAGTTATCAGCTTGTGAGAGCTAATGGGAAGCATCCTGTAGGACCCCCAGTTACTAGTCATAGACAAGGGAAGAAGCCTTAATTGTTAGGCCACCAAGGATTGAGTAACTACTTCTTAGAAAGCTCCAGCCAGTCTCCCTGTGCTTGGTGGTATTGTACTTTCTTCTTTCTTTCCAGCTAATGGAAACATAATTGTTGAGAGATGTAGGCCCAATTTGAAGGGGCTGCATTTTATTCTGATGGCTAATGACTTCATGTCATCTCTTCTCCTGCCCCTTCACTCCATCATACAGGGCTTTGGCAAAGCTTACGCGGCTGCGTATCCACGTCAGCTATCTCCTTACTTCTGTCCTCCCTCACTTGGAGCTTCGTGAGATCGGGTATGACTCAGAACAAGTGGATGGGATCCTGTACACAGTGCTGGAGGCAAATCACATTCTGGATTGAGCACCAGGCTCTGTAGACTCTTCTGTACCCTCCTCTTCTCTCCTCTCCACCTCTCCTCCTCCTCTTCTCTCCCCCCTTAGCCATGTCTCTCTCTCAACTTTATGCCTTGTATAGATACTCTTCTTGTAAATCCTGGCTCTTAATCAGTCTGCTTCCTATACACGTTTGGTATGGAGAAAGAAGCCAGTTAAATAGGCTTTCAAGTATCTAGGAACAGAAAAGCAATGTCATCAAGCTAGGTGACCTGAAAGCTTTAATTTTCGTGACCTAGATACTTGGCCTACTCCTATCCTTTCTGAAATGGTTTATATTAATTTAGGTTAAATCAGTCAGCAAATACCGAATCCAGTGTACCAGGTGTTTTGGGATAAGCCAAGAAGTATAACTCCACAATTTCAGCCTTCAAAGATCTAGTGGAAATACAAGACACATACCAAGTTAATACACACAAGTGCCTGATGTATACAAGTGAGTGGTATGAACATGACACAGACTGGGGTGGGGGGAATTTCAAGAAAGACATCACACCAGAAATGGGACGGAAATTGAGGTTTAAAGAATGACCATGAGCACACTATTAACGAGTGTTCTTTAGGTGGTAGGACTATGGTTGATGGTTTTTCTTCTTCCTATCTTCCTGCCTCTCTCAAGTTTTCTATAATAAATGTGTTATTCTTCTTACATCGGAAAAAAATAAATTCTTTTTAAAAACAACCAATAGGCTTGGATTGGGATATCAAACGAGAGACTTGTAAAAGTATAAAGTAACGTTATATTTGCAATTTATGTTAGTTTTAGCATACTACTGGATGAAGAGCATATAAACCAAGGCATGGGAAAATTCAGAATATGAAAAATGTGTTTGGTAGTAGTAGTGGGTAATGGAAAGAGAAATAAGGTTAAATCATGATCCACCTACCCTCTCACCCCCCCCCTTGGCATTTGCATTTTAATAAGGAATTCTCAAAGAACAAACCTTCAGAGCTTAAATTTTGAAAATACGTATCATCAAATTGTGGAATTTCAGGTCATAGGAGAAGTATTTTAAAGCAAGATTTCTCTGGGGTCCCTCACAGTGTATCTACCCACTCTTCAGCCTCGTTCTGAGTGAGGGGTACACGTCATACTATTCAGAAATAGTAAAACTTAATACTCCCGTAAAAGGAGACATTTTATTTATTCATTGCTTTATTATATTTATATAGCGCATACTCTCCAATGAGTTCAAGGTACTCTTCAAAAGACATTGAACAATGAACACATAGAAATATACCAACAGTAAAAAGGAAGAAGCAAGGGAGTAACAATAAAAGGAAGGTGGGATCAAGCAGTGGCAAAAAGATTAGCTAATCCAGAGATGTTTCAGATAGTCATTCTGTTTCTCCTTTACAGAGTTACTCCAGAAGACTTGTCCAAAACTTAACTTTACCTCTTTTGAAAGGATGCCCATCATAAATATTCCAGTGAGACTGCAGGAGCAAGGGGAGGCCAGAGCCAGGCTACCCCAACAGAATGAGTACTTAGGGGCTGGGCGTGATGGCTCAGCCTCTGGGAGGCCAAGGCAGGTGGATTGCTTGAGCTCAGGAGTTCAAGACCAGCCTGAGCAAGAGCAAGACCCCATCTCTAAAAATAGCTAGGCATTGTGAAGGGCGCCTGTAGTCCCAGCTACTCAAGAGGCTGAGGCAGGAGAATCACTTGGACCTAGGAGCTTGAGGTTGCTGTGAGCTATGATGCCACAGCACTCTACCCAGGGAACAGAATGAGAATGTGTCTCAAAAAAAAAAAGAGTACTTAAAAGATAGTCCCTGGCCACTTGCCTTTCAGCTGTAGCTTGTCCCGTGATTAATTTTCATGTTAGATCATTTGGATTATGATAGTCAAGGCCCTATCTACATGTAAATACTACTGAGGGGAGGGGAGCACATTCAGCCGTTCTGTGAGTGATGGTTGTTCGTCAGAGGAAGGCGATGAGGGCAGCACTGTGCACAGAGATGGATAATATGGATGGAAGGCTAGTGGAGGAAAAACTTCAAAGCACTGAAGGTTTCAGTCTGTGTGAGTAGTAGGTGAGCAAGGGGGCAGGGTAGGAAGGAGAGCAGACAGTTAGGCTTTAAAAGCAAAAAGGTGGAAAAAATGTAACTCTTCTTTGCTAGTGCTTGCTCTCCTCCAGCCCTCACTGCTTAATACAAGCACCAGCTAACTGTGTGAATCTACTCACTTCACTACCAGAGCCACCTCTTTGTTTCCTATTTACTATTAAACCATACCAGCGTGAGGTCCCTTTGACTAGAGTTGGAGATAGCCAGTTCTATCACCTCTTTGTTTCCTATTTACTATTAAACCATACCTGCTGAGGTCCCTTTGCTACTATGAAGAGTTGAAAAGAGTCTCCCAGCCTTACCAGAGATTATGATCTAGTCCTGAGGCAAAAGACATTGAGATTAAAGCAGGTGTCTCCTAGCTCTCCTGTTGGGTCTGCATAATCATAATTCCCCTTTCAAATGACTCTCGCATTTGCCATTTAACTTTGTATTGCCGTGATCAATATTTGTGTTGTTAATACCTAATGCTTTGCTCATTTAAATAAAATTATTGAAGTTTACATTTAAATTAAATGGCCTCCCTTGCCTCCTATTCTCCCTCCTTAATCTATCCTACTCAATGTCACTAAATTGTGTTTAAGAACGTTGTCAGGTCATGCCTCTGTTCAAGCACTTGCTAGTATTCCCAATCACCCACCAAATGTGATACATTTCCTTATGGTGCGCAAAATCCTTTGGGATCTGAATTCAACCTCCCTTTCTAGACTCATTTTGCAACATTCCAAAGACAAACCACGTTCCATCCAAACTACACTATTTTTCAGTGTCTGAACATACCTTGAGATTTTCTCTTAGGCATAATGGCTCACACCTCTAATCCCAGCACTTGAGACCAATCTGGGCACCAAAGGGAGATCCCTTATCTCTACAGAAGATTTAAAAATACGAATAGTTTTTCTCCCTCACCTTTGCTATCTCATTCCCTTTGCCGGGAATGTTACCTTTCATTGTCTTTCCTTTCTGCAAATTCTTCTGATTTACTCATCTAAACATGACATTACTCTTTCAATACTTAAGTTTTATGTCATTTGTAAGACTTAACAAAATTCCTTGTCTTGTCTTCCCTGTTAGAAAATTCCAAATTCAGATATTCAACTGCCTACTTGACATTTACGCTTACACGTCTCACTGGCATTTCAAATAAAGCATGTTAAAACTAAACATTCACATACCCTGGGACTGCCCCTTCTCCCCGCGTTTTTACTTGTGTTAGAAAATGACACCTCCACCCCACCCACTTGCTTAAGCTAGAAACCTGGAAGTCCTTAATTTTCCTCCTCTCTCCCACATCCAGCCTGTCAACAAGTTTTCTCAGTTCTATCTCCAAAGTATGCCATGACTGAACTCACTTTTACCACAACTACCCTAGTGCAAACTACCGTTCTCGCCTATGGATTATTATAACTCCTATCTGGAGTCCTTGTGCCCACTCTCGTTCTCACAATTGTCTTAACTCCAGACAGTGATTTTTTAAAAATGAGATCATGTGATCGCTTTGTTTAAGCCCTTACATGACTTCTCATTGCTCTTAAAATAAAATCCAAACCTGTTGCAATGTCTCACAAGACCCCTGCCTACCTCTTCTACTTTGTCTCGACCGACGCTTCCTCATACCCCACTTTTCCACTGGCTCACTGTGGTTTTTTCACTGAAACATGTCAAGCTCACACCTCAGAGTCTTTTTTTTTTTTGGCAGTTTTGGCTAAGGCCAGCCTTGAACCCGCCACCCCCGATATATGGGGCCGGCACCCTACTCCTTTGAGCCACAGGCGCCGCCCCATACCTCAGACTTTATTCCTACTGTCCCTGCTCCTGGAACGTTTTACTCATATTGCTCCCTCCACTGTAGTGCTCACATCTCCAGTCTTGGCATATGGCTGGATGTCCTTATCCTTCAGCTCTTGGTGTGTCACTTCCTCAAGCCTTCCCTGGTAGCCTTTTGTCTCTATCTACCCTTTCATTCTGTTGCTATTTCCTGATTTCTTCAATTCATAGCACTTTTCACTATTTATTTTAGACAGTCTCACTTTGTCACCCTCGGTAGAGTGCTGTGATGTCACAGCTCCCAGCAACCTCCAGTTCTTGGGCTTAGGTGATTCTCTTGCCTCAGCTCGGGACTACAGGCACCTGCCACAACGCCTGGCTATTTTTTTGTTGCAGTTTGGCCGGGGCCAGGTTTGAACCACCACCCTCAGTGTACTAAGGGGCCGGCGCCCTACTCACTGACCCCAGGTGCCACCCACTTCTCATAATTTATGTGGTCATTTACTTGTACTCATTCAACAGGTATTTATTGGGTGCCTACTGTGTGCAGTGTGATACACGATGTTACACACATCACCCATGTTCCCTGTCTGCCTCCTTCACTAGTAAGTTCCATGAGGGGAAGGGTCATGCCTGTTTTGCCAACCACTGTATTCTAGAGTTTATCATAAAACCTGGGATATAGTAGGTAATCAATAAATGACTGTTAATGAATAAACGATGTGTTTTGTTCATATCTTCAGCTCACTCAGGAGCCTAAAAAAGTGCCTTGTTCATAGAAATGGTTGAATCAGTATAGCATAAGTGAGGCATGTAGAATCCTGGACGTTAATCTTGGAAAATAAAATACTGAGACAGTGTGTAGGTTATGAGGAGCCACCAATGTGGCTGGGTGCGGTGGCTCACACTTGTAATCCCAGCACTCTGGGATACTGAGGTGGGTGAATTGCCTGAGGTCAGGAGTTCGAGACCAGCCTAAGCAAGAGTGAGACCCAGTCTCTAAAAATAGCTGGAAAAAAAATAAAATAAAATAAAAATAGCCGGGCGTTGTGGCGGGCACCTGTAGTCCCAGCTACTCGGGAGGCTGAGACAAGAGAATCGCTTGAGCCCAAGAGTTTGAAGTTGCTGTGAGCTATGATGTGATAGCACTCAACCCCAGGTGACGGAATGAGACTCTGTCTCGAGAAAAAGAAAAAGGGGAGGAGCCACCAACGTGAGCTGGAGTGGCCTAGTATTTCTCTTCAGCTAATCTTTCTTCTGAATAGTTTAAAAGGCTACCAAAGGAGGAAAGGATATTCCTTACTACACACATTCTGAATATTACCAAAAGGATGCTCCCTGGCATGCATTTATTTTTTTCTTTTTTGCATGCATTTATTTTAGAGTCAGGTCTCGCTGTGTTGTCCAGGCTGGTCTCAGTGTCAAGTGACCCTCCTGCCTCAGTCTCCCAAAGTACTGGGATTATAAGCATAAGCCACCACACCCAGCTGTTCGTGTGCAATCTTTAAATGCTGAGAACTACAGGATATAACAGGAGAAGGCTGTAGAGACCAGATTTTGAGAGCAAAAACTAAAAGGAGGAAAAAAAATGGAGAAAGCTTCTGTTCACTTTTTCTAAGAGCGATAGTGTATTTCAAGAGAAGAAAGAGCAAGCAAAGGCCAGACAGAACAAGTCTTCAGGAAATAGCTTCTGGGCACATGTTAAGAGGTCAGTCCGTGCTTGTTGGATGAACAAATGGGCACCTGCCAGAGGAGGAGGCCAGACACTTGTGGCTCCAGGGGACGGGAGGATTTACTTGTCCAGGTTCAGTGATTGCAAATCATCTGAGCTAACAATTCACAGACGGAGACTTCATTGTCAAGCTCTTAGTTCCCACCTGTAATCCCCAGATAGAACATCTTTCAGAATTCTGTACTGTGAATTAAAATCCCTTTCTGTAGTACTTTCTTAGGAGGGAAGCATGAGGATCTTCTCAGGAGTGCTGGTGTGAGCTCAGGCTAAGTCAAGTGTAATTTTCTGGAATGATGTATGCTTCATGACAAGGACATCTCTAACTCATGATTTCTATTAGGCAGAGAGGACATTCAAGAACTAGACTTTCCAAATCAAAAAGTTAAGGCATATGTTTGGGTAATAAAGTAGACAATTGAAAAAAGGAGCTTACTCAGATAAGTCTCGTGTATATGAAAGCTTTAGTCATTGAGACATAGTGTTCATTTTCTAATGAAAAATAAAATCTGCAAAGGAAATTTGTTACTGGCCTCCGTCCCCAAGGCCAAAGTTTTGATGCTCATCACCAGAACACCCCAACCCACTTTTAGATAAAATAGTGCAAATGTTTTGGATATGTTCTATATACCAAACACTTTCCATAAATCTGCCCATTGTATTCTCAAAGGCAAGCAAGACAACTTTAAGCAGAGGCTCAGGAAAGTATTCCCAGAAGGTCTGGTCTTCCAGATAGGCCCTGGAAACCTGAAGGATTGGAAAGTGGAGTTGTGTGGGGAGGGTTTTCCAGATAAGCAAAGTCACAAAACAGCTAGGGGTGAATACAGGAGCCCCCAGAGTTCATTATTCAACTTAGAGCATAAGGAACAAAACGGAGCTGATGGTAAATCTGCTTAACAATAGGAAAGTTGTTGGGTTGAGCCTGTGGCTCAAGGAGTGGGGCACCAGCCCCATATACTGGAGGTGTCAGGTTCAAACCCAGGCAGGCCAAAAACTGCAAAAAAAAAAAATAGGAAAGTTGCCACCAGGCCTGTGGTCCTAGCACTCTGGGAGGCCAAAGCAGGAGGATACCTTAAGCTCAAGAGTTCAATACCAGCCTGAGCAAGAACATGACCCCCGTCTCTACTGAAAACAAAAATTAGCCAGGTGTTGTGGCAGGCACCTGTAGTCCCAGCTACTCGGGAGGCTGAGGCAGGAGGATTGCTTGGGCCCAGGAGTTGGAGGTTGCCATGAGCTAGGCTAACTCCCTGGCACTCTAGCCTAAAGCAACAGAGTGATATTCTTGTCTCAAAAAAAAAAAAATAATAACAATTGAAAAGTAGCTATTAAAAAAAAAAAAAGAAAAGTAGCTATTGAAATCTCCCTAATTGTCCCTAAATTTGGAAAGTTAGCCCCAGTCTATGGTTCTCTCAGACCGAACTGTTTTTCTCTAGCCATGGAACCTGGTTAATCATGCTTCTGTTCCATCCAGATTTTCGAAGATCTGGATGAAGGTAAAAGAGCCATCACCGTCCCTTTCCTCTCCAACTTCTCAAGTCTGCTTTAGCCCTGGCTTCTGTTAGAATATTAAGAGTGGGAGCCTATTTAAGGACTTCAAGGCGTTTAGACATTTGCTAAGAATCTTGACAAATTTGGACCTGGGAAAGACTACCTGTTGCTAGTGTAGATTCAAATCTGGTATAGAAAATAAAGTTTGGGGGCGGCGCCTGTGGCTCAGTCGGTAAGGCGCCGGCCCCATATACAGAGGGTGGCGGGTTCAAACCCGGCCCCGGCTGAACTGCAAACCAAAAAATAGCCGGGCGTTGTGGCGGGCGCCTGTAGTCCCAGCTACTCGGGAGGCTGAGGCAGGAGAATCCCTTGAGCCCAGGAGTTGGAGGTTGCTGTGAGCTGTGCGATGCCATGGCATGCTACCGAGGGCCATAAAGTGAGACTCTGTCTCTACAAAAAAAAAGAAAAAAAAAAGAAAGAAAATAAAGTTTGGTTGTCTGACCCCATTCTTCAAAGACACATACACTGTGGTGTAAATCTGATCTTACCCTTTAGGTCACCATTATACTTAGGTCATAAGTTAGCCATTTGTTAAGACCTATTATAGGCCATGACCATACTTAGAGACAGGTGTCATCCCCATTCTACAGATGGGAAAACTAAAGTGTAGTGAATTGAAGTGGCTTTCCCAAAGGCCACCCAGCTAGAGAGTGCAGAGGCAAAATCTAAACCAGGTATCTCTAACTCCAGAGTCCAAGCTCTCTGCCCATTACGCATCCTGCCTATCTTAAAAATGAGTAGTCTCATCTTCTTCCTTGTGATGGGAAAATGTTAGAACTAGCCCATACTAATAGGACTTTCCAAGGAAGAAAGTTCCACAGTCCCACACAATGTTTAACTGCCCTCATGATCAGGAAATTGTTCACTTATGTAACAAATATCCTCCCAAAGAAGGTGGAAATTCATTTCCTCTTGACTGGGTTTTTCACTCAGAGCTGTTGCTTGGCAGCTCTCCTGATTTAAAAAAAAAAAAAAAAAGCCATGAGATCTACTCTTACACTCCAGGAGGTCTTGGACTTGTTGTCCCCTGCCTGTGGGTGTTCTCACTGGCTGCTTTGAATCCTCCCTCCCCAGACAGTGCTGAGTTGGGCAAGTCTCTTGGGGAGTGAGAAAGTGACACTTGAGAACATATTGGTTTATTATTACACACAGAAGAGTAAAATTAACCACATGAGGTGCCTCTGGAATTGCCAACAGGCACCACCTTCCTCATCCTGCCTGCTTTTTTCTCGATTTCTACCTCATCTCCATTTTTGAATCATTTAGTTGAAGAGGATGTTATTCAGACAAGTCCTCTGATTCCCCAAATTTCTGAGTCCTTTTTCTCTGAATTGCTTTTCTATTTTTTAAAGGCATCAGAATCTTCTTCTGGCTCCTTTTAGAGTTAAACTGAGAAACTGATGCAAATTCTAGTGTTAAAGGCTGATCTGTGCCTGAATGTGTTGTTTTTCCTGAAAAACATCCTTGCTTTATATTTATTTTTTATTTTTATTTAATTTCTGAGACAGACTTTCACTGTGTTGCCCTGGGTAGAGTACGGTGGTGTCATAGCTCACAGCAATCTCCAACTCCTGGGCTCAAGCAATTCACTTACCTCAGCCTCCCAAGTAACTGGGATTACAGGTGCCCTCCACAGTGCCTGGCTATTTTTCAGAGACAGAGTCTCGTTCTTGCTCAGGCTGTTCTTGAACTCCGTGAGCTCAAGCAATCTACCTGCGTCGGCCTCCCAGAGTACTAGGATTATTAGTGTGAGCCACCGAAGCTGCTTTTTAATCAAGGCATTCATTGCCTTTGAACCAAAGGAGTGAGGTCTTCACCAGCAGTCTCTACCCTTTTTGACAACAGGAACCAGTTTCATAAAAGATAATTTATCCACTGACAGTGGGGGGGGGGCGGGGGCTGAATGGTTTCGTGCAAACTAGATCCCTCCCATGTGCAGCTGATGTTAAAATTTGCACTCCCATGAGAATTTAATGCCACCACTTATCCTACAGAAGGCAGAGCTCAGGCAGTGATGGCAGTGATGGGGAGGAGCTATAAATACAGATGAACCTTCGTTCGCTTGCCCCTCACCTCCTGCAGTGTGGTCTGTTCCTAATAGGCCACAGGCCAGTACCAGTCCACAGACCAGGGGATAGAGGTCACAGGTCTTCGCAATATCATCAGATACCTTTGGTGAGGTTGCTGCTCCATGTTCTTTCATCCCATTGGGTAATCCCAGAAATAAATTCAGGTGAAGAGGCTGTAGAGAACATCTTCCCTTTGTACTTTTGCCGTAACTAGCCTTTCTCCCCCTCAGAACTTTGTCAAATATCACAGACTTTGAAAGCCCACTGGAGAATAGGAGCACTCATTCAAAAGCAGGGTTGCTTGCTACACTGTACATTGGCAGCTCAATGCATATCCTATTACAGTCTCTACCAACTTTTTTTTTTTTTTGAGACAGAGTCTCACTTTGTCACCCTTGGTAGAGTGCCGTGGTGTCACAGCTCACAGCAACCTCAAACTCTTGGGCTCAAGCAATCATCTTGCCTTAGCCTCCTGAGTAGCTGGGACTATAGGCACCCGTCACAATGCCCGGCTATTTATAGAGGAGGTGTCGCTTTGGCTCAGGCTGGTCTGGCACCTGTGAGCTCAGGCAATCCACCTGCCTCAGCCTTCCAGAGTGCTAGGATTACAGGTGTAAGCCATCGTGCCTGGCCTCCTCTACTATCTTTTTAAAATCCTGTGAGCAGGCCAGGTGTGGTGGCTCCTGCTTGTAATCCTAGCTCTCTGGGAGGCTGAGGCAGGTGGATTGCTTGAGCTCACAGGTTCAAAACCAACCTGAGCAAAAGCAAGACCCCCATCTCTACTAAAAATAGAAAAACTGAGGCAAGAGGATTGCTTGAGCCCAAGAGTTGGAGGTTGCTGTGAGCTATGATGCCATAGCACTCTACCCAGGGTGACAACTTGAGACCCTGTCTCAAAAAAAATTAATTTAATTAATTAATAATAAAATCCTGTGAGCATTCTCAGTGTTATTCCATCAGGTCATGAGCATTTGAAAATAATGTTCTTCAAAGTCAGTAGGAGGTGACTTGTGAAGTGGCGAGACTATGTTCTGGAAGAATGGGATTTCAGGGAGGACAGGCAAGCAGCAGCACCCTCCTAAAAGGGACTTGACGATGTGCCCTTGCATGGTGGCTTCCCACTTGTTTTCTGAAGCAGTGAAGCCTAGAGCAGGAACTTGTAAGCGAGAGTCGACTAGGAATCCTGGAGCTGCAATTCCCAGGAAAGTGGTGGGTCTTAGGTGGGAGGAGGTGGTCAGATTACAGCCTCTATCACTGTGCCTGATAACAACCTGTTAATATTTTATCAGTGATCACATCGGAGCATATTGCGAGCCACCTCTTAGGGCAGAAGAGAGAGATAAGCTGGTGGACTTCCTGTTTGAGGTTCTTTCACCTCCTGAGATAACAGAATTTCTCATCAAAGCCAAGAGCCGCTTGGGCAGGGAGACCAGTCTGGGCCAAAGCCAGGCTGCAGCCAGCTGAGGAGTAGCACACTCACTTCCCAGCCTGAGGCCTCTGTGTCCCAGAGTGGGCAGCTGAACGCTCCAAAGTATCCCCTGTCCAAGGGCCCAGGGCAGAGTGGGAAGGAACAGTTGACCCTGCAAGGCCTCATTTACCTTCCTTGTAGCACTAGACCCTACTGTCCCCTCTCCCTACTCCCACGCTGTTTCTCCTCTGGTCCAGAGCCAGAAGGCCCCCGGCTAGCTGGAAGCGCACTGCCACCCCTGCCCTCAGTAGCTTCCAGAGACCTGCCCAAGGGAAGATGGAGGAGAGGCTGAGCCCCAGTGTCACTCTCTCTCCCTGTCTTAGATCCACTTCGGGATCCTGTAAAGCAAACTCAAAGATTCTTGGCTTTATGTGCAGTATATCCCTGTTACCTCCTTAGCACTGCCCTCCACCCTATTTCTCAGTTTCCCAGTCCTTCAGCTTCAGAAGGTCATTTCTTTCCATCATCCTTCCCCTAGAAGGTCAGTTACTGCCCAGGTCCTCATTTCATATAGATTGGGACTTAAGGGGGCTTATGTAACTATTTTCCTCGCCCCTAATACCCCTAACTTAAAGTCACATTTTCCCATCTCTCTCACCGGACAGTGCGTATTATTCTGCCTGCACCACAGTTACATGTACACATGTTATTTCCCCTACATCGTCTGTCAGCTCCTACAATATACAGACTTTAAGCTCAGCCTCTAATCGCAGCAGTCTGGGAGGCCAAGGCAGGTGGATTTCCTGAGCTCACGAGTTCGAGACCAGCCTGAGCCAGAGTGAGACCGCATCTCTAAAAAATAGCTGGACGTTGTGGCAGGCGCCTATAGTCCCAGCTACTTGGGAGGGTAAGGCAAGAGAATCACTTGAACCCAAGAGTTTGAGGTTGCTGTGAGCTATCATACCACAGCACTCTACCAAAGGTGACAAAGTGAGACTCTGTCTAAAAAAAAAAGAAAAAATGTACAGACTTTACCTTGATCCCTCTTGTCACCCTCAAAGCCCTTAGCATGTTGCCTAACACAGAGTAAGAGCTCAGCATGGGCTGGCTGGCTGGCTGGCTGGCAGACAGATGGCTGTTTGAATGGCTATTTGGCTGAATGAAGGTCTCTCAGAAACTTGGAACTTGCCTCTCCATTAAGCCAGTTTCAGTATTTCTACCACCACTAGTGATCACATAGTAGTGGGTTAGTAGGACTCCAGGACTCATGTAACATTGAGTCACACTATTATCAGGAATAGGGGAGGGCAGAAACATTTGTCCTTACCTTGCGCAAGGCAAGGGTTAGAGCCCTGAGGCTGGGGTGCAAACACAATGGCCTTCACTATCCCCTAGGTCTATGGCTAATCTAAATTACTTTATGAGAGAAGGTAATGGGGTAAGCTGAAAGGTATTTACCTTACTTGGAACTCAGGCAGGACTCAGGAAGATTTCTAGGAAACTAAAGCAAAGCTTTTCTTGCTCAACCAACCAAAGGGAATAGTTGCTCTTTGTCAGGTCTTCCCTGTTTTTTCTAGCTGAGAATAAACGTCTTTTTCCATTGAAACGTCCCACATTAACAAAGGTGGGAGGACCTCCCAGGCCAGCCTTATCCTAAAACGAAGGAAAGCTTTGTGCCCTATTTCCCTCAAAGACCTTCGTGTTCCAGTGACAGACAGGGACATAGAGGCTGCAGGAATTTGAACAGCAATGGGTCCTCCTATACTTTTTTTTTTTTTTTTAGACAGAGTCTCACTTTGTCACCCTTGGTAGAATGCTGTGGCATCACAGCTCACAGCAACCTCAAACTCTTGGACTTAAGTGATCCTCTTGCCTCAGCCTCCCAAGTAGCTGGGACTTACAGGTGCCCGCCACAATACCCGGCTATTTTTAGAGATGAGGTGTCACTCTTGCTCAGGCTGGTCTCAAAGTTGTAAGCTCAGGCAATCCACTCGCCTCGGGATTACAAGCGTGAGCCACTGTGCCTGCCCCCCTCCTATACTTTCTGATACCAGAATCCTGGACCCACAATTCCATGAGTGCTTTAGTTGCCAGGTGGTGGTCATCGGAGCCCATCTACAGTGCTGCCCACTCAGCACAGGACAGGCAGCCCTGTCTTCCAAACTCTGGTGGCTCCCAATCGAGGACTTTGGAGTTCCCAGCGCCAGACCAGAGACATGATCCCTTGTTAACCTTCTTTCCAGAGAGCCTCTCTCAACCCGTATTCCCACCTGCTGCCATTCCCTCTAACTTGGTTTGGCACTGAGGTTCTAGTGTCTGTACAAAAGAAGGCCCATTTCCAAAGTGCAAGGGCAAGTGTCTGGTTTAATAAGCTCCTGTGTGCTGAGACTCTCTAGGTGCAGGGCCTGGTTTAGCTGAATCTTGTAGGGCCCCATGATTGTCAGTGTTGCCACAGTTAACACCCTTATGAATGAGGCTTTGTTAATTCCCAGTGAGGTTAGAACAGGACCAAATCATTGTCCTCCTAAATTCCCACACCCCCGGAATTAGGAGAATTGGAACAGGGATATTATGTCCTATTCAGATGTGAGCCTGGCATCCCCCTGGTAAGGCAGCTAGTTGGGCCCAGCATGGCACAGGGGGCAGTTCCAGCTGCTTTCCCATATACCCTCATGGAAGACTAGGAGAGCCTGTGCACCCTCATTGTTACCTGGCTGGCTGTAAGTTATTTTCCCTAGGCAGCTTTGGGACCCCTAGGAGGCCCCTCCTATTGCCTGTGAATAATATAGAATCAGCAGGGTCCTACATTGAAAATCAGGAGACTGGGGTACTAACACCAGCTGTGTGGCCCTGGGAAAATTTCTTCACTTGTCTGGGCTTAGTATCCCCATCTGCCAAATGGACATGATCAGAACTCGTTCACCTTCTCCCGGTTCAGAGAAAGAAAGGAATATACAATCATATAGCAAATAACTTAAATAAAGCAATTGTGAAAAGGGTAGAGCCCCAGCAAGATGAAGAGGTAGAGTTTCTTGAGGTGGGGGGTTGTCATGCTTTCTAATTGTTTCCAGTAAAGTCTAGAATTTTCTATTCACCCTGTGGGGAGAAAATCCAACTTCCATCCTCCCCTCGCTTTAATCCAAATCCCTCCAATCACACCTGCCTTGTTTGGGCCCCTTTTAATCAACAAACGGACTCAATCAACAAGTGTTTATTGATCACCTACAGTGTGTCCAGCACTGTTACAGATAGTCTGGGGTGTACAGAGAGATCTAAGATGTGGTCCCTGCCCTCCAAGGGTTTACAATGTTATTTGTCAGGTCAGACACACACATGAAAATATAACTATCAATCAAAAATTATGAATAATAAGCATCAAAAAGGGATTTACACACTGAGGGTTGGAGGAGGGAGGGCTAGGATAGGGATGGAGTGATCAGAGAAGGCTCAATGAAGGAGGTGATACCGAGCAAGTTTTCTAAGCATGAGGAGGACTTTGCTAAGGGGAGAGGGCCTCCCAGGGTGGGAGAACAGATGGAACATAGGCGAAAAGGTGGAAACCTGAAAGGCATGTTAGAGACAATAAATGGGCCCCTTCTGCTGGCACTGAGGTTTGAGGAGGGGTTCTGGAGTTTCTCAGAAGCTGGTCATGCTTAGCCTAGTGAGGGAAAATGTCTTTAGTTTGTGACCCCCCCACTTCCACTCCAGGAGAAAGGGAGCATTTTCAGACCTTAGAGGTGGAACCATCTGCCTGGTAACCATTCATTAATCTTCCACCTCAACCGCAATCCCAGGTCAACCATCACTCAGATCTTGGACATAGTACCTTGGGCATGGATGTGCCACGTTGGAGCCCTTGGCTGCCCTCTGGCAACTCTGAAATCTCTTCTGATGGATGGTGGGGAGACTATGATAGGGTCCGCTTGGTGCTATGGCCTTCCAAGGGCTCTGTGGGGTGCTCTGGGAAGACC
The DNA here is from genome assembly GCF_027406575.1 of Nycticebus coucang. NCBI lineage: Eukaryota > Metazoa > Chordata > Mammalia > Primates > Lorisidae > Nycticebus > Nycticebus coucang. Next base: position 134,760,013 of record NC_069804.1, read on the forward strand.
CCAGGAGGCCTGATCTCAGCTTTTGGGGCTGATTTTCCGTTAGAACTGAAGACTCTCTGGGGAGTCTGCCTCTCTAGAAACAATAGAAACACCCACTGGAGCCACCACAGGTGACCACTCAGTTTCTTTGATACCAAAATTCTTATTCTTCCTTGGCCAGTGTTGGGGAGTGGTATCATCCTCAGGGCCCCGTAGTTCCCATGCTGACATCTCCCAGCCAAAGGCTAGCTCTAGAAAAACTGGCTCGCTGTTCTTAAGGCAACCATTGTCTAGTACCTTTAGCCTTGTGGTTCAGACTGGAGGCCAGGTCAGGTGCCCCAGAGGAAGGCAGGGGTTTTAGCAAAAGTTGGGACCACAGCTTCTGAGGCAGTTTCTCAGGGGAGTCAGAGTCTGCTGCCACCCCAGCTTTCCACCAGATCTTCTTTCCTTGTGCCTTCCTCAAGCTGCAGGCTCCATTCCTGAACCATGAACGTGAGAGAATTCTGAGAACTGCCCTGGGAAATAGCTCTGGTCTTTTTCTGGTCCCAGGCTGCCTGCTCCCAGTTACATTTTGTTCCCTGGATGCTGTGGGATGGTTTTATTTCAGTTCATGCATAAACCAGTCTGGACACTGTGGAGTCATAACAAGGGTAGGATGGAGGTTCATGGGACCATTGCAGATCAATCAGGTTTTTTTGGAGAGAGAGACATGCCCATAAAAGCCACCACTTCTCCTTCTCCCCATCTCCCAGCAACAAGCTAAAAGCCAACCTCAGCCAGAGGGAGAGTGTTTTTTTTTTTTTAATCACAGAGAGTCAGTCTGTGGGATGTGATTAGTGGGTTCAGGGATGATTCCCAGGTAAACCAAAGGGCAAAAGGGAGCCTCTGGGGCCTGGCTAAAGGTACAGGCTGGGATTTGAAGTTGAGGGTTGGAGACTCAGGGAGGGCAAGGTGAGGGAAACAGAAAGGCCGGCTTGGCGAGCATCCTCAGCAATTCAACCTGCACACTGTCACACTAGCTCCCAGTTCTGCCTTTGCTCGATCCAGTGGCCAAAGTCAGTCTATCCTCAGCAGCACCTTCTGACATCATCCAGTGGCAATGTCCCTCACCTGTGGCCCTAAGGGCCTGTCCACTGGTTTTCACAGACCCAGCCACCCCCAGCTCTGGCCCCTGGTTCTTCACACATACCCTGTCAGGCTGTAGGAGTTGAACTCACTCTTGACTTTGGGAGGCTGACCAGGCCTGGGAGAGCTCCTAGTGGCAAGAGGCTGGGCTTGGTAAGCATCGTAGTAATTGGAGTGATTTCTCTGAGATGGGCAGGAAAAGCAGAGGATGATTCCAGCCACCAAGGAGAACAGGGAGGAAATGATGCCCAGGTAAAGAGCCTCTCCGATCTCGAATTTCATGCTGTCTGGCACCAGTGGTGAGTAGAAGTCCCGCAGGATCCCATGAAGATTCCAGGCAACAGGAACAAAGCCCAGGAGGCCTCCAAGGATAAAGAAGACTCCGCCCACTACCGCCACTCTGTCTTTGGCTCGGGACCCCTGGCAGAAGACTGTGCATCTCATGCCCACCACAGCGATCATGCAGGCCAGCGACGAGATTGCACTGGAGGTCACCATCATGGCCTGGGCAGCCTGGATGTCAGAGGGCAGGCCTAGAAGCGTGCTGTAGATGTCGCACTGGGTGATACCTGTGCTGTGTGTTGCACACTCCATCCAGAGGCCCTTGGAAAAGCCAACTGCCGTCACAATGCTGGCACCAACGTAAGAACTTGTTCGCCAGCTGGGAAGCAGCATGGCAACCACTGTGCCCAACAGCCCCAGCAGGCCTAGGATATAGCCCACAAGTTGGATGCCAAGAGAGGCCATGGCAGACCTCTCAGTAGAAGTGTCGTCAGGGCCCCTTCCCTCGTCTTCTGGCTGCAGCTCTTGTTCCTCAGGTCCCAGCCTCTAATCCCTCATTTCAGAGTATCTCTGCCAGCCTGACTTCTCTCCTCCTTACAAGTGTCTGTGGGTGGCCACAAACAGGCTCAAGAAGGCATCTAGAAGACCTAAAAAAAATCCATAAACCAGATTAAATATTGACCAGAAGCTTATGAGAAACCAGAAAATGCTGGATGCCTTTTGACCTTTGTTATCTTTAGAAATAACACATGAGAAAGAGGGGAAAAAAAACTTTGAAAGTAGAGCCAAAATGTCATCGCCTCCTGCGTAGGCACATGCCTTACATTGGCAGCTAGACAAAGCCAAGGGCCAGACAGGTGGCTGCTTTCCGGGAAGGTGGTGATGGCCGTGGCAGTGGTGGCTGTGCTAACTCAACTGCTAGTGTCTAAGGCGTAACACGTTGCCAAGGAACCGTGCCAGGGGGCCCCTCAATTGCAGACTGAGACCAAACTCCAGGGCACTGGATCAGGAGGAACAAGTCCTAGAATATAGCCTTGGACTGCAGCTCGTTAGAGGCCTCTTGCATCGCAAATGGCCTAGAGAGTAGTGCCCAGGGAAGAGCTACTCCAGGACAGACTGGGGTAAGTGGGTAAGTGGGCTGGGAGGATCTGAACACTGAGTGATTGCTGAACACTGAGTGTTCAGATCCTGCCAGCCCTGCCCAAGCCCCGCTCTGCAGGCTGGCTTAAGGTCTGCATGTGTAATGCACCCAGCCATTCCTATCTGATCTCGTAATACATGCCCCCATGTCAGCCTCTCAAATGATGAGGGAGCATTCTGGAGTAAAGGTTGTCCCAGGGCATGGAGGGAGCCCTGAAACCCCCTGAGCTATGTGTTAGGGGAAAGGGAAGGTGCTCTAGAATAGAGAGCTTTGCAAGAGGAAGGCATCTCTTTGGGATCTCAGAGCTGTTCAAGATTTCACATTGTTCTGAAGGGGGGTCACGGTGTACAGCACACCTCTTAGGGGTGGTACACAATTATAAGAGGGCCTTTAACAAATGCAACCAGTGTAACCTAATTCTGTGTACCCTCAATGAATACCAAGCAATAAAAAAAAAAAGATTTTGCAGTATTCAAGGAGCTCCCAGTCTGCCAAGGTTTAGGATGCTGAAAGTCAAGAGCACATTCTTCATCCTCTACTAGACTCTCCAACCCACCATAATCTGGGTATTCCATTTTAGCTTTCTTTAAGATTTCTCTCTTCCTCCGTATCACCTAGCCTTCTTTCAATCAACACTCTGCCCCTGAGAAAACTCATCCTCCCCCATGATTTAATCTACTCCCCATTCACTGCCTCCTCTAAATTGGAAATTGGAAGAGATCCTCCTAAGCTTCAAGACTGTCAGAGCAATCACCTAGTCAAAATGTCCACATGGAAATCTCATAGGGACCTGGAATTTGACATGTCCAAAGGAATACTTATCACTTCACCCAATGGACCTCTCCCCAAATGGTTCTTCAGTGGGTTCCCTGTGGTCACTGAATGATGCCTCTATTCAGCCCCTTATGCTGGACCAAAATCCAGGAAGTGATCCCTGACACCTTTCTTGGACTTATTCTCACATCCTACAGTCACTGTGTCCCACCACTTCTACCTATTGAATATATCTCGAATCCATGGCTTTCTTCTTTCCATTTCCACTGCTACTATCCTAGTTCAGGGTTTCATCATTCTTTCTCTTATAGACCATAGCAATGGCTTCCTACCTGGTCTTCCTTCTAATCTTATCTCCTTCATCCTGTCATCAAGGTAATCTTTCAGCACATTAATCTGATCAAATTGCTACTGTACATAAAACATTCTAATGGTTCCCCATCAGCTAAAGGATAAAGTTCAAACTCGCTTGTACTCCATGACCTCTCAATCTTAGTCTCTTGCCATTCCCCTCTTTGTACTCAAGACACTTGCTGAGCTCATTTATTTTCAGTTCCTCATCCGTCCTGTGGTCTTTTGCTCCCAAATCTAAGCACAGATTGTTCCTATGTGGAATGACCCACATTCTTCTTCCTCTGTGTTTAGTGCATTCTCATCCTATAATAGGACTCAGCCCAGACGTCTCCTACTCTAGCCTGGGTCCAGTGCCCTCCTCTATATCCTTACAGTATCTTCTGTTTACTTACTTCCATTATAGTATAGTAACAACAATAGGGCTCGGTGCCTGTGGCTCAAGCGGCTAAGGCGCCAGCCACATACACCTGAGCTGGTGGGTTCGAATCCAGCCTGGGCCTGCCAAACAACAATGACAGCTGCAACCAAAAAATAGCCAGGCGTTGTGGCGGGTGCCTGTAGTCCCAGCTACTTGGGAGGCGGAGGCAGGAGAATCGCTTGAGCCCAGGAGTTGAAGGTTGCTGTGAGCTGTGATGCCACGGCACTGTACCCAGGGTAAAAGCTTGAGGCTCTGTCTCAAAAATAAAAAAAAATAAAAAAATAACAATAGGGTGGTGCCTGTGGCTCAGTGGGTAGGGCGCTGGCCCCATATACCGAGGGTGGCGGGTTCGAACCTGGCCCCGGCCAAATTGCAACAAAAAAATAGCTGGGCATTGTGATGGGCGCCTGTAGTCCCAGTTACTCCAGAGGCTGAGGCAAGAGAATCGCCTAAGCCCAGGAGTTGGAGGTTGCTGTGAGCTGTGACACTACAGCACTCTACCGAGGGCAATAAAGTGAGACTGTCTCTATTAAAAAAAAAAAAAAAACAATAATAGCAACACATACAGTGTTTCTTTCTTTCTTTCTTTTTTTTTTTTTTTGAAGACAGTCTCCCTCCATCACCCTGAGTAGAGTGCCATGGTGTCATAGCTCACAGCAACCTCTAACTCCTGTGTTTGAGAGCTCCTTTTGCCTCAGCCTCCCAAGTAGCTGAGACTACAGGCGTGTGCCACTATGCCCAGCTAGTTTTTGTATTTTTAGTAGAGACGAGGTCTCACTCTTGCTCAGGCTGATCTAGAACTCCTGAGCTCAAGCAATCCATCTGCCTCAGCCTCCCAAAGTGCTAGGATTACAGGCATGAGCCACTGGGCCCAGCCACATACAGTGTTTTCTTATGTCACCATTATAAGCACTTTACACACTTTAACTCATTTAATTCTCACAAAAAGTTTTTTGTGTGTGTGGTAGATACCAATAATCCTTATTGTGAGGTGGGGAAACTGAGGTAGAGAGAGTAAGTTGTGCACTATATTGCAATTTCTTGTTTGAACCCTTGTTCTTCCTCATTGATCAGTGACTTACTTGAGGTCAAGGACTGTATCTTATTTATCTCTGTATCTCATGTGCCTTGCACAGTGCTTTACCCAGAGCAGTTCAGGAAAAGGTCTTCTTAATGAATGAATACAAGTGAGCAGGAAACTGGAGACCATTCTCCTAAGTGAAGTACCACAAGAGTGGGGAAACAAACACCACATGTACTCACTACTAAATTAGAACTAACCAATACACCTGTGCACAGAGGGAAGTAAAATTCAGTGGAAATCAAGCGGGGGGGAGTGGGGAGAAGGGGAGGAACAAAAACCTATCTGGTAGACACAATGAACACTGGGTGATGGACACACCTATAGCCGCCATGACTCAAGAAATACAAAAACAGGCTCAGTGGTTACGGCGCCGGCCACAGATACTGAGGCTGGCAGGTTCAAATCCGGCCTGGGCCAGCTAAACAACAATGACAACTGCAACAAGAAAATAGACCCAGGTTGTGGTGGGCGCCTGTAGTCCCAGCTACTCAGGAGGCTGAGGAAAGAGAATCACTTAAGCCCAAGAGTTGGAGATTGCTGTGAGCTGTGATGCCACAGTACTCTACCAAGGGCGACATAGTAAGAATCTGTCTCCAAAAAAAAAAAAAAAAAGAAAGAAAGAAAGAAAAGAAATACAAAAGCAATCCATGTAACCAGAAACATTTCGTATCCCCTTAATATTTTGAAATTAAAAAAAAAAAATTTTTAAGTGGCAAAGAGTTTGAGGCGCTGAACATGACTACCAGATAGGGACTTTCTTTCTTTTCTTTTCTGTTTTTTTTTTGTTTGTTTGTTTGTTGTTGAGACAGAGTCTCAAGCTGTCACCCTGGGTAGAGTGTAGAGTGCTGTAGCATCACAGCTCACAGCAACCTCAAACTCTTGGGCTTAAGCGATTCTCTTGCCTCAGCCTCCCAGGTAGCTGGGACTACAGGTGCCCACCACAACGCCCGGCTACAGATAGGGACTTTCTAAATGAGTCAATAATAGTGCAGTATAAGGGTCATTGAGGTGTTGATCAATGTTGGGCAAAAAAGATTGAGGGACAGGGATCAGAGGATGAAGGGGATTAATAGAAAGAGAGAGCAAGCATGCAAGTACAAGAAGAGTTACACCATTTTATGTATATTGGGCAGAACTTCAATGACCCTCACACTGATCATTGACTGATTTGGAAAGTCACTATGATAGTGTCACAGGATGTCATATTGTTCAGACTGGTTAGGGATCGTTTTGTATATTTGGGAACATTTCAGTTGGTACATAGATATTTAGCATCGAAATGTCTTCTTGTGTAACAAATGAATCCAAACCTCAAAAAAAAGAAATGTCTTCTTGTATTGTTCCCTTGACCAATATATAGTGTCCATCGTTGTCTTTCTCTGTTTTTTTGGCTTAAATGCAATTAAAGAGAGGTCATGGAGTACCAAAAAAATCTGCAAATAAGATTGCAACCCCCTGGTTCAGCACCCATAGCACAATGGTTACAGCGCCAGCCACATACGCCAAGGGTGGCAGGTTCAAACCCGGCCTGGGCCAGCTGAACAACAATGACAACTGCAACAAAAAATAGCCGGTGTTGTGGTGGGCACCTGTAGTCCCAGCTACTTGGGAGGCTGAGGCAAGAGAATCACTTAAGCCCAAGAGTTTGAGGTTGCTGTGAGCTGTGACACCACAGCACTTTACAGAGGGCGACATAGTGAGACTCTGTCTCAAAAAGAAAAAAAAAAGATTGCAACCCCTGATTTCTTCTGATTTCTGTTTGCCTGAAATGTTTTCCATCCCTTTACCCTGAGAGGTTAGGTGTGTTTCCTTCAGTGGGAAATTCCAACCATTCACATTTATTCAGAGAATTGATAAGTATGGTTGACTTCTGTTCATCTTGTTTTGTGGAGGTCCATTGCTTAGTTTTATCATTTGCATCATTGTGGAAGCTAGAGACACCCCCCGGGTGAAGGGCTCAACCACAACTTGAACCTTACCTAACCAATGCAAACAATGTAACCTAATCATTTGTACCCTCATAATAATCTGAAATTTAAAAAAAGAAAGCCCTTGTCCAGTAGTCAGATGGAGCCCCTCAAAGCCTCTTTATAACTGTTATTCATGCATTAAGAAGACAGTTTATGAACTCCCGCTTTGGGTAGAGCATTGTTCAAGGCACATTTGTTGAATATCTTGTTTCTTTAATCAAATTCTAAACAATTCGAGGGTGAAAAAACTTATATTAAACTTACATTGTGCCTCCACAGCATTGGCTACATGGTTAATAATCAATACTAATCATTGGCATTGGCTATGACAAGGCCAAAGTGATGCAAAGCGGCGCAGAGCAGGAGACAACAAACATTCTGTGAGAGATGAGGAGGGAGATCTAGTGTGAATCTCAGATCTGTCACTTGTCAGCATTGGTTTTCTTATTGCTAACCTGGGCACAGTTGGACCTATCCGGTCACCACTGAGCATCTCAGTGAGGTCTTCTGTGTTGCTTGGCGATCCTTCTACTTCCCCCTGGGAAGCATCCTCAGTCATCCTGATGACTACTTCAAATATTTACCATTCTTGAGCTCCCTACCCTACCTCCTCTCTTTGCAGTTATTAGCTTATCTTGATCATTCCCTTTGCAGCCAAGATCCTTAAACAGTCATTAATTAACACTGATGTCTCCACTTCTTCACCCTTCCACTCGCTGCTTAGCCCTCTGCAATCTGGCTTCCGCTATTAGCCCTCGATAAACAATGTTCTCACTAAAGTTATCAACTATTTCCTTGTTTCAAAATCCAATAGTCATATCTGTCATGTCACCTCATCCCTCTTCTTCATAAAACTGTCATCTTTGTTTTCTGTAGCACCCGTCTGTTTTCCTCACCTTTCAAAATGATTCTTCTAGGTCTTCCCAAGTTCCTCTTCATCTGCCCACTCTCACTCTTTGGACCTGACTATTCCTGCCCTCTGAGAGTTTCAACTAAACTGTTACTCTTTTTTTTTTTTTTTTGAGACAGAGCCTGAAGCTTTCGTCCTGGGTAGAGTGCTGTAGCATCACAGCTCACAGCAACCTCCAACTCCTGGGCTCAAGCGATTCTCCTGCCTCCACCTCCCAAGTAGCTGGGACTACAGGTGCCTACCACAACGCCCGGCTGTTTTTAGGTTGCAGCCGTCATTGTTGTTGGCGGGCCCAGGCTGGATTCAAACCCACCAGCTCAGGTGTATGTGGCTGGCGCCTTAGCTGCTTGAGCCACAGGCGCCGAGCCTAAACTGTTAGTCTTTTTCATCACATTCTCTGTGGTGTTCTCATCTACTCTCCTGAGCTCATGATTTGTATAGTGTAATGTTTTAATGGCACCTCAAATTTAATATTTGCACAATTGAAATCATTACCCACTTCTCTCCCCACCATGAAACTACTCTTCATCCAGTGTCCGCTATCTCCGCCCATCCAATAACCCAAGTTAGTCATCCTGGATTCCTCAGTTCTTGTTGACATATAATTAATTATGAAGCCCCATCAGATCTACCTTCAAAATATATCATAAATCCATCCTTTTAGTTCAAACCATGCAACCATCATCTCTTGTCCATTTGGGAATCACATAGGCACCTCAAACTGGCCTCTTTAATTCCACTTCTGCCCTACCTCTTCAATCAATTATCCATGCAAAAGTCAAGGTCTTTTCTAAAGTGGAAATCAAATCATGACTGTTACCCCAACCTTTGCTCTGCTTAAAAATTTTCAGGAGCTCTTAAGTGCTTTCAGGTTGAAGTTCAAACTCTCCAGCCCTGGAAACCAGGAAAGCCCTCCATTGTCCGACCCCCACCTTTCTTTGAAGTCTCATCTCTCATCATCAACCTCCAACCTCATGCTTTATGCTCCTATACACATGGTCCAGCCACACTTAAGCACTTGAATTTCTCTGTATTTGTCTTTCTGTCTCCAAGCCCTTTGAAACACGCTATTCCACCATCCACTATGTGTTTGGATAATTGCCACTTATTGAACTCATCCTCTTTTTACTATCCTTGGACCCTCTCCACTTTCCACCCAAGCTGGGTTAAATACATTTCCTTTGTCCCTCCTGTCTGTATCTGGACATTCAGCCACAGTCAGTGAGAAAACTTGAGATTTTCAGAGGGAAGACCTACTGCCTCCCAGAGGAGCACAGCTCCTGCACCAGTCTTCCTGGGACAGCAGCAGAAGAGCCAAGCTTCAGTTTCTCATGGAAATCAACAGTGTCCACAACAGTTGAGTCTTTCCCCAGAGCCAGTCCTGATTCAGAAAGAGTAAGTGGGAAAGTATTTGGGGGCAGTTCGAGGGCAGGTTCAAGAATATGCAATCATTGGCTCGGCACCCATAGCACAGTGGTTACGGCGCCAGCCACGTACACTGAAGGTGTCGGGTTCAAACCAGGCCTGGGCTAGCTAAACAACAATGACAACTACAACAACAACAAAAAAAATAGCCGGGTCTTGTGGTGGACACCTGTAGTCCCAGCTACTTGGGAGGCTGAGGTAAGAGAATCACTTAAGCCCAAGAGTTTGAGCTTGCTATAAGCTGTGACGCTACAGCACTCTACCCAGGGTGACGTAGTGAGACTGTCCATTTTGATATGAGGACGATTAATGACAATTAAGGTTATGAGGGGAGGAAGCAGAAAGAGGGATGGAGGGAGGGGGGTGGGGCCTTGGTGTGTGTCACACTTTATGGGGGCAAGACATGATTGCAAGAGGGACTTTACCTAACAATTGCAATCAGTGTAACCTGGCTTACTGTACCCTCAATGAATCCCCAACAATAAATAAATAAATAAATAAATAAATAAATAAATTTAAAAAAAGAATATGCACTCAGTGCCATCACTGAGTCTTGAAATCTCTAGACAGTCTGACTTGGCATAGCTAGGAAGGAGGAAGAATAAATTGTTGGAGCTTATTTGAATGGCCCCACGGGGGTTGCCTTCAGCCAAGGTCAGGAAGATGGGGTAGGCAGTTGGTTGGGTGATGAGCCAGGTTAGATTCAGCCAGGTTTTTGCTTGATGAGTAGTAAAGGTGAAGACAGACAGGGTTTAGATGAAGAGTTCTGTCCCGAGAATCAAAACAGCTAGCTTCTTTTCTCAGTCCTGTCTGGAAACTACTGAGGAAGTCTCCTAACTTCTCTAGGCCCCAGTTTACTCATCTCCAGGGTTTAGACTCTCAAGCGAGGTAATGGGACAGGAAACCACTTTGACAAACAGAGAAGACTTGAAGAGATGTTTTGTGAGCAGGCAGCTTTAAAAGAAAATTCTTTTCGAGGGATCCTCCTAGAAGCCAAGTGCTGGCTGCTCTGGAGGTACAGAAAACTCTAGTCCTTGCCAGCTGAATTTGTCTTCTGGGCATGGGGCCAAAAAACTCCATGGCCCCAAGGCCCGGCAAAGTTTCCCTTAGTATCCCTACCTAATCTTCCTTAGGGGAGGGATCTGAGCTGCAGGAGAAGATTAAGAGGGTCAAAATTGACAGTCATTCCCAATTTAACCCCTTCCTGCCGGGGCACTTGCCCTGCTATGCTCCATGTCCCTAGCTCTATGAATCTTGTGCATGGTACTGCTTCTTTCGGGGCACCCTCATAATACCTCATGGGATAGGCCACTTAGGGCTGTCAGAATTGGGAGAGTCCTGATGTGATCTCCTGAGAACGATGGGGGCGACCATAGTCCTCTTCTGCCAGTCAGCCTCATTTCTTCATCCCCTGATCTCGCTGCCCCTAGGAGGACTCTACTTTCTGGAAAGTTTGTCCTTGGAGCAGTTGACTTTTCTTGCTAAGTCAGTTGATTGATGAGAAAATTGCAACTGGACTTTCTAATTGTTTTTAAGAGACTTTCTAATTGTTTTTAAAGTTTGTTTTTGTCCTGACGATCAAACTAAAGCATTTCCACGTTAGAACACCAGAAAACACAGAAAGGCAGAATTTAGAAAACAAAAATCACCTGCACTCTCCCCCCTAGAAGTGCTGTGAGTGTTTGGTTCCAGCTCCATTTTCAAGGAGGGCATGTGAAAATAATGCCTCCATCCAAAACAAGAATTTCTAATGACAGACCTGCAGGCCAGCGGGGGAGAGTCATTCAAGGGCTTCCACAGGAGACTTTATGATTTCGCTCAGAAGCCCATTTGCTGCCCACCCCACCCCCTTCATGCCGAGGAGGGCATTGGAGCTGGCTGTGAGGGAGCATCCCTTCTGGCCCTCCTTGGGGCCAGTTAAGCAGAAGGATAAACTATAGCTCCTTTCCCCCATTTTCACCCTAGTCCTTTGGCTCCCAAAAGGTCCAGCCAGAACTGATCTGATTTGGAGAGTGCTTCCTTTGGCCCTATAGTTTTGAAGACAGGAACCTTTGTGACAGCTTCATGGAAGCAAATATCACCAACCTAAGTGCCAACAGAATTTTCCTTCCCATACCCTTTACTCAAAAACCCAAAGTGTCCCGGCCTGGCTCCACCACGGGCTGACCTGAAAGAAGGAAAAATGCACATGGAGGTAAACTTAAATTAGGCAGCAACTAAACCAGAGCTGAGATACTTACACAGTAGTTCCTCTGCGGAGCCGTGGAGAGGGAGATGGCCCTGAAGAGAGAGGAAGGGCTCCTGAGGGAGGGGAGCGAAGTACAAGTGGCCACAGCCTGAGGTGACAAAGGATTCCTAATTGTTAACCACAGCTTTACAAAATCCATCTGCAAATCTGAGCCTTGGGTCAGAGACTTATTACAGATCAGAATTAAACCCCTGGAGGCTGGGAAAGATTGAGGTACTTTAAAAAAAAAAGGTTTGGTGGGTTTTGTGTTTTTTTTCTGTCAAACTCCAGCTGGGCTTTTGTGTGGTGACCTCTGTGAACCCAGGGGAGGCCTTGTGAGGAGGGGGGTTTAGCCCAAGGTGGAATGCAGAACATTCCAGCTTCAAGGGTGGTGAGACGAGGGGGCTCTATTATGCCCATTAGGTGTCCCTGGCTATGCCCCGAGGCCCGGCAGGGAGTAAGCCTCATAAACACAGCCCTGGTGCCTGTGACCCAGCGGCCCTGCACTGCCCACAGCCCCAGCTCTTCTATCCAGATTGGTCCTCCTGCAAGCCCCCAGCCCTACCTCACCCCTAAGGTTTATCCCAAGGCTCAAGCATGAACATGTGTATTGTAGGTTTAGACTCTGAATTCAAAGAGCGGTTCCTGCAAGGCGGAACTGAGGAGTGGTTCCTGCAAGGCGGAACTGAGGAGACCCTCAGAATGGCAGGCCTGCCCTTTCTTTTTTCTTTTTTTTTTTGCAGTTTTTGGCCAAGGCTGGGTTTGAACCCTCTACCTCCAGCATATGGGGCCAGAACCCTACTCCTTTGAGCCACAGGCACTGCCCAGGCCTGCCCTTTCTACCACACACCCAGCGCCATACACGGTGTCATTCAAGATTCTCAGAGCACTGCAGAACGGAGTGCAGTGACTGGGTTTCCTCTACAAATGGTGGGGGGAGAAACTTGCCTGAGTAGAAAAATACTGGATGCTGTTGAAAAGAAGGCAGAAAATAGAGGTCCTCATGATGCTACCAGCCAGAAATAATCAGTGGTAACATTTTGATGTCCTATAGATGACACCAAAATGAAAATGAAATTTTCATAAAATTTTTATAAAATGAAAATCACTTGGCTCGGCACCTATGGCTGAGGCGGTTAAGGCGCCAGCCACACACACCTGAGCTGGCCGATTCGAATCCAGCCCGGGCCCACCAAACAACAATGATGGCTGCAACAACAACAAAAAAATAGCCGGGAGTTGTGGCGGGCACCTGTAGTCCCAGCTACTTGGGAGGCGGAAGCAGGAGAATCACTTGAGCCCAGGAGTTGGAGGTTGCTGTGAGCTGTGATGCCATAGCACTCTACCCAAGGTGACAGCTTGAGGCTCTGTCTCCAAAAAAAAAAAAAAAAAAAAAAAAATGAAATCATACTGTACCTATAATTATTTAATCTCCTTTCTAAACAATGTGTCATGGACCATGTCAATTATAAAACAGAACTACATCATTATTCCCTTTGGGCCACACTGTGTTCAATCACATAAACTATGATTTATTTAACCACTGACTACTAAACATTTTTATTTTCGTATTTTCACCACTATAACTTAGCAAATCTTTGTACCAAATACCTACAAATTCCTAGGAATTGAATTACTAAGTCAAAGAGTATGTATGCTTTAAAGGATACTGCAATATATTCCAAAAGTAGGGCAGCTATTACTATTTCCAGACAGGGAAACCTAAGCCCAGTGACATGAAAAGAATGAATTACCTGACAGCCTAAGTTGAGTAGTAATAGTGAGATCCAGAATCTGGGTCTCTAGATGTCTAGTTCAGTAAACTTTCCAGTGTATGACACTGATTCCCTCCCAAGGATCCCTATGTGAAAATGTAAAGCTAGTGGCCATTAGTCATTGAACACTTTCTGGGTGTCAGGTGGCTTGCTGAGAGCTTTCCTACCTGTTGGGGGGCCTAACACAGCCACACACAAATCCTTTTCCCCTCCTCCTAAGACAAAAGCACAAAAGATCTAGCTAGGTCCCCCTAGAAGTTTGAGCCAAAAGACCCTACCCTGACAGGCAATCTGCGGAATGTGCCCACCCTCCATGGCCCCATATAAAAGTGATCTCTAACTGACCCTGGGTGCACATGCCATCTTTGCACTGCCCAGGTGGGTCACCCTCCCCTTTCAATAAACCTGGCCTGAATATCTCCTCTGTAGCCTCGTCTCTGGGCACCACAGTTTACACCTTTCAGTACCCAGTGTCTCGCTGAGACAGTGCAAAGCCTGCATATCAAACCTGACCAACTCTGGAGCTTACCTCTTAATCATTATGCTCAACTCCCTTTTTCAAGCAATAGCAAAGCAAACAGATTTGTTGCCAAGAGTGAATTCAGCGAAGCAAATCAGAAATCTTCCTTCCCAAGGTGTCCCATCCCTGTCTTGCACTGATCCCCCTGGCAGGGCTTGAGCAAGAGTCTCTCCATGGTGCCTCCCCTTGGCAAGCTGGGATAGGCTTAAAGGGCAGCCATGCCTGAGCAAAGGCCTAAGACGTCTTTGGGCACAAAAGCAAACAACACTGTAGGGGTGGGAGGGATACCAGTCTAATCCTCTAGTCAACTATGTGACCTTGGGCAAGTCTATTTTCTTTCTCCAGGCTTCAACCAGCTGCCTTCCCAAGGCTGGGCAAATACATATGACGTACTTTGACAGGTTAGCAAATGCTGATTGAATGCAAGATATTATAATTTGTAGTAAAGGGGCACCTTATCAGCTCACAGGGATTCTGTGAAATTGAGGAGAGGAAAAGGCAGAGTCTTAGGGGCAGGTGCCAGGGCGGATGAGGGGACTGTGTTGGCAGGATGTGGTTACCACCTTGGCAATTATTCAAGGACTGGATTCTAACACTGTGTTTCCTACAAGTCGGCACCATCAGATCCTGGTGGAATCACGCCAAAGACTATGACTCCTCTATGTTAAGCCTGGGAGGCTCCTGAGTAATCATTCTGCTAAGACCCCTGCTGAGTTCCAGGGAGCAGTCTGAGAAAATCAGTGCCTGGTTGAGGAGAGGAGTGAGTGGTGAGAGAAGAAATGGGGTGGGGGGAGTGTCTGGAAAGAGATTCGGGAGGGAAGGGAACAGGAGAAAAAGTAGAAGAGGGGTGTTTGAGGAAGGAAATCTAAGAGAGCTCTGTATTAAGCAAGGTCTTGAAGAAGAGGGGGGAGATGTTGCTATGAAAAGAGCAATCAAGGGCAGCACCTGTGGCTCAGTAGGTAGGGCACAGGCCCCATATATAGAGGGTGGTGGGTTCAAACCCAGCCCCAGTCAGCTAAAACAGCAATGACAACTGCAACAACAACAAAAAACCGGGCGTTGTGGTGGGCACCTGTAGTCCCAGCTACTTGGGAGGCTGAGGCAAGAGAATCACTTAAGCCCAAGAGTTTGAGGTTGCTGTGAGCTGTGACGTCACAGCACTCTACCGAGGGGGACAAAGTGAGACTCTGTCTCAAAAAAAAAAAAAAAGAAAAGAAAAGAGCAATCAAGAAGGAGAAATAGGGCAGCACCTGTGGCTCATGGAGTAGGGCGCCAGTCCCATATGCCAGAGGTGGCGGGTTCAAACCCAGCCCTGGCCAAAAACCAAAAAAAAAAAGAAGGAGAAATAAGAGTTTCAAGGGGGAAGGGAGCAGAGATGAGAGGACTCTGGAAGAAGGAGTAAGGGTCTAGGACAGAAAGAGGCTTAGAGACATTTTATCCTCAATATTCCACCAAACCAAGAAGTTCATTTCATGGTCACCAATCACTAAATCCAATGGCCACATTTTAGTCCTTAACTTCCTTGACCTCTATGCAGTTTTCATTGCCCTTGCTAACTTTGCCTTCCTTGGGGAAGGCTTTCTCCTTTTGGCCCTTGTGGCACAATGCTCCCCTGGTTTTCCTCCTGTCTCTCTGGGTTCTTCTTCACTGGCTCCTCTGCCTCTGCCAGACCCTTAAATATGGGTGCTTCTCGGGAACCTCATCTAGATGCCTTTTTGCTTATTTCTATCCCCACTCCGAGAAGTCTCATTTATCCACCATGGTTTTAACACAGGATTCCCCCACGCAGGACTGGACAAGGATTTCCCCATTCTCTAGGCCCAGGTAAGCTCAGAAATCAGACCCCCATTTCCAGACACAAACAGGCTGCCCATTCCTGGCCACACCCTCTGGGCTCTAACAAGATCATGAACAAAGCAGCCTGAGACATTTTTGGGGTGGTTCTACCTTGAATAGGGAGCATATACCCCAATCCCTTCTGGGAGACAAAACTGCAAAGACTTAATAACCTTGCCCCAGGGGAGGGACTGCATTCAACTTTGAAAGGATACTTTTCCACCTACCAAATCCTAGCCAAATGTAATTCTCCAGACAATGTATACCCCTAGACCATCCTAATGCCATGGCCCTTTAATACAGTTCCTATGTGGCAGCGCCTGCGGCTCAAAGGATTAGGACGCTAACCCCATATACCAGAGGTGGTGGGTTCAAATCCGGCCCTGGCCAAAAACTGCAAAAAAAAAAAAAAAAAAAATACAGTTCCTGTGGGTCTCAACCCTTAGGTTGAGAACTGCAGCCCTAGACAAAAGACCCAGGAGAGGAACTTCTGACCTGGGTCTTCCTCTTTGCCAGAAGTTCTGGTGCTTTTTACTGCTTCTGTATTCTCTCCTAATAAAACTCCTGTCTTACCACTGATCTGTGGTCCGTGGGTTCATTCTTTTAATCCCCAAGTCCAAGGACCTACTGAGGAGGAAATTCCAGTAACAGTTTCAATTACCATGAATAATCTGATGCCTTCCAAATCGTCATTTTCAGCCCAGACTTCTCTGAGCCTGAGACCTCTATCTACTGGCATGTCCATTTGACTAGCTCAAAGGCATCTCAGATGCCAGATGTCCAAAATTGTATCCTTGATTCCCTTTTGAATGAAAACCAATCCTCTGTCTTCTCTAATTGAGAAAACCACTTGTTTCAGTCAGAAACCTTAGTTAGCCTTAATTTCACTCTTCTGTTTCTCTGACCCTCCCCACCCTGTCTCATGTGACCTGTAAGTCCTTCCAATTCTATCTCCAAAACATAGTTCTTCCATCCATCCACTGGTTTCCACTTCCACCTCTGCCACCATCATCTTTCACCTAGACATTGGATAGTTTTCTGCTTCTCCTCGGGCTTTCTACAATCCATTCTCCACATTGTAGTGGTGTGTGGGTTGGCCCCCCACTGGCTCTCCAACTCCCCAAAGTGATTTTTTTTTTTTGAGACAGAGTCTCACTTTGTCACCCTGGGTAGAGTGCAGTGGCATCACAGCTCACAGCAATCTCTAACTCTTGGGCTCAAGCGACCCTCTTGCCTCAGCCTCCCAAGTAGCTGGGACTACAGGCACCCGCCACAATGCCTGGCTATTTTTAGAGATGGGGGTCTCGCTCTTGCTCAGGCTGGTCTCTAACTTGTGAGCTCCAGCAATCCACCGGACCTGGCCTTCCAGAGTGCTGGGATTACACGTGTGAGCCACTGCACCCAGCGCCCAAATTGATTTCATGCTACTCTCCTCACTCATTACACTCCCCATTGGCGTCTTTTCAGTTTCTCAGACCTACTGTGCTATCCTTCCCCTCTCGGCCTTTGCAAGTCCTGGGTCCTCTGCCTGCACTCTTTCTGCACCCTGTCCCACCTTCAGCTCGCTTTGTCTGAAAAACTCCTTCTCTTTCAGATCTTGGCTTAGGCATTGTTCCCGATTCCTGAGGCCCTATAATTGGCTGTTCTCTCTCTGTGCTCCCCAAGTCCTTTGTTACCCTTGTTCTCCCCCAACCAATTGTCCTGGGTTGTGTTTGTTGTTCCTTCTCCCTCATAGGACTGTGAATCCCTGGAAGGCCTGGATTCCAGTTGTTGTTTTCATCACCGAATTGCTGGAATTAGACTGAGAGGGGAATATGGTGAGAAGAGAAACAGTAATCAGGGTGGGAGGAGTCTGGAAGAAGAGGAAGGAGAGACGCAATGCTTCTGTAAAGTTCTGGGAGGGGAGGCAAGAAAAGGAATCATGAAGACATGTCTGGCAGGAAAGAGAAAATGAAGGTTTGAGAAGAAATGGATAAGAGGAGATAGAAGCGATTGAAGCGAGTGGTTTCCAAGCACCAACACTCAGACTTTTAAGAAGGAAGGGAGTGGCGGCGCCTGTGGCTCAGTGAGTAGGGTGCCGGTCCCATATGCTGGAGGTGACGGGTTCAAACCCAGCCCCGGCCAAAAACAACAACAACAAAAAAAAAAAAAAAAAAAAAAAGAAGGAAGGGAGTGTCGGGATGGAATTGCCAATAGAAGGAAAGAAAGGTTCATGTACCAAGATTTGTAAATTGTTTAAACCTTCTTCAATTTAAAGGACTATCTGTAATTCTGAACTTATTCTTTAAACAAAGTTTCTTGTTAAGTAAGAGGTGACAGTATTTTTTTAATGCCCTTAATTACAAAATGGACAATTTTGCAACTGCATGTCAATTCCCTCTCATTGTTTTTAAATTTTGAACTGGTTGGAATACCAAAGAGGAGGCCATGGAGGTAACTTCTAGGAGCAGAGAGCAGCCTTTGGGTAATCGCCAGGAGGGCAATGGGGCCTCAGACCCACACCCTGAAGGAAATGGATTCTGCCAACTACCTGGGCAAGCTTAGAAGGTAATTTTTCCCCAGAGCCTTCAGATAAGAGCCCAGCTCAACTGATGACGTCAGCCTTGTGTGACCCTAAGCAGAGAAAAATAGGTGAATACACCTGGACTTCTGACCTATATATTGTGAGATAATAAATGGGTGTTGTATTAACTTGTTACGTTGGTGGTAATTTTTTATGGCAACAATAGAAAATCAATAAATTGTATGGGCATTCTTCTTGATAACAACACTAAACTTCACAAATGGTATTTTCTTAATGTTTATTTGCTATGTTGAATCCGAAAGCATTATCAGTGAACCTTTTGTACCATGTTACATTAAAATCCATTGGTCCATCTTTTTTTTTTTTTTTTTTTTTTTTTGGTTTTTGGCCAGGGCTGGGTTTGAACCCGCCACCTCCTGCATATGGCACTGGCGCCCTACTCCTTGAGCCACAGGCGCAGCCCCCATTGGTCCATCTTGCACTTTGAATGGATCTATTATCCATGCATGATTTTGTGTTGACTATTTTGATTATAAAATATTCAAAATCACATTCATTACTATTACTATTAAACTTATCAGAAAGGTCTGTAGGGTGTTGGGAAGCTCTCAAGCTCACAGCGCCAGGTACAAGTTTTCCCAAACCATGCTTTTTACTTGAAAGCTTCAATTTTATCATTGACCACAAATACAGGGTGCCCCCAAAGCCTCCATACCTAGGACAAGATGCATGGCAATGACATCTTGAACGTGTTAGCCATAACTGGGAGAGAAGACTTTGTGTGTGAGAGTGTGAGAGTGTGAGAGTGTGTGTGTGTGTGTGTGTGTGTAGAAAGAGGTGGCCTGTGCATAGAGAATATTTTGTAAAATTTTATAATGAATATTTTGTAAATAAAGGTAAATTTAGGTACAATTTCCAATTTTCCCTATGTATGGTGACTTTTGGGACACCTTGCAGTATCATTTGTTTTCCTTGAGGTGACAGGATTATTGTGTTCATTTTTAATAAAATACTGGCCAAGTTTGGATAAACATATTTGCCTTTCAATTGTTCTTTCAAGTTAAAAAAGAAGTGTTCCATGAAAAATCGGCTAGTTTAGCTCGTAACTCAGTTGCACAAGTGCTTTTCCTCATGATCCCCACTACACTTCACACATTTCACTTGTTTTCATCACTGTACTCTAGGCTAATACAGTGATTAGCAAACAGTAGTTGCACCACTGAATTGCTGGAATTAGACTGAGAAGAGAATATGGTGAGAAGAGAAACAGTAATCAGGGAGGGAGAAGTCTGGAAGAAGAGGAAGGAGAGACGAATATATATCCTTTTATATCCTATATATTCTTTATATATCCTTCCTATTGTGTCACACAGGTTATTAGAAAGATAAACACAAAGGTTTGATATTGAATAAAAGTTAATAACTTTTACTGTTTCATCAACATTTTTTTTTCTTGAGACAAGAGTCTCACTCTGTCGCACTGGGTAGAATACAGTGGAGTCACAGCTCACAGCAATGTCAAACACTTGGGCTCAAGTGATTTTCTTCCCTCAGCCTCCCAAGTTTCTGGGAATACAGGCACCCAACAAAATGCCCCACTAGTTTTTCTATTTTTATTTGTTCTTACTTATTTATTTATTTATTTATTTTTTGAGACAGAGCCTCAAGCTGTCACCCTGGGTAGAGTGCTATGGTGTCGCAGCTCACAGCAACCTCCAACTCCTGGGCTTAAGTGATTCTCTTGCCTCAGCCTCCCAAGGAGCTGGGACTACAGGCGCCCGCCACAATGCCTGGCTATTTTTTGATCGTAGTTGTCATTATTGTTTGGCAGGCCCAGGTTGGATTCGAACCTGCGGGTTGGATTCAAACCCGCCAGCTCAGATGTATGTGGCTAGAGCCTTAGACGCTTGAGCTACAGGCACAGAGCCAGTTTTTCTATTTTTAGCAGAGACAGGGTCTCACTCTTGCTTAGGCTGGTCTCGAACTCCTGAGCTCAAGCAATCGACCCGCCTTGGCCTCCAGCAGTGCTGGGATTATAGGCCTGAGCCACAGTGCCCGGCCTATCAAGACATTCTTCAGTGAAGCTGACATTTCTTCCACCAGGAATATGTTGGAGCTAAAGAATAACATGAGAACAATGTAGTGCCGCCGCCTTGGTCCTTGCTGAGGCACCAGCACTTTACCCACCATTGCTTTTGCTCCTTTAGTGCAAATGCCAACACAGCAAATAAGGTAAATAGCATCTTACTATTATCATGAAAGTAGTTTTTACTGAACCCCCTCACCCTTAAGGGTACCATGGGGGTCTTTAGATCACATATTTACGACTACTGGTTTAGGCTGAGGCCAAAAGAGAAGGGAAGAGGCCTGAAATTGTAATTATACTCAGAAATTTCCTGTCAATAGAGGAGGCAGCTGGGAATGAGGAGGATCAGTGAATCCCTAATTTCCTTCCCCCAAGGACCTCTGCTGTGCTCCCTCCTACTCCTGACCTACCTTGGTCATGAGCTGTCCCAGCCAGGTCAACAGCTACCATCTAAAGCCACTCGAGAGCCAGGCACTATGGCTCACGCCTGTAATCCTAGCACTCTGGGAGGCCGAGGCCGGTGGATTGCCTGGGCAAGAACGAGATCCCGTCTCTAACAATAGCCAGGCATTGTGGCGGGTACCTGTAGTCCCAGCTCCTTGGGAGGCTGAGGCGAAAGAATCAGTTAAGCCCAAGAGTTTGAGGTTGCTGTGAGCTATGATGCCAAGGCACTCTACCAAGGGTGACAAAGTGAGTCTCCAAAAAAATTAAATAAATAAATAAAGCCACTCCCATCCTTGACCTTGGATGTTCTGCCTTATAAAGCCAAAATACTAACAGAGAATCCCATCCTGGTCCATCCACCTGTCAGGGCTATTCGCTCCCCACCCGGGAGCCCTAAGGCCCTGCCAGACTAAATCTGTTAGTCTTTTCAGATCAGTGACCTATGTCAAACACCATTCCATTCACACGGAATGACCACCTGCTGTGTCCCCAATCCTGTGCCAAGTGCTGGTGGCAGGAGGAGGAGACATGACTAAGCCACAGCCCCTTCCTGGATCACCCCGAGAGAGGCTTACATCCCATCTGAAAAAGTGACTGAAAACAAGGCTGGCACCCATTTATTATTTAGTTCTCATAATATTTAGTTCTTATATTATTTAATTTTTAAATTTCTTCAGTGATTATACATGCCTTCTTTTTCTAGGAAATGATCCATTTCCTCTGGGTTTTCAAATTTGTTGGAATAAAGTTGAACATCTTAAAAAAAAAAAAAAACAAGGTTGGCACCCCTATATGGGAAGGGAGCTCAAATGAGAGGCCTGGGGAAGGAGGTAGATGGCAGCATGGCTTGGAGGCTCCCTTCAGTAAGGGTTCAAGGACCTGAAAAAGACAGGTAGAATTTGTGTCATGGGGGAGAGAGAAGGAATTCTAGACTTGGGCAGAGGGTTGGAGACAATCACGTGCAGGGCAGTGTAGTGGTGACAAGCCCTTTGGAAGTGAGAGAGAGAGCTGGGTGGAGCCAGAGGAGAAGCTTGAAGGGATAGAGAAATTTGGAGAACCCCTGACTTATTCCATTGCCTGTGCTGGTGAATTGGCAGAATGAAAGCCATGTTTCAGGAAGCCCAATCTGGCCAAGTATGCAGAAAACACCTGCAAGCACGTAAACAAAAAGAACTAACACCAATTTACTTACAGCATTTCATTTCCTCCTCACTCCAGCCCCGTGAGGTAGGCACTACTATTTTCACCCCCAAGAAATCGAGGCTCAGAGAGGTTGTTTTACCCCCCCAAGATCACCTGGAGGGATACGAACCCAGGCCTGCTTCCAAAGCCTGTGCTCTGAATGACCACAATGTACTCAATAATGGAGCCAACATCTACTGAGTGCTAAATACGTGTCAGGCTTTAAGCAAAATCTATGCACCATTCCATTCAATCTTCACTGAGACCCTGTGAGGTAGGGACCATTCTTATCCCACACACACAAGTCTGACTACAGGCCCACGTTTTTCCACTTGAGGAAATACAGGCATTAGACGGGAAAGGCCTGAGCTGGAGTGACAGCTAAACCTCTCAACGGCTATTTTGTCGTAACTCAATCTCTCCATGCCTCAGCCTTCTGCTCATCTTTATTTTATTTTCTTTTTTGAGACAGAGTCTCACTTCATTACCCTTGGTAGAGTGCCATGGTGTCACAGCTCACAGCAACTTCCAACTCTTGGGCTCAAATGATCCTCTTGTCTCAACCTCCCGAGTAGTTGGGACTATAGGTGCCTCCCACAATGCCCGGCTATTTTTAGAGACAGGGGTATCACTCTTGCTCAGGCTGGTCTCGAACTTGTGAGCTCAAGCAATCCACCCCCTCTGGCCTCCCAGAGTGCTAGGATTATAGGCGTGAGCCACCATGCCCGGCCCTTCTGCTCATCTTTAAACGGGAGCAATAACAGTACCTACCTCACAGGATTTTTACGAGGAGTAAATAAAATAATTAAGCAATAAAGTGCTTAGCACAGTGCCTGGCATACGGCATACGGTAAGCAGTCAATAAATGTTAGCTATGTTTTATTGTAGTTGTAGTTTGTCAGGGTCCACCTCCCAGGAAGGTAGCTGCCACTAGTTATCAGTGTCTGAGTTACCAGTTGCTGATTTAGCCAGAGCCACCAGGACACCAAGACTAAAAAGACAAAGACCGCAGTACCACTCCACCTTCCCAAGGCCTCGGGCCAGGCTGGGAAAGGAGGCTGTGCAGAAGAGGGGCAGGAGAAGCTGGCCAAGGAGCCAGGGCTGGGGCCGGACTGAGTGGTGAGGGAAGGAGCCTGGGGCTGAGAGTGACCTTTCCAAACACCCCGTCCACCTCCTCCTTCCCAGAGTTTTGTTTTTCTAGGCCTCTGCAGTCCAAATGAGGAGCAAATGGGGAGCTGCGAGAGGCTCTGCCAAGAAAGCCTGCACCACATGGGCCACAGCCCAGGCTCAAATGGCAGGCCATGCAGCAAAGGGTGCAGGGGGAGAGCTGACCCCTACCCCGGGAACCCAAGGGGCTGCGCCCAAGACTTGGCACATTTGGGACATTTGGACTTGAGGACAGAGGCCCCAGGCACCATTTGCTATTTTTGCTGTGGGGGCAGGCTTGGGTCAGAGAGGGAAAATTCTCCTTCTTTCCTCTCTCAGAGCAGGCCCTGCCTTACTTCTGACCCCTACATGGCACCCTGATTGGGCACTTAGGCTTTCTGTCCCCAGCCCTAGTGGCCCTAGCTCACAAGGTGCAGGCTGGAAGGGAAGAGTTAGATCTCCTTCTGGGAGGTGAGAGCAGAACCTGTTGCTGGGGCTTTCAACCTGACATTCAAAGTCCTCCTCCCTTAGCTGCTGCTGGCTTAGGCTCTCACTGTCCCAGCCCACTCTCCTCACTGGCCCCCAGTGGCAGGGTAGGGCGGGGCAGTGGTTAGGAGCACAGAGACCACCAAGTTCAAGTCCTAGCCTTGTCATTTTTAGCCCTGTGATCTTGGGCAAGCTACTTAGTCTCATCTATAAAATTAAGCTTTTAATAATATCTTCCTCCTAGGATTGTTTGTGAGACTTAAATTAATCCATGCAAAGTGCTCAGAACAATGCCTTGCACATCAATGTTTAACAAATGTTCTCTGCTCTTATTGTCCATCGTGTGCCACTTCTTCCTGCCAGAATGACATTTCCCCCTCCTCTGTGTAAACCCAGCCCCCACTCAATCTCCCCGTACACCATGCAGTCTTTCTGGCATTGCCCAGTCTCTTGATCTTTGTCTCCCCAGTGAGAGTAGAACCATTTTAAGAGTTAAAGACTGTGACCTCAACAGCACCAACTAAAAGAAGCACAGAATAACATCTGCACTAAGCCCCTTAGTGCTGTCGAAAAAAAAATTTTTTTTTGAGACGGAGCCTCAAGCTGTCGCCCTGGGTAGAGTGCTGTGGCATCACAGCTCACAGCAACTTCCAACTCCTGGGCTCAAGCAAGTCTCCTGCCTCTGCCTCCCAAGTAGCTGGGACTACAGGCGCCCGCCACAATGCCCAGCTATGTTTTGGTTGCAGCCGTCATTGTTGTTTGGCGGCCCGAGCCGGATTCAAACCCGCCAGCTCAGGTGTACATGGCTGGCGCCTTAGCCGCTTGAGCCACAGGCGTCGAACCAGTGCTGTCAACTTTTTGACGATGACTCACAGTAAGAAATATCTTTTACAGGGCAGTGCCTGTGGCTCAGTGAGTAGGGCGCCAGCACCATATTCTGAGGGAGGCAGGTTCAAAACCGGGCACTGGCCAAACTGCAACCAAAAAATAGCCGGGTGTTGTGGCGGGCGCCTGTAGTCCCAGCTACTCGGGAGGCTGAGGCAAGAGAATCACCTAAGCCCAAAAGCTGGAGGTTGCTGTGAGCTGTGATGTCACAGCACTCTACCGAGGGCCAAAAGTGAGACTCTGTCTCAAAAAAATACATATCTTTTACAGAATGACCCCGTGCATGTGTTTGCACATCTTCATGTAGAAACACTGTATAGATGTATTCATATGACTAAAACAAAAGCTCCTCAGAGCAATTCACATCCTTACCACGTGGGACACACTCATATTTGCTATTCATCTTCCTAAATGCTAGTTGCAACCTACAAAACTGATTTTAAGGGTGATGCCTGTGGCTCAAGGAGTAGGGTGCCCAAATACCAGAGGTGGTGGGTTCAAACCTGGCCTCAGCCAAAAACAAAAATGATTTTTTTTTTTTTTTTTTTTGTAGAGACAGAGTCTCACTTTATGGCCCTCGGTAGAGTGCCATGGCATCACACAGCTCACAGCAACCTCCAACTCCTGGGCTTAAGCGATTCTCCTGCCTCAGCCTCCTGAGCAGCTGGGACTACAGGCGCCCGCCACAACGCCCAGCCATTTTTTGGCTGTAGTTTGGCTGGGGCCAGGCTTGAACCCACCACCCTCAGTACATGGGGCCGGCGCCTTACCGACTGAGCCACAGGCGCCACCCAACAAAAATGATTTTAAATCCTGTCATTGGTTGTGTGTGAGACTGGGTCTCGCTCTTTCTCAGGCTGGTCCTGAGCCTGAGTTTGACAAACACTGCCCCAAGTATGACTCTGAGGTTTTCCTCCTCTGTAATAAACCCAAGACAGGGTGAGATTAGACCTTTGGAGATGCTAAACCCTGGAAAGATTGCACGGGAATGGCCTGTTTTCAGAATGGAGATAGGCAGAGGCATGGAGGCTGTAGTGGATGGTGTGTGGAGGGCCTCTGGAGGCAGGCTGGGCTCAGATGGCAAATGCCACACAAAAGATTGTGGATATTTCCTGTAGGCACTGGAAATTCTTTTTTTTTCCATTGAGACAGAATTTTACTTTGTTACCCTCGATAGAGTGCTGTGGCATCACAGCTCACAGCAACCTCAAACTCTTGGGCTCAAGCGATTTTCTTGCCTCAGCCTCCCAAGTAGCTGGGACTACAGGTGCCCACCACAATGCCTGACTATTTTTGTTGTTGTTGTTGTAGTTGTCATTGTTTGGCAGGCCCTGGCTGGGTTCAAACCCACCAGCCCCGGTGTATGTGGCTGGCGCTCTAGTGGCTGAGCTACAGGCGATGAGCCCCGCAGTGGAAATTCTTAAACAGAACACTGTACTCAGCTACCTGTCTTGGAAAGCTCACTGGGGCAGCCGTGAGGAGAATGGATTGGAAAGGCTAAGTCATGGACAGTAGGACCTATCTAGAAGCTGTTTGGGGCATGAAGGTGAGAGAGGACAGGTGAAGCCATAATCAAAGAAACAACAGGGAGAGTGGGGAGCATGGGTCAGACAAAAGTGAGAAACCGTGGTGGTTAAAATGAACAAGACTCAGCGGCTGATGTTTTTAGCTTAAGTACCTGGGTCGATACGATGCTGATTATGGTGGGAGAGACAGAGGAGGCTTATAGGGGAGAAAAACAGTTTGGTTTTGGAATGAGTTTGAGATATCCATCAGGATAATTTCATCAAGAAATGTAACTCTCTGTAGTCCCAGCTGCTCGGGAGGCTGAGACAAGAGAACCACGTAAGCCCAAGAGCTGGAGGTTGCTATGAGCTGTGATGCCACAGCACTCTACCAAGGGCAACAAAGTGAGAAGGGTATATGTGAATCCTAGTAAATGTGGAATGTAAAGGTCTTAGCAAAATAACTAAGAAAATGCTACGAAAACTATGTTAACTAGTGTGATGAAAATGTGTCAAACGATCTATGAACCAAGTGTATGGTGCCCCATGATCATACTAATGTACACAGCTATGATTTAATAAAAAAAAAAAAAGAAAAAGAAAGAAAAGAAAAAAAGAAATGTAACTCTCTTTCATTCATTCAAGAAACATTGATGGGACTGACAGAGTGAAAGAGTGAAACTAACATTTTAGTTTGCCAAGCAGGAACATGAAAGGATGAAACTAACATCCATCATCACCATCATTTTGAAAAAGAGTGACTAGGGCAGTACCTGTGGCTCAAAGGAGTAGGGCGCTGGCCCCATATGCTGGAGGTGGTGGGTTCAAACCCAGCCCTGGCCAAAAACTGCAAAAAAAAAAAAAAAAGTGACTCTTTTACTATCAAAAATCAGGAAGGGCATAATCTCAGAATGATGTACAGCCCTTTATAAGTGAATAAATTCAGATTATGGAAAAACTCTCAAAACAATGTTTTTCTGTTTGCTGCGACCCATTGAAAACATCGCTGTGTATCAGCCTGATCTGTAGACTGTGATTTGAGAAGCACTGATCTGAGGAATAGGCAGAGGAAGAGAGACCAGCAAAGGGGACAGAGAGGAACAGTTCTGGAGGCAGGAGGAAAACCAGGAAAGAGCGCTGATGGAGGCTGAAACAGGAAGGAGAGCTTCAGAAATGAGGACTGGGCCAATAGTGTCTTTAGCCACCCAGAGTTCAAAGAGGTCATCGAATTTGGCAATTAGGAGTTCATTGGTGACCTTTGGCAGTGCCCTTTTATTGAGAAAATGGGACAGGGGCCAAATTGCAGTTGGTTGAGTTGTGAACGAGAAGCTGGGAAAAGTGCAAGTCTAGCATATAGATTGACTCTTTTTGTTTTTTTGCAGTTTTTGGCCGGGGCTGGGTTTGAACCCACCACCTCCGGCATATGGGGCCAGTGCCCTACTCCTTTTGAACCACAGGCACCGCCCTACATTGATTCTTTTCAAGAAAATTGAGGATAAGAGAAAGAAAAGAGAGAAGGAAGGAGAGGAGAGAGAAAGAAATCAAGGGAAAGAGCAAGTTTAAAGGAGCAAGAGAACACATCTGGGAAGGTAGGGAGCTTGTTTGGGGGATAACAGAGAGTTGTATTTCATAATCAGAAGAGAAAGAGTGGGTATCGAGAAGTGGAACTTTCCTGAAGAGGAGTGTAACGAACATCTGGAGGAAAGGCCCAGAAAGGGAGGGTGGATGAGGCCAAGGCCCAGGCAAAGGGATTAGCCTTTAACTAAAGGGGCACCTTGTGCCCTGAGAAGGGAGGGCTGGAGGGGAAGGAAGTTGGAGAGGCCAATTTTTGGGGGGTGGGGCAGGGCACTGAGGTAATTCGCGCTTGAAGGCCTCTGTTTTCTCAGGGAAGTAGGAGGAGAGGTTGTTCCGTTAAGGGAGAGAGGTGGGGCAGGAACATGGTAGGGAGCTGAAGGAAGTTTGGAATGTGGCCCAGAGAAATATGGAGGCTGGAACCGGAGCCTTGACAAGGGAACGTGCTGAAGGATGGCTGGGGGTACGAGGTGCAGTTAAGGTTGACTGAGCCTGCCTTCCCCCTGCAGGTCTTGTCTCGCTCCCTGCACTGTGAGTGCCTTGAGGCAGGGTCCAACAGCACTTTCTTCTTCCCAGCCCGTCCCCTTGTAAGCAATGCCCAGCGGTGTCTGGCCTAGAAGCACTCTAGGGCTGTTAGGGGAAACAAAGGTGAGATCTGAGTTGCCTGACAGGGAGCTATCCTCACCGTTTCTGCTCCCTGCTGTCTAGTTTACTCCTGCTCTGTGCTAAGTGTAAAGGAGGACAGCCAGCCCTTGCCCAGCGTCACCTGCAGGCCGGCAACCCTGCCAGGGAGGGCCCACAGGAGCCAGTGGCTTGTCTCCCACAAGCTGAAGGAGGCTGAGGCAATTCTTAGGAGGTAGCAAGACAGGGCAGTCAGACAAGAACCATGGACACAGGAAGGAGGAAGGCAGCTCCCTGGGCTCCAGAAGAGCACGTGTGGGGGCTGGGTGCAAGGGGGACCCTGCGGCCTGCCGTTCAGGGGTGTAAAGAGATTGAACAGCTACTAACGTGAAGGGAGTGATTGAAGGAACACAAGTTCAGGCTGGGAGGTGGCATGAATCGGATGGCAGGGTTGAGTCTGGTTGGGCGTGAGCCCCAGGCTCTTCTCCACCTTCCCTCCTCCCTGCTGACTATTCTCAGAGGCCACCTAGAGGTCAAAAAGATCCTGGCATGTGACAACAGGCCTTACGCTTCTTTATCCTTCCCTTGCCATCTCCTTTCAGCCCAGTGTCTTCAGCCTTAGCTCCTTCTCTCAGCCTCACTCCTCACTGTAGCCATTGAGGCAGTATAAACAAATTCTCATTTCCTGATGGTAATTTTAGCAAGAACTCTCAGAGGCCGCTAGAAGCCCAGGCTCTCCAGCAACTCTCCCTTTACCCCCAAGTTTTCCCTCTTCAGAATCCAAAATCCAGCCCGTTCTTACAAAATTGTGGGCCAGAGAGCTCGCCCCAGTCCAAGGCAGCACATTCCAATGGACTCATTTCACCTCATATAATAAAGCTCTGTTTATTGAAGGCCAGTGAGGTGCCAGGCCCTCAGGTTAGGCGGTGGCTGAGCTGTTAGAAAGTTTTCCTTTGATTGAGCCAAAATGTGTCTCCTTCTAGCTTCCAGCCACGGGGCTCAGCCTTGCCCTTTGAAGTCACCCAGAACAAGTGTAATCTCATTGCAGTCTAATCTTCAGATATTTGAAAATGGCTGTCATTTCCCCAAGAGTTTTCTCTCCTCCACAAATAAGCACCTCTGTTTCTTTTTACTTTTATGCATCTTTACTTATTATTACTCAAATACATAATATCAGTTCCTTGTGGAACTTTTTAGAAAATTCAGAAAAGCATAAAGAAGTAAAAATCCACCGTACTCTTACTCCCAGAAATGGCAACGGTGACATTCTTTCTTCTCACCAGTCTTTTCTTCTTGGCATACCATACATTCTACACTTTTTTTCTTACTAAAATGAGATCATGGGCCGTGCTCAGTGAGTAGGGCGATAGTCCCATATACCGAGGGTGGTAGGTTCAAACACAGCCCCAGCCAAACTGCAACAAAAAAAAAAGAAAAAAATAGCCGGTCCTTGTGATGGGCGCCTATAGTCCCAGCTACTGGGGAGGCTGAGGCAAGAGAATCGCCTAAGCCCAGAAGCTAGAGCTATGATGGCATGGCACTCTACCGAGGGTGACAAAGTGAGACTCTGTCTCAAAAAAATCATAAATAAAAAAAATAAAATGAGATCATCCTCTAAGTAATATTTTAGAGTCTTATTTTTTTCACTCTTCAATATATTAACTTTTTGGGTGGTGCCTGTGGCTTAGGGAGTAGGGCACCAGTCCCATATACCAAGTGTGGTAGGTTCGAACCTGACCCTGGCCAAAACTGCAATAAAAAAATTAATTAACTAAAAAAAATCAATATATTAACTTTTTAATCATTCGCCTACCAGGCCACATTTAATATGAAATTGTACCACTGAGCAATGATTTATCTAATCAGCTCTTCAAATGAAACATTTAAGTTGGTTTCAATTTTCTTGGCTGCAAAGAACACAGTGGGGCTGCAATTTAAAGAGGGGTGGAGTTGGGGGATAGGTGCATAGAGAAAAGAAGAGCCTTTAAGTGAATACTACTACCCTGTTTCCCCGAAAATAAGACAGTGTCTTATTTTAAGGTGTGCTCCCAAAGATGTGCTAGGTCTTATTTTCAGGGGATGCCTTATCTTTCCTGTAAGTAGGTCTTATTTTCGGAGGATGTCTTATTTTCGGGGAAACGGGGTACTTTGTTAACATCTGATTGGTTTTTTTACTTTCAGTGTTAAAAATTACACTGCCTAGAACATGATTGTGAGCACCTGCTTAGTATTCAGTTGCAAAGATTTACCCTAATTAATGTTCCTAATTTCCTATTATTGGACATTGAGGTTGTTTCTAATTTTTGAGGATTACAAACCAGGCTGTGATGAATAGCCAAGAAGCTAAATTTGTGCAGGTGCTGGACACTGAGATCAGGAGGAGTATTTCCAAGCCCTCTAAAGCATGAGATGCCTGCCAGTAGTTGTGGAAGCTTTTTGGCAAAGGCCCAGAAGGCTGCAAAGACGGAGGACTGTGTTCAAGCCTCTGGGCTTGCCCGGGGTCAGTACCCATTTTCCCTGTCCCCATCAGAGAACGTTCAGACTTGCAAGGCCCTTTGGGACCACTGGGCCAGCACTCTCATCTGTCATGTGAGAAAATTGTGGCCTGGGGCTGAGGAAGGACCTTCAGCAGCTTAGTGGTCAAACAGATCTCTGCGTCTCCCTAGCACTCTGGCTCCTGAGCTGGAAGCTGAACTCTGAGGTGTGGAGTCTGAGCCAGAGACCCTACGAAATCCTGCCTGCTCTCCTTCCCTGGACCACTTACTGCTGAGACTGGAGAGGGCACTTTGGCAAATGAACTGAACAATAAGGGGGTGGGGAGCGTTGAAAGAAAACTTGAGGTTTACCCCACAGGTACCTGGGTCTACTCTACCCAGGACCCCCTTTTTTTCTAACCCAGATGATGTGCTTATTGGCAGTCACCCTATATCAGGTCCACCTGGCAAACCTATTTAGGGTTTGAACTGAAATAATGCGATCCCACACTCTCCTTAGAGGGGTCAGCTGTCTCTTCTTGCTGGGAACTGGCTTTGCCAAAGACCTGTATGTCCGGGCGTCTGTCCCTGATGATTCTATAGTTTTGGGTGCTAATGAGCTCCCCTCCTTCCCCCCTCAGGCCTTGCTACTGCCTGGAGAATTCACACAAATGGTGTGCAATTTGCCCCTTCTGTGTTTTTCTTTCTGACTTGGAGGTAAAGTAAACCCCTTACCTCCCACTGACACCCTGTTGATTCAACTGGGAGAGATTTCACACCCAGGAACGCAGCTCCCCCTCCTCGAGCCCCTTCCCTGAATTTTCATCCCCCTCCCAAGTCCCCCCGACCTCTGCACTCCCTGAATAATTTATGAGTCCAGGCAGGGTTTATAAAAGGGTCTCCCAGGAAGGGCCAAAAGAGTGAAGACGGTTCTGGGAAATAGGAGACCCCACTGCCTGCCTGGTCTTGGCACCCTAATGATGGACTCTGCTGCTCATGCTGCTGCCGCCCCTGGCCCAGCCCTGGCCCTTGCACAAGCCCCCCTGGCACTCCCTGGCTTGTGTAGCTCAATGCCCCTCCTTTCCTCTGGACAAGAAGTGAATGGGAGCGAAAGGTAAGTGGAACTTGGCCTTTGGCAACCTGAACTGAGGCATAAGGGGTTCCTGAGACAGGAAGGAAAATGAGGTGTTCAGGGCACCCTATTCTCTGTGAAAGGGAAAAGCAATGGCCCCATCGCCCGCCCTTCACATCTCGGATGGAATATCTCCTCTGCTCTTCATGTCGGTAATCTTTCTGGGTGGCAGGAGGGGACTTGGGGATATTGGGCATTGCCAAACCTGAAGGCCAAGCAGCCAGACCCTCGTGGGCCAGGCCACTGAGTCCACTGAAAGACCCGGGGGACTGCCATGGAAACTGGGCGTAACATGACCTAGAGGGCAGGGGTGGGGATGTGGAGAAAGAGGGCCAAAGTCTGAAGAGGCCCTTGACTGAGGCACTACCTTTTTTCCTGACCACATTATAAGGTTCCCATTTGCTTTTTTCCTACTTCTGCAAGTCCAGTGGGGAAGAAGTGGGCCAGGAATATTTCTGGCCCTTTTCCCCAGCCCAGGAAGATGGTAGGGATCTGAGCTCTACTACTTAGAGCAGCAGGTAGGAAGCAAGATATTTTCTACTCAATCCCCATTCATGCCTCTAAACATTTAACCTTCAACAAACATTTCCTGAACAGCTACTGGTGTGGGCATTGTGTGAGGTGTTGGGGCTTCAGATACGATCAACCATATCTTTGAGCTTAAGCAGCCCCAAGACAAGCAAACAGACAATTACCAAACAGGGTGATAAGTGCAATGATAACATTGCGGAAGCAGGGAGGGCATCTGTCCTGGCCTGGGCTCAGGGTCTTAGGAAAGGCTTCCTGAAGCAGATGGCACCTGACTGAAGCTTTTGGGAGCCCTCTTACATTATCTCAGGGAAGCCACATTTCAGTCTCTCCCTCCACTGATAAATCTTCTCCTCTTTGTCCTAGAGGAGCTTGTCATTGGAGGCCTTGGCTGTCCTCCACAAATGACCCTCCAAGGCAGGTGAGGAAGCTGGTGGATTTGGTGAGTTCGAGCCCATGTGACACATATTCACATGCACATGCAGTCACGCGCATTCACACTGTCTAGGTCCCTTCCCAGAGAGGCCCTGGCTTCAATCCAGGGCCGCAGAGCTGGGGAAGCATCCTCACAGCATTGCCAACATGAGATCCCCACACCAGCTCTGGGAGGAGGGGACCTCAGGGTTTCTGTGACAAATGGAAAGATGACAAGATTGAACCTCGGAGTGGGCAAGGGATCTGGGCCCCACAGCCAGCGTGTGGCAGCACTGGTGCTTGAGTCTCAGTCACCTGGCACCTTGCCCCAAGGCTTTCCCACCTCCCTCCCTGAATCTTTGCTGCTCTAGTAGAACTCTGTCCCCTGGACAGCCTCCAAACAGGTGTTGGAACAGGGGCAGGAAACAAACAACTCCCAGGACTCTGTCCACTTGTTTTTCAACCAGGACCAAAATAGACGCCCCTGTTGTGGGGTGGGTGTTGGGGGGCAGCTGGACCCCAGAGATATCTAAAGTATCTTGTATGTTGTCTCACCTGTTGATTTCTGACCTCTGATATGGAGGAGGCAGTTATCTGGCCATGTACTTTGAGCCACATACTAGCTTTTGCCTTGGACAGGCCACTGGTGGAGCAATAGCTGCTGAGGTCACCAAAGCTAACTCCGAGTTCCATCACCCTGTCAGGTAAGTTTCTGGCACCAAGCTCCAAACTTGACATAAATCCATTAGGTCTTTGGATCTTCATCAGTCTTGTGGAGCAGGAGAAGGGAGGCTGTTCTGTGATTACTGTTTCACAGAGGAGAAAATTGAAGCCCAGAGAGGTTGAGGGACTCGGCTAAGGTTGCTTTCCCTGGAAGCATTGTCAACAACCCCCAAGAAGGAGACCCTGTGGATGGGACAGTGAAGGATCCTTGGGAGAAAGCAATGGGGACCACAGGGCTAAAGAATGCATGGCTAGTCGGCCAGGCGCAGCGGCTCACACTTATAATCCTAACACTCTGGCAGGTTGAGGCAGGAGGATGGCTTGAGTTCAAGACCAGCCTGAGCAAGAGAGTGACCCCATCTCTGCTAAAAATAGACAAAAGTAGCCAGGCACTATAGTGGGAACCTATAGTCCCAGCTACTTGGGAGGCTTAGGCAGGAGATTAGCTTGAACCCAGGAGTCTGAGGTTGCTGTGAGCTAGGCTGAGGCCACAGCAGGCTCTTTAGCCTGGTGACAGAGTGAGACTCTGTCTCAAAAAAGAAAAGAAAAGAAAAGAAATCTCAGAAAGAATGCATGGCTAGAAGCCTCCTGGGGTGGGCAGGGAGATGGGCATGGGTGGATGTGTCAGGCCCAGAATTGATAGATGCTGGGCTGGTGCCCCCCACAGCCGTAGGTCATCCAGTGGTCGCCTACCTGGCTGGGGCTATTTTGTAACAATTCAGAAGGTTCAGTTACAAAGCTCTCTTTCTTCTTTTCCCTTTGACTCCATTACTATAGCTAAGAAAAAGGTTTTGGGGTCTGGCTTCCTTCTTGGCCCTACTGGCCCCTCTGCACATATGAGACCTAAGTTAGGCTCTTGTTTCTTCCTGTCCACAGGCTCTTCTGGCCTAAGTCCCGCTCCTTTGATTACCTGTACAGTGCTGGGGAGATTTTACTGCGTAACTTCCCTGTCCAGGCAACCATCAACCTCTATGAGGACTCAGACAGTGAAGAGGAGGAGGAGGAAGAGAGGGAGGAGGAAGAGGAAGAGGAGAAAGAAGAGGCAGATAACAAGGGGTCAGAAGGATGTGTGAGGGTACCAGGGTCTACTCCATACATGGCCACAGCTCATCCCCCTTCCCTGCCCCTGACCTGTCCAAACTGAAGCAACCAGAGTGTGATTGAGGTTCAGCATGCCTGGCAAGTTTCCATGGGCATCGATCAGCCAGGAGTCTCCAGACACAGCTTTCTGCACTGAAACTGGATCCTCAAGCTGCCCAGCTCACCCTGGCTCCCCTGACTGGCCTGTGAGCCCAGGTCTCTGGCATCGCACTGTCTGGGCTGCTGTTGTGTTGACAGTGGGAGGGCCCCAGGAGCTGCTAGAGGAAGGAAGACCTGCTTTCTGATGCCCCCAGGAAGCAGAGCAGGACAGGGAATGCCCTTGCAGGAGGAAGCATTCACTCTTCAGGGCCCTTTGACTCCACAGCCTTCCCAGGGGGCCATGTAGTCCCATCTCCCCATGGAAACCCTACCTTCTGATTTTACCTCCAGAAATACCAATACCAGATGCAACAAAAGCTGGGGTGCCCTTCTGATAGGTCTTGCAGGAAGGGAAGGGGACATCTACAGAATCAGTCTGCTCTGGGGTCCCCCACCTTTTCGCCTACTGCCCACTGAAGTCAGTGTGTTGGCATAAGATGAATCAGAGGAAAAATAAACTGGATGTTTGCCTTTTTCTTGGAACTGTGCTGATTTCCTAGCTGAACTCTACCCATGTTGTGAAGCCATGGCAGAAGGTCAGAGATCAGCCCAAGGCCAATTCATTGCTCTGAGGTCAGTTGACTGATTTTTCTCCATGGGGTCATAGGGCTGGAGGCCCAGCATAGGGCCAGGCCCCCTTCATGAACTTGTGAAATCAGACTTGATTAAACTACAAGGACAGTTTATGAAGGGAACAAAAAGGTCCCGAAAGGGCAGCTTGAATGTTGGGAGTAGGGGTGGGGGTTGGAGGGAAGGTGAGAGGTGCAGCCACATCTCAGCCTCAGAGATGTCTGTATGCATTGAAGAGGGGGTTCCTAAGTCATATCAATTGTATCTCCTCAATCCCTGCCCCAATTACTCCTCAACTAATTTTCTTGTCCCCAGCATGTCCCTTGCAATTCATCCTCTACACTGACCACCAATCAAACTCTTGCCTCACCAGTAGTTGGATTTTATTTTTTTGTCACAGATCCCCTTGAGAACCTATTCCATTGCTACCCATAAAAATACATGTGTATACACACACAGTGCTAGGTATTCACAAATCAAGTCTTTAACTTCATATTCTAGACCTTCTAATCGTCTGTTTTTGCGTGTCACCAGACTCATCTGTCAACACCTGAAGCTTACACTGCCTAACCTTGAATGTGGTATGCCTTGGGACACCCTATGACTTTAAATCTCTATCTGAAATGCCTTTTCACTTTTGCATGCCTGGTAAACTCCCATGTACCCAAAAGAAGCAGCTCAGACACCCTCCTGTGGGAAGCCTCCTCAGACCTCCAACTCTGGGTTGGGTACCTCCATGCAGCCAGTGCCTCCCCTACCAAGGCATGTTCCTCCTTCCTGTGCCGTAAGATAGGGCTGTGTTTGGTATTCCCACATGATTTCATTGCAGAGAACACTGAGGGGCAGAGAGGTGCTCAGAAAATGTTGAAGGAGAAAACATTCATAGGTCTTCTTAAAGTAGCTCTTGGTGGAACTACCACCATTTCTGCACTTGTCAGCTTCCCAGCTTAGCTACAAAGCTGACAGGGGAACATCATCTTACTCAGAAGCAAAATGATAGCTAACTTTCTTTCCCTCCTCTCTGAACTTGAGATAGGCTGCTACAGTTCTGAGCCCTAGTTGGGACTTCCCCAGTAGGCTACCAAACCTACGCACTGGTGCCATCTATTGGTCAAAATTTAACCTTGTTCCTTAATTAAGGCTGCCAGGCCGTCAACTTTCGACTATTTTATTTCTTTTAGTCCATTCTGTTTCTGCTTGGAAGTAAAGTGGAATCTGCCAGGTGCTAGCTATATTACCTTGGACAGGCTACTCAGCTGCTGGGAGCCACAGACTCCTCATCAGACTTGTGAGGATTCAATGAAATGACACATGTAAAGGCCAGGCACGGTGGCTCATGCCTATAATCCTAGCACTCTGGGAGGCCAAGGCAGGTGGATTGCCTGAGCTCACAGGTTTGAGAACAGCCTGAGCAAGAGCAAGACCCTGTCTCTAAAAATAGGCGGGCATTGCAGTGGGCACCTATAAGTCCCAGCCACTCGGGAGTCTGAGGCAAAAGGATCATTTGAGCCCAAGAGTTTGAGGTTGCTTGCTCAGCACCCATAGCAGAGTGGTTACAGCGCCGGCCACATGCACTGAGGGTGGTGGGTTAGAATCCGGCCCGGGCCAGGTAAACAACAATGACAAGTGCAACAACATAGCCGGGCATTGTGAAGGGTGCTTGTAGTCCCAGCTACTTGGGAGACTGAGGCAAGAGAATCGCTTAAGCCCAAGAGTTTGGGGTTGCTGTGAGCTGTGACACCACAGCACTCTACCGAGGGCATCATAGTGACACTCTGTATCAAAAAATAAATAAATATATGGAGCATATTGCAAAGGTACAAGTCAAATCTATCAAGTGTAGAACATAAATGTCTTAACACAATAATCAAGTAAATGAGCAGAAAGCTATATTAATTAGTTTGATGTAAGCACGTCAAATTGTATTTAAAAATCAACACATTGTACCCCACATATGCATAAATGTATTCATGATCTATGTGTATATGACTTAGTAAAAAAAATAAAAATAAATAAATAAATAAAATAAGAGTTTGAGGTTGCTGTGAGCTGTGATGCCAAGTCACTCTACCGAGGGCAACAAATGAGACTCTACCTCAAAAAATAAATAAATAAATAAATAAATAAATAAATAAATAAATACTACATGTAAAGTACTTAGCACAGCCCCTGGCATGGATTAGAAACACTCAACAAATGGTAGGCATAGTAATAGTATTCTTCATAGCTGCTATGATTGATTTCATAAAAGAAATGAGCTAATTGACTAGAGTCAGCTAATGATTGATTACCCACCTAATGCCTGATAGGTCAGTCATCTCCCCTTTATCTCCCGGGCACCATTTGATGATTTACCAGTCACAGCGTCCATACCAGTGTTTGTTCCCTTTAAACCAAAATAAAAAACCCAAACAAATTAAAGGATAAAAACAGAAGCCAAGTGTGGCTTCCTGGAAGACTCTCTATATTCAGATGGGAGCCTACAGATTCCAGGTCCCTTTTTCCTAGGACAGAAGTTTTAAAAGTTATTTTTTGTGCTTTAGCAGAAAAACCTCATCTTTTGAATTAACTGCAGAAGCCCGATACATAAATCAAATAGAGCTTCCCTGGTGGAAGCACCACAGGGGGTCTAGAATTCCTAACCTGGTGACCTCATCCTTGTAAGGTACCTCAGGGATCCCTAGCTCGTGAGAAAGACAACTCAGAAACCACTCCTCCAAGGGTTAAACCCAGATTAGTTTGAAGTTGAAGGGGAATTAATTCATCCTTTAAAATATCCAGTGTTCTGTTTAAAATCCTTGGTTTGGGTCCTAAGCTCCCAGCATTTCATAGTTCAAAACTTGCTTGAATCCTTATACCATGGGCTATAAGGATTTAAAATCCTTGGAATCCTAATATCCTTGAGGTTTTTTTTCAATATCCTTGGTTTTAAGGTATTATATAGCATAGAGTTACAAATCCCTAAATCCCCAGGGATTTAATGATCTTGGAGCAGTAATTCTTAACTCAGAACTAGCTCTTCTCACTCCCCCGCCCTTGCTGCACATGTGCTGTTGTTTACTGGGCAGACATTTTGTCTGACTTTCCTCCCAGTCCCCTGTCCTCAGATGGCATTCAATCCTCCTCCCCATACACTGGTTGCTAAGAGATTGGAATTCACTCTCCTGACTAATCAGAGCTCAGTGTGAGTTACTTTGTCAGGGATGTATCCAACCTTGTAGCAGCTTCAACTGTAGTGCACAAAACTCAGGACAAAATCTTTCTGCAAAACTTCCTCCAGCTCCACCTACCTGTCCCATTTTAGTGTCCCCAACACTTCCCCCGGCAGCACTGATTTCCTCCTTTCCTCCCCACTCCATAGCAACAGTGAGAGGGCACATTTGTTAGGGTGAGGCTGCATTAGAGTTAGGTCTTGAAGGATACACAGAGGTAGAGATGAAGGGAGAAAGGTTTCCAGAAAGAGGCAGTAGTATGAATTCTTTCGTTAAATATTTATTGAGCACTTACTATGTGCCAGGCATTCATTTTGTAATGTTCAGAACATGAGCTTTGGAAATAGACATACCTGAGTTCAAATTCCATATCTGCCACATGCTGGCTCTGTTCATACCTAGGCCTACTCCTCTCCGTGTCAACTCTCTGCTTTAATCCTTTCACTACAACCTCTGTAGTTCTTTATTATATCACACCTCTACCCTACACAGCACATACTCATTCAAATAGTTGCCTATTCTCCTCTGCCTCTGGACACCAAAAGCACCATGCCCTATCCAGTGAGTGGGTGCCAATCCCCACCCCTTCCTCCCTCCTGGCAACTGTACCTGTGTGGCTATTGCCACATAGCAAAGAGTAAGTGGACGTACATCATTCACTCTGCCAGGCTCTTGCCGCTCACCTCACACTCATCCTCTCGTATGGCACTGTAGACAGAGTAACACGAGACATAGCCACAACTATTACCCTCACCTATTAGTGAGAAAAATAAGAGTCAGGTGTTTCTTCTGTTATTCGTTTGGTTGTTTTTTGGAGACAGTCTCACTCTGTCACCCTGGATAGAGCATCAGAGCTCACAGCAACCTCAACTCTTGGCACAAGTGATTCTCTTCCCTCAGCCTCCCGAGTAGCTGGGACAGCAGGCACTTGCCACAACGCCCAGTTTTTCTATTTTTAGTAGAGACGGGGTCTCACTCTTGCTCAGGCTGGTCTCGAACTCCTGAGCTCAGGCAATCCACCCGCCTCAGCCTCCCAGAGTGCTAAGATTACAGGTGTGATCCACCGGCTGGCCGAGCTGGGGTTTTGTACACGTGTTTGTGCGCCTGCGTGGAGGTTGCTACCAGACTTGCCAGCAGAGGGTAAACCAAAAAGACAGAAACAAACGCGAGGCCCCTGACTGGTCAAAACGGTGAAGTCAGGCCACAATTTCTCCACAGGGGACTGGGGAGGAAAGGAGATAAAACTGTGTGCCCATTAGATAGCCGCACAGGCACAGTAAGAGTGGGTGGGTGAAAAGTGATGACACCCCCAGGGGTGGACAGGGAGCTTGCCCTGCCCAGAGGAGAGTAGGCAACAGGCTAACTAGGAGGGTAAGAGTCAGAACAGCTGGTCAGTCTTGAATTCTTACTATGGACTAGGTGTACGGCTAGGAATCTCACATGGATTAACTCCTATAACACAACAACCCTAACGGATAGGTACAGTTAGGGAAACTGAGGCTTAGAGAGTTTTTTTTTGTTTGTTTCCTACCAACTTGCCCCAAATATCACACAGTTGGTTATATTTGGCACCTTCCAAATGCCAGGCCGTTTACATTATTATCTCACTGAATCCTTACAGCAATCCTGAAATGTAAATAGGATTATTATTTTTGTTTTACAGGTGAAAAAACTGAGGTTAAGGAATCTATTCAAGGTCACATAATTAAATGTGAATTAAAACTAAAAGACAGAGCCAAGATTTGAGAGACAACTTGTCCAAGGTTACACTGATAATAAGCAACAAAACCAGGATTAGGGTCTGCCTGACTCCAGAGGTGAACCAGGAGGGGAATCAACAGGGTTTGGTAAAGGATTAAATCTGTGGGAGGGCAAAGGAGAAAAAGTTTAAGTTCTGGCTGGAGGGAAGTGAGTCAGAGGATATGAAGAACTCTGGGCCAGGGGCCAGGAAAAGCTGAGGATCTCTGAAAGGTGTCAGTGAAGAAAGGACATTTAGGGCAGTGGCAGGCTCTCGCATAACCTGGGCTGTGAGCACATGGCCAGAGAGGTGAGGGGCTGGAGAGGGAAGTCTGTCCCTGCGCCTCCGTGCTGGGCTGCCTCTGAGTGAAATGGACCTGGGCTGGGCACACCCAGCTCTGGCTGAATGTGGGAGAACTCCCAGTCGCTGAGCTGGCCCGTGATATCCACAACACATACACTTTATCCCCAGTGGGTCAAGGAGGGATAAGAGACAGGGGTCCTTAAGGAGGTGAAGTGACTTGTTAGTCACAAAGCCAGTAAGTGAGGAAGATCGGGGACAGGGGCGGTGTATGACAAAGTCCTGGCTATTTAAGTTCTAGCTTCTTCCTAAACTCCTCCTCCTTCCCCCAGAGAAGCCCTGAAAGCCCCTTAGTGTAGGCAACTGTCCTGTCTTCAGCCTACAGATAAAAAAAAAAAAAGTGTATAAACTGTCATACAAAGGCATTCCTGTTTCCATCATCGTAACACCTGAGGCCTGGGGCCAAGTGTGAACTAAAAGAGGTTGAAGGAGAGCAGGAGAACCAGATGAAGTCAGGCTCTGGGTTCTTCCAGAAATCTTCCACCCCAGGGAGAAAACAGCCAGCTCCAAGTCCCAGCCAATCAACTGGTGTCCATTTTTTTTTGCAGTTTTTGGCCAGGGCTGGGTTTGAACCTGCCACCTCCTGCATATGGGGCCGGTGCCCTACTCCTTTGAGCCACAGGCGCCGCCCACAACTCCTGTCCATTAATAACCGGGGAGGCAGCGCCCTCTAGTGGCTGAGATCTAAACCTACAGTGTTAGGCATGAGATAAGGAGGCCCATCCACCCAGAGAGGATTCTATGGCTAGCGATATTTTATTTATTTATTTTATTTTATTTTATTTTTTATATTTTATTATTTTATTTTATATTTTTATTTTTTTGATACAGAGTCTCACTTTGTCTCCCTGGGTAGAGTGCTGTGACATCACAGCTCACAGCAACCTCTAACTCTTGGGCTTAAGCGATTCCCTTGCCTCAGCCTCCCAAGTAGCTGGGACTACAAGTGCCAACCACAACACTGGGGCTATTTTTAGAGACCAGGTTTCATTCTGGCTCAGGCTAGTCTTGAACCTGAGAGCTCAGGCAATCCACCCACCTTGGACCCCCAAAGTGCTAGGATTACAGGAGTAAGCCACCATGCCCGGTCAAGCTAGCAATTTTTAGTGCGTAGCAGTTATACGGACAGGCTTTGTAGTTAAACTAAACCTGGACTCACATACTGGTTCTATTCTTTGCTCTCTTTCTCTTTCCTCACTCTCTTTCCTTCTCTCCCTCTCTTTCTAAGATGAACTAGTCTATATGTTTTTGGGGGTTTTTTGCAGTTTTTGGCTGGGGCTGGGTTTGAACCCACCACCTCCGGCATATGGGGCCAGCACCCTACTCCTTTGAGCCACAGGCGCCGCCCTGAACTAGTCTATACTTTTATATCCTAATCTTATTCTAGAGAACTTTTCTCATCCCCTGCAGTGTGCTTACTGAGCTTTCCACCCTATCATTACTGGTACTGTTATGATCATTAAAAATAAGAAAGAAAAAAAATCCTGGCTCGGTGCCTGTAGCTCACCAGCTAGAGCACCAGCCACATACATGGGAGCTGGCAAGTTCGAATCCAACCTGGGCCTGCCAAACAACAATGACAAGTACAACGAAAAAAAAAAA
This sequence comes from Nycticebus coucang, assembly GCF_027406575.1. Lineage (NCBI taxonomy): Eukaryota > Metazoa > Chordata > Mammalia > Primates > Lorisidae > Nycticebus > Nycticebus coucang. The sequence goes on from NC_069804.1 coordinate 134,802,276, forward strand.
TAGCTGGGCATTGTGGCAGGCGCCTGTAGTCCCAGCTACTTGGGGGGTTGAGGCAAGAGAATCGCTTCAGCCCAAGAGTTTGAGGTTGCTGTGAGCTGTGATGTCACAGCCTTCTACCCAGGGCGACAGCTTGAGACTCTGTCTGAAAAAAAAAATCCTGGTTCTATTCCTTGCTAGCTAAGTGATCATGAGAAAATTAGTCTCTAATCCTTAGTTTCTTTGTCTATAAAATAAGAATGATAATAATACCAATTTCAGAGGGTTATTGTAAGGATTAAATGAGATAATACACACAAAGCGCTTAGAAGAGTACTTGGCACATTATAGATGTATATATGATTATAGATGTACATTTATATTTACATTTGTATACACACATATACACATGTATACAAACTCTAGGTAGAGTGCGTGTATGTACCTACAAATATATACATCTAATGATCCCTTTCTGAAACATGCTATCTTATTTGTCATCACATCTTTTACTCCCCTTACCATTCCCATCTAGCTCTGTTATGTCCCTGCTATTCCCAACTGTGTTGTCTTGATCCAAGGGAAGCACCATTGACAGGTTCTCCTAAGGCTTGTGGTCAAGACATGAGCTAAGATACTTGGTTTTCTCCATATATACTTTCAAGAACCTTGGACCACACGTCTGTTTACTTTAATATCTTAGGAATGTAAGCTGGATTTACACAGGGGGTATGTTCCTTCTGCATTTTAGAGTAACCTCACATCCACAATCTCATTTGAATCTCTCTCTCTCTTTTTTGTGAGACTGAGTCTCCCTCTGTTGCCCTGGGTAGAGTGCTGTAGCATCATAGCTCACAACAACCTCAAACTCTTGGGCTTAAGAGACCCTCTTGCTTCAGCCTCCCAAATATCTGGGACTTCAGGTGCCTGCCACAACGCCCAGCTATTTTTAGAGATGGGGTCTTGTTCTTGCTCAGACTGGTCTCGAACTCCTGAGCTCAAGCGATTCACCTGCCTTGGCCTCTCATTTGAATCTCTTAATACTCCCAATGATATATTCTCATTTTTCAGTGAGAAAATTGAAGATGATGAGAAGGGGACTGACTTGCTTGGGATTGCACAGTAAGTCAGTGTAGGAATCGGGACTAGACCCCAGAATTTTGATGTTGAGTTCAGTACTTTCCACCAACCCTTGTACTCATCCAGGGCCTTGAACTATGGCTGAATGTGAAGCACCTGTAACCAGGATGTGCCTTACTTCCTTTTTTCTCTTGCGACAGGTTCTCTCCCAGTTGCCCAGGCTGGAATGCAGTTGTGTGATCAAAGCTCACTGCAACTTCAAATTCCTGGGCTCAGACAATCCTTCTACCTTAGCCTCCTGAGTAGCTGGGACTATAGGCATGCCCCTCAGCTAATTCAAATTTTTACTTTTTGTATACAGAGGGGTCTCACTATCTTGCTAGGCTGGTCTTGAACTCCTGACCTCAAGAAATCCTCCCACCTTGGCTTCCCACAGGGCTAGGATCATAGGTGTGAGCCACTGTGCCCAGCATGGCTTACTTTTGAAGGCTATATCACTGCACCTCTGACAACAGATTTCCTGCGTCTACTGAGGCCACGGTTGTATCCCCAGTACATGATCAAGCTGTAATTCCTCACCTAAAAGAAGTGGCAGCATGTTGCCAGGACTGGTGAACCAAGACAGCTGTAGCTCCAAAACATACCAAGAATACAATTAAAGGCTAGATGACAGGTCTGGGGAAAGGTGAACATTATCTCCTCAGGCAAGCTGCATGCTCAGCTGAGAAATTAGCTGATGTCCTGTACTCACAGGCAGCTTGATCTAGCCACTCATCTCATGTCCAGCGTAACCATTAGGGTCTCAGAAGAGCAACATGTCCCTAATCAGCACAAAGATTGGGAGGTGTTGATGTGTGTTATCAGCACGGGTCTTGATGGCAGCATCTGTCTGTAGGCACTGAGGGAAGCAGTCTGATAATAACTCAAAGCTCTCAGTGTCATTCGCCATGACTGTGGGGGCAGAAAATGCAGGCTTAACTGTCAGTACCAGAGGCTGTCTCCTCTCATTCTAACACGCTGGAGACAACATTAACACTGCTGAGATAACAAGTCATTGAGCCCCAACACCTCATCCCTAGCCTCCATGAGACACTGAAGCCCTGGCAAGCATGGTTCTGCTCAGAGGGGAATCCTGTTACTTTCCCCCTGGAACATTAGATCTTTGGGTGGCCCTGAATTTTTCTTTCTGCTGTTACTTGTTCTTTACTCTGGCATCACCATGGCAACCCAAGAGCGGGAACCAGCATTGAAATCAACCCCAAGCCCCCAATAGACATATGTGGAATGGCAAACATGCTCCCTCTCTAATATTAAGGAAGCAAAACATTCTTAATTCTCTTGCCATTTTTCAGCCTTGGTCTGTGGCGGAGAGAAAATATTTTCATCTACAATTCTGGACACTTGATATACCCCTTTTTTAATTTTTTTGTATGGGAATTTCTAATACGATTGGCTTGAAATCAATCACTGGGGCCATGTCTCACCAGTGAGCAGGGCCGTCACGGTAAAAAATGACACACATCTTTAACGATACAGTAGGTTCCACTTGCTGCTGGATGATTAGGTCAGGCCACATTTGTTCTGAAGACTTTAGCTTCTCACATTCCAGGGGAGGGGGGAGTAGCTTCAGCTGCCTTTTCCAGTCTATTTTCTTAAAACCAGAGAATCAAAACTCAAATCAATTCAAGGTGAGGGGCAGGGGCACAAGGGAGCAGGGAGAGGGGCGGAGGGAGGAGGGGGGAGTCACCATGTATGACATACCTCTTAGGGGTGGGACACAACTATAAGAGGGACTTGACCTAACCAATGCAAACAATGTAACCTAATTCTTTGTACCCTCAATGAACCTGAAGCAATGAAAATAAATAAATAAATAAATAAACAAACCAGAGAACCCTGCAATAGAAAGAAAGAAGGATAAAGGCCGGGCGACGTGACTCATGCCTGTAATCCTAGTACTCTGGGAGGCCGAGGCAAGTGCATTGCTTGAGCTCACAGGTTTGAGACCAGCCTGAGCAAGAGTGAGACCCCATCTCTACTAAAAATAGAAAAATTGAGGCAAGAGGATCGCTTGAGCCCAAGAGTTGGAGGTTGCTGTGAGCTATGACGTCATGGCACTCTACCCAGGGAGACAGATTGAGACTCTGTCTCAAAAAAAAAAGAAGGAAAGAAAGGAGGTTAAGGTTAGCAAGCTTATGCTGAATTCTCAAATCAAGCATTTATTAATAAATACTTTGCTTACTATTCTACCATTGCTCCTTGTGCACGTAGCCTCCTCTGTGAAAAGTCTTGAGGAGAAGAGGGGTGAGTGGTAGGATTCAAGCATGAAAATCCCACCTTGAACACGCAACATCAAAGAAGATTTGCCCAGTGCCAGGCTCTTGTTCCAGCCTGTGCCCACACTGAGCATAAGGGATGGACCTCTTCAGTTTCCTCACCTTCCACTGTCACTGGCCGTTGAGTGGAGGGTCTCCAAGTTATTGGCGTTGCCTACAGGAAAGAACTTCAGGATGCGCCACAGAAGCCAAGCAGTTGAAAGCTGTATTGGAGGCCAGGCGCAGTGGCTCATGCCTGTAATCCTAGCACTCTGGGAGGCCAAGGCAGGTGGATTGCCCTGAGCTCAGAGGTTCGAGACCAGCCTGAGCCAGAGTGAGACCCCTGTCTCTACCAAAAAAAAAAAAAAAAAAAGCCGGGCATTGTGGTGGGCACCTGTAGTCCCAGCTACTTGGGAGGCTGAAGCAAAAGAATCACTTAAACCCAAGAGTTGGAGGTTGCTGTGAGCTATGATGCCATGGCACGCTACCGAGGGCCACAAAGTGAAACTCTGTCTCAATAAAAAAAAAAAAAAAAGCTGTATTGAAAATAAAAATGGACTGTCAGGAAAGAGAGCAGACAGGCTGGAAAAGAGCGGCTGCACTGAGGGAAAATAGTCTTAGATCTTTCGTAGTCCCACTCATTGAGGGGAGGAATCCTCGAGGCCAAGGGGTTGGCTTTTACTAAAACTTTGGGTAGCAATGCCTACAATGAGGTTCTCTCCCATTTTCATACTTTATATGGTTATTTAAGAACTGTCATGGTGGTGGCACCTGTAGCTCAATGGACAAGGACGCCAGCCACCTACACCTAGGGTGGTGGGTTCGAACTCAGCCCGGGCCTGCTAAGCAATAATGACAACTCCAACCAAAAAATAGCTGGGTGTTGTGGCGGGCGCCTGTAGTCCCAGCTACTTGGGAGGCTAAGGCAACAGAATTGTTTAAGCCCAGGAGTTGGAGGTTGCAATGAGCTGTCATGCCACGGCACTCTACCCAGGGCAACAGCTTGAGACTCTGTCTTAAAAAAAAAAGAACTGTCATGGTGATTTCAAGGGCAGAATACTTTTAAAACCACATTGTAAGTGGTATTATAATTAGCCAACGTTCATGTAAGGCATCAGAGATAGCTGATGAGCAAGTTGAGGCTGGTTCTTAATCTGCAGTTATCAACCCTTCTAATTAACTTCTGCTTAAGCGTTATTTTAACACCTGCACTCAATCTTGATCTTCAAGCACCTGCATTCAATCTCAGCCCTGTCTCCTGGTCTCCTACTGTAACATTGCTGATTTCTGAGGACTTGGGGGAATACATTCAATTTAAATTCAAATTCCATATTGAGCTTCCAGTGGTATGCGGCTCTCATGGACATCCAGAAGTGACCTTCCCATGTAGTTAAATTGTGAGCCTGGGCATCGTTTATGGACTAACAGTGAAAATTTCCCCAGCTCAAACACATCATGGAAACTTGTTTAATTACCAAAACATTCTTGGAAAATGGTTGACAATTTCCACAAGTAAGAAAGGCTTAAAATAAAAATACATTCTTTGTAAATTTAGCACATTTCATTAATAGATAGTGCTTTCCCAGATGGGGACAGTGTGGTGGGAGGAAAAGGGCACCAGGCTTCAGGAGACCTACCTCAGGTACTTGTTCAGGTACTTGTTTATTATCTGTAATAACTTAGACAAGTGATTTAGTTTCCTCATCTCTAAATGGGGCCAATCTTTAGCCTATCTACCTCACAGGTTTATTGGCAATGAGGTTTCAGTGGATAGTACTGGAAAAGTATATGATAAAAGTACTTTGAAAACCATAAAATGTTATATAAAGTTGTGTTTTAATAAGTACAGTAAAAAGAACTTCAGCATCATAGTCTGCCTTTCAAGGGACAGAGCTACAACAGGGACCTTACCTAACAAATGCAAACATTGTAAACGTATCATTTGTACCCTCATATTAATCTGAAATTTAAAAAAGTCTGCCATTCAAAACACAGGTAGAAGGCCCAGACATTGCTGGGAGGAATCTTTGATGATCTGGCATAAAAACCATTCAGGTAAATTGCTCCAGAAGCTAAAGTGCGTGATTTCACTTCTCAAGGTAGCTGGAATATTTCAGTTTTTATTTGTCTACCTTCCCTGAATACACCATTTCCTAATCAACTTGGGGAAGCTGTCCAAGAGGCTCTGTATGTAAAACTGTGAATATGGGAGCAGTAGCTTTGCTTGAATTACTGGGAGTGGTGACATTTGGGGGTTATCACTGCCAGTGGCTTACAAAATCTGCAATTCGAGTTATTTCTCCACAGCTAGGCCGCCTGTGCATTTGAGTAAAGTGAACATATTATGTCACTCTGGAGGCACTCAGCAGGTTAGGAAAATGGATTTTTCCCCCCCTAGAAACCACTTTAAGGATTCTTACAATTTAAACTCCAAAAACCTATGTGTAGCAGGGTAGTGCAGCAGAAGCTGTTGGGCCCATAAACTCCAAAAAGGGATTTGGGAAATTTTCAAATTTTCTCTAAAATGGTGGGAAAACTTTCAAATAAGCCATAAAAGAATCATCACAGGCACAAGAACAACACTGAAAAGGGTAGAAGAAACCCCAACCCACCAAGATGAAACAGAAAATGTAAAATGAAGGCAGAATCATGGGCAGAAAAATAAAATGATCAAAAGTTTAGAAGAGTTTCTTTTTACTTTTAAGAAAGAGAAGGGTGAAGATTCTAGTCTTTATGTAATGTATCATACACTTTTTGTGTACTCGTCCCCTCTTGGATATATCCAAAACCATATATAGGCCTACGAGGAGTTAACAGAGAATATAGCTTTTCTTATCTGAGCAGAAGGTAAGAATCACACATGTAGGTGTTTGCAATTCTTTCTTTTTTTTTTTTTTTTTTGTAGAGACAGAGTCTCACTGTACCGCCCTCGGGTAGAGTGCTGTGGCGTCACACGGCTCACAGCAACCTCTAACTCTTGGGCTTCCGCGATTCTCTTGCCTCAGCCTCCCGAGCAGCTGGGACTACAGGCGCCCGCCACAACGCCTGGCTATTTTTGGTTGCAGTTTGGCCGGGGCTGGGTTTGAACCCGCCACCCTTGGCACATGGGGCCGGTGCCCTACTCACTGAGCCACAGGCGCCGCCCAATTCTTTCTATCTCTGTTTGTGAATCCAATAAAGTTGTATCTAACATGGCTGATTTCTGAGGACTTGGGGGAATACATTCAGTTGGAGATACCATAACTGAAAGCAGATAAAAGAAAGCAGGATTAACAGAGACACAACTAGGAAGAGGATTAGAGAATTAACCATTTAAAGAATGCCTGCAGACCAGAGTATCCAAAAGCACAAATCTGTGGTTGTGTTAATGTGGTAACGTCGGACGTGATTTGACTTTATTTTCTTTTATCCAAATGCTCCCTAAATAAATGGCTTATATTGTATTTATTTATTTATTTAATTAAAATAGTCTCACTCTGTCCCCAGAACTAGAGTGCAGTGGCATCATTATAACTCACAGCAACCTCAAACTCTTTGGCTCAAGTGATCCTCCTGCCTCAGCCTCCGAAGTCACTGGGACTACAGGCAGCCATCACCAGGCTCAGCTAATTTTTCTATTTTTACTAGAGATGGGGTCTCACTCTTGCTCAGGCTGGTCTCAAACTTCTCACCTTAAGTGATCCTGTGCCTTTGCTTCGCAGTATGCTAGGAGAACAGGCAGGAGGCACCATGTGCTGCCTTTATATTGTTTTTAGACTTTTAAGTCAAAGATTAAAGCAGTCAGGAAAAAAAGACATCAATTCAAAAGAGCAGTAATAAAAGTGACATCTCAGCAGAACCAATAAAAGCCAAAGATAATGGAATGAACTTGTCAAAGTGCTGGGAAACAGAAACAAAACAAAACCAAAAAATTAATCTCGAACATGATATTCACCAAAAATATCTTTCAACAATGAAAGTGAATACACCCATACAGGTAAGATTTTTGTCAAAGCTGTAAAAGCAATTTTCTAGAGAAAGATAGCCTTTTTAAACAATGGACAATTAGCTAGGCAGAGGCAAACAAGAAATAAACTTTGACCTAGTCCTTAGATTTTATAGAAAAATTAAGTCATAATGGATCACAGGCAAGTGAAAAATGTAAAATTACAAACTTTTAGAGAAAACCATAGCAGAAAATCTGTGGTGTCCATAGCAAGTCAAAGAATTCTTAGACTTGACACAATCACCATATAATACAGGAAAAATTGGTAAATTAGACCTCATTAAAATTATAATTCCTACCTCCTATTCATATTAAAATTAAAAACTTGAGATCTTTGAAAGACCCTGTGAATTTGATGAAAAGATAAGCTAAAGGCTGGGAGAAAATATCAGTAAACCCTAGAGCTGACAAAGTATTCATAACTAGAATATAGGAAGAACCTTCAAAACCTAGCAATAAAAAAACAAAACAATTCAATTCAAAAACAGGAAAAAGACACGAATAAACATTTCTCCAAGAATATACCAAGGGTAAATAAGCACATGAAAAGATATTGAACATCATTAGCTGTATTTGTTTGTTATGGATACCATAACAAAATACCACAGACTGGGTGGCTTAAACAACAGATATTTCTTTAAACTTTTGGGCTTAAGGGATCCTCTTGCCTCAGCCTCCCAAGTAGCTGGGACTACAGGCACCCACCACAATGCCCGGCTATTTTTTTGTTGTAGTTATCATTGTTGTTTAGCAGGGCCGGGCCGGGTTCCAACCCACCAGCCCTGGTGTATGTGGCTGGCACCCTAACCACCGAGATACAGGCACTGAGTCAGATATTTATTTTCTTTTTTTTTTGGCCGGGGCTAGGTTTGAACCCACCACCTCCAGCATATGGGACCGGTGCCCTACTCCTTGAGCCACAGGCGCCACCCAGATATTTATTTTCTTACAATTCGGGCAGCTGGTGTCAACAGGGTTGGTTTCATTCTGAGGCCCCTCTTGTTGACTTGTGGATGGCCATCTTCTTGCTGCCTCTCACATGGCTCTCTCTCTGTCCATACGCACCCTGATGTCTCTCTCTCTTTTTATAGGAACATCATTTATATTGGATGAAGGCCCCACTATAATGGCCTCATTTTGTCTTAATCACCTCTTTAAAGGTCCTATCTCCAAGTAGTCACATTTTGAAGTATTTAGGGTTTGGACTTCAACATATGAATTTGAGGAGGGACATGATTCATCCCATAACAGCTAGTAAGAACATAAAAATGCTCAACATCTTTAGACATGAGGGAAAAACAAATTAAAACTGCAATGTGATATCACTAAACATCTACTACATGGCTACTATAAAAAGAAAAAATAAGAAGTGTTGGTGAGGATGTAGAGAAAATGGAAACCTTATATACTGCTGGTGGGAATGTAAAATGGTGGAGCCACTTGAGAAAAAAATTGGCAAGTCCTCAAAAGGTTAAGCATAGAGCTACAGCATGACCCAGCTATGCTAGTCTTAAGTGTATAGTGAAGAAAATTTCAAACATGTCTACATGAAAACTTGTACCATGAATGTTCATATCAATATTATTAACCATAGCAAAAAGGTGGAAACAATCCAAGTGCTCATCAATTGTTGAACAAATATAGAGACTGTGATGTATTCATACAATGAAATGCAACTCAGCAATTAAAAAAATGAACTTCTCCTTGGCTACATCACAAATGAACTTCTAAAAAATTATAAGTGAAAATATCCAGATGCCATGACTAAATGTTATATGATTCTATTTTATTGACAGTATAGAAAAGGCAAATCAGCAGAGTTAGACAGTAGATTAGTGGTTACCTGGGCTGGGAGTAGGAATGGGGACTGAGAACTCTCTCTGGAGTAACAGAAATGTTCTAAAATTGGATTGTTAAAAATAACCAGATTTTATATTTAAAAATGGGTGAATTTCATCGTTCACAAATTGTATCTCAATAAAGCTGCTCTAGGCTCAGTGCCCATAGCACAGTGGTTAGGGAGCCAGCCACATACTCAGAGTCTGGCATGTTCGAACCCAGACTGGGCCAGCTAAACAATAGTAACAACTGCAACAAAAAATAGCCAGGTGTTGTGGTGGGCACCTGTAGGTCTCAGCTATTTGGGAGGCTGAGGCAAAAGAATTGCTTAAGCCCAGGAGTTTGAGGTTGCTGTGAGCTGTGACACTACAGCACTCTACAGAGGGCGACATAGTGAGACTCTGTCTCAAAAAAAAAAAAAGCTGTTCTAAAAGTACATAGAGGGTGGCGCCTGTGGCTCAAGGAGTAGGGCGCTGGTCCCATATGCCAGAGGTGGCGGAATCAAACCTAGCCCCAGCCAAAAAACACAAAATAAATAAATAAATAAATAAAAGTACATAGAAATGGAGCCGGGCGTGGTGGCTCATGCCTGTACCTGGCACTCTGGGAGGCTAAAGTGGGCGGATTGCCTGAGCTGACAGATTTGAGACCAGCCTGAGCCAGAGAGAGACCTCGTCTCTAAGAAGAGCCAGGCATTGTGGCAGGCACCTGTAGTCTCAGGTACTTGGGATGCTGAGGCAAGAGAATCTCTTGAGCCCAAAAGTTTGAGGTGGCCGTAAGCTGTGATATCACAGCACTCTACCAAGGGTGACAAAGTGAGACTCCGTCTCAAAAAAAAAAAAAATGCTACATACTATATGATTCAATTTATATGAAATTCTGGAAAAGCCAAAACTATAGCAATAGAAAGCAGATCAGTATTGCGAAGTATAGGGAGGAGAGTGCCTCAAAGGGGCCTGAGGGAACATTTTGGGCTGATGAAAATATCCTGTATCTTTTTTTTTTTTGAGACAGAGTCTCACTTTATGGCCCTCAGTAGAGTGCCATGGCATCACACAGCTCACAACAACCTCCAACTCCTGGGCTTAAGCAATTCTCTTGCCTCAGCCTCCTGAGTAGCTGGGACTACAGGCGCCCGCCACAAGGCCCAGCTATTTTTTGGTTGCAGTTCAGCTGAGGCCGGGTTTGAACCCGCCACCCTCGGTATATGGGGCTGGCGCCTTACCGACTGAGCCACAGGCGCCGCCCAAAATATCCTGTATCTTGATTGGAGCAGTGGTTATACAAGTGTATACTTTTTTCATAACTCTTGAAACTAATATTGGTAAATTTTATTAGGTGTGAATCATTTCTCAATAAAACTGATCTAAATTTTTAAATCAGTGAAAGATTTTGACAGACTTTTCACCAAAGACGACATAATGGTCCATAAGTATAGTAAGTGATGCTGAACTTCATTAATCATCACTGAAATGCAAATTAAAACTACAGCGTGAAATACTCTATTATACCCCTTAGAATGGCCAAAATAAAAAATGGCCTAAATTTTAAAATACAAAGTGCTAATGAGAATGTAAAGCAATTGGAGCTGTAATAGATTGCTGGTGGGGATGCAAAATGGTACAGTTAATCTGGAAAACAATTTGGAAGTTTCTTATCAAGTTAAAAATATAGTTACATGTCCCTTCAATCCCATTCTCAAATATTTACACTAGAATAATAAAAATATATTTACAAAAAGAATTGTAAGCAAATCTTCCTAACAACATTATTCCCAATAGCCCCAAACAGGGGGCAGCCCAAATGAAAATCAACAGATCAATGGACCTTCGAATTGTGGTATAATCATAATAATAGAATGAGAAAAGGAATACACTTCTGTAACAGGCATGAATGAATCTCACAAATAATATGCTGCCAGAAGTGGCAGACAGAGAAGAGAACTTAGTGTACAACTCAATTTTTATGCAATTCTGGAAAAAGTACATCTTATAATGACAGAAAACACATGAGAGTTTGTCTGAACTGGGAGGTAGGGGAGGATGATCTAGTGGAAGAACAAGGGAACTTTTTGGGTGGTGGAAATGTTCTATATCTTAATTGTGGTGTTGTTGCTCAGGTGTATAAATCTGTCAAACTCACCAAAATGTATACTTTAAATGAGTACCTTAATTGTATGTAAATTATAACTCATTAAAGTTTATTCGAAAAGACAGTTAGGGGAATGCAAATTAAAATTGCAGGGAGATACTATTATACACCCACCAGAATGGCTAAGATGAAAAAAGATGGACAGGGCGGCCCCTGTGGCTCAAGGAGTAGGGCACCAGTCCCATATGCTGGAGGTGGAGGGTTCAAACCTAGCCCCGGCCAAAAAAAAAAAAAAAAAAGAAAAAAGATGGACAATACCAAGTGGTGGTGAGGATACAGGGCTACCAGAGCTCTTAATTATGACTGATTGAAGTATTAAATGAAGTATTAAATGGTACAACTACTTGGAACACTCCTTAGTAGTATCTATCAAAGCTGCACATATACGTACCCTATTGATGTAGTAATTTCACTTCTAGATACATAAATATATACCTATCCAAAATGCATAAATATGGACATCAAAAGACAAATATAAGAATGTTCATAGCCACATTGTTTTTATTTAGTTATTTTTTCCCCACTCTGCCTGCCATCCAGACATTGCATCATTTCATTCAAATATACTTTAGTACATACCTTTGAAAGACAGGGACTCTTTTTGAAAATATAACTGGGATTTGTTCCTGATTCTATTCCTTAACCTCTGTCCACTCCATCAGTAAGCACTGGGGATTCTGACACCAATACAGGTCCCCAACCTATACCTTGCTTCTGGCCTTCAGGTCAAACCGCATTATTTTTAATATTTCCAAACTGGAAATAACTCAAATTTTCATCAACAGCAGAATGGATTAAAAAATGTTTACTATATCCATACAATAAAATCCCATACCACATTAAAAGGGAATGAAGCACTGATACACTACATAAATGAGTACCAAAACCATAATGTTGAGTGAAAGAAGCCAAACACAAAAGAATACATATTGTATCACAGCTGCAGGATTCCATTTATATAATTTTTTCTATTATTATTAATCAACACATGTTTATGGAATACAGTGTGGTATTTTGATGGATGTACACAATGGGGAATGATCAAATCAGCATAATCAGCATATTCACCACCTCAAAAATTTATCTTTCTTTTTGTATGCTGGGAACTTTCATGTCCTCCCTTCTAACTACTGGAAAATATTCAATAAAGTTAACTATAGTCATTGTATCTACCCTGTTTTCCCGAAAATAAGACATCGTCCGAAAATAAGACCTACTTACAGGAAAGATAAGACGTCCCCTGAAAATAAGACCTAACGCATCTTTGGGAGCACACCTGAAAATAAGACACTGTCTTATTTTCAGGGAAACAGGGTAGCTATAATTTTGTATCCATTAACCTATCTTTCCCTACCCCTACTCCCCACTACCCTTCCCAGTCTCTAGCAACCACTATTCTACTCTTCCATGAGATGAAATATTTTAGCTTTTACAAAAGAACACGTGGTATTTAGGCTGGATGTGGTGGCTCACACCTGTAATCCTAGCACTCTGGGAGGCTGAGGTGGGTGGATTGCCTGAACTAACAGGTTCGAGACCAGCCTGAGCCAAAGAGAGACCTAGCCAGGTGTTGTGGCTGGCGCCTGTAATCCCAGCTACTCGGGAGTCGCAGCCTCATGAGGCAAGAGAATTGTTTTAGCCCAAGAGTTTGAGGTTGCTGTGAGCTGTGACATCATGGCCCTCTACCAAGGGTGTCAAAGTGAGACTCTGTCTCAATAAATAAATAAATAAATATATAAGGAGGACTCCCCACCTCCAGGCAATTGAAGTAACACCAAAAATACATTACTGTGATCTGATCAAACTAAAAAGCTTTTGCACAGCCAAGAGCACAGTAAATAAAGCAAACAGACAACCATCAGAATGGGAGAAGACTGTTTCAGGTTATGCTTCCAACAAAGGTCTGATAACTAGAATCTACAGAGAACTCTAATCAATAAGAAAAGAATAAATAACCCTATTTCTATGTGGGCAAGAGACTTGAACAGAAACTTCTCTGATGAAGACAGGTATATGGCCTACAAACACATGAAAAAATGCTCATCATCCATAATCATCAGAGAAATGCAAATCAAAACTACTTTGAGATATCATCTAACTCCAGTGAGATTAGCCCACATCACAAAATCCCAAAACTACAGATGTTGGCGTGGATGCAGAGAGAAGGGAATGTTTCTACACTGCTGGTGGGAATGCAAGCTAATACGACCATTTTGGAAAGAAGTTTGGAGAACACTCAAGGAATTAAAAGTAGACCTACTGTTAATCCTGCAATTCCTCTACTAGGTATCTACCCAGATTATCAAAAATTATTTTACAACAAAGACATTTGCACCAGAATGTTTATTGCAGCCCAATTCATAATAGCCAAGACATGGAAACAGCCCAAGTGCCCATCCACCCATGAATGGATTAACAAATTGTGGTACATGTACACCATGGAATACTATGCAGCCATAAAAATGATGGAGACTTCACATCTTTCATGTTTACCTGGATGGAGCTGGAACATATTCTTAGTAAAGTATCTCAAGAATGGGGAAAAAAGTATCCCATGTACTCAATACTGCTATGAAATCAATATATAATCACCTACACTCATATGAATAACTATAGTCCAGAAAGTAGAAGGGAAGAGGAGAGAGAGGGGAGAGGAGGGGGGATATGGGAGGAGGGACAGTATTTGGGGGGACCTCACCTAACGTACATGATGCAATGGTACATTTCGAAACCATTAAGAAATGAGTATAATTGTGATGGATGTGTTACTTAGTTGAATGTAAGCATTTCACATTGTATATTGAAGCAGTACCCTGAACCCCATAAATGCATCAATGTACAAAGTTATGATTCAATAAAAACTAATAATAATAAAATATATATATATTTTTTTGGCCAGGGCTGGGTCTGAACACACCACCTCCGGCATATGGGGCCGGCACGGCACCCTCCTCCTTTGAGCCACAGGCGCTGTCATATATATATATATATATATTTTTTTTTTTTTTTAAAGAACATGTGGTATTTGACTTTCTGTGCCTGGCTTATTTCACTTAACATAATGTCCTCCAGACTCATTCATGTTGCCATGAATGACAGGATTTCATTCTTTTGTTTTTGTTTTTTTTTTTGAGACAGAGTCTCACTTTGTAGCCCTGGGTAGAGGGCTATGGTGTCACAGCTCACAGCAACCTCAAACTCTTGGGCTCAAGCGATCCTCTTGCCTCAGGGATTTCATTCTTTTTAATGGCTGAATAGTATTCCATTGTGCATAAATACCGCATTTTCTTTTCTTTTTTTTCTTTTTTGAGACAGAGTCTCACTCAGTCACCCTGGGGTCAAGTGTCATGGTGTTACAGCTCACAGCAACCTCAAACTCTTGGGCTCAAGTGATCCCCTTGCCTCAGCCTCCTGAGTAGCTGGGACTACACAGGCCTGCCACAATGCCCTGCTAGTTTTTAGAGACAGAATCTCATTCTGGCTCAGGCTGGTCTCGAACTCCTGAGCTCAAGCAATCTGCCAGCCTTATCCTCCCAGAGTGCTAGGATTACAGGCATGAGCCACCATGTCCGGCCTCCACATTTTCTTTATTCATTTGTTGATGGACAGATAGGGCAATTCCATATCTTCTCTAATTGCTTTTTTTAAATTTCAAAATATCAAATGTTTTGGGTTACCTGTGTTATTTTTGTAATGCTTGAGTCCTGGGTATAGGTGTGTCTATCACCAAATAGTGTTCATTGTACCCATTAGGTAGGTTTCCCCTCCTCTTCTCCCCTCTTCTTCCTGGCTGATTTCAGTACTGAATGAGTCTGGAGGACATTATGTTAACATGGGAGGGCAGATATCTCTTGGACGTACTGATTTCCTTTCCTTTGACTATATACTCAGTGGTGGGATTGTTGGATTATACAGTAGTTGCACTTTTAGTTTTGAAAGGAACCTTCATACTATTTCCACAGTGGCTGTACTAATTACAATCCCAGCAATGATGTATAAGCATTCCCTTTTATCCCTTGACAGCTTTGTTATGTTTTGCCCTTTTGATAACAGCTATTCTAACCAGGCTGAGATGATATATCATTGTATTTTTAATTTTCATTCCCCTGATAGTTAATGATGTTGAACATTTTTCTCATATACCTATTGGCCATTTTATGTCTTCTTTTGAAAAATGTCTATTCTGCTCATTTTTTCTACTTTTTTTTTTCTTCTTCTTTTTTTTTTTTTTTTGTAGAGACAGAGTCTCACCTTATCACCCTCGGTAGAGTGCAGTGGCGTCACACAGCTCACAGCAACCTCCAAATCCATGGGCTTAGGCGATACTCTTGACTCAGCCTCCCAAGTAGCTGGGACTACAGGCGCCCGCCACAACGCCCGGCTATTTTTTTGTTGCAGTTTGGCCGGGGCTGGGCTTGAACCCTCCACCCTCGGCATATGGGGCCGGCACCCCACCCGCTGAGCCACAGGCGCCGCCCCACTACTTTTTAATTACATCATTTCTTTTTATTTTGCTGTTGAGTCCTTGGCATATTCTGGATTTTAATCCCTTGCTCCCTTGCCAGATGAATGGCTTGCAAACATTTTCTCCCATTCTGCAGTTGTCTCTTCATTCTGTCCCCTTTGTTAGTTTGATATTATCTCATTTGTCCATTTTTGCTTATGTTGCTTATGCTTATGAGGTCTCACTTATAAGACCTTTGCTCAGACCAATGTCCTGAAGTGTTTTCCCTGTTTTCTTCTAGTAGTTTCATAATTTCAGGTCTTACATGTAACTCTTTAAGCCATTTTGAGCTGATATTTGCACATGGAGAGAGGAGTCTAATATTATTCTTCTGCATATGGACATCCAGTTCTCCCAGTGTCATTTACTGATGAATCTGTATCCTTTCCCCGCTAAATGTTCTTGGTGTCTTTGCCAAAAAACAGTTGGCTGGGCGGCACCTGTGGCTCAAGGAGTAGGGCGCTGGTCCCATATGCCGGAGGTGGCGGGTTCAAACCCAGCCCCGGCCAAAACACCACAAAAAAAAAAAAAAAAAAACAGTTGGCTGTAAATACACAGATTTCTGTGTTCTCTATTCTATTTCATTGGTGTATGTGTGTTTTTTATGCTAGTACTATGCTGTTTTGGTTATTATAGCTGTAGTATATTTTGAAGTCAGGTAGTGCAACATCTCCAAGGTTAATGTGAATGTACAACTAGGTCACAATATTTGAATTTGTTAGGTAGAGTCCCTCTTGTAGTTGTGTCCCATAC
Organism: Nycticebus coucang; assembly: GCF_027406575.1. Classification (NCBI taxonomy): domain Eukaryota; kingdom Metazoa; phylum Chordata; class Mammalia; order Primates; family Lorisidae; genus Nycticebus; species Nycticebus coucang. The sequence continues at coordinate 134,818,879 of NC_069804.1, forward strand.
CCAAAAGGTGTGCTATACACCCCTACATTGTGCCCATTAAGTGGGACCACTCCAACCCCCCTTTTCCCCCTCCCTCAGCAACTTGAATTGAGTTTTTCTCCTATGTGGGCGTGAATTAGATCATCTACTGGCTTCATATTAGTATTGAGTACACTGGATACTTGCTTTTCCATTCTCGTGATACTTTACTGAGAAGAATATGTTCCAACTCCATTTAGGTTAATACAAAAGATGTAAGGTCTCCATCTTTTTAAGGTTGAATAGTAGTATTCCATGGTATACCAACGTTATTCTTTTTGCTCAGCTTTTTTTTGGGGGGGCCTTTTGGGGTTTCATACAAATTTTAGGATTTTTTTTTTCTATTTCTCTGAAAGATGTCATTAGTATTTTGATAGGATTGTATTGAATCTGTGGATCACTTTGGGTAGTATGAACATTAAATTTCCTTAGTTTCTTAAGTTACTGACAGGAACTGGCTATTGTCAATGAGAATAATGGGGACCCAAGAATGACAGAGACCAGTGGTAACACTTAATGACAAGAGATGGGTTGAGCATGGTAAATATGATAAGAGTGTGGCTAGAGAAATATTCTGAATGTTTAGACCTGCAGAAAAGTATGATAGTGGCTAATTATCCTTTAGTTCTCTTAGAATAAAATAAATGAGCAGACTGCTAATTCTTATTTGATTTATATAACCAAAATATTTCAAGGTCTGGTGAACAGAGACCTAATTGAGTCATCATAATGGAGATTTATAGCCTTTCATGCAATTTGCAGGCTTGAGTCTGTTTACAACACCCTGGGGCCTTCAAAGGGAAAGCCAGGTAACCTTCAGGAAGGACTGGGCAACACCATTAAGTGTGTGTCGTAAATATAGATTTCCTTTTTCTTTTTTGCCAGAGGGGCCTGTGGCCTTTTATGGGGTAACTATGCACTGGGAAAGTAGAAATACTCAGGCTTTCAGAAATTGTTGGACACTGACTCTGAGTTCACACTCATCCCTGGGGGAGATTAGAAGGGGTTTGAACACAACAGTCATCCACTGGCCAAAGTCAGGGCTTCTGGAGTCAACAGTTTGATCTTAGATCCATCAAAGATTAAGTCTAATGGATCTACTAATACATTATATGGTTATTTTTTAGTCCATGAATGCCTACTTGAAATAGGCACAATCAGCAACTGACAGATGTATCAGATTTCTCCTTAACCAAGTGTAGTAAAGAGCCAAGAATTTACTGAATCTGTCAATACCATATCCCTGAGAAAGTCAGATATGAGGGTGCACCAAAGATTTGAGGAACGTGTGTGTATATGGAAGGTGGGAGATGATTGCTATCATATTCTCATTTAACTTGCCTGTTCGGCCTGTGTAGAAGGTAAACAGGTCTAGGAGAATGAAAATTGATTATCAAAATTTAATCATTAATTCAGAATAGGACTTTTATTTTTTAAAGGTTTTTTTATTTTATTATTATTATTATTTTTGGCATCACAGCTCATAGCAACCTCCAACTTAGGGGCTTAGGGGATTCCCTCCTGAGTAGTTGGGGCCACAGGTGCCTTGGCTACTTTTTCTTGTGGTTTGGCCAGGGCTGGTTTTGAACCCACCACCTCTGGTATGTGGGGCCAGTGCCCTACTCACTGAGCCACAGGCACTGCCCCAGAATAGGACTTTTTAAAAAGCTAGATAAATTATAAACTGCAGAACAATGGAAAGATCAAGATCTATTTTTTTTTTTTTTTTTGAGACAGAGTCTCAAACTATTGCCCTGGGTAGAGTGCCCTAGTGTTATAGCTCACAGAAATCTCAAACTCTTGGGCTTTAAGTGATTCTCTTGCCTCAGCCTCCCACGTAGCTGGGACTACAGGGGCCTGTCACAAGGCTGGCTATTTTTTGTTGTTTTTGCAGTTGTCATTGTTTTTAGCTGGCCTAGGCTGGGTTCAAACCTGCCAGCCTTGGTGTATGTGGCTGGCACCTTACCCACTGAGCTACGGGTGCCACCAGGAAAGATGAAGATCTTTTTTTTTTTTATTGTTAAATCATAGCTGTGTACATTAGTGCAATCGCCTGTACCCATTCTAAGATGCACCATAGATGTGGCCCCACCCATTACCCTCCCTCCACCAAAACCTCCCCCCTCCCTTCCCCTTCCTTGGCCCTTTCCCCATAGTCTTGTGCTATCGTTGGGTTATAGTCTTTATGTGAAAGCTATAACTTAGCTTCATAGTAGGGCTGAGTACATTGGATACTTTTTCTTCCATTCCTGAGATACTTTGCTAAGAAGAATATGTTCCAGCTCCATCCATGTAAACATGAAATAGGTAAAGTCTCCATCTTTCTTTAAGGCTGCATAGTATTCCACAATATACATGTACCACAATTTGCTAGTCCATTCGTGGGTCGATGGGCACTTGGGCTTCTTCCATGACTTAGCAATTATGAATTGGGCTGCAATAAACATTCTGGTACAGATGTCTTTGTTATATTGTGACTTTTGGTCTTCTGGGTATAAACCTAGTAAAGGAATTATAGGATCGAATGGCAGGTCTATTTTTAGGTCTCTAGGTATTCTCCAAACATCCTTCCAGAAGGAACGTATTAGTGGGCATTCCCACCAGCAGTGTAGAAGTGTGCCCTTACCTCCACATCCACGCCAACATTTCTGGTTTTGGGATTTTGTTATGTGGGCTATTCTTACTGGGGTTAGGTGATATCTCAGAGTAGTTTTGATTTGCATTTCTCTGATGATTAAGGATGATGAGCTTTTTTTCATGTGTTTGTAGATTGTGCGTTGGTCTTCTTTAGAGAAGTTTCTCTTCAAGTCCCTTGCCCACCCTGAGATGGGGTCACGTGTTCTTTTCTTGTTAATACGTTTGAATTCTCTGTGGATTCTGGTTATTAGAACTTTATCGGAGGTATAACCTGCAACTATTTTCTCTCATTCTGAGGGCTGTCTGCTTGCTTTACTCACTATGTTCTTGGCTGCGCAGAAGCTTTTTAGTTTGATCAGGTCCCAGTAGTGTATTTTTGATACTGCTTCAATTTCCTGGGGAGTCCTCCTCATAAAATATTCACCCAGGCCGATTCCTTCAAGAGTTTTCCCTGCACTTCCTTCAAGTATTTTTATAGTTTCATGTCTTTCTTTTTTTTTTTTTTGTTTTTTGTTTTTTGGCCGGAGCTGGGTTTGAACCTGCCACCTCCAGGATATGGGACTGGCGCCCTACCCCTTGAGCCACAGGCGCCGCCTATAGTTTCATGTCTTAAGTTTAAATCTTTTATCCAGTGAAAGTCTGATCAAGATCTTAAAAGCAGTCATACAGGCTCTGCGCCTGTGGCTCAAGCGGCTAAGGCATCAGCCAAATGAACCTGAGCTGGAGGGTTCGAATCCAGCCCAGGCCCACCAAACAACAATGACAGCTGCAACCAAAAAATAGCCAGGCATTGTGGCGGGTCCCTGTAATCCCAGCTACTTGGGAGGCTGAGGCAGGAGAATGGCTTGAAACCAGGAATTGGAGGTTGCTGTGAGCTGTGATGCTATGGCACTTTACCCAGGGCAACAGCTTGAGGCTTTCTCAAAAAAAAAAAAAAAAAAAAAAAAAAGCAGTCATACAAAAAGACATTATCTGCAAAGGAAGACATAGAATTAGCTAGGAAATCTATTACTTGATGCTTCTGGGATGGAAGAAAGATGCAGCTTTTTGTTTTTTGGTTGTTAGTTGTCATTGTTGTTTGGCAAGTACGGGCTGGGTTTGAACCCGCCAGCTCTGGTGTATGTGGCTTTTCCCATAGCCGCTGAGCTATAGGCGCAGTTTTATTTTTTTTATTTTTTTCTTTTAGAGATAGTGTTTCATTTTGTTGCCCTCGGTAGAGTGCTATGGCATCACAGTTCTCAGTATCCTCCAGCTCTTGGGCTTAGGCGATTCTCTTGCCTCAGCCTCCCGAGTAGCTGGACTACAGGTGCCCATCACAAAGCCCAGCTATTTTTTTGTTGTTGCAGTTTGGCCAGGGCCGAGTTTGAACCCGCCACCCTTGGTATATGGGGCTGGTGCCCTACTCACTGAGCCACAGGCCCCGCCCTACAGACGCAGTTTTGATAACATAAATAGAAAATGCAGCATAATGTGAGGTAAAGGACAAAATATGCTTCTTATGGTGATCATTTGCCTTGCCTAGAGGGATTTGACACTAGAGGGCCCTCAGTGTTACAAGTATCAATCTTACTTTAAAAAGCTTCTAGCTGATAAAAGCAGAAGGGAAGGGAGGCGAAGGGGAAGTTGGTTTATTGAAGTGTTTTGCTCATAGAATCACTAAGAAGCATGAGACTCTCTCCCTAAAATTGGGCTATAAAAGTCTGGGCATTCAAAAGCACTCTAAATCCTACCTTAGAACCAGATGTTGATGCGAAGATGCTGTCAGAACGTGTTTATATTCTCCACTTTCCCTCCTACTTCCTATAGATTGAGAAATTCCAGGCAGAAGCACCTGATTAATCACTTTTTCTCACATGGCTGCAGGGGACAGGGATGCTGAGAAGGCAAACATGGGGTCTCTTACATGGTGGGCAGAGAACTGATCAGTGGTTATAAGGGCGTGACTATAAAGGGATGGCATTAAGGAGCCAATTTAGGTTGATGAAATTATCCTGTATTCTAGTTGTTGTGAGGGTGACAAGTACATTTGTGTTAAAATTCATAGGCATGTACACAAAGTTGATTGCTTGCATAATTAGGAAAAAAATCAAAATACAACTATAGCTTCATGAGCAGTTGTAGATAATAGGGACTTAGTAGCTACCCATCATCTTTCCTTGTCTATTTTAGGAATAATAAATTTATTTCCCTGCTTTCCCTCAGCTATTTTACATAAGGTGAGTTGATGGTAATTAATTTGGTACACGTTACAGATGTCAAGATGGGACTGAGACTAAATTAGGAGTCAACATTACCCATGGATGGAGCCAAGTAACTGATAGAAACTTGGATCTTTCTTGAGCAGAGATTAGTGCACTTTTGTATGAGGGAGATTTATATTATGACAGGTGACATCATGCTGTTGTTGCTATCAGCTGTTATTTAGAAACATGGGAAGAAGTGTGTGTTGCATGATAAAAAGAGGTGAATAACATGGATTGGTACTTGGAGTAGACAGACTCCAAGACCCTGTGGAGCACACCTCACGGTATCTGCCTCCTGATGTCCATGCCTTTGTACCAATATAATCCTCTCCCCTTGAGTGGGGGCAGGACCTTTTAGTTGCTTTTAACCAACACAACACGGCAGAGGATGGAATGTTACTGCTGTAATTATATTCTTGCTAGCAAACTTGATTTAGATTCTTCTTGCTGGGTTGATGAAGTAGGTGCCCATTTGGGGGAAGCCTCTGTGACAAGGAACGTTACGTGGCCTGTAGAAGCTGAGGGAAGCTGCTAGGAACTAAGTGAAGCCTCTAGAAACTGAGCGTGGCCTCCGGCTGACTATCAGCAATAAGCTCGTACTCCCATAAGGAGCACAACCAGAAGTAAAGGAATTCTGCAAACAGCCTGAGTGAGCTTGGAACTGGGTTCTTCCTGTGTTGATGCCCTATATGAGAACCAGCCCAACTGTTGCCTCGGTTGCACCCTTGTGAGGTACTAAGCAGAGCCCGAGACCTGACTCAACTGAAGTGATGAGGTTATAAATGTGTGTTATAATCTGGTATGTAGCCAACAGAAAATAAATACTTCAATGTGCTTTCCACCATCTTAGTGTACTTTCCTATACTGCAGAGGCTAAAAAGCTGAAAGTACATTTCCCAGATTCCTTTGTAACTAGGATTCTGGATTAATTACAGACCAATTAGATGCACACATGTAAGACATAAATGACAGAAGCAAGGTGGGGACTATGCTTCTGTCATTTCTGCTGGTAAACATGGTTGTGAAGATAGACCTATGGCTGTTCTATTGCAACTTAGTCACGAGCTTGTGAGTGCTGAGTCAGGGTAATGGCATCTGTTTCACTGATTACATAAATGACAGCAGGTGCAGCATGGCTCCAGCGGGAGCAGCAGTAGTGATGGCTTTTTATTATGGCAGTAGGAAGCAGCAGTTTCCTAATCGTTGAAGAGTTAGCAACTCCTTTGGTGACCTGGTAGTGGTATGGCTTTGGAAGTTGTTCTTGAAAGTTCGATTTAGTCAGTCCTCCTGATAATCATGTAAGCCATTTAATATCCAATAATAAATTTTTTCCTATCTGAAATAATTAAAGTGTATTCTGTTCTCTGCAACTGAATCCTAACTGATACAGGAAGAAAACCCTCAAGTGATATCTGAGTTAAGTGTAAATAAAAGCATATTATAGTAAATAATATTTATATCTTTAAGTAAACTATTTTTTTTTTTTTTGAGACAGAGTCTCACTATATTGCTCTTGGTAGGTAGAGTGCCATGGCGTCACAGCTCACAGCAACCTCAAACTCTGGGGCTTAAGCGATTCTCTTGCCTCAGCCTCCCAAGTAGCTGGGACTATAGGCACTCACCACACATCCGGCTATTTTTTGGTTGTACTTGTCATTGTCGTTTGGCAGGCCCCAGCTGGGCTCGAACCTGCCAGCTCTGATGTGGCTGGCACCCTAGCTGCTGAGCTACAGGTGCCAAGCCCAAGTAAATTATTTTTCATATTTAATATAACAGGTTTGTAGTATTTATTTTTATAAAGAAAAGTAAAGTCACCTTATAACACATTTAACATATAAAGTATAATGCAGTGGTTCAGTTCAACACAATTACATAAGATTTTAATATTAATAACAACCCATTTGCTTAACAAGGCAGCAGCTATAAAACTATAATGTTCAGATTGTTTCTCCTGCAGACTCAGAAAATAAATGTCTTTTACTGTGCATTTATAATCTTTTTGCAACTCAAGAATCTAAGTATTAGTATTAAATTTTAATTAATCTAGGCTAAAATATAGCCTAGATTATAGTCACTATTCTGACTTCAAAATCATATCAAATATTAACGAATAACATATGCTCTTAAGAAAGTATCTTGCGGGTGGCACCTGTGGCTCAAAGAAGTAGGGTGCCGGCCCCATATGCCAGAGGTGGCGGGGTTCAAACCTAGCCCCGGCCAAAAACTGCAAAAAAAAGTATCTTTCTTTGTAAATACAACTGGCAAAATATTCAATAAAGTGTATATAGTAGTGCTGTACACACAACATAGACTGTTTCTAGAAGTTTTGTAGTAACAATCACTGCTTAATAGCAGATGTGTGATATTTTTCAAGTAAACTATTAACTAAGCTCTAAAATGTTGACATATTTCAGCTAACCATTTTGGAGCAACAGAGTGGATGCTTATTTACCAACTATCTCTTTAAGTGGTAATTTCCTTGAAAAGACAAGACTGACAAGTCATTTAAAAGGCACTAATATTAAATGTTTAGCTAAACTTAATTTATGCAATTTTTGAAGGCTCAACTTGCAAATTCTTGAACTCCTCTGAAAATAACATATCCTGTGATAATGAAGCCCTCTGCGTTAAGCTTTGTTCACAGTGGCTTCTTGCCAAAGGCTGACTGTAGCAATTCCCTCCCAGAAAGGGAAACTTCTTGGGTCACTCTGAAGGAGTCCTGCCCTTCCATTCTTTCACATCTAGACAAGTCAAATGACTTAAACCCAAAGTCATTTGTGAAGGCAGAAGCTCCAATGGATTATTTCCCCTCCAGTTTCCTAAGTCAAGTAATTAATCGCTCTTGTCAGAAATACATGTAGCATACAAGTGGACAAGTGTGGTTGGTTAATTGGTTAGTTTTAAAGTGAGAACAAATGGACTGTCATTGTAATGATGGGCATAAAAGTAGAATAACATGTATACAGAAATGACATATCTCAATCAGATAGTCAAAATGTTTTAGCTAGGTGCTGGCAATTCTATACATTACCTTGGCAATCATTACATTCAAGTACACTTGTATGTGCTTGACAGATAAATAGAATAATTCAGTCTCAATGTAAACTATTCTTTACTATTTAATGTAAATTAAAACATGACTGGTAAAAATCCAGAACCTAAAGCTAGAACCAAAGCAGTCATAAATTGGTCTGAGACAAATGCTATAAGTAGCAGTACTCAGAAAAATTTCTCTAATTTCTCAGTCTGAGAGACCTATATAATACTTAATTGAGCTGTTTCTTAACTCTTCTCAGAAGGCTTGCTTCACCCAGCTTAAATCCAAATCCAATATTGTTTTTCATTGTATCAGCCTAGAGTTTAGAGTCCTTGATTTGCTTTATCAGTAACAGAGATAGCAGTGTGAGTTAGTAGCTTCTGAACCACTCGTATGGGAACAATGCAGAAGTTACTAAAAAATTTTATCACTAGAAGACTGGATGAGATTAACTTAAAAAAGTTAATAGTACTTCAGTTAAATAAGTTGAAAATGAGCATCCCAAACGGTCCCAATCTAGATCATTAAGGCTATAGAGATCTAAGAATCCAATTCTCTAAAGCATTCTAATAGGACTGAGGCAATTTGGAAAGTAGGGTTTCTCAATATGACATAGGCTCATTAACACTCAAACATGACATCATCTTTTCAAAATAGTCAGTTCATATGTAAAAAGCAACACTAGCTAGTAATTTCCTTACTAAAAATGATATGCTGGTGCCCTCTGGTGGTAGCATTTCCATGCTCCCCTGATATTATGGATCTTGTGAAATATAAAAAGTGTATTTGTATTTGAGAATATCAAAAATTTGAGATCATCACAAAGGAATGATGTATTGTGCTTCTAAATATTTTTTTTTGGGCCTTCAAATATGTTGATAACAAGATAAATCCCTGAACCCTACTCCCAGGAATCAAGCTGATAGCTATAGGAATCTTGGTAAACTTGTCTATGATAAGCAATTCTTGTCAAGAGATTTACAATTAGGTTCTAGCCCATAGCTGAGAGGCTTTTGCAATTTCTAGCTTGGCTTTTACATTGATAGGTTTCTCAAAAAACCTCACCAAAGCTGGTTCATTCAAGAGAGATGCAAGAATCTGTTCAAATGCAAAAGACCACTGAGGTTCTGCCTTAAGAGAAGAGGGATCTTTCTCCAAGTGGCTCTCTGTTTTCCTTTCACTAGGTCCTCCAGAAGTACAGACTGTATCAGAGAATCCTTTGGCTGCTGATGTAGGGCTATGCAGTTTTCTTCCAACTTCTTCCATTCTCAGCAACAGGCTGGTTACCACAGCAATGGCTTGATATAATGACTCTTCTTCAGGGTCTTCATGAAATAAGTTATAGAGGGTCTTTGAAAACTGAATAAATTGTGACTACAAGACACAAGTTGGAAATACCACATTTGAATATTAGACTTTGGGAAAAAAAGAGAACTTAGAAGTGATTACTTTTCCATATAGAATTTGTGCCATATAACCTTCACACTAGGAGTTATAAAAACCAATGATTGGGCGGCGCCTGTGGCTCAGTCGGTAGGGCGCAGGCCCCATATACCGAGGGTGGCGGGTTCGATCCCAGCCCCGGCCAAACTGCAACCAAAAAAAAAAAATAGCCGGGCGTTGTGGCGGGTGCCTGTAGTCCCAGCTACTCGGGAGGCTGAGGCAAGAGAATCACTCAAGCCCAGGAGTTGGAGGTTGCTGTGAGCTGTGTGAGGCCACAGCACTCTACCGAGGGCCATAAAGTGAGACTCTGTCTCTACAACAACAACAAAAAAAAAAAAAGAACCAATGATTAATCCCCAAATAAATCTTGGTTCTAGAAAAATGAGTATAAACCATGGAAGAAAATTTAAGTCCTCTTCTCATTTATTGCCCAATAGCAGTGCATTACATCCACACTAATTCCTGCCTATCAACATTACTTTAATGTTAGGGAGTACTTTTAATTAGGCAAAATCCCATATTTCCCTACATGTAAATCATTTTAACCATTCTTTTTTGTTGTTGTTGCAGTTTGGCTGGGGCCAGGTTTGAACCCACCACCCTTGGTATATGGGGCTGGCGCCCTACTCACTGAGCCACAGGTACCACCCTCATTAACCATTCTTTTTTTTTAATTTTTTTTTTTGTGATTTTCGGCCGGGGCTGGGTTTGAACCCGTCACCTCCGGCATATGGGACCGGCACCCTACTCCTTGAGCCATAGGCGCCGCCCCCTCATTAACCATTCTTAACAAAATGATTAAGAATGAATACCACTTCATCTCAAATAGTTGGAATGGGTAGCTCAGTCAGATGAATTAAATTTAGGGTATAATGATTTGGGTCCTGTCCTGTAGTGAAAAGTAGCTCCAAGAAAAACATTTGGACATGTGTCTCTTTAAAGGCTGAGGTGGGGCCTAAGTGGAGAGATAAACTGCTTTGCTAATTGCCACTACATAATCCATAAACATTCCTAGAAGATATTTGTCAATTTTAAAACGTGATTCCAACACAAGAGTCCTATAAGTCAACCATTCTACCAGAAAAGTTATTTGTGAACAAAAAGAAAACATACATACAATAATAATAATAATATATTGCAACAAATGTTTTGAGTTTTCTTTCTTTCTTCCTTAGTCTATAGTACTGTTCATTTATAATAATTTTAGAATAAATGTATCATTTTTAAAAGTACTTATTCAATTGTCAAATTATTTGATAGTTCTCATTCTGGTAAAGTTATAGGCATCTTCAGTATCTGGATCAACCAGATTTTAATTTCAAAAAATAAGAACAGATTTTGACTGTATAGTGTACAAGAAAGAGATGAATTTAAAATTGTGTCAATAGTAGTTATTAGTGTTGCCTGAGCAGGTTCAAATATATTATAAGATCATTAGGAACCAGGTTGTGACTTATCTCAGTAATTTCTTGTTCCCTGTACTAGCATCAGGCTTGGCATCTAGTAGGCACTAAAAAAAAATGTTTACTGAATAAATGAACATACTTCCACAGCACACTTAAACTATGTTATAAAAAGAAGAGTAAAAAAAAGAATGTATTTATTGTGCCTTGAACTTCTTTCAAAAATAATTTAATTAATGATCTCTAAAATTTCTCTCAGCACACCTAGGATCCTCTCACAGCACACTGGTTGAAAATCACTACTCTAAGTGTTTGAAGTAAAGTATCATTAAAAAACTTGTTCCCATTCTTCTGTACTCATTTGAAACTTATGGAGATGATACATAGATTATTTAACTATTTTTTTATATTAGCACATTAGCTATTTTAGAGTTGGGTTATATCCACGTTCATTCAAAAAAGCAAGAGCCTAGGATTTTCTCTTTGAAAACACCATACCTGGGCCAGGTGTTGTGGCTCATGCCTGTAATCCTACCACTCTGCGAGGCTGAGGCAAGTGGATTGCTTGAGCTCAGGAGTTTAGAGACCAGCCTGAGCAAGAGCAAGACTCTGTCTCTACTAAAAATAGGAAAACTAGCCAGGTGTTGTAGCGGGCACCTATAGTCCCAGCTACTCAGGAGGCTGAGGCAAGAGGATCATTTGAGGTTGCTGGTGAGCTATGACATGGCACTCTACCCAGGGCGACAGACTGAGACTATTTCAAAAAAAAATATATATATATACTATACCTGATTCATTCTTGGTAAATCCTTAATGTTTTCTTCTTTTTTGAAAAGCTCATCTTGCCATTGACTTAGATATGCTTGAACATCAATTTTTCCTTTGCCTGAATGAGAGGAGTGAAACCATTTTGTAATGAACAGCATATTTTCCCAAATCTTAAAAAAAAAAGGCTATGATTGAAAGATATTTCAATTAGATATAAGATTCTATTTCTTTTATTCTAGGAAATGATCTGATGTTAAACCTTTTATTTCACCCACTGGCTCTCACAATAGTTTCTCCATTTCCATTTAGACTAAAACTTACTTTGGGAAGGTTGGGACTAGGGAAGGTATGGGGAGAGAGAGAGAAAGGACATATTTAAACTGATACGACCATGCAAATTTCACGTAGTTGTTCTCATGTATACAACTAAGTTTCAAAAAGCTTCTATATTATCTTCTTACTATGCAGATATTGTACCAAAATGATTTATAATGGTACTTTTTCAAAAATTCAAAATACTACTTATTCATTAGTTCCTTTAATCAAGTGAGTTTAATCAAGGTGATATTAACATGACTCAAACTATTACTTAAGATCTCTTGAAAACAGGGTGAAAAGGGCAGAGCACGGTGGCTCATACCTGTAATCCCACCATTCTGGGAGGCCGAGGCAGGCAGATCACCTGAGCTCACGAGTTCAAGACCGACCTGAGCTAGAGCAAGACCCCCGAATCTAAAAAATAGCTGGGTGTTGTGGCAGGCTGCTGTAATCCCAGCTACTTGGAAATCTGAGGTAAGAGAATCGCTTGGGCCCAGGAGTCTGAGGTTGTTGCTGTAAGCTATGATGCCACGGCACTCAAACTGGGGTGACAAAATGAGACTCTGCCTCAAAAAAAACAACAAACCCCCAAAAAACAAACAAACAACAACAACGAAAAAAACAGGGTGGAAATACTAGCCATCTATTCTTCATGGCCAGGTATGGTGGCTTATGCCTGTAATCTCAGAACTTCGGGAGGCCAAGGCAGGAGGACTGCTTGAACCTAGGTGTTCGAGACCAACCTGAGTAAGAGTGAGATCCTGTCTCTACTAAAGATATAAAAACTGGCTGGGCATTGTGGTAGGCACCTGTAGTCCCAGCTACTCAGGAGGCTGAGCCAAGAGGATCTCCTAAGCCCAAGAGTTTGAGATTGTCGTGAGCTATGACACCACAACAGTCTACCCAAGGTGACAGTGAGACTCTTTCTCAAAAACAATTTGTGAAATTATCCTAAAATGTTAAGTATATATATATATTTTTTATTTCAAGTTGATATAAGGGTACAAACGATTAGGTTGCATTGTTTGCATTTGTTAGGTAAAGTCCAAGTTGTAGTTCAGCCCTTCACCCAGGAGGTGTGCCATATATCCCATTTCTTTCTTTCTTTCTTTTTTTTGCAGTACAATTGGCTATAGAAATAACTGGAAAGAATTTTAATGTCCATCAGTATTGGGTTAGTTACTGAGATAAATTACGGTGGTAAACCAAACAATGAAATACTCTATACCTATTAAAAAGAATAAGGTAGATCCAAATATTCTGACATGACATATTGCAAAATCAAAAAGCAAATTATAGAACAATATCATGAAAGGTTTCTTTTTTTAAAAAAAAGATGTCTACATACGTTTATTTAGACATAGAAACAGGTCTGGAAAGAATATAGATAAAAATGTTTTCAGTCTTTACTTCTGGGCAGTTGGGTGAAGGTAGGAGGATTTATGTACTATCTGAATTTATTACTTTTGTAATTACGAATACTTAAAAATAAAATACTTAAATGAATATGGGTCATTTACTATTATACTTTCTTAATTTCTAAGACTTAAATATCAAGAGAAGAAAGAATAAATTATTAAATGAACACAAAGGAATTTAAAATGCTCTCAGGACAAATCAATAGTGTTTAAAATGAATAACTTAAACTAAATGATATTCCTAGATAATAGTACCTTTTTCAGGGCTGTTTTTTCCTGATTCTTCTTTCTTCTCTTTTGCAGGCTTAGAAACTAGAGGAAAAGAGAGCAATTGCATTTTCAAAAATATTTTAAAAATATAATTCAAAGTAAAACTATTTCATATAAAGACTTATAAGCACATGTTATTTTTTCAATTCAGCAAACCAATTTTAGCTGACTTGACCTCCTTATCATTAGAAGACAAAGTACTCTAAAAGTTTCTTAGTAAAAAGAACCCTGGGGGAAAATCCATATTAAAAAAAAAAATCCTAGAGGGAAGTATACCGAATATTAAGTATTTATTTCTGGGTAGCATTTTCTTCTTCGTTAGTTTCTTAAAATACAATTGTATTGCTTTTATTAATCAAGAAAGTAAAATTACATACTGGAAGTCAGAACACTGACCCATAAGCCCTGATTGTGACAGTAACTCATTGTGAAACCTTGGGCAAGTCACTTTTCTTTGCACCTTAGTGCTTTTATCTATAAAATGAAGGGACTTGTCTAGGTGATTTGTAAGGTCCCTTCAAATCTAATGTTCAAATACTTTAACATATACTAACCACAACATATACTGATCAGAACTCATCCCTTTATAAGACATTGCATATTTATGAAAATGAAGCAGAAGACATAAAAATAAGCACATGTCGCTTTAAATTATGTCTTGGTGACAGACTCATCCCTGTCTCCTTCACCTACAGTGATTTGTAAGTATTCACTTCTTGAATAATAGCCATGACCTTCAATAATCAAATATTCTATTGTCTTCACTGTATTTTACCAGGCATGAAAATGGTCTAATATATTTTAGATATTTTTGCCGTGTAAGAGAAACAAAATTAATTTTCTTTTTGAAAAGTTCTATAAATCAAAGCCCTAAAATGAAGTTTGGCTAATCAGTCAGATATTTATGGACAATGCTAAGTACTAAGGTAGTACAAAAGAAGTATAAGGTAAATGAACCCAAATTTTACTAGTGGTAGGTGGGTAAAGTATATATAAACCAGGAAGATCTCTATGGGTGACTAATAATCAATACAGTTAAACTTTAGAACAGATATTTACCATGGAGTTGACTTAAATAAAGTAATTCTTCCTGGGAAAGTTCATCTCCTTTTGAAGGGTCCTCAGATTTCACTTCAGTGTAAGCTGAAAACATATAACCCAAATTACATTTACTAACAATGAAGCACAGAAATTGGGTTCATAATGGGTCAGGTAAATAAGGGAGCAAGGAGTTAAACAAAGGATTTCTTTTTTTTTTTTTTTTTGGCCGGGGCTGGGTTTGAACCTACCACCTCCGGCATATGGGACCAGCACCCCACCCCTTTGAGCCACAGGTGCTGCCCAACAAAGGATTTCTGTGTAAGAAAGATGGAAGTGAAGGAATGTGGAAGTGGTACTACTCTACAGTATAGTAAATAACAAAAAATGCTTCATCACTCGGAGTTCTGTTATTTCTCCAACAAATTTTTAATTGTTTTCTGAGAACTGTTACAAGTTGAAATAAGAAAATCTAGTATTTGGAAATCTCTGAAAATGTGAAACTCTGCCATTTAAACTTCCTCACTAATAAGGGAAACATGAAGTTGAGTGTACTGCTTTACTTCCTACCAGTGCTTTAATAAAGACATGTTTTTCCTATTTTTGATCTACTAAAAGCATATTCAATGACAATAGTAAACATTTTAACAGCAACCTGACTTGACAATATAAAGTTTTATAATTAAATTATTAGGTTGTTTGTCTTTTTTTTTTGTAGAGACAGAGTCTCACTGTACCGCCCTCGGTAGAGTGCCATGGCATCACACAGCTCACAGCAACCTCCAACTCCTGGGCTTAAGCGATTCTCTTGCCTCAGCCTCCCAAATAGCTGGGACTACAGGCGCCCGCCACAACGCCCAGCTATTTTTTGGTTGCAGTTCAGCCGAGGCCGGGTTTGAACCCGCCACCCTCGGTATATGGGGCCGGCACCTTACCGACTGAGCCACAGGCGCCGCCCTTGTCTTTTGTTTTTAATGCTATGTTTGTGATTTGAGTATATAAAGGGTTAAAGATTATATATATATATATATATGTATATATATATATATATTTTGGAGATAGAGTTTTATTTTGTTGCCCTCGGTAGAGTGCCGTGGCATTACAGCTCACAGCAACCTCCAAATCCTGGGCTTAGGCAATTCTCTTGCCTCAGCCTCCCAAGTAGCTGGGACTACAGGTACCCGCCGCAACACCTAGCTATTTTTTGTTGCAGTTTGGCCGGGGCTGGGTTCGAACCCACCACCCTTGGTATATGGGACCGGCACCCTACCCACTGAGCCATAGGTGCCACCCTCAAGGGTTAAAGATATTTTTAGCTTGCTGGTCTAGTAAAGAATGTTTCTTGGATATTCTGATAAGAGTTTAAAAGGGATCCCCCAAGGACAGGCGTGGTGGAAGCCTGTAATCCTAGTACTTTGGGAGGCTAAGGCAGGAGGATGGCTTAAACTCAGGAGTTCAAGAACAGCCTGAACAAGAGTGAGACTCCTGTCTCTCTACTAAAAATAGAAAAACTAGCCGGGTGTTGTGGTGGACACCTGTAGTCCCAGCTACTCAGGAGGCTGAAGCAAGAGGGTCTCTTGAGCCCAAGAGTTTGAGGTTGCTGTGAGGTATGATGTAAAAACAAAAATAAATAAAGGGGATCCCTATATAGTTTTAAAAATTTTTTGAGGTACCATTTGTTTTTGGAAATAATCCTAACTAAGTTAAAAGGTGCTTTTTGCAAAGTTCCTTCAGCGTAGCCTGGCTATTTTCTCAAAGTAGGGATCAGGGCTTTGAAGCCTCTTAAGGTTAATGGGAAAAATTTAAATAAACTATTAAATAGAATGGTGTGATAAATTTGAGAGGATGATAGAACAGAAAGAAACATGAACCTTGGAGTCAGCTAGACCTCAGTTTGAATCCTAGCTATACAATTTGTTAGCTATGTGATCATGGGCAAATCATTTAATCTTTCCAACTCTCACTTTCCTTATCATGAAAATTGGAAGAATAATACCACCTTTTAGGGATAATGTGAGGATTAAATAAAATAATGTATGTAAAGTAAACGTCTTAACAAAGCAAGTGCTCAATAAATGCTAGCTTTTATTTTGCTTCCTTTTCTAAATATTTAATATCCCTGCTTGCTGGTCCCATTATTCTGAATAATTATTAGAATTTTACAAGTTTGGCAGTCTGTTTAAAGTTAATTTCTATTCTAACAACAATTCAACATTATGCCAATATTTGAATGATATATATTCTTTTTTTTTTTTGCAGTTTTGGGCTGGGGCTGGGTTTGAACCCGCCACCTCCAGTATATGGGGCCAGTGCTCTACTCCTTGAGCCACAGGCACCACCCTATATATTAATATTCTTTTTTTTTCCTTTTTTTTTTTTTTGCAGTTTTTGGCTGAGGCTGGATTTGAACCCACCACCTCCAGCATCTGGGGCTGGTGCCCTACTCCTTGAGCCACAGGCGCCTCCCTAATATTCTTACAAACCAAGTATCAATAAATTGCTTGACCACTAATAGGAAAGAAACTTACAGACTTATCTGTTACACAGAATCTCTTCCACAGATTTCACTTTATCTATATAAGCAAAAGTAGTGGTAATATGACTTGAGGATCACAATGATCCTCAAGCAACTTCTATCATATTGAAAATTATGTTAAAATGGAATCAATTCCTGCTATACATCATTAAAGACTGTTAAACTCTTACCTGGAGGAATATGCAGCTTAAAGAGCAGCTTAAGCTTCTCAGTAAAACTTCCATTGTACATTATGTCTGTTCAATAAAATTTAATCACAAATAATCATGTATCCAAAGAACATTTAGCCAACTCCAGCAACAGAAATTAAGATAAAGATATAGCTATGAATTAGAACTCAAAAAACTTCTGTTAAGCCAACAGTTAAACAACCACCCAGTCAGCCAGATTCTCTTTTTCAAGTGTATAAGCAAAATCTCTTTAACAAAGGGATAAAATGCTCTCCCGTCTATCTCCTTTCCCCCAACCTCGGATTGTTTTTTCCTTTGAATGAGGCCTTATACCTCATTTGAAGGGAGAACTGCTCTTTAAAGAGCAACCCATAATAAGAAAGCATGCTGAGTATCTGGAAAAGCAAAGAACAGTATCTAAAGGTACAACATATTGACTACCTGTAGAACAACATATTTGTTGAGTATTTCTCTACCACTTTTCTAGGCCATGTGGTCAGATTTTTACTGAAGAGGAATGTCCTTTTATAGCATCCATGCATCTGAGTGTAGGGAAATCAAGACATTCTCTTTCTTTGTAACTCTTAAAACATCCCCATCTAGGGCTGGGTATGGTGGCTCACACCTGTAATCCTAGCACTCTGGGAGGCCGAGGCAGGTGGATTGCTTGAGCTCACAAGTTCAAGACCAGCTTGAGCAAGAGCGAGACTCCATCTCTTAAAAAATAGCTGGGCATCGTAGTGGGTGCCTATAGTGGGAGCTACTCGAGAGGCTGAGGCAAGAGAATCACCTGAATCCAACAATATGAGGTTGCTGTGAGCTATGACACCAGAGCACTCTACCGAGAGTGAGAAAGTGAGACTCTGTCTCAAAACAAAAAACAAAAACAAAAAAATAAAGTATCCCTATCTAACTGCTTACTTTTCTGAAAGAGTTATAGTAAAATGTGATCGATACGCTTAGGTTTAACACTAAACACAGGAAAAAGGCCCATTTATCACTAAAGTTGAAAACAATGTAACCTAGAGTGATACAATCTGATGAAACTGGCAATAACAGGCAGCACTAAGTATTTATGGAGCATTTTTACTTAATAAAATTAGACATCATCCTACCAATTACAGAGGCGAATTCTTTGAAGTTTATAAGGCAGTCAGAGTTTTCATCCAACAGTCTGAATGTCCATAAAGCTAGTGAATCTCTGTTTGCAGAATGAGCCCAGGGACTCAATAAGTGATATAACACTCTGAACTGCTGGCAGTCAATCTGATACTGTTCCAAATACGGCAGACTGGGGTCATGGTGATTCAACAGTGGGAGACTCAAACACCAATAACAAGATAAAAAGAGCTCTTTCTATCAAAAAAAAATAATAAAGGAAAGTCATTAAATCAGAAAAAGTAATTTTGGAAGATTTAAGAAAAAACACATATGCTAAAATAAAGATACAAATATTTAAGAGTGGTTGTGATACAATTCTGCTAAGGGTGTTATTTTTCATTTAAAGAAGAACAACAGTACCTTAAAGATGATATAAAGTTCATCCAATTCCTCAAGGTTCATTTTCACATCTTGTGATACAACACGCAACTTAAAAAATTAAAAACAATTTTGAATTTAATACTTTAGTACAGAAATTTTCTTTGAATCCACTTAAGTCTCCCTCTATCAGAAGAAAATACAGCAGAACCTCCATAGTTGACTATCTCTCTACATTGATCACCTCTTGGAGTTAACCTAATTTTCATAGACTAGATATGCACCACATGTATGTTTATCAGTACAGTGGGCCTAGTTCCTTATACTGATCACGGCTGTATGTTGACCAGCTTATTACAGTCCCTTGGTGGTCAACTTAAAGAGGTTCTATTGTATTTTTAACTTTTTAAAGGAATAATCAAGGTAAATGCAGCTATTTTTGCCCTTTAAAAAAGTCTACATAGACCACACTTGGATTCTACTCTGATACATATGTGCATACTTTGACATTCATCTAATCATACCCAGAAATAACTACCAAAGGACAGTTTGGTAATGTTTATAATGTTTATAAATATAAGTAACAGCATTCTAAGTCTCATTCCATTCTGAATCTCTCTTGTCACATAAGGAATGTGTCAAGTCATCATGAGATTGTCATTAAACACGTCAAAGGCATTGGCAGATATACATTCCCTCTTGATGCCAAAAAACATAACCCAAGAGTTAACAAGCTTAGAAAATATGTAATTTCATTCTACTCCATGAAGAATAAGCAATAATGGTAATTTAAATTTAAAAAGGTAATGAAAAAAATCAGAATGAAACAGGAAACTTTGAAAAATCCAGCAGATTCAATGAATAAAAGAGTTGGTTAACTGAAAAAAAAAAAATAAATAAATGAAATAGACAAATCTCTGGCAAGTGAGATAAAACAAATCACCAACATCGTTGAGAAGAAAAGGATAATATAAGCATGGCTACAGAGGTCATTAAGTACCCAGAACATAGCAAGAATCATTAAATATGTGCTGAATAAATTCCATAGGCTTTACACCAATATATATAAAAATATAAACAAAGTAGATAATTCTCTAAGAAAATGTAAGTGACCAAAATTAACTCAGAAAAAGCAAAAAAAAAAAAAAATACACAGAACTGAAAAGTAATGCCAAGACTTCTTAGGCAGCCAACCAAAAGACAACAGTCTCAGATGGCTTTACAGGATTCTTTTCTCAAATATTTAGGTAACAAATAATTTGAAGAAAACTTCAAACCAATGTAACTTTAATAAAGATGCAAAGACTCTATTTGGCAAAATTATTAACACAGAATATTCAAAGAATACATCTAAATAGGATTAAATACATGTAAAATAGGATTAGGATAAATGACTGAATAGGATTCATTTCAAGATAATCGGTGGGACTTCACCCATGGTGCATACTGCAAGGGTACATGTCAAATCTATTAAGAGCAGAGTATAAATGTCTTAACACAATAATTAAGTGAGGTGAAGGCTATGTTAACCAATTTGATGTAAGCATTCCAAATTGTATATAATGTCAGCACACTATACCCCATAAATGCATTAATGTACACAGTTATGATTTAATAAAAAAAAGTTAAGATTAAAAAAAAAAAGATAGTAACTGCTTAAATTCTAACTGGAAGCCAAGTTTGATATCCATCTTCATTAAAGTGTCAAGTCCATTAAAAAAAAAGAATGCCCATGATCGCATTAATGTACACAGCTATGATTTCATAATAATAATAAAAAAGAATACAACAGATGTCTTCTGCGTAAAGAATTATTTAATAAAACTTAAATTAACAAAATTGAAAAATCTAATCTCTCTGGCTTGGCACCCATAGCTCACTGGTTAGGGTGCTGGCCACGTACACTGGAGCTAGCAGGTTTGAACTCAGCCCAGGCCAGCTAAACAACAATGACAACAACAAAAAAAATAGGTGGGCGTTGTGGCAGGCACCTGTAGTCCCAGCTACTTGGGAGGCTGAGGCGAGAGAACTGCTTGAGCCCAAAAGTTTGAGGTTGCTGTGATCTGTGACGCCACAGCACACAGTGAGACTGTGTCTCAAAAAATAAAACAAAACAAAAACCATAATCTCAAGATACGGAAAAGTCATTTAACTAAAGTTAGTTTTCAATCTTGAATTTTTAAAAACATGGCCAAAAGCTCTCAACCCATAAACTGAGTAAAACTTGTGTAATTCGATAAAGGACATCCTTCAGAAATTAACTACAATAAAATACTAAAGACATTTCTATTAAATTCAGGAATAATGCAAGGAAAACCTGTTTCTATTGCTGTTCTTCTGTATTTCTCTGAAAATCCTACCCAATACAATAATACACACAAAAAGAAAAGAGGTATCAATATTAGAAAGGGTTAAATTCTAAGACTGGAAATGATATGTTTGCCTATTCAGAAATTATGAAAAAGTCAACTGAAAAATTATTACAATTAATGTGGCCACTCAGAAATGCAATATATCCAAATCAACAGCTTTTACATATACAACAATAATTAGAATGTGCAATGATCTTATGTTGGCAGCAAACCTATGAAATATTATATATAGGCATAAAAGAAAACTATTAAGAAATGTGTAAGACCTACATGATAAAAATTATAAATGTTTGCTAAAGGACATTTAAAAAGGCAAATCATTAAAATGGATATTAAAAAGGAATTTTAAGGGTGGCGCCTGTAGTTCAAAGGAGTGGGGCACCAGCCCCATATGCCAGAGGTGGCAGGTTCAAACCCAGTCCCAGCCAAAAACTGCACAAAAAATAAATATATAAATACAAATTAAAAAAATAAAATAAAATAAAGGAATTTTAAAGCCTTACCCGATTCCAAAATGGACAAAGCTACAGTAATTTAAACAGTGTGGTACTATTATAGTAACAGAAAAAGTTCAGAAATAAAGCCAATGTATAGCTATAAGAATTTAGCATATGTGGGGCAGCACCGGTGGCTCAGTCGGTAAGGCACCGGCCCCATATACCGAGGGTGGCGGGTTCAAACCCGGCCCCGGCCAAACTGCAACCAAAAAATAGCCGGGCGTTGTGGCGGGTGCCTGTAGTCCCAGCTACTCGGGAGGCTGAGGCAAGAAAAATCGCTTAAACCCAGGAGTTGGAGGTTGCTGTGAGCTGTGTGAGGCCACAGCACTCTACAGAGGGCCATAAAGTGAGACTCTGTCTCTACAAAAAAAAAAAAAAAAAAAAAGAATTTAGCATATGAGAAAAGTAGAGTACAGTAAGACTATTTAATAGTCTTCGGACAATGAATGATTTTGGTTGGAAAAAAGAAAAACATTAAAACCCTGTCTCACATCATACTCTAGGTATATCAAAGTTTGAAACATTTCAAAAAAGCAGCACTTTAAGTCCATAGTACTATAACATGATGAGAATATATTTTTATAAATTACATAATTTTAAATAGGGAAAGCCTTACTAAGCTTGATATGAAACCCAGACATGATGAAAGAAAAAAAGAGAAAGACACAAAAGTTTGTAACCTGTATACTCTGAAAGACACTATAAAGAAAAAGAAACAATAAGACTAGGGGGAAATACTAGGTTAACAAATATAAACGACAAAAAATTAGTACCACTAATATTTGAAGAGCTCCTAAAAATCAGTAAGAAAAAGACAATCTTATAGGAAACTGAGCAAAGGCTATGACCAGAAAAATCAGAAGAAATGAAAAAGACTAATAAATATATAACACACATAATCAATGGTCAGGCGGTGTGGCCCATGCTTATAATCCTATCACTCTGGCAGGCTGAAGTGGAAGGACTGCTTGAGGCCCACGTTTGAGACCAGCTTGAGCAACAGTGAGACAAGGTCTCTACAAAAAAAATTGAAAAATTAGCTAGGGCATAGCCGGGCGTTGTGGCGGGTGCCTGTAGTCCCAGCTACTCGGGAGGCTGAGGCAAGAGAATCGCTTAAGCCCAGGAGTTGGAGGTTGCTGTGAGCTGTGTGAGGCCACGGCACTCTACCGAGGGCCATAAAGTGAGACTCTGTCTCTACAAAAAAAAAAAAAAAAAAAAATTAGCTAGGTGTGGTAGTGTGTGCCTGTGGTCCCAGATACTCAAAAGGCTGAGGCAGGAGAATTGTTTGAGCCCAGGAATCT
This sequence comes from Nycticebus coucang, assembly GCF_027406575.1. NCBI lineage: Eukaryota > Metazoa > Chordata > Mammalia > Primates > Lorisidae > Nycticebus > Nycticebus coucang. The sequence goes on from NC_069804.1 coordinate 134,841,827, forward strand.
GAGGTTGCAGTGAGCTATGACAATACCACTGCACCCTAGCCTAGATGACAAAGAGAGACCTTGTCTCAAAAATATAATACAATACAGTACACCAAAAAAAACAAAAAACCCCCATATATTGTTGGTGAAATGAGATTTGATTTTTATCTATCAAATTAACACAAATTGAAGATTTTTAATATCTGGTGTTAGGGAGAACGTGGGGAAAAGGGCACTTTTTTTTAAGTGAAAGTGAAATTTATTGAAGTATAAAAAAATCTACTCCGGCGGCGCCTGTGGCTCAAGGAGTAGGGTGCCAGCCCTATATACCAGAGGTGGCAGGTTCAAACCCAGCCCTGGCCAAAAACTGCAAAAAAAAAAAAAAAAAAAAAAAAAAAAAAATCTACTCCACAGACAAAGAGTAGGGGCTAGTTCTCCCTGTAGGGGGAGAACCAGCCCCCATAGTTCCTTGGGTTGGTCTATCTATTTATTTTTAGGGTAAATTGTTTTTGCTTAAATTTTAAAGCATTATAGGGACAAATATTTTTGGTTACATGGATCACTTTTATAATGCTTTATACATTGTTGGTTTGATTATAATTTAGTACAAATCTTTTGGAGGATAATCTGGCAGGACCTGTCAGATTTTAAATGGACATACCCTTTAACCAGCTTCCACCTCCAGGAATATATCTTACAGAAATACTCTCACAAAGACTATATACAAGGATGTTTATATAAAGTATTATTTGTGAGAGCAGAAAAAAGGGGAGACATTATTAAATGTACTTTAATAGGGAATAGTTAAACAAATTATAGAAGATCAATATTATGGTGCATTAAGACTTACCACATTCTGCTTGGTCGTTTCCTCTAGAGTCTGTATCACATACAACCTATTTCTACAGCGCATACTGCGTATATCTTCACAGCGAATATTACCATATTTCTGAAAGAAATATGATTTCAGTGGATATTCATTCATAATAAAAATCCACTTCTCTCACAATTCCATTCATCAGATTCAATTCTCAGAGGCCTTGGTTCTATTTTCAGCTGTTTTCCTGACTTGTTGGTGATTTTGCAAATTTCCACCTCCCATGTTTCAATTACATATTCACTGCAGATAATTCCATCTACTATGTGTCTAGACTAAGTACGAGAACACTTGGTAAAATTCTTAGTCTCTAAGAAGAGATTAATAAGAAGAGAAAATAATTCACCTTTTTACATAGTGAGATATATTTAAAAGTGGTCATTATCTGTGAAAGCAAGTGAATTTAGTTTTATTTAATAAAAAGCAAAATGAGGGAGAAAGGTTATACAACTCATTTTAAAAGTGAAGTTGCTTTTCCAATTGTATCTTTACTTGTGTTATTATTTTACTCTTAATAGACCACTAGAGCTATAACTATAGTATCATTCACTTTAAATATGCTATATGATAGAGTTATGTATAAAAATACTTACCTCATTTGACTCTCTAATCAAATCTGTAATATCCACTTTAGTATGACTGCTTTTTTCATCACTCACATTTGAACTCTGCTGAACACTTGAAGGCAGTGGGCTATCCTTATTAGTGACATTTTCAAAGAACCTAATCCAAAGTGATAGCAATACAAGAATTAGTGGAACTAAAATTATTAAGGCAGAGAAAATGACAGCTAATGTCTCCCTAGTTAGTTATAGGTTAATTTCAACTAAGGACATGAGAAGGTCTTATGAAGAAGTAGAATTTATAGATGGTTGGGAATTAGGAGGAAATGAGTGGGAGGAATGGGATGGTCAAAAAGTCATTCTGGGGAGGGGAAGGAGAGCATGAAGAAAGCAAACAGGCTCAGAGAGAACTCAGCAAATACCACACAGACCAGAAAGAATGGAATATAGGATATATATACAGGCATGTAAGGGGAAATAAGTAAAGGAAGGTACATTTAGACCTTATCACAGAGTTCTGAATGCCAGAGTGAGGCAGTTGTATTTTATTCTGTACATAACGCAATTTGATGTAGCATTATAATAGCTGCCCATTTAAATATTCAACATACACAAACATGTGCACACACACACACACAATACACTTTTCCAATACAAAAGAGCATTCATACAAAAGCTACTAGGAAAATAAAGTTCCCCTATCTGGAGAAGAAGGGGGATCAAGCGGGAAGGGGTAATAGATGCAAAAATATACTTCGACACAAGGAACAATATCTGATAGCACAACAGAGTGACTACAGTCAACAGTAAGTTATAGTATACTTTAAAATAACTAAAAGACTAGAATTGGGATGTTTCTAACACAAATAATAAATGTTCGAGGTGATGGATATTCCAATTATCCTAATTTGATTATTATACATCAGAACATCACATGTGCCCCATAAATACATATAATTATTATGCATCCACAATAATTCAAAATAAAAAAATAAAAATTAAATAAAATTCAACCTCCCTGACTGAAAACACATAGAAACCAGAACAATTTCTCCCACTGGATATTTAACATTATTAACTACCCTTTTCCTCCCTCAAATTACTTTTACAGAAAGATTCTTTAGAGCTCAAACTAGTACTATGGAAGTTCCAGCATACTACATCAGCAATGTTAGTGTACATATGTAAATAACCTAATGGTTCACTTCAAAGTGATTTACTTATGTTATATTCTACTTGGAGAAAGAGGACTGGACTTTAGGCCTAGCTCGTTGATTCAACTAGCTTTGTGACCCTAGGCAAATTGAAGTTTCTAAGGCTCAGTTTCCTCTGAAAAATAAGCGGGCTGAACAACATAATCATTCCGATTCTCTCCAGATTAAAATGTTATGATTCTTACGATACCTGTTTAAAGTTGTCACGGCTTCAGCATCATCTTTACATGTCAGCAGTTTGTCTAAATTATAGTCAAGTATTGCCAATCCCAGTTGCAAAATGGCCTTTATTCCATCATAGAAGAAACAGTCTACCACATTCACTGCACTTTCAATAGGTAGCACACTAATAAAAAGTGTGAGAAACCATGAGAGAGAAACTGAGGAAAAGAATGTCATATCAGTCATGCGGTCTGTCAACTGAGGGAGGTGATCTCTGATAAGTTCTTCAAAGACTGCCTGATCCACCAATGCACCTGAAGAAGATCAAAAGTTTTGAAGTTGAATAGTAACCACCTTTCCAAAGGACTTGTTTCCAACACCTCCCCACTCGATTAGCATGATGACACATCTCATCTCTCTTCCTTAAATTATGAACTCCTTCAGTGCCTTTTCCATTTTTCATACATCCCTATGTCTGCTAGTAGAATGTCACACAGTTAGAAGGACATGAGAAATGCAATTCAAATTCATTCGAATTTGAGTCTTTATTATACATGTATGCAGAGACCTTACTAGGTACTATACAATCTATTAATTGGCATACAGTACCTTCACCTTCAGAGAATTTAATATGTAGAACTTAAGATAAACACACAAACGACCATAGTGAATGACAGTGCAACTAATGACTTCCACGTGATAATGAAAGCTTATGAGGGTGCAAAGGAGAGACCATCCATGAGTATTAAGGTAAGGGATTACAGACCTATAAATATTTGGTGACTGAAGAAAATACTACATAATTAAAAAACTAAGAATTTGATCCTTCTTTCAAACCTTGGAAGTATCTGAATAACTGATATAAAAGTAAGAGATTTTAAGCTGACTAAAATCTTCCCCCCATCAAGAAAACTATTAAAATTCCCCAGTAGCTCTAGATACCTCAAAAACTTAAAATTCCCATTTTATTAAGAAACAGATCAGGTACTTTATTTTAAAAAGCAACATATTAAACAATCTTTCCAACTGTACATTCAGTACAAAAACCTATTCTTTTAAGAATGCCACTGCATGTGACATTTTGATACTAATTTTGCACTGTGAATTATAACCTAATTAATTGGTTCTTCTATTTGATTAGTAATTGGACAGATGCTGAAATTGTTTAGAAAAGAAATATGTGTCTGTATCTCTGTGTGTATATATAGTGTGTTTTGTTTTTTTTTTTTTTACCAATGATTCGACGATTAAAATAATCAGGCAACATTCGTTCACAAACAGCAACCAGAAGCCAAAAAGCTTCTTCTTCTTTTGCATACAGAAGCAGCACTGAAGTCAAAATGTTCATTGCCTAAAATTCATGGAAAAAAATTTTGAAAAGTAAATATTGATCAGGCAAATAATTATACTTTTCCAAATGTAATTGTTTTTGATAGTAACAAGAACAACTGAGAATAATAAGGATACTAGCAGTGGGAACATGAGAACTCTGAACCAGTCCAAAGCAAAACAAGGTGAAGTCGGGCTAACATTTGATAATCAAGTTATTTTACACAGTAACATTTAAGGAAAATGAAGCAGTAATATCATGAATATAGAACAAATAACTAAAACCTTTCTAATTTTGACTAACTTTAATGGGTCAAAACCTTAATCATCACAAATCTAAAACAAAAACTGACATAATTTTTAAGAACATACTAAAAGTGGAGAAAACAGGGCCGGGTGCCGTGGCTCACACCTGTAATCCTAGAACTCTGGGAGGCTGAGGCAGGTGGATTGCCTGAGCTCAGGTAGTTCAAGACCAGCCTGAGCAAGAGCAAGACCCCATCTCTAAAAATAGCCGGCTATGGTGGCAGGCACTGTAGTCCCAGCTATTCAGGAGGCTAAAGCAAGGTTGTTGTGAGCTATGATGCACTCTACTGAGGGCAACAAAGTGAGACTGTTTCAATTTAAAAAAAAAAGTGAAGAAAATAAACTTCACTTGTATTTCTAACTACCTATAGAAGAATAGCCCTTAGATGCCAATCATTCTCAATTATGTACAAATTTAAACATTTGTCCTTCCTCTATCAATTAGAATTTTTATCTATTCTAAGTGTGATCATGTTAGAAACCCCCTATCTGCTACATCCAATTTGTTTTTGCATCTTATAGTTTCTTCTTATAAATGTCTTTTAGAGGCTGGGCACACCTGTAATCCTAGTACTCCGGGAGGCCAATGCGGGCAGACTGCCTGAGCTCAGGAGTTTAAGACCAGCCTAAGTAAGAGCAATACCCGGTCTCTACTAAAAATAGGGAAAATCTAACAGGGAGTAGTGGTGGGCGCCTATACTCCCAGCTACTCAAGAGGCTGAGGCAAAAGGATGGCCTGAGCCTAAGAGTTTGAGGTTGTGAACTATGATGATGCCACGGCACTCTCCCAGGGCAACAGAGTGAGACTCTGTCTCAAAAAGTCTTAGGAGTCTTTTAGAGCTGCTTTTCCCACTACCACCCTAAATTTCTGTTTCTTCTAATCTATCTTGCATACAAATATCAGATAGTTGTTTTTATATACATAGCCACATCCCTTATTATAAAGATAATAAACTCTTAATGTATAGAGTTTGGAGAGAATAGAAAGGTATGAAAGAAAACCAAACCTCCCATGTCCCACCTCACAGTTACTGCCACTGCGAACAAGTTCATGGATTTTTCTATCTTTTCTCCTTTTCTTTTCTCTTCCTAAAATTTGTATCAAATGGCATACTAAATGTTTTTTTTTGCTTAGCACTATATTGTGCATATTTGATGCCATTAAATATTCGTCTAAAACAGTATTTTCAATAGCTATAAAATAATCTAAGATGAATATACGTTCTTTAACCATTCTACTATTATTGGACATTTAGGATAATTCCAATCTTTTATTGTTATATATAACACTGTAATGGATACCTTGGTATATAAATCTTCATCCAAATTTTATACTATTTTCTCAGGATAGATATTTAGACATGAAATTATTTGGTCAACAGGGTATATTTTTAAAGACTTGATATTATTGCCAAATTAAATTCTAGAAAGACAGTACCAATTTATATTTACGATAAATAGTATTTATTTTATTGCACCTTTGCCAATATTGAGAATTGTAATAATTATAATCATTTCTGTTAATTTGATATTGAAAATGGTACCTCACTGTTTTAATCTGAATTTCTTTGAACTTTCTCTTTTATGCTTTATAACCAATCTGTATTTTCCCTTCTGTGACTAATCATGTCCATTGCTCATTTTTATACTTTAATACCTTTCTTATAGATTTGTATATTAAGTACGTGAATTCCTTGCCTTCTCTGGCACAATGTTTGATTTCAACCTTAGTTTTTACTCCATCATTTTCCTGTGCAAGAATCCATTAGGAAATGGATGTAATGAAAATAGCAGACTAGGGGCTTTTAGAAACACTCTCCTCTTTAAAAGCAATAAGAACACTGTCAAAAAATCACCAGAATTGGGTTTAAAAAGAAAAAAAATCAGAATCAAGTTTTCTAGAACTCTGGAAATTAATCAAAAGCTTACAGCAATTTAGGTGGCATTTATTTAAGTAAATGGCTGATTTTTAGTAAGAACAGTGAGCCCGGTTGCATTTTAAAGTGCCATATTCCCATTCTCTCTCCCCAGTTTCGGGGTAGCCTTAAAAAACACTACCTAGTAATCACAGCAAAAACCAGTAACCTAGCAACCACTGGAGGGAACAGAATGGGGTTGGAGCTCCTTTAAAGCTTCATTCCCAGAGAATTATCATTATTTGACCCATCTGATGATTTCCTGAAAGACTTCCCTCACAGGGTTGTCTTTATTTGACTTGACACAGAGCTCATCCAGCATAAGCAGCCTTTTTCCTAGAGGTGTTAAAGGAGGCAGTTGCTGAACACATGCCTATCTGAGGTGGTGAAAGATAGGATCAAACCTCGCCCAAATACAAATAGGGTGGACTCGCCTACAAGTATCAACTCTCTACCCTTTCCCATTGGATGTCCCACCTAGGAAAGTTAAATGGGCCAACCCCCACCCTTAAAACAGATGTCCAACCCAGGAAAGGGAATGTCCCAACTCCCACCTTCCTGACCTTTAAAACCCTCGCATTCGCCATTACCCACGTGTGGATTTCTTTCCGGTTGGAAATCTTACCCCACCTGCCCCCAGGTGGAATAAAGCCATTTTAATTGCACAAACTGGCCTCCATTTTCCTTTCGTCTGGCCTTGGAATAATCTTTCATCTTTGGCTCTGTAACCTTTCAGTGAGTAAGTGGTGGGGCCAAAGACTCTGCTAACAAAGGATTAAAAGAAAAGCTGTGGGGTTGAAAAACCCTGATACATGGGTGGCGCCTGTGGCTCAAAGGAGTAGGGCGCTAGCCCCATATGCTGAAGGTGGCAGGTTCAAACTCAGCCCAAGCCAGAAACTACAAAAAACAAAGAAAAACCCTGACACATTCCTGGGAACCCAGAAGACCATTTACTTTATTGGATTTATTCATACTCGTAGCTATATGTATGCTTAGAAAAGAACAGAAAAAAACCTAAGCCTTCACCTCTGGCTAATCTTGAGGCTGCTCACAATCAGACAGTGATAGAAAATAGAAATAGAGAAAAATCAACAAAACCAAAGTTTGGCTCTTTGAAAAAAATTTTTAAAAATCAAAAACATTAAAACACTTTTAGACAGCCTAACTGAAAAGATAAAAGACCCAAAGAGAGCAAGAGGAAGAGAGTGAGAGATCATGTAACAGCAAGAGGGAGAGAAGGAACCCAAATTATTACAACTAGGAAGCAGAGAATGTTACTATCGACCTCATAGAAATAAAAAGGATTATAAGAGAATGCAATGAATAACTATGCCAACAAATTAGATAACCTAGATAAAATGGACAAGTTCTAAAAAACACGAGTTACTGAGACCAACTCAAATGAAACAGAAAAATCTGGCTGGATGTGGTGGTTCGCACCTGTAATCCTAGCATTTTGGGAGGTTGAAGCAGGATTGTATGAGCTCAGGAATTGGAGTGTAGTGAGCTATGATTGTGCCACTGTACTCTAGCCTGAGCAACAGAGCAAGAAGCAAGACCTTGTCTCAAAAAAAAAAGAAAAAAAAAGAAAAATTTGAAAATCTTTTCTGTAACCAGCAGAGACTGCATTAGTAATAAAAAAACTTCCCACAAAGAAAACTCAAAGAACAGATGGGTTTTTTTTCCAAGATGGTAGATAGAGACTTTGTTAGCATGACTCACCCACTTGGAGATAGCAAAATAGTGTAGAGATAGTCACACTGTGAACTTTTATCCAAGAAGGAACACAGGGCTCAACAAAAAAAGTGAAAGAAACTTCAGATACTTTGAAAAGTAAGGCAGGCAGCAGCCCACGCAGTAGATCCAGCAGAAAACTTTGAGTCTGTCTTCATAATTCACATTCCCACCAGGGGCCTGGGCAATGTAGGCTGGGGGAGCTCCTTGACCCTAGGGCAGTTACTGGGTGGGAGAGGCTCCAAACTGAGATTTGCTGTCTAATCTTGAGTAGGGGAAGAACCCTCATAGCCAGAACCGAGAGGCAAGTGTGGTGTGGGCTCATGCCTCAAGAGATGGGAATTTTATCACTTCAAGGGACAGACTAGGAGGGGTGTAGTCTGGGAGACATCGTCCCCAGCCCCAAAGAGTTTTTACAGCCTGGAGCAATTTCAGGACCTGAGCTGGGGACTTGGCTGTGTGTTTCAGCTTGCTGCCAGTGACTGGTGAAGACAAAAACAAAAATGCAATGAAAACAAAAACAGGAAAATGGGATTTAAACTGAAAAGCTTCTGCACATCAAAAGAAATAATTGCGTGGCACCTGTGGTTCAGTGGGTAAGGCTCTGGCCCCATATACATAGGGAGGCAGGTTCAAACCCGGCTCCGGCCAAACTGCAACAAAAAATAGCCAGGCGTTGTGGCGGGCACCTGTAGTCCCAGCTACTCAGGAGGCTGAGGCAAGAGAATTGACTAAGCCCAAAAGCTAGAGTTTGCTGTGAGCTGTGATGCCACAGCACTCTACCAGGGCCATAAAGTGAGACTCTATCTCTAAAAAAAAAAAAAGAGAGAGAAATAATCAACAGAGTGAACAAACAACTTAAGTATGGGAAAAATACTTGCTAATGCTGCATCCCCCAAAAGGACTAATATCCACAATCTATAAGGAACTCAAACAACTTTACAAAAAAACTCCTAAATAACCCCATTAAAAAAAAAATAACCCCATTAAAAAATAAGCAAACTACCTTCTGAACTTGCTTCATAAAAAAAGAAAATAAAGTGGGCAAAGGAGATGAACGTTTTTCAAAAGAAGATATTCTAAGGGCAAACGTGAAAAAATGTTCAACATAATTAATCATCAGAGAAACACAAATCAAAACCACAATGCGATACCATCTTACACCAGTCATAACAGCCATTATTAAAAAAGTTAAAAAAAAAAAAAGATGTTGCTGAGGATGAGGAGAAAAGGGAATGCTTATTAACTGGTGGTGGGAATGTAAGTTTGTACAACTTCTATGGGAAATAGTATGGAGATTTCTCAAAGAACTAAACCTAGAACTACCATTCGATCCACCAATCCCACTACTGAGTATCTGCCCAAAGGAAAATAAACCACTATATCAAACAGACAACTGCACTCACATGTTTATCATAAACAATTCACAGTAGCAAAGATATGGAATCAATTAAGTATTAATCAAGGGATCACTGGATAAAGAAAATGTGACACACACACAACATGGAATATATACCATGGAACACTACTCAGCCATAGAAAATAGTGAAGTCATATAATTTTGCAGCAACATGGATGGAAATAGAGGCCATTATCTTACGTGAAGTAACTCAAAGTCAAATACCATATGTTCTCATTTATAAGTGAGAGCTGAATAATGTATACACATGGAAATAGAGAGGAGAATGATAGAGACAATGGAGACTCACAAGGTGGTGAGGGATGAAAAATTACTCAGTGGGTACAGTGTACACAATTCAGGTGATGGCTATTCTGTGAGCCTAGACTGCACCACTATGCAATATACTCATGTAAACACAACTGGACTTGTACTTCCTAAATCTACAAAAAACAAAAGAGAGAACGGATAGCTTCACTGGCAAATTCTGCCAAACATTTAAAGAAGAATTATCACTAATCTTTCATAAACTTCTCAAAAAAAATAGGAGATGAAGTACTACCCAACTTATTCTAAAAAACAAACAAAAAAACAAAAAACCCAATACTAAAACTAGTAAAAGATATTACAAGAAAACTATGTATCAATATGTTTTATGAATATAAATGTAAAAGTCTTCACCAAAGTACCAGCAAACTGAACCTGGGAACATATAAAAAAGATCCCACAAGACTATGTGGGATTTATTCTGGGAATGCAAAAGTGATTCAACATATGGAAATCAATGTAATATACCTTGTTAATAAAATAAAGGGGGAAAATCACATGATCATTTCAGTGAACACAGAAAGATCATTTGACAAAATCCAACACACTTTCATGGTAAAAACTCAACAAACTAGGAATATAAGAGAACTCCCTCAACCTGATAAAGAGAATCTACAAAATCCCCACAGCTAACATAATAGTGAAAGATTGACTTGGTTTCCTTAAGATAAATAACAAGCTAGGGATATGTACTCTCACTGCTTTTATTCAAAATTGAACTGAATGTTCTAGCCAGGTCAGTTAGATAAGAAAAAGGTGGGAGAGGGAATCTAGATTACCATGGAAGAAGTATAAGTAACACTATTCAGGTTCCATGATTTTGTATATAGGAATCCACAAAAAAAATCTACTAAAACTCATAAATAAGTTCAGGAAGGTTATAGGATACAAGATCCTGTATAAGATCAATAGATAGAAATATCAACTGTTTTTCTATATACTGGCAACAAATGTTCCAAAAATGAAATTGAGAAAGCAATTTCATTTACTATGAGCACTCACTCTCTTCTGTTTGTTAACTTTTAAGAAAGAAACTTCTATTGTGTTTCAGATATTATCTGTTTGTGTTTGAAAACAAAAGAATAATACAACAGATCAATAAATCAAAAAGCTGGTTTTTTGAAAAGGTCAACAAAATAGATAAACCTTTGGCCAACCTAATCAGGAAAAAAAGAGTAAAATCTCTAATCTCATCAATCAGAAATAACAAAGATGAAATAACAACAGACTCCTCAGAAATCCAAAAAATCCTTAATGAATATTACAAGAAACTATACTCTCAGAAATACGAAAAATTTGTGTTTGTATTAATAGTCAGCCTACCCTAACTAATAGTGACCTCCTAAAATTTTTTCTAATGATTCCTCCACTGTCTACAATATAAAATTCATATTCCTAAACTATGCCAATGTACCTAATTGATTTTTTTCTCCAACTACTTTGTGTCAGTCGCCCTACACTTTACTAAACTTAACAGAAAATGGTCCTATGAATATTCTACATTTACTTCTATTTACACTGATCCCTTCTGAAACACTTTTTTTTTACATAAAATGTTCTCAAATTTTGCTCCTAAAGGTGTTTCTCTGTCAAACGATTTCATTCATTGAAAGAAAACAGCTTATGATGCATCTTTAAGAAAGCACGCTTACATTAAGAAACATGTTGTAATAACATATGCTAAATGTTTGCTACAAAAGGTTTTCCTCTGTCAAACACTTCTATTCACTGAACGAAAACAGCTTATGCTGCATCTTTAAGAAAGCATGCTTAGATTTGCCTTTTAAAGCTGGATATATAAACTTGTCATAATAAGTACCAATAGAAACATGTTGTAATAACATGGTCTCAACATTTGCTTCCAAAGTTCTTTCTCTGTCAAACACTTCCATTTACTGAAAGAAAACAGCTTATGAAGCATCTTTAAAAAGCATGTTTAAATTTGCATTTTAAAGCTGGATATATAAACTTGTCATAATAAGTACCAATGTAGGAAGAAACATGTTGTAATAAAATATTCTCAATATTTGCTTAAAAAATAGAATGCTCTTTCATTCCATCTTCATATGTCCAATATTCACTAATTTTCAAGACCTGTAAATGCTACTTCTTCCACGAAACCTTCTCTAATTCCTCCAGATGAAAATAATTTCTTTTTATTATAATCCTGACAGGACTTCATAATTCTAAAAGTTTGCTCACTTGTTTTTCAGTTTCTCAATGAATATGCTTTAATACCTACCAGTCCCTATACTTTTACAGCCAGGCTCCTTATCTGATAAGTATTTATATAGCTGTAAATAACCAGTATATTTTACAGAGCAGGAATCCAATAAACATTTGTTAAATGAAAAAGAAAAATAAATTAATGACATAGCAATTCTCCTAAGTATTCCCTCTGCCATCTTACTTACATTAATACTATTAGCTATTAACCTCACCCCAACCTGTCCTTATCATAATTTCCAAATTAGTAGAGTTGAATTTGATGTGATTTTGTCATTTGGAACATAGAAACGATTGGGGTCATAGTGAAATCATACCTGGCAATATCCAATTTTGGGATTCCTGTATGCATAAGCAGTGAGTACCCGCCTCAGAGCAGATATACCAGTGTCACTCTGAAAGGCTGGATGCTCAGGCAGGGAGCGACGTAAATCACGTTCAATTTCTTCAGTAGCCAAGTTGGAGTTCCCCAAGGACTTCTCAACCACTTCAGCATAATAGCCAGGATTAGTAGCCATGTCATTAACAGCACCTGTGAAGATGATGGCATTAACATACAACAGAAGAGGAATATAATACAGCTACTATCTGCATGTACACATGCAGAATTTGATTTCATTACCTTGAAATTTAGCTTTATGCTCAAGTGACAGCTGAGCATAAAGAAAGGAAAAATTAAACTTGGTGATGAAATGGGGGCGAAAATATATAAAAAAAGGAAAGCTTCCCCCATATTATATAAAAAAAGAATATATATAAATATATTAAAAAAGGAAAAAGCTTCCATACATTACACTTATCTTGCCTAATAAACTAATATATAAGTATAGCAAAAATATATATATGAAAAAGGGGATGGCAACTGTGGCTCAAAGGAGTAGGGTGCCAGCCCCATATACCGGAGGTGGCAGGTTCAAACACAGCCCCGGCCAAAAACTGAAAAAAAAAAAAAAAAAAAAGGAAAGAACTTCCCCCACATTACACATATCTTGCCTAATAAACTAATCTTCTCAGATACCGGCTGTGTAGATATATAGGTGAAGTACACATAACTATTTACCTTTCTTCTTTGACTGAACTCAAGAAGAATAAGACTCTGTCCAGGCCGTTTTTAAATTCTTTGCCTTTACCTTAGTGTACAACTTCTAAAAAAGGGATAGTTAATGTCAGTTAAACGAATAAAATGAATAAATGTAATACCTGAAAAAAGCAGCCAGAGCTCTCCTTTTAAGGACTCTGGAATCCCTCTTACAACCAGATCTCGTGTCCTTTTAGTGCGAAACATGGTAACACCACGCCCACATTCTGAAAATAGGATGTTCCATGACTGTTCCTTCATCTTTTCTTTCAACTGTAATAGTAAAATCAAAGCAAGTAAACCAGGTAAAAAATTAAATTCTTTAAAATGACTTTTCTCCCCTTTTTACCCTGAAGCAAAATCTATGAAAATCAAGAACACAGAAAATCAAAATTGGTATTCATACAGGGGTGAAACACTGGACCTCTTTCATCACAAAAATCTTTTAAACTCATGTAAGCATAATAGCTTTAATTTACTATTGTAACTCTTAGCTCTCAACTCATATAAAAATGATAAAAGCATACACTTAGGAGGTAAAGCTTTGAACCATTCTTCTCCCTAAATTACCTCTATTTCAGGATAGATTATTAGAAATCTATGCTAACAAAACCCGATGTCAATAAATATGTACAACTATTATGTATCTATAAAAAAACAATGTCCAACTTTTATGTTTTATCTTCATTCTTGATAACAGTCCTTGTGTGGAGTGGAACTAATTAAGTCACATAGCAATACTTGCTGGAAAACCTTTTCAAGTCCCCAAAGAGTTTTCAATTATAGCACCTTCTAGTCTACTTTAAGATTTTTAATCAATAGTTTCAGTAGATAATTTAAATATTTTGTTTTCCTACCATTTTAGAATTCAGAGTCTCCAAATTCTGAGGGTGAAATACTGTCATTAAGGCTTCAGTGTTCACAGTTTTACTCCATTCTCCCTGACGTATCAAAGATGACACCTCAGTAGAATCAGAACTAACAGCAAGCTGAAAAAGAAAAAGTATAATTTTCCCAAATACATGCTTAAAAGTTTCTCCAGGCGGCACCTGTGGCTCAAAGGGATAGGGCGCCAGCCCCATATGCCGGAGGTGACGGGTTCAAACCCAGCCCTGGCCAAAAACTGCAAAAATAAATAAATAAACAAATAAACATGATTGTTAAAAAAAAAAAAAGTTTCTCCAAGAAAAATGTGCTAATGTTTTTGTTTATAAACCATACCCTATATGTATCAAATATTAAGGCCACATCTCAGAGAGACATTGTTTTCCTATTAAAATTAGAGGTACTGTAAGCTGACTGCTATAATGGGTAAACTCAGAACCTCTGAGAACACACTCCCCTACAAAAACAAATACTGACAAAACCCTCAAAATAAACCATTTCATTGTTGTTGCAGTTTGGTCAGAGCTGGGTTTGAACCTGCCACCCTTGGCATATGGGGCCGGTGCCCTACTCACTGAGCCACAGGCGCCGCCCAAAATAAACCATTTCAGAACACTGGAAGTTACCCAAAGGCACAGAATGAACTGTAAGGCATCTATTCAAGAAAACTAAGGAATCTCAGTAAGAACAGCAGAATTTATAAAGTCTTAACTTGAGGCGACTTCCATCCTACCATCTTCCTTCCAAGACAGTAGTAGCAGCCATGAAAGCCAGTGTATCTTTTGGAGCTTCTTAATAAGCCCTATCCCCAGAGCATAGTCAATACTTTGACCAAACTAACAACTCCCTGCTCCATCACAGGATATTGTTATCATTCAATTTGATTCACAGCTCAACCTGGTGAAAAAAAGCTCTGTTCTCATTAAAGGAAACAATAGCAATGTGCTGGTAACATCACAGCTGGTTATGGTTGTGATTATTTAGCCAGGGCAAACAAGAGCCTGGCTAAAAATTTAAAACAAAGACCTGAAAAACAAGATGACCATATGGAACTTTGAAAGGCTCCAACATATTCTAGTGAATCTAAGAATAGCTCAGTGGCTAGTGTGCTGGCCACATACACCAGCTGGTGGTTACGAACCCGGCCGAGGTCTGCCAAACAACAACAACAACAACAACAAGCCAGGCATGTGGCAGGTGCATATAGTCCCAGCTACTTGAGAGGCCGAAGCAAGAGAATCGCTTAAGCCCAAGAGTTTGAGGTTGCTGTGAGCTGTTATGCCACGACACTCCACCGAGGGCGAGATAGTGAGACTCTTGTCAAAAAAAAAAAAAAAGGGCAGAGACTCAGCAAGATGGCGGCTGAGTAACAGCTTCCTTACAACTGGGCACCGTAAATCTGGGGAGACAAGACTCTAGGCATCTCTGGCTGGTTGGATCTGTCCATAAACATCCCTTTGAGGACACAGGAGTCAACAAGAGACTTCTGGACCCCAGGAGAACGACAAAAGCAGTGGAAAACTGGCAAGTGGTTGAGTGTGTTCATTTGGACTAATCCTGCCAGCAGCTGTAAGTATAGCAGCAGTGAGATTACAAACTGGAAAGGCCTTACTTGTGAGCTGCTTTGGTTTTTTTGGATTTGGCACTCAGTTGAACTACCTTAGGAGAACTTGGGCAAGAGTGCGGAGGACTTTAAGTGTTGTCTAGGGCCCCAGAATGAGCTGCTGAGGCAGATGGCACTAATAGTGTTCAACTGTAGGCCACGGAACCATTGTGGGAGAAGTGCCCCGGCAAGTTCCGCCCTTAGGGTTGCAGAGCAGGATCAGGCAGGAGCTAGTAATCTAGTGACTGAGCAGCCTAAAGGCGGGGACTGAAACACCTTACAGCCTTAGCCCTCAGGGGCATAAGTGAGATGGGTTTTGGCACACTGTTTAAGTGGATAGCCACTTCAGGAGTGATCCCAGCGACAAGCACTTTCCTGGGAAAGCTTCTGCTTAGCCAAATTTAGCAGTTTAAAGTGTCTTTTATGTGGGCTGAGGAGAGATTTAGGCTCTCCACCCTGCAGGGTTTGAGAAATCAGCAGAGGCCTCCAGTCTCCATCTCATACAAGCGTATCAGCATTGTGATTAACATCTCATACCCCAGAAGATCGACTGTTGCCCAGACAATATCCAGCAAGAGATATATATTGCTTTGTCTTTGGGTTTTTTTCTTTTGATTGTTGTTTTCTTTTTTAATTTCAACATTTTCCCTATAGATTTTTCTTCTTTTTTTTCCTTTTCTTTCTTCATTTTTCTAGTTTAAATATAATGTCCCATTGTTGACTTTTTCAACAATTAGAACTTCATTTTTGCTAGTGTTTCTACCCTTATTTGTTTTGCCTCCCAATTTTATCCCATAAAGTTTTCTGTTTGCTTATTTTGGTTTGATTTATAGCATTTTTGTCTTTCTTCTCTACTTGGTGGAGGTGGGGTACTGTGTCCAAACAGGCTAGCAAAGAGCTGCTGACCTCAAGGGAACTACCCAACCCAGCACCCTCAGAGGTCAGAGGTTTTTAAGGTTGGGTCAAAGTACTCTACTGTACACCTATATTGCTCTGTCTCCCTCTTTCTGTGCCCCTCTTCTTTTTGTCAATATTCCCTTTTACCCACCCCCCTCCTTTCTTTCTTTTCTTTTTTTTTCCTCTCTTTTTTCCCTTCTTGCTCTTCAACCTTCTCATCCTTCTAGTCCTGTACCAAAAGGACTCATCAAAACCCTGGTCCAGAGGCACGCAATTTAAAGAGCAAGAGAAAGTGAAAGGAAAATTAGGGCAATGCCCTAAAAATCACTCATGAGAAAGAATCAGCAGAAAAATGCTGGCAACATGAAAAACCAGTCGAGAGCAACCCCCCCACAAGGAACCATGAGGTAGCTACTGCAGAGGATTCCACCTATATAAAAAAAAATGTTAGAAATGACAGAAAGGAATGATACATACATTTGATGAAAACAATGAAGGAAATGATGGAAACAATGAAAGAAACTGCTGATAAAGTGGAAAAATAACCAAAAGGAAATCCAAAAACAGAATCAAGTAAGAGATGGCAATACGAAGAATATAGAAAGGATATAGCAGAGCTGAAGGAACTAAAGCAGTCAATTAGGGAACTTAAAGATGCAATAGAAAGTATCAACAACAGATTAGACCATGCAGAAGAAAGAATCTCAGAGGTGGAAGACAAAGCTCTTGAGATAACTCAGATAGTTAAAGAGGCAGAAAATAAGAGAGAGAAAGCAGAACATTCACTGACAGAATTATGGGACTTTATGAAGCGTTCAAACATACGAGTGACAGGTATCCCAGAAGGGGAAGAAGAATGCCCCAGGGGAATGGAAGCCATACTAAAGAATATTATAAATGAAAACTTCCCAAATATCATCAAAGATTCTGACATACTCCTTTCAGAGGGATATCAGACCCCAGGTTGCCTCAACTCTAACCGAGCTTCTCCAAGACACATTGTGATGAACGTTTTCAAAGTCAAGGCACAAGAAAAGATTCTTCTAGCTGCGAGGACTAAGCGCCAGTTGACCTACAGGGGCAAATCCATCAGGGTGACTGCAGACTTCTCTAATGAAACTTTCCACCCAAGAAAACAATGGTCATCTACCTTTAATCTACTTAAACAGAACAATTTCCAGCCCAGAATTCTATACCTGCTAAGCTAAGCTTTAAAATTGATGGAGAAATCAAATCATTTACCGATATAAAAACACTGAGGAAATTCTCCACAAGACCAGCTCTACAGGAAATACTTCAACTTGTGCTACACACTGACCATCACAATGGATCAACAGCAAAGTAAGAACTCTGCAATTAAAGGACAATTAATTTCCAAACTGATGCAAAAGATAAAAGTAAGCAATGGACTCTCACAAAATAAGATGAATAGAACACTACCATTCTTATCAATTACCTCAATAAATGTTAATGGGTTGAATTCCCCACTGAAGAGGCAAAGATTGGCTGACTGGATTAAAAAACACAAGCCATCCATTTGCTGTCTGCAGGAAATACACCTAGCTTCAAAAGACCAATTAAAAGACAATTTTTCAGGCAAATGGAATTCAGAAGAAAAGAGGAGTTGCAATCTTATTTTCAGATACATGTGGATTTAAAGCAACTAAAGTCAAAAAAGACAAATATGGTCACTTTATATTGGTCAAGGGAAAAATACAAGAAGACTTTTCATATTTAAATATTTATGCATCCACCTTAAATGCTCCAAGATTCTAGAAACAGACCTTACTCAGTCTGAGCAATATGATATCCGATAATACCATAATAATGGGGGACTTTAACACTTCTCTTACACAGCTGGACAGATCCTCTAAACAGAAATTAAACAATAATACAAGGGACTTAAATGAGACCCTAGAACAACTAACTGGGCTTGATAGATGCATATAGAACCCTCCATCCCAAAGACAAAGAATAAACATTCTTCTCATTATCCCAAGGAACATTCTCCAAAATTGATCATATCCTAGGACACAAAACAAACCTCAACAGAATCAAAAGAACTGAAATTTTACCTTGTATCCTCTCAGACCACAAGGCACTATACGTGGAACTCAACTTCAACAAAAACGTTCAACCTCACACAAAGGCATGGAAATTAAAAAACCTTCTGTTGAATGACACTTGGGTGCAGGAAGAAATAAAACAGGAAATCACTAACAGCTTGAGTATAACAACAATGAAGACACAAGCTACCAAAACCTGTGGGATACTGCAAAAGCAGTTTTGAGAGGAAAATTTATCACTTTAGATACCTATATTCAAAAAACAGAAAGAGAGCACATCAACAAACTCACAAGCCATCTTATGGAGTTGGAAAAAGAAGAACAATCTAAGCCTAACGTCAGTAGAAGAAAAGAATCTCCAAAATTACATCAGAGATCAATGAAATTGAAAACAAAAGAATCATTCAGAAAATTAATGAAACAAGGAGTTTGTTTTTTGAAAAAAATAAATAAAATAGATAAACCCTTGGCCAGACTAACTAGAAATAAAAAAGTAAAATCTCTAGTAACCTCAATCAGAAATGATAAAGGGGAAATAACAAATGATGCCACAGATATACAAAAGATCATCTCTGAATACTACCAGAAACTCTATGCCCAGAAATTTGACAATGTGAACGAAATGGATCAATATTTAGAATCATACCCTCCCCCTAGACTTAGCCAAGAAGAAACAGCTTCTGAACAGACCAATTTCATGCACTGAGATTAAAGAAACAACAAAAAAACTTCCAAAACAAAAATGCCCTGGTCCAGATGGCATCACACCAGAATTCCATCAAACCTTCAAGGAAGAGCTTATTCCTGTACTGCAGAAATTATTCCAAAAAATTGAGGGGGAAGGAATCTTCCCCAACATGTTCTATGAGGCAAATATCACCCTGATACCAAAACCAGGAAAAGACCCAACTAAAAAGGAGAATTTCAGACCAATTTCATTAATAAATACAGATGCAAAAATTCTCAACACAATCCTAGCCAATAGATTACAGCTTATCATCAAAAAAGTCATTCATCATGATCAAGTTGGTTTCATCCCAGGGATGCAAGGCTGGTTTAACATACCCAAGTCCATAAACGTTATCCACCATATTAACAGAGGCAAAAATAAAGATCATATGATCCTCTCAATAAATGCAGAAAAAGCATTTGATAAAATCCAGCATCCTTTTCTAATTAGAACACTGAAGAGTATAGGCATAGGTGGCACATTTCTAAAACTGAAGCTATCTATGACAAACCCACAGCTAATATTTTACTGAATGGAGTAAAACTGAAAGCTTTTCCTCTTAAAACTGGAACGAGACAAGGTTTTCCTCTGTCACCTTTACTATTCAACGTAGTGCTGGAAGTTCTAGCCAATACAATTAGGCAAGACAAGGAAATAAAGGGAATCCAAATGGGAGCAGAGGAGGTCAAACTCTCCCTCTTTGCTGATGACCTGATCTTAGAGAATCCCAAAGACTCAACCACAAGACTCCTAGAAGTCATCAAAAAATACAGTAATGTTTCAGGATATAAAATCTATGTCCACAAGTCAGTAGCCTTTGTGTACGCCAATAACAGTCAAGATGAGAAGCTAATTAAGGACACAACTCCCTTCATCATAGTTTCAAAGAAAATGAAATACCTAGGAATATACCTAACGAAGGAGGTGAAGGACCTCTATAAAGAAAACTATGAAATCCTCAGAAAGGAAATAGCAGAGGATATTAACAAATGGAAGAACATACCATGCTCATGGATGGGAAGAATCAGCATTGTTAAAATGTCTATAGTTCCCAAAGCAATCTACCTATTCGATGCCATTCCTATTAAAATACCAATATTGTACTTTCAAGATTTGGAAAAAATGATTCTGAGTTTTGTATGGAACCAGAAAAAAAACCCGTATAGCTAAGGCAGTTCTTAGCAATGAAAATAAAGCTGGCGGCATCACCATACCAGATTTTAGACTGTACTACAAAACCATAGTGGTCAAGACAGCATGGTACTGGCACAAAAATAGAGACATAGACATTTGGAATTGAATAGAAAAACCAAGAAATGAAACTATCATCTTACAATCACCTAATCTTCGATAAACCAAAGAAGAACATACCTTGGAGGAAAGACTCCCTATTCAATAAATGGTGCTGGGAGAACTGGATATCCACATGTAAAAGACTGAAACTGGACCCACACCTTTCTCCACTCACAAAAATTGATTCAAAATGGATAAAGGACTTAAATTTAAGGCATGAAACAATAAAAATCCTCAAAGAAAGCATAGGAAAAACACTGGAGGATATTGGCCTGGGGAAAGACTTCATGAAGAAGACTGCTGTGGCAATTGCAACAACAAAAATAAACAAATGGGACTTCATTAAACTGAAAAGCTTCTGTACAGCCAAGGAGACAACAACCAAAGCAAATAGACAACCTACACAGTGGGAAAGGATATTTGCATATTTTGAATCAGACAAAAGCTTGATAACTAGGATCTATAGAGAACTCAAATTAATCCACATGAAAAAAGCCAACAATCCCATATATCAATGGGCAAGAGAGATGAATAGAACCTTCTCTAAAGAAGACAGATGAATGGCTAGCAAACATATGAAAAATGCTCATTGTCCCTAATTATTAGAGAAATGCAAATCAAAACCACCCTGAGATACCATCTAACGCCAGCGAGAATGGCCCACATCACAAAATCTCAAAACTGCAGATGCTGGTGTGGATGTGGAGAGAAGGAACACTTTTACACTGCCGGTGGGACTGCAAACTAGTACAACCTTTTTGGAAGGAAGTATGGAGAATCCTCAAAGCACTCAAGCTAGACCTCCCATTTCATCCTGCAATCCCATTACTTGGCAACTACCCAGAAGGAAAAAAAAAAAAAAATCCTTGTATCATAAGGACACTTGCACGAGACTGTTTATTGCAGCTCAATTTACAATCGCCAAAATGTGGAAACAGCCTAAATGCCCACCAACCCAGGAATGGATTAACAAGCTGTGGTATATGTACACCATGGAATCTATTTAGCTATTAAAAAAGATGGAGACTTTACATCCTTTGTATTAACCTGGACGGCAGTGGATCACATTATTCTTACTAAAGCATCACAAGAATGGAGAAGCATGAATCCTATGTATTCAATTTTGATATGAGGACAATTAATGACCTAGTACACGGTAGAGGTTGGGGAAGGGGAAAGGAGAGAGAGAGAGGAGGGAGCAGGGTGGGGGAAAGGAAGAGCAGAGAGAAGGAAGGAGGGACGGGGATTAGGGTCTCAGTGTGTGACACAACTTTTGGGGGCTAGACACAATTGTAAGGGGGACTTTACCTAACAAATGCAATCAGTGTAACCTGGTTTCTTGTACCCTAAATGAATCTCCAACAATAAAAAAAAGAAATAAAAAAGGAGACATTACAACTGATACAACAAAAGTATAAAATATCAGTGACTGCTATGAAAACCTCTATGCATTCAAAATAGAAAGTCTAGAGGAAATGAATAAATTTTTGGAAACACACAACTTCCCAAGTTTGAATCAAGAAGAGAAATCTTGAATAGACCAATAACTAGTAGCAAGATCAAAATGGTAATAAAAGCTGCAAAAAGCAGCCCAAGACCAGATGGATTCACAGCTGAATTCTATCAGACCTACATTAAGAAGGAGGGAATCCTCCTTAACTCATTCTACTAACCAGTACCACTCTGATACCAAAGCCAGGAAAGGGCACAACAAAAAAATAAAACTACAGACTAATATCCCTCATGGACATAGACTCAAAAATCATCAATAAAATATCAATTCCATCAGCACATCAAAAAGATAATTCATCATGTCCAAGCAAGTTTCAACCCAAGGATACAAGGCGTGCTTGCCACGTGCAAAAAAAAAGTGATTTGCCGCAAAAACATAATTCAAAACAAAAACCATCATCTCAATAGATATATAAAAGCATTTGATAAAATCCACCACCCTTTCATGATAAAAACCCTCAACAAACTAGGAATAGAAGGAATATATATACCTTAAAGTAATAAAAGTCATGTATAACAAACTGTAGCCAACATCATACTGAATGGAGAGAAGTTGAAAGTATTCCTCCCAAGAACTAGAACAAGACAAGGATGCCCACGTCACCACCTCTATTCAATAGAGTACTGGAAGTCATAGCTGGAGTAATCAGGCAAGAAAAAAAAAATCTCCAATTTCCCCAAATCAGGAAAGAGAAGGTCAAACTATCTCTTTTTACTGATGATATGATCTTATATCTAGAAAACCTTAATAGTCCACCAGAAGACACTTGATAGATAGAATTGATAAGTAAATTCAGTAAAGTCTCAGGTTATAAAATTAGTACCCACAAGACAGCACGTGAGCTCAGTGAGTAGGGTGCCGGCCCCATATACCAAGGGTGGCGGGTTCAAACCTGGCCCCAGCTGAACTGCAACAAAAAACAGCCAGGGAGGGCGGCGCATGTGGCTCAGTGAGCAGGGCGCCGGCCCCATATGCCAAGGGTGGCGGGTTCAAACCCAGCCCCGGCCAAACTTCAACAAAAAAATAGCCGGGCGTTGTGGCGGGCGCCTGTAGTCCCAGCTACTCAGGAGGCTGAGGCAGGAGAATCGCCTAAGCCCAGGAGTTGGAGGTTGCTGTGAGCTGTGTGACGCCACGGCACTCTACCGAGGGCAATAAAGTGAAACTCTGTCTCTACAAAAAAAAAAAAAAAAAAAAACAGCCAGGGGTTGTGGCGAGTGCCTGTGGTCTCAGCTACTCGGGAGGCTAAGGCAAGAGAATCGCTGAAGCCCAACAGGTGGAGGTTGCCGTGAGCTGTAACACCATGGCACTCTACCAAGGGTGACAAAGTGAGACTCTGTCTCTAAAATAATAAAATATAATAAAATAAACCAAATTTGATGCCCACAAATCAGTAGCATTTCTATGCATTAATACCAGCAGTCAAGCTGAGAGTCAAATCAAGAGCTCAATACCATTTATAATTGTTAACAAAGAAGGGTGGCACCTGTGGCTCAGTGGGTAGGGTGCCGGCCCCATATGCCGAGAGTGATGGCAGACCTGGCCCCGGCCAAACTGCAACAAAAAAATAGCCGGGCATTGTGGCGGGTGCCTGTAGTCCCAGCTACTCAGGAGGCTGAGGCAAGAGAATCACCTAAACTCAGGAGTTGGAGGTTGCTGTGAGCTGTGATGCCACAGGACTCTACCGAGGGTGACAAAGTGAGACTCTGTCTCTACAAAAAAAAAAAAAAAAAAAAAAAGAAAAAGAAAATACCTAGGAATATACATAATCAAGGAGGTAAAAGATCTGTACAGGGAGAACTATAAAACACTGATGGAAAAAAATCACACAGAACAAAAATGGAGAAACATCCCATGCTCATGGATTGGAAGAATCAATACTATTAAAATGTCCATACTGTCCAAAGTGATTTACAGATTCAAGGCACCAGTGTCCTTTTTCACAGATCTAGAAAAGACAATCCTAAACTTCACATGAAACCACTAAAAAGCCCAAATAGTCAAAGCAACCTTAACCAAAAGGAATAGTGCTAGAAGCATCACATTACCTGATTTCAAATTATGCTATACAGTTATAATAACCAAAACAACATAGTACTGGTATAAAGGTAGACATATAGACCAATGGAACAGAATAGAGAACTCAGTAATAAAACCATATAGGTACAACTAATTTATTTTTGACAAAGCAGGCAAAAAAAAAAAAAATACATACACTAGGGAAAAGATGTCCTGTTCAATAAATGGTGCTGGAAAAATTGGATAGCCACATGGAAAAGAATGAAACTGGATTCCCCTCTCCCTTTATAAAAAATTAATTCAACATGGATTAAAACTTAACTGTAGGCTTGGTGCCTGTAGCTCAAACTGAGCTGGCGGGTTCGAATCCAGCCTGGGCCCACCAAACAACAATGAAGGCTGAAACCAGAAAAAAAAAAAAATAGCCAGGCACTGTGGCAGGTGCCTGTAGTCCCAGCTACTTGGGAGGCAGAGGCAGGAGACTCGCTTGAGCCCAGGAGTTGGAAGTTGCCGTGAGCTGTGATGTCACAACACTCTACCCTGTCTCAAAAAAAAAAACTTAAATGTAGTACATGAAACAAAAATTCTAGAAGTAAACATAGGAAGAAAGAACCTTTTTGGACATTGGCCTAAGCAAATAATTTAGGATGAAGACCCCGAAAGCAAATACAGTAACAAGGAAAATAAATATAACTTGAAATAAAAACATCAAAAGTAGGCAAAAGACATGAACAGATATTTGTCAAAAGATAGATATGCCAACAAACATATGAAAATATGTTCTAGATCATTAATCATCAGGGTAATGCAAATTAAAACCATATGAGATACCACTTTATCTCTGTCAGGATGGCCATTATTAAGAAGTCAAAAAGTGGGCAGCGCCTGTGGCTCAGTTGGTAAGGCGCTGGCCCCATATACCGAGGGTGGCGGGTTCAAACCCGGCCCCGGCTGAACTGCAAACCAAAAAATAGCTGGGCGTTGTGGCGGGCGCCTGTAGTCCCAGCTACTCGGGAGGCTGAGGCAAGAGAATCGCTGAAGTTGGAGGTTGCTGTGAGCTGTGTGATGCCACAGCACTCTACCGAGGGTGATAAAGTGAGACTCTGTCTCTATAAAAAAAAAAAAAAGAAGTCAAAAAGTAATAGATGTTGGCATAGATGCAGTGAAAAGGGAATGCTTATCCACTGTGGGTAGGAAGGTAAACTAATACAACTTTTGTGAAAAACTGTGGGGAGATTCCTCAAAGAACTAAAAGTAAACCTACCATTTGATTCAGTAATTCCACTACCACTGAGTATCTACTCAAAGGAAAGGAAGTCATTTTATACAAAAGATACTTGCACCCAAATGTTTACCACATAATTCACAATTGCAAAAATACAGAATCAAGCTAAGCGTCCATCAACCGATGAGCACTTAGATAAAAACAATGTGGTATATATAAACCATGGAGTACAACTCAGTCATTAAAAAGGAATGAAATAGTATCAGTAACTTGATGGAACTAGAGACCATTATCCTAAGTGAAGTATTTGAGGAATGGAAGAAAAAATGTTCTCACTTACAAGTGGGAGCTAAATAAGGGATATATACGGTCATAAAGTGGTATAAGGGACACTGGAAACTAAGAGGGAGAGTGGGGGGTGAAGGATAAAAATCTACCCATTATGTACACTGTACAGTATTCTGGCGAGGGGTACACTAAAAGTCCTGACTCTGGCATTATACACTTTATCCATGTAACAAAAAACACTTGTAATCCCTAAATCTATTGAAATAATAATAAAAAAAAGCACCAAGTAGGCTGGGCATGGTGGTTATGCCTATAATCCTAACACTCTGGGAGGCTGAAGGAGGAGGACCCCTTGCACTCCCAAGTTCGAGGCCAGCCTAAGAACAAGACCCCATTTCTACTAAAAATAGAAAAAAACTAGCCAGGTGCTGTGGTGGGTGCCTGTAGTCCCAGCTACTTGGAAGGCTGAGGCAGGAGGATCTCTTGAGCCCAGGAGTTCGAGGTTGCTCTGAGCTAGGCTGAGACCACACCACTCTAACCTAGGCAACAGAATGAGATTCAGTCTCAAGGAGAAAAAAAAAAAAAAAAAAAAGAAAGAAAAAAATAGCATCAAGTGGGCGGCACCTGTGGCTCCGTGAGTAGGGCGCTGGCCCCAAATACCAAGGGTGGTGGGTTCAAACCCGGCCCTGACCTAATTGCAACAAAAAAATAGCCGGGCGTTGGGCGGCGCCTGTGGCTCAGTCTGTAGGGCGCCGGCCCCATATGCCGAGGGTGGCGGGTTTAAACCCGGCCCCTGCCAAACTGCAACCAAAAAATAGCCGGGCGTTGTGGCGGGCGCCTGTAGTCCCAGCTGCTCGGGAGGCTGAGGCAAGAGAATTGCTTAAGCCCAGGAGTTGGAGGTTGCTGTGAGCTGTGTGAGGCCACGGCACTCTACTGAGGGCCATAAAGTGAGACTCTGTTTCTACAAAAAAAAAAATAGCCGGGCGTTGTGGCAGGCACCTGTAGTCCCAGCTACTTGGGAGGCTGAGGCAAGAGAATTGCTTAAGCCCAAGAGTTTGAGGTTGCTGTGAGTTGTGATGCCACAGCACTCTATCGAGGGTGACAAAGTGAGACTCTGTCTCTAAAACAAACAAACAACAACAAAAAATAGCATCAAGTAACAGATCTTCAGCAGAGCACATTCTTAGGCCACTTTGCTTAAAACTAAGCTAAAAAGGTCTATTTTACTTTCACTTTGTAGTTTTGCAAAATTGCCATATTTAGTAATATTTCTTGATTATGTGTGTCAATAAAATTAAAAGATTAGCGTGTTTTCCAAGCAATTGATCAGGAATTTTCAAAACGTGTACCCAGGTTTTAGTATAACTTAAAAATTGGATAGAACTCATCAATCTTTCTTACTTCTGGGAGCATTTGTTCTTCATATCACATTTTTTAATATACTCATCGGAGAAATTTCCTAAAGTTGTTCCTGTATTCATATTTAGACTTGTTGATTTACTTTTTGAGATTCAGATTAAAAAGTCATTTTTTTCTTTTTTTTTGAAGGGGGCAGCGCCTGTGGTTCAATGGGGTAGGGCGCCGGCCCCATATACCAGAGGTGGCGGGTTCAAAACTGCAAATAAAAATTTTGTTTTTTTTTTTGAGACAGAGTCTCACTTTCTTGTCCCCAGTAGAGTATGACGGCGTCATAGCTCACAGCAACCTCCAACTCTTGGGCTTAAGCAATTCTGCCTCAGCCTCCCAAGTAGCTGAGACTACAGGCACCCGCCACAGTGCCTGGTTATTTTTTTTGCAATTGTCATTGTTGTTTAGCTGGCCCAGGCTGGGTTCAAACCCCCCAGCTTGGGTGTATGTGGCTGGCACCCTACCCACTGAGCTACGGGCGCTGCCAGATTAAAAAGTCTTATTGTTCGCATAAAACTCACCAGGTTTTTAAAAATTACAAATGCAATGTTTTCTCTTTGTTTCAGTATGATGGGTGTAGCTATAAAAGAATATAACTACTGGCGGTGCCTATGCCTCGGTGGGTAGGGCACCCCAGCCCCATACACCGAGGGTGGCAGGTTCAAACCTGACCCCAGCCAAACTGCAACAAAAAAATAGCCAGGTGTTGTGGCGGGCACCTGGAGTCCCAGCTACTTGGGAGGCTGAGGCAAGAGAATCGCCTAAGTCCAGGAGTTGGAGGTTGCTGTGAGCTGTGTGATGCCACGGCACTCTAGCGAGGGCGATAAAGTGAAACTCTGTCTCTACGAAAAAAAAAAAAAAAAAAAAAGAATATAACTACAATTTCTGTTATTTAGAAATCAAATAAGCTCCTGTTTAAAAAGCTCTTTACTAATTTTTAAGTGTACTATTATTTAAAGCTAGATACATATAGATAATACTATCTTATCGATATTCTTCATCATTGATAAAATAAACATTTTAACTGAAAATAGAATATTATGACAATTTAAAAAATATATTTCTAAGCAAACCAGTATACTAACTGGCATTTTTGTACATATCTTTACTAAAACCTCTAAAAATGGGTAACACAAACTAGAAAACCTTAAAACTTCATCATGTACCTGGAAAAATGCTAAAGTCATTTTGAGACAAAATCATTTCTTGACAACTGAGCATATTCAGCTATTAGAGGACCATCAGGGAAAAAATACTAGTTCTCCAGGTTTTGGAGAGACAGATAAATTAAAGGAAAAAGGAAGATGAGCAAAGCATAAAAACTAACACAGAGACTGAATCTAAAATGGAATAGGACAAGGAAAAGAGTGACACAAACAAGAATATAGGAGCCCTGAGAGAGAAACTATCAAGCCTAGTCAGATTTGAAAACATTTGGTTCCCACATCAAACTAAGAAATATCCTGGATACAGAATGAGAGATAATAAAGAACTTTCTCATGCAGCAAGAACTCTTGATGGCCAATGTGAAAATTCTGTACCTGGAAATAAGATGAAGATAAAATTTTTAATTACATATTTTCATTATGTTTTTTTATTATCAAAGGGGAAAATTAGCCTTATTAATACTGGGTTATAATAGACATAGCACAATGTTTTTAATCTCCACTTTAGAGAGAGGTAAAAGGCTCTATACTCCAAACCAAATAAAATAATACACCCAGTAAAGCCAATGTTGATCTTTTCCTTTGAATTTTATTTTATTTTTTCTTTGAGACAAGAGTCTCACTTTGTCACCCTCCATAGAGTGCTGTGGCATCATAGCTCATAGCCATCCCAAACTCTCAGGCTCAAGTGATTCTCTTGCCTTAGCCTCCCAAGCAGCTGGGACTACAGGTGCCAGCCACTGACACTTGGCTACTTTTTCTATTTTTAGTATAGATGGGGTATGGCTCTTACTCAGGCTGTTCTTAAATTCCTGAGCTCAAGCAATCTACTGACCTTGGCCTTCCAGAGTGCTAGGATTATAGGCATGAGCCACAGTGCCTGGCCTTTCTTTGAATTTTAAATTCAAATTTAAGTAGTCATAATTTGGTAAGTTTTATCAATTAAAACAAGGTTCTTGGTTATTGAAGAATCCAGTATGTCTACATTTCCATGAAAGACATACTAAACATTAAAATTAGGATGTTAACCATCGTTTGCCAAGAACATTTGCCTTCTCTAAAAAGTCACATGCCACTATTTTGTTTTGGGCTAGATTATGTAAATAAGGCTGACATACATGATATTTAATAAAAGATTCAGATTGGTTTAAAATTGCTATCTCTCTACTGTAAGAAAACAGACAGTCGTTGGGCAGCGCCTGTGGCTCAAAGGAGTAGGGTGCCAGCCCCATATACCAGAGGTGGTGGGTTCGAGCCCGGCCCTGGCCAAAACTGCAAAAAAAAAAAAAAAAAAAGGATTAAGTCCTTAATTCTCACTTCTGCTTTATGATGTAATTTGGAGAATATAATCACTTAGATTCAGTCTTTTAAAAAAATAAACCTAGGCATAAATAGAGAAAGATACTATGCATTCCTTTCAAAAGGATAGATGACAATAAACACGGACCTTTTTATCAAAATGATTTGATGGCTGTATAATTACCTCTGCGTTAATATCATGATACTGAGTTGAAGATGCCCGGCACTTGCGCTTGAGATTTGCCGCAAGTTGCTCAAAGTGTTTAACTTCAGTGAAGCGAAAAGCTGTTTTTCCTTTGATGCTAATGATGACTGCTTTGCTGGAATCATCTGTTTTATCTACAGCTAAGACCTAAGGGGTGAAACATATAAATGAATCAATCATATTTTACCTTATTGTAGATACTTACAGGTAAAATGTGTTTGCCTTACTCTTTTATGGCTAGAAGTTTGGCCAGTAAAGCCAACATTTATTTTTTTCTTTGAATTTTCTTTGATTTATTTATTTTGAGACAGTCTCACTTTGTCACCCTCAGTAGAGTGCTGTGGCATCATATCTCACAGCAACCTCAAACTCTTGGGCTCAAGTGATCCTCTTGCCTCAGACTCCCGAGTAGCTGGGATTATAGGTGCCCACCACACCACCAGGTTAATTTTTCTATGTTTAGTAGAGACAGGGTCTCACTTCTGCTCAGGCTGGTCTTGACCGCCTAAGCTCAAGCAATCCACCCACCTTGGCTTCCCAGAGTGCTAGAATTACAGGCATAGTAAACCATTGTGACAGGCCAGGTTTTTAATAATTTATAGAATTACAGGATATTTTAGCCTGTGAATAACATTTTAAAACTAAAAATTGATATGTAACCAAATTTACATTACCTCTCGTAAAGGAATGATTACACTACACAGATTACCATCTTGGCTGGCAAAGCAGATATAGTTTTGGGAGATACACATTTTTCCATGAATATTAAAGTGGCTGAATGGTACCCATAAGAAACATTCATGTACTTCTTTCAATGTCTCTTCTTTGGGCAGCCTAAAAAAGGCATTAAATTGCTCACTGTGGGCTCGATTTTCTAGACCGCTGTGGAAAAGAAGAAAAAAGATGAAATCCAAATAATTCTAAATTGTAAACATGTTTATATCACTTAATCTGAAAACAGAACACTAAATGCCATAGACAAGTTCTAAAATAGAAAAAAAAAACACAATGGCTCCTAACAAACTCATTTTATTTGTTCTTTGTTCTAATTTCATTTTATGAGTAGATTAAAATGTACAAGTAGAGATGATGTAGGTCTTCAAACCATCTGTTAAGGTGTGATTTTCTGCAATACTACTATTATATTATCATATATTTATAATATGTGACTATGGCTAAAAAAAAATCTTAGTAGACAATAATTTTCATATCTGGTTACCAGAAAATCAGTCTAATTTAAACAAAATAATGAAAATTTACAGCATCAAAATTTACAGGGGAATAGTAAGTAGTCCATGAAAGGGAATACTGAAAGTCAAATAAAAATTTGAATTAAAGCCAGGTGTGGTGACTCACACCTGTAGTCCTAGCACTCTGGGAGGCCACAGTGGGTAGACTGCTTGAGCTCAGGAGTTTAAGATCAGCTTGAGAAATAGCAAGACCCCAGCTCTAATTAATAATAGAAAAACTAGGCTCAGCGCCTGTGGCTCAAGTGGCTAAGGCGCCAGCCACCTACACCTGAGCTGGCGAGTTTGAATCCAGCCCGGGCCCAAACAACAATGATGGCTGCAACCAAAAAATAGCTGGGTGTTGTGGCTGGTGCCTGTAGTCCCAGCTACTTGGGAGGCGGAGGCAGGAAAATCACTTGAGTCCAGGAGTTAGAGGTTGCTGTGAGCTGCGATGCCACAGCACTTTACCCAGGGGGACAGCTTGAGGCTCTGTCTCAAAAAAAAAAAAAAAAACGAAAAACTGAGGCAAGACAATCTCTTGAGCCCAAGAACTTGATGTTGCTATGAGCTACAAAGCCATAGCACTCTAGTCAGAGCACCAGAGTGAGATTCTGTCTGAAAATATAAAATAAATTTGTATTAAAAAAATCCAAAGTAAGGCACAATAAAACAACTGCTTGAACACTGTTGGACACAGGTGTTGATAAATACAGATGACTCGTTAACTGATACATAAATATAGAAATAAAAAGTAAAGCAATTTACTTGCTTTAAATAGTATAATTTTTCTAGAAACACTAAACACTTGTGTTAAGCAGCAATGTCATTTAGGATAGTAACTCAAATCCATCAAAATTAAAACTAAATTCATCCTTTCTGCATATACTATTTGAATATGTTGTATTTCATTATATTTTTTAATATAATTCTGATAAATATGAACAGAAAACCATGACCAAGTTAATTTTTACCTCACTTAAATCGTAATTTGGTGAGTTATTTAGTTATTACTTAAAAAGATGAGGTCTGGCTTGGAGCCTGTAGCTCGGTGGCTAGGGCACCAGCCACATACACTGGAGCTGGTAGGTTCGAATCCAACCCGGGCTTGCCAAACAACAATGACAACTACAACCTACAACCAAAAAATAGCCAGGTGTTGTGGTGGGCGCCTGTAGTCCCAGCTACTTGGGAGACCGAGGCAAGAGAATTGCTTAAGCCCAAGAGTTTGAGGTTGCTATGAGCTGTGATGCCACAGCACTCTACCCAGGGCAACATAGTGAGACTCTGTCTCAAAAAGAAAAAAAAAAAAATGAGGTCTACTTATGAGACTGTAAAGATGTTCATGCTATATTATTGTAAGGGGGAAAAAGCAGATTGTAAAACAATATGTGAATATTCAGACACATTCATGATTTTTGCAAATTTTTTTTTAATTTATGCTTGAAAAAGTCTGGAAAGATACCCACTAAACTTAACTGTCATTATGCTTCTGTACTGTTTAAATTATAGAAGTAAGGGGGCAGTGCCTGTGGCTCAGAGGAGGGGGGCACTGGCCCCATATGCCAGAGGTGGCGGGTTTGGACCCAGCCCCGGCCAAAAACTGCAAAAAAAATAAAAAATAAAGGCCATCTCTGGATGAAAGCCAATAAAAAAAAATTATAGAAGTAATATACATTTGTTAAAACAGTAAGGAGAAGCAATAAACATTTTCTATTTTAGTCAAAAGCCATTTGGAGACTAAGTCCCAACAAATTATTATTCTTTTTCACTTATTATGAAAAAGGCTATTATATACACATACAAACACACACACAGGGTGGACATAAAGTTCGTGCCTGCGTGTGTGTGTATAAATATATATATACAATTTTCTCTTAAAAAATGCACAGACAAAAATGAATTTACTATATCTCATTTGAATACAGACTTGATAATTCATTCTTGGATGGCCTTTTAGACTATACTTTAAAGGAAATAAAATTGCTAAAAGGATTTATGTTTATGGTGATAAATGAACTACAAAACAAATGCCCAACTATGACGTACCACAAATAGGATTCTTAATCCTTATAGAGATCTATTTATAAAGCATATGCACTGAGACCTAATTTTGGTAATAAAGTGTAAAAAATTTACTTCACTCATTCAATTTCCAGAAAAGTATGCTCATAAATCCTTATGTATATGGAATTTAGATATGGTTCAGGAATAGGCAAAGGGAATTAACTATATCCAATAGGGTCATGCAGTAATTAATACAACTACCTTCCAGGTCACTAGTTCTGGTCACTCCATAGGACTTTAGCTTAGGTTCCTCTTACACTTTACCATACAGTCTATACCCTCATCCTCCTTGCCAGAAGCTGCTTTTGCTAGCTATTTCTGGATCCTCTCCTCTCCCCCTCCTTTTTGGCATGCTTATTTTGGTCAACTGTTCTGAGCATTCAGGAGGATGAAAGGACTCTGGTCAGTTTGAGCAAACCAACTATGGTAGCAAAAAGCTATCACACAGACACTTCTGAAGTAGGAACTAATAGTGATTAACATTTACCTGGTGTTTTATATTTTACAAAGTGATTTCACATGTTTTACTCAATCCTCATAAACTAAGTATCCTCTGATATAAAAATAACAGATGAGGAAACTGAGGTCCTGAGAGATTATGGCTTGTCTAAGGGTTGCTCTACTTTCATTCTAAAGCCCATGTTCCACTGACTCTACTAACTTGCCTCTTCATAAAAAAATCATGCTGTCGGGAGGCTGAGGCAAGAGAATCGCCTAAGCCAAGGAGTTGGAGGTTGCTGTGAGCTGTGATGCCACAGCACTCTACCAAAGGCAATAAAGTGAGACTTTGTCTCTACAAAAAAAAAAAAATCATGCTGTCCATAAATTATTAAAATAAACAACATGTTTAACAATTTCAGACCTGAATCTATTTAGAATACTCATAGAGAAATTTAGAGTTAGACTAACCTCACACCACAAAATCTCTACATTTTAAAATGTACTCCATGGCTCGGTGCCTGTAGCTCAAGTGGCTAAGGCACCAGCCACAGCCACATATACCAGAGTATACCAGAGCTGGCGGGTTTGAATCCAGCCCGGGCCTGCCAAACAACAATGACAACTACAACCAAAAAATAGCCGGGCATTGTGGTGGGCACCTGTAGTCCCAGCTACTTGGGAGGCTGAGACAAGAGACTCGCTTAAGCCCAGGAGTTGGAGGTTGCTGTGAGCTATGATGCCACGGCACTCTACCCAGGGTGACAGCTTGAGGCTGTCTCAAAAAACAAAAACAAAAACAAAAAAAAACTCTAGGCTAAGTCCTACCTGAATTCCAAAAAATAATTTTCAAACCTAACTTCTACTATTTCTTAGAATTAAATTTCCTAGAGAGGAAGATACTATTTATGAAATGCATATGAATAAACTAAAAAAAAAAAAAAAACCACAAACACCCATGATCAACTCCAAAGAAAAATTGTCATACAATATAGAAGAGTTAACTTTTAATACTAATCAGTGCTATTATTCTTATGGTCAAACAATATGTACTTTTTAAAAAAGTAAATATTAATTAAGCTTTAAATACCTTTTGGTGATTTGTAGAGGATCGTCAAGGATTGGGTCATCATCAAATGTTTCCTTATCAAAAAGTCTCCTTATGGCATAGTTTGCCAGCTGTTCCATGAGAAAGTATGTTTTGTTAATGTGCAAAAACATTGAAAAGTAATGATCCTCCCCTTGGTGACACACATGAATACTTTCTGTTAGTAACACAGTTGAGGTCTTTTCAAGTTTTGAGACTGCATCCCAGGAGATAATGAGTTTTACTGCAAATAAGAGTTATAAAAAGGTATGATTAAGTTCTTTAAAAAATTTTTTTTATTAAGTCATATAACAGATCATGAATACAATTACCAATTTATAATCATTAATCAGGTCTTTTGAAACAATAATTAACCACTTGAAAAGTGCTATGAACAGCTAAAATACTTTAGATTCCAAGATCAGTTAAAACTGTGAAGCATCACCACGAACGTATTAATACAATTAATTGGTGATTTTCGGAACATACAACTTTAAAGAATTTTTAAAAAATGATTCTGGGCTTGGTGACCATATCACAGTGGTTATGGCACAAGCCACATGCACTGAGGCTGATGTGTTTGAACCCAGTTCCAGCCTGCTAAACAACAATGCAACTGCAACAAAAAAATAGCTGGGCGTTGTGACAGGCACCTGTAGTCCCAGCTACTTGGGAGGCTGAGAAAAGAGAATCACTTGAGCCCAAGAGTTCGAGGTTGCCGTGAGCTGTGACATCATAGCACTCTACCGAGGGCGACATAGTGAGACTCTGTCTCAAAACAAAAAAAAAGATTCTGATTTGATATTTAAATCTGTTTCTTTATATAATTACATAATTATATAACTACTGATGTAAAAGTTGTATGTGTGCTGAAAATAGTACTACTGTTTGATTCTTCGTTGTAGCTATGAAGTGAGATGTGGGCCATTAGGTACTATGGCTACTATATTTGATAATGCAGTGGTTCTCAACCTTCCTAATACCACGACCCTTTAATACAATTCTTCATGTTGTGACCCCCAACGAAGTAGCAATGAAAATAATTTTATGTTTGAGGGTCACCACAACATGAGGAACTGTATTAAAGGGCCGCAGCATTAGGAAGGTTGAGAACCATTGTTATAATGTATGTTTAAAACAATGATTAAAACACAGACTAAAGCAAAGTAGGTAGTTTATAACAAGGGATAGAAAGCAATTATATAACAGATTGCCACCATTATTTAATATTCATTCACCTCCTATAATATGTAAGGCATTCTATATAAATTTCTAATGTTCCTATATTAAACAATCAGTCTTAAAAGGATTCTTTCTCTAGAAGAAATAAACTTCTTAATGTACAGTTTAGCTATATCTAATATCAATCCCATTACTTTACTTAAGACTTAATCCCACCACAGAGTTGACAGACAGCAAGTTCAAAGTCATGGTAAGCAAAAGAAACCACTTACTTTCTGATCCCAATAAAAAAGAATAGAAGCTCAGAAAGTTGGTGCTAAGATAAAGCCAACCTTGACAAGGAACCCGTCCTTTCCAATAACTGCATGAATAGTAGGTCACTAACTTCTCCTGTTCTGGTAAACCAAAACATTTTTCAAATTTCAAAAGGGCTTCTCGAAATTTCTCAGGATCATCTTCTTTTGCAAAAGAATATTTTCCCTCTTCAGCAATTAATCCCTAAAAGAGAGAATATATTTTCTGAAAATGCATCATCATCTACCAACAAAAACATATCTTATACATTTATACAGCTGATTGAACACAACTGTACAGTTAGCCTTCTGTATCCATGGGTTCTACATCTGGGGATTCAACCAATCAGAGACTGAAAATATGTGGGGGAAAAAGTCTATGAAGTTTCTAAAAACAAAATTTGAGTGTGTCACACATTAAATTCACACAAATGAAGTGACGCTTAGGCATTGTAAGTTATCTAGAGACGATTTAAAGTGTATGTATGGGTGGGTGTGCGTAAGTTATGTGCAAATACTACGCCATTTTATATAAGGTATTTGAAGATCCATGGATTTTGATATCTATGGGGAGTGCTGGAACCAATCCTCCATGGATACCTACAGATAAATTTATGTATCTATGAAGGTACATATATCATATGTAAACATGTGCACATACATAATTCTCTTAGGACAGAGGTAAGCAGATTTACTTCAATTATGCAGTTAGATTTTTTTCCTAATGCCTCACAAGAAGCCACTACAAAGACAGGTGCCAAATATCTTCTTTTGAATGAATAAAGGGTTTGTTCAAACTCAAAACTCAAAAGATGGCTCAGCGCCCATAACACAGTGGTTACAGACACTGAGGCTGGAGGAATCGAACCCAGCCCAGGCCAGCTAAACAATGACAACTGCAACAAAAAATAGCTGGGCATTGTGGTAGGTGCCTGTAGTCCCAGCTACTTGGGAGGCTGAGGCAAGAGAATCACTTAAGCCCAAGAGTTTGAGGTTGCTATGAGCTGGGATGCAATGATACTCTACAGAGGGTGACATAGTGAGACTGTCAAAAAAAAGTCAAAAGGGGCGGCGCCTGTGGCTCAAGGAATAGGGCTCCGATCCCATATGCCGGAGGTGGCGGGTTCAAACCCAGCCCCGGCCAAAAAAAAAAAAAAAAAAAAAAATAAAGTAAAAAAAAAGTCAAAAGATATTGAAATGAAAATGTCCCTAAGAGCACTTACAAGAGCACCAAGACAAACTGACTTCACAGTTTTCTTTAGCACTGATTCTGACATCCACATGTGTGCTCTACCAATTGCGAAAGGTGCTAGTAAAACAATGATCTTCCATACAACCTTTGATCCTCATACAAAGAGTCAAAGATGATAGTATTCCATCTGTAAAATATGTCCATGCCACTTACTCTTATCTTTCCTTGTACAAAATTTGTAATATCTTCATTTGAATCAAACACAGCCAAGGTCTTCATAATATTTTGTTCCAACCAATCCCAATGCTTGGTTATTTCTTCTCTGTTGGCTCCTGAATAACAACATAAGAGAATAAAACACCTAAGGAAAATTTCACAACAAAACTGTACTTTATATTTAAATGCTTAGTTTAAAAAAATTAAAATGTGCTACTTTAAAAAACTATAGTCATAAAGGAATAAAGGTATTACATTTATTTTCAACTTCATCCTATATGTGGGCATGAACAATATTTCTCATTATAAATAGAAAAAATAAAAATATTTAATGAAAGGGGAGAAAAATATATATGGTTCATGGAAAAAAAAAAGATAAAAAATTCTGAAAAGAAACCAGTAACTGGTCCCTTGAGTATCTTTTAAGAGAATATGTAGAGTATCAGAGAATACATATACATAATTCAGCCCTTGGTCTTCAAATAATAAGTTAGTACTGTGTTGACAATCTGTTTGGCCAAAAACAGCATACACGTGACAATCCTATGCAAGTGGTGTAAATATGGATTTCAACTGTGGCCACTTACTCTACTTATTTCAGATGCCATGAAACCTTTGCTCATTAAGACCTAGTAAACTTAAAAAAATTCAGGAAGGAGTTTAGAAACCCTGTAGCAAGGTTAAATCAATGTGGCCTGCTGAATCAATCTTAGGATGGCTTGGAGAAGGTCAGATTAATTATTAGCTCTAGTTGGTTTTGGCTTAAAGAGAATTTCAATGTCATCAGTCTCTCCCTATCACTCACATATCTTGAAGATCTTCCCAGCATTATGGATTATACAAATCTCATTCCAAAGAAATATATTAATTTTTTTTTCCAGAGACCAGGGGTCTTGCTTTGTTGCCCAGCCTGGTCTTAATTTCCTAGGCTCAAGGAATCCTTCCCCCTTGATTTCTTAGTATGTTTTATGATGTATTAGAACTTTATTTTCATACCAAGAGTAATAATGTTCTTTAACGAACCACAAATAAAAGCTATTGTGAAATGTTAAGAATTTTATTTTGATTCCTTAGTTATTAGGAAGCTTCATTAGTAGGTGAAACTATATTTCTGTATTGGTTTAATTTGGGGGAATGATATAATCCTTTGTTTGTTTTTTTTTTTAAAGTACAAAGGACCATTTTTTCTAAATAATTTCTACCAACCAGATTTAGAGTTGAGGTTACAGAATTTTCATGATGTCAGCAAGTGCAATGCTATCTTCATTTAGTTTAAATGGCATTCAATTTAATAAAGTCGGGAAAAAAAGATAGGTAAAACTAAAGGAAATATAGAGAAAAATACAAAAACAAGCCACACATCTAAGAAATTAATTGTATAGTGTATCTTCACACATAAGAACTGTCTACATAGTCATGCGCTTTTGTTCTTTTTTTATAGCATATCTATTTCAGGAGAGAAGAGAAAAATGCAATGTTTCAATATTAAAAAGGCCAGAAATATGGGATTCTAATTTAGACCAACATTATAATAGCATCATCAAAAAAGTAACAAACTGTCAATGTGGGTTTTAAAAAACCTATTTTGACTTGCTTTATTAGGAAGAATTGTCCTAAATCCTTTTCTACCCACTATATACATGTGGAAGCATCTGAGCTAGCCTGGCTTCAATGAATAAACAGCATTACTTATATTCCTCCATATTTCAAGGATATAATGCATTTTGTGAGAAAGTAGGTTTGTGAATAAAAATGGTTTAATTTTTCAGGCTTATACATTCTTAGGGGACAACTTTTAAGTGTGGACTCAGTTAACTTCAGATTATCCTCATCTGAGTTATTAGAAATGAAACAACACATTTTCACAGGGAAGTTCCCATTTGCCCAACATTTGGGTAAAGCAGAAGTTGAAGAAAGGAGTCATACATACAGCAGTAATACTGACCAAAATCAGATCAGAATCAGCACTGCTGGACCACAGGCTTCAGGTCCCTCACACCAACGGATTTTTAAAAACCTTAATAATCTGTAACTTTCTTAAATAAACAGAAGTCTTGCTATTCTCTTAATGTAAACTTGCACATTTAACTCATTTCTAAATCTCAAAACAGCTAGGGAGTATAAATAACTATAAATACTCAGTTTCTTCGTAGCCTCATTTAATTTGAATTATATGTTTAAAAAAATCATACTTGGGCTGGGTGTGGAGACTCACACCTATAATCCTAGCACTCTGGGAGGCCAAGGTGAGAGGATCTTAAGCTCAAGAGTTTGAGATCATTCAGATTAAGAAAACCTTGAGAAAAAAGAAAAAAAAAAAAAAAAAGAAAGAGTTCAAGATCAGCCTGAACTAGAGCAAGAACCCCATCTACTAAAAATAGAAAAATTAGCCAGGCATGATAGCATATGCCTGTAGTACCAGCTACTTGGGAAGCTGAGGTAGGAGGATTGTGTGAGTCCAGGAGTTTGAGGTTGCAGTGATCTATGACGACGGCATTGCACTCTAACGGGGTAACAGTGTGAGACCCTGTCTCACACACACACACACACACACAAAAATCTTACTCACCACATGCAATTGACAAGCAAACTTGAGAATCTGGTGTCTGGTGTAGGATGCGAAATGGAGCTACTCTAGCAGTAGAGTCTAAGACTGAATCAAGAGTTCCAACCAGAAGCCCTGTGCAAAAGAAACGTTACTGCTTTACAAGAAATAAATAAATCAATATCACTTCATATAATAAACTAATGAATTTATTTTAAAATTTTTCTAGCCCAAAGAGTCCCTATAGAAATTTTTTTAAAGAAAAAATATATTTAGGATGAAGAGATTATAGTATGCCAATGTGAGTAGTGTTTGAGATAATTATCTTTCAGTAAAAGAGTTAACAGCTTTAATTGTTCAAATCTT
Organism: Nycticebus coucang; assembly: GCF_027406575.1. Lineage (NCBI taxonomy): Eukaryota > Metazoa > Chordata > Mammalia > Primates > Lorisidae > Nycticebus > Nycticebus coucang. The sequence goes on from NC_069804.1 coordinate 134,882,142, forward strand.
ACAACGTATCTGAAGCACTTATTTACTTCCTTTGTAAGGTTGCATGTATAGGAGATAAGATCTAGTACCAGGACTGTCTGGGTTTGAATCCTGGTTCTGTTGCTTACTTGTGTCAACTTGAGCAAGTAAAGTACTTACCCTTTCTGCATCCTCATTTGTAAAGTAAGAAGGCTAAAACAGAACCTACCACAAAGGGCTGTTGTAAAGATTAAATGAATTTTTACACATAAAGCCCTTAGAACAATGCTTACCATGCAATGAAACACCCAATATAAACTAATACTGTTTATTATATAAGAAAATCTTAGATACTTAAACAAGATAATACCTTGATTAATTAAAATACTGCCATGAAGTGGATTTTCTTTTTGACAATTCTTCACTCCTCAATTTGCAATTCAAGGCTCTTGATCAATTAGTTCCAGTTTAATTACCTAATTCTATTTCCTCCTACTTTTTAGAACAAAGTTCACTATTTTCTTAAACGACCAGCTAATTTCTCCCTTAGGATCTCTGATAAGCAATTATCTTTTCACCAAGAAATGATTATGAAAACCTTCTATCCCAGTCCAGCTAATCCAGATGCTACATTTTTCTTTAAGACTCACTTCCCCCATGAAATCCTCTCTGGCAACCCTAAGTAATAATGCTTTCCCTTTTCTCTGAATACTTATAGCACTTAACGTCTATATAAGTTGAGTATCCCTTATATGAAATGTTTGGGGGACTACAAGTGCTTCGGATTTCATATTTTGGGGGATTTTTGATTTTTTGCATTTCCATGAGTTATCTTAAGGATGGGACTCATGTCTAAACATGAAATTCATTTGTGTGATATATACCTTACACACATAGCCTGAAGATAATTTTATACAGTATTTTAAATTATTTTTATGCAAAAAAACAAAGTTTTGACTGTGACCCATGACATGAGGTCAGGTGTGAAATTTTCCACGTGTAGCAATGTGTTGGCACTTAAAGTTTTCAGATTTTGGAGCATTTTGGATTTCTGATTTTTGGATTAGGGATGTGCAACCTATACTATATCTATAACCTAGCATTTGATTATTATTATTAAATCACAGCTGTGTACATTAATGCAATCATGGGGCACCATACACTGGTTTTATAGACCGTTTGACACATTTTCATCATGCTGGTTAACATAGCCTTCCTGGCATTTTCTTAGTTATTGTGTTAAGACATTTATATTCTACATTTACTAAGTTTCACATGTACCCTTGTAAGATGCACCGCAGGTGTAATCTAGCATTTGATTATTACAGCTAAGTGCTTCATGTACATTAATCTTTCTCCTTATCTAGATTAGTTCTCAGCAGAAAGTAGCCGCGTCTTCTAAGGAGCCGTACCTCTAAGTTTGTATCCTTAACTTTCAACATATTGCTGGGCACAATAAGGACATAGTTTGTTGACTTAACAAGGGGATGGATGAAACATGTAAATGTACCTTCCTTTTCTGAAAGCTTTGAATGTTGCTTTTGCTTTATGAGGCATTTCCCTTTAAGTTAGCATATAGATTTTTGAAAAAAATTAAATCAACTATAAATCAGGTCTCTGGCTCTTTCTGTATATTTGCCTGCTTAAAAAGGGTCAAGATTTCAAGCAAGCGTTGAGTGAGAATATGCGTAGGTTGGTAGATGTGAAGTAGGAAGTTATTACAAGAACAGAGGGAGGTAATTTAGAAAAGTAGGAGATAGAACAAAGAGATAAGAAAATTTTGGCTCAGATGAAAAGAAAGAGCGGGAGGGTGAGTAGAGGAATAAATAATAAGTAAAAATAGACATCATAAACGTAGCATAATATCAATTAGCAATCTGACAGAGGATTTTGATAGTAGGGTCAAAGAATCAAGAAAGAAGATTTTGGCAATGGCAACCTGTGCAGATTATAGAAGAAGTTACCTGATATGAAAAAAGTTAGGGTATGAGTTAAAGATTTGATTAAAGAAATACAAATGCGGCTTGGAGCCTGTAGCTCAGTGAGTAGGGTGCCGGCCACATACACTAAGGCTGGTGGGTTCGGGCCCGGCCCAAGCCTGCTAAACAACAGTGACAACTGCAACACCACCACCACCAACAACAAAATAGCCAGGCGTGGGGAAGGTGCCTGTAGTCCCAGCTACCTGGGAGGCTGAAGCAAGAGAATCGCTTAAGCCCAAGAGTTTGGGGTTGCTGTGAGCTGTGATGCCATAGTACTCTACCGAGGGTAACACAGTGAGACTCTGTCTCAAAAAAAAAAAAAAAAAAAAGGAAATAGAAATGAGGAAACCAAGACAAACATTATCAAAGAAGAGGTACTGGGGAATAGACAATGGGGATAAGGAAGAAGGACAGAGGAAATCATTATTCTTCTTCAACTAATGACGAGGGAATTACTGGTGGGTTTGGGGATGATAGGAAAAATAATACTATCACTTTCAGCATTGAAGTAGTGACCATGAAACACTGGAAATTTGGTCAAGGATGAAAAAAGAAAACATATGCTAAACAAACTATCTAGTGTCCTCAGAGCAAATGACTGGAATTCCTCAGGAAATGGAGAAAGGAGAATGTTTTCAATTTGAAAACAGAAGTGCGAAAATACTCAAAGATAAAAGAGAGGTAGATAGCAAAAGACAACCAAAAGAGGTTAACTATCTCCAGCAGAAAAATAGAGTAATAAGCATATGAAAAAATGCTCAACATCAATAATCATCAGAGAAATACAACTCAAAACCAGAATGAGACACCACCTTATACCAGTTAGAATGGTTATTATTAAAAAGTCATCAACCAGGGCGGCGCCTGTGGCTCAAGGAGTAGGGCGCTGGCCCCATATATGGGAGGTGGCAGGTTCAAACCTGGCCCTGGCCAAAAACTGCAAAAAAAAAAAAAAAGTCTACCCCAATAAAAAGTCATCAACCTAAGTGTCAATCAAAGGATGATTAGATAAAATGTGACATATGCACATACCATGGACTACCACTCAGCCATAGAAAAATATAAAATCATGTCTTTTGCAATAATATAGATGGAACTGGAGGCCATTATCTTAAACGAAATAGCTCAGAAACAGAAATTCAAATACCACATGTTCTTTCTTATAAGTAGGAGCTAGTTAATGTGTACACATGGACACAGAGAATGAAGTAATAGTCATTGGAGACTCAGAAGGGTGAGCAGGTGGAAGGGATAAGAAGTTAATGGCACAATGTCACCATTTGGGTGATGCTTATACTGTAAACCTAGACTTAAAACAAAACTACACTTGTGCCCCCTAAATAGATGAAAATTTAAAAAAAAACACATGGGCACAAAGAAATTGCAAAGGTCATTGGAAATCAAGAAGAGAGGACGGAGGGATACAGGGAGGTGTAAAAACCTACCTATCGGGTACAATGAACACTATTCAGGTGATGGGCACATTGAAAGTCTTGACTTCAGCATTACAAAAGGTATCCACATAACAAAAACATTTGTATTCCCTTAATATTTTGAAATGAAAATAATTTTGAAAAAAGAATTAAGGCTCAGCGCCTGTGGCTCAAGTGGCTAAGGCACTAGCCTCATACGCCTGAGCTGGTGGGTTTGAATCCAACCCGGGCCTGCCAAACAACGATGGCTGCAACCAAAAAATAGCGGGGCATTGTGGCAGGCACCTGTAGTCCCAGCTACTTGGGAGGCTGAGGCAGGAGAATTGCTTAAGCCAAGGAGTTAGAGGTTGCTGTGAGCTGTGATGCCATAGCACTCTACCCAGGGCGACAGCTTGAGGCTCTGTCTCAAAAAAAAAAAAGAATTAAGTGTATCAATGTGTACGTGTATAGAAATAAACATAACAATTTGACAAAATTATCAAAATAAAGGAATTACAATTTCAAACAAAAGCATTTATTAAAAACACGTTAGCAAATAACAGATAAAAATAAAATATATCACTTTCTTTTTAAAGATAATGTTTAAAGATAACAGTACCAGTGTGGATGTGGAAGGAATAGTCAAAATCACTGGCAAGATTAAGGTCACTTTTTTTTTTTTTTGGAGACAGGGTCTCACTCTGTTGGCCAGGCTGGAGTGCAGAGGCACCATCATAACTCACTGAAACCTCACACTCCTGGGCTCAAGCAATGGTCTTGCATCAGCCTGCCAAGTAGGTGGGACAAGCATGTGCCACCATGGCTAGCTAATTTTTGAAATATTTTGTAGAGACAGGATCTTGATATGTTGCTCAGGCTAGTCTTAAACTCCTGGCCTCAAGCAATCCTCCCACCTTGGCCTCCCAAAGTGCTGGGATTGGAGGCCTAAACCAGCTGGGTGCAGTGGCTCCTGCCTGTAATCTTAACACTTTGGAAGGCCAAGGCAGGTGGAACTCTTGATCTCAAGACTTCAATACCAGCCTAAGCAAGAGTAAGACCCCAGCTCCAATAAAATTAGAAAAATTAGCCAGGCATTGTGGTAGTGCTTGTAGTCCAGCTACTTGGGAGGCTAAGGCAAGAGGATCTCTTGAGCCCAAGAGTTTGAGGTTGCTGTGAGCTGTGATGCCATAGCACTCTACCCAGGATGACAGAGACTGCCTCAAAAAAAAAAAAAAAAAAAAAAAACAAAAAACAATCAGAGGCCTAAGCCACTGTGCTGGGACTTAAGGTTACATTTGGCAGCAGAAATCTTCACAAAATTACAAATGCTTTACACCATGTAGAAAGGAAACTGGTTTTTGTAGTGTAAAATTGAGCAGTTAGTATAAAACTACGCAACATATAACTTGGAAGCTACTGCTAGAATACATTTCCAGTCACTTGGGGAACACTTTCAGCTCATAGTAAAGTTCCTACGAGCCATTCAGGAATTAGTATGTGCCAAAGTCTGAGTTCTAAAAGTACAAGAAAATGACTCGCAACTTTCAGTTGCTTCTCCATATACACAGAGGTTCATCTTCTGACAGCCTGAACATTCAAGGTCATGAATCAGCCTACATATTAGAAATGCTACAGCTATAATAAATTGAGAAGAGCATATCGTATGTCAGCTGTATGACAGAAGAAGAAAAAAAATTTTTTAAGTAAGCTTGGAAACCTTTTTTTTTATTATTTTTATTTATCTATTGATTTATTTTATTTTATATTTTTCAGGTTTTGGCCAGGGCCAGGTTTGAACCCACCACCATTGGTGTATGGGGCCGGCGCCCTACTCCTTGAGCCACAGGTGCCGCCCATTTATTTATTTATTTATTTTTTTTAGAGACAGAGTCTCACTTTATTGCCCTCAGTTGGAGCAACCTCCAACTCCTGGGATCAGGCGATTCTCTTGCCTCAGCCTCCAGAGTAGCCAGGGACCACAGGCGCCCGCCACACCACCCGGCTATTTTTTTGTTGCAGTTTGGCCGGGGCCAGGTTTGAACCCGCCACCCTGGGTATATGGGGCCAGTGCCTTAGCCACTGAGCCACAGGCACCGCCCAGAAGAAAAAAAATGTTTTGAGACAGTCTCCCTGGGTAGTGTCATGGCGTCATAGCTCACAGCAACCTCAAACCCTTGGGCTCAAGCGTTCGTTCCCCTTGCCCCAGCCTCCCGAGTAGCTGGGACTATAGGTGCCAGCTACCATGCTCAGCTAGTTCTTTCTACTTGTAGCAGAGATGAGCTCTCACTTTTGTTCAAGCTGGTCTCCAACTCCTGACCTCAACCAATCCACCTTCCTCGGCCTCCCAGAATGCTAGGATTATAGGCATGAGCCACTGCACTGGCCTTCAATCTTCATTTATCCTTCCTGGATTATTTTAAATTCTAGAATTATATCATTTTATCCATAAATAATCCAGGGACCGTTAGTTTTAAAAGGTCCTCAGTTGAAATCTTATTGTTCAGCCAGTGTTGTGAACGCTAATCTATGGTATTAATTGTCCCTTCAAATTCTTGGATACCTGTAAATTTGATAAACATTTCTTTTTTGCATAAAGTCAATGGTAATAATGAACAGGCAGGACAAAAGGGAGTATTGGAGGAAAGACCATTAAAATAGCCATAGCTTGTATATGGTACTCCTTATCAATGAGCTAGTTTAGTATACAAACTTAAAGTGTACTTTAGTTTGACAAGTGGTCCTTCTGTTTATAAACTAGATTGAGGGCATTGTGTCAGGCAATGCTGTTCTAGCTACAGAAGGGTCATGAAAATGAACTTCCTAATTACAAACAAGATTTATTTCCGTTCTAAGTAAAGTGTTTGATTATAAATTTTGTCCATAGCAAAGATTACTGGAACCTTCCAGCAGATTTTGTATCTTATTACAAGTTGTCATACTTAACAACATTAAAGAAGTCCACCTTTACTTAATTTTTTATATCAATTTCATTAAATGTGAATGAATAACGTAATTAGTAAACTGCCAATAAATACACTTGGTAGGAAATACATTCAAATAAGAGAAAATTGTTCAGTAGAGGTTATAGATTTTCCACGTTGTATTACTTTTTGCTACCAGATCTAAGTCCCTAAATCAAGACTGTGAATGTTTATTTTTTCAATAATCCAATTAGCCACAGTTGGCATTTTGAAAGGTGCCAACTTTGCATTATGAGCTCTGGAAAACAGTTAATAAAAATAATTCTTCCTCTGTTCTGTTTTCCCTCCCTGTGCACGCTTCTTATTTTTTTTTTTTTGAGACAGAATCTCACTTTGTCCCCATCAGTAGGGTGCTGTCGCATCACAGCTCACAGCAACCTCAAACTCTTGGGCTCAAGTGATTCTCTTGTCTCAGCCTGCTGAGTAGCCGGGACTACAGGTACCCACCACAACTCCCAGCTATTTTTAGAGGCGGAGTCTCGCTCTTGCTCAGGCTGGTCTCAAACCTGTGAGCTCAGGCAATCCATCCACCTTGGCCTCCCAGAGTACTAGGATTACCGGTGCACCTGGCCCTTTTTCAAAAGCATTTAGTTGAAAACTAGCTATACTTTATTTTTAGCGACATAATTAATGTCACAAACAGCAGATTACAATATCTTACAGGAAAAAATAATAGATGAGTTACCACTCAAATTCAGCTACATTTCTAAAGATTAAAACAAAAAATATGGGACTTGTTGCCATCTTTATTTACAGCTACTTCTTTCTCTTCAAGACTTACGTGCCAATGTACAAAAATGACCCTCAGAAAACTAAAGAAAACACACCTGAGGTGCAAAGCAAGAAGCAAGTAGGACAGCAAATGAATAAACTCAGATACAGTATAGAACTTTAGAGGAACTAAACCAGGCCATCATTTTGGTTAGTTTAAAATAAGAGGACAGGCGGTGCCCATAGTTCAGTGGGTAGGACGTCGGCCACATACACTGAGCCTGGCAGGTTGGAACCCTGCCTGGGCCAGCTAAAACAATGACAATCGCAACAACAAAAAAATAGCGGGGTGTTGCGGCAGGCGCCTGTAGTTCCAGCTACTTAGGAGGCTGAGGGAAGAGAATTGCTTGAACCCAAAAGTTTGAGGTTGCTGTGAGCTGTGATGCCATGGCACTCTACCCAGGGCAACAGCTTGAGACTCTGTCTCAAAAAATAAAATAAGAGGACAACTGAAATAATAATAAAAATCATAAAATGTGATTATTCCTTGTTTTAAAACTTCACTTCTTTATATTGTAGCAAGGGAGAAAAGAAAAAACAAGACAACCAACACTTGGGTTGAAAGAGCAGTGGAGACAAAAAACAAATTATTTAATTCTCAGGTCCCTTTAATTCTCTATCTCAGGTTTTTCTCTGGTATATAGGAAGATTTTGCTCTTCAATAACCTTTTTCTAGTTGTTAAGGGCATTGTATCTTAAATCTAATATTTTCAACATCAAATAAAGGAATCTGAAATACTTGCTATGTCCCCAACAACTGTTATCTTTTGCACTATCACATTATTCCTCCCACTTAGAATGTCCTCCCCACTTCTCCCTACCAAACCACCTCCCAGATATCGTTAGAGCTCATAGATGGATGATTTAATTAAAAAACAATCCAAACTGGTTTTTGGCAAGATGTTTCACAGATGCCACACTGGAATTCTGCCACCAGTACACTACCTATTATTAATCACTGCTTTTAGTAAATTTTTATATCTTTAACAGGACTTTGGATAAGCATACTTTATATCAGAACTGGCCTTGGACTTCAGGGGTTTCTAATACCCCTGAGCTCATGGAGATTTATAAGCCAACAAAATCAGGCTGATATTATTCTTCTTACTATCTTTTGAGACAGAGTCTCACTATGTCACCCTTGGTAAAGTGCTGTGTCATCATGGCTCACAGCAACCTCACTCTTGGGCTTAAGAGATTCTCCTGCCTCAGCCTCCTAGGTAGTTGGGACTACAGGCCCACCACAATGCCTGGCTATTTTTTTTTTGTTGTAGTTGTCATTGTCATTTAGCAGGCCTGGGCCAGGTTTGAACCTACCAGCTCTGGTATTTGTGGCTGCCACCCTAACTGCTGAGCTAGGGGTGCTGAGCCCAGGCTGATATTATTATTCGTTACCCCAGTAATTATATATTTGTTTGCTTACTTGTTTATCAATTATCTGTCCTACTAGATTATAAACTCTATAAGGGCTAGAACCATTTCTGTTTTATTTATCACTGTATACTCGACACCTAAGGACGGGTTGGCTGCCACCCTATTTCTCTGCTTCCCTTCACAGCAAATTTCCTAGAAAAAAATCAGTATTCACTGTCCCCAAATATCTGCTTGACTCACATACTCTAGTACCTTAAGTCTCTGCTCTTAGGTTACCTTAGTAGGTCTTCCTAGACCAATTTATCTAATATACTAACCCCCTCCCTCTCTGTCACGATATCTTACTTTATTTCTCTCCATACTGCTTCTCATCATTAGTCATATCATATATTATTCATTTGCCCTCACCAACTAGAATGCTAGCTCCATGAGAACAGGGATTTTGCTTTTGTCACTGCTTTTATCTCTAGCACCTAAAACAGTGTTTGGTTGGCTTGGTGCCTTTGGCTTAAGTGGCTAAGGCACCAGCCACATACACCTGAGCTGGTGGTTTCGAATCCAGCCCAGGCCGCCAAACAATGACGGCTGCAACCAAAAAATAGCCAGGCATTGTGGCTACTTGGGAGGCAGAGGCAGGAGAATCCTTTGAGCCCAAGAGTTGGAGGTTGCTGTGAGCTGTGATGCCACAGCACTCTCCCTAGGTCGACTGCTTGAGGATCTGTCTCAAAAAAAAAAAAAAAAAAAGTGCTTGGTTTTTAAAAGGCATTCAGTAAATATCTGTTAAATGAACATACTGTATTCCATCACATTTAGGACTTACTAGTACCATTTTTTTTTTTTTTTTGAGACAGAGTTTCACTTTGTCACCCTTGGTAGAGTGCCATGGCGTCATAGCTCACAGCAACCTCCGACTCTTGGGCTCAAGCAATTCTCTTGCCTCAGCCTCTAAAGTAGCTGGGACTAGAGGTGCCCACCTATTTTTAGAGACAGAGCCTCACTCTTGCTCAGGCTGGTCTCAAAACTGTGAGTTCAGGCGATCCTCCCACCTTGGCCTCCCAGAGTGCTAGGATTACAGGCGTGAGCCACTGGGCCCAGCCTTACTATTACCTTTTGTGTTTATACAGCTGTAGCAAAAGGAGGAAAACTAGGTGAACTTTCAACATAAAGGCAACATGAAATTTGTCACAACTGTACAGCAATATGCAAACATTATAATGCCTTTTATTACTTCATTTATTTATTTTTTAAAGACAGGGGCTCATAATGTTGTTCAGGCTGGCCTAGAACTCCTATGTTTTCAAGTGATCCTTCCACCTTAGCCCCCAAGTAGCAGGAACAACAGATATATGTCACTGCACCCAGCTGCCTTTTATTTTTATCATTATTTTTACCTTACCTTATATTAGTGATTTTTAAATGGTGTGCTATGAGAGGATCTTAGGTGTACATCAGAATTTTTTAAAGATCATTAATTAAATTATTTCAAAGAGAAGTTCAAAGCGAAGTATATTCTTTTTTTTTTACTTTTTCTGTCAACGTAATTTAAGTGTGCCACATAATTTTAACTACAGTTCAAGTGTGCTGTGAAATAAAAAAGGTTGAAAAACACTGCCTTATATCCATAGGCTTTCTACAACTATCCACAAGCAGCATGAGCTTTCACCAGTTGAAGTGTTATTTCTTCTTCAAGTATTGTGTTTTGAAAAATATTACTAAGGTAACGAAATTTATACATACTCTACAATACTACTCAGTAAAGCAAATGATGCTTATACAAAGTGCTGTTTGAGAATTCCTTGGTTTGGGGCAATCATTGATCAAAAGGAAATACAGTAATGATAAATTATTCTAAATCTTGTACATCATTCTGGTTATAAACATAAATACATAATCACAATCATACTAAAATCTTTCAATGATTAACTATCAGTTTTCTGCTTTTTCAGTGATAATCATTACATAGTAGACATAGTCAATGTTACCACTCCAAATCAATTTCTATATAAAACATGGGGAATTGGCTCAGCACCCGCGGCATAGTGGTTACAGATCCAACCACATACACTGAGGGTGGTGGGTTCGAACCTGGCCCGGGCCAGCTAGATAACAATGATAGCTGCAACAAAAAATAGCAGGGCGTTGTGGCAGGCACCTATAGTCCCAGCTACTTGGGAGGCTGAGGCAAGAGAATCACTTAAGTTCAACAGTTTGAGGTTGCTGTGAGGGGTGACACCACAGCACTCTACCAAGGGTGACATAGTGAGACTGTCTCAAAAAATAAAAATAAAAAAAAAAAAACTTGGGGAATGTAATCACTACTAGGAAAAATGGCATAAATCTATAGCTCCTTTTAGTCTTCGGTCAGCAAAAATGGCACTTAACATCTTATCTTAATCCTTAATTAATATGATTGTCAAGTACTTAAACAATTGTTCACAAGTTTAAAAACTCATTTGATCCATATAACAATGCTGTGAGGTAAGGAAGACAATTTCAATTTCCATTTTACAGATGAGGAAACTAAGCCTTTATAAAACAATTATAGCTTAATAGAGACAAAAATATCAAGCAGGTGAATGGGGCAAGTGGAATCACTGGACTTCATGAAGTTGTAGATGTGGTGGATATATACTTGTAGTCGGTTTATTAAAAAGAAAATCCCATACGGCAATACCTAGGGAGGGCAAATCACACTGTGCCCTCTCTGTCTGGAACATCTCGATCCCTGCGCAATCGAGTGAAAAGTTACCTTTAAAGATCCCTTGAATGAGAAAGGACAGCCTTGTAGACAGTTTTGAGAAATGAAGGATAAGTGTTACCCCTTTTGCTTGGTAGGAAGATCATTGACTGCATGCCTATTAGCCTCGGCTTTCTTTAGATACCTGTTGATAAATTATCTTGCCCTTTCCCCTTCCTTGCTTGCTGCCCAGGGTATTTCCTTACACATTGACTGGAATCACTGAACCAAGATGCTTCAGGCAGGGAAGGGATCACACAGTGTGATTTGCCCTCCCTAGGGGCTGCCCTGGATTGTCTTTTGCATTAGCCAATATAATGATTTGTTAACTTTGTGTGTGTTTGTGTGTGGCGGTAGGTCTTTCCTTATCTAAAATCCAATGTCGACGTGCGCCACGCTGGACCCTCCTCTGCTTGTGCTGTTTGTGCTGCCCGTGCCCACCAGGGCCACGGTTCAGCAGCTTGTAGGAAGATGGCACCTGGTGGACAACAAAGGCTTTGATGAATACACGAAGGAACTAGGAACAAGGCTAGCTTGATGAAAAATGGATGCTGGCTCGGTGCCTGTAGCTCAGTGAGTAGGGCGCCAGCCACGTGCACCGAGGCTGGCAGGTTCAAGCCTGCCCGGGCTTGCTAAAGAAAAATGACAAGTGCGACCCCCCCCCCCAAAAAAAAAATAGCCAGGCATTGTGGTGGGCGCCTGTAGTCCCAGCTACTCGGGAAGCTTAAGCAAAAGAATCGCTTAAGCCCAACAGTTTGAGGTTGCCGTGAGCTGTGACGCCACAGCATTCTACCGAGGGCGACATAGTGAGACTGTGTCCCAAAATAACAAGAAAAATGGGTGCAATGGCCAAACCAGATTGTTTTCATCACTTGGGATGGCAAAAACCTCACCATAAAAACTGAGAGCACTTTGAAAAAACATAGTTTTCTTGTGTCTTAGGAGAGAAGTTTGAAAAAACTACAGCTGATGGCAGAAAAACTCAGTCTGCAACTATACAGATGGTGCATTGGTTCACCGTCAGGAATGGGATGGGAAAGGAAGCATGATAACAAGAAAATTGACAGATGGGAAATTAGTGGTGGAATGTGTCATGAACAATGTCACCTGTACTCGGGTCTACGAAAAAGTAGAATAAAAATTCCATCATCACTCTGGGCAGGAATTAGTCACGAGAATGAACAAGCTCAGTTCAATAAGCAAGTCTCCATAGTACTTTCTTTTGTTCATTACTGTATTCAGTTATCTTTATCACAAATATTTTACATGCAACTATTTCAAAGTATGGCTTTAATTAGGTTCCTCCCTTTGGTTAATAAACAGTTCGTGCTAATAAGAAATAAATAAATAAAATAAAATGTCATGCTCGCAATTTGGGCACCCCCTTATCATAATAAGGTAACTAGAGGCCAATTTTTTTTTATCAGATGGCTCTTTTGTGAGCATAAAATGCAAGAATATTTTGCCAATAAATACGTGTGTATTATACTTAATGCAAAATTTTTCAGAGTTGAACTTCTTGAGTTGAGGATGGGAAAAAAGACGAGAGAAGCTTTTTTTTAAAGGGATGGTCACTAAGAGTTTTACGAAGGCTACCTTATCGTTTATTATGTGTTTATGAAAAATCATTTACATAGTGATCTGTTAAGTCTACGAAATTAGAAGCTTATTTCAAACATTCTTGAAATGAAAAGCTTATTTCAAAGGTTGTCATGTTCTAGTTTTTACAGATAATTACATTTCAAAGTAATGGTACCAAGATGAGAGAGGATATAAGGAAATAGAATGTCTAAATATTTTCCATTTCAGTAAGTTTTATTTCTAAGTTTTGCTCTCCATACACTACAAAAATAATGTCTACTCAAGGAGATTATCAATCCAACACCCAGGAACCCACTTACACTATTCAGATATGGAAAATCCAAGAGTAAAATTCTAAATTAAGGCTTCCTAACTGGCACATCATCCTAAATTAAGGCTTCCTAACTGGCACATCCTCCTAAATCCCATATACTAGAGTACTTAATAGAATATAGTCCCATAATTCCACCCATGTAGTAGTTCCCATCTACCAAGCAGAGCAAATCATTGATTTGTGCTTAATTATAGAATTACTTTTAATTCCATAAAACCAGGTGGTAGAATGGGTACAGGCAAAACTTACTAAATGCAGAATACAAATGTCTACATAAAATAACTAAGAAAATGCCATGAAGGCTACGTTAAACAGTTTGATGAGAATATTTCAGATTGTATATGAAACCAGCACATTGTACCCCTTGATTGCACTAATGTACACAGCTATCATTTAATAATAAAAAATAAATAAATAAAAAATTAAACAAACAAACAAACAAAAAAAACAGGTGGTAAATTTAAGTGCTATAGAAAAGAGATTAACCTTATCAGCCAGGAGAAGCAAGGGATAACAACATAAGGGAACTTTAAATATCCACAAAGGTGAATTAACTTCTCTAAATGAAGGAAAATCACTTTATTGGTAAAACAGCCTATGTACAACAAAAATTTCTACAAGATATTCTACCTGCTATAAGCCAGGACAATTAAGGGCCAGTCATTTTTACAACTACAAGTGTTTCAAAAATTTAACAAAGGGGCCTCAGAATCCTAACTTCCACACTAGTCTCTTGCTATAACCATCCTAGAGTTCTCTGTTGCTTGTATTTCATTATTAAAAAAAAAAATGGAGTCAACTAACTTTACCAAGTCCACACCTAAATTATACTGCTGGTGATTACTGCCAATTATCACATGGCAAAGAAACGAAATGTTAAAGTACAATCATTAACATTTTAAGATTGTCATCTTTTCCTCATTAAACAAAATGTATACAGTAATGTAAGGGACAGCATATAACACTGGATTTTAGCAAATAAAATGGACAAAGGCAAGCTCATGCTGGCATAAAGTCAAGCTCCTGTGAGAGCTAATCCAAATGTGGATTTGCAATAAAACATAGCAAAGCTCTTGCCTTCACAATTTTAAGCAATATAGTAATTGAGCAGTCAAGAAAATCAGCACCAAAATCTGGACCAAAAAGAACCAAACAAACCTTAAAAACATCTCTTTGCTCCCTTCCAATCCTCTGCCTAATTTACCTGGAATTGTAGCAGCAGTTTACATGCAGTAATTTCAGGCATCTTGTCAATACCACATGTGAAATAATCATGCAGGGATTAAGCTGACCACTAAGTCAACAGGGCTATCACTAGTCAGTCACAACATATATGTGTGGTAAAAATCTTGGTTTATTTAATCAAATTTCTTCTTATTCTAGAGATATGGGGACTAGTAAATGGGGGGTGGAATACAGATAAACTGGTACAACTGGTCCATGCTTTAAGAAAGCGTATCAATATCCAATGTACTCAATATTGATATGAAGTCAGTAGATGAACTAATACACACCCACACAATTTAATTCAAGTTATCAGGAGGAGGAAGGAGCGAACGGGGAGGAGAGGAGAAGGGAATTAGTGTGGTTCCACTTAATGGGCACAATGTAAGGGTATAAGGCACACCCCCTGGGTGCTAGGGCACAACCACAACAGGGACCTTACCTAACAAGCTCAAATAGTGTAACCTAATCGTTTGTACCCTCATATTAATCTGACATAAAAAGAAAGCATATCAAATGAAAAATCAAACACACAAAACAAGGAGTGATTGTTTAAAAAGAAACTTGGAGCAAGTAAAAAAAAACATTTAATACTACATTACAATGATTTGACTACCCAAGAATTTGATTTACCTTCTATTTTCTCAGGAACACAGTTATAGGAAGTGAAATTACAAGGTCACCTTCTCCATGAATCTTTCACTCAACCCTTCAGGCATTTGGTTCTGATGATAATTTGCTTGGTTTTCCTAGGCTATCTTCCTCCTCTCTTATTCTAAATCCCCCCAACTCCCATCCAGATTGTAGCACAGCAAAGGCAGAGAAATGCGGGCAGAAGCATCAGTAAAAACTCTGGTCAGGTAAAATTATGAGGAACCAAAATATAAGCCTATTTCTGAGGCTGTAATACAGAAAAAAAATAAAATCTATTTTAAATATATCCCAACCTATTCTCAATGGACTCAAATGGATAATTTACATCACTGGGTAATTATGAACACCAAGTCTCAAATTTTAATCTAGAAAACATTTGCATATATTAAATAGACTTCTGCAAAATAACACTTGTAATTTTTAAAAATCAGAAAATGACAAAATGTCAAGTTTAACAAGGCAATTTTTGTTGCTGTATTTTCAAGAGAGCCTTTTAGAAGATGAAAAAGATTAACAGGTCTTGCAAAAATTTTTTAAAATGTCCTGTAAAACCTCAGAATTCTCTACACCCCGGAACTGGTCTGAAAAAGAACTAACAGCACTTGTTTACCACCATCTTCACAGAGATTTGAAACTTAGTATCTTTCATCTTACTCTCTCAACTCTGTGAGGCAGGCACCATTTTGTAGAAGAAAAAGCAAGGTCACCTCCTCCATGAATCTTCCATTCAATCCTTCAGTCTAATTTACCCGGTTCTCCTAGGCTATTTTCCTCCTCCCTTATCCCACCCTGGCCCCCTTGTCGGTTTGTGAGCGCAATGAAGGCAGAACATTCCCAGTGGCACACAGTAGGTCCTTAAGTTTAAGTAAATGAAATAATTTGAGGAATATTATCCAACAAGTACGAGATGAGGATGGGTCTAAAAATGCAGATTATTTTACTCTTTCCTCGCCATCACGCTGCGTAAATTACACCTGTTTCACCACTTCAAGGCCACACAGTACCAAACCAGACTGCCACAAAGAAGAGTTCTCGTCTCCCCAATGTCCAAAAGTTTAAATGCCCCTACCAAGATAGTCTCAAAATAACATTCTTCGTAGACTTTAAACATTTGGCCTAAAAACAGTTCTTGTTAAGAATTGGGGGCAGGGTGGGATAGGCAGGATGAGTTAAACTTGCGTTAAATTGGTTCGGCTTACAACTATGGCTTTAAATGAAGGCACAGCGCCAGACACTCAAAGAGAAATTTATTACGATGTTATAATAGCCTTTGAGAAAGGATCCCAAGGATGAAAAACTTGAGGCAAAGTAAAAGATGCTAATTGGGAGAGATCAGCAATTCTGAGCCCTGCTCCTAGACCTTCCCCGCCTCCATGCCTCCCCGCCTCCTAAATCTCTCTTTTGAAACCCATCTCCCAGGATGTGATAGAGGAGCCTTCCTTTCTCCCCGCCATCCCCGCGCCTCCACCCCATACCCTTGCACTCCCCAACGCGGTGATTATCGGTATGGGTTTTGTGAACAAAAAGTTAAGTCCACAACTGCAAACTGGCCCTCGTCACTTGCCTAAATGCGATCTGTCTAGATCGAACACTTGCCATCAGCGACCCCTCCCCCCCCATGGGAACCGACAGTGCAGGTACCTATTTCTACTTATGCCTCGGGAGGAACCGCTCCTCCCTTCCCCCGTCCCACCCTAAGAGCAACTACAGTCTAGTGAGGCATTTCTAAGACTTGGAGGTGGGAGCGGAAAGGTGGGAGCGGAGAACTCCGGTCCTTCCACCCAGGGTTTAGGATCCAGTGGCTGGTAGCGACGAGTAACTGTTTTCCTCACCTCCTTTTAACTAACAGTGAACCTGGCCCGGAGGCAGGTAGGGTGGCCAAAGCTTACCTGTGAGCCCCCCGCCGCCTTCCTCTTGGTAGCCCCGACGCCGCTGCAGCACGAAGTAGTCGTTGGACCTTTCCATCAGCCACAGCTTCAGCGCATTTTTCAGGAGCACTTCCTCGGGCTTCAGCCACATCGTGAAGAACTTTGTGCCTCCCAGGAGCAGCGAATTGGGTGCGCGCCTTCCCTCACCCTCAACCCGTTCCTCCCCTTCTACTTCTCCCACAAAAATCTTCCTTAGGCGGCAGCAGCTCGGTTTAGCTTCTCCACGCTTCCCCCAACCCTCCCTTCTCTCCCACGTAGGCAGCGAGATTGCCAATTCCCACCCACCGCGCTACCTCCCGACTGGGAAATAGTCCCGCTTCTTTACCTCTTGGGAGTTGTAGTTTGCTACTCGCTTTCCTGTACTCACGCTACTGGAGCGCAGGACTACACTTCCCACAACACACTGGGTGAGAACTGGGAGGGGGTGGTTTCAAAACGGGTCCCGCCACCGGTTAAGTGTGTTTTACCTATCGAAGTTTAAAGCGTTTTTTTGTTCAAATACATGAACCCCGGGTATAAAAGTGTTGTTTCCAAAGACATTAAGCTGTAGAAAACAAAGTTTCCGGAATTTTGTAGTAATGACTCATTCTGGGAAGCAGCAGTGACAGCAACTAAAATTTAAAGAGCGCAAACTATATACTTAGGCGACCTCAGATAATTCTCCAGAAATCTTTATGGGGGAATTTCTCCCCCACTTTGCACATTAATTAATGGGAGCTCTGATGAGTGAGGTGACTGATCCAAGGTCACGCGGTCAGTGATAGATTACTTGTCTAAATCCCAAATGCTTGCCTAGATTAAGCTTTCTGCTCATATAGGAAGACTAAAATCTCAGAACCCACATGTTGTCTTCACACGCCCCTCCTTTCCCCTCACTGCCGCTCCTGTTTACTGCAAGAAACCACAGGAAAATATCTTGTCCGACTTTCCATTTGGGGATCTAAACAATTGGTAAGCATTTTTTTCTTTCCTAAGCTCTTTTTAAGAAAAAATAATGATACACAGCTGCTTGAACACTAAGGTGAGTAAAGTGCATAATTTGCGTGACATCCTTGTGAGGAAATTATTTGGGAGTTTTTTTATTTATTGCGACAACTAAGTCCATCAAAAATTAGAATGCATTAACAGCGAAAAGAGGTTTATAGGAAGGAAGAAGTATTGAGGCAATGTACAAGCAAGGGGCTCTTGGCAAGCTGTTTCGAAAATGACGCCTCAAGGCCATATATATCGGGTAGGGCACACGCAGATGCCAAGTTCTGGACTCAAGGAACTCTACCTTGGAGCAAGGAATGCTTCCGCTTAATCCTCCAAAGATGGGGCCATCTTGAGTAAGGCTGGCACGTGCTCCAAGCAGGGATTTTCTCATGGGTGAGAAAAGGGGGACTTTGGGATTCTTTTCTACTAAATGGCAGTAAATAGTCCCCAGGCAGCTTTCTGGACAGTATGGAAAGATGCAATCATCCCAGAGCCCAGGCTGCTATGTATCCTTGGAAAAAGCCATCCCAATTTGAATAAGTACTTAGGAAGATATCTTTTTTTTTGTTCTTGTTGAAGATTTGATTTATGGGCGGCGCCTGTGGCTCAGTGAGTAGGGCGCCGGCCTCATATACCGACGGCGGGGGGTTCAAAACCGGCCCTGGCCAAACTGCTACAAAAAATAGCCGGGCGTTGTGGCGGGCACCTGTAGTCTCAGCTACTCGGGAGGCTGAGGCAAGAGAATTGCCTAAGCCCAAAAGATGCAGGTTGCTGTGTGCTGTGACGCCAGGGCACTCTACCGAGGGCGACAAAATGAGACTGTCTCAAAAAAAAAGAAAAGAAGATTTTATTTATTTATTGTTTGAGGGTTTTTTTATTTTTTCAAATTAATATGAGGGCACGGTTTTTAGCTTACACTGTTCTCACTTCCAGGGTAGGGTTCCATTTGGAGAAGAGCTCCTCACCCAGGGGGCGTGTTATACACCCTCGCAATGTGCGATGAGGTTAGGATCCCCCTCATGCCCTCCCTCCTTCTGCCAGACGTCCTCCTCCTTCTCCCTCCCGCTTCCCTCTACCCCTGAACTGGACTATAATTAGTGTTTTATTGTTCTTATGAGCATGTAATTGTTTATATATTGATTTCATATTACTATGGAGTACATTGGGTATTTATTTTTCCATTCTTGCTATACTTTACTAAGAAGAATTATTTGAAATGATCAGTAAATGTAGCATAGGTAGAGAGATGTGAGGTGTCCCTCTTTCTTTTCACTTTTCCTTCTGCTTTTTATTTCCTTCCACATCAAACCACATTCTTTTCCAATACCCTTAAAGGTTAGAGTTGTGGCAAAGGCTGTCCATAACTGGATGGCTTTTCTACCCCTTTACTCTGCAACTCCATGTAGGTATATCCATATGATCCCGATTACAGGATCAGGCCCACTTTTGGCTCAGAACAGGGTATTTAGAGAGCTCGTGCTTTAGTAAATAGACATTCCACTGATTATGTAAAGAAAACTTTTTTCTAATTAAATTACTTATGTGATATAAAATTATGACTTGATCATAAACAATTTATTTCAAGTAAAAGTATTTTTCTGAAAGTACCTTAAAAATGTAGCATGTCACTCTATACAATATTTAATTGTGCATATTAATGTAAACTGCTTAGGGAAGGAGGACTGGGATTGCAAACTGCCTTGAATATCATTGCTGGTTCTGTACTAGTGCTTTATATATATATATATATAGCCACTTAATTTTCATTAACCAGCCTGAACATTTTTACATGCTTACTTTGTAGATGAAGAAAGGGAAGCTCAGAGAAGTAATTTACCTAAGATCATACAGCTAAATAAATAGCAGAGATGGAATTTGCACCTATATTTGTGTGACCATAAACCATGATACTATACTGCATCTATGCATATGGTCCATAAATATCTCAAATACAACATGTCCAAAGATGATCTATTTTTTCAAATATTCCCCCTGCCTGATGTTGTTTCTCCTGCTAGATTCTTAGTTTAGAGAACCACTACTTGTTAAAACACTGGAGCTGAGAATCTTGTGGTTATCTTTTTTTTGCATCATCAGCTTTAAAAACATTCAAATTGTTATAGGGTGCATACAATTTGGTTACATAATTTGCTTTTGTGTGGATAAAGGCAGAGTTATAGGTGTGTCTGTCCCAGAAAGTGTGTGATATATCTAGGCAATGTACTCATGGGGTGGGAATTTTACCCATCTCCTCTTCCTCCCCCCAATCTTAAATTTCATTGAGTTTTGCTTCCATATGAATTTATAAATGTTGAGCTACTAGCTTTCTGTTGCCAACTTTTCAGTGGTATTGTTTGATCCTTTCTTGTTGATCTGCTTCAGTTCTTTGCAGATGCTGGTTATCAATGCTTTGCCAGATGTATACCATGCAAGTATCTTCCCCCTTTCTGTAGGTTGTCTATTAGCTTTGTTGATTGTGTCCTTGGCTGTGCAGAAGCCTTTAACTCCATCAGGTCTCATTTATTTTATTGTTGCTATGATTGCAAGTGGTATCTTTTTTTTTTTTTTTCTGAGAAGAGTCTCACCATGTCACCCCTGGTAGAGTACCATGGCGTCACAGCTCATAGCAACCTCAAACTCTTGGGCTTAAGTGATTCTCTTGCCTCAACTCCCAAGTAGCTGGGACTACAGGCGCCCACCACAACGCCTGGCTATTTTTTTTGTTGCAGTTGTCATTGTTGTTTAGCTGGCCTGGGCTGGGTTCGAACCTGCCACCCTCAGTGTATGTGGCCGACACCCTACTCACTGAGCTGCCCAATCAATGGTATCTTCTTCATAAATTGTTTTACTAGTCTATCTTAAATGAATTTTCCCACACTTACTTTTAGGATTTTTATAGTTTTGTGTCTTAGGTTTAAATCTTTTCTCTTTTGTGAGTAGTTAGAGGTACAGATCCTGTTGTAGTGTTTTACATGTGCCTATCCAGCTCTCCCGGAACTGTTTATTAAATAGGGATTATTTTCCTGTTTATGTTTTTGTCATATGGCCATAAGAGGATGGTTTCATCTCTAGATTCTGTTCTGTTCTAAAGGTCTATGTCTCTATTTTTATGCCAATACCGTGCGTTTCGATTACTATAGGCTTGTAATATAGCCTGAAATCTGATAAAGTGATGCCTCCAGATTTGTTCTTATTTTGTAGGATTGCATTGGCTATTCAGTCTCCTTTGGTTCCATAGGAAGTATAGGACTATTTTTTTTTTTTTAATAGAGACAGAGTCTCACTTTATGGCCTTCAGTAGAGTGCCGTGGCCTCACACAGCTCACAGCAACCTCCAACTCCTGGGCTTCAGCGATTCTCTTGCCTCAGCCTCCCGAGTAGCTGGGACTACAGGCGCCCGCCACAACGCCCGGCTAAGGACTATTTTTTTTTTTAATCTGCAAAGTATGATATTGGTATTTTAATGGAGATTGCCGTGAATCTGTAAATAAGTTTAGGTAGTATAGCCATTTTAACAATGTTGATTCTGTCAATCTAAGAGCATGATATATTTTTCCATCTGTTAACACTGGGACAATCTTAGACTTCTTATCATCCCTATCCCCCCACTTCCACTGGTCTCTCTCTCTCTCTCACACACACACACACACACCTCTACTTCTTTTTCAGACATCCATCCCATCCTCCTATCATGGGTTCAGATTAGCCTTATCTCATTTTCCCACTCTACTATTATGTAATAATAATAGTTACCCAATTCATCTGTCTGCTTCCATTTTTGCTTTTCAATTTATCCAAACCACATAATTTATATACCCAATAAAATATTATGCAGAGATGAGTAATACCTCATTTATCTGAAGAACAGTCATCCAACTGACTTGGCTTTCTAAATCAGAGCCGCAAACACCTATGAGAAAAGATATTAGGAAACCCCAAATAGAAATTCTAAACACTGCGCTGAGGCTGTCACTCAGGATTTTACTGATTTTTTGAAACAAACTTCACCACTGGCTTAATTTTTGCTTTTTTACAGTCTGCAGTAGGTTTAGAAGCAGTAAGATTCAAAACAAGTGGAGCTGGAGGAAATCAAGTTGCTCATGTGTGTTAGAGTTTCTCTTATAAATTGAGGTGCATTCTGGTTGGGTGCATAGATATTAATAATTGAAATCTCATCATATTGAGTATTACCCTTAACAAATATGAAGTGACCATTCTTGTCCTTCCTTACTTTTGTTGGTTTAAAGTGTCTTGGCACAGTAACTGAGAGAATGACAGGAAGGCTATGTTAACCAGTGTGATGAAAGTGTGTCAAACCGTCTGTGAAGCTAGTGTATGATGCCCCATGATCATATCAATGTACACAGCTATGATTTAATAAAAAAAAAAAAAACAAGTGGAACATTGCTAGAGGACAGCCATTTAAAGCTTTGCTACTCAAAAGTATAGATCCTGGGCCAGCAACATCTGCATTACCTCCTAGAAGTTCATAATCTCAGACTCCATTCCAGACCTGCTAAATCAGAATGTGCATTTTAACAAGATCCTTGGGTAATTTGTAATCATGTTAAAGTTTTAGATGCACCGATTTAAGGCAAATTAACTATGTGAAAATCAAACTGCTACAACAGATTGGGGGGTGATAAATCACATTTTCATTAAAACTCACACAGGCATTAAAAAAAAAGTTCTGCTAATGATCTTTAGATGACAGAATTGCTTTTTCCACTTATTGTTATGGTTATTAGTTTTTAATTTCAGAATTTTATGGGGTTATAAATGTTTTAGTTGCATGAATTGCTCTTGTAGTTTTTTTTTTTTTTTTTTTGAGACAGAGTTGTACTTTGTCACCCTTGGTAGAGTGCCATGGTGTCGGTGTCATAGCTCACAGCAACCTCAAACTTTTGGTCTCAAGTGATTCTCTTGCCTCAGCCTCCCAAGTAGCTGGGATTACAGGCACTTGCCACAACACCTGTCTATTTTTTAGAGACAGGGTCTTGGTCTTGCTTGGGCTGGTCTCGAACCCATGAGGTCAGGGAATCCACCATGGAAAGTAAGCAGGTGGGAGGGGTAAATTTACACCTAACAAGTACAATGCATAGGATCCGGGTAAGGGGCACACTTAACAACTTTGACTCAAACTGTACAAGAGCAAGGCTGGGCATGGTGGCTCACTAACCATCCATACTAAACCCTACTTACCTAAACTTGTACATGAATTTGCATAGCAGCATCGGCCTCTGAGAGTGCTAGGATTACAGGAGAGAGCCACCATGCCCGGCCTTGCTCTTGTACAGTTGGAATCAAAGTTGTAAGTGTGCCCCTTACATGAATAGTGTGCACTGTATCTGTTAGGTGTGAATTTACCCTCCCCCCCCCGCCCCTTCCTACCTGCTTGCTTTCCGTTGAGTTTTACTACCGAATGTGCACTTAGGTGTTAGTTCCAATTTAATACTGAGTACACATAATGTTTGTTTTTCCATTCTTGCGAAACTTTACTTAGACGACTGAACTGCTTTTTCAAAAAGTTTATATCAGGACATGTCCGTTAAAAGTTTTCTCAGGCAATGACTGAGAACTGGGATAACAGCTGGGATTATAGCTAGGGGAAATTGCCACTAACCATCCATACTAAACCCTACTTACCTACACTGCTTTCTTAACCATCAAAGTCTAGGTGTGTCTATGAGTGTCTTACATTCATGAAACTGTTTATATAGAAAAAAGTTGGGAACTAGTAGGTAGTGTTTTTCAAAATTTTCACCAAATTAGCTCTGATGGTAGAGGATAATGAACATTTATCTCTGGAGGTTAAACTGGCCACCAAGCCATGAATTTCTTTTAAGTATCATGTTGTATATTAGTTTAAATTTTATATTGATTGATGTGTTTAAAAATATTAAAAACATCACACCAAACAGAAGCAACGAGCAAGGTAAATAACTCAAAATTTGTTACAGCCTGAGATAAAATTTTTCCAGGTGTTACAGAACTTAAAAAGAACAGAAACTAGATGTAGGGGGAAAAGTCAGAATGTTTCCTAGCATTCCAACTGTACCTTTAAATATATTTCTACTGATTGA
This sequence comes from Nycticebus coucang, assembly GCF_027406575.1. Classification (NCBI taxonomy): domain Eukaryota; kingdom Metazoa; phylum Chordata; class Mammalia; order Primates; family Lorisidae; genus Nycticebus; species Nycticebus coucang. Next base: position 134,906,136 of record NC_069804.1, read on the forward strand.
CCGGAGACCATGTATATTCTTATTTATTAAGATAATGCAACCTGAGCGCCACTAGACTTACAAGTAAACTCAGAAAACTCCTTCTTCTTAAGTTGGCAACTCCCAGACAAATACAAATGATCTACCTCCACTGTCAAAAGAACCAGCTGACTAGGTGCAGTGGCTCACGGCTATAATCCTAGCACTCTGGGAGACCGAGGCATGGTGGATCTTGAGCTCCAGACCAGCCCGATCAAGAGCTAAACCCCATCTCTACTAAAAATAGAAAAAAACTAGCCAGGGATTGTGGTGGGTACCTATAGTCCCAGCTACTCAGAAGGCTGAGGCAAGAGAATCGCTTGAGCCCAAGTGATTGAGTTTGCTGTGAGTTATAACACCATGGCACTCCACTCAGGGTGATAAAATGAAACTCTGTCTTCAAAAAAATAAATAAATAAAAGAACCAGCTTATATTTTTACTATTATGTAAGAATAATAGCATAAAGTCTGATGCTCAAGCTAAATAATATCAAATAACAGATGTAAGAAAATTCTCAAGTGACATAGAATTCCTTTCCTTGGTTTATACCCAAGAGAATCCAAAAGATAATCTATACAGACTTGTACATGAATTTGCATAGCAGCATTATACATAATGGACAAAAAGTTAGAATAGTCCAAGGATTCATTAACTGGTGAATGGATAGCCAAACATGGAATATCCACATAAGGGAATTATTAGCAAAGAAAAGGAATGGACTACTGATTTATGCTGCAACATGGAGGAACCATGAAAAGATTATGCTAAGGGGAAGAAACCAGTCACAAAAGACTACATATTATATGATTCCATTTATATGAAATGTCCAGAACAGGCAAATCTACAGGGACAGAAAGCAAGACTGGTAGTTGGGCAGGGCTAGGAACGGGAATGAGAGTTGACTGCAAATGGGCATAAGGGAATGTTTTGGGGTAGAATGTTCTAAAACTGGACTGTGGTAATAGTTGTACAACTGTCTACATTTGCTAAACATCATCCAACTGTACATTTACAATGAGTAAATTATGTAAATTATACTTCAACACAGCTGTTTAAATTTTTTTAAGTTAAAAAATTTAAAATGCGGGCGGTGCCTGTGGCTCAAGGAGTAGGGCGCCGGTCCCATATGCCAGAGGTGGCGGGTTCAAACCCAGCCCCGGCCAAAAACCAAAAAAAAAAAAAAAATTAAAATGCCCCTCCAACTTAAAATAAAGTTAACTCTGTAAGCATATAAGCTAAGGATATAGGCATGACACATACACTACTGGCCTATTACCACATAAGACATGCATACCTGGCTTGATAATCATGGACCCGAGGTGTTCCAAGCATCTATGTATTAACATGTTTGACAAAAGAAAGATGCATTATTTACTTTGCTGACATTTAAAAATAATTCCTCATAAATTTAGTGATATTAAAATGGAAGCTAGTGTCTGTAATGAAATATATATATATTATACTAAATTTTAGTTTCTCTTGATCAAAATATACTACGTATCACTGACCATTGGCATTCAGCCATTTTTTCCTTCCTAAATCCAGGCATATTTTATGTGAAAAGTTAGTATATGATAGCTAAACTATATACCATCTTTTTATTTGAATATTTTATTTACATTTTATATTTAAAGAGAATCAATACAAATCAGAACATATTTACAGCATTTCAAATCAGTGTACAAGAATGCAATGGTTTTATCCATTCTATATTCAGCAAACAAAAATATGTGTCTGTTCTATTTTTGCCTAAATTCTGCTGGAATTTGCACTGAAAACAAAACTTTGAAACAAAAGATAAGCCACGCAGAATACAAATAAAGTGCATTTTAAATAGATCTATTGAACTTTGGTGGATGAAGCTTCAAACTTTAGATTAAGGCACCTGGAATTCCCCCCCCCTTCTTTTTCAAACTCCAGAAAATGCATTCACAAAATTTATAGCTAAACTGACAGAATTTCAGTTTATCTAATATAATTTTAGCCCATATAGGTCAAATGTAAACTCAACTTTTAAAGTCAACATTTCTTGGAAAACATTTCCTACAGACTAATTTTACAGGACATTTTCTATAGACTAATTCATGCACCAAGATCAGTTACTAATTGTGTGACTTACACCGTCATTACCGTTTTCAAATGGCTTGGTAATTTATGTATTGTGTTTTTGAAAATTTCACAAATTTGAGAAATAGTTACACAGTATTTTTGTCTATAATCATGTGTCAAATTGGTGTCACTAATATACTAATCAATTCAGTCCATATTCTCTGATAAACTATACTCAACACTCAAATGAAGTACATTTAGCCTAATTGTAAAAACAAGAAAAAGTTAAAATGAATATTTTGCTTTAATCTTGTTCTATGAACTTAATGTAGCTTAAATAGACATTTCATGAAGTACTAGCCTAAGTTTGCATTGCTTTATACATTACAATTCCAGATCAATATAAGCACCTGGAGAAAACCCCTGACACATATAGCCCAAGCTAAAGTATTATTATTTTTAATTAAGATACTATCATAAAATAGATTATAGCTACTCCACGTTTTAAAAGCAGTATGTTTTTATAAGAAAACTGTTATAAATGAAAAATGTGACTCCTTGAAGAGTGTTTTGAATGTTTAAAAATGTTGCTATCACTATTGAGAGGAATCTTGCCTATGAAAAAGATTATATAGTAAGTTTGTGGAAAAAAGTTAGTAGGTTAAATATTGTAAGCCGTTTAACTATAGCATAATATTAATCATCTCAGCACTTTCAGTATCATTCTGATTTTATTGAATTTATTCAGTTCATTAAAAGTAAACTAAGCCCTGATTGGCAGTTCTGTTATTAACTACCAGTTCAAGTTTTCTATTGATACAGACTTTATGATTTAATTTCTCGAATAGCAGTCTCTTGATCAGGAGTTTCATCTTCTTCAAAGGTTGGGTTGTCAACATGAGGAATGACATCCACTGCCACGGAATTTGCTTCATGGTTTACCAGCTGCAGATTCTCATCTTTGAAAAGAAATGGCAATTTTTAGGATAATTTCACCCCTGTCGTCTTTTAAGATAAAATTCAACATTTATTTCTAAAAGGACTTTCTTATTGAATTTCATCATACTGATTATTATCCTACTTCCCTAAGCCTTTAGAGACTAAATGATTTATGCTATGTCTTACATAAAGCCCCTGTGGCATTATCATGTTGGTTTATAATTACTCTTTTTTGATTAATGTATGTGTACTTATTTCTACCTGGATTATAGCCTCCATAAGAGCAAAAGTTACATTGTTGTCTCCACATTTCACTCACCTAGGCACTTTAAAAAACAACCAATGCTCTTCATATACAAACACATATACATAGATTTTTGAAAATCAACAGGAAGTTGGGTGGGTACGCCAAATAGAATATAAACAGTAATAAATGAATCTAATTGTATCACAAATGAAATATATAATCATTCTGAAGAGAGTGGGGAAGAAAAGTACTAAGCTGAAATAACTTTGGAAAACAGGATTTTGATTCTAACCTATAAGACTAAAAAGCAAAAGGAACTATACACTAGTTAGTGACATTGCTTTACCCGGGGGTACAAGTTAGCAATGCAGTAACTATTTTATGTGTATTCTATGATTGAACAAATAAGTAAATATATTGTGGGTAAGAAGAGGCTTTCTCCTTCTGTATTCAGGCAAAGAAATTATAAATAAGGAAAGGGGGAGGCTAGAACAAACCTTGTGCTGGATTAGAATTGGATGTATTAGTATGAGCTCACCATTTTTCAGATAGATAATAGGGAAATAGATATAGATGTGTATGTATATTTGTATGAGTAAATACATATTTTCCTAATCTTATTCATTGGAAAGGCCAATAGCAATGACACCCTAGTAATAAAAAGCATGCCTAGGGACCAGATCTTGCTTTTGAAAAAACATTTTCTAATAAAAGTCCATCTGAAGAAATGGGCGATTGCAGAGACAAGACAAGGGAGAGTACAAGATTAACCTAGATTTTAGCCTAGCAGTCACCAAACTATAGCCTACAAACCATATCTAAAAGTGATTTTCATGGTTTTAAAAGAATAACCTTTATTAAAAAACAAACCAACCAAAAAGAAAAGTAGGAAACAGAGGCTTATAGCCTTCAAAGCCTAAAGTATTTACTGTCTGGCCCTTTACAGAAAAAGTTGGCCAATCTCAGACCTAAAACATCTTGTACTGAGAAAGCAAGGAAGTTCAAAGAGCACAGAAACCAACTTGCATGAGTTCCCAATGAACAAATCTAGGATGATATGAACAATGGATAAATCATGAGAATATATTATAGAATGAAAAAGGTCTATGATCCCATTCTATTATAAATAATTGAATAAATAAATGGAGGAGAAGGAATAGTTCTTCCCTTACATTTGTGTTTAATGAGTAAATGTGGGAAGAATGATAGAAAATCACCATTTGGCAAATACTTCCTTAATAATTATTGAAAGCAAGAAACATCAATGATTGCTAAAACTAGTAGGTAGAAGTATGATGAGAAACAGGATATCTGCATAGTCACCAAGTGTCTCTCCATAACATATTTAATATTTACAAAGGGAGAAACTTGGCAGACACCACTTAACCAAGTGAGCAAAGTTTGAATCATTAGTAATAGGACACAGACATATGCGTCGTAATAAGACATGAGGAAAATGGTAGTCTGTAAGAAGACTACTTTAATGACAATTAAAATGTAGTATGAGATCCTGGACGGAAAAAGGACATTAGTGGGTCATTTGAATAAGACCTTGAGTAAGCTCTATAGTTTAGCTAATAACATTTTTATTGGTTAACTTCCTGGTTTTGATAATTATATATGTTTATATAAGATGTTAACATTTGGAAAAGCTGGGTAAAGGGTTTACAGGCATACTTTGTATTATATTTGAAACATTTTGTCAGTTGGAAATTATTTCAAAATTAAAATAAAAAATAACACCTGCACCTGGGTCCTATGCCTCATGGATTCTGATTTTAACTGCTCTGAGGTCAAGCCCAGGCATCAGTAATGTTTAAAATCTTTCCAAGTGACAACTATAGTCCTTATTCAATGATTCCCAATGTGTGATCTCTGGAGCAGCAGCAGCATAAGCAGCATCACATGGGACCTTGTTAGAAATAAAATTCTCCAGCCCCACATCAGCCCCACTGAATCAGAAGCTCTGGGGGTGACCTCTTTATTTTAACTAGCCCTTCAGGTGACACGATGAGTATTTAAATTTGAAAACCAGTGTTCTAATAGAACTAAGCCCAATTATGTGACACATAGACATGAACTCGAAATGTTTTGCAAATCTACAATCATCATAAAAATCAATGGCTAACATGCAAGATCTCCAAACTAGTAACATATAATCACAGATATAATTAAATCTGTTCTAAGTGGTCATTCATTCAACGTGAATTTGGTATCCATTATGTGATAGGCTGTGCTAGGTGCTTGGTAGACAAAAGTGAATCTAAGATGCTATCCCTACCCAAAGAAACAAAAAAAAAATTTTTTTATCTTTTTTTTTTTTTTTTTAAGTGAATAATCATCCAAGATCTTTTCTTCATGAATTGAAGCTTTAGTGTGTTGTGGGGTTTGTTTTGTTTTTTTTTTTTTTGCAGTTTTTGACCAGGGCTGGATTTGAACCCACCACCTCCAGCATATGGGGTCGGCACCCTACTCCATTAAGCCACAGGCACTGCCCCAAAAACAAACAAACAAAAAAATAAATAAATAAATTTAATACTAGGCCGGGCACAGTGGCTCATGCCTATAATCCTAGCACTCTGGGAAGCTTATTTGGGTGGATCATTTGAGCTCATGAGTTTGAGACCAGCCTGAGCAATAGTGAAACCCGGTCTCCAAAAATAGCCAGAGGTTGTGGCAGGCTCCTATAGTTCCAGCTACTCAGGAGGCTGAGGCAAAAGAATCACTTAAGCCCAAGTTTTGAGGTTGCTGTGAGCTATGATGTATGGCATTCCACTGAGGGTGACCAAGTGAGACTCTGTCTCAAAAATAAAGTCTTAGGGGTGGCGCCTGTGGCTCAGCGGGTAGGGCGCTAGCCCCATATACCAGGGTGGCGGGTTCAAACCCAGCCCTGGCCAAACTGCAACAAAAAAAATAGCCGGACGTTGTGGCAGGTGCCTGTAGTCCCAGCTACTCGGGAGACTGAGGCTACAGAATCACCTAAGCCCTGGAATTGGAGGTTGCTGTGAGCTGAGACGTCATGGCACCCTACCGAGGGTGATATAGTGAGACTCTATCTCTACAAAAAAAAATAAAGTCTTAGGTGACACCAGAGGCTCAATTGGCAGGGCGCTGGCTACATACACTGCCAGCTAAAACAAAGACAACTGCAACAAAAAAGAAACACCTGGGCCTTGTGGCAGGCACCTGTGGTTCCAGCTACTCAGGAGGCTGAGGCCGGAGAATTACTTGAGCCCAAGAGTTTGAGGTTGCTGTGAGCTGTGATGCTACAGCACTCTACCGAGGGTGACACAGTGAGACTGTCTCAAAAAAAAAAAAAAAAGTCTTAATACAATTTTATTGCAGTAAGTGCAATGATAGAAGTTCTATGAAAGCAGACATTAGGCCACACATATAAGTCAAGACAGACTTCTCAAAGAGGAGTGAGTCTTTTTCTTTTTTTAGATAGGGTCTTACTCTGTGGCCCCAGCTAGTGTGCAGTAGAGTCATTATAGCTCACAGCAACTTCAAACTCTTGGGCTCAGGTGATCCTTCTGCCTCAGCCTCCCAAGTAGCTGGGACTACAGGGGCATACCACCACACCCAATTAATTTTTTCTATTTTTTGTAGAGATGGGGATCTTACTCTTGCTTAGGCCAGTCTTGAACACCTGGCCTCAAGTGATCCTCCTGCCTCAGCTGCCCAATGTTCTAGGATTACAGGGATGAGCCTTAAAGGAAGAAAGGAGTTATACTGAGGTCTTCTAATTTCTTTTTTCTTTGGGACAGAGCCTCAAGCTGTTGCCTTGGGTAGAGTGCTGTGGCATCACAGCTCACAGCAACCTCCAACTCCTGGGCTCAAGCGAATCTCCTGCCTCCGCCTCCGAAGTAGCTGGGACTACAGACACCCACCACAATGCCTGGCTATTTTTTGGTTGCAGCCATCTTGTTGTTTGGCGGGCCCGGGCTGGATTCTAACCCGCCAGCTCAGGTGCATGTGGCTGGTGCCTTAGCAGCTTGAGCCACAGGCGCCAAGCCCCCGCCCCCCTTTTTTTTTTTTTTTGTAGAGACAGAGTCTTACTTTATCGCCCTCAGTAGAGTGCTGTGGCGTCACACAGCTCACAGCAACATCCAATTCCTGAGCTTAGGCAATTCTGTAGCCTTAGCCTCCTGAGCAGCTGGGACTACAGGTGCCCACCACAATGTCTGGCTATTTTTTTTTGTTGTTGTAGTTCGTCCGGGGCTGGGTTTGAATCCGCCACCCTCAGTATATAGGGCCGGCGCCCTACCCACTAAGCCACAGGCACTGCCCAAGCTCTTCTAATTTCTTGGGAGAGGAAGAATGGAAAGAGTGGGCAGAAAGATGATAATCATGGCTGGGCGCCCTTAGCTCAGTGGTTAGATCACCTGTGCAGCAGGGGTGGTGGGTTCAAACTTGGCCCAGGCCTGGATTAACCAAAAAAAAAAAAAGATAATTGCTCAAACTATGACTGTGGTATTAAGTTTGGAAATTAGGGGATAGAGTTGAGAAAACAGATGTTGAATCAATAGGTAGGGGAAGAAGGAAGAGTCTAGGATCTCCGTAAGTGTCTGGGTTGGGGCACCTGGGTGGGTGTTACTATCATTCATCCAGATAAAGAATATAGGAGGAGGAATATGGACATCATTTCCTTTGCTTTTCAAATTCCCTACAAAATCTACTGTGCTTCCCCGTTCTGCCCACCATCCAGCCCATAAGAAGAGCAGAACACAAAAAGGGCACGTTGGAATGTTGTTTTTTATACACGAGAAAACTAGCAATAAATTAAATTATCCTATACTTTTACCTTCACTGAATTCTACTGACACACCATTATGCAAGACAAGATTATCTGGGGCAAATAGACAATGATTATCTATTACAGGTAGAAAAATCCACAGAGATGATTAAGATTCTTATGACTATACTCAAGGAAATGTCTGAAGATTAGATTACAAGAAATACAAGGTTTGCTTTTGCATAGCAGTATTCCTCGTGACATCTTCAGAAATGGTATCTATGGTAACCGATAAGCCTTTAGAGGACAAATGTTTACGTCATAGAAACTGAAACTTTCGCAAGCTATCTTGACAATTCGTTTTTCTTCTACTTTTATGCTAGAATTAATTATTTTATTTTACTTCTTATTTATTTTTTTTTTTTTGAGACAGTCTCACTTTGTCACCCTTGGTAGAGTGCCATGGAGCCATAGCTCATAGCAACCTGAAACTCTTGGGCTCAAGCGATCCTCTTACCTCAGCCTTCCAAGTAGCTGGGACTATCAGCGCCAACCACAACACCTGGCTATTTTTAGAGATGCAGTCTAGCTCTTCCTCAGGCTGGTGTCGAACCTGTGAACTCAGGGCAATCCACCTGCCTCGGCCTCTCAGAGTGCTAGGATTATAGGCATGAGCCACCATGCCCAGCCCTACATTTTTGAGACAGTCTCACTCTTGTCCTGGGTAGAGTGCCATGGTGTTATCATGGCTCACAGCAACCTCAAACTCTTGATCCTCTTGCCTCAGCCTCTCAAGTAGCTGGGAAAAGAGGTACCTGCCACAATGCCCAGCTAGATTTTTCTATTTTTAATAGAGACAGGGTCTTGTTCTTGTTCAGGCTGGTCTTGAATTCCTAGGCTTAAGCAATCCACCCGCCGAGGCTGCCCATATTGCTAGGATTATAGGCGTGAGCCACCACACCTGGCCTAGAATTAGATTATTTTAAAATGAGAATTGAAAAAAAATTTTAAAACCAACAAAACAAAAAAAGCATGAAAAGGTTGAGATTTATAAAAGAGAAGTGAATCTCCCTACCTCCTCCCCTCTGATTTTGTATTGTTTCGCTATAAGACCAACCATTCTTACACTCTGAGAGGTTTGGGACTGAAAAAAATGAAAGGTTATTCTGAGACATGAATGAAAGAAAGCAGAGTCCAGATTCTGTGTGGGCAACGCGGCCTTTGATCAGTGGGGTGTGAGGGGGTTAATTGGAAAAAGAAGTCAGCAGGTGGGCTAAGGCAGGGTGGAAATATAAGAGTTGGCCGGGTGGGGATTGGTAGACTCATTCCTTCCTGGGTGGACTCACTCCTTCTTGGACAGAATGGTTCTATTTGGGTGGGTCCTACATCCGACCCTAATACAATGTGTACTTTATAAGAATAAATTGGAGTTGGATTTTGTTTTTCTAATGTAGAAGTGCAAGGCTTTAGATCCCTTTCAGCCTAATTCTCTTGTTTTTCTAATGTAGAAGTGCAAGGCTTTAGATCCCTTTCAGCCTAATTCCCTCCTGTATATTTTAACACTCTACAGGGGGACTTGGTTTCCCCCCTACATTTTTTCACAAGCTTGGCAAGCCTTAATCCGTTGTAGGAATCATGGCAAAACTCACCAAATTTTGAAAACAGTATTTTCAATTTTAGTTTCCAGTGATTTGTTCATTTCATTCATGGCAAATAGTCAACAGGTGGCAGCACATACCATTCCTAAACAGTTTCCTAATTGTAAAAGATGGGTTCCTGAGAAGTTATGTGTGAATCAAGTTTTTGTAAATTGAATTCTATTTTATCATCTCAGTACTCCTTTATCTTAATTTATGATTTAGCTACAATAAACAATAACTTCTGAAGTTAAAGTTTCTCTTTAGCCTCCATATGTGGGTAATAAGCCAACATTTAAGTGCATCAGAGAAAAGCTTTCTTGTTTTTTTTTTAAATGATTTTTTTTTTAATTCTTTTTTTCTTGGTTTTTGGCCAGGGCTGGGTTTGAACCCGCTACCTCTGGCATATGGGACCGGCACCCTACTCCTTGAGCCACAGGCGCTGCCGAGAAAAGCTTTCTAATAGATCTTTCTTTTGAGAATAATCTCCACTTCTGATGCATTTCATCTATTTCAGGTACATTTGAATATGTGCATATTAACCAGGGTGCATCCTGCACTGCATCATTTTAAGTAGAAGAAACCTGGATTGCAATAATGGCTGAATGGAACAAATAATAAAAAACAAGAGTACTCTTTGGCTTGGTGCCTATAGCTCAGCAAGCTAGGGCGCCAGCCACATACACAAGGGCTGGTGGGTTTGAATCCAGCCCAGGCCTGCCAACCAATAATGACAACTACAACCAAAAAAATAGCCAGGCATTGTGGTGGGCGCCTGTAGTCCAGGTACTTGGAGGAATGAGGCAAGAGAATCCCTTAAGCCCAAGAGTTGGAGATTACTGTGAGCTGTGATGCCACAGCATTCTAACCAGGGCAACAGCTTGAGACTCTGTCTCCAAAAAAAAAAGGGAGTACTCTGGTGGGCATGTGACCACAATAGATTATTGGTAGGACACTCACAAACCCTCAGTATGATGCTTACTTGCTGACTGCACGTGTTCTTCCAGAGGCGGTTCATCTGCTCCCTGCACAGAGGCATAGCCAGATGACGCGGTCTCACTGCGATTATCTTCTTCATGAGAGGAGGCACTATTAGATGTTTCATTCGCAACAGGGACTTGTAAAGACATTGACCCATCTTCAACATCCACCTTTGGAAAGCATTTAAATGAAAGGATCTCAGATTCCATGCTTTTCCTTCACATAGTACTATGAAGATCTTCATAGGTGACTCACTGGAGCAATGTTTTTTAACCTTTTAAACCTATAATCCCTTCTGATGATCATAAAATTCTGTTGCTGGCCTAGTCCAAACAGTTAGAGAGTAACTGAGTCCACCAATGGGTGGGAGATGCTATGGGCAGAGTGCTCTCACATCTGACATGTTCATTTGGGTGATCCCAGAACTTCATACATGATGCCTGGTACAAGGCAGGCACTAAAAAAATGTCATGCTGTCCCCTAGGGGTAGTAAGAATAACTGTCATCTACATATCTCAAGTCAAGAAGACTTTTGTTGAGATTGACTTTTTTGCTGTATCTTAAAATAGGCCACTTTTAGTTTACTGATTATAAAATTATAATTTAAAATGCATTATGATTTCTCAAATTATACATGCTCATTTAACTGTAAGTTTGGTCACTATGCAATAGTAAGGGATAAAAAAAAGCACAAAGAGGGATGCTAAGTTGGTACTTTACATGGTCATCACTTTAAATTCTGACCAAATAAAAAGTACAGTTGAGGAGATGGAGGGAGGGAAGAAGGAAAACAGAGGTGGTCCAAGATAACTCCTCACTGTCTCTATGATGTAAATATGACATAAATATGGAAATACAGTTTTAAGTACAAACTGTAAGTATGGTACATTCCTAGCTAAAAAATAAGGATGTTATTTTCCTGAAAGCCCAGGCATATATCCTGCATATAAACAGTATAGCAGTGTTTACCTCAATTCCCAAAGCTTTGAGGATGTCACATTTGCACATGGGGCAAGTCCTGTGTTCTAACAGCCAAGGGTCAACACATGTCTTATGGAAAATATGGCTAACAAAGGAAAAAACACATCATTAAATTATCAGTTGTGAAATAGCAACACTATTTTGCCCAGTATACTGCATATCAACAGAATACTCTGGTAACTTTAGTCTCTGAATAGATGCCTTTCTACATACACTATTAATACGATGAAGAAGCCACAGAAGCAAAACTTGGAAATTTCATCACACAGTACTTTTCTGAGTCACTTTCAAATGCTTTTGAAATGGGATTTGTTATCAGAATTCTTGTGCAACATGATCCACTTTTTTGTGTTCTTAGTACAGTAGATATAAAAGGGCAGATAATACAGCACTTATTATACTGACTTCAAAAAGAACTATTTTCAGTACTCACTTAAAAATGGCTAAGATGCTACCTGACCTAAGATTCTGTCAGTATTTCAAATCTTTTTTTTTTTTTTTGCAGTTTTGGCCGGGGCTGGGTTTGAACCCGCCACCTCTAGCATATGGGGCCAGCGCCCTACTCCTTTGAGCCACAGGCACCGCCCAGTGTTTCAAATCTTAAACTATTATTCTGTCATTCTCTAACTATTGAATGGTACAGTCATGCTCAACAGTATAGTACAACATAGTATTGTGTATAACAAGGTACTGATCCAGGGATGTCCAACCTGTGGCCCAGGGCTACATGCAGGTTACATGAGGACTGTGTTGTTTCTCTGTGGTAGCAGATATTGTGAAAAGTATCACCAACCTTTTTTCATGCTCATAAGCTTTTGTTAGTGTTTGTGTTATTTATGTGTGGCCCAAGACAATTTTTACTCTTCCAATATGCAGCAGAAAAAAGGTTGAACACCTTGCTAGGCAATGTGATACATTCCAAGAATACCATTACTACAGTTACTAGTTAAGAGTGCTAAAAGCAACCTTCAGGAGTTTTAAAAACTAAAGAGTGAAGACTTCCAAATAGGTGCTCATAAAGTTAATTTTACTTTTTCTCAATGGGACTGTTAGAATGAGTTTAAGATTAAATTATCCAGTACTACTTTATATATGTAGGTATACCCCCCCATTGTATATATAAATTGTGCTGGCTAGGTTCTCAGTTTCTATGAAATTAGTTTAGAACAAGTTGTACCATGTTACAATTAGACGGATACCAATTTCAGTGGTATCAATACATTAAAGTAAAATAATAAAGCATTATTCTGTATTTAAGTGAAAATAAGCTAAAAATAAACTTCTTATGTCAATTTGGAAACATTCAAAATAGTTTTCGTCCACCACTATCTTTTTTGAGGTCAGCTATTCTTATTGATGATACAAAATGAAATTAAACTTACTTGCAGGTTAAGATGCGTACCAGATCATTCGGCTTGTACTGCTCGATACACACAGCACAACTATCTCCATCAGGGCCAATTTCCTAAGAGTCAATAGTTATTGTTACTTTGATAGACAGATAAGAAAAAATACATTAAAGGACAGAGCAAGATCAGAATACATATGTATTTAACCAGCATAAATTCCTACAGGAGGAGGAATATTATATCATTAAATGACTATGTAACTGTAAAGTTTCAATAGACAATTTAAGATTATTTAGACTTAAACAGGGAAAAAGAATAAAGTCAAACAAAAGAATGGAATAAAGAGAAACATGTAATACTGATTTAAACTATTTTTCCTGACTTTAGAATTCATAAAATATCATTTATACAAGTTCTATGTTTTCTATAGTTTTATTCTATAGTTTTCTATGTTTTCTCAGTTTTTTTTTAAAAAGGTATAATTCATACATCTAGTAAAATTCACTCTTTTACTATACGGTTCCACAACTCTTTGTCATTTTTTTTGAGACAGAGTTTTGGTCTGTTACCCGGGTTAGAAATGCCATCCCCTCAGCTTCACTCACAGCAACCTCAAACTCCTGCACTCAAGTAATCTTCCTGCCTCAGCCTCCCAAGTAGCTGGACTACAGGGGCCTACCACCACACCTGGATAATTTTTTTTATTTTTAGTAGAAACAGGGTCTCTCTTTGCTTAAGCTGGTCTCAAACTTGTGACTTCAAGCCATCATCTCACCTCAGCCTCCCAGAGCACTAGGATTATGCTGGGCCCAATTCTACCATTTTTTTTTTTTTTGAGACAGAGCCTCAAGCTGTCTCCCTGGGTAGAGTGTTGTGGCATCACAGCTCACAGCAACCTCCAACTCCTGGGATTAAACGATTTTCTTGCCTCAGCCTCCCAAGAAGCTGGGACTACAGGCGCCTGCCAGAACACCCGGCTATTTTTTGGTTGTAGTTGTCGTTGTTTGGCAGGCCCGGGCTGGATTCGAACCCGCCAGCTCTGGTGTATGTGGCTGGTGCCTTAGCTGCTTGAGCTACAGGCACCGAGCCCAATTCTATAATTTTTGACAAACATATACAGTCATTTATTCCCCCAACACAATCAAGATATAGAACAAATTCCCATACCTTTTTTTAGTTAACTCTTCTTTTTACCCCTGGCCCCTGGCAACTACAGGTCTGGTTTTAGTTCCTATAGTTTTAGCCTTTCCAGAATGTCATATAAATGGAGTCATCCATGATGTAGCTTTTGAATCTGGTTTCTTTTACTTAATACATAACGATGTATTCGAGATTCATCTATGTTGCTGCATATATTAGTAGGGTTCCCCCTTTAATTGCTAAATGATATACCAAGATATGAATGTACCATAATTTATCCATTCACCAGTTGGAGGACGTGTGGGTTCTTTCTAGTTTTTGACAATTATGAATAAAAGTTAACCTTATAAGGAACTGCCAAACTTTTTCTAAGTGGCTGTACCATTTTGCTTTCTTCCCAGCAAATGTGTGAGAGTTTCAGTAGCTCCACAGTTGGCCAGCTCTTGGTATTTTAGCCATCCTGATGAAGGTATAATGGTATCTCATTGTGGTTTTAAAATTTGTATTTCCCTAATGACTAATTATGTCATGCATCTTTTTATGTGCTTATTTGTCATTCGTACATTTTTTTTTTTTTTGGCGAAGTGGCTCATGCCTGTAGTCCTGGCACTCTGGGAGGCTGAGGCAGGTAGATTGCTTGAGCTCATGAGTTCAAAACCAGCCTGAGCTAGAGCAAGACCCTGTCTCTAAAGAACAGTTGAGTGTTGTGGTGAGTGCTGTAGTCCCAGCTACTTGGGAGGCTGAAGCAAGAGAATCGCTTCAGCCCAAGAGTTTGAAGTTGCTGTGAGCTATGATGGTACAGCACTCTACCAAGGGTGACAAAATGCGACTGTCTCAATAACAAAAAAAATAAAACAACAAAATAATGATTTTATATTTATTTTATATTATGTGTGTGTGTTTACTATATATAGAATATATACATATATATTCTTTGGTGAAGTATCTGTTTTGCTTGCCCATTTTTTTATTAGGTTGGTTGTTTTCTTACTGTTGAATTTTGAGGGTTCTTTATATATTCTGGGCACAGACCTTTAGCAGATATCTGATTTGCATACTTTCTCTCGGTTTGTACCTTATCTTTATCTCTCTTAACAATTTTTTTTTTTTTTTTTTGAGACAGAGCCTCAAGCTTTCACCCTGGGTAGAGTGTCATGGCATCACAGCTCACAGCAACCTCCAACTCTTGGGCTTAAACGATTCTCTAGCCTCAGCCTCCCAAGTAGCTGGGACTACAGGTGCTCGCCACAACACCCGGCTATTTTTTTTTGGTTGTAGTTATCATTGTTGTTTGGCAGGCCCAGACTAGATTCGAACCCATCAGCTCCAGTATATTTGGCTGGTGCCCTAGCCACTGAGCTATAGGTGCTGAGCCTTCTGAGAAGTTTTTTTTTTTTTTTTTTTGTAGAGACAGAGTCTCACTGTACCGCCCTCAGGTAGAGTGCCATGATGTCACACGGCTCATAGCAACCTCTAACTCTTGGGCTTACGCAATTCTCTTGCCTCAGCCTCCCAAGCAGCTGGGACTACAGGCGCCTGCCACAACGCCCGGCTATTTTTTTGTTGCAGTTTGTCCGGGGCTGGGTTTGAACCCGCCACCCTCGGCATATGGGGCCGGCACCCTGCTCACTGAGCCACAGGCGCCGCCCCTTAACAGTGTTTTTCAAAGAGCAGAAATTCTTAGTTCTGATAAAGTCAAATTTCTCATGTTTTTCTTTTATGGACTTGTTTGTGGTGTCATATCTAAGGAATATCTGTATAACCCAAGTTATGAAAATATTTTTCTCCAAAGGTTTTTTTTCTAAAAATTTCATAGTTCTAGGTTTTACATTTAGTTCTATGATTAATTAATTTTTACATAGTGTGTGGAGAATGGATTGAGAGAGATTCTTTTTGCTTATGGATATCCATTCATTGCCTATGAATAGCTAACAATTGTCTGCCCTGTTGAAAAGGCTCTACTTACCTCATTTAATTGCTTTTGCACTTTTATTAAACTCAATTGACCACACATGTGTGGGTCTATTTCTGGACTCTCTCTTCGGTTCCACTGCTCTATAAGTCTATCCTTTCCCAATACCACACTATCTTGACTAACTGCAACTTTAAAATAACTCTGCAGATCAGGCAGTGTGAATCATCCAAAGTTAGTTCTCTTTATTGAAATTGTTTTGTTTATTCTAATTCTTTTGCTTTTCCATAAAAACTTAGAATCAGCCTGTAAGTTTCTATAAATGATCCCACTAGGTCATGAATTGAAGCTGCATTGAATCTATAAATTAGTTTGGGGGACTGACATCTGAACGTGAGCCTTCTAATCCATGAACATGGTATATCTTTCCGTTTACTTAGGTCTTCTTTGATTTCTTTCTTTCATTAGTGTTTTGCGGTTTTAAGCATATAGGTCTTGTACATATTGTTTAAGATTTATACGTAAGTATTAAATGGCTTTGGTGCTATTGTAAATGGTATATTTTTTTATTTGGGTAAGTTCTATAGTTGTTTTTTGTTATACATGCTTTACCTATCAATGGTAGTTTTCAACTGTCCTAAATCTGAAAATGGATGTTCAAATAAAGCTGCACTAAAGCATTGTATTAGCTCCTTGTTGCTGTAGAACATTAATAATATACAAGTCTATAGCTTAAAACAGCACAACTTTATTCTCTTAATGTCCAGACATCAAAAGTATAAAATCAAGGTATTGGCAGTACTGTGCTCCTTCCAGAAGCTTCAGGGGAGAATCCCTTTCCTTACTGTTTCCAGCTTCTAGAGGCCATGTGTATTCCTCGGCTTGTGACCTCTTCCTTGAATCACTCCAACCTCTTGCTTCCTTTATCACATCTCTTATAGTACTCTAGTCAAATATCTATCCTCCTCCCTCTTATAAGGACATTGTGATTATATTTAGGGACCAACTGGATAATCTTCCATCTCAAGATCTTTAACTTAATCATTATCAGTAAAGTCCTTTCTGCCATATAAGGTAACATTTGCAGGTTCCAGGGATTAGGACTTAGCTATCATTGGGCCTACCTTTTGCAGCAAGATTAAAAAGTCAATCAGCCTTATAAATGTCAATGAAAAACATACTTGGAAAGAACATTTAGTTTGCACATGGCTTATTAGCATTGCTTTAAACAAAAGGCATTTAAATGTCATAAATGCACCTTGTCTCCTTGTTTTAGGGTGCGTAGCTGAAGTTTTCCAATAGCTTTTTTAGCATCTGCTTTTAACTGCCTCTGTAATAAAAAATAGAAGGTATTAGAAAAACTTTCTTTTTACACTAGAGATTTACTGAACAAAGACATATTAACAGGAATGTAACCAAACATATGAAATTATTCTCCAAATGGAACAAACTATTATAGTTATAAAATTCTTGAAGACGTACTGGAATCATCCAATACAAGATATAAAGACTCTTAAGGAACTAATTGTCATAATTTGAAATTATCACTATTTAATGAAAAAGGAAATAAAGAATTTTGCCCTACCATTCCATAAATGGAGAATTATATCTAAAATTATTTCTAAAAATGATTTTGATTTTATTGGAAATATTATTCTCATACTCAAATAAGTTTAATGCCATAAGACAAAATAGTTTTGCTTTCAGGCTATTTTAAGCAATTATAAAGCCTTCATTACAGTTCTACAAAAGTGACTTTTTCATATAACTGGATATTTTTCCAGCACTTTAGAAATATTTTTAAACTACATTAATAATATAGACTTTTGAAAAGAGTATTACAAATCTTGAGAAGCAATAAGTATCAACTATAATTTTATAAATTTAGAATAACTATCAATATTATTTTGATTAGATAATATTTTCTTTTAATTTTCTCCCTGTGCATCTAGTTTTTAAAAATAAAATCGTGATCCCATCATGATAGGGTTTTGTAACTTCTTGCTTTGATTTCAGTATATTATGAACATTTCTCCATAATAATAATGTTACTTTTACAATATAAATTTTAATGATTTATGAACTCCTTAAATTGAGAATAATAAGCACATTTTGATCTTTTTCTATATATCATGGATTTAATTATTATAGTGTTTCACAATAATCTAATGTTCCCAAGAATTTTTTACTAGAAAAACTATTTTTAAAAAAAGTATGATGGAAAAGGTAGAAAGGGTCAACAAATACCAGGTAAAAGTCAATGTATAAGTGAATTTTAAGAGATAAGATTTAATTAGCCATAATAAATGTCTCATTTATTGATATCAGATTGGATTTTTCAAATTACTGAAACTTTTCTCTTATTATGCTTTTCTTCCTTCATAAACAGAAACTTTGGAAAACATAATGGCAAAGCTATGTGTCCCTACTTCAAGTGTATTCAGATGCTATGAATTTGCAACGCAATCTTCCTGTTTTCAAGCTCAGAGGACCTGGACCTCGACATGTATCTTTCCCAATTTCTTTTTTGAATCATGTCTTGTTTGGTGGAAAGTGCCCAGGATTTGATTAAAATGGATCTAGGTTCAAAATATGACTTTGTCATTTACTAAATGAATAACCCTGGATAAGTCATTTACTTCTTTGAGCTTGTTTATTCATCTGTAAAATGAAGGACAGTACCAACCTACATACAGTGTTTGTTATTAGGGAGAAAAACAGTTTATAACCACTGTTGCCTTATAAGAAGGATAAATTCTGAGAGTGGTCACCTTTATTTTTTTCCCACTGAGCATATATCTAAATGAGTCTAGATATGCATGAGAAAGCCCCAGGTTCACTTATGAAATAAGGACTAAAATATTATGGATAACTGAGTCAGAAGAGAAGTTAGGATGCAGGAGGAATCCAAGAGGTAAGGGGAAGATTACGAGAAAATGAATCAATGAGAGACTATTGCTCTATGTGGGATAAACTGGCCAGGGGGACGAATCTTAGGTGATTATGAGATATTTGGCTTTAATTTTAAGTTATTTATGATGCTGCAAATAAATTCTTCCTTCCTCTTCACTAAAATTTACTACATATATGAATACTTCAAGTGAATATAATATATATCTAAATTGAAGAAGGGGCAAAGTAATCCCTCTATATGTACTTCCATCCCAGCATAGTCCCCAGATGACATTTAGGTCACATTAAAACTAGAGATAATGTAAGTAAAGTATTTAGCATAATGTCTGGCACATAGTAGATATTCAATAAAATGTTTATTAAATGAAAATGTAAACTGCCATTCATCAATAAGTACAAAAGGTACTTGTAACATGTCTATATATATATATTTATAGCAAATATATTTTGGAAGGGAATAATCCATAAGTATAAGTATGTGAGGAATCTCCTCAATGCCCAAACCTGTCTCTCCTATATGTCATTTTGTGAAAGGTATTTGGCTTAGCGCCAAGAAGATAACTACCAAAACTTTTTTCTGCTGTCATAGGAATAGCAGACGCCCCTCAGATTGTTCCCTGACCGGCAAAGAAGCTTAAAAGAAACAGTTTGGGCAGTGCCTGTGGCTCAAAGAGTTGGGTGCTGGCCCCATATACCAGGGGTGGCAGGCTCAAGCCCAGCTCCAGACAAAAACTGTAAAAAAAAAAAAAAAAAGAGAAAGAAAGAAAGAAACAGTTAATACAAAATCTTAGGTCCTAGGAAGGCAAGAGGTGTTAATTGAAGCCCTTTCCCTCTTATTTTGGAAGGTAACTGTAAGCTAGACAGGAAATTCTATGATGGACCTTTATTTTGAGCACAAATATTTTCCTTTCTATTTTGTTATCTGCATTTTAAGGAAGCGACAAAGTGACAGTGTACACTTAAGATCTTTAGATCACCTCGCCTGATATCTTACGTGACAGATAAAAAAAATGATGCCCAAAGAATACCTTGCTCAAAATATCAGGACTGGTTAGTGTCAGCCCCATGGAAGACCATAGTTTTACCAAGGCAGCCATCTGTTTTGACTGTGGCTTGGAAGAGGAAGCTAGTACTACTACCTCTTTATATTCACACACTTGCCATATAGTTTAAAATCATTTTAGACATCCATTATGCCATTTAATCCTCACAACCCCTGAAGGAGGTAACATCCTCATTTTAAAGATGAGCAAGTAGAGGCTTCCAAAGTAAAATAACTTATCCAAAAGGGCATGTAGCCTCTAAGAATTAAACCTGGTACTAGAACTCTGTTCTTTATATTCCAAGAGTCCATTACAATATAAGCACCCATAACTCAGCTATCTTGTGACATTTTTCTAGTTCCTGGATTCTATGGTCTGTCAAGCTGTGGCAATCCTTCCATTGAACAATCAATATGTCTACATTGTCCTGGCCCAGCTGTGGCCCAGACATCCAAACGATATAACTTTCTTCATATATAGACCATGAGCTATTTAAACATCTAGAGGAGAAAAATGCAAATGAGAAAAAAAATCAAGCCAAGAAGAGAAAACAGGGAGGGTGGAGGCAAGTAATATAGTTGATGAAAAGTCTTTGGCTATCATTTTGCTCTTTGTCTTTAAAGCACTTCTGATTTAGGTTTAGGCAACAAGCTCTATAACATGATTAAGGAAATGCACTCATAAAGAAGTGATACCTCTCTAGGGTATTTACTTGATTATATAGTCTAGTTCTTCATTGCAAAATATTTCATTTGAGATCAAAGAAAAACCTCATATATGATGTCTGAGTCTATGCCTAGGAGAACAGTAGAAATTACTGTTTAATACATTAGGATTAATGTATTAAAAAGGTGTTAGGGAAGAATACAAAAAATATAGGACAAAATGCAAGATGCCAGAAGATACTAAGCAAGGGGCTTGATTATAAAGGATCTCTAAAAAATTTGCAGCATAGCATAAACGAATGTTTTGCAAAGCATCTCTGGAATAAAAATTTGTTTAAAAGGAAATTTGGATATTTTCAATAGCTCCTACTGAGCTTATATAAAGAAAAGAACAGCCATTTTCTTTAAATTTGAATGCAAGACAAGTGATTTTGATAAAAAGCACAAACTATATTTTTAGAGCTTGAAGAAGGTCACTTGCAAAACTGCCATTAATACTCAAAATAGTTCACTGTGCCACTGATAGCAAGAATTCCAGATGCATTCCTTCCTCTAAAAAACTGACATATAAGAGCAGCATTAGTACCAAGTAGTTTATATTAAATACATATATTTAGACAATATTATTTAATCAATTTTGAGTGCCAAAATATACCTCAACATTTAAAGATAATATGCTCCAATGCAAACTATAATTTATATTTTATTCCTTAAAAATTTCAATATCGGGGGAGGTTTTGGTAGAGGGAGGGTAATGGGTGGGGCCACATCTATGGTGCATCTTAGAATGGGTACAGGCGATTGCACTAATGTACATAGCTATGATTTAACAATAAAAGAAAAAGAAATTTCAATATCTACATTGTTATATAAATTACATTGGATATTTTTCCAGTGCCTTGCCACCCATATCAGAATTCACTCTTACCCTATAAATTCTAATAGCACATTTTTCCCACCTCTTATCCTATTCTGTAATTGTATCAATCATGTGTCTTTCTCTTCTACTAGATTGTAAATAGTTGGAGGACTGGGCCTTAGTCATTTTCAAATGTTCCAGAGTGGCTAGTAGGTGCTCAAAAAATATTTTCTGAATTTAGAAAATATATTTTATGATTGTCTTATCCAAGGTACTTCTTTGTTTTACTTATTGTTATAAAAGCCTCCACTCCACTAAATTTGGGACAAGATAGGCTTAGATAATATTTTATTGGGCCCCTACCATGTATCAGGTTCAACCTGATGTATCTTCTTGTTTAATCATTAACAAACTTGTGAAAGAAGTATTTTAATACCCAAGTTTTTTTTATAGACAAGAAAAGTAAGGTTCAGAAGCTTGACTAAAGTCCAGGCAGCTGGTTAGCTGCAGAGCTACGGTTCAATTCAAGCCCAGGTTCTATCTGGCTTGAAAGCCTATGATCTCTCTATGATAATACACTGTCTCCATTGTATAACAGAAAAGAAGCCTTTAAAAGCCTTCGTGTTCCTTGTAAAGAAGCTAAATGAAAGAAATAAGACAAAAAATTCTCAGAGTCAGCTATTTTCGATTTTAAAATTCTTCCTAAATTGCTTTGCTGTGATTTGGGGAATTTTTTAAAACAAGTGTGTTATACCATCCACCTCTTCAACTAACACACCAACGACAAATGTGTAAGTGTTGATAGTGGTACAGTATGCATGTACCTGATGAATCTTCTAGCTAGTTTCATGCACTAATGGAGTAGAGAAAACCTAATGCAGCCAGAAATATATCAGATAATTTTTAGCAATACTTTTAGCTCAAGGACAGATTTTAAGATATGAATATAACCTAGTCCTTCCTCATCTGAGAGCACACAGGAGTACTCCCTCTCTGGTAAAAAATGCTACAGGGACATGTGTACAGATCTTTGCCCAGGGAGCCGATGTGAGTATCAGGGTCTAAGACTTAGGTAGGGGGACTGGTCACTAGGTAGCAGTCCTGCTAGCAGTTGGCCATAATCCCTAAAACTCAAGACCCCAACAGTGATAACAGGATAGGAATCTTGACTGTTGTTCAAAGCAACTCTGTCAAGCTGGTACAACATGGTTCATTGCTCCAGATGTACATAACAAAATTATCAATCATAACGTAAAGAACACTTTGAGGGCCACATTCCCAGCATTGGCCTTGGCAATCATGCTTCCCCTGGGGATACGCACGGAGCAAATAACCAGATCTGTTGTGTTACTTCTTTCTTCACAATCCATCCCCTTGCTTTTAGTCAAAGCCTTTTTTACAATAAAACCATTAGTATAGTAACTAGCTACTAATACAGTACTTATATATTAATACTTCAGTTATTAATAGTATAGCACTTAGTACAGTTAGTTACTAACTGTATAGCTACTAACTGTACAGTTAGCATGGGGTTATATAAAGTGTAATATATAATATATAGTTGACCCTTGAACAATGCAGGGGTTAATTAAGGGCACCAAGTCCCACATAGTCAAAAACCTACATATAACTTCTGACTCCCCCAAAACTTAACTACTGATAGCCTATTATTGACTGGAAGACTTACCAACAACATAAACAGTCAATTAATACATATTTTGCATGTTACATATATTCTCTACCTTACATTATTGTAAGAGTGCAATAATGTAAGGTAGAGAAAGGAAAATATTATTTACAAAAGCCATAAAGAAGGACGGTGCCTGTGATTCAGTGGGTAGGGCACCGGCCCCATATGCTGAGGGTGGTGGGTTCAAGCCCAGCCCTGGCCAAACTGCAACGAAAAAATAGTTGGGCGTTGTGGCGGGCGCCTGTGGTCCCAGCTACTCAGGAAGCTGAGGCAAGAGAATCGCCTAAGCCCAAGAGTTGAAGGTTGCTGTGAGCTATGTGATGACACAGCACTCTACCAAGGGCAATAAAGTGAGACTCTGTCTCTACAAAAACAAACAACATAAAGAAGAGAAAATATATTTAATATTAATTAAGTGGAAGTGGATATTCATAAATGCCCTCATTCTCATAGTCTTCATGTTAAACAGGCTGAGGAAGAGACAAAGGAGGTGGAAAGACAGAAGATAATCCACATGTAAGTGGACCTGTGCAGTTCAAACCTGTGTTGTTCAAGGATCAAATGTATATACCGTTCGGTTAGTACAGTATTTAAATAAAAGGTGTCATAAGAACATCATATGTATACCTAATACTTTAAGAAGCTAACAAGAGGCAGAAATAGGCTCAAAGGAACAATTTATACAGTCTGTAAGACCATCACAAATATCTTTATACTGTTATACCAATTTAATTATCCATCTACCTCCTTGATCTATGGCCACTTGAACTTTTTTTTGAGACAGAGCCTCAAGCTGACACCCTGGTAGAGTGCCGTGGCATCACAGCTCACAGCAACCTCCAACTCCTGGACTTAAGTGATTCTCTTGCCTCAGCCTCCCAAGTAGCTGGGACTATAGGCACCCGCAACAATGCCCGGCTATTTTTTGGTTGTAGTTGTCATTGTTGTTTGGTAGGCCCAGGCTGGATTCGAACTCGCCAGCTCTGGTGTATGTGGCTGACACCTTAGCCACTTGAGCTACAGGTGCCAAGCCAGCCACTTGAACTTTGATCAACTTGCACAAAACTATTTACTATCATAATGAACCAAATCATTCTAATTCCTTTTCAGACCAATCGCTTTCCACTGTTAATCACATCCTGAGGAGTTTTTAGGTCAATTTCCCAAATATATTTGGTTACCATATACTTTATTTATATATGGTAATCTTACCAACAATATGAATACTATACTATATCACAGTACAGTTAAGATACTGTTTGAGTTGGTTACAAAATAAATCAGGAAATGTATCACAGAAGAATTAAACCTTCCTGGAAGAAATGGCCTTTGCCCAGACATTATGAAGAAATTTCATCACAGTGACAATGATTCTGTCATTTCTAGGTTTCATGTTAGCTGGGAAAAAAAGCTAATCATTTGTCACAACCCATTATTACACAGTTATAGGTTCCCATTAACTGTTGTTCCCTTCTATGGGGATTACATAGGTTATCATTCAGGATTAGTACTACTCTTACTAGCTAGTCTTGTTTTGGTCCAATGTAAGTTGTAATTCCCTGTCCCCCCCCGAAAGATTCCATAAATTTGGGGATCCGCATGTATTTCAAAGATTCTCCCTTTGAGCTGCCACAGCTAAAAATGGAAGGTCATTACTCCATGGCTACTTGGGCCTCCATTTTAAGTAAAATACTTAATAGGTTCTGTTATGTCAGAGTATATTCTCTTTCCCAATGTTGGTTCCTCGTATTTTCTAGTATTATGTGTTGGGTCTGTGTGACCATTGCACCAAGGCTTTATCACCTTTCCAAGTGGATTCCCATCCTTTTCTCCATTTCCATTAGTTAATCCTTTCACTATGAAAGTAATTCTTCATTAAAAGTAAATTCAGCTTTTCCCAATATAACTAGGCTAGCTCCTACTTCACTTGGAGCCCTCATTTGTTTCACTGGCCAGTGTTTAATCCAGCACGTGCACTGTTGACATTGAGTATTAACTGCCAGAATACAGTTAGCATGCATGTACTGCACCCAAAATGTTTGGTGCCCTATGCAAGAGTCACATGTATAGTGTCACCCCAAAATGCAGTTTAGTCTGAGTATGCCATAAAGTTTGCCATAATTTGCCTAACAATAAATTAGGGTTGTTCCCAGTGGGGACACAAATCCTATTTGTAATCCTTTAATCCCAAAGGATAAAAAGAGATATCTATTAAGTTATTTTTATTCACATTTTTATTTATATGTTATTTTTATTCACAACCTATCGATACTTTTTATCCTGTGTAAAAGCTTTCTCTCAAAACAGAGATGATGTATGTTCTTACATATTACACTAAGGCATCAAAATTTATGTTTACACAGTTATCAGTTTGTCTGACATTATATACGATGTATCATAATCTTCAAAAGAAATGCCTGATTAATTTTTCCCTGATACTGTTTTTTTAACAGTATACATAGGCTTGGAACTTTTTCCTAATAGTCCAATAAAGGTAAGTTTCCATAACTCAGCTTCATCACCATTTCTACCAGTAAAATGGAGATCATGCAGATAAATGGTATAATAATAAATAGCCCTAAGCTCTACCTTTTAAAATTAAGTAGAAGTCATTACATTCTAGTATCCAGTAGAACCTCCACAATCAACTACCTCCCTATATTGACCACCTCCTTAAGTTGACCTAATTTTCACTGACAGGACAGGTACCACATGTACGGTATCAGTACAGCAGGCCTAGTTCCTTATGTTGACCACCTCTTTATGTTGACCAGTTTGTTACAGTACCTTAGGTGGTTAACTTACAGTACCTTAGGAGGTTCTACTGTATTACAAGCAAAATGGATTATAAGCCATCTGTTTAACCTTTTAACCCCCAAAGAATAAAAAGATATAGTCTATTAAGTAATAAAATAAATGGCCCTTTCAAAAGTGTTATCTAATAGATGAGAAGTTGTTTTTTTTTTTTGTAGAGACAGAGTCTCACCGTACCGCCCTCGGGTAGAGTGCCATGGTGTCACACGGCTCACAGCAACCTCTAACTCTTGGGCTTCCGCGATTCTCTTGCCTCAGCCTCCCGAGCAGCTGGGACTACAGGTGCCCGCCACAACGCCTGGCTATTTTTTTTTTTGTTGTTGCAGTTTGGCCGGGGCTGGGTTTGAACCCGCCACCCTTGGCATATGGGGCCGGCGCCCTACTCACTGAGCCACAGGCGCCACCCCTAGATGAGAAGTTTTAATGTTATTCTTTTTGGTTTGCAGTTTCTGGCAGGGGCTGGGTTTGAATCCGCCACCTCCGGCATCTGGGGCCAGTGTCCTACTCCTTTGAGCCACAGGCACGGCCCTTTTTTTTTTTTTTCTGAGACAGAGCCTCAAGCTATAGCCCTGGGTAGAGTGCTATGACATCACAGCTCACAGCAACCTCCAGCTTCTGGGCTCAAGCGATTCTCCTCCCTCTGCCTCCCAAGTAGCTGGGACTATAGGTGCCCACCACAACGCCTGGCTATTTTTTGGTTGCAGCCATTATTGTAGTTTGGCGGGCCCAGGCTGCATTCGAACCTGCCCGCTAAGGTGTATGTGGCTGGCGCCTTAGCCGCTTGAGCCACAGGCGCCGAGCCAGTTTTAATGTTATTCTTGACCATTTCTAAAGTGGTTAATTTTCATAAAAGATGTTTTTCTTTTTTTTTTTTTTTTGTAGAGACAGTCCCACTTTACTGCCCTCAGTAGAGTGCCATAGCGTCACATCTCACAGCAACCTCCAACTCCTGGGCTTAGGTGATTCTCTCACCCCAGCCTCCCAAGGAACCCAGGAACCACAGGAACCCACCACAATGCCTGGCTATTCTTTTGTTGCAGTTTGGCCGGGGCCGGGCTCAAACCCACCACCCTTGGCACATGGGGCCGGCGCCCCACCAACTGAGCCACAGGCGCCACCCCATAAAAGATATTATAAACAATGAAAATTAAATGAACACAAGACAAGAGCTTTGCCTTGTATAAATACCAGGCAAAGTTCTTTATAAACCTTATTACTTGCTGATAGGGTTTAACAGCATGTTAATAGGTTTATTATAGTGTTGAGAATACAGAAACACATACCACGCCATGAACAGACGCAAACCAAACACTCTTGTCATTGTAACTATAACCTTTGATTACTTAGTCATACTGGATACCAATTTCTTTCCAACCTCATAGATAAAAACAACTCAATATACAAATGTCAAATATTAACACACTGTGAAACTCTTGAGTGGCCTGACACAGGAATTTTAAACATCCTTTTGACTACAGCTAGTAACAGGCTGAACCTGTCACAAATGTGATAAGCTGCTTCTCTGAGAAGGACAGAAGTCAATTTACTTTAAAAACTGAGATAACCATCACTTAGTATCATATGCCAGTACCTAACCTTTATGAAGGGTTCATAATAAAATTTCAATTTCTCATCTATTCCTAAATTCAATTAACTTTCTTCAGAAATAGAAATCCTCACTGCTCCCCCCAGCTCCTAAATAAATTGCATTCTTTTTTGCTTATTAGAGAAATGGTGCATGAACAGGCCAGAATTTCACGCTCTTTGGAGAAACTTCTCAGTACACATAAAAATTTATTCTACTGCTTTTACTATAAAATCATTTGAAAGCGTTAAATCCCTACTGTGCACCTCGGGGAAGTGGCACATCATTTTGTTCTTATGTTGAGGATACCTAAAGTGGGGAGGAGGTAAGAAATCATAGTGGCTTGAACCAGGGTGGAAGTAAGATGAGAAAGAATTGTATTCTGTACATATAGTGAGGGGAGAAACAAGAGTATTTCCTGATGGACTTTATATGGGAAGAGAGAAAAAAAGAGGACAAAGAATAACTCCAAGGATTCTGGCTGGGGTCAAGAGAAAATCTTTTGAAAATGGAAGTGATAATAGTATGTTTGTGTGTTGATGGGAAAGATCCAGAAGAGATGGAGAAATTGTTGAAGTAGGAAAGTGAGAGAAAACAATAAGTGATGATCTTGAGTACACAAAAGACAAAAAGAATCCTGTACAGGAGTCAAAGAGCTGGCTTTTGCAAAGGAGCAGTTCATTAATAATAGCAGAACACAGGGCGGCGCCTGTGGCTCAGTGAGTAGGGTGCCGGCCCCATATGCCGAGGGTGGCGGGTTCAAACCCAGCCCCGGCCAAACTGCAATAAAAAAATAGCCGGAAAAAAAAAAATAGCCGGGCGTTCTGGCGGGCGCCTATAGTCCCAGCTGCTCGGGAGGCTGAGGCAAGAGAATCGCGGAAGACCAAGAGTTAGAGGTTGCTGTGAGCCGTGTGACGCCACGGCACTCTACCTGAGGGTGGTACAATGAGACTCTGTCTCTACAAAAATAATAATAATAATAGCAGAACACAAGGCAGAGAAATAGGATATCCTCTGAGGCAGACAGATGGCTAAATGTGAAAATACTTGATTGTTTCAGTTTTCTCAGTGGAATGAGATACAAGTTGAGAATAAAGCTGGAGATGTTGGAGATTTATGCACAAACGAACATGTATGATTAATCAAAAGTAGGAGTGTATCCTAATACTCTGGGATGCCAAGGCAGTTGGAGCACCTGAGCTCAGGAGTTCAAGACCAGCCTGAGCAAGAGTGAGATCTTGTCTCTAAAAATAGCCTGGTGTTGTGGTAGGTGCCTGTAGTCTCAACTACTTGGGAAGCTGAGGCCAAAGGATCACTTGAGCCCAAGAGTTTGAGGTTTCTGTGAGCTATCATACCACGGCACTCTATTCAGGGCAACAGAGTGAGATTCTGTCTCAAAAAAAAAAAAAAAGTAGGGGCGACACCCATAGCTCAGTGGGTAGGGAGTAGGCCACATATACTGAGGCTGGCAGGTTTTATCCCAGCCCAGGCCAGCTAAACAACAATGATAACTGCAACAACAACAACAAAAATATCTAGGTGTTGTGGAAGGCACCTGTAGTCCCAGATACTTGGTAGGCTGAGGCAAGAAAATTGCTTAAGCCCAAGAGGTTGAGGTTGCTGTGAGCTGTAACGCCACAGCACTCTACCGAGGGTGACATAATGAGACTCTGTCTCAAAAAAAAAAAAAAGTAGGAGCATGTATGGCTAAGAAAAGTGTGATTCCTGGGTGGCGCCTGTGGCTCAGTGAGTAGGGTGCCGGCCCCATATACCAAGGGTGGCGGGTTCAAACCCAGCCCTGGCTGAACTGCAACAAAAGAAAAAAAGAAAAGTGTGATTCCTAGGCAACATTAAACGGCACTCTACTAAGGGTGATGTAGTGAGACTCTGCCTCAAAAAAAAAAAAAAAAAAAGGAGGAGCATATGTGGCTAAGAAAAGTGTGATTTCTAGGCAGTATTAAGGGCCCACTCTAAGTTTGTGGTCATAAATCTAAATGTAATCATTCAAAACTGAACTAGAACCAGAAAAGGATGTCCTTTATCATCACTATTATTCTGGAAGTTCTAGCCAATGCACTCAGGCAAGAGAAGGATATAAAGGACATCTAAATGGAAGCAGAGGTCAAACTCTCGCTCATTGCCGATGATATGATCTTATACTTAGAGAACTGCAAAGACTCAACTACAAGACTCCTGTAAGTGATCAGGAAATACAGTAACCTTTCAGGATATAAAATCAATGTCCACCTTTGTATATGCCAACAACAGCTAAGTTGAGAAGATAATCAAAGACACAATTCCCTTCACTGTAGCTTCAAAGAAAATGAAATACTTAGGCATATACCTAACAAAACAGGTGAAGGACCTCTACAAAGAGAATTATGAAACCCTAAGAAAAGAAATACTAGAAGAACATACCATGCTCCTGGCTGAGAAGAATAAACATTGTTAAAATGTCTATGCTTCCAAAAGCAATCTACAGATTCAATGCAGTCCCATTAAAATACCAATATCATACTTTGAAGATTTGGAAAAAATAGTTCTTCATTTCATGTAGAACCAGAAAAAACGCTTTATAGCCAAGGCAATTCTTAATAATAAAAACAAAGCCAGAGACATCACCCTACCAGACATTAGGCTATATGATAAGTCCATAGTGATCAAAACAGCATGGTATTGGCGCAAAAATAGAGACATGACATTTGGAACCAAATAGAAAACCATGAGACAAAACTAACATCTTACAGCCACCTGATCATTGATAAACCAAAAAAAAAAGCATAAGTGGGAAAAAAATCCCTATTCAATAAATGGTGCTAGGAGAGCTGGATAACCACACGTAAAAGACTGAAACTGGACCTGCACCTTTCGCCACTTACAAATATTGATTCAAGATGGATAAAAGATTTAAATCTAAGGCATGAAATGATAAAAATCCTAGAAGAAAATGTAGGAAAAACTCTTGAAGATGTCAGCCTGGGGAAAGATTTTATGAAGATGACTTCTGTGGTAATTGCAACAAAACCAAAAATAAACAAATAGGACTTAACTAAACTGAAAAGCTTCTGCACAGCTAACGACACAACAATCAAAGCTAATAGACGACCTTCAGAATGGGAAAAGATATTTGCATACTATGAATCTGACAAAGGAATGATAACTACGATCTATAGAGAACTCAAATTAACAAAAACGGACAATCCAATCTATCACTGAGCAAGAGATATGAACAGAACCTTCTCTGATGAAGACAGATGAATGGCTAACAAACACATGAAAAAAATGCACATCGTCCCTAATTGTCAGAGAAATGCAAATCAAAACTGGTTAGATACCACCTAACCCCAGGATAATTAAAAATTGAATAGCACCAATGACCTTCAGAATAATATAAAGTAAGCCTAACACACAGGAAATTGGAGTATCAGAAAGAGAGTGGGAGTAGACAGAAAAAAATTGAAGACAGAACGCTCAAAACTTTTTCAAAATCAATCATAACTAAAACTCAGAGATTAAAGAAGTCCAACCAACTTCAGGATGAATAACCATAAAGAAAAGCACATGAAGGCACAACATAATTATATTGCCAAACCAGTAATAAAGAGAAAATCTTACAAGCATATCAAGGAAAAAAATAGATACATTATAAACATAGGAAGAAAGGTAAGAATAATATTAGACTTCTTGTCAGAAACTAAGGTAAAAAACAATGTGTTGCTATCTTCAAAGTACCAAAAGAAAAGACTGTCAACCTGGAATTCTATATCCAGTAAAAATATTTTTTAAATGAAGACAAAATAAACACTTTTTAAGGCAAGTAAGATCTGAGAAAATTATTGCCAGCAGAATAACACTACATACAGTGAATTCTTTGAGCAGAAGAAAAATGTTAAGAAATGGAAATCTGGACACACACTAAGAAATGAAGAGAGCTGGAAAGAATAAATATGTAGAGAACTAAACAATAAATAAAATCATTCAGTATAACTATAAATGTTTTTCTGCTACTTCAGCTGTGCAAGGTATAATCATAGAATAGGTAAGAAGTAGTATTTAACCAGTGCTGGGTTTTGCCAGCAGAATAACAGAGAGAGAGAAGGGCCAAGGGAACTGAAAATTTACACATGGGCGTGACTATGGAATTTAAGCTGGGCAAGGAGAGAAATGAGGATATCAGGTGTCTGAGGGACAGTTTAAAATGAAGGGATCGGCGGCAGTGCCGGTGGCTCAGTGAGTAGGGTGCTGGCCCCCTATGCCGAAGGTGGCGGGTTCAAACCCAGCCCCGGCCAAACTGCAACAACAACGAAAAAATAGCCGGGAGTTGTGGCGGGCGCCTGTAGTCCCAGCTGCTCGGGAGGCTGAGGCGGGAGAATCGCGTAAGCCCAAGAGTTAGAGGTTGCTGTGAGCCGTGTGACGCCACGGCACTCTACCCAAGGGCGGTACAGTGAGACTCTGTCTCTACCAAAAAAAAAGATGAAGGGCAGCGCCTGTGGTTCAGTGAATAGGGCGCCGGCCCCATATGCCGAGGGTGGCGGGTTCAAACCCAGCCCCGGCCAAACTGCAACCAAAAGATAGCCGGGCTGTGGCGGGCGCCTGTAGTCCCAGCTGCTCGGGAGGCTGAGGCAAGAGAATCGCGTAAGCCCAAGAGTTAGAGGTTGCTGTGAGCCGTGTGACGCCATGGCACTCTACCCGAGGGTGGCACAGTGAGACTCTGTCTCTACAAAAAAAAAAAAAAAGATGAAAAAGATGAAGGGATCAATGAATTAAGTAATCAAGAGTATTTCCACATCTCCAACCACAGGTGCTTCCCTGTTCAATATTGCTTTGGAATTTTTGCTCTATTATGTTTATACTTTGTACCTTTTTATATATTGTTATAATATGGTAGAAATTATGAATATATGACTGTTTGGAGCTTAGCACTATGTCATGCATGCTCAGATCTGTAAACATGCCTTCTCCTGATATTCACCCTAGCCTCTTTTCACAGCCCCACCCCCACATCCAAATATACATGTACATGTATAATAACAGTGGTTACCTTTGTCAATAGCTACAGTTACACTATTATATTTGATTTTAGGCAAAGGTCTATTACTCTGTATTTCCTAATTTCTACATTTTCTATATAAAATAGAAATGCTTTTGAAATTTAGAAAAAATATTTATTTAATAGAACATATGTATTTACACCCATATATAATTAAATGCTGGCTGTGTTTCCTAACGAGCTGTTAGAAGATTTAATCAGGCAGGATTAAGTTCCTTGACAAATATAGAAAACAAAAGATCTGAGGAGATAAAAGCTGACATAGTTTTAAAAATTACCAGATTTCACAAAACATATGCATGGATCATTGTCTAGCAAGTCAAGCGTATTAAAACCTTGAATGTACCATTAAAGCAGTAAAAATAATTTAAAATTGGAAGGACTGCTACAAACCTGCTTCCTGCTTTGAGCTCTTGCATTCCGTAATCTTCGAGCAGAATAAAAGATAAAATAGCCCACAGTTGCTGCCGTGATAATAAAAAAGGACACAGAAACGAAAAAAATCGAGTAGTGATTCACCCAAGGCCCATGTTTTTTCCCTACTTCGATGACCATGGTTACTTGTATGCCTCTTTGAATAGATTGGAGAATTTTTGTGCCTTTCAAGTTGCCGATCATGATTGCGACAATGTCTCCTGCACCTGTAAAAGAAAATAAATTCCATTTTAGTTTGGTAAAGCATTCTTAGTATAAAAATCCAACTGCTGGATCGGCGCCTGTAGCTCAGCAGCTAGGGCGCTAGCCACATACATGGGAGCTGGCGGGTTTGAACCCAGCTTGGGCCTGCCAAACAACAATGACAGCTGCAACCAAAAAAAAAAAAAAATAGCCGGGCGTTGTGGCGGGCACCTGTCCCAGCTACTTGGGAGGCTGAGGCAAGAGAATCGCCTAAGCCCAAAAGCTGGAGGTTGCTGTGAGCTGTGACACCAGGACACTCTACCAAGTGTGACACAGTGAGACTCGTTTCCAAAAAAAAATCCAATTGCTGAAAGAATCTATGGTGACGCCCGTACCTCAGTCAGCAAGGGAGCCAGCCACATACACCTAGGATGGTGGGTTTGAACCTGGCCCGGGTCTGCTAAGCAACAATGACAACTGCAACCAAAAAATGGCCGGGCATTGTGGCGGGTGCCTGTGGTGCCAGCTTCTTGGGAGGCTAAGGCAAGAGAATGACTTGAGCCCAAGAGTTTCAGGTTGCTGTGAGCTGTGATAGCCCAGCACCCTACACAGGGTAACAGCTTGAGACTGTCTCAAAAAAAAAAAAAAAGAAAGAATCTATGAGTTAAGTAAGTCTCTTGGAATGATTTTGAGTCTTAATGAGACAAAGGAAGGATCAATCCTAGGAAGGATATTCATGCATTCAGTTCACATTTTAGAGCACTTATATATACTGTAGGGGATACAAATATGCCTGAGATTTGGTTACTGATCTTATTGAACTCATAGTTTAATAGGGAAGCTATTATATATAACAAATACCTACCTCCTCCTCAGGTTAGTTACCTATAATTCAACACTATTACCTGTGAAGTCCAATTTGCATCTTATATGACAGCTGCCTTAAAGACAAATAAATAGTCCATGGATGGTAGAAAATAGGCCTTACATTCAAGGGAATCTGAGATTTGGGAAAAACAAATATTTAACTGGACATTTCCCAATATAATGTGATAAACTATCACGTGAACTCACTGCTAATTTGTATAAGGATTTACATATCAGGATAGTAATTTGAGATGAATAATGTTTACAAGCCCAAATGTACAACCCATATTATATGACCATGATGTACCATTTATCTATATCTTCACAAGGAATATAAAATTTGTCCATGATATTCTAAGCTTTTACATGCACCGATCAGGTTAGAAACGAAGATAACACGTAGAATTGATAGAAATTCATGTTTCTATTCAGCGCCAATTCAAGACAAGCATGAAATTAGACTAAATTTATTGCTAAAGGCTTAATATCCATATACCTCCCTCTCTACCACGAAATATGTATGTTTTTTTGGGGAAAATAATAAGGACAAACATTACCTTCCCCAATGTTGTGAGAATGTCAGACTGCTCATGCCATTCCAGTGCTTATCAAGATGTACATTCGGTCTAGTTTATATGACCTGAGACCAATAATCTTAAGCAGAAGAATAGAGCTCTTTCAATATTAAACTATTGCCAACCAGAGAAACCTCCCACCGATATTAGGTTAAGGTGATAATCTAGGTTAATGGTCAAACTCCAATGTGTAATAAATACACCCTTCCAGAACTCTAAAAGTACCTTTAGACTATAATTTAAATACAAAAGTACAACATTAAAACAGTATTCACATGTCTGATGATCATATTAAGACTAAACCTTAAATGGATATGCACATAGTAGAATTACTACCCAAATAATCCCTTAAAATTTACAATGCCCAGGGGCCAAAGTCTTTTAAAAGATGAGGCCAGGGCGGCGCCTGTGGCTCAAGGAGTAGTGCACCGGCCCATACATATACCGGAGGTGGTGGGTTCAAACCCGGTCCCGGCCAAAAACTGCAAAAAAAAAAAAAAAAAAAAAGATGAGGACAAAAAGAAGTATTTCACACTATGCTAAGACTGTCTCCTTATTTGAAGTTAATTAAAAAACACATTCAAAGAGTTTTATTACAGATATTTAAAGTTCCAAAAGACACTATTTTTACACATGACAGCCATTTAGTTAAAATATTTTATAACTTTCCTTTCTTTCTTTTTTTTTTTTTTTTGTTGTTTTTAAGACATAGTCTGTCGCTCTGGGTAGAATGCTGTGGCATCATCATAGCTCACAGCAACCTAAAACTCCTGGGTTCAAGTGATCCTCTTGCCTCAGCCTCTCTAGTAGCTGGGACTACAGGCACCTGCCACAATATTCACCTACTTTTTCTATTCTTTTATTTATTTATTTTTGTTGTTGTTGCAGTTTGGCTGGGGCCAGGCTCGAACCCACCACCCTCGGTATATGGGGCCGGCACCCCACTCACTGAGCCACAGGCACCACCCTACTTTTTCTATTCTTAGTAGAGATGGGGCCTCGCTCTTGCTCTGGCTGGTCTCAAATGCCTGAGCTCAAACAATCCACCCTCCTTGGCTTCCCCGAGTGCTAGGATTATAGGCATGAGCCACTGTGCCTGGCCTTTTTTGTAACTTTTTATAACTTATGTATGATCACTCAGTTTGACAGAGATTAATGACTCACTGTTATTGTTTACCTGCAGGAAAAAAAAAATCTCAAAAGTGATGGGGAGTGGGCGGCGCCTGTGGCTCAAAGGAGTAGGGCGCTGGTCCCATATGCCGGAGGTGGCGGGTCCAAACCCAGCCCCCGCCAAAAACTGCAAAAAAAAAAGCAATGGGGAGTGAAGGAATCTAAAGTATAGATATCTTCTGTTGTATCTTCTTCTAATATCAGCCTATGATCCAAATACTCCTCATGGGTCTGGAGAATTAATAAACTGCAAGAAAAAAAAAAAAGTGGCTTTTTTCCTTATTTATTTGAGGGCTTAAATTTGTAGCTATGGTACTGAAAACACAGACATTATTTGTCTTTTCTCTATAAGTCAACACTCAGGAAAATGTGTGGTTATAAAGTTTTGATTAGTTAAATAACCTAGCATTCATTTCCAATATTGTAACCTATATAATCTTTGAAAGCATAGAATTCTAAAAATTAGGCTTTGAAATATATTAGAATTTAAAAGATTCTTTTAAAAATCACAGATCTGGCCTTGTAGTGTGTGGGTTTTTTTTTGACTAATAGAAGTAAGTTTTTATTCTTTTAGAAGATATGAGGTGGGTGGTGGCAGGGGTGGATGCTCAGGAACATACTAGCCATTGTTATCAGATGGATTAAATAATAAGGATCATCAAGAAATGTACATTGTTTCCATTTTAGGAACAATGTGCTGTTTCAGTCCCCACAATTCATATTCATACATGCTATATGTAGTCCAACTATGAAAAATCTACCGAATTAGGTTTCTAATCACATAAAAGACCTATTTCTAAGCATTATGATATATGGCCCTGAGTACCCTTGCATATCTAAAAACTGCCCCCCCGCCCCCCCCCACCCCTGGCGTTTGCAATCAGAGTTGATGGCATCATAACACTTTTGGTCACCTGGTTTAGTAGCCTCAGAATCAAGTGTGAATCTTCACTGCTCACCTAGTCAGCCATCCACATGCTATTTACTTCCTTACGGTCTTCCATTAGGCCCTCATAATTTCCTTGCCTAAAAGATTTCAGTAACCTCCTAACTAGTCACCCTCTATCCAATGTTTCCCCTTCCCTTAAAGTTTCATCAGAGTTTATCTCTTCCTATTTGAATGAAGTCTTAAAAACCCAAGTATACAATAGTATACAATTCAAAACTTAACATGCAGCAAATTCACTTTGCTTATTTTTTCACTTATACCTACTTTTATAAAACAGTCAAAATTCACATACAATCCCAAATTAAATTTTTCTACTTGCTACTTTTTTTAAAAAACACAAAAACTCCATGGAATACTGATATTTCTTTTTGTGGAACAAACAAAAAACTCTTCTTATTGTTGCATGTTTCCATTACTAAGCAGGCCTTGTTGAGGCTTTTTCTCCCTTAAGCTTTTTTCTAACCTTAACATGTTAGGAAGGGGCTGTTATAATGCTTCAGCTGATCCCAAACCTCTTAAATGAAAATTAGTAACTTTGTAAGTTATCTTTGTAAAAGACTGCAAAACATTATATATGTAAAGTTAACCATTTATTATAATATAGATGTGATCATATTCAAAATTTATTCTAAATCTTTAGCCTCCCAGGTAACCAATGTGTTGGAGAATAGAAACTGAGGGGAACAATAAACACACACACACACACACACACACACACACACACACACACACACACACAGCGCCAGAAGCTTTTCTCATCTTAAACAGCATTAAGAAAATGGGAAGAATAGCATTTTTTCAAAGAGATGATTAAAATATAATCTTTTGCTAATTTGAAAGGGTGAGGTACTGCAATTCTCTTCTTAGAGAAACTCAAAACACTTCATTTAAAAATCTGATATATCATAGTTGTACATATTTTGGGGGTGCATGTAATATTTTGATACTTGTATACAATGGGTAATGATCAAATCAGGGTAAGTGGGATAGTACCTTAAACATATACCTTTTCTTTATGTTGGGAACATTACAATTCTTTTCTTCTAGCTATTTTAAAATATAGAATAAATTATTATTAGGTATAATTTCCCTACTGTACTATTGAATACTAGAACTTACAATTTCTATCTATCTATTTTTGTACCTGTTTAACCAACTTCTCCTCATCCCCAATTCCTCATTTCTTTCCAGCCTCTGGCAACCACCAATCTACTCTCTACTTCCATGGAAGCCATGTATTTGACTCCCACATATTGCATGAGTGAGAACATGCAATATTTGTCTTTCTGTGCCTGGCTTACTGCACTTAACATAATGACCTCTAGTTCCATCCATGTTGCTGCAAATGATTGGATTTCATTATTTTTGTGGCTGAATAATATTCTACTGTATACATATATACATTTTCTTTTATGCATTTATCCACTGATGGACACTTAGGTTGATTCCATATCTTGAATGTTGTGCTGTGATATCAAAGGACTTCTTCAGTGCTTATAAAAATTGTTTTTTGAAAACAGGAGTTCAGACCCAAAGAAAATTAAGTCCAATTAACAGATAAACCTTTATCATTGAACCTATATGTTTTATGTTGCTGAATTTTGCTTACCAGTTTATTTTCTTACAATAGAACAACAACATATAAAAGGGAAACAGCTTTACCACAGCCTGTTAAAGTATAGGTATTTCCTCAAAACATTTTTCCAGTTGAATTTTATAACAAATGTTGATGTACTACTATAGAGACTCCTGTAAAAGTTCTAGAACTTTCCATTTTTTATCCACAATTTCACTGTAACAACTCTCTCCTTTGGAAAGTACCAGGCTTAAGAAGCCAAAAACAGGCTGCATAGCTCAGCTGATTAAAACGTAGTGCTAACAAGATCAAGGTCATGGTTCAATAAACCTTCTTGTGGACCAGTGACACAGAAGATAGACAGTACTCCTAACCTCATTAAGTATGTACATTTATGTCAGGCACTAAACTAGCCCTTGAAGCTATAGAAAGGAATAAAATATCATCCCTGCCCTCTAGGCACATGTAAATATCTTCCATATATTAACCATTCAACACTAGGAAGAATATGACCTAAGCCAGTGAAATGAATTATGCATAGACACATATTCTCAAGGCAAATACTAAAAAAAAAAAGTTTCTAAATCACATTCCAAAAGGATACTAGAATATCTTCCTATATAAGTTTTTTTCTTCAATGTCTGATAATTTGTAAAACAACCTATTGCAAAGAAAAAAAATCTTCAATTTGCTAAAAATTTCTGATGAAGAAAACTGTTCATTCATTGGATAACAAACCACTAATAGCCTAAACTCTGATCACAGAACAGCTGTCTTTTCAGGATTTCAATCTCTCTAAATCTGTACATTGTTTCCTTTCATGGATTGTTAGGCAAAATCTTTGAGACAAAAAACTTATTAGATAAATGCTTGATTTATAGAGGTAAATTGAGGATTTATTCATAAATCTTATATCTGATAAATACATGTTCAGAGTTGAAAAGAAGAAAAACAGTCATTTTTATCATATTCCAGTGTAGTTATACCTCTTTATATTTGACAATTTAGTGGTTGGGATAACTAATCTTAACTGCTTAAACACAAATTCCTGGGTCCAGTGTAACTTAAACGACACTTATCTTGATAACACGAATATGTGTAGTAGTCATAGATTGAAATTCTATAAGGAATCCTTATACTTCTTACCTAAAAATCATTAATGGCTCAAGTTTTATCACATTTTTCACTCAGCTATATAAAATATTTTAGGAGAATGGACAGACTAGAAATAGGTAGCAACTAAGTAGAAGAAGAAATATAGATTCCAATTTCAAATGTCTAACAATGAAAAACATTTTGGCATGTACCTGTCTTGGGAATGAAGGTAATGAAAAGGGTTGTAGCAACTCTTACTACCGTTCATGAATACTATTCAGTTAAAATGTTAATATAAAGTCATTACTAGGGAATAACATTTATTATTCACAATGTATAGAAAATTGACATAGGACCCTGCTATTGGCCAACCCCTTTCATTTCTTTCAAAAAGCTGATCATATTATGGCTTTGTTCTAATCATATTAATTTGAGCACAAATTCATTGAACAAATATTTATTAAGTGCCAAGTATGTAGTAAATTCTGTGCTTCTGGATCCTTTTTCCTAACACTTAATATTAAGGTGTCAAAATATAAATTCTAAAATCCCATTTACAATATATGAAATATTCTAAAGACAATAATAACATACTCACAGCACCTAAGAATTCAAACATGAAATGCAAGGTGAGGAAAGCTGTTCTAGTATTT
This sequence comes from Nycticebus coucang, assembly GCF_027406575.1. Classification (NCBI taxonomy): domain Eukaryota; kingdom Metazoa; phylum Chordata; class Mammalia; order Primates; family Lorisidae; genus Nycticebus; species Nycticebus coucang. The sequence continues at coordinate 134,946,247 of NC_069804.1, forward strand.
CTTTCAACCAATATGCTACTTTTAATATTACACAAGAGAGTATGTTTGCAGTGAGTGACCTGTAAGTTAATAAGGTCAACCAAAGGCCAAAGTAGCTCTTCTAAAATTAAGCTCATATTCAATACTGCCCAAACATCCTGATAATTCAACAGGGTCAATACTTCTGAATTTACTGATATCTGGAATGAAGAAGTTCTACGGGTAAAACTTCCAACATAACAAACATTTTCTCCATGAGAAAATGTGGAACCAGTTTAAGTGGCCTTCTGAACATTCGCTTTGTCCATAGTAGCTTACAAAGGCTTGGTTTTCCCTTCCATAGACCAAAAACTTTTGGGACAACTGGAGAAGGCCAACTATTTCAAAGAAAGATATCAAAGCTCGTCAGACAAAGAATCCTAAATTGAATTTTTAAAACAAACAAAAAAATTATCTGAACTTTTAAGCCAAACTAGCCTCTCTTTTGTCAAAATCCTGTTTCGTGGCAATTTTTTTGTTCCCTTTTGATTATTCCCAAAGTGCGAAGTGCAAATTGTGAGGTGGCAAGACCCCCACAGCTCGGGAGGTAGTTCAAGGTACAGCCCCTAATTGCTTCTCCCCCCTTCCTAAAACAATAATAGTTCTTTCTCCTTGCTCCCTGTGCCAGAAGTCACGTAGCTTCTGTATACTTTGCTATCTTTTGCCTAAAAGTACATAGCCTTCTCTCCCTAAAGTTAATCTTTACCCCATGTACTAAGATTCACATTATTAAGAATATTGCTTATGATAAAACTCCTTTTACTTATCCAGTTACTTCCCCTCAACCTTGTAAAATGAAAATATTTCCACTCACTGTCCTTGCTGATGTACAACATTGTTAATATAAGCAACCTTGTTTAGGTACTATATAAATAAAGCTATTCATATGGCTCAGTGCTAGGGCTGCAGTCAGAAGCTGCACCAGACCTGCCGATCTCATCTCCTTGTTTTTCTTGTAATTTTTGTCTCTTGTGTGACTTACCTTCTCAATTCCCCACCATTCCCACTCTGGTTCATTTATTCTTCACGCTGGATCATGAAACTAAAGAGGAACCAAATTTGAGTTTCTTAAGTTGGCTGCCTCATAGCAGTTTAATTCTATCATTGTAACTCAGCAAAGAAGCAAATACACAAATACTTTCTTAAAGTCTGTAGAAATATATACATATATCTATGGCTCACCAGGCACCAGACCAAATCAGTGTTGCACATCTTTTTAATATGTCCTTATCTTCCCAGTATAGCTTGGATGTGGTTTATTTCAGTGGTTCTCAACCTTCCTAATGCCACAACCCTTTAATACAGTTCCTGTGGGTCACGACCCACAGGTTGAGAACTGCTGGTTTATTTGCTTCCACCAAGTTTCATGTTAAAATCTGATCCCCAGGGTGGCGCCTGTGGCTCAAAGGAGTAGGGCGCCAGCCCCATATGCTGGAGGTGGCTGATTCAAACCCAGCCCTGGCCAGAAACTGCAAAAAAAAAAAATCTGATCCCCAATGCTGGAAGTGAGGCTTAGTGGGAAGTGTTAGGTCATGGGGGTGGGTCTCTCCTGAATGGCTTGGTGCCACTTTTGGGTGAGTTCTTACTCTTAGTTCCTGTGAGAACTGGTTGTTGAAAAGAGCCTGGCACATTCTCTCTCTCACTTCTTCTCTCACCATGTGATCTGCACACAGGCAGAAGCTGAGCAGATGCTGCTGCCATGCTTCTTGTATAGCCTGCAGAGCCATGAGCCAGATAAATCGTCTAGCCTTAGGTATTCCTTTATAGCAATACAAATGGACTAAGACAGAAAATTGGTAGGCAGGTGTAAGCTGTTGCTATGAAGATACCTGAAAATGTGGAAATGGCTTTGGAACTGGGCAATGGGCAGAGGTTTAAAGAGTTTGGAGGGCTCACAAGAAGCCAAAAACGAAAGGGCAAATTTGGAACTTATTAGAGAATGCAAAGGTAGTGGAGGCTTGGCAGCTTCGATCCAGATTTCAGAAGACATATCTGTAAGCTGGGTGCCCTCAGGCAGAAGCCTGCTGCAAAGGCAGAGCCACCGCAGAAGGCCTCTACTAGGGTACCACCTAGCAGAGCTGTGGGAGCAGGGCCACTGCCCTCCAGACCCCAGAATTATAGAGCCACCAGCAGTGTGTAATCTCAGCCTGGAGAAGCTAGGGGCATTGGACTCCCACCTGTGAGAGCAGCCATGTGGACTGCACCAGGCAAGCCCTGGGGACCAGGCTGCCCAAGCCCTTAGAAACCTACTCCTTACACTTATATGCCCAAGATGTACCACACAGCATCAAAGGAGATTATTTTGGAGCTTTAAGACTTAATATCTTCTCTGCTGGGTTTCAGGCACTCACAGGACCTGTTATCCCTTCCTTCTGGACAATTTCTCCCTGCCTAAAGTAGCACAGTATCATAGAAGTAAACAACTTGTTTTTCACTTTAAAAGGAACTTGCCTTGAGTCTCAAATGAGACCTCGAACTTTGAGATAATGCTAGAACAAGTTAATACTTTTGGAGACTATTGGAAAGGGGTGACTATATTTTGCATGTGAGAAGGAGACAAGATTTGGGGGGCCACGGGTGGAATGCTATGCTTAGGGGGCATGGGAGCAGATCCCCTATGAAGGGCTTGGTGCCATTCTCACAGGAGTGAGTCCTCACTCTTAGTTCCTGAGAGAATTGTAGAAAGAGCCCAGCAACACACCTCCTCCTCTCCTCTCTCACCATGTGACCTGCATGGAGGCACCCCTTTACCTTTTGCCATTAAGTGGAAGCAGCATGAGGCCCTCAGCAGAAGCCAAACAGATGGCTGGCACCATGTGTCTTGTACAGTGGCAAACTGTGAGCCACATGAACTTCTTTTCTCTATTAATTACCCAGCCTCAGGTATTTCTTTATAGCAATGCAAAGGTACAAGATACCTACTAATTAGCCACTAGTTAAAATCTAGTCTGTTACACAATGGGTGTTAGTATAGATTAGCTCTTGATGAAAGAAATGGTGCTTAACATTCTGTATCATCACAAATAATTTCTTAGGGGAAGGGGTTGGGTGGCAGGAAAGATGGCCAAATCACCTTTATTATTAAGGTTTTTAAGCCAACAAATGAAACAAAGGCATATAAGCCATGCAAAGTATAGCAAGTTGCCATTTTTCCCTGCACCCCCACATGCTTTTGCTGTAGTTTTTGAAGGTAATACTATATTAGAGAATGGGTCACGGACTTGATAGAGCAAAAAAATTCTCTGGCAGATGGAGTCCTCATGAAAACAGAAGGACTCTAGAGAATTAAAAGCAACACCATTAGATGACATATCACTCACAGAAACAATTCTTAGAATTGTTATATATTGGGGCGGCGCCTGTGGCTCAGTGAGTGGGGCGCCGGCCCCATATACTGAGGGTGGCGGGTTCAAACCCAGCCCCAGCCAAACTGCAACAAAAAAATAGCCGGGTGTTGTGGCGGGTGTCTGTAGTCCCAGCTGCTCAGGAGGCTGAGGCAAGAGAATCGCGTAAGCCCAAGAGCTGGAGGTTGCTGTGAGCCGTGTGACGCCACGGCACTCTACCGAGGGCAGTAAAGTGAGACTCTGTCTCCACAAAAAAAAAAAAAAAAAGAAAAAAAGAATTGTTATATATTAAAAACATCTAGTCCTGGCTGGGCAAGATGGCTCACACCTGTTAATCTCAGTAACCAAGAGGCATTAACAGGAGATTGCTTGAGGCTAGGAGTTCAAAATCAGCCTAGGCAAGATAGTGAGACTCAGTCACTACAAAAAAATAGAAAAATTAGCCAGGCATGGTGGCAAATGTCTGTAGCCCCAGCTACTCAGGAGGATGAGGCAGGAGGATTATTTGAGCTCAGGAGGTCAAGGCTACAGTGAGCTATGATCACGCCACTGCACTCCAGCCTGCGCAACAGAGCAAGACGTTGTCTGAATATAAACAGAAACCATAACAACAAAAATAAATACCTACTTCTGCCTGGACTATTCTGATTTCCACTAGTAATTATGTTTAGCATACCATTAAAAAACCATGGGCTAGATCAGAAATTGTGTAATTTTTGACCTCAGGACCCTTTTACACTTACAAAACTTATTGAGGACCCCACAGAACTTGTGTTTGTATTGATTATTTCTATTGATATTTACCATATTAGAAATCAATACTGAGGAATTTCTAAAATATACATTCATTTTAAATAATCATAAATATATGTGAATATAATTAGTATTAACTATATTAAACATAACTATTTTTTCCCAAAAAATGTAATAAGGAAGAGTGGCACTGATTGTCATTTGTGAAACCTCTTTAATCTCAGACTTCATAGAAGACAGCTGGATCTTCATAGCTGCCTCTGCATTAAATCTGTTGTGATATGTTGCTTTGTTTGAAGCTTATGCGGGAAATCTATACTCACACAGATAATGTGATTGGAAAACCAAGGGGTGTTCTAAGAGCATTTTCCAATAAAAACTCAAGAAGTGGTAGTTTCTTAAATATTATGTGTGAGTGTAATTTAAAACCTTATCAATGAACTCTTCATACTTGGTTAAATGAAAATCCATAGGCCTATCTCCAACACTGAATGGGTCTTTTATTCATGCATGGTTTTGTAAGGTCATGCATTGGTCATCTGGAAAATAGTGGCTCACTGAGTTATGCACATATTCCATATGGTGACTTATTACAAGATTAAATAATAATGAAATCAGTTGTTAATACCACCACTGATCTCATTACCAAAGTCTTAAGTATTGGGAAGTTATCAAGCTCACATGGTGAGTAAGTTTTTCAAAATTCTGTTTTGCTTGAAAACTTAAATTTCATCATTGCCAAATAGTCATTTGTTTTCCTTGAAATGACAGGCTTACCTAGTTAATTTTTGAGAACAAGTCTTCCAAATACTACCTAAGCCTGAATAACTATTGTTTGTCACAAAGTTCTAAAGTCAAAAGAAGTTGAAGAAAGTGGCTAGTTGAGCTCAGAACTCAATCATACAAGTGATTTTCCTTCAGACAACTATTATTCTTTAGTCTGCTACAGAAGTGCTTTATACCTCCTATTTCATCACATAAATACATATATATATAAACACACATGTATATATACACTGAATAGAGTGGTGCAGGGTAGATGTGTAATAAAATTAATTCTTTTAATGACAGTGAAACTGTCATTTACTTTTTCCTGTAAGTGCATGTAAGTAGAGAATATAATTAATACAGTTTGGTGCTCCTGTCTTAATTTGTGCTAAGGGGCCAGCAGTTTTACCCACCCTTGCTCTTATATCATCCATGTAAATATCAACACAATGAATAAGGCAAATAATGTCTAGGTATTATTATAAAAATAATTTTGACCTCACAGACTTCTGAAAAAATCTCTGAAACCATCAGTTCCCAGATCCTATTTTGAGAACTGTTGGGCTAGAAGATCCTCAAACTTAATATGCATGAGAACTGCCTGGGAAACTTGTTAAAAACATTGAGCTCCCTAGGCCCCATTCTCTGATTCAATATGTCTGGGGTGGGGCTTGGGAATCTGCAGGTTTAACAAGTTCTATAAGTTATTTTTGCTACATGTGGTCTGCCAACCATACTTTGAAAAATACTGGGCTAGAGTTTGATTATAGTTTCACTAATGTTAAGGTCAAAGAGTTTCAACATAGTAGTCCGGTTGTTGTGTCCCGATCAATGCCAATCCTTTACCAAGCTTGTTTTTATCAGTATGTAGTGTACTTTACCCAGGGAACTTTGAAAATTAGCCAAATCAGAAATAGTCCCATTCCTTTCCTGTTATAATATATTTCTATTATCACTATTATCTTTCACCTAAGTCACTATTAATAACCTAACTAGTCTCCAAGCCACCAGCCCTAGTCCTCCAATTCATCCTCCTCATGGATACCAGAAAAAGTTTCTGAAAGGGAAAAATACATTATTCTTTTGATATATGCCTTCAAAGAGCTCCACTTCACATATAGAAAAAAGTTCCATCTCCTTTTCTAAAATCCTGACCCATCTGGGTTAGATATCTCACTTTTACACTATCTAGTACAGACTTCCATGGAAGTCATCTGGCTTAATAGTCCTTCATAAACTATGGACTTCTTCAGGTTAGAAATTGGGTCTCTCATCGCTGTATCAACAGCATCTAGCAAGAGTGCCTGGCATACGTGTAACACATGCCAAATACATTTTTGATTAATGTGATTTTAAATATGCTTTATACAGCGATAATTTGAATTTTGATTCAATCTGAAAACAAATTAACCTTTTTACAGTTTTTTAATTTCAAATTAACATGAGGGTACAAATTTTTAGATTACATTGCCGAACGCTCTCACATTGTGCTCATTAGGTGAGATCCCGCCAAACATCTTCCCTCTTTCTTTTTTTTTTTTTTTTTTGGCCAGGGCTGGGTTTGAACCCGCCACCTCCGGCATATGGGACTGGCGCCCTACTCCTTGAGCTACAGGCGCCGCAATCTTCCCTCTTTCTACCAATCATTCTCCCTCTCTACCCTCTCCCTCCTCCCCCTGCCCCCATACTAGACTATATTTGTGTTTTATTGTTCATGTGGGCATGTAATTATTTATATATTGGTTCATATTACTATTGAGTACATTGGAAATTTATTTTTCCATTCTTGTGATACTTTACTAAGAATGTGTTTCAACTCCATCCAGGTAAACATAAAAGATGTAAAGTCTCCATCTTTTATTATGGCTGAATAGTATTCCATGGTATACATATATCACAATTTTACGTGAAGCCCCAAACTGGACCCACACCTCTCATCATTAACAAAAAATTGATTCTCACTGGATAAAAGATTTAAATTTAAGACATGAAATAATAAAAATTCTATAAGAGAATGTAGAGAAAATACTCAAAGATATTGGTCTTGGAATAAACTTTATGAGGAGGATCCCCCCCTGGATCCTGGATAGATGTTACTATTACTTTATGAGGAGGATCCCTGGATAGATGTTACTATTTTTGTAGTAACATCAAAAATAAATAACTGGGATTTGATCAAGCTAAAAAGCTTTTGCACAGCTAAGGGTACCACAAACAAAGCAAACAGCTTTTGGAATGGGAGAAGCGTTTTGCATGTTATGAATCTGACAAATTCACCTTTTAAAGATAATTGTGGTGAACAGAGCCTAAGGTGTGCCTCCTCTTGCTCTATACAAAGATGGCATATCTAGACAGGATATGTATGCCTACAGCAAGGACCTATCATATATACAGATAAAAAATTGTGATGCTTACTGCCACAGTGCTCTGTTGAAAGTACCATACTGCCAGAGCTGCACTAATGGTGGCAATAATCTCTCTTCAACCTTGGCCATGGCTATACCTCGGTTTCAGATGTACATTCAGATGCTAGGATAGATGCTATTTTAGTCTAAGGCTCAAGTTAGTAAAAACACTCTCATCCTGGTTCACTAGGAGACTAATGGTTTGGGCACTCATGAGGTGGTCATAAAAGAGACCACCTTTTGGTGGCATAAAAGAGAAATCTTGAAGCAGCTGAACAGGGTGAATCTCTGTACAATCTTAAATTTGTGCTGATGCCAAGGAAAAAATAATAAAATATGTAGTATATATATATTATGTTAATAAATAGGGTACTTACTATTACTTTTAAAATGTTATGCTAATGTTTTTTTTATTGTCATAGTTTTTGTTTTGGGGTGTTAAGGCTTCTAGAAACCAAATTCAACATTTGCTACTGTTGTTTATTAATGCTTTCTGAAAGAATGCTAGTCAGTAAACTCTATAGCACCAATGTATTCCATCTTTTAGGATAATAAATTGCATAATATCCAAAGCTGTTCAGAATCTGGTAAGAATATTTGATGGTAGAAAGTGAAGCAACTATAACTAATAAGATATATACAATGGGTTAAAAATAATAATTATTTGTTGAACAGTAAGAAAAGGGTAAACAGGAGATTTGGGGGATTCTGGGAAAGAAAACTTAATACAAATGAATATCAGATATTATGGTGATTCTTTTGTCCTATATTCACTGGTTCTTATGTGCTATAATGTGAGGCCTTAGCAAGGAGAATGCCACTGAATAAATTGTTGCTGTATCCATGGGCAAACATACAGGTATTCGGTTAGGCCATAGCCTAGACTTAAAATGAAACCAAGACATGACCTCCACCTCTTGACACTTTACTCTCAACTTTTCATACCAGGTAGAACTAGTATATAATATATAGAAGGTACATGTACTCTGTACCTTAAATATTGCCAAACTCTAGCCATTGCCATTTTTGTGTAGATCCAAAAGTCCTACCTAACTTGATATGTGTATTTCATTATTTTATTTTTAGAAACAGGGTCTTGCTTGCTCTGTTGTCCAGGCTGGAGTATGTGGCCCAATCATAGCTCAACACATATTTGAGTATCGGACTAAAATATTATTAGCCAAAATAAATGCAATAGAGGCTATATATGTGAGCTCCTCGGAAAAAGAGGCCCACATCACTGTTTATCCTTATCCAATGCCTGCTCACTCTTCTCTTCCTACCACAACATCCAACACAACCCTGGTAATAAAGGAATGTACACGGGTGGCGCCTGTGGCTCAGTGAGTAGTGCACTGACCCCATATACCGAGGGTGGCGGGTTCAAACCCAGCCCCGGCTGAACTACAACCAAAAAATAGCCGGGCGTTATGGCAGGCGCCTGTAATCTCAGCTGCTCAGGAGGCTAAGGCAGGAGAATTGCGGAAGCCCAAGAGCTAGAGGTTGCTGTGAGTCCTGTGACATCATGGCACTCTACTGAAGGCGGTAAAGTGAGACTCTGTCTCTACAAAAAAAAAAAAAAAAAAAAAAAGGAATGTACAAACTTTTTTTTTTTTTTTAAGTAGGGGAATGTACAAACTTTTATGTACATTGAAACCTCTTCTTCCATGAAAATTCTCTTCAGGTATAGTTTGTAAGAGGGGGATTAGGTTAAATATTTGTCATTGAAGTTAGGAAGAGTATTATGTTGCAAGAGAAGGTATTCGTTTTGACCTTGCCATAAAACCCAAGGGTGCAATGTCCCGGTAGTCTAATTAGTTAGTATTCCATTAGACATTCAAATTAGAGAAAAGAATTTGGTATGCTTCTGCATGACTTTTGGTATCATATAAGTACCGAAATATTTGTAAGAACATTCTACTTTCTAAGTGTATTAAATTTTCTCCTGTACGAAATATTAAAAATCTAGGTTCTGCACCAAGGCCCACACACTAATTATAAAAAACAAACACAAACCTGTTTCACTTATGTCTTTATCCTTTCACAATATATTGTTTCTGAAAGTCAATAAATAAACCTAGTCTGAAGAACTACACTTTGAAGCCTTGTAACTGGATATAAAAGGTATCATATTAGTACACACAAAAACTAAATGTTCGTCATTGTATTTGAAAACATTCTGTGTTTCTATCACAATGAGGTAAGTTTATTGGTTTAGTCACTCTCTGACATCAACAAAACCTTGATACACTTAAAATATGAGGCCAGCCTAAAGAGAGAAGGGAGGGAGAAGTCAAGTTCATGGTGATCAGTGTTTTCCAAATCATATCTCAGATATTAAGTATTTAGAGGGAAAAGGGGTCTATAGGTAAACAAATTCAGAAAATAATGTATCGAACAAAGTTAAATAGGGTTTCTTTAGCATATTAAAGATCCTGAGAAGCCATGCAGTGATACACATTGCCAATCTCTAAGACTGGGCTATAAATGAGAGTGAGGAGGTGATTAAGCTATCCTGTAATGAACCAAGATGTGCACTAAGCACTTAACATGTATTATTTAGTTTACTGCTAACCATAAGCCTATGAGGTAGAGACACTATCATTCACCACTTTACAGGTGAAGAAACTGAATCTTTGATTAATTTGGCCGAGGACACAAAGCTATTACTTGGTAGTGTTGAGAGTCATATCTAAATCCATCTAATTCCTAAGTCCTCTCTCTTTACCACTGTGCCAGCAAAAGGGCCATAGCCATTTCCATTGTTAGAGCTTAATACCTTGATTTTATAGTTTTAGATTTGCTTAAAATAGAAATATAAAGGGTAGGGAGAAGACAAGATATTGTTTCAGTTTCTTGATTATTTGATTTCTCCCTGGATTTCTCAGAACTGCCAGAAAATAGCAATATGGATGTCAGTTTTTTCTTCTTCTATATATGAAACAATTACATATTTCAAAACATGGTAGTGAACAGCAATAATAACCAAAAAAGAAGTGTTATGTTTAGTAGTAATAAAATTGTTAGCAAACGTTAAGGAGAACTAACATTTACTAAGTACTCGCTACATGCCAAACATTTTATTTATGACATCATAGAAAGTAGGCATTTGGAAGAAGCTAAAGTGCCCATCGACCCATAAATGGATTAATAAATTGTGGTACATGTATACCATGGAATATTATGCTGCCTTAAAACAGATGGAGGCTTTACCTCTTTTATGTTTACATGGATGGATGGAGCTACAACATATTCTTCTTAGTAAAGTATCTCAAGAATGGAAGAAAAAGTATCCAATGTACTCAGCCCTACTATGAAACCAATATATAATCATCCACACTTCCATATGAAAGCTGTAACTTAACTTCAGCCCAAGATGAAGGGGGAAGAGGAGGAGAAGGGGAGGGAGGAGGGAGGCTGAGTGGAGGGAGGGTAATCATTGGGATCACACCTATGGTGCATTTTACAAAGGGTACATGTCAAATCTATTAAGTGTAGAGTATAAATGTCTTAACACAATAATTAAGAAAGTACAGTGAAGGCTATGTTAACCAGTTTGTTGTAAGTATTTCAAATTATATCTAAAACCAGCACATTGTACCCCATAAATGCATTAATGTTCACAGCTAGATTTAATTTAAAAAAAAGTCATCCTTCCAAGATCACCTATTTCTTTCTTTCTTTTTTTATTTTTTTTTGGGGGGAGACGGAGTCTCACTGTGTCACCTTTGGTAGAGGGCCCTAGTGTCACAGCTCACAGCAACCTCAAACTCTTGGGCTTAAGTGATTTTCTTGCCTCAGCCTCCCAACAGGATCACCTATTTCTTAACTGATAGATGCTGGAACAGGTGACTCAAGGACACCTGTTCTTTCTTTGCAATATGCTGGCTTCCAATTTCAAAAGGAACACATGCATCTTTGGTACAATAGGTTGAAATAAAAATAGAGCAATAATGTAGCTTTCCTTACCAAAGGATAATTACATTACTCAAGGTAAGTCAATTCTTTTGTCTTGTTAGAAAGTTCAACCAAAAGGCATCAGTCAGACCGGAGCAGCAAAAAAGGTGGGGCGTGGGTCAAGGGAGGTGATTGTTGATTTTATACTGGCCAGTTTCAGTTTCTCTTATACATCCTGCCCTCCTGCCAAAATGAAATGGTGATGATGAAAATGAAGAATTTCTCTGAAACATCCCTACAACTGTATTCAGTATAGATGGCTCATGGTTCTATGAATAAAAACCTCACCCGATATAATCACATTTTTCTAGCCTTCATCCAAGTGACCACAGCAATTCTCTAAAATAAAAAAAGATGTACAGTCAGCCTTCCATATCCATGGGTTCTGCATCAATCGAGGATCAGAAATATTTGGGGGGAAAAAAAGAGTCTGTACTGAACACGTGCAGACTTGCTTCTTGTCATTATTTCTTTAACAATATAGTGTAACAACTATTTACATAATATTTATATTATACATATTATATAAGTAATATAGAGATGCATTAAAGTATAGGGAGGATATGCATACATCATATGCAAATACTGCAACATTTTATATAAGGAAATTGTGCATTTGTGGATTTTGCTATCTGCAGAAGGTCCGGGAACCAATCCTCAACGGATAGCAAGGGACAACTATACTTGAAAATCTACTGATGGCTAACTAAACCACAAGGTAAAGTTAAGGTATATTCTTAAGAATTTTAGAATATTGCAAATGCTATTAAAATAAGCCAACATCTGGGTGGCGCCTGTGGCTCAAGGAGTAGGGCGCTGGTCCCATATGCCGTAGGTGGCGGGTTCAAACCCAGCCCCGGCCAAAAACCACAAAAAAAAAAAATAAGCCAACATCTTCTGAGATCATCATAAATTAGGGAGACAAAAAGCAGAGGCCTTAAGGTGAAATACACGGAAAAGGTGAGCCAAAACCTTGGTCAACATGACAGAGAAAGTGAATTAAGTAGAGAAAACTCTTTAAACCAACACAGTTAAGAAGATTATAATAAACTGTGCTTTATGGGGCTACCATTATGAATAACCACAACAGAAACACTAACGGGTTACATTTCAAGAGTTCATTTCTAACCCAGTCCTTTGGAACTAGAGACAAGACATTTTCCCATGACAATGTTGCTGAACAGTGTTCGGGTTGTCAAGTGAGCCCACAGATTATTCTACATGGAAATGCTCTGAGGCCTAAGAACTACAAGCCAGTAGAAATTATTATTTATCCCATATTTGTAATAAGACTTCTTAGAAAACAGTTATCGCTGCAATATCTAAAGCAAAACAAGCTAAAGCATTTCAAATTTATCTTGAGCACTGGTATATAAGAAAATCCATATTTAATAAGGATTACATGGTTCATGGGAGCTTTGGAGAAATCATGGAAGTTATAGATACATTTGAGGTCATTAGATTTTGAGAGTGCTGGCTAAAAGATTTAATTTCATTTTACAGGAAGTCGAATCATAGAGAAGGAAACACTAATTTTCTTAAGCAATAGGACAGAGTTTATTGAAGGGAGAAAGACTGATATAAGCATGATAAGCAAAAGAGGGGGAAGCACAAAGAACAGAACCTCCCCAGGAGAGTGGGGGAACCCAAGTGGGAAGCCCGCGAAACACCAAATTTTTGAAAACAAAGAAGGGGTTCTAAGGGGTGTGTACGTAAGATTAATTGTACCATAATTAATCAAGTTATGAAAGGCAAAGGAAGGTGATAGAAAATTAGGATACAAAATGCATTCTAAGAGGAAACAACCCTTACATTTGCCACATGCTTGTGTGAAACACCAACTGAAGTTTTACATGACAAAGTATAACTTCAAGGGAAATGCTAATTTTAAAGACAACTCAATTTTAATGACCTTGTATGTTCTGTATATTGTTCAGAAAGTGTAAAATAAAAACACCATGATTCCTCTCTGCCCTTATTCTGACACAATTTCCTCCTCTTTTCTAGAATGACAAAAGCTATTATCATTAGGTGACCAGTGTCTCATGGGTGAAAATTACCAATATATTGAATTTTACTTAAAAAGTACTGAATTAAATGGATACAGAAGGGGGCAAATGAAAGTAAACAGGCCTCTTCTGGGAAAGAAACAAAAATACAAGGAAAGGTGAGGTATGTGTGCTTTTATGTGGGGTAGGGGTGGAGAATACAAATAGTGATGCAATGGGTAAAGAGAAGAGAAACATTCCATACCGAGACAGGAAAAGTCAGTCCTCAAGGTTCTTTCAGTGTCCAAGGTTCATTTTATATATGAAGAAACCAATCAGTGTTAACAATAAAGGATCACACTATCACGTGGGTTAGATAGATTCGAAAAGCCAAAACAATTCTTAAATTCTCTTAATAGTTTGTAAATCATTTCTATAATCATATATGCTTTGTTCTTGTAGCTACCGTTGCATTATTAATGCTTTCTTTAGGATTTATCAACACTATTCGAGTATTTTGGGTTTTTAAAAATAAATATTTTTTTCTGATTATAAAAGTGAAATATATTCACTAAAAGAACTTCAGGAAATACAGAAAAATAGTAATGAACAAAAACGGTAATTGCCTATGATTTCACCAACAATGTTAATGTTATAGTGTATTTTCTTCCTTTTTTTTTTTTTTTTTGTAGACACAGAGTCTCACTTTATTGCCCTTGGTAGAGTGTCGTGGCATCACAGCTCACAGCAACCTCCAGCTCCTGGGCTTAGGTGATTCTCTTGCCTCAGCCTCCCCAGTAGCTGGGACTACAGGCGCCCGCCACAACGCCTGGCTATTTTTTGTTGCAGTTTGGCTGGGGCCAGGTTTGAACCCGCCACCCTCGGTATATGGGGTCAGCACCCTACTCACTGAGCCACAGGTGTCGCCCGGTATATTTTCTTTTTAAAAGCTAAGACTTTTTAGTTGCAGGCGTACTTACCTAGGCTACTTCAACATTTTATCCAAAATGACAAGTTATTATGTAGAGAGAAACATAAACCTATATCAACAAGTGAGTTCTAGTACCATCTTTTAAAAAAAAAATCCCAACAATCCCTTATATCAATGGGCAAGAGACATGAATAGAACTTTCTCTACAGATGACAGACGAATGGCTAACAAACATATGAAAAAATGTTCATCATCTCTATATATTAGAGAAATGCAAATCAAAACAACCCTGAGATATCATCTAACCCCAGTGAGAATGGCCCACATCACAAAATCTCAAAACTGCAGATGCTGGCGTGGATGTGGAGAGAAGGGAACACTTTTACACTGCTGGTGGGACTGCAAACTAGTACAACCTTTCTGGAAGGAAGTATGGAGAAACCTCAAAGCACTCAAGCTAGACCTCCCATTTGATCCTGCAATCCCATTACTGGGCATCTACCCAGAAGGAAAGAAATCCTTTTATCATAAGGACACTTGTACTAGACTGTTTATGGCAGCTCAATTTACCATTGCCAAAATGTGGAAACAGCCTAAATGCCCACCAACCCAGGAATGGATTAACAAGCTGTGGTATATGTATACCATGGAATACTATTCAGCCATTAAAAAAAACGGAGACTTTACATCCTTCGTATTAACCTGGATGGAAGTGGAAGACATTATTCTTAGTAAAGCATCACAAAAATGGAGAAGCATGAATCCTATGTACTCAATCTTGATATGAGGACAATTAATGACAATTAAGTTTATGGGGGGGAAGCAGAAAGAGGGATGGAGGGAGGAGGGTGGGGCCTTGGTGTGTGTCACACTTTATGGGGGCAAGACATGATTGCAAGAGGGACTTTACCTAACAATTGCAATCAGTGTAACTGGCTTATTGTACCCTCAATGAATCCCCAACAATAAAAAAAAATAAATAAATAAATAAAAAGTCACAATTGGCTGGGTGAGGTGGCCCACACCTGTCATCCTAATACTCTGGAGGCCGAGGCAGGAGGTGGATTGCTTGAGCTCATGAGTTCGAGACCAGCCTGAGCAAGAAGCGAGACCCAGTCTCTACTAAAAATAGAAAAACTGAGACAAGAGGATCACTTGAGGCCAGGAGTTAGAGATTACTGTGAGCTATGACGCCACCGTATTCTACCCAGGGTGACAGCTCAAGATTCTGGTCACAAAATAAATAAATAAATAAATAAAAATATAAAAGGTGAAAATTAATAGGGTTAACTTGAAATCACTGATTTACACCTAACTTGGTCATTTGATTATTAAAACCAAGTAAATCACAACTAGATTTTGGTTTCTGTTTTTTTGCAGTTTTTGGCCAGAGCCGGGTTTGAACCTGCCACCTCCGGTATATTGGGCACGACTAGATTCTGAACCTAACAACCTCCATCATCCAGATTCTCAGAGCTCAGCATAAATCACCAAAATTTCCTTTTAAAAGAAATCAGTATTGTACTAAGCCTATGGGTAAAAGCAAACTACTTACCATGATGCCTAGAAGGAGGTACATACAGATGAAAGAGAAAAAGAACGGGAAATGAAATAGTAACAGAGTCTTGTGTCCCATCCACTTTGAACACAGGGCTCCAAACTACTAGGTATAGCGACTCTGAACTGGCTTAGTAACTGCATCCAAAGGTGCACGGTAATAAGTGTGCTTGGTGATAATTCCCTACAGTATGTACCTGAGGATCACTTCTGTAACACAGCTCCAGTGCTGTGAGTGAAAGAGACTACTTCTGTGGGTGACTAGGCTCCTATCACATGCTGCAAGAGGTCATTCCCTCATGAGACAAAGTTGACGACTGTGCATGTGAGGTAGTTTTCTGAGCTTGGTACTACAGTAGATCCTGCCTCCATTGACCACTTCCTTAAGTTGACCTAATCTTCATAGACCAGACATGCACCACACATACATATCAGCACAGTAGGCCTAGTTCCTCATGTTGACCAAATGTTGACCAGTTTGTTACAGTCCTTTGGGTGGTCAACTTACGGAGGTTCTACTGTATTCTATTTCTTGTGTTGAGTGCTGGTTGCACCAGTGTGTTCACTTTGTGCAAATTCACTGAGCCATAAACCAATGATTTATGTACTTTTTTTGGTATGTATATGATACTTCAATAAGATTTACATATACAGAAAAGTATTTATCCCCAGGAAATATTTCTGGTGCCTTATCAAATAAACTTTGAGGGAAGCCTCAACAATAGTTTACAGCTCAGTAGCCATCCTAATAAAAGAAAAGCTATTTTACTCAATGAGGTGCTACTTAACCAAAAGCAACACGGAAACCAGGTACAAACCTGAATTGTGAAAAAGGCATAAGTTAAGGGAGTACTGTGGGAGAAAAGGAACTAAAGCACAAAAGGTGATAATTCCTTTGTAAGACCCAAGGCTACAACAGGCAGCAAATCCAGGTTAGATCAGACTTACAGCTAGTAAGTATATTTTTACAATAAAGCCTTCTGGAGCATATCTTTATTTTAAATGCCCCAATCCACACCACTTCCCATCACCATTTTTGTGCTTACTTTCTGGTAGCTAACAGAAGAAAGGCTCAATCCCCAATCCCAAATGACAATGAACTTCAACTATAACAGACCCCTCTTATTTTTTTTTTAATTTTCTCTACACATATACATGTGTTTATTTGGTTTCCACTTTTTGCCTCTTATGTTTTTAATTATACAGGGAAACACAACAAAAGTCAGGATACAATACTAGTATACAGGGTATATAATTAAAATTCTTTAAATATATATGCAGATCTAAGAATAAAAGGACAACAAAACACCTCAAAATGCTAAAATGGTTATATCTACAGATTTGCATGTCTTCTTTTAATTTTTTTGCACTTTCTTAATACAACATTAATACTTATGAAAAATAAACCATTATGATAAAAGGAACATACAGAGTCATGGCTATGCATGGAAAAGGAGAGAAGGAGGAGTATTAATGGTCATATCTTGGTGTTGTGGTATTTTATTTTTAGTTTTACACTTCGCTATATTTTCTAAGTTTTTTTACAAGAAGCATAATGTAGAATGTAAATGTTTTGGCACAGTAACTGAGATAACGCCGGAAAAGCTATGTTAACCATTGTGATAAAAATGTGTCAAATGGTCTATGAAGCAAGTGTATGATGCCCCATGATCATATCAATGTATACAGTTATGATTTAATAAAAAAAAGAAGCATAATTAAATTTTTTAAATTATTAATATTTTTTTTTTATTGAGACAGTCTTACTTTGTCACCCCTGGTAGAGTGCTATGGCGTAATAGCTCACAGGAACTTCAAACTCTCGGGCTGAAGTGATCCTCTTGCCTCAGCCTCCCAAGTAGCAGGGATCACAGGCGCCTGCCACAATACCCAGCTAGTTTTAGAGACCCAGTCTTGCTCTTGCTCAGGTTGGTCTCTAACTCCTGAGCTCAGGCAATCCACTGGCCTCAGCTTCCCAAAGTGCCAGGATTATAGGCATGAGCCACTGCGCCCCGCCTATATATCATTTTTAATTTTTAATTTACCTTTTTAGAGATGGGGCTTTGCTATGTTGCCTAAGCTTGTCTCAAACTCCTGGCCTCGAATGATCCTTCTAACCTCAAGCCTCCCAAAATGCTACGATTACAGGTGTGAGCCACTATGTCCAGCCCATAATTAATTTTATAATCAGAAAATAACTTAAAAAATCTCTTTGGTAGTCTCCTCTCTTTCCTCCACTTAAGACTGGAAACAGATAAAATGTGGCATTTTGTATGTGATAACACATGTGCCAGAGAATAAGGGAGAAAAGGTTATTTATGTGCTTAGAAAACAATTGCTGGGTAAGCTATACAGTATCTGTGGAGGACTGGTTTCAAGACCTCCTAAGGATACCAAAACCCATGAATGTTCAAGGCCTTTACATAAAATGTTGCAGTATTTGCATATGACCTACCCACATCCTCCCCTTACACTTTAAATCATCTCCAGATTACTTTTAATACCTAATATAATGTAAATGGTAGGTAAATACTTATACTATTTTGGAAAATAATGACAAGAAAAAAGTCTATACATGTTCAGTAGACGTTTTTCCCCCAAATTATTTTAGATCCTTGATTCACTGAATCCATGGATACAGAAGGCTGGCTCTATTTCCCCACTTCTTTTTTTCTTTTTTGAGACAAGATCTCACTCTGTTGCCCCAGCTACAGCTCAGTGGCATCATTATAGTTCACTGAAACCTCAAACTCCTGGGCTCAAGCGATCCCTGATCCCCCTGCCTCAGCCTCCTGAGTAGCTGGGATTACAGGTGTGCACCACCATGCTCTGGCTAATCTTTCTATTTTTTGTAAAGACAGGGTCTCCCTCTTATTGAGGCTTCTCTAAAACTGCTGACCTCAAGCAATCCTCCCACCTCAGCCTCCCAAAGTGCTAGGATTACAGGCATGAGCCCCTTTGCCCGGCCCTATTTCCCTGTTTTTCTAAAAAAGGATTTTTAATTTATGTTATGAAATTTCACTTTCATTAACATGTTCAATGGAAGGAAACATTTTATTGGAGACACAAATTGAGTGTTGGTGTGAATAGTTTTTAAAACATCAAGGGCAGCGCCTGTGGCTCAAGGAGTAGGGCGCCGGTCCCATATGCCGGAGGTGGCGGGTTCAAACCCAGCCCCGGTCAAAAACCACAAAAAAAAAAAAATCAAAATATACCATGGAATATTATGCAGCCTTAAAGAAAGATGGAGACTTTACCTCTTTCATGTTTACATGGATGGAGCTGGAACATATTCTTCTTAGTAAAGTATCTCAAAAATGGAAGAAAAAGTATCCAATGTACTCAGCCCTACTATGAAACTAATTTATGGCTTTCATATGAAAGCTATAACCCAGTTATAACCTACGAATATGGGGAAGGGGGAGAGAGAGGGGGGAGGATGAGCGGAAGGAGGGTGATTGGTGGCATTGCATCTACGGTGCATCTTACAAGGGTACATGTGAAACTAGTAAATGTAGAATATAAATGTCTTAACACAATAACTAAGAAAATGCCAGGAAGGCTATGTTAACCAGTGTGATGAAAATATGTCAAATGGTCTATAAAACCAGTGTATGGTGCCCCATGATTGCATTAATGTACACAGCTATGATTTAATAATAAAAAAAATCAAAATATAGCAAAGGGAAAGCTCAATATGAAAATTCTAAAAATTCATTTGTCATTATTTCTTTGCTACCTCATTTTGCCATTAAAAATCCACAAAACTGGCCCATAATGGTGATCACCCTAGAAATTAGAGGGCCTATAATCTTGAATAATTTGTATGCTCTTATTCCTGTATGCTCTTCCTCCTGACTCACATTGCTTAAGAGGGCAGGGACTTCACCTTAATCATTTTGTATACTCAGGCAAGAAGCATGACACCTAGCAGACAGTAGACCTTTGATAAATGCTCAATGAACCGAATTCCAATCTCCTTCCATTAGATACTTTTCCAGTGAGTCTTGTGATTCTCTGACATTAGAGTTCTTAGGTGTTTAATGCAACTCAACAAGCATTTCTGAAGCCTACATAGCACGAAGGTTCGTATAGGAAATATGAAGATTAACAAAACATTAAAATGATTACAATCCAGTAAAATATGTAAACAAATAGCTACCAGCAAAAATGCAGAAAGAACTGTAATAGATAAAGTACTATGGGAACAAAAAGAGATTACTGTACTTTGTTTTGGGTGTGGGCTGTGGTGGGAAGAGGAAAAGAAGAAATTAAGAAAGGCTTCAAAGATGAGGAGGCATTTGTGTTGTATTTTGAAGGATGGTGAATTTTTGAGCAGCAGAACTAGGAAGAGAAGAGTCTATGTGCAACAGCAGACGGATAAGCAAAGTAATGTTAATGGGGAAAGATAAAGGGTGTTTAGATTTCAGCATGAGAGAAGAGGGATATAAAGCTTTAAAGGTAGCTTAAGGCCAGATTATTAAGAGTCTTGGATGCCATGCTGAGAAATGTACTATAAAATTTACAAATACCATGTAAGTGATCAGAGTCATGTTCTGGTAGTGATAATAGAGCGATAACGGCATACGGAGAAAAAAACAACTGGATTAAGAAGACTGATCTGGAGGCTAAGTATTTTTTTCCCATGAGAAGACACAGGAACTGAAAGCAGAAGAATGAAAGCCAGGGAGAAGGAGATATATGTGAGAATGTTTAAAGCGATAGAATCAACAGGATATGGTAGCTATTTATTAGAAGGGACATGTTTGGGGGGGTCTGGGATGCAAAAGAGAAGTGTCAGATGAACGAATTAATAAAATAGCAGAAATGAAACAAAAGAGAGGCAAGAGAAGCATGAGACCACTTGGGAGAGTTTCAAAGGAGTGGTCGACTCAAATACTACAGTGATATCTAGAAAGATATATCTGAAAGTAGATTTGGGAATGGCATTTCACATTGGTAAATCATCACCAGCCAATCTCTTCTCATCCTCTTTTGAATCTCTTTACTAAAAATGTTTTGTTTTTTTTTTTCCCCAAGTCAACAGCCTAGGGAAGAAAAAAAAAAAAAAACAGAATAAAAAGTAAATGTAAAAGGGATTAGAAGAGGCTGGGACTGGATGGTGATAAATCAGTATACAAAATACTATTCCAAAGTCTTTTGTCAATGGAAGGAAGATTGAGAGCAGGAGGGAGAAGCAGTTATTTGAATAAAGAATGATAAAGAATGGCAAACAGAGGAGGGGCAAAATATGCTTTTCTTGCAAAGAATTTGATCTATCTATTCTGTTCCTAAATGGGCCAAATTAGGATTTCAGGTAACATGGACTTTGAAGCACTCTAGGCTAATTTGTTTCCAATTATATTCCATAAACATATGATTCAATTTTCATTTTCTAAAATACATTTATAATTATCTTAATTGTGATTAAAACATAGTAGCTTCCTGTATGTCAGACACTGTGCTAAACACTTTATCTGCATAATCTCATTTAATTTCAGGAATTCTAGAAAGCAGGTTTCTTATTATGTCCATCTTATATAAGATAAACTTGACACTTAGAGAAGTAAAATGACTGGCCTAAGATTTTAAAAATACTTAGTGACAGAACCCAACCTCTTAATTCCTGAGTTGTACTGTTTTTCTGCAATATACAAAAGCAACTGTTTCGTATATCTAACTATCCCATTGGACACCTCCAAATCATTAACATAAACTGTTTGGTTCATTTATTTTTTTAAAAAAAACAGGCCTCCTGCTGCTCCTGCCATCCCTTTGCATTTGTTTCAAGTTCTTATAAATGTGTCATAGATTATGAAGGTTGTAGCACTGCACGGGTCTTTTAATACATTCATGCCTGTGCATGTTGACTCAAGGAAAATTGTACAAGCAAGAACACACACCTCTTCAACCCGGGGGCTGTGCTCAATTAGACACAGTAGGCAACGCTCAAGCCCATCTGGTGAAAGCAGAACAGTTAGTTGCACAATAGTGAGAACATGGCTTAACGTGTCTCATCGTGGCAATCCTACATTTAGATGGCTTTAGATTTGGCTGATTCTTATCTGATATATTTAATATAAGCAATCGGAGTAGTAATTAAACTTTGAAACCAAAATTTCCTCCTAATTTCCTTCCAGGTTTCTGGACCAATTTGATAAAAATATCTCCAGGGATTGCAAGGCAAACTGTTAATGAACACCTATCATTTGCAATTATTTAATCTGTGTGAAGCAGGATTTTCTGAGTACTTTGCCACCAAAATAAAATAAGAAATAAACTGCATGAACTGATGCTACCCTACAACTACTTTCTGTGAAACTTTGGAATACATAAAAACAACCTCATTTTCCTAATTAATTGCTCTGATATAGTGGAATTTCCCTCTATACTAAACAGAAATTGTAAAGCAACTGTTCTAAACCACTTCTATTCCTTGAAACAAATGTTATCTTCATGGTCACAGGATTGTGAAAGGCAAGGGTGGATACATACTCAGCACAAACTCAAGGACAAACAACTCAAGCACAGGCCCCTATGAAAAGAGATTTTGAAAACAGACGACAGCAAAGGGCTATTACACATTTGGTGGCCTTGGTGTAATTCATGGCAATTTATAATGGGTTAATCAACACTCAAACCTCTGTCCTACCTCTCTGGCAGTATGATCCAAGGTAAGTCCTTCCTGACCAGAAATTAAAATGAAGTGTTAAGGCTTACTCTCAGGAATAATCAAAGCAAATACAGCACTTTGCAAACAAATTTTCAATAACACACCTGGATGAAATGCAAAGTAGTTTTCCCCCTATGTTAAAAAGTAGTTTCTCCAGGAGTCCAAGGGAGAAATGTGATTCCATACCTCAAGTAGTATGCTAGTTTTGTTGACTACTTAGTTTAATGGCAAACTTTCTATAGCCATTGTCTTGAATAATAATAAGTTTTTAAAATATCAAAATACTTTTCTGAATGTAGTATAATTAAGTGATCAATAGTTATGGCTTTCTTCCTAGATGGCACCCTGAAACACAACAGTCATAATTAGATTCCCAACATATTCCATGTGTTCACATCGACAGGTACATAATCATACATTTGTATAATAATTTTTTGCATCCTGTTAGCATAGGTAACTATTATAACATTCACTGACTGTTTATTATCTGCTAGGTAGTTTACATATATTATCCTCAATAATCACAGCAATGTAAATATTATCTCCATCTTATAGATGGGGAATTTGAGACTCAGTAAAGTTAAATAACCTGACCAAGGACACAAAGCTATTGTGTGGTACATCCAGAATCTGATTTTAAATTTTGAGTACAGTGCCTATGCTTTTCCTAGTACACCATACTGCCTCTCAATAAAGTATACATGAGATGTCTGTAGAGTGCGTGGCACATACTGGGAGTTAATTTTATTGTCTTCTAAAACTTTCAGATAAATATCCTTAACAGAATCAAAATGAACATGGTCAAAATAGGAACTTTCTAATTAAAGAATCTTTGTTAATTATAAATCATTTGTCCAAATGAATCTCATTTGAAGGAGACAAGGTCAAACCCTTGCAATGGCCAACTGAAATGTAAAGACTAAAACTTGCTTAAGTCTTTGTTCTTCATTTTTACTAGCTTTTAAAAAGTAATTTCATCCTTTCAACCTGAGAAAACTGATAAAAAGGTAATTTTTTAAAAATTTTTTTTGCATTTTTGGCCGGGGCCGGGCTTGAACCCACCACCCCCGGTATATGGGGCTGGTACCCTACTCCTTGAGCCACAGGTGCCACCCATAAAACAGTAATTTCATTCCAATCAATGCATCATCAACCAAGAAAAATACAGTTCCTTTACTCAGTATAAAATCTAAGAATCACAGCATTTGAGAGCTAGACTTAGCTAGTTCATCTAGTTCACATTTGTCTCTGTACTCTATGCTGACATGGCTTCCACCCCCTACTGCTATACTACCATTTGACATAGGAATAACTTGTACAAGGTTACAAAGCTAGTAGAGGCAAAGAAGAGGCTAAGAGAACTCAAATCTCAATTCCAGTTCAGTGCTCTTTCTATTATGCCAGCCAGACTCTCAATACAAATGCTCTCTAGGCAAGACTAGTTATACTATTGTAAGAAAAACAGAAAACCTGTAGTAGTCAAACAGATTCATCTCTCCAGTGACTCCTAGAATGTTAATCCTACCAGCTAACCCTTACTGAGAACATATGATGTACTATACTGTGCCAAATTCTTGTGTCATTTAATTCTATCCTCAAGACAAACCTGTGGATAAGTTTTCTTATTATTCATTCCTATTTGACTGATGAGAGAACCCAGACTCAGAGACTTCAAGTAAGTTGCCCAAGGTCACAGGACTAGTAAGCAATGAAGCAGGAATTTGAATCAAGATCTAACTTGAGGCCCTGCTCTTAACAACTACCATATACTGCTATTGCGTTTCTATTTCTTTTTTTCCAATTTGTTTTCTTTGTCCTTGGGAACCTAGGATCACTATATACACAAGTTATGGACACCTAGTCACAAACAGGAGGTTTCTGTAAAGATAACTGAAGGGGCAAAATAGTAACCCCATGCTGGATCCACACATTTAAGAATAACCTGGACTATTTTTTTCCCCAAAGTCTAGGCCTTTGCAATCCTCATGCATAAACCTCTTCTTTTACAGTAATAATAGTCACCTGTTTTGCAACTTAATAACCTAAATCAGATTTTTCAGAGGCAAACAAAAAACAATGATACCAACAGTCACTTGGGACTTGAGACCACTGGGCAGAGAAGAACTCAAGAGTCAAGCAAAGTTTTCACCAAAATTGCAATGAGGTTAACAGGGCACAGTAACACGATCTAATACCTGATACCCAGGAAACATGGAGAGAAAAACAGGGAGAGGAGGGGGAAATCTGCTGCTGGCTCCAGGTTGTTAAACAGCAGAGTGAGGAAGGGATTTCTAGAGTTCGACGAAAGCCCATGCCCACTACCACTGAATCCAATGTGGGGCACCCTTGCTTGACAACAGGAAAAAGGGACGCAAGGATCCCAAACAGTTCTGGATTCGCCAGCCTCTGCCTGTCCCCCCATTTGTCTTATCCTTTCCCACCAGAAACGCAAATTCTTAAGAATTTTTTTCCGCCCAACCCCCACGCCAAGTGAATCCCAGGGAGGACCCTGCTCCACTCGGTGGGGGAAAATATGACACTCATTTTCTTTCGGGGCAAGGGGATAGGGAGAGGAGGGCACTGAGGAAAATAGGAGAAGCGGGCCTTGGCAGAGGTTTGAGGTGTGCGATTTAGTAGCTGCACTCACCAGGGTGAGACATGGGAATGACCTCATTGCGGGTCCCCGGAAAGTTGAAAATGACGGCTCCGGACGCCCCTCTCTCATAAGCTAGATGGATCTTGTCTGCGAAGGTGCAGCCCCCACCGCGCTGGATGAGGGCCAACCAAGACACTTGCACCGTGGGAACTGTGAAATTTGTGTGCGGGTTACAGGCGTTGAGCGCCCCGGGCCCGTCAGGCGGCACCAGGACCCCGGCCACAGGCTCCAGCGGCGAGTCCTGGCCGTACACGCCCTCTTCGCTCAGCTCCCACACGGTGCGGTTCACTCCGGTGTGCGGAACCCGCCAGGACACGTTGAGGTACGCGGTCCACACTGCTTCGGCCCCCAGGGAGCCGGGGGCTTGCGGACTTAGTGCCAGCAGGAAGCACCACGCCAGCAATCGGGAAGAGCTGCAGCCACTTCGGCCGGAGACCCTGGCCCCGGGCGGCGGCCCCATGGCGAGAGAGCTCAGCGGTTCCTTCCGGCCCTTGGCAGGCGCCCCGCTGACGCTTGGCAGCACCGGGGCCTCGGCCAGGTGAGCCCTAGATGGGGAGGGAGGCGAGAGAGACCAGCCCGCCGAGAGGCACGTAGCGTCAGCGACCGGGCTGCAGCAGACGCAGCTACCCCGCTCCAGCCCTGCCCGCTACTGCCGCCGTCGCCGCGGGCTCTGGGGCTTCAGCGTGAAGCTCCGCCCCGCCGACTGGGGGTAGAGGTGGCGGGGAGGGAGGAAAGGACACTGCGGGATCCGCCTCTTAAAAGGGTAACAGGATGGGACGCATTAGAGCAGGATCTCAGGCTGCGCGGCCAGGTGCGGCGCGGCGTCTTCTGAAATAAAATGGACGGTTAGGAACTTTAGAATCTTAGCGCATCAAGGTTGGTGACGAGGTTGGAGTACGTTTGGAATTCTAAGCATACACCTTTCCCTGCTCTGACGTTAACGGCTTTCAGGCTTAGGAGCCAGAATGTGAAAGTCCAGTACTCCAAAACAGCGCAGATCCAAAGGGTCTGAGTTGTAGTCCAGAGAATTTGGGTAGTGGGTGGAATGTGGGCACAAT
Organism: Nycticebus coucang; assembly: GCF_027406575.1. Lineage (NCBI taxonomy): Eukaryota > Metazoa > Chordata > Mammalia > Primates > Lorisidae > Nycticebus > Nycticebus coucang. The sequence goes on from NC_069804.1 coordinate 134,972,355, forward strand.
CAGACTGTTTACTGATTCTCTAGAAGGGGGGAGGGCAGAAAAAGCTCGTTGTTACCCTTTGCTGGCGTCAAATGGCACCTTTCTCCTTTCCTGCTCCTAATGAGCGTCAGACTAGTGTATTTCCTCCTCACCCTTACCCCAGACTAAATATACGGCATCAGATGCCTGTTCCAAGTAAGATTACCTTGGTCCTCAACAACAGGATCACTGGTTTTTCACAGACCTCAAAACCAAGCCTTTTTTCTGCACCTTCGGCAAACCAGGTTTACCCAAACGGATATTCCTGCGCCATGCATGACCTTAACTACGTAATCTTTCTCCATTTCCCATAAACTGAAAGGAGCCTGACCCACCCAGGCAATTCACTCATGGCACTATTGCATTAGGAGTTAACTTACTTAAGTAAATAATTTTTGTCTGCATTGTTAACGATTACATTTACTAGGTGCTCAATAAATATGCATTGAATTAAGCTGAATTAATACACACTGGTGTCTGACAGTTATGAATAACTTTTGACCTTGGGAGATTTTTCTGTGCCTCAATTTCCTCATCATCTGTAGAAGGGGGATGATAATAGTACCTCCCACACGAGTGGTTCCGATGATTAAATGACTTCATACTTGTAAGGCATTTAGAACGATGCTTAGCAGAGTATAAAAATTTTTGTGTTAAATACTATTATTATTAAACAGGTTCAGGGACACAATAATTCCAGAATAATTCTAAAGTTGTTACTTTGAGATAGTAATCTGAGAAAATGACGTTCAGGATGTAGTTTTAGCCACTTTGTCCGTTCAAAGAAATATACTCTATCCAGTCCAACATTTGTTAAACATCTGATCATTTACTCCCCTTAATCTCTGGTCCAACATTTACTTAATGTTATTCACAAAGATTGAGTGTGAGACAATTCTTCAGTTGGTACTCGTATAGCCTGAGAGAAACCTGGAAGAAAATTATCATATACCGAACAGAACATAGAACAGAAATAAACGGGCAATTTTCTGAAATACGAACCCTATGTATTAAAAAGAACTTTAAGGCTCAGCTCCCGTAGCTCAGCGGTTAGGGCGCCAGCCACATACACCGGGGCTGGCGAGTTCAAACCTGGCTAGGCCTGCCAAACAATGACAACCGCAAAAAAAAAAAAAATTAGCCAGGCCATTGTGGTGGGCGCTAGTAGTCGCAGCCGCTTGGGAGACTGAGGGAAGAAAATCGCTTAAGCCCAAGAGTTGGAAGTTGCTCTGAGCTGTGACGCTACTGTACTTTACCCAGGGCAACAGGTTGACACTATGTCTCAATAAAAAAAATAAAGGAAGGGGGCGGCACCTGTGGCTCAAAGGAGTAGGGTACTGGCCCCATATACCTGAAGTGGCGGGTTCAAACCCGACCACGGCCAAAAACTGCAAAAAAAAAAAGGAAAAGTGTAGTCTGGCTCAGCGCCCATAGTTCAGCAGTTAGGGCACAAGCCATATGCACCAGTGCTGGTAGGTTCAAACCCAGCCCCAGCCTGCTAAACAAATAAACAAACAGTAAAAAGCCATCATTGTGGCAGGGGCCTGTAGTCCCAGCTACAAGGGAGGCTGAGGCAAGAGAATCACTGGAGCCCAAGAATTTGAGGTTGCTGTGAGCTGTGACTCCATGACACTCTACTGAGGGTGACATAGTGAAACTGTCTCAAAAAAAAAAAGAAAAGAAAAGAAAAAGAAAGGTATAGTCTAACTCAGGAGGCTTTGCTTTGTGAGGTAGTGAGCTCCGACCCCCGGAGTTTTAAGATGATACTTGGTGCTGGCTACTTGTCAGGAATACTCAATTACCCTAGGGCTCTTCAGACTTCCCTGTATGTTCAGATCATCTGGGGATCTTGTTAAAATGTAGGTTTTGATTTATTCCGCCTAGGTGGGATCTATGATTCTACATTTCCAGCCACTTCCTTGATGATGCTTCTATTCCTAATCAACAGACTTCACTCATTGTAGCAAGGCTTTGTTGTAGTTTGAAAATGACTCACAGTGAGACAGACAGAGGGATACATTTGGGGAGAGCCAGCAAGTTACCCAGGTAAGTCTTCATAGAGTGGAAGGACTTTGATGCAGTCATGATCTACATCTTGGTTCTTAGCTTTGTAAGCTTTGAAATTTGGTAGCATAATCAGAGCCTGGGCTCCTGGGATCGATTCACATTAAAACAAATTCACAGGAGACCAATATGCAAGCCAGAATGCCAATTGATTAATTTATAATGAGAAGTATAACTTCCAAGTGGACCAGATACTAGTGTTTGCTGATCACTGCATTATCTCCCTGTAGGCATATTTACATAAGGAGCTAAATGATAATAAGTAGGTTGCTTAGTGAGGATGGACCCAGAGCAAGAGGAATTCATAGGATGATTTTAATGGCTCCTGTTATCAAGCTATGAGAGTCTAATACCTCCATTCCACAATTGGGCTAGTTTTCCAGACTAGTTTTAGAAATGTTGTCCTCCTCACTAGTCTCTCTGCCATCATCTTATCCTCATGCAATCCAGATGATCTATGTGAGCCCAAATTTGATCATTTGCTCCACTCACTTCAATATAAATTCACAATTGAAAACTCAGTATTACAGTTTAAAACATCATAGACAGAAAAGTTGTAAAAAAAATTATAATGAGCACTCATATAACCACTATGTAAACTCAACAATTGTTATCATTTTGCCGTATTTGCTTTATGTATGTGTGTGCACACATCCATGTTTGTCATGGATACTGAACCCACACTCTTCAACTATAATTAACTCTGCATGTCTGGAACAACCTACCTGACTAGTTTCACTTCCCTTGGCTCTCCCTTTGCAGCTTACATCCCAGTCATACCTATCTACTGAATGCTAGTTCCCTAACTGTTCTTTTATGTTTTCATATGATGCACTATTGCCTATGCCTAAATATACTTAGTCTCTTTGCTTGGGTAATTCTACCTATTCTCAGAGATTCAGACACATCCATGTTGCCCTAAAACCCTATGCTTTTGTCAGCCATAACATTTACTACACTGTACTGTTATTGTCGGTTATGAGCTCATTGAGGGCAAGGACTATTTTTTTTTGGTGGTTTTTTTTTGGGGGCCGGGGCTGGGTTTGAACCTGCCACCTCCAGCATATGGGACCAGCGCCCTACTCCTTGAGCCACAGGCACCGCCCAGGGCAAGGACTATTTCTTTTGTCTCTATGTACCACTGCCTCTCCAATGCTTGCACTTCGTAGGTGTTCAGTAATCAGAAAATCCAACTGCCTACCACCCAGCACTACCTGGTTAGAGCATAACCTCAAAAATCAACATATGGAGAGTGAACTTGTCTCTCCTCCCACCCACTCTACACTTTTAAACCCCTCCTTTTGTATTCCTTGATTGGATGCCCGCCAGTCTTCCGAGCCAAAAACCTCAGAGCAATTCCTAAGTCCTTCTTCTCTTTCTTTCATCTCCCAAATCAAATCTTGTTGATTCTACTTTCAAAATACATTCTCTTTCGGCCCACTTCCCTTCATCTTTACTGCACATCTGCTCCAGGCCACCTTCATCTCTCATCTGGAGCACTGCCACCAATCTCCTCTACCAAGGCCCCCTGCTGCTACTCTTGTCCCCTCTAATCTATTATACACAGAGAAATCATATTTATCTCTATATTTCAGATCTGATTATATTACTCCTTACTTAAATCCTGATTGTATTACTCCTTGTTTTTGGACGAAGTCCAAACTCCTTAGTTTTAGCCAAAGGACTCTCAGTAACTGGTCCCTGTGTACCTCCCCGACTTTACCTCTTATTATCCTCTTCTCATACTCTAAGTTCCAACCATTTTGCACTTATAGGGCCTGTAGTAATGACGGTAGTTTCACAACATTTCCTGTTTCATACATCAGTGACTTTCCTTGTGTTGTTCTCTGCCTAGAAGGGCTAACCATCTCAGACTCAGCACAGGTGTAACCTCTGCTGGGACTCTCACTTACTTCTCAGTCTGGGGTAGGGGCTTGTTCTCTGTTACCCACTACTGTCCTGTGCACACCTCTATCATAGAGGTTACATTAAATACATACACCACCCTGTACTGCAATTGTCATTTTACTTGTGTTTCTCATCAGCACTAATTTATGAGTTTTCAAGAGTAGAGTTGATGTCTTATTTGGTTTTGTACCCCAATTCTTAGACCAAGGCATATTGTAGATGTGCAATAAATATTTGAGAAAATAATTTGTATACATCAACAAATGTCTCCCTGAACTTTATTTTTGTAGATAACTTATGAAATACCTTTCTTTTGAACATGTTTCTTCAAAATATGATATAGTTGATTGTCATTTAAGCAATATTAATCAAAGATTTTTGATCCTTCTTCATCAGCAAAATCACACGATTTCTGGAACTGGAATTGTACCATTTCTTAGATATGGTTTGGCCTACCCATTTCTTTTCCCCTAGGTAATTTTTACCTTGCAGATTGTCATCAGTATTTGGCAATACTATGCTATTGGTCCCACATGCCCCCTCCCCTAAGTTTTAAAGTCCTTTTTTTTTTTTTTGAGACAGAGTCCCACTATGTTGCCCTTGGTAGAGTGACGTGGCATCACAGCCCACAGCAACCTCAAACTCCTGGGCCCAAGTGATTCTCCTGCCTCCACCTCTCAAATAGCTGGGACTACAGGCGCCCACTACAAGGCCCAGCTATTTTTTTGTTGCAGCTGTCATTGTTGTTTTAGCTGGCTCCGGCTGGGTTCGAACCCGCCACCCTTGGTGTATATGGCCGATGCCCTGCTGACTGAGCTACTGGCACTGCCCCAGACTATACTTTTCTTGTTGGAAAGTTCATGTGTATTTTGACTCTGCTTTAGTCCTTCCTCTTCCTTCCATCCTCCTCTTCCAACCCCAGGCCTCTAGAATTTCCATGCTACTGCCTAGCCGTATCACTACTCCACAGAGGGCTGTGCTGTGAGCAGTGACCTTGTACTTGACTTCACCTGATTCCTGACAAACCAAATTTACTAGTCCTGTCTATTCCCTCAAGGTTCTACTCTCCCTGAGGCTGATAACAGCTAGTGTTCATTGAGCAGTTACTATACGCTTTATATACAGTATGTCCTTTAATTCCCGTGTCATTTATTAACCCCATTTTTATAGAGGAGTTAACAGACTCAGAGAAAATTCTAGCAACCAACTAGAATTTTTTTAAGTTCAAAAAGCTTTTTAATTTCAAAAAGCTAGGGACAGCAGCAGGATTCCAGTGCAGTTCTGACTCTAAGTATTAATTGCTGATCATGGCTTACTATGTTCCCTGTGGGAAATGGCATTCACATTTTAACATTGCTTTATGCCCAAGTAAGAAATTTCAAGTGAAATGTTACTTGTATGCATTTCAGGCACTGTTGACCATTGAGGGAGATATATTTGGGCCAGGAGCCTTTTTGAATTCCTCAAATCCTACCACAAAGGCCAACCCTGCCAAATATTTGTATCAGCAGTACCAAATTGAAAGTTGCCCTGAGCAGTGCACAATCTAATGATGAACTGATAAACAGAGCAGCATCCCACAGGAGCAACAGCAGGGCACCACTGTGGCAGATTACGTTTCGGATCACACTGAGTTTCTGCAGAAACATGGAGATGGACGATAGTAGCCAGCCTTTAGCGTGTTTGCAAGAAATGAGACATCACATCTGGCTTCTTACCATTAAATAAATGGCAAATCATAACCTGAGACAAATAGCATCATGGCATCTAACCGATGCTGTGTCTATCCAGCTTGACAACATAGGTGTAGACAATGTGTAGAGAAGGGATGGTAACAGATCCCCCACCCCCCAACGCAGCTGTTCTATGGGTCACAAAAAGAAAATGGGTATGTGGAGTGAACGAGCCTAACAAAACAAAACAAAAAGCCAACATGTGATGCTGCCACATACTTCCTAATAATGTAACCTCACTTGCAAATGCAAATAAACCTCAAGTTGGTATACAACCATTATAATACAGAGAATTTTTATTTTTTTGAGACAGAGCCTCAAGCTGTCACCCTGGGTAGAGTGCCGTGGCATCACGGCTCACAGCAACCTCCAAGTCCTGTGCTCAAGCGATTCTCCTGCCTCTGCCTCCCAAGTAGCTGGGACTACAGGTGCCCGCCACAGTGCCTGGCTATTTTTTTTTGGTTGCAGCCATCATTGTTGTTTGGCAGGCCTGTGCTGGATTCGAACCCGCCAGCTTAGGTGAATGTGGCTGGCACCTTAGCCACTTGAGCCACAGGTGCTGAGCCAATACAGAGAATTTTTTAAAACAAAGCTTTGATGCACTCAAAGAAAAGATGGAATTACAAAGAAGGCCTTTACCGACAATAGGTGTGCTATATTTGAAACTAAGAAATCTTCTCCTATCCATGACATTAAGAGCTACCATTGAGAGCCTACTTTATACCTGTAAGTATTACATACTAACATCTTACAGAAGAAGAAATAGAGGCTCGGGCTAAGTAACTTGCCTAGGTTACCCATGGTAATCAAATAGCAGAATCGGAATTTGACCCTGTCCCTAACTATAAAACTATTACCTTTCTACTACACCACTTTTGACAACACTACTTTCCAAAGTAGAGGTATATTTTATGAACCAAGTGTATGGTGCCCCATGATCATATTGATGTACACAGCTATGATTTAATAAAAAAAAAAAAAAGAAAGAAAAAATTGACTTCCTAGAAGGTGGCTCTTGGGTCTGAATGCATAAAAAAAAAAAAGAAAAAGAAAAAAGTAGAGGTAACAAGGAAACTACTTCTATACATACATAGGGAAGATATCATTTCAAGGCAGAAAGAATGAGTTTTCTTCAGCCACATCCAGTAACACATTTTAGCATACTAAGAACTCCCTGCCCAGAATGCCCTGATGGCCTGCTGAGCATCCCCAGAAGTCCTGGGTAACAGAGATTATGAGAGTACATCAAGTCAAGTGTTTCACAATCATTAATGAATGCCTACACAATCAGATGTGTTTGCAGAGGAGTGTATGCAGAGGAGTGCCTGAACACACGTCATGTCTGGAAAGGTTGTTTTGTGCCCACTGATGAAAACTGGTACAGAAATTGTACTGGTGGAGGACCTTGCGGAAAATTTGAGCTAAACTTTTTCTACTTCATTACTACTACTGAAGGATTGGATTAGCTGTTTTGAGTTTAGAGAGGTGATTGAGAGGGTCACAGATTGCTGAAGAGGGATAAACCAAAGTTATCTCAGTGTAACTTTGGGTGCAGATAGCATCAGAATACTTTCTGTTCTTCACAGTAAACTAGTTCAGACCCAGAGGGAAGGGCCCAAGGCATGGGGGCATGTTGGGCAGAGCAGTGCTAGAAGGAACTAGTGTACAGAGATGATTTTCTTTTTTTTTTTTTTTTTTTGTAGAGACAGAGTCTCACTGTACCGCCCTCGGGTAGAGTGCCGTGGCGTCACACGGCTCACAGCAACCTCTAACTCTTGGGCTTACGCGATTCTCTTGCCTCAGCCTCCCGAGCAGCTGGGACTACAGGCGCCCACCACAACGCCCGGCTATTTTTTTGTTGCAGTTTGGCCGGGGCTGGGTTTGAACCCACCACCCTTGGCATATGGGGCCGGCGCCCTACTCACTGAGCCACAGGCGCCGCCCTACAGAGATGATTTTCAACCAGTGTGTCATGGCACACTGGTGTCCCATGAGAGGATCTTAAGTGTGCCGTGAAAATTTTTAAAGATCATTCTTTAATTAAATTATTTCAAAAGAAGTTCAAGCACAGTAAGTATATTCTTTTTTGCTTCTAACTCTTATTTTGGATCAACATAGTTTAAGTGCACTGTGGAAGTTTAACTATAGGTTCAGTGTTCTGTCAAATAGAAAGGGTTGAGAAACACTGGTGTAGAGAGAGAGGAGAGGTCTTTACCTTCCACTGTAGTATCAGGCAAACCTACTTTGGAAACTCATCTGATCTCATACAGTCTCATATGTTTTCTTTTCAGGTTTCCAGTAAGATGAAGATTCCAAAAGAATTAATTTCGTGACCACAAGAGGATTTGTGCATACATTATTAAAAGAAAGAAAAACAAGTACCCAGAGAAAATGAGGAAAACATTTTTAATAAATTGTGCTCTGCAAATATGATCACAATGTGAGGTTTGTTTCCAATTCATTCATCAGACCAAGTGTGCCGCTTTGTAGACGAGATCTACAGAACTGCCCCACTCCAAGTCTCTTTTCTTTTCTTTCTTTTTTTTTTTTTTTATTGAGACAGAGCCTCAAGCTGTCACCCTGGGTAGAATGCTGTGGCATCACAGCTCACAGCAACCTCCAACTCCTGGGCTCAAGCAATTCTCCTGCCTCTGCCTCCCAAGTAGCTGGGACTACAGGCGCCTGCCACAACACCAATTTTTTGGTTGCAGCCGTCATTGTTGTTTGGCGGGCCCAGGCTAGATTCAAACCTGCCAGCTCAGGTGTATGTGGCTGGCACCTTAGCTGCTTGAGCCACAGGTGCCGAGCCCCCAGTCTCTTTTCTTATTTTTACCTTTGCTGTTGACTGGTTACCTGACCTTGAGGAAGTCTCTATTTTTTCTTTTTCAACTATAAAACAGGGACTCTAATAATAATAAAAAAAAACTGAATAGCTATATTTCGAACCACTTATTATTCTATTAGATGAAAGCATAACGAATCAGAGAGTGTATCTGAAATAAATATCTATGGTCTTACCACTGCCTAGGCCAAATAACAGAAGAGTGTAGAAGGTGGGCCTGGCAAGCATGGATAGGATCAATTTAATAAACTAAGGAGGAGTTAAGTTCTTAAGAAAAGCACATGAGCAGTACATTTTTTTTTTAACCTACAGACATAATTGGAGTCCTTTTATGTAGGAACCAAATTTGATCATTTCTAGTCAGGCTGGGTCTTCTGAAAAAACAGTTTAAGAAGAAACATTTTCTATGCGTATTGTAGTGTGTAATCACAACCACCTATTGAGGCTAAGATTTGCCCTTTAGAAGCTAGAGTCTGCCTGAGTGTGGGCAAAGGCAGCCTTTGTATTCCAAGGGGCAAAGTCACAAACTCATAGCCACCAACTATATGCATTAGGATTAACCACAGCTGCCCAGGACTCAAATTTGATCAATAACTGTGAGCAAACAAGTAGCTGGCAATAAGTGACCAGGTGCTTGCACATAGTTGAGACAACTGAAAACGACTGGCTTGCCACTGATGATTCACATAGTAATTAAGTTGTGTCACACCATGATTAGGTAAGTGTGATGCTTATGTTGGTAGCAGGAAACAGGCAAGGGACAAACAAGCAGGCCTCCAACAAAAAGGTGTTTTATGGCTACAAAAATTACTTTGATTTTGACTTCACCACAAATCATGCAGTATAAAGTAAAGCACATCAAATGGGGACAAACAATAGTGGGAACATCAAAAGGAAAAGATGTCCAGATAGATGGCACACCCTGGCATCCATAAAATCACTTCTCCTCAGCTAACAAGCTTCAGATTATGGGGGGAGGATGTAGATAGATTGTTTTCTAAGCTATCTCCGCATAACTTTGAGTGAAGATAGCATCAGAATACTTTATGTTCTTCATAGTAAGCTGGTTCAGACACAGGAGTCAGTGACTGCTTAATGTTCTGAATGTTGTCAACTTGAAAGCCACAGAAAATCTTTTACCAGAGGCAATGAAATAGTTCAGCAATGTTTGCTTTTCTAGGGGGAAGAAAAAGAGGGCAGAAATTGAAAGCCCAAAGCTCTTGCTTGTTTGAAGAAGAGGCTCATTAAGTTTACCTTCAATGATCCTAGCAGTTGATTAAATGTCTTAGTTTTTCTTGGGTGATAGTTGTGGGTGTTTAGAGACCTGATGAGAATACATGTTTGGGCCTTATGCAAAGTTTAGTGCACAGGGCCCTGCTGGTTTTAGAGCCTTCTATTGGTTAGAATGAAAACTCTTCAGCACACACATTCCAGGAAGCAGGCTAATTTATATCACCACTTTCTTTTTTTTGTTTGTTTGTTTGTTTGGTTTTTTTTTTTTGGCCTGGGCTAGGTTTGAACCCGCCACCTCCGGCATATGGGACGGGCGCCCTACTCCTTGAGCCACAGGCGCCACCCACATATCACCACTGTCAATATGCCCCATGTATGGCATTGTAGGCAGAAGTTTGCAGATTCCAAGACAAAAGTTATCAATTGCTTAAGAGTAGTATACCCAAGAGTGGGGTTATACTGCCTGTTATTGTTTAGCTTTGTTTTCAACAGAATCTTACCCTTGTCACTCACTGCAAGTGAACAAGCAAAGAACAAGCTGACTTTCTTTTTTTTTTTTTTTTGTAGAGACAGAGTCTCACTTTATGGCCCTCAGTAGAGTGCCGTGGCCTCACACAGCTCACAGCAACCTCCAACTCCTAGGCTTAAGCGATTCTCTTGCCTCAGCCTCCCAAGTAGCTGGGACTACAGGCGCCCGCCACAACGCCCAGCTATTTTTTTGTTGCAGTTCAGCCGGGGCTGGGTTTGAACCCACCACCCTCGGTATATGGGGCTGGCGCCTTACCGACTGAGCCACAGGCGCCACCCAAGCTGACTTTCTTCTTCTTCTTTTTTTTTTTTTGTAGAGACAGAGTTTCACTTTATTGCCCTCGGTAGAGTGCTGTGGCGTCACACAGCTCACAGCAACCTCCAACTCCTGGGTTTAGGCGATTCTCTTGCCTCAGCCTCCCAAGTAGCTGGGACTACAGGCGCCCGCCACAACGCCCGGCTATTTTTCTGTTGCAGTTTGGCCAGGGCCGGGTTTGAACCCGCCACCCTTGGTATATGGGGCCTGTGCCCTACCCACTGAGCCACAGGCGCCGCCCACAAGCTGACTTTCAATAAAGCAATATTGCCAGGAAAATGTGCTACACTAATTTCACCTGATCACTGCAATCAGTATACATATTTAGGAATAAAACATTTTTGCCAACCTTGACCCACTGGGACTTCTGAAATACAGTATTGTGAAGAATAACCATCACTGGATATAAAGAAATTATAATTTTCTATTTTGGGGTTTGAGTGATTTAAAATAAAATTCATGCATTTTCTAATTTATTTGTTAAAATAATAAACATTTTGAAGAACTTCTACTGTCTACAAAGTCCTACAAAATTGCTGGGGAAGGTAAGACAAATGCAACAAGTTCCCTCCCTTAAAAATCTCAGTCCAGGGCGGCGCCTGTGGCTCAGTCGGTAGGGCGCCGGTCCCATATACCGAGGGTGGCGGGTTCAAACCTGGCCCCGGCTGAACTGCAAACCAAAAAATAGCTGGGTGTTGTGGCGGGCGCCTGTATTCCCAGCTACACGGGAGGCTGAGGCAAGAGAATTGCTTAAGCCCAGGAGTTGGAGGTTGCTGTGAGCTGTGTGATGCCAGGGCACTCTCCCGAGGGTGATAAAGTGAGACTCTGTCTCTACAAAAAAAAAAAAAAAATCTCAGTCCAAGGGCAGCGCCTGTGGCTCAAGGAGTAGGGCGCAGGTCCCATATGCCAGCCAAAAAAAAAAAAAAAAAAATCTCAGTCTACCGGGGGGTAAGTTGCATCAAGAAAAATTTTGTGGGCCTTCCCTTTGTTTTTACCTACATGCATGTAGATTATTAGCAATGTAAGCTTTAGTTAAAAGGATTTAATCTCAAGTGTCTACAAGTGGATAACAGAAGTGAAGTTATTTTTTTCTTAGACTATTGTGAATAGCCTTCTAATTGATCTTCCTGTCTTTAGTCTCACTCATTCCAAATCATCCTTCATAATACAGCCAGATTATACTTTCTAAAACCCATCTATGATTATGTCACTTCTTATTGCATATTGAATAAAATATAGATTTCTTTTTTTGTTTTTTGCAGTGTTTGCCCGGGCCTGGGTTTGAACCCGCCACCTCCGGTATATGGGGCTGGCGCCCTACTCCTTTGAGCCACAGGCACCACCCACCCAAAAATATAGATTTCTTAACTGGGACTTGTAGGCCCTAAACAATCTAGGTCAATCTGACCGCTGCCTTTTGTATCTTTACGTATATTTATACGTATAGTTACGTATAATATAACATCTATATTATAGAAGTATATTATACATACTTCTATAATATATAAAGCATCTTTCATACTATGCTGCATTTATTTACTTACACACCTATTTCCTTCATCACTGGCAGCTCCTTAAGTGGAGGGACCATATGTTTCTTCTCTGTAGCCCCAGATCTTACTCTGGCATTTGAAGAGCAAGTAAATGGATGGCAAGAACTCAAAGGCAGGCTGTCGCGTTTGCTACCTGGTGGCATTTCCACTGTTTTTTGTTAAGGTAGAATTTACGAAAGTAAAATTCACCCTTTTTAGCATACAGTTCTATAAATTTTGACAAATATTTATAGTCATGTAACCATCACCACACTTAAGATATAGAATAGTTTCATCACCCCCAAAACTTCCTCATTCTATGCCTTTACGGTTTTTTTTTTTTTGCAGTTTTTGGCTGGGGCTGGGTTTGAACCCGCCACCTCCAGCATGTGGGGCCAGCACCCTACTCTTTGAGCCACAGGCACTGTCCTCTATGCCTTTATGGTCAAGCTGTCCTCCCACTTTTAACCCCTGACAAGCCCTCATCTGTTTTCTTTCCCTCTGGCTTTTGCCTTTTCTGGATTGTCACATAAAGGTAGCCTTTTGTATCTGACTTTTTTCCCTTAGCAAAATGCACTTGAGCTTTGTCCATATTACTGCATTGCATGACATTTAAACAAAAGAGTGGTCAGAGAGATAAGTGCCGGGAGGGAGTACAAAGTCCTGTGTTGGAATACAGACAGCAATGTTTGCTTCTGACTCAAGGAATTAGGGGATGTTTCATGGAGAAAGTACTTACGGAACATCTGAGCCAGGCCTGGAAGGATAGGTGGAATTTCGATAGGCGCAAATGGTGAGAGAAGGTATTTCAGTAAAGGATATAGCAGGGAAAAAAGCTCAGTCAGGAAAGCACAGAGTGGATTTGGAAACAGGAGGAGTGGTGGGGAATCAGGCAGATGAGGTAGGTTAGGGTTTTGTTGACCTTGAATAACATTTCCGCGAGTTGGTCTAGATTCATTAGGCAGTAGACTGCTATTGCAGGTTTTTGATTCAAGCTCTTCTTTGAAGAGAGTGGTAGTTTTGCCTGCAGGTATTTCTACTGGCTGCCTGAGCTGAAGTACACAGCTGTCTGTCTAGCTGAGTATGTGCACGTACAACTGAGACTCTTCAAACAAAACAAACTGTATCTAAATATATCCAAAGCACACAAAGGCTGTAAAATAGCTTCACTACAGGTACTTGCTACAAAATGCATTCAGGACTGAATCCAACACTTGCCAAAGGTTCTCTCATCTCTCCATTCATTTGTATTCTCTCGATTCTCTTAACAGTTCAGGTAGCAGAAAACCAAATATTGTTTCTAGATCCTATTTTCCTAGTCCTCTGCAAAAACATCCTCACAGGGGTAACAGGTCTCTGAGCAGATAGCCTATGTTAAAAATCTCAGCCTTTCTTTCTTTTTTTTGTGTGTTTTTTGGCCAGGGCTGAGTTTGAACCCGCCACCTCTGGCATATGGGACCAGCGCCCTACTCCTTGAGCCACAGGCGCTGCCCTCAGCCTTTCTTTCTTTTGTAAAACCATATTATAACTGATTACTTAAATTCTTATATAAAATGAACCCATTGCAGGCTGGGCCCGGTGGCTCACGCCTGTAATGCTAGCACTTTGGGAAGTGGGTGGATCGCTTGAGTTCAGGAGTTCATAAGACCAGCCTGAGCAAGAGTGAGACCCTGTATCTAAAAATCTAGCTGGGTACTGGGGCGGGCTCCTGTAGTCCCAGCTACTCGGTGAGGCTGAGGCAAGAGGATCACTTGAGGCCAAGAGTTTGAGGTTGCTGTAAATTATCACGCCATAGACCTCTACTAGGGGTGACAAAGTGAGACTCTATTTCAAAAAAACAAACAAACCCAATAAGGACTTCTTAATATATGCAACAGTTTGGATTAATTCTTCCAAGAATTACACTAAATGAAAAAACAAACAATTCCAAAAAGTTACATACTGTAAGATTCCATTTATATAACATTTCTGAAATGACAAAATTATACTAATGGAGAACAGGTTAATGGCTGGCCAAAGTTAATAAGGGAGTATGGGATGGAGGTGCATGTGTCTGTAAAAGGACAACATGAGGGAGCCCTGAGTAGATGGAATTGTTCTGAATCTTGATGATGGTGGTGGCCACATGAACCTACCAATGTGATAAAATTGCATAGAACATGCAAATCAGTGCATGTAAAACTAGTGAAATCCAAGTAATGTGAGTGGATCGTATCAGTGTCAATTTCCTGGCTGTGATATTGCACTGTAATTATGCAAGGTGATACCACTAGGGGAAATTGGGTGAAGGGCATACAGGATCTCTCTACTTCTTATGACTACATGTGAATCCACCATTTTATTACAATGAATAGTTTTTAAAAAGAGAAATATATGTTGATTGTAAAGATATATAATGTATTTGAATTTAACTTTAGGAAATTATTGTTTTTTGCTGAGGAATTTGCATGTGTTCTTTTTTTTTCTTTTCCTTTTCTTTCTTTCTTTCTTTTTTTTTTTTTAGACAGAGTCTCACTTTGTTGCCCCTGGTAGAGTGCCCTGGCATCATAGCTCACAGTAACCTCTAACTCTTGGGCTCAAGCAATTCTTTTGCCTCAGCCTCCTGAGTTGCTGGGACTACAGGCACCAGCCACAATGTCCCGCTACTTTTAGAGATGAGTCTCCCTCTTACTCAGGCTGGTCTCTAACTCCTGGGCTCAGGTGATCCGCCCACCTCGGCATCGCAAAGTGTTGGGATTACAGGCGTGAGCCACCGAACCCTGCCCTTGCATGTTTTTCTTACGACATAAAAAACACAATGAAATCCACGTGTTTTTTTTGTCACAGGGGAATTTTTCCCTTCTTTTTTTTTTTTTTTTTGTAGAAACAGTCTCACTTTGTGGCCCTCTAGAGTGCCATGACATCACACAGCTCACAGCAACCTCCAACTCCTGGGCTTAAGTGATTCTCTTGCCTCAGCCTCCTGAGTAGCTGGGACTACAGGCACCCATCACAACGCTCAGCTATTTTTTGGTTGCAGTTCATCTGGGGCCGGGTTTGAACCCGCCACCCTCGGTATATGGGGCTGGCGCTTTACCCACTGAGCCACAGGCGCGGCCCGAAATCCACGTTTTTAATTATGGCTTTGTTGTCAGGAAGCGTAAAACCCACAGAGGGGCAACTATTTGTTTCTGCTGTCATTGTTCTTCTGTAAGGGTTATTAACTTTTTTTTTTTTTTTAAGAGATAGAGTCTCATTTTGTTGCCCTTGGTAGAGTGCCAGGGCATCACAGCTCACAGCAACCTCCACCTCTTGGGCTTGGGCGATTCTCTTGCCTCAGCCTCCCGAGTAGCTGGGACTACAGGTGCCCGCCATAAGGCCTGGCTATTTTTTTTTTTTTTTTTTTTTTTTTGCAGTTTGGCCAGGGCCGAGCTCTAACCTGCCACCCTCGGTATATGGGGCCCGCTGCCCTACTCACTGAGCCACAGGCGCCACCCCCTTATTAACATTTTTAAAGTCAGAGGTTACTTCCAAACATTTGGTGAAACCTATGTACAGAATAAATTAACACACAACTTTGTGCACAATTTCAAGGAATTTTATGGACCTCCTGAAGTTTATCCAGTGATGCCATTCATCTATAGCTGCACTGTTCTATATGGTAGCTAGCAGCCTCATATGAATATTTAAATTCTTTAAAATTAAAAATTAGTTTCTCAGTCTTATTAACCACATTCAAGTGCTCAATAGCCACAAGTGGCTTGTGGCTACATACAGAGGGTTCCAAAAAATGTATATACATTTTAAAACAGGAAAAAAACTGTATTAAGATTGTAATACTTGGGCGGTGCTTGTGGCTCAGTGAGTAGGGCGCCGGCCCCATATACTGAGGGTGGTGGTTTTGAACCCGGCCCCAGCCAAACTGTAAGATAAAAATAGCCGGGCAATGTGGCAGGCGCCTGTAGTCCCAGCTACTCTGGAGGCTGAGGCAAGAGAGTTGCCTAAGCTGGGTGGTGCCTGTGGCTCAAAGGAGTAGGGCGCCAGCCCCATATACCAGAGGTGGTGGGTTCAAAACTGGCCCAGGCCAAAAACTGCAAAAAAGAGAGAGAATCGCCTAAGCCCAAGAGCTGGAGGTTGCTGTGACCTGTGATGCCATAGCACTCTACCGAGGGCGACAAAATGAGACTATCTCTAAAAAAAAAAAAAATAGATTTTAATACTCAATATACTCATAACAAAAGATGAATGCAAGTCATATTGAGTATTTTTTTTTTTTTGAGGCAGAGTCTCAAGCTCTCGGCCTGGGTAGAGTGCTATGCCATTGCAGCTCACAGCAACCACCAACTCCTGAGCTTAAAATGCTTTTGCCTCCCAAGTAGCTAGGACTGCAGGCGCCTGCCACAACGCCGGGCTATTTTTTGGTTGTAGTTGTCATTGTTGTTTGGTAGGCCCAGGCTGGATTTGAACCCGCCAGCTCTGGTGTATGTGACTGGAGTCTTAGCCACTTGAGCTACGGGTTCCCATATTGCGTATTTTTTGTTATTGCAGAAGTCAAACATGATTTGAGTATTACAAATTTAATACAGTTTTTCCCTGTCTTAATTTGTGTATATATTATTTGGGCACTCACTATATTTGACAGAGAAATAGCATTTTGTGTCTTTGCAAAGTGTTCTATTGGACAGAATTGCGCTAGAACACTTAGGACAAGATTTGCTTCTATATTTAAAAAAACTTAACTTCATGTACTTATGATTTCTTTTTTAAATTATTATTATTATTTATTATTATTAAATCATAGCTGTGTACATTAATGCGATCATGGGGCACCATACACTGGTTTTATAGGCCGTTTGACACATTGTCATCACACTGGTTAACATAGCCTTCCTGGCATTTTCTTAGTTATTGTGTTAAGACATTTACATTCTACATTTACTAAGTTTCACATATAACCTCGTAAGATGCACCGCAGGTGTAATCCCACCAATCACCCTTCCTCCGCCCACCTCCCCCCTCCCTCCACTCCCTTTCCCCTTACCCCCTATTCTTGGGTATAACAGGGTTATAGCTTTCATGTGAAAGCCATAAATTAGTTTCATAGTAGGGCTGAGTACATTGGATATTTTTTCTTCCATTCTTGAGATACTTTAGTAAGAAGAATATGTTCCAGCTCCATCCCTGTAAATACGAAAGAGGTAAAGTCTCCATCTTTCCTTAAGGCTGCATAATATTCCATGGTGTATATATACCACAATTTATTAATCCATTCGTGGATTGATGGGCACTTGGGCTTTTTCCATGACTTAGCAATTGTGAATTGGGCTGCAATAAACATTCTGGTACAAATATCTTTGTTATGACCTGATTTTTGGTCTTCTGGGTATATGCCTAGTAGAGGAATTATAGGATTGAATGGAAGATCTATTTTTAGATCTCTAAGTGTTCTCCAAACATCTTTCCAAAAGGAATGTATTAATTTGCATTCCCACCAGCAGTGTAGAATTGTTCCCTTTTCTCCACATCCAAGCCAACATCTCTGGTCTTGGGATTTTGTGATATGGGCTAATCTTACTGGAGTTAGATGATATCTCAAAATAGTTTTGATTTGCATTTCTCTGATGATTAAAGATGATGAGCATTTTTTCATATGTCTGTAGGCCGTGCACCTGTCTTCTTCAGAGAAGTTTCTCCTCAAGTCCCTTGCCCAGCCTGAGATGGGATCACTTGTTCTTTTCTTGCTTATACATTTGAGTTCTCTGTGGATTCTGGTTATTAAATCTTTGTCGGAGACATAACCTGCAAATATCTTCTCCCGCTCTGAGGGCTTTTTGCTTGCTTTACTTACTGTGTTCTTGGCTGTGCAGAAGCTTTTTAGTTTGGTCAGGCCAGTAGTGTATTTTTGAAGCTGCTTCAATTGCCTGAGGGGTCCTCCTCATAAAATACTCGCCCAGACCGATTTCTTCAAGGGTTTTCCCTGCACTCTCTTCTAGTATTTTTATAGTTTCATGTCTTAAGTTTACAGTTTTTGGCCTGGGCCGGGTTTGAACCCACCACCTCTGGTATAGGGGGCCAGCACCCTACTCCTTCATGTCTTAAGTTTAACTCTTTAATCCAGTGAGAGTCTATCTTAGTTAATGGTGAAAGGTGTGGGTCCAGTTTCAGTCTTCTACAGGTTGCCAGCCAGTTCACCCAGCACCATTTGTTAAATAGGGAATCTTTTCCTCACTGAATATTTTTAATTGGCTTTTCAAAGATCAAATAACGGTAAGTAGATGGATTCATCTCTTGGTTCTCTATTCTGTTCCAGACATCTACTTCTCTGTTTTTGTGCCAGTACCACGCTGTTTTGATCACTATCGATTTATAGTATAGTCTGAGGTCTGGTATCGTGATTCCTCCTGCTTTGTTTTTATTTCTGAGTAATGTCGTGGCTATTAGAGGTTTTTTTTCTGATTCCATATAAAACGAAGTATTATTTTTTCAAGATCTTTAAAGTATGACAGTGGAGCTTTAATAGGGATTGCATTAAAATTGTATATTGCTTTGGGTAGTATGGACATTTTAACAATGTTGATTCTAGCCGGGTATTGTGGCAGGCGCCTGTAGTCCCAGCTACTTGGGAGGCTGAGGCAAGAGAATTGCCTAAACGCAGGAGTTGGAGGTTGCTCTGAGCTGTGATGCCATAGCACTCTACCGAGGGTGATAAAGTAAAACTCTGTCTCTAAAAAAAAAAAATTGTTGATTCTTCCCAGCCATGAGCACGGTATGTTTTTCCATTTGTTAACATTTTCAGCTATTTCTTTTCTTAGAGTTTCATAGTTCTTTATATAGAGATCTTTCACGTCCTTTGTTAGATAAACTCCCAAATATTTCATCTTCTTGGCACTACTGTGAATGGAATAGAGTCCTTAACTGTTTTTTCAGCTTGACTATTGTTGGTATATATAAAGGCTACCGATTTATGAATGTTGATTTTGTAAACTGAGATGCTGCTGTATTCCTTGATCACTTCTAAGAGTTTTATAGTAGAATCCCTGGTGTTTTCCAGATATACAATCATATCATCTGCGAAGAGCGAAAGTTTGATCTCTTCTGACCCTATATGGATACCCTTGATCGCCTTTTCTTCCCTAATTGCGATGGGTAAAACTTCCACTACAATGTTAAAGAGAAGTGGAGACAGTGGGCAGCCTTGTTTGGTTCCTGATCTGAGTGGAAATTATTTCAATTTAACTCCATTCAATACGATATTGGCTGTGGGTTTGCTGTAGATAGCCTCCATCAGTTTAAGAAATGTCCCTTCTATACCAATTTTCTTAAGTGTTCTGATCATGAAGGGATGCTGGATATTATCAAAAGCTTTTTCTGCATCAATTGAGAGAATATGGTCTTTATTTTTTAGTTTGTTTATGTGCTGAATTACATTTATAGATTTACATATATTGAACCAGCCTTGAGACCCTGAGATAAAACCGACTTGGTCATGATGTATAATTTGTTTGATGTGTTGCTGGATTCTGTTTGTTAGGATCTTGTTGAATATTTTTGTATCTATATTCATTAGTGATATTGGTCTATAATTTTCTTTTCTTGTTGGTTCTTTTCCTGGTTTGCGGATCAGGGTGATGTTTGCTTCATAGAACGTCTTGGGTAGTCGTCCTTCTTTTTCTACATTTTGGAACAGGTTGAGTAATATAGGTACTAGTTCCTCTTTAAAGGTTTGGTAGAATTCTGATGTGAAGCCATCTGGTCCGGGCTTTTTTTTTTTAGGGAGATTTCGTATGGTTGATGCTATTTCAGAACTTGGTATTGGCCTGTTCAACATTTCCACTTGATTCTGGCTAAGTCTTGGAAGGTGACTTGCTTCCAAGTATTGGCCAATTTCCTTCAGATTTTCATATTTCTGAGAATAAAGTTTCTTGTAATATTCATTAAGGATTTTTTTAATTTCTGAGGAGTCTGTTGTTATTTCGTCTTTGTTGTTTCTGATTGGTGAGATTAGAGATTTTATTCTTTTTTTCCTGGTTAGGTTAGCCAAAGGTTATCTATTTTATAGACCTTTTCAAAAAACCAACTTTTTGATTTATTGATCTGTTGTATAATTCTTTTGTTTTTGATTTCATTTAATTCTACTCTAATTGTGGTTATTTCTCTTCTTCTACTGGGTTTGGGGTTGGAATGTTCTTCCTTTTCCAGTTGCTTGAGATGTCCCATTAAGTTGTTAACGTCCTCTCTTTCCGTTCTCTTGAGGAAGGCTTGCAGTGCTATAAATTTCCCTTTAGGACTGCCTTTGCGGTATCCCAGAGGTTCTGATAATTCGTGTCTTCATTGTCGTTTTGTTCCAAAAAATTGGTAATTTCCTTCTTAACCTCATTTTTGACCCAGCTATCATTCAGCATAAGGTTATTTAACTTCCATGTTTTTGTATGAGTATGCAGATTCCTGTTGTTACTGAGTTCAACTTTTATTCCATGGTGGTCCGAGAAGATGCAAGGAATAATTTCTATTCCTTTAAATTTACTGAGGTCAGACTTGTGACCTAAGATGTGATCCATTTTGGAGTATGTTCCACGGGCTGATGAGAAGTATGTATATTCAGTTTTGTTGGGATGAAATGTTCTGTAGATGTTTGCTAAATCCAAATGTTGGATGGTCAGGTTTAAATCTAAAATTTCTTTGCTCAGTTTCTTATTGGAGGATCTGTACTTATGATTTCAAGAATATTTCAGCTGGGGCGGCGTCTGTGACTCAAGGAGTAGGGCGCCAGTCCCATATGCCTGAGGTAGTGGGTTCAAACCTAGCCCTGGCCAAAAACCACAAAAAAAAAAAAAAAATTTCAGTTGCATAAAAACAGCATGTCCCATCTACAAACCTCCAAAGACCCCAAGAATCCTTCTTCTTCTTTTTTTTTTTTTGCAGTTTTTTTTGGCTGAGTTTGAACCCACCACCTCCGGTATATGGGGCTGGTGCCCTAGTCCTTTGAGCCATACGTGTCATCCCCAAGAATCCTTCTTTAGACTGGTTTTTATTTTATCCATAAATGTCTTATTTTGCATTGGGTTCAACCAAGGGACTAAACTTAAATCATCTTTGAATTAAGTAGGCTACAGATTGAAAATTCTTGTAATTTCAATTATTATATTGTATAATACAAGATGAAAGAATATATGACTGGCCCTTGCAAATAGGAAGAATTATTTGGAGTGCATAAAGTAGTTTTGAAGGAGAACCTAGATACAGAATAAATATTATGTTAGGAGATAGTCAAGAGTCAGGCTTATTTACATAACACCAAAACAATTAGTTGAAAGTGGAATACTCAGTTGCTTTGTTCAATTAGTATCATTTATTTTTTATTTATTTATTTTATTTTATTTATTTATTTATTTTTTTTGCAGTTTTTGGCCGTGGGTGCGTTTGAACCCGCCACCTCCAGCATATGGGGCTGGCACCCTTTGAGCCACAGGCGCTGCCCTCATTTATTTATTGTAGTGTCGCATAAACATGTATGATGCCACCTGTGGCAAAGAATTATTAAAATGGACAGGAAACAGCAAGATTTTAAATGTTGTGATGGGAAAATAAATAGCCGAGTTGAATAATATTTTAGATGTGTAGGCAGAAAAAAGTGGAGAAAATGTAAGCGAACTTGTGTCTTCCAATGAGTACCTGTCTGGTTCATTGTAGTTTGTCAAACATTTAGGAATAGATGGCATTTATGCTTAAAGTGCTAGACCCTTACCAAGTCTCTGTTGTTCTTTTTCTTAGAAGAATTATATACTTAAAACATGAACTATAACCTTGACTTACTGGATTTATTTTTCAAATGTTGAAATCAACTTTTTTCTTTTTTTGCATTGAATTGAATAAAGCAAGGTGGAGTTTTCTCAGGGTGGCTGTTTATTAGTCTTTAAAAATGAATTGACAGGGCAGCGCCTGTTGCTCAGTGAGTAGGGTGCCGGCCTGATATACCGAGGGTGGCGGGTTCAAGCCCGGCTCCAGCCAAACTGAAGCAAAAAATAGTCAGGCGTTGTGGTGGGCGCCTGTAGTCCCAGCTACTGTGGAGACTGAGGCAAGAGAATCACCTAAGCCCAAGAGCTGGAGGTTGCTGTGAGTTGTGATGCACCGGCACTCTACCAAGGGCAACAAAGTGAGACTCTGTCTCTTAAAAAAAAAAAAAAAAGAATTGACAGGGTGGCTCATGCCTGTAGTCATCTCTAAAAATAGCCAGGGTTGTGGTGGGCACCTGCAGTCCCAGGTACTTGGGAGGCTGAAGCAAGAGAATCACTTGAGCCCAAGGATTTGAGGTTGCTGTGAGCTATGATGCCAAAGCACTGTATTGAGGGTGACAAAGTGACCCTAAATAAATAATAAATAAAAACGAATTGAGTCAGATCTCAATTATAGATGCCAGTAGATGGGAAGCAGTGATGTAGAAAATACAAAACAGCAGGTAATCACAAGATACTTGGAGTTGGCTTTGAAATACATTTTTCAGCACATTTTCATCTTATGTTCTATGTAGGCTTTCCCTTCAGACCCATCAGAGGCGACTCTGAAGTATGCTGAGTGATCAAAGAAAGTTAGCCTGAGATTCAAACACAGCCACATGCAGATTATTAAATTAATGGCATAATTCAGCATATTTATCTTCTGTGTATCACCTTACTCCCATAAGCATGTAGCCACTCAACAGAATCTATGGATGCACTGGTCTTACTTATTCTGGGAATTTATTCCCATCTTCAAAATGCTTAGTTTTTTTTTTTTTTTTTTTTAAGAAACAAAGTCTCCCTTTGTCACCCTTGGTAGAGTGCCATAGTGTCACAGCTCACAGCAACCTCCGGCTCTTGGGTTTAGGCGATTCTCTTGCCTCAGCATCCCAAGTAGCTGGGACCACAGGCATCCGTCACAACACCCGGCTATTTTTTTTGTTGCAGTTTGGCCGGGGCAGGGTTCAAACCCGCCACCCTTGGTATATGGGGCCGGCACCCTACTCCCTGAGCCACAGTCACAGCCCTAGTTTTTTAAATAATCACTTAGGTTGTTTTTTTGTTTTATTTAAATATATTTGGCTGACCTGGGCTGAGTGTCTTGGTGGTCTCTTAGTTGAAAGAGTTGCTATTTGGTGTTAGAAAACATTGGACATTTGATTTCAGATGCCAATATATCAAGTTACTGTTTACATATGCCTGAGACAAGCAACCGAGGTGTTTGGATTAGCCATAAAAAATGCTCAATATGCCCTCTGCTGGGCCTTTCTTTTATAAGGCTGGAACAAAAAATTGCTGTGTCATCCGGTTGTACAGTGGGTTGAGGAAATGAATTCTACTGCAACTATCATGTGCAAGAAATAAATCCTAAATACAAATTCACTAGTCTTTTTGGCACAGATAAGTCTGGCTTACTTAGGTAGTCTCAAAGGAAGATTTCCCAGTAAATAAAAACTTTGTTATATACTTAGGAACTCCCCTGCGTTTTATAAAACAAGATGATCTTATTGTCAGGTGATTGCCCCATAAATATATATATATATATATATATATATGTAACTCAACTAAATAATTCTAATTCTACTGTCCACAAGAGGATACCTATGAAGGGGTAAATGCAAATTTCAGATTTTTGCAGGGTTTGCAAAGGTGCATTTCCACTCCTAACCACCACTCCCAAGGGATGGAGGTTGGAATCTGAAGCTTACTCCTATAAATAAGCACATATTTCTATGAATTAAATAGGTGTTTCACTAATGGAAAAGAATGAAGAATTAGCATCAATGTTCTCTTTAACAGAAATTATTCCTGTATTTCTAGTGGATCAAAATGTTTTTCAACATCCAGTGTGGTAAAGTAGCACATATCCAGCAAATATCTTCCCAACAACTTCCTTCACTGTCAAATGGCACTGTACACAGTTGAATTGTGTAAATTGTGCTGACGTCAGCCACATTTTAGTGGCTAATAGCTGCTAATAATTTCAGAAGAGGCAAATCACAAAAGTTGATTGAACCTAGAGAGGCTATTGTGTCTATATTCCCCGCCCAGTGTTAACTGACCTTCAAAAAAAAAAAAATTGGCCAGAATATAGTTGGCTGTTTTCTTTTTGTAGAGACAGAGTCTCACTTTATGGCCCTCGGTAGAGTGCCGTGGCCTCACACAGCTTACAGCAACCTCCAACGCCTGGGCTTAAACGATTCTCTTGCCTCAGCCTCCTGAGTGGCTGGGACTACAGGCGCCCGCCACAACGCCCAACTATTTTTTGGTTGCAGTTTGGCCGGGGCCAGGCCTGAACCCGCCACCCTCGGTATATGGGGCTGGCGCCTTACCCACTGAGCCACAGATGCCGCCCTAGTTGGCTATTTTCTTTATGAATTTCCACCTAAGGCAGATCCCTGAGACTCAAAAAGGTTTTAATTTTATCAAACTAAAAATTCTTCTGGACTCATTTAAATTAATTCCCTTAATCGTTATTATTATTGTTGTTATTATTATTTTATTTTATTTTATTTTATTTTTTTGTAAAGACAGAGTCTCACTTTACGGCCCTCGGTAGAGTGCCGTGGCCTCACACAGCTCACAGCAACCTCCAACTCCTGGGCTTAAGCGATTCTCTTGCCTCAGCCTCCCGAGTAGCTGGGACTACAGGCGCCCGCCACAACACCCGGCTATTTTTTGGTTGCAGTTTGGCCGGGGCCGGGTTTGAACCCGCCACCCTCGGTATATGGGGCCGGCACCTTACCGACTGAGCCACAGGCGCCGCCCCTGTTGTTATTATTTTTAAGTCTCACTCTGTTGCTCTGGGTACAGTGCTCTGGCATCAGCCTAGATCACAGCAACCTCAAACTCTTGGGCTCAAGTGATCTTCCTACCTCATCCCAAGTAGCTGGGACTACAGGCACCCTCCACAATGTCCAGCTAATTTTTCTATTTTTAGTAGAAACAGGGTCTGACTCTTGCTCAGGCTGGACTCGAACTCCTGCCCTCAAGGGGATTCCCTTGTCTCAGCCTCCCAGAGTGCTAGGATTACAAGCATGATACACCACACCTGGCCTCAATACCCTCCATTAAATTATAATTCTTTCAGTTTCCCAGCACATTATCCATAATTGCTTACATTATTCTAACAGAATAAATCATAACAGGTGCAAAAGTAGTGCCTGGAGTACTAGAAATTTACCTTTCATTGTTTATGTCTTCACTGCTTTCCTTTTGTTATGAATGTTAATGTTAAAGACAAGTGTAAAACTAACTCAAGGGCAGGAGAACAGTCATATTATGGGAACTGGGATTATTCATTTTTTTTTTATATTTCAGTAGGTCGTGGTACTTTATTGTTTACCTTCTCAGAAATCATAATACAATTTATCCAACAATTGAAATTTATCTGAAGGTAAATTTTAGCCATTGGGGTTTTTGTTTTGACCATTTTGTTTGTCTGGAGGCAAAAAGTCTTGAATTACCCTTTTATTCTGAGTGATATTTTCTTTCTAAAAAGTGCAAATAGGGTATGTGTTTTGGGAAGATATTTTTAAAAAGTATGCTATCTCCAAGATCTTACTGTAGGGAAATAGAAATTTTCCCATAGGAAGTTATAGCGGAAAAAAAAAAGTCTCAAATGAATGTAAAGCAAAACCTAACCAAACCACTATAACTTCATGTTTAAAAAATATAATTTCTGGTTAAGGCCAAATTTAATGGAAGCCTAAAGTAGCAGATTTATAAGATATTACAGCTTGAAGGAGATAACGTTTTATCCATATTTACCACTTAAATAACATTTTAGGTATTTACAGAATGAAGATTAATGGACTGTGGACATTACTTCTTCAGAAAAGCATTTATAGGATATCCAATAATTTGAACAACTTGCACAAATGAACAATGGGGATATTCTTTTAGATTTAACTTCTTTCATTGTTAGAAGTACAGTTCACGCATACAGAATAAAGAAAACAGAACTTTACTTTCACTATAAAATTATTTTACAAATAGAGTAGAACTCTACTAAATCAGCCTTGCTCCAAGTTGGCGGGTTCCATAATTGGAATTATAGAATATAGTCATATTTCATTATTTTGGTAAGAGGCTAGAACTCATTCCATGATAAAGGAAATTCATATTATATGCACGTTCTGCACTGGGACCAGTTACTTTGTACAAGAAAACGAGTGCTCTAGGAAGTATTCATTCGCAAGAAAGCAATTGAACTATTAATTCAGATCATTGACATTGTTCTTTGAAGCAGGTTTCTGTATTTCCATTATCTTTGATTACATTATTGTGTATGTCTGGAAATAGGCATTTTGTGTATTTTTAAAAATAGTCTTCCATTGTTAAGGGATCTGCTGTCAGACAGGCCTTCCTCTTAAAGTTTTAACAAAATACAAAATGCAGCTTTATTATTTTCAAGTAATGCAATAATACAAGTGAGTTGCTACTAAAATGCTGCCGAGGAGAAGCACTGCTGGGTCTGCTTTAATGAATAGGCAACGATTATTTGCAGGAAACACTTGCTTCCAAATACTGCTTAAAAAGCGTTTGAATTGTCTGAAATTAACTTAATCACCTCCTCACTCCTCTACATGCTAACCCCAAGTTTTAAACTTAGATTAAATGCTGGTGAGAATTAATAAGGTTTTTAATATTCTACCAAAATTCACACAGTCTGATGGAAATCATTACATCTACAATAGCTTATGCAGGTAAGTGGAAGAAAAACGCTAATTAGTTCTACAATATTGTACAGTGAAACAAGATCTGAACTGGAATCTGGTTTCTTCCCTTTATGACCCTGTGTGGGTGTAAGCACTCTGTAGCTGTGTGAATCACTGGCGGTAATCTAGGCAGTTCCTATTGCCAGAGCTTTATATAGAAGCAGGCTAACAAAGAAGTCACGTCTCCAACTGCCAGCTAAAGATGAGACACCAAATAGCTTCAGGGAGAGAGCAGACGGAAAGAACACTCTGTTAAGTACCCGCATAGCGTCACTAAGCTGAGCAATATCACCAAATGGATATAGATAGAATTGTGAAATAGGTAATATTTGGGGTGTTTTTTTTGGGGGGAGTAGATACTCCCCTTTTCAGCCTCATTTATTCATTTTCATACATTCCTTCATTCAAGAAAGTCCAGTATGAATTAGGCACTGTGCAATGTGCTACATAGACTGAGATGAATGAAACCAGGTCCCTATTTTACTACTATTTTATCTTCAGAGTGCTATGGGTGAATTAATTCCTGTTGTGGTATCTGTTGTTAAGGTTCTGATGTTCCGTTTCCTAGGACCACGTGACTTTCAATTTATTAATTTTTTTTTCCAGTTTTTGGCCCGGGCTGGGCTTGAACCCGCCACCCCCCCACCCCCCCACATATGGGGCGGGTGCCCTACTCCTTGAGCCACAGGTGCCGTCCAAAAATATTTCCTAACCACCAGACCACCAGGGACCATGTGCCTTTTAAACAGGGACTCAAAGACCCTAAGCTTCTAAAACCCAAAGGAGGGCAATGCCTGTGGCTCAGTGGGTAGGGCACCGGCCCCATATACCGAGGGTGGAGGGATTGAACCCGGCTGCTGGCCAAACTGCAACAAAAAACATAGCCGGGTGTTGTGGTGGGCGCCTGTAGTCCCAGCTACTCGGAAGACTGAGTCAAGAGAATCGCCCAAGCCCAAGAGCTGGAGGTTACTGTGAGCTGTGACGTTACAGCACTCTACTGAGGGCGATAAAGTGAGACTCTGTCTTTTAAAAAAAAGATAAAAATAGGGGCAGCGCCTGTGGCTCAGTGAGTAGGGCACCAGCCCCATATGCCGAGGGTGGCGGGTTCAAACCCAGCCCCAGCCAAACTGCAACAAAAAAATAGCCGGGCGTTATGGCGGACGCCTGTAGTCCCAGCTGCTGGGGAGGCTGAGGCAAGAGAATCGCGTAAGCCCAAGAGTTAGAGGTTGCTGTGAGCCGTGTGATGTCATGGTACTCTACCTGAGGGCGGTACAGTGAGACTCTGTCTCTACAAAAAAAAAAAAAAAAGATAAAAATAAAACCCAAAGTAATGCTGTATTAATGAAGGATGAAATTTTGGATGGCATATCAGTAGGGAGGGGAATATTATTGGTCAGGGGAGTTATTATTCTTAGTAAAGCATCACAAGAATGGAGAAGCATGAATCCTATGTACTCAATTTTGATATGAGGACAATTAATGACAATTAAGGTTATGGGGGGAGTAGAAAGAGGGACGGAGGGAGGGGGGTGGAGCCTTGGTGTGTGTCACACTTTATGGGGGCAAGACATGATTGCAAGAGGGACTTTACCTAACAATTGCAATCAGTGTAACCTGGCTTATTGTACCCTCAATGAATCCCCAACAATAAAAAAAAAAAAAAAGAAACCACATCACAGGCTGGGCACCTGTGGCTCAAGCGGCTAAGGTGCCGGCCACATACACCTGAGCTGGCGGGTTTGAATCCAGCCCCGGCCCGTCAAACAACAATGATGGCTGCAACCAAAAAATAGCCAGGTACCTCTAGTCTCAGCTACTTGGGAGGCTGAGGCAAGAGAATCACTTGAGCCCAGGAGTTGGAGGTTGCTGTGAGCTGTGCTGCCACATCACTCTATGCAGGGTGACAGCTTGAGGCTCTGTCTCAAAAAAACAAAAACAAACAAACAAACAAAAAACACATCACATAGGTGACTGGCCCTCAAATCCTTCTCCAAGAAAAAAAATTATAGTCATTTTCAAAAAGCAGAATGAGTGTCCCCAACTCCAACAATAGGAAAAAAATTGTAGCGGTAAAAACATTGAAATTTCAATTCTGTCATTAGCAAAAAGGAAAAAAAAAAGGCCAGGCAGCACCTGTGGCTCAGTTGGTAAGGCGCCGGCCCCATATACCGAGGGTGGCGGGTTCAAACCTGGCCCCAGCTGAACTGCAACAAAAAAATAGCCGGGCGTTGTGGCGGGCGCCTGTAGTCCCAGCTACTCGGGAGGCTGAGGCAAGAGAATCGCTTCAGCCCAGGAGTTGGAGGTTGCTGTGAGCTGTGTGACGCCACGGCACTCTACCCAGGGCCATAAAGTGAGACTCTATGTCTACAAAAAAAAAAAAAAAAAGGCCAAGCACTGTGGCTCACACCTATAATCCTAGCACTGTGGGAGACCGAGGTAGAAGGATCACTTGAGGTCAGGAGTTCAAGACCAAGAGTGAGTAAGAGTGAGACCCCGTCTTTGTTAAAAATAAGCGTGGTGGGGCGGCACCTGTGACTCAAAGGAGTAAGGCACCGGCCCCATACACCGGAGGTGGCAGGTTCAAACCCAGCCCCAGCCAAAATAAATAAATAAATAAAATAAGCGTGGTGGTGGGCATCTGTAGTCCCAGCTACAAGGGAGTCTGAGGCAGGAGGATTGCTTGAGTCTGGGAGTTAGAGGTTGCTGTGAGCTAGGCTGAGGCCATGGCACTCTAGCCCAGGTGACAAGAGTGAGACTCTGTCTCAAAAAAAAAAAAAAAATGAAAGAAAGAGAAAAAAGGCAACAATTCAATACCAATGATTGAGAATTGATTGGCGATGACATCAAGTAAATAAAAGACAACTTCAAATAGCGAACAATCTAATGTCCTCCGTACTGTTCAGGAAGGTCAGGATAGGAAGAATGCGTGAAAGTTTTAGAGGGAGGCACATTTTTTTTTTTTTGAGACAGAGTCTCACCATGTTGCCCTCAGCAGAGTGCTGCGGTGTCACAGCTTACAATAACCTCAAACTCTTGGGCTTAAGAGATTCTCTTGCCTCCGCCTCCTAAGTAACTGGGACTAAAGGTGCCTGCCACATCTGGCTGTTTTTTGTTGTAGTTGTCTTCTTTTTTTTTCAGTTTTTGGCCAGGGCTGGGCTTGAACCCGCCACCTCCGGCATACGGGGCTGGCACCCTACTCCTTTGAGCCACAGGCGCCGCCCTGTAGTTGTCATGGCTTGGCAGGCCCTGGGCCAGGTTTGAACCTGCCAGCCCTGGTGTATGTGGCCCGTGCCCTAGCTGCTGAGCTATGGCTCTGAGCTAATGGCACTGAGCTATGGGCGCAGAGCAGAGGGAGGCATATTTTGACATAGTTTGAAAAATAACTTTCTAAAAACTTGGAGCTGTCCAGCAACGATCTGAACTTCCTTGTAAGATGATGAGCTCCCTGTCCCTAAAACTGTTGAAGCAGTAAATGAATGAATACTACAGAGGATTTTCGTTGAAGGGAATTCCTGGACGTGGAAGATGTATATTCTTTTAAGTGTGGTATATGAACATGTTAGTCTATGATAATTAAGAATCCAGGAATGATACAAATGAATACATAAAAATATGAAAAAAGTAAATTACTGTGAGCTAAACTATATATAGACGTTTCGTGCAGGTGCCAAGTAAGGGAGAGATCAGGGTAAACTGATCAACATGATCTTTTGTAGGACATAACTTTTGAAGAGAGAGGGAGAATAAACTAAGAAGGGGGATGATTTCATCAGCATCATCTTACTACTACCATATCTTTTAGTATCTACTATAGAATAGACACTGTGAGGAGTGCTTTCTTTACATGCATTAGCTTATTTAATCCTTAAAACCACCCTATAAATAGTACTCCTAATATTCCCATTTTACAGATGAGATGACTGAGATGAGAAGACTGGAATTCAGAGTGGTTTAGTAACTTGTCCTAGGTCACACCGCTAGAAAACAAATAGCAGATCTGGGATTCCAGTCCAGGTCTGTCATCCTACAAAGCCCATGCTCTGAGTCACTAGTACATTCTACTAGAATCCATGCATACTTGAAGGCCTAGACAGAACTAGCACTGTGAAATGTCAAACTTGGGAGGACAGTGTCTGACAAATAGTTGGCGGTAAATATTTCTTGAGTGAATAACCAAACCCTTGGTTTTTAGATCAAAAAACAAAACGAAACATTTTTTTGGTCTTCTTTTATTCCTATGTTAGAAAACCCAATTGTCATGCAGAACTTGCTCTCCCTAGATTTTCTCCTAACCCCACAGAGCTACTCTTAGCCCAAGCTACAGGAATGTAAACAAGAATGAATAGCACCCAAGGGCTTTATACCCTAGAGTTTCTCTTTACCCTTCTGTCTCCCAGGTAGGTGAAGTATCCTGTAGTAATGCACAGTAGGTTACAGCCCTAGTATTTCTCTTTAGGGCTTCCTTAAGCTGCCCTTGTTGAGGCAAGAGGCTGCAGTTTTCAGGTGAGAAAGTATGTGTTCTCTGTGAAATGGCCAAACCACACATCTCCCTTTCACCAAAACACAATTTATTCCTCTCTCCATCAGAAGTTCTCACTAAAGCCCTTGGGTAGGCTCCGTGACAGTGGCTCAAGCGGCTAAGGCGCCAGCCAATACACCTGAGCTGGCATGGCAGGTTCGAATCCAGCCCAGGCCCGCCAAACAACAATGATGGCTGCAACCAAAAAATAGCCGGGCATTGTGGTGGGTGCCTGTAGTCCAGCTACTTGGGAGGCGGAGGCAGGAGAATCGCTTGAGCCCAGGAGTTTGAGGTTGCTGTGAGCTACGATGCTACAGCACTCTACCCAGGGCAACAGCTTGAGGCTCTGTCTCAAAAAAAAGAAAAAAAAAAAAGCCCTTGGGTAAATGTGGTCTTTTTGCATATCCCGGGGTTTTGTTAATACTAATTTTTTTTTCCTGTTGTATACACTTATGCATGAATAACTTTATTATTTGCTTATGAAAATTAGAACTTTTCTGGGATCTTCCAACAAGATTTTTCTTTTTTTTTTTTATTGTTGAATGCCCACCAACCCAGGAATGGATTCCAACAAGATTTTTAAAAAATCTTAAAATGCCTTATCTTCAGTGAAGCATTGGAGTTGATCTTTCCTCTCACCTTATCTGTCATCTTCGCTCCAACTTGATACTCCTTTTCTTTTTGTCCAGACCCTCAGAACTGAAAAGTAGCTTCAAGTTAAGGAAAGGTCGTTTTTCTGTGGTTCAGTTCTCTGAAAAACTTCCATCTCCCACTGAAAGTCACAGTCCAGAAGGGACGCACAATCACATGCTAGAACTTCAGGGCCACTTGGAAAGTCATTATGAACACTTCTTGCATTGGTCATTCTTTTTTTTTGCAGTTTTTTGGCTGGGGCTGGGTTTGAACCCACCACCTCTGGCATATGGGGCTGGCGCCCTACTCCTTTGAGCCACAGGCGCAGCCCCTGCATTGGTCATTCTTATTTATCCCCACAAGCCAGAAAATGCACAGTCCTGAAAATGGAGGCCTCTCTATGCACACACTTAATTTTTTTTTTATTAAATCATAGCTGTGTACATTAATGCTATCATGGGGCACCATACACTGGTTTTATAGACCGTTTGACACATTTTCATCACACTGGTTAACATAGACTTCCTGGCATTTTCTTAGTTTTTGCGTTAAGGCATTTACATTCTGGGTGGTGCCTGTGGCTCAGTCGGTAAGGCGCCGGCCCCATATACTGAGGGTGGCGGGTTCAAACCCGGCCCCGGCCAAACTGCAACCAAAAAATAGCCGGGCGTTGTGGCGGGCGCCTGTAGTCCCAGCTACTCGGGAGGCTGAAGCAAGAGAATTGCTTAAGCCCAGGAGTTGGAGGTTGCTGTGAGCTGTGTGATGCCATGGCACTCTACCAGGGGCCATAAAGTGAAACTCTGTCTCTACAAAAAGAAAACAAAAGACATTTACATTCTACATTTACTAAGTTTCACATACACCCTTGTAAGGTGCACACATTTAATTTTTAAAAAGAGTGGGCAATATGAAGGGGACTGAGGCCTGATCACCAAAATGATCAATTAAAACAGACAATTGAATAATGAGCACTCGAATTCAAATTACCAGATGTTTTAAAGGGATGGGGTGCCAGTTTTCAATTGTTTTGAACACCGCATTACAAAAGAACTATTTTTAAAAAATGAAAAAGGATTGAGGGAAAAGAAAAAAAGATAAAAGATAAAAGAATATCTAAACTGTTGAATGACCCCCCCTTTGTTTGTTCCTGATAAACTTCAATCACATCTTCTTCCTCCTCAGTTCCCGGTTCTTTTGGAGTATGATTATCAGCAATTCTCTGACCTTCAAAGAGAAACCTGAGTGAATTCATTGGAACTGCCTGTCTTTGACAGTATGACTTTGAGTTTCTTGAGATGTGCTGTCATTTTCACTTTGAAGTGAATCTCACTGCTATCTTATCCAGTGACTTTGAGTTTAATGCATTCTCCTCCGTTCTTATCCCTCAAGTCTCCGGTTGAAGGTTTTGCCTCCTGGTTAGACATGGTGAAGGTTGCTTCACCTGGGGGGAGTCCACACAGCAGCGGCCTGGATAGGCAAAACCTCGCTCTAGGGTTTACAAATCTGTCTCCTTTCCCCATAGCACAACACCAGGCTGCGGGGCAAGACAAATTTTCTACGAGCATTTGCCTGTCTGTGATTGAAATGCTACTAAAGTTCTCAGAATTAAGCATTGTGGCCTCCAACTGCAGCTAATATTGTTGCAGGAAGATGAGGCCCAATGGAGAGAAAGAGCACCCAAACACCACGTTTATAAGAGGAAGGGCTTTATTCACCAGCCAGGAGCTAACAGCATAGAATTCCAAATGGCCACGCTCCTTCTTCCACTAAAACTGTAGTGGGATCCCCAGATCCATCATACCTTGCCTTAGAAGTCTCCCTGTGTAGGTACTTGTTCTTGCATGCCAGTTCCTCCTGGTGTTTGACTCCTTGAAGACCCGCTGAGGGGGTCCTTTCTCCACCCAGTGGAGGCATCCACACAGAGAGATCAAATTGCCTCCCTGGAGCACTCAGTAGTTCAAGTCACCCAGGCCGATCAGGGGCCCCCACGTGGGTGTCCAGAGGATTGACGGCAACTACCAGGTGCATGTTCTCTCCAAGGGTGATCTCGCTTCCAGGTCAGGGAACCAAAAATGTTGTAGGAAGAAGAGGCCCAAAGGAGAGAAAGAGCGCCCA
The DNA here is from genome assembly GCF_027406575.1 of Nycticebus coucang. NCBI lineage: Eukaryota > Metazoa > Chordata > Mammalia > Primates > Lorisidae > Nycticebus > Nycticebus coucang. Next base: position 135,006,491 of record NC_069804.1, read on the forward strand.
AACACCACTTTTATAAGAGGAAGGGCTTTATTCACCAGCTGGGAGCTTACAGCATAGAAGAATTCCAAATGGCCGCGCTCCCCGACTGGCTTGGTCTTTCCCTTTTTATCGACAGTCAAAAAGTTCCACCCCACAGGCACCCTTCTCATTGGCCAGTTTGAATCAAGCGGGAGATGCTATTCCAGCCCCTACAGAACTACAGGATTTCACAGAACTTGGAAATTTCTAAGTTCCAGGAAGTTAAGTTTACAAATTCCCAAGAGCTCTCAAGGAGTAGGGTGCCGGCCCCATATACCAGAAGTGGTGGGTTCAAACCCAGCCCCGGCCAAAAAAAAAAAAAAAAAAATTGAAAAAAAAAAGAAAAAGAATTCTCAAGAGCTGAGTTACCATGGAGAGGACCCTGCAGGTGTATCCTTGAAGTCTCCTTGAGAAGACCTGTTTCCTAGACCTCACCCTTCTCGGGTATCCTCTCTCAATACTACTACATGTAAGTTACTGAGTATTTTTTTTTTTTTTTTTTTGCAGTTTTTGGCCAGGGCTGGGTTTGAACTTGCTACCTCCGGCATATGGGGCCGGCGCCCTACTCCTTTGAGCCACAGGCAACTGCCCAGTTACTGAGTATTTAGATGCTGGCTGCATCCTATGTGAAGTTAAGAAAATCAGTTAAAAAATTATTTCTGAAAAACGATTATTTGGTCCATGCTGACATTTTTAGAACTAAAATAAGGTCAAACATCCTATTTGACTGATTCTACACTTCTCTGCTGAATTGACTGCTTGGAGGAAAAGAACTTAATTTACATTTCCATTTAAAAGCTAAAAATATACACAAGTAAATGTAGATTAGATTTAATTCAATTCTGGAATGCAGGGTATCCAGGCATTTAATGATTGCAATTTTGTCATCCCAAAGTCTTGATGAAGTCTGTACCGATTTTTAACTCAAATCCTAATCTCCTCAATGCAGAGATAGGTAATTAGCATTAGTCCTAACAAACAGATCATTTCTCAGACATTTTGATTTATTAAAATGGCCCCAAAGAATTTTGCCATGTGTTCATTCTTTATAATGATTTCCTATTCTTGTGCAAGATCTTCAACATAACTAGGTAACATTCAAGTCAAGGACCACCTCCTACCTGGAGTAAGACTCTAACACATTTCCATTTGAAACCTTAAGGTAGGTTAGGGTTTTTTTTTTTTTTTTTTTTTTGCAGTTTTTGGCCGGGGCTGAGTTTGAACCCGCCACTTCCAGCATGTGGGGCTGGTGCCCTACCCTTTTGAGCCACAGGCGCCACCCCATAAGGTAGGTTAGTTTTACACTCAGATCATTTAGCATCTATTTACATTAAATATAAACATTAAGGTGTTTTTCCTTTATCCCTATGATCTACAATCACAGCTCTAGGAATAAACCCTTCTCATTCAAATTTTCCTATTTTCATTTCTAACCTGTCCTGCTTTGCCCTTCCCAGCCCCTTCAAGAGTGCCTGCTCCCTTGTGAATAATTCTCTTACATTTTATAGACATTGCCAGGCTTACTGATAAACCAAGTCCTCTCAGTCATGCCCTCACATTTATTGAAGACTTTGTCATTTGGGTCATAGCCATCCTCAACTCCCCAAGCCCTTCTGTCATCAACACTCTGGTCTCAGTGTGATTCAAGTTCAGGGATTTTGTCTCCATTTCCTACTTTAGTTATTCCCCCACCATGGCCATACTCTGGACATCATCATCATCCTGAACTGTGCAACCTCTGATATCCTTTGATTTTTGATTTAATATACACATTTTTTTGTTGTTGTTACGGTTTTTGGCTGGGGCCGGGTGTGAACCTGCCACCTTCGGTATATGGGGTCGGTGCTCTACTCCTTGAGCCACAGGCACCACCCCTTAATATACACTTTTTGAAATACAGGGTCTCTCTTTGTCGATCTTTGTTACTTATCAATTGCATGAAGTATGATTTTTTTTTTTTTTGAAAAAAAATTCTCTGTTGCCCTGGGTAAAGTTCAGTGATGTCATCATAGCTCACAGTAATCTCACACTCTGGGGCTCAAGTGATTCTCTTGCCTCAGCTTCCTGAGTAACTGGGACTATAGGCCATGACATCATGCCTGGGTAAATGTTTTAAATTTTTTGTAGAGATGGGGTCTTGTGATGTTGCCCAAGCTTGCCTCAAACTCTTGGCTTCAAGCAATCCTCCCAAAGTACTGGGATTACAGACATGAGACCACTGCACCCAGTCAATCTCTGAAATCTTAACAGAAATACCCCACTTTTTTTTTTTTTTTTGAGACAGAGTCTCACTTTGTCGCCCTTGGTAGAGTGCTGTGGTGTCACAGCTTACAGCAACCTCAAACTCTTGGGCTCAAGTGATTCTCTTGCCTCAGCCTCCCAAGTAGCTGGGACTAGAGGTGCCCACCACAACATCCGGCTATTTTTGAAGATGAGGTCTCACTCTGGCTCAGGCTGGTTTTGAACTCCTGAGCTCAGGCAATCTACCTGATACCGGAATTTCACTCTTCAGTAGGTCCTTGGTCTTGGGGATTCGAAGAATGAACCCACGGAGCACAGATCAGTGGTAAGATAGGACTTTTATTAGAATTTAGAAAGAAATACAGAAAAGCACCAGAGCTTCTGGAAGGGGGAAAGAACCGAAGAACTCTCTCGGGAGTCTCCTGGTGGTCTCTTTTATCTAGGGGTCTTAAATCTAGAGGATTATACATGGCTGGCAGTTGGTCCTTTAAAGTCTTTGTCCCAGAGAAGGGATTAGGGTGTGTGCTCGTAGCCAAGGTGGAACCACCGAAAAAACCATCACAGGCTGCTTTGTTCATGATCTTATCAGAGCCCAGAGGGTGTGTCCTGAAGAAGGCAGTCTGCTTGTGCCTGAAAATGGGGTCTGACCCGAGTTCACCTGGGCCTAGAGAATGGGGGGCGCCCTGTCTAGCCCTGAGTGTTGGAATCCTGTATCACACCCACTTTGGCCTCCCAGAGTGCTAGGATTACAGGCACGAGCCACTGCACCTGGCCCTCCCACTTTCTGAATGTCCTATAACTCTCACTTTAATATTCGCAGCACTGGTCTTTGACTTCAGTACCACCATCTTCTATACCTTTAACATCTTGTTGATGACCCTTCCAATTCTCTGCCCTCACGGTTTCTTAATTTCTTCCACTGCAATAACCTCACTCCTATTATAGGGCTTTTCTTTTATTTTTTTGCAGTTTTTGCAATTTTTGACCAGGGCCGGGTTTGAATCCACCACCTCCAGTATATGAGGCTGGCACCCTACTCCTTGAGCCACAGGCACTGCCCTTATAGGGCTTTTCATATTATATCATCTACTAGTTGTATAAATGTTAGTTTCCCTGCCTACATTTCCCTTTTGGAGGGAAATGATGTTTTTGTGCCATTTTTTAGAGTGCCTTCACTAGAGAGCTAGTGTATACTGATTAAGAGTATGAACTCTAATGTCAGGATATTAGGTTTCAAACCTCACCTTGAAACTTACTAGTTGTATGACCATGGGGAAGTTAACCAACCTTTCTGTGCCTCAGTTTCCTTACATACAAAGTGGAGATACTGAGACTATGCATCTCAGGAGTTGCAAGATAATTACACTTAGAACAATACTTAGCACATAGCTAACAGAGTACTATTAACAATTGCCTTTATAGGGCGGCGCCTATGGCTCAGTCGGTAAGGCGCCGGCCCCATATACCGAGGGTGGCGGGTTCAAACCCGGCCCTGGCCAAACTGCAACTAAAAAATAGCCGGGCGTTGTGGCGGGCGCCTGTAGTCCCAGCTACTCGGGAGGCTGAGGCAAGAGAATCGCTTAAGCCCAGGAGTTGGAGGTTGCTGTGAGCTGTGTGAGGCCACGGCACTCTACCGAGGGCCATAAAGTGAGACTCTGTCTCTACAAAAAAACCCAATCCCCTTTATAAAGGGGAAGGAAAAACAAAGATTTTTTTTTTTTTTAAATTACAGATTGTTATAGGGATACATACGATTTGGTTAGTTTGCTTTTGTATGGGTAAAGTCAGAGTTATAGGTGTGTCCTTATCCCAAAAAGTGTGCATTATACCCAGGCAATGTACCCACTGGGTGTGAATGTTACCCATCCACTTCTCCCCTTCTTCCTCCACTTAAATGTCATTGAGTTTTGCTTCCAAATGAACTTAGAGGTGTTGAGCAACTAGTTCCAATTTAGTATAGAGCACATGGGATGTTTGAAAAACAGATCTTAACAGGTAAAATAGTGAAAGAGATAGAGCACCAATTATGAGCAATGATACTGATAGTCATTGAAAATATTATATAAATGGGAAATAAGCGAATTATTAAGCAAATTTTCATTTCTCTTTGTTCTTTCCACTGAGATGTCAAGGTATTGACTATCGCTAGAGGCTAGTTTATTTGACCATATTGTGCCATTATCCTTGCATAGTAAAGTTATACCTAGGATATAGATTCTTAGAATTTTTTTTTGCAATTTTTGGCCAGGGCTGGGTTTGAACCCGCCACCTTTGGCATATGGGGCTGGTGCCCTACTCCTTTGAGCCACAGGCGCTGCCCAGATTCTTAGAATTTTGAATGAAAATGCTGGGGCGGCACCTGTGGCTCAAAGGGGTAGGGTGCTGGCCCCATATGCCAGAGGTGGCGGGTTTAAAGCCAGCCCCGGCCAAAAAAAAAAAAAAAAGATAGTTGACTAACTATCTTAAAAAAAAAAAAAGAAAATGCAGTATACATCTAAAAATCTAAAATGTTATAATTAACATTGCTATACTGTTATCATGTAACTTTGGTAAATATTTCAAATTCAGTGGCGACACACGTACACTGCAATAGATGTTGGTTCCTACTGCAGGTTGCAAAGCAAGTTTTGAGAACAGGACTACTGTTTAGTTTGATAATGTTTATACTAAAAATAGCTGAAGAGTGAGTAAGTCAAATGTGATTTCACATGCAAAAGGAAACCTAAAATCCTCAGGATCTCTAAGTTTAAATATTAAAAAGTAGACTTCTTACAACAGGGTTAATTCCCCATTTTCATCCGAGAGTGGCATTACTTTCTTTCTACATAAATATAAGTCACTTATAAAACTATAGGAACATACAGGGAAAGCTTATGAAATGCTCTTAACTTAAAAAAAAAAAAATGTGAATGACTGAGCTCTGGCAATGTCCAGCAGGTGTTACAAAAGGTAGCAAGTAGAGTTCTGTACTGCTGAATAATTTTCTACTGCTGAAAGACTATCTTACCTATTTTTTCAATTCCCATAGAAACATAGTCTGTTTTTAAAACATTAGTACTAACCTGCCACGTTGTAGGTATACAACTTGGAATGTATACCTACATATTTTTAACACAAATTTGATTTTCTCCTTTTCATCATTCTAAAATGTGTTTAATTTGCATTAATTTTTTTTAGAGGCCAGATTTGGTGGTGATAACACCAATTATCAAAATATAGTATTCATTTACTTTCAGTTCTTGCCTTGATGGAAATTATTCGTTTTTTGTTATTCCTTTGGCCAAGGCTGGGGGACAAAATACATATACTTGTCCACAGCATACAAAACTGGGGTCAGAAGTCTGCTTTCTTGTTGGCTTAAAAAAACATTTACTTGGAGAGTAGTGTATGTTTTAAAATAATAAAATAAATTAAATTAAAATAAAAACAGTAATTCCCAGGAGTAAATTTCTTTACAAAGTTACTACATTAGATTATTCTATTTACTTAAGTCACTAGTAAACTTTTCTAAGGGAAATCTTTATTTTTGATGTGAATTACAGTGTTATCTAATGTACCCTATACCATACTCTTTTCAATGGGTAAATTTCTCAGTTATTTTTTATGCATTAGTCATTCAAACAGATTCAAATCTTACACGCATATAGTAGAGTCAAATTCTCATTTCTATAACATTGTATACACTTACACTATGCTACTGTTTAATCATAATAATGAATCAGTTTTGCAGTTTTACATACTCAGATATATACAAAGGAAACCTAAAATCCTCAGGATTGCTAAGTTTAGATATAAAGAAAGCAGACTCCTCAGAACAGGGTTAATTCCCATTTTCATTAGTGTGGCAACGCTTTCTTTGGCAGGAAAAAAATGTATCAAATTGCAAAGTACAAATTGATAATGAAATTAAGATTTTTTTTGATGGTTAGAGGTAAAGGCACAGTTTATTAAAAAGCAATTATGTAATGCACACTAAGAAAACTAATATAGCCAAGAAAACCTGAAATAAAAAGGAACCACTTCATGAATTGCTATTGTCCTTGGGACAAATTAATACAAAATATTGAATAATAATAAAGTAATTCCAAGTAGTGCCAGGCATAAAAACAACAATAAAGTAAGATTGTTTTACAAAGTCATTGCCAGATCCTAGAGTAATTCTAGATGGAAACACAATTTTAAGAGAAAAAAAGGCATTAACCCTCTTTGGGAATCTATTGGGACTTACCAAAATTTGCCATCTGTATTGTCTGGTTGCCAGTCTCTGGAGCGTTGTAAATCACAACGGCATCAGCATTTTTTCTGCCTGCTGTTTGAATTTTTTCTGCAAATGTACAGTTGCCTCTTTCTATCAGTGCAATCCAGGGCCTCTCGGTATTAGTAAACTCAGTGTTGTAGTCACAAGCTTGGTAGTTATTGTTCTTAGGGATGCTCACCAGCCCCATGGCATTAGCCACTGGTGAAGCTAATCCATAAATACCACATTCACATGTCTCTACTGTAGTGGAGTTGCTGGTTTCGTTGTAAAAAGTCACAGTCACATAGGCGTTCATTGAAAAAGATGCTACACTTTTAAGTAAAAAGATAAAAATTACAAGGAGCCAAAAATCCCTGGAGCTACTCTTGTGGCTCATTGCTCTTTCACTTGAGTGAAAGTTTAAGATGTCTGCTGGTATTTCCAACTATCAGTCACCATTGTCCACTCACGTCCCTGCTAAACAGAAGTTTGAAATTTCAGTTGCAGGTAGGAAACTGATCTCACCTTTAGCAACGTAAGCTCTGAATACATCAGCTCTATTTCACTTGTTATCTACATTCCCTTTTCCCCTCCTCCAACGGTACACACACGGAACCCTTAACCAGGACTACCTTAGGAATAAATAACACCATCAACTTTATTCTACATGTGCACTTATCAGAATTGGATGACTTCCTGCAGTCAAATTTTTTTCTTCTTACTGTTCCAGCTAATGCATTTTCATAAACAAGGAGTGGATTGGAATGAGGAACTGGACTCCTGGGAATCCCACGTGACAAAGCTGAAAGTCACCTCTCTCAGAATATCTAAAACACTAAAACTGGTTTTCCAAGCCCTGCTGAAATATGCTATCAACCAGCTCGGCTGGCAGTAAGTTAAGATCCGTATTTTTAATAGATTTTAATGACTTTACTGCCTTTTCCCCCTGTAATTTCTCTCTGTGTGTATGTTTTGTTAACAGGCTCCCCAAGGAATATCCTCTGTTACCTTGTTTATTTGTTGGAAAATAAACATATTTTAGTGGCTAGAGATACCTTCCTTTCAAGTACAATGCCTGGCCCATGGTAGGCATGCAAATATTTGTTGTTTGATACCTATGAGTTACTGCATTCCAGTAATGTTTATGTTCCATGTGCTATAGTCTAAAAAAGGCTGTTCAGGTTTTTTTTTAAACCTCCCTATGATTTGTCAAGGCTTAATTTTCTACATTTGGAGTTTTATTTTTAGTTCTTCCAAATGCATATAGACAGCTTAATTTTTTTCATTGCTTCCTTTTAAGCTCTTTTTATTTATTTATTTTTTGTTGCAGTTTTTGGCCAGGGCTGGGCTCAAACCCACCACCCTTGGCATATGGGGCCGGCACCCTACTCCTTGAGCCACAGGCGCCGCCCTAAGCTCTGTCTTTAATCAGCACTCAGACACATATTGCTACGGGTCAACTGGTCTGGGCAAATTGCTGGAATGGGGAGATTGCAATGTGTGCCAAGGGCTGGTGAAGGAATAGAAGAACGAACGACAAGGCAGAGATATCAGGAGTCTGACTGGGCCAAGAGTCAGCAAACTGGAGAAACAGGCATCAGGCCTCAGAGAACAGAAAGCCACCATGTTCAAAGGAAGGGAGGAATAATGGCAGTCCAAAGTCCAAGGCAGGTAGTCTGGAATCAGGAAGACTACCAGAGTCAAGGGGACACAACAGAAAATAGGAGACATTGTTGATGGAGATGATGAATAATTGTTTCCCCCCATCTTCACCTTACTTTTTTTCTGTAGCTAAGATATTGACACTGGGGTGAACCCTAAAGGTGGGAACTAACAGTTACCACCACCTGACAGGGGAGGAGCTCAGGAAATCAGCAGCAGAACCTGTTGAATAAATCCCAACAGATGCATCATATAAATGAGCCTAGAAAGGCTCATATCACAGCTGCCAATTACTCATCTGTGTATCCTCCCATAGTACCTGGTATTAGCAGCATCTTATACATAGTAATTACCTAGTAATTCATATAATTGGACTGAAAAGTATAAAGGTCTTGTGCATTAACTTATGGTCTATTTAAGAGTAAACACAAATACTGGATCATTTTGCTATTACCATGACCATTTTGAAGTGCTTTTAAAGATCATATTAAAACCTGTATTCGCTAGACAAAGAACATCATAAGACTGAAAACAGAAATGTCATTTCTTTTTTTTTTGCAATCTTGACCAGGGCTGGGTTTGAACTCGCCACCTCTGGCATATGGGGCCAGTGCCCTACTCCTTTGAGCCACAGACACCGCCCAGAGATGTCATTTCTGTTATTATAAATATCATTGTCAAAACCATTAGCTTGCTGATGGCTGATGGACAGTCATTTCTGATAAATTCAATATTAGCCTTCAACATTCAAATAATTAATAAAGTCACAGAAATCTGATTTGACCTTTTCTACGAGTTATTAAATTGGTCTTTAAAGAAAATGTCTCATGAAATAGCTTAAAAACAGATTGGTGAGGAGTTAGCTAAATCCATTAGAAATCAAATTTTGCTAAATAAATTTTGTTTTGTAAAACTTCACTATTTCATGCAGAGATTTTTCTTACATAGCTATAGCTACATACTTTTTTATGTCTCAAGAATTTTGAATTTTTCTATAATCTTTGTAGACAATGCTTCATTAGACATATAATATCCCATTAATGGATATACCTCACGTAGTCATTCCATTTTTGTTCATTTGTTCAAAACTTTAAACAATATTTCCGCTGTTATCATTTTCTGGGCAATAGTTTTTTCTCCATTTAAGATATCCTAGGATATAGTTCCAGTGGATTCAATAGGCTGAAGGTTGGAGGTTTTAACATGTAAAAAAAAAATCTTTAGCCGGGCGTTGTGGCTGGCGCCTGTAGTCCCAGCTACTTGGGAGGCTGAGGCAAGAGAATCGCTTAAGCCCAGGAGTTGGAGGTTGCTGTGAGCTGGGTGAGGCCACAGCACTCTACCAAGGGCCATAAAGTGAGACTCTGTCTCTACAAAAAAAAAAAAAAAAAATCTTAATGCATTTTGCCAATTTGCTTTTTAAATGGGTTAGAAAATGGGTTATGATGATTTTATCCTCTTTTCCCTTGCCTTGGCCACAATTGTTTTGAAATATTTTTATAAATCATAATTTGATACTTTTACCACAGTATCAAAAATATTCTTTTTCATTTCTATTTCTTTTTTTTTTTTATTAATTTTTTTTTGTTTTGATTTTTTTTTATTGTTGCAGTTTGGCCAGGGTTGGGTTTGAACTCACCACCCTTAGTATTATGGGACCAGCATCCTACTCACTGAGCCACAGGCACTACCCTTCATTTCTATTTCTTTATTAGTGAGGCTGAACTTGTCTTTTCCCTATTATTGTATACTAGCTGCACTTTTTCTCTTCCTGATTTTTGGTTATATATTATTTGCCTTCGGGTGTTTTTCACATAATTAAATGAAGATTCTTCTTTTTTTTTATGGCCGGGGCTGGGTTTGAACCCACCACCTCTGGCATATGGGACCGGCACCCTACTCCTTGAGCCACAGGCGCCGCCCTGAAGATTCTTCTTTTTCAAATTATAAAAGTAATATATGTTTGTGATAACAAGAGAAACAATTCAGGCCAAAGATACCCAAAGGAAACACTCCTGGTTCATCCCTCCTCCTATGTTTCCCATGTGGTTACCAGAGGCTAGGAAGGGAAGGGGGAGGGGAGATGAAAAGTTTGTTGTTGGGCACAAAAATACAGTTACTTAGGACTATCTTCTAATATTTGATGATATAATAGGGAAATTATAGTTAACAATAATTTATTCTATATTTCAAAATAGCTGGAAAAGAAACATTAAAATGTTCCCAACACAAAGAAAGATAAATGTTTGAGGGATGGATATCCCAATTATCTTGATTTGATCATTATACATCGTATATAGGCATAAACATATGACATGTACGCCCAAAGTATATAAAGCCATGATATATCAATAAAAAATATGCAAAAGCACCATTAAATAAAGGGTGATGGGACAATTGGTTACTAAAAGAGAAAAATAATCAGTTTCATCCTCAACCTACACCAAAAAATAAATTATAGCTGGATTAAAGAATGTTTTTAAAAAGTTAATAATTCTTTAAAGCCAGCAGACAGCTGAAGAAATTACAGCAGAGCATTGCCCACTCAGTATTAATGTGCAGCAATACACTAGGGAAATACGCACAGCAAATGTGCCAAAGGGACTTTACCACATATTATGAAAGGCCTTATGACCATGATATATATTTTAAGTGAAAAAAGAAATATATACATCTTTATCCTCTCTTTTTGTAATAAAACCAAGTCTTCTTCGTTTCTTTAAAAGGAAGTGTGTTTCTATGCACAAAGGAGAAAGGTAGGAAGACACTCCTGGGCGTTTAACACTGGCTTCCTGTTAAATAATCTTAACATGCTAGTTTCAAGTCTTCACATTATATTTTTGCACAAGTTAAATCATTATGTGCCTTAAAAATGACAACTTTCTCAGAAAAGCTTATGCCAGTGTTGGTGTATTACAAAACTTTACTGAACTATGAAGTTGCTTGCTCTGGAGGTCAGTGTAGGACTTTATATGGTAACCAGCATTATATACCTTCTATCTAAGTGATTTTATGTTTTTCTTTTATGGCTTTCAGACAGTCATAACTCGCAAAGGTAATTTTAAATTGTTTTCAAACATTTGCAGTTGAGTAAAATTAGTCCTGGAATAAGAAGTACCCATCAAAATAATTTTCTTTTTAACTCTTAAGATAATTTGCAGGAGGGTGAGTGATCTAAGTGCTTACTCGGTGTTTTTAGTTTTGTCTGTGGAACACCTACATTAGAATCCCTTGGAAGTTTACTAAAATGAAGATTCCTATGTCCTACCCTCCATCATCCTGAATCATAATCTGAGGGAAAATCTAGTAATTTGCATTTAAAGAAGCTGTCCAGGTAATCCCAATGCACTTTCAAGTTGAAGAACTTTAGATCATACAACTTGTACATTATGGATGGTAGCTGGATCTAGTTCTGGTTTTGATAGATTAGTTGCTACCTTTTTATTTCAACCTCATTGTGATTCAAATTCCAATCTATAAAGGTTTAATGTTTACTCACACTTTAGGTGGTACTCTGAACATTTATGAAGTATCTTACAACAGTTTCTACAAGGACCGACTCTGCAACACTAGTATATCCTTGGGAAAATAAAAACCTGTCTGGTCCCTTTTTTTTACTTGCACAATAAAAGAGGCTGGATTAGGATTTATCTATAAGGTCTTTTCTAGATCTGACATGCTGGACTAGCTCTGTGAAAATGAGAGTTGTTTAGAAATTATCAATTTCTAATTTTCCTTTCCCATCAGCACAATTCATAACAGAAATGCAGTGAGTACACCTAAAGGGGAAGAAAGTTCAAAATACTGTGTAAAGCTTGAGCTCTAGTAAAACTAACACATGCTTAAAACAGTACTACATACTGATGGTTCTCAAACTTATTTGCACATTAAAATCTCCTGGGGAACTTTTAACTATTCTGATGCTCAGGCTGCACCCCAATTGGAGACTTGGGGGTTAGTCTCAGGTAGAGTAATTTTTGAAACCCCAGGTGATACCAATATGAAGCCAAGTATGAGAACCACTATTATGTAGCACCGTTTCAAACTTTGAGACAAGACTCTCACTCTTCCTATTTCAAACATTTAATATCGCTAGACTTTTTCTTTTCTTTTCTCTTTTTTTTTGGCAGTTTTTGGCCAGGGCTGTATTTGAACCTGCCACCTCTGGCATATGGGGCTAGCGCCCTACTCTGTTGAGCCACAGGCACCACCCCTCGCTAGACTTTTTCAATTACCTATACTGAAGTGCCTTAATAAAGGAACTGATTACCTTTAAAATCTGTATTTTAACTGTAACAACAAAATACATATTTTAATGTTACTTTCAAAATTTACACTGAATATATCCATCTCTTTCAATCTCATTTGTCATCTACCTGGTCCCCTTGCTTTCACTTTTGCCTCTTGCATCAGTAGGATACAGGTTAGAGTTCTGTTCAGAGACTCAAAATAATGATGGCTTAAACAAGATAGATGTTTATTTTTTTTCTCATGCAACCGCCAAAATAAGTAAGCAGTACAGGGCAGCGCCTGTGGTTCAAGGAGTAGGCATCAGCCCCATATACCGGTATACCGGTGGTGGCAGGTTCAAGCCCAGCCCCGACCAAAACTGCAAAAAAAAAAGAAGAAGAAGTAAGCAGTACAAAGTTGGTATAGTAGCTTCATGATGACAAGGACCTAAGTTCCTACCAGCTGGTTGCTGTGCCATTTTGTAGGGTGTTGCTTTTCCCTGAATGATCCAAGATGTCTCACCACCATGCTCACACTACGGCCAGCAGAATGGGGGTGGGAGGGAAAGAGAGCATTTGCTCTTAACCTTGGAGGGAATAGTTCAGAGATTCACTTATACTCACTCACATTGGTCAGAACTTTGTACAAAGCTATACCTAGGCAGCAATGTGCTCAGCTAAATTGGGAGATCTATTACCATATATGAAGAGAAAAGGTGTTAGGATTCAACTAGTACACTCTGCCAACCTCCCTGTAATCCATTCTCCTTCTAGCAGACAGTGATCATTCAAAACATGATGCAGGCCACAAACCATTCCAAGGCTTCCCACTGCTTTAAAGATACAAACTGAAGTCTTTACCATGGCCTATAAGACTCTGTATAGTTTTGCAAGAGTCCTTGTCTATTTGCCTGTCTCAACTTGTATACCACTTTCTACACTCCAGCTTATCAGTCCTTATTTAATTCCTGAAACGAACCTTCTACTGCAAGTCCTTTATACTTCAAGGTCACTTCCTCAGGAAAAACTTTCCTAGTGCTCTCTTCATTAAAAAGCTGTAATATAAACCATATACCTTTCCTTTATCACATTTATCTCACTTATTTGTGCAATTATTTGAATGTCTTTCTCCTCCACAACCTTTTTAAGTTTTGTGAGAGTAGGGGCCATGTCTGTTTTTGCTTGTGTTATATTATTTTCTTAGTGCTAACTCATTGCTTGGCACAGAGTGGACACTCCAACATTTGGATATATGCTACAATAATTTGGCTCATTATTTTATGAGCCTCATGGTCTAGAGTTTATCTTAGTGACCTAATATACTAACCGAAATTTTATTATTATTCAACCTTTTATTTTGTGTTCAAATCAGAGTTTAGAGAAACAGACTTTGGCATATAAGTGTAACCTTACAATTTACTTGTTTTGGCTATTTTATATTGTCATTTTGTCTTCTTCTCTTTCAGTTCTCCAGCTACAAAATAGATATGAAAATCTTGTTGGAAACATCTAGATCTTAAGCTACTAGAAGTCAGGCACAATAACCTAAGAATAGCATCAGAGGTAGTTGAGTTCTTCAAAACTGTTGCTTGATTTTCAATGAAAATGTGTGTATGATTTTAAAAACAGATAATATGTTTCATATTTGTTTTGACAACCATCTTCAAACCCATATGGAAGAATAATCTTGGCTCATTTAGCAAGTGCATATGTAGGCCAAAAATAGAGAGGAAACCCATCAAATACATGCAAAATGAGACTGAAAACCAAAAAAGTTATTGCATTTTAACTTTAATAACATACCCAATACTGTAACACGACAAGAATCAATTGTTTTAATTAATATTTAATACAATTATAAAGAATAAAAGATAACTCAATCATGAACAAATTGCAATCTTTAGGTTTGCAGACTGCCAACACATTTAAAATGTAGATAGCAAATGAAGTCACAGAACTATATGGCTACAAGAAAATCTCACAAGTTAACAGCTTAAGTAGAATCAAATTGAATTCATCTGATGGTCATTTTAGTTCATCTAACAAATTACATAGATGTCAACCACAGGGCCTCACATGTGCAGTGGCCATTTACATTTAAAATGAAGTATTCTAGACAACCAAATTAAAATCAATGTCTTTAGTTAATGTTTTCCACTTTCAATATGAGCACATTAAATGTTAGTATGAGATAAAATTTAACTATTTAAACTTACATTACATATACTGAAACTACAAATGGATACAGCAAAAATGGATACTGCAGCCTCTGGCTTTAACGTATCAACACGCTGGTAAAAACACTGAGATATTCAAAACATACAAAGCCACAATATGGGGTGAAAAAAACTTAAGACAATTTAATTCAGCACATTCATTTTATAACTGACAAAACAAAAGACCAGGGGCAATTGGACCATGACAATTCAGCTAGAAATCTAGAAAGAAATGCAGGTTGACCACACTAGGAGAATTTAATCTTCAAATTGGCAATTCAAAATTTTCCAGTATGTGTGAATAAAACTGGAAGGATCTAATATCTCGAAGAAAAGTTACTCTTGTAAGTTAGGATGCCTTATACTGAGGTTTTAGAATAAAAGTACATTTCACAAAGGGAACAGTGAACATAAAGAGTTACAAGTCAAGATAATAGCTATATAGAGTAAGGAAAATTTCCTGATACACAGAAATTATTCAGATGACTTTTTTCAACAATGAATCTAAAATGAAGTGTGTCAGCTCCAAATACAAGATGAACATAAAATCACATCACTTCAGAGCTCATGTAATATTTTTGCTAAAAGCAGTTACTGAAATTACCAAGAAAATGAAACAGTATCTTTAAAGCAGAGCTCTCTTTATAATCTGTAATAATCTCATTTTTTAATTTTTAATAAGTATTCTCAGGCCTATAAATTTTCTGCAAACACACTTCCATTTTATTGTTACCCAAATTGCAGATATCCAAGATACCGATGATATGTACTTTATCCAGTTCAGCTGCTGCTTTTATAATATCACCTAAAAGTAAAAGGCAGATGGTAAGTACTGTAAAATAGTTAAATATTTACTTGGCTTTAGTATCACATACACTGGTAATTTTTTTCTGACAATATTAACACTGTTTCTCATCTTCTCCCTCTTCTCTCTAATTTATCACATGCATTTACTAAAATTATGATATGGTAACTTATGCAGATAAAGGTGAACACATCAAAAACAGATAATCCAACAATATCAAGATGTAGACTGGTACTCCAAAGTCATATTTAGCTTTTTTTATTCTTTTGTTTTGTGTTTGATGGAGAAAAGTAAATCTCCCTATCTTCAAGGTCACTGATAAGTTCCAAAGAAACAGTTTATTGTTACACTTCAAATAAATACCAAGACATGTTTTATTTTGAAGTTCAATTATCAATTTTTTTTTGAAAACCTACAAGCCGGAGAGCCAAAAAAGTGTATATTTACCTTATATATCTGTATCATATATGTGTGTTTATGTGTGTGTTTTCGTAAAAGTACACTTTTGAAGTGTACTTCCTTTGAAGCAGCTTTATTAAGTAAAATTTAACTTTGGATACCCTCAAGAAGTTCTAACAAAAATGATCGGGTGAGGGACATCAATGAAAAGGGCACAGTAGGGAACTCTAGGGCTCTGCCCTTCTGCAAACCATCTTAGAAGCTAGCAAAAACTCTCAGAATCAACTTTTGCATAACTCTGGAATCTAGACCAAAACTTAGAACAACCAGGGAAAAATTAACAAAGAAGAAAACTGCCTCACTTTGGGAAGAGTGTGTACTGTGGTGTTTTATGTTGTTGTTGCTAGTACCAAAGGCAGCAATGCAGATATTATTTTCAAAGATGTGGTTGTATTTTTGTTTTTTAAGAGATGGGGTCTCCTGTGTTGTCTAGGCTGGAGTGCAGTGGCATGATCATAAACAATGCAGTCTTGAACTCCTGGGCTCCACAGACCCTCCTCAGCCTCCCCAGTACCTGCGACTACAGGTACGTACCACCACGACTAGCTACTTTTTTCTTATATTTTTAGAGACAAAGGTTCACTATGTTGTCCAGGCAGATCTCAAACTCCTGGCCTCACGTGGTCCTTCAACCTCATCCTCCCAAGCTGCTGTGATTACAGGCATAAGCCATTGCACTCAGCTAAAATATGTGGCTGTGTGTTTTGATGTATCCAGCAGTTCTCTCAAGGACAGATGAAAGAGCCAGCTTTTGTTTCACCCAGTTTGGAGCATTTCTACAATTGGGGTGGCTTTCCTGGTGGCAAATTTGTTGGAAGCATATAAAAGCAAAAGTATAGGGCAGGGCAGCTGGGTAGGCTATAAAGCTGAGACAAGCAATAGACAGAAAAATAAAACCTGGACAGGAAAACAATGGGAAAAGAGATACATTGGGGAATACGGGCTTTTTAAAAGCTCTGTGTGCACTGGGAAATCAAGAAGCCCACATGTATACCCAGGGTTGGATGAATGTTCAGAAAAGGTCTGAGCAAGAAGGAAATGAAGGCTAAGACAGAGTTGTAAATAGCCTGGCTAAGTGTTAAAGGAGTGCCACACAGGGCCCATGGCAAAAACTGGGAGAGTATTTTTTTTTTTTTTTCTGTTTCTTGGCTTCAGATGTTTAAGGAAACTCTGTCAAAACACTATTTGATCATTACTAAGCTAATGGATCACAGACTTTGGGGGCTATACACAAAAGATTTTATTTTAAATAGGAAAAAAATTAAACAAGCAGGTTAAGTAACAAGCAAGTCACATGGTGATTTTAATCCAGATAGTCTGGTTCTAGGCATGTGCTTTTAACTTTGTATGCTAAAGCTACATGTACAAAATTGTGCTAAAATTCAGAACTGAGTCTAGGTTTTATGAAAAAAAGTAGAAAATATACAAGAATATCAAAGGGCCTTAAGGGCGGTGCTCGTGGCTCAGTGAGTAGGGCGCGGCCCCATATACCGAGGGTGGCGGGTTCGAACCCGGCCCAGGCCAAACTGCAACAACAACAACAACAAAAATAGCCGGCGTTGTGGCAGGCGCCTTAGTCCCAGCTACTTGGGAGGCTGGGGCAAGAGAATTGCTTAAGCCCAAGATCTGGAGGTTGCTGTGACCTGTGACACCACAGCGCTCTACTGAGGGCAACAAAGTGAGAGTCTGTCTCTTAAAAAAAAAAAAAAAAAAAAAAAAAAGGGCCTTAAAAGGGACTAATGCAAGTGTTTAGGCTCCATTAGCTTAACAGTTAATCCACCTCTGCTGAACATATCAAAAAATCTAAAGACTGATGTAAAATTATGCAAGTTCACTAAAGCACAATGAGTGATAACAATTGCTAATACTATATAGTTTTCTTTTTCTTTAAGTGGGATAGACCTTAGTCTTTTAATTTTTATTTTTTTTTTAGAGACAGAGTCTCACTTTACTGCCTTCGGTAGAGTGCCATGGCATCACACAGCTCACAGCAACCTCCAACTCCTGGGCTTAGGCAATTCTCTTGCCTCAACCTCCCGAGTAGCTGGGACTATAGGCGCCCGCCACAACACCCGGCTATTTTTTTGTTGTAGTTTGGCCAGGGCTGGATTTGAATCCACCACCCTTGGTATATGGGGCTGGTGCCCTACTCACTGAGCCACAGGCGCCATGCAGTGGGATAGACTTTAATCCATATGCTTTAGAAAGATTTCAAGATCTTCAGATTTGATGTCAACAGCAACACTCTGAACCCTAAATCATTTTAATTGTTATCATATACTGACTTTTTTTTTTCTTTTTTTTTGTAGAGACAGAGTCTCACTTTATGGCCCTTGGTAGAGTGCCGTGGCATCACACAGCTCACAGCAACCTCCAACTCCTGGGCTTAAGCGATTCTCTTGCCTCAGCCTCTCGAGTAGCTGGGACTACAGGCGCCTGCCACAACGCCTGGCTATTTTTTTGTTGCAGTTCAGCTGGGGCCGGGTTTGAACCCGCCACCCTCGGTATATGGGGCCGGCGCCTTACCGACTGAGCCACAGGCGCCGCCCCATATACTGACTTTTATAATGACTTACCTACTACCCAAACATAAAATACAGATAAGTCTTCTGTTTAAGTGATTGTGCCTAGTTGTGTGAAACTCTGAACAAATGACAATCTATGCTTTAATCTGTTTAGTCAGTACCTACATCATAGATTGTTTTAAGGAAGGATTAAATATATGTAAATCATTTCAAATGGTAGCCGACACATAGCAAGCAATTAAATATTAGCAATGACCAGCTTTAAACTTATTATGTAATTAGGCTATTATTATTTCTATCACAAAATTCTTTTAAATTTTTGCGTATAAAATTAACTGCTCTACATTTCATTTTAAATTGCTAGAATTACAAGAATTGTACCTTTTTAGCAACACCACATATGTACAGAGTAAGTAGGACAAAGGCACTACTATGTGTTCACCACTAGTTTTTCTCTTCTTGGTCACAGAGGAAAAATAAAGTGTCCTAGCCTTCCTTATGGCTAGGTTAGGATCATGTAACTGAATTCTGGCAAATGAGAATGTGAGTGGAAGTGATTTGTCACTTCTACTCTAACTTAATTATATGCCAGTGTCTCTTCTATCTTTCTTCCTTTGCCTTGAAAACCTAGAAGTCATTTGTTCCTGCTGGGACAGCAACAAGGTAGAAGTGGCTGGACACCTGAATCACTGCTGGGAACAAAACTGATTGATGACTGACTGCATTAGACTTGAGCAAGAAATAAACTTTTATTAAGTCACTGTAACTTCAGTGTTCCTTTGTAACTACAGCATAGTCCAACCTATGTTATAAAACAATGTGGTACTCCTGTCTCTGAAAGTAATGGAGAAAACTCTGACTACCTATAGAATAATAAAATTATTTTCTTAAATATGTCAAAACTCTTCCATATTATGCCATACTTCTGAAATATTTATCAATGGTAATGCTTTCAAGGAGGGGGAAGGAATAGATGTTCTTGAACTTCATAATTAAAGATGATACCAAGTAAGACATAATAGCAGTAGCATTATTCAATAAATGATTTGGGGGGTGGCGCCTGTGGCTCAAGGGGCAGGGCGCTGGTCCCATATGCCGGAGGTGGCGGATTCAAACCCAGCCCTGGCCAAAAAAACCAAAAAAAAAAAAAAAATAATAATAATAAATAAATAAGTGATTTGGGGTAAGTGGCTAATCATTTGGAAAAAAAAAATAAAGCTGGATCACTATCTCATGCTGGTCACAAAAAATCCAAAGGATAAATATTTTAAGTTGTGAAAACAATGTCATATCAATACCAAATCTTAGGCTGGGTGTGGTTGCTTGAACTTTGGGAGGCCACAGTGACAGAATCGCTTGAGGCCAGGAGTTCAAGACCAGTCTGTGCAACAAAGCCAGACCTCATCTCTACAAAAAACAAACAAAATAACTAGCCACATGTTGTGACACACAACTAGTCACAGCTACTCAGGAGGGTGAGAAAGGAGGATTCCTGGAACCCAGGAGTTCAAGGCTGCAGTAAGCTATGATGGTGCCACTTTACTCTAGCCTAGGCAACAGCCAGATGCCCCACGGTCTCACAAAAAAAAGTAAAAATAAAAGAAAAGAAGCCCCAAACTCAAATCTAATTAAAAAATGGGGAAAGGACTTGAACAGACCTTTCTCCAAAGAAAATATACAAAGGGCCAACAAGCACATGGAAACATGCTCAATATCATTAGAAATTAGGGAAATATACATCAAAACCCCATGAATACCACTTCACATCCATTAGGATGGCTGTTATAACAAAGCAACAGAAAATAAGTGTGGGTGAGGGTGTGGGGAAATTAGAATTCTCACTTATTTCTGGTAGAAATGTGAAAGAGTGCAGTTGCTGTGGAAAAGTTTGGCATTTTCTCAAAAAGTTAAACATAGAATCACCATATCAAGCAATTCTAATCCTAGGTATATATCCAAAAGAAGTGAAAGTAGGAACTAAAAGCAGATACTCACATACTAATGTTCATAGCAGAATTATTCACAATAGTTAAAATGTAGAAATATCCCAAATGCCCATTAACAGATGAATGTATAAACAAAATGTGACATATATCAGTCGTACCAAGGAATGAAATTCTGATTATATTACAACATGGATGAACCCTGCAAATGTCATGTTAAGTGAAATAAGCCAGACATAAAAGGACAAATAGTGTATAATTCCATTTGCATGAAATATTAAAATAGGCAAATTCATAGAGATGGAAAAGTGGAACAGTAGTTACCAGGGGACTGGGGTGAGGAGGAAATGGGAAGTTACTATTTAATTGGTATAGAAAGGTTCTGTTTGGGATGATGAAAATGTTCTGGATATGGATACTGGTGATGGTTGCACAACATTGTGAACATACCTAATATCACTAAATAGTACATTTAAAAATGATTAAACTAGGGGCGGCACCTGTGGCTCAAAGGGGTAGGGTGCCGGCCCCATATGCTGGAGGTGGCAGGTTCAAACCCAGCCCTGGCCAAAACAAACAAACAAACAACAAAAAAAAAGCTTAAACTAGTACATTTTGTTATGTATGTTTTATCACAATATATGAGTAAATATAATGAAGCTATAAAAGTACCAGAAAAAGAAATAGAGAATTTAAATAAAAGTAGTTTTGAACTGAATGATGGCTTTCTATAACATAAAACCAGCAGTCACAAAATATTATGAAAGCTGATATATTTGAGTACATCCAAATAAAGTTACTTAAAATGATAAAACAAACCTCTCATGGAATAAATGTCAAACTGGGTCAAAGTATTTGTAACACCTAATAAAGTGTTAATTTATTTAATATCCCCAAACTTCAAAATTAGTAAGAAAAAAAGACAATAAGAGAAAAATGAAAAAAACTAAAATTTGCACAGAGAGTTCTAGAAAGGTTATGGAAGAAAAATTTAAGTGGCCAACAAACATAAGATTTTCACGTTCAGAAACAAATAGGGCTTGGCGCCCGTAGCTCAAGTGGCTAAGGCACCAGCCACATACACCAGAGCTGGCAGGTTCGAATCCAGCCCAGGCTGGAATTAAAAAAAAAAAAAAAAAAGAAAGAAAGAAAGAAAAAGAAACAACCAAGAAATGCAAATCAAAATAATGATATATTGTTTTTTGCCTACCTGTTAGCCGAAGATTAATAAGATCAATAACACCTAGTATTTACTAAGGTGTGAGTAAAGCAGCACTCTTGTTTTTGGTTCAAGTGTAGATTAGTATAAACTTTTTAGAGAACAACTGGACATCATCCACCAAAATTTTATTTTATTTTATTTTATTTTAATTAATTTATTTTGGGACAGAGCCTCAAGCTGTCGCTCTGGGTAGAGTGCTATGGCATCACAACTCACAGCAACCTCCAACTCCTGGGCTCAAGCAATTCTCCTGCCTCTACCTCCCAAGTAGCTGGGACTACAGGCACCTGTTACAACACCCAATTATTTTTTGGTTGCAGCTGTCATTGTTGTTTGGCGGGCCCAGGCTGGATTCGAATCGGCCAGCTCAGGTGTATGTGGCTGGCACCTTAGCCGCTTGAGCCACAGGCACAGAGCCTCTACCAAAATTTTAAATGCATGCACATTCTGAGTCAGTGATTTCTCTTCTAGGAATTCATCTTACAGATATATTTGGCATATATATGTATACATGTACGAAGATATATATAGACACACATATACATACATACCAATACGTATACTCATTGTAGTACTGTTTGGTAATAGGAAAAACATTTGGAAACAATCTAAATGTCCATCAGTAGGGACTGGTTAAATAAATTTTGGTACATTCACACAGTGAAATAGTTTGTAGTTAATAAAAAGAATGAAGTATCTCTCTCTATACCAATATGAAATATGTTCAAGATATACAGTCAAAAGGAAAAAACTGATTATGGAATTATACAGTGTGTCCATAAAGTTTGTGCGCAATTTAAAATAGTCAAGTATTTGGGTGGCGCCTGTGGCTCAAAGGGGTGGGGCACCAGCCCCATATGCCAGAGGTGGCGGGTTCAAACCCAGTCCTGGCCAAAAACAAAACAAAACAAAAACAAAAACAAATAAAATAGTCAGGTATTTAAAATTGCACACGAACTTTATAGATACCCTGTATGTTTCCCAATTCCATCTGTGGGTATATCAGAGAGACAGATAAGAAGGGAGAGAATATGAACAAATATATACTGTTATATGCAAAAGTAGTATGTCAGAGGGTTCAAAGAATACTAGATATTTCCCAAGAGTAGGTGAGTGGGAATGAAGTGGACCTAGGAAGGCCAAGAGGGGAACTTTCCCTTTTACCTGATACCTTCCTGTATCATTTGAATTTTTAAATTATTAACATGTGTAGCTTTTGTAATTAAAAAAGAAGGTAGTTTACAAAAACGTTTGAAAGATGACACCAGTGTTATACCGTGAGCCACTGCATTACATCACTCTATAAATATTTTTATCTTTCAATTTAGAATCATGAAAGGAATGGAAAATTTTGGAGTCAGATCTGGTTTCAAATTCTAGCTGTGTTATCTATGCCAGTAAATCTCTTGGATTTTCAGTCTAGTTATCTATAACTAGAGATAATAATGTTCACCTTACAAGGTAACTATTTTAGTTGTAACTTACATAAAATGTCCAAGCAAAGAGTTAAAATGGGTATTATTATTATTAATTCTTTACCATGACAAACACAGTGTTCCACTCAAAATTTATAACTTGGCCTTTGATTACCAATTCATTTTTCTTCCCTAGTGATTCCTGTCTTTCACATCTGAAATATATATTTTTTTGAGACAGTCTTACTATGTCACCCTCGGTATAGTGCCGTAGTGTCACAGCTCACAGCAACCTCAAACACTTGGGCTTAAGAGGTTAAGATTCTCTTGCCTCAGCCTCCCAAGTAGCTGGACCTACAGGCGCCCACCACAACACCCAGCTACTTTCTTATTGCATTTGTCATTGTTGTTTAGCTGGCCTGGGCTCAGCTCGAACCCGCCAGCCTTGGTGCATGTGGCTGGTGCCATAACCACTGCGCTACAGGTGCTGTGCCCACATCTGAAATATTAACCTCTCTGGAAGAACAGTACCAGGCATTTTTCATGTGACCACATTAATGAGTATGGGAAGAATATTGGCACTAGTAACAAGCAGAGAGCTGAGAACTCCAACTTGACAGTTTATATCAATAATAGCCTACACACAATGTATAACAGAATATATGTGACAAAAGTGGATATTATATGAAACAAGCATACATGAGTGCACAAATATTTAAACTATATGTTAATCTGAAATTGCTAATTAAGAAATCTGAAATTACTAAAAGTCTAAGGAGCTGCAATGTAGGAAGCAATACTACAAGTCAACTAATACATAATCTCTAAAATGACCTGTGGGAAAAATGAAGAAACCTAATCTTTTATAAAATTAAGTACTCAAATTTAGTTTGCAGCACCCATTACTGCCAAAAGTTACTCCATCATCAGGCATAGCTTATAACATTCATTCAAAAACAACATACACTCAAGAGTTTCATCAGCTTAGAAAGACCCACCACAAAATCCCAAGATAATAAAGCATTTCTTAACAACTCTTTTATATGTAATATCCTGATAATCTCAATGAACATTGCTAGAAACTTTACCACAGGCTTAGGAATTAGAAATGACAACAGGAAGTGAATAGGATAATTATAATTGGACAGATAATATTATAGGTATACAGAAATAATTTAAAGTTTGGTAAATAAAGTAGTGAACAATTAGTTGGTTGAAGAGTTTCACTGTTGGGATTACATACACTCCTAGCAGTCCTAAAGGAATTTATTGCACAGCACTTGAATAACTAAACATTTATAAAAGAGAAAACAATTCTACTGGAGGTTTATCATAAGGTGAAAGGACCAATTGTCTTGCCTGAGTTAAAAGAAGAAAAGAGTAAAATCTGTACAGGCTCCATATGTACACCACTTGGTTCTGATGAAATAATTACATTTAAAATTGTATTGTAAGAAAATAATAGCTGGCTGGAATGAAACAAGTCATCTAATTTATTTAAAAGACACTCATTTATAAGTCTTGGGGTTCACTTACCAAATACCCCTTTAATTAAAACTACATTAAAATTTAAGGCTAGGGTGGCGCCTGTGGCTCAAGGAGTAGGGCACCGGCCCCAAATGCCAGAGGTGGTAAGTTCAAACCCAGCCCCGGCCAAAAATCACAAAAAAAAAAAAAAAAAAAGATTAAGGCTAGAACTATTTACATAATAAAATCTTAAGGTTAGAACTGCTTATAATATTAATTTTTATCTGAGTGATAAGAATACTGAGATTGTCTTACTGGCAACAGCTCTTGGCCCTGGCAGTCGGTCATTGTTGGCTACTTCCTGTGGATATACACAGCTGTAATTCATGCTGGTTAGCAATGTGTCGATTTGAGATGTTCGCAGATCTTCTGGACTATACATGGGTAGGAATGCAACATCAATTGCAATCTCATGGTTCAGACCTGTTAGATAAAAATCACACGTTATTAAAAGTTCAATGGGTTAGCATTTAGTGCTAATGAGACAAGGTTTGCTGATTTGATCCTAACACGTGCCAAATGGCTACACACCTGGAAAAATCTGTTTCAAAACTGGGGACTAAACTCTTACCTCTGCAAATAATTTATGAATACATGCTATTGGTTGAAAGAGTAGACACTTTAGTGCAATGGTGATAACCAGTGCTGGAGATAGCAATTCAAAATGTTTTTCCTACTGATGGAAGATTGAAATCTGCTTTCCAAAAGATAGCCTGGTCACCTAAGTGAAGACATGTAGAGTGTTTCCTTGATCATTCATGACAGTTGTCATTACAGGATAGGAGAACTCAGAGATGACGACTAGTTCCCTTATTGCTCTTTGGACTTAAGGATATCTGACTCAAGCATGGCCAAGGATGGTAGTAACTAGGTTGCATCTGTCCTTAAATATTCAATATAGGCTTCACACACTTACCATTAGGGCTAAAAAATGTTGCACTGGAAAAAGGGCAAAGGGGAAGATGTATGGCAGAAGGAGGGAGGGCATGAGGGGGATCTCATCTAATGTGCACATTGTGAGGCTGTATAACACACCCCCTGGGTGAGGGGGCTCTTCTATAAATGGAACTTTACCGTGGAAGTGAGAATAATGTAACCTAAATATTGTACCCTCATATTAATTTGAATAAAGTTAAAAAAACCAAAGTGTATCCTGACCTTTGACTGTCATCTCTTTATTTGGGTCATTGTCAAGGTAGATAGAAAAGACATCCTCTAGGAAGATAAGGTTTTGAGTTGGGTACTAAAGGATGCATAGCATTTAAATAAACAGAGAGGAGGGTATCTCAGGCTTGGCAGGCAGTAGCACAAACCAAATGTATAGACCAGAGTAAAGAGACCATCTTGGCTAGAGCAAGGGTAAACACAGAGCCAAAATCAGAAACCTGAGAGCTATCCTTAACTCCCCCCTTCCGCTCTTACTAAATGTTTAGTCACCTAGATTCTATGATCTTAATACTGCTCCTGTTCTTCCTTTATACTGTACTTCCCTATACTGTTAAGTATAGGCCAATGATGTTAGCATTGGGTTCAATGGGTAAACAAACAAACAAAATCCTTGTTAAGCAGCATACTTATTTAGAGTGTATGCCTTAGAACTGAGAAAATAACACAAGTTGGAAATCCCGATATTTTCAGGACGGTACTTTTATTATGGACATGTTCTAGATATTATTTTGAGTTGCTTTCTTTTTTTTTTTGTAGAGACAGAGTCTCACTTTCTGGCCCTCGGTAGAGTGCCGTGGCCTCACACAGCTCACAGCAACCTCCAACTCCTGGGCTTAAGCGATTCTCTTGCCTCAGCCTCCCGAGTAGCTGGGACTACGGGCGCCCGCCACAATGCCCGGCTATTTTTTGGTTGCAGTTTGGCCGGGGCCGGGTTTGAACCCGCCACCCTCGGTATATGGGGCCGGCGCCTTACCGACTGAGCCACAGGTGCCGCCCTTGAGTTGCTTTCTAAGTTACAAAATACTCTGAGTATTTAGTACTTTGGTATTTAGTACTTCAACATTATCAGTAAAATTTGTTCTGAGCTGTTTGATTAAAACTAGAGTTCAGAGTATAAATGTATTAGTCAACAGACCTAGGGCTTTTGTACTTGCTAACTCCAGTGCCTACAATGTTCTTTCCCCAGATAACAATGTGAATTGCTCCTTTGCCTCCATCAGGTTTCTGGTGTAATGTTACTTTCTAGGGGAGACCTCTTCTGGCCACTTTATTTAAAATTTAACCCGTTCTTATCACAGCACCCAGCACTCCCTAGTACCTTTCTCTTTTCTTTTTTTTTTTTAATTGCATATTTAATTAATATGAGGATACATAGGACTAGGTTACACTGTTTGCATTTGTAAGGTAAGTACAAGTTGTAGATGTGTCCTTCACCCAGGAAATATGCCATATACCCACACATTGCACCCTTTTGGTGGGAACTTACTGAACTTCCTCCCCCTTAACTTCTTACACTTAATTGAATTTTTTTTCTCATGTGAGCATGTGGTTGTTAATCTACTACTTTCAACTTAGTATGGAGTACGTGTGATACCTGTTTTTCCATTTTTGTGCTACTTAGGAGAATGTTCTTTGGGGACTTGATTTTGATAGACTACCCTCTCCTTCCACAATTGTATGTGAATCACTGGATCTAGTACCATTTATCCTGGTTCTCTAGATTTTATTGCTATATTAAGTCAAACTAATAGACAGTGAAATACCTGGTTTATGTAATAATATAAAAATATGTTCCTTTATAGAAATGATTAAGATATGATTAACAATTATACTGGTAATGTATATTATAAGGTTGATGCAAGAGTCAACTATCTGAAAGAGAATTTACGTATCTTTAAAGAAGAAAACTGTAGTTGAACCCATTTGTTACTTCTGTGCTATTTATATAGTAATTTCTTATGGCAAGTTTGGATTTGAATTTTGTGTGATGAAAAAATAAAAAACAGGGCGGTGCCTGTGGCTCAAAGGAGTGGGGCGCCAGCCCAATAGGCCGGAGGTGGCAGGTTCAAACCCAGCCCCAGCCAAAAACTGCAAAAATAAATAAATAAATAAAAAATAAAAAAACAACAGGGTTCCTATATATTATTATGTGTTTTTGCTTTAACAGAAGATATGTTTAAAAACTCGGGGGATCTGACTTCTAATCATAGCCTGGCTTTTACCTAGCCAGGATGTAAGACTAGACGATATCCAGGTTTCCTATGGCTCTAAAATTAAGTATGTCATCAGGAAAAATAAAAAGAAAAAACAAACAAACCTAAACCCCCTTTCCCTCCCTGTTAGAAAGCTTAGAAAAAAATTACCACCAATTGGTAGTAATTTGGTTATTTGTAAGTACCTAATAAAATCCCATTTTCCTGCTTCCTTTAAAATGTTCTGTTTTGTTTTACCCAGAAGGAAAAAAATCCTTTTATCATAAGGATACTTGTACTAGACTGTTTATTGCAGCTCAATTTACCATTGCCAAAATGTGGAAACAGCCTAACTGCCCACCAACCCAGGAATGGATTAACAAGCTGTGGTATATGTATACCATGGAATACTATTCAGCCATTAAAAAAAATGGAGACTTTACATCCTTTGTATTAACCTGGATGGACGTGGAAGACATTATTCTTAGTAAAGCATCACAAGAATGGAGAAGCATGAATCCTATGTACTCAATCTTGATATGAGGACAATTAATGACAATTAAGGTTATGGGGGGGGGAAGCAGAAAGAGGGATGGAGGGAGGAGGGTGGGGCCTTAGTGTGTGTCACACTTTATGGGGGCAAGACATGATTGCAAGAGGGACTTTACCTAACAATTGCAATCAGTGTAACTGGCTTATTGTACCCTCAATGAATCCCCAACAATAAAAAAAAAAATAAAAGATAAAAAAAAATGTTCTGTTTTGTTTTATTCATAAATGGCTTACTTTTCACTGTCTCTAACTCTGTAAACCATCCTCGGAAAAAGGTAGGCTATAAATGTTATATAAAAGCAGAATACATCTAACATGGATTAGAGCGGGTAGGCAGAATGATAAATGTTTCTTTTCACATTTGATTCCTGCTTTTAGCTGACTCATAGCCAAAGCTAAAAAGTTTTCAATTACGTGTAATACAGCTGAGACGTCTTAGTCAAGCTGTTTCAAAACATCAGTAGTATGTAAAAAGGAAGAAAAATATTCAATTTCTGTGTTTCTAGATAAACTCATTATTTCCATGGTTACCTTTTATGATGTACGGGAAATTTTTGTTTCCTAGATATAAAACTAAGGTTGATAAACTACCTGAAGACAGCAAGTAATATAATCTAGTGAAAGAAGCGTCTGAAGCTTAGTTCTATTATTATCTAACAGAGTCAGTGGAAATTCAGACTCTTCCTAGCTTATACCACATACTCACATATAATGTACACATTTATGTATGAGGAGGTAGGGAAGAGGGGATGGAAAAGAATACAGGGGGGAAAAAAGAATCGGATAAAGGTCAAGGCAATTCATCCTAGTACTACAGATGTAAAAATCCATGAACTACATTGTTCAGCCTTTAAATTAATTTGCTAATGATTTTTCTTCATTCCTTCATTTTAAAGCAAAAAGACATAGGGCTAAGATCTTGTGAAACAAAAATATAATTTTTTCTTTGACTGAAGAGTCATTTCTGATTTTTTGGTGTGTAATTTTCATTAATTATAAAAAACTTAAAAATAAATCTTAGTTTTAAAATGCTTTGACTCCTTTAAATTTCTCTAAGTTCTATAGTTAACTCTTAGTTTTGAATAGCCTGGAAAAATCAGCTTATTTTCCCTTATTAATTGAGAAAAGTCTTTTCAGTAACCTCTTTCTGTTCAATGTTAGTTACTTGAGCGTTCTACTTTTTTTTTTTTTTTTTGGAGACAGAATCTCACTCTGTTGTCCCAGTCTAGAGTGCTATGCCATCATAGCTCACAACAACTTCAAACTCCTAGGCTTAAGCCATACTCATGCTTCCTCCTTCCGAGTAGATGGGACTACAGGCGCCTACCATGTTACCTAACTAATTTTATTTTTAGTAGAGATGGGGTATTGCTCTCGTTCAGGCTGGTCTTGAACTCTTGAGTGCAAGCAGTCCACCTGCCTCAGTCTCCCAGAGTGCTATGATTATAGGCATGAGCCACCGCACCTGGCCTGAGGATTCTATTTTCTTCAAGGGCTAAATAGACACCTTTTTGTAGGGGCTTCTGTTGATTATTACCCCTTTTTCTCTTTAATTTATGCTTTACCCTTTAGTGGTTGAGATGAACTGAGAAAGAGGCAGAATCATATTAGCAAGAAAGTGGTGGCTAGGGAGAACAGTCTTAGAAGTAGTTAGATACTGGGAGTAAAAGTTTCCTTAGTTTCCATTCTTCTGTCCCCAAATACTTCACAAAGACTTGCCAGTGGTTTCATAGTCCATAATTAGAACTTCATTTATTCCAGAATTAGCACTCCATTCCTTTTGTTTGAAAGAAGAGCTCCCCTTGAGGTTGATTTTTTGTGGAAGGGGACTTAATCTTTTTCTTTTTTCTTTTTTTTTTTTGTAGAGACAGAGTCTCACTTTATGGCCCTCGGTAGAGTGCCGTGGCCTCACGCAGCTCACAGCAACCTCCAACTCCTGGGCTTAAGCGATTCTCTTGCCTCAGCCTCCCGAGTAGCTGGGACTACAGGTGCCCGCCACAACGCCTGGCTATTTTTTGGTTGCAGTTTGGCTGGGGCCAGGTTTGAACACGCCACCCTCGGTATATGGGGCCGGTGCCTTACCGACTGAGCCACGGGCGCTGCCCAGGACTTAATCTTTTTCAAGCAAAATAGTATCTATATTTAAAATTATGTTAAATTAACTATATTCAAAGACAAGAATATTTCACTTACCTAGGATGGTTACTTCAAAATGTCCAAGGGTTCGAGCACTCTTAAAATCATCAAGTTTCGGGGGCTTTCCTTCTGGTGGTATGTATTTTGCAGGCTGAGAATTATACTGCTCAATAAGAAACTTTTTGTGTTCCAAAATAAATTTCCGGGGAATGCTTTCTGGATAAACATTGCTGTAATGCAGGTGCTCTATTAAGCCAAACTTTTTTTCTCTCCACAGCTGACTCTCCCACCTCTCATTTATAGTTCTTCTGCCTTTCAGTTGGATAACAGAAACTGCACCATCTCGATCTGTTAGAGACATAATGAGATGGACATAGCTGACTTAGAAACTAACCAAATTAAGTTATTCGGTGCAACAAGAGCACACATTAATGAAGAATAGTTTAAGTAATTTTAAAGATCAAACCTACAAAATGTAGAATGAATATACAAAAGATATTTCTTATTAGAGTGAGGAATGAACTAAACTTACTTTCAAAATAAACTTTTACAACAAAATATTAACAGTGATATTATATTTTCTGTTGTTGGAATTACAGAGATTTGTAATTTTCTTCTTTATACTTTTTCTATATTTTCTAAACACTTTTTTTTTTTTTTTAGACAGAATCTCACCATGTCACTCTTGGTAGAGTGCTGTTGTGTCATAGCTCACAGCAAGCTCAAACTCTTGGGCTTAAGCGATTCTCTTGCCTCAGCCTCCAAGTAGCTGGGACTACAGGCGCCCACTACAATGTTGTAGTTGTCGTCGTTGTTTTAGCTGGCCTGGGCCAGGTTCAAACACACCAGCCTCGATGTATGTGGCCGGCGCTGTAACTACCGTGCTATGGGCTCCAAGTGTCCAAATGCTCTTAAATAAATATATTTCTTTTACATTTAGTTTCATGGTCAAGTTAAATCAAATTCATGAGAATGGTACCCATTAGAGGTTAGTCATTATAGATGGATTTGAGCTTAAAATAACAATTTTGTTAATATTTGTTAAAAGTAGCCTCAATAAATTCAGTCTTGCTCTTGGATACACCTATCCTTGAAAAGGGCCATTTACTATATATGACACTCCTTTCAGATATAAATAACATGGAAAACAAAGAGGGAAGTGAATTGAGATAAAGGACTTACCTCCATTCTCAATGGTTCTTTATCATCAAGTCAAATTACCATTTATGTACAATTTATCAACATATTTAGTTTCTAAGGCAGAGTATAATTTATCCTGTATACATTATAACATTCATTCAACTAATAATTATTAAGCACCTATTATGTGCCAGACACCATTCTAAGAAATTTGGTATAATAATATTTAATTGAATAGTATATACCCTGCCTGGAAACATGTAGAATCAGAAAAAAAATGGAATTTCAGGAGGAGACTCTTTCTGTTAGCTGAAGTAGGTTGACAGTAACTCTGTTTCCATTTGCTAAGGTTTGCTGAACTGCTTTCTTTGTAGGGTGTGTATGTCCTGCTGTTGATTTTTTTTTTTTTTTTTACTTTTTAATTTTTTTTGTAGAGACAGAGTCTCATTTTATGGCCCTTGGGGGAGTGCTGTGGCATCACACAGCTCACAGCAACCTCCAACTCCTGGGCTTAGGCGATTCTCTTGCCTCAGCCTCCCAAGTAGCTGGGACTACAGGCACCCACCACCCTCAGTATATGGAGCCGGCGCCCTACTCACTGAGCCACAGGCACCGCCGGTCCTGCTGTTGATTCTTATCCTAGCACAAAAAAATCTTTCTGGGGCGGCGCCTGTGGCTCAGTCGGTAAGGCGCTGGCCCCATATACCGAGGGTGGCGGGTTCAAACCCGGCCCCGGCTGAACTGCAACCAAAAAAATTAGCTGGGCGTTGTGGCGGGCGCCTATAGTCCCAGCTACTTGGGAGGCTGAGGCAAGAGAATCGCTTAAGCCCGGGAGTTGGAGGTTGCTGTGAGTTGTGTGATGCAATGGCACTCTACCGAGGGCCATAAAGTGAGATTCTGTCTCTACAGAAAAAAAAAAAATCTTTCTGAAGCAGAAGGTGGCTTTAAAAGCCATGTTTCAGTATAGGCAACATACCACTTCTGAGTTTCAGACTTTATTCCATATTCCCAGACTACTTGCTTGGTTCTCCAACCTAGCTGGAGACTTACTAAAAATTTGTTACAAAGTAAAGTATTAGATTGACTTGTAAGGGAAGATAAAGAAGTTGAACACATATTTCTTATTTCCCAGGAATTTAAAATACTACAATATTACAAAATAGTTTCTTATTTTATTTTATTTTTGAGGCAGAGTCTTACTCTGTCACCCTGGGTAAAATGCCATACCATCATAGCTCACAGCAAACTCAAACTCTTGGGCTCAAGCAATCCTCTTGCTTCAGCCTCCCTAATAGCTAGGACTATAGGCAACAGCCACATGCCCAGCTATTGTTAGAGACGGGGTCTGACTCTTGCTCGGACTGGTCTTGAACTCCTGACTCAAGCAATCCACCTACCTCGGCCTCCCAAAGTGCTAGGATTACAGGTGTGAGCCACTTTCCCAGCCTACAAAAGAGTTCTTTAAAACTCAAAATCCAGTTGATGAACACACTTAACTTCCTATAATAGTGCTTGATAACAAAAGTGATAAGAAACTTTATCATACATGGAAAAAAAAGAAAGGAATTCATTAAACCCAAGAGAAAAACTTAAAGTTAATAGGACTAAACTGAGTATTGGGAAATGATTTCATATTTTTTATCTTTTAGAAATAAATCTCTTCTCTAGCTGGGTGTTATGGCAAGCACCTGTATTCCCAGAAACTTGTGAGGCTGAGGCGAGAGAATTGCTTAAGCCCCAGAGTTTGAGGTTGCTTGCTGTGAGCTGTGATGCCACAGTACTCATACTGAGGGTGAAAGGTGAGACTTTGTCTCAAAAAAAAAAAAAAAAAAAAGAAAAAAAAGAAATCGCTTCTTAAAGAAAGTACATAATTAGAACAATAATAGCTACAGCAATAATCCAAGCTATATTGAACATTTCTGATTGACTTGTTTTAGAATATAGCATGTGAAAGAAAAGGTTATATGCTATACCAAGTTTTTTTTTTTTTTTTGAGACAGTCTCAAGCTGTCGCCCTGGGTAGAGTGCTATGCCGTCACAGCTATCGTCCTGGGCTTAAGCGATTCTCTTGCCTCAGCCTCCCAAGTAGCTGGGATTACAGGCGCCTGCCACAACGCCTGGCTGTTTTTTTGGTTGTAATTGTCATTGTTGTTTGGCGGGCCCGGGCTGGATTCGAACATGCCAGCTCTAGTGTATGTGGCTGGTGCCTTAGCTGCTTGAGCTACAGGCATAGAGCGGCTATACCAATTTTTTTGTGTGTGTTTTTTTTTTTTTGGCCGGGGCTGGGTTTGAACCCACCACCTCTGGCATATGGGACCGGCGCCCTACTCCTTGAGCCACAGGCGCCACTCGGCTATACCAATTTTTAAAAATTAAGTACTTATATCTACCTTATAAAAGAACTACTCTATAATTGATCCTGACAGTAAGGTCAGAATATTTTCTTTGCATATTTTCTTAATTGAGTGTTCATATTCATTGATTGTTAATACTGCCAAGGTGTAAGTGATTATATAAAATATTCTTCTAAAAGCATGCTTTACTTTTTATTTTAGTAACTTGGGACTATAATTACCTACCCCAATTCATAATTATATAATATAAAATGGTATGAAATTAATACATGAGACACCTGCAGTGACTGGATGTGAACAGCAACAACTCAAAGGCAATAAATACGAAAGACAAAAAATATATTGAGATCTCAGGTTTTTCTAAAAAGAGGATAAAAACATCATGAACTAGAATTACTTTTTACTTGAATACTACTAAAATTCCCATGTTAAATATGTTATGTTTTAAGCCTAATGTAAAGCTAAAATATAAGTTATCTAGGAAAATTGTATTTTTGTATCTTATAATCATTACTCTATTTTAAAATTATTCATTTTACCCTTCATTCTGGTGAGATTAGTTTCATGTTTTAATGAGGAAAATTTTAAGGAGAATCCAACATTTGAGTTGTGAGGTTACAAAAGGATACAGTTTCAAATATATGTAGATAGGCATAGTGATTTGTTTTTTTTCTTTTCAAAATCTGAGCATTTCATTATGTGGATAAGAATGGTAGGCACACATGTATGGAGACATGGGGGAGGAAGAGGACCTATTTTCACTCATATCACCCTGGTGTAAGATCTGTAAGACTAGAAAATAACAAGGTATTCCAGTCAGTGATCATGTTGATGTCTGGCAGCAAGTACAGGGTGGCCATAAAGTTCATGTGCAATTTAAAGAGTAGATGAACTTTATGGCCATTCTGTAGATAACAGTTTTTAAAAGACCGTGTAAGTCAGAGGTACCTGTAATATCTTGTGATCTCAGTTGCATTGTTCTTCTTTATTTCTAATTTTTCAAATGTGTATCTTATCTACTTCTGTAAGTTATTGCACATAAAAGATTAGATGTTAAATTTCGTAGCCTTCAAAATACCCAGCACAATCAAACCACACACACATATTAACTTCATATTTACAAAATGAACGGAATGACATTTCAATTTGCAGACATGATAAAGTCAAAACTATCATGAAACATATCTGGGAATCTATTTGCAATCATGTTGACCATATAGATCTAATTCATTCGTTAAAACAATGCAAATGAAAACCATCCTGAGGTATCATCTAACCCCAGGGAGAGTGGCCCATATCACAAAGTCTCAAAACTGCAGACGCTGGCATGGATGTGGAGAGAAGGGAACACTTTTGCACTGCTGGTGGGACTGCAAACTAATACAACCTTTTTGGAAGGCAGTGTGAAGAACCCTCAAAGAACTTAAGCTAGACCTTCCATTTGACCCTGCAATCCCACTGCTGGGCATCTACCCAGAAGGAAAAAAAATCCTTTTATCACAAGGTCACTTGTACTAGACTATTGCAGCTCAATTTACAATTGCCAAAATGTGGAAATAGCCTAAATGCCCACCAACTCAAGAATGGATTAACAAGCTGTGGTATCTGTACACTATGGACTACTACTCAGCCACTAAAAAAGATGGAGATTTCACATCCTTTGTATTAACCTAGATCAGGGGTCCTCAAACTTTTTAAACAGGGGGCCAATTTACTGTCCGTTGGAGGGCTGGACTATAGTTAAAAAAAAAAAAAACCAACTATGAACAAATTCCTATGCACAATGCACATATCTTATTTTGAAGTAAAAAAACAAAACGGGAACAAATACAATCACATCGTCTCATGTGGCCTGCGGGCCGCAGTTTGAGGACCCCTGACATAGATGGATGTGGAACACATTATTCTTAGTAAAGCATCATAAGAATGGAGAAATAAGAATCCTATGTACTCAATTCTGATATGAGGACAATTAAGGTCCTAGTACACAGTGGGCATGGGGGGACAAGGAGAGCTCAGAAAGGGAAGGAGGGAGGACCTGGGGGGGTCAAGAGATAGGGCTCACTTTTGGGGGCGGGACACAAATACAAGAGGGTCCTTATCTAACAAAAGCAATCAGTGCAACCTGCTTCTGTGTACCTTCAATGACTCCCCAACAATAAAAAACCACAATAACATTAATATGCTATATTTATACGTCCTCTGTTAATAAATATTTAGCTTTTAATTTTGCCTTTTATAAACAATGCTCAAAAATACATCTTAGAACATGTCTTCCTGTGTTGACAACAATACAGATGGAATCAATGGGCCACAGGGTATAAGAAATTTTCAACAAATTAGGTATTGCAAAATTATTCTCAAATGGTAGTTGCAGCATATTTATCTAAGAAAGGGGGGACGTGACTCTCTTCCTTTCTCTGATATACACACACATCTGCTTATATTCTATAAAAAAGAAAAAAATAATGAAAGGATGTACCATGGAATACATTTAAAAGTTATCTGTAGTGGGAGTAAAAGGAATAGGATAAAAGGAACAGGGATAGAAGCTAACCTTATTTCACATGTGTTCTCTTATATATTTGACTTTAAACCAAGAAAATAATTTACAGACTATAAAACACAATTAAATATGTATTTAAAGAAACCAACCTATAAGCATCAAAATGAAAGAAATAGTCTAAATGTATATCCAGGTAACAGAATCACATAGAAAGGAATATTACAATGACTTTCAACTGTAATTTTACTGTACATCTATAGTGGGGTACACCTTAAGGATAAGAAGAATAACAAAACAAAAAACTAACCTTAAAAGGTTTAAAGTAATATTGTTGATGGAAATGTTGAGATGATTATTATGAGACTTTTTATATGTGATGGGTTAAAGCAAATAAGTTACTCTGTGATATATATATATGTATATATATTATATATAATAATATATGTATATATATTATTTTTTCTTATGAGACAGACCCTCAAGCTGTTGCCCTGGGTAGAGTGCCATGACATCACAGCTCCCAGCAACCTCCAACTCCTGGGCTCAAGCTATTCTCCTGCCTCTGCCTCCCAAGTAGCTGGGACTACAGGTGCCTGCCACAACGCCTGGCTAGTTTTTGGTTGTAGCTGTCATTGTTGTTTGGCAGGCTCGGGCTGGATTCGAACCCGCCAGGTGTATGTGGCTGGTGCCTTAGCCGCTTGAGCCACAAGCAATGAGTCTACTCTGTGATACTCTAATTCTTTTTTTTTTTTTTAAGAGACAGAGTCTCACTTTGTCACATTTGGTAGAGAGCTGTGGCATCACGGCTCACAGCAACCTCCAGCTCTTGGGCTTAGGTGATTCTCTTGCCTCAGCCTCCTAAGTAGCTGGGACTACAGGCGCCCGCCACAATGCCTGGCTATTATTTTTTTGTTGCTGTTGTTGTTGCAGTTTGGCCAGGGCCATGTTTGAACCCTCCACCCTCAGTATATGGGGCCGGTGCCCTATTCACTGAGCCATAGGAGTCGCCCTTATATTCTAACTCTTATCACCTCTAGGATTTTTCAAAGCTGGGATTTTTGCAGTAGAAAAAGCCTCTTTTATTTTCTAAGTAAAAATTATTTAGCTGTAAATTATCCTAAGTGAAGAATAAAAGACAACAACACATGTACTCAATACTAAATTGGAACTAGGTGATCAACACATTTTGTGCTCCTATGGAAGCAAAACTCAGTGAAATTTAAAAGGGTTAGGAGGAGGAGGGGATGGGTAAATTCTTA
This sequence comes from Nycticebus coucang, assembly GCF_027406575.1. Classification (NCBI taxonomy): domain Eukaryota; kingdom Metazoa; phylum Chordata; class Mammalia; order Primates; family Lorisidae; genus Nycticebus; species Nycticebus coucang. The sequence continues at coordinate 135,044,074 of NC_069804.1, forward strand.
CCCAGTGGGTACATTACACAGTTTCTGGGTAAAAGGCACAACTATTACTTTGACTTAAAATATACAAAAGCAAACTATGTAACCGAAATATGTGTACCCTAGTAATATTTAGATCATTTAAAAAAAGAAAACAAATAGCAAAATGTCAGAAATATGTCTTTCCTTACCAGTAATTATATTAAATATATATAGATTAAATGGTCTAAGGCAGAGACTGGCAAAAAATGATGTACATATATTTATTATGTCTATAGGAGATTCACTTTAGAGTTTCAATAGGTTGAAAATAAAAGGATAAAAAAGATATTCCATGCAAACAGTACCCAAATGAGAGCTGGGGAAGCCATACTACTATCAGACAAAATAGACTTTACGTCAAAAAACTCTTAAAAGAGACAAACAAGAACATTATCTACTGATAAAAGGGTCAATTGATGAAGAATATATAACAATTATAAACTTACATACATCTAAAAACAGACCCACTGGGTGGGTGGTAACTTACGCCTGTAATCCTAGTCTGGGAGGCTGAGGAGGGTGGATTGCTTGAAGCTCACAAGTTCGAGACCAGTCTGAGCAAAAGTGAGACCCTAACTCTACTAAAAATAGAAAAACTAGCTGGGCGTGGTGATGGGTGCCTGTAGTCCCAGCTACTTGGGAGGGTGAGGCAAGAAGATTGCTTGAGCCCAAGAGTTTGAGGTTGCTGTGAGCTATGACACCATGACACTCTACCCAGGGAGACAGAGTCTCCCAAAATAAATAAATAAATAAATATTAAAAAAGACCCTCAAAGTATATTAAGCAAACATCAACAGAATTAAAGGGATAATAACAGAGAACAGTAATATGTAAGATCACTACAAAAGTTTTGAGACAGACTGTTATGTTCCATGATTTCCCTTCCAAGAAACACAGTCAACAGCATCCTTCTGATTCACCTGTGCAACTTTCAACTTGCTCGGCTAATCAGGGTTGCTGGGAGGGCTTCATTTGTTTCTGTCTGCACGGATTTTACATTTCTTAGTTTTTGTGTATGTCAAAACTTTTGTGACTCACATAGTTGGAGACTTTAATATATTACTTTAAATAACAGATAGAATATCTAAATGGAAGACAAATGAGAAAAAAGAGGTTTAAACAATGCTGAAAACCAATGAGAACAGATATATATAGAACACTTCACCCAAAATGGCAGAAAATTCGTTCTTCTCAACAACATATATCTCTAGGATGGAACATATATTAGGCCACAAAACAAGTCTCAATTTTATTAGCTGGGTATGGTGGTTCATGCCTATGATCCTAGAACCCCGGTATGCCGAGGCAGGTCAATCCCTTAAACTTAGGAGTCCAAAAGCAGCCTTACAAAGAGCAAGACACCCTCTCTACTAAAAATAGAAAAATTAGGTGGGTGTGGTAGTGCACACCTGTAGTCCCAGATACTTAGGAGGCTGAGGCAAAAAAGATAGCTTGAGTCCAGTAGTTTGAGGTTGCTGTGAGCTATGATGCCATAGCTCTCTAACCCAGGGTGACAGAGTTAGATTCTGTCCCCCAAAACAAACAACAAAGCACAAATCTCAATAAATTTAAGAAGACTAAAATCATATAAAGCATCTTCTCTGACCAAATAGAAGGAAGCTAGAGATCAGTAACAGAAGGAAAATGAGAATTCATAAATTTGTGGAAATTAAATTCTTGAACAACCAACAGGTCAAAGAAGAAATAACAAGGGGAATTAAAGAATCCTTTGAGGTGAATTAAAATGACAACACAACATAAAACCTATGGAATGGATTTAAACTTAAGACATGAAACTATAAAAATACTAGAGGAGAATGCAGGGAAAACCCTTGAAGAAATTGGTCTGGGTGAGCATTTCATGAGGAGAACCCCCCGGGCAATTGAAGCAGCTTCAAAAATACACTACTGGGACTTGATCAAACTAAAAAGCTTCTGCACAGCTAAGAACACAGTAAGCAGAGCAAGCAGACAGCCCTCAGAATGGGAGAAGATATTTGCAGGGTATATCTCCGACAAAGGTTTAATAACCAGAATCCACAGAGAACTCAAACGCATCAGCAAGAAAAAAACAAGGGATCCCATCGCAGGCTGGGCAAGGGATTTGAAGAGAAACTTCTCTGAAGAAGACAGGCGCACGGCCTTCAGACATATGAAAAAATGCTCATCATCTTTAATCATCAGAGAAATGCAAATCAAAACTACTTTGAGATATCATCTAACTCCAATGAGACTAGCCTATATCACAAAATCTCAAGACCAGAGATGTTGGCGTGGATGCGGAGAAAAGGGAACACTTCTGCACTGCTGGTGGGAATGCAAATTAATACATTCCTTTTGGAAAGATATATGGAGAACACTCAGAGATCTAAAAATAGATCTGCCATTCAATCCTGTAATTCCTCTGCTGGGCATATACCCAGAAGACCAAAAATCACAACATAACAAAGATATTTGTACCAGAATGTTTATTGCAGCCCAATTCATAATAGCTAAGTCATGGAAAAAGCCCAAGTGCCCATCGATCCACGAATGGATTAATAAATTGTGGTATATGTATACCATGGAATACTATGCAGCCTTAAAGAAAGATGGAGACTTTACCTCTTTCATGTTTACATGGATGGAGCTGGAACATATTCTTCTTAGTAAAGTATCCCAAGAATGGAAGAAAAAGTACCCAATGTACACAGCCCTACTATGAAACTAATTTGGGACTCTCACATGAAAGCTATAACCCAGCTACAACTTAACAATAGGGGGAAGTGGGAAAGGGGGGTGGGTGGGTAGAGGGAGGGGAATCGGTGGGATCACACCTGTGGTGCATATTACAGGGGTATTTGCGAAACTTGGTAAATGTAGAATGTAAATGTTTTGGCACAGTAACTGAGATAACGCCAGAAAGGCTATGTTAACCACTGTGATAAAAATGTGTCAAATGGTTTATGTAGTGAGTGTATGATGCCCCATAATCATATCATTATATACAGTTATGATTTAATAAAAAAATTAAAAAAAAACAAAAAAAACCTATGGAATGCAGTGAAAGTAGTGTTCAGGAGAAAATTTACAGCTGTAAATTCTGACATTAAGGAAAAGAAACATCGTGTATTAGAAACCTAACCTTATACTTTGAGGAATTAGAAAAAGAAAACTAAAAGTAAAGGGAAGGAAATAATAATGTTTAGAGCAAATACATAATAAGACAATAGAAAACCCATAGATAAAAAGAACCATAGATAGAATTTAAAAAACAAATTTGTTCTTTGAAAAGATCAACAAAATTGATAATCTTTACCTCTACTGACCCAGAAAGAAAGAAGACACAATAGCAAACATCAGAAATGAAAATACGATTCATTACAGGAATAAAAAGTATAACAGAATACTATGAACAAGTTACACACAAAAAAATTAAATAACCTAGATGAAAAAGCCAATTCCGAGGAACACATTACCTAGACTCACTCAAGAATATAAAAAATCTCAACAGACATGTGACAAGTAAAGGCACAGAATCAATAATCAAAACGCCCCCAAACTCAAGAAAAGTAGAGCACTGGATGGTTTCTCTGGTGAATTCTATTAAACATTTAAAGAAAAATTAACATAAATCCTCAATTTTTTTTTTTTTTTGCAGTTTCTGGCCAGGGCTGGGTTTGAACCCACCACCTCCAGCATATAGGACCGGCGCCCTACTCCTTTGAGCCACAGGCACCACCCAGCATTTCCTAATATTAAAGTCAGAAAGACAACACTAGAAAAGAAAATTACAGACTAATATCTCTTACTAAAATAGATCTAAAAATCATAAAAATATTAGTAAGCTAATCCTAACAGCTTATTAAAAAATTATACACCATGGGGCGGCACCTGTGGCTCAAAGGAGTAGGGTGCCGGCCCCATATACCGGTGGCGGCGGGTTCAAACCCAGCCCTGGCTAAAAACTGCACAAAAAAAAAATTATATACCATGACTGAATTAGTCAGAGTTCTCCAGAGAGACAGAAACAACAGCATATATACATGCATATATATGTGTGTGTGTATGCATGGGGATAGATATGAGAGGGGATTTAAATATAACATGTTAATAGAATAACGAAAATACCACATGATCACTTCAATTGATGCATAAAAAATACATTTGACATATTCAACACTCATTCAAGATAACAGTGCTCAGAAAACTCCACAACAAAAAGATAAACAATTCAATTAAAAAATGGGCAAATCAATGTAGGCGTATACAGCACACCTCCTGGGTGAAGGGCTCAGCTACAACTTGGACTTTACCTAACAAATGCAAGCAATGTAACATACTTATTTGTACACTTATATTAATCCGAAATAAAAAAAAATTAGAGACAGCTAAGGAAAAAAACGGGTAAATAAGTAAATATACAGTTCTTCAAGAATGCCATACAACATCCAATCACATGAAAAGATGCTTAATGTCATTGGCCATTAGGTAAACGCGAATCAAAGCCCCAATGAGATAGCACATCATATTTATTATGATGTCTATAATAAGAAAGGAAAATAGCAAGTACTGGCAAGGATGTGGAGAAACTGGAACTCTTGTACTTTGCTAGTAAGAATGTAAAATGGGGGCAGCACCTGTGGCTCAAAGGAGTAGGGCGCTGGCCCCATATGCTGGAGGTGGCGGGTTCAAGCCCAGCCCCTGCCAAAAACTGCAAAAAAAAAAAAAAAAAAGAATGTAAAATGGTATAGCTGCTGTGCAAAACAGTTTGGCATTTCCTCAAAAATGTAAACATGGAATTACCATATGACTCAGCAATTCTACATCTAGATATGCATCCAACAGAAATGAAAGCAGGGACTTAAACAGATACTTGTATACCCATGTTCACAGCAGCATTATTCACAATAGTTTGGAGCTGGCAACAAGCCAAATGTCCACTGACAGATAAATGGATAAACAAAATGTGGCATATACATAGAATGGAATACCAGTCAACCATTAAAAGGATTAAAGCTCTTATACATGCTGCACATGAATGGACCTAGAAAACATTATGCTAAGTGAAACAAGCTACATACAAAGAACAAATACCATATGATTCCACTTGCATGAAACACTTAAAATAGACTAACTCATACAGATGGAAAGTAGCTTAAAGGCTGCTGCCAAAGGCTTGGGGAGAGTATCATGGGGGTTATGGGTTAACAAGTACAGAGTTTCTGTCTGGGGTGACAAAAATGTTTTTGAAATAATGGTGATGGTTGCACAACATTGTGAATATAATCAATGTCATTTAATTGTATGCTTAATGGCAAATTTTATGTTATATATATTTTATCATAATAAAAATATTTAAAATATTTAACAGAAAAAATATTTAAACATTCTTCTTTAAATGTTTGGTAGAATTCACCAGTGAATATTTTGAGCATTTAAGAATATTTAAAACATTTAAACATATTTATATGAGCCATTTGATGCAAGAAAATAGCACCTGTGAAAGTTTTCTTAACCCTATAAAATAAAACCTGAATATCAAGACTCTAGATCTAACTATCAATTTTTAGGAAATAAGACAGAGAAACAGATTCATATTAGAGAGAGAAACTCAGTTACAATGTGGGAGAATTTACAGAGCAAGTAATGTGGTTATTTTAACAAACACATTTCAATGAAAAGAAAAAATAGATGATGAAGCTATAGATTAAAAATCTTGAAAAGGTTTACCAATCACTTTCAATATGAGGTATTTATTTGGATCCCAATTCAAATAAACTGAAAAAAGAATGGGAAACCTGAATGCTAAGTGGTTATTTGATGATATTAAGAAATTATTAATTTTTAATGTATAATAATCATACTGTGATTATAATCAAAATAGTCCTTTTATTTTGAAGATATATACTGAAATATTTCCAGATGAAATGATACAACATCTGTGTCCAAGTAACATGGGGAGAATGGGTGAAAGTCTAGATGAAAGAAGATTCGTCAAGAGTCTATAACTGATGGAAACTAGTGATGGGTAACATGGGTGCATTGACCATGTGCTCTGATGCTTTGATGTTGTCCAGGGTGAGGAAGACCCCAGACGTCAAAGCATCAGGACAGACCTGTCATATGCAAATCAACCAATTAAGAAGTTCTTTATGGGGTTTTTATACTCTGAGACACTATTCCCTTGTCTATTCCTACCAGGGCTAGGTATAAGACAGTTAGGAATTAGAGACAACCTATGCCCCAGAGCCTGCTAAAATTATTCAAACTAGCCATTCTAAACCTTATCACCCTGCCTCATCCATAAATTCCTGCAGAAACAATAAACGTTCTTGCCTATGATTTCCCCTCATTGCCCCTACCTTGGAGCTTCTGCATGTGCCCCCTGACACCCAACCCCCCCTGCCATGGCATAGCATGCTCCTTCTTCTTGGGATATGTGAGTGTAACAACTATTTTCTTAATGGCTTGTCATCTTCTAGTTGGTAGGCCTTGCTATACCTAAATAATAATAAAACCTATATATATATATATATTTTTTTCTTTTAGACAGAGCCTCAGGCTGTAGCCCTGAGTAGAGTGCTGTGGCATCACAGCTTACAGCAACTCCAACTCCTGGGCTCAAGTGATTCTCCTGCCTCTGCCTCCCAAGTAGCTGGGACTACAGGCACCTGCCACAACGCCCAGCTATTTTTTGCTTGCAGCCATCATTGTTGTTTGGTGGGCCCGGGCTGGATTCGAACCCCTCAGCTCAGGTGTATGTGGCTGGCACCTTAGCCATTTGAGCCACAGACACTGAGCCATAAAACCTATATTTTAAAATGAGAATTCATTATGGCATTTGGTTGACTTTTGCATGTTTGAAAGTTTTCACAGTAAAAATATAATCCCACTCTTAGTTGACATCATTGCTGTTATGGGTTCAACTGTATCCCCTGCCAAAATCCACATGTTGGAGTCCTAACCTCCAGTACCTGAATATGTGAGTGTAACTGGACATAAAGTCTTCAAAGAGGTGATTAAATTAAAACAAGGCCATTTATGGTGGGTCCTAATCCAATTTGACCAGTGTCTTTTTTTTTTGAGACAGTCTCACTATGTCACCATTGGAAGAGTGTGGTGGTGTCAAAGCTCATAGCAACCTCAAACTCTTGGGCTTAAGCGATTCTCTTGCCTCAGCCTCCCAAGGAGCTGGGACTACAGGAGCCTGCCACAACATCCGGCTATGTTGTTGTTGTAATTGTCATTGTTGTTTGGCAGATCTGGGCTCCAGTGTATGTGGCTGGCACTCTAGCTGCTGAGCTACAGGCGCTGATCCTGACTTGTGCCCTTTTAAGAGGAAACCTGGACACACAGAGAAACACCAGGGATATTTGAGTACAGAGAAACATGAGAAAGTACCATATGAGGATATAACCAAGAGGATGGCCATCTGCAGGCCAAGGAGAGAGGCTTCAGAAGAAACCAAACCTGCTCACACCCTCATGTGGACTTTGATGCATCCAGAACTGTGAGAAAATAAATATCTGTTACTTTAGCTACCTAGTCTGTGATATTTTGTTAAGGCTGTCCTAACGAATTAATGTAATTGCCTACCCTAGCTAGAATACTGAGTCCTTTAAATTGAGACAAGAAGGGGGGTGGAGACAAGATGGCTGACGGAAACCAGCTTTCCACAGAGGCTCCCATCCAGAAGGAGAGTTAAAGGACAGAAATTTAGCAAATAACCTGGTGGATTAGAGCTGCACCAAGAGAGAAGGTTAGAGAAGGTTGAAGAATGCACATCAACCCCGCTGAGGCGAGCTGCAACCCCAAGGATACAAACAAAAGGTACAAAATTCATCACCAAGCGGATGGGAGTCCCCTCCCCCATGAGAATGGCTCAGAGTGTCCCACAAACAAATGAGCAGAGTTCAAAGGTCCTCCCACTACACTCCACGGGACAGACCCTCTAAAAACTGGACCTACCTCCCCTACTAGGGTGCTACGGCATTCTCCTGCCAGGCATAAAACTGTATAGAACTGTATATATTCTCTACCTGCAATTCTGAGCTCCCAGCACTCCCCTCCACTCTCACTCTGAGGTCTGTCCCACAGAGGTCCAGATTCTTGGGTGATTTCTCGAGGGGTGTGGACAGGGCCTAGACTTCAGGTGGTCAGTGCTGATTCTGCGGCACAGGAGTGAGGAGAGGATGGTCGGCTAAGAGCAAACCACACCAGAGCGGCGGTGCCCTGAAGCGCAGAGCAGCAGCTGTTTTTAGCAACAATAGGGCTCACTCCCAGATATTCTGAAGCCACACTCCCTGTCTCCCTGGACAACCAGAGGAGGTTGGGCAACTACTCAAGTGGCAACCACTGCAGAACAGATCTGGGATGGAAACGCAGGCCCCTTGAGTAAAGGGTTTGCCTGAGGTGGTACCGGCCTAGGTGGAGTGCAGAGCCGGGAAATTCCCAGGGCGGGACTGACCCAGAGGACCGCTTTACTGAGCCTAAGACGCACGCGGCCCTCAGGGGATCATCAGCCTATAGACAAAGGAAGGCAGGAGGCTAGAACTGACAGCTAACCGAATACAAACCTGCAGGAGCAAAGACAGGGCCTGAGGCACAGGCTCTGGGAACTCAAAATAGCTTCTCTTCTGCAGGGGAATTTAGCAGGGACAGAAACAAATTCCTGCAAAGTTGTTCTGTTCTGTTCTGCCAGTAACATCAATCAGGGGCGGGGCTGGAACAGAGTGAACACTCCCCAAACTCCATCAAGCGCCTGAGGTTGTCAGGCCTCATCTCCCCCTGCTGGATAGAGGCAGAGCGCAGCGGCCTGGCTGAGCAGATATAGATTTCCTTGTGATTCAGGCAGGTGCAAACCCCTGCAGTATCTGTTCACTAGAGGCAACTGGGTCACAGCCCTGCGAGGCTATCAGTGACTGGGTGTGACAGAGGTGCAAGGTGGGGAAGGAGGCATCAACCTTCCCAGACTGATCTATTTGCTGGGTGGGTCCTCCTGATTTCACAGAGCACCGGAGCAAGTCATATCTGGGTTGTCACCAGACCCCTGTGATCCAGTTGCCAGAGACCTTTTAAACTCTCCCACCTGAGACAGGTGCTGACTGAGACAACTGATTTGGACCTTTTGAACTGAGCCAATTGCCCGAGGACTATTCAAGTGGTGCCCCGGGTGTGTGGTTGTGGGAAGGTTTGATTTTCCTATTCCAATTGTTGCTTGTGAGCTGTGGGGGGCGGGGTGACTTAATTGCTGGTATTTCTCCATAGCTGAGACTTCAACCCAGAGTAACTGTTTCACTAGGGTTGGACAGAAATAAGTTGAAAACAAGACAGAACCACTTAGCCCCACCACACCAAACAGGTCCCCAGTTTCTCAGGCTGTAGCACTGTACGGGTCCTTGACAAAGCTCCAGGGGAAAAAATCAAAGGGTGTAATACAATCATGGGGCGGAATCAGCGGAAAAACTCTGGTAACATGAATAACCAGAATAGATCAACACCCTCAAGGAAAGATATGGCAGATGTAACTGAGGATCCCATTCATAAACAGCTGGCCGAGATGTCAGAAATCAAATTCAGAATCTGGATTGCAAACAAGATTAATACAACGGAGAAAAATTTGGAATTAGAAATTCTAGCAGCAATTCAAAAGTCAGAATTAGAAATTCGAGGAGAAATTCAAAAGTTGTCTCAAGAATTTAACAAATTTAAAGACAAAACCACCAAAGATTTTGACGCACTGAAGCAAGAATTTGTAGCCCTCAAAGATCTGAAAAATACAGTACAATCCCTCAGTAACAGAGTGGAGCAAGCAGAAGAAAAGATTTCTGACATTGAAGACAAAGCCTTTGAACGCTCCCAAACTCTCAAAGAGGAAGAGAAATGGAGAGCAAAAATGGGTCATTCTCTCTCTCCCAGAGAGCTCTGGGATTCAAAGAAGGCTAATATCCGCCTCACTGGAATCCCTGAAAGTGATGAAGTGGCCTCAAATGGCACAGAAGCCCTTCTCCATGAAATTATCAAAGAGAATTTTCCAGACAGGCCAAGAGATTCTGAAATTCAGATAGCAGACAGTTTCAGAACCCCAGCATGACTCAATCCGAATAAGACATCCCTCAGGCATATCATAATTAACTTCACTAAAGTTAATATGAAGGAGAAAATTCTGAAAGCAGCCAGACATAAGAAATCCATTACCTACAAAAGGAAGAATATTAGAATGACGGCAGATCTCTCTGCTGAAACTTTTCAAGCCAAAAGAGGGTGCTCATCGACTTTTAATCTCCTAAAGCAAAATAACTTTCAACCCTGGATCCTGTATCCACCTAAACTGAGTTTCATTTATGATGGAGAAATTAAATACTTTAATGACATTCATTTGTTGAAGAAATTTGCCATAACCAAACCAGCTCTTCAGAATATTCTCAGACCTATCCTCCATAATGACCAGTCCAATGCTCTACCACAAAAGTAAACTCACTCAGAAACTTTTGATCAAAATCCAACTTCCACAGTGGCGAAAGGATTAAAAATGACCACTGGACATTCGAAAAACTCGATACCCAAAATTTTACCAGACTTATCAATATTCTCCATTAATGTGAATGGCTTAAACTGTCATCTAAAGAGGTACAGGTTAGCTGACTGGATACAAAAACTCAGGCCAGATATTTGCTGCATACAAGAGTCACATCTTACCTTAATAAATATAGACTCAGGGTGAAAGGATGTTCGTCCATATTTCAGGCAAATGGTAATCAGAACAAAGCAGGTGCTGCAATTCTATTTGCAGACACAATAGGGTTTAAACCAACAAAAGTAAGGAAGGATAAGAATGGTCACTTCATATTTGTTAAGGCTAATACTCAATATGATGAGATTTCAATTATTAATATTTACATACCCAACCAGAATGCGCCTCAATTTTTAAGAGAAACTCTAGGGCGGCACCTGTGGCTCAGTGAGCAGGGCGCCGGCCCCATATACCGAGGGTGGCGGGTTCAAACCCGGCCCTGGCCAAACTGCAACAAAAAAATAGCCGGGCATTGTGCCGGGCGCGTGTAGTCCCAGCTACTCAGGAGGCTGAGGCAGGAGAATCACCTAGGCCCAGGAGTTGGAGGTTGCTGTGAGCTGTGTGACGCCACGGCACTCTATGGAGGGCAATAAAGTAAAACTCTGTCTCTACAAAAAAAAAAAAAAAAGGAGAAACTCTAACAGACATGAGCAACGTGATTTCCTCCAGCTCCATAATAGTCAGAGATTTCAACACTCCTTTGGCAGTGTTGGATAGATCCTCCAATAAGAAGCTGAGCAAAGAAATTTTAGATTTAAACCTAACAATCCAACATTTGGATTTAGCAGATATCTACAGAACATTTCATCCCAACAAAACTGAATACACATACTTCTCATCAGCCCACGGAACATACTCAAAAATGGATCACATCTTAAGTCACAAGTCTAACCTCAGTAAATTTAAAGGAATAGAAATTATTCCTTGCATCTTCGCGGACCACCATGGAATAAAAGTTGAACTCAGTAACAACAGGAATCTGCATACTCATACAAAAACATGGAAGTTAAATAAACTTATGCTGAATGATAGCTGGGTCATAGATGAGATTAAGAAGGAAACTGCCAATTTTTGGAACAAAACGACAAAGATGACACAAATTATCAGAAACTATGGGATACCGCAAAGGCAGTCCTAAGAGGGAAATTTATAGCACTGCAAGCCTTCCTCAAGAGAACGGAAAGAGATGAAGTTAACAACATAATGGGATATCTCAAGCAACTGGAAAAGGAAGAACATTCCAACCCCAAACCCAGTAGAAGAAAAGGAATAACCAAAATTAGAGCAGAATTAAATGAAATTGAAAACAAAAGAATTATACAACACATCAATAAATCAAAAAGTTGGTTTTTTGAAAAGGTCAATAAATTAGATAAACCTGTGGCTAACCTATCCAGGAAAAAAAAGAGTAAAATCTCTAATCTCATCAATCAGAAACAACAAAGACGAAATAACAACAGACTCCTCAGAAATTCAAAAAAATCCTTAATGAATATTACAAGAAACTTTAATCTCAGAAATATGAAAATCTGAAAGAAACTGGCCGATACTTGGAAGCACGTCACCTTCCAAGACTTAGCCAGAATCAAGTGGAAATGTTGAACAGGCCAATATCAAGTTCTGAAATAGCATCAACCATACAAAATCTCCCTAAAAAGAAAAGCCCAGGACCAGATGGCTTCACGTCAGAATTCTATCAAACCTTTAAAGAGGAACTAGTACCTATATTACTCACCCTGTTCCAAAATGTAGAAAAAGAAGGAAGACTACCCAACACGTTCTATGAAGCAAACATCACCCTGATCCCCAAACCAGGAAAAGACCCAACAAGAAAAGAAAATTATAGACAAATATCACTAATGAATATAGATGCAAAAATATTCAACAAGACCCTAACAAACAGAATCCAGCAACACATCAAATTATACATCATGACCAAGTCGGTTTTATCCCAGGGTCTCAAGTCTGGTTCAATATACGTAAATCTATAAGAATAATTCAGCACATAAACAAATTAAAAAACAAAGACCATATGATTCTCTCAATTGATGCAGAAAAAGCTTTGATAATATCCAGCATCCCTTCATGATCAGAACACTTAAGAAAACTGGTATAGAAGGGACATTTCTTAAACTGATAGGGGCCATCTACAGCAAACCCATAATCAATATCATACTGAATGGAGTTAAATTGAAATCATTTACACTCAGATCAGGAACCAGACAAGGCTGCCCATTGTCTCCACTGCTCTTTTACATTGTAATGGAAGTTTTAGCCATCACAATTAGGGAAGAAAAGGCGATCAAGGATATCCATATAGGGTCAGAAGAGATCAAACTTTCGCTCTTCGCAGATGATATGATTGTATATCTGGAAAACACCAGGGATTCTACTACAAAACTCTAAGAAGTGATCAAGGAATACAGCAGCGTCTCAGGTTACAAAATCAACATTCATAAATCGGTAGCCTTTATATATACCAACAATAGTTAATCTGAAAAAACAGTTAAGGACTCGATTCCATTCACAGTAGTGCCAAAGAAGATGAAATATTTAGGAGTTTATCTAACAAAGGACATGAAAGATCTCTATAAAGAGAACTATGAAACTCTAAGAAAAGAAATAGCTGGAGATGTTAACAAATGGAAAAACATACCATGGTCATGGCTGGGAAGAATCAACATTGTTAAAATGTCCATACTACCCAAAGCAATATAGAATTTTAATGCAATCCCTATTAAAGCTCCACTGTCATACTTTAAAGATCTTAAAAAAATACTTCATTTTATATGGAATCAGAAAAACCTCGAATAGCCAAGACATTACTCAGAAATAAAAACAAAGCAGGAGGAATCACGCTACCAAACCTGAGACTGTACTATAAATCGATAGTGATCAAAACAGCATGGTACTGGCACAAGAACAGAGAAGTAGATGTCTGGAACAGAATAGAGAATGAAGAGATGAATCCAGCTACTTATCGTTATTTGATCTTTGACAAGCCCATTGAAAACATTCAGTGGGGAAAAGATTCCCTATTTAACAAATGGTGCCGGCTGGCGACCTGTAGAAGACTGAAACTGGACCCACACCTTTCACCATTAACTAAGATGGACTCTCACTGAATTAAAGATTTAAACTTAAGACATGAAACTATACAAATACTAGAAGGGAGTGCAGGGAAAACCCTTGAAGAAATCGGTCTGGGCGAGTATTTTATGAGGAGGACCCCCCCAGTCAATTGAAGCAGCTTCAAAAATACACTGCTGGGACCTGATCAAACAAAAAAGCTTCTGAACACAGTAAGTAAAGCAAGCAAACAGCCCTCAGAATGGGAGATAATATTTGCAGGTTATGTCTTCGACAAAGGTTTAATAACCAGAATCCACAGAGAACTCAAATGTATAAGCAAGAAAAGAACAAGTGATCCCATCGCAGGCTGGGCAAGGGACTTGAAGAGAAACTACTCTGAAGAAGACAGCTGCACGGCCTACAGACATATGAAAAAATGCTCATCATCTTTAATCATCAGAGAAATGCAAATCAAAACTACCTTGAGATATCATCTAACTCCAGTAAGATTAGCCCATATCACAAAATTCCAAGACTAGAGATGTTGGTGCGGATGTGGAGTAAAGGGAACACTTCTACACTGCTGGTGGGAATGCAAATTAATACATTCCTTTTGGAAGGATGTTTGGAGAACACTTAGAGTTCTAAAAATAGATCTGCCATTCAATCCTGTAATTCCTCTGCTGGGCATATACCCAGAAGACCAAAAATCACATCATAACAAAGACATTTGTACCAGAATGTTTATTGCAGCCCTATTCATAATTGCTAAGTCATGGAAAAAGCCCAAGTGCCCATCGATCCACGAATGGATTAATAAATTGTGGTATATGTACACCATGGAATATTATGCAGCCCTAAAGAAAGATGGAGACTTTACCTCTTTCGTGTTTACATGGATGGAGCTGGAACATATTCTTCTTAGTAAAGTATCTCAAGAATGGAAGAAAAAGTACCCAATGTACTCAGCCCTACTATGAAACTAATTTAGGGCTTTCATATGAAAGTTATAACCCAGTTACAACCTAAGAATAGGGGGAAGGGGGAAAGGGAGGGGAGGGAGGGGGCAGGTGGGTAGAGGGAGGCGGACTGGTGGGATTACACCTGTGGTGCATCTTACAAGGTTATATGCGAAACTTAGTAAATGTGGAATGTAAATGTCTTAGCACAATAATTAAGAAAATGCCAGGAAGGCTATGTTAACCATTGTGATAAAAATGTGTCAAACGGTCTATGAAACTAGTGTATGATGCCCCATGATCTTATCAATGTACACAGCTATGATTTAATAAAAAAAATAAATAAAAATAAAAAATATTATCAAATGTTTTGTTCAAATTTCTCCCATGGTCTCAAAAATTATTTGTATTTGGTTTGCTCAGTTAGGATGCTTCATATATTTTTGAATGTAATAAACAGACTATTAAAGATGAGGTTAAGGTTGGCACCTGTAGCTCAGCAGCTAGGGCACCGGCCACATACACAAGAGCTGGCAGGTTTGAATCCAGCCTGGGCCTGCCAAACGACAATGATAACTACAACCAAAAAACAAATGGGCATTGTGGTGGGCACCAGTAGTCCCTTAGCTACTTGGGAGGCTGAGGCAAGAGAATCGCTTAAGCCCAAGAGTTTGAGGTTGCTGTGAGCTGTGACACCATGGCACTCTACCCAGGGTGACATAGTGAGACTCTGTCTCATAAAAAAAAAAAAAAAACAATAAAGATGAGGTATATAAATCTTCTTTTTTTATTCTTCCTAGTCCTCTTTCCCTATTCTTTTCTTTCCTAGAGGAAATTATGATCATTAATTTCTTCGTATATGTATTTCTAATCCAGAGTAGAACCCTCAGTATATAGATATGACCAACAGTTTGGCTTTAGGTGTTTTTAGAAATATGTATAAATGCTCTTATATATACTTGCTATGTTGTGATTTTTAAAATGACTATTGCGTCATTAGTTTTCTTTTTTTTTGTGTGTGTGTGTGTGTGTTTTTTTTTTTTTGGCCGGGGCTGGGTTTGAACCCGCCACGTCCGGCATATGGGACCCGCGCCCTACTCCTTGAGCCACAAGCGCCGCCCTGTGTCATTAGTTTTCTACCATTTTATTTATACCTTTTTTTTTTTTTTTAGTTTTCTCTTTTATTTTTGGTCAGTATTGCTATAGGTTTTTCTATTGAGTAGGTCTTTTCAAAGAACTTTAGGTTTTGCTTTTCTCTGTTTTTGTATTATATTTCACTAATGTCTATTCTAAATTTTATTATCATTTTATTCAATCTAAAATGCTAATTGTCAAACACACCATTATTTGATGTGCCACTAAGAAAAAAATATAGTGCCAATTAAATCATGATATACTGTTCATTTTTAAATATGTATCTTCATTTCACAAATTTTAAAATGAAGAAAAGTGGGTATTTTAGAATTGATGACATTCAGAATTTCCTATTGTATATTTTATTTGAGTTTACTTCTTTACCCCAAGTTCTTTTAACTGATTGAGACTTTTTGGTGGATAGTGTCATTAACATCTTCTGTATCCTTAGTGATTTTCTATCTAGTTTCTCCTTTCTTTTGAAAGAGGAAAGTTGAAGCCTTCAACTTACACTGTGCATTTGCCTACTTCTCTTTTCAGTTCTATCAGTTTTGTCTTATGTATTCAAAAGCTTTGTTGTGAAGGGCCTATACAGTTCAGACTGTTATGTCTTCTTGAGAATTGCATATAATGTAATATTCCTCTTGATTCCTTGTTTTGAAATCTACTTTTTTGATCTGAGTTCAGCCATTCCAGTTATCCTTTGCACAGTATATATTTTTACATCTTTTTACACTGTGTTTGTATATTTAAAGTGGGTTTCTTCCCCAGTAAGAGTAGCCCACAAAACAAAATTCCAAAACCAGAAATGTTGGCGTGGATGTGGAGGTAAGGGCACACTTCTACACTGCTGGTGGGAATGCCCACTAATACGTTCCTTCTGGAAGGATGTTTGGAGAATACTTAGAGACCTAAAAATAGACCTGGCATTCAATCTTATAATTCCCTTACTAGGTTTATACCCAGAAGACCAAAAGTCACAATATAACAAAGACATCTGTACCAGAATGTTTATTGCAGCCCAATTCATAATTGCTAAGTCATGGAAGAAGCCCAAGTGCCCATCGACCCACGAATGGACTAGCAAATTGTGGTACATGTATACCATGGAATATTATGCAGCCTTAAAGAAAGATGGAGACTTTACCTCTTTCATGTTTACATGGATGGAGCTGGAACATATTCTTCTTAGCAAAGTATCTCAGGAATGGAAGAAAAAGTATCCAATGTACTCAGCCCTACTATGAAGCTAAATTATAGCTTTCACATGAAGGCTATAACCCAACTATAGCACAAGACTATGGGGAAAGGGCCAAGGAAGGGGAAGGGAGGGGGGAGGTTTTGGTGGAGGGAGGGTAATGGGTGGGGCCACATCTATGGTGCATCTTAGAATGGGTACAGGCGATTGCACTAATGTACACAGCTATGATTTAACAATAAAATAAAAGAAAAAAATAAAAATGAGAAAATATATTTTACCCACATATTTACTTTTTTTGATGCTTTTTCCCTTATTTATTTAGATACAAATTTCCTTCAGGTGTTACAGGTTTTCTGCCCAAAAAACTTCCTTAATATTTCTCATTGTGTATAGCTAGTGTTAATGAATCCCTTCAGTTTTTTTGTCTTTATTTTGCCTTTATTCTTAAAAATGGCATTTACTGTGTATATAATTCTAGGTTTACAGTTTTTTTCTTTCAGTATTCTTTCATTGTCTTTTTAGATTATGTATTTTCTGAAGAGAAATCTACTAGTATGAGCCGGGCATTGTGGCGGGCGCCTGTAGTCCCAGCTACTCAGGAGGCTGAGGCAAGAGAATCGCCCAAGCCCAGGAGTTGGAGGTTGCTGTGAGCTGTGTGAGGCCACGGCACTCTACCTCGGGCGATAAAGTGAAACTCTGTCTCTACAAAAAAAATAAACAAACAAACAAGAAATCTACTAATATGGTTGTACTTGTTCCTCTGTAAGTAATATGCCTTTTTTCTCTTTTCCCTTGGCTTCTTTTTAAGATTACAGTGTTTTCAGTGATATGTGTGTGTATAATGTATTTAATGATTTTTATGTCTTCCATTATTTAAGAGAGGAGTGCACTATGATGGTTAATATGTGTCAGCTGCACCTTTAAAAATCTACCAGGTTATTTACCTTATTTTTTAAAATTTATTTTATTATTATTATTTTTATTTTTAGAGACAGAGTCTCATTTTGTCACCCTCGGTAGAGTGCCCTGGCGACACAGCTCACAGCAACCTCCAGCTCTTGGGCTTTAGGTGATTCTCTTGCCTCAGCCTCCCAAGTAGCTGGGACTACAGGTGCTCACCACAACGCCCGGCTATTTTTTTTTGTTGCAGTTTTGTCCAGGGCCTGGTTTGAACCCGACACCCTTGGTATATGGGGCTGGCACCCGACTCACTAAGCCATAGGTGCCGCCCAGGTTATTTACGTTTTTAAGGTCATTATTATTAGATGCATGTACATTCATGAATATTATTATCTTCTAGTGGAATGACCCATTTGTCATTCTAAATATTCTACATTGTCCCTCTTTTTCTTTACTTATAGTGTTTAGCTTAAAGTCCATTTTTATCTCATATGAATATTGCTATATTGACTTTCTGTTAGTTAATATACATCAGGTGTATATTTTGCCATTCCTTTATTTTGAATCTTTGCCTAAGTATGTCTTTCTCTTATTAAAAAAAATTTTTTTTGAGACAGGTTCTTTCTATGTTTCCCAGGATGTAGTGCTGCAGCTATTCACAGGCCCATCCATTGCACACCACAGCTTCAAACTCCAGGTTCAAGTGATCCTTCTGCCTCTGCTTCCTAAGTAGTTGGGGCTACAGATGTTAGCTACCACTCCTGTCTTAAGTGTGTCTCTTATATGCAGGATGTACTGGATTATTTTTTAAAATTGAAATCTGAAAGTTTAATATGTTTACATTTATTGGAATTGCTGATAATTTAGAATTATTTCAGCTTAGTATTCAGTGTTTTATCTTAATCATACTTTAACTCATGTGCTTAAATTTGAAAACCTACAGTTCATCAATCTCTACCCTTTTCCATAAATATACAATAATCTTAGAATGCTTAACTTATCTTTCAACCCACTTTATTTTTTACTTTTTTAGATAGAGTCTCACTTTGTCACCCTCAGTAGAGTGCCGTAGCATCACAGCTCACAGTAACCTCCAGCTCTTGGGTTTAGGCGATTCTCTTGTCTCAGCCTCCCGAGTACCTGGGATTACAGGCACCTGCCACAACACCTGGCTGTTTTTTTGTTGCAGTTTGGCCAGGGCCGGGTTCAGACCCGCCACCCTCAGTATATAGGGCTGGTGCTCTACTCACTAAGCCACAGGCGCTGCCCTACCCACTTTACTTTAAATAGTATTTTAGCGTTACTTTCTTTCAGATTCCATGAAATTACTGATTACCACAGTTATTAATTTTTTACTACATATATTAATATTTACCAATATTTTACCCACTTCTTTCCCTATCATTGCTTCTTGAATTCTGCATTTCCACCGTTCAGAATTCTTTAATAACTCATTCATTGGGACTCTACAAGCAATAACTTTTTTAGTCTCTGAATGTCTAATATCTTTATTTCATCCTCACTCTTGCTTGATTGTTTAGCTAGACATAAAATTCTAGGTTGGAAATGATTTCCTTTTAACACTTTGAAGACATTATTTCACCATCTAAATAACCATCTGTTGTTGCTGATGACAAAATTTTTAGTTAAATGTTACTTACTTTGTTTTAACTATCTTTTTTTTTGAGACAGGTCTCACTCTCTTCTTTGGGCTAGAGTGCAGTGGCATTACCATGGCTCACTGCAACCTCAAACTCCTGGGCTCAAGCACTCTTCCAGCCTCAGCCTCCCAAGTAGCTGAGACCACAGGCACGTGCCACTATACCTAGATACTTTTACTATTTTTTTGTGGAGATGAGGTCTCGCTTTGTTGCTCAGGCTGGTCTCCAACTCCTAGCCTCAAGTTAGCCTCCTGTTTTAGCCTCCCAAAGTGCTGGGATTACAGGAATGAGCCACTATGTTCATGGCCCATATGTTTAATTACCTTTGATGCTCTGCAGGCTCACCATGTTATGTCAATATACAGATTTATTCTGCTCAGTATTCACATATATCTCTAATTAAAAAAATACCTCTTTAAATATTGCTTCTTTTTATTAGGTATAAATTAGACCTTCTCATCCTATTTGCCATGTCTATGAATTTCTCTTGTACCTTCCCAAACTCTTTACCACTCTCAGGTGTGATTTCCTCTGTATCTATCTCTAAATACATGAATTCTTTCTCCATCTACATATGTTTACTCTTTTTTTTGGAGACAGACTTTCACTTTGTTGCTCTGGGTAGAGTGCCGTGGCATCATAGCTCTAGCAACTTCAAACACCTGGGCTCAAGTGATGGTCTAGTTTCAGCCTCCCCTGGGACCACAGACGCCTGCCACAATGCCTGGCTATTTTTAAAGGTGGGGTCTCACTCTGGCTCAGGCTGGTCTCGAACTCTTGCACTCAGGCAATCCATTTGCTTCGGTGTCCCAGATTACAAGCATGAGCCACCACGCCTAGTCTACATATGTGTACTCTATAATCCATTCTCTACTGCTAAGTGTGTGTGTGTGTGTGTGTGTGTATTTTTTCAAATATGCCAGTTCTTTTTTCAGATTGATCTGTTCTTAACTTATAGCTTTTATTTATTCCTTTAATATTGTAAAGACATTTGTTTTAAAGCCTCTTTTTGATTGGCCTAGTATTTCTAGTTTCTGGGGAGTAAATTCTTCCATGTGTTACATTTGATCACACTGCTTTAAAGAAGTAGTTCACTTCCTTGGGAAGTCTGTATTTTTTTAAATCATAAATTCATTTTCTTTTTCTTTTTTTTTTTTTTTTTGAGACAGAGCCCCAAGCTGTCGCCCTGGGTAGAGTGCCGTGGCATCACAGCCTACAGCAACCTCCAATTCCTGGGCTTAAGCGATTTTCTTGCTTCAGCCTCCCAAGAAGCTAGGACTACAGATGCTCCCCACAATGCCCAGCTATTTTTTGGCTGTAGTTGTCATTGTTGTTTGGCGGGCCTGGGCTGGATTCGAACCCGCCAGCTAAGGTGTATGTGGCTGGCGGCTTAGCCACTGGAGCCACAGGCACTGAGCCTAAATTCCTTTTCTGTAAAATGTAACCCTAGGTTACAAAAAGCCTCCTTTTTAAGGCAGTTTCATGATTGCCTTTGTCAAGACCTTGGGGTACAGATTTCACTAATACTTTTAGTATTAATCCATTAGCTCAGTGTTATCACCATTTTAGTCATGTGAAATGTGGCCATACTTCCATGCTTTACAGGCCTGGGTTTCCAATTTCTCAGTTGATTTTTCTTATCCATTATCCAGGAGATATAGTAAGCTCTTTGATACTTCCCTACACTGATATGCATAGTATCTCTGGCCTCCCATAACTTCCCAACTTTATATTAGTTCTACTTCTTCACATGTAGGAGGTGTGTGGTCTGGACTTTCTTTCCCATGTGGTTATTATATCTAAGCCCATGATGATTAAGAGTTCTATATCTAGTTCTAAAATGTTCATGAGTAGTTTTAGTTTGGGTTCCTACTCAATACTAAATTTAAATTCCCCTTTGTTTCTAGCACCTAAGGATTTTTCATTCTTGTTTTGATCTAGGTTATATATTTATTTTATAAAATTTTCTATGGGTATTTTTCGAGGGGGGGACAGATCCCAGATTCTTTGGTGGGTTTTCAATCTGCCATATTGACTAAAAGGTAATTTTTTACTATTGGTCTAGCAGGATATTCTTAAATTTCTTTATTTCTCTAGCATAATATTCAATCAATTTTACTCTCTAATTTTAGTTAGGAACTAAATAATAAACTTACAGCTAAACAGAAGTTTTCTCCAAAACAGTATGGAATAGGAAGGAAAAAATAGATTGATTTCAAATAATCCTTTCCCATGGGATAAACAAAATGTGTATGAAAATCTCAGCATGGTGCCTGGCACATGAATGTTCAATAAATGGCTGGTATTATAATTGGGGGAAGTACCATGTTACTTCCTCTACGCAAAACAGAGGGGATAATCAGATGCTAATATAAAGTTCTTTTTTTTTTTTTTTTTTGTAGAGACAGAGTCTCACTGTACTGCCCTCGGTAGAGTGCCGTGGCGTCACACAGCTCACAGCAACCTTTAACTCTTGGGCTTACGCGATTCTCCTGCCTCAGCCTCCTGAGCAGCTGGGACTACAGGCGCCCGCCACAACGCCCGGCTATTTTTTTGTTGCAGTTTGGCTGGGGCCGGGTTTGAACCCGCCACCCTCGGCATATGGGGCCGGCGCCCTACTCACTGAGCTACAGGCGCCGCCCTAATATAAAGTTCTTTATAAAGTTTAATCTAAAAGTTGACAAACTGAAGAATAGAAATTTGATTGCTTTCTTGGATATTCAGCAGAGAGTCACAAAACCTGTAAACAATTGTTTTCTTCCTTCGTTTTTAGAATTTAGAGTCCAGATAAGAAGCATTCTCAGAGAAACACTTTTTTTAAATTTTAAATTATGCTTATTTGGGGAAAATGATCTTATGAGTCCCAAGATTACTTTTTTTTTTTTTTTTTTTACTGAAACCATCTAAAGTGTGCACTAAAACTTTTGGACAATGTATTCTGCCTTACTCATATAATAATTTGTCTAAAATATGATTAAGAGAAATGAATATAAACTTATTATTAGGTAACCCACAGAAATCTAATAGGTAAGGTTAGTACAGACTGGTATTATTTAAAAAAAAAAAGATTAAAAACTTTTAGAATGGAATTGTTCAAAATGCCCCAATTTCTTTTCTTTTCTTTTTTTTTGAGACAGAGCCTCAAGCTTTCACCCTTGGTAGAGTGCCGTAGCATCACAGCTTACAGCAATCTCCAACTCCTGGGCTCAAGCGATTCTCCTGCCTCCGCCTCCCAAGCAGCTGGCACTACAGGCACCCACCACAATGCCTGGCTATTTTTGGTTGCAGCCATCATTGCTGTTTGGTGGGCCCAGGCTGGATTAGAACCCGCCAGCTCAGGTGTATGTAGCTGGTGCCTCAGCTGCTTGAGCCACAGGCACCGAGCCCAAAATGCCCCAATTTCATATCATGCAGCAATCAACAAAAACCATATTAACATGCTCTAAAAAGGGTCATTGAGACATCAAATTTAATAATATAGTATGGAATAAAATAACAGTATCACTTTCTTCTAGGTGGAAAATGAAAAGAAAATAAAAACAACACCAAGGGCAGCGCCTGTGGCTCAAGGAGTAGGGCGCTGGCCCCATATGCTGGAGGTGGTGGGTTCCAACCCAGCCCCAGCCAAAAACTGGAAAAAAAAAATCAAAAACACCAAAAGCAAGAAGGAGATAAAATGTTGAAGTCTAGTCCAGAGAGATGATCCCATAAAAGAACTTATTTAAACCAAATCACTCTAAGGACACCCTACTGGAACAAAATTGTGCTATGAAATCACTTCAGAAATGAACCAAGTTCAAAACAATCAACACAATAGCAAAGAAAGCAAATACACCTTACTTTTAAGATTTACTTATAATTATCATCAATTAAAATTAAATGGGCTACTTAATTATTTTTCTGTTAATTAAAAATAGTACATTTGAAGGGCTATACTGCTACTGAAGAAACAAACTGGTTAAGCGTAAGTTTACTATTGCTTTCACTTTGGCAATGATACCAAATTGATCAATATTTTTTTATTTTTTTTATTTTTATTGTTGGGGATTCATTGAGGGTACAATAAGCCAGGTTACACTGATTGCAATTGTTAGGTAAAGTCAATTGATCAATTTTTTTTTTTTTTTTTTGTAGAGACAGAGTCTCACTTTATGGCCCTAGGTAGAGTACCGTGGCCTCACACAGCTCACAGCAACCTCCAACTCCTGGGCTTAAGCGATTCTCTTGCCTCAGCCTCAATTGATCAATAATTTTGACAGTGACATAAGCTAATGTAAATATAAACCAGCAGTAAAACAACTAGCTATATATCTACCAATAGCACTATGTTATTATACACAAGCACATATTACTATATGCAAATACTAATCTGCATATAATATTTTATAAAATAATCATAAATAATAAACAGTAACATACATTGAAAGATGCTTGGCCTGCACAAGTTTCTATTTCCTTTTGTTTGTAGAGAAGCTTCTGGGTGAGTCACAATAACTCTACAAAGGATAAAAAAAAAAAGAAGATAACCAATGGTTACAAAAAAACAGACTCAAATGAAAAAAAAATCTTTATTGGTTCTATTCAGAATTTATTCTGATTCAATAAATTTAGAAAATATACATGTTAAATTCTTTACAATAATGTATTAAAATACACATAATTGTTAAACTATCCATACATAATATAATCAAATATTACCATAGACTTATATTTTCTTTTAAGGAGTATTCCATAGAATTGAGCATTTCAAATTATTAAATATCAACTAAGGATAGAAATATTTTCATTCTGTATGATAGAAATTTAAAAACTAATGCAATGGCCCAGTCTCCATGTTTTCTTTGTTCAAACATTTTGGTAAATAATCTGGCCTATCTCTTCAACCTTATTTCATAGTTATTTATTAGTTTCATGCTTTTCTTTCTGCCTAAAATAATTTTATTCTGTTTTTACTTTGCCTGGTTAATTTTTATTCATCTTTCAAATTTTAGTTCAGGCATTATTTCCTAAAATCAGCCTTCCCTGATCTCTAGTCAAGACTAACTGCTCCTTGTATATGCTGTTATAGGTAGCACTACGAAGAAACTTCTATTATAGTATTCATTACACTGTATTGAAATAACACGTTTATAAGTGTGTCTTTTCCTCTAGACTAAGTTCTCTATGAAAGTATAGACTTTGTTTCTGTATCTCCATATATTAATAGTAGCTGCTTAATAACCGTTTACTGAACAGAAATGAGTGGAGAAAAGGGGAAGCAACTTATTCTGAATGAAGCTAAGGAGATTCATGCTTTTAGTGGGAAAGATTTCCATTTTATGTGCTTTAGAATATTGCTGTAATGAGATTTTACCTCAGGTTGTATTAATATTTCCAAAGCTGAAGGCATAAAGGGAAACAGAAATGTCATACTGTAGAATGACACATAATTTTGCTTAACTTATTTTATCAACAGATTTATTTTTTCTAATAGCAGTATTAATTACACTAGTCAGTTATCAATAAACTAAAAAGTAGTGTTCATGAAATATGAACGTACTATTTAACTATAAAATTCTAGCAAATGAAACATTTTATAATTGCAGTTTTATTTTCTTTCAATTAATGAAAAGGTATTTCTAGAAATTTATAAGCAGAATACATAAACTCTAAGAGAAATTTAAATAATTAGAGATAGTTATATGTATTTTGAGAACCTTAAGCAGCATATACATACTTTTTAAAAAGTGTGATTATAAAGTGATTTTTTTCATTTGAAATAAATTAGAAGAAATAGTTTCTCAAATTCTAGCATCACCATGACATTATACAGAATATTTTTTAAAAAGTGGCTTAAGAGACTTCTACTTGGTACACATAATCGTTCATTTGTATAACAGATGTCTTAAAGGCGAGGGGCTAAATGACAGACCGGAGCTGTACAATGTCTATGGGGACCAACTGAGGAAACTGAACAAAGAGAGATAAAAAAAAATAAATAAATCGGGCGGTGCCTGTGGCTCAGTCAGTAAGGCGCTGGCCCCATATACCGAGGGTGGCGGGTTCAAACCCGGCCCCGGCTGAACTGCAACCAAAAAATAGCCGGGCGTTGTGGTGGGCGCCTGTAGTCCCAGCTACTGGGGAGGCTGAGGCAAGAGAATTGCTTAAGCCCAGGAGTTGGAGGTTGCTGTGAGCTGTGTAAGGCCACAGCACTCTACCAGGGGCCATAAAGTGAGACTCTGTCTCTACAAAAAAAAAGAGAGAAGAAAAAAATCAATAAAGGACAACAGAAGGATCACTGAGGATAGAAAGGATAAAGAGTGCTAAAAGAAGAGAAGACAAAGATGCATATGATGTGTAGTGGCAGACTATTACAAAAATTATGTCAGAGACTATATACTTTAGCCTTGTCCTTATTACCAATTTATTTACTTTAGATAAGAGTCATATAGATTCTACAGTAGGCCACTTTCTCAGCTATATAGATAAGATTATAGTTATTACTGTAGTCTTATAAAGTTTTTCATGCAAATAAATTAAAAATAACAAATATTTGCATAGATTTTATACTTTAACCTTTATGAACCTAAGATTACTCATCTATTAAATTGAGATAACTATCCCACTCCTCCCTCACAGGGAACTTGAGGATCAAATGAAGTGATGTAAACGATCTTGCGTTGCATCTTGAAATGCTCTATACAATCAATTGAAAGAATATTTTCAGTATTTTGTTACGAAAAGCAGAAAAATTATACAAAAAGGACAAGAATATAGTTCTTGGTGAAGTTGCTAACATAAGCAGATTAGAAATAGTTTATAATGATCAAAAATGCTTATTTCATTTGTGATCATTAATTCAAATTAGCAAATGCTTTTCAGGAAACAACCACTATTTTTAAATGTTTCCTATGATGTCTTATACTTTTCTTAGGGGAAGATACTACAAATGAGTTTTAAGGATTCCTCTAACTTTGATAGGATTCACTTTCTCTCTTTATGGAGTAAATATTTTCAACAGAATGAAATGAAGAGTTTTTCATATCTCATTTATCATATTTTATTTCTTCAGTGTTAATTTTTTTTATTAAATCATAGCTGTGTACATTAATGCGATCATGGGGCACCATACACTGGTTTTATAGACCGTTTGACACATTTTCATCACACTGGTTAACATAGCCTTCCTGGCATTTTCTTAGTTATTGTGTTAAGACATTTATATTCTACATTTACTAAGTTTCACATGTACCCTTGTAAGATGCACCATAGGTCTAATCCCACCAATCACCCTCCCTCTGCCCATCCTCCCCCCTCCCACCCTTCTCTCTCTCCCTTCCCCATATTCTTAGGTTATAACTGGGTTATAGCTTTCCTATGAAAGCCATAAATTAGTTTCATAGTAGGGCTGAGTACATTGGATACTTTTTCTTCCATTCTTGAGATACTTTACTAAGAATATGTTCCAGCTCCATCCATGTAAACATGAAAGAGGTAAAGTCTCCATCTTTCTTTAAGGCTGCATAATATTCCATGGTGTACATATACCACAATTTATTAATTCATTCATGGATCGATGGACACTTGGGCTTTTTCCATGACTTAGCAACCATGAATTGGGCTGCGATAAACATTCTGGTACAAATATCTTTGTTATAATGTGATTTTTGGTCTTCTGGGTATATACCTAGTAGAGGAATTATAGGATTGAATGGCAGATCTATTTTTAGATCTCTAAGTGTTCTCCAAACATCTTTCCAAAAGGAATGTATTAATTTGCATTCCCACCAGCAGTGTAGAAGTGTTCCCTTTTCTCCACATCCACGCCAACATCTCTGGTCTTGGGATTTTGTGATATGGGCTAATCTTACTGAAGTTAGATGATATCTCAAGGTAGTTTTGATTTGCATTTCTCTGATGATTAAGGATGACGAGCATTTTTTCATGTCTATGGCCGTGCACCTCTTCAGTGTTAATTTTTGAGTGAGTTGATAGATTTTGACTAAATTGTAAAACCTAACAGAAAGCACACAGCATCCCTTAAGCTGACTATCTACCATTTGATTTAAAATGGTGGCTAGATACAAGTTCTTAAATGGTTATATTTATTTACTGTTTTTACTGAGTACATATCTCTCTTATCATATTTTATTTCTTCAGTGTTAATTTTTTTATTAAATCATAGCTGTGTACATTAATGTGATCATGTACCAACAGTGATCAACATAATGGAGTTGTCAGCCCATGATTTAAAACACTATGATTAATGTGCTCAAGAAAACAGAGAAAAAGATGGTTAAATAAAAAGAACATGTAAAAAATGAATCAAGTGAATAGTTAAACTTAAGAACTATGGTACTGTAAATAATATATTTCATATTTGTCCCCGGTTCTTGGCACAGAACTTGAAAAACCTTTGGAATTTTCTGAGTGATAGGACTGCCTTTGTTAATCTAATGAGGTGACTGGTAGTGGGCTCCTTGATAGCTTCAGAATGGAGACTTGTCACTAGAAAGATCAATCAAGTAATTTGAAGGTTGGAACGCTTGGTTAGCTCAAACTCTAGGAGAGGACAGAGGCTGGATATTGATGTCAGTAACTTGGCCAATGATTCAACCAATCATGCTTACATAATGAAATGTTTTTAAAAATGCTCTGGGCAGCAAGGCTTGGAGAGCTCTGTGGTTAGTGAACACAGGGATGTGGATTCCATGAGGACAGGACACAGACACTCTGAATTCATTTTCAGACCTTACCCTGTGTGTCTCCTCCTTATTTGGCTCTTCCTGATCTGTATTCATTTTTTTTTTTTGAGACAAAGTCTCAAGCTGTTACCCTGGGTAGAGTGCCGTGGTATCACAGCTCACAGCAACCTCAAACTCTTGGGCTTAAGTGATTCTCTTGCCTCAGCTTTCCAAATAGCTGGGACAACAGGTGCCCCCACAAAGTCCGGTTATGTTTTTGTTGTTGTTGTTGTTGCAGTTGTCATTGTTGTTTTAGCTGGCCCAGGTCAGGTTTGAACCTGCCAGTCTTGGTGTATGTGGCCAACACTCTACCCACTGAGCTAAGGGTGCCACCCTGATCTGTATTCTTTTTTTTTTTTTTTGAGACAGAGCCTCAAGCTGTCGCCCTGGGTAGAGTGCTGTGGCATCACAGCTCACAGCAACCTCCAACTCCTGGGCTTAAGCGATTCTCCTGCCTCCGCCTCCCAAGTAGCTGGGACTACAGGTGCCTGCCACAATGCCCGGCTATTTTTTGGTTGCAGCCATCATTGTTGTTTGGCTGGATTCGAACCCGCCAGCTCAGGTGTATGTAGCTGGTTTCTTAGCTGTCTTAGCTGCTTGAGCCACAGGCGCCAAGCCCTGATCTGTATTCTTAATAACAAAACAGTGATTGTAATGGTAATACTAAGTTCTGTGAGTTATTCTCGTGAATTATTTAGCCTGGGAGTCAGGGAAACCCCTGAATTTGTTGCCAGTTGATTCAAAGTACAGATGGTCTCGGAAAAGTGTGGCTAGTATCTGAAGTAAGGAATGTCTTATGGACGAATGAGCTCTTAAGCCTGTGGAGTCTGATGTTAACTCTGGGTAGTTAGTGTCAGAATAGAACTATAGCATGCCCAGTTGAAATGGAAACAGAAGAAGAAATGAAATGAACTCAAGTGATGACAGGTTTAATAGTAGATTGACTATAGTAAAAGAGTAAATAGGTTAATAGAAAGTTTCCAAACTGAAGCAGAGAATCAAAAAATAATTCCATATATATGTATATGTCAGATGAGCATATATATATAATACAGAATACAGTGTAATAAACATTTGTTCACAGAATTACTATCATACACGTACCTGGAATCACAGAGAGAGAGGAGGTAATGGAATGGAAATAATATTTGAAGAGATAATGGCTGATCATGTTGCATATTGATTAAAGAAATTAATCTATACACTCAAAAAGCTCAGTATAGTATAAAAGCCCAAAACAGTATAAAACAAAGAAAGATACTTCTTAATACATCATATTTAAACCACTGAAAATTACAGAGAAAATATTAAAAGCATTTTGGTGAAATGGGATACAACAGTGAAAAAGGACACAATACCTCTGAAGGGGCAATTTATATCTGCCTGACTTTTCAACAAAGAGTGTAGAAACAATAAAACCACAGAATCATACATTTAAAGTGCTGAAAGTAAAAACAAACAAAAAAACACTCTGCAAAAAAACAAAACAAACAAACAAACAAAAAAAACTCTGCAACCTAGAATTCTTTGTACCAGGAAAATATCATTTGGAAATAAAAGAGAAATAAAGATATTTTTAGACAAAGAAAGACTGAGAGAATGTGTCATCAGCAAGCCACACTGAAATAAATGCTGAAGGGAATTCTTCAGTCAAAAGGAAAATAATGCCAGAGAAAAGCACAGAGATATAAGGTAGGAAAGAAGAGCATAGAAAAACAAACATAAAAAAAAAGAAAAAAAGAAAAACAAACATCACCATGCCTAAATATAAGGCATGTGATGATTGTTTATAATATACAATATACAAATATACAATACTAATAATATCTCCTAGAGTTTAAAACATATGATAAAAACAATGGTAATAGGGATCAATTGAGTGTTCAAAGGTTCTAGCATTTTTCAAGAAAATGATACAATTTACCTCAATGAATCCCCAATTAAAAAAAAAAAGAAAATGGTACAATTTGTATTTAACTATAACAAGTCAAATATGTATGTTTTAAGGGAACCACTAAGTAACATTAGTAACCATGAAATATGTAACTATCAAAACAAAAAAGGAAAAATTGAATAATGAAAATGAACTGATTAAACAAACAGTATGATGATTGCTATAAACACAACTCTATCACCAATTCCATTAAATGTGAAAGGAATACGTAAGTTAAAGACTAAAACTGGCACTTTGGATTAAAAAACAACTATATGTTGCTTAATGGAGACAACTTTAAATATAAAGACATGAAGAGGTTCAACATAAAATGAATGGAAAATATATGGCAGGCAAATGCTAATCAAAATAAAACTGATACAGGCTCGGCGTCTATAGCTCAAGCGGCTAGGGTGCCGGCCACATATACCAGAGCTGGCGGGTTCGAATCCAGCCTGGTCCTGCCAAACAACAATAACAACTACAACTAAAAAGTAGCCTGGTGTTGTGGTGGGCACCTGTAGTCCCAGCTACTTAGGAGGCTGAGGCAAGAGAATCGCTTAAGCCCAAGAGTCTGAAGTTGCTGTGAGCTGTGATGCCACAGCACTCTACCCAGGGTGACAGAGTGAGACTCTGTCTCAAAAAAAAAAATAAAAAAAATAAAACTGGTATAGGTATATTAGTATCAGGCAAAGTAGACTCTAAGGCACAAAGCATTGTGAGATGTAAAGATTTCATTAATAACAAAGCGGTCAATGCATTACAAAGACATCACAATCCTACATCTGTATAGCCATGTTATTCCAAAATACATGAAACAAAAAACTTATAGAACTAAAAGGAGATATAAAACCACAATCATAGCAAAAAATTTTAACATCTGTCTCAATTAGCTGATTGAAAAAGCAGTCGAAAAATTAGTAAAGATATAAAAGATAAAAGAGATATCAACACAATTAACATGCTTAGACCTAAATGACACATATTGAAGAGTGAATCCAACAATGACAAAATTCATATTCTTTTCAGGCACATATGAGATATTTATTAAAATTGACTATCTTAAGAAGGTTTTCAATAAATTTCAAAGACAAAAATAACTGAGAATATTTTCTTTCTCCAGAGCTCTGATAAACTGAAATAAATTTTAAAAAGGTAACTAGAAAATCCTCAACTGTCTAGAAATTAATAATATAATTCATATACTAATAATTCATAATAGTATAATTCATATACTAATATACTTCATAATAAACGTATCAGTGAAAGGAAAATCATAATAAAAACTAAAAAATGTTCTTAACTGACAGAATGAAGTAGGATGCAACTAAAGCAGTATTTAAACATTTATGG
Source organism: Nycticebus coucang (assembly GCF_027406575.1). NCBI lineage: Eukaryota > Metazoa > Chordata > Mammalia > Primates > Lorisidae > Nycticebus > Nycticebus coucang. Next base: position 135,075,583 of record NC_069804.1, read on the forward strand.
CATTATATGCACATATTAGAAAAGAACCAAAAATTCATGATTTAAGAATCTAGCTCAAGTAGCTAGAAAAAGAACAGGAAGATTGATTCAGAAAAAAAGTCATAAAATTTTAAAAATGTACCATTGCATATTGCACAATAGACTATTAAGAGTAGACCATAAATGTCTTACCACAACAAATAAGTAAGATGTTGGTTATGTTAACAAGTTTGATATAAGTTTTCCACACTGTATTTCAAATTATCACATTGTATCCTATAAATGCATTAATGTACACAGTTATGATTTAATAAAAAATTTTTTTAAGTCAGAAAACAGATTATGAGTATAAGGAATGAAAATGTAACATCGTTATAGATTAAGCAGAAGTATAAAAGACAATTTTACACAAATAAATATTACAGTTTAGATGTGAACATAAAAATCTTTGAAAAACACAATGGCCAGATGAAGAAAAAGTGGATATTCTAAAGTTAGAGAAATTGAATCACTTATTCAAAACTTTTCCGCAAAAGAAAAAGCTCAGCTTCAGATGGTTTCTGGAAATTGTACATAGGGACAGATAACTTGTCTGATTACACAGGTTTTCAGATAAAGAATTTTGCCCCACAATAAATCACCCTGATCATGAATGAATGAATCATATCCCTATGCAATGTAGAAGAGATTTAGATGAGATTTTGGACTAGAGTCAATACTGGTATGGTTTAAGCCTTTTGGGGGATATTGTGATGAGGGCCAGAGGCAGACTTATGGGTTTAACTGTGTCTCCACAAAATTCATATGATGAAGCCCTACCCTTCAGTAACTCAGAATGTGACCTTATTTGGAAATAAGTCATTGCAGATATAACTGGTTACGATGAGGCTATACTGGCCTAATCCAATATGACTGGTGTCCTTATAAAAAAAAGGGGGAAGGTTGCTATGAGCTGTGATGTCACGGCACTCTATCCAGGGTGACAGCTTGAGGCTCTGTCTCAAAAAAAAAAGGGGGGGGTGTGGAGGGGAATTTAGACACAGACATCACACAGGGAGAACTCTATGTGAAGATAAAGGCAGAGATTGGAGTGATGCTTCTACAAATCAAGGAATGCCAAAGATTTCTAGCAAACCAGCAGGAGCTAAGAGAGCTACGGAACAGATTCTCCCTCACAGCCCTCAGAGGGAACTAACCCTGTCAACACTCTGATTTTGGACTCTAACCTCCAGAACTGTGAGATGATAAATGTCTGTGATTAAGCCACTCAGTCATGGTACTTTGTTACAGTAGCCCCAGCAAACAGCTTCTGTCATAATTGCTTATTTTATATGCTAAAGATAAAACAAAAATAATGTGCTTTGAATATACTGTACTTAATACAAATGACTTACGGTTTAGCAATTGGGCCTTGAAGAACTCTTACTTTGTTGCTTGTAATCAAACTTGTAGATGCATTTTGAAAAGACTGAAAACTCATAGGTTCATCATCATGAGATGTGGAAGGTCGGTTAATATTCTAAAACCGAAAATTTAGAAAGAACATTTTAAAATACAGTAATAAACAAAAATTATTTCTCTTTTTTTAAATTATTTATCTCTTAAAATACTCTACTATTTTAATGTCTCCATTTTTCATAATCTTAAGAATTGTGACAAATCTTTGCAAATGTAACAGTACCTTTATGAAGATGATTAAATCTAATCCATGTGCTATTAAAATATTTCTTAAAAGGAAGATAAAAATGTCCTTCTTATACTAGTGTAACTGAAAAGATGGATTAAGCCCTTATTTCCCTATGAATAGTAATAATTGCAGAGATAGTTTTTAAGAAGACAAACTCACAGGAACAGTTAATTTATTTGTTTTGATTGTGCCTAGATGTCAGAACCGGCCTCTTCTATACTTATCCTATAAGAGTTAATGCTATCTTATATAGAACCTGGGTAAGACTACCATGCTAGAGATAGTGGTAAAAACTTTTCATGGAAACTTTCCTGTAGCACTAGCCTGGAAAAAAGGTAGGAAACAAATATGGACACATATACCATCAGGAAGTTTAAAACATTCATGATAGGCTCAAATTATACAGAAAGCAAAAACTAGATGCCAAAAAATTAAAAAAAATTCAGAGATTGTTAACTATTGGCCCAGTCTGCCCAAGAATGACAGAAAAAGGAAACAAAAAGCTAAATTTTTTCCTCTTAGGTTTACAATATTAAGGGTCAATACATATGAGTTCTAAACAAAATGTAAAAGGTACCAACTGTAATTACAATCACAGTGCTTTCAAAGACATGCTATTTATTCTCTGGCACCATACCCAAAGTGTTTCTGATGCTGTAGCACTTTCCGTTGCACTGCTATGGGGGATAAACTTTACAACAGTAATTATCCCCTGAATTGCAATGCGCTTTTGTTCCCTATACTGCAAGTCTTCAATCTCCTTCTTCACTTCACTCATAGCTGTCAAGAGCGACTCAACTGCAAAAGAGTAATTCCAAGGAAACTGTAAGTTTTAAAGAACTGAAATGATAAAAATAAGAATTAGATTTGCAGTATAATTTCACAACATGAAATTATAAACTTGCTACATTAACTTCAATCTGTCAAACTTTGTGTTTATATTTGGCATGCCCTTATGTAATTTTTGTGAAATAGGCAAAATACATTTATCAATTAAACAGTAAAACAAGCTTCCAGTGTGGAGTCTTTATTTGCAAAAGAAATTTTACATATTGAATGTAATTTATGTATTTTAAATGTTAAAGTGTTGCCTAGCCAGTACACAGAAAAACACATTTTAATTATTTTAAACATATGCTATATATTGCTAGTATTATGATATACAAGAGGATACCAATATATTTAGATGATAATAGGTCAGCATTTCAAAGCTTCTCTTTTTTTTTCTAAAACCATGCAATTATCCCATGGCTTTTAAACAAGAAAACGCTTGTGTTAAACTTTTCAACTATCATATATTAATTCTACTAATTACAATTAATTCTACCTAAAATAAATTAATATTAGGTCTCTCATCAGTACTTCAATGCCAAATTCAGCATCTCATTTGTTTTGGCATCATTTTTTATTTAAAGGTGGAACTCAATTGTCACACACAATATATATCATTCACAAAAGCAGCATAAAACCGTTGTATCTTAATATCAAATTGTCCAACATCTCTTTTAGATTATCTTTAGTTTTTCTGTGTAATGTCATAGAAGTCGAGATATACCAAGATCAGATCTGACCTCAATGACATTAAATCAAGACAATACAGGCTGAGCATCCCTTGTCTGAAATGTATGGGATCCTAATGCAAAAATCCAAAATCTAAAATGCTCCACTAAGTATTTCCTTTGAGTGTCATGTCAGCACTCAAAGTTACAGATTTTGAAGCATTTTGAATTTCAGATTTTTGGATTAGGGATACTCGACTTGTATTTCCAGTTACTTATCGTCTACATTCTCTTTTTTTCTTCCAGTCTGATAAAATCAAAATATTAACCTTTAGGTAGCACTATGTGTCTTTCTGAGTCAGCTTTAAGACAAAATTATTATCTGTGAATGTTGCCACACTTTGGCTCACTCTCAGAGAAGAAAAATATAAAGGTAACTAACTGAAACAGCATATACCATATGTATAATGTATTAATATAAAGACTGGCAATAATTATGTTAGTACCTGTAACAGAACTACTATACTTGGAAAATGTCTCTGGCACTGGTGGATAGGGGTAATAGCCACCAATTACGGTATTCTTCACTTCCCCAGACTCGGTCTTTGTTTTAATCCACTGAATAAAGTTTTTGACCTTGGCCTCGTAGGTATATGGCTGGCCTCTATGACCTCCGTGCAAGAAGGATAAACCACAAATAAAAAAGAGAAATAAAAAGATTACTGTAATAAACTGAATAGACTTTGTCATATAAACCAGTCTCTAATATCACTAAGTAAAAAAGTCAAGTTCACTTATTCACTATGTAGTAGATAATTATTCAAAGACAGTAAACAAATCCTGAGAAGGAAATCAGCCATACACTGCATTAGAGTTTAAGCGGACTAAACTGTAGCTGTCTACAGGATGCTAAAATCCACAGGAAGAAGAAAAAATAATAATCTGAAATTTTCTAACTATCCAAATGTTTGGCATCTTCTGAAAAAACTGATTTTTAATGCCTGAAAGTATGGCATTATATATGAACTAAATTGCTTATGAACATAGCTCAGCATTTAAATTCATGTTCTGAAAACATACTTAAAAATGTCATAGTTACTTCTGATAGTATTTTAACAATAAGGTACGTATTGACAAACATGTTTACACCTTTCCAATGGTTTCACTTTTGACAAACATCTTCCAACATGGTAGCATTCCAATATATACCCCATTCTACACTAGTCCCTCACTCTCTGATTTGAATACTTTATAGTTCTGATCCTGTCGTTAGAGAGAACAGGGAAAATAATAGACTTGTAGAGAGTGGTGAGACTTTTCTTTCCATATAAATAAGATGTGAGATCTTGGGGCCAAAATTTGACACTCATTTTTGTTTTACTTAATATTTTAAAATATTATCAACTGAATCCATATTATGGTACCAGGCCTAATGATCTTCAACCTATCAAACAATTTATGATTACTTACATACTACAACAAGCAGGAATTAAAGTTAATGGAAGGAAACAAACACAATTTTCCAGTGAGTCAAAAAATCACTGCCTCTATCATAAATCATCTAGAAGCAAAATAATCCATAAGCCAAATATTTTTTGTTAAAACATTCTTATAGTGATAAAGGAGGTCAAAATAAAGCTAGGTTGTATTCAAGTATTGTAAGTTAATACATACTAAAGGATTCTAGTGAAGAGAAACACATTACATTTCCAGTAAAGTATACACAAAGGAATTACTCACCAGTAATAAACACGCGACTCTCATTTGTAGTGGTGAGGTAAAGCAGCTTGGGTGTTTGAGTGTCATTTCTGACAACTTTCAATTGTGTACACGCAAAATATGACACTGTAAAAAAGAAATATTCTTGTGAAATTACTTTTGCATTTTAAAAAGGACATACCAAGATCAAGATGTAACACGATGATTCTACAACTTCAATGAACAAAGGAACAACATGGGACTATTGTTAAAATACATAATCAGATTCAGTCGGTCTAAAGTAGAGCCCAAGATTCTACATTTCTTTTTTTTTTTTTTTTTTTGTGGTTTTTGGCCAGGGCTGGGTTTGAACCCACCACCTCTGGCATATGGGACTGGCGCCCTACTCCTTGAGCCACAGGCGCTGCCCGCAAGATTCTACATTTCTAATAAGCTCCTACTTGAATACTGGTGCATCCATCCAGTCCTTGGACTACACTAATCTACAGTTATTCTAAATGGGCACCCAACTGGGTGTCAAAGTTACTTCCTACAGAGAAAAAAAGCTTAGTTTCTCCATGATACTTTCACTGATTAACCCAATTTAATACTGAACCCTGAATTACTCCAAGTGTTAATTTGTCTTTGTTTATGCAAGGATTTTATATCTCTTGCGTATTTATCTTAGAGTTTGAAGGCCAATAACAGGGCTTATATGATGATATTTTCTTTTCATCTTGCTAAATTGACTGGCTAAAAAAGAATTCCTAGAAATGAGATATTATAATCTAATTATAATCCATTATAAGCCTCAGATTTCAGCTATTTTCAAAAGTTATCAGTTGTTTTTAATTATCTATCAGGTTATTTAGTTATTAAAGTTTCATTAATTTTTTAAAAAAATTTAACTCATTATATGCCGAAACAGTCTTAAAAACAAAACTATACAAATTCTTGTAATCACATAAAAGTAAGTTCTTATTTGAGAATAAAAATTTCTCCAGAGAATACCTATAAATTCATTTGCTATTTCTTATATTTACTAGTTCTTTCTTTATTCTGTAGCAATGAAAATAAAGAAAACCTGTTCAAGTAATAATTATCTTAATTTTATTCTTTTTTTTGCAGTTCTGGCTGAGGTTGGGTTTAAACCCGCCACCTCCAGCATATGAGGCTGGCGCCCTACTCCTTTGAGCCACAGGTGCCACCCAATAATTATCTTAATTGATATCACTTTTCCTTTATTTCAAAAACTATACAAACATGTATATTAATGAGTAAAGATGTTTGATATAAGAATATTAAAAGAAATTCTAAAATCTGTTAAGAGGGTAGATCTCATCTTAAGTGTTTTTACCACAATAAAAGAAAAACTAAAACATTAAAGAGATCTCTAATTGTAATTTCTAAAAATCTAAGAGTCAAATTTAACACTTTCTAGCTGTTTGACTAGATCTTTGCTCTTCAACCTGAAAATTTATAACATCAATTCTTTAAAAGATAACTGAAAATACAAAATGAGATAATTTTTATAAGCATCTGGTACATAATAAATGCACAGTATTACTTATCTTTAGTTCTTGACTTTTCTTACAAAAATTTTTTGTTGTACTACCAAAGGATTTTGGTATTACTTCACAAGACCTTTGGTCACATTACCTTTTAATAGTCCTGAAGCCCCCTTAACACTCATCATGATTTTTTCCTTCACTTTTTGGTCAAAAGACAAAAATAAACTATGATTGTTGTGAACTTGTTATACTAGAATAAATCTCCAAGGTCCATACATACCTTTCTTAAAAGGATACATTTCACTTTATCACAAGAAATAGAACATACTATTTGGCAAAGTTTCTGTGAGAAATCTTTAGCTAAAATTGTGTCAGCTTGCTGTTTAAAGTGACTACAAGCAAACAGAAAGGGACCTAGCAAAAAAGCCCACCTAAAATGAGGCAACGGAATTGTCTTTTTTTTTGGTAGAGACAGAGTCTCTTTATGGCCCTCGGTAGAGTGCTGTGGACTCACACAGCTCACAGCAACCTCCAACTCCTGGGCTTAAGCGATTCTCTTGCCTCAGCCTCCCGAGTAGCTGGGACTACAGGCGCCCACCACAACGCCCAGCTATTTTTTGGTTGCAGTTCAGCCGGGGCCGGGTTTGAACCCACCACCCTTGGTATATGGGGCTGGCACCTTACCGACTGAGCCACAGGTGCCACCCGAGGCAACGGAATTGTCATCAGAGGTCATCAATAATAATCATTAATGCCCTAAAAGAAGTTTTATGAGAGGTCATATCCCACTCACCTTCGAAGCTCATGTCTTGGTTATGGCCAAAACTCTCTGTTCCATCCCCTAAAAGTTGGGGTGAGGTTCAGTTCTATCTAGATATATTTAAAAATTTTAATCTCATAAGCCTAGAGTGGAATCTAATGAAGCAGAAGTATACAGTACTGTTTTGTGCAGAGAAAAAAGGGGCAGCAGAACAGTGCTATGGATATAGTCTCTAGGTCTCTTAGTGTTCCACAATTTTTATCTTATTAATTGTGATTTTTGGGAGTTTCCTCAATTTTGGTAAGCATTTAACATAGGTAACAAGCAGTATTTATTCATTTAATCATTTGGAAAATGATAAAATAGTATACCATATCTATAATATTAATAGCTTTATATTCTGGATTCAAATAAGCAAATAGTCACTGAAATTGCTAAAAAGTATTGAACATACTTTATTCCTTATCATGATAGATTTGAAGAATAGCTATGTTAAATGTAGTATGAAATATACAATGGGCCATACCTAAAATATTTTCAAATAAATAACATTAGTGAAAAAAATACCTATATTTATATCTGTTAATGGAGGAAAAAAGTCAATGCCAAAGTAAGCCAAAGTAAAATATTGATCAGCTAGTATAACACCAAATTATTAATAATTTAATATCAAATTGGAATCATACTTACCATTGTCATTATTTAATTATATAGTTTGTCAATCCTCTACTAATTAATACAACATTAGTAATGTCTTTGATGTCTTTAACGGGGTCTACTTAGTTAATTTCCAAAAGGATACAAAAGAAATTGCCCCTGTTTTAGTTTTACCTAATCTAAAATTTTTTTTCATGTGTGAAATTTTAACAATGAGACTTGGTAAGAGCACCTGTTTCCTAAAAAATTAGTTCAAATACCAAATTAATTCTGAATAGACTAGCAGCAGTTGTTCAATATCTGCTATAAGAAATACATTAACATAGAAAAAGTTTTAACATTGAAGTAGCTGTCAGACTGCTTCAATTTGCTAACTCAATGTCATACCATTTCTACTATTTTTTAAGTTAATATTCCTACTTTTGAAAATAAAAAGATAAAATATTAAGAATGAGTACTTGGGTAAATATTTTCAAAGATTTCTGGCTGAGATGTAGAAAACAGCTCCACTATAAATGGTAGCTCTGAAGTTCCGTCAATGATGTGAATCCAGCGATAAGACCAATAATCTTCACGGCTTTCTATATGGATAGAATATTAAAATAAATGAAGGTAACTGATTGTATACATATGAACATATAACTATATGCTGAAATAGTTGTTTGTGATTTTCAACGTTAAAAGCTTACCTTTCTTTTTTGACCGCTGGACTCTTCCTACAAAAACTAATAAGCCAATAACATCACAGATACGATTTTCTGGCATATCATCCAGTTCTGATCTAAAAAATCAAAAATTATTAAATAGATGTTTTATCTTTAAACAGTGAAAAAGCATTCTGCAATTATGATTTTTGAAAATGTATACGTAGGTAGTTGCTACAGTATAATTTTGGCTGGATTTTTTCTTTTTTTGAGATAGGTTCTCACTCTGTCACCCAGGCTAGAATGTAGTGGCCCAATCATAGCTCACTGTAACCTTGAACTCCTGGGCTCAAGTGATCCTCCCGACTTAGCCTCTTGAGTAGCTGGGACTAATAGGTATATGCCACCACGCCTGGATAAGCTTTTTGTTTTCAGAGATGGGATCTCAGTGTGTGGCCTAGGTTGGCCTCAAACTCTTGGCCTCAAGTGATTCTCCTGCCTTGGCCTCCCAGGCTGATTTTGGGTAGATTTTGAGCAAATTATAACACATTGTTCTTCAGTAATTAACATTAAAATTAAAATTTAAGATATTTTACAAGCAGTTATTTTACCTTGTGATAAATCGGTGATTTAATTTTGGCAATCTCCATTCTGGTTTCACCTGCCTTTCTGGAATGATCATTATATTTGTTGGAGGATCTCGAAGATTCAGGCATATTTCTAAAAATCAAATATATTACTTTAATATGATATTTAATATATACTAAAGAACATACATGTATATACATTACACAGAAAAATAATAAAACTAAACGTTTTGGAATCCACCACTAAGCCCAAGGACTAGACCACTATCAATGGTCTTCTGCCTCCATTCCTTTTCTTGCTATTTTCTTATTTCCCCACCAAAGATTAAGCATTTTGTGTTTTATCATTTTCTTCACTTTAAAAAAGGTTTTATCACTTACATGCTTTGCTCAAACAAAATAATGTTTGTCTTTGCTTTTTAACTTTATGTGAATGGAATCATACAATACTTGGATATGAATGGAATTATATAATATTTGGTATTTTAGGGCTACTTTTTTTCATTCAACATTACTAAAATTTATCCATGTAGCTGCATGTGGCAGGGTTTTTTTCATTTTTATGGCTAACATTCCAGTGTGTCAATATACCCAATTTAATAACTATATCTAATTTACCTATTATTGTGTTGAAGAACATCTCTATTATTTCAAGGTTTTTGCATTACACAAAGGATTGTTACACACATTTCTGTATATCTCCCTATGCACACAGGCAAGTGCTTTTCTAAGGTATTAAACCTAGGAGGAGAAACCATGGATTGTCCAGTATGTAAATGTTCAACTCTACAGGCTTATCTCAAATTATTTCAAGTAATTAATCTGTTTATACAGTATTTCCATCACCAATGTGTAATAATTTCCAAAGATACATATCCTCTCCAAACTTTGGTATTGTCATTTCTTTTGAGAACCTACTGATATGATAATTTGTAGTGGTCTTGTTTTATACTTCCTTTATTAGTAATTATATGGAACAATGATTCATATATCTATGGTCCACATATAATCCTCTTCTGAAAAATGTCTGTTTGTGTCTTTTGCTCATTTTCCCACTGAACTGCTTGTTCTTTTTAATTTTTTTTTTTTTTTTTTTTTTGTAGAGACAGAGTCTCACTTTATGGCCCTGGGTAGAGTGCCATGGACTCACACAGCTCACAGCAACCTCCAACTCCTGGGTTTAAGCGATTCTCTTGCCTCAGCCTCCCGAGTAGCTGGGACTACAGGCGCCCGCCACAACGCCCGGCTATTTTTTGGTTGCAGTTTGGCCGGGGCTGGGTTTGAACCCGCCACCCTCGGTATATGGGGCTAGCGCCTTACCGACTGAGCCACAGGCGCCGCCCGAATTGCTTGTTCTCAAAAATCTGTTTGCAGGAAATGTTTCTACAACTACTATGCAGTGGCAAATATCAAATTTGTGTCTTGTTTTTTCATTTCTTATGGTGTTTTTTGTATGTGCACAAATCCTTAATTTTAATGTAGTCATTAAGTTTGCTAATATATTTCTTTTATGGTTAATATGTCTTATGCCTTACCCAAGAAATTCTTCCTTATCTCAGGTTTGATCTCAAGGTTAAACTATGGGTTATTTTCCGTAAGTTCTCCTACATACTCTTTCTGTAAGATCTTCTATTCAGGGAGAGGAGGGGGAGGAGGGGGGCAGAGGGAGGGGGATTGGTGGGATTACACCTTCAGTGCATCTTACAAGGGTTTATGTGAAACTTAGTAAATGTGGAATGTAAATGTCTTAGCACAATAACTAAGAAAATGCCAGGAAGGCTATGTTAACCAGTGTGATGAAAATGTGCCAAACGGTCTATGGAACTAGTGTATGGTGCCCCACGATCACGTTAATGTACACAGCTATGATTTAATAAAAATAAATAAATAAAAAAGATCTTCTAAAAGTTTTGCCCTTCACATTTAGATATTAGATATATAGAACACATAGAAATTGATGTGTATCTGGTATTACATAGGGATACAATGTAATTCTTCTCATATATTTAATCAATTATCTCACTACCATTCATTGAATGGTTCCTCCTTCCTTGATGATCTACATAGCACATCTGTCACATCAAAATTCTACATGTTTAGGGATATATCTTGGCTCTGTATTGTGACTCACTGGTCAATTTATCTATACTTGCATAATAACAATATTGTCATAAATACTACAGCTCTACAATAATTCTTTGTAAGAAAAACCCTTACTCCCTCTCTAGCCTGTTCTTTTCTTTAGAAGAGTGCTGACTATTCTTGGCAATTATGTGCATATGAATTTTACAATCAATTTGTCACTTTAAAAAATAAATCTGATGGAATAGGAATGCATCTACAGATCAATTTGAGAGGATTTAGTTATGAAATTGAGACTGATCTCCTACCTGTGAACAAAGGATATTTGTCTATCTATTTAAGGTTTCCTTAATCTGCCGCAGCATTAGTTAAATAAAAAATAAAAGAAATAAAAATATTTAAGGCTTTATTATTAAGGCTTTCTCAATGTCTTTCTATAATGCATCATAATCATCTCTGTACAGGTCTTACAAATCTTCTTTTAGATTTACTTCTAGATACCTGAGCATTATTATTAACAATTTAAAATTGTAATTTATAACTCTTTATTATTAGTGTATACAAAAATCAGCTGACTTTTGTATTTTGACCTTATAGTTAGCTTTAACAGTACCTTGTTAATTTTAATTCTTTGTGTTATTTTACATTTTCTGTGTAGAAAATTTAATTTGTGAATAATAAGTTTTGTGTTTTTCTTTAAAATTCTTACACTTTTAGTGTATTTTGTTTTCTCACACTGGTTAGAATAGCTACCACAACATTAAATGGAAATAGTAATAGGAGGCATCCATGCCCCCCATTTTATTTTACTTTTTTATTGTTGGGGATTCATTGAGGGTACAAAAAACCAGGTTACATTAATTGCTTGTATCAGATAAAGACCCTCCCATAATAGTGCTTCAAAATATCCCCTATTAACAATTGTGTTCATTGTTTTGACCCCATCAATAATTGTGTTTGCTATTTTGTTTTGATTTTGGAAATACCTTTTATCAGATTAAGGAAGGTTCCTTTTCTTGCTATTTCTTTTTCTTTTTTTTCTTTTGAGACAGAGCCTCAAGCTATTGCCCTGGATAGTGCCATGGTGTAACAGTTGACAGCAACCTCCAACTCCTGGGCTTAAGCGATTCTCTTGCCTCAGTCTCCCAAGTAGCTGGGACTACAGGCACCTGCCACAACGCCTGGCTATTTTTTGGTTGTAGTTGTCATTGTTGTTTGGCAGGCCCTGGCCGGATTTGAATCCACCAGCTCTGGTGTATGTGCCTGGCACCTTAGCCGACTGAACTACAGGAACCACCCTTCTTGCTATTTTCTTTTTTTAAATTAACAAATGGGCATAAATTTTTTTGAAGCCCAAGGCACCCCATATATCTAGGTGGTCTCTCATCCAGGCACTAACCAGGTCCACTCCTGCTTAGCTTCTGACAGGGAAATTGAGGCATAGATTTTCTTTTCTTTTTTCTTTTTTTTTAGAGACAGAGTCTCACTTTACTGCCCTTGGTAGACTGCTGTAGCATCACAGCTCACGGCAACCTCCAGCTCTTGGGCTTAGGTGATTCTCTTGCCTCAGCCTCCCAGGTAGCTGGGACTACAAGTGCCCACCACAACGCCTGGCTGTTTTTTGTTGCAGTTTGGCCAGGACCGGTTTCAAACTGCCACCCTTGGTATATGGGGCCAGCACCCTACTCACTGACCCACAGTTGCCACTCTGAAGCATAGATTTTCATATGTAGAACTAATTTTGATTGCTCTGCATCCAGTTTAAAAAAAAAACCTGAATTTGCATTGCTGGAAAAAATGCAACTTAGTCACAGTGCCTGATCTTTCTTTTATTTTCATGTAACTGAATTCAGTTTGTTAATATCCTATTAAGAATATCTATCCAGGGAGGGGAGCAAGATGGTGGCTGAGTAACAGCTGCCTTGCATCTGGGCACCGTGAGTCTGGGGAGATGGGACTCCAGGCATCTCTGGCTGGTGGGATCTGCCTATCATCACCCCTGTGAGGATACAGGGAGTCAGCGAGAGACTTCTGGACGCCAAAAGGAGGACTAAAACAGAGGAAAAACGGCAAGTGGTCGCGTGTGTTCAATCCGTATAAACACGCCCGCAACTGTAAGTTCAGTAGCAGCGAGACTACAAACCAGAAAAGCCTTGCCTGTGAACTGTTTTGGTGTCTTTGGACTTGGCACTCAGTTGAACTGCCTTGGGGAGAGCCTGAGCAGGAGTGCGGAGAACTTTGGCCGTTGTCTAGGGCCCCAGTCTGAGCCGCTGAGCCAGACGGAGCTAATAGTGTTTGGCTGTGGGTCACAGGGAGCCACTGTGAGCGATCTGCCCTGGCAAGCTCCGCCCTCAGGGTTGCAGAGCTAGAATTGGGTGGGAGCTGGTAACCCAGCACCGAGTAGCCTAAGGGTGGGGTCTGAGCCACCTTGCAGCCCTAACCCTCAGGGGCAGAGTGAGACCGGTTTTGGCACACTGGGTAAGCGGATAGCAACTTCAGCAGTGCTTCCAGCCACAAGCACTTTCCTGGGAAAGCTTCTGCTCAGCAAGTTTACAAGTTCAAAGTGTCTTTTAAGTGGGCTAAAGAGAGACTAAGGGTGTCTACCTGCTGGGGTTTGAGAAATCAGCAGCCTCCTGTCGTATCAGAACTGTGATTAACATCTCATCGCCAGAAGACCACGAGTTGCCAAAACAATATTCAATAACATATACATACTGCTTTCTTTTTGGTTGTGTTTTTTTTGTTTTGTTTTTTTTTGGTTTGGTTGTTTTTTTTGTTTGTTTTGATGTTGGTGATGTTGTTTTGTTTTTTAATTTCAACCTTTTCCATACAGATCCTTTTTCTTTCTCAATTTTTCTAGTTTAATTATAATTTCCCATTGCTGCCTTTTTCAATAACTAGAACTTCATTTTTGCTAGTGTTTCTACCACTATTATTTGGTTTTTCACCCAACTTTATCCCGGAAAGTTTTCTGTTTGCTTGTTTTGGTTTGATTTATAGCATTTTTGTCTTTCCTCTCTACTTGGTGGAGGTGGGGTACTGTGTCTGATCAGGTTAGCAAAGAGCTGCTGACCTCAAGGGAACCACCCAACTGGGCATCCCCAGAAGGTGGGTTTTTTTTAAGGTTGTGTCAAAGTACCCTACTGTACACCTATATTGCTCTGTCTCCCTCTTTCTGTGCCTCTCTTCTTTTTGTCAATATTCCTTTTACCCACCCCATCTCCTTTCTCTATTTTTCTTTTTTTTTTCTTATCACTCGGTCCTCCTTTCTTTCACCCCTTTTTTGCTCTTCAACCTTCTCACCCTTCTGGTCCTGTAACCCTTAGTCCACAGATACGAAAACTTAAAGAGCAAGAGGAAGTGAAAGGAAAATTAGGGTGAGGAAACAGATAAAAGAAATAACTCATAAGGAAGAATCAGCAGAAAACTCCAGGCAACATGAAGAACCAGTCCAGAAAAACCCGGCCAAGGGACCCTGAGGTAGCTACTGCAGAGGATACCACCTATAAAGAAATGTTAGGAATGACAGAAAGGGAATTTAGAATACACATGATGAAAACAATGAAGGAAATGATGGAAACAATGAAGGAAACTGCTAATAAAGTGGAAAATAACCAAAAGGAAATCCAAAAACAGAATCAAATAAGAGATGAACGATATGAAGAATATAAAAAGGATATAGCAGAGCTGAAGGAACTGAAACAGTCAATTAGGGAACTTAAAGATGCAATGGAAAGTATCAGCTACAGGTTAGACCATGCAGAAGAAAGAATTTCAGAGGTAGAAGACAAACTTCCGGAGATAACTCAGATAGTAAAAGAGGCAGAAAAGAAGAGAGAGAATTCACTGTCAGAATTATGGGACTTTATGAAGCGTTCCAACATACGAGTTATAGGAATTCCAGAAGGGGAAGAAGAATGCCCCAGAGGAATGGAAGCCATACTAGAGAATATTATAAAAGAAAATTTCCCAAATATCACCAAAGATTCTGATACACTGCTTTCAGAGGGATATCGGACCCCAGGTTGCCACAACTTTAACCGAGCTTCTCCAAGACACATTGTGATGAAGTTGTCCAAAGTCAAGACAAAAGAAAAGATTCTGCAAGCTGCCAGGAGTAAGCGCCAGATGACCTACAGGGGCAAAACCATCAGAGTGACCGCAGACTTCTCTAATGAAACTTTCCAAGCAAGAAGACAATGGTCATCTACCTTTCATCTACTTAAACAGAACAATTTCCAGCCCAGAATTCTGTACCCTGCTAAGCTAAGCTTCAAAATTGACGGAGAAATCAAATCATTTACGGATATACAAACATTGAGGAAATTCGCCACAACAAGACCAGCTCTACAGGAAATACTTCAACCTGTTCTGCACACTGACCACCACGATGGATCAGCAGCAAAGTAAGAACTCAGAAATTAAAGGACAGAACCTAACCTCCACACTGATGCAAAAGATAAAACTAAGCAATGGACTCTCACAAAATAAGATGAATAGAATACCACCACACTTATCAATTATCTCAATAAATGTTAATGGCTTGAATTCCCCACTGAAGAGACATAGATTGGCTGACTGGATTAAAAAACACAAGCCATCCATTTGTTGTCTGCAAGAAACACACCTGGCTTCAGAAGACAAATTAAAGCTCCGAGTCAAGGGTTGGAAGACAATTTTTCTGGCAAATGGAATTCAGAAGAAAAGAGGAGTTGCAATCTTATTTTCAGATACATGTGGATTCAAAGCAACTAAAGTCAAAAAGACAAAGATGGACACTTTATATTTATCAAGGGAAAAAAAACAACAAGAAGATATTTCAATTCTAAATATTTATGCACCCAATTTAAATGCTCCCAGATTCTTGAAACAGACCTTACTCAGTCTGAGCAATATGATATCTGATAATACCATCGTAACAGGGGACTTTAACACTCCTCTTACAGAGCTGGACAGATCCTCTAAACAGAAATTAAACAAAGATATAAGAGATTTAAATGAGACCCTAGAACAACTGTGCTTGATAGACGCATATAGAACACTCCACCCCAAAGATAAAGAATATACATTCTTCTCATCACTCCATGGAACATTCTCCAAAATTGATCATATCCTGGGACACAAAACAAATATCAACAGAATCAAAAGAATTGAAATTTTACCTTGTATCTTCTCAGACCATAAGGCACTAAATGTGGAACTCAACTCTAACAAAAACGCTCCACCCCACCCAAAGGCATGGAAATTAAACAATCTTCTTTTCTCTTTTTTATTATTGGGGATTCATTTAGGGTACAATAAGCCAGTTACACTGATTGCAATTGTTAGGTAAAGTCTCTCTTGCAATCATGTCTTGCCCCCATAGAGTGTGACACACACTAAGGCCCACCCCCCTCCCGCCATCCCTCGTTCTGCTCCCCCCCATAACCTTAATTGTCATTAATTGTCCTCATATCAAGATTGAGTACATAGGATTCATGTTTCTCCATTCTTGTGATGCTTTACTAAGAATAATGTCTTCCACCTCCATCCAGGTTAATACGAAGGATGTAAAGTCTCCATTTTTTTTAATGGCTGAATAGTATTCCATGGTATACATATACCACAGCTTGTTAATCCATTCCTCGGTTGGTGGGCATTTAGGCTGTTTCCACATTTTGGCGATTGTAAATTGAGCTGCAATAAACAGTCTAGTACAAGTGTCCTTATGATAAAAGGATTTTTTTCCTTTTGGGTAGATGCCCAGTAATGGGATTGCAGGATCTAATGGGAGGTCTAGGTTGAGTGCTTTGAGGTTTCTCCATACATCCTTCCAGAAAGGTTGTGCTAGTTTGCAGTCCCACCAGCAGTCTAAAAGTGTTCCCTTCTCTCCACATCCACGCCAGCATCTGCAGTTTTGAGATTTTGTGATGTGGGCGATTCTCACTGGGGTTAGATGATATCTCAGGGATGTTTTGATTTGCATTTCTCTAATATATAGAGATGATGAACATTTTTTCATGTGTTTGCTAGCCATTCGTCTGTCGTCTTTAGAGAAAGTTCTATTCACGTCTCTTGCCCATTGATATAAGGGATTGTTGGCTTTTTTCATGTGGATTAATTTGAGTTCTCTATAGATCCTGGTTATCAAGCTTTTGTCTGATTGAAAATATGCAAATATCCTTTCCCATTGGGTGGGTTGTCTCTTTGCTTTGGTTATTGTCTCCTTAGCTGTACAGAAGCTTTTCAGTTTAATGAAGTCCCATTTGTTTATTTTTGTTGTTGTTGCAATTGCCATGGCAGTCTTCTTCATGAAGTCTTTCCCCAGGCCAATATCTTCCAGTGTTTTTCCTATGCTTTCTTTGAGGGTTTTTATTGTTTCATGCCTTAAATTTAAGTCCTTTATCCATCTTGAATCAATTTTTGTGAGTGGGGAAAGGTGTGGGTCCAGTTTCAGTCTTTTACATGTAGACATCCAGTTCTCCCAACACCATTTATTGAATAGGGAGTCTTTCCCCCAAGGTAAGTTCGTGTTTGGTTTATCGAAGATTAGGTGGTTGTAAGATGTTAGTTTCATTTCTTGGTGTACAATTCGATTCCAAGTGTCTATGTCTCTGTTTTTGTGCCAGTACCATGCTGTCTTGACCACTATGGCTTTGTAGTACAGACAAAAATCTGGTATGCTGATGCCCCCAGCTTTATTTTTATTACTAATAACTGCCTTAGCTATACGGGGTTTTTTCCGGTTCCATACAAAATGCAGAATCATTTTTTCCAAATCTTGAAAGTACGATGTAGGTACTTTCATAGGAATGGCATTGAATAGGTAGATTGCTTTGGGAAGTATAGACATTTTAACAATGTTGATTCTTCCCATCCATGAGCATGGTATGTTCTTCCATTTGTTAATATCCTTTGCTATTTCCTTTCTGAGGAGTTCATAGTTTTCTTTATAGAGGTCCTTCACCTCCTTCATTAGGTATATTCCTAGGTATTTCATTTTCTTTGAAACTATGGTAAAGGGAGTTGTGTCCTTAATTAGCTTCTCATCTTGACTGTTATTGGTGTATACAAAGGCTACAGACTTGTGGACATTGATTTTATATCCTGAAACATTACTGTATTTTTTGATGACTTCTAGGAGTCTTGTGGTTGAGTCTTTGGGGTTCTCTAAGTGTAAGATCATGTTGTCAGCAAAGAGGGAGAGTTTGTCCTCCTCTGCTCCCATTTGGATTCCCTTTATTTCCTTGTCTTGCCTAATTGTATTGGCTAGAACTTCCAGCACTAAGTTGAATAGTAAAGGTGACAGAGGACAACCTTGTCTGGTTCCAGTTCTAAGAGGAAAAGCTTTCAGTTTTATTCCATTCAGTAAAATATTGGCTGTGGGTTTGTCATAGATAGCTTGAATCAGTTTTAGAAATGTGCCACCTATGCCTATACTCTTCAGTGTTCTAATGAGAAAAGGATGCTGGATTTTATCAAATGCTTTTTCTGCATCTATTGAGAGGATCATGTGATCTTTATTTTTGCCTCTGTTAATATGGTGGATAACGTTTATGGACTTGCGTATGTTAAACCAGCCTTGCATCCCTTAAACAATCTTCTATTGAATAACAGATGGGTGCAGGAAGAAATAAAACAGGAAATCATTAACTTCCTTGAGCGTAAGAACAATGAAGACACAAGCTACCAAAACCTGTGGGATAGTGCAAAAGCAGTTTTGAGAGCAAAATTCATCGCTTTAGATGCCTATATTCGAAAAACAGAAAGAGAGCACATCAACAATCACACAAGAGATCTTATGGAATTGGAAAAAGAAGAACAATCTAAGCCTAAACTCAGTACAAGAAAAGAAATCTCCAAAATCAAATCAGAGATCAATGAAATTGAAAACAAAAGAATCATTCAGAAAATTAATGAAACAAAGAGTTGGTTTTTTGAAAAAATAAATAAAATAGATAAACCACTGGCCAGACTAATGAGGAATAGAAAAGTAAAATCTCTAGTAACCTCAATCAGAAATGATAAAGGGGAAATAACAACTGATCCTACAGAGATGCAAGAGATCATCTCTGAATACTACCAGAAACTCTATGCCCAGAAATTTGACAATGTGAAGGAAATGGATCAATATTTGGAATCACACCCTCTCCCTAGACTCAGCCAGGAAGAAATAGAGCTCCTGAACAGACCAATTTCAAGCACTGAGATCAAAGAAACAATAAAAAATCTTCCAACCAAAAAATGCCCTGGTCTAGATGGCTTCACTCCAGAATTCTATCAAACCTTCAAGGAAGAGCTTATTTCTGTACTGCAGAAATTATTCCAAAAAATTGAGGAAGAAGGAATCTTCCCCAACACATTCTATGATGCAAACATCAACCTGATACCAAAACCAGGAAAAGACCCAAACAAAAAGGAGAATTTCAGGCCAATCTCACTCATGAATATAGATGCAAAAATTCTCAACAAAATCCTAGCCAATAGATTACAGCTTATCATCAAAAAAGTCATTCATCATGATCAAGTAGGCTTCATCCCAGGGATGCAAGGCTGGTTTAACATACGCCAAGTCTATAAACGTTATCCACCATATTAACAGAGGCAAAAATAAAGATCACTTGATCCTCTCAATAGATGCAGAAAAAGCAGTTGATAAAATCCAGCATCCTTTTCTAATTAGAACACTGAAGAGTATAGGCATAGGTGGCACATTTCTAAAACTGATTGAAGCTATCTATGACAAACCCACAGCCAATATTTTACTGAATGGAGTAAAATTGAAAGCTTTTCCTCTTAGAACTGGAACCAGACAAGGTTGTCCTCTGTCACCTTTACTATTCAACATGGTGCTGAAAGTTCTAGCCAATACAATTAGGCAAGACAAGGAAATAAAGGGAATCCAAATGGGAGCAGAGGAGGTAAAACTCTCCCTCTTTGCTGACGACATGATCTTACACTTAGAGAACCCCAAAGACTCAACCACAAGACTCCTAGAAGTCATCAAACAATACAGTAATGTTTCAGGATATAAAATCAATGTCCACAAGTCAGTAGTCTTTGTATACACCAATAACAGTCAAGATGAGAAGCTAATTAAGGACATAACTCCCTTCACCATAGTTTGAAAGAAAATGAAATACCTAGGAATATACCTAACGAAGGAGGTGAAGGACATCTGTAAAGAAAACTATGAAATCCTCAGAAAGGAAATAGCAGAGGATATTAACAAATGGAAGAACATACCATGCTCATGGACGGGAAGAATCAACATTGTGAAAATGTCTATACTTCCCAAAGCAATCTACCTATTCAATGCCATTCCTATCAAAATACCAACATCGTACTTTCAAGATTTGGAAAAAATGATTCTGCGTTTTGTATGGAACCGAAAAAAAACCCGTATAGCTAAGGCAGTTCTTAGTAATAAAAATAAAGCTGGGGGCATCAGCATACCAGATTTCAGTGTGTACTACAAAGCCATAGTGCTCAAGACAGCATGGTACTGGCACAAAAACAGAGGCATAGACACTTGGAATCGAATTGAAAACCAAGAAATGAAACTAACATCTTCCAACCACCTAATCTTTGATAAACCAAAGAAGAACATACCTTGGGGGAAAGACTCCCTATTCAATAAATGGTGTTGGGAGAACTGGATGTCTACATGTAAAAGACTGAACCTGGACCTACACCTTTCCCCACTCACAAAAATTGATTCAAGATGGAAAAAGGACTTAAATTTAAGGCATGAAACAATAAAAATCGTCAATGAAAGAATTGGAAAAACACTGGAAGATATTGGCCTGGGGAAAAACTTCATGAAGAAGACTGCCATGGCAATTGCAACAACAAAAATAAACAAATGGGACTTCATTAAACTGAAAAGCTTCTGTACACCTAAGGAGACAATAACCAAAGCAAAGAGACAATCTACACAATGGGAAAGGATATTTGCATATTTTCAATCAGACAAAAGCTTGATAGCTAGGATGTATAGAGAACTCAAATTAATCCACATGAAAAAAGCCAACAATCCCATATATCAATGGGAAGAGACATGAACAGAACTTTCTCTAAAGATGACAGACAAATGGCTAACAAACACATGAAAAAATGTTCATCATCTCTATATATTAGAGAAATGCAAATCAAAACAACCCTGAGATATCATCTAACCGCAGTGAGAATGGCCCACATCACAAAATCTCAAAACTGCAGATGCTGGCGTGGATGTGGAGAGAAGGGAACACTTTTACACTGCTGGTGGGACTGCAAACTAGCACAACCTTTCTGGAAGGAAGTATGGAGAAACCTCAAAGCACTCAACCTAGACCTCCCATTTGATCCTGCAATCTCATTACTGGGCATCTACCCAGAAGGAGAAAAATCCTTTTATCATAAGGACACTTGTACTAGACTGTTTATTGCAGCTCAATTTACAATCGCCAAAATGTGGAAACAGCCTAAATGCCCACCAACCCAGGAATGGATTAACAAGCTGTGGTATATGTATACCATGGAATACTATTCAGCCATTAAAAAAATGGAGACTTTACATCCTTCGTATTAACCTGGATGGAAGTGGAAGACATTATTCTTAGTAAAGCATCACAAGAATGGAGAAACATGAATCCTATGTACTCAATTTTGATATGAGGACAATTAATGACAATTAAGGTTATGGGGGGGAAGCAGAAAGAGGGACAGAGGGAGGGGGGTGGGGCCTTGGTGTGTGTCACACTTTATAGGGGCAAGACATGATTGCAAGAGGGACTTTACCTAACAATTGCAATCAGTGCAACCTGGCTTATTGTACCCTCAATGAATCCCCAACAATAAAAAAAAAAAAAAAGAATATCTATCCATACACAAGAACTGTCCAGAAAGTATCCAGCCATGTATAAACAATAGAAATATACATGGTGGTATATTTTCTGCATAGTTAGTCCTTTTATGTTCATGGTTGAAGCTAGCTTATAATTTTCCTCTTTCGTGGTATTCTTATTTGTTTTGGATTATCAGGGTTATATTGGTAGTAAAGAATGCGTTAGAGGAAAGTTCTTTTAGTCTATTCTCTGGAATAGTTTTGGAATTCTATCTGCCTTGAATGTTTGGTAGAAATTTGCCTATAATACGATGGGTGCTTGATAATTTCTTTCTGGGGAAATTTTAAAACTCTGATTCATTTCCTTTAATAGTTACGTAGCTATTTGGACTTTCTACTTCTTTCTATGCCAGTTAGTTATATTTTTCTAAAAATGTATTCACAATAGTGTAGCAAACTAAGCTTAAACCACGATGAAGATGTTTGATTTCCAGTCCTGCCTATTACTAGCCATAGTATGGTAAGATGAAGAAAAATTCACCTTATCATAAGAAAGGAAAGTTTGTTTATATGGTATTATTTTCAACATAGAAAATAATTCAAAATTTATAAAGCACTTTTATAGTCATAGTACCACCTGATTATATTCAAGATTCTTTCTAGCTCTAAATGCTAGGATTCCTAATTAAATAGCCTCTTTGCCCAAACCAAAGGCACTTGATGCAATCATCTCAATATGAGTTATGTAATACAGTCTGAAAATCTTAAGGTTTTAAAAGGTTTATTATTTTGGTATGCCAGATGAATACTGTTTTGTAAAAAATAAAAGGAATAACATACAAAATGGCAATGTATGAAACTATACATTACCAGCAAATAATATAACCTTTGTTTTGCAATAAAAGTTCCAGATTT
This sequence comes from Nycticebus coucang, assembly GCF_027406575.1. Lineage (NCBI taxonomy): Eukaryota > Metazoa > Chordata > Mammalia > Primates > Lorisidae > Nycticebus > Nycticebus coucang. Next base: position 135,098,409 of record NC_069804.1, read on the forward strand.
GTAGGTTTTAATTTGAAAAAACTACATCTTAGTTTCTCTTACTTGGAACTAATGCGTAAATATAAAAAATAAACCAAGATAAGAGGGTGGAGCAAGATGGCAGCCGAGTAACAGCTTCCTTGCATCTGGGCACCGTGAGTCTGGGGATATAGGTCTCCAGGCATCTCTGGCTGGTGGGATCTGCCTATCATCACACCTGAGAGGATACAGGGAGTCAGCGAGAGACTTCTGGACCCCAAGAGGAGGACTAAAACAGTGGAAAACCGGCAAGTGGTCGCGTGTGTTTAATCCGCCTAAACCCGCCCACAACTGTAAGTTCAGTAGCAGCGAGACTGCAAACCAGAAAGGCCTTACCTGTGAACTGTTTTGGTGTCTTTGGAGTTGGCACTCAGCTGAACTGCCTTGGGGAGAGCCTGAGCGGGAGTGCGGAGAACTCTGGCCTTTGTCTAGGGCCCCAGTCTGAGCCGCTGAGCCAGACGGAACTAATAAGAGTTTGGCCCTGGGTCACAGGCAGACATTGTGAGCGATCTGCCCCGGCAAGCTCTGCCCTCAGGGTCGCAGAGCTGGAATTGGGTGGGAGCTGGTAACCCAGCGACCAAGTAGCCTAAGGTCGGGGTCTGAGCCGCCTTGCAGCCCTAACCCTCGGGGGCAGAGGGAGACCAGTTTTGACACACAGGGTAAGTGGATAGCCACTTCAGCAGTGATTCCAGCAACAAGCACTTCCCTGGGAAAGCTTCTGCTCAGTAAGTGAACAAATTCAAAGTGCCTAAGTGGGCTGAAGAGAGATTTAGGGTGTCTACCTGCTGGGGTTTGAGAAACTAGCAGCCTCCAGTCATATCAGAACTGTGAGTAACATCTCATACCCCAGAAGACCACGTGTTGCCCAGACAATATTCAATAACATATACATACTGCTTTGTTTTTGGTTGTGTGTGTGTTTGTTGTTTGGTTGTTTTTTTGTTTATTTTGATGTTGTGGAATGTGTTTTGTTTCTTAAGTTCAACCTTTTCCATACAGATCCTTTTTCTTTCTCAATTTTTCTAGTTTAATTATAATTTCCCATTGCTGCCCATTCAATAATCAGAAGTTCATTTTTGTTAGTGTTTCTACCGCTATTATTTGGTTTTTCCAGCCAATTTTATCCTGTAAAGTTTTCCGTTTGCTTGTTTTGGTTTGATTTTTAGCATTTTTGCCTTTCCTCTCTACTTGGTGGAGGTGGGGTACTGTGTCTGATCAGGTTAGCAAAGAACTGCTGACCTCAAGGGAACCACCCCACTGGGCACCCCCAGAAGGTGGTTTTTTTTTTTAAGGTTCTATCAAAGTACCCTACTGTACACCTATATTGCTCTGCCTCCCTCTTTCTGTGCCTCTCTTCTTTTTGTCAATATTCCTTTCACCCACCCCCTCTCCTTTCTCTATTTTTCTTTTTTTTTTTTTCTTATCACTCGGTCCTCCTTTCTTTCATCCCTTCTTTGCTCTTAAACCTTGTCACCCTTCTGGTCCTGTAACCCTTAGTCCACAGGCACGAGAACTTAAAGAGCAAGAGGAAGTGAAAGGAAAATTAGGGCAAGTAAACAGATAAAAGAAATCACCCATGAGGAAGAATCAGCAGAAAACTCCAGGCAACATGAAGAACCAGTCCAGAACAACCCCGCCAAGGGACCATGAGGTAGCTACTGCAGAGGATTCCACTTATACAGAAATGTTAGGAATGACAGAAAGGGAATTTAGAATACACATGTTGAAAACAATGAAAGACATGATGGAAACAATGAAGGAAACTGCTAATAAAGTGGAAAATAACCAAAAGGAAATTCAAAAACAGAATCAAATAAGAGATGAACGATATGAAGAATATAAAAAGGATATAGCAGAGCTGAAGGAAATAAAACAGTCAATCAGGGAACTTAAAGACGCAATGGAAAGTATCAGCAACAGGTTAGACCATGCAGAAGAAAGAATTTCAGAGGTAGAAGACAAAGTTTTTGAGATAAATCAGATAGTAAAAGAGGCAGAAAAGAAGAGAGAGAAAGCAGAACGTTCACTGTCAGAATTATGGGACTTCATGAAGCGTTCCAACATACGAGTTATAGGAATTCCAGAAGGGGAAGAAGAATGCCCCAGAGGAATGGAAGCCATACTAGAGAATATTATAAAAGAAAATTTCCCAAATATCACCAAAGATTCTGACACACTGCTTTCAGAGGGCTATCGGACCCCAGGTCGCCTCAACTCTAACCGAGCTTCTCCAAGACACATTGTGATGAACCTGTCCAAAGTCAAGACAAAAGAAAAGATTCTGCAAGCTGCCAGGAGTAAGCGCCAGTTGACCTACAGGGGCAAATCCATCAGAGTGACCGCAGACTTCTCTAATGAAACTTTCCAAGCAAGAAGACAATGGTCATCTACCTTTCATCTACTTAAACAGAACAATTTCCAGTCCAGAATTCTGTACCCTGCTAAGCTAAGCTTCAAAATTGACGGAGAAATCAAATCATTTACGGATATACAAACATTGAGGAAATTCGCCACAACAAGACCAGCTCTACAGGAAATACTTCAACCTGTTCTGCACACTGACCACCACGATGGATCAGCAGCAAAGTAAGAACTCAGAAATTAAAGGACAGAACCAAACCTCCACACTGATGCAAAAGATAAAACTAAGCAATGGACTCTCACAAAATAAGATGAATAGAATACTACCACACTTATCAATTATCTCAAGAAATGTTAATGGCTTGAATTCCCCACTGAAGAGACATAGATTGGTTGACTGGATTAAAAAACACAAGCCATCCATTTGCTGTCTGCAAGAAACACACCTGGCTTCAAAAGACAAATTAAAGCTCCGAGTCAAGGGTTGCAAGACAATTTTTCTGGCAAATGGAATTCAGAAGAAAAGAGGAGTTGCAATCTTATTTTCAGACACATGTGGATTTAAAGCAACTAAAGTCAAAAAAGACAAGGATGGTCACTTTATATTGGTCAAGGGAAAAATACAACAAGAAGACATTTCAATTCTAAATATCTATGCACCTAATTTAAATGCTCCCAGATTCTTGAAACAGACCTTACTCAGTCTGAGCAATATGATATCTGATAATACCATAATAACCAGGGACCTTAACACTCCTCTTACAGAGCTGGACAGATCCTCTAAACAGAAATTAAACAAGGATATAAGAGACTTAAATGAGACCCTAGAACAACTGTGCTTGATAGACGCATATAGAACACTCCATCCCAAAGATAAAGAATATACATTCTTCTCATCACCCCATGGAACATTCTCCAAAATTGATCATATCCTGGGACACAAAACAAATATCAACAGAATCAAAAGAATTGAAATTTTACCTTGTGTCTTCTCAGACCATAAGGCACTAAAGGTGGAACTCAACTCTAACAAAAATGCTCGACCCCACCCAAAGGCATGGAAACTAAACAATCTTCTGTTGAATAACAGATGGGTGAAGGAAGAAATAAAACAGGAAATCATTAACTTCCTTGAGCGTAACAACAATGAAGACACAAGCTACCAAAACCTGTGGGATACTGCAAAAGCAGTTTTGAGAGGAAAATTCATCGCTTTAGATGCCTACATTCGAAAAACAGAAAGAGAGCACATCAACAATCTCACAAGAGATCTTATGGAATTGGAAAAAGAAGAACAATCTAAGCCTAAACTCAGTAGAAGAAAAGAAATATCCAAAATCAAATCAGAGATCAATGAAATTGAAAACAAAAGAATCATTCAGAAAGTTAATGAAACAAGGAGTTGGTTTTTTGAAAAAATAAATAAAATAGATAAACCATTGGCCAGACTAACGAGGAATAGAAAAGTAAAATCTCTAGTAACCTGAATCAGAAATGATAAAGGGGAAATAACAACTGATCCTACAGAGATACAAGAGATCATCTCTGAATACTACCAGAAACTCTATGCCCAGATATTTGACAATGTGAAGGAAATGGATCAATATTTGGAATCACACCCTCTCCCTAGACTCAGCCAGGAAGAAATAGAGCTCCTGAACAGACCAATTTCAAGCACTGAGATCAAAGAAACAATAAAAAATCTTCCAACCAAAAAATGCCCTGGTCCAGATGGCTTCACTCCAGAATTCTATCAAACCTTCAAGGAAGAGCTTATTCCTGTACTGCAGAAATTATTCCAAAAAATTGAGGAAGAAGGAATCTTCCCCAACACATTCTATGAAGCAAACATCACCCTGATACCAAAACCAGGAAAGAACCCAAACAAAAAGGAGAATTTCAGACCAATCTCACTCATGAACATAGACGCAAAAATTCTCAACAAAATCCTAGCCAATAGATTACAGCTTATCATCAAAAAAGTCATTCATCATGATCAAGTAGGCTTCATCCCAGGGATGCAAGGCTGGTTTAACATACGCCAAGTCTATAAACGTTATCCACCATATTAACAGAGGCAAAAATAAAGATCACTTGATCCTCTCAATAGATGCAGAAAAAGCAGTTGATAAAATCCAGCATCCTTTTCTAATTAGAACACTGAAGAGTATAGGCATAGGTGGCACATTTCTAAAACTGATTGAAGCTATCTATGACAAACCCACAGCCAATATTTTACTGAATGAAGTAAAACTCAAAGCTTTTCCTCTTAGAACTGGAACCAGACAAGGTCGTCCTCTGTCACCTTTACTATTCAACGTAGTGCTGGAAGTTCTAGCCAATACAATTAGGCAAGACAAGGAAATAAAGGGAATCCAAATGGGAGCAGAGGAGGTCAAACTCTCCCTCTTTGCTGACGACATAATCTTATACTTAGAGAACCCCAAAGACTCAACCACAAGACTCCTAGAAGTCATCAAAAAATACAGTAATGTTTCAGGATATAAAATCAATGTCCACAAGTCAGTAGCCTTTGTGTACACCAATAACAGTCAAGATGAGAAGCTAATTAAGGACACAACTCCCTTCACCATAGTCTCAAAGAAAATGAAATACCTAGGAATATACCTAACGAAGGAGGTGAAGGACCTCTATAAAGAAAACTATGAAGTCGTCAGAAAGGAAATAGCAGAGGATATTAACAAATGGAAGAACATACCATGCTTATGGATGGGAAGAATCAACATTGTTAAAATGTCTATACTTCCCAAAGCAATCTACCTATTCAATTCCATTCCTATCAAAATACCAACATCGTACTTTCAAGATTTGGAAAAAATGATTCTGAGTTTTGTATGGAACGGGAAAAAAATCCCGTATAGCTAAGGCAGTTCTCTGTAACAAAAATAAAGCTGGGGGCATCAGCATACCAGATTTTAGTCTGTACTACAAAGCCATAGTGCTCAAGACAGCATGGTACTGGCACAAAAACAGAGACATAGACACTTGGAATCGAATGGAAAACCAAGAAATGAAACTAACATTTTACAACCACCTAATCTTTGATAAACCAAACAAGAACATACCTTGGGGGAAAGACTCCCTATTCAATAAATGGTGTTGGGAGAACTGGATGTCTACATGTAAAAGACTGAAACTGGACCCACACCTTTCCCCACTCACAAAAATTGATTCAAGATGGATAAAGGACTTAAACTTAAGGCATGAAACAATAAAAATCCTCCAAGAAAGCATAGGACAAACACTGGAAGATATTGGCCTGGGGAAAGACTTCATGAAGAAGACTGCCATGGCAATTGCAACAACAACAAAAATTAACAAATGGGACTTCATTAAACTGAAAAGCTTCTGTACAGCTAAGGAGACAATAACCAAAGCAAAGAGACAACCTACACAATGGGAAAGGATATTTGCATATTTTCAATCAGACAAAAGCTTGATAACTAGGATCTATAGAGAACTCAAATTAATCCACATGAAAAAAGCCAACAATCCCATATATCAATGGGCAAGAGATATGAATAGAACTTTCTCTAAAGACGACAGACGAATGGCTAACAAACACATGAAAAAATGTTCATCATCTCTATATATTAGAGAAATGCAAATCAAAACAACCCTGAGATATCATCTAACCGCAGTGAGAATGGCCCACATCACAAAATCTCAAAACTGCAGATGCTGGCGTGGATGTGGAGAGAAGGGAACACTTTTACACTGCTGGTGGGACTGCAAACTAGTACAACCTTTCTGGAAGGAAGTATGGAGAAACCTCAAAGCACTCAAGCTAGACCTCCCATTTGATCCTGCAATCCCATTACTGGGCATCTACCCAGAAGGAAAGAAATCCTTTTATCATAAGGACACTTGTACTAGACTGTTTCTTGCAGCTCAATTTACAATCGCCAAAATGTGGAAACAGCCTAAATGCCCACCAACCCAGGAATGGATTAACAAGCTGTGGTATATGTATACCATGGAATACTATTCAGCCATTAAAAAAAATGGAGACTTTACATCCTTCGTATTAACCTGGATGGACGTGGAAGACATTATTCTTAGTAAAGCATCACAAGAATGGAGAAGCATGAATCCTATGTACTCAATTTTCATATGAGGACAATTAGTGACAATTATGGTTATGGGGGGGAAACAGAAAGAGGGAAGGAGGGAGGTGGGTGGGGCCTTGGTGTGTGTCACACTTTATGGGGGCAAGACATGATTGCAAGAGGGACTTTACCTAACAATTGCAATCAGTGTAACCTGGCTTATTGTACCCTCAATGAATCTCCAACAATAAAAAAAAAAAATAAAATAAAAATAAACCAAGATAAATGACCTCAATTGTTTGTCTTCTAACATCAGTACTTAAACAGCAGTGGTATCACAAATTCTTATTCCCTTACTGAACTACTCTCCTCTCACCATACACTCTTCCTCATTTATACTGTTTATAACATTTCCACTATACTGTTAGTTTTCCTAATTCCTGCTTAACACTTTTTCCTATTCAATGTGTTCTCTGCTCCATTCTTTCCTCAACTATATTTTTGTTCATTTCCTCTCTTTTTTATCACATTTTTTTTTTACTGTTTATTGTCATTCACCTTTCAGTTTACTATTTCGGTCACCCCATTAGACTATTTTTAAGGTAGAACTGTATATTACTTATTTTTGTTTCTCCTGTGCTTAGCATGATTTACAGAATTGCCTTTTTTTCCCTTCAAAAGATCATTAATCACCTTTCTACTTTGTTTCTATGAGATTGACTTTTTAAGATTGTAACACATGTAAGTGACATCACACAGTATTTGTCTTTCTGTGTCTGGCTTATTACACTTCGTGTAATTCTGGCTCATTTCACTTAGTGTAATGTCTTCCAAGAATCTAAAAAAAAAGTTGATCTCAAAGAAACAGAGTAGAAAGGTGTTCTCCATACATCTTTCCAAAAGGAGTGTATTAATTTGCATTACTACCAGCAGTGTAGAAGTGTTCCCTTTTCTTTCTTTCTTTTCTTTTTTTTTTTTGTAGAGACAGAGTCTCACTTTACCGCCCTCGGCTAGAGTGCCGTTGCGTCACACGGCTCACAGCAACCTCTAACTCTTGGGCTTACGCGATTCTCTTGCCTCAGCCTCCCGAGCAGCTGGGAACTACAGGCGCCCGCCACAACGCCCGGCTATTTTTTTGTTGCAGTTTGGCTGGGGCTGGGTTTGAACCCGCCACCCTTGGCATATGGGGCCGGCGCCCTACTCACTGAGCCACAGGTGCCGCCCTATTTATTTTTTTATTAAATCATAGCTGTGTACATTAGCATGATCATGGGGCACCATACACTTGGTTCATAGACCGTTTGACACATTTTCATCACACTAGTTAACATAGCTTTTGTGGCATTTTCTTAGTTATTTTGCTAAGACCTTTACATTCCACATTTACTAGGATTCACATATACCCTCACATGAAAGCTATTACCCAGTTACAACCTAAGAAAAGGGGGAATGGGAAAAGGGAAGGAAGGGAGGAGGGGAAGGGGGCAAAGGGAGGGGTATTGGTGGGATTACACCTGTGGTGCATCTTACAAGGGTATATGTGAAACTTAGTAAATGTAAAATGTAAATGTCTTAGCACAATAACTAAGAAAATGCCAGGAAGGCTATGTTAACCAGTGTGATGAAAATGTGTCAAGCGGTCTATGAAACTAGTGTATGGTGCCCCATGATTACATTAATGTACATAGCTATGATTTAATAAAATAAAAAAATGAAATAAAAAAAAAAGAAAGGTGGCTACCACAGGCTGGGGAGGAGGGATGGTTAAAGGTAAAATGTTGATTAAAAGGAACAAAGTTTCTGTTAGAGTAGAGGAATAAGTTTTAGGGATTTATTCCATTGCATGATGACTATAGTTAATAATAATGTATATTTTAAAACTGCTAAAAGAATAAATAAAATTTTAACGTTCTCACTGCAAAAAAAATAAGTTGGTGATAATGGATATGTTAATTAGCTTGATTGGATCTTTTTACAAAGTATACACACACCAAAACATTGCATTGGATGTTATAAAAATATGCAATTACCATTTTTCCATTAAAAATAAAGAAAAAAGCTAGGAAAAATATCACCAATCAATTTGAGATCGGTAATTTTTAAAGATCATAAATTAACAGCTTTCAACTTGGCTGTACCTTAGAATCAGCTGAAGAGCTTTGAAGCCACGCCATGGTCCCCTTCTCAGCGTCCTTAAATCAGAATCATTAAGGGTGGGGTATACCAGTGACTTTTTAAAGCTAGCTCTTCAAGTGATTCTTTTTTAAATTTCGGATTAACATAGGGGTATTATCCGTGAAGTCTGAGTTGTTAGTTGAGTCCTTCACCCAGGAGGTGTGCCATATACCCTTACATTGTACCTGTTAAATGGGAGCTTACCGAATCCCCAAGTAATTCTAATGTCTATCCAGAGTTGAAATCTACTATACATGTAGGTCGCTGCCTGTGTTTATAAATAAAGTTTTATTGACCACAGCCATATCCATTCATTTACATACTGCATATAGCTGCTTCATTCTACAAAGGCAGAATTGAGACGCTACAACAGAGACTATATGGCTTCCAAAGCCTAAAATATTTACTATCTGGCCCTTTATAGAAATAGTTTCTTGACCAGTGGAAAAAGACAGAAAAAGTCTGAAAACAGAAAACTAAAGGGTACATTTAAAATATATTCTTATCAAGGCTAAGATTTAAAAAAAAAATTTCTGCATCTGTAATTACTTGAAATCATAAGTGGTTTCTCATATCATGGAGAGTTTCCACTATGAAAGTCTGGCCCTATAATTCTATATAAGAGGGAGTGTAGTGTTTGATTCAGTTTTGGTGTCAATGTTTTTTAGTGATTGCTTATCTACTGACTACATCTATTGCTGTATTTTCATATGTTTTTAAGGTTTAGAAGCAGCTATTAGTACCAGATATATTTCTAGAGTTATCCATGGCCGTGTAAAAACTATGATTTAAATGAACACTCTTTATACCAGAAAACAATGTATCTAGGAGAAAGAACATTGGGCTAAGTATCAGGAAAACTAGATTTTGATTTCTACCATGCTAATGATTTAGTATTTGTCATCAACAAAGTGACTTATCTTATCAGTTATTGACAAAGAATGTCTTAATTCTTACTAAAGGATTCTGTCGCCCGGATATATTTGGTTGGAGAATATAATTTATAATTTGGTAGACATAATAATACACATGAATTGGCTTCCTCTTGCTAACTTTTACTGTTTTTTCTCAAGTAAGTCACAATATCTCTATCAGTTTAATTTCTCACCTTTCTATAGCAAAGATTAATGAGATAATGGGCTAAGTGTACCAAACTATGTAGGAAATGACTTCTTCATCTAGCAATATCTGATTCATTCCTGCAAAATGCTTAACCTTTTTTTAAAATTTCAAATTAATATGAGGGTACAAATTTTTAGATTACATTGTTCTCACTTCCAAGGTAAAGTTCCAGTTGTAAAAGCAAAATGCTTAATCTTTTTTTTTAGACAGAGCCACAAGCTGTTGCCCTGGGTAGAGTGCTGTAGCGTCACAGCTCACAGCAACCTCCAACTCCTGGGCTTAAGCGATTCTCTTGCCTCTACCTTCCAAGTAGCTGGGACTACAGGAGCCTGCCACAATGCCCAGCAATTTTTTGGTTGCAGGCGTCATTGTTGTTTGGAGGGCCTGGGCTGGATTTGAACCCACCAGCTCAGGTGTATGTGGCTGATGCCTTAGCAGCTTGAGCCATAGGCGCCGAGCCAAAATGCTTAATCTTTTAATAAAGAATCATATGAGGTTTTACCACATAAATATATATTTAAGAAGACAATTAACAACTCTTACATTTATCTGAATATTCTTTTAGTAATTAAACTAATGGATTAGTTGGGTAATTTAGAACACACAGAAATTCAGGTTCAGAATAAAAAAAAAAATTTACAAGCCCCAAATAACTAAATTTGTTAAGTTATGTAATCTACAGTTGTAAAAAATAAAAATGAAAAAAATCAAATCTATATCTAAAAGCAACCATTTACTATATTAATTTTAATGCTCCTAAAATATTTGGGATGTCAAAATGTCAAAACTTCGATTTCAATAATAATTAGGAAAAGCCCTTTCAAGATTGCAGCAATGGATATTGCCAAAAGTGACTTATAGATTCAACACAATATCCATTAAAATACCAACATCAATTTTTGCAGATCTAGAAAAAATAGCTCTATTCTTCATATAGTAGAATCAAATAAAACCCCAAACAGCCAATGCAACTTTATGTAGTAAGAATAATCTGGGAGGCATCAATTTAGCAGACTCCAAGCTACACTATAAGGCTCTATAGGAATCAAAACAGCATGATACTGGCACAACACCAGAGATATAGACCAATGGATCAGAACATAAAACTTAGAAAATTGTCCTCATATTCCCATTTGATCTTTGACAAAGCAGACAAAACATACGCTGGGGGAAAGAACTGCTATTCAATAAATGGTGCTGGGAAAACTGGATAGCCACACGTATAAGACTGAAACAGGATCCTCGCCTTTCACTACTCACAAAATTAATTCATGATGGATACGTATATAAAAGACTTAAACCTAATGCATGAAACTGTAAGAATTCTAAAAGAAAATTTTGGAAAAACTCATAGATATCGGCCCAGGGAAAGAATTTATGAAGTAGATTCCAAAAGCAATCATAGCAACAACAAAAACAAACAAATAGGACCTGATCAAATTAAAAAGTTTCTGTACAGCCAAGGACACAGTCAATACAGTAAATAGATAACCCACAGAATGGGAGAAAATATTTGCATGCTATACATCTGATAAAGGATCAATAAGCAAAATCTATAAAGAACTCAAGCAAATCACCAAGAAAAAGTCCAACGAAAGTCATTAAAAAGTGGGCAAAAGACATGAACAGAAACTTTTCAAAAGAAGACAGACTAATGGCCAATAAACATATGAAAAAAAGTTCAACATCTCTAATCAACAGGAAGCAGAAATCAAAACAATGAGATATCACCTAAATCTAGTGAGAATACCTATATGAAACCAATATATAAACAATTGCACATCCACACGAACAATAAAACACAAATATAGTCTAGCGACTGGGAGGGAGGAGGATGGGGAGATTGGAGGGAAAAGAGAGGGCGATTGATGAGATCTCACTTAATGCACACAATGTGAGAGTGTTCAGCAGGCCCCTGGGTGAAGGGCTCAACTACAACTTGAACTTTACCATGGAAGTGAGAACAATGTAACCTAAAAATTTGTACCTTCATATTAATTTAAAATTTAAAAAAATAAAAAAAAGATTATTTAAAAAAATTCCAAAACAACAAATGCTGGTGTATATGCAGAGAGAAAGAACACTTTTACACTGCTGGTGGCACAGCAAACTAGCATAACATCTATGGAAGGTAGCATGGAGATACCTCAAAGAACTAAAAGTAGACCTCCCATTTGATCTAGCAATCTCACTGCTAGGTATTTACTGAAAGGAAAAAAGGACATTTTATAAAGAAGGAAACCTTCACTTGAATGTTTATAGCAGCATAATTAACAATCTCTAGATCTGGAAACAACACAAGTGTCCAGCAATACTTGGGTAGATTAATAAAATGTGGTGTTATATGTATACTCAGCCATAAAAAATTGGTGATCCACTATCTTTTGTAAAAACTTGGTTAGAACTGGGAGACCATTCTTCTAAGTGAAATATAACAAGAATGGAAAAGCAAACACCACAGGTACTTAATACTAAATCGGAATTAGTCAATCAACTCTTACGTGCACATGTGGAAGTAAATCTCAAAAGAATAAAGTGGAGGGGGGAAGGGTTGAGTAAATTCACACCTAATTGGTACAACGCACATTTTCTGGGTGAAGGGCACACTTATAACTTGGACTTAAAATGTACAACAGCAAATTATATAGCCATAACATGTATACTCCTGTAATATTCTGAAATTAAAAAGAAGTAAAAAAATGATTATAATAATGGGCAAAATTAGAATATTAACTAAAGGTTTATGAGCTATTGGCATTGTATCAATTTAAAATTTCCTGATTTAGGTAACTATACTGTGATCACATAATAGAATATCATTATTATCATAAAATATAAATTAAAATATTACTGAGGTATTTAGGGATAAAAGGGTATATGTGGCTACCACTTTCTCTATAATGGTTCAGATATAGATAGATATGTGTATGCATGCGTGTGTATGTGTGTATATATATATAGAAAATGATAATACAAAGATAAATATTAGCAATTGTTGAATATGGATGAAGGGTATATGGGAGCTCTTTATACTATTCTTTCAACTTTTATGTGTGTTTAAAGGTTATTTTGAAAAAAATTTAACAAAACCGCTTTTGAAATGGTACCTGGTAGTTACAACAAAATATATTAATTAATAATCTAATATTAAATGACAAAAAATACAAAAATAACTATAGGCCAAGTGGAGCGCATTCTTTAATCAACAATAAAAATCTTATTTTTCTTAATAAATATAACAAATAGTTGTATTTATTATGTTAGGTGGTTGCCTGAAATTTTTATATACATTCCTTTTGAAAGATGTTTGGAGAACACGTAAGGATCTAAAAATAGACCTGCCATTCGATCCTACAATTCCTCTACTAGGTATATATCCAGAAGACCAAAAATCATATTATAACAAAGATAATTTGTACCAGAATGTTTACTGCAGCCCAATTCATAACTGCTAAGTCATGGAAGAAGCCCAAGTGCTCATTCACCCACGAATGGATTAATGAATTGTGGTATACACACCTATGGTGCATCTTACAAGGGTACATGTGAAATTTACTAAATGTAGAATATAAATGTCTTAACATAATAACTAAGAAAATGCCAGGAAAGCTATGTTAACCATTGTGATGAAAATATTTCAAATTGTACATAAAACCAGCACATGGTACCCCATGATTGCATTAATGTACACAGCTATGATTTAATAAAATAAATAAATAAATTGTGGCATAGGTACACCACGGAATATTATGCAGCCTTAAAAAAAATGGAGACTTTACCTCTTTCATGTTTACATGGATAGAGCTGGAACATATTCTTCTTAGCAAAGTATCTCAAGAATGGAAGGAAAAGTATCCAATGTACTCAGCCCTACCATGAAACCAAGTTATAGCTTTCACATGAAAGCCCAGTTATAGCCCAAGAATATGGGGAAAGGAGATAGGGAGGGATGGGAAGGGGAAGGGATGGGTGGAAGGAAGGTAATTGGTGGGACCACACCTACGGTGCATCTTACAAGGGTACATGTGAAATTTACTAAACGTAGAATATAAATGTCTTAACACAATAACTAAGAAAATATCGTGAAGGCTATGTTAACCAGTTAGATGAAAATATTTCAAATTATAAATTATATAATATATATAAATTATCAAAATATATAAAACCAGCACATTGTACCCCACGATTGCATTAATGTACACAGCTATGAATAAAAAAACAAAAAAATATTCTTTAATAATCTATTAAATGACAAAAAATACAAAAATAACTACAGCCCAAGTGGAGCTCATTCTTTACTCAACAATAAAAATCTTATTTTTCTTCACTAGCATGATTTTTTTCTTTTAGGGACAGTCTCACTTTATCGCCCTCGGTAGAGTGCTACGCCGTCACAGCTCACAGCAACTTCCAACTCTTGGGCTTAGGTGATTCTCTTGCCTCAGCCTCCCAAGTAGCTGGGACTACAGGCACCTGCCAGAGTGCCTGGCTATTTTTTTTGTTGCAGATAGGCCGGGGCTGAGTTCAAACCTACCATCCTCAGTATATGAGGCTGGCGCCCTACCCACTGGACCACAGGCGCTGCCCCAAAAATCTTATTTTTCTTAATACATATGATAACAAATAGTTGTATTTATTAAGTTAGGTGATTGCCTGAAATTTTTATGAGAAAGGAATATAAAGGTTTGTCAGGCTTTAACACCTTTAATGATTTTTATGGTCCTTTGCTTGATCTGGTACACTGAAAATTTGTATACAGAAAAACAGCTATACGACAACAAATTCACTCAATACTTAACCCATTGTAGTAATCAGTTTGATCTGTGGATCCGCAGGGAGAGGTGGCATCCTGAATGGATAACTCTTTTTAACAGAATAATCTTGGAGCAGAAGCACTAAACCAACATGCAAACTTTTATACCATTCAGGACACAGGGTATTCCACATAATCACTGACACCGTGCCTGAACTATCAGCAACTTCCAAAAAGGTCTAGAAAAAAAGAGTAAACAAACATACATATTTGTCACTTTTATCCATATAGATGATATATAGCATATTATCTGTGATAAGTTAGATGGAGAGAATATAACATTTACATTTTCATTCTTTATGAGTATGATTCAGTTGTCAACTCTACTAATATTGGTAATCTAAAATAACAGACGGTTAGCAAATTCATGGAAATACCAGATTTACTACTTACTGTGTGATGTCAAACTCTTAGGACACAGGTCATATCTTATTTATATTTGGCTCTCCCATAATATTTAGCACAGGGCCTTGCAGAGTAATCCCACAATACATTTGTCAAAATGAATAAGTTACATTTTAGAGTTTAAGTGAAGATCTTGACATCATTCTTGGTTACTTGGAACTGTTAGAAGGCCTTGATATTCGTATTACAGAACTTTAGATAAACATATAACTGAGTACAATGCTATCCATGCCCTGATTATATTAATTTACTTACAGCAATATTTGAGACTCTGGTATAAATGACATAGGAATTATTTTTGAGATACTACTTGAGAAATTACACTAGCAGAAAGAGAAAGGTTAATAGTAGTATACATTATTGCTGAGTCTGGGTAGAGTTTAAATACACAAATCTGTTGCAGCAGAAAGTATTTTATGTAGTTTTTCTCTGTTTCAAAATTAGACAACTTTGGTTCTACCTAAAAGGCAGTCTTCAAAATGTTTGCTAGCTCTTTTAGTTTCTTCTTAAATGATGATGTTACTTTCTCAGAACCCTTTTCTTACCGATGAATATATATTTTGGGTAGTAAACATTTACTGAGTACCTACTATGTTTCAAACATTCTGTTAGGCATTGAGATGAATCAAACTATCCATAATAATAGTATTCTTTACCTATATTAATTAATTCAATCCTAGATCAATCTTGTTAATTGAAGTAAAATTAGGATTCCCATTTCAAGGATGAGTAAACTGAGGCTTAAAAAAGATTAACAATTTTCCTTATATTATAAAGCTAAGAAGTAGTAGAGAGAGCTGAAATTTGAACTCGGTTCCTCTTACTACAAGGCATATACTCTTAAGCACTATTACATACTGCCTCCCTACAGTCAGATAGTTTAAAGTACTACAAACCTATTAACAAATACGTGTAACTGGGTTATACATGGTCTGAAAGACCTATGTTAGGGAATATAATGGGATTCTGACTAGGGCATAGTTGATTTTCTCTAGTGACTATGCATACTCTTAGTGACTATGCATATGGTTATACATGGAAAAGCTTAAAGCAGAGCTAAGCGTTGAACTGAATCTTAAAGGTGGCTTTGCTAATCTGATGAGAATTGAGAGGAAGAGCACTATAGGTAGAAGAAACAACATGAGCAGGGGCATGAAAGTTTGAAAACAACTGGTTGTTTTAGGAAATTCTAGGTCGGACTACTTGGTTAGTATGAGGCATGGCAAGTTCAGGAAAAGGTTGACAGGAGAGGTATGGAGGGGCAAGATGATAAGAGACACAAAGAGTAGGAAGCCAAAGAAACTTCAGAGTAAAAAATCTAAGGAAAGTATCTCAACGATGAGAAAGCAAAAAACTATAGTGGGATGACTGAATTAAGTTACGGTATCATATGATAAAATCTATAACTGAAAAATTATGAAGAATTTTCAATGACATGGGAAAATACTTAAGAAAATATCAAATAATACAACATTCTATGTAAAATATGGTTCTCATTTTATAACATAATTTAATGTGATATATGATATAGTCACGTGCAATATATAATATATTCGTATATATGATATATAATATACATATGATAGATAACATGTTATATGTGATATACATATAAATGTGTATATATATGATTTATACATGCACGAGAGAAGGAATGAAACACACTATATAGACAGTGGCTCTCTCCGAGTGGTAGGATCTTGGGAGATACTATGTTCTTTATACAGATTCTTACATTTTCCAAATTCCCTATAATAAGCATGTATAACTCATAACAAAATTCAGTGAAACATCTAAAATAGTTCTCAATAACATGGGAAAATACAGTATAATATGTATTAAGTAAAATCAGAACACAACCATATCAAGAAAGTAGAATCTTATCAGCATTATGATGAGAGGCAAGGTGACAGAAAGGTGTCATATGCATTTCACAATTAGGAGGTTACTAGGGAATGACGAGCTGAAGAAAAAAGCCAAACTAATTGTGTTGAGGAAAGGGAAACATGTCCATCTAGTGTAGATTATATTAAGAAGCTTTCTTGATGAGAGAGAGAGAAGGAATGGAGGAATCATAAGGTCAATGGAGATCTTTCCTTTTCTCTTTTTTAAAATGGGAGAATATAGTATGTTCAGGTGCTGGTGCAGAAAATACAGCTGAGAAGAAAAGATTGAAGAAGGAGGAAAAGGGCTCAGTACCTGTAGCACAGTGGTTACGGCACCAGCCACATACACTGAGGCTGGCGGGTTCAAACCCAGCCTGGGCCTGCTAAACAACAATGACAACTGCAACAAAAAATAGCCAGGCATTGTGGCGAGTGCCTATAGTCCTCGTTACTCGGGAGGCTGAGGCAAGAGAATCACTTAAGCCCAAGAGTTCGAGGTTGCTGTGAGCTGTGACGCCACAGCACTCTACCAGGAGTGACATAGTGAGACTCTGTCTCAAAAAAAAAAAAAAATAAAAAAGAAGAAGATAAAGGAAAAGGTGTGAAGGAGACGAGCTGGATCAGGGAACTGAAGGGCATCAATACAAAGAATTTCTTTTTCTACAATAAAGTATGTAGAAAGTACTTTGCAATATATATTTATGCATATTCAAAAAATATTATATTGAACTCACAAATGTTATTCAAACAAATATGCTATCACAATATAAAGTCATGTCTGTAAATTATAATCTACAATGTTAAATTAACACACGATATCTTATCATTACTTGTACCTGGTATGGTTCAATCATCTTTTTATCAGGTTTCCCATAGTATCGCAGTTTTGATTTCTGCAAGATCCTCACAAGCAACGCAGGAAAAGTTCTTCTGTTAAACCAGGTCGTTTCAAGGTGAGAAAGGGAAATTATTTTGGTGTCTAAAATATAAAAAACAGTAAAAACCCTATGTAACATGTCATGGTAATTTCAAAGATGTATTTTAATGGTTATAAATGGTAGCCAGATTATACCCAAAGCAACTCCTCCTTGCCAGCTAAACCACTCTATATACTTCCCCTACCTAAACTACATGCTATTTCTAATATTGACAGCTAAAATATATAAAGGACTTACTATGTGCTTGGAAAATAGGTACATACCTAGATTAACTAATACAGTTTCAACTAGAATGTCTTCCATCTTACCAAAACACTTAATTACTTCCTGGAAAACTTGGATCTACACTCACCTCCCCTAAGGGAAAAACTTAATGTCTTAGAATATTTTCCCACTACAAAGTACTTACATATTTAATTTATAGAATTGTTTTACCACACATTTCTATAATGTCCTCATCTCAATTTCATATGTGTTCTATCTTTTCCAAACATGCCAGACACGCACCTTTGTACTACGTATTTACTATTCCCTCTGCCTAGTATGTCTTTCCCTTAAATATCCAGGTTACTTTCTCCTTCTCTTCTTCAGGTGTTGCTCAAAGTTCACTTTTCAGTGATGTTATCCTTACCACTCTACTGAAAACTGATTCCCCATGCCACTTTATTTTTGTACAGAGACTTAAATATCTTCTAATACACAGTATAATTTACTTTGAAACATTTTTTTTTTTTTTTTTTTTGTAGAGACAGAGTCTCACTGTACCGCCCTCGGGTAGAGTGCCGTGGCGTCACACGGCTCACAGCAACCTCTAACTCTTGGGCTTACGCGATTCTCTTGCCTCAGCCTCCCGAGCAGCTGGGACTACAGGCGCCCGCCACAACGCCCGGCTATTTTTTTGGTTGCAGTTTGGCCGGGGCTGGGTTTGAACCCGCCACCCTCGGCATATGGGGCTGGCGCCCTACTCACTGAGCCACAGGCGCCGCCATTTAATCTCCAAGTCCGCTGGCAAGCATAAAAACTGCTTAAAAGCTATTCATCATCTTAAAGGATTAATTTGTACTCCTAATTTTATTTTTTCTTGGATGGATTAAGAGGGGTTCCATCTGCATCTATCTACATTTTGGTCTCTCATGGCCTATAGTACCAACTTTTAGAACCTGATTTTGTATTAGTCACAAAATTTCTTTTGCTAAGGCACCTTCCACTTCCATCTTTGTTTACATGTTTTACCAAGTCAACATTTTTACACAAAAATCATACTTGTAATTTCTTTTTAATAAGAGCTTAAGCGGCATTTTATAATTATGCCTATACTATAAAAATACACACAATTTTCAGTATTATTAGCATAAACTGTATAATTTTCCTTCTAAATCTTCCTAATACATTACTAGCTCAGGATCACAGGTCCTAATATTTGATCTAATGTAATTAAGTGATTTCCTTTTTAATACAATCAGACAAATCTCAGATAACTTTGAATTACCTGGAATGTATGTGAAATATTCTTGATCAATGAAGGACCTTATGCCTCCTTTTCTGGCTGGAATAATTTCAAGAGGTACACAGAACTTCGTAGAACATACATATTTTCATTCAAATTCAAAAAGGAACTACAAACTATTTACAGACAATAAGGAATCTGTATAAATTCACAGCAATAAATGTGTTCATTATCCAAAAAGAAAGAAAATAAATAGACTGGATATTCAATACAAAAAGTGATAATCAATAGAACAGTGATTCTCACATTTTTGGTTGCAAGACTCCTTTACATTCTTGAAAAATGAGGATCTTGAAGAGTTTTTGTTTATGTGGGTTACATCTATTAATATTTGCTGTACTATAAAATAAACTACAAATTAAAAAGATTATCAACTCATTTAAAAACAATGATAAACTTAATACATACAAATGACATATTTTTGAAATATATTTTCCAAAACAAAAGAAATTTAGTGAGAAAAGTGGCAGTGTTTTACATCTCTGAACATCTCTTTAGTATCTAGCTTAATAAAAGATAGCTGGATACTCATATATTCTTTGGCATTCAGTCATTTCCATGTCACATATCATGTAGTCCCTGGAAAACTTCACTGTACACTTGTGAGAGAAAGAGCGAAAAAAGGAGGTAAGTAAAGCCTTAGTGTTTTGAGAATAGCTTTGACTCATGAATACCCTGCATATGTCTTGGGGACACCACCAGAGGTCCCTGGACCACACGTTAGAAATTGTTTCAAAGGAATAAATCTAAGGAATGCAGAAGGTATAAAGATAAAAACTGAAAATATGAATTAGAAAATGTTATACCATAATAAAAAACCCAATAACATTGATAAATATAATTCTTTGGAAAAAAACGAATGAAAAGATAAACCTTTGGCAAGTCCAACCATGAACAAAGGAAACCAAAATGTAATATTCAGAATGTGATCAACTATACATAAAGAAAATCAAAAGATTATGTATGATTCTACATCAATAAACTTGAAAATATCAGTGAAATAATCTTCTAGGAAAATATGTTATCAGTGTCTCCTTAAGAAGCAGAAGAAAACCAGAATATTTTCTTAATCATGGAAGAAAAGAAAAAAGTTCACAAATAATGGCCTCTAAAAGTATCAGCAGGTTGAAATAGTTTTTTACAAGAAAATTCTAACAACTTTCAAAGACTAGCTCTTTCCCTGAACTATAAATTGTCCCAGAGCCAATAAAATATATAAATTATGCCAATTCACTTATAAACTTAGAATCTTGAAAAAAATCCCAACAGAAATAGTACAAAAGAGAAAACTATAAACCCCAATTATTTATGGTGGCAAAAATCCTAAATCAAATACTTTCAAATCTAATACAGTAGCATGTCAAAAGACAACTGTGTGCTATGACCAAGTGGGGTCTTAAGCATATTCTCTCGTTCAATAGGAGGATATTTTAAATTCTGAATAATTCTGGAGTCTGACACAGACATTCAACTTTAATTTTGTTAAAACATTAAGGATAACTACTGGGGAAATACAAACCTAATGTATAACTTCCAAACTACTAGAAGAAAAAAAAATCTTTTTAATCCCACAGAAGTCAAAAAGTCAAAAAAATAAAGTATGATTTCAATAACAGGTGCAAACATCATTAATCACATTAAATTTAACTGAATTAAATTCACCTCTTAAAAAATTGGTTTGGGTCAAAAGCAGAATATTAGCTATATTCTTTTTTTTTTTTTTTTTTGTGGTTTTTGGCCGGGGCTGGGTTTGAACCCACCACCTCCAGCATATGGGACCAGCACACTACTCCTTGAGCCACAGGCGCCGCCCTATTAGCTATATTCTTTAAAAAGAAAAACCAACAACAAAATGGAAATAAAGAGACCAACAAAGATACACTACGCTAATGGTTCTCAAAGTTTGGTCTTTACATCAGCAGCATCATTGCCACTACTGAACTTGTTAGAAATGCAAATTATAGGGCCCTACCCCAGATACTGGAGGTGATGCTCAGCAATCTGTATTTTAAAATGTTTATGAGGTGTTCTTCATGCCCACATATTGAGAACCACCGGCCTAAGTGCTACCAAAAAACAGGGAAGTAGTAAGCATCAATATCAGATAAAATAGAATTCAAGGCAAAAAAGGACAAGGAGGCATATCCAAATTGATAAAGGGTAAAATTCATCAAGATATTAATTAGTTATGAAATTTAACACATTATAGCAACACCTAAAGCAAAAACTTTTAGAAATGTAAGGAAAATAAGAGGGACTTTACCTAACAAATGTCAACAGTGTAACCTCTTTGTACCCTCAATTAACGTGAAACAATACAAAATATATATGTGTGTAAGAAATGGATAAAACTATCATCATAGAGAAAAGCCAATATTCCTTTCAGAGGAAGGGGCAAATAAAGTAGATTAAAAATAAGAATGTAGAATATTTGAATTAGATTTTAAAAACCTGGTATAATACGGAACCTTAGATCTAGTAAATAAGCTTTAAAAAAAACTTTTGGAGTTTAAAGAGAAATTCCTATTTAAAATAAAAAATATGGGTAATGAATAATAATAAAATCTCTATACTTCAAAGCCTGGAAGGGGTGCAGCTATAGCAGTCAGTACTGACCGAAGACTTCAGGATTTTGAAAGCTTCTGGAAGCAATAAACAAGCAAATAAATGAACGAAGCATTCGACTGGAAAAGTAATACAAGAAAAATATGAACAAAGGAAGTACATAGAAATAATTAAAGATGATAGTATAAATTAAGTAAAAACCATCTCCTCACTATAGATTTTGTTATTAGTGAAGCCAAGAGTCTTTTTGTTAAATAACAGTAAAACAGACAAACCTCTGGCAAGGCTGATCATGAGGAAAGGTGAACATACCAATAATAGGACTATGAAAGGAGAAATAACTGACAAGACATGAAAAATATAGCTTATAATATGCAACTCTGACATCTAGGTGAAATGAGATTTCCTAGTGAAATACTCATTGAAATACCATTTTGAAATTCTCAAAAATGGACTCAAGCAGCATTATTGGTTTGATCACTTTCTGTACATGAAATTGAGAGGAAGTTATTCCCACCATCTCCCAGTCAGGCTCGGATAGATTTAGAGGTAAATTCTACAATAACTAAGAAAATGCCATGAAGGCTACGTTGAACAGTTTGATGAGAATATTTCAGATTGTATATGAAACCAGCACATTATACCCCTTGATTGCACTAATGTACACAGCTATGATTTAACAATAAAAAAATAAAATAAAATTGTAATTGAAAAAAGTAATAAAAATAAAAATAAATTTAAAAAATTTCTGAAAGCACCGAAAAACAGGTAAGCCTCTCAACTCATTCTACTAGCTGAATATTAACCTGATATTGAAATTGCACTGAAAAAAAAAAACCAAATGAAACCTACGGACCAAATTCACACTATACAGATGTAAAAATAATAACCATGACCAAGTGGGGATTCAAAAGTGTTTCAAGACTAGAAAATCCATCAATTTATTTCATTTATTCCTTTATTCAACACCTACTGAATGCCTACTATGGGCCAGACATTGTTCTGGCTATAGGGGATGTGAACCACTGCAGTGGAAAAAATTCATGGACCTCATAAAAGAGGTAGGGAGAGAAAGAAAAAAAAAATCACCAAATAAAATAATTTCATATTAGTGTACACGCTAACTGACTGTGCAACTGGAGCTCTCAAATAAAATAATTTCAAAGTGTTACAATTCTATGAAGGGCATTTGCAGGGTGATGTAATATTACAGGAATAAATGTGGAAAGGAATACTTATTTAAATAGCTCTTTTTAATATGTTTTATATATTTGAACTGAAACATGAGGATGGGAAGAAACATTCTAAAAAGATGAAAAGGCAGGTGCAAAGTACCTGAGGCAGGAAAAAGCTTGGAGGTTTGAGGATGAAAAATAAGGCTGGGATTGCTAGAACAAAATGGTGGAGGAGAGGGGCTGGACATGAGGTTGTAGAGGTAAGGGATTCTATGGGGCAGGGGTCTGCAAATTAGGGTTCATAAGTCGAATCCAGCCTGCTTCCTGTTTTGTGATAAATGAAGTTCTGCTGGAACACAGTCAGGCTCATCCAGGTACATATTGTCTACGGCTGCTTTCCCTATACAACAACAAAACTAAATTGTTGTAACAGATATTATATGTCCTGCAAAGACAAAAAGATTTATGATTTAGCTATTTAGGGATAAAGTTTGCCAATCTCTCCTGGAGGGCCTTACAGACCTATAGATGGCTGTCTAAATGCAATGGGGAGCTACTGGAGAGAGATTTAGGCAGGAGAGTGGCATGATCTAACTACCATTTTAAAAAGTCTTCCATTTTAAAAATATGATGACTCAGAGGAGTTATGAAGGAGTTTTTTGGGGTGACTGAAATGTTCTATATCTTGATGGGGTATGATTACACAGGTGTGTGCATATATATGTAAATATTTATCAAGCTGCATTTTTAAGATCTTTTTACTTTTCAGCGTACAAGGTAAAACTTAGTAAAAAGTTTCAAAAACACAAAAAGTACCATAAGCAAAGTTAACAGAAAAGGAACAGAATGCAAGAAAATAATTTGCAGTATACAGCAGATTAAAAATTTAATAGCTAGTGGCAAAGAAATCCTACAAATTAAAGTTCAAAAAAGTTCAAAGATATAATATTAAATAGTAAGATATGGTCAAATAGATACCCTAATATATATGTTGATGAATATAAATTAGTATAATCTTTTCAGAAGATGATTTGTCAATATCAACTAAATTAAAAAAATTCAAATACCCTTTAACCCAACAATTTCACTTCCAGGAATCCATTCAACAGAAATACTTGAATATATGTCCTAATGATGTTTAGCATTGTATTTAATACTTAAAATTTAACTACTACTTAAAACTGCAAGTTACTCATTCACATGGGTATGATTATAGAAAATAACAGGCACATCCATACTATGGAATATTTTATGTACCATTATACATACAAGATGCCTAAGATAAATTTAGTGGAAATAGTAAATTACACAATGCATATCACTCTTTTTTTCAAAGATACACACCGAACTGCTGACAATTTATAATTCTGAAAGGAAATTTGAAGGCACGAGGGAAGGTGAAACAGGTATTTATTATTAAAACTTTGAAACATTCAGCAAACCTGAAAGAAATTTGCAGTGAACATCAAGGTACCCACTTCCTAGATTTTACCACCGCTGTTTTACTATACTTAGGTCTTACATTTTTAACACAATATATATTCGTTTAAATATATGCTTTGGATCTTTTTTGGTTTTGATAAATGAAAAGATATTACTTTCATAATCAGAAAGAAACAAAACGTACTTTTACAGAGTATCATACCCTTCTTAATTCTTGCAGAGCACTGATTTTTCATTTACATATTCAATTCTAAAAATGATCAACATTTAGAGTAGTAATGCTACAGCCTTATTCCCTGCTGGAGATAAAATGATTCCATCATTTCATCCCAGAAATAACTGTCAGGCTTTTAAAATTTAGTTATTTAAAACATCCTTGGCTATGTATTTCTACATTTTCCCCCCTTATATCTAGGTATGACTATACTTGCATATTTTTGAGCCAGTTACCTTCACTTTCAAATTTGTTGCTTTTATACATCAGTTAGATGATTTAGCATTGGGACAACAACATAAAAATAAAGTACTGAAAAGCGGTAAGTGCAGAAAATTATAATCTTTCTCCTTCCAGTATTCTTTTATTTTTTTGAATTTTATTCCCCATTCCATATGTGTTCATGCTCATAGTACCATCATTCCCCTTAATTCCATCTTTTATAGAAAAACATATTTTAGAGCAGTTGCTGATGAGCAGCTAGCATTTTCAGGTTAATTTCCTAATTCTGATACATAAAAATTGAAGTCAGATCAGTACTGTCCGTAGTAAGTAATAAGAAACAGGAAAATGAGAATTCTAGGCCTTCTCACAAATCACATATTCAAAAAGTGATATTTACATAACCGTAACACTCAAAAGACATAAAAGTGGCATTTTGATCAATGTAAATTATTAAGGACTAAATCACGGAACATCCTTTTTGAGTGAGGGTTAAAACTAATACAAACTGACAAATTTTGACAACTCATACTAAATTCACATCTATAAGCTCTTTAACCCACATAGCGAACTATTTCCACAACTGGAATGGGAATGAAACTAAGATTAATCCCTCTGTAGTCTAACGTACAACGGACACCCGAAGAACACTGATTTCCACACCCGGACGTTTATCAGATTGAATTAAAGACATAGTCAGACACTTCCTCAGTTGGCAATCAAACCAAGAAGGGGCTGTGGAAATTTCATTAAGCAAGTGTCCTTCCCCCATTCAAAAAAACTTGTCTACTACCACTCCCGGCTTGTAATTAATCAACAATACGAAAGCACCTCAGTCTCCTTTCTCGTTAACGAAAGCTCTGGAAAATGATTTTTTTAAAATCCTCTATCGTACCTTCAAAATACTTACCGCTAAAATTGTATTCGGCAGGCTGCTTGTTGGTTAACCAGATGTCTCCATATGGGTCTTCGTTATTCCAGAGCGCCAGGTAATGACTCTTCCCGCCTCTTAAAGGCCTCTCTGGTTTCTCCCCGTGCGCTCTATTTCTGAAGGGAGTTTCTACATAAACTGTATCTAAGGTCTCCCCACAGTGAACGTTATCTATGCACAGGATGCCCTGGCCTAATCTTTTCTCATTGTAAACACAGGAAACTCTGGAAATTCTCATTTCTATGCCAACTTTAAGAATATTTTGATAAATGAGAAAGTTTAAGCTGGGGTCCAGGTAGCACTTCTCCTGGTAAACGCCGTCTGAGATCGTCACATCATAGCAGTAAAGAGGAAGGTTGGGCATTATGTCCCGTGGCTCATCCTCTAACAGATATCTTTGGACGGCCAGCACAGTAACAGGTACCACCTCTGAGGGGGTCACCCACTGCCGTGGTGAGCCGATTATTTGGTCAAGAACCTTTTGGATCCAGGACTTGGGCGCTGGGGCAGCCCTTCGGATCACGCCCCCCGGGACGATGCCAGCCCGATTTGGCTCAGGGTACGGAAAATCTAACCCAATATAAGAGGGACCAGCCTGAGGCTGGACTGACTCACCGGACATTGTTGGATGACCGCCTCCTTTCCTCACTCCTAAAAGCTAGTCTACACTCGCAAACCTGAGGTAAGAGAAACAGCGCGCTTTGGCGACGAGCTCTACTCTGCCCCAGCTGACCGGCGACTCTCCGCCCCTCAACTAGGCGGCAGAGCCGTTACGCATGCGCACGCCCCCTCCTGCTCCGCCCCCACTTGGCGCACAGCCTACGTCGCGGCGCTGTTACTAGGCAGGCACACGCGCCAGTTACGTAGCGGGCTGCCGAACCTCGTGCTGGCGGGATTGCCGTCTGCGGGGGGGGGGGCTGTTAAGGGAGCGCGGGGAGGAAAGCGGCGGTAGTCAAGGTTACTAAAGCGGGGTGGGGGAGGTGTGCTCCGGGCTCTCTAAGGAGGATGCTGAGAGGCAATAGAAAAGGGAAAGTGCCAGGAAGCACGGTGCAGGCAGTCACAGTCGAACAAAACCAGATAAGGTATGCACAGCCTTCAGGACAGTCCCTAGCACAAAAAGTCCTCAATAAACATTAGCTGCTATTGCTATTAGCGTTAGCATAATTGTCTGTAGTGGCTCCCTGAGTGCAGGGTGGGTGAATTAGTGATTAAGTGCAAATGAAAATAGAGCAAGGCAGAATTGACTTGGTAAAGAGCTGTCGTTAGATTAGAATTCTTAAAATGCACTTATTGCTAGGATATAGAATTTCAGAAACTCCATTTTTTTACTACAAGGCATATATCAGAAATGAACGTAAAGCAAAAAAGCTAGTAAGAATAGTAAAAATTAAGGATAAAATATTTACTTGCTGTGCCCAGATGTGTTAGTATATATGATGTACTAATTATCCTAAAACTACTTTAAAAAATGATTATGAGGGGCGGCGCCTGTGGCTCAGTGGGTGGGGCGCCGGCCCCAAATACCGAGGTGGGCGGATTCAAACCCGGCCCCGGCCAAACTGCGACCGGTGTTGTGGAGGGCGCCTGTAGTCCCAGCTACTTAGGAGTCTGAGGCAAGGGAATCGCCTAAACCCAGGAGTTGGAGGTTGCTGTGAGCTGTGATGCTACAGCACTCTACCCAGGGCAACAGAGTGAGACTCTGTCTCTACAAAAAAAAAAAAAAAAAAGGATTATGAGGCTTGGTGCTTGTAGCACAGTGGTTATGGCGCCCACCACATACACCCAGGCTGGCGAGTTTGGACCCAGCTCAGGCCAGCCACCTAAACAACAATGACAACTGCAACAAAAAATAGCCGGGCGTTGTGGCGGGCGTCTGTAGTCCCAGCTACTTGGGAGGCTGAGGCAAGAGAATCGCTTGAGCCCGAGAGTTTGAGGTTGCTGTGAACTGTGACATCACAGCACTCTACTGAGGGCAACGTGAGACTCTGTCTCAACAAAAAAATGGTTATGAGCTAATTTTTAAAATATTAATTCCCCTTGGTGCTCTTTTTTGTCACTATATTTATTCTATTTATTCACTATTTGTGAAGTTCCTACTATGAAGCAGGCACTGTTTTAGACCAGAAAAAGAGTTCCAAAATTGCTTTGATGGGTAGACTAGGCACTGGCATCTGTGCATAGCTTCCCAAGGGGAACACTTCAATGGTGACAACAGTGATATTTAGCAATGAGGTATGTAGCATTTTTCTGGGATGAGTTTGCAAACTTAATTGTCAGATAGTTCTCTCTCTCTGTCTCACTTTCTTCTTTCTTTTTGAGACAGTCTCACTCTGTTACCTAGGCTAGAGTGCTGTGACATCATAGCTCACAGCAACCTCAAACTCCTGGACTGAAGTGATCCTCTTGCCTCAGCCTTCCGAGTAGCTGGGACTACAGGTGCCTGCCACAACAGACACTGTATTTTTTGAATGTCTGGTCTGGGCAAGGTGCAGTCTTGCTGTGGAGACCAAAAAACATAGTAGGGAAAAAAGGAGTGGAGGGGGCAGGAGTTAATATTTTGTGGAGTATGATTAGGGGAGGCTTCTCTAATAAGAGATTGAGTAGAGATGTGCAGAAAGGGAGAAAGTAAGCTCTGTGGATATCTGGGGAAATGATACTTGAACAAGAGAGAACAGCAAGAGCAGATTCCATGAACCAGAAACATACTTGATATTTTCAAGGAAATGCGAAAGCCAGTCAGCTGCAGTAGAGCAGTCAGGGGAAGAGTGGTAGGAGATGAGGTCAGAGAGGTAGCAGGGGTTCTTCTGTTTTGAGCAAAAGAGTGACATGATGCTTTAGTTTGAGCTCCATTTCCTTCATGATGCCTCCCCTAACCATGTCAGTCTAGAATAATCTTCCTCTTCTTTGTGTATCACTCATTTAACATTTATCATCTAATACCTTACAATTAAAAAACATTTTAATGTATACACCCTGTCACTCTAACTCAGTTTCTCGCACTGGCACTCTTGATATATATATATATATATATATATATATATATATATATTTTGCAGTTTTTGGCCGGGGCTGGGTTTGAACCCGCCACCTCCGGCATATGGGGCTGGCGCCCTACTCCTTTGAGCCACAGGCGCTGCCCCACTCTTGATATTTTAGGCCAGAAATTACTGGTTGTGCTGTAGGATATTTAGCAGCATCCCTGGTCTCTACCCACTAGATACCTGTTGCACCTCTCCCCTTCAGTTATGACAACTAACAATATCTCCAGACATTGCCAAAGTTGCCAAAGTTGCTGTCAAAATGGCAGCAACATTATCAAAGTTGCTGCCATTTGGGACATCTGATTAAGATCTGATTTAACCAGATAGTAAAACTTTTGTGGGCAGAAATGGATTTGTTCTTTTTGGTTTACTATGGTTCTTTCACTACTGCTATGCATAAAAGACACTTGAATATTTTAAATAAGTGAAATATAATTCCCACTGACTCTCTACCAAAGGGAATATATAAGTATGGTTTTCCATAAACAAACGTAATATTAAAAAATTCAAACTTACAAAACATAAAATAATTTCCTTGAGTGCAGGTACTTTGTTATGTTCACTGCTGAATCTCCAGGGGCAAAATCAATACCAAGTCTACAGTAGGTGTTCAATAGTAACTGTTGAATGAATAAATGAAATTATGGGTTTTTATTGGATTTACTGTAGGGATCATTAAATGTCAGCTATCTCCATTGTTTATCCAAGAAGGGCTTGTTTGGAATCTTTCAAATCTGCTCTGTCAGCACCCGCTAAACTATATGCTCAGTGAAATTTACGAATGAGAGATGGCTATTAGCAGTGGTGCTTAGTAGTTGAATAATGAACAAATAGCACTCGTGTTTGTTTTTACATTACTACTCACAGTAAGGATGTACAATGACCATGGGCACATGCTTGGATTATTATTCCGCTGATGATTTGCTGATAGCGTGTGTCTGCCCAAGAATTAGAGTGTCTGCTTGAACAGTAGGTGCACCTATTGAAGTACAACTGCTCTCTGATGTGGCACTACTGAGCACCTGTTTTAGGATCAATTTCACAATAATAGAATAAATAAGGGAAATGACTTTCAAAGTCAGAACTGGGTATCATTCAGGTTATTGATCTTTTCTTCCTCTTAGATCTGGAAGGTTTGTTATAGTTCTCCAGAGCTTAAAATGGTAAAAGCAGACAAAACAATATTTAATAAAATGGAAATGTTCTAAGATGTTAAAAAAACCACTTTAAATATATCATGAAATTTATTTTGGTAGTCCGTTAAATTTGGTGCTGATTATAAACCACATTGATTTCCCTGATCTTTAAAATTGGACCAATCAAAAGTAGTCACAGTTGTTGAAAAATTAAGTTATTCCATGTGCATAAAGTGCTTAAAACAGTACCTGGCACATAGTAAGAGTTCAATAAATGCTACCTATTTTTGATATTATATTAAAAGGAAGATAATGCATTACATAAGATCATACAATACTAGAACCATAGGGAGTCATTACCCATTAGTTCTGTGTTTTTCAATTTGTGGATTGTAAAGGATTAAAGAGGTTATGAAGTCAATTTATTGGGTTACAACCAACAGTTAAAAATATGTAAAGGAATGGAACAAAAAATTTCAAGGGTGCATTGCACATAATCAGGATAAGTATTATATTGTAAAATTTTTGTTTTAGATTTGTTGGTAGGGATATGAATATACTGGGTCATGATATAAAATGTGTGTGTTTGTTTTTTTTTTGAGACGGAGTCTCGAGCTGTCACCCTGGGTAGAGTGCCGTGATGTCACAGCTCACAGCAACCTCATACTCTTGGGCTTCAGCGATTGTCTTGCCTCAGCCTCCCAAGTAGCTGGGATTACAGGCACCTGCCATGATGCCCAGCTATTTTTTGTTGTTGTTGCTGTTGTCATTGTTGTTTTACCTGGCCTGGGCCGGTTTCGAACCCGCTAGTCTCAGTGTATATGGCTGGCGCCCTACCCACTGAGCTATGGGAACCACCTAAAATGTATTTCTTACCATAGATTGTGTCCAAAAAATGTTTAAGAGCAACTGGTATAGTTCAACCCCCTGTTATTACAAAAGAAGAAACTAAGGCCCAGACAAGGGGACTAACATGAACAAGATCACACAGTGGTAAGTGGAAGAGCATCAGAACCAATAACTAAGCCTCCTGATTACCAAGTCCTTTTAAAAAATGCTTTCCTTGATGTTGAGTAGCACAGATCCTGCATTATCTTGCAGATATATCAATTTTTTGTTGAAGAACGTTGTTTTAGTTCATCTCCTCATTCATTTGACTATCCTTTCATTCATTTACCTGGGAGGGCAAATTAGCATTATTCTCTGGCCTTAGGCATTGGAGATACACATGTATTTGATGTTCGTCAAATATATAAAATTATGAGAGTGGAGGTGTGGGGGCAGAAGAAAAAGAAGTGGTGTAACTATTTAGTGCTAAAAGGATATAGGGAGTTCGGAAGCTATCTCAAAGAGTATTTAGGTAAGCTCTCCAAACATCACCACGGTAACAAGAGAGGGCCTGAGGGTGGCTGCCTGGCAACGACAGCACTACAACCTCCAGCTCAGTGCTGCCCTTTTCCAACATCTTTCCCTTTTAAGGCTGCTCTTGATGATTTTATTAACTAAATTGCCTCTATATGTGAGGCTACATCTGTAAAGCTTATTATACTCCTTAGCTTATTGGAATCAAGGTTGTTCTTGTTACTTTTCTATCAGATGTTGAATGTGGTTTGATTTATATATTTGGAGTGCACAAATAGAAGTCTTTCATACAGACTCACCATTGCAGTAGTTCTAGACTCCTTTTGTCCCTAACCTGAGTATGTATCAGAAGTACCATAAATGGTTGATTGATGTTGTTCCCCTTTCCTTTCTGTCTATCCAATTCTAGTTCTATTTTTTCACAAAGATCTAAATGTGGAGAGTTCGGAAGCTATCTCAAAGAGTATTTAGTTTGCTTTCTTTCTTTCTTTTTTCTTTTTTTTTGAGACAGAGCCTCGAGTTGTTGCCCTGAGGAGAGTGCTGTGGCATCACAGCTCACAGCAACCTCCCACTCCTGGGCTTAAGAGATTCTCTTGCCTCAGCCTCCCAAGTAGCCTGCCACAACACCCAGCCATTTTTTGGTTGTAGTTGTCATTACTGTTGGGCAGGCCCGGGCTGGATTCAAACCTGCCAGCTCTGGTGTATGTGGCTGGCGCCTTAGTCACTTGAGCCAAGGCACCCAGCCAGTTTGCTTTATTTCTGAGTCTCAATATTTTATATCTGTGAGACACTTGGAATTTAGAATATATTTGCTTGTTTTCAATTTATCAGGTTTTTCTTTTCCTGACTATTAGGAAAAGGAGGACTGCCAATAACTCCTAGGATTCCACAAATGAACTTATTCCCTCTTATTCTCCATAGTCTTACTAGTATAATGTGTCTAGCACACTTCAATGCTACATTACTCTTATCAAGAATTTGTTTGTTAAAATGTGCAAATAAAATTTGATGACATTTTGGAAATCTGAACATCAATGTGTATCCTGGGTTGCTGTATGTGAAATACAATGGAATCAGATTGGAAAGTTGGTTCTCAATAGGCTATTTATCTAAAGATATCTACTAGTTTAAGAAAAAACAACAGCTTAATTGAAAGACAATTCACAGGTCATACAATTTACTCAGTGGAAAATTCAGTTTTTAGAATATGCAAAGAGTTGTGTAACTATCACCACAATCTAATTTTAGAACTGTTTTGGCCGGGGCTGGGTTTGAACCCAGCCACCTCCAGCATATGGGGCCAGCACCCTACTCCTCTGAGCCACAGGCACTGCCCTGATTTTAGAACATTTTATCACCTTGAAGTAACTAACCCAGCTACTGACAACCACTGATCTACTTTCAGTCACTATGGATTTGTCTGTTCTGGACATTTCATATCCATAGAAATCATTGTATGTCCCTTCTTTCACTTAGCATAATGATTTTAAGGTTCATCCATGTGGTAGTATACTGCATTCCTTTTTATGATCGTATATTTGATTGTATGGATATAGCACATCGTGTTTTCAGCAGCTGATGAACATGGGTTGTTTTCACTTTTGACTCTAATGAATAAGTCTGCCACGAATATTGGTGTACAAGATTTTGTGTGGACTTATGCTTTCAAATCTCTTTTGTAGATACCTAGGAGTGAAATCGCTGGTTCACATGGTAACTCTATTTTTATTTTCTGAGGGACTGCCCAACTATATTAAAAGGTGTTACACCATTTACATTCCCACCAGTAATGGATGAATGAATCACAGTTTTTCACATTCTTGCCAACATTTGTTGTCCCTCTTTTTTTTTTTTTTTTTTTTTGTCAAGACAGACTCTGCCCTGAGCAGAGTGCAATGGCGTTGTAGCTCACTGCAACCTCAGACTCAGGCTGTGGGCATCCCGCTGTCTCAGCCTCTGGAAGCCGCTGGGATTACTGGCGGTCCCTCCGGTGCCCGGCTGGGTTTTTTCAAATTTTTTTTTTTTCGTGAGTTGGGATCTCACTCTAGCTCAGACGAGCCTCGAACTCTTGAGCTCAAGCAATCCTCCAGCCTCAGCCTCCTATAGTGCTGAGATTACAGACGTGAGCCACCGCGCCTGGCTGTCCCCTTTTTTTCTTTATTGCAGCCATCATTGTGGATGTGAAATTGAATCTCATGGTGTTTTTCATTTGCATTTCCCTAGTGACTAATGATTTTGAGCATTTTTTATGTGCTTAGTGGCCATTTTTACATGGAGAAATGTCAATTCAAATTCTTTGTCTTTGACTTGCCTGAGTGAGAGTGAGACCCTGACTCCTAAAAAAAAAAAAAAAAAAAAAAGGAAAAACCCAGCCGGGCGCTGCGGTGAGCACCTGTAATCCCAGCGGGCTTCGGAGGCTGAGGCGGCGGGGTTGCCCACAGCCCGAGTCTGAGGTTGCAGTGAGCTATGATGCCGTTGCACTCTGCTCAGGGCATAGGGTGGGACTCTGTCTCAACAACAAAAATTGGAAAAAAATCGGCTTATCTGTCTTTTTATTATTATGTCATAATAAGTCTTTATATAGTCCATGTACTCTAGATGTAAGTCTCTTTTCAGATATATGAGATACATGATTTGCTATATTTTCTCTAGTATGTCTTTCTCTTTTCTTTTCTTTTTTTTTTTTTTTGAGACAGTCTCACTATGCCCCCCTCCGTAGAGTGCTGTGGCGTCACAGCTCATAGTGATACAGGACAGGTGGCACCCCAGCCAGCTCGGTAGAGCTGGGTGGGGGGCGGACTGGCTGCCTCCACCTTGGTGGTGTTGGTGCCGTGGCAGCGAGGAGAGGAACCAGCGGTCTGGAGGGTAGGCAGGGGCACCCTGTAGGACGCTCCAGAGCCGGAGGGGCCAGACAACAGCTGGGGAGATGCCACCATCTTAGATTTCCTCCGCCTTGCATTTGCCCCATTTCCTAGGCCTGGACAATTTCATGTAAGTTTCCTAGGCCTGGGAATAAAAGGGATTGTAGCCATTCATTCCCGACCCAGACTTGTTCCAGATACCCTGTACTGGAAACGCTGTCCCAGATTCCATGAATATAACTACAAAGGGCCCCATGTGACTGTATATACCCCTAGACAAAGAGCCTGGAGTTAGTGAGACAGAGAGAGAGAGAGAGAGAGAGAGAGCGCTTTTCTCTCCCAACTTGGGTTTTCTCTCCCTACCTGGAGCTTTAGTGTTTTTTGTATTCTTTTCCGTAAATAAATCCTGTTTTACCACTGATCTGTGGTCTGAGCGTTCAATCTTCTAATCACCAAGACCAAGAACCTACTGAAGACGAAATTCTGGTATCAATAGCAACCTCAAACTCTTGGGCTTAAGCTATTCTCTTGCCTCAGCCTCCCAAGTAGCTGGTACTACAGGCGCCGGCCACAATGCCCAGCTATTTTTTTTTTTTTTTTTTTGCAGTTCCTGGCCAGGGCTGGGTTTGAACCTGCCGCCTCCGGCATATGGGGCCGGTGCCCTACCCCTTTGAGTCACAGGCACCGCACTGCTCAGCTTTTTTTTTGTTGTAGTTGACCTTTTTTTAGCAGGCCCAGGCCGGGTTAGAACTGACTAGCCCTGGTGTATGTGGTCAGTGCCATAAGCACTGAGCAACAGGGGCTGAGCCTGTCTTTTCATTTCTTGATGGCATTGTTTTTTTTTGCAGTTTTTGGCTGGGGCCGGGTTTGAACCTGCCACCTCTGGTGTATGGGGTCGGCACTCCTCTGAGCTACAGGCGCTGCCTAGCGTTTTTTTTTAATTGAGACAGAGTCTTACTTTGTCACTCTCTGTAGAGTCCTGTGGCATCACAGCACACAGCCACCTC
Organism: Nycticebus coucang; assembly: GCF_027406575.1. Taxonomy (NCBI): domain Eukaryota; kingdom Metazoa; phylum Chordata; class Mammalia; order Primates; family Lorisidae; genus Nycticebus; species Nycticebus coucang. The sequence goes on from NC_069804.1 coordinate 135,133,661, forward strand.
CAACTCCTGGGCTTAAGCGATTCTCTTGCCTCAGCCTCCCAAGTAGCTGGGACTACAGGCGCCCGCCACAACGCTGGGCTATTTTTTTTTTTTTTGGTTTATTTGTTTAGCAGGCCCTTGTCTGTTGGAACCCACCCTCCCTGAAGCATGTGACTGGCACCCTAATCACTGAACCACTGTGCCCAGCCACTTTTATGACATTTTTGAGGAATAAAAATTTTTAATTTTATGTACTCTAATTTATATATTTTTTCTTGTTTTGCCTGTACTTCTTGTGTCATATCTCAAAAGTCATTGCTTAATCCAAGTTCACAAAAGATTTACTCCTATGGTTTTTAAGTTAGAGTTTTATAGTTTTAGCTCTTTTTTTTTTTTTTTTTTGTAGAGACAGAGTCTCACTTTATCGCCCTCGGTAGAGTGCCATGGCATCACACAGCTCACAGCAACCTCCAACTCCTGGGCTGAAGCGATTCTCTTGCCTCAGCCTCCCGAGTAGCTGGGACTACAGGTGCCCGCCACAATGCCCAGCTATAGTTTTAGCTCTTATATATAGGTCTATGTTATATTTGGGGTTGAGTTTTATATATCATATGAGTTAGGAGTCAAACTTCATTAACTTGTGGCTATCCAGGTGTTTTGGCACCTTTGTTGAAAAGAAAGCTATTTCCAGAGGTCTGAAAACTTAAAAAAAATTTTTTTTATTGTTAAATCATAGCTGTGTACATTAGTGCAATCAAGGGGTACAATGTGCTGGTTTCATATACAATCTGAAATATTCTCATCAAACTGTTTAACGTAGCCTTCATGGCATTTTCTTAGTTATTGTATGTAGACATTTGTACTTTGCATTTAGTAAGTTTTGCCTGTACCCATTCTAAGATGCACCATAGGTGTGGCCCCACCCATTACCAGCCCTCCACTCTAACCTCCCCCCTCCCTTCCCCTTCCTTGGCCCTTTCCCCATAGTCTTGTGCTATAGTTGGGTTATAGCCTTCATGTGAAAGCTATAAATTAGCTTCATAGTAGGGCTGAGTACATTGGATACTATTTCTTCCATTCCTGAGATACTTTGCTAAGAAGAATATGTTCCAGCTCCATCCATGTAAACATGAAAGAGGTAAAGTCTCCATCTTTCTTTAAGGCTGCCTAATATTCCATGGTATACATGTACCACAATTTGCTAGTCCATTCGTGGGTCGATAGACACTTGGGCTTCTTCCATGACTTAGCAATTATGAATTGGGCTGCAATAAACATTCTGGTACAGATGTCTTTGTTATGTTGTGATTTTTGGTCTTCTGGGTATAGACCTAGTAAAGGAATTATAGGATCGAATGGCAGGTCTATTTTTATGTCTCTAAGTATTCTCCAAACATCCTTCCAGAAAGAACATATTAGTGTGCATTCCCACCAGCAGTGTAGAAGTGTGCCCTTTTCTCCACATCCACGCCAACATCTCTGGTTTTGGGATTTTGTTATGTGGGCTACTCTTACTGGGGTTAGGTGATATCTCAAAGTAGTTTTGATTTGCATTTCTCTGATGATTAAGGATGATGAGCTTTTCTTCATGTGTTTGTAGATCGTGCGTCTGTCTTCTTTAGAGAAGTTTCTCTTCAAGTCCCTTGCCCACCCTGAGATGGGATCACTTGTTCTTTTCTTGCTAATACATTTGAGTTCTCTGTGGATTCTGGTTATTAGACCTTTATTGGAGGTATAACCTGCAAATATTTTCTCCCATTCTGAGGACTGTATGCTTGCTTTACTTACTATGTTCTTGACTGCGCAGAAGCTTTTTATTTTGATTAGGTCCCAGTAGTGTATTTTTGATACTGCTTCAATTTCCTGCGGAGTCCTCCTCATAAAATATTCACCCAGGCTGACTCCTTCAAGAGTTTTCCCTGCACTTTCTTCAAATATTTTTATAGTTTCAAGTTTAAGTTTAGATCTTTTATCCAGTGAGAGTCTATCTTAGTTAATGGTGAAAGGTGTGGGTCCAGTTTCAATCTTCTACAGGTTGCCAGCCAGTTTACCCAGCACCATTTGTTAAATAGGAAATCTTTTCCCCACTGAATGTTTTTAATTTGCTTGTCAAAGAGCAAATAACGGTAAGTAGTTGGATTCATCTCTTGGTTCTCTATTCTGTTCCAGACATCTACTTCTCTGTTTTTGTGCCAGTACCATGCTGTTTTGATTGTTATCGATTTATAGTACAGTTTCAGGTCTGGTAGCGTGATTCCTCCTGCTGTGTTTTTATTGCTGAGTAATGTTTTGGCGATTCGAGGTTTTTTCTGATTCCATATAAAATGAAGTATTATTTTTTCAACATCTTTAAAGTATGACAATGGAGCTTTAATAGGGATTGCATTAAAATTATATATTGCTTTGGGTAGTATAGACATTTTAACAATGTTGATTCTTCCCAGCCGTGAGCATGGTATGTTTTTCCATTTGTTAACATCTTCAGCTATTTCTTTTCTTAAAGTTTCATAGTTCTACTAATTTGGGACTCTCACATGAAAGCTATAACCCAGCTACAACTTAACAATAGGGGGAAGTGGGAAAGGGGTGGGTGGGTAGAGGGAGGGGAATCGGTGGGATCACACCTGTGGTGCATATTACAGGGGTATTTGCGAAACTTGGTAAATGTAGAATGTAAATGTTTTGGCACAGTAACTGAGATAACGCCGGAAAGGCTATGTTAACCACTGTGATAAAAATGTGTCAAATGGTTTATGAAGTGAGTGTATGATGCCCCATGATCATATCATTGTATACAGTTATGATTTAATAAAAAAATTAAAAAAAAAGTTTCATAGTTCTCTTTGTAGAGATCTTTCACGTCCTTTGTTAGGTATACTCCCAAATATTTCATCTTCTTTGGCACTACTGTGAAAGGAATAGAGTCCTTGACTGTTTTTTCGGCTTGGCTATTGTTGGTATATATAAAGGCTACAGATTTATGGGTGTTGATTTTGTAGCCTGAGACATTGCTGTATTCCTTGATCACTTCTAAAAGTTTTGTAGTAGAATTCCTAGTGTTTTCCAGATATACGATCATATCATCTGCGAAGAGTGAATTTTTTTGTTTTTTAACTTTTTTTTTTTTTTATTGTTGGGGATTCATTGAGGGTACAATAAGCCAGGTTACACTGATTGCAATTGTTAGGTAAAGTCCCTCTTGCAATCATGTCTTGTCCCCATAAACTGTGAAATTTTGATCTCTTCTGACCCTATGTGGATACCCTTGATCCCCTTTTCTTCCCTAATTGCAATGGCTAAAACTTCCATTACAATGTTAAAGAGCAATGGAGACAATGGGCAACATTGCCTGGTTCCTGATCTAAGTGGAAATGATTTCAATTTAACTCCATTCAATATGATATTGGCTGTGTGTTTGCTGTAGATGGCCTCTATTAGTTTAAGAAATGTCCCTTCTATACCAATTTTCTTAAGTGTTCTGATAATGAAGGGATGCTGGATATTATCAAGAGCTTTTTCTGCCTCAATTGAAAGAATCATATGGTCCTTATTTTTTAGTTTGTTTATGTGCTGAATTACATTTATAGATTTACCTATATTGAACCAGCCTTGAGAGCCTGGGATAAATCCCACTTGGTCATGGTGTATAATTTTTTTGATGTGTTGTTGGATTCTGTTTGTTAGGATCTTATTGAGTATTTTAGCATCAATATTCGTTAGTGATATTGGTCTATAATTTTCTTTTCTTGTTGGGTCTTTCCCTGGTTTGGGGATCAAGGTGATGTTTGCTTCATAGAATGTGTTGGGTAATATTCCTTCTTTTTATATATTTTGGAAGAGGTTTAGTAATATAGGTACCAGTTCTTCTTTAAAGGTTTGATAGAATTCTGACGTAAAGCCATCTGATCCTGGGTTTTTCTTTTTAGGGAGATTTTGTATACTTGATGCTGTTTCAGAATTTGATATAGGCCTGTTCAACATTTCCACTTCGTTCTGGCTAAGTCTTGGTAGGTGGTGTACTTACAGGTATTGGTCGATTTCTTTCAGATTTTCATATTTCTGAGATAGAGTTTCTTGTAGTATTCGTTAAGGATTTTTTGAATTTCTGAGGGGTCTGTTGTTATTTCATCTTTACCATTTCTGATTGATGAGAATAGAGATTTTACTCTTTTTTTCCTGGTTAGGTTGGCCAAAGGTTTATCGATTTTATTGACCTTTTCAAAAAACCAACTTTTGGATTTATTGATCTGTTGTATGATTCTTTTGTTTTCAATTTCGTTTAATTCTTCTCTGATTTTGGTTATTTCTTTTCTTCTACTGGGTTTGGGGTTGGAGTGTTCTTCCTTCTCTAGTTGCTTGAGATGTCCCATTAAGTTATTAATTTCCTCTCTTTCCATTTCTTGAGGAAGGCTTGCAGTGCTATAAATTTCCCTCTTAGGACTGCCTTTGCATTATCCCAGAGGTTCTGATAATTTGTGTCTTGATTGTTGTTTTATTCCAAAAATTTGGTGATTTCCTTCTTAATCTCGTCTATAACCCATCTATCCTTCAGCATAAGGTTGTTTAGCTTCCATGTTTTTGTATGGGTATGCAGGTTCCTGTTGTTATTGAGTTCAACTTTTATTCCATGATGGTCTGAGAAGATGCAAGAAATAATTTCTATTTTTTTAAATATGCTGAGGTTAGATTTGTGGCCTAGGATGTGGTCGATTTTGGAGTATGTTCCGTGGGCTGATGAGAAGAATGTGTATTCAGTTTTGTTGGGATGAAATGTTCTGTAGATGTCTGTTACATCCAGATGTTGAATGGTTAAGTTTAAATCTAAAATTTCTTTGCTTAGCTTCTTTTTGGAGGATCTATCCAGCACTGCTACAGGGGTGTTAAAATCTCCAACTCCTATGCATCTGGAGGAGATCAAGTTGCTCACGTCTGTTAGAGTTTCTCTTATAAATTGAGGTGCGTTCTGGTTTGGTGCATAAATATTAATAATTGAGATCTCATCATATTGAGTATTACCTTTAACAAATATGAAGTGTCTATCCTTATCCTTCCTTATTTTGGTTGGTTTAAAGCCTATTGCATCTGTGAATAGGATAGCAATGCTTACTTTTTTCTGCTTTCCATTTTCCTGGAGTATAGATGACCATCCCTTCACCATGAGTCTATGTTTGTCTTTTAATGCAAGATGCGATTCTTGTATGTAGCAGATATCTGGCTTGAGTTTTTGTATCCAGTCAGCCAACCTGTGCCTCTTTACAGGACAATTTAAACCATTCCCTTTAATTGAGAATATTGATAAGCTTTTCAAGAGTCCGGTGGACATTTTTAATCCTTTTGCGAATGTGGAAGTTTGAATTTGATCAGAATTTTCTGGGTGGGTTTACTTTTGTTTTGGAGGATTACGCTGGTCTTTATGGAGGATAGGTCTGAGAATATCCTGGAGAACTGGTTTAGTTATGGCAAATTTCTTCAACATGTGAATGTCGTTGAAGTATTTAATTTCTCCATCATAAATGAAACTCAGTTTAGCTGGGTACAGGATCCTGGGTTGAAAGTTATTTTGTTTTAGGAGATTAAAAGTTGATGACCATCCTCTTCTAGCTTGAAAGGTTTCAGCAGAGAGATCTGCAGTTATTTTAATATTCTTGCCCTTGTAGGTGATGGTTTTCTTTCATCTGGCTGCTTTCAGAATTTTCTCCTTCATATTAACTTTAGTGAAATTAATTATGATGTGTCTGGGGGATGTCTTATTCGGGTTGAGTCATGCTGGAGTTCTGAAACTGTCTGCTATCTGAATTTCAGAATCTCTTGGCATGTCTGGAAAGTTCTCCTTCATAATCTCATGGAGAAGAGACTCTGTGCCTTGTGATATCACTTCATTACTTTTGGGGATCCCTATAAGAAGAATATTGGTTTTCTTCGAATTGTCCCAGAGCTCTCTGAGAGAGTGATCTGTTTTTGCTCTCCATTTCTCTTCCTCTTTGAGAGTTTGGGAGCATTCGAAAGCTTTGTTTTAAATGTCAGAAATCCTTTTTTCTGCTTGCTCCATTCTGTTGCTGAGGGATTCTACTGTGTTTCTCAGATTTTTGAGGGCTGCAACTTCTTGTCTCAATGTGTCAATATCTTTGGTCATTTGGTCTTTGAATTCATTGAATTCTTGAGCTATCTTTTGGGTTACTGCTTGGAATTGTAATTCGATTTTATTTGCTATCCAGATTCTGAATTCGATTTCTGACATCTCAGCTATTTGTTTGTGCATGGGATCTTGTGCTGTGTCTGCCCCATTGATCCTTGGGGGAGTTGATCTACTCTGATTATTTATATTGCCAGAGTTTTTCTGTTAATTTCGCCTCATGATTGTTTTTCACTGTTGCCTCTGGCCATCCTCAGAGTTGGGGAGGTGTCTCTCCAAGATCAGGCCCCAGCGGGATCACTCTATTGTTGCTGGATCTTTGTAGGGAGTGACCCTGTGTAGTTCCTCTGGGGCTGCCCCAGCCAGGGAGTTCTGATTGTGGAAGCAGCTCCAGAGTGTGATATACCCAGATCCAGCAATAAGGCGGGAGTTGGTGTGTACCATTCTGGGAGTGCCTGGCGGCCAGTGAGTTTGGCACAGACAGCCCGAGGCTCCAGCAGTCTCTGGCCAGGAGAAGGGCTCTGCGCAGAGGCAGGGAGGGCTCCAGAGGGCATGTGGCTACCAGTGTCCCTGGCCAGATGAGCGGGCTGGTGTGGAGGCAGGGAGGGTACAGGAGGGAGGAAGGACACGGGGTTTTGCAGTTCCTGCAGTTCCTGGTCAGGGCATGTGGAGGCCCGGTGGGCGCAGCTGTTATGGAGGTCCGAGCAGTGCCAAGCCCAGGAGTTTGAGGTTGCTATGAGCTGTGACGCCACGGCACTCTACCCAGGGCAACAGCCTGAGGCTCCAGTGTGCCAAAACCGGTCTCACTCTGCCCTTGAGATTAAGGCTGTAAGGCAGCTCATTCCCCACCTTTAGGCTGCTCAGTCAGTAGGTTACTAGCTCCTGCCTGATCCTTGCTCTGCCACCCTGAGTGCGGAGCTTGCCAGGAAAGTTCTCTCACAATGGCTTCCTGTGGCCCACAGCCGAATACTATTATTTCCGTCCAGCTCAGCGGTTCAGTCTGGGGCCCTAGACAATGCCCAAAGTTCTCTGCACTCCTGCTCAAGCTCTCCCCAAGGCAGTTCAACTGAGTGCCAAGTCCAAAAACACCAAAACAGTTCATAGGTAAGGCCTTTCTGGTTTGCAGTCTTATTGCTGCTTGTACTTACGGTTGCCGGCGGGATTAGGTTGATCGAACACACGCAACCAGTTGCCAGTTTTCCACTGTTTTTGTCCTCCTCTTGGGGTCCAGAAGTCCCTTGCTGACTCTCTGTATCCTCAAAGGGAGGATTATAGGCAGATCCCACAACCCAGAGATGCCTGGAGTCTTATCTCCCCAGATTCACCATGCACAGTTGCAGGGAAGCTATTACTCAGTCGCCATCTTGCTCCACCCCCCCATTTGAAATTTTTTCCAGCATTTTCATTGCTTTCCTGGAGGAGTAGATTTTTGAAGGTCCTTATTGCAACATTCAGGAAATTCCTCCTGTGTTAAATTTTAAAGAAGAAAAATCATTGTGAAATTTGTTTACAAATAAATTTGAATAGTGTTAAATGGGAAGTTAATGTTTGCAATGAAAGATAATATTTAAATATCATTTTATTGTTAGTGACCCCACCCTGCATCTTCAAAATTGGTATCATGGACTGTGTTTTGTTTATCACAACATCCATGGTGCATACCACATGGGAAGCTGTCAGTAACTTATTGTCAGACAAATACATGTGTGATGCGATTATAGTCTCATTAAAGTTATCTCCTTAAAGTTATGTTTAAAAAAGTAGTTTTGGGAGTCAGGTGTGGTGGCTCATGCCTGTAATCCTAGCACTCTGGGAGGCTGAGGCAGGTGGATTGCTTGAGCGTGAGAGTTCAAGAGTGAGATCCTCATCTCTAAAAACAGCCAGGCGTTGTGGCGGGCACCTGTAGTCCTAGCTACTCAGGAGGCTAACGCAAGAGAATCTCTTGAGCCCAAGAGTTTGAGGTTGCTGTGAGCTGTGATGTCAGGGCACTCTACTGAGGATGACAAAGGGAGACTCTGTCTCTAAATAAAAAAATAAACAAACAAGTAGTTTTGGTCATGCCTGTAATCCTAGCACTCTGGGATGCCAAGGTACGTAGATTGCTTGAGCTCAGGTGTTTGAGACCAGCCTGAGCAAGAGTCTGATCCCACCTCTACTAAAAATAGAAAAACTAGCTGAGTATGGTTGCAGGTGCCATTAGCCCCAATTACCTGGGAGGCTGAGGCAAGATGATCACTTGAATCAATGAGTTTGAGGTTGCTGTTAGCTATGACACCACAGCACTCTACTCAGGGTGACAGAATGAGACTCACTCTGTCTCAAAAAAAGTATTTTCTGAATTGACTGTGAGGCTTCACAATCAGAATCATTACAGAAAATGTCACAATATTTTTCTCCCTGGTGTTTTCTTAGATAATAGTGCTGCCAAGCTACACAAGCTCTGTGTAGTATAAAAGGCTTGCTGGTCATCAAAATACAGAAAATTTCACTAGAAAATTCACTGGTGTTTGGAATATCTACTAACAGCCTCTCCCTACACCCTCCCCTTTCTCTAAGTATCAAGAGACCATTGGTTGGGCCTTTTGTTCAATCCTTAAGGCTATCATGAATTTTTGGCATTTTTTTTTTTTTTTTGAGACAGAGCCTTAAGCTGTCACCCTGGGTAGAGTGCTGTGGTGTCACAGCTCCCAGCAACCTCAGACTCTTTGACATAAGTAATTCTCTTGCCTCAGCCTCCAAAGTAGCTGGGACTATAGGTGCCCACCACAATGCCTGGCTATTTTTTGTTGTTTTTGTTGTTGTTGTTGCAGTTGTCATCGTTGTTTTAGCCAGCCTGGGCCAGGTTTAAACCCACCAGCCTTGGTGTATGTTGCTACCCACTGAGCTACAGGCATCGCTGGGATTGTTGGCATTTTGATCAAAGAATAATGTTAATTCTGTGTATCATAGTTTGTTGATGTCATGGTTTATGGATAAAATCCAGAAAATTTAGGAAGTGTTTGGATTATACACAAAATAAATGTGTATTATAATAATCATGTAGTTGTGGATTCTACATTGAATAAATTGATTTACTTTAATACATACTATGCCTCAAGCTCCTGAAGTCCTAAACTGCCCGTGTGGAGTCTGTGGTTTCAAACATTTGATTTAATGGACAAGTGTAATGATAATAATACCAGTAACTCATGCAATCAATCATGCAGTTCATATGCATGCCTTGGGGTGTCTTGAGGGTCTCCAGCCACTCTCTCAATGGCTGAAGAGTATTCTTAGAGGTAGTAGATGCTGCTGATGTCCCCTGCATGTCCCCTTTACTAGGCTTTGCTCAGAAGTACTTGAAAAGTTATTCCTTGCTCTACCCCTCCTCCACTCACAGCCCAAAGCCAACTGACCCAGGAAGAGGCGCAAATGCCTAGCCTATTTGCCTCTGTGTGAGAAAATTGATGCACCAGAGCTTTCCTTGGGATCAGGGTGAAGTCGGATTTGGGCACAAACCTCATCTTGGCTTCTTCCCCAACTGCATTCTACTTTCTTTACTTCTTTTTTTTTGAGACAGAGTCTTACTTTGTCACCCTCGGTACAGTACCATGGTGTCATAGCTCACAGCAATCTCAAACTCTTGGGCTCAAGTAATCCTTTTGACTCAGCCTCTAGCATAGCTGGGACTACAGGCACCCACCACAATACCCGGCTATTTTTTTTTTTTGAGAGAAGTTCTTGCTCTGGTTCAGGCTGGTCCCGAACCCAGGAGCCTCAGCCTCCCAAGTGCTAGGATTACAGGCATGAGCCACCGCACCAGGCCTTTCTTAACTTCTTTACAGGTTTTTCTTTTGAGAGTTCTTTCACCCTAAATTACTTCCCCAAGAATTCCCATCTCAGAGTCTCCTTCTAGGGAATCTAATTCCAGACAGTGGGGACCCAGACTATTTGGAGATGCTGGTTTATGTAGACAACACAACTGTGTTTGGAAGTAAGTACTGTAGAGAAACCTGACAAGGGCATAGATTTCTCTTTAATCTTCCATTCCTTAGTGCAAGAGAACTACTAATGATAAAGCTATTGCGACAGTTTTCCAGAGGCCCTCACTGGGGTACTTGTCAGCTAGAGTGAGTTGGAATCTGTCTCCTTCATTTTTTAGCTTCTGTTTGATGGTTGCATTGGCACAAAAACATGTATCCAGAGTTAATTTTTATATAAGGTATGAGGATTAGGTCACTATTCATTTATGTTGCTTATGACAAAAGGCTAACATCCAGAAAAGGATGTAAATTGACAAAATATTTTTATTTATTTTTTTCTTTTTTTTTTTATTAAATCACAGCTGTGTACATTGATATGATCATGGGGCATCATTTGACAAAATATTTTTAAGGGTGGCTGTATCAGTCTACATTCCCACCAGAAAAATATGAGTGATCCGGTTTCTCCACATTCTCACAAACATTTGGCATTGTCACTGTATTTTACTTTAGCCATTTTGTTCGGTACAGTCATATCTCAATATGGCCTTAATTTGAATTTCCCCTATGGCTACCGATGGTTTACATTTTATCGTGTGCTTATTTGCCATCTGTATATTCTCTCTCTCTCTTTTTTTTTTTGAGGCACAGTCTCACTCTGTCGCCCTGGGTAGAGTGCCCTGGCATCCTCATAGCTTACAGCAACCTCAAACTCTTGGGTTTGAACAATCTTCTTGCCTCAGCCTCCCAAGCTGGGACTACAAGGACTGTTTTTAGTAGAGATGGGGGGGTCTTGCTCTTGCTTAGGCTGGTTTTGAACTCCTGAGCTCCAGCAATCCACCTGCCTTGGCCTCCCAGAGTGTGAGTGTTACAGGCGTGAGTCATGTCATCAGGCTACGTATAGTCTTTTTTTTTTTTAAGACGGAGTCTCACTTTGTTGCCTTGGGTAGAGTGCTGTGGCATCACAGCTCACAGCAACCTCCAACTCTTGGGCTTAAGTGATTCTCTTGCCTCAGCCTCCTAAGTAGCTGGGACTACAGGCGCCCACCAGGATGCCTGGCTATTTGTTGTTGTTGTAGTTGTCATTGTTGTTTAGCAGGTCCTGGTCAGGTTCAACCTGCCAGCCCTGGTGTATGTGGCCGGTGCCCTAACCACTGAGTACAGGCGCCGAGCCTTGTATAGTCTCTTCAGTGAAATATCTCTTCATAATTTTGCCCATTTTCTAATTGAATTATTATTTTTTTACTGTTGGATTTTGAGATTTTTTTAAAAAGTATATTCTAGATACTATTTTTTTGTCAGATGTTTGGTTTGCAAATATGTTCTAGTCTTTCTATCCTCTTAACAATATCTTTCATACAGCAAAAGTTTTTAATTTTGATGAAGTCTAATTTATTAATATTTCCTTTTAGCTTCAAGTCTGAGAGCTTTGCCTTGCATCAGATCTTAAAAGTAACCTGTTTTTTTTTCTCTAGAAGTTGCTATCTTTATCATTTTATATTAGTGCCCATGATCTATTTTGAGTTAACTTTTGTATAAGGTGGGAGATTTTGGTTAAGGTTCACTTTCTTGCCCATGGATGCTCTATTGTTCCTTCTGCATTTGTTGAAGATTAACCTTCTTCCACTGAATTGCTATTGCACTGTTATTAAAAATCAGTGGCCAGTTCGTGTATGAGGATATCTCCAGGTTCTCAATTTGGTTCCATTGATCTATGTGTATATTCTCCCACCAATACTACAAGTCTTTTTTACTGTGTCTGTGTAAGTCTTGAAATCAGAGTAGACTGATTTCTTTTTCTTTGTTCTATATTTTCAAATTTATTTTAGCTATTCTAATTTTTTTTTTGAGACAGAGTCTCACTATGTCGCCCTATGTAGAGTGTTGTGACATCACAGCTCACAGCAACCTCAAACTTGGGCTTAAGCAATTCTCTTGCCTCAGCCTCCCAGGTAGCTGGGACTACAGGTGCCCACCATGATGTCCAACTATTTTTCTTAATTTTTAATTGTTTTTTATTTTTAAATTTATTTATTTTTATTATTTTTTATTTTTCCATTCTGGCTATTTTTTTGTTGTGGTTGTCATTGTTGTTTAGCAGGCCTAGGCTGGGTTTGAACCTGCCTGCCTCGGTGTATGTGGCTGACGCCCTAACCACTGAGCTATAGTCACCGAGCCTATTCTAATTTCTTTACCTTCCTTTAGAAACTATAGATGCATCTTGTCCACATCTACAGAAATATGCTGGGATTTTGATAGTAATTGCTTATGCCTGTATGTAATTTTAGGGCGATTGACATTTTTACTGTGTTGAGTTTTGCAATGCATGAACTCCATTTATTTAAAATTGTCTTTGTATTTATTTTATCAGCATTTCATCGTTTGTAGTATGTAAGTTCTGTGCATGTATTGTGAGATTTACACCTATTTCAGTTTTTGAGTAATTATAAATTATATTGTGTTTTAAATTTTGATGTTCACATATTCATCCTTAATATGTAGAAATACAATTGATTTTGTATGTCGAAATCATATTTTGTGACTTTGACAAACTCATGTATTAGTTATGGAATATTTTGGTAGATTTCTTGGGATATTTTACATAGACCATCATATCATCTGCAATTAGGAAAAAAAATTCCTTTCTGAGTTGTATACATTTTATTTCTTATCTTATTGTGATCATTAGGACTCCCAGTATAATGTTGAACAGCAGTAATGAGAGTGGATATCTTTGCCTAGTTCCCAGTATTAGGGAGAAAGCATTCATTCTTTCACTATTAAGTATGATGTTACTGGGAGGACTTTTGTAGATGAGTTTATTAAATTGAGATAGTTCTCTTCTAGTCTTAATTTGCTGTGATTAAAAATAAATTATGAAATCATGAATGGATATTATATTTTGTCAAATCCATCTTTTGTATCAATTGATATGGTCATATGACTTTTTTCTTTATCTCATTGATAGGGTGGATTACATTGGTTTTTTTTTTTTTTTAATGTTGAACAAGTTTTGTATACCTAAAATAAACGTCACTTGGTCATGATGTATAATTCTTTTTATACATTGCTGAATTTTGTTTGCTGATGTTTTGTTGAGAAGTCTTATGTCTATAGTTATGAATGATGTTAGTGTGTAATTTTCTTTTTTTGTAGACTCTGACTGGTTTTGGTATTAGGATAATAGTGGTTTCATGAAACAACTTGGGAAGTCTTCAGTCTCTTATTTTCTGGAAGAGATTGTGTAGAAGTGTTTTAATTAAAAAAAATTGGTATAGTTCTCCAGTGAAACTATCAGAACCCGGAGATTTCTTTTTCAGGAACTTATTTATTTATTTGTTTATTTTGAGACAGAGTCTCACTATGTTGCCCTTGGTGGAGTGCCTTGGCGTTACAGCTCACAGCAACCTCAAATTCTTGGGCTTAGGCGATTCTCCTGCCTCAGTCTCCCAAGTAGCTGGGACTACACCCACCACAACACCCAGCTATTTTTTGGTTGTAGTTGTCATTGTTGTTTGGCAGGCCCGGGCTGGGTTCGAACCTGCCAGTTCCAGTGTATGTGGCTGGCGCCCTAGCCACTGAGCAACAGGAGCTGAACTTTTCAGGAGCTTTTAAAAATTATAAATTCAATTCTCTCAGTAGGTATAATAGGCAAATGATGCAGTTGTTGTACATGATTTGAACACAACTTACCTCCTAACTTAAGTTTTACTTCACGAGAACAGAACTTGCCCCACTAGTGTAAGCACAGATTGAAAGAAGAGAGTAGAGTGCATCCTTTCTGCAGCAGACAGAGATCACAGACGCCAGAGGAGGAGGCTACACTGTGCATGCTGAGATCCTTTTCACAAAGTCATCAGGTTCATTGTTCCTTCTTGGGGAAGAACAAGTAAGGAGTAGGAGGAGAGGTCAGGATCATTATTCTAATGGAGGAGCTCTTGAAAATATGTTTTTCTTTTCATTTCAAATTAATATGACGGTACAGGTGTTTAGGTTACATAGTTTTCAATTCTAATGTAAAGTTCAGGTTGTAGTTGAGCCCTTTACCCAGGGGATGAGCTCAACAACCTCATATCATGCACATTAGATGAAATCCCGCCAACTGCCCTCCTATCTTCCCTCCCCCTTGCTAGACTATATTTGTGTTTTATCTTTGCACTTGAAAATATTAAGTTAAAGGAAAGGTGGCATACCTCCCAAACAGCTACATGACAGCACACTTCAGAAGAACCAAACCATTTTCAAAGTATGAACATACTTTAGAGAATTTTCTGCATCCTACACCTAACAGAAAAGGGCATTAATATATTTCTAAATAGAACAAAGTTATTCTTAAAATGCATTTTTAATTTAAAAATGCCATAACTTTAACAAGAAAAAATGCTGCAAACAAAATAATAGAGATATTTAGACTATTTTAAATACAGATGAATCTTAAAGGTGCATACAATATGATTATAGTAGATTGCATTCCCCTGGGTTGGATCCTGTTTGATTACCATCCTCCTATTATTTCTTCTTATTTTTATACATCTGGTTATTTTCCATCTTCATCTGAGGATCCTGAACCTCTTCACTGGAGATACAATTATCATCTTTGACAGCATATCTTACTCATCCTGGGACTCAGGGAACAAGTACTTCACTTCATCTGCATCAAGGATGGCTTTAACAACATCAAGCAGAGATCCTTCCCCAGGAACTTCAAGAAGACAAAAGCAATTAAGAAAGAATCATTATATATATGCTAGATTGGTGATAAAAAGGATCTGGACTAATAAACTGCTAGTGGGAATGTAAATTGTTTTCAACTAGCTGTAAAGTGGAGCACGTGCACACCCTGCGATCCATAAATTCTACTCCTATGTATGTACCCAAGAGTCATGTTTGTCAAAGGGGCATATGATATTAATGTCTCATGGGGAAGTGATTTTTCCTTATACTGGTAAGTACCAGACATTATAGGATGTTTAACATCCCTGGTCCTAACCCTCTGAATGCCAGTTGTACTCTGCTATCACTGTGATAATCAACTCTCCCCCTAGATTAGAACTACTGGCTTAGAGAAACTTGATAACTGCACCAATAGATGTATAAAAGAATGTTCATCATAACGTTGTTCAGAATAGCTCTGAACTGGAAATAACCCAAATGTTCCCAATGGAGGAATGAATAAATAAATTGTGGTGTAATCATGTAATGGAATAACTTAATGCTTTCATGATGTCAGGATATCAGCTCTCACTTACCTACAGCAAGGATTTTAATGTGAGAGAAAAAAATTCTTGTATTTTATTTAGCTGCTTTTGTCCAGTCTCTAAAAAAAAAAAAAAAAAACTAGTTGAAAATTACTGTGATTTGGAAACAAGCTCTGGGCTATAGTAGGGACCCTACCAAACAAATGTGGTATTGTAATGAGACATTGTCCTCTTTCATTACCAGGTTCTATAAAATATATGAAACACGTAAGACTTAGATATAATACTGGCTGAAGCAATTTGATTATGATACATCATTCTAAATTGAGGCACTGATATTATTATTGAAATGAAAGTGCATGGTTGGCTTTTAGCTACATGATTTATAAGGTGGATTACTATGCCTGAGCATCCCAGCCTGTGAATAGGTCTGACCACATTTGATGTAATTAAGTGGCTTAGACTCTGGATATCTGTTAGTCTTTGATGTATTTGGATAGCCTGGATCCTAAATGTTTGCTAATTTTCATAAAAATCAGGACTTCTATGGTTTTGTAAGATAGAAGGCCTAATAGTTTTTTTTTATATTTCTTAAATAGCCTGCAAATAATTCATATCACTAGTTTGTGCTACAGCTATTATAACCTCTGATACTTAATAATGGGCTCTTCCTTTTCTGACAAGACATAGTCTTTTTGAGGATCCAGTTTCTTTAAGGATACTCTTGAAATAACTCTTTAGGGGTTCTTGAAATGATTTCACCCATCCTTCTTCTCTATCAGTGTACCCCATACTGTGAAGAATGATG
Source organism: Nycticebus coucang (assembly GCF_027406575.1). Taxonomy (NCBI): domain Eukaryota; kingdom Metazoa; phylum Chordata; class Mammalia; order Primates; family Lorisidae; genus Nycticebus; species Nycticebus coucang. The sequence continues at coordinate 135,149,741 of NC_069804.1, forward strand.
TGTCATAATTTCTCTTTGGTTGAGGATCTTCCACTTTCTTCCCCACTGGATCACAGATGACAGGCACTGGAAAAATATATGTGTGCTTTATTCATAGTTTGCTTCTTCTTTCACTACTAAAATTCGAAAGCTAACTTTCTTACCCTTCCATTTACTAGTTGTGTGACCTTGGCTAAGTTACCTAAACTACGACTGTTTCCTCCTTTTATTTATTTATTTATTTATTTATTTATTTATTAAATCATAGCTGTGTACATTAGTATGATCATGGGGCACCATACACTTGGTTCATAGACCGTTTGACACATTTTCATCACACTAGTTAACATAGCTTTCACGGCATTTTCTTAGTTATTTTGCTAAGACCTTTACATTCCACATTTACTAGGAATCACATATTCCCTTGTAAGATGCACCACAGGTGTAATCCCATTAATCCCCCTCCCTCCACCTCCCTCCCCCCTCCCTCCCCTCCCTTTCCCCCTTCTCCCTATTCTTAGGTTGTAACTGGGATATAGCTTTCATGTGAAGGTCCTACATTAGTTTCATAATAAGGGTGAGTACATTGGGTACTTTTTCTTCCATTCTTGAGACACTTTACTAAGAAGAATATGTTTCAGCTCCATCCACGTAAACATGAAAGAGGTAAAGTCTCCATCCTTTTTTAAGGCTGCATAGTATTCCATGGTGTACATATACCACAATTTATTAATCCATTCGTGGATCGATGGGCACTTGGGCTTTTTCCATGACTTAGCAATTATGAATAGGGCTGCAATAAATATTCTAATACAAATATCTTTGTTATGATGTGATTTTTGGTCTTCTGGGTATATGCCCAGTAGAGGGATTACAGGATTGAATGGCAGATCTATTTTTAGATCTCTAAGTGTTCTCCATATATCTTTCCAAAAGGAATGTATTAATTTGCATTCCCACCAGCAGTGCAAAAGTGTTTCCTTTTCTCCACATCCACGCCAACATCTCTGGCCTTGGGATTTTGTGATATAGGCTAGTCTCACTGGAGTTAGATGATATCTCAAAGTAGTTTTGATTTGCATTTCTCTGATGATTAAAGATGATGAGCATTTTTTCATATGTCTGAAGGCTGTGCGCCTGTCTTCTTCAGAGAAGTTTCTCTTCAAGTCCTTTGCCCAGCCTGCGATGGGATCCCTTGTGTTTTTCTTGCTAATGCGTTTGAGTTCTCTGTGGATTCTGGTTATTAAACCTTTGTCGGAGACATAACCTGCAAATATCTTGTCCCATTCTGAGGGCTCTTTGCTTGCTTTACTTACTGTGTTCTTGGCTGTGCAGAAGTTTTTTTTAGTTTGATCAAGTCCCAATAATGTATTTTTGAAGCAGCTTCAATTGCCCAGGGGGTCCTTCTCATGAAAAACTCGCCCAACCCAATTTCTTCAAGGGTTTTCCCTGCACTCTCTTCTAGTATTTTTATAGTTTCATGTCTTAGGTTTAAATCTTTGATCCAGTGAGAGTCTATCTTAGTTAATGGTGAGAGGTGTGGGTCCAGTTTCAGTCTTCTACAGGTTGCCAGCCAGTTCACCCAGCACCATTTGTTAAATAGGGAATCTTTTCCCCATTGAATGTTTTTAATTGGCTTGTCAAAGATTAAATAACGGTAATTAGCTGGATTCATCTCTTGGTTCTCTATTCTGTTCCAGACGTCTACTTCTCTGTTTTTGTGCCAGTACCATGCTGTTTTCATCACTATCGATTTGTAGTATAGTCTCAGATCTGGTAGCGTGATTCCTCCTGCTTTGTTTTTATTTTCATAAACCTTTGGCCAACCTAATCAGGGAAAAAAGAGTAAAATCTCTAATCTCATCAATCAGAAATAACAAAGACGAAATAACAACAGACTCCTCAGAAATCCAAAAAATCCTTAATGAATATTACAAGAAACTTTATTCTCAGAAATACGAAAATCTAAAGGAAATTGACCGTTACTTGGAAGCACGTCACCTTCCAAGACTTAACCAAAATCAAGTGGAAATGTTGAACAGGCCCATATCAAGTTCAGAAATAACATCAACCATACAAAATCTTCCCAAAAAGAAAAGCCCGGGACCAGATGGTTTCACGTCAGAATTCTACCAAACCTTTAAAGAGGAATTAGTACCTATACTACTCAACCTGTTCCAAAAGGTAGAAAAAGAAGGAAGACTACCCAACACGTTCTACGAAGCAAACATCACCCTGATCCCCAAACCAGGAAAAGACCCAACAAGAAAAGAAAATTATAGACCAATATCACTAATGAATACAGATGCAAAAATATTCAACAAGATTCTAACAAACAGAATCCAGCAACACATCAAAAAAATTATACATCATGACCAAGTCGGTTTTATCCCAGGGTCTCAAGGCTGGTTCAATATACGTAAATCTATAAATGTAATTCATCACATAAACAAATTAAAAAACAAAGACCATATGATTCTCTCAATCCATGCAGAAAAAGCTTTTGATAACATCCAACATCCCTTCATGATCAGAACACTTAAGAAAATTGGTATAGGAGGGACATTTCTTAAACTGATAGAGGCTATCTACAGCAAACCCACAGCCAATATCATATTGAATGGAGTTCAATTGGAATCATTTCCACTCAGATCTGGAACCAGACAAGGCTGCCCATTGTCTCCATTGCTCTTTAACATTGTAATGGAAGTTTTAGCTACCGCAATTAGGGAAGAAAAGGCGATCAAGGGTATCCACATGGGGTCAGAAGAGATCAAACTTTCGCTCTTCGCAGATGATATGATTGTATATCTGGAAAATACTAGGGACTCTACTATAAAACTCTTAGAAGTGATCAAGGAATACAGCAGTGTCTCAGGTTTCAAAATCAACATTCATAAATCGGTAGTCTTTATATATACCAACAATAGTCAAGTTGAAAAAACAATTAAGGACTCTATCCCATTCACAGTAGTGCCAAAGAAGATGAAATACTTGGGAGTTTATCTAACAAAGGACGTGAAAGATCTATATAAAGAGAACTATGAAACTCTAAGAAAAGAGATAGCTGAGAATGTTAACAAATGGAAGAATATACCATGCTCATGGTTGGGAAGAATCAACATTGTTAAAATGTCTATACTATCCAAAGCAATATATGATTTCAGCGCAATCCCCATTAAAGCTCCACTGTCATACTTTAAAGATCTTGAAAAAACAATACTTCGTTTTATATGGAATCAGAAAATACCTCGAATAGCCAAGACATTACTCAAAAAATGTTTCCTCCTTTTAAAAGTGGAGTGGATCACCTACTTCACAAGGTTGTTATAAGGTACATCATAGTGTACCTAGAAGGTGTGGGATCTGGTCTTTTCGAACATTAATAAGAAGTTTTAGCTGGAAGTTGTGGCTCAGGCTTGTAATCCTAATGCTCTGGGAGGCTGAGAGGGGTGGATTGCCTGAGCTCAGGAGTTCAAGACCAGCCTGAGCAAGAACGAGATCCCGTCTCTAAAAATAGCCAGGTATTGTGGCAGGTGCCTGTAGTCCCAGTTATTCAGGAGGCTGAGGCAAAAGGATCTCCTGAGCCCAAGCGTTTGAGGTTTCTATGAGCTATGATGCCACAGCAGTCTATCCTGAGCAACTGAGTGAGACTCTGTCTCAAAAAAAAAAAAGAAAGTTAACACTATTTACAGGGTTTAGATAGCAATTCCTAAGAGCAATTATTTCATAACAGAAGGCATATTATGCAATACGAGACAGATATAATAAGAAATAAATGAGTTTAAAAAAAAAGAAATAAATGAGTTTGAATAGTGAATAAATATATAAGAGATGTAAGTGGCCAATAAATATAGTTAAAGTATCCTAACCTTCTTAGTAGTTAAGGAACTGCCAATTAAAATGACCAAATTGCTAGAAATTTTAAGAATAATAATAATGGGTTGTTGGGTGGCATCCATTCTGTCTCATCACCAAGTGGTTAAACCTTAGTGAGACCAGAGGAACAGGGAGAAGTAGGCCTACTTAACTGAAAGATAGGAAAAGCACCTGTCTCAAGCATATAACCTTCACTGGATTGTAGTTTGGGATGTTCATAGATATTTTACGTTTCTTTCTTCATACTATGGGACTGATCCAAACTATCAACATCATGTTAAGGACAAAAGACATCTATGTCTTTTTTTTTTTTTTTTGAGACAGAGCCTCAAGCTGTCATCCTGGGTACAGGGCTGTGGCATCACAGCTCACAGCAACCTCCAACTCCTGGGCTTAAAGCAATTCTCTTGTCTCAGCCTCCCATGTAGCTGGGACCACAGGCGTCCTCCACAACGCCTGGGTATTTTTTTTTTGGTTGCAGCTGTCATTGTTGTTTGGCGGGCCTGGGCTGGATTCAAACTTGCCAGCTCAGGTGTATGTGGCTGGCACCCTAGCCGTTTGAGCCACAGGCGCTGAGCCAAGACATCTATTTCTATACTCAAAGGTGGTATATTTTAACATAAAAAAATTATAACTTGAAAATGGTATGTTAAGCTTTTGATTTTTGCTATGATGGAGCAGCTGGTATCAAATTAGCTCTACTGTTGATAATAACTATAAATGCTTGGCAAATATTTTGAAAAGCTATTTGAAGATAATAGACACTAATCAATGCACGTAGGACATGACAGCATGACAGGATGAATTATAGTGAATGGATAAACACTGAGATCAGTCTTGTATGAGGTCTGACAATTAAGTTTGCAAACTTGCCACCCTATGCTTACATTAGCAGCACTGTTTGAACAACTCAGTAAGGTTTCATAATCTTGGTATCTTAGTATCTCACAACTGTGTTTTTGCTGCTGTGTGGTTGTGTCTTGCTGAGTGGCATTCATTATTGTTGTTGCGTGTTTTTGTGTGCCGTCACGAAGATGTCAGAGCTTGAATTAGAGCAACAAACAAATTTGTCAATTTCTTGCTAAATTTGGCAAGAGTGGAAGTGAAATCATGTATATATTATTCCAAGTTTATGGGGATAATGCTATGAAGAAAATAGCAGTGTACAAATGGATTAAACTTTTTTATTTAAACATTTTTAAAATGAGAGAGAAAGTGTCACCAATGAAGAGAGATAAAGGGCAGTCAGTAAGGAGAAGAACTGATGAAAATATTGCAAAAATCTGTTGGATTCTGGATTAAAAATCATTGCTGACTGTGAGAAGCATAGCAGACCAAGTAAACATTGATAGAGAAACAGGAAAATCTTAACTGAAAATGTTGGCATGAGAAAGGTGTGTGCAAAAATGGTCCTGAAGGAGCTCACTGATGAACAAAATCAAAGGAGAGCTGAAATTTGCTAAACCAACAAGACGATATTTTGGGCCATGTTATCACTGGTGATGAAACAGGGGTGTACCAATATGACTCTGAAACAAAGCGTTAAAGTGCACAATGGAAGTCAGCTAATTCTCCACGACCAAAAAAGTTCTGTCAGTCCAATCAAGAGTCAAAATGATGTTGCTAACCTTTTTTGATATCAGTGGGATTGTTCAATTATGAATTTACACCAACTGGACAAACAGTTAACCAAGTTTACTTTTTGGAAATGTTGAAAAAGCCTACGTGAAAATGACCTGAACTTTTCACCAACAACTCATGGCTCCTGTGTCCTAACAATACACCAGCTCACAGGGCATTGTCTGTGAGGGAGTTTTTGGCCAGTAAACAAATAACTGTATTGGAACACACTCCCTACTCATCTGAACTGGCCCCTAATGACTTTTTTCTTCATTTTGATGACATTCAGGACATTAAGGGTAATACAACAGCTCTGATGGCCATTCCAGAAAAAGAGTTTGAAAATTGCTTTGAAGGGTAGACTATGTGCTTGTGTCAGTGCATAGCTTCTCAAGGGGAGTACTTCGAAGATGAGGTATGTAGCACTTTTTCTTAGGACGAGTTTGTGAACTTAATTGTCAGACCTGTATTAGTTGCTGTTCTCTCTTCTCAAACAATGCACCACTTCATATGGTGGGTTTTTTTTTTTTTTTTTTGCAGTTTTTGGTCGGGGCCGGGTTTGAACCCACCACCTCCCATATATGGGGCTGGCACCCCACTCCTTGAGCCCTAGGCGCTGCCTAAAAGCTTCTTATCTGTTTTTTTTTTTTTTTTGAGACAGAGCCTCAAGCTGTCACCCTGGGTAGAGTGCTGTGGCATCACAGCTCACAGCAACCTCCAACTCCTGGGCTTAAGCAGTTCTCTTGCCTCAGCCTCCCAAGTAACTGAGACTACAGGTGCCCACCACAATGCCCAGCTATTTTTTGGTTGTAGTTGTCGTTGTTTGGCAGGCCCAGGCTGGATTCGAATCCACCAGCTCTGGTGTAAGTGGCTGGTGCCTTAGCCGCTCGAGCTACAGGCGCTGAGCCTCATATGGTGTTTGACATAAAAGACAAAATAAAAGCAGTAATTAGGGTTGTAGCACTTTTACTGGGATAGGAAGACCAAAATTGAAGGTCACAACTACCAAGTGGCTGGGACTTTAATGGCCAAGATCCCTGAAAAAAAAAAAAAAAAGGAGATTGTTATGGAGTGAATGACTGCCCCAAATTCATATGTTGAAATCCAAGCCTTGAATGTGATAGTCTTAGGAGGTGGGGCTTTGCACAGTGAGACTGGTGTACTTATATGAAAAGACACAAGAGAGATGTGCTCTCTCTCTCCACCATGTGAGGATGCAAGAAGACAGCTGTCTATGAACGAGGAAGAGGCTTCCACTAGAACCTGACCATAATGGCACCTTGATTTTGAACTTTGCAGCCTCAAGAACTTTGAGAAATAAATTTATGGGTTTGTTTATTTTTTTTATTGTTTGGGATTCATTGTGGGTACAAATAATTAGGTTACCTTGATTGCATTTGTTAGGTAAAATCCCTCTTATAATTGTGTCCTGCATCAAGAGGTGTGCCATACACCGTGACCCCCATCCTCCTCCCTCCTTTCCCTACACCCCCTTGTATTAGATCATCTACTGCCTTCATATTAGAATTGAGTACTTTGGAATCTTGCTTCTCCATTCTTGTGATGCTTTACTAGGAAGAATGTGTTCCACCTCAATCCAGGTTAATACAAAAGATGTAAAGTCTCTGTTTCTTGTCTCTTTTTTTGTTTGTTTGCTTTTAGACACAAGGTCTCACTAGGCCACCCGGGCTGAAATGTAGTGCCATGATATGATCACAGTTCACTGTAGCCTCAAACTCTTGGGCTCAAGTGATCCTCCTACCTCAGCCCCTCAAATAACTGTGATTACATGTGTGAGCCACTGTGCCTGGAAAATTTCTGTTGTTTAAGCCATTAAGTCTATAGTAGTTTGTCATAGCAGCTTGAACCCATTAAGACAGAGCTATAGATAAGTGTAATCAATATTCTGCATGAAATTTCTCCTGGAGGCATTAGCTAACTTTTAACTTTTACCTGTTCAAAGTGAGAGGCAAAGAAACCAAGCATAAAGCACTGCTAAAATGCTGCACAACTAAGCAATTCAGTGATCTCACAGTTATGGGAAGACAAAAATGAGAATTAAAGAATGTTTAAGGCAGCAGAACCCTAGCAAATGACTTAGGTTTTTATGGGAGCCCCAGAAAGTATACCTTATGAGTAATGGTTAAATGGCAATAGACTGGCCTCACTTCCATCAAGTTGAACTATCCCTACATTGTCTGTTGTTTAGAAAAAACATTTCATCTTCTTTTGAAGAAAATAACATCAGCCAGAGCCACTAAAATTTTGTAAACACAGTGTCCTACATCCAATAAGAAATAGTCAGGCATGCTAGAGACAGAACCAAATGACAAAGTCAAGGAAACAAACAATATAAACAGATGTACAGGTAATTGGGAAATTAAAGTGATCAGATATGCCTTTATATAACTATAATTCATGTGCTTAATAAAACAAAAGAAATAATGGAGAATTTTTACCTGAGATGTAGAGATTATAAAACAGAGTCAAATGAAAATTAAAGAATAAATAATAGAATAATCGAAATAGAGAATTCAGGAGATAGGGAAGAAAGATGGCTCACTAGCGATACCAATTGTCAGATTGTCTTAGAAAGAAAGAAAAGTTTTAGATGAAAAAAACAAAACAAAACATAGATGGGCTGTAATTCTGAGGGAAAAGTGCCAAAACTTACCAGAGATTCCAAGGAAAGAAGTTGTGGAACAGAACAAGAAGGAACAAGATATCAGCAGAGATTGGCCCGTGAGAGGCTTGGAGTCTGGTGGAAAGGGTAGATGAGGGTTTTGTTTCTACTTCTCTCTTACTTCTGAAAGTCAGCAGGCTTCTTATCTACTGGAAAGCTTTTCTACCTTCACAAGTCCAAAAGCTGCTGCCACCATTGAATTGGGAGCTTCTAGAGGACAAAGTAATAGGCTGTCAGCCTCCTCAGTTGCTTCCCATCACCATAGACCCAAGCCAAGATGGTGGGTGCTATACTGCTTCTCCACTCATTGTGTGCCTTTGTTCTCCCCCAGGAAGGTTCAGTCCTTCAGTTCTCATGTTACTCATTCCCACACTTTTCAATTCCAGTCCAGACTGCAGGAGCCATAGAGGGATCTATGTGTTTCTAGAGCTTGGACATTCTGGTGGGCTGCCTTCTGGGAAGAGGGACAGAGAAGACCAGAGTGCTAGCTGTTCTCTGTTTTCACTCTTTTCCTCCTCCTCCCTTCCCCACCCATTGCTACCAAGAGGCCTGGGTCCCCCAATGAGTGATGGAGCCAAGATTCCCAGAAGTGATTGTTTCCCCTTTGTTGTCACGTGTACTACATCAAGGCTCCCACAGAGAGTGGGGCTCATATCTTTCATCTTAAAGACCTGCAGTGGACCAAGGAGTGCCCAGACTATGAGCTCCCTGCCTGCTGGCCCTCCTGGGTGCTGCTCACCTTGCTGCAACAGCAGAGCAGGCCATACCCCAAAGTGGAGGGATATCAAACCCGTTTGAGCACTACATGGGTAACTCAAAACCAGCATGCTTCTCCTTGGCATGGTCAGGGACTGAACAAGGAGGACCTGAGTACAGACCTACAGGCCAGATTCCATACTCTCCGGGCCCAACTGTGTTGCTCAGGGGTGGGTGAGGAGGGGAGATTTGTGAACCAATCTTGGGAAGCAAGGGAGTATATGTGGGCAGAGTGGAGAGGAGAGTGCAGTGTGGGTCCCAGCTGCAGCATACTTGTGGAGAACTCCTCCTCCAACAGAAAAGCCAAAGTCTTGACTCTAGGTGGGATCCTGGACAGAGACACACTCAGCCTACAGCACTGCTACTGGTGAGCTCAGGTAGTTGGAGCTCCTGCCTGTGGCCAGATGACAGAAGGAGACTACAGGACAGGGGAGGAAGGAGAAGAGCAAAACCCACTCCTGATAGCCAGATGGTGAAAATCATATGGCCCCTCCCACTGAGCAGACTTTCTGGCTTGTGGGACCACTTCAGCCCCTCCCTGGTGGCTCTCCTCAGTGGCCTGGGAGCACACCTTTAACCTCTGCTGAAACAGCTCTTCTGGCTTCCTTTGAAGAGCTGGAAGACCAGACCCAGCCCTGTCTAGCTTCACTCCTGTAGTCACCTCTGCTGTGCTGTAGAATAACAAGTCCCCAGGGAACTCCAGGGCCCTGCCCATCACTGAGGGGCTAGACAGGTCCCAGGTCCTCAGAAGAACACTGCACCTGGTTCTTTCCAGCAGGCATCACCTACTGGCAGGGAGGACAACTTTACAGTCCTTTACATCATCAATCGTACAGGGCATAGCTGATTCTTACCCACAGCACAATCTACTGTCTCAGAGATTAAACTTGGCATACAAATATAATTCACACTATTAAGACAAACACAGGGCTTCGGAAAGAGAAAAGATTTCAAAGACTTCTATCATTCCTCATCAACAACAGACTGGGAATCTCCCACACACAGAGCTCACCACCACTACAGCCTACAAATAACTAGCAATAGAGAAAACGACCACCCTAAGGATAACTACAACCAAGGTGTCCATACAGATTGCAGACTGCTATGAAAATACCCACAAGCAAATTCAAAGGTCGTTACATATGTCACAGGCACATTTGTAAGAGTGTGGAGCGGGGGTGGGGTGGGGTGGGAGTGGGGAAGTCCCAACTAAACAAAACAAAATCCAAAAGCAAGAAACGAAAGCTTATCTAGATGAGACGGAATCAGCATGAGAACTCCAGAAATATGAAAAATTCGAGTGAAAGGACACCCCCAAAGGAGCACATAAGCCCTCCAGTAATGTATCACAACAAAAATAAAAAATTTTAAATGAAAGATAAAGAATTCCAAATATGGACTGTAAGGGAGTTCAATGAAATCCAAGAGAAAATGGAAAACCAACATGAAGGAACTGGAAACACAATTTAGGAAATGAATGAAAAATTTATTGAAGAGATAGACAAATTTAAATAGTAGAACTTCTGAAAGTGAAAATTCATTTAAGAAAATACAAAACACAGCAGAGAGCTTTAAGAATATACCACGGGCAGTGCCTGTGGCTCAGTGAGTAGGGCGCCGGCCCCATATACCGAGGATGGCAGGTTCAAACCTGGCCCCGGCCAAACTGGAACGAAAAAGTAGCTGGGCATTGTGGTGGGTGCCTGTAGTCCCAGCTACTCGGGAGGCTGAGGCAAGAGAATCACCTAAGCCCAAGAGCTCGAGGTTGCTGTGAGCTGTGACACCATGGTACTCTACCGAGGGTGACAAAATGAGATTCTGTCTCTAAAAAAAAAAAGAATACACCAGACCAGGCAGAGCAAAGATGATCAAGGCTTGAAGACATCACTTCTGAATTAACCTAGTCCAGTGTTTTTCAGCCTTTTTATCTCACAGCACCCTTGAACCTATAGTTAAACTTCCATGGCACACTTAAATTATGTTGATCAAAAAATAAAAGAGTAAAAAAAATATACTTATTGTGCCTTGAACTTCTTTAGAAAATAATTTAATTAATGATGAAAAATTTTCACAGCATGCCTAAGATCCTCTCCCAGTACACCAGTTGAAAATCGCTGACCTAGTCAGTCAAAAATAAAGAATAAAAAAGAAAGAGGAATGAATAAAGGCTGTAAGAAATATGAAATTATGTGAAGGTGGGTGCAGAAGAAAAAGAACAAGATTTGGAAAACCTATATGAGGGAATAATTAAAGAAAACTTCCTGGTCTTGCTAGAGATTGAGACATCCATATACAAAAAACTCAACAAACACCTGGGAGATTCACGGCAAAGAAGCAATTATCAAGATATCTACATAGGCCAGGTGTGGTGGCTCACGCCTGTAATCCTAGTACTCTCTGGGAGGCTAAGATGGGTGGATTGTTTGAGCTCAGGAGCTGGAGACCAGCCTGAGCAAGAGTGAGACCTTGTCTCTAAAAAATAGCTGGGGGTTGTGGTGGGCACCTGTAGTCCCAGGTACCAGGGAGAGTGAGACAAGAGAATCACTTTGAGCCCAAGAGTTTGAGGTTGCTGTGAACTATGATGCTACAGCACTCTACTGAGGGAGACAAAGTGAGACTCTGTCTCAAAGACAAAAAAAAAAAAAAAAAAGACACATAGTCATCAGACTGGCCAAAGTCAACAGGAAGGAGGAACTCATGCAAGATATCAGGCAAAAACATCAAGTCACTTACAAAGGAAAACCCATTAGGCTAATTACAGACTTCTTGTGTAGACCTTACAAGCCAGAAGGGATTGAGACCCCATCTTCAGTCTTCTTAAACAAAAGAAATGCCAACCTAGAATTTTGTATGCAACAAAACGAAGTTTCACATATGAAGGTGAAATAAAGACTTCTCCATATAAGCAAACAAAGTGTATTATATGTGAATCAGCACAATAAGCACCCACCATTCTACCAACACTCAAAAGTTAAAGCTCACGGCTCAAATAAAATAATAGCACAAGAGGGAAAGCAAAGCAGTAAGGTACTACCCATCATGATGAACAGAACAGCATCCCACATATAAATTCTGTCACTCAACATTAATGGTCTGAATGCCCCACTAAAAGACCTAGGCTGGTTGAATGGATGAAAAGTATCACATCTAATCCACAAAGACTCATATAGACTCCAGGTAAAGGGATAGAAAAAATATTCCATGTAAATGGAAACCAAATAGAACAGATACAGCCATTCTCATATCAGATAAAATTGACTGTAAGTCAACACTGGTAAAGCAAGACAAAGATAGTCATAATATAATGGTAAAGGGAGAAATTCAATAAGAAGACATAACAAACCTAAACGTGTATGCACCTAACACAGGAGCTCCAAGATTTGTGAAGCAAATTCTAGTAGACATAAAGAGATAAAGAGTAGCATCAGAATCACTGGGGATTTCAACACCCCACTGACAGAGCTGGATAGATCATTGAAGCAGAAAAATAAACACTGGGCTTAAATGGACTCTAGAATAAATGGACGTAGCAGACATGTACAGAACATTCTACCCTCAAACTACTGAACATATTAATACATTATCATCACCACATGGGACATTCTCCAAGATTGATCTTATCTTAGGCCACAAAACATATCAAAACAAATTAAAAAAATTAAAGTAACACACATGTATCTTCTCAGATCACAGTGGAATAAAACCACAAATCAATTCCAGGAGAAACACTTAGATCTACACAAAGTCATGGAAATTAAACAACCTGCTGCTGAATGATTACTGGATCAATAATGAAATTAAGATTAAAATCAAGAGATTCCTTGACCTGAATGACAAAGGGGATACAAGCTATCAAAATCTATAAGATTTAGCAAAAGCAGTCCTAAGGGAAAATCTATAGCCTTAAGTGCCGAAATAAAAAATACAGATCACAAATTAACAATTTCATGTCACATGTCAAGGAATTAGAAAAGGAAGAACAAACAAAATCCAAAGCTAGCAGAAGAAAAGAAACAACAAAGCTCAAAACAGAACTAAATGAAATGGGGGTGGTGGTGGAGATCAATAAAACAAAAAGTCAGTTTTTTAAAAAGACAAACAAAATCTACAGACCTCTTGCTACATTAACCAGGAATAGAAGAGAAAGGCTCCAAAGAAACTCAATCAGAAATAAAAACAAAGATATTGCCACTGATGCTATGGAAATACAAAATATCATCTGTGAACACTATGAAAATTCTTGTGTGCATAAGCTAGAAAGCATAGAGAAAACTGACAAATTTCTGGAAACACAACCTCTCAAGACTCAATCAGGAAGAAACAGAACTCCTAAAATAACAAGCAGCAAGAATGAAGCAGTAATAAAGAAATCCGCCTGTCAATTTCCATAAAAAATAAGCCTATTGGAATTATTATTTTGAATCAGAGGTCAATTTAGGTAAAAATAATATATAGAATCTTCCAATCAGTGGTCAATGTATAATTTTCTTTGTATTTAAGTCTCTGTTAATTTTTCTCAATGTTTTGTAGTTCTGTGTAAAGGTCTCACACATCTTTGTTAATCCTTAATATTTGATGATTTTTGAAACTAATGCAAATGGTTTATTTTCTGCTTGCTAATATATAGAAATACAATTCTTTTATATACTGACCTTATATATGCAAACTTGGAAATTTTACTTATTCTAACAAGTTTTTAAATACTTCTGAAATTTCTAAACACACAATTGTGTCATCTGTAAATATGAAGGATTTATTTCTTCATTTCTAATACTTGTAAGATTCATTTCTTTCTTACCTTATTTTACTGACTAGAACATTCAGCACAATGTTGATTAGAAATGGTAATACAGACAACCAGGTCTTATTTCTGATCTCAGAAGGGAATCTTTCAATATTTCACTATTAATATGTCATGGGTTGTACTTTAAAAAAATTCCCTTTATCAAACTAAGAAAACATCCTTCTATTTCTAGTTTTTGAAGAGTTTTTTCATATAAATGGATGTTTAGTTTTATCAAAGGCTTTTTTGCCCTTATTGCAATGATTATATATTTATCTTTTTTCTGTCAATGTTATGATTGTATTATTGCTTTATGAATATTAAACTATTCTTTTATTCCTAGGATAAATTCATCTTGGTTGTGAGGTATTATCCTTATAAATCCCTGGGTTCATTTTGCTAATATTTTGTGTAGGAGTTTTGCAACTGTATTTACAAGAGATATTAGTCTATGGTTTTTCCTTTCTTATAATGTGCTTCACAGATTTTAATAACAAGGCTATATATAATAGTCTCATAAAACATGTAGCGAAATGTATTGTTTCTCTTTTGTTCAGTTTCTGGAAGAGTTCATGTAAGATTGACATGAAGCATAAAAGATTGCTCCTTTTCCTTCCTTAATTATTAGAGAGAATTCACCATGAAGCCATCTGGACCTGGAATTTTATTTGTAGTAAAGTATTTACTATAAAAATCAATTTTATTAATATGTATAAGATTACTTAAATTTTGTAAAACATAAAATAAAATAAAATAAATTTTGTATAACTTTTTGAAATCAGTTTTGGTAAGTTGTGTTTTATAAGTCATTTGTGTGCATTTTTATAAATTGTCCAATTTGGTATTCATAAATCTTCTTTTCAATATCTATAATTCTAAACTATACCATTTTCATTATTGATACTTATAATTTATGCCTTCTCTTGTTTTTCTTCACCAGTATTGATATAGATTTATCAATTTGATTAATCTTCTCAAAAAAACAACTTTTGGCTTGTTGATCTTCTGTACTATCAGTTTTGTATTTCTTCGGTTTCTGCTCTTATTTTTTCCATCTTCCTTTCTTGGAGTTTAATTTGTCATTTATTTAACCTTCTTGAGGTGAATGTTTACATCACTGATTTTTAGCCTTTCTTCTCTTCTTCTATATGCATATAAGGCCTTAAATTTCTTTTTTTTTTTTTTGTAGAGACAGAGTCTCATCCTATGGCCCTTGGTAGAGTGCTGTGGCCTCGCACAGCTCACAGCAACCTCCAACTCCTGGGCTTAGGCGATTCTCTTGCCTCAGCCTCCCGAGTAGCTGGGACTACAGGCACCCGCCACAACTCCCGGCTATTTTTTTGTTGCAGTTTGGCGGGGGCTGGGTTTGAACCCGCCACCCTCGGTATATGGGGCCGGCGCCCTACTGACTGAGCCACAGGTGCTGCCCAAGGCCTTAAATTTCTTTCTAAGGACTGTTTCAGATGCATTGGACATGTTGTGATGTCATATTTTTATTACAATTTAACTCAAAATATTTTATAATTTCCATTATCAGTTTCATGGACTCTCTGGTCATTTAGAAACATATTGCTTAATTTTCCAATATTTGGTGATTTCTATTATATTTTTTATTATTGATTTCTATTTTAATTCTGCTATAGTTACAGAACATATTCTATGATTTCAGCCAGTCGAAATTTGTTGTATACTCTATATTTATTGCATGCAATATTCTTTTCTTTTTTTCATTTGCATTGATTGAACGGAGAGACCTGGGGAGGCCAACACCAGCAAGCACTCCTCTGCATAGAGAAACAGAGTGTGGCCCCCTCTAATGTTCCTCACTGGCTTTTATTGAAATCTCAGGCATGAGAAAATACAGCACAGTGGAAAGCTTCAAAGAGAGAGTCAAGGTTAAAAAAAAAAGTTGTTAACACAGCCTTCACCACATTTTCTTAGTTATTATGTTAAGACTAAGTTAACCAGTTTAATGACAGTATTTCAAATTATACATAAAACCAGCACATTGTACCCAATAATTGCCTTAATGTACACAGCTATGATTTAATAAAAAAAGTAGTTTTTCTTTAACTGCATGATTGAACTACTAACATATCTTGCCTACTGCACTTTTATCTTGCCTTAATTTTATCACTGCTAATATATGATTTAGGGGTGGGACAGTTTGCTGTGTCTAGTGAGTATTGTTTTTAATACTCAGGGCCAGCAGTGATACTTGCTTGGCTTTTTCCCAGATTACTCTGTCCTTAGTGCCTAGCACTTTTAACCCTATGCTCTATACTACAGTTTGTCATTTTTTTATTCATTTATAGGTGCACTATATATTCTGGATACAAATCTTTTGTCCCCCCAAATTCATTCTTTCTTTCTTCCTTCCTTCCTTCCTTTTCTTTCTTTCTTTTATTTTTTTAAGACAAAGCCTCAAGCTGCTGTCCTGGGTAGAGTGTCATGGCACCACAGCTCACAGCAAACTCTAACTCCTGGGATTAAGCAATTCTCTTGCCTCAGCCTCTCAAGTAGCTGGGACTACAGGCGCCCACCACAATGCCTGGCTATTTTTTGGTTGTAGTTGTTATTGTTGTTTGGCAGGCCAGGCTGGATTCGAACCCGCCAGCTCTGGTGTATGTGGCTGGCGCCTTAGCCGCTTAAGCTACAGGTGCCGAGCCCCCCAAATTATTTCTTACCTTCATCCCTCCCTACTTTACCTACTTTATTATTTTTATTTTCTTATTCTTTTATTGTTTGGGATTCATTGAGGGTACAAAGAATTAGGTTACATTGATTGCATTTGTTAAAGTCCCTCTTATAATTGTGTCCCACCCCCAAGAGGTGTGCTATAAACTGTGACCCCACATCTCCGTCTCTCCTCCCCTCTGCCCACCTTGCTCATTCTCCTACTCCCCTTGTATTAGCTCATTTACTGCCTTCATATTAGAATACAGTACTTTGGATTCTTGCTTCTCCATTCTTGGGATGCTTTACTAAGAAGAATATGTTCCACCTCTATCCAGGTTAATACAAAAGATGTAAAGTCTCCATCTTTTGTAGTGGCTGAATAGTATTTCATGGTATACATATACCTCAGCTTGTTAATCCATTTAGGCTGTTTCCACATTTTGGTGACTGTAAATTGATGGCATGCAATATTCTAAAAATGTTAGGACATGTCTGTTAGTCTTGATATCCATTCTTCTATATCCACACCTTTTATTTATTTATTTTTTGAGACAGAGTCTTATTTTGTCACCCTCAGTAGAGTCCTGTGGCTTCACAGCTCATAGTAATCTCAAACTCTTGGGCTTAAGTGATTCTCTTGCCTCAGCTTCCCAAGTAGCTGGGACTACAGGTGCCTGCCACAATGCCTGGCTATTTTTAGAGACGAGGTCTCGCTCTGACTTAGGCTGGTCTTGAACCCGTGAGCTCAGGCAATCCACCTGCCTGGGCCTCTCAGAGTGCTAAGATTACTTAGCACTCACAGTGGTGTGAGCCACTGTGCCCAGCCTTATAGCCACACTTTTTTTTCTTTCTTTCTTTTTTTTTTTTTTTTGCTTATTTTATCAGAAGGAGATACGCTAAAATCCCCAACCAGGTTTGTAGATTTATCTTTTGATATTTAGAGTTCTATCAGTTTTCACTTTATGTATTTGGGAGCTATTTTATATGTGCAAACCAATTAAGGTTTTTAAAAAATTATTGATGTATTGACTCTTTAATCATTGTGAAATGTCTCTCTAATATCTCCCAGAAAGCTTCCAACCTTAACATCTAATTTCTCTGATATTAGTAGAACTACAGCTACTTTATTTTGGTTCATACATTAACTTTCAAATTTTCTATGTCTTATTTAAGGTAAATCTCTTATAATCAGTACCTAATTGTAATTTTTATTTTTGTCCAGTCCGATAA
Source organism: Nycticebus coucang (assembly GCF_027406575.1). Lineage (NCBI taxonomy): Eukaryota > Metazoa > Chordata > Mammalia > Primates > Lorisidae > Nycticebus > Nycticebus coucang. Next base: position 135,167,350 of record NC_069804.1, read on the forward strand.
ATTTTGTTTTTAAATTGTATCATTTAGTCCATTCACATTCAGTGTGATTCCTGGGAAGTGTGGATTTTAATCTACTATTTGTTTTTTATTTACCCTCTCTTTATTTTTATTTTTTATTAGATAATAACTGTGTATATTACTGCATTTATGGGATACCATGCACTGATTTTTATATATGATTTGGAATGTTTACATCAAACTGGTTAACATAGAGTTCACCTCACTTATTTAGTTGTTGTGTTTAGACATTTATACTCTACTATTAATATATTTGACATGTTCCCTTGCAATATGCACAGTAGGTGAAGTCCCACTGATTACCCTCCCGCCCCGGGTGTGCACCTCCCTCCCCTCCCCTTGCCCTCCTAACACAATTATAGCTCTCTTCTTTATTGTTTTATTCTCCTTTGTTGCTTTCTTTTGGATTAATCAAGTTGTTTTCTTTTTCATTTTTAAACTTATTTATGGTGCATTTTTTATTAATAGCTTGGTTACCCATGATTACAACATTTCTTCTTGGCTTATTAAAATCTACCTTAAGATAGAGATTTTACCAATTATACTCTCTCACCTTTTGTACTATAATCATGTTTTAATTGAACATGTGTTTTGAACACCAAAAGATATTGTTGCTGTTGTTTAAGTAGCCAATATTCATATAAGTTTACCCATATAACCCTTTCTAGTGTTCTTCATTTATTCCTGAATGACCTTACTTCCATCTGACACTATTTTCATCTTGTCTGAATAACTCCCATCAGTATTTCTTCTACTGAATATCTGATGAATTCTCTCAATTTTTGTTTATCTTGAAACATATTGTTTTTTTTTTTTTAAATTTCAGATTAATATAAGGGTACATAACTTACATAATTTGCATTTGTTAGGTTAAGTCCAAGTTGCATTTGAGCATTTGAGCCCTTCACCCCAAGAAGGTGTGCCAGATAGGTGAGAGCTTACCACATGCCCTCCTCCTGCCTATCTCCCCCATTCTTGAATTTAAATATGTATTTCTCTTGTGTGGGTGTTGTTTATCTACTAGTTTCATATTAATATTGAGTACATTGGATGCTTGCTTTTCCATTCTTGTGATACTTTACCCAGGAGGATATTCTCCCAATCCTTCCAGGTAAATACAAAAAACGAGAAGTCTCCATCTTCCTTTATGACTGAATAGTATTCCATGGTATACATATACCACAGTTTATTTATCCATCCATGGGTTGATGGGCACTTGGGTTGTGTCCATATCTTTGCCATTGTAAATTGAGCTACTATAAACATTTGAGTGCAAATGTCCTTGTATAAAGTGATTTTTTTTTCTTCCAAGTAGATACCTAGTAATGGGATTGCAGGATCAAATGAATGGTCTATTTGTATCTCTTTGAGAAAAATCTTAGAACATATTTGATTCACTTTCATTTTCAAATAATTTTTGCTACACTGGCACTTTTTTCACTTTTTTCAATATGTCATACTATTGTCTTCTTTTACTATTTCTGTTGAAAAAATCAGTTGTCAAGCTTACCATTGTTCCTTTGAAGATAATAGACCTTTGTTCTCTACTTATTATGAAAATTTTCTCTTTGTTTCTGATAGTCATCAGTTTTACTTTGATGTACAGGCAATTCCTAAGTTACAAACGTCTGACTGACGTGCAACTCACACTTGTAAACAGAGGCTATTACAGGTAATAGGTGATTGTGCCTGTTCCTTCTTACATACAAATTCAACTTATGAACCAACCTATAGAACCTATCTTGTTTGTAACCTGGGGACTTCCAGTACCTGGGTCTTTTTTTTTCCTCACTATTTTAGTTTTCTATTGCTGTCATAGTAAGTTTCTACAAACAATGCAAGTTTACTGGTCTTACAAGTTTTCATAGGTCAGAAGTCCAGTAAGTGTCTTACTGAGTTAAAATCAAGTTGTCAGCAGAGATGACTTCTTTTCTGTAGGCTCTGCGGGAAAATCTGCTTTCTTGCTCATCAAGGTTGTTGACAGAATTCAGTTCCTTGCACTTGTAAGACTGAAGTCCCAGTTTTCTTGCTGGCTGTAAGCTAATGACCATTTCTAGTTTCTAGACGTCACCTGCATTCCTGGGCTCACGTGCCCCTTCTTCGATCTTTAAAGTAAGGAAAGGTCTGATTGAGGCCTTCTCATGCCACATCTGTGCCTAACCAATACTGCTACCTTCATCTTCCACATTGAAGGGCCCACTTACATAATGCAGGATAATCTACTTATTTTAAGTTATGTAAATAACAACCTTAATTTCATCTGCATTGAACCTCAAATTCTTAGGCTGAAATGATCCTCTTATCTCAGCCTCCTGAGTAGCTGGGACTACAGGCGTCCAGCACAACACCCAGTTAATTTTTCTATTTGTAGAGATGGGGGTCTCACTTTGCTCAGACTGGTCTCAAACTCCTGAGCTCAAGCAATCCATCGCCTTGGCCTCCCAGAGTGCTAGGATTACAGGCACAAGCCACCACGCCCACCCTGTCATGTTTTCTTGTTGAATTGTTCCCTTTACCATTATATAATGACCATCTTTGTCTTTGGTTAACCATTATTGGTTTAAAGTCTGTTTTATATGATAAAATGGTGACAATGGCTACACCTGTTAACTTTTGGGTTCCATTTCTGTGGATTTTTTCCCCTATTCCTTTACCTGGAGTCTGTGTGAGTCCTTGTGGTGTAGCTGTTGCTTGGGTTGTGATTTTTCATCCATTCAGCCAGTCTTATGTTTTTTAATTGGGGCACTCGCCCCAGACCATTCTTGTTAAGTGTTAGTATTGACGTGTAGGACGCTGTTCTCTTCATCATTTTGGATGACACATTGTTTTGTTTTCCCTCTTGTGCTATTATTTTATAAGAGCTGTGAGATTCAACTTTTGGGTGTTTTTATACTGGTAGGTATCTATTGTGCTGTTGCATGTATAATACACTTTTGAGCATTTCCTGTTGGGCATGTTTAGTAGGGACCAATTCCCTTAGTGTTTGTTTATCTGAAAAAGTCTTTTTCTATTCATCATTAATGAAACTTGTTTTTTGTTTTTTTTTATTCTTATTTATTTATTTATTTTTATTAAATCATAGCTGTGTGCATTAGTATGATCATGGGGCACCATACACTTGGTTCATAGACCGTTTGACACATTTTCATCACACTAGTTAACATAGCTTTCGTGGCATTTTCTTAGTTATTCTGCTAAGACCTTTACATTCCACATTTACTAGGATTCACATATACCCTTGTAAGATGCACCGCAGGTGTAATCCCATTAATCCCCCTACCTCCCCCCTCTCTCCCCTCCCTTTCCCCCTTCTCCCTATTCTTAGGTTGTAACTGGGTTATAGCTTTCATGTGGAGGTCCTACATTAGTTTCATAATAAGGGTGAGTACATTGGGTACTTTTTCTTCCCTTCTTGAGACACTTTACTAAGAAGAATATGTTCCAGCTCCATCCATGTAAACATGAAAGAGGTAAAGTCTCCATCTTTTTTAAGGCTGCATAATATTCCATGGTGTACATATACCACAATTTATTAATCCATTTGTGGATCGATGGGCACTTGGGCTTTTTCCATGATGAAACTTGGTTTTTAGGATATAAAATTCTTGCTTGGCATTTGTTCTGTACATGTCATATCTACTAAGTATAGAATATAAATGTTCTAGTAAGTAATTAAGTAAATGAGGTGATACCCTATATTAACTAATTTGATCTAAGCATTCCAAATTGTATATAAAATCAGCATATTGTGCCCCATAAATGCATTAATGTATACATGATCTATGTGTATACGACTGAATAGAAAAAATGGGGCCCCAATTCCTTCTGGCTTCTCCACTGAAAAGTCTGCTGTTATTGTAATGAGTTTCCCTTTGTGGATTAATTGTTTCTTTCACGTTGCAGCTTGTAGAATTTTCTACTTCATTGTGACTTTGCCCAGGTTGATTACTATGGGTCTTGGAGATATTCTATTTGCAATCAATCTTCCCAGAGTTTGATGATCTTACTGTACGTGGATATCAGAATTTCTGGAAATATCAAGGAAGTTCTCTTTAATAATTCCCTTGCAAATGTTTTCATTCTTTTTTCGTTTTCTTTTTCTACTTCTGTGATACCTATGTTTCATATATTGGCTCATTTCACAAAGTCTCTTATTTATCTGAGTCATTGTTCATTCTTGTTTATACATTTTTAAATTTTTACTCATTGAAAGCATTTATCGAAGAGTCAGAGTTAACATTATGTACACATCCTTTTAATGCTGTTTATACTTTTTTCTGCCTGTTTGACTGTGTTAGTTTGAAAGCCTTGTCTTCAAACTTTGAGATTCTTTCTTTTGCTTGGCCTGTCTGTTGTTGAAGTTTTCTGCTGTATTTTGTAATTCCCTAAATTATTCTTTCAATTTTTAAATATTCATTTATATCCTTTCCTTTTTGTCCATCTCTTTAGTGAGTTTTTCATATTTTTCATTCATTTCCTGAAATATTTTCTTGGTTTCTTCATTTTTGTTTTTTACTTTCTCTTCAATCATATTTGTATTCTTTTTTTTTTTTTTGCAGTTTTTGGCTGGGGCTGGGTTTGAACCCACCACTTCCAGCATATGGGGCCGGCGCCCTACCCCTTTGAGCCACAGGCGCCGTCCCAATCATATTTGTATTCTTTGCCATCCGTATTCTGAATTCATTTCTGATTTTTTTTTCGAGACAGAGTCTTACTATGTTGCCCGTGGTAGAGTGCTGTGATGTCACAGCTCACAGCAACCTCAAACTCTTGGGCTTAAACAATTCTCTTGCTTCAGCCTCCCAAGTAGCTGGGACTACAGGTGCCTGCCTGCCACAACGCCCAACTATTATTTTTGTTGTTGTTGTTGCTGTTGTTGTCATTGTTGTTTAGCAGGCCTGGGCTGGGTTTGAACCCATCAGCCCTGGTGCACGTGACCGGCGCCCTAACCACTGAGCTATAGGTGCTGAGCCCATTTCTGATATTTTGATAGTTTCTTTTTGCTTAGGATCCACTGCTGTGGATTTATTGTGATCCTTTGGGGTTACTGAACTTGCTTATTTTTTTCCTGTTTCTAGAATTCTCTTCTTGATTTCTTCTCATCTGAAACCTTTTCTCTCAGTTCAGGGTTGATAGGTTTGTGGTGTACTTGTTCTTCTTTACTGGGAATTCTTCTAATTAGTGAGAAGGAGGAACAGTCCTTAGACAGGGCTTTTGTGTCCTGTTCTTGAGGACTGGCCCAGTGGGAGTGGGGCAAATGCATTGAGAACCTGTAATCAAGTTTTTCTCATGCATCATCATCCTGTTCCTCTGTGGCTGTCACAGTCTGAGCTGTTGTTGGGGGGATATTTATTTGGATGGGTGAGTTGGTCCCCAGGGCACTGTTGGAAGCTCTTACTAGGGACTGCACCTTTCTTTTTCTGCGAAGGCAGGTGTCATGACCTTGGCTGGAACCTGAGCAGGTCATGGTCCTTGGTGGGCACCTGGATGTATCACAAGACTACAGCCGGTGATGGGGTGTGTCGTAGGACTTTTGTGGGTGCCTGTGGCAAATCACAGGAATGAAGCCAGCAGCAGAGCTTGTTATGCTACTTAGGCAGGTATGTGAGTATGTTGTGGGAACTTGGCCAAAGCCTGGGTGGGTTGCAGGACCTTGGCGGGCACCTGTGCAAGTTGCAGGACCTTGGATGGTTTCTAGGTAGGCTGCAGGACTTTAGTGGGTGCCCAGACAGCTTGCAGGGCCTTTGATGGTGGCTATGTGGGTGACAGAACCTTGGCAGATGCCTGAACACACTGCAAGACCGCATCTGGTGGCAGTACATGTTGCTAGACATGGGCAGGTGGATGGGCAGGTCATGGGATCATGGCCAGCAGTAAGGTAGGTTTTTGGGCTGTAGCAGCCGGGCTACTCATGGCTAGTGGGGACAGGTAAATGTGTGGTGACCTGCTGGATGGTTGCTGTGGTTAGGATTCTCCCTCTGCCCAGGTCTGACTGTTGTGCTGCTACTTAGGTGGCAGTGGAGGCACTATCTATATGGCGAGATGGTGGTGGCAGATACTGAAGGCCAGATACTGAAGGCTCAGATCCCAGGGAGGCACTGATGAGGGGGGGATTGAGGTGTGCACCACACTGAATCACAGTGTGTATGAGAGTGCCTGCCCTCCAAGCTGCTTCTGTGGCCTATTAAGGGTAATGGGGCGGTGGATGCAGTGGAGCTGACCCCAGTGCAGACTCGGCACTCTGGGGCAGCCACCTGAGACCAGAAGCTGGCAGTCCCCAGTGTTCCAGCTCTCTGGTGCAGTGCTGCTGCACAGTCTCCAAGCATCTGGATGATCAGTTTGGAGGCCTGCTCTGGTGGGGAAACCTATTCAAAGCTTGGGTTGTCATATCCCCTGGGGGAATTTGGAGCCTCTGAGATCTCTCCCCTTTCTCTTCCCCTTCCCCACATATGGACTCTTCCCCTAGGTACCTTCCAATCTTGCATATCATTGTGCCTCTCTCTTCGCCATTTTGGGTGTCTCCGATTGCTTCTCTGATAATTCAAAATGCTCTTTCTGAGATGATCCATCTGCAAGTGACACTCTACCCACAATTTTTGTTCCTCTTCTTGAGTACAGCAAGAGCATCTGCTTGTAGTTTGCCATCCTGGTCTCCTCAAAAATGGTCATTTAAATAAATGGTTCTTTGTCAACTGGGCATCCAATTGAACCTTTGCACTTATTTCAAACTATATGCATCACATGACCTATGAGTTAGAGATTAAATATGAAAGGTGAACCAAAAGTTACTGAAGATAACTCAGGACAATGTCTTAATGACATTGATGTAGTCAAGCATTGCTTTAAAAAGACATAAAAAAACCACTAACCATAATAAATAAATAAATCCTAGTAAAGCATCACAAGAATGGAGAAGCAAGAATACAATGTACTCAATTCTAATATGAAGCCAATAGATGATCTAATACAAGGTGGGGGGAAGAGAATGAGGAAGAGGGGAAGAGGAAGGGGGAAGGAGTCACGGTGTAAGGCACACCTCTTGGGGACGGGGCACAATTATAAGAGGGTCTTTACCTAACAAATACTATCAGTGTAAGCTAATTCTTTGTACCCTCAATGAATCCCCAACAATAAAATAAAAAAAAAATCCAACTTCATTAAATTTAAGACACTATTGAGAGAACAAAGAAACAGGCCAGAGGGAGAGAAAATATTTGCAATTCTTATTCTGAGAAATAGCTTATATTCAGAATGCCTACAGAATTATAAATCAATAAAGAAAATGGAACCCAATGATTGTTTAAAAATGGCAAAAGTCTTGTATAGTCACATCAAAATAGGATATCCAAATGGTCAATGAGATAGTTAAAAGGTGCTCAATTTCATTAGTTATTTAAGTAATTGAGAATTAAAATCACCATATGAAAATACCATCACAAATACAAAAATTAAGAAAAAAATCAAGCAGACAAGTGTTAGCAAGGATGTAGAATGTGGGAACTTGAATACACTAGTGTAAATTGTTACAACTACTTTGGAATATTAATGGACTATATATCTGAGAACTTTTACTACCCAGAAATTCTGGTCATATATATAAGTACAATAAAAATCTCTCTATATCTATCTATCTATCTATGCCAAAAGAAATGTATGAGAACATTCACAGCAATGTTTTTTGTAATAGTCAAAACCAGTAAATAATCCAAATGTCTATCAACAGTAGAGTGAATAAATTATGTTATATTTATACAATGGAATTGTGGCCACAATGGAAATGAGTGAACCACAGTTACAGATAACAAGGATACATTTCACAAAATAATATTGAGCAAAAAAGCTAGATACAAAGAGTATGCACATATCATTCCATTTATATAAAGTTTAAAAATTGTCAAAACTCATCTGCAGTGATAGAAGTCAGAATAGTGACTCATGTTGTGGTGCCAATGACTCACAGAGGCACAGATGAGGTTTCCAGGGTACAGATGCTGTTCTGTATCTTGATTGAGGTGTTGGTTCCATGGATGTGTTCATTATGAAAAAAAAAAATCAAGATGTATACTTTACATCTTGAATAGTGTATTCAAATTTTTGTATTTGTGATGATATTTTCATATGGTGATTTTAATTCTCAATTACTTAAAAACTAATGAAATTGGGCACCTTTTAATCACCTCATTGACCATTTGGATCTTCTATTTTGATGTGACTATTCAAGATGTACACTATTCAAGATGTACACTTTAGATGTGCGCATTTACTTGTATGTAACATGCAATTCAGTAAAAATATTTACAAAAAGGGTGGCGCCTGTGGCTCAAGGAGTAGGGCGCTGGTCCCATATGCCAGAGGTGGCGGGTTCAAACCCAGCCCCGGCCAAAAAAAAAAAAATATATATATTTACAAAAAAAAGAGTTATGACATCCAGAGATGGAAAGGATGTTGGAAATATACTCTTGTACACTTTTACTGAAATTTGGCAGCTGTAACCCTTTCAAACATTGAAAATTATGAAAAATTAAAATATATCTACCATTGACCAAGAAATTCCACTTCTGGGAATTTATCTGTGGTAGTCAATATCATTATTTGCTTAATATGTCTAGTTTCTACTCTAGAAGTGTGGTAGGATTGATCTTCCCATTTTCCTTGGATTTAGGTATTGCTATTGACTTGGTTTGGTTAATGAAATGAGTGGAAGTGACATTTCCACAAACAAAATAGAAATGGCCAATGATTAGGTAAACAAACAAAGATGAAATAATTTAACAAGTTAATTCAAATACAATGAAATTTAGTATTTTACCTGTTTGGATTTATAAATTAGTGAAATAAAAACTGAACATGTTGACAGTAGGGCAAGGAACTGGCCCTTTTGGGCACGTGCCTCAGGTTACACAGCTGGGAAGTAGGGAAGCCCAAATCAGAATGTAGGCCTGTCTGTATCCACAGCTTTCTTCTTGGATATACTGCTAAGTACCAATTGCTGACTAGGGCTAATCATCTACAGATGACAAGGTTAATACAACTAGGACATTCAGGCAGCTAGAGACAATGAATATATAGGCTGTGCTGTTCAGCTACGGAAAATTCTATTCTTAACTAATGAAAAGGATGTATGTGTGTGTGTTCATGTGTGACGGGCTGTGGTGTGTAACACAATGGGATACATCATTTTCAGCTCATTTTCTTCTGATTATAATACTGTGACCTGAATAGATGATAAGAGAAACACACTCTAAGCAGTCAGACAAGTCTTGACATCAAGTACATATGCAGCACTCTACTCTCCAGCCCTGTGGAGAATTCCATTCTCACCTAAAGATAAGTCTATGTGTGTGTAACCAAATAGGATAGGCCATTTTCAGCTTCATTTTTTTCTGATTTCATAAATTTTCATTGAAAAATCTAATAAGATGCTGAAAATTATAAAGAAGGAAATATGTATTACCAGTAATCTCATCATCCAGGAATGTTTGGTTTAAGTTAACATTTAGGCCTATAAATTTCCGAACTTCTATTCTATTTGTTGTGGGTTGAATTGTGTTCTCCCAAAAGATATGTTCAAATCTAACCCTTGTTACATGTGAATGTGACCTTATGTGAAAATCAGGTATTTGCAGACGTAATCAAGATAAGATGAGATTATACGGATTTGGAGGTGTTGTCCAAACAAAATTAGAAGGAGGGAAAAGAGGAGAGAGAAAGAACTCAATACCATGGCAAGACAGAAACACAGGGGAGAAGGCCATGTGAAGACTGAGGTACTTTGGAGTGATGCATTTATAAGCCAAGGAATTCTAAGGATTGCCAGTAACCACTAGAAGCTGGAAGAGGCAAGAAAGAATTTTCCCCCTAGAGCATCCAGAGAGATCATGAGCCTGCCGACATCTTGATTTTGAGCTTCCATCCTTTGTAACTGGGAGGGAATAAATTTCTCTTATTTTAAGGCACCTAATTTGTGTTGTTTTGTTATGACACCCCTAGGAAACTAATACACTATTCATACATTAAATTGAATTGAATTGAATTAAATTAAATTAATTTATTTTTTGAGGGCGGCACCTGTGGCTCAGTCGGTAAGGCGCCGGCCCCATATACCGAGGGTGGTAGGTTCAAACCTAGCCCCGGCTGAACTGCAACCAAAAAACAGCTGGGTGTTGTGGCGGGCGCCTGTAGTCCCAGATACTTGGGAGGCTGAGGCAAGAGAATTGCTTAAGCCCAGGAGTTGGAGGTTGCTGTGAGCTGTGTGATGCCATGGCACTCTACCGAGGGCCATAAAGTGAGACTCTGTCTCTACAAAAAAAAAAAAAAAAAATATTTTTTGAGACAGAGTCTTACTCTATTGCCCAGGCTAGAGTGTTGCAGTGTCAGCCTAGTTCACAGTAACCTCAAACTCCTGGGTTTAAGTGATCCTCCTGCCTCAGCCTTCAGAGTACATGGGACTACAGGTGTGCTCCACCACACCTGGCTAATTTTTCTATTTTTAATAGAGATGGGGTCTCACTCTAGCTCAGGCTGTTCTCAAACTCCTGAGCTCAGCTGATCCTCTTTCCTCGGCCTCCCAGAGTGCTAGGATTACAGGTATGAGCCACTGTGCCTGGCCCTATCCATACATTTTAAATGAACTATTGGAAATCATTTAAAAAACCTTAAAGGCATATTTGACAATCTTTCATCCTCATACTATTTACATCATTATTTTATAAATCACTTGCAGAAGGAATAATTTCTGCATATCTTTAAAATTTTTATTTCATTTATTTTTCTGACTACAAAGGTAGTATAGGTTTTAGGTTGGCAAATAGTAAGGGAATCTGTGTAAGATGGATTAATTGGCTTAAGAAATCACACCTAGGCCCGTTTCCAAGATATTCTCTGCCAATAGTTTTTTATAAAGTATTCCAGATATTTTTCATTTCAGATTTGATACCAAGAATAATGTAACTCTCTTTTTCTTTCTCTTTTCTCAATGAGAGGTGCTTATAGTTTATTGATATACTTTATTAGTATAAAAATGCATATTGGAGCATCGTCTATAATGGCAAAAAATACTGGAAACTAATTGTATAGCCACCAATGAGTAGATGCTTGAATGAATTGTGCAAAATTCATAATATGGCATTTTATTGAGCTATAAAGAATGAGTTATAGCTATTATCGATTAACAGAAGGGATATTTATGATGTATTGCTAAGTGAAACGTATATATACATTCAATGAATATGGAGAAAAGTATGCTATAAAACAGAGTACATTATATAAAGTTGGGAGATAAGAAAGGAAAGGGTGTATGTGTGTGTGAAGTTGTCTTTGTTTTTTATAAGATCATTATATTATTTCATCCCATTGCTTGCAGTGAACATACATTAATTTTATAATTCTGGAAAAAATTCAATCAAAGATCAAAAATGCACAGATTAGAAAACCATTTATTTAATACGGATGTATCAGTGGAAGAATATATTGTCTATCATTAGTATATTTTAAATTTATAATAAACCTATTACCTAAGAGTGGAAAAATAACATATTACATAAACCCTTAGTATTAAGTATCATAAACATAAAAAAGTTATGAGTTTTCTCACAAAAATATCTTTGTTTGTAATACACACCTTTTATTTTTAATGAAATCATCATTCAATAATGAATTATGAAATTTCATTTATTCAAAGATCCTCATTGATGACACATAAATGTTGGGTAAAATTTTAATCAGAGGGTGTTGTAATAGCATTGTGGAAACCAAATAAAAGGTTGTTATACACAGCTCTGTAAGAGGCTCTTTAGGGTCATTTTCTTGCTCTTGCTGTGTATTTCTTTTGAAAATTTTTATCTCAGAATGTAAGTTTGGAGTACATCTTAATTATAGTAAATGATCATTGTTCTTCAAAATTTATTACATTTTAGCAAAATAAGATAGCCTCTGTCACAGTAATTTTCTTCCTGCCAACACATTGCTATCGTCACAGTCTTCACTTTAATTTATTGTGAGGACTATAATAGTGTCGATATTTTCTTAGTCTGCTAAAGACTAGTAAATAATTGAGAACTGTCGTACATATTACAAGTGGTGCTGCCATGATGTCCTTGATATTGTCTGAAGCAGCTTTTACTGGTCATGACCACAGCTTAGCAAATCACAGTGTTTTTTCTGTACCACATAGCCTATCAAATAATTAGTTGTTTCTTGTGTGCCACGAACTGTGCTGAGCATTGTACAAGCATATTATTACCCACACTTCAAACTAAGGCCCAAGGTTTAGACCATTTTTCAGGTAGTCAGTAGCAGGCTAGGGCTTGAATGTAGACTTTGTGATTCCATATGTGTACTCACTACCTATGAGCTATACTACCTACAATTGTATCTGAGACATAAATACTGCAGTTCAACAGTATCTGGTTCTTCTCCATTTCAGGAGTACTGGAAAGCTATAACTTCTAACACTCTTGTAATGAGTCAGGGCCATCTAACTAGTTCTGGCCCAAAGCCTGTGAACAGAAGTGATGTGCTTCATTTCCAGGTTGGAACACTGAATTGCTAATGTGCAACTCCCTTAGCACCTCTCTTTTCTAGTTGCAGGAACTGAAGAGGCCTTGTGCTGAGATACTGGAGCTTCAAGTTTGAAGCAGCTTGATTTATTTGGTTGCCATATAAAGAGCAGATACATGGGAGAGTTGTCTGAATTCACAGTGTAATTTGTGTGAGTCAGAAACATGCTTTTACTATGTTCAGCCACTGAGATTTCAGGACCGTTAGTATAGCACAGCTCAATTTATCTTGATTAATACAAAAATTGGTACTGAAAGTGGAGTCTTATCAAAATAAAACCTTAAAATGTGATATTGGATAAGTGGTTTTGTGGCAGGATTTTGCAGTGGAATAATTTTGGTAAAATTGTCACTTGCAATGCACTCAGCTCATGTAATTAGAAAACCTGTAACTCCAGCAGAAGAGATTGGGGAAAAATATTAGTGGGGGATAGTCTAGAGAAAGAGCCTAGAAAACAGAAATGTCCATAGTGTTAATATTACAGTGGTGGAAGTAGTGTTTGTTGATTGCTGCTGGCTTCAACTTGCAAGATAGTACAAGAAAGAGGTGAGATCATAATGTTTGCTAGTTTTCAAGCAGAAATAAAGATGGCTAGAGAGTGTAAGAAATTCAGACCTTGTGTGCTCGGGAAAGACAACTAAAATTTTAACCCCAGACTGTAAAATAATATAATTTACAGAACTTTTGCCAGACAAATGTCCATTAAAACACGATCATACTAATGTACACAGCTATGGTTTAATAAAAATAAATAAATAAATAAATAAAATAAATAAAAAAAACATTTCAGCTTGTTAAAATGCATCAGAGAAAAATTAGACTAATTGTGTGACAGCCTGTAAAACCTGTCAATGAAATAAAATTACTCAGGGCAAAGATTACCTTAAGGATAGGTTATTTCCACAAAAGACCGATAGCTTCAAGTTAATCCACATTAAAACACAGGGAAATATGGGAGTAAGACAGCCAAAAAAAAAAAAAAAAAGGCTAGAAATCTGAGAACTATGTCTGCAAGTGAACTCTGGGTGTGGCACACGGAGTTTATCCACACCCAGAATTTTTTTGAGGCAACTGAACTGTTAAGCAAACTGGGAGCCTAAACTAAGAAAGCCTGTGGTTGATATGAGGACAATTAATGACAATTAAGGTTATGGGGGGAGGAAGCAGAAAGAGGGACGGAGGGAGTGGGGTGGGGCCTTGGTGTGTGTCACACTTTATGGGGGCAAGACATGATTGCAAGAGGGACTTTACCTAACAATTGCAATCAGTGTAACTGGCTTATTGTACCCTCAATGAATCCCCAACAATAAAAAAAAAAAAAGAAAGCCTGTGGTCTGCCAGGATCAAAACAATCTAAGCCATCCATCTCAATTTAGGCCATAATACTTAAACAATCCTTAGGCTACCAAAATTCTATAGTCAAGAAGCAGACTGAGAAAGACGTATACCCCACAGGAGGACGTAGTCCACAATGCTCACCTTAGATAAAGCTGAGCAACATTATGGAAAAGGAGGAACCACCCAGAGGGTGAATCGTGGTTTCACAGAGAACAATGAACAAGAGAACAGATGCAGAGAAAGAATCCAGGCCTAATAAAGGAACATCTCCAACCTCCTAAGTAAGAGATGCTCACAATGCCTGTTATAATTTGCCTCTGCGAATGAGAGTGCTTATTGTGGGTTTTCCACCCTTGTTCCACTATTGCATATTGGGTGGGTGGAGGAAGATGACTTACCTTTTTAGTTCATAGGACCAACAGGAGCTACAACCTGACCTGATGGAGACAGTACTGCAAATCAATCACCGGGAGATTCTGGACTTGTAAATTGTGAATGAATGGGATCTGTAGTGTTGTCCTTGGAGAAGAGGTGAGCGAGTTTTCCCTGTGGGAAGATGAATGAAGCCAGTATTTGGCGAACTGTGGTAGAGATAACTAGTGTTTCTCTATATCTGTTTCTCCTCTACTTCCTGGGCATTTAGAACATCACATGTACCATCTCTGGTGGACTTAGATAGAGCCCCGTGATTAGTGTCAGCCACTGGACTGTGAAGAGAAGTGACATTCACTTATGTACAGGAGCATTTAATGGCTTTTGTGTATTCGCTTCCTTTCTTGGTGGCAAAAGAGGTGGCAAAAGAGATAGCAGTGCCACAACTTGAAGCTGCTTAATTTGCTGAGTTACCATTTGGAGAACTGCCCTGCAGAGCCATTTAAACATGCCGAGATTTTTTGTTGTTTGTTACCATGACATGGTCTATCCTATTTCTCTCACAGATAATAAAAACATTTATAAAAATACCATATTTAAAAAACAAATTGGAAAGTTATCTCCTATTTTCTGCAAATGAATCCCGGCACACACACGAACACATATAGCTATTCAATTAAGTTAATGAAGTGAATGTAACTTGAACACAAACCTGATAAAGATAACTCAGAAAAATATACTAAGAGCATTTATGAATAGCTGAACTCCAAACAAATGTAGCAGATATTGTGGATTGACTAACCTCACCTCCCTTCTACCCTTTCATTGCAGTTAGGGTTCTGATAGCAAATTAAGTCCTGCCAATTAGAGAGACTTGTCAGATAGTGGAAGTGGAAGTTAGATGGAGTTTATCTTTCTGCTACTGTTAGTACCAGCAAGATCACAGACACGATAATGGCCTTTATGGTGGCTGGATTCAATATTTCAGCAGAGTCTGCTCACCGGTTTTCTGTGTATCTAAAGACAACTATAGAGGCCAACTTAACATCCCACTGTCATCGAATTCCTAGCTTCATGGGTGTAGGAGATAGTTGCGGGTAGAGATGTTAGCAGCTTCTCTTGAATTTAATGATGTAGAGGAAATTCCCTGATTTCTACTCTGCAGACATTACAATACTTTGGCAAGCACAGAAATCCCTTTATTAAGTTTCTTTCTGCTTGAAATACAAAGGGGTCTCTGTTTCTATTCTGACTGGTAGTGTGTTCTTAAACCGCAGAGATTTGCATTGGCTCAAAATCAGCGTCCAGCAATCCCCTTAAAGTTTGACTATTTACTTTCTCCTGTGCATACTAAGCTCACTAAATGGTCACAGGTTCATAGGGTAGGAGAAATATTTTTGGTATACTAAAAATACTTCTGGCAGTGTTACAGGATCCCGCTTCCAGGGTACTTGGCCTTCCCTTCATTCAAGGGCTCTGGATTGGACCTGTGAGAGTAACTGTGACTTTCTATTGTGGTGACTTAAGTCATGCCTTTGTTCACCAGACTTAGAGTTAAAATAATTCTTGGTATGCAATCCAAATAGAACCTTTCCAGGTTGCCCAACTATTTTAGTCTTAGGGTCATTGTAATCATTTGGCCACTGAAGGTGGTGGATAAGTCAAATCGCTCTGGTTAGCACTCTGATCTCGATGCTTATCATAGTAACCTTGTCCACCCTGCTCTGGCACCCTGCTTTCACTTATCCTCTATCGCTCCAGAATCCTATCATCCCTACTGAAATCTGGGACCCTATTTCTGTGGCACCAGCTACCTAGCTCGCCTCCCAGAGGCTACAATGATATTTCAAGAACACAGTACTCTCCTCACTATCTTATTTCTCAATTCACTACACCATTCTTATCTTTCTAAATCAGTGGTTCTCAACCTTTCTAATGCCACGGCCCTTTAATACAGTTCCTGTGGGTCGTGACCCACAGGTTGAGAACTGCTGTTCTAAATCACTGGATTACTTCTACATTGTATCAAGGAATTTACAGCAAATAGGAATTTCTATCAACTCTGTTTAGTTGCGACTACCTCTGAGTCCAGGCGCAGCAGACGCACATGGTGTTCTAAATCACACTGTCACAACCTTATCTTTGACTTCTTCAGTGCATGACTGGAGATGCTGACTTCTGCCAGCGTCTCTTCTTGGCCACTTCAGTATTTGCACAATGGACCTATGAATGGAGTAGCCATGATGGTAAGAATGGAGACTAAATATGGGCTCAAAAACATGGACAGCTCATTAAGACCAGCCAGCATGCTGGTGGCAAGTTCATTACTCCAGAGCCTTCCACAATGCAGGATGGAATTATTAGAACTGATGCCTCCTCCAGATATGGGTTTGGTTTGCTTTTCCTGTTCTTGGCATTTATGCTGGCTTCATGATTTGAAGCTTATGAGATGCTTGATTTGTGACAGGGGATCTTGCATAACATTATCTGCTGAAGGAGGTGTGGCAATGGGCACACAATCAGAAGATCCACTGGTCCTATAATATATAAGCTAGCATCAGTTGATACAGTAAATCAGTTGAATGGCCTGCTAATGGGTCAGCTAAGGCACCGGAAAGAGAACAACACCTTGCAGAGTTATAATACTGTCTTCCACGATGAGGTACATGGACTCATACACCAATAACTGATACGCAGTGCTGTACTCCTAATAACTAAACTACACAGGTCCAGGGATCAAGCTAATAACCTTATAGAATTTGTGCTTCTCATTTCTGCATACTCAGGCTCGGCTACATTAAGAGGTTCTGCTTTTCAAGAGGGAATACTTCCACCAGGGGACACTTTAAGAGTTCTACCAAACCTGAAGCTCAAATTACCTCATGGTCACTTTAGGATCCTCATATTGGTGGACTAATAGGCAAAGAAAGGAATTATCATGAGGAATTAGGGATGCTGCTGCATAATAAAGATAGGGACTGCAACAAGTGTGTAGGAAACTTGTCATTGACTGGTAAGGAAAATAGTAATTTTTACATAACTATTGAAATGAGGAAATGATTTATAATGAGATATTTAATAACCTCCCACTACATAACTACATATAGTTTCTACACCAGATTCCATTTTTAAACAGTGATGTATACCTAGTGGATATCTTTCAATAATATTTGTCAGGACAAAATCTATGTTAAATTTAAATATCTGTGGTATAGGAGTTGGTTTATTTTTCATATAAAAATGTGGACAATTCGCCACTGATTAATATATACTTATTTACTTTCCAGAACATTCCATGGATACCTTTGTCAAAATAAATTTGCGTTATTTTTACCCAATTCTCCCTAAGCCACGAGGGATGCATTATGGTGAGGGTTAATGGATGAGATGGATAATCCTCTTAAATTCTTCCAGCAAGACCTTCAACACAATTTCAGCCAAATCCTCATGGTTTTAATAACGGTATTGTATGCCATAAAAACATATTTTGTTGCATGCTATCCCCAGTGTTCTTTATGAGTTCACTATTTTGGGCTTGTTCTGGATATTGAGCTAACTCTACATATGAGGCTCAGCTCCAAGTTATCCAGATAGCAGAATGATGATTTATGGTCACTGGAGCAATATTGCTACCTGTTAATACAGTTGGGTCTTGGTAACCCACTGGACTTCAAAAAATTTAGAGAACCTAGCATTGCCAAATGGAATAGTGAGAGTTATTCTTCATTAATGATAGTAATGTTTTAAAGGTTAATATCTTATGCATTTATAAGTGGTCTCTGATTTGGAAATTACTGTGGCATTAAGATTTTGCTTCAATGGTTATAATAATAGATATTATAATACATTAGTCAGTGGTATGCCTATGTTTTATTTTAGGTTATCTGAGTATTTTACACAGGTTGTCACATTTAAACCTCATAGAAAACCTGCGATACAAAATTAAGAGTGATGTTCATTTATTTACTTATTTTTTGAGATAGAGTCTCACTTTGTCACTTTTGGTAGAGTGCTGTGGCATCATAACTCGCAGCAACCTCAAACTCCTGGGCTCAAGTGATCCTCTTGCCTCAGCCTCCTGAGTAGCTGGGACTACAGGTGCCCTCCACAATGCCAGGCTAGTTTTTCTATATTTAGTAGACAAAGGGTCTCGCTCTTGCTCAGGCTGGCCTCGAACTCCTGACCTCAAGCAATCTACCTGCCTTGGCATCCCAAAGTGCTAGGGTTATAGGTGTGGGCCACTGTGCCCCATGAAGAGTGATGTTAAATGATATGGGTATTGCTTGACTCAAATGAAATGATTTTGAAATGTATATTGACTGATGAGTAGGCATAGAGTAAATATCTTTGTGTTTTTAAATAAATTTTAAAATTAAGCAAATGTGATCATTCAGAGAAGAAAATCATTGGTGACTGTCAAAAGATTTTTTAAGTTCCCACAGAAATGAAATGATGTAAATTGTTCTAATATTTTTTCATAAAATAAATTTTTCTTCTTCTTCTTCTTTTTTTTTTCAGTTTTTAGCCAGGGTGGGTTTGAACCCATCACCTCTGGCATATAGGGCCGGTGCCCTACTCCTTTGAGCCACAGGCACCACCCAAATTTTTCTTCTTAATTTAATAATAAATATACTTTGTTTTATTAATAATAATAAAGTAATAATAAGTATACTATGTTGTCTCACCATAACTAGGGAGCCTGAGCAAATATATTCAATATTCAAATATATATTAATTCTATACCTCTTTCTTAACTACTGTTAACTTTATTACACAATCCTTATATCAAACCTGTGATTTTGAATTAAAATATATTATGGCATGGGATTTTTGTCAGGGTCAAATGAGATAATTCTTTTTTTTTTTTTTTTTGAGACAGAGCCTCAAGCTGTCGCCTTCAGTAGAATGCTGTGACATCACAGCTCACAGCAACCTCCAACTCCTGGGCTTAAGCGATTCTCTTGCCTCAGCCTCCCAAGTAGCTGGGACCACATGTGCTCGCCACAACATCCAGCTAATTTTTTTTGGTTGTAGTTGTCATTGTTTTTTGGCAGGCCTGGGCTGGATTCGAATCCGCCAGCTCTGGTGTATGTGGTTGGAGCCTTAGCCGCTTGAGCTACAGGCACTGAGCGCTCATTACAGTCTTAAGTATGTTGCCTGTCAGTTGACTGACGGATGTTATTTCTTAAAAAAATTTGTCTTATTACTACTAATATTGCTGCTACATTTCTTAATATTACTAACACTAGATTCTATTATCACATTTTTAAAGGTGGCAAATTTGGAGGATTTTAGAAGCTGAAAAACTTGCTAATGTCCCATAGCAAGTGATTTAAAATAACATTTTTTTCTATATATATTATATATATCTATAGTTATTGTTGTTTTTGTTGCAGCTTGGCTGGGGCTGGGTTAGAACCCACTGCCCTCAGTATATGGGGCTGGCACCCTACTCACTGAGCTACAGGCGCTGCCCCTCTATTTATATTTTTATGGAAAAAGCAGTATTTCCTAGCTTAAGCATTGAAATGCTTCAGTGGTTTATAATGCAGTATTTAATAATCTCCCACTCCATAGTTTTCCATGCACGACCCATTTTAACTCTTATTATCAACCACATGGGTACTATTCAAATATATTATATGCAAAGAAATGCACACACACACACAATGAAATTCCACTGTAATGCAGGTACGGGGGGTTAATTTATTTTCATTTAAATATTAGAATCTACTTTGTTCATAACTTACAAAACTAGTTAATTCTATAAAACACTTTACAGACATTCATGCCAAGATGTATATTACAGATATGCAGATATATAGATATATATAGTTGATTTAAAAATTAACCTCTGGAAACTTCCACTAATGACTTGTGGGAAGAGTTAATTGTTGCTAATTACAATCTTGATTTTTAAGTGTGAGATTCAAATTTATCGCACAGTATTTGACCTGTTCATTTTGTTCCGTGTGCTCTTTGTCAGGGTCAAATGAGATAATTCTCATTTTATTATCTTATTTCTTATCATGCCTTTACCCAATGCTGTATTTATTTATTTATTTTTTTTTGTTTACTTACTAATTTATTAAATGTGGATCCTACATACTATAGTAAACTTGTAGTAAGCCATGTAATAGTCAATAATAAAAACACTTTTCAAATCTCCTTTACATTTGACATAGGTAAAACAGTATATTGAATCACTGTTTATTAAACTATTTGTAATTCCAGCATCTGAATGAAACATCTATATGATAATGACTTTAGTTCTACTGGACAGAAAGACCCCTCCCTTGCACCCAGCCACATCTATCCCTATGCCTGGCTATTTCTACAGCCTTTAGTCACTGTTTTCCCCACTGTCAATATTTACTGGAAGTAGAAGATGAGTGGTCTCCTTTGCTGGCCCTAACACTCAACCTTGCCAAGGTAACAATGGCAAAGTATCCAATGGTATCCATATTGGAGAGGCAGCTGAGGAAGGAGCTGTACGGTAGGAGAAAAAATGGCTGTTCTCCTAGTTTCACAGTATGCTACAATACAACTTCATACATTTTACACATATATGCTTTTTGTATAGACTCTTTGTATTTTGAACAAACTATTATCTGTTAGATCAATTAGCACTGAGTACATTATTCTTTTTCTGATGTTCTTCCTTTATAAAAATCTGAGTTTTTATTTTTATTTTTTTAAATTAAATCATAACTGTGCACATTAATGCAATCATGGGGTACAATGTGCTGGTTTTATATACAATTTGAAATGTTTTAATCAAACTGGTTAACATAGCCTTCACAGCATTTTCTTAGTTATTGTGTTAAGACATTTATATACCATGCATCTAACAAGGATACATGTGAAATTTCCTAGGTGTAGAATATAAATCTGAGTTTTTAAATGTGAGATTTGAATTTATCTGAATCAATAATCTATATAATTATTCTTCTCAGCAAAGAATTTCTGTTGACATTTCTTGCAAGGCAGGTTTACTGGCAACAAATCCTCTCAATTTTTGTTTGTTAGAAGTCTCAATTTCTTCTCCACTTTTTAATTTAATTTTGAAAGGTGCAGAAATCTAAGTTGTTTTTTTTTTTCTCTTAACACTTTAAAAATTCCACTCCAGTCTCTTCTGGCTTGCATGGTTCCTGAGAAGTTGAATGAAATTCTTATCTTTGCTCTTCTATAGGCAAGGAGCTTTTATCCTCAGGCTTTTTTCAGGGTTTCTTCTTTATCTTGATTTTCTGATTGAGCCACAGGCACCGCCCTATCTTGATTTTCTATAGTTTGAAAATTATATGCCTACCAATCCCCCTCCCTTTACCCACCACCCCTGCCCTCCCCTCCCTTTCCCACTTCCCCCTATTGTTAGGTTGTAACTGGGTTATAGCTTTCATGTGAAAGTCCCAAATTAGTTTCATAGTAGGGCTGAGTACATTGGGCACTTTTTCGTCCATTCTTGAGATACTTTATTTAGGCTATGTTAACTATTGTGATGAAAATGTGTCAAATGGTCTATGAAGAGAGTGTATGATGCCCCATGATCATATCAATGTACACAGCTATGATTTAATAAAAAAAAATAAAAAAAGAAAATTATATGCTTAGAAGGAAGCCTAGGGTTTTTTTTTTTTTTTTTTTTTTTTTTTTGGTGTTTATCTTTCTTTGTGTTCTCTGAGCTTCCTCAATCTGTCGTTTGGTACCTGTTACTAATTTGGGAGAAACTCTCAGTCATTATTGTTTTATTATTTCAAATATTTCCTCTGTTTCTTTCTCTGTCTCTTTTTCTTCTGGAATTTCTATTATATAAATTATACCTTTTGTAGTTTTCCCACAGTTCTTGGATAGTCTGTTCTTTTTTTTTCTTCAGTCTTTTTTTTTTCTCATTTCTTTTTAGTTTTGGTGGTTTCTATTGATATATACTCAATTGGAGATATTCTTCACTCAGCCGTGTCCAGTCTACCAACATGCTCATCAAAGGCACTCTTATTTCTGCTATACTGTTTTTGATTTCTAGAATTTTCAGTTTTTTCCTTAAAATTTCCATCTCTCTATACATTACTCATCTGATCTAATACACTGCCTTCTTTATCCACTAGAGCCCTTTGCTTGTTAATCAGAGTTTTAAATCCGCAGTTTGTAAATTCCAACATTCCTGCCATACCTCATTCTGGTTCTGATGCTTGTTCTGTTTTCAAATGGTGTGTTTTTTCTCTTTTAATATATTCATTAGGCGTATTTATCTGTAATTTTATTTTCTTGTGGAATCTATGGCTGGCTTTGCTATCATGGTAATAATACAGTCTTCGTAGAATGAGTTAGGAAGGATTCACTATGCCTCTACTTTTTGGAAGGGTCTGAGGTTTGGTGTTAGTTCTTTTAAACATTAGACTTCACCAGTAAAACCAGATGGTCCTAGGCTTTTCTTTGTTGGGAGTTTTTTGATTGTTGTTCCAGTCTCAATTGTTATAGGCCTGTTTGGATTTTCTAATTTTTCTTGACTAAGTTTGGTAGTTAGAAAGTTTCTAGGAATTTGTCCATTTCACTTAGGTTATCTAATCAGTTGACTTAAACCTTCATAGTATTATAATTCATTTTATTTCTGTAAGGTTGGTAATAATGTCCCCAGTTTTATTTCTCATTATTTGCTTCATCTCTCTTGCTTCTTTCTCATTTCTGGGTAATGTTCTTATCAATTTTGTTGATGTTTTAGAAGAACTAACTTTTGTTTTCATAGATTATCATTTTTTCTATTCTTTATGTCTGCTTTAATTTTTGCCCTAATTTTTATTAATTAATTCTTTTTCATATCAGGCTTAGTTTATCCTTCTCTTTTTGTTTCCTTAAAGTGTAATTCTAAGATATTGGTTGGAGATTTTTCTTGTTTTTTAATGTAGGCATTTACAACTGTGCATTTCCCTGTTAGCACTGCTTTCACTACATCCTGTAAGTTTGGTATGTTGTATTTTCATTTTCATTTTACTCAGAGTGTTTCCTGGTTTCCCTTGTGACTTATTCTTGGACCCACTGGTTGATTTTGTCATTTAATTTCCACATATTTGTGAATTTCCATTTTCCTTTTGTTATTTTTTTTTAGCTTCATTCCATTGGATTCAGTGAAAATACTTTGTATGATTTCAATCTTTTTATATTTTTAAAAAATTTTTGCGGTGTAACATATGGTTTGGACCTGGAAAATATTCCATGTGCACTTGGGAAGAATGTGTATCATGCTGTTGTTAAGTGCAGTGTGCTGTGTATGTCTGTCAGTTGTATTTGTTGTATGGTATATTGCTCATGGGCTGTAATTCTTTGTTGATCTTCTGTCTTGTTGCTCTACCTAATATTAATACCAGGGTATTCAGGTATCACTAATATTGTAGAAGTGTCTACTTCTCCCTTCAGTTCTTTCAGCAGTCACATGACCTGACTTTGCCACTGCCTTGCTGCAGGACACATGTACCAGTGACTTTCCCAGCTGGAGAACATACACCACTATGTGAGGTGTGCACTTTCTTTGGTTGTAGGGATTTTTTTTTTTTTTTTGTAGAGACAGAGTTTCACTTTATCGCCCTTAGTAGAGTGCTGTTGCATCACAGCTCACAGCAACCTCCAACTCCTGGGCTTAGGCAATTCTCTTGCCTCAGCCTCCCGAGTAGCTGGGACTACAGGTGCCCACCGCAATGCCCGGCTATTTTTTTGTTGCAGTTCGGCCAGGGCTGGGTTTGAACCCACGACCCTCGGAATATGGGGCTGACATCCTACCCACTGAGCCACAGGCGCCACCCAAGGTGTGCTCTTTCATATTCAATTTGGGCAGTGGGTACCAGCTAATTAAAAATACCCCTCAGGCTCAGGACTGATATTTACCATTCACCTATGAAACCCCAGCGCTGAGCATGGTGTTTTTTACTCAGTAGTAACTCAGGTGATGTTTGGTTGAGAATAGCACGATCACCTCTTCCCTGGTCACTGCCTTGTTGAAATCCTCCAAGAAATCCCCAGTGTCCTCAGAGTAAAGTCTGTACTATTTATCATGGCTTCCAAGTCTCACTATAGACTGCATCTAGACTTAGCTAAAACTAGTACCCACTCCCTGCCCACCTCCCACAACTTCACAAAATGACTTTCACGTGGTAAATACGCAAGAGCAGAAGTTACTACTACTACTACTATTACTATTACTAGATCTAGAACCAGGCAGAGAGAAGGCCTAACTCAGGTCTCTTGAGTCCAATTCTCTTTGTTCTCCTTGTTTCTTTGCATGTAGTCAGTAGACAGCTAATACTGGACAGTGGAATCTTTTTTTTTTTTTTTTTCAGACAGAGTCTCACTTTGTCACCCTTGGTAGAGTGCGATGGTGTCATAGCTCACAGCAACCTTAAACTCTTGGGCTCAAGCAATTCTCTTGCTTCAGCCTCCTGACTAGTTGGGACTACAGACCTGCCACAACTCCCGGCTATTTTTAGAGACAGGATCTCGCTGTTGCTTAGGCAGGTCTGGATCCTGTGAGCTCAAGCAATCCACCCGTCTCGGCCTCCCCGAGTGCTAGGATTACAGGTGTGAGCTACTGTGCCTGACCTCTGGACAGTGGAATCTTTTATCCCAATCTCTGTCTCCTTCTGAATCCTCTTTTGGAGTTCTTTGGCAAGGGGAGGGTGCAGGGGATTTTAGTGATCAGAAGATAGGACTTGTTTGTACCCTGAGAAGACATATTTGTATGTGTGCAGTCTCAGAAGTCTAGCACTGGAAGCTACCTTTGGCATCACAGAAATAATATTGACAGCACCCATTAGGCTCATCCAGCCTTGCCTGTCTGTACCTTTCCCTCAAAAGTCTGCTAGTCCCATCACTGTTTGGCCAATCGTTAAAACTTTCTTTTTTTTTTTTTTGGTGCCAATTTTAAATACAGCTTTATTTAAGACATTGCATTTTCCACTTACAATACAGTACTTTTAAAGTGCAATGCTATTTCCTTCCCCTGTGCACATGTTCCATATTCAAGTATTGAGAATGCCCAATAATTCACTATAGCAGCCCACTTTAAATCTGCCACATAATTTGCTATAAATTTGGATCCTTCAGTATTTTACTGTGTGGAACAATGCGACATCTACACTTGGGATGGCTTAATCAACCTCTTCAATGGTGGGGCCAGAGGAAGCACCACCAGGAGGAAGAGCACCACCACCTGGGAAGCCCCCAGGCATTCCTCCTGGCATGCCCCCCAGGCATTCCTCCAGGCATGCTCCCTGGCTTTCCTCCTGCACTCTGGTACAACTTGGTAATGATGGGGTTGCAGACTTTCTCCAGCTCCTTCTGCTGATGTTCAAATTCTTCCTTCTCTGCAGTCTGGTTCTTATCAAGCCAGTTGATAATTTCATTACACTTGTCATCTTCTGTTTGTCCTCATCATTGATCTTGCCTTGAAGTTTCTCATCTTCAACAGTTGCTTTCATGTTGCATGCATAGGACTCAAGTGGATTCTTTGATGAAACCTTGTCCCTCTGCTTCTCATCTTCAGCCTTGTACTTCTCAGCTTCATGGACCATACGTTCAATGTCTTCCTTGCTCAAACGTCCCTTGTTCTTAGTGATGGTAATCTTATTTTCTTTTCCTGTACTCTTATCCACAGCAGAGACATTGAGAATGCCATTGGCATTAATATCAAAAGTGACTTCAATCTGAGGAACATCACGGAGAGCAGGAGGTATGCCTGTAAGTTCAAACTTGCCAAGCAAATTGTTATCCTTGGTCATGGCACGGTCACCTTCATAAACCTGGATGAGCACACCCGGCTGGTTGTCAGAGTAGGTAGTGAAGGTCTGTGTCTGCTTGGTAGGAATAGTAGTATTGCACTTAATGAGCACAGTCATAACTCCACCAGCAGTCTCAATACCCAGAGAAAGAGGAGTGACATCCAATAGTAGCAAATCTTGAACATTCTTGGATTTGTCACCAGATAGGATGGCCGCTTGGACAGCTGCAACATAAGCAACAGCCTCATCAGGGTTGATGCTCTTATTCAGTTCTTTTCCATTGAAGAAGTCTTGGAGAAGCTTTTGAATCTTGGGGATACGGGTAGAACCACCAACCAGGACAATGTCATGAATCTGTGACTTGTCTAGTTTGGCATCTCGAAGGGCTTTCTCTACAGGGTCCAGGGTGCCACGGAACAGATCAGCATTCAATTCTTCAAATCGGGCACAGGTAATGGAGGTATAGAAGTCAATTCCTTCATAAAGGGAATCAATCTCAATACTGGCCTGGGTGCTGGAAGATAGGGTATGCTTAGCACGTTCGTGAGCAGGACGGAGGCGACGGACAGCTCTTTTATTCTCACTGATGTCCTTCTTATGTTTGTGCTTAAACTCAGCAATAAAATGGTTGACCATTCAGTTGTCAAAGTCTTCGCCACCTAAGTGAGTATCTCCAGCTATAGATTTGACCTCAAAATTCCATCCTCAATAGTGAGGATTGACACATCAAAAGTGCCACCTCCATGGTCAAAAATTAGCACATTTCTTTCAGCTCCAACCTTTTTGTCTAAGCCATAGGCAATAGCAGCAGCAGTTGGCTCATTTATAATCCTAAGAACATTGAGACCAGCAATGGTTCCAGCATCTTTGGTAGCCTGACGCTGAGAATCATTGCAGTAAACTGGTACTGTGACCACAGCATTGGTAACAGTCTTTGCAAGATAGGCTTCTACAATTTCCTTCATCTTTGCCAGAACCACGGATGACACCTCCTCTGGATAGAAACTTTTTGTCTCTCCTTTGTATTCTACTTGGACCTTGGGCCTGCCTGCATCATTCACCACCATGAAAGGCCAATGTTTCATATCAGACTGGACAACAGCATCATCAAACCTGCATCCAATCAGACGCTTGGCTTCAAAAACTGTGTTCGTGGGGTTCATTGCAACTTGATTTTTCACAGCATCACCAATCAATCGTTCGGTGTCAGTAAAGGCAACATAACTTGGAGTGGTTCGGTTTCCCTGATTGTTAGCAATTATCTCTACTTATCCATGCTGGAAAACACCCACACAAGAGTAGGTGGTACCAAGATCAATACCAACTGCAGGTCCCTTAGACATGGTTGCTTAGTCGTTGAGCCGGCACAGATTACGTAGAACACACAGAAGACCCAGGAGCTGCCACCGTGTTCAATGAGCTCGTTAAAACTTTCTAATGCTGCCTCTTAGCACCCTTGCGCATGGCCTTCATTCTGCCTGCTGAAAAGATATTTTTCCTAGCATGGACCTGAACCCCTCTATCTCTGAGAATCCTAATTCCTTTTTGTTTTAGATAGAAAATCTGGCAGCCAAAGCAATCACCCCAAGTTTTATCCTTATCATTTTTCACTTTGATCCTTTTGATCTTGGTTTTGGGTGTTGGCTTTGACAATATCATTTGGGTGTTAATTCTGGGGTTAAGGAGGAACTAAGAATGCTCTACTTTGGTCATAGAGGACACATTATAAAGATGGAAAGGTTTTCATTTCTGAGAGGCTCAGGTGGCTTCTTAGGCATATTCTATGAATACCATATCTTTTCTTTTTGGGAATTTATAACATCTTGATCAGCAAGTGAGAATCCCAAATCAGTACAAGCTGTGAACTCCTAGCTCTAGGGGCCAAGGTATACGTGTGGTCACCTGATAATTGGCCTCCTGCCAGCCTCAGTGAACTTTTACAGAAAGAGGACTCTGATGACAATATGGAGATTGGACAGAGTAGTGGAAGAAGAGAAGTTTGTATGGAGAAGATAGGAGGCAATGCTACCTGCTAGGAACTGACATAGTAGTTGATGCCATGAACTGAGATAGTGGAAGGGGACAGAGAGAAAAGTCTTGAAAGCTATTTAGAAGGTTGTAGTCATAGGACGTCATGACTTACTAGATGTGGGGAATGAGAATGGAGAAAGGTCTAAAATTACTTCTAGGCTTCTGACATGGGAGGCTCAGTAGACGGTGATAATGATAGATTGAGAATGTGTAATGAAGGAGAAGGAGCAGGCTTGAGGATATGATGAGTTGACTGTTGGAAACTTTTGAGATTGAGGCATTGGACCATCCTGGTGGATAGATACAACAGGCAACTGTATAAATGGGTAGGAACTCAGGAGACAAATTTGGAATGCAGATATATCATTTTGTGAGGTGGCAGTTTGGTTCCTGGGAGTGAGTTATATTACCTGGGAAGAGGAAGAAGAACTGAGGAAAGAGCCCTTTCCTCATTCCATGGATCTCTTCTGTCTGACCACTTATGTCCATGGTCATTTGTAATTCTACAGCTGACCTCCTTACTCCATTACTTTGTACTTTCCAGGCACAGAGCATCTTACATGACATCTTTATGGCTTCCTCTTTAGTAATTTAGAAATAATGCACATGAATATAAGAGTAATAGTGTTAAAATACCTTGCAATTTAGAAATGACTCCTTAGATAATAATGAGAGTGATCTAAAATGCATATAGTCACATTTTTCTCTTCTTGTTGCTTGAAAATATTGTATTTTGCCATTTATAATGAGCACCCACATTTTTGGCCCAAACATCCAGGAAAAAAAAATCTTTTGTTTTAATTTTTTAATTCAAATGTTTATTTCTTTATATTTACATACTTGTTTTTTGTATTATAAAGGAATTTTAGCATTTATTTTTAACATAGCATGGTACAAAAATTTTATGTACAAATATTTACAAAACACAAGAACAGATACAAGGTACAAGAAATTTTACAAACTGGTAAGAAATTTATAATATTAAGACATCATAGAAGACCAAGAGCTCTTTGTTACTGTCAACATCAAAAATACTGTCTTCTTCAATTTCTCTTCAGGAGAGTAACTTTTCTCATCCCAGTTAGTTTTGCTGTACTCAGTTCCATGCCTAGCATTGCTTATGCCATATTTTTAAAATGATTTCACAACCACCTTGTTCTTGACACTGTTCCATGATCTTAGGATCCAATCACAAACCTGGGCAATGGATGCTTTTTTTTTTTTTTTTTTTTGAGACAGAGTCTCACTGTGTCTCTCTGTAGAGTTCTGTGACATCACAGCTCACAGCAACCTCCAACTCATGGGCTTAAGCGATTTTCTTGCCTCAGCCTCCCAAGTAGCTGGGACTACAGGCGCCCGCCATAACACCCTGCTAATATTTTGGTTGCAGTTGTCATTATTGCTTAGTAGGCCCAGGCTGGGCTTGAACCCAGCAGCCTCCGTGTATGTGGCTGGTACCCTACTCACCAAGCTATGGGTGCCAAGCCAATGGATGCTTTTTTGATTCTGCCTATAGCTGTTAGATCATTACCAGCTGACTGCATCCACAACATCCATTCTTTTTTCTTTTTACTTCACAGATCACACTTTATTAATAGCACTGTATTCTAATAGTTATTGAAACTTTCTAGGTATTTTTTTTTATTAAATCATAGCTGTGTACATTGATATGATCATGGGGCATCATTCACTAGCTTCACAGACCTTAAAGGGCTTATTTACTGACAAACCAAGGGGTTGTAGTTGGCTGGTTAGAGCACCAGGAATCACAGCAAGTTGGGTTTTCAAGTCTTCTGTGATTGCTTTTGCACTTTGTGTTACACGGGCTTTTGTTGCAAGTTTGTCATAAGTTCAAAAAAAATGATTTCTATATTCCAGGGTATTAATTTGTATATGGATATTGTTATTATTTTATAGAATTACACTTTTAATGGATAAGCCTAAATAAAATAATTAAAAACATTTATATAGGTACAGAATTAATACTACCCATATATAATGTACATCCTTACTTTCCCTCAAACAATTTGGACAAAATGTGCGCAAAATATGGTATTCCTGTGACTTCCATGCATGGTACAAATGCATAGATTTCAGCATGTGACGTTGCACGTGGCTCCATAAGATCTCACTCTTCCACTGCAACAAAACATTTACTGTGAAAATTATTCTCCTTTTTTCTTTTAGCCAAACAGGGTACAGATGTTCTTTCATTTCATCCATTTATACATTTTGTTTTAAGAAAAGGCAAAATTAAAGAAAAATGCAATCCAAAATTCTAATCTACAAAGAATAATGTGTGCAGAGGGACGACTAGTTTTACCTAAAGAGTTTTCCTTCTCCAAGAGGTTACCTCTGATTAAATAAGTGGATTCAATTTCTGCAATTTAGTCATAGCATTTTCATAATGTTGCTATTGCTTCTGAGTGAGAGTCCTTGGCATTATGTCTGTGCCCCCAGCAAGCCCCTTCTCCTACTCTCTGCATCCATTAGATGAATCATCAGTTTTTCAGGGAAGAGAGGCCTCACTTAGCCACTAATGAGCACACCACAATCAAGGTGGGTAATTGCTACTTGTCTCTAGATAAGAGAGTGTTTCATCCATCTATGCTTTGCTAATAGTTTTCACAACTCATCTTTTTTAGATTACCTTCCTCCTAAATGTCACCATCTCTCTACGTGGTTTTCTTAGTACTTGGGCTTCATGCTATGGTCCACTGTGCACCACCTAATAGTTCTGAAGGCAAAGTAAAATTCGAAACCATGGTTGTTTTTGTAACACTGAAACCCCAGTACCCCTTTGAATAAATAAATAAATAAATAAATACATGCCAAAAAAAAAAAAAAAAGAAAAACAAAGTAACGCTTGCCGTTCATCCCCCCCAAAATGCCACTCTTTATAAGATGACATTCATCAATGGGTGACTTTCTGTTCAACCTGTACAAGAAGTTTCACTGTGGAGACTTCAGATAGGGGTCTCCTGTGAACATTTTTGTAGTTTTGGCTATGCTTTCCCTTGGGTCCTCCACTACATTGTCTAATCTCCATATTGTCATCAGAGTCCTCTTTCTGTAAAAGTTCACTGAGGCTGGCAGGAGGCCAATTATCAGGTAACCACACTTATACCTTGGCCACTAGAGCTAGGAGTTCACAGCTCATAGTGATTTGGGATTCTGACTTGCTGATCAAGATGGTGTAAATTCCCCAAAAGAAAAAAAATATGGTATTCATAGAATATGCCTAAAAAGACACCTAAACCTCTCAGAAAGGAAAACCTTTCCATCTTTATAATGTGATCTATATTACCAGAGTAGAGCATTCTTATTTACTTGTTAACCCCAGATCCTAGAGTGCTTGGGATCCAATCTCACATATACCCCAATGGCAGAGATTCACCAGGACTACCAGCACCTGATCTGTTTGGTGAATCTTCCATATAGGGAGCTGGAATTGTAGATACAAAATATCCTCTTCATTGGAAAGTGTCTGAAATCACTGTCAAAGTTATTGGATGATGTCAAAACATGTCAAAACCCTCTTTGAAACCTACTTCTCTAATGTTTCTGCATTCCAGCAGATTAAAGTAAGTCAGAGGAAAAGTCGTGAGCCATATTTATATCCTCGAGCTGAGCACCATCGTGGTCTTGGTGCACTAGATTTGCTTAAAAGGCAATGTTCTAAGTGTCAATTTCGAGACAAATGTTCATATGTTTTGGAGGTGGAAGAGGAAGCTAAAGATCTCTTCTCGCTGGCAGCAGGTGTCCCTTGTACCTTAATGACCTGCTATACTACACCAGCCACTGCTGCACAATGTGAGGACTATCCCGTGGGGGTCACACAGCTCTGTGGATTACCCTAGGAAATTTCAAATGAGAGAGTACTTTCAGAGAGGTAGGTAAGAATGACATGGATGTCCTGCTTATACCTGAGGAGAGCCTCAGAGTTTCCAAAAATTTGGTGAGGTGGAACAAGCTTGCATTTGGCAGGTCACAAATTGGCTTTAGATCCCACTGAGACCCTCATTTTTTGTACACTCTTGGTCATATTAAATAAATACTTCTATCATGCTGTATTAGTCTGCTCATTGATTAATGACTATAAAAAAGAAGGGAATGAAACAAAATTGGGCAGGGGCAGAAGTCAAGGTGAAATGCCAAGTCCAAGGATCAACAGTCTTAGCAGACTGCATGAGGAGATCTGGAGTAGAATGGCCAGTTAGAGTTGTCCTGGATCATGTTAAAATGTCTGGGCCTCCAAACAACCACCTCTGCCAGTCACTGGATCTGAGTAAGATGTCTCTCTGCAACTGAAGCTGTCTTTTAAAGGGCTAAAAGCTGAAGAAGATTTCCTGATTGGACTCCTAGCACCTGGGACAATGAGTTCTTTGTTGAAGAGAATCTATATGGAACGCCTCCATGCCCAACACTATTCACCCCTTTTGCTGATGAAATCTATCTTCAGATAAGTTTGGGTAACGATTCTTCCAGATTTATGGTGGATCTTTCTTTTGGGGAGAAAACTTAGAGAAAAAATTGTGAAATAAACCAGTTTCTGCTGCTGCAGTTGGTCTCAGGATCACAACTGGTACTAATCATCTCACCCTTTCACTACACATTCTAGATTCTCCTTCCCCTCAACTGGTCTTTATAGCTTACCAGGGACATTCCTGGTGAGTCTTAAGCCACTGGTTACCATGTTCACCTTTGGTCAAGCACTTGTTCATTCACCATCAAAATTGGGCAAGGGACACTTTCACCACTGTTATTCAACATAGTACTGGATATTCTAGGTAGAGCAATCACATAAGAAGAAGAAATAAAAGGTATTCGTATTGGAAAAGAAGAAGTCATATTATCCTCGTTTGTAGATGATATGATTTTATATCTAGAGAAACCTAAAGACTCCACCCCAAACTATTGGAACTGATAAACAAATTCAGCAAAGTTGCAGAATATAAAGTCAATATACAAATATCCATAGCGTTTCTATACACCAATAGTAAAGATCTGAAAAAGAAACCAAGAAAGTAATCACATTTATAATAAGTACAAATAAAATATCTAGGAATAAACTTACCCAAGGAAGTGAAAGATCTCTACGATGAAAACTTAAAACATTGATAAAAGAAGTTGAAGAGGACACACAAAAATGGAAATATATTCCATGATCATGGATTAGAACTACTGATATTGTTAAAATGTCCATACTAGCCAAAGCAATATACAAATTCAATGCAATCTCCATCAAAATATCAATGAAAACAGAGATGTTGGTGTGGATGTGGAGAAAAGGGAACACTTCTACATTGCTGGTGGGAAGGCAAACTAATATGTTCCTGTTGGAAAGATGTTTGGAGAATACTTAGAGATCTAAAAATAGACCTGCCATTCGATCCTATAATTCCTCTATTAGGTATATACCCAGAAGACCAAAAATCACATTATAACAAAGATATTTGTACCAGAATGTTTATTGCAGCCCAATTCATAATTGCTAAGTCATGGAAAAAGCCCAAGTGCCCATTGACTTATGAATGGATTAATAAATTGTGGTATATGTACCCATGGAATATTATGTAGTCTTAAAGAAAGATGGAGACTTTACCTCTTTCATGTTTACAAGGATGGAGCTGGAAAATATTCTTCTTAGCAAGGTATCTCAAGAATGGAAGAAAAAGTACCCAATGTACTCAGCCCTAATATGAAACTAATTTGTAGCTTTCATATGAAAGCTATAACCCAATCTCAGCACAAGAATATGGGGAAAGGGACAAGGGTGGGTAGGATGGGTGGAGGGAGGGTAATGGGTGGGGCCACACCTAAGGTGCATCTTAGAAGGGTACAGGTGTAACTTACTAAATGTAGAATATAAATGTCTAAACACAATAACCAAGAACATGCCATGAAGGCTATGTTAACCAGTTTGATGAAAATATTTCAAACTGTATATAAAACCAGCACATTGTACCTCATGATTGCATTATTGTACACAGTTATGATTTAATAAAAAAAATCAATGACAATCTTTACAGCATTAGAAAAAATAATCCTAAAATTTATATGGAACCAAAAAAGACTCAGAATGCCAAAGCCATTTGGAACCAAAAAAATAAGACTGGAGGAATCGCATTACCTGACTTGGAATCATACTACAGAGCTGCCATAACCAAAAGAGCATGGTACTGGCATAAAAGCAGACAGTTAGACCAATGAAACAGAACAGGGAGCCCAGAAATAAAGCCATAAACCTATAGTGAACTTACTTTCAACAAAGGTGCCAAGAACATACAATGGAAATAGTCTCTTCAATACATGGTACTGGGAAAACTGGATATGTACAATGGCCAACAGGTAAATGAAAAAAATGCTCAACATCATCAATCATCAGAGAAGTGCAAATTGAAATCACCGTGAGATATCATCCCTCTTAAAATGGGTTTAATCAAAAAGAGAGCCAATAAAGAATGCTGGCAATGATGTGGAGAAAGGGGAACCATTATACACTGTTGGTGGGAATTTAATTACTGCAACCACTATAGAACATAGTATGGAAATTCCTCAAAAAACTGAAAATAGGGGCCACGCCTGTAGTTTAGTGGGTAGTGGGTAGGTTGCCGGTCACACACACCCAGGGCTGGAGGATTTGAACCCAGCCTGGGCCAGCTAAAACAACAATGACAACTGCAATTAAAAAAAAAAAATAGCCAGGCATTGTGGCAGGTGTAATCCCAGCTACTGGGAAGCTGAGGCAAGAGAATTGCTTAATCCCAAGAGTCTGAGGTTGCTGTGAGCTGTGATGCCATGGCACTCTACGCAGGGCAACAGCTTGAGATTCTGTCTTAAAAACAAACAAACAAACAAAAAAAACAAAACTGAAAATAGAATGAACATATGACCCAGCAATCACACTGCTGGGTATAGATCCAAAGATTGGGAATTCAGTATATTGAAAAGATATCTGCACTCCCAATGTTTATTGCCATGTTATTCACAATAATCAAGATATGTAACCAACCTACATGTTCAAAAATGGATGAATAGATAAAGAAAATGTGGTACATATACACAATGGGATATATTATATATATATATTATTAGCTACAAAAAGAAAACGACATTCTGTTATTTTCAATAACATGGATGGAAATGGAGAACATTATGTTAAGTGAAACAAGCCAAGCACAGAAAGACAAATCTTGCACGTTTACACTTATATGTGGCTATATGTGGGGCCTAAGTATTAAAAACAATTGATCTCATGGAGACATAGAGCAGAATGATAGCTACCAGAGACTGGGAAGGGTATTTGGGAGGGGGGATAAAGTGGGGATGGTTAATGGGAACAAAAATATAGTTAGTTAGAATAAACAATAATTGATAGCATAACAAAGTGACTACAATCAACAATAAGTTATGGTATATTTTAAAATAACTTCAAGAGTAGAACTAGAATATTTCAAACATAAGGAAATGTTAAATGCCTGAGGTGATAAATACTACTCTGATTTGATTAATTCACATTGTATGCCTGTATTAAAACATCCATATATACCCCCTATAAAGATATACAATTATTATGTACCCATAATAAAGTAAAAACAAAACAAACAAAAATAGTAAGGCTGGATGTGTTGGTTCATGCCTGTAATCCTAGCACTCAGGTCAAGGTGGGAGGATTGCTTGAGGCCAGGAGTTTGAGACCAGCCTGAGCAACAGACCCTTTTGAGCAAGAGCTAGACTCTGTTTCTACTAAAAATAGAAAAACTAGCTAGGCATGGTGGTAGGCACCTGTAGTTCCGTCTACTCAGGAGGCTGAGGCAGGAGTATTACTTGAGCCCAGGAATTTGAGGTTGCAGTGTTCTATGATCATGCCCTTGCACTCTATCTCAGATGACAGAGAAAGACCCTGTCTCAAAACAACAACAAATTGGGCAAGGGAGTACCAAGAGGCACCCATTTAGTCACTTGGGTACCAATCATATTATGCTTTTTCCCATTGTGTAAAAGCATGTCTTCCTCCCCCTGATGATTAGGATCAATTGCTTCTCTCTACATGGTATAATAAAGAATATGACTCATTTTTTTGATATTTGACTGCTGGACTCTTTTAAGCTTCACCTCTCCCACTTTCCCTTATGCTGAATATATGGGGAAGCTGATAAGGAAGCCAAAGTGTTACCTCTTTTGGTGCCATTGGGAGGTTCAAACCACACAAACTCTTGTTCAAGCAAAGGGGCCCTTACCCTGGACTCAAGAAGAAACCCAACCAATATCCTTCACCAATAGTTCTCTCAAACTATTTTCGCCAGGTTGGTAGCCCATCCCTACTCTCCCCAGCAAGCCTCATCATGTAAATTACCATCTTGGTGTATATGTGATGCCATCCAGCTCTGTCATCTGAACTAAATTTTGGGTGAGATCCATCCTATGTCTGCAGAATGTCCAAAATAGATAATAGCTCTTCTTATCTGCTATGCCCTGAACACAAGGATCATGTAGTTTCCAGGCAATATCCATGACTAATAGTTCAATGAAATTGATGCTGTGTTTCATGTCACAAGTGTTTGCCCTTTGGGCATCATGACCTGCAAACCTATTGTTCCCAGAGGGACAGGAAACACAAAGTCCTCCATTGGGTCACTGAAATAATGTGACTGGGGCCACTCCTGTTTTTACCCATTGTATCCTTGACCTATGAATTCATCCTATTGGGGAACATACCACCATACAGAAGTCTTTGATCCAAGTTAGTACAGTTTTCCCTTGGTATCCATGGGGGACTGATTCAAGAACCTCCTGTATATAATAAAATTCACAGATATTCAAGTACCTAATATAAAGTGGCATGGTATTTTCAGAAAACCGAGATAACATCCTCCTGTATGTGTTCAGTCATATTTACAGTACTTATAATACCCAATACAAGGTAATTTCTATGTAAATAGTTGTTTTACTGTATTGTTTAGGGAACAATGACAAGAAAAAAGTCTAAACATGACCAGTACAGATGCAAATTTTTCCAAATCTGTGGTTGGTTAATTCCATGGATGCAAAACCCATGGGTATGAAGATCCAACTGTATACTGTGCCATGGGGGAAGCAACCCATTCTTTAAATTATCACCTCTGAGCTGGTGTTTTCGGTAAACCTTAGGCAGACATTCTGACTGCTTCATGACAGCAGTTTCCAAGAGCTGCTTAAGTATTGCGTAGGGTCCCTTGTTCCATAAGCCTTCAGATTGTAGTACCAGATGAAGTCCTACATGAAGGGAAGGAAAAATATGTATCTATCCATGTAAGAAAAAATAACTTGCCCTTCCAATGTAGAAAGGCCTAATACAAGGCCTAATACAAGGCCAACTTGTCTCCAGATGGCTAGTTGTTTTCTTCAAGAAATTGAGACTTTACATCTTTTTACATTTTCAATTCTGATATGAGGACCATTAATGACCTAGCACACAGTGGGAGGTGGGGGATGGGGAGAGCAGAGAGAGGGAAGGAGGGATGGAGTGGGGGCGGAGTTATAGGGGGTGGTACACCTTTTGGGGGCAGAACACTATTATAAGAGGGTCTTTGTGTAACACAAGCAATCAATGTAACCTGGTTTTTGTACCCTCAATGAATCCCCAACAATAACCCCCCCAAAGTGCCATCTTTTTACATTTACCTGGACGGAGCTGAAATACATTCTTCTTAGTAAAGTATTGCAAAAATGGAAAAGTAAATATCCAATGTACTCCATACTAATATGAAATCAATATATAAACTATTACATGCTCATAAGAACAATAAAACACTAATATACTCCAGTTCAGAGGTAGAGGGAAGAGGGAGGGGGTAGGGAGTAGGGTGGAGAACGTTTGGCAGAAGGAGGGAGGGCATGAGGCCGGATCTCACCTAATGTGCACATCGTGAGGGTGTATAACACTCCCCCTGGGTGATGGGCTCTTCTACAAATGAAACTTTACCCTGGAAGTGAGAACAATGTTGGAACTTTACCCTGGAAGTGAGAACAATGTAACCTAAAAATTGTACCCTCATATGAATTTGAAAAATAATACTCAAAAAAAGATTCAAACCTGAAAAATAAATACATACATAAACTTTTCCATCTTTGCTAACAAAAGAAAAATTGTTCCATATTAAAGTGTCCAGCATTGGTGTCTGTTGCTTGCAGCTCTCACATTTGTCAGTAACAAGCTGTACAATTATCATCAACTCTGCTTAAGTTTTATTTAAAAAGAATCTTACCATAACCTCTGTGTATCATTATCCACTGGCAGAGTGTAAGTTGCAGCATTTCTTATAGAATTCAATTTTCTGAATGAGACACATAGGATCTGTCTCCCATGGCTCCTATTACACAGGGCACTGTGAGTGTTGTTTATCTTTTGGGCAATTATTTTTCTTTTGCAACCATTTTCATATAGAGTTTTGTAAATATTTGGAAATAGAAAAGGTCAGGATTATCTGTGTATGATCTATATGGAAGGGGGGATTATTTTCTAACTCCCTCTGAGGATGAATTTCTACTTTCTGATTGTCAGTTGGCTGTGGCAGTGTCTCTGAGTGTTTGGTTCTGTGACCCTGGGGGACTCTTTGTTTCTAGGTTCTTTCCTCCTTATGTTATTTCAAAGGGACCAAGAGTCCTTGGAAATTCAACCTGCATCCTACCTGGTATCATGACAGACCTGGAAACTGTTGGGACCAGAGTATCTCCACTTTCTATATGAATTTGGTGACAGGAAATCTTATTTCCACAAGTTACTCACATTTGGATTTCTCATGAGATTCATCTCTGTATGAATTATAATGCGTTCACTCTATATGAACACTCATAAAGATGTGTTCATGTCCTAATACCTGGATCATATGATGTTGCCTTATTTGGTAAAATGTCTTTGCAAATGTAATTAAGTATCGGTGTGTGTCCACTATCCCACCAGAGTTACCATTATGTCAGTGTCTGCTGTGGACACCCCTTCATCCCTCAAATAAAACCAGCTGGGACCACAGATTGAAGGTACAAAATGCCTACAAGAGGGGGGCTTCCCAAATTCCAGGAAGAGCCTCGAGCCACCTCTGCTGTGGCCTTTTATTGAAGTCCTATACAACAGGTGTGGGAGGGCCCATGCACAAGAGCTACGTGCTTAATGATCACTAACTACTCTTTTCCCACCAGGCTCGACTCCCACTCTGCTGCACCACGAATGTCCAATGTATAACACCCGCTTGCTAATGAGCGACCGACTGCTTGAGGGCTTCTCTGGGCAGCCAAACATCTCCATGCAGTCTAGGAGACTGTTCCGCTCCCAGCGCCTCCCTCAAGAGCTGGTGACTGCTTTCACAAGCTTGGTGCACGGTCTCCTACAGTTAAGGATTTTTGAGATGAAATCATCCTGGATTACCTGAATGGGCCATAAATTCAATGAAAATTTATGCTTATGAGAGACATAAAAGAAGGTCATGTGAATATGGAGGTAGAGATCAGAGGTATGCATCCCCCAAACTACGTAATGCCTGGAACTAGCAGATGCTGCAAGAGACATAGCAAGCTTCTCCCACAGAGCCTTTGGAGCATATACGACCCCACTCCTGCTGATACCGTTATTGTGGACTTCTGGTCTGTAGAACTGAGAGAATAAATTTTGTTGTTTTTAGCCAAGATTGTGGCAATATTTTCCAGCAGCCAGAGGAAACTAATATGTGCATATTTAAATATTTTCTGTCATAATTTGTTCATTCATTAATTCATTAAGTTTTAGCATTGTGAGACATATGCAAGCAGTTGGGGTTTTGTGCAAGGCTATACCTCTGCGGATAAATTTAGGGCACCGATGAAAGGGCAATCTAACAACTAGAATTGCCATGCTTTTTTGCCTTGGGTTTGAGATTCTCTCTATTGTTTTTCTATTATCTATTTACTTTGTTCTAATCTTTATTTTTTCTTCCTTCTGCCATCTTTGGGTTTAGTTTATTCTTCTTTTCCAGTCCTTAAGCCATAAAGTTCCTTTATCGATCTTTCTCATTTTTATTTATTTTTTCATTTTTATATATTTTTTATTAAATCATAAACACATAGATCATGTATACATTAATGCGTTTATGGGATACAATGTGCTGATTTCATATAGAATTAGGAGATCTTTTTTTATTAAATCATAGCTGTGTACATTGATATGATCATGGGGCATCATTCACTAGCTTCACAGACCGTTTGACACACTTTCATCACATTGGTTAACATAACCTTCCTGGCATTCTCTCAGTTACTGTGCCAAGACACTTACATTCCACATTTACCAAGTTTCACATGTACCCTTGTAAGATGCACCGCTGGTGTAATCCCACCAATTCCCTTTCTACCTCCCTCCGTCCTCCCTCCCCTCCCTTTCCCCCTTCCCCCTATTCTTAGGTTGTAACTGGGTTATAGTTTTCATGTGAAAACCCTAAATTAGTTTCATAGTAGGGCTGAGTACATTGGGTACTTTTTCTTCCATTCTTGAGATAGGAGCTGGAACATATTCTTCTTAGGAGATCATTTTTAAATGTTAAGCATTACAGGCCGGGTGTGGCTCACATCTATAATCCTAGCACCCTGGGAGGCCGAGGCAGGTGGATTCCTTGAGCTCGGGAGCTCAAGATCAGCCCGAGCAATAGCGAGACCTCATCTTTACTAAAAATTGAAAAAACTGAGGCAGAGGATCACCCGAGCCCAAGAACTTGAGGTTATTGTGAGCTATAATCCCACAATACTTTAGTCAGGGCTCCAGAGTGAGACTTCTGTAACCAAAAAAAAAAATGTAGGCATTACAGCTATAAATTTCTCATTGACACGATTGCTTTTTAGACAGAGTCTCACTTTGTCACCTTCGGTAGAGTGCCCTGGCGTCACAGCTCAGAGCAACCTCAAACTCTTAGGCTTAAGCAATTCTCTTGCCTCAGCCTCCCAAGTAGCTGGGACTACAGGCGCCCACAATGCCCGGCTGTTTTTTTTTGTTGTAGTTGTTATTATTGTTGTTCGGCAGGCCTGGGCTGGGTTCGAACCCTTCAGCCCCAGTGTATGTGGCCGGCGCCCTAGCTGCTGAGCTACAGGCGCCAAGCCGACATCATTGCTTTTTACAAGCCCCATAAGTTTTGGTGTGTTTCTTTATATTTGCATTCATCTCAAAAATCTTTTTCTAATATCAATTGTGCTTTCTTCTTTGACCCATTGTGTGTATTTTAAATTTTTCATATATTTGTGCTTTATCCAGCTTTCTTTCTGATACTAATTTGTAGTTTCTTTCCATCGTGGTTAAAAGGATACTTCTCTAGTTTCAAATTTTTAAAATACATTGGGAATTGTTTTGTGGCCTTAAATTTTGGAGAATGTTCAGTGTTTACCAAAAATAAAGTATATTTTGCTGTTATCATTGAGTGGGGTGTTGTTTGTCTATTAGATCTAAATGGCTTATTGTGTTGTTCAAGGATTTATTGATCTTATGTCTCATTGTTTTTGCATTATTGGGAGTGGAATATTGAGGTCTTCAACCATTAATGTAGAGCTGTCTATGTCTCCCTTTAATTCTGTCAATTTTTGTTTCATATATTTTGAGATATTATATTTATGTGGGTATATGTTACTAATTGCCGTATCATTCTGATAAAATGACCTTTATGAATATTTAATGACTTTGTTTTTAAAAAAATTTTAAAAGTCCTTTTTGTTTGATCTTAGTATAGTCACCC
Organism: Nycticebus coucang; assembly: GCF_027406575.1. Lineage (NCBI taxonomy): Eukaryota > Metazoa > Chordata > Mammalia > Primates > Lorisidae > Nycticebus > Nycticebus coucang. The sequence continues at coordinate 135,209,159 of NC_069804.1, forward strand.
AGCTCTCTCTCTCTCTCTCTTTTTTTATTTTTTTGCAGTTTTTGGCCAGGGCTGGGTTTGAACCCGCCACCTGTGGCATAATGGGGCTGGTGCCCTACTCCTTTGAGCCACAGGTACTGCCCACACCAAGCTCCCTTTTGGTTACTATTTGCATGGAATCCCTTTTTGCTATCTTCTTACTTTCAACCTATTTCTATTTTTAGATTTAAAGAGTGTCCCTATGGACAGAATATATAGTTGAATGATTTTGTAAAATTCATTTGGTAATCTCAGCATTTTAAGTGTAGGGTTTAATCTGTTTACATTTAAATTGGTTATTGACCCTTAGTGGGTTACTTCTGCCAATATGCTATGTGTGTTTTTAATGTATTTTCTATCTTGTTTCTTAATTCCTTCATTGCTGCCTTCTTTGATGTTTGATTTTTCATAGAGTAGTTGATACATACCTCATTTCCTTTTTTTATCCTTTTTAGTTATTTTCTTGATGGAGAAAGAAAATAACATTGGAGATTGCATTTAACCTTTTAAACTTGTAACGTATTTTGAATTAACACCAACTTAGCTTCAATAGAATATAAAACTTCTGCTCCTATCATTTGTACCTCTTCTTTATGTTATTTAAACAAATTACATATTGATAAATTCTGTTCCTACCAACATGTAATTATTGTTTTATATATTTTCTTTTCTTATCGTCCCACAGGTCCCTGAGTCTGTGTTCCTTTTTTTTTCTATTTCCTTGCTTATATTTTATTTTTTATTTCATTGTTTTTTAAAATTTTTATTTCTTTGCTTTTTTTATTGTTGTTGTTGAGACAAAGTCCCACCCTATGCCCTGAGCAGAGTGCAATGGCATCATAGCTCACCGCAATGGGCTGTGGGCATCCCGCTGCCTCAGCTTCTGGAAGCCACTGGGATTACAGGCACTCCTCACGGTACCTGGCTGGGTTTTTCTTTTTCTTTTTCTTTTTTGAGTTAAGGTCTCACTCTTGCTCAAGCAATTCTCCCTTCTCAGTCTCCCACAGTGCTGGGATTACAAGCGTGAGCTATGGCGCTGGGCTATGTTCATTTTTTTAGCCTGCTGCATTGATATGGGTGGGAATAGAGCTCAGTTCCTGGTGGGCCTCCTAGGAAGAATGCTGACTAGCCACACCTATCACTTGCCTTCTTATAGTCTTGCTCATGTTAGATGTGGTTGCAGTTGTAGGTTCAGCTCCCTGCTGGGTCCCATTGACATGGGGTGAATGAGTAGAGTGGTGACTAGCCCCAACATGCGCCTTTTTGTTCAGTCTTATTGATTCTGGGTAGGATGGAGGCTTACATTGCTCTAGGAATCTGATGCCCCCCATAGCTGGAGAATCAAAGGACTGCCTGCTTTTGCTAAGTAGGAATGGAAGCTTGGCTCACCAAAATAACTCTCTGATAGCATCAGAGACAGGTGGGGAAATGGGAGAGAGGCTGCCTGCTTCTGTAGGGCAGGGGTAGGATGGAATGGGAGATCAGCTTCTGATCATGCTGACCTACTAAAATCTCTGGGGGGAAGGGTATGGTTTTACCATTGATGGATTAATGTTTGGCTGGAATAGGGTAGGTAGTGCCAAAAGATTTTCTATTGTTATGTCATTTTCTCCCAATCCTTTCACTAGGGATAATGAACATTTCTTGAAGCTTTTTTTTCTGCCTTTCAGAAGTTTTATTTTGAAGGCTTCTACAGTGCCCTGTCCAGGATAAATTGGAGGCAATAAGGAAACCCAGGGAACTCACTTCTATGACTGTGTTGTTCCCTAAGTCTGGAGATCCCTTTGTAGTTTTCCTTCTTTCTTTCAGTGTCCTCTAAAATGTCATTGTGTTAAATTCAGAGATTTTATTGCAAGGGGCAGGTCTTGGGGGGAATGGGATTATTTCACTTTGGCAGAACTGAAAGACTCTGCAATGGTTTATTTTTAAGGATGGTTGGAAAATGGAACTTCAGTCACGAAAAATGTGCTAATTGGATTAGTTCCTTGTATTTGTTTTATAGATTTATAGATAGGATATAAGGAATATAAATTTATATTTAGAATAAAAGGAATAAGACTAAACTTTTCCATTTGTTTAAGAAATGAGAGTTCTTTTTTTACAATTTTAAAAGTTGTAATAATTGCCACTTAGGAATTATGAATGAAATTATGAATAATTAATGAAAGACATGAGAAAAAACCTAGAATATGTGTCCTCCCCCAAATAATCTATAAATTCAATGGATCCTAATAAAGATTCCCAAATCTATTTTTTTTCCCAAATCTATTTTAAAGGGGGATGTTACTGGAGTAAAGTCACAGAGATGGTGGAGGAGGAAGGGCTACTTTCAGCTCTGATGTGCAAAGAGCTTGAAAGTAATTACTTCCATTTTCACAACGAGAAAAAAGCTGAACGAACTGAAAATCAGTGACTTTTCTTAGATCCTTCCGAGAATTGAGGCCACAATGCTGAAATCAGGAGAGGCAGGAACATACAGAGAAAAACAGCTGAGATTACTTGGTACAGAAGCTGCTGGGACAATAAACTGGTAGGGACTCACAAATAGTAATGTTGACAAATTGCTGGAGTCTGAATGTGGACTTGCTTGACAATGAGAAACACCTCCTGGGGCCCAGGTTTTGAGGAAGGGTAAATTTTCCTGGGTTTTACCTCTAGGATCCTTACCAGACTCTCTTGGTGAAGAATCAAGAAATATGCCCTCTGTGTCTGACAGAAGTGGAAAGTAACCATTGAAGTACACCCAGAACTTCTCTTTATCAAAGGCGAACTTGCCAAAAGATAGACCTTACTGCAAACTTGTCCTACCGACAAAGAAAAGCAAAAAACCCAATTCTAGCCTCCTCTAGTCTTCCTGTCATAATTAAGAGGGAGAAAAAAGTAAGAAACACCTATGAAGACACTAACCTAGGGACCCAGACTTCATAAAAGACTATCATTCAATCATGAGATTATAGAAAGCTTCCTCTCCCCTACTCCTTGCAACCACTTTAATAGGGCTCTAATATAATAACAGTGCATTACAGATAAAAGAGTTTCAAGGTTGTTTCTGTCCAAGGATGAATTGTTAGGAAAGCCTAAAGCAACAGAGGAGATAAAAGCAATTACAAGGACATTAGAGGAATTTGAAGCTCTGGCACTTATAACAATAGCAAACTTTAAACACAGCTACCTCCCGGGCAGATTAATATAAAACGTTACTCTAAAGGCATACTTGCTTCAATTCCTATATCATGTTTAACTTCAACAAAAAATCACAAGGCATGCTAAAATTCAGGATAAACACAGTTCAAAGAGATAAAGCAAGCCTTACAAACAAACTAGATATGACACATATTTTGGAGTGATCAGTCAGAGAAAATAAAGTAAATATCATTAATATGTTAAGGGACCTAGAGCAAAATACATAGATACCATGCCATACAGAAAGGTAATGTAAGCACAGAGATGGAACTTCTAAACAACAATTTAAAGAATGCTAGAAATAAAAATCATTGCAACACAGGTGAAGAACACCTTTAATGGGTTCATTAATAGATAACAAGGACAAGGAAAGAGTCAGTGAGTTTGAAGATAGGTTAAGAGAAACTCCCCAAGTTGAAACATAATGAGAAAAAACATGAAAAATGAATCCTAGAGTATTTAAGTACCATGGAGAACTTTCAAAAGGTGTGTGTGTGTGAGAGAGAGAGAGAGAGAGAGAGAGAGAATAGAATACCAGAAAGAGAAGAGAAAATGGAGCAGAAGACATAACAGAAATAACAATTACCAAGAACTTTACGGAATTCATACTAGACAACAAACCAGAGAGATCTAGGAATCCCAGAGAATACCAGTCAGGATAAATACCATAAAATCTACACTTAGACATAACATAAACTGCAGAAAACAAAATGTGAAGTGAAAATCCTGAAAGAAACCAGAGAGGGAAACTACCTTACCTGTAGAAGAAAAAGAACAGAAATCACAGAAGATGTCTCATTAGATACCAGGCATGCTAGATGTCAGTAGAGTAAAATGTTTAAATTGTTTAAGAAAAAAATCCATCAAACTAAAATCTTATACACAATGAAATTATACTTCAAAACTAAATTAAATATCATAGAGAATTCTCAAAGAACTCAAATTATACCTCCCATTTTATCCTACAATCCCATTACTAGGAATCTGCCCAGAAGAAAAAAAAAATCATTTTATCATAAGGCATATTTATCGCAGCTCAATTTACAATCACCAAATCGTGGAATCAACCTAAATGCCCACCAACCCAGGAATGGATTAACAAGCCATGGTCTATGGGCAGTGCCTGTGGCTCAGTGGGTAGGGCGCCAGCCCCATATACTGAGGGTTGCTGGTTTGAACCCGGCGCTGGCCAAACTGCAACAAATAAATAGCCAGGTGTTCTGGCAGGTGCCTGTAGTCCCAGCTACTTGGGAGGCTGAGGCAAGAAAATCGCCTAAGCCTAGGAGTTGGAGGTTGCTGTGAGCTGTGATGCCATAGCACTCTATGGAGGGCAATAAAGTGAGACTCTGTCTTTAAAAAAAATAAATAAAAGAATAAAAAAAAACCAAACAAGCTGTGGTCTCTCTATACCATGGAATACTATGCAGTCATTAAAAAGATAGTGACTTTACATCTTTTGTATTAGCCTGGATGGGAGTAGAATACATTCTTCATAGTAAAGTGTCACAAGAATAGAGAAGTGGGCACTGCCCGTAGCTCAGTGGGTAGGGTGCCAGCCACATACACCAAGGGAGGTGGGTTCAAACCCGACCCGGGCCTGCTAAACAACAATGACAACTGCAACAAAAAAAATAGCCAGGTGTTGTGGCAGGCGCCTGTAGTCCCAGCTACTTGAGAGGCTGAGGCAAGAGAATTGCTTAAGCCCAAGAGTTAGAGGTTGCTGTGAGCTGTGACGCTACAGCACTCTACCGAGGGCGACATAGTGAGACTCTGTCTTAAAAATAAAAAAAAAATAGAATAGAGAATCGGGGTGGCGCCTGTGGCTCAGCGGGTAGGGCGCCGGTCCCATATGCCGGAGGTGGTGGGTTCAAACCCAGCCCCGGCCAAATTAAAAAAAAAAAAAAAAAAAAAAAAGAATACAGAATCAAGAATCCAATGTACTCAATTATAATATGAAGGCAGTAGATGATCTAATATAAGGTGGGGGTAGAGGAATGAGAGATCAGGGAGAGAGGAGGACAGAGGGGGCTTTGAGGGTCACCGTGTAGGGCACACCTCTTGGGGGCAAGACACAATTACAAGAGGGACTTTACCTAACAACCGCAATCAGTGTAACCTAACTCTTTGTACCCTCAATGAATCCCAAACAATAAAAGAAAGGGTAAAAAAAAAAAAAAAAGAAAGAAAAGAAAAGAAAAAGAAACACCACGCAAATATAGTCAGTTGATTTTTGATTAAGGAACAAAGGTGTTATAAAAGGAGAAAAGATAGTTTTTTCAACAAATGGTACTGAAACAACTAGGTACCCATGTGTAAATTAATAATTCTAAATACAGACACAAAAGTCAAAATAGGTCTTAAACCTATTGTAAAATGTAAAACTATAAAAATTCCAGAAGATAACATAGGAAACTATGTAGATGATCTTGGGTTTGGCACTGTTTTTTTGATACAAAGTCAAAGCACAATCATGAAAGGAATGACTGATAAGCTGGACTTCATTAAAATATAAAACTTCTGCTGTCTGAAAGACACGTTTGAGAGAATAAGAAGAAAAGCCACAAAAAGGGAGAAAATATCTACAAAAGAGGTATCTGGGCAAGGACCATTATCCAAAATATATAAATAGCTCTTAAAATCAACTATAAGAAAACAAAAATTCCCATTAAATAAATGGGCAAAAAATGTAAACAGACACCTCACCAATGAAGATAATGCAGATGGCACAGAATATGAAAGGATGCTCCAAAACATATGTCGTTAGGGATATGCAAATTAAACAAAAATGATATATCGCTACATATCTATTAGCATGGCCAAAATCCAGAATGCTGAAACACCAAATACTGGAGAGGAGGTAGAGAAACAGGAACTCTCATTCTTTGCGGCTAGGAGTGCAAAATGATTCAGCCACATTGGAAGACAGTTTGGCAGTTTCTTACAAAGCTAAACATACTCTTACCATATGATCCAGCTATAGTGCTCCTTAGTATTCACCCAAATGAACTGAAAACTTTTGTTTGCACAAAAACCTGCACACAGATTATTTATAGCTTTATTCATAACAGCCAAAGCTTGGAAGCAATCGAGATCTTTCAGTAGGTAAATGGATGAACTATGGTACATTCAGACAATATTATATTATTTAACTTTATAAAAGAAGGAAATCCTGCCATTTGTAACAACATGGATTGAACTTGGAGTACATTATGCTAAGTGGAATAAGCTAGACACAGAAAGACAAATATTGGATGATCTTACTTACATGCAGAATCTAAAAAAGTCAAATTCATAAAAGCAGAGAGTAGAATGGTGGCTACCAGGGGCTGGGGCAAAATCCCTTGAATGAATACTTAGATGCAAATGTATTAAAACAAACAAAAAGACTTATAGCTATCATAATCAGACACATAGATCAATGGAACACAACAATTTTTTATCAAAATACATGCTAATTTTGTAGATACATACGAGCATTTTCTAAAATAGCAATAATAAATTTGAAAAAGAATAAAGTGAGAGGAAATCAGTCTACCTGATTTCATGACTTATAGCTGGCTCAGCACCTGTAGCTCAGCGGCCAGGGCACTGGCCACATAGACCTGGGCTGGCAGGTTCAAACCCACCGATAAAAAATTGAATTAAATCCATGTACAAATTTGTGTAGAATTGAAATCTTTACTATGCTGATTCTTCCAACCTATCAACACAGTTTATTTTTCTATTTATGTTTGTCTTCTTTCATTACTTTCATCAGTGTTGAATAGTTTGTATTATGCAACTCCTATTCATGTTTTAATACATTTGCATCTAAGTATTTCATTTTTTGACAGGAATCCAAAAATACAACCACAGAAATATGCCCCATTGAGTTTTTTTTGTTTTTTTTTTGAGACAGAGTCTCACTATGTCCCCCTCAGTAGAGTGCTATGGCGTCACAGCTCACAGTAACTTCAAACTCTTTGGCTTAAGCAATTCTCTTGCCTCAGTCTCCCAAGTAGCTGGGACTACAGGTGCCCGCCACAACGCCTGGCTATTTTTTCTTGTTGTTGTTGTTGTCATTGTTGTTTGGAAGGCCCGGCTGGGTTGGAACCCTTCAGCCCCGGTGTATGTGGCTGGCGCCCTACCCACTGAGCTACAGGCAGTAAGCCTGCCCCATTGATTTTTTTTTTTTTTTGTGATTTTTTTTGGCCAGGGCTGGGTTTGAACCCGCCACCTCTGGCATATGGGACCGGCGCCCTACTCCTTGAGCCACAGGCGCCGCCGGCCCCATTGATTTTTAACAAAGTTACAAAAGCAATTCAGTGGAGGAAATACAGCCTTTTAAAAACTGGTGCTAGAGCACTTGAATATACATAGGCCCCCAAATAAACCTTGATCCAATTCTTACCCGTTATACAGAATTAAGCCATTATGGACCACAAACTTAAATGTAAAATTATAAACTATTAGAAGAAGATAGAAAAAAAATTTATGGAATTGGCTAGGCCAAGAGTTGTTATGTTTGACACTAAATGCACACGCTATACAAGGAAAAATGGATATATTTGACTTCGTGAAAATTAAAAACTTCTGTTCTGATAAACATCCTTTGAAGAGGATTAATACTAATAAAAAAAGCTACAGAGTGTGATAAAATATTTTTAAACCACAGGCATGACAAAGGACTAGTATATAGAATATATAAGAAACTTAAAAAACAGCAAAAAAACAAAACAAAAAAACCCCCACAAACATATAATCAGAAAATGAACAAAAGACATGAAGAGACACTTTCCCGAACTGTATATAAGAAGATAAATAGGCCATGAAAACCAATTTATAATCACTCACACTTTCATATGAAAGATAAATCACAACTATAGCCTAAGATGTCGGAGGGAAGAGGGGGATGGGAGGGGAGGGAGAAGGTTTGATGGAGGGAGAGTAAATGGTGGGACCACACCTATGGAGCATATTGCAAAGGTATATATCGAATCTACTAAGTATAGAATATAAATGTCTTAATACAACAATTAAGTAAATGAGGTGAAACCCTATATTAACTATAGATCTAAGCATTCCAAATTGTATATAAAATCAGCACATTGTACCTCATAAATGCATTAATGTATACATGAAAAAATCATTAAGAATATTGAATGAAAAAAAGAAAAGAAAATTAAAGCCACAATGAGTATCACTGCAAACCTATCACAAATTGTTCAATAAAAAACAGAACATCAAATGCCAGTGAGGATGCATAGAGACTGGATCATTCATATATTGCTGGTGGGAATGCAAAATAATACATCCACTCTGGAAAATGGTTTAGCAGTTCTTTATAAAACTAAACTTGCAATTACTACACTATCTAGCAGTTGCATTCCTGGGCATTTATTCAAGAGAGATAATGATTTAACATTCACACACACACAAAGAAAAACCTGCACATGAATGTTTATAGCAGTTTATTTGTAATAGCAAAAACTAGAGTCAACTCAGATGTCTTTTAATGGGTAATAGTTAAACAAATTTTGGTACACCCATACCATGGACTACTCTTCAACAATAGGAGAACTGGATAAAGTGCACAAAGGACCTGTCTGTATTATTTGCTACAATTGCATGAAAATATACAATTATCTCTAAATGTTTCATTAAAAATGCAATAGGTAACGTTGCCAAGGTCACATTTCTGGGTTCTATTTCAAAGACAGGATTCCAAACACAGGAGAGGGAGAATGAAGCCATATTTGTGGATGTAGTGAGACCTGGGGTCAGATTTTGTCTTCTTCCCTCCCTAGCTGCGTGACCTGAAGCTTGTGCCTGAAAAGTGAATAATTTTACATCTATTTATGTGCATAAAGGGTATTTGTTTTTCTTTGTATATGTTTTAAATTTTTTTTTTCATTTCAGATTAATATGAGGGTACAAACCCTTAGGTCACAATGTTTGCATTTGTAAGGTGGAGTGCCTGTTGTAGTTGTGTCCCACATCCAGGAGGTGTGGCATATAGCCTTACATTGTGCCCATTAGGTGGGAGCACCCAAATCCCTTTGCGTCCCCTCACCCCCTTCCCCCAACTTGAATTGAATTTTTCTCTTGTGTGGCCATGTATTAGTTAATCTACTAGCTTCATATTAGTATTGAATACATTGGATACTTGCTTTTCCATTCTTGTGATACTTTACTAAGAGTGTGTTTCAACTCCATCCAGGTTAATACAAAAGATGTATAGTCTCCATCTTTTTATGGCTAAATAGTATTCCAGGGTTTACACATACCATAGTTTATTAATCCACTTATGGGTTGATGGGCACTTAGGTTGTTTCCACATCTTGGTGATTGTAAATTGAGCTGCAATAAACAATCTAGTGCAAATGTCCTTATGATAAAATGATTTTTTTCTTCTGTATAGATGCCTAGCAATGGGATTACACAATCAACATGAAGAATATTTGCCTTCATATATATTTTTTAATTGTTGGGGAATCATTGTACCTCCAAATTTCTTACTGTGATATCTTGATCATAACTGATATAAGAGCTGTTATGCTGGTCTCATAAAATGATTTTTAAGGTGCATTTTCCAGAATTTTTAGTGTAAGATTGGTATTACTTCTTGCTTCAGCATTTCATAGAATTAATTTGGGGGCCATTTAGCTCTGGATCCTCCTCCCATTCTCTGGGTAAGTTTTGTGTTTTGAGTTTAAATTCTTTCATAGATGTCAAGCTATTCAAATTTCCTGTTTCTTCTTGCAGTGTCGGTAAGTTGTCCCTTCAAATAACATTGTCAATTTCATCTGTTTTAAATGTATTGGCATATAATTTTCATAAATTCCTTTTTAATTTTAATGTCTATAGTAGAATCTGTGGTGATAGCCTCTCTGCTATTCCTGATATTGGCTGTTCGTGTTTTTTTCTCTTTCTTTATTATTCTAGCATGGGGTTCATCAATTGTATGAATATTTTATTGATTGTACTTATGTCTATTTTCCTCTTCTATTTCTACTTCCTATTATTATTCCCTATATTGATTATTTGTGGTTAAACTTGCAATGTAGACCTTATTATATGGAGTATTCAGTTCAAACAGTGAGTGAATTTGAGGAATGACTGATACTAGCCCAGGAAGTATATGATGAGTGGTACTCATTCTTGGATAGGATGACTCTTGGGACTTTGTCCCTTTTGAGGGAGAGGATATGGGAAGAAGGTGAGACTATTTTGTTTGTATGAAGGGCACTTTTCTTGTTAAGCAAAAGTAGTAAGTAGCTTTTATGATGTATGAAAATGCCAAAATTCATTAAAATGTGCATGTGTGTGTCTTAGCAGGTAAAAAGGTAGGCTGTGCTATTTATGAAACCACTTTCTTGCAGCTTTGATATTCTAGTCTCTGCTTTTGATACTGAGTTTGCATCTTTCCTTTTCCAGCTGGCTTTCTGTTTATTTCTGATGTTAGTGGCTGTGAGAAGGAAGCTGTAAGTCCTATACTAAAGGGATTGCAAGTTTATGCCTCCATGTATGTTTTCTTTTTCTGTCGGTGTCACCCAACTAATGATCTTGATTATTCTAGCATTATACTTATGAAATAGCCATTTGATTAAATACCTGTTCTCTAGTGCTCAGTCTACCTAAAGCATCACTAGTATCTATCTGCTCCCAAACTCTCACCCCTCCTTAGTGTTAGAGTCCACATGTTCGCATCTGTTATCTTTATCAGCTCACATCCAATGAAATGTAAGCATTACTTTCACTCTCAGGGGTCTGAAAACTATGGTCTGCTCACCAAATTCAGTTGGGAGGGTCAACGGTGGGACCACACCTATGCAGCATAGTGCAAGGGTACAAGTCAAATCTATCAAGTATAGAACATAAATGTCTAAATACAATAATCAGTAAATGAGGCAAAAGCTGTATTAATTAGTTTGATGTAAGCACGTCAAATTGTATAAAAAATCAACACATTGTACCCCACATAAGCATAAATGTATTCATGATCTATGTGTATATGACTTAATAAAAAAAATAAAAAAAAAAGAAATAGCCATTTGAGTTACCTTAAAGCTATTCTTGAATTTTCTTTATCTGATGTTAAAATTGCTATACTTACTTGGTTATTTTTTCACATATGCCTCATTTATCTCTTCTTGTCTCTGTATAGTATTTTTGTTTTGTTTTATTTTTTTGTATAGTATTTTTAAAAGTAACATTTAGTTGCATATGTAAAATATCAATTGGTTGTCTTTATAAAACATTCAAAAATCACATATATTCTAAAACTTTATTTCAGCAAACCTCCCATAATGCTATTCCCCTGCCTTTATATGCAACTATTTCAACATTTTAGTGTATTATCTTTCAAGTCCTTTTATCTATGCAGTTATTAGTAATTATGGCTTAAGAAGAAACATATAGCATCTTTTTCAATATGTGTGTTTTATAATAAATGACATATTTTTTTTTTTTTACTTATTAGCCTGTAGCTTGATTGTATTTCAATATTTTTCTGTTAGTACATTTAAATACGCCTCATCTTTACAATGGATACATAGCATTTAATTTTTGAATAGACCATTATTTCACGTTTGGGTAGCTTTGATTTTTGTCAGGCTTTTTTATCATGACATAATTTAGTACAATAGCAAATCATAATTATTTCTTTATCCATATGGACTTTTTGAATGACAGAGGACTATGATTTCTGGCTCTGGCTCTACAGATTTCAGGGTATCACAGGAAGGAGAAGTCAATCTATGACATAGATGAAAATTTAACTTCTATGATGACCAAGATGCACTACACACTCCACAGAGACAGAGATCTTAAGCAAAGGCATGTGCCGAGAGGCACTTCTAAACCCAAGCATCTGGTATCTGGAGTTCCAAGTGACCCTTGCCTTTATGAGTTTAGATGTTGCTCACTGCAGGTAGACAGTAAACTTCTAACTCCTTCTGTGATTCACATCTGAGGCACTTACGGAAGAGACATGAAAGCTTCTCAAATATACATCCATTTTCCCTCTTTGGGAATTAGTGTCATCAGATGCCATGTAGAAGTGAGAGTGGAACTAGGATTGAACGATCCCTGAGATTTCATTCAGACTTAGCATATGTTGTGAATATCTTTTAAGAGCATGCTGGGCATGCTGAAATATAGGCATGTTTCTGACAAGAAAGACAAAATTGTCAATCTTTCTATTGAAAAGTTCCCAAACCATTGTAAAGAAATATTTTCCTTCTAGGGTGGTGCCTGTGGCTCAAAGGAGTAGGGCGCCAGCCCCATATGCTGGAGGTGGCGGGTTCAAACCCGGGCCTGGCCAAAAACTGTAAAAAAAAAAAAGAGAAATATTTTCCTTCTAATGCATATGTATCTTAGTGAATTTCTGGTATTCATTTCCTTATTAGATTGAGGGGTTGGGGTTCCTGAGGTATAGAATAAAATCTGGCCTCTGAGAATGAATTTGCACTATCCAGTTGCCATAGAAAGCTAATATCAACTATAATAATATGATAGTCTTCTGGTTTCCATGACAACTGGACTATGCCATCTTACCCTAGGAGGAGAAACACGTAACTTAGATGTTTAAAGGCAGAAAATGTGTCATAGCTGCATTAAAATGAGATCATTTGGGTGTTTACCATCACTGTGAAAAAAAAATATATATATATATGAGGATGGGGGAATAATTGAATATATGATTGCAAATGTAGGGGCTGATTATTCCTGTTGTAGGGGGAGGCTGGCAGCCACTGCTGAGAGACTGAAGTGGCTGAGTCACCAGTTATTCCATCTCCTTCCTTTTTTCTGTGTCCTCAAATGACACTTGTAGCATGAGAGCTTTGTGATCTTGGATTCTACAACACAGAAATTTGCAAACCTTTTTGAGGATGTACCCTTCACCAAGAAATATTTTTGCAGTACTCCTAAAAGCTGTATCTTTATTTATAACATATCTACATATATTAAGGAAATTGAGAAGGGTAAATTATAAACGCAGAAATTTTGAACAAAGGAATTCTAAGATCTAATGAATGTAAGAGAAATACTAATACTTTTTCTCCTAAACTCCATGGATCATTTTCCAAGCTTCTAGGTATCTGAACAGCACTTTAGAAGTTGCTGCTCTGAAGGAAAACTTTTAACTTATTACATCACTAATTAAATAGATAAATGGATTCCTATTACTAAGTGTAAAATACAAGCTCTTTTGTAAGGTTCTGGTCTCAGTGATCGAACTTTGGTTATGATTTTTGTTGATGTAACAGTAGTCATTAATTAGGTTTTAAAAGAAAGGCAGATTGTGGGTGGCACCTGTGGCTCAAGGAGTAGGGTGCTGGCCCCATATGTTGTGGGTGGTGGGTTCAAGCCCAGCCCCGGCCAAAACTACAAAAAAAAAAAGAAAGGCAGATTGCTTAAAGTACTTATTGTTTCCTTATAGGAAATATGTTTTAGTAAGCAATTAATAAATGAGGTCCATCTGAATCTCTCAGCTTTACATTTCTGACTGTGCTTTGTAACACTGGGGTTTTGTTTCTGCTAAGCCTGTTTCTGTCTTTCCACCTAGTCCACTGTTAGGTTGTGCTCATAGGGAGTGGGAAAGAGAAATGCACATAGAGGAAGAAATGTAAGTCAACCATATTTCCATTCCTGAGATGAACTCCATTTGATCATAGTCCACTATTCTTATTATATATTGCTGGTTTAATTTGCTATTGTATTTGTAAGTACTGAGGCATATTGGGCTGTAGTTTCCCTTTCATGCGATAACTTTTCTTTTCTTTCTTTTTTTTTTTTTTTTGCAGTTTTTTTTTGACTGGGGCTGGGTTTGAACCCACCACCTCCAGTATATGGGGCCAGTGCCCTACTCCTTTGAGCCATAGGCACCGCCCAATAACTTTTCTTTTTTGATTTTAGGGTAATGGTGGCCTCATTTAATGATTAGAGAATTTTCCCCTTCCTTTGTTTCTCTCCTTAGTAGTCATTTGTATAAATATTATTGCTTTCTATTTTCACTTATGATGGAGTAATGGGGACAAAATTTGCTCTCTGTATCAGTGTCCTATTGTTAATGTAACAAGTTATCACAAACTTAGTAGCTTAAAACAGTGCACATTTTTCATCTTCAAGTTTTGGGAGTCTTAAGTCTGAAGTGGGTTTCACTGGAGAAAAAAACCAGTGAAAGGTGTCGGTAGGGCCATGCTCTTCCAGAGGCTGTAGAGGAAATCAGTTTTCAGATTTTCTGGTTTAGCTTCCAGAGCTGCATACCTTGTGTTTGTTGGCTCACGGCCCCTTTCTCCATCTTAAGAGCCAGCAGGACAGCATCTTCAAATCTCTCTCTACTTCTATTTTCATATCTACTTCTCTCTTACAAGGACATTTATATTTACTCTGGGCCAATGCAGATAGTACAGGATAATCTCCCCACTCAACATCCTTAACTTAATCAGAGCTGTAACGTTCCTTTTTCAATGTTACGTAATATATTCACAGATTCTGGGTATTTGTTTGTGGAGATTTGGGGGTGGTGGGAATGTATCTATAATTCAGCCTACCACACCTCCCTGTAAAAAAATCAAAATAATAATAAAAAATGTGAATCAGTAGTTTTCAACATACTGGACAAAAAAGCAACGAAGAGCAATTCTAATTGAGAGACTAGAAATCCACAAGGTTAGTCCGAGTTTGTGCTTATAGAGAGTTTCCTGGTCATGGTGAAGGAAGAGGGAACTTAGGTGGAGTCCAGGGACTCCACGAGAAGAAAAGACGGAGCTAAACATCTGAGGAAATCAAGGTGGCTAGAGATTATAAGATAGATTACTAAAGATATATATGTACACCATGGAATATTATGCAGCCTTAAAGAAAGATGGAGACTTTATCTCTTTCATGTTTACATGGATGGAGCTGGAACATATTCTTCTTAGTAAAGTATCTCAAGAATGGAAGAAAAAGTATCCAATGTACTCAGCCCTGCTATGAAACTGATTTATGGCTTTTGTATGAAAGCTATAACCCAGTTATAACCTAAGAATATGGGGAAAGGGGAGAGGGAGGGGAAGGAGGGGGGGATGGGCAGAGGGAGGGTGATTGGTGGGATTACACCTGCGGTGCATCTTACAAGGATACATGTGAAACTCAGTAAATGTAGTATATAATTGTCTTAACACAATAACTAAGAAAATGCCAGGAAGGCTTTGTCAACCAGTGTGACGAAAATGTGTCAAACTGTGTATAAAACCTGTGTATGGTGCCCCATGATCGCATTAATGTACATAACTATGATTTAATAATAAAAAAGATATATCTTTACAGAAAGAAACCAGTAGGTCTCTTGACAGTCCCCTTGAACATTAAGAATATAAATCAGTACATACATATGAGGAATCTACCTCAGACTCATGAAAAAAAATTGGAAGTATTAGAGAACACTTCTGAGTGTTCATACAGGAAAGGGAATCATGCTTGTCCCCACCTGCCAGACTAGAACATTTCCATCAATCTCAAAAGTTCTCTTTTGCCCCTATGCAGCCAACACTCTATCCACCTCAGGCAACAAATGGTATACTTTCTGTTACTATAGATTAGTTTACATTTTTTAAAATTTCATACAAATCAATTCATTATACTCTGTGTTTTTTTCACACAGCATAATGTTTTTGAAATTAATTCATCACTGATCAATATTTCATTTCTTTTTATTGCTACATTTATTACTGAATTGATAGCATGGATATTCCACAACATGTTTATTTCCTCACAATTAATGGACATTTTGGTCATTTCAAGATTTTTTTTTTTTTTTTTTTTTTGCAGTTTTTGGCAGGGGCTGGGTTTGAACCCGCCACCTCTGGCATATGAGGCTGGTACCCTACTCCTTTGAGCCACAGGCGCTGCCCTCATTTCGAGATTTTAAATATTACAATTAAAGCTGCTGTGTACATTTATGTACAAGTCTTTGACTTTCCTTTCCTCATAGGTATATAACTAAGAGTGGAATTAGTGAGTCTTATGGTAAATTTATATTTATATTTTTCTAATGTAAATCTCAAATGTGCAACCACTCTGCTATACTGCACCCCTGAGAAACAGTAGCAGGTACAGAATGAGTGTGGATATCTAATATTTGCTGCTATTTCTCTGAATTCAGTTTCACTACAGGTTTAATTTCAGTCTAGCCATATCTTCTGAGTATTGGAAAGGGTATGAGATAGCTTCTTATTCCTGTAGATTCCCTGACTAGAGATCCCATATCTATACCTTCTGCCTCATGACTTAGCTGAAGTTCATAGTTGGTGACAGACTACATTTCCTCACCCATTGATTTTGCGTTTGTCCATTTCATTGTATTGGTTGATGAGATATTAGTGGTGGTGGCATTATCAGAGGCATGACAAATCACTTTTGCATTTCAACTTCAATTTCTGTAAGTTCGCATCACCAGAATATGTCAAGACTAATCTAATGGAGTATAACAGGAAAGTAAACCACAGTCAAATCACCCCAGGCATCTATAAAAAGGCCTCTCCAGATCAGCCAACAGCCAAACAAAACACTACATTTAAGTGATTCCAGACACAATAAGGAAAAATTCCCAAATGAATCCAGACTAATTAGACTCATGTTACTGGTGCATGTCAGTGATGTCTGTTGGCATTTTTATGCACTATTATTATGGCAATATATAACTGGTATGTAATGTAATGCTAAATTGATGCACTGTTAAACAGGATGCTAGGAATTAGGTCATTTAGGATGATATGAATCTAAGATTAAGAAAATGAATTCTAAACAAGGGTG
The DNA here is from genome assembly GCF_027406575.1 of Nycticebus coucang. Lineage (NCBI taxonomy): Eukaryota > Metazoa > Chordata > Mammalia > Primates > Lorisidae > Nycticebus > Nycticebus coucang. The sequence continues at coordinate 135,226,142 of NC_069804.1, forward strand.
AAGAGGAACTCCCAACCCCATCACCACATTGTACACTCAGATTAATACAGTTAGAGAACAGAAATGCAATATGAAGCAGCTTATCCAGGGACAATAAGCAGAATAAGTCATTCTCTGTGGTCCAACTGGGTAACTCGAAAGCAAGGTGAAACTAATCCAGTTCTCATGGAATCCATGGAAAAAAGTCCAGAAAGAAACAGAATTATTCTCATTGTAACTATGAAGTAAGACTTCCATCCTTTTTGTCATAGGGAATGGGAAGAGTCATAGCTCAAGATCCAAGTCTTTAGCTTTTATAGTTTGTCATAGAGAAAATAAAATGGAGTGATTTACTATTTGAGCTTCCTGTTCAGGTAGAAATTCAGAAAGACATGTGGCTTCGAGTTGAAGTCCTGCTACTTACTTACCGTAGGAATCTAAGAATGTTTCTTTTTTTTTTTTTTTGGCTGGGGCTGGGTTTGAACCCACCACCTCTGGCATATGGGACCAGCGCCCTACTCCTTGAGCCACAGGTGCTGCCCAGGAATCTAAGAATGTTTCTAAACCTTCCATGTCATAGTTTCCCCATGTGTAAATTAGGAAAAGTAAGTGGTAAAACCTCTTTGTTAGGTTATACAAAGAACACACACAACACTATAGTTCATCTGGAAAAATAAACATGGGAAAATAGACCAGGCAATGCTACACTTAAAGTGAGAAGACCAGCACTACAATAAGTGAAAATATAGAGCTTAAGTTTATAGCAAGAGGTAACCTGGAGATAGAGGAAATATGGGAGACTGAAACAAAAAAAAAGTTGAAGTTTATCTTAGAGGATCCATAAATACACATGGTACATTGGCATATTAGTGTTCGGAATAAATGTTGTGGTCTCCCATGTCCACACATTATGTCTTAATTTGTTCATGACATCAGGCGGATGGGATGGTATTTATTGGGCCCACTCATCCCCAACACACATAGTGAGAAAATGGTTGATAAATATGTAAATAATTATATTCACCTTCAGTAATAATAAAGGGCAAATACAATAATATTTTACTTTTCCCACCTATTCCATTTTAGAGTTAAAAGAGAAATGATAGAGTGCTGGCACGGGTATGAGTAAATGTGCCACATGACTGGGAAGTTGTGGAAACAAAAATCAGGATCCAGGTTTGTAACCTGAGATTTTGCTAAATTTATTTGTCACTTCCAGGAGTTTCTTAGTTGAATCTTTGAAGTTTTCTAGATGTAAGATCATATAATCAACAAAGCACAATAGTCAGATCTCTTCTTTCCCCATTTGGACCCCCTTGATTTCCTTCTCTTGCCTAATTGCTCTGGTGAGGATGTCTGGCATTATGTTGAATAAACATGGTGCACATGGGCAAACTTGTTTGTTTGTAATTCTAAGTGGGAATGCTTTCAATATTTCCCTGTTCAGTATGATGTTGGCTATAGGTTTGTTGCATATAGCCTTTATATTTATATTTTGAGGAATGTCCCATTTATAACAATTTTGTTGAGTGGTCTTATCATGAAAGGGAGTTGATGGGGCTCTGCATTTGTGAGTCTCCCTGTACCACAGAGAACCAAGAGGGGGTTTTGAATGAGAGTGTGAGTATTTCCAGCAGCTATTACTGGGTCAGCACAGAGCACACACAGTTCTATGTTTTTCCCTGGAAGGGATTGGACCGAAAACCTAACATCTAACTTTCCTATAGATGCTGCCTGTGGGTTGGGCCTTTAATTTGCCTGCATCTTGGAGCTAAAGGAGCAGGCAATTAGTAGCCCTCCAGGAGCCTGAATAGGTTTGTGGGAATTTCCCAAAACTCCTGTGCTGGCTACTCCAGAGATAAAGTCAAGTCTCTAACTAACTGACCTTTCCCTGACAGCAGATGGGTGTTGGAATTTGCTAGGTGCCTATCATCACTCCATATTAGAGTTCAAACTATCTGGTTAAAAAAAAAAAACTATCTGGTTTTAAAAATTATTCTCTTGGGTGGTGCCTGTGGCTCAGTGGGTAGGGCGCCGGCCCCATATGAGGGTGGCGGGTTCAAACCCAGCTCTGGCCAAACTGCAACAAAAAATACCCAGCGTTGTGGCAGGTGCCTGTGGTCCCAGCTACTCAGGAGGCTGAGGCAAGAGAATCACCTAAGCCCAAAAGCTGGAGGTTGCTGTGAGCTGCGATGCCACGGCACTCTACCCAGGGCGACAAAGTAAGACTCTGTCTTTTAAAAAAAAAATTATTCTCTTAATATTTAATTACTTGATTTTATAGTACATGCTCATTATAGAAAAATCCTAAAATAATAATAGTAATAAAAACACATATAACATCATTCACCCAGAAATATCCATTGTTAATTCCATAGTCTTTACCTATCTAGATATATTTTATATATATTTATACATATATGAAATTCAATCTAATTGTTTTAAATAGCTACATTAATATTTCTGTGTGTGTTTATATCATGCCATGTTCTGTTTACTTACCTACTATATAGAATACATTTAATATCTTCTTTACTTTCTGAAAAGACAGAAAACACATTAGAGCTACTTGCCAGCTGTTTCAGGGACAAATGACAGGCAAATATCAAAAGAAGCAAATAGGGGGCAGTGCCTGTAGCTCAAGGAGTAGGGCGCCGGCCCCATATACCAGAGGTAGTGGGTTCAAACCTAGCCCCAGCCAAAAAATTGCAAAAAAAAAAAAAAAAATAGGAAAGGAATAAAGTGAAAGTGCCACAGCCTTGGTGCAAAGCAAGCAGGCAAAACACCCAGCTCCCTTTTTCCCTACAAAGGTTTTGTCTAAACACTTTCCAGGTAGTGCTTGAGGATCAGGATTCTAACTAGGCTCCACATTCCCTACTGGTCTTTTCTCAGAGTCAAAACCTTGACTCTTCTTCAAGGATCATACCGGGAATTTATGACCATAAGTTTAATTGCAGGTATTTGGGTTTTTACAAAATTAACTATCCAGTTGAGAATGCCGGGTCCTATAAACAAATTTAAAAGAAGAAGGATTAATGGACTGGCAAGGCTAGTTACTAAAGTTGTAAGCCAGGGGTTCCAGTCAGATAAGTTCTGGTACCAGGATTGAGAATCTTCCCTGTGTTTATTTTATCCAAATTGTCTCAGATTTTCTGCAAAGTGTTTTTATTTTATTTATTTATTTATTTGAGATAGAGCCTCAAGCTGTCATTCTGGGTAGAGTGCTGTTGCATCACAGCTCACAGCAACCTCCAACTCCTGGGCTCAAGCAGTTCTCTTGCCTCCGCCTTCCAAATAGCTCAGACTACAGGTGCCCGCCACAATGCTGGGCTATTTTTTGGTTGTAGCCGTCATTGTTGTTTGGCGGGCCCGGGCTGGATTCTAACCTGCCAGCTCAGGTGTATGTGGCTGGCACCTTAGCTGCTTGAACCATAGGCACTGAGCCTGCAAAATATTTTTAATGAGCCCTGACTTATTAGCATAGAAGCAGCATGCTTCTCCCAGTGTGGTGCACAGTCCTCCTTGGTTGAGGAAGAGGAGGTCTAAGCCTTGCTGGTTTTGGAGTACTACTTTAGCCAGGGAATCTGCTTGGCTATGGAGTAGATCTATAGCTGACTGGAGACCCTCTAAATCCACATCAACCTGTTGAGACATTTCGGCTAAGTCCTGACTTCCTTTGACTAAGGCAGCGGTGCCTGTCACGGCACCTCCTGTTGCGGTAAGTCTGAGCAGAATTGGGATCAAGATGGGTGCTTGCTTTTGGCGGTGTGGGTCATGTTCTAGAGTGGAGAGTAAGCTTTCTCCTTCAGCACCTGAATACACATATACTTGTGGTAATACACGTACTATAGCACATGCACCTGCTGGCTCTATTAGCTGTGTTGGGATACATTTGTATCTTGGGATACAGAAGCTAGTCAGGTTCCATTTGGAGCAAAATAAGTGGCAGAGGAATCTATATTTAGAGTATGATTACATATAGCTTTCAAGGGAGACTTAGATAAATTGTAACCTGGGGTTTGGAGACAGTCCACTTGGCCTATTATGTCTCCTTAATTAAGAGGTGGGCTTAAGCGGGAAGAGCGTGAACAGTTCTTGTTAGCTGTCAGTGGCATTTGCCTACCTAACCCCACATAGTATGGGTGTCTAGGCTGTAAGCAGAGCTAGCAATCTGAAGCAAGACCAGGCTGTGTTACATTTAAAAGATGATACATATTGTTAAACATTCCCATTAAGATGGGAGGCAAGGGAAGCCCTTGCTGAGACTGCTGGTAAGGCTTGGGGATCTGAAGGTTTAAGGAAAAAAGGATCTTAGGGTAAACATTGGATCTGTGAATCTGGCTAAAGGCCCCACTGGTCTTAGGGGGCTCTGAGGCAGAGTAAATTGCTGAATTTTAAATATCATTCCCCATGGCCAGCAAGTTCCAAACTGGATTTTCCATACCTGTCCTGTTTTCCAAATCGGCTCATTGGGTTTTCGTACTTGGATGGAGATAGGATTACAGGTTCCACGTGCATTACAGGCACAACGTCCAAGATGGATGCAGCTAGGATTAGAAGTTCTTTTAACAGTAATATACTTAGTGTTATTTAGGACAATGCTACTGACTTGTAAATTTCCTTCTAGCTGGGTATTTCCACATCCATCCATCATGCATGTTGCTTGGCCACATATGACCAGACAGGAAATCCAACAAAAAACATTTTTAACAGCACTTTGGAACCAACTGAACAATTTACGTAAGTCAGTGTGGAAGACTAGATATGGGGTTCCTTACCAGGACACATTTGCTATTTCTTTCCCTTTAACATCTGATAGTACACAGTATGAAAGGGTGGCAGCAGAGACGAGGGGAAAGAGTTTATAGCCACAGGGACACACAGGAATGAAATTAAGATTTTAATAGTCTTAGCTTGAGAGGGTCTTCCCTGGGGATTGCAGTCCAGGGGGCTTTGCAGTCTTCTTTTGTCTTTTTCACTCAGGTACAGTGGATCCATGTTAGCAGGCCATCGAAATTCACAGAAGTTACAGTGGTAAGGATGACAGTGAAGAGGTCTTTCCATCTGGGGGTCAGTCTGTCTTTCTGGAATGACTTGACGTACACTCAGTCTCTTGGCTGGAAGGCACTCTTGGCTGGCGTCCACTCTCACGGGTTCCAGGTATGTGCCTCGAACCTGGAAGTGGAGGTCTTTCTGGATCTGAGAAAGGTACTGGTGATATTTTAAGGAGAATCATTAGTTATTTCTGCTAGCTGGGTCATGCACACGGGGAAGTAAAAGGGAGGTCTCCTGTACATGATTTCACAGGGGGTAAAACCTGCTTCTATAGGGAGTACACCATGCTCTAAGGGCTGCCAAGGGGAGGAGCTCTGTCCACCTTTCACTGGTCTCAGCAGTAACTTTGGTCAAGGTTTCCTTCAGGGTCTGGTTCATTCTTTCTACCTGATCTGAGCTCTGAGGCCAATAGGCACAGTGGAGCCTCCACCGTATCCCAAGGGCCTTACTAACAGCCTGGATCATAGCAGAAATAAAGGCCAGCCTGTTGTCAGAGCCAATCCAGAGAGGCAACCCACACCTAGGAATAATTTCATTTAAAAGTTTCCGTGCAGTAGTCAGGGCTTTTTCATTTTTGGTGGGGTAAACTTCAATCCACCCTGACAAAGTGTTTACCAATACTTGTAACCCTGGCTTGCAAGGTGTACCTCAGTGAAGTCAATTTCCCAGCTTTTGCCTGGCATTTGTCCTCTATAATGGATTCCCATTAGAGGTTTCGGGCCTGGTTTGGCATTTACTTTCTCACATGCCAAACACTGGGCCGCAGTTGACTGAGTCATTTCAGTCAATCTCTTGAACACATATCTTGGCTGTAGAAGTTCTTGCATCTTCTTTTCTCCTAGGGGGGTTGTTGAATGCAGTTGTTGTGCTAAATTTCTTCCTATGGACTCAGGTAAATAAATTCGGCCATCTGGAAATTGCAGCCAACCATCGTGAGTCACTCCTGCTTTCAGTTTCCTGGCGTGTTCCTTTTCTTCTTCAGAGTAAGTAGGTGCAGCATACAAAGGCTTAGCAATTTTAGCAAAACCTCGGATCCATAATTGGCTGTAATCTGCCACCCCCAGAAATTCCCAAACTTGCCTTTTTGTTGTTGGAGTCGGGATCTGGAAAATTGCCTGCTTCCTCTCACCTGTCAGAGTTCTTTGGCCTCTTGATACCTGGTACCCGAGGTATGTCACTTCAGTCAGGCAGACCTGGGCTTTCTTAGCAGATACCCGATATCCCAGTTCTTGGAGATATTTCAGGATACCTCTTATAATTTGCAGGCTGACTGGCAAGGGGTGCGAATTCCTGCCTTCAGCAGATGCTGGACATGTGGGTCAGTCCTGAGTTGGGCCTGTTGGCTCATTGGGTACTGCCAAATTCAGATGGGTAAGGCACCAGCCAGGAGTTGGACCATAAACAAGGGGTAATTGCTGACTAGCCCCAGGGGTTAGATTCAGCCCATACTTGGGGAAAGTCTATCTGTAGCCGTGTTAGCAGGCTTGAGGCTGGCTAGTCTACCTGTTCCTCCGAGGGAACTAGGAGGAGATATTCTTCATATAAAGGGGTATCTGGAGCTGACTGAGAAACGAAAGCCAGATTTTCTGACCTGGCATTCTCAGGGGCTGAGGGGTAAAATGGGGTATAGGTTTGGAATGCTATGCCCTGGGAGACTCCTCTGGGCCCTGGATTACCTCAGGTGTTTTAGACAAATTTATCTACCGTAGCCTGTAGGCCAATTAATAGAGACCGGTGGAAGGCATCCAGCTCCTGGGACCCCTGCTATTGGGGTTCCAGTTTGGGTGTTCAGCTGGGAAAACATCATTAAATTCTCTCCTAACCTCTTCCCTGGTGGCAGCAGAGGCAGCCAGGAAAGCTTTCTGAGCCTCCCTCGGTAGTGAGGAGTGTTAAAAGAAGTTGCTGACAGTCATCCCAAGTGGGGTGGTGAGTCTAAAGAATACATTCAATCAGGGAAATAAGAACCTGGAGCTTCTCAGAAAAAGGCAGATTCTGAGTTTTCCAGTTGTGCAGATCTTAAGTAGAAAAAGGGACATAAACAAGGAAGGGGCAGGCTCTTCTTGCTGCTCCCACTCCAGGAGGTGCTTCCCAGACGGGGAGGAATAGGGGACCCTTACTTGGGGTCCAGGTCTGCCCTGGACCAGAGGTGTGATGGCAGAGGTGAGAGCTGGAGTATGGGGGGGGGGCGGGGTGCCAACGGGCCCTCCTCAGTGGATGAGACTGTGAGGGAGGAAGGCAGGCCTGGGTTGTAAGGGGGCAGCAGGGCGTATTCCCCAGAAAGGGAGAGGACCTGTTTATGAGCTGTTTGGTCTTCCCGTGGCTGCAGGCAGGCAGGCAAGGAGAACCCCAGAGTCATTTCCCACAGCACATGCAGGGGTACAGGGAGGGGAATTTCAGACCAAACTCAACCACTGATCTATATAGGGACACTGGTCCAGATGACCCAGCTTCCCTGTGATCACTTGGTGAACCATAGTCACTAGGGCCGGATCAAGTGAGCTGGTACACGGCCATCCTATATTAAAACTGGGCCACCCGACTTCACAGAAACCCCAAGGTGATTTTTTGGGAAAAATGGACTCCGTTGTCATTAGGGAAGCCAGCGACAAAATTCTTTAACATATATTGAAGAGGGGTCAGAGGCTTACTTTGTTGAGTTCCCAAGATTATGAACCCAACCAGTAAGGACAGAAACTATATCTGGCCAAACAAGAAGTATAACAGGTACATTGATAATGACAAGCAAACACGCGAACAAGTTGAACATGTACATTTGAGGTCAAGGCTCCCCACTGGCGTCCAGTGTTTCCAGGACCTGGGACAGACCTACCCAGTATCAGGCGGCCCTTAGGAGCCCCTGTCTCCTTCTTGGGCCCCTGTCATCCTCCCAGCATGCTAACCTAGTCCTCTGGGTCACTCACCACCATCCCAATGGCACTGGCATCCCAGTGACTGTTTTATGGCCCATTCCTGAGGACATAAAGTTACTTCCTGAACACAGATAAACTACACTTAGACAGGAAAAGAACTCTTAACTCTCAAGTGTGAGTTCTGGACCCAAGATTTTGGTGGAGTCTATTGGAGTTCCTCTGGAGCCCTCAGTAGTTGTTCAGGAAATTATGGAGCCATGGATCGTCTCAGGGGGCGCCTTCCCTATAATTCCTGCTCTCTCTGGTCGGGGGTGCAGGGAGGCTGACACTCTGGTTGTAAATCTTGCTGGGGCCTCCAAATATTGCACCCAAATGTGAATAGAATTATAGAGAATTATGCCAGCACACTGAGTCCAATTGAGTTTAGGGTTCTTTATTTAGCTGGCACCACGAAGTGGTTCATATCCAAAGAACTCTGGGCCAAGAGAAGCAGGAGAGCAGGGTATTTAACTTGTGCTTTCAGTTTCAGGGGTTCTAAAAGCGAAGCAGTTACAGAAGCAAGACTTGGAAGTTTAGGGTCTATAGGGAGGGAGTAAATGGGTACAAAAGGGCCTTGAAGAAGAGCGAGTGTTACATCCACACTGGGAGTTTTCAAGGTCTTGCAACTCTAAACTTACCTTTCTGTTTCTGGAGGGCATACATGCTAAGGGTCCTGTAACAATATGTGAGGGGATGGATAGTGGGGGGGCTGCAAAGTTTTAAACCACGTACAAGATGGAGTCAGCCAGTATAAAATGGAATCAGTTAGGCTCCACAGTTTTCGTTCTGTTCGTTACTGGCCACCCTGACCTCTCTTCATCAGTGATTCTTTTTGTCCCCTCAGAAAAATGATTAATCCATTTGTATACTTCCATTTTCTTCATGGCATTATCCCCATAAACTTGGACTAACATATCTTTGATTTCACTTCCCATCTTGCCAAGATAAACAAGAAATTTACAAATGTTTGTTTGTTGCTCTAATTGAAGCTCCAACATTTTCTTGAGGGAACGCAGAAACATGCAACAACAATAATGAACAGCACTCAGCAAGGCACTGCCAAACGTCAACACAAATACAGCTGTGAGACACTGATATACCAAGGTTATGAAACCTTCTGAGCTGTTTGTAGAGTGCTGTCAAAGTAAGTGCATGGTGGCAAGTTCATGAGCTTAATTGTCAGGCTATACACACACACACACACACACACACACACAACTCAGCATTTAAAAAAGATACTAACATTTTTAACAACATGGAAAAACTTGAAGGCTATGGCTTCCAAGTGAAATAAGCCAGACACAGAAGAAAAAACACTGCATGATCTCACTTACAGTGGAATGTTTAAAAAAAGTATGAAATACATAGAAACAATGTATAATATTGATTACCAGATGGGGAGATGTAGATCAAAGGGTACAATGGTGCCTATATGTAGAGTAAGTAAGTATAGAGCTCTGATGTACAACATGATAACTATAGCTATTTATACCAAAATATTTGGTTTTCAACCAAAACATTCTGAGACATGCAAACAAACAGATAAATGTAAAAAAGCAGGCAGGTAATAGTAACTTTGTTTGAGGAGGATAGATCTTGTACTCAGCAGGTAAAGTCTTTAAAGCAACAACTTTAAATATGTTAATTGAACTAAAAGAAATTAGGTTTCAAAAATTAAAGGGGGTATTATGACAATGTCCCATCAAATAGAGAATATATTTTTTAATTAATTTATTTATTATTAAATCATAGCTGTGTACATTAATGCAATAATGGGGCACCATACACTGGTTTTATAGACCATTTCAAATACAAGATATTAATAAAGTGACAGAGATTATTTTTAAAAAGCCTATGGAAATCCTGGAGTTGAAAGGTATAAAAACCGAAATGAAAAATTGATAAGATGGGCTCAATAGTTGATTTTAGCTGTGAGAGAAAAGTATCTAAACTTGAGGAAAGAATGATAGATTGTATACACTCTGAAGAATCCAGAAAAAATAACGAAGGATAGGGCAGCACCTGTGGCTCAATGGAGTCGGGCACCGGCTCCATATGCCAGAGGTGGTGGGTTCAAACCCAGCCCTGGCCAAAAACTGCAAAATAATGATAATAATAATAATCATGAAGGATAGCAAACAGCCTCAGGAGAATATAGGATACCTACAAATACACTAACAGTGCTTCAATGGGAGGATCAAAGGGAGAAGAGAGAAATGAGTAGAAAAATAATTTTAAGAAATAATATCTGTTTCATGAAATGTCACAAAGTTTAATGAAATAATACTCATCTATGCAAAAAAGAAAATGAACTCCAAGTAGAACAAACAGAAAGAAATGGATACCCAGATATATCCTACTCAAAAAATTCAAAGTCCAGGCCAGGCATGGTAGCTCACACTTGTAATCCTACCACTCTGGGAGGCTGAGGCGGGTGGATAGCTTGAGTTTATGAGTTTGAGATAAGCCTGAGCAAAAGTTGAGACCCCGTCTCTATTTAAAAAATTCAAAAACTGAGACAAGAGGATCTCTTGATCCCAGGTATTAGAGGTTGCAGGGCGACAGCTTGAGACTGTCTCAAAAAAAAAAAAAAAAGGGAAAAAACAACCCAAAGTCCAAGTCCAAAACAAAGAGAATACCTTGAAAGCACCAAGAGAAAATGATATATTATACAAAAGAGAACTTTAATAACTTATAATTTCTTATTAGAAACAGTGTAGTTCATTAGGAAGTTTAAGGGCATATCCAAAGTGTTGGGAAAAAGTCAACCAAGAACATTATGTGTATCGCTTCTCAGCCTTTTGGCTAAGATCAAGTGTAGAACATTATATGCAACAAAACAATGTTTTAACAAAGAAGGCAAAATTAAGATATTGTCAGATAATGAAAATTGAGAAAATTTATTGTTAGCAGGCCAGCCAGCCTTATAAGAAATACTAACTGAAGTTAATTAGGCTGAGTGCATGAACCCTGGATAGTATTTCTAAAGGAATCAAGAAAGACCACCAATAAAGGTAACTATGTAGGTAAATATAAAAAATAGAATGTTAGCGTATTTATTTTCTTTTCTTCAAGTAATTGATTTAAAGAACAAATGCATATAACTAACATGTATATAACTGCAATATATTTCACAAGGGCAACACTATGGAGGCAGATGAAAGAAGACTCTACTGGAGTAAGGAAATGATACCACATGGTAATATTAATCCATAGAAAGTTATGAAGAGAATGGAAAAGCGTAAGTAAGTAAAACTATAAATATATACTGGCTCTCCTTACTTCCCTGAGATTCTGTAATATAAATTATATAAAAAATATGACAATATATTGGGGCCAGATGTGGGTGGCTCATGATTATAATCCCAGCACATTGGGAGGCCAAGGTGGGAGTATTGCTTGAGGCCAGGAGTTTGACATCAGCTTAGGCAACATTGTGAGACACTATCTCTATGAAAATTTAAAAAAAAGCTACATGAGGTAGCACACACCTGTAATCCCAGCTACTTGGGAGGCTGAGGCAGGAGGATTGCTTTTAGGTCAGGAGTTCTAGGTCGTAGTGAGCTATCATGACAACACTGCATGCCAGCCACAGCAACATAGCGAGACTCTGTTTCTTAAAAATAAAAGAAAGAAAAAAAGTATTGTTGGTTTTGTAACATATATTAAGATAACATACATAACAATAATAGCATACATGAAAAGAGAGAGGAATGAATATTTCTGTGCATGAGTAAAGTTTCTATATCACGCTAGAATTATTATTTTTTTTTTTTTCAGACAGAGCCTCTAGCTGTCGCCCTGGGTAGATTGCTATGGCATCACAGCTCACAGCAATCTCCAACTTCTGGGCTCAAGCGATTCTCTTGCCTCTGCCTCCCAAGTAGCTGGGACTACAGGCACCCACCACAATGCCCAGAACCGGCATCGTTTGGCGGGTCTGGGCTGGATTCGAACCCACCAGCTCAGGTGTATGTGGCTGGTGCCTTAGCCGCTTGAGCCACAGGCGCCAAGCTTAATTCAGTACTTTTAATAGTTAATTTTACATGTCAATTTGATTAGGGTAATTGATGCCCAGATAGCTGGTAAAACATTACAGTATTTCTGGGTATGTATGTTAGGATGTTTCCAGAAAAGATTATTATTTGAATTAGAAGACTGAGTGAAAGTCTCTCTCATCAATGTGTGTGGGCAATATCCAATCCACTGAGTGCCCAAATAGAATAAAAGGGTTGTAGAAAGGGGAATTTGCTCTCTCTTCTTGAGCTGAGACATCCAGCTTCTCCTGCTCTTGGTCATCCTCCTAGTTTTTGAGTCTTGGAATACAGGCTGGAACTTACACCACCAGCCTTGTGGTTCCCAAACCTTCAAACTTGGACTTGGACTTATCCATTGGTTCCCCTGAATCTAAGGTCTTTGGCTTTGGACTGGAACTACACCACTGGCTCTCCAGGACTCAAGCTTACAGACAGCAGGTCATGGAACTTCTCAGCTTCCAAAATTGCATGAACCAATCCCTCATAATAAATCTCTTCCCATCTGTCTGTCTTTCTATGTATTTAACTATTTCCTATTCATTTTGTTTCTCTGGAGAACTCTATTACAAGTATAAATATGGAGTAAATTATGATAAGCTGAGACATATATTATAAGCTTGAAAGTAATAACTAGGAAAATAACACAAAATATAGTTAAAAATCACAGGAATTAAGAAATGTTACACTAGGGCGGCGCCTATGGTTCAAAGGAGTGGGGCGCTGGCCCCATATGCCGGAGGTGGTGGGTTCAAGCCCAGCCCCGGCCAAAAACTGCAAAAAAAAAAAAAAAAGTTACACTAGAAAATATTCATGTGAGACATACACAAAACATAAAGAAACAGCAGACACGAATGCAAACATATCAGTAATAATATTAAATGTGAATGGATTATAATCCAACCAAAAGACAGAAATAATAAGACTAGGGAAAAAACCCAAGATACAAATATAAACTATCTAAAGGAGACAGAATTGCAGGGGTGTCCCACCTTTTTTCTTTCTGCCACATATTAGAAAAAGAAGAGTTATCTTGAGCTACACATTAAATACACAAATACTCATGAAAGCTGATGAGCATGAAAAAGGTTCTGTGAATAATTTTTGAAATATTCTACACCATAGGTAAGTAAAACAGGCCTTAAATAATCTTCATGTGGCCCACAGGCTACAGGTTGGACACCCCTTCTAGAGTCTAAGGTACAAATAATTTGAAAGTAGCAGAATAGAAAAAGATACAGCATGTAAACAGAGTCCATAAGAGGTTTGGAGTAACTATAATAATGTTAGAAAAAATAGACTTTACAACAAAGAATGTTTAGAAATAAAGAGAGAAATTTGACAATGATAAAACTATCAACCATTAGGAAGAAAAAACAGTTATACATGACATATGTGCACTTTACAATAGAACACTTAAATACACAATGCAAACCTGACAGAATTGAAGGGAGCAATAGTTCAAAAATAATATTTAGAGACTATTATACCCCACTTTTACTAATGTGCAATATAGCTAACAAGAATATCATCAAGGATGTATGAGACTTGAGAAATATTATAAAACAACCAGATCTAACAGACAGAACACTCTAACAAAAATATAATACTCATTCTTCTCAACTGCACATGAAAATATAGTCTCTCTAGGAGAGACTATATTTTAGGCCACAAAACAAATATCAATAAATTTTAAAAGATTAAAACCATACATGTTACATACCCTAGTCAGAATGGAATGAAATTAGAAATTAATAATAGAATAAAATTAGGGAATTTCACAAATACACCAAAAGTAAACCACACATGCTGAAATAAACCATAAGACAAAGGAGAAATCATGACCAGAAGTATATAAATGCTTCAAACTCAATAATAAAGTTAACCCAATTAAAAAGTGGACAAAGATCTGAAAAAAATTGCTTTGAAGACGTGTAAATGGCCAATAGGCCCACGATAAGATGCTCAATTTTATTTGTCAATGGGAAAATGCAAATCAAACCCATAGTGAAATACCATTTCACACACAATAATTTTTGTATAATAAAAATACCCCAGACAATAACAAGTGTTGGTAGAGGTGTGGAATTATAAGACCATTCCATGTTGCTGGTGGGAATATAAAATAGTATGGCCATAGTGAAAAGTGGTTTGGTAGTTCTTCAAGTTTCTCAAGATGCAGAATATCAAGTGACCATTTAAGTTATTAATTTCACTTGTAGGCATACACGGAAGAGAATTAAAAACCTATGTTCACCAAAAAAATTGTGCACATGAATGTTCATAGCAGCATTATTCGTGATAACCAAAAAGTGGAAACAACAAAATGTCCATCAACTGAAGACTGGATAAACAAAATGCAATATATGTCTATACAATTGAATATCATTCAACTCTAAAACGAATGAAGTACTGATTCATCTTACAACACTGATGAAACTTGAAAAATAATACACAATCCTTCCCACCCATAAGCATGATGTGTTCTTCTATTTGTTAACATCTGTTATTTCTTTCTTTTTTTTTTTTTTTGTTGTTGCAGTTTAGCCAGGCTGGGTTTGAACCCGCCACCCTCGGTATATGGGGCCGGCACCCTACCCATTGAGCCACAGGTGCCACCCATCTTCTGGTATTTCTTTCACAGGGTTTCCTAGTTCTCTTTGTAAGGATCCTTCAAGTCCCTTGTTAGGTATATCCCCAGATATTTCACTTCTTTGAAGCTATTTGTGAAGGGTATTGTATCTTTGATTTGATTCTCAGCTTGACTATTATTGGCATTTATGAAGGCTACAGATTTGTGGACACTGGCTTTGTACCCTAAGACCCTACTGTATTTTTTTTTTATCACTTCCAGGAGCCTTGTGGTTCAGTCCCTGGGGTTTTCTAAGTACTTATATGATCATATCATAGCAAAGAGTAAGAGTTTTCGTACACTGTCTCCATTTGAATACCCTTGATATCCTTCTCTTGCCTGAATGCATTGGCTAGAACTTCTAGTACTATGTTGAATAGAAGTGGCAATAGTGGAAATCCTTGTCTGGTTCCAGTTTTATAAGTGGAAATGCTTTCAGTTTTACTCAATTCAATATGATATTGACTGTGGGTTTGGTGCACATGGTCTCTATCAGTTTAAGAAATGCCCCATCTATACCTATTTCTTAAGTGTTCTTGTCAGAAAAAGATACTAAATTAATGCTTTTTCTGCATCTATTGAGAGGTGATCTGCAGATTTAATGCAATCCCTATCATAGTACCAATATCGTACTTTGAAGAACATGGAAAAATAGTATTTTGTTTCATGTGGAACCAGAAAAGAAAAACCCAGATAGCCAATGCAATTCCAAGAATAAAAACATATCTAGAGGCATCACATTACCAGACCTCAGGCTATACCACAAGTCTATAGTGATCAAAACAGCATGGTACTGGCACAAAAATAAAAATATAGATCTATGGAATAGAATAAAAAGCCTAGAGATGAACTCAGCCGCATATCACCATCTGCTCTTTGATAAATATCAAGCAAAAACATACACTGGTGAAAAGAATCCCTATTTAATGAATGGCACTGGGAAAACAGGTTAGGCATATGTAGAAACTAGACTCGCGCCTCTCATCACTTACAAAAATTGACTGTCACTGGATAAAATATTTAAGTATAAGATATTAAATAATAAAAATTCTAGAAGAAATTGTGGGAAAAACTCTTAACAACATTGGCCTGGGAAAAGATTTTCTGAAGAAGACTCCTTACCAATTGCAGCAACACCAAAAATAAATGAATGAGAGATTATCAAACTAAAAAGCTTCTGCACAACTAAGGGTACAACAATTAAAGCAAAAAGACAACCTTCAGAATGGGAAAAAATATTTTCATGCTATGGATTTGAAAAAGGACTGATAGCTAGAATTTGCAGAGAAATCAAAGTAAATAACAAGAAAAGAGCAAACAATCTCATTTATAAGTTAGCAAGAGACATGAACAGAACCTTCTCTTTAGAAGACAGATGAATAGCTAACAAACACATGACAAAATGCTCATCATCCCTAATCATCAGAGAAATGCAAATCAAAACCACTCTTACATATCGCCTAACCCCAGTGAGAATATCCCACATCACAAAGTCCCAAAGCTGCAGTTGCTGGTGTGGATGTGGAGAAAAGGGAAAACTTTTACACTGCTGGTAGGATTGCAAACTAATGCAGCCTTTATGGAAAGAAGTATGGAGAATCTTCAAAGAGCTAAAAGTAAACCTTCCGTTTGATCTCACAATCCCATTACTAGGTATCTACCCACAGGAAAGAAGAATCATTTACCATAAGGACATCTACACTAGAATGTCCATCTGAGCTCAATTCACAATTGTCAAGATGTGGAATCAACCCAAGTGCCTACCAATTCGTAAATGGATTAATAAACTATGTTATATGGATACCATGGACTATTATTCAGCCATAAAAGATGATGATTTTACATTGCTTGTATTTACCTGGATAGAGAAGAATATTCTTCCTAGTATAAAGTATCACAAGAATTGAAAAGCAAGTATCCAATGCACTCAATACTAATATGAAACCACTAGATAAACAATTACATGCCCACAAGAGAGAAAAACAAAATTAAATTCAAGTGGACGAGGAGGGAAAGGGGAAGGGAGGAGGATTGGTAAACTCTCACCTAATGGGCACAATGTAAGGGTAGACAGCACACCCCTTGGGTGAAGGGCTCAACTACAACTTGAACTTTACCTAACAAATGCAAACAATGTAACTTAACTATTTGAACTCTCATATTAATCTGAATTAAAAACAAAAACAATACATGAAAGAAGCTAATAATGAAAGAAGCCAATCACAAAAAAACACAAATTGTATGATTCTATTTACATAAATTGTACAGAATAATCAAATCTATAGAGACAGAAAGTAGATTAGTGGTTAATTAAGCCTATGGGGGGGGGTAGGAAGTGACTGCCAATGTATATAGGGTTTTATTTTGAGAGTGAGTAAACTGATGAAAATTAGATTGTGTTGACAGTTGCACAATTCCGTGAATATACTTAAAATTATTGTATAGTTTGAATGGGTAAATTTTATGGTATCCTAATAATAACTCAATAAAGTTGTTAAAAATAGATAAGAAAAATGCCTCCTGATATATATGTGCTATATTTTAGGTTACATCAAATCAAAGGGATATTAATATTTTGTTATATAATTACACCTGTGTCTTAATCACCTAGAAGTTGGCAATAATGGAGTTACTATTTCCAGGAAAACAGGAAACTATGTGTAGTATTTTTAAAATTGTCTTTGAATTAATTATAATTGATAGTATTTCAGAATTGTTGCCTATTGCCGAAAGCAGGGGCTAGAGTAGGATTAAAAGGGCGGCGCCTGTGGCTCAGTGAGTAGGGCGCCGGCCCCATATGCCGAGGGTGGCGGGTTCAAACCCAGCCCCGGCCAAACTGCAACCAAAAAATAGCCGGGCGTTGTGGCGGGCGCCTGTAGTCCCAGCTACTCGGGAGGCTGAGGCAAGAGAATCGCGTAAGCCCAGGAGTTAGAGGTTGCTGTGAGCCGTGTGAGGCCACGGCACTCTACCGAGGTCGCTACAGTGAGACTCTGTCTCTACAAAAAAAAAAAAAAAAAAAAAAGAGCATTTCTGAAAGAAAGTTGGCCTTCTGAACTGAGTTATAGCTGAGTTTTGCTGAGAAAATGAATGTTGTGAGGTAGAAGATTCAATGTGGTGTTAAAAAAATACTTTGAAAATGAAACAAGGAATTTTATATTGGGGTATTTTCCTTAAGTATTAAAGTGTTCTTAAGTAGGAAAGGAATTAGAGTTTAAGGCTTGTGCCTAGGGGACTAGTTTTCTTTTCTTTCTTTCTTTCTTTTTTTTTTTTTTTGAGACAGAGCCTCAAGCTTTCGTCCTGGGTAGAGTGCTGTGGCATCACAGCTCACAGCAACCTCTAACTCCTGGGCTCAAGCAATTCTCCTGCCTCCACCTCTCAAGCAGCTGAGACTACAGGCACCTGCCACAACACCCTGCTATTTTTTTTGGTTACAGCCATCGTTATTGTTTGGTGGGCCCAGGCTGGATTTGAACCCACCAGCTCAGGTGTATGTGGCTGGCGCTTTAGATGCCTGAGCCACAGGCGCCAAGCCAGGACCAGTTTTCTTAAGTGATTTATTTGTTTAAGGAATTATTGGGAAAATGAGAGCTGAGTGAGAAAAAATTTTGGTGCTGAGCTAGTTAATGATGGATGCTGTCCTCACTCAGTTTAGGCTCCAGCACCCTGATCTGGGTCTCTGCTGACTGCCTCTCCCTTCATTCCCACCTCTCTCTCACATACACATGCACGTACACACACCCTTATCTAGATCAGGCTTACCTAATGACACAGTAGCATTTAGACTAAATTGCTCAGAAAGGGAAAGGAAGGAAAGAGAAAAAGCAATCAGAAGGGTGGCAGATTTGGAGAACAGCAAATTTTTCTTTCTTTTTTTTTCATATTTATTTATTTTTATTAAACCATAGCTGTGTACATTAGTATGATCGTGGGGCACCATACACTTGGTTCACAGATCGTTTGACACATTTTCATCACATTAGTTAACATAGCTTTTACAGCATTTTCTTTTTTTTTTGTAGAGACAGAGTCTCACTGTACCGCCCTCGGGTAGAGTGCCGTGGCGTCACACGGCTCACAGCAACCTCTAACTCTTGGGCTTACGCTATTCTCTTGCCTCAGCCTCCCGAGCAGCTGGGACTACAGGCGCCCGCCACAACGCCCGGTTATTTTTTTTTTGTTGTTGCAGTTTGGCCGGGGCTGGGTTTGAACCCGCCACCCTCGGCATATGGGGCCAGCGCCCTACTCACTAAGCCACAGGCGCCGCCCAGCATTTTCTTAGTTATTTTGCTAAGACCTTTACATTCCACATTTACTAGGATTCACATATACCCTTGTAAGATGCACCGCAGGTGTAATCCCATTAATCCCCCTTCTTCCCCCTCCCTCCCCCCTCCCTCCCCTTCCTTTCCCCTTTCTCTCTATTCTTAGGTTGTAACTGGGTTATAGCTTTCATGTGAAGGTCCTACATTAGTTTCATAATAAGGGTGAGTACATTGGGTACTTTTTCTTCCATTCTTGAGACACTTTACTAAGAAGAATATGTTCCAGCTCCATCCACGTAAACATGAAAGAGGTAAAGTCTCCATCTTTCTTTAAGGCTGCATAATATTCCATGGTGTACATATACCACAATTTATTAATCCATTCGTGGATCGATGGGCACTTGGGCTTTTTCCATGACTTAGCAATTATGAATAGGGCTGCAATAAATATTCTGATACAAATATCTTTGTTATGGTGTGATTTTTGGTCTTCTGGGTAAATGCCCAGTAGAGGGATTACAGGATTGAATGGCAGATCTATTTTTAGATCTCTAAGTGTTCTCCATATCTCTTTCCAAAAGGAATGTATTAATTTGCATTCCCACCAGCAGTGCAAAAGTGTTCCCTTTTCTCCACATCCGCGCCAACATCTCTGGTCTTGGGATTTTGTGATATAGGCTAGTCTCACTGGAGTTAGATGATATCTCAAAGTAGTTTTGATTTGCATTTCTCTGATGATTAAAGATGATGAGCATTTTTTCATATGTCTGAAGGCCGTGCGCCTGTCTTCTTCAGAGAAGTTTCTCTTCAAGTCCCTTGCCCAGCCTGCGATAGGATCCCTTGTTCTTTTCTTGCTAATGCGTTTGAGTTCTCTGTGGATTCTGGTTATTAAACCTTTGTCGGAGACATAACCTGCAAATATCTTCTCCCATTCTGAGCAAATTTTTCATTTAGGAATTTTCTTTTCAGACGATTCTTATCAGATTCTGAAGTTATTGTAGAGGAAATGCCTTTTGCACTATTGTACTTTTCGTGGTAATTTTATTGATGTTGCAGTTCTTGAGAGATTTAAATGAGTAGTCAACTTTGGTATTTGATATTCATTTATAGCAAAAGCTTAGAAATACTAGGGGTTAGTTTAGAAATTAGTTCAATGATATTCATTGTACATTATTACTATTATGCTAGAGATCAGTAGCAATATGTTTATATATTGATACATTTATATATCTATCTCTATTTCTCTATATCAATTCACATATATAGCACATAGAAAGAGAACAGAGCTGTAGTCTTACAGAGACAGAATATAAAAGGAAAAATAATTGGGAGGGAGAAAACAAATTTCTTAATAGAAGATATATTACAAAGGAGTGAGGGGTAGAGTAACGAGATTGTTAACTTTATTTTACTCATTTCGCTATCGGTGCATTTTATGCTAATTCTGTATTATTTTGTAATTGGAAAAGTAACTGAAACTAAATTTTTAAAAATATTGAGACAACATACATTAAAAGTGGTTCGGACACAAAAAACACGTAAACATATAGTAATATGGAAGAATATTCAAATCTGTTGTTGAGTTTAAAAAGAAAATGTTCTCAAAAGAGTTTATATATTAATAGAATATTTGGAAGTATATAAATACCCTGTTTCCCCGAAAATAAGACAGTGTCTTATTTTAAGGTGTGCTCCCAAAGATGTGCTAGGTCTTATTTTCAGGGGACGTCTTATCCTTCCTGTAAGTAGGTCTTATTTTCGGAAGATGTCTTATTTTCGGGGAAACAGGGTATTAATCCAAAGTATCTCTGACTCATAGCATCCCAAATGATGGATAATTCCTTCTTGATAATTTTCAACATTTTTTATATTGTTCCCATAAGCATTCTTATAATTTGAAAGAAACTAAAAAATAGGATATCCCATTCTGTGATCCCTTTCCTTCCCTTCCACAAAGTACACACACACACACAGACACATACCCCATGCACATGTACACACAGAACCTTATCTTTAGGTTAAGGTGGAATTTTCTATGGGATGGAAAGTGCTATTTACCTGGTGTCTCTAATTGCCTGAATGCCCAGAGTGTTTTTCTCTTGCCATTTGGCCTTCAGAACACAGACTAGGTGGTGACTAAGAGATGTCACAAATATGAATTTTCCCAGTTTCTCCGAAAATACAGAATACATTAAAATCATTTTTTACAGACTATGAAATACTGCATGATATCATGTTCATATCCATGTATGCATCCAATAGAATGCTAATCAAACTGTTATAAAGGAGGTTAAATTATACGTACCAAGATGAAAATGTGCCATGTAATATGAAAAAAGCCAAATTCCAGAATGGCATATGTTAATGATCCCATTTGTGGAGAGAAACATACAGTGAAAGAATGATGTCACCTGATTCAGTTATGTAGGCACACCCCCTGGTCTTTATAGACAATGGTAGAAATTTCTTTGTGCCGGCAAAGAGTAAGTATGTGTATATTGGCAATACAACTCATTGCCCTGGGTTGGGCATCTTGCCACCTATCTATGCATACTTCCCTGGTTTTGACACACCTGTATATTCTACTTTTTGCAGGAAAATTGGGAGAGACACACAAAGTTAATTTAAGGTTAGATTGTAACACAAAGCTCGATTTCCAAGTCCGGGAGTGGGTGATGAGTGGTGAGAAATAGCACATCTGCCTGCTGTGGAGGTAGACAGACCTAGAGTCCTATTTTGGTTCTCCCATTTCTAGCTGTGTGATCTTGAATATTCCCCAACAGTGCTTAGTTTCTCCACCCTTGGTCAATAATGTGCTTTGTTATTCTTTGTTTCCTTTCAAATTGGGTCAAATGGTGGATGGGTAAGGGTATTGGAATAGAATCTAATTGCTGTCCATGTTTGGATTGTTTATTCAATATTGGGGCTATCTTTTTATATATTTATTTATTGGATTTTTTTTTTTTTGCTTTCCCATTCCAACTTCCTTTTTCCTCTGTCTTCCTTACATGAATGTATGTGTGTATGTGTGTGCGTGTGTGTATTTATTTATGCTTCACTTAACTTCAGGGATAGGTTCTGAAAAATGCATTGTTACACTATTTTGACTATGCTTCACTTAACTTCAGGGATAGGTTCTGAAAAATGCATTGTTACACTATTTTGACATTGTGTGAACATCACAGAGTGTGCTTACACAAAACTAGATGGTATACCCACTACACATCTAGGCTATAGCTCCAGGGCTACAAACTTGCATAGCATGTTGCTGTATTGAATACTGTAGGCAACTGTAACACAATGGTAAGTATCTGTGCATCTAAACATATCTAAATTTAGAAAAGGTACAGTACAAATGTGATATTATAATTTTCTAGGCCCACTGTCACATATGTCATATGTTTTTGACAGAAATGTCATTACATAGCACATAACTCTCTGTGTGTGTGCGTATGTGTGTGTGTGTCTGTGTGTGTGTATAATAAAATTCAATCAATAGTTGGAGACCATATCTCCAGTCTGAAGCCTAAATGTATCAAGGACTCTACACACAGTTCCCCCGAGATAACTTGGGTTTCTTTGGCCCTATTTTCCAAACTTTATGTTTCTTCCTAATACCATTGCTAAAAACTAACATTTGTACCAACATTTTGAAATGACTGTAGCTCTGTAAAATGTTTAAATATATAATAGATTTGATTTACCTTCATGCCTTTTCTGTTATGGAATATTTGTGGTTATGGCTCTATATTTATTTTTTTTTTTCCAGCTGAATGATAGTGCTGTTTTGTGTTCTTTTATCAACTCCTTGAAGTAGGCATTAATATTTTTACCATTTAGAGGAGATTGACTTCAGGCATCACAGCTTGAAGAGCTTTACTGACTCACTTCTTAGTGTAACTGGTAAAAATGATGAGAAAAAAAGACCATCTAAAACCTCTGGAAATTGCCAAAACAGCAAACAGAAAATGAGAAAGAGAAAGAGAAAGAAGAGAATGAAAGAAGAAAACATATTCTGTGAAATAATGACTGAAAAATTAAAAAACGTATTGAAAAACAAACAAAAAAAGTAAAAACAAATTTCTCAACATAAATTCCTATATCCAACAAAGCTATTATTCAAAATGAAGGTGAAATAAAGACTTTCCCACATAAACAAACACTGAGAGAATTTTCTGCTAGTAGACCTGCCTTACAAAAAATACTAAAGGAAGTTTTTTTAGGCTGAAACAGTTGATTCCAGATGGTATTCAAATCCTGATGAACAAAAAAAAAACACAGCTAAAAGTATTTGTATCATAATTGCTTGTCTGTGTGTTTGTATGTCATTAAACGGAGGTCCTTGAAAGGCAAAGACATTTTGTCTTAAAGTATCTTTTATCAAGATCCTTTTAAAAGGATCTTTTATCAAGCTCAGTGGTATCAAAAATGCTTGTTGCAGAATAGATAGGACTTTGAGGAAAGCATTATAGGGAGAAATAAATGATCTGAGATTTGAAGAATAAGCAGGCACTTTCCAGGTGAACATGGGAAAGGATGGGTATTTAGTGGAAGGACCATCTTCTAGAATCATGTGCTAAGCACAGAGGCATGGACACATATTCAGGAAGGAGAAAGTCACTTGGATAGGTTGGAGCTTACTATGCTTGGGGTTGTTGAGGAAAGGAAGATGGTTATGAACAGGCTAGGAAACCTTGCATGACATGGGAACTTGCTTATTGTTTGCATTTAAAAACCACATATGTCACTTCTCAAGTACATTTTTTAAAGAATTGTGGGTACATGCATGTGTATGTGTAAAAAGATGCAGTAAGGTGACTGAGAAAAGAGGTCTGCCTGCCCAAGTGTGGCTCCTTGACCAAATCCA
Organism: Nycticebus coucang; assembly: GCF_027406575.1. Taxonomy (NCBI): domain Eukaryota; kingdom Metazoa; phylum Chordata; class Mammalia; order Primates; family Lorisidae; genus Nycticebus; species Nycticebus coucang. The sequence goes on from NC_069804.1 coordinate 135,249,880, forward strand.
AACTTCACAGGACAAATCCTTTCATTAAAAGGTCTCCATTGGGGATTGGTTCCAGGACCTCCTGAAGATAGCAAAATCATGAATGCTCAAGTCTCTGATAGAAAATGGTGCAGTATTTGCATATAGCTTATGCACATCTTCTGTATACTTTCAAGGGTATACAACCCACAACCTGTAGGTCACATGTGGATTATGTGAGGACTTTGTTGCTTATCTGTGGGCAGATATCATGAAAATTATGCACACACCTTTGTTTTGCTCATCAGCTTTTGCTAGTGCTTGTGCATTTCATGTGTGGCCCAAGACAACTCTTCTTCTAATGTGATACAGAGAAACCAAAAGATTGGACACCTCGGCCAGAATCATCTCTAAATTACTTATAATAGCTAACATAATATAAAAGCCTTGTAAATGGTTATTATACTGTATTGTTTAGGGAATAATGACAAGAATAAAAGTCTGTACCTGTTCAGTACAGACACGATTTTTTTGAATATTTTCAATCAATAGTTGGTGAATCCGTGGATGTGGAGCTCACAGAATGCTGACCGCATGTCATTCTGCATGAAGAAGAGATGAAAATTATGATAAAAATTATCTGTGATTATGATTATTTCAACTTTCTATAAAGTTTCTATAAAGAGATCAAGAGAAAAAGTATTTATGTAATTATAATAGATGCATATATAGATTAATACATATTTTCTCCTTTTTTCTCTTAGCTAATTTAAAAAGCAATTATATAATACAATATGTATAAAATGTATTATTGGAACTAAAATATAAAGAGATATAGTGTATTTTACAATAGCATGAAGTAGGTGGATGGTAGCAAAATGGTAATAGGCTAAGCCTAAGAAATAATGAGAAGTGGAAATGGTAAGATAATAATTATAACAGCATATTATTTGGTTTATGATATTAACAGGTATAATATGTATGAAAATAATACCACAAAGGAGGGGAAAGAGAATAGAGCTACATAGGAGTAACATATATAATTATATATTACTTCAATTCTTCAATTAAGTTGGTATAAATCTGAAGCTGATTCTGATAAGATATATATATATATGATAAACCCTAGAGTAGCCATAATCACATCCCACAAAAAAATATAGTGAAAAAATCATTAATGAAGTTACGTATAACACTAGAGAATATTCACTCAATGCAAAAGAAAGCACCAAACAAAGAATGGAATAAGAAAATATGAGATATATGAAAAACAAAAAGATGAAAATCTAATATATCAACAATAGCATTAAATGTGAATAGATCAAGCAATTCAAACAAAAGGTAGACATTGTCAGACTGAATTTAAAAGTAAACATGGTCCAACTCCATGTTGTTTATAGGAAACATACTTTAGATTCAAAGGCACAAACAAATCGAAAGTAAACATGGCAACAAATACATCACATGAACAGCATTGCAAGAAAGCTGGAGTGGCTATACAGTAGTCCCCTCTTATATGAGGAGGATACATTCCAAGACCCCCAGAGGATACCTGAAAGTGCAGATAGTACCAAATCCTATATGTACTATTTTTCTATATATAGAGACCTATGATAAAGTTTAATTGATAAATTAGGCACAGTAAGTTAGTAGTAAGAATAACTAATAATGAAATAGGACAATTATAACAATAGGCCAGCACCACTACTCTTGTTCTTTGGAGCCATTGCTCAGAAAAATAAAGGTTACTTAAACACAAGCACTGTGATATAGTGAGTCAATCTGATGATAACTGAGATGGCTACTAAGTGATGACCAGGCAGGTAGTGTAGACAGCGTGGAAAAGCTGGACAAAGAGTTTGAGTCATGTCATGGGTAGGATGGACAAGAACAGTGTGGGATTGCATCACACTATTCAGAACTCCATGCAATTAAAAGCTTATAAATTTTTTTCTGGAAATTTCCATTTAATATTTTCAGACCATGGCTGACCACAGATAACTGAAACCACAGGATGTGAAACTGTGAATAAGGGCTGACTACTGTGTCCATATCAGACAGTCAATAAAACAAAAAATGTCAGTAGAAATAAAGGACATTTTATAATGATAAAAGTGGAAATAGATGAGGAATTAATTATAATTAATTATAATTATAATTATAAAAATTATAAACATATATTCACCTAGTGAGAGAGCACTAAATATAAGAAGCAAAAACTGACAGAAATGTAGAGGGAAATTGACAACAATACTAGCTGGAGACATCAATACCTCACTTCAAAGACTGTATAAAACAACGGAACAGAAGATCAATAAGGAAATGGAATGAAAAGTACTGTAAACCAACTAGACCTAACAGACATCTATAGAACATTCCGCTCAACAATGGAATATGCATTCTTCTCAAGTGCACAGGGAACATTCTTCAGGACTGACCATATGCTAGGGTATGAAACAAACCTTCACATACTTCAAAGGGTAGAAGTAATAAAAAGTATGTACTCTGAACACAATGGAATGAAATTAGAAATTGATAACAGGAAAAACTGGGGGAAACTCACAAATATGTAAAAATTTAAAAACACATTCCTAAAATAACCAATGGATCAAAGAAGAAATCAAAAAGTTAATAAACAAATAATTTGAGGTAAATGCAAATTAAGTCACAATATACCAAAACTTACAGCATGGAGCTAAAGCAGGGCTTAGGTGAAAATGTATAGCTATAAATGCATTTATTATAAAAGAAGAAACTATTAAGCTGGAACTAACCAATCAACACCCATGTGCTTATTTGGTAGTAAAATTCAACAGAAAGCAAACAAGTGAGAGGGGGTGGGTGGGGGGAATAAATTCATAACTAACAGGTACAATGTACCCTGTCCAAGAGAGGGGCACACTTATAACTTTGACTCAAACTGTATAAAAGTAATTAGTGTAATCAAAAATTTGCACTCCAATAATATTCTGAAAAATATTGAAAAGACTGCAAATTAATAACCTAATTGTCCACCTTAAGAAATTGTCAAAACCAGAACAAACTAAAACTAGAGCGGGAAGAAATAATAAAAATCAGAATAGAAATTAAATAAACGGAGACTAGAAGAATAGAAAAGAATCAAATAAACCCAAAACCATTTCTTTGAAAAGGTCAACAAAATTGACAAACGTTTAGCTATTTTGATTAAATAAAGAGTAAAGACTCAAATTTACTAGAATCAGAAATGAGAGAAGGTACATGACTTTATAAAAATAAAAAGGATTACAAAGAAATATTATGAACAATTTTATGTCAACAAATGAAATAACTTAGATGAAATATTCAAATTCCTAGAAATACACCAAAGTACCAAAAAATGTGGTATATTCATACAATGGAATATTATTCAACCAAAGAAAAAAATGAAATCCTGGTACATGCTACAACATGGATGAATTTTGAAAATATTCTGATTGATTAAGTAAAAGAAGCTAGTCCAAAATCCAATTCTATATTGTTCCATTTCTATGGAAATCTATAGAGATAAAGGTAGATAAATGATTTTTTAGTGTTAGGGGAGGGGATAGGAAGATATGCAGGTGATAACTAATGGATATAGTGCTACTTTTTGAGTTGGTGAAAATGTCCTAAAATTGACTTTCAGGGTGGATGAACATTACCTGTGAATATACAAAAAAAGTGAAACATAGCAATTATGAATTGGGCTGCAATAAACATTCTGGTACAAATATCATTGTTATAATGTGATTTTTGGTCTTCTGGATATATACCTAGTAGAGGAATTGTAGGATCGAATGGCAGGTCTAGTACTCAGTCCTACTATGAAACTAATTTATAGCTTTCATATGAAAGCTATGGGGCAAGGGAGCGGCGGGGGGAGGATGGGTGGAGGGAGGGTAATTGGTGGGACTACACCTACGGTGCATCTTAGAAGGGTACAGGTGAAACTTACTAAATGCAGAATATAAATGTCTGAACATAATAACTAAGAAAATGCCATGAAGGCTATGTTAACCAGTTTGATGAAAATATTTCAAATTGTATATAAAACCAGCACATTGTACCCCATGATTGCATTAATGTACATAGCTATGATTCAATAAAAAAAAGTAAAACTTCCACTTTAAATAGGTGAATTGTATATTACTTGAATGATATCTCAATAAACCCACTAAAAAAAAATCTCACCACATGATAGATAAGAAAACTACAATTCTGGGAGTTTCAAGTGCATCCTTAATGCCATACAGCAGAGGTGGAGTTGCAGATCAAATCCACATCTGTCCTTCTGAACGCCTCTTACTTGAAAAGCTCCACCATAAAACCATCCTCAATGTTGACTTCCTGCAAGATTATGAAAACTAGAATGTGGTCTTGATACTGTTCTCTTTTTCTCCTTATTAGAGAGTATTGAATACCTTCATTTAGTATTGCTCCAGGTGTAAATATGGCCCATTCTAGCCCTTCTCTTGAGGACCCAATGGGGGAATGTGGTGACTTCTTTTTTAGATTCCCCAGAACTGTTCGTGGAAGAGTCCTCTGCTTTACTTAATCCCACTAAGAGATGTGTCATTTGGCAGCTCTATTTCCTAACTCAATTGACCACAGTGTCTGACAGAAGCTATTTTTAACTGTGTACTGTGATAATGTGTTTATCAGGTTCATGTTAGGCCGAGATTTTATTTTTTATTTTTATTTTTATTTATTTATTTATTTTTTCAATTTCAATTTTTTTTATTGAATCATAACTGTATACATTGATATGATCATGGGGCATCATACACTTGCTTCATAGACCATTTGACACATTTTTATCACAATGGTTAACATAGCCTTTCCGGCGTTATCTCAGTTACTGTGCCAAAACATTTACATTCTACATTTACCAAGTTAGTCTTAGTATGATATTTCTAAGACACCTAACTCATGGCTTAATTGTCAATGGGCAGTGTGGGGGTCTTAGAATTGTCTGAGGAATCCAAATCCCCAAATATGACAGTCTCAAATTTATCTGTTTGCGGACACTAGAATACAAAATACAGTGTTCAAATTCATTCCTATTGTAAGGAAGCATTTTCCTCTCCTGTTATCTTCACAAATTTGTTCAAATATTGCTCTACAGTCTCTTGCCTTGACAGTGCCTCAGTGTCTCGTTTGCTTTCTCCTAAACTAGGGAGACTCATCCTCACTTATAATGTTATTGTAATTTGACCATGAGTTTTTGAGCTTCCCACCTACACAGACCAACTTGGCCTCATGATAGACCCTGGGACTTCTGCGATCACACCATCTCTACATGAACCTTGTATCATTACTGATGGTGTGTAGGAGGAAATTAGGCTCATAAATTTCTCAGCTTCCGTTTTCTCTTTTAATTTCAGTTTCTAAAAATTTCGTCAACACTTTATTCAATTATTCAGGCAACCATTTACACAGCCTTCTGAAGCATGTGAGCAAGTGGGATACGGTCTGAGGTTCTAGCTCTAAAGAAGTATAAAAAAGAGAAGTACCACAGAAAGGAGATGTTAATTTTGTAAACCAGTTGGCAATCTTGCTCTGAAGACTAGACATTGTTCTGTCATATAAATAGAGATTTTTAGCTGAGGCAAGAATTAATGGGAACCACTCAATGCCATTATCAGTGCCCCTATTTTTGTGAGTTTATGGTTGTATCCTCCTTGTATGTGATGCAGATCAGAGGCACTTACCAAAGGGTCTGTGTGCCATATTCAAATTTATCCTTCTGTTAGTTGATCCTTAATTTCATAAAATGGCACCTGGGGAGTTGATGTTTAGAGTTGTGTGGCCTATGAAACTTCTTTCAGCACTGGCATTTCTAAGGTTTTCATGGGATGAGAAAGCAAATAATGTCTACATTGGATGGGTAGAAGAATTTTTTTCTTTTTTCAAGACAGAGTCTCAAGCTGTTGCCCTGGGTAGAGTGCTGTGGCATCACAGCTTACAGCAACCTCCAACTCCTGGGTTCAAGCAGTTCTCCTGCCTCCGCCTCCCAAGTAGCTGGGACTACAGGCGCCTGCGGCAACACCCGGCTATTTTTTGGTTGCAGCCATCATTGTCGTTTGGTGGGTCCGGGTTGGATTTGAACCTGCCAGCTCAAGTGTATGTGGCTGGTGCCTTAGCCGCTTGAGCCACAGGTGCTGAGCCAGGTAGAAGACTTGTTTAACCACATACTATATCCCCAATCTACTGTTTAAAAAGCTTTGCCTGCTAGTGTAATTTCCTTGGTTGTTTTCCAATTCCTTTCTCTGTCTCTGTCTCTGTCTTTCTGTCTTTATCTCGCTCCTTCCTCAATCTATTGAACTGAGCTCAGATATGAGTAGCGGAGCTAATATTTCTGGCCCTGCTTCTATGAATGAATTTTCACTTCCTTGCTGCTACCGTAGGCTGACATCACCTGGAAGACTTTGTTTCTATAACTCATACCACTGGTTCTAGGATGACTCCTTCATCTTTATGAGGAAGCAGAAACATTTTGCAGGGATGTTCATGGGCAATCTGTGTGCGATACTAGCATCAGTGTCAGGCTTATTTGGTTGGTATCATTGCTGATGGTGTGATGGGGTAAGCAGAGCTTATTTAGGCACAAGTGGGCTTAATTTCACCTGTTGTGTGAGATGATTGCAATCCATGCTGAGTCACCAGCCTTTATTTCCTCTTCCTCATTTCCACATCCTAAAAATAACAACTTAGTGGGAGGACTATGTGGTGAATGAATACTTTACAAAAGAGGTATGCAAACCTTTCTAATCATTCACCACTGTGCAATAAAACGAGCTTGAAGGTAACTTTAAAGGATGTATTTATATCTATGACATAGACAAATAGCCACCACAATCACCAATCATGTATTCAAATACCTTGTACTTTTGTGTGTGTATGTTGTATACGTGTGTGTCTACATATACATTGTAAAGAAATAATATTGCACATTAGAAAACCCAAAATTTGAAGTTAATAAAAAGATACACATGAATATGAATTAAAATTGCAGTATTTTCTTCATGGACACCCAGAAGATCATATTGTGGGTTTCCTGGGTTAGCTCACACTCAATTTTAGAAACCACTGCTCTAGGGTAGTACCCATAGCTCAATGGGTAGGGCGTTGGCCACATACACCGAGGCTGGTGGGTTTGAACCCAGCCTGGGCCAGCTAAACAACAACGACAACTGCAACAAAAAAATAGCCAGGTGTTGTGGCGGGTGCTTATAGTCCCAGCTACTTGGGAGGCTGAGGCAAGAGAATCTTTTAAGCCCAAGAGTTTGAGATTGTTGTGAGCTGTGACGCCACAGCGCTCTACCCAGGACAACAGCTTGAGACTCTGCCTCAAAGAAAAGAAAAGAAAAGAAAAGAAACCATTGCTTTAAGGAGCATACAGTAGAACCTCCATAGTTGACCACCTCCCTACAGTAATCACCTCCTTAAGTTGACCTAATTTTCATAAACTGGACATGAACCATATGTATCGGTACAGTAGGCCTACTTACCATATGTTGATCAGTTTGTTATAGTTTCTCAGGTGGTCAACTTACAGAGCTTCTACTGTATTTGGCATAGTGACACCGCTGTCTAAGTTTGTAAGTGGCTCTCTTAGCCTGAAATAATAAGCCCTTAATAATATATAGGATCTGTGTAGTTTGATTTTTGGTAGTGGATATTGTTGTCACAGTTATTTCCTTTTTATTATGTTTCGAAAGGGTAATAGTTTTCTTTTTTGTTTTTTTGAGACAGAGTCTCATTTTATCACCCTGGGTAGAGTGCCCTGGTGTCATAGCTCACAGCAACCTCAAACTCTTGGGCTCAAGGGATCCTCTTGTCTCAGCTTCCCAAGTAGCTGGGACTACAGGCGCCCACCACAACCTTAGGCTAGTATTTTAGAGATGGGGTCTCGCTCTTGATCAGGCTGGTCTTGAACTCCTGAGCTCAAGCAATCCACTCTCCTTGGCCTCCCAGAGTGCAGGATTACAAGCATGAGCCACCGCACCAGGCCTAAAAAGTAATAGTTTTCTAATGTTTCAACTTGGCTTAGGATAAATGAAGATAGAGTATGGGGCAGTAACCATTTTGTAGCACACACATACCTTTTCTCAGTTATTCAATCAAGCACTAACAGGGTGTTGCTGTGAAGGGATTTTTCAGATATAATCAAAGTGTCCAATCAGTTGACTTTAAGTAGATTATGCTGGCAGGCCTGACTTAATCAGTGGAAGCCCTTAAACAAAGATTTAGGCATTTCCTGAGTCAGACTGCAAAGAGTAGCTGAGTCTGTAACTGTTCACTTTTCTTTTTCTTTTTTTTAGACATTTTTATTCTACACCTAGTAAATTTCACAGGTACCCTTTTAAGATGCACCTTAGTTGTGGTCCCACCAATTACTCTCCCTCCACACATCCTCCCCACTTCCCTCCCCTCCCTCCTCTGTTTACCCTTCTTCTTGGGCTATACATTGGATACTTTTTCTTCCATTCCTGAGATACTTTGCTAAAAAGAATATGTTCCAGCTCCATCCATGTAAACATGTAAGAGGTAAAGTCTCCATCTTTCTTTAAGGCTGCATAATATTCTGTGGTGTACATATACCACAATTTACTGATCCATTCATGGGTCAATGGGAACTGCTCACCTTTCATTGCATAATTCCCTTATGACAGCCAGTTGACAGCTACATCCAGCCCACATCCATTCAGTCAGTTCCTTTCTGCAAGTGAGCCTCCATTCTTGCCTGCCTGTCCCATGGATTTTGGATTTGCTCAGCCGGTCTTCATAATTATGTACTAAATATCCTTGTAAGACTCTTGATGTTTATCCATAACCTATTATACCTGCTCTGCTTTTATAAGTGAAACCTAACTGATAAAGAAAGGTATAGTATCTGAAACACTTAACAGGTTTTATTTGACATGATATTGCTTTAGGGAGAATCATGTGGTAGGTAAGGGGTATCTGAAACTGTCATCTCTGTATTCTGCTTTGGTATGCCCGGGCAGGGTGTCTGCCAACCCTATTTCTCCTTTACCATCAATTATCTGTTAGGGTTAACACAGGGCAACAGAGGGACACAGGAGAGCTGAAGAAGGAGAAGCAAATTGTCACTGCTTCTCTCTTCTTTCTGTTTCTCTCTGTCACCCTAACAAAGTCGTCCACTTGAGCAGGCACATATGGATTTAGTAGGGACCACAGGTCAATTTTATAGTTTCTCTTCAAATATGAGAACTGTTGTTATTATGCTGGATTACAGTTCTGAGGGAATCCTCTTCTGAGAACCTGAGACTTTGAGTACCAATTGAGCAACTCCCTTGCTTTAAACATAGGAGTCCCAATTCTGTAGCTGTTTAAGTGCTATCTCTAGTTGGGCAGCTCCTTTTCATCAGAAGTCTGGGTCTTAGACTTACTTAAATATCACTATTCCTTTCCTAGGCCTCAGAGTGGTAGGTGTTTCGAACCCTTATTTTAACCAATTCCCTATTGTAAATTCTATTTAAGTATCTTCTATGGATTTTCTATTTTTTACATTTTTTTTCCTTTTCAGTAACTCAACTGTAATGTGCCTATGTGTGATTTTCTTTGCATTTAGTCTTCTGAGGGTTTGTAGTGAGAGGACCACATCTTGAATCTACGGCTTAAAAGCTTTCATTATTTTTAAAATATTCTTCACTTTTGATATTTCTTTTGTCAGTTCTTTATCTTCTCTCTAGGGATGGCAATTACATACCTCATAATCCTTTTCTTATTTTACCTTATATCATCTCTTTTTTCTTTTTTTTCTTTTTTGTAGAGACAGACTCTACAGCCCTCAGTAGAGTGCTGTGGTGTCACAGCTCACAGCAACCTCCAGCTCTTGGGCTTAGGCAATTCTCTTGCCTCAGCCTACCAAGTAGCTGGGACCACAGGTGCCCACCATAACATCCGGCTATTTTTGTTGTTGTTGTTGCAGTTTGCCCAGGCCAGGTTCAAACCTGCTACCCTGCTATATGGGGCCGGTGCCCTACCCACTGAGCCACAGGCACTGCCCTATCATCTCATCTTTTGCTCTCTCTCTTTCTTTCTTTTTTTTTGAGACAGAGTCTCACTATGTTGCCCTTGGTAGAGTGCTATGGCATCACAGCTCACAGCAACCTCAAACTTTTGGGCTTAAGTGATCCTCTTACCTCAGCCTCCCAAGTAGCTGGGACTACAGGGGCCCACCACAACACCCGGCTATTTTTTGTTGCAGTTGTCGTTGTTTAGCAGGCCTGGGCCAGGCTCGAACCCACAGGCCTCAGTGTATGTGGCTCCCGCTGAGCCTCTCTCATTTCTTTAATACATACTTCACATATCCTAAAATTAATCACCTTAAAATTTATAATACTGTGATCTTTAGTATATTTACCAAGTTTTGCAAGCATCACAATGATCTAATTTTACAACTTTTTTCAACCACTCCCAAGCAAAGTCCTCTATACTCTTTGGAAGTCCTTTCTTACTCTTTTTTTTTTTTTTTGTTGGGGATTCATTGAGGGTACAATAAGCCAGGTTACACTGATTGCAATTGTTAGGTAAAGTCCCGCTTACAATCATGTCTTGCCCCCATAAAGTGTGACACACACCAAGGCCCCACCTCCCTCCCTCCTTCCGTCTTTCTGTTTCCCCCCCATAACCATAATTGTCATTAATTGTCCTCATATCAAAATTGAGTACATAGGATTCATGCTTCTCCATTCTTGTGATGCTTTACTAAGAATAATGTCTTCCACGTCCATCCAGGTTAATACGAAGGATGTAAAGTCTCCATTTTTTTAATGGCTGAATAGTATTCCATGGTATACATATACCACAGCTTGTTAATCCATTCCTGGGTTGGTGGGCATTTAGGCTGTTTCCACATTTTGGCGATTGTAAATTGAGCTGCAATAAACAGTCTAGTACAAGTGACCTTATGATAAAAGGATTTCTTTCCTTCTGGGTAGATGCCCAGTAATGGGACTGCAGGATCAAATGGGAGGTCTAGCTTGAGTGCTTTGAGGTTTCTCCATACTTCCTTCCAGAAAGGTTGTACTAGTTTGCAGTCCCACCAGCAGTGTAAAAGTGTTCCCTTCTCTCCACATCCACGCCAGCATCTGCAGTTTTGAGATTTTGTGATGTGGGCCATTCTCACTGGGGTTAGATGATATCTCAGGGTTGTTTTGATTTGCATTTCTCTAATATATAGAGATGATGAACATTTTTTCATGTGTTTGTTAGCCATTCGTCTGTCGTCTTTAGAGAAAGTTCTATTCATGTCTCTTGCCCATTGATATATGGGATTGTTGGCTTTTTTCATGTGGATTAATTTGAGTTCTCTATAGATCCTAGTTATCAAGCTTTTGTCTGATTGAAAATATGCGACCGTGAGTCTGGGGAGATAGGACTCCAGGCATCTCTGGCTGGTGGGAACTGCCTATCATCACTCCTATGAGGATACAGGGAGTCAGCGAGAGACTTCTGGACCCCAAGAGGAGGACTAAAACAGTGGAAAACCGGCAAGTGGTCGCGTGTGTTCAACCCGTCTAAACCCGCCCACAACTTCCACAGGCACAAGAACTTAAAGAGCAAGAGGAAGTGAAAGGAAAATTAGGGCAAGGAAACAGATAAAAGAAATCACTCATGAGGAAGAATCAGCAGAAAACTCCAGGCAACATGAAGAACCAGTCCAGAACAACCCCGCCAAGGGACCATGAGGTAGCTACTGCAGAGGATTCCACCTATACAGAAATGTTAGGAATGACAGAAAGGGAATTTAGAATACACATGTTGAAAACAATGAAAGAAATGATGGAAACAATGAAGGAAACTGCTAATAAAGTGGAAAATAACCAAAAGGAAATCCAAAAACAGAATCAAATCAGAGATGAACGATATGAAGAATATAAAAAGGATATAGCAGAGCTGAAGGAAATGAAACAGTCAATCAGGGAACTTAAAGATGCAATGGAAAGTATCAGCAACAGGTTAGACCATGCAGAAGAAAGAATTTCAGAGGTAGAAGACAAAGTTTTTGAGATAACTCAGATAGTAAAAGAGGCAGAAAAGAAGAGAGAGAAAGCAGAACGTTCACTGTCAGAATTATGGGACTTTATGAAACGTTCCAACATACGAGTTATAGGAATTCCAGAAGGGGAAGAAGAATGCCCCAGAGGAATGGAAGCCATACTAGAGAATATTATAAAAGAAAATTTCCCAAACATCACCAAAGATTCTGACACACTGCTTTCAGAGGGCTATCGGACCCCAGGTCGCCTCAACTCTAACCGAGCTTCTCCAAGACACATTGTGATGAACCTGTCCAAAGTCAAGACAAAAGAAAAGATTCTGCAAGCTGCCAGGAGTAAGCGCCAGTTGACCTACAGGGGCAAATCCATCAGAGTGACCTCAGACTTCTCTAATGAAACTTTCCAAGCAAGAAGACAATGGTCATCTACCTTTAATCTACTTAAACAGAACAATTTTCAGCCCAGAATTCTGTACCCTGCTAAGCTAAGCTTCAAAATTGATGGAGAAATCAAATCATTTACGGATATACAAACATTGAGGAAATTCACCACAACAAGACCAGCTCTACAGGGAATACTTCAACCTGTTCTGCACACTGACCACCACAATGGATCAGCAGCAAAGTAAGAACTCAGAAATCAAAGGACAGAACCTAACCTCCACACTGATGCAAAAGATAAAACTAAGCAATGGACTCTCACCAAATAAGACGAATAGAATACTACCACACTTATCAATTATCTCCATAAATGTTAATGGCTTGAATTCCCCACTGAAGAGACATAGATTGGCTGACTGGATTAAAAAACACAAGCCATCCATTTGCTGTCTGCAAGAAACACACCTGGCTTCAAAAGACAAATTAAAGCTCCGAGTCAAGGGTTGGAAGACAATTTTTCAGGCAAATGGAATTCAGAAGAAAAGAGGAGTTGCAATCTTATTTTCAGATACATGTGGATTTAAAGCAACTAAAGTCAAAAAAGACAAAGATGGTCACTTTATATTGGTCAAGGGAAAAATACAACAAGAAGACATTTCAATTCTAAATATCTATGCACCAAATTTAAATGCTCCCAGATTCTTGAAACAGACCTTACTCAGTCTGAGCAATATGATATCTGATAATACCATCATAACAGGGGACTTTAACACACCTCTTACAGAGCTGGACAGATCCTCTAAACAGAAATTAAACAAAGATATAAGAGATTTAAATGAGACCCTAGAACAATTATGCTTGATAGACGCATATAGAACACTCCACCCCAAAGATAAAGAATATACATTCTTCTCATCACCCCATGGAACATTCTCCAAAATTGATCATATCCTGGGACACAAAACAAATATCAACAGAATCAAAAGAATTGAAATTTTACCTTGTATCTTTTCAGACCATAAGGCACTAAAGGTGGAACTCAACTCTAAAAAAAATGCTCGACCCCATCCAAAGGCATGGAAATTAAACAATCTTCTGTTGAATAACAGATGGGTGCAGGAAGAAATCAAACAGGAAATCACTAACTTCCTTAAGCATAACAACAATGAAGACACAAGCTACCAAAACCTGTGGGATACTGCAAAAGCAGTTTTGAGAGGAAAATTCATCGCTTTAGATGCCTACATTCGAAAAACAGACAGAGAGCACATCAACAATCTCACAAGAGACCTTATGGAATTGGAAAAAGAAGAACAATCTAAGCCTAAACTCAGTAGAAGAAAAGAAATCTCCAAAATCAAATCAGAGATCAATGAAATTGAAAACAAAAGAATCATTCAGAAAATTAATGAAACAAGGAGTTGGTTTTTTGAAAAAATAAATAAAATAGATAAACCATTGGCCAGACTAACTAGAAATAGAAAAGTAAAATCTCTAGTAACCTCAATCAGAAATGATAAAGGGGAAATAACAACTGATCCCACAGAGATACAAGAGATCATCTCTGAATACTACCAGAAACTGTATGCCCAGAAATTTGACAATGTGAAGGAAATGGATCAATATTTGGAATCACACCCTCTCCCTAGACTTGGCCAGGAAGAAATAGACCTCCTGAACAGACCAATTTCAAGCACTGAGATCAAAGAAACAATAAAAAAGCTTCCAACTAAAAAATGCCCTGGTCCAGATGGCTTCACTCCAGAATTCTATCAAACCTTCAAGGAAGAGCTTATTCCTGTACTGCAGAAATTATTCCAAAAAATTGAGGAAGAAGGAATCTTCCCCAACACATTCTATGAAGCAAACATCACCCTGATACCAAAACCAGGAAAAGACCCAAACAAAAAGGAGAATTTCAGACCAATCTCACTCATGAATATAGATGGAAAAATTCTCAACAAAATCCTAGCCAATAGATTACAGCTTATCATCAAAAAAGTCATTCATCATGATCAAGCAGGCTTCATCCCAGGGATGCAAGGCTGGTTCAACATACGCAAGTCCATAAACGTTATCCACCATATTAACAGAGGCAAAAATAAAGATCACATGATCCTCTCAATAGATGCAGAAAAAGCATTTGATAAAATCCAGCATCCTTTTCTAATTAGAACACTGAAGAGTATAGGCATAGGTGGCACATTTCTAAAACTGATTGAAGCTATCTATGACAAACCCACAGCCAATATTTTACTGAATGGAGTAAAACTCAAAGCTTTTCCTCTTAGAACTGGAACCAGACAAGGTTGTCCTCTGTCACCTTTACTATTCAACATAGTGCTGGAAGTTCTAGCCAATACAATTAGGCAAGACAAGGAAATAAAGGGAATTCAAATGGGAGCAGAGGAGGTCAAACTCTCCCTCTTTGCTGACGACATGATCTTATACTTAGAGAACCCCAAAGACTCAACCACAAGACTACTAGAAGTCATCAAAAAATACAGTAATGTTTCAGGATATAAAATCAATGTCCACAAGTCAGTAGCCTTTGTATACACCAATAACAGTCAAGAGGAGAAGCTAATTAAGGACACAACTCCCTTCACCATAGTTTCAAAGAAAATGAAATACCTAGGAATATACCTAACGAAGGAGGTGAAGGACCTCTATAAAGAAAACTATGAACTCCTCAGAAAGGAAATAGCAGAGGATATTAACAAATGGAAGAACATACCATGCTCATGGATGGGAAGAATCAACATTGTTAAAATGTCTATACTTCCCAAAGCAATCTACCTATTCAATGCCATTCCTATCAAAGTACCTACATCGTACTTTCAAGATTTGGAAAAAATGATTCTGCGTTTTGTATGGAACCGGAAAAAACCCCGTATAGCTAAGGCAGTTCTTAGTAACAAAAATAAAGCTGGGGGCATCAGCATACCAGATTTGAGTCTGTACTACAAAGCCATAGTGCTCAAGACAGCATGGTACTGGCACAAAAACAGAGACATAGACACTTGGAATCGAATTGAACACCAAGAAATGAAACTAATATCTTACAACCACCTAATCTTTGATAAACCAAACAAGAACTTACCTTGGGGGAAAGACTCCCTATTCAATAAATGGTGTTGGGAGAATTGGATGTCTGCGTGTAAAAGACTGAAACTGGACCCACACCTTTCCCCACTCACAAAAATTGATTCAAGATGGATAAAGGACTTAAATTTAAGGCACGAAACAATAAAAATCCTCAAAGAAAGCATAGGAAAAACACTGGAAGATATTGGCCTGGGGGAAGACTTCATGAAGAAGACTGCCATGGCAATTGCAACAACAACAAAAATAAACAAATGGGACTTCATTAAACTGAAAAGCTTCTGTACAGCTAAGGTGACGATAACCAAAGCAAAGAGACAACCCACACAATGGGAAAGGATATTTGCATATTTTCAATCAGACAAAAGCTTGATAACCAGGATCTATAGAGAACTCAAATTAATCCACATGAAAAAAGCCAACAATCCCCTATATCAATGGGCAAGATACATGAATAGAACTTTCTCTAAAGACGACAGACGAATGGCTAACAAACACATGAAAAAATGTTCATCATCTCTATATA
Organism: Nycticebus coucang; assembly: GCF_027406575.1. Lineage (NCBI taxonomy): Eukaryota > Metazoa > Chordata > Mammalia > Primates > Lorisidae > Nycticebus > Nycticebus coucang. The sequence continues at coordinate 135,265,881 of NC_069804.1, forward strand.
TTAGAGAAATGCAAATCAAAACATCCCTGAGATATCATCTAACCCCAGAGAGAATGGCCCACATCACAAAATCTCAAAACTGCAGATGCTGGCGTGGATGTGGAGAGAAGGGAACACTTTTACACTGCTGGTGGGACTGCAAACTAGTACAACCTTTCTGGAAGGAAGTATGGAGAAACCTCAAAGCACTCAACCTAGACCTCCCATTCGATCCTGCAATCCCATTACTGGGCATCTAACCAGAAGGAAAAAAATCCTTTTATCATAAGGACACTTGTACTAGACTGTTTATTGCAGCTCAATTTACAATCGCCGAAATGTGGAAACAGCCTAAATGCCCACCAACCCAGGAATGGATTAACAAGCTGTGGTATATGTATACCATGGAATACTATTCAGCCATTAAAAAAAATGGAGACTTTACATCCTTCGTATTAACCTGGATGGAAGTGGAAGACATTATTCTTAGTAAAGCATCACAAGAATGGAGAAGCATGAATCCTATGTACTCAATCTTGATATGAGGACAATTAATGACAATTAAGGTTATGGGGGGGGAAGCAGAAAGAGAGAGGGAGGGAGTGGGGTGGGGCCTTAGTGTGTGTCACACTTTATGGGGGCAAGACATGATTGCAAGAGGGACTTTACCTAACAATTGCAATCAGTGTAACTGGCTTATTGTACCCTCAATGAATCCCCAACAATAAAAAAAAAAAGAAAAAAAAAAAAAAAAAAAAAAAAGAAAATATGCAAATATCCTTTCCCATTGTGTAGGTTGTCTCTTTGCTTTGGTTATTGTCTCCTTAGCTGTACAGAAGCTTTTCAGTTTAATGAAGTCCCATTTGTTTATTTTTGTTGTTGTTGCAATTGCCATGGCAGTGTTCTTCATGAAGTCTTTCCCCAGGCCAATATCTTCCCGTGTTTTTCCTATGCTTTCTTGGAGGATTTTTATTGTTTCATGCCTTAAATTTAAGTCCTTTATCCATCTTGAATCAATTTTTGTGAGTGGGGAAAGGTGTGGGTCCAGTTTCGGTCTTTTACATGTAGACATCCAGTTCTCCCAACACCATTTATTGAATAGGGAGTCTTTCCCCCAAGGTATGTTCTTGTTTGGTTTATCAAAGATTAGGTGGTTGTAAAATGTTAGTTTCATTTCTTGGTTTTCAATTCGATTCCAAGTGTCTATGTCTCTGTTTTTGTGCCAGTACCATGCTGTCTTGAGCACTATGGCTTTGTAGTACAGACTAAAATCTGGTATGCTGATGCCCCCAGCTTTATTTCTGTTACAGAGAACTGCCTTAGCTATACGGGGTTTTTTCCGGTTCCATACAAAACACAGAATCATTTTTTCCAAATCTTGAAAGTACGATTTTGGTATTTTGATAGGAATGGCATTGAATAGGTAGATAGCTTTGGGAAGTATAGACATTTTAGCAATGTTGATTCTTCCCATCCATGAGCATGGTATGTTTTTCCATTTGTTAATATCCTCTGCTATTTCCTTTCTGAGGATTTCATAGTTTTCTTTATAGAGGTCCTTCACCTCCTTCGTTAGGTATACTCCTAGGTATTTCATTTTCTTTGACACTATGGTGAAGGGAGTTGTGTCCTTAATTAGCTTCTCATCTTGACTGTCATTGGTGTACACAAAGGCTACTGACTTGTGGACATTGATTTGATATCCTGAAACATTACTGTATTTTTTGATGACTTCTAGGAGTCTTGTGGTTGAGTCTTTGGGGTTTTCTAAGTATAAGATCATGTCGTCAGCAAAGAGGGAGAGTTTGACCTCCTCTGCTCCCATTTGGATTCCCTTTATTTCCTTGTCTTGCCTAATTGTATTGGCTAGAACTTCCAGCACTACGTTGAATAGTAAAGGTGACAGAGGACAACCTTGTTTGGTTCCAGTTCTAAGAGGAAAAGCTTTCAGTTTTACTCCATTCAGTAAAATATTGGCTGTGGGTTTGTCATAGATAGCTTCAATCAGTTTTAGAAATGTGCCACCTATGCCTATACTCTTCAGTGTTCTAATTAGAAAAGGATGCTGGATTTTATCAAATGCTTTTTCTGCATCTATTGAGAGGATCATGTGATCTTTATTTTTGCCTCTGTTAATATGGTGGATAACGTTTATGGACTTGCGTATGTTAAACCAGCCTTGCATCCCTGGGATGAAGCCTACTTGATCATGATGAATGACTTTTTTGATGATAAGCTGTAATCTATTGGCTAGGATTTTGTTGAGAATTTTCGCATCTATATTCATGAGTGAGATTGGTCTGAAATTCTCCTTTTTGTTTGGGTCTTTTCCTGGTTTTGGTATCAGGGTGATGTTTGCTTCATAGAATGTGTTGGGGAAGATTCCTTCTTCCTCAAATTTTTGGAATAATTTCTGCAGTACATGACTAAGCTCTTCCTTGAAGGTTTGCTAGAATTCTGGAGTGAAGCCATCTGGACCAGGGCATTTTTTGGTTGGAAGATTTTTTATTGTTTCTTTGATCTCAGTGCTTGAAATTGGTCTGTTCAGGAGCTCTATTTCTTCCTGGCTGAGTCTAGGGAGAGGGTGTGATTCCAAATAGTGATCCATTTCTTTCACATTGTCAAATTTCTGGGCATAGAGTTTCTGGTAGTATTCAGAGATGATCTCTTGTATCTCTGTGGGATCAGTTGTTATTTCCCCTTTATCATTTCTGATTGAGGTTACTAGAGATTTTACTTTTCTGTTCCTCGTTAGTCTGGCCAATGGTTTATCTATTTTATTTATTTTTTCAAAAAACCAACTCCTTGTTTCATTAATTTTCTGAATGATTCTTTTGTTTTCAATTTCATTGATCTCTGATTTGATTTTGGATATTTCTTTTCTTCTACTGAGTTTAGGCTTAGATTATTCTTGTTGCTTAGATTGTTGATGTGCTCTCTTTGTGTTTTTCGAATGTAGGCATCTAAAGTGATGAATTTTCCTCTCAAAACTGCTTTTGCAGTATCCCACAGGTTTTGGTAGCTTGTGTCTTCATTGTTGTTATGCTCAAGGAAGTTAATGATTTCCTGTTTTATTTCTTCCTGCACCCATCTGTTATTCAAGAGAAGATTGTTTAATTTCCATGCCTTTGGGTGGGGTCGAGCATTTTTGTTAGAGTTGAGTTCCACCTTTAGTGCCTTATGGTCTGAGAAGATACAGGGTAAAATTTCAATTCTTTTGATTCTGTTGATATTTGTTTTGTGTCCCAGGATATGATCAATTTTGGAGAATGTTCCATGGGGTGATGAGAAGAATGTATATTCTTTATCTTTGGGATGGAGTGTTCTATATGCGTCTATCAAGCACAGTTGTTCTAGGGTCTCATTTAAATCTCTTATGCCCTTGTTTAATTTCTGTTTAGAGGATCTGTCCAGCTCTGTAAGAGGAGTGTTAAGGTCCCCTGTTACTATGGTATTATCAGATAGCATATTGCTCAGACTGAGCAAGGTCTGTTTCAAGAATCTGGGAGCATTTAAATTGGGTGCATAGATATTTAGAATTGAAACGTCTTCTTGTTGTATTTTTCCCTTGAGCAATATAAAGTGACCATCTTTGTCTTTTTTGACTTTAGTTGCTTTAAATCCACATGTATCTGAAAATAAGATTGCAACTCCTCTTTTCTTCTGAATTCCTTTTGCCTGAAAAATTGTCTTCCAACCCTTGACTTGGAGCTTTAATTTGTCTTTTGAAGCCAGGTGTGTTTCTTGCAGACAGCAAATGGATGGCTTGTGTTTTTTAATCCAGTCAACCAATCTATGTCTCTTCAGTGGGGAATTCAAGCCATTAACATTTGTTGAGATAATTGATAAGTGTGGTAGTATTCTATTTGTCTTATTTTGTGAGAGTCCATTGCTCAGTTTTATCTTTTGCATCAGTGTGGAGGTTAGGTTCTGTCCTTTAATTTCTGAGTTCTTACTTTGCTGCTGATCCATTGTGGTGGTCAGTGTGCAGAACAGGTTGAAGTATTTCCTGTAGAGCTGGTCTTGTTGTGGTGAATTTCCTCAATGTTTGTATATCTGTAAATGATTTGATTTCTCCGTCAATTTTGAAGCTTAGCTTAGCAGGGTACAGAATTCTGGGCTGGAAATTGTTCTGTTTAAGTAGATTAAAGGTAGATGAACATTGTCTTCTTGCTTGGAAAGTTTCATTAGAGAAGTCTGCGGTCACTCTGATGGATTTGCCCCTGTAGGTCAACTGGTGCTTACTCCTGGCAGCTTGCAGAATCTTTTCTTTTGTCTTGACTTTGGACAGGTTCATCACAATGTGTCTTGGAGAAGCTCGGTTAGAGTTGAGGCGACCTGGGGTCCGATAGCCCTCTGAAAGCAGTGTGTCAGAATCTTTGGTGATATTTGGGAAATTTTCTTTTATAATATTTTCTAGTATGGCTTCCATTCCTCTGGGGCATTCTTCTTCCCCTTCTGAAATTCCTATAACTCGTATGTTGGAACGCTTCATAAAGTCCCATAATTCTGACAGTGAACGTTCTGCTTTCTCTGTCTTCTTTTCAGCCTCTTTTACTATCTGAGTTATCTCAAAAACTTTGTCTTCTACCTCTGAAATTCTTTCTTCTGCATAGTCTAACCTGTTGCTGATACTTTCCATTGCATCTTTAAGTTCCCTGATTGACTGTTTCAGTTCCTTCAGCTCTGCTATATCCTTTTTATATTCTTCATATCGTTCATCTCTTATTTGATTCTGTTTTTTAATTTCCTTTTGGTTATTTTCCACTTTATTAGCAGTTTCCTTCATTGTTTCCATCATTTCTTTCATTGTTTTCAGCATGTGTGTTCTAAATTCCCTTTCTGTCATTCCTAACATTTCTGTATAGGTGGAATCCTCTGCAGTAGCTACCTCATGGTCCCTTGGCGGGGTTGTTCTGGACTGGTTCTTCATGTTGCCTGGAGTTTTCTGCTGATTCTTCCTCATGAGTGATTTCTTTTATCTGTTTCCTTGCCCTAATTTTCCTTTCACTTCCTCTTGCTCTTTAAGTTCTCGTGCCTGTAGACTAAGGGTTACAGGACCAGAAAAGTGAGAAGTTGAAGAGCAAAAAAGGGATGAAAGAAAGGAGGACCGAGTGATAAGAAAAAAAAAAAGAAAAATAGAGAAAGGAGAGGGGGTAGGTAAAAGGAATATTGACAAAAAGAAGAGAGGCACAGAAAGAGGGAGACAGAGCAATATAGGTGTACAGTATGGTACTTTGATACAACCTTAAAAAAAAAACCACCTTCTGGCGGTGCCCAGTTGGGTGGTTCCCTTGAGGTCAGCAGCTCTTTGCTAACCTGATCAGACACAGTACCCCACCTCCACCAAGTAGAGAGGAAAGACAAAAATGCTAGAAATCAAACCAAAACAAGCAAACAGAAAACTTTACGGGATAAAATTGGCTGGAAAAACCAAATGATAGTGGTAGAAACACTAAGAAAAATGAAGTTCTAATTATTGAAATAGGCAGCAATGGGAAATTATAATTAAACTAGAAAAATTGAGAAAGAAAAAGGATCTGTATGGAAAAGGTTGAACTTAAGAAACAAAACAACAATCAACTTCATCAAAATAAACAAAAAAAACAACCAAACCAAAAAAAAAAAAAAAAAAAACCACAACCAAAAAGAAGGCAGTATGTATATGTTATTGAATATTGTCTGGGCAACACGTGGTCTTCTGGGGTATGAGATGTTAATCACAGTTCTGATACGACTGGAGGCTGCTGGTTTCTCAAACCCCAGCAGGTAGACACCCTAAATCTCTCTTCAGCCCACTTAAAAGGCACTTTGAACTTGTTCACTTGCTGAGCAGAAGCTTTCCCAGGGGAAGTGCTTGTTGCTGGAATCACTGCTGAAGTGGCTATCCACTTACCCTGTGTGCCAAAACTGTTCTCCCTCTGCCCCGGAGGGTTAGGGCTGCAAGGCGGCTCAGACCCCGCCCTTAGGCTACTTGTCGCTGGGTTACCAGCTCCCACCCAATTCTAGCTCTGCTACCCTGAGGGCGGAGCTTGCCGGGGCAGATCGCTCACAATGGCTGCCTGTGACCCAGAGCCAAACACTATTAGCTCCGTCTGGCTCAGCGGCTCAGACTGGGGCCCTAGACAAAGGCCAAAGTTCTCCGCACTCCCGCTCAGGCTCTCCCCAAGGCAGTTCAGCTGAGTGCCAAGTCCAAAGACACCAAAACAGTTCACAGGTAAGGCCTTTCTGGTTTGCAGTCTCGCTGCTACTGAACTTACAGTTGCGGGCGGGTTTAGAAGGATTGAACACACATGACCACTTGCCGGTTTTCCACTGCTTTAGTCCTCCTCTTGGGGTCCAGAAGTCTCTCGCTGACTCCCTGTATCCTCTCAGGGGTGATGATAGGCAGATCCCACCAGCCAGAGATGCCTGGAGTCCTATCTCCCCAGACTCATGGTACCCAGATGCAAGGAAGCTGTTACTCAGCTGCCATCTTGCTCCGCCTTCCCTTTCCTACTCTTATTCCTTGCCCTCTGGTAATCACTACTCTGTCTCAATGAGTTTGTCTATTCTGTGAATTTTATATAAATTTAATTAAATAATATTTGGTATTTTGTAATTGGCTTCTGTCACTGAGCATAATATTTTTGAGGTTCCTCTATGTTATAGCATATACCATTCCTTTTCATGGGTGATAATATTCCGTTATATGACTTGACCACATTTCATCTGTCTATTCATCGATTGGTGGGCCCTTGGGAAGTTTCCAATTTGGGGCTATCATAAACAATGCTGCTATTTTCATTACTGTACAAGTTCTTTTTGTGGACATATGTTTTTATTCATCTGGGGTATATAAATAGAAGTTGAATGTCTGGGTCATAGGGCAACTCATTATTTAACTTTTTGAGGGACTGCCAAAGTGTTTTCAATAAGTCTACATAGTTTTACAATCCCATCTGTTATATATGAAGCTTTCATTTTCTTCCCATTTTTTCCAATAGTTTTTTATTGGCTATTTTTTATATTTTTCCCAATCTAGGCATTGTAAAGCAGTATCTCCTTGTACTCTTAATTTGCATATGCCTAATGATTAATGATGTTAGATACGTGTATCATAACGTATGCTTATAAGGTATTCATATATCTTCTTTGGAGAAATGCTAATTCAAATACAGAGTGGCCAGAAAGTTCATGTGTAATTTAAAATAGTGTGCAACTTAAAATTGAACTTTATGGCCACCCTGTATTTAGCCTATTTAAAAAATTAGTTTGTTGGGGGTGGAGCCTGATGGCAGCATCTTTATAGCCTTGTGTGGTGATATTGGGGAGAAAAGACTCCAGGCACCTTTGGCTTATGGGCACTGCCTGGAAATATCCCTTCAGGGGCACAGAGAGGCAGTGGGACACTTCAGGACCCCAAGATAAGGAAGAATGCAGTAACGAAGTGGTAAGTACTTGCCTTTGGGCAGAGGCCGGCTGGTGCAGGCTCAGCTGTGGCCGGGACAGTTTGCAGAGAAAGCCTGCCCTGTGGGGTTTTTTTGGACCTAGGTGGTTAGTTGATTTACCCTGGGAGAGTTTGGGTGAGTCAGCCAGTGATTTTGAACAATGCCCAGGGACTGGGACTGAGTTTTAGTTGTTTGGCTGCAGGTCAGGCAGAGCCATTGTGGGGAGGCTGCCTTGCAGGCTTGGCCCTCAAGGTCCTAGTGTGAGTCCAGTTCTGGTGCACCTGATAAGCAGGGAAGCCAATCCTAGAAAGATTTGAGTGCTACACTCTTTCCTGGGAAAGCCACTGCATAGCCAAGGCATACGGTCTGGAAAGGCCAAGGTGTGTCTGTATTAAGCAGGCTGAGGAGAGCTTCAGACTCCCAACCCTGTAGAGGGCAAGGAAGTCAGGAAGACAGGACACAGTGTCTTCGGCAAGGCAGAGGCTTTCAGACTCCATCTTACACAGTTGTATCAGCATAGTGATTAGCATCTCATACCACAGAAGTTCACCTGTTGCCCAGGTAATATACAGCAAGATATATCCCTGGAAGGGATATTTCCAGGCAGTGCCCATAAGCCAAAGGTGCCTGGAGTCTTTTCTCCCCAATATTATATATATCTTGTATAGTAGATAGCATATATATCTTGTATAGTGTATATATATATATATATATATCGTGTATATATATATCTTGATATATGTATATATATCACATACACACATACATACATATACATATATGTTTTCAACTATTTTCCCCTTATATTTCTCTTTTTCTTTCTTCTTTCTTCACATGTAATTATAATTTTTCACTGTTGCCTTCTTTAATAATAATGGCTTCATTTTTGCTAGTTTTTCTGCACTGTTACTCTTTTTTTCCCCAATTGTGTCCCTTAAGTTTTTTTGTTTGTTTGTTTTACTTTGATTTATAGCATTTTTGTTTTTCTTCTCTATTTGGTGGAAGTGGGATCTTGTGTCTACCCAGGTTGGCAAAGAGCTCCAGACCTTGAAGGACCCACCCAGCCCAGCCCAGATGGAGACATTACATCTTTTGTATTAACCTGGATTGAGTGGAACACATTCTTCTTAGTAAAGCATCACAAGAATGGAGAAGCAAGAATCCAATGTACTCAATTCTAATATGAAGGCAGTAGATGATGTAATACAAGGTGGGGGTAGAGGAAGAATGAAGCAGGAAGAGGGGAAGAGGAAGGGGGGTTATGGTGTATAGCACACCTCTTGGGGGTGGAACACAATTATAAAAGAGACTTTACCTAACAAATGCAATCAGTATAACCTCAGTATACTCTAATTTTTTGTACCCTCAATGAATCCCAAACAAGAAAAAAAAAAGAGTAAATAATGGATAAGAAAAAAAATTAGTTTGTCTTTTTAACATTTAAGTTTCTCTTTTATCATTTATTTGTGAGAGTTATAACTGAATTTGTCAAATTTAGTGGGAAACAAGTGCAAACTAAACATAAATCAAGCAGAAGAAAGGAAATAAATATTAGAGTAGGTATAAATGGACTAGAGAATAGAAAAACAGTAATCGATTTATCTAAATTTGGTCTTGGAAACGATCAACAAAATTGAGAAAGGTTCAGATATACTGACCAAAAATAAAGAAAGAGAGAAAATTAAAACTACTAAAATCATGAATAAGAAAGGGGATGTTACCACAGACCTTATAAAATAAAAAGGATTATAATGAAGGTCTATAAACAATTGCATGTTAATAAATTAATTACCTAAGATGAAATGGAAATTTTATTGAAAACATATAAACTACTTAAAATTACTGAATAAAAAAATAGAAGTTGTGAAAAGACTTATAACAAAGGGATTGGATTAGTAATTTAAAATTCCCTACAAAGATAGCTTAGGGATGGCTTTCTGATGAACTCTCAAATATTTTTAAAACAAAAACAAAATTGTGAAAATTCTTCACAAAATCTCTCAGAAAATATAAGAGGAGGGAACACTTCCCAACTTATTCTGTGAAGCCAGGATTACCCTGATGCCAAAAGCAGACAAAGGAATGACAAATGAAGTAAACTAGATCAATGTCCCTTAATGATGACAGATGGAAATAATTCTGACCAAAATATTACCAAACTCAACCCAACTACATATAGAAAGGATTATACATCATGATTAGGTGGTATTCACCCTAGAATTCAAGGTTTGTTTAACATATAAGTATCAATTACAGCCATGCATCACTTAATAACAGGGGCATTCTAAAAAATGCATTATTAGGGGATTTTGATTACAGAGTGTACTTACACAAACATAGATAATATAGCCTACTACATACCTGTGTTATTTTTCTCTCAGGCTACAAATTTGTACAGTACATTACTGTACTGAATACTGAAGGCAACTGTAACACAATGGTATTTGTATATTTAAACCTAGAAAAGGTTCATTAAAAAAATGGTATAAAAGATAAAAAATGGTACACATATATAGGGAACTTGCAATGAATGGAGCTTTTGGGACTAGAAGTTGCTCTGGGTCAGTCACTGAGTGGGTGGTGAGTTAATGTGAAGGTCTGACCTTACTATACACTACTGTAGACTTTTAAAATACTGTACACTTAGGCTACACTAAATTAATAAAACTATTTTTCTTTATTTAATAATAAATTAAACTTACCTCATTGTAACTTTTTTCCTGATAAACATTTTAATGTTCTTAAACTTTTGATTCTTTTTATTTATTAATTTTTTGGGGAGATACCAGTTTTATTTCTAGACTTTTCACATTTATCTTTTGTTTTCTGCTGGAAACATGCCGGTTATGTACCCGTGGTGGGAAGAGCCACAGAGTGCAAGCAGAAACACATAGACCCAAACTGCCCACCAACCAGAGACCCTCATAGCCTTGTGTATCACAGGACAGAGACATGGCTGTGCCCTGTGGACCTGCCCCCAGCCTTTGGCCTCTTGGCACACACAACATCCAAGACACATGCCCTCACTCCATCACTACGGACAAACCATCCCACAAAGACCCTGTGTAGTTCAGATATAGATGCTACAGCCAGAATGGGTGAGGTAAGTGTAAGCAGTGTTCAGCAGGGGGTGGTGGCAGGGACCGGACTGTGTGGGCCCACAAATGGGTACAAACTCTTTGGGTTTAGCAGCTTGCTAGGCAGCTCTTTCGCACACAGCACTGTGAGATGGGTTCATTAAGATTTGGAGACTCTTCAAATTAGCAGTAGGCTGTAATTAACAAAACAACAATAAACAGAACACTAGTATATAATGGATTAAACATACCCCAAACTTGAACAAATTCCAGAAGCTATTACAATCATCCTGAATGACACAGTCCTAAGGGCACAGCACCACAGTGGCACATAAGAGATACTTGTTATAGCAACAACAACGACAACAACTGCAACTTTTGTAGCTACACACAGAGAATGATAGCGAGTAGGGCGCCGGCCCCATATGCCGAGGGTGGCGGGTTCAAACCCAGCCCCGGCCAAACTGCAACAAAAAAATAGCCGGGCGTTGTGGCGGGCGCCTGTAGTCCCAGCTGCTCGGGAGGCTGAGGCAAGAGAATCGCGTAAGCCCAACAGTTAGAGGTTGCTGTGAGCTGTGTGACGCCACGGCACTCTACCCGAGGGCGGTACAGTGAGACTCTATGTCTACAAAAAACCCCCAAAACTATGATGATATATCCCATGTCAAATGAAGAGTCCAACATAACAGATGCAGGGAAAAGAAAGCAGATACAGCTTAGTTTTTAAAGACGCCTGTGTGGTTCTCAAGCCAGTGATCTGGGTGCCAAACCCCACCAAGCCCATGTAGTTCTCCCTTGCATGTCTGTTTGCCAGAGCAAATAGAGCTTGACTGCCAGGTCTACACGTGGTTAAGTAAAGCATGAGGCATTGTGAGACGGAGCAATAATCACAGTAAGTCAAAATTGGTATCTGTAATACATTGTTCTACAAGAGAATTAAAACTAGAACATGGCAGTATATGACAACGTAAAATAAAAAACTGATTTTCCAATAGCAGCGAAACAGTGTGAAAGAGATATAGATAAGTGCTGTGAACTTTTTTCCAAACCGTGGCAAGAAGCCATCAGTCATCAGAAGCAGCGCAATAAGATAAATAGAGTCGCAGCCTGTCCTTGGTGTGGTCACTGCTCAGTCCCCTTCCCCTCCCCTCGGGAGCCTCCTGTCCACACCCCCTTCCTCATCCTATCCTCCACTACACATCAGCCTCAACTCTCTGGCCACCTCCTGTCAACACTTCCTAAATAAAAATTACAGTGGGTAGGGCACCCACCTTGGCCAAAACTGCAACAAAAAATAGTCGGGCATTGTGGCAGGCACCTGTAATCCCAGCTATTCGGGAGGCTGAGGCAAGAGAATCACCTAAACCCAGGAATTGGAGGCTGCTGTGAGCTGTGACGCCATGGCACTCTACCGAGGGCGATAGAGTGAGACTCTGTTCTCTAAAAAAATAAAAAATAAATAAAAATAAAATTACAAAAGATCAAGGACAAGGTGTGCAAATTGTCTATTTGTTGCTAATTTTTTTAAAAGGAGGCAACGGGGATAAGAACATATCATAATTAAACTTGTTTCAAGTACCCTTATTTTCCTTGTAATTCCAATACCTCTCAGATCACATCACTTTGGGAAATGCCAAACAGGCCAAATCAATGTCTTTGTGTGGTTTTCCTTGAAATGTTTTTCCTCACCTATAAAAGATCTTTTATAAACTGTATTAAATCTGTAACATCAAAATCAGAAAGGGGTGTGTGTGTTTAAATCAAGGAGAGATTGCATTATTTTATAATAATATACTGGCCTTATGAACATCCTCTACAATAAATATTATTTTCAACCTTAACTGTAAATTATGTATCTTAGTGTTCAAAACCCTTCCGTTGAGAACCATCTAAAGGTATAACCTTTAAACCACCTGTTCTCTAGGTAAATCCTTAAGTTTCCTACTTTCAAACACCCGTTGGCACCAAGGTATCCCTAAACGTCTATTTATTTATTTAGTTATTGATACAGAGTCTCACTTTCTTGCCCTGTGTAGAGTGCTCTGGCATCATAGCTCACAGCAACCTCAAACTCTTGGGTTCAAGTAATTTTGTCTCAGCCTCCCAAATAGCTGGGACTATAGGCACCCGCCCCAGTGCCTGGCTATGTTTAGAGATGGGGTATGATTCTTGGTTGGGCTGGTCTCGAACTCCTGAGCTCAAATAGTCCACTTGCCTAAGCCTTCCAGAGTGCTAGGATTACAGGCGTGAGCCACTGTGCCCGGCAACTTCAACTTCTTTAAAGAAAAAAGAAAGGAACTTATTATCCTGGTAGTATTACAATACAAATCTTTTCTTCTTGACTGAAACACAGCCTTCCAAAACATCCTTTCACTAACACCACGGCACCATGCCCTTGCTTTGCATTCTTGTTTTCACCCAAATATGTGAATATTCCCAAGCCATTCCATCAAAAAATTGCCTTCCTTCCACACACAACATAAACAGTGGTATTTCCGTGAACTGCCAGACTGAAAGTGCTTTGAAATGAAATGGTTTTAGAATATTGAGAAGAAAAATAAAAAGTAGCTGTGGGTTAACTTGGACATGAGCTGGCTACAGGGCCACTAGATAAAAAACCACTATCTCATAAGCAGATCACTACAAAAATAGGAAAATTATAAAAATAGAATATATTATGTCACTATTTTGTTTTCTCTTTATAGTAGCGTATTATAAGAGGGGAAGAGTGTGGCTTTTCCAATAATGATAGGCTGGTTGGTTCCCGACAGGTCTCCACTCAGAGTATGAAGCCACAGGCGGGAGAAGTGCAACCACACGGGGATGCCCCCTGCTGTGGTACTCTTGCTGACAGGTTACACCAACCATCAATAAGATGAAGAGGTTATACATTTACCTACACAATAAAATAAACATCCAAATTACTTATGAAGTGACTGCAAGTGTGAGCAAGCAAGATACAGAGATGCATAGAATGGCATTAAAACTGCGCTTTCTAGGAAAAGCACAAGAATATGTTTTTTCTACCTAAAACCTTCTTCTATTTTAAAAATGTTTTGTTGAGTTTTTCTATGTTTGTCAAATGTTTTTAAATGTAAACACAAAGGATCCAATCTAATCTCCCCCCCACCCTCTCCCTTTGTGTTAATGCCTATTGTTACTACACAGAGACACAAACACGTTAATAATTAATACTAGTTGATTACTGGGGTGTAAAATCCTCTATTTCTGTAGCACAGTCACTTGGGGTTATGCAAATACTATTTTTTTCTTTTTCTTTTTGAAAAACAGTTTTTTTAGTAGTCTTTTTTCTTTTGCTTAAGTCAGAGACAGAAGAGAAAAGAGCAAAGGAAAAAAACCCACCATTACCCCAAGGAGAATGGAGCTTTCCCTTCTGGTAGCAGAAGTGTCCGAAAGAAGCCGTGACTTACCTGGGGCTTGCTCCTCCTTCTCTGCGGGTGGTGAAAGAGCCTGCCTTGCCTCACATCCATCAGGGCCCTTAGCTGTCCACATCCCACACAGAGGTGGGTGTGCAAGCTAGATCAGCTTCGTCCTCTGTCTTCTGCCTGCCGCAGCACTGGGGTCCAAGTTCTGCTACGCCTGGCGCAGGCTTGATTCCTGGTCACAGGACCTGCAGTCTGTCCTGGTCACACCTGAGCACTCTGGACAGGAAGTTGCTGGGGCTTCCCAGGTTCAGGCGTTGTACTGCAGCCAAGTACGGTTTCGGCAGCCACCGTGGAGGACGGGTTGTAATGAACGTCACATCTTACATAGTGCCACAAAGGTCTACATGTGTTTGCGGATGATTTATTTGCTCTCCATGTCATCTGACATTTTGGAGCAAAAGTGTTTGGTGAATCATGGGGGATCACCGCTGCAAGGTTGTACCTTCTGTACTTTACTGAAGTAGCCTCCATTTGACGCAGCTCGTCCGGCGAATGGAGTTGCCAGCACAGATCAGGGGGATGCTCTCCCTCATCTTAGAGGCCATGAACATTCAGTGGCCCCCAGAAGCTGCAGGCAAGCAACTCCTTTTCATAGGTTCCAGTGACAGGAAGAAGTCAAGGTAGTTCATGACCAATGGGAAGACCTGTTTGCAGACCTCCAGCATCCACGAACTTCTGCAGGGATGGCAGGATTTCCTCCGTACCCTTTAAGTAGATATGGAGGACACATATCTATTCTGTCTATCTAGTCTATTCTGCCTTAAACATGGCCTAAAACACCCGGTCATTGAGTAGGTTGGCACTGGGGTACGCATGGTGGCTGGTCTCCATCTCACAGCACTGGAGCTGGTGTTTATATCGGGGTCTGTGACTGGGCGTCTGGGAGAGCTGTGGGTCTGGCTCCGACAGCGCTCAGCTTGGCTCCTGCTCCAGCTGCTTGCCGCTCCCTGGCGCTCTTCCGCCCCTTCCTGGAAAGCACAGACTGCTTCTCACCGCTACTTCACTGACAGCCCTCTCTTGTGACTCTTTTTAAATAACACTTAGCTTAAAACACACAGCTGTACAAAATTGTACAGCTGTACAAAATTATTTCTTCACACCCTTATTCTATAATCTTTTGTTACCTTTTAAAATGTTTTAATTTTTTAACTTTTTAAACGGTTTGCTAAAAACTAAGGGCTGGGAGCCGTGGCTCATGCCTGTAATCCTAGCACTTGGGGAGGCAAGGTGCATGGATTGCTTGAACTCAGGAGTTCAAGACCAGCCTGAAAAAGAGCCAGACCCAGTGTCTACTGAAAAGAAAAAAAACTAGCTGAGCTTGTGTGCTTGTGTTGGGGGCCTGTAGTCCTAGCTACTTCAGAGGCTGAGGCAGGAGAATTGCTTGAGTGAGCCCAAGAAAGAGTGTGAGGTTGCTGTGAGCTGGGATGCCACAGCACTCTACTGAGGGTGATAAAATGAGACTCTGTCTCAAAAGAAAAAAAAAGGCTTGGTGCCTGTAGCACAGTGGTTATAGCGCCAGCCACATACACCGAGGCTGGCGGGTTCGAACCTGGCCCAGGCCAGGTGGACAATGACAACTGCAACAACAACAACAACAAAATGAACAACACCCCCCCAAAAAACACTCAACTAGGAATAAAACTTTCTCAGCCCTTATGTTTATGGTCACTGAATTGTCAATAATGGTGCCATGACAATTCAATGGGGGAAAAGTTGTCTTTTCAACAAATAATGTGGTACCCTTGGATATCTGCATGTAATTTGGAACTCTGCTTCACAGCATATACAAATTATTATAACTAAAAATGAATCACAGACATGAACATAAAAGCTAAAACTATAAAGTTCTTAGAAGAAAACATAAGTAAATCTTCATGATCTTCAAAGCCTTCTTAGATAAGACCCCAAAAGCATAACCAAAGAAAAATAGATAAATTGCACTTCGTCAAAATTACAAACTTTTGTTCTTTAAAGTACACCATCAAGAAAGTGAAAAGATAATCCAAAAGATGGTAGAAAATATTTGCTAATCATGTATCTGATAGAGGGCTTGTGTCCAGAATATATTAAGAACTCTTACAATCCAACAATAAAGAAAATAATAGCACAATGAAAAAAACCTGGGCAAAGAATTTCAATAGACATTTATTCAAAGGAAATATATAAATGGCCAATAAGTACATGAAAAGCAGCTCAACATTATTAGTAATTAGGAAAATGCCAATCAATAGCATAATCAGATACCACATCACACCCACCAGTATGGTTAAAACAAGTGAAACAGATACTAACAAGTGTTGTCAAAGGTGTAGAGAAAGTGAAAACTTCATACATTGCATATGGGATTATAAAATTGTGCTGCTACATTGGAAATTCTTTGGCAGTTCCTCAGACAGTTAGACATTGAGTTACTCTATGATCTAGAAATTCAAATCCTAGTTATATACCCCTGAAAAATAAAAACATATGTTCATAAAAAAACTTATACAGGTATGAAAAGAGTCTCATTGTTTACAATAGCCCAAAGTTGGAAAAAAAAGGCCCACCAACTGATGAATGAACAAAGGAAATATGGTCAATCCATATAATAGAATATTATTCAGTAATGAAAAGGAATAAAATACTGATTTATATTACACTTGGGTAAATCTCAAAAAAATTTTTCTCAGTGAAAGAAGTCAGACACAAAACCATATATTGTGTAATTCCATATATATGAAATCGCCATAAAAGGAAGATTTATAAATATAAAAAACAGGTTAGTTATTTTATGGCTGTGGAGAAGACGACTGGGGATTAACGGTAAATATTCAGGAAGGATCATATTGCATGATGAAGATATTAAAAACTGATTTACGGTGATGTAGTAGCTCATTTTGTGTTTCTATAACAGAATACCTGAGAGTAGATAATTTATAAAGAAAATTGTTTTATTTAGCTCACAGTTCTGCAGGCTGGGAAGTTCAAAAAGCATGGTGCGGGAATCTGGCTTCTGGTGAGGGCTTTTGTGCTGCATCACAACATGGACATGTGTGAAAAGGCGAAATCCAAGGGGCATCCTGGCTTTATAACAACCCAGTCTAGTGGGAACTAAACTATTACTATAGGAACTGATCTGAAGTGATCCAGTCTCACCAGAGTGAGAAATCACTCACTGCTTTGAGAAGGGCAATAAGCCACCCAATGAAGGTTCCACCCTCATGATTCAAACATTTCCTATCAGACTGTACCTGCCAACATCTCTGTCTGGGGAATCAAATTTCCACCTGAGTTTTAGTGGAGACAAACATACCATTTCCAAACCATAGCAGGTGATGTTTGTACAACTTGGTAAACTTACTACTAATTTAAAAGAGTGAACTGGGCAGCTCCTGTGGCTCAAAGGAGTGGGGCACTGGCCCTATATACCAGAGGTGGCGGGTTCAAACCTGGCCCAGGCCAAAAACTGCAAAAAAAAAGAGTGAATTATTTGATAGACAAAATATAATTCAATAATAATGATATTTAAAAAGATCTCCACACATAGAAAAATTGTTTTTTTTTTTTTTTTTTTGTCACCCTTGGTAGAGTGCTGTGGCATCACAGCTCACAGCAACCTCAAACTCTTGGGCTGGAGCAATTCTCTTGCCTCAGCCTCTCAAGTAGCTGGGACTACAGGCATCCACCACAATGCCCAGCTATTTTGTTGTTGTTGTCATTGTTGTTTAGCAGGCCCGGGCTGGGTTCAAACCCACCAGCTCCAGTGTTATGTGGCCGGCGCACTAACCACTGAGCTATGGGTGCCGAGCCAACATAGAAAAATTTTTCTTTTTTTTTAGAGACAGAGTCTCACTTTATCACCCTCGGTAGAGTGCCATGGCATCACAGCTCACAGCAACCTCCAACTCCTGGGTTTAGGCGATTCTCTTGCCTCAGCCTCCTGAGTAGCTGGGACTACAGGCACCTGCCAGAACTCCTGGCTATTTTTTGGTTGCAGTTTGGCTGGGACTGGGTTTGAACCCACCACCCTTGGTATATGGGGCTGGCACCCTACTCACTGAGCCACAGGCACTGCCCAACATAGAAAACTTTTAATCCAGATGGCTTCGCTGATGAATTTAGTGGTGTTCTAGTATGTTTTTAACAAAGTTTTCCTCAGGGGTGTTGAGAAGAGGCTTGATTTTTAGCATTTTTTAGCATTTGTCAATTTCTGCGGTGTAAAACCTCCCACTGTGGCTGATTTCAGGTTAGGAATGCGATGTCACTGAAAGCAGAGTTGGGAAGAGATTCTAACTGCATCTGTCAAGAGCTCGTATTGACTGGCTCCATCCCACTACTTGGTGATTTCTATCATATATTCTGCTTGAATTATTTTCTAATTCCTTTTGTGGTATCTTTTTTTTAACCTGTGAATTATAGTTTGGGGATTTTTTTCCAGAGATAATATTATCACTGACTTCTAATTTCATTATATTGTGATATAAGAACATACTTTGTATTTTTCATCCTTGAAATTTATTAGATTTTGTTTTATGGGCCAGGATATAGTCTAAGTGAAAGTTCCATGTGCATTTCAATAAAATGTGTCAAATGTAGCATTCTAGAGCTATAAACTAAGTCAATTAATTTGACAGGGTTCTCCTTTTATGTATTCTTACTGCTAATGCCAATATCAGTGTATTTATTGATTAGTTTCTATTGGCTTTTCATTTTCTTAATTATGGATTACATAGTATGCTTAGTAAGCTTAGTATTTTTTTACTGTGTCCTGAATATTATGAATAATACATTATAGAAGACATGCTAGAGTCTCTCTCTCTCTTTTTTGAGACAGGGTTTCACTATGGCACCCAGGTTGGAGTATAGTGGTGTGATCGTAGCTCACCATAACCTCAAATTCCTGGGCTCAATCGATCCTTCTGCCACAACCTCTGGAGTAGCTAGGACTACAGGTACAAACCACCACTCCCAGGTATTTTTTAAAATTTTTGTCCCATTACGTTGTCCATGGTGGTCATGAAGTCGTGGCCTCACGCAATCCTCCCATCTTGGCCTCCCAAAATGCTAGTATTACAGGCATGAGCCACCGTGCCCAGCTGTTTATGTTCTTTTTTCTGTCTATTCTTGCCTTCTTTTACATTATTCATGCAGCATTAATTATATATAGCTCAACTACTAACAACTGGGCCCATGCATGTTCACAAGGAGTCTAAGGTTCATTGTCACAAAGACATCTGGTCTCATCAAATTGATCTAAATATTAAGTCCAAATCAAATCCCTTTCGCTGTAAGTTATGCATATGAGCGTTTATATGTGTGAAAAGTGGCAAAGTGATTTTAAATGGGTTAGTGGCATTGTATAATACAAAGACCACTCTGAACTCACTCCTCCCTGACCAGGCCACCTATCACACTCCATTTGAGAAACAGATACTGGCCTCTTATTAGGCAGTTGTGGAAAAGGAGAGCCTTACTCTGGGCTGCAAGGTAACATTTCCCCCAGACATCTCCATCTTGGGTTTGTTACACTCAGATACTATAACAATTGAACTTGGAAGGTCACAACAATCTTCTTATATTCAATGGAAGTATTATATCTAAGAGAGAGGTAAATCTGATACCACAAGGTGTCCTCCTTATATAAAAAGTTGCATACCTTTAGATGCTATTGTATCTCCCCGTGCTCACTGACAAGGGAAGCTGTCTGGTGACTGTACTTCCACCGAGTCCAGAAGGATGGTTGGCCTTAGATGGCTCAGCCAAAATAAAAGCTAATGTTGTCCCTGGGCTTCAGCTGTCCTTCATTCCCAATGACAACTCCAGAAGATCCACTACAGTGAGGGCCAGAAAGAACAACAAACCAATTTGAATGCTACCATCTTTTCCCTAGGCATTAACTCCTAAGGAAAAGGCATAGTGCATTTTCACTGACTCTTGGGTTTTAGCTAACAGCTGTCTGTTTGAATCCATGAAATATTACTACTGATATATAAGACATCCCTCAATTAGGCCAAGGGCTCTGGAAAGCCATTGCTGCAATCAGACAGGACATTTATGCATTCCACGTGAACACTCATGGAAACCATCCATACTGAGAAGAGCCTAAATCAAACAGTGTGTCAGGGTGGTGCCTGTGGCTCAAAGGAGTGGGGCACTAGCCCCATATGCGAGAGGTGGTGGGTTCAAACCCAGCCCCAGCCAAAAAAAACAAAAAACAAAAAGCAATGTGGCAAATTGGATCTGCATTGCCCTGGGGACTAGGAGTATTACCTAGATTCATTATCACACTAGGCAAGTGACTCAGCCACCATAATCCAGGGGGGCTCAAAAGAACTCCATCTGTTACCCTTCAGTAGGTGACACAACTCTGAGCCCTGACCATTCCTGACAAAGAGCCTACTTCCATTCTCTGCTGCCATCTCCTGGCTACTTATGGTGTCTAATAACCACTGAAATCTATTCTGGCTATGAAATTGCCATTCTGTTGTGAGTGGCAGTCTGAATTCTGCTATGTTTATGTCACTTATAATTTCCCAGTGCACTATGTTTATGGTGAAGGAGACCCAACAGTGCATTGATGGGCATGTTATTGAATGTGCATTGCATATCCCTTTTCATGCTGAGGCTGAAAGAGGTAGAGTGGATTTTCAAAGCCTTCACTATAAAAGATTTCTGGGAAAGCCATATTGTCAGAATTGTGGACTAGATATCACAGTCAGACTATATGGTCATTATACGAGGCTGTCCGCAGCAAGAAAAGACTCCTTTTTGGTTGGAATGGAGAACATCAGGAGAGGAGGGGTCAGAGAATATGGAGATTAGCCCTCTGTGTCATTGATTCCACACTGATAATCTTCAATTATTCCTTGTCCCCCACCCCACTGGCCTTCGTAAAAACAAAATGAGGGTGACTTCAACCTATTGCTTCTACTATCACCTCATGTTAGGCATTTGGTATGGTGGAATCACAGATCACAAGGATAATGATCTATTGGTAGAATTTGTGAAGCCTAGATCACCCCTCAAGTGGCTCACTCTGGCAGCAATGGATAATATGGATCACTTAAGAGTCCTACCATTGTGTCATAGTCCAAAGCCACATAACCCTTGACACATCTGGATGGGTCTGGGAGTAAATTGGGAATGGATGAGTGAATGGACAAGGTACTAACTACTGGATTAGGACAAACAGACTGTGTGGCCATGGAGGGAGAGCAATAATCTCAGTCCCTAGCATGGAGCTCCACAGACACTGGGAGGTAAGGGGAAAGGGGAACAATAAATGTTTTATGTCCTATGGATAAAGCACCACAGTCTGGCAAACATCCCCATGGTTCACCTAAGTCAAGTGGCAGCAACGGCTAACTGACCACCAGGTGGTTTGTCATTCTTATCTACATGCTAATAGGAATAGACAGTTTCCCATAGACATGGCTATAAAACTTGGATCCTCTCATATGTGTATAAAACACTCTGACCAGTGCAATCTTGTTTGTATGTGACTAATACAAGTCCACATGATTCTCCTGATGCACCAGTGACCTATGCCATGCATGGCTATCAAAGCAACATCCACTCAGTGACACTGCCCATGTGATTTTACCAAGCCAATATAAAGGTGAATTAAATCAAGTGTAAGAAGCACCTTTGGGTTGTATGCGTTGAAGAGTGGGCCACAGAATAATTTTTCATTGGGGATAAGGGTGACTCACTTATTACTCCCTATAATTAGTGAAAATGATGCCACCCTTTTGATCCTTTGTTGGGACACTAGGTAAAGAGGGCTTTCATAGCTGGGAGATACATTGATTCCTGGTCTATACATCTGGCATCAATATCCATGCCCTAGAGACAATAGTCACTAACCTATTACTAACTTTAGCTTCCATAGCTAATAAGATGGCACAAGCTCTAGAAGATTAGAAAATCAGGCTAAATTTCCTTATGTAGATTTCAGTGGATAATATACTGACCTTAGACTACATTCAGACTTAATGGGGAAGAGGTTGTATATTCACCAACATCTGCTTTGTGTTTGGCTTCATTCTACCAGCCAAGCGGAGCAGCTCAGCTAATGCATCAGTTCAGGTGTAAGACTTCGCACAGCTGGGGCACTTTCCTCCAAGATCTGGTATAGGTACCATACTAAAAACTGGTATTTGATGTCAAGGTCCCCAAATATAAAGTGAATGAATCTGGGAAGTAAAGGGTGAAAATTAGATTGGCTTCTATAAAAAGGAAAGGAAAGATTTTGGAAGTTTAGCTGCTGGAAGCATTTAAGTCTCATCCCTTCTTCTTCCCTTCTACCCCATATTTGGGCAAGCTGACAAAATATCCTGGGTAATCTCGCCTTGAATACCAGTGGGACCCCAAGTCTATATGTATCCCTCAGAACCCTCATCCTGGCTCTTCTTCCTAACCAGAACAAAAACTCAAAGACAGTCTCCTTTCCCCACTCTCTCAAGTTGTTGTCATAAAAGTTTGAGAAGGGTGCTGTTTTCTCCCCTGAAAGCCTTATGATGTAAGCAATAAGTCATACCTTGTTGGTATGTGTATGATGTCATCATTCTTAATATCTGAAGCAAATTTTAGGTGGAGAGTTGTATTAGTCAGGGTTTTCCAGAGAGACAAAACCAATAGTATATATGAAAGGGTATTTATTAGGAGAATTGGTTCACACAATCACAAAGGCGAAATCCTATGATAGGCCATCTGCAAGCTGGAAGATGAGGGAAGCCAATAACAAGGCTCTCCGAAAAGCTGGGAGTATGGCTTGGTCCAAGTCTGAAAAACCTCAAAACCAGAGAAGCCAGCAGTGCAGCCCCATCTGAGGTAGAAGGCTTGAGAACTCCTGGGAGGTTGCTGGTGCAAGTTGCAGAGTCCAAAGGCTGAAGAACCTGGAGTCTGATGTCCAAAAGCAGGAGGATAAAAAAGTCATCCTCTTGTGGGAGGGTGGAGGAGGAGAGAATGGGGAGGGGGAGAGAGAGAGAAAGAACCAAGCAAATTTAATGCCCCCCCTTTTCTGCTTGCTTTGTTCTAACCTCACCCCTAGTTGATTGGATGATGCCTTCCCATATTTAGTCTTCCTCTCTCAGTCTACTGATGCACGTGTCAGTCTCTTCTGGAAACACCCTCACAGACACACCCAGAAAGAATGT
The DNA here is from genome assembly GCF_027406575.1 of Nycticebus coucang. Taxonomy (NCBI): domain Eukaryota; kingdom Metazoa; phylum Chordata; class Mammalia; order Primates; family Lorisidae; genus Nycticebus; species Nycticebus coucang. Next base: position 135,288,950 of record NC_069804.1, read on the forward strand.
TTCACTAGCCATCTAGGCATCTCTCAATCCAGTCAAGTTGATACCAAAAATTAACCATCACAGTAGTCCATGCTTTGTAGACTGGCTATATCAGCTCCTGTCACTATTATTCTCTGTAGCAGAACTGCAGAAAGTGTACTTCTCATCCTTGAATTTTTAGGGTCTGCTATATTAGATGTCCTGGGTCCCCAAAGTGAGTGATTCCACTAAGACTCAAGGTTGAGTTCTACTAAACCTGAAACTACAGCTACAACCTCACTTCAATCTCCTCAACAGAGTGGTTCAGCAGGCAGAGAAAGGAGTTTATATGTAACCAATGGAGAAAACTGACCCTTATTATCATCCAGGGGTAAGAACTATTTCTTAATAGTGATAGGAAGAAATATGTCTGAAATCCAGATGATTTATCAGAGATTGTTCTGTGCCCAGTGACAATGGTAAATGGGATCAGTATAAAATAGCTGTTGATTTCTTCATTTTCTTTTTCTTGAGACAGAGTCATGCGATCCTCTTGCCTCAGCCTCCCAAGTAGCTGGGACTATAGGCACCCACCACAATGCCCGGCTATTTTTTGGGTATAGTTGTCATTGTTGTTTGTCAGCCCTGGCTGGGCTGGATTCGAACCCACCAGCTCCCATATATGTGGCTGGTGCCTTAACCACTTGAGGTACAGGCACCGAGCCTCTTCTTTCTTTCTTTCTTTCTTTTTTTTTTCAGTTTTTGGCTGGGGCTGGGTTTGAACTCCCCACCTCTGGTATATGTGGCCGGTGCCCTACTCCTTTGAGCCGCAGGCACCGCCCTTCTTTTTTTTTTGAGACAGAGTCTCACTATGTCGCCCTCAGTAGAGTGCTATGGCATCACAGCTCATAGCAACCTCAAACTCTTGGGCTTAAGCCACCCTCTTGCCTCAGCCTCCCAAGTAGCTGGGACTACAGGTGCCCGCCACAAGGCCCAGCTATTTTTTGGTTATAGTTGTTGTTTGGCGGCCCTGGGCTGGATTCGAACCTGCCAGCTCCGGTGTATGTGGCTGGCACCTTAGCCGCTTGAGCTACAGGCGCCGAGCCTCTTCATTTTTGTTATTTTTTGAGACAGAGTCTCACTATGTCACCCTCAGTAGCGTACCGCAGCATCACAGCTCACAGCAACCTCAAACTCTTGGTCTTAAGGGATTCCTTTGCCTCAGCCTCCCAAGTAGCTGGGACTAGAGGCGTCCACCACAATGCCTGGCTATTTTTTTGTTGTTGTTGCAGTTGTCATTGTTGTTTAGCAGGCCCAGGCTGGTTTCAAACCTGCCAGCCTCAGTGTAACGGGTGCTGAGCTGATTTTTTCATATTTTTAAGAATTGTCTACACTTGAGGTCTCGGCTAAGTGGAGTTGAACACAACAAAACGTCTTGGACCATTGTCTCAGAAATCATTCTAGGCAGCCTCTCATTTCTTGGGCCTGGTTCTTTAAAAATAGTATCTCTCCTTACTCATTCTTTGAAGGCTGGCAGCGAATTTAGCAACATTCATTAAACATCTTACAGTTCCTGTTTGTAATACTTTCACTCTGTTCTGACTGTATCCATTATGAACTTTATATGTCATTTTCTAGGAAGCTTTTATATGATAGAAGGACCAAATTGTCTTTTTACCATCCCTGATATTTGAGCTATATATATATCTATATATATATCTATATATATATATATATTTTATGATTGTGCCCCTACTGGCACAAGTATCTTCAGGGGAAAACTGGGAAACAAATCACAATTCACGTGTCTCAGGCAAACTAGAACAAAATGTTTGCTGGAAACAAAGTAGCCAGACTTTTGTTAAGTTTAGAAGGCAGCTCAAGGCCTTAACTCCTCAAAGGAAGCTGAGAATTTTGATTATTCATTGGATGCAGGGCATGTCAATTATTACTTTCAGCAAATCAGTTTAAAGCTCAAACGGAAGTGGAGTGGCACTTTGAGGACCCTTTGCTCATCCGCCTGATCTTTCCCACTTTATCCCACACCATCTTAGTTGCGTGCAGCTTCGGTGGAGCACATCTTTGGCATATCGCCTGTCTTTTGGATTCCTAGACTTCCACGGACACTGTTGCAGACTGTTTTCTCCTGTGTAACGGACTTCTCTGCTGCCCCCTTGATCTCTCAGCAGGGCTAACTGCCAGTGGCCTCTCTCTTCAGCAGCAGTAACTTGAGCAGCCGCCATCTTTGCTGTCGGCGTCGATGCTGTAGTCCAAACTGCCACTCCAGTTGAGGTGCGTTTTTCCTGCCATGTTTGTCATGGAGAAGCGAAACCTGGCCCTTGGTGTCCAGGAAAGAGCTAACAGAGGCGTGGCCCTGCATCCCAGATCCGTCAGGGGTGGTTTGGTGTCCGCAAAATGGGTTTTGGCAGTTGCAATAGTCATGGCTAGTTGGCCTTGTCAGGTATTTGTAGGAGCTCTCTGGGAGGAAAGTATTCAGGAGGTGGTGCAGAAAACTGTTGAGGAGACTGGGGATGTTAAGCCCATTGAGGGGCAGGGACAGGAAAAAAAGGAAGAAAAGGAGGAGGGGGGAGATAGGGAGGAAGATGAACACACAGTGGATAAGGAGGAGGAGAAGGAAGAGGGCGAGGAGGGTGGAGAAGGACAGAAGGGTAAAGAGGGAGAGGAAGGAAAGGAGGGTGAACAGGGAAAGGAGGGTAAAGAGGAAGAAGAAGGTGAAGAGGGAGAGGTAGGAAAGGAGGGTGAAGAGGGAAAGGATGGTAAAGAGGGAGAGAATGGTGAAGAGGGAGAGGAGGGTGAAGAGGGAGAGGAAGATGAGGAAGAAGATGAGGAGGAGGAAGAGGAAGAAGAGGAGGAGGAAGAGGAAGAAGAGGAGGAAGAAGAGGAGGAAGAAGAGGAGGAGGAAGAGGAAGAAGAGGAGGAAGAAGAGGAGGAGGAAGAGGAAGAAGAGGAAGAGGAAGAAGAGGAGGAGGAGGAGGATGACATAGGGGAGGAAGGAAGTGAGGAGGAGGAGAGCAACGAGGAAGATGAGGAATTCATGGCAGATGCCAGTGAGTTCTTCATGGTGATGTTTCAGTTCCTATTCTTGGATCTGGTCTTTGCCCTTCTAAACTCTGTCTATTATAATGAGCCTGTCCCGGCCCAGCCCCAAGCAGGCAACATGCTGGGTGGGTACTACTCCCGGGAACGGGAGCATCCAGGAGCACCTATATTCTGGGAGTGGGAGCGACTGGGAGCAGGAGCCCAAGTCTGCGAAAGCCAGTACCCTGCAGAAGAAATCGTGTCCGGGGTGCCAGAGGAACCCGCAGAGGTCACTGCATCCCAGATCCAAAATGAAATAGCAGCGGAAGTGGAGATCATGGAAGGCGAGGGTGAGTCCGGGCCTGTGCAGTCAAGGGGGCAAGGCTGGGGAGTGGTAGCAAGTCGTTTGGCCCTTGCAGCCTCCACTGGCGTAGCTGGCTCACTTGCAGTCCATGCTCAGTGCCTCCTGGCAGTGGTTAAGTGAGGGGTCAATGCTGTCAAGAAACTATAGGAGGGGTCAAGTACCATGGCTCACTCTTACAATCCTAGCACTCTGGGAGGCTGAGGCAGGCAAATTGCCTGAACTCAGGAGTTTGAGACGAGCCTGAGTAAGAGCTAGATTCAGTCTCTACTAAAATTAGAAAAACTAGCCAGGTGTGGTGGCAGGTGCCAGTAATCCTGACTACTTGAGAGGCGGAGGCTAGATGATCACTTGAGCCCAAGAGTTGGAGGTTGCTGTGAGCGTGACGCCATGGCACTCTACCCAGGATGACAGAGTGAAACTAGACTATGTCTCAAAAAAAAAGAAAAGAATTTTCATAGAAAAGTATTAGATCAAAAATTGGAAATATCCAATAATAAGGACTTGGTTATCTAAAATTATGGTATATAGACCAGGTGGGGTGGCTCAAGCCTCATCCTAGCACTCTTGAGGCTGAAGGCAAGTGGATTGCTTGAGTTTAGGAGTTCGAGACCAGCCTGAACAAGAGCAGACCCTGTCTCATCTAAAAATAGAAAAAAAACAAACAAACAAACAAAAAAAAAACAACCAAACTAGCCGGGTATGGAGGCAGGTGCCTGCAGTCCCAGATATTCAGGATACTGAGACAGGAGAATCATTTGAACCCCCAATAATTTGAGGTTGTGAGCCAGGCAGACCCCATGCCACTCTACCCAGGGCAACAGAGTAAGATGGTCTCAGAATAAAATAAAATAAATAATAAAATAAAAAATAAATTAAAATAAAACTTCAGGAGGAATACATACAAGTAGAGACCCAATTCTATGCAGTCTTACAGTCTTGAAAGCATGCTTCCTTCTACCAACCTCTGTGAGATAAGAGATCTGAGATCTTCAATGCAGTGTATGAGCCCACAGAAGGTGAATGTCAGTGGGAAGTAGGTGGTCAGGAAGGAGCTTGGGACAAAATGGAAAGACAGCATGAAAGGAAAGGGTAAACAGATGCCACACCTCTCTTTTGATTGACAGCTTTTAAAAATGTAAAGCTTCTTGGTAGGATGACTGGAGAAAATGATGAACTTGTAGTAGAGCACACGAAAGATGTGAATTATTTGTTTAGGGGCTGAGAAACCAATAGACTTCATAAAATTTGTCTCTAAGTCAAACAAATGATTTTCAACAAAGTTCTGACAAAAACATTAAATGCGACCAGACACAGATGATTCCAATCTTTTCTGTTCCAAGGGCCTGAAATAATTAGCAGGATTGGATGTGAGATATACTGGAAAGAGAGGAAAAACGTCATGGTGAAAACTTATCAAGTAGCAAAAATGTGAGAGTCATTAGTGTTTTACCAGCCAGTAGGAAAAGTGCCCAGCTGTTTTTTCTCCCACATAATGTTGCAATTGAGCATAAATTGGGATTTTTTTCTGAGAAATTCTAATTCCAAATTCTGTATTATTCTATACTCAAGAAGCCACTGAATATAAGTATGAAAATTCTGATGGAGAAGCTAAAGAAGCTGGAGGTGAGGAGGGGAAGGAGAAAGAGAAGGAAAATGAAGAAGCGGGAGAAGGACCCGATAGCATCTGAACAGCCTGCCCAGGGAATCCAGGTATTTATATACAGTCTTCAGTATTAACTAATTATTTCTTGACATATACCTGTTGCTAACAGCTTTGTTTTTTTAAATTTTCTCTGTGAACTAAAGAAAAATGGTAACTTTTTTTGTTTAGAAAAGAATTTAATGTTAATGCACATGCATACTAGATAAATAGAAGGTAATACATTCTGAAATGTACTTCATTTACAGCTACGAGTCCTTTATTCTGTAGTTGTAGGATTACTGCAGATGAGAACAGACCTAGTAGTGGGGACCAGTATTTATTTAGAGAAAGGTTGCTAGAAAAAGCAGCGACAAAGTAGTTGGTCCACCATGTACTAACTGGGTCTTAATTCTTAATTACTTGCCCACAAAAAATGTATTCTCATAAACTAACAATGTCTTTGATGAGATTGACAACCGGTTAAAAAGTTGAAGATCCCAAGTGAGACTACCCTTTGGTTAATACATAAATGTTAGTTCAGTTTAGCTCTTTATATTTCATATGACATTGAAAAGAAATAGTATTGATCACTGAATTAGTATGTCTTAGTTTATGTGTATACATACACACATTTTTAATATATATATATCTGAATTTTCATGTGTATCTGTGGAATGTGTTAACAGCCTAATTCTCATTTTACAGATAAGGAAATTGAGGGTCTAGGAATACACATAGTTTGTGTAAAGAGAACAGACTTTTAAGGTTAAAATATTTACTTAAATCACAAAGTGGCTGCTCAAGAAAAAAATAAGTATTGACAGTGGTGGATAAGAGGGCAAAGAGGCTGATGTAATCTGATGATTTAATCCATCCAGTGAATAAGCAGCCTGATATCCGAGGGTCTGTGTTCCAAAAGGAAAATGTTTTGTTTTCTTTTTGAGACAACAGATGTAAATGGGATTAACTCTTGGATTTTGAAAGTTATTAGATCATGATAATGATATATAATGGTGTATCACAATAATGGTTAAATTTATCTTATTTCATCCTAAGCTGGAAGGCATCGATGGAAATAGATGGAGAAAGAAGAAGTGAATTTGCTCTTCATAGATTTCCCAGTTTTTAGTAGCCTCAAACACTGCACTTCAAAGTTCATCGCAAAAAAAAGAAAAAAAAAAAGTTCACACAGTAGTGAAATTAGCTGACAACTGTTCTTACCTTTTACCTCATGTTGAACCTCATATTTTTACCTCATATTTTGAACCTCATGTTCAAAATAAAAGCTTGTTTGAAATGAATACACTGTAGATGTTTTTATATAAGTAACACTAATTGAAGTCTATCTTTTCTTTTTCTTTTGGCCTATCATTCTGTCATTAAGATGAATCTTTCAACTATTTAGTAAGCCTTTTTCACATTCTTTTATTGTAGCCCCAAAATAAAATGTAAAGTTATAAACAATTTGTATAATGACAGAGATGGAGATTTAGCCTCTACTGCATTTTACTAAAAAAAAAAACACCCCAAAAATGACCCAGCTTGCTTGGAGAGCAGATGGTACCATCAACATCAGCTGGAAACTTAGTAGAAATGCAAGTTCTCAGGTCCTACTCCAGATCTATTGAATCAGATTCTGAAGGTTGGCTAGCAATCAGGATTTTTATAAGTCCTTCTAGGTGATTCTGAGCAGACTGAAGTTTGAGAATCACTGGTGTATAACAATAGGGAAAATGAACTTCACCTACAGTTAAAACCATCCTTAATTCTCTGACTTGGTACAGTTGCAGGTATACTGAACAGAACAGCAAAGTCTGGACTGGGGAAGAGACTAGAATTCTCAGAGGTCTGAGATACAAAGACCTTGTAAGGAGAATGTGTTCTTTGTTTAGGTCTGCCATAACAAACAAACTCTCTTAAAACAACAATTTATTCCCTCAGTTCTAGAATCTAGAAGTGTGAAATCAAGGTGATGGCAGAGTTGGTTATCTCTGGAGCGTTTGAGAGAGAGTCAATCAATTCCATGCCTATCTTAGTTAATTTGTGTTGCTATAAAGGAATACATGAGGGTGGGTTATTTATCAAGAAAAGTTTATTTGGCTCACCATTTTTCAGGCTGGACAAGGAGCATGGTGTCAGCATCTGCTTTTGGTGAGGACCTTAGGAAGCTTTTACTTATGGGGGAAGGTGAAGGAGAGGCAAAGGGTAGCCAGCTGATGCGTAAATATCTTATGGTGAGAGTGTGGAACCAAGAAACAGGAAGGAGGTGGTGCCAGGCTCTTTTTAACAATTATTTCTTGCAGGAACTAACAGAGCAAGAAGGAATTCACCAAACCATTCATGAAGCTTCTACCCCTATAATTCAAACACCTCCCACTAGACCCCAACTCCAGCTTTGGGGATCAAATTTCAATGTGAGCTCAGAAGGTAGGGTGCTGGCCCCATATACCGAGGGTGACGGGCTCAAACCCAGCCCTGGCCAAACTGCAACAACAACAACAAATAGCCAGGTGTTGTGGCGGGCACCTGTAATCCCAGCTACTTGGGAGGCTGAGGCAAGAGAATCGCCTAAGCCCAAGAGCTGGAGGTTGCTGTGAGCTGTGACACTACAGCACTCTACTGAGGGCAAAAAAAAAAAAAAAATCCCCAAAACAAAAAAAAAAAAACAAATTTCAATGTGAGACTTGGTGGAGTCAAACCAACCATATCCAAACCATAACAATGTCTTTCTCCTAGCTTCTGGTAACTGCCATCAATTTTTAGTATCCCTTGGCTTGCAAACTACATGACACGAGTCTAATCTCTTCTTCCATTTTCACATAGTAGTTTTTTCCTCTGTGTCTCTTGTCTTTGTGACTCTTTTCTTCTTTATGATGATGCCAGTCATACTGGATTAAGGGCCTATCCTAATTCAGAATGACTTTATCTCAAATTGATTGCATCTGGAAATACCTGATTTCCAAAAAAGGTCCCATTTATTCACAAGTTTTGGGTGTTAGGACTTCAACATATCTCTTTGCAGGACATAATTCAACTTAGAAAAAGGAGCAAATATTGAATGGTGACAGTGAAAAATAGGTAAGGGAAAAAAATCTAGTACCAGAAAGGTAAGTAGTATAACATGAATATGAAATTTAAAAATATATAATACTAGGCTCAGGGCCCGTAGCTCAGTGGCTAGGGTGCCAGCCACATACATCAGAGCTGGTGGGTTCAAACCCAGCCCAGACCTGCTAAACAACAATGACAACAACAACAAAAATAGCCAGGTGTTATGGCAGGCGCCTGTAGTCACAGCTACTTGGAAGGCTGAGGCAAGAGAATTGCTCCAGCCCAGGAGTTTCAGGTTGCTGTGAGCTATGATGCCACAGCACTCTACCGAGGGCAACATAGTGAGACTGTCTCAAAAAATATATATATACATATATACAATACTATGTATCCATAATAGTTTCTTACATTTGTAGTAAAGGTGTACCATAGGGATATTGCATATTTATATAATAGGCAGAAAGATACGTATGAGAATAATAAATGCCTTATTTAGGAGAGAAGCCAAATTTTGTGGAAAGGGAGAATTTAACTGGGGAGGGGTACACAGTCGGCTTCAACTCTTATTTGTAATCTTACATTTCTTTCCAGTTGGATGGTGAGTGCATGAATGTAGTATTCCCTATACCCTTCTGTAGGTCTGAAATATTCCCTAACAAACAAACAAACAAAAAAACTTAAAAGAGGAAATGGGCCTAATATCTGGGACCATTTTAAGGAAAATAAAATTATATTTGAACAGAGTAAAGGATCAGAAAGGGCAGGCCAGGGGTTTGAGGGTCAAAATCCTTGTTTCTGTATTTAGTTAAGGCTGCCTGGATGCTTACTAATCAGCATCATTGCATTTTTCTATATTCTATGGCAGTATAGCTCATATCCTAGAGTATATTAGCATTATTTATATATGTGTATCTATCCTCCCAACCCCTACCTCCCTCATTATTGTCTGGGACTTTAAAGATTTTATTTATTTGTTCTAAAATACCTAGGACTGTGTTTTCATTTTAATATGTGCTTGATAAAGGTTTGTTAAAACAAAGGTAATGTAATATATGCACAACCCACTTTTGTCTCTAGTGTTGACATTTAACAGTGCATTATCATGTAGTGACACACAGTGTTACTTATGGGTGGTAACAAAAAAGGCAAAAGGCCTTTGTCACCATTATTTGAAATTAAAAATCAATTCAAGGCAGAATTATTCACACAATGTCATTTGAAAGCCCTTAAATTGGTTGTGGTTGGTTCATGCCATGCTAGTGGTTTATTTATTAAAGGCTCTATGGGGCGGCGCCTGTGGCTCAAAGGAGTAGGGCGTCGGCCCCATATGCCGGAGGTAGTGGGTTCAAACCCAGCCATGGACAAAAACTACAAAAATAAATAAATAATAATAAAGGCTCTATGTTTTCCCAAGAATCTTACTGGGCACTATGGTTTGAAAAGATACCCTCTAGGCCAGGCGTGGTGGCTCATGCCTATAGTCCCAGCGCTGTGGGAAGCCAAGGCGGGTGGATTGCCTGAGCTCAGAGGTTGGCGACCAGTATGAGCAGCAGTGAGCCAGAGTAAGACTCCATCTCTATTAACATCAAAAAAACAGCCGGACATTGTGGTGGGCACCTGTAATCCCAGCTACTGGGGAGGCAATGGGAAAGAGAATCGCCTGAGGAAGAACATTAAAAAAAAAAAAGAAAGAAAACGAACAAAAAAAGAATACTTCAAACGAAGAAGAATGAACAAGCAAGCTGAAATGAAAAAAAAAGAAAAAAGATACCCTCCAAAATCAGGTGCTACCAATGTGATGGTATTAAGCTACTGGGGCTTTATAAGGTTATTAGGCCAGGAGCACTCCTCTTTCATGAATGGGATTAGATGCCCTTACAAGGCACTTGGCAGAGAGAGTTGGTTCTCACTTGTCCTCCTGCCTTCTGCTATGTTAGAAAGCAATAAGAAGGCCCTCGCCATATTCTGGCACTTTGATCTTGGACTTCCCAGCCTCCAGAACTGTGAATAAACAAGTTTCTGTTCTTTCTAAACTACCTAGACCCAGGTATTTAGTTATAGCAGCACAAAATGAACTAAGATACTGAGGTTCGCTCCATTAGATAAAAGGCACATATGCAAGTCTCTTTGAGATAAGACCTTTGGATGTTGGGCTTTTGCTGAGACTACTTAGAGACAACATTCTTAATATTCTTAGAAGCTGTATTATTTTGCTTAAAGGTTCTCTGTGGTACTGCCCCAGGCCTTATCAAAGGATTTTATAGTTGCATCATTGGTTTCATCTTTATACCATATTTTTGGGAAGCACTCCTCCAGATTTAATTTTTGTTTAGATGACCTTTCCTAAACTTTAGCATTCTGTGCCATTTGGAAACACAGGGGATTTTGAAAGCAGCAAGTTATATCTTTATTTTGTTTAGGGTAAAGTCTGTCCTTTAACTTTTTTTTCTCACATTTTGCTATAAACAGCAAAAAGAAAAAAAAAAAAAAGAAAAGAAATCCAGGCAATAGCTCACTCTAATATTCTTTGTGGAAATATCCTTTTTATATCACCCAGTTTGTGGGTACATTTTCTATTCCCATTACTGCCGTAAATAACAATGCATCCCTTTCCCCTACTTTCTAATACTGCTTTCTTTTGTTCCCTCTAAGATCTCACAGCCAACCTCCACAATGACCATCAGGTTTTGTGATAACAGCCTGTTCAATGCATCTTTGACTTTTGCTAATAGTCTCTTCATATTCCTTCTAGCTTCAGCCCTCTTCCTAGTTTCAAAGACATTCTATGTTTTAGGTTTTTGTTACTGTAGCCCCCTACTCTTGGTAGCAACATCTATTTTAATCGTTTATTGCCATACAACAAATAAACCCTGAAGTGGGGTGGCTTAAAACTATAAATAAATAATATCTTAAGTTTCTGTGGGTCTGTCTTTCAAGAATGGCTTCACTGGGTAGTTCCATCTTTGGGTGTCTCAAGGTGTCAGCTGTGACTACAGTCACTTGAATGGATCTAGAACAGTGGTTCTCAACCTTCCTAATGCTGCGGCCCTTTAATACAGTTCCTGTGGGTCACGACCCACAGCTTGAGAACCGCTGATCTAGAATGTTTGCTTCCGAACACATGGCTATGGAAAGGATGCATTGATATATTGGCTTTTTTTTTTTTTTAACAGTTTTTTGGCCAGGACCAGGGCCAGGCTTGAAACCGCCACTTCCAGCATATGGGGCCGGCACCCTACTCCTTTGAGCCACAAGTGCCGCCCAGCATATCATTGGCCTTTGACAGGAAGTATCAATTCCTCACCACATAATTGTCTCCACTGGGATGCTGAAGTATCCTTATACTACATGTCTTAGTCCATTTGTGTTTGTATAATAAAACATCTGTGACTGAGTAATTATTAAACAACAGACATTTATTTCTCACAGTTCTGGAGCTTGGGAAGTCCAAGATCAAGGTGATGGCAGGCTCAGTGTCTGATGAAGACTTGCTCCTCAGAGATGGAGACATTTAGGTGTCCTGACATGGCAGAAGGGACAGAAAGGGCAAAAGGGGATGAGCACTGTGTCTTCTTATCGCAGAAGAGTGAAAGAGCACAAAATGTCTAAACTAGTTCCCTCCAGCCCTTTTATAGAGCAGTAATCCATTTATGAAGGTGGAGCCCTTAGGACTTAATCACTTTCCCAAAGGCCCCACTTCTTAATACCGCCATAATGGGGACTAAGTTCCAACATGAATTTTGGTGGAGACATATTCAAACCATATCAAAATGACAGCTGGCTTACCCAAGAGTGAGCAATTCAAGAGAGACAGATGGAAGCCACAATATCTTTTATTACCTAGCCTTGATGTGACACTCATCATTTCCACAATACCTTACTGATCACATATGACATCAGCTCTATTAAATGAGGGAGGGCACTACACCAGGACATGAACACCCAGAGGCGGGGATCACTGGGGTAACCCTGGAGGCTGACTATACCAGTGCCAGTGCCTATGCTGAACCAGTTGTTAAATATAGTACTGTTCTGAGACCCAGGCTCAAAGGAGCTTGCCATTGGCCTCACATTTTAAAGGCCCCACACCTGCACTCTTCCAGCCTTACCTCTCTGCAAGTGGCCAATAGTCCAGTTTGTGGAGACAAGGGGATGTGCACACTAGAGTCTGTGCTCCTCACACCCAATTTACGTGTTTCAGGTACCTGGAGTTCTCAATTTGCTGCTTAAGTAGCCCCAAGTTCCAAGAGGCCCATAGGCACCTCTTTGCTGGGTCTGTGCTTCTGAGGGTTGAGTGCATCAATAATGTATTAAGAGGTGACCAAGGAGTAGTGGCTGTATGCAAGGAACAGGGGGCAAGTGGCTTTCAGGGCTTGTATATATGCATACGGAAGGCCCTGAGGTAAGGAATAGAGCTCAGAGTTATGTGGAGAGGTGCCAGGGAATGGGGACACTGAGCCTGGGATGTAGAACAGAGACTCCAGTGGTGGCTGTGCTTTCACCACATCTCTGGAATAGAACTTTGGGGATTACAATTATGGTGAACACACCCTAAACTGACTCCCAATAATCCCAACCTCTGACATTCACATTCTTGTATAATTCCCGCCTCTCGAATTGGGCAGATCTGTGACTTTACTGTAACCAATAGAAAAAGTATGGCAAAGGTAATGAGATGTCACTCTTGTTATTATGTTGCAAGATTTTAAACACACACACACACACACACACACACACACACACACATATCTCCTTTGTGTGATTTGTTATGCAGCAACAGAAAATCAATATACTGGGCCCAGCAGAGTGCACACTTAGAGATTCCAGGTATCCAGATGTGCAGATGTAATCTGGAATATCACCTAACTACTTCTGACTTATACCCGCTATTGATAAACTGATGTTTTAAAATTTTCTCAGTAGACTAAATCATAAAATAATTGTTCAAATATACCTAATATTCTAAACTTGAAAGTCTTCTTTTAGGTCATTAAGAAGGTAATGTTAAGAGAGAGAAGGGATTTCATTTAATGCTTTACTAGTTGATTTAAACTTGTCATAAATCATATAACATGTAGACCCCAAAATGAAATCATTTTGAACACTGCAAATATTACAAAAGTTATAGGTGGTCCAGTTTAAATATTCCCCTTATTCACTTCATGTCACACATTGCTACTTGATCTCACAGTCCTCCTTTCTGTAGGGCTTAGACCGGTGGACCTTGTACCTGGGTGAGGGTAAAGTGTAACCACAAACCATCCCTCCCCTTTACCCGCGCTAAACTGCATTCACCCTCTCTCACACATCTTGCTTTCTCCCTGTATTACATGCACAAATACTCTTAATAACAGTTCTCCCCCATGCATATAGCCACCCAGAGGCTATCTGCCCTGCCATCTGCTGGATCAGGTACACCTCTGTAGAGTCCCTTTCAGCACAATCCTTCTTAGGAATAATGTGCTTCTCTGACAATGCTCAGGCCTGAATGGTCAATGTCCTATTTGATTTTTTTCCCATTACATAAAGGCTGAGATGGGCTACAGAACAATTTCTGTTTTTTTTTTTTTTTTTCTTTTTTTGAGACAGAGTTTCACTATGTCGCCATGGGTAGGATGCTGTGGCATCACAGCTCACAGCAACCTCAATAGGCCCAAGCGATTCTCTTGCTTTAGCCTCCCAAGCAGCTGGGACCACAGTTGCCCGCCATAACACTTGGCTATTGTTTGGTTTCAGTTATCATTGTTGTCTGGCAGGCCCGGCCCGGGCTTGAACCTGCCAGCTCCGGTGCATGTGGCTGGCACCCTAGCCACTGAGCCACAGGTGCCGAGCCACAATTTCTGTTTTTATAATTTAGTTTTTCATAGAGCAAAAACCAAGAAACTACAAAGAAGCTGGAAATTTGTCAGAATGTTCCTCTTGATTGGTATCTAGATGTTCTTAACCTTTTCGTCAGAAAAATAGTTATATTGTTAACTTTGGAAAAAGAAAACACGAATGGGGAATTTTCAGAGTAAGAATATTTCATGTTTGTCTACTCTGAAAAAAAAAATAATAGCTGACATGCCACAATTATCTGTGAAGCCAGAACTGAGAAGCTAAGCTAAAGCAGTACACCTGACCTCATCTGTTTACCGTACATTCTTCCCCACACCATGATTATCTAATTAAAAGTTTCATCATAACTGAAAATGTTTGTCTCAGAAAACTTTGAGAAAGTAGTCAGACATAAACAATAAGTGGTTGTGATATTAGTAGAGTAAAAGTTACTTCGATAATACATTTTCTTTAATAATTCTCTTAAATATTTTGTTACAATAAAAATCACCTTTATTTTGGGTAAACATCTTACAATGTTAAAACAAAAACTACTTTACTCTCTCATTCCTTCTTTCCCTCCTTCCTTTCTTTTTCAGAAAGAAAGTATAATCCTTTAGTGTCATAACTAAAAATTTCCCAACCCTTTTCTAGCAACTTTTAAAGTACCTGTAATAGGGGCTTTTTAGTGCCCATCGATCCACGAATGGATTAATAAATTGTGGTATATGTACACCATGGAATATTATGCAGCCTTAAAGAAAGATGGAGACTTTACCTCTTTCATGTTTACATGGATGGAGCTGGAACATATTCTTCTTAGTAAAGTGTCTCAAGAATGGAAGAAAAAGTACCCAATGTACTCACCCTTATTATGAAACTAATGTAGGACCTTCACATGAAAGCTATAACCCAGTTACAACCTAAGAATAGGGAGAAAGGGAAAAGGGAGGGGAGGGAGGGGGAAGGAGGGCGATTAATGGGATTACACCTGCGGTGCATCTTACAAGGGTATATGTGAATCCTAGTAAATGTGGAATGTAAAGGTCTTAGCAAAATAAGAAAATGCTACAAAAGCTATGTTAACTAATGTGATGAAAATGTGTCAAACGATCTATGAACCAAGTGTATGGTGCCCCACGATCATACTAATGTACACAGCTATGGTTTAATAAAAATAAATAAAATATATATATATATATAAAAATGTCTTTTGACAAATAAAAGTTCTTAATTTTTACCAATCAAAAAAAAAATAAAGTACCTGTAATACACAGAATAGTGGCTTCCCAAACTGCCCACATCTTAGTCCTCAGAATCTGTGAATATGTCACTTTCTATGTTGAAAAGGGCTTTGCCGATGTGATTAAGTCAAGGACATCGGGATGGGGCGATTATCTTAGATTATTCTAGTGGTCTAGTGTAGCTTGTTCCAGGGTTGGTATGAGAGGGAGACAGAATGGTCAAGGTTAGGGAAGGAGAGGGGACAAGTCAAGCAGAGAATAATTTAGGCAACACAGTTCTGCCAACACCTGGATTTTGCCCTGTAAGACTCACTTTGGACTTCTAGCATCTGGAATTGTAAGATAATACATTTGGGTTGCTTTAAGTCATTAAGTTTGTGATACTTCGTTAGCTGCAATAGATAATTAATATACCCCTCAAACCAATGCTCTAAACGTTCTGTGAACTTGCTTTATGGTACTCTAAGTAAAGGGTCCAAATATTTTAATTCTATTTTTAAAGTTGTTTCCACATATTTAATGATTGTAATATCTGGTAGCACAAAATAATATCTACTGGATGTGTAGAACCTACTATCAGATTACAAATGAGAACATTGCCAGTTTCATTAAAGTTGTCTGTATGCTTCACCTGATCTTATCACACCCCACTGAAGAAAACTACAATCCTGAACTTTCAATTTATAAAATCTTAATATGTATCACTAAGCAAGACATTGGTTGCTCAGTTCTCATTTTTGGAAAGGGTAGTATTGTAAGTGGTTTTCTATAAATTACTTTTTTAGACAAATTGTTCCTAATAATTATTCATACGTTTATATGAAACTGTAGTTCCTTTAACTTCACTGCTGAAATATATTCTGATACTGTATCACTGTTCATCCATTCTACTATAGATGAAAATTTATAGTATTTCCAGTTTTTTGTTATTATGAGGATTGCTACTATGGACATCTTTGTATATGCCTCTTGGATGACATGTAGAAGAGTTTCTCTACTTTACAAGATAATGCCAATTTTTTCTCCAGAATGATTATAACAATTTACATTTGCACCAGCAATGCCAACATGCTCCCACTGCTCTAACTAATCAGCAACATAATGTATTCTCATACTTCTTGAGTTTTGCCATTTTACAAATATGAAATGATGTTTCATTACAGTCTTAGTTTGCATTTTTTATGATTACTTACAGTGTTTACCATCTTTCTACCATTAAAGTTGCTTTAATTATGAAAAACTACTTTAATATTATTTTCTATCAGATAAAATTAAAATTTCCTAAATTTGTTTCCTAATATTCCCATTATAAAAGGTATTAAAATTATAACCGAGAGAACAAAATTTAAAAACTACTCTCACTATTCTCCAAAATTACCAGCCTTCTAAAAATAAAACTTATTTAGACCTACACCTCATTTCTACATTAGCTAGACAATAATAAACAGCTGGACCTCTTCGTCCAGTAACATCTGGGTAATGGTATCAACCCAAATAAACTATTTGCCAAGAGTGTTAGAAGGAAATATAAATCAGATAGATCACCTATAGCAGCGGTTCTCAACCTATGGGTCGCAACCCCTTTGGGGGTCAAATGACCCTTTCACAGGGGTCACCTAAGACCATCCTGCATATCAGATATTTACATTACAATTCGTTACAGTAGCAAAATTACAGTTATGAAGTAGCAATGAAAATAATTTTATGATTGTGGGTCACCACAACATTAAGAAGTGTATTAAAGGGTCGTGGCATTAGGAAGGTTGAGAACCACTGACCTATAGGAACCTGAAAATGTTCCCTGCAGAATCCTCGTTTGTCACAGTCACTATGAAATCCATTGGCTCTGCTGGGCTATATTGATCAAGTGGCATAGCAGCTTGCATAGGCAGCCTGTGCCTGTGCCAGAATCCTTTCTTAAGTTCTTGGGACCTGCTCAAACCTGGAAGCCTCTTAGGTTAACAGTAAATGGGTAGACTCTGCACTCTCAAGTAAGGTATATTTTGCTTTCAGAATCAAAAGAAGGATACTAGTCATAGTGCCTATTTCTTAATGGTAGTTGAAGCTTGATGTAGTAACTTATCCTTCCTGTTGGAAGGGATTTTCAATTTGTTCAAGACCTCTGGATCCCTAGAAAATCAAGGAAGCTAGCTACTGAATTTTTGTGGCTTTTATTTCTGACCCTATGGCATGCATGCATTCTATCAAGTTATCCAATGTAGTTGCTACATTCTGTCCAGGAGGTCCAATCAACATGATATCATCAATGTAATGGGACAGTGTGATGTCCTGTGGGATAGAGAAGCAATCAAGCTCCATGGAGACTAGATCATAACAAAGGGCTAGAGTGCTGATATAGCCCCTCATATTGTCTCTGTAAGATTGTTATTATTACTGCTTCAACTTTCTCCCTTATTACAGTAACTTCAACCACTTTGTTGATTGAATATTGCCACTTGTTTCCTGTCACCTTGGGATCACGATAGCCTCATTGGATTCAGAAATATGAATTTAATGGCAGTAATTCTGACTGCCATTTCTATTAATACCATAAGGAAATTATCCATCACAGAGTACTTGCTGAAGAAACTCAACACATTCCTCAACAGCATGCATGGATTTTCTGTGCTAGGGGAGTTATTCTCTATGTAGTAGTAAAGACCATATAAAGTAGTAATGTACTATAAAGTAACAAGGGCATTTTATCAGTATCACACATTATAACATATTATAAATAAGTGATAGAATGTTTAGCACTAGAGTAAATGAGGCAGATTTAGTATAAAGGAAGGATGTGTGATGGTGTCAACAAAGCCCAAAGAGGAGGAAAGGGAGTTTGCAATTGAGGATGTCTTTGGGAAGAATGATCCAGGTAGAGGCACCAGCCAATGCCAAGGCCCCTTGGCAGAAGCAGGCCTGTCACATCTGAGGAACACCAAGGAGGCCATATTGACTAGAGCTGAGTGAACACGGGGATGAGTAGTAGGAGAGGAATTCACAGAGGTGATGAGCTGGCCAAATTGTGTAGGCCCTTACAAGGCTATTGATAGAATTCTGGCTTTTACTTTAAACAAAAAAAAAATGCAAAACTATGGGCGCTGCCTGTGGCTCAAAGGAGTAGGGCGCCAGCCCCATATACCGGAGGTGGCCGGTTCAAACCCGGCCCCGGCCAAAAAAAAAAACAAAAAACAAAAAACAAACTGCAAAAAAAAAAAGCAAAACTATTACAGGGTTTTGAGGGGGAATGACACAACAATAATAACAAACACACATGTAGACTTTACTCTGTGTCCAACTCTACTGAAAGCCTTAATGAATTTAATCCTCCCAGCATCACTTTAGCAGGTAGATGTCATTGACATTGTTCAAATGACTAAACTGAGAAGAGAGATTAGAAGATTTGCCCAAGGATATGCAGCTAGTATATGGAAGAGCCAGGTTACAAAGCCAGGCAGTCTAGCCCCAACATCCATTCACTTAGCTACTGTACTGAGTTGCTTCATCTAATGGAGCATCAGTTTTAAAAGGCTCACTTTGCTGCCATTAAGGAGAATGTTCAAGGATACCATTTATCAGTTAAGTCTGTTGCCATGAGCTTGCCACCAGTGCTGCAAAGAATCACTGTGTCAGGTCAGGCAGCAGATGAAGTCCGTTCAAAGTCTATAGGTTTGCAAAATGCCCATTGTTAGTTAGCAAGAATGGGAGACTAATGAGCTTTACAAGCCTGTCCTTTCACAGAAACACCAATAAAAGGAAAATAAAACTGTCAGAATCAACTTTGTCAGAAGTCTAGAATATAGTCAGAGGATTATAGTAACCAAGCGGATGCCGAATCCAGAAAAAGGGAGCAAACAAGGTAGGAGACTTCTGTGGCACTTTTACTTAGCCTTGCTCTTTCCTCCTCCCTTGTGTGATAGTAATCTTAATGAGGACAGCTGTTTGGACACCTGGTTCCAGAAAAAGCAAAATGGAACTGGTTTCCAAGGAATCACGTTTGTCTATTTTAATCTGTCTGAGGGTTACCTGAAGGACAGGGCGCTTGCCTTTGTTTTGTGTAACTTGGAACTCTCTCAGGGTGGACAAATGGCTGAGGAAGAGAGTGTACCGCAAAAATATTGAGAGGCAAATGAACAAACCACTGGGAGGCAAATGAACAAACCCACTTTCGCCACCTGGGGACAAAGATAATAGTTTGAATAAATAATAAACACACTAAACATCCTGTGAACAAAAGCTTGGGAGAGAGTCTGGAGAATAAAAGCTTTGAAAAGCTCCCACATACAAAGGGGAATCTAGAAAGCCACGTGCATGCCCAGGGAAGGATGGATGTTCACATAAATTGTGAGAAGGCCCTCAGCTTTCACCTCTGACCGATTTTAGGCTAAGTGCAAGCAGAAGAGAAAGTTAAGGAATAGTTGTAGATGGATTAATTAAGTGTTGAACGAGTACTCCAACACAGAGTCAACCCACAAAGACCTGAAGGGCATACTTTTCTATTTTTTCTGGACTCCAATTATTTAAGGAAATTGCTATTAAACCATTAGTTGGGCTCGGTGCCCATAGCACAGGGGTTATGGTGCCAGCCACATACACTGAGGGTGGCAGGTTCAAAACTGGCCCGAGCCAGCTAAACAACAGTGACAACTGCAACAAAAAATAGCCAGGCATTGTGGTAGGCGCTTGTAGTCCCAGCTACTCGGGAGGCTGGGAGGCAAGAGAATTGCCTAAGCCCAAGAGTTGGAGGTTGCTGTGAGCTGTGACAACACAGCACTCTACTGAGGGTCACATAGTGAGACTCTGTCTCAAAAAAGAAAAAAAAATTAGTTGATCATTAGCTAAAGTAACAGATACTTTAGCTAAATATTGATACTTCTGTGACCATACATGGCAGAAGGACCTTTGAAAATTACTTTAGAGGGAGGGGGATTGGTGGGATTACACCTGCGGTGCATCTTACAGGAGTATATGCGAAACTTGGTAAATGTGGAATGTAAATGTCTTGGCACAGTAACTGAGATAATGCCAGGAAGGCTATGTTAACCATTGTGATGAAAATGTGTCAAACGGTCTATGAAGCTAGTGTATGATGCCCCATGATCATATCAATGTACACAGCTATGATTTAATAAAAATAAATAAATAAATAAAAAGAAATGTCATAAAACAAACAACTAAAATACACAGCAAGCAACAGCAGTAATAAGAAACCCTACAGAAGGGACACATTTCATTTCTAGAGTTACTACATTATACAATTCAAATGTCTAGTTTTTATCAAAAAATTAGGAGGCATTCAAAGAAACAAAATATGGCTCATACACAGGAGTAAATGATTAACAATGAATGTCTCTCAGGAAGCACAGCCATTGTACTTACTGAACAAAGACTTTAAACCAACTCTCTTATGTATTCTAAAAGAACTAAAGGAAACCAGAATAAAGTCTCAGCAAATAAGGGGTATGAATAAAAATATAGAAATTATAGAAAAGAATCAAATAGAAATTCTGGAGCTGAAAAGTACAATAACTGAAATTCAAAATTCACTGGAAGGTTTCAATAGCAGGTTTTAAAATAGAGGAAATAATCAGCCAGTTTGAAGATAGGTCAATTAAAATGATACAGTCTGAAGAGAAGAAAAAAATAAGAAGAAATATGAACAGAGTCTCAGAGAAATGCGTAACATTGTTAAACACAACAAAATATGCATAATGATAGTACTAGAAGGAGAGGAGGGAAGGGGCAGAAAGAATATTTAAAGAAACAAGGACTGAAAACTTCCCAATTTTTATAAAAACTCAAATCTACATATTTAAAAGCTCAATTAATTCCAGGCTTGGTGCCCATAGCTTAGTGGTTAGGGCGCTGGCCACATACACTGAGGCTGGCAGGTTCCAGCCTGGCCTGGACCTGCTAAACAACAATGACAACTGCAACAAAAAATAGTCGGGCATTGTGGCGGCCACCTATAGTCCCAGCTACTAGGGAGGCTGTGGCAAGAGAATCGCTTAAGTGCAAGAGTTTGAGGTTGCTGTGAGCTGTGATGCTATGGCACTCTACCGAGGGCAACACAGTCACACTCTGTCTCAAAAAAAAAAAAAAAAAAATATATATATATGGCGGCACCTGTGGCTCAAAGGAGTAGGGCACCGGCCCCATATGCCAGAGTTGGCGGCTTCAAACTCAGCCCCGGCCAAAAACTGCAAAAAAAATAAATAAATAAAATTAAAAAAAAATAAATAAATGAATAAAAGCTCAATGAATTCCAGAGAAGATAAACACAAAGACATCTGCCACACCAAAACATGTTGTAATCAAACTGTTAATATGCAAATACAGAGAGAGAATCTTGAAAGCAGCAAGAAAGAAATGACTTGTCCCATATAAGTGATCCTCAGTAAGATTTACAGTTGCTTTGTCATCAAAGCCATGGAGACTAGGACACAGTGCTATTTAAAGTGCTGAAAAAAATGCCAATTGAGAATTCCATAGTCAAACTACCTTTCAGAAATGAAAGCTAACTTTGCTATGTGAATTTGACCTCAAAACATTTTTTTAATGCTCAGATTATGGCTAATGTCACACACAGAGTACATGACTTTATCACAACCAGATCCAGGACTGCTGATTTAAAGTCCAGTGCCAATGCTATGTCTTCAAACCAGAACATTCTCTCTCTCTCTCTTTTCCTCCCTCCCTCCCTCCCTGATTTTAGCTCATAAGAGGATAATTCTGTGACTACACTACTATTGAAAGAAAGGATACAAACTGGGCAGATTCTACAAAGAAAGTGAGCACATATTTTTGCCTGCAGTTTAAAGGGATAATCAGACTCTGGCTTAAAAACCCTTATAGGAATGGGGAAAAAAGTATCCAATGTACTCAGTACTACTGTGAAACCAATTTATAATCACTCACTTGCATATGAAAAATGAAACACAACTTTAGCCTAGTATGAAGGAGGGAAGGGGAGGGGTGGTAGGGGATGGGAGGCATAGTAGGGGATAGTAGGGAGACCACACCCATGGAGCACATTGCAAGTACAAGTTGGATCTATCATGTGTAGAACACAAATGTCCTAATGCTATAATTGGGTAAATAAGGTGAAAGCTATGTTGATTAGTATGATGTAAGCCCTCCAATTTGTACAAATAATCAACACAATGAAAATGGCATAAATGTATTTATGATCTATGTACAAAAGACTTAATAAAAAATAATAAAACAGAAAAAAAAAGAAAACTAAGACAGCTTCCCTTTAAGATATGTGGACTGCATATGCGACAGCTGGAGCTCTAGCAACCATTTTGTACCCTTGGGGCAACCCAGAGGATATAAGCCTGTAATAGTATGATGAAGTGGACGGACAGGACCCTGGATCCCTTAGGAATATTTAGCCAAACTATCCCTGTATGAAACCTCACATGTGACAGAGAAATAAACTATTGATTAAGCCCCTGTTAAAAACAAAACAAAAAACAAAACAACCTTATAGTACAAGATGTCATAGAATCCTCAAAACTCAGTTCAGGGAAGGTGTCTGTCACATCTGCTCTTACTGAGTACGTCTTACAGCTCTGCTATTTGACTGTTTTCTTTATTGGAAACTTCTGATGTTCTGGTCCCATCAGGATTGTATTGTTTTGGGCCAATAGCCATTATGATGTCCAGAGCAGAATAGATGTGATGTCAGATTTAAAATAAATTGAGAGAATTAAAATAGGCCAAATGAAAGTATGTTACTAAGAATGAGAGTGACTCATATTTTAAGATTGTGTTCATAAAAGATGTCATCCAATTCATGCATCTCTGGTAATTTTATATGCAGTATTTCAACCAGTTTTCACTTAGATTTCTGATGTCATAATTACAAAATAGAAGATTCTACAAGTTATGTCTGCATCCATTCTATGTGGCATTTCAGTTGATTATTTTTCTGGTGCTCTACTTCCTAAAATTTCTACAATCATTTTAGATTCATGGGAACAATGAAAAAAAGATGTAAATGGGGAAGGGCTTCCCACAAAAGCAGAATTACTGAGGTGAAAGCATCTATCTATAAAGTTTGGCACTGGATTCTTGAAAGTCCACCTGAGTTTGGAAAGGTAACCTAAAGGGAAGATTGACACAAATGTGTAAGTTTGTGTTCCAAGTAGCCAACCTGTGGAATTCTATTTCTTAAATACATACATCTTTTAAAATATCAGTTGTTTTTAATACATTCATTGAAGTATAATAGCCATACAATTAACTGCACATATTTACATTTAATTTATAGTCTCCACCAAATGATCAAGTTACTGTTTTTCACTTGAATTACTGCAGTGGTCTCCTACCCAGTTCTGTGCTACCAGCCCAGCTCGCGCCAGTATCCTATAGTGTCACTAGATTCATTAAGTTATAAATTGAGGGCATTGATGCAGGACAGGTGATGCCATGACCTGCCACCTTAGCCCTGGCGGTGTTGATGCTGCCGCTGCAGGAGGAACCAGCTTGCCGGAAGGGCCGGACACCTGCTGGGAGACACTGGCACCTTGCTCTCTCCACCCCCTGCATTTCTGGCTGGTCAATTTCATGGACACTGCCTTGCTATCTCCTCATGTGAGTTTCCAGGGCCTGAGAGTTCCAGAACCTTGCTGCTGATTGGACAACTGGCTATAACTGATGAAGACCCACACCCTAAAAGTCAACACTGACTTCCGCAAAACAACCCCCTGCCACTATATAAACCCCTGAGCAGAGAGCCCAAGGACATACCTCAAAGTGGGAGCAGCAGAGCTTGTTCCCCTCTTGGGTTCTCTCTGCCAGGAGCTTTGGTTTTCTTGTAAGTTGTAATTTTTGTTTCTGTGAATAAACCCTATCTTACCACTGATCCTGTGGTTGGTGGATTCGTTCTTTGAATCGCCGAGAGCAAGAACCTGAAACCCCGGTATCCGTTTTGGTAAGCAGCCAGGAGAGAAAGTGAAGTTCTGGTATCAGCATTTCCCAATGCACATGAAATAACATTTAGTCCTCTCTAGCTGTCATAATATGTGCTGCATTAGCTGCACCCTCAGTACCTTGCCAGCTTCTTCTTTCCATTCTATGCTCTACTCCCTAGTCATCTTGAACAACATGCCATTTCCTGTAACCTCTATGCTCTCTCCTGCTTTGGGGCATTTACTCATGTTGCTCCCACTGCTCACCTCTCTCTCCTTTCATCTGACTAAACAGATTCTGCTCATGCTTCAGAATGCAAATAAAACACCCCTGATGTTTTCTGTCATTGTTTTTCTAGTAAGGCTCTACACGGAGGTGTTCCTTCCTGTATCACTATACAACAGTTCTCTTACCACACTGCAAGAGATTGCATATTTGACTTTTCTTACTGCCTGTGGACTTTATGAAAGCAGAGTCTTTAGCATAGCAGTAAATACAAAGTTAACATTTTAAGCAAATGGATTGAAGTTGATTGGCTGTCCCTTTCAAAGACAGAAATAGTGTGGTGCAGAAATAAGATGATAGCTACTTGGATGGCACCTGTGGCTCAGTGGGTAGGGTGTCAGCCCCATATACCAAGGATGGTGGGTTTGAGCCTGGCCCGGGGGAAACTGCAACAACAGCAAAAGAAATAGCCAGGTGTTCTGGCTAGTGCCTGTAGTCCCAGTTACTCAGGAGGCCGAGGCAAGACAACCGCCTAAGCCCAAGAACTGGAGTTTGCTGTGAGCAGTGATGCCATATCATTCTACTGTGGGCAATAAAGTGAGACTCTGTCTCTAAAAAAACAAAAAGAAAAAGATAATAGTCACTCAATTAGTCACTCAATAACACTTATTGAGGGCTTACTACTTCCTTAGGGATGGAAAAGGAAATGAATAAAATATAGGCTTTGACCTGAAGGGGCTCAAAGTCCAGTAAGAGACAAAATGAAGGCAGCTCTGACAGTCAGGAGCGAGACTCCCTAAGAGAAGCACTGCAGTGCTTAACAAGTACTGATGATTCTAGATGGAGCAAAAGAGGACAGAACCCTGTAAGACCTTTTCTTAAAATCTTAAACCATTCTTTTACTTTTCTTTTTTTTTCTGAGACAGAATCTCAAGCTGTTGCCCTGGGTAGAGTGCTGTGCTGTCATAGCTCACAGCAACCTCCACTCGGGCTCAAGCGATCCTCTTGTCTCGGTTTTTCCATTTTTTAGTAGAGATGGGAGGTCTCACTTTTGCTCAGGCTGGTCTGAAACTTGTGAGCTCAAGTTATCCACCTGCCTGGGCCTCCCAGAGTGCTAGGATTACAGGTGTGAGCCACTGGATCTGGCCTAATCCATTATTTTTCTGAATAAATTTATTTCCTGTGTAAACATATTTGAAAAGAAAAATGTCTCCTAAAAGCAGTCACTACTAGGAAGCCAAAAGCAATTTGCAATAGAATGTATGTGTGTGTGTGTGTATATATATATTTATTTATTCATTCATTTATTTTGAGACAGTGTCTCACTATGTTGCCATCGGTAGAGTGCTGTGGCATCACAGCTCACAGCAACCTCCAACTCCTGGGCTTAGGCGATTCCCTTGCCTCAGCCTCCTGAGTGGCTGGGACTATAGGTGCTCACCACAATGCCTGGCTATTTTTTGGTTGTAGTTGTCATTGTTGTTTGGCAGGCCCAGGCTGGATTCGAACCCGCCACCTCAGGTGTATGTGGCTAGAGCCCTAGCTGCTGAGCTACACGCTCTGAGCCTGCAGTAGAATATATTAACTCAGATTCTTTGCCATAAAGTCAAGGGTGGAAGCAGAGGAGGCTGAAGAAGGGGAAAAGAGGGAGAAGGATAAGGAAGAAAAGGTGAAAGAGGCGTTCAGTAAACTCAGTAGAATCTGTTATTGGGCATTGTGTGCTTTCAAAAACAGATTCAGTCCCTTGGTTTGATTCTGGTACTTTTCTCATGGTTGTGATGGTCAGGTCCAAAATAAAAAGAGAGAAACTAAGCAGGCCAGCTCTCTTAATTTTCCGATTTGACAATAGCTTTTTCTTTACTTGCTTTGCAATGCTTGTGCTGAGTTATACAGCTTAACGTGTACTTTCCTAAAGCTGTTCCAAGGCCCCAAACTCTGATCCTTCATCTGGTTATATCTATATTCAAATCATGTTTTGTAAGAAAATTAATTTTTCACAAACCTTCCTCTGATTTCCATATTTGTTGTCTTAATATTCCATTTGGGAAGAAATTTTGATTCTTGGCTTTATTACTCAACTTCTTAACCATGTTAACTCAATATTGTCATGCTCAAAATCATACTTTTATCCTTCTTATAAAGGATTAATCCACTGAAAACCAAAACATGTTTCGACACTGCTGTGGTGATCAAGCTCCTGCCTAAAGTAAAATTTAAAAGTACTGTATGTGGCGGCCCCTGGTGTCTCAGTGGGTAGGGCACTAGCCCCATATAGTGAGGGTGGCGGGTTCAAACCCGGCCCCGGCCAAAGTGCAAAAAAATAATAGTTGGGCGTTGTGGCGGGTGCCTATAGTCCCAGTTATTTGGGAGGCTGAGGCAAGAGAATCACCTAAGCCCAGGAATTGGAGGTTGCCGTGAGCTGTGACGGCACAGCACTCTACTGAGGGCAATAGTGAGACCAAACTGCAACAAAAAAATAGCCGGGTGTTCTGGTGGGTGCCTGTAGGCCCAGCTACTTGGGAGGCTGAGGCAAGAGAATTGCCTAAGCTCAAGAGCTGGAGTTTGCTGTGAGCTGTGACACCACAGCACTCTACCGTGCATAATAAAGTGAGACTGTCTTTAAAAAAAAAAGATAATAGTCACTCATTTAGTCACTCAATAACACTTTGTTGAGTGCTTACTACTTCCTTGGGGGTGGAAAGGAAATGAATAAAATATAGGCTTTCACTTGAAGGAGCTCAAAGCCCAGTAAGAGATAAAATGAAGGCAGCTCTGACAGTCAGGAGCGAGACTCAGTAAGAGAAGCACTGAAGTGCTTAACAAGTACTGATGATTCTAGATGGAGCAAAAGAGGATGGAACACTGTAAGACCTTTTTTCTTAACCATTAATCCATTCTTTTTCTTTCTTTCTTTCTTTTTTTTTCTTTTGAGACAGAGTCTCAAGCTGTTGCCCTGGGTAGAGTGCTGTGGTGTCATAGCTCACAGCAACCTCCAACTCAGGCTCAAGTGATCCTCTTGCCTCAGTTTTTCCATGTTTTACTGGAGATGGGAGGTCTCGCTTTTGCTCAAGCTGGTCTCAAACTCGTGAGCTCAAGCTATCCACCTGCCTCGGCCTCCCAGAGTGCTAGGATTACAGGTGTGAGCCACTGCACCTGGCCTAATCCATTCTTTTTTTCTGAAAAAATGTATTTCCTGAGTTAACATATTTGGAAAGAAAAATGTCTCCTAAAAGCAGTCACTACTAGGAAGCCAAAAGCAATTTGCAATAGAATATATACACACACACACACACACACACATATATACATATATATATATATTTCTTTTTTGAGACAGTGTCTCACTATGTCACCATCAGTGGAGTGCTGTGGCATCACAGCTCACAGCAACCTCAGACTCTTGGGCTTAAGCAATTCTCTTTCCTCAGCCTCCCAAGTAGCTGGGACTATAGGTGCCCATCACAACGCCTGGCTATTTTTTGGTTATAGTTGTCATTGTTGTTTGGCAGGCCCAGCCTGGATTTGAACCTGCCAGCTCAGGTGTATGTGGCTAGTGTCCTAGCTGCTGAGCTACAGGTGCAGAGCCTGCAGTAGAATATATTAAGTAAGATTCTTTGCCATAAAGTCAAGGGTTGAAGCAGAGGAGGCTGAAGAAGGGGAAAAGAGGGAGAAGGATAAGGAAGAAAAGGTGAAAGAGGCGTTCAGTAAACTCAGTAGAATCTGTTTTTGGACGTTGTTTGGTTTCAAAAATACAGATTCAGTTCCTTGGTCTGATTCTGGTACTTTTCTTACAGTTGTGTTGGTCAGGTCCAAAATGAAAAGAGAGAAACTAAGCAGGCCAGTTCTCTTAATTTTCTGGGAACAGTGTGGTTTGACAATGGCCGTTTCTTTACTTGCTTTGCAATGCTTGTGCTGAGTTATACAGCTTAACGTGTACTTTCCTAAAGCTGTTTCAAGGCCCCAAACTCTGATCCTTCATCTGGTTATATCTATAGTCAAATTATGTTTTGTAAGAAAATTAATTTTTCACAAACCTGCCTCTGATTTCGATCTTTGTTGCCTTAATATTCCATCTGGGAAGAAATTTTGATTCTTGGCTTTATTACTCAACTTCTTAACCATGTTAACTCAATATTGTCATGCTGAAAATCATACTTTTATCCTTCTTGTGAAGGATTAATCCACTGAAAACCAAAACATGTTTCGACACTGCTATGGTGATCAAGTTCCTGCCTGAAATAAAATGTAAAGGTGCTGTATGTGGCGGCCCCTGGTGGCTCAGTGGGTAGGGTGCCACCCATATACCGAGGGTGGCAGATTCAACCCCGGCCCCGGCCAAATTGCAATAAAAAAATAGCTGGGCGTTGTGGCGGGTGCCTGTAGTCCCAGCTACCCGGGAGGCTGAGGCAAGAGAATCGCCTAAGCCCAGGAATTGGAAGTTGCTGTGAGCTGTGACACCATGGCACTCTGCCGAGGTTGACAAAGTGAGACACTGTCCCTACAAAAAAAAAAGATAAATAAAAGTACTGCATCTGCTTTACTATTCTATAAAAGCACAACTAAAATCATAGTTGGATATGATTTTAGACACAAATAAACTGCAAGTAGCATGGACAATCCCAGCATGTCTGGTTATGGGAGAATTTTGGTATATGCTCTCTTACTGAAGGATCTGCTGCTGCCTTCTGACTTTAGTTCCCTCCTGCTGGTTTCAGAAGGCCTAATTCAATAAGTAGTCTGCATTTGAAAAGAGCCAAAACATCTTCTATCATGAAACAACATTTAACTTATGTGCTGGTGTTACTGTTGTGGACTTTTTGACTTTCTGAGTTCTGGATTCCCTGTGCTGATGAGCTTGAACCTGTAGCAGCACCTGCTTGTTCCTCTTTACGTGACTTAATTTCTTTATAAATTAGGCTCACCTACAACTTGGGTTTGCCTTTTTTTTTTTTTTTTTTTTTTTTGTAATTTTTGGCCGGGGCTGGGTTTGAGCCCACCACCTCCGGCATATGGGGCCAGCACCCTACTCCTTTGAGCCACAGGTGCCACCCAAGGGTTTGCCATCGTTTTATGCACAAGTAGGCTCTTAGTACTAGGGACTTTCAGATACTCCTATCCCATTGCCTTGGCATGACACTCTCTGTAGGTCCAGGTAGAGAGTAAAATGACATTGCCTGGCAGTGTGCCTTGTAAGTGCTCTTGTGGGTTAATGCGTACACACGAGCAGTCCTTTACCCGTACCCACCTCCCCCATATCATTCTTTCACTAGTTTGCCTGGTTGTCACTGCCACTTCCAGTATTTAGGACTACCCAGACATCTTTTCACCCCAGTAGAGTCAGAATATAATATAAATATAATGACTTCCATCTAAATTTATTCCTTGTCCTTTACTATTTTCTGCATCTTCTGAGAGGGAGATATACTCCACATGGCTGAGATGGCCTACGAACTCTGCATCTGAGGAAATAGTCTGAATTACAGTGTAGTTATTACTGCATGAGTTCTAGATCCAGATTTCCTGGGTTTGAATTCAAGCTCTACCTTTTAGCAGCCAGTATGATTAAGGGCAAATTATGTAATCTCTGTGTCTCTAGTTTTTCATATGTAAAAGGTGGATAATAATTGTGCATATCATATATGATAGTTGAAATGTGAAAAATCAAGTAAGGCTTTTAACATAGTACCTGGCAAATGATAGGTGCTCAATAATTATTACATATTATTAGCCCGGTATATCAAAGAGTTTACCTCAATTCTTCATACACCAAATGGAATGTGTTGACCAAATTCTTCTATTCCAGCTTAGAGTCAATTATGTTATGAGGAATGTGCCCACTGCAAATTATCATACCCTAGAATTAGAGGAGTTTAACACTAACACTAGTTGTGTTAAGCTAGGGGGATAGGCATAGGAAAAATTTCTCTAGAACTGTCTTTACTCTAAATATGTGCCATACAGGCTGGTAAATGTACAACCAAACAAGTAGAAGCAAAACCTCCCAGAGGCCTCCCACATAGCCTTCCACGAAACCATATATAATATATGTTTTTGTTTTTGGTAGAGACAGTGTCTCACTTTATTGCCCTCAGTAGAGTGCCGTGGCATCACACTGCTCACAGCAACCTCCAACTCCTGGGCTTAGGCGATTCTCTTGTCTCAGCCTCCCGAGTAGCTGGGACTACAGGTGCCTGCCACATCACCTGGGTAATTTTTTTTTTTTGGTTGTTGAAGTTTGGCCGGGGCTGGGTTCGAGCCCATCACCCTCAGTATATGGGGCCGGCGCCCTACTCACTGAGCTACCAGCACTGCCCTTCCACAAAACCATATTTTTATGAATAATTTGGTCTCTGGATTCTTAAAGCCCCAAGAACTTAGTGTGCTCTAAAATAGATGATTATGGTGAAAGCCTCCATGGAAATCATTACCTTGATAAGAAAGAATCTGTATTGGCCTTCAGTGTTCCTGGTTCCCCAGTGAGTTCTGTAAGATTTATAGGTTTATAGAACTGCATTCTCTAGACCAGGTATGTCTTTGTGGTTTTATGTCTTTGAGAGATTGTTTGGGGGTCTTCACCTCTGGACCCATTACTCTCCCATCATTTGGAATATTCCTTCCAGAAATATTCTAAATTTGGCATTCTCTGTGGTTCTTAAGGCTGTTGGACATTGTCAATATTTGGAGCAGAGGTCCTACTCTGTATGTGTTACCTTTACTACCAAATAAGTCGTCTTCATACCAAAGACTTTATAAGGAACATGCTTCTTATCTGAAACTCAGGGTCCTATTCATGTTACTCAAGGACTATAGGGTCAAATGTTGGTGAAACAAGGTGAATGATGGGAACACTTTCAGAATAAAAGAACTAGGGCATTTCTGCCACCAAACTCATGGATCATTGTGGCAGCCACAGAGGTGTGCTGTTTGGATATCCCTCCAACAAAGAAGTTGTCATTTAGCAAAAGTGAAGTGCACAGGCAGCCTTCAGCTATTAGTGCTCTCAGGATCCATCTCAGCTTTTAAGCCAAAACCACTCTTCCTGGCCAGGCCGCAAACAATGCCTAGTAAAGGCCTGGCCATTTCTTCCCAATGGGAAATGTTTGCTCCAGAGTTCCTCAGGGGATGGGATGAGATACTGGCAGGTCTGCATCCAGATCTGAGGCCCAGTCCTGCTTCATCCTCCTTTTATTTTTCATATATGCCCTATGCCATCTTATATTCTTACATCTCTCATTCAGTGTCTGCTTCCTGGAGGACCCAAATGTCACATCACATACTCGTAATGGAAGCACGTTTCAGATGGAGTTGATAGATCTGTTCCATTTACTCCAGCCCCATTTCCCCTACACACACACACACACACACACACACACACACACACACACACACACAAATACATCACTAGATGAGGTGTTTGTATAAAAAAAAGAAAAGGAAAAAAACGTGTTTTTTCATACTGATCGCTATTCACTGTTATAAATAACAGCATTCATTCTAGAATTACTCAAATATTTTCGAGAGCTGAGATGGTACACAAAAACCTCCAGGGTGCTAACAATCAACTCTGGGTAAACCAAGGCAGTATGTGGAAGACAGCATTTTTCCTGAGATATGGACTATTTGCATATGGTACCATGCTGTTTGTGCTTTGTAATTCTCCAGCCTTTTCTAAAAAAATTCCAGGGGAATTTCAAAAACCATCTCATAATTATTCTGCCAGGGCAATAACTTGTTCTTTTCCATTACATTAAGTGAGCATGACTAATAGCTGCAAACTCTACTACAATACCTCTAAAATGACCAGTTAGATGTTAGAGATGAAACCAGAAAAATTAAAATGTGAAAATGACTCAGAAAAGTGTAATCTCTGAGTCATATCATCTTGTCTAATGTATTTCAGTTGAATTCTCAAATAGTGTCCTCAGTTATGAATGGGATTCTCCAACACATAAGTTATGAACATAAAAAATAAAGTTCTTGGCCTTCTGTGACTTTTTTTCATAGTGTTCTGTGTGAATAAAATCAGCTCTTCTGATCATATTCTAAGAAAGCCCCAATTCAGGAAAAAAGGGAGGGGGGATTTTTAAAGGTCTGGATGTTCATGCCATCAATAGCCAGTATAAGGTAGTCTTCATCTCATTCCAAGAATTCTTAGGACAAGAAAAGGTATTGGGGCTCAGCACCCATAGCTCAGTGGTTAGGGTGCTGGCCACATACACCAAGGCAGGGGGGTTCGAACCTGGCCTGGTCCTGCTAAACAACAATGACAACTGCAACAACAACAATAACAAAAATAGCCAGGTATTGTGACGGGCGTCTGTAGTCCCAGCTACTAGGGAGGCTGAGGCAAGAGAATTGCTTAAGCCCAAGAATATGAGGTTGCTGTTACGCCATGGCACTCTACCGAGGGTGACATAGTGAGACTCTGTCTCAAAAAAGAAAAAATAAAATAAAAAAAAGAAAGAAAGAAAGGTATTGGAATATCAACATATACATTTTCCTTTTCTATGCTTTATTGGATTTTACCTAAGACCTTCTTCAACCCCGGCTAAAATGTTAGACATGAGTCATACACAGCTTTAGGGGAAGTTTTCAGAATATAACCAGAGAACAAAGATGTCAAAATCTTGGCTCTTGACTTTTTTGAAAACTATGAATTCAGGAGTAAGAAGATTTTGAAGTATCTGTAAACTAGTTTTCTTTCTTTATTTGCCATAGATTCCATAGAAAGGGGAGAAATGAGGGGGGGGGAATGAGAATCAGAAGGGGCTCTATCAAGTTTCATGGGGGAAAACCTAATCAGTAGCCTGCACCAGAAAGCCAGATTTTGAGGAGCCCACTGCTCACCAATGGAGTGTCTAGCAGAAACCATACCTGCCTACAACCATTCAGCAACCCAAGCCTGTGCAAACTCCTGGAAATGTGAGCAAGGAAAGAGAAAGAATTATCTTGATACCGCTCATCAAGGCAAGACTGGTGAAACACCTGTCGCTGTGAGGTTTGCTGTTAATCTCAAGTTGTCATTGCGACGGGCAAATACTGTCTGGTGATCCCCTGGTAATGTCAGGGTTAGGAACTCTCAGCTGTGCTTTTCCATTACTAGCAATGAATTCAAGTGGAACAACATGAAGTCACCTGAAACAGAATGTTCTGGCCAATAAAGCTGGGTTTCGAAAATGGCTACACTGACTCACATACTTGCTAACAAATTTCTATATCTTGCCTCTACCTTGTAATTTTATGTGACTACCATTATGAGTCAGGGTCTCTGCATGAAACTTATGACTGTCTCATACTGGATAATTTGAGGACGATTTATTAAAAAGAGTATTTACTGATGTGTGGGCAGGACTTAAGGAAACCAACAGGGTTCTCTGGGGGCTATTAACTGCAGTAACCTTTACTTTCTCTTAGGTCTGAAGGAATGAGAGAAGAGAGCAGCTACCAACAGAGATGGTAGCCATATGGAGAGGGTTGCCCTACAGCAGTGGTGATGTTCTATATGGGGAGGGGGGAAGCACAGGTCCCTGGTGAGTTAGCAAAGCAGTATCTAGGGAAATAAATACTCTGCCCTCATTCTGCTCTAACCTCTCCCTCTGGTCTTCTATATGAGCCTCCCATTGGCTAAAGCCAACTTGAAACCACTGGGGAAGGAGGCCCATTGAATTAATCCATGCAGGTCAGAAAAGGGTGGAGAAGTGGGAAGTGTAGGTACAGGCAGGGGGAAATAGAACATATTCAGCACCAACAATGTATTGAGAATTAGAAACACAAACAAGAACTTTCTGGAAAGCCTTGTTCCCTTGGAGAATTTAATATAAGTTACGATCCCTCACACCACCACCACCAAGAAGTATAAATATACATATTTGATTTTTGCATAACTTCTTAAGGCAGTTTCAGCCCCTATGGCTTCTCAGTAGTGTACCTAGACATTCCATACAGACCAAGTTAAGAACCTCTTGCTCTGGAGGAGGAAGACATGACATTCTGTAATAGTCTTTATATTCTTAGCTTTACCCCCACTACACCTTTGGTCAACTATAAGTGATCCAACCAGACCTAATTTTTTTTCCTCAGATTTGCTGAATCTGAGCTATACACATAATATGGAATTTGAGTAGCAAAGCTCTGAAAGACAGGCAGACAGAAAATCTGGGGTTGGCCATGTGATAATGGGTTGCCTAGCAACACTGGCTGGAGGGCTCTCTTTTCCGGAGCCTGTCAGCAGAGAGAATTAGTTTAAAAAGTGTGTGTTTGTGTATGTATGTGTGTGAGAGAGAGAGACTGAGAGGGTGGGAGGAGATGGGGTAAGGACAGAGAGGGAATGAAAAGCAGAGACAGACAAAGACAGGCAAAAGAGAGATTTTAGTAAACAAAGAAATAAAACAAATGAGACAGAATGAGAACAAGTTTAGGGGAAAGGGGAAATGGAGACAGGTTCAGGGGGTGGGCTGTGAGATGAACTCAGTTGAGAAAAAAGGAAGAGAAATAAAGGTTGAAAAGAGAAATGTCCAAAGGAGGTAGCGAGGGTAATGGAGTGAGTGAGAGTAACTCCTCCTTCCCAGACCCGCTCACTGATGTCTGCAGTGTCACCTTTAAAATGATAGCTACCTGCTCTCTCTTTTTGGAATTAAATTTTCTTCTAATTAGTCAAACCCTCAGTTTCAGCAACAGAAGGAACCAGGTATTATGTATTAACACTAATGGGTCCATGGCATTATTGAGGCAAGTAAAGATTCTTTTCTAATATCCCCAATGATGACTCATCCCTTGAGCGCAGCTTTTTACATTTTACCAACAGCTTTCACAGCTGTCATCTCATGGGGCCCTTACTGCAGCTGTCAGGCAATGAAGGGAATCGTCATTACTTCAATTACACAGGTGAAGAAACTAAGGCCCCGGGAGGAAGAGTAGTTGCCTAGGGCCCCACATTTGGTAAGGTTAGAGCCAGGACTCAGCACAGGTGACAGTCGAGCAAGGGTACGGCTGTAGGGGCATGGCTGTGAGGTACGGGGTATGTTTCAGGACTTCAAGTTCCAGGGCTCGGGCTGGTCTGAGTATCTGCTTAGACTTCTAATTGCACACTAAGTGTGGTGGACAGGATTGGGAGGCGCTTGCTCACCACCACCTGCTGAGAGGGGAGCGGAAGAGGGATTGCAAAGTGTCAAGCCATCAGGGGGCTTATTCTTTCTTCTTCCCCCTTAATGTGCAAATATGTTCATTTGTGCCTTCAAGAACAGAGCTTAATGAATTCAAGTGTGCAGCCAGTATCCTACAACCCCTTGAGATATCCCTGGGCACCCGTGCTCTCAGAAAATTTTTGCCTCTCACTGTCAGATAATCACCAATGATTGCAAAAGATCTCTTGGTAACACAGGGAGGGATATTTGAAAAATGGAAAGTAATTTGTGACTAGGACCAGAGGAGCTGAAGGGTCACACAGAGCAGAAGAGCTGACAGTTGAGTGCCATAGAACAGTTGAGTGGTTTCTGTCCCCTGCCATGCCTCTCTAATGCTTGAGAGCTAGGATGGAACAAACATCAGCCCAAGTCCTCTGTTTGGCACCAACCTTCTCTCCCATCCTTGTACTCTCCTTGTCTTCTCTATTTCATATGTACTGACAGATTAAATTTCCAGCAATGTCACTCACTTGCTCAGCAACCTTCAATAGTTTTTTTTTCATTCATTATGGTCTTAGTTTCGTCACCTAGCATTCAGGAGTTGCTTAGTATTGCCCTAAACTTCCTTTTCAGCTTCATATCTTCCTATGACTACAGCCTAGTTGTCTGAAAAACTAGGCTACTTGTTGGTTCTGAAACATATCCCATACCTCACAGCCATGCCCTTGCTCAACCTGTCGCTTTTGCCTGAAACTCTGTCCCTTTCCAATCAGAAAGTGGTTCCTATCAATGTCTCCACATAGCACTTGGCTTTGTAATGTGTCAAACCGGCTACAGCAAACTACATTTTCCAGAATTCTCTCTTCTATAGATTGTAGTGGGTCATAAGAGAGAGTCTTGTGGTAGTTTTGCAAGGCAGAATGGAAGTGGCAGTCATTTTATAGCTCACAAACGTTGTCACACATCTCCTGGCTTATCTTTATGGTATAAGGCTGCAACAGCCAGGCCTGCAACTACTCAACATTCGTCTGGATCCTATTTCAGCTTCTCTTGACTTCTAGACTAAGTTGTATGTTTAGTTCAATGACAAAGGGCCCAAACTTCTCCACAATTCCCATGCAATCAAGGTCAAAGACAACAAGAACAGACATGGGTTTCAGTTCATCCTGTGAACTCTAGTGCATACTTGTGTGCCCCAACTTGTTGCTGCTCTCCCCCACCTTACATTCATCTTCCCTTCCCTGCTGCCTAACCTGAGGATTTTAAGATCTAAAATCAGATGCAAAGACAACAGTCCTATAGACTCTGTTCAGCTAGTCCTACCATTGTCAAATCCACGTATAAAAAAATTCTCTTTTGGGGGAGACTCCCGACTTGGGTCTTTTCCTTTGCCAGAAGCTCTGGTGCTTTTTACTCCTTCTGTATTCCTTTATGTCTAATAAAATCCTATCTTACCACTGGAAAAAAAAATCTTTTTATTTCTGCTTCTCTGACTGAACTTGATGCAAGCTTCTTGAGGGCATATGCAATAACTTTGATGTGTTTTGACAAATTTTATAGCTTTCACATTCATTATTTCATTGCAGTTTCACAACCAGGGCCACTATACACAATTATGCATTGATCAGCATTTGTTTCATCAATCTGGCATTCCAGTTCTGATGGGACTGCCACTCCTCCCTAGAATTGGACAATATGGCAGTCTTGGTCATCATAGTGATTTCCAGTAGATTGCACAAAGATACTTATCCTTCTTGTTCTCATAAGAAAATGTGAGGAGGAGAGAGGTTATTTCATCTGAATGATGAATTAACTTTCCTGATGTCATGTAATAAATTGGAAGAACTACTACTGGTTGTGTATCTATTTATTAAACAAGGGATCAACATTTTATTCTTCATCTATGAGTATAAAGCATAGGTGATGTGCCTTGTTCTCCTACCTTTCCCACCTATCATTTCTCGTGAGTCTGCCTTATCAAGAGAAACATCTATTCTACAATGACTTGGAATTTTCCCTTTCCATGTCAAGAGCATGCTGGGAACAAAATGGTAAAAGCCACCCTAATTGGGAAATGTCAGTTTAGTGGAATAAGATCCAGACCAGGGCTTATCGGAGCCCTTCCCAGAAAGAGACATAAAGTCCTTGAGAGCTTCACGGAAGTTACTAAAATTGTTTCATCTGAGTCTTGCTACATAGAAGAATCCCATCCATAACAGGAAAGCATAAGGCCTAAGAATAAAGTGGAACAGAAAATCAGAGGGAGAGAGGAAAAGTGATCTATTGTATATATGTGGTCTGACTATTACGTTTGTGAATTCATCCTAGAAAAAGTGCTGTATAAATCATTGCTGAATATTATTATGGCCAATATCGAAGTACTCCCCTTAGGATGCTATGCATGGATGCCAGAGCCTACTCCACCCTTCAAAGCAATTCCAGAACTCTTTTTCTGAAATGGCCATCAGAGCTGTCATTGTATTGCCCTTGATGTTCTGAATGTCATCAAAATTTCTTCCTTTTAATATTTTCTTTACATTTGGATAAATAAAAAGGCATTGGGAGACCAGATCAGGTGAGTAAGGAGGTGTTCCAATATAGTTACTTATTTACTGGCTAAAAACTCTCTCACAGATAGTACCAAGTGAGCAGGTACATTGTCATGATGCAAAAGCTATGCGTTGATAGCCAGGATTTTCAGTTAAGATTTTCTTGTTCAGGACCTGAGAAGAAAGAAACTAGGGAAATAAAAAAAAAAAAAAGATTTTCTTGTTTATTGATGTTTACTTGGTCTGCTATGGTTCTCATAGTCAGCCCATGATTTTGATGCACAATTTGACAAATTGTTGCAATGCTTTTGTCAATTCTGCTCATTACTGGCTGCCCTGACCTTTCTTTATTAGTGATGCTTTCTCTTCCTTCAGAAAAATGTTTAATCCATTTGTACATTGCTGTTTTCTTCATGGCATTATCCCCATAAACTTGGACTAACATATCCATGATTTCACTTCCCCTTTTGCCAAGTTTAACAAGAAATTTACATTTTTTTTGCTGCTCTAATTCAAGCTCCAACATCTTTTGTGTGATGGCACACAAAATGCACAAAAGCAATAATACACACTATTCAGCAAGTCACTGCCACACATTGACTTGTACACAACTTTGAGACACTGATGTACCAAGGTTATAAAACCTTACTGAGCTTTTCTTTTTTTTTTTGTAGAGACAGAGTCTCACTGTACCACCCTCGGCCTGTGGCGTCACACAGCTCACAGCAACCTCTAACTCTTGGGCTTACGCGATTCTCTTGCCTCAGCCTCCTGAGCAGCTGGGACTACAGGCGCACGCCACAACAGCCGGCTATTTTTCTGTTGCAGTTTGGCCGGGGCTGGGTCCGAACCTGCCACCCTTGGCATATGGGGCTGGCGCCCTACTCACTGAGCCACAGGCGCCGCCTCTTACTGAGCTTTTCATACACAAGCTCAGTGCTTGTGCTGCCAACACAAGCTCACAGTGGCAAGTTTGTGGACTTAATTGTCAGGCCTTTACCCTTGAAATTTCCAGTTATGTAGGCTAATAATTGTCTTTTAGCTTCAGTTGTTTTGAAAGACATTTCTGTCACTTGTAACAAAAACTCTGTGACTATTGGATACATGGGTAACAAAAACTAAAAATTTTGCATTAAAAATCTAAAAATACTTCTAAATGTAGCATTTGAAGTCCACAAACAGAGTTCTAGCTCTGGCTCTATGTTTTGCAAGTCATTTCTCTTTTCTGAGTCTAAGTTTTCCCACCACTATAAAGAGATGATTTTACCAAATGATTTATGAAGGTACTTCCAGCTCTAACATTCAGAATAAGCATATATTTTTAAATGAATAATTGTGGGTATCAAATTAGTATGGTATTTCTGCCCCAATGAATACATTTTCTTTTTCTTTTTTTTTTTTTTTTGTAGAGACAGAGTTTCACTTTATTGCCCTTGGTAGAGTGCCGTGGCGTCACACAGCTCACAGCAACCTCCAACTCCTGGGCTTAAGCGATTCTCCTGCCTCAGCCTCCCGAGTAGCTGGGACTACAGGCGCCCGCCACAACGCCCGGCTATTTTTTGTTGTTGTTGTTGTTGCAGTTTGGCTGGGGCTGGGTTTGAACCCGCCACCCTCGGCATATGGGGCCGGCACCCTGCTCACTGAGCCACAGGCGCCGCCCCCAATGAATACATTTTCAAAAGTTAAATAGCAGTTTAAAAAACATTAATATCTACTGAGAGAAATAATAACAATATCCATGGCTCTTTCTTAATCTGAAGAACATCAAAGAGTTTGGAGTAGGAGATAAAGATTCTAGCCTCTGCTCTGCCTCTGGTTAGCTGGGAGGCCTTGCTCAAGCAGTTTCTTCTCTCTGGGTCTCACTTCCCCCTCCCTCATTCCTGTGCAGAATTAAGACTTGCTGCTTTCAGGATTTTGCTATAGCTCTGATATATCAGGCTTTTTTGAATCTCTGAGAGCTTGTCCTTAAATTCAGGCCAGGAAATTTCCTGTGTTTCTGGTTCTCTGAATATTTGTGGGGTTTTCTTTTTTTTTTTGAGACAGAGTCTCACTATGTCGCCCTGGGCAGAGTGTGGTGGCATCACAGCTCACAGCAACCTCAAACTCTTGGGCCTAAGCGATTCTCTTACCTCAGCCTCCCCAGTAGCTGGGACTACAGGCACCCACCACAATGCCCGGCTATTTTTTTTTTTTTTTTTTTGGTTCGTTCTCATTGTTGTTTGGCAGGCCTCGGCTGGATTCGAACCCGCCAGCTCCGGTGTATGTGGCTAGCACCCTCGCCACTGAGCAAACAAACTGCCGAGTTGTTTGTGGGGTTTTCTATTTTCACATGTGCAAAGTATGTTTTCATTGAGTCCTTCAACTTGAAAACCCTGTGCTTCTTCTAGGGAAAAACCTGTCTTTCCCCCCTTTGACACATTCAAGAAAGGTTACGATATTTTGGTATTTTCCTTGGTTATGGGTCAATATTTTGAAAAAAATTTGATTGAAATTTTCCTTTCTATTCCACTACTGAGAAGGCGATCATTGGGAAAAAAGGGGTGGTGGTGTACGGGTATCAGAGTTAGAAACAGCTTGCTGTATCAGTTATTGATATTGTGATACTAAAGTTAGAGATAAAGAATCATTCTTATTCTAAGCCCCGTATTTTCACATACCTAATGACTTTCAGAAATACAAATGAGTACGTATT
Organism: Nycticebus coucang; assembly: GCF_027406575.1. Taxonomy (NCBI): domain Eukaryota; kingdom Metazoa; phylum Chordata; class Mammalia; order Primates; family Lorisidae; genus Nycticebus; species Nycticebus coucang. The sequence continues at coordinate 135,329,570 of NC_069804.1, forward strand.
TCAAAAGTCTGACAGGACAGAATTCTAAGACAATGGAGTTTTGTTAAACATGCCAATATCAAGTCCTATGAATCACATTGATTTGGAGGCATGAAATTTAGATTTCTAAGCAACTGGTCATGTATATTTATTTAGAGTATAAGTAATAATTGATTTTATCACCAAATCTATAAAGAAAATAAGCTTCAAATTATTCCTCTCTTAGCTGGGAGTGGTGGCTCATGCCTGTAATCCTAACACTCTGGGAGGCTTAGGCAGGTGAATTGCCTGAGTTCAGGAGTTCGAGACCAGTCTGAGCCAAAGCAGACCCTGTCTGTACTAAAAATAGAAAAACCAGCTGAGCACTGTGGCAGTGCCTATAGTCCCAGCTACTGGGGGGGCTGAGGCAGGATTGCTCAAGCTCAAAAGTTTGAGGTTGCTGTGAGCTGTGACAGCACAGCACTCTACCCTGTGCGACAGAATGAGAGTCTGTCTCAAAAAACAAACCAAACCAAAACTATTCCTGTATCCACTCAAGAGGCACCTACAAGTTGGCTCATTTGTCTCTTATCCAATTACTTATTTACTTGGATGACCTCCTCTCCATTCTAACTGCCTTATTTTAGGCCCATTATTTCTATACAAATTATGAAACATTTCACGTGTACAGAAGAGACCGGAGCATATACGCAAGGTATATAACAGAATAAAATCAAAATTGAGATACTTGTCACCACGACTGAGAACTAGAATGTGGTCAATGTCCTTGAGGCCCACCTGTGTCCTTCCTGATTCATCCCCTTACTCCTTCCCAGAGGTAACCACTATCCTCGATTTTGTTAGTAATTCACTTAATTTCTTTATATATTTACTGCACAATGTGTTTCTTTAAACAATGTTATTTTTGTCCATTTCTGGACTTACATAAATGTAACTACACTACATATATATTTTTTGGTTCTTCTTCTCCCCTACAATTCTGTTTCTGAAATTATCCATGGTGATGTGATTAGCTATAGTAATCAGTTTTTTTTTTTTTTTAAGACAGAGTCTAAGTTGCTCCAGGGTTGAGTGCCACGTTGTTTGTTACAGCTTACAGCAACTTCAAACTCTTAGGCTCAAGCAATCCACTTGCCTAGAGGCACCCACCACAATGCTTGGATATTTTTAGAGACAGGGTCTGACTCTTGCTCAGGCTGGTGTCGAACTCCTGAGCTCAAGCAATCCACCCACTTCAGCCTTCCAGAGTGCTAGGATTATAGGTGTGAGCTACCACACCTGGCCCTAGTAATAAGTTTTTAATGCTGTACAGTTATATGTAAATCCCATCATGTATCTATTTTCCTGTTGTTTCTAGTCTCATCCCTTTACAAATTCTGATGCTCTGAACCTTCTTATGCACCATTTCTGATACCTACATACAAGATTTTCTCAAGACCAGTAATTCTCAATGGATGGAGATTTTGCCCCCAGGTGATAGTACTGTCTGGAAACATTTTTGCTTATAACAACTGAGGATGTGCTACTGGCATCTACTGGATAGAAGCCAGAAATGCTGCTAAACATCCTAAAATGCATAAGACAGCCCTCTACCATCAAGAATTATCTGGCTCAAAATGTCAATAGTGCTGAGTTTGAGAGACCTGGGCCTAGAGTATATGTCTAGACATGAAATTTCTAAGTTATAGGATCCTCCCAATGTATATATACACCAGAACACATGGCCAAGAAATTCCAAAGCTGCATTGCTTGTAGAAATCCCAAACTGGACAAAACCCAATTTTTAACATTAGTCAAATGGGTATATAGTGGCATGCATGTATCCACAAAATTGAATATTATATAGCACAGAAAATGACCGTACTTGCTTGGCTCATACAAGTTGGATGAATCTTAGAAACATAACATTGAGCAAAAAAAAAAAACAAAAAAACCCTGATACACATGAATATATACTATATGAGGCCATTTTTATAAAGTTCAAAAACAGGCATAAATAAATAACAGTATACAAAATAACCAGGAATATATGTGTAAGGACAGAGCATGAGGGACTTCTTGGGGGCACTGGTCATGTTTTATATGACTTAAATAGTGGTTACAAAAATGCCCACATTATAATTTTTCTTATACCATAGACTTTTATGTTCTTTTCTGTAGATGTATTATATTGCACAAAAACAGCTTAAATAGTACTTGAACTGTGTCATATTCTCACAGTTGAACTTCTTTATAATTTTGATGTTGGAGGTGAACATGTTGTTTCATACATTTGACCAGCCTCTGGGTGTATTTTGGTGGGGATAGGAGGATGAGAGTGGGGTAAAGGATCGTTGCATAGCATGTTTAAATCTCAAAAGAAGATGGTCTAACAGGATTGTTTGCAATCCTGACCCTACATTTTAAAGAATCACAGTGTGGGCAAGTCTGCTCTCATTCATGATAGCATACCCATCCCCAAACCCTAAAGTGTCATCTTTAGGTGACACTAGTCTTGCAAATCTTAGTGCCATAAAAATTCTTTCAAGGAATGATCGATAAATAGCAAAATCTTTGGAGCCATCCCTACGAGAAGTTGAGGCAGGTGGAGGAAATTTTCATTTTGAACAAGTACATCTGGAGATTTTAATGCAGGTGGTTCAGGGACATGAGAAATCAACATCGCAAGGCTTAATACTTACTTTGGTTCTAGCTTTATGAGTAAAAATGTCTGGTCAATTCTATCCCAAACTAGATTTGAATTTTTTCCTAGCCTGAGAGTACTTAAGGGTCTTCTGTTCACTGATACCATGGTTTCTAAATCTCTGTTCTTCCGGTATCTTCCTTCTCCAAAGCATCCATCCTATCTGCTTCCTACAGGCTGGTCCTTGGTTAGTCAACTCCCTGACCCTCGTTTTAGAGTATCTCATCTCTCCTCCCCCTTGCAGTTAGGGGTTTTGTCTTTCTCTTTTTACTCCCATCCCCGAATTCATAATGCTGGGGTGAATACACAGGAGAGGCTTGCAAAGCTCCATTTTGTTCCCACAAATGATCTGAATTCAATAGCCTGTTTTATTACTCCCCAGATGACTAGACTAACCAAGAACATAATTTTGTGGAAGAAAATCCCAAACAAGCTGCAGATCAGGTCATAAGAAAGCCTTCTAATTGGACGCCAATGATGTAATGACATCTACTGCAGACAGGTCTAATGTTTCTTCACACTGCTTGCATATATAATCTCTGTCACAATTATAAGACTGTTTTTCAGAAATGCCACCTTTATCGGGCAATTTGAATGTTCAGTCTTTGGTATTTTGCTTTCTAAAACATCCAAAGCACCCCGGCAGCCCTCAGAAATCCTTAGTCTCTTTTATTTCTTCCTCCTCCTCCTGAAGTCCTAGGTTATTTTCTCAATTTGTATGGGTCACTGCTTTTCCTGTGGATATACTGAAAAAGCAAAACAAAGTCCTTATCCTTAGATAACTAATATTCTAGTGGACGGAGGCAGATGGCATACAAAAACAGTAAATAAAAATGATAATCTCAGAGAATGATAGATGCTCTGCAGAAAATAAACAGGGTATTGTCATAGAGAGTGATACTGGGCTCCTTTAGATTAGAGGGAGATGACTGGAATTAAGTGAAAATTTGAACCACACACCTATCTGGAGGAAGAGTATTCCTTGTAGAGGGAACAGTATAAATGCCAAGCCCCGAGGCAGGGATGTCCTTGATATATTTGAGGAAACAAGAATGTAGGTAGAGTTTCAGTGAAGTGAGGCAGCATGGAATAGAAGGAAATTATGAGTTTGGCTTTTATTATAAGTAGCCTGGGAAGTCATTGGACTTTTTTGAGCAAGGAAGTAATAGGGTCTGGTTTCCATGTTAACAAGATTTCCTTTATCTTCAGAGTAGATAGTAGAATGTAGAATTCTGTTACAAATAGCAGAAACCACTTTAATGCATTTAAGCAGGAAAGGTGAAGTAAGCGCTTATGAAGGTGTTAATGGAGCCAGAGAGACAGGCTCTAGGTTGAATTTCCACTGTTTCCCCAATACCACCACAGAACGAGTACAATTGGGAGGGTGGAGAGTGAGGAAGTCAGTGCCCAAATAGTTGGCTCTCGGACTGCACTGCTTCTGTGGAGATCATTACAAATTTTAGCTCCAAGACAACACTGCTTCATTTTCCATCTACATAAGCAAAGTAGATATCCCATGCCATGCTTTTTGATACCCACCAAACAAGGGACTGTGCCTTTGTATCTTTATTATTGTTGCTACAGAAGAAGCAAAAGCTTCCAAGACTATGTATGCTCACCAGAAAACCCAGAAACCACAGAAGCATGACTTCCCCTCCTTTCCCCTTCTAAATCTAATGCAGGTTTGTTTACTTGGCAGAGCAAGCCATCTATAGAATCTAAGCCATTAGGACAGGAGCTCAAGAAATGTAGTCAAGCTTTTCAATCTGTATCATGCAGTCAGACACGCAATGAATCGGGTTGGAATGAAGTCACGTCAGCTCATCTATGTTATTTGCTACATGAGAAAAAATGAACTGGGGAGGCCAGTTAGAGGCTCTTGCAGTAATCCGCCTGAGAGATGATGGTGGCCTGGATGAGAGTGAAAAAGGCAAAGGTGTTGAAAACATTTTACCCTGAATATAGGACTTGCTTATAGACTGGAGCATGGTTGAGGAAAAAATACAAAAGATTAATACTCTTTCTAGCCCTTCCTTAGCCACCCAATTTTTTTTGCAAACCATAAGCCTGGTGTAGGGGTCTTTTATGTACACCACAGTATTATAGTGTATTGAGTAGCTTGTTTCATCATTTATATTTTTACTATATTATCACATCCCCAGGGTAGAACATGTGTCTGGCTGTGCACAACCAAGTGCCTGGCAATTGTGCTTTCCCAATAAATATTGTTTATAAGAATGAATAGAGAAATAATGGATCACCTTCAATACACCTGCTTAGAAGCCTAGCCAATTTCTCTATACTAAGCAGCCCTTATAAGTCCTTGCTAATTGCCAGTCTTGTTGGATGGAGCGACCTCTTCCAAAACGCATTGTGAAACCCTTTATGTGGTCAGAAACTGGAATTCAATTTGAAGGGAGAAGCCTGGGATTGAGCTTTACTGAAGCCAACATGCATTATGTTGCGCTAAATTTCTCCTTTGCTCTTGAGGGGCTGATTGCCCTAAGTGCACTTATCCCTCATTACAGAAAATCAGAGACATGAAGAAATACTGTGTTTTGTCCTGTACTCTGTTGTGAACCAGCCTGCACCCACATGAATATATGAAACAGCTGCTGACAGGAAGGTACAAATGCTGCAGCAGCTGCAGCCATAGAAACTACCTGCAAATATGACTGAAAAGGAAAGGGGAGACGCTAGTTAGTTCAACATGGACTGAGAGCTTTGAACAAAGTCTATCTAAAACATTTAAATTAAGTGATGACCATAAAACAGCAACTCTAATCAGAAATTACATGGTAAGACTATAAGATGGGTCTCCAGAGTCCCAAGATTTTGACTCCCCTACCAGGTTAGCCAGCAACTGTGCTCGAGGTCTCCCAAGGAAAAACTATGATGATCAGTTAGTTGTTTTGTAAACTGCCACTTCTAAATGAAGAGGGTAAAGTAGTATTTAAAAAATGAATTCACTGCGATTAATTGAGCTTAGTAGTTTATATATTCCTTGGGCTTCTAAACTCATCCTGGAGCCTGGTCTGTGTAGGAAAGGGTCTTTTCCATCTGGAATCCAGGAGGTTTGGGCTGAAGCAGACATATTTGGAACACATCTGCAGCACTGACTCCCTCTGGACCGCATTCTCTAACCCTTCTATATATTTGCCCCGGACCCCGCCCCTACCCCCACCCCCACCCCGAGTCACATATCTCACACAGGAAAAGAACTGTGGATAAAGCCCACACTTTTCCTTCCCACCTGTTTTACTGACAGACCAGAAAAAGGTCATTTCACTCCAGAAAAGAAAAAAAAAAAAAAAAAAGAGATCTTCCATTTTTTGAGGATTGATGATAGCTCAGTAATACTTCAATGTATTTCCATGTATTAACTGATTTTAGTATATGAGGAAGGCCTCTTATAACCTCACTCTAGAAATGAGGAAACTGAGGCCGACAAAAATTAGGTAACTTGCCTAAGATCACACAACTACTGAGTGGCAGAGCTGAGATTCAAACCCAGGCAGTCTGGCCTCCGATTTCTGGGTTTAACCTGTGATTTCTACAATTTCTTTCCTCTGGCTGAAAAATGGGAAGAATAATAATACTTACCTTACAGGGCTGCCATGCAGATTAAATTATTGTTATGAGTCATCTGAAGTAGGGTAATCATTTTCTGACCAGTGAGCTAGTGTAGAGAATACATTTTGCAAATTAAGTTCCAGACGTGATCCTCAAGCGGAAACAAATATTTCCATTTATTTTAATAAATACTAAGTAAAGTTCTGCACAGAGTTCCATAGTAATGCATTTTGGTGAAAAAGACATTCTCTTAATGTACTTACATTTAATGGAACACAAGAAGGGTCACTCTGACTTCATTTTCATAACTGACTCTTAAATAGGATCTATGGGTTTACAGCAAAGATTTACTGGATCTAACAGCTTTTGGAATAGTTTTATTCATGCGAATATGTGTGCACCCTCTTCCAAATGCCTTTTGTTCCACTTCAGTCATGTCAGTATTAGCAAACATAGTCTAAGTCACTGTTTGTCCATTAAGGAATATTGACCCTTCATATTCCACTTCAACCCAATAGGTCAAGTTGGAGGAAAGAAGTCTAGAGGAATCAGGGCCACGTCTGTGGCTCAAGGAGTAGGGTGCCGGCCCCATATAGTGGGGGTGGTGGGTTCAAGCCCAGCCCCAGCCAAAACTGCAAAAAATAAAAAAATTCTAGAGGAACCAAGTCACTGTAATGAGCAATGTTTTCATAAGCAATATTAAGAACATGAGAGCTGTCAGATGAGTTGTGGTAGGTTGTTCCTGTCATCTTGTTTCACGAAATTGATGCTGCCTAAATAAATGCTATACCCACCTCCGGTTTCTATGCTAGCGGCAGAGCTGAGATTCAAGGGATTAAATAGATGCAAGATGCTTATATGCTGAAGAGCAAACTAGAAAATGGCTAATTTCTTAAAAACCCCATAATGCCTAAGTCCATACTGAAGCTTAAGTTATTCAAACCCACAAACCAAGAAGTGAATCAAATAAATAGTTTAAGCAAGTTTCTCCCTTGGGTTTGACATTTCTATAAAAAGGGAAAGGGACACCGGGGAGCAAATGTCTCCTTGTTGATGATTAACTTAAGAACACCTAGGCAACATTCAGTGGGATTGATCAATTATAGCCTCTCTCCGTTTTCACTCTGACTTACAAATTGTCAATTAGCACCTAAAATGCCTTCTGTAATTTGTGCTTTAGGATGTCAGGTGTTAGAATTATTTTTCAGTATAACTGACATACAACCTGATTTGGTTTCTTTATTTATTTGTTATTTGGGGTAAGGATTCAGGGAAAAATCAAGGTGGCAAAAAGAATTTTTTTTTTTTTAGACAGAATCTCACTCTGTTGCCCCAGGCTACAAGTGCTGTGGCTTCATAGCTCATAGCAACCTCAAACTCCTGGGCTCAAGTTATCCTCTGGGATCAGTCGCCCTCAGTATTTGGGAGCAGAGGTGTGCTGCGTCCAGCTAGTTTTTCTATTTTTAGTAGAGACAGGTATCTCACTCTTGCTCAGGCTGGTCTCAAACTCCTGAGCACAAGGGATCCCCTACCCCCACTTTGGCCTCCTAGAGTGCTAGGATTATAGGTGTGAGCCACCACACCTGGCTAAGAATTTGTTTTTAAAATGAGAAAGAATATGGAGAGAATGCAGCTACTGGTAAAAGAAATGAAGCTTCCAGACTTTAAATGGAAATACTACATAAACATACAGAACTCTAATAACAGGCTTGCTGGGGTCCTGTGGATCTGGTGGTGGATTGACTTGAATATAAAGTTAGAAATGACGAGAAAGAAAGTGACAAGACACACAGGATAGAATTTTCAAAAGTGGGAACCCAAGGGACCACCACGCTTTTGTGGGGTTCCTGCGAGTGGCCCTGAGTGTCAGTTCCACTCAACTTTTATTGAAGGCTATTTGCTCATTATCCCAAAGGGTAAGCTGAGGAAGGGAACAAAGATGCCAGCAGTTTCTCTGAGAGAGCATATCAGCTCCTATTGTTTCTATAATCATTAACTTTATACTCTGGTTTCTCTTCAGATCTATAAATCTTTCACCTTTTATAATCATTAACTTTAAGGATCTGAGTAGTCTTGAGAAATCTGAAACCTGAGCCTTGTGTGTGGGTAGCCTCCTGTCTGTGGTCACACACACAGATTCTTAGGTGGGTGTTAATCCCACCAGTTCACTGTGGAGTAAAACGCCACTGGCTTCTATCTCCTCTGAAGAATCGGTGAAAGAGAGGAATTTTCCTCTCATCACCACCACAGAGGGTCTTCCTCTGCAATAAGGGATATAAGCCCTCCTGCCCATATTTCAGAGCTTGAGCTGTTCCCTTGATCTCTGCCCCAGCCAAACACAAATCTCCACAATGGGTATTTGCTTTGTCTGTTTATTGGGCAGGAAACGGCCTTGTTAATGTATCTTTCCAGGCCTTGCTACAGTATCTTCTGTGGCCATTATTTTCTTCAGAGTGCTTACAGACCCATCAGGGATGTTCTTAAGTGTATCCCCAAAAGACTAGAGTTCTAGGAAAAGCAGGAAACTTGCTCAGATAAGAAATTTAGCAGTGGCTGGTTTAATGATAAACTAGCTGACTTTCCTTTGTTCCAACTCACTCAGCTTACTTTTTAATTTTTCCCCTTTTCTGGGGGTGTTTTCCCTTGCGAAGAATGGGGTCTTTGGTCCCCACTCGGCCTGCAAGGCTGTATGTGACCTGTGCACAAAGAGAGCCACGCAGTGCACATGCAATTAGAGTCCTTACAGATGGATTTGGGGAGAAAGGCATATTGATATTGGCTTTAAAAGAAGGATGGGATTTTGGCAGAACCTGAATGAATATCTGTAAGATGGGGTTGCTCACGGAATGGCCAGTTGCTCTATTAAGGCTAGAGCTAAGTGTCCATGACAGGAAGGGCAGTAAGAGAGCTAGAAGGGTAGGTTTGAGTCAGGTAGTAAATAGCTTGGACACAGAAAGGATTAAAGAGGAGTGAAAAATAGAGGGGGAAAATCCAATTAGAAGGCTATTACAGGAGTCTAGGTCAGGGATGAAGGCTCAAACTGGGGTCAGCAGCAGTGCTGTGAAGAGGACTCAGTGGAGAGAACTATCATGGAGACAGACCTGGTGGACAAACCAGAAAAGACATCCTAAACCACACACAAAAGCCTAGATAATTAAGGAACACTCTGTCCCACTGTACCAACTTCTAAAGTCTATTCCCCCAAAGGGAGTCAATTATGATAAAACCATACAAAAGTAAATGAGAGATTAGTATGGGAAATCACAGTTGATTTAGTCAAGGAGGAAAATGAATATGCAGTCACTTCAGGGGCTTATTTGATTAGGAGAAGGACATGTAGTACTGAGGCAGGGTACCAAGTGTGGCAGCAGACAGCACAGCTGGCAGTGTGCTCTCGAATCTGAAATAGTAGTACACAGGTCTGCTGACTTAGTCCCTAAGATGGCATGTACCCTTAGTATTAGGCCAACTGCTTCGAAAAGACCCCATTTGGGTATGAGGTTTTCACTTTTGGAGAGACAAACTTGTGTCTAGAATTTATTGCTTGGGATTTTTTTGCGGGGGAGGGATTCATTGAGGGTACAAGAAACCAGGTTACACTGATTACATTTGTTAGGTAAAGTCCTTCTTACAATTTATTGCTTGGGATTTTTAAAACTATAAAACTGAAGATTGGAAAGGACTTCAATGTTCAGCTGCTAAAACCATTAGAATCCTCTCTGTAAAGTTCTCACCAAATAGTTATGTAGCCTGTCCTTGAATATATCCCCAGTGATGGGGACCTTATTCCATCTTTGGCTTGTATGGGGAATATTTCTCTTTTATTAACCCTTCCCAAACAATTACTATTTCAGTAACTACTCCAGGTGCTTTTCTAACTTGATCTCACTTCATAGTCACAATAATGAATTTGACAAATAGGGAAACTAAGGATCAGAGGAAGTGACTTGTCCAAGGTCACACAGCTGGTAAGTGGCAGAACTGGGATTTCAACTCCTAAATCTATCTGATTCTGATGTTCCTTTCATTAGAACTTAATCTAAGCCAGAATCTGTCTTAAAACCCACCCACTATTGGAGTTCCTAGTCTTTAAGACCCAGCCCAGCTGCTACGAATCATTTCTGAAACTAAGAGAGGAGAACACTTCATGAAATTGGAGCTCGTAGAAGATAAGGACTTGGAAATGGCTATCAGATTTGTTGATCTCAAGAACAAGGAATGTGCTGGGCAGAGAAGAGATATATCATATATTCAAATTACTATTTAACATCATCACTTACACACCTAAAAATCAAAACAAAGGTAAAATGTTCAAAACCAAATTCTTCTTACATTACACCATACACAAAAATTAACTGCAAATGGATCAAACACCTAAATGCAAGAACTTAAACTTGCATTTTAGTGCACCAAAAGGCACTATCAAGAAAGTGAAAAGGCAACATACGGGGGTGGCACCTGTGGCTCAAAGGAGTAGGGCGCCGGCCCCATATACTGGAGGCCCTGTCCAAAAACTGCAAAAAAAAAAAAAAAAAGGCAACATACGGAATGGAAGAAAATACTTACAAATCACATATCTGACAAGGGAAGATACAGAAATAGTTGATAAACATGTGAAAAGATAACCAAGATCGATAATAATTAAGGAAATCAAAATCAAAACCACAATGACATAACACTTCACACCCCCCAGGATGGCTATTATCAAAGAAACAGAAAAGTGAATGAGTGCGTGGAGAAGCTGGAACCCTTGTACATTGCTGATATGAATGTAAAATGGTACAACTGCTGTGGCTGTTTCTCAAAGAATGAAACATGATCCAACAAATCCACTTCCCGGTACATACTCAAAAGATTTAAATGAGGGGACTCAAAGAGATATTTGTACCTCAATGTTCATAACAGCATTATTGAGACTTTCCAAAAGGTGAAAGCAACTCAAATATCTATCAAATATATATATGTGTGTGTGTAAATGAAATATTCAGCCTTAAAAAGGAATGAAATTTTGATACATGTTACGACATGGATGAACTTTGAAGACATGCTATCTAAAATAAGCCAGACACAAAAGGAAAAACATCCTTTGATTCCACTTATATGCTGTACTTAGAATAGTTAAATTCATAGAGGGTGAAAATAGAATGATGCTTACCAGGAGATGGGGGAAAGAATAAGTGCAATCAACTACGCTTAATGCCACTTAAATGTACACTTAAAAATGGTTAAAATGTTAAATTTTATGTTGCATATATTTTACTAAAATGAAAATTAAAAAAAAATCCCCAAACATCAAATCCTTGGCTTTCCACTCACTCACCTTAACTTCTCCCTTTCAGAGTCTTCCCCAACTCAGTAAATGAATGGCAAGTTCATTATCCTAGCTGCTCAGGCCTAAAATCCTGGAGAGGTTTTTTTTTTTTTTTTTTTGTCATTGTTTGTTTTTGACTCTTCTTTCTTCCACATTTTACATCCAAACTGTCAGGGAATCCTTTGGCATTATCTTGGAAATATTTCCAGAATCTGATCACTTTTCACCACTTTCACTGCTACCATCCTGGTCTGAGCCTATCATCTGTCATCTGAGTTATTGTAGTAGTTTCCTAAATGGTCTTCCTGCTTCTACCCTTACCCCCCAACAGTGGTCAGAATGATCACTCTAACACATAAGTATGATCATGTCATACTTTGTCCAAAACTCACCATTGGTTTACATTTAATTCCATGTGAAAGTCAAAGTTCTCATAACGGTTTACGCCCTGCATGACCCACCCACCTCCATCCCCAGTTTTACTCTGACACCATCTCCTACAACTTGGCCCCTCACTTACTCTGTTCAAGTCTGACAGGCCTCCTTGCAGTTTTTTGGTAATACATTAAGCATGCTCCCACTTTCAGGGATTTTCCCACTGCTGCCCCTTCTCCTAGAATCCTCTTCTCCCACATATCTGCATGACTTGTACCCTCATCTCTTTTAGGTCTCTGCTCAAATTATCACCTTCACAATGAGGCCTTTCCTAACCATCATATTTGAAAAATAATTCTCATCCTTCAACCACCCCCTATTCACCCAATGTTCTCTATCCCCCTTCCCTACTTTTATTTTCTCCATTATATTTATCATCATCTAACAGACTAGATATTTTACTTAGTTTGCTTGTGTGTTGTCTATCTTTGCTTCCTAGAATGTAAGCTTCGTGATGGTAAGTTTTTGCTGGTTTTTGTTTTTTCCATTGTTATGACTCATTTCTCTTAAAATTACCTTATACAAATAGGTATTCAATAAATATTTGATGAACGAATGAATGAATTAATGATGACTTTCTGGGAGAGGTAGAAGGAAAAGGCATAGAAGACTTCTAGTTTATGATCAGGTCATAACTGAATATCTACTCACACAGATTAAGCACAACCAAAAAGGAGGAAATATTCAGGGGACTAAGATAAAACGAATATTTTAGATTTAAGCTACCTATAAAATATGCAGGAAGAATTGTTTATGGCCTTATATTATACTCATACAGACATTGACAGGAATGCAGGAGAATATTATATTGGTTAAGATAGACTAGGCTCTGCTGAAATAATAAAAAAAAATCTCCAAATCTCAGCTGTTTAGCCTAACAAAACTTTTTTTCAGCTTACATAAGGTCAGATGCATGCTAACAGCTCCACTTGAGAACTCAGGGGTCTAGGTTCCCTAGATGTTACAATCTCAACATTTGGCTTTCAGGGTTATCAGGGAAAAGAAAGAGAAAACTTGAGGATCACACATTGGGTCTTAAACATCTCATCCTAGAAATAGTATAGGCCACTTATATCTGCATTTCGTTGTTTATAACTAGTCATATGAGCTCAATAAATTGAAAGGCGCCTGGGGAATATGGGGAGCGCCTGGAATACTACTGACACTGTTTTAGAAATCATGAAGTAGAGAGATGTTCTGGAGCTATTTTCGGAAGTTCAGGGAGTAGAGTTGCTGGCAGGATTAAATGCTAATTATTATTTCTATTACCACAAATGTATATAAGTCCGTATATGCAGTAAGAGAAAAGACCTTGATTAGGCAGAATTTAACTTGGGATGAACAGAGAAAACATGGCTAAGAACACAAAGGTACAGAAGGGGTGGGGTGGAACCTTAAAAGAATTGAGGGCCAGTGCAAGACTAGTGCCAGGCCCCCTGACACCCAGAAAAGAGTCACATTAGAAAGGAGCCTCTTTCATCAAACGCACCACATTTGGCCATTCAGGCTATACCCTGCAAAACTCTAGCAGTCACTATTCACCATTTGTACAGAACCTCTGTTTCTTACCCCCTGGGAATGAGTCACAAAGGACAGGTACATGGGTGCCCAGAGACCAGCCATTAGTAGCCTCACTGAAAGAGTAGCTGGTGGCACTTAAGACCCAAGCATAGAAGCACAGGCCATCCATTAATCAACTAAAATCTCCTCCCTGACAAGAGTCTCTGCTTCCTGTGCTTATTTCCCTTTGTTTCATTGAGCTTCTGAAGAAGGGTCCTTTTGTACATATCAGCCCTACTTGCCTGGATTCCAGGAAACAATTAGGTAAATAAAAAGGTTTATTCCACAATTAGACGAAGAGAGCTGAGGAACCCTGGTGGCTAGAAGTGATAGTGCAGCACCCCTTCCTGATGGAGATGGTCAGAAACCTGATCAGGCTGAGGGAATGAGGTGAGTGAAGACACAGAACCAGGAAGCTGGGACAGATAGGGATTTCCTCCTGCTAGGGTTCCTCTGTTAACAAGAGGTCATTATTATAACCGCTACATTTCAGATGAGAAAAATGATAATCAGAGGCTGTAACACTAGATCTTCAGATTTGTAGTCAAATGCCCTTTTTAGCATCCTATGTTTCAGCCAAGTCCCTGGGATAAAACTTTTAGAGTTAGAGGAACATTTTCCACCTCCTATTCTTCCACAGCAAGGGAGGAAGAAAGTACTAGAAGATGATATAGATGTTAAAAGGCAGGTTTCTCCAGGCTTTGAGGAGAAAGCTGTAGCCTATACAAATCGTGAATGCCTGGCAAAAGTGAAGAGAAACTATGAAAAATAAGCATAATAAAAAAATCCAGCGGCTTGACTCCTCGGCTCCTAAAAGAGTTGCGAGTCAAGCCCCAGCATGCTGGAATAAAATCCTCTTGCTGTTTGCATCAAAAAAAAAAAAAATCCAGCAAGCCTGACCTTTGGTCAAAATTATTGGGGATATAATTAAACTCAACTGAGGGGCAGGGTGGAGGAGGGAGGGGACATGGGGCAGGAGGGAGGAGGATTGGTGTGCTCTTACCTAATAGGCACAATATAAGGAAGGGTATATGGCACACCTCTTGGGTGAGGGGCACAATTACAACTTGGACTATACCTAATAAATGCAAACAGTGTAACTTAATCATCTGTGCCCTTATATTAATATAACAAATTGTTGGTGATATATTGCATATGAAAGTAGGTTGATGTCTTCACTGTCTGATAAGCTTAGTCTTAGGCAACAGAGAATGATTTTCTGCTTTCCCAATGTCTTTTCTTAGAGAAACAGTTTTCTGTGGTGGTAATGGGGATTTTTATGCCTACAGGAGGTATTTGTCCCTCAAACAGAATAAATACTAGGCATATCTGGAGCAGAAACACTGCGATCCTTCTTATAAGGCTTTACAGAGCTGCTTTTGGCACAGATTGTTGTCAGGGAATTTCAGAGATTCAGGGGACCACAGAATCATTGAAAAACATCCTAGAATGAATCAGCATTTCCTCCTTCATATTTCTGACAAGTTCCCATTCAGTCTGTGTATGAATAGCTCTAATAAGTAAAAATCTCACTCCCTCAAAAGACGGATCATTGTATTTTCGCTCTATTGTTATATACATATGAAGCCCTGTAGGAAGAGTATGCTAGTCAAGCACATATAGCCTTAAGTGAGTGCCCATGGTCAAGCCTGAAGTTGTAATGAGAAACCCTGGGAACCACAGAATCATTCATTTTATAAACCTTTCCTTAGAAACATTACAAAATCTGGGTGGCAGGCAGGTAAGCAGAAGGAAGAATTTCTACAAAGATTCACTTTTATTCCACTTCCTCTTAGAAAGTCACATAAAAGCACATTTCTCCAGCCACAGGGCTCAGCCACAAGCAACATTTTATTCCTATGCAAAATACTTCCCTCTTTCACAGCCTACGAGATGAGGGACATATAGAAATTAAACAATGGTTTTCCATGTATGACAAAAGACAATGGGGAATGGCTCCTACGTGTCAGGTTGCTCCAACAAATTGACACGTTAAAAATGTTACCTTTTATCGCCTGTGGTCCCAGCTACTCGGGAGGCTGAGGCAAGAGAATCGCTTAAGCCCAGGAGTTGGAGGTTGCTGTGAGCTGTGTGAGGCCACGGCACTCTACCGAGGGCCATAAAAAGTGAGACTCTGTCTCTACAAAAAAAAAAAAAAAAAAAATGTTACCTTTTATTAAACAAGAATGAAATGAATAACACATCTTTATAAAATACTCTTTCATGGAAATTTTGAGTAAAAGGCAGTCTAAAGGCCTGAGTCTGAAGGTGTGTCCCCTTGTTCCAATCTGTTCTGCTCCTGCCAAGTTCAAGACTCCGTTACCTCTAATTTGGATTATTATCACAGTCCTCTTTCTCTTCAGTTTTCTGGCTTTCACTGTAATGTGTGTATGTGTGGCGTTCTTTTGTGAACTAAAAATCTTAAGGCTCCCCCTAGTGGCTGACGACTGGACCTCCTTCTTGGCCAAAGGGATCCCCTAAAACTGAGTTGTTAGCCATGAGAAAGAAGATCAAACATGCCTCATCATATCCCCGTGCCTTCTTAGAGATATCCTTTGTGACTCATTAACAGGCCTAAGTCTATGTGAGACATATCTGCATGTCCTCAATATACACAAAAAAATCACTTGAATCTGAGCATATGTCCTGTAGTTTGTCTCTGATTAACAGACTCTTAACTCAGCATTCCTTTTCACTAATTCATGGTCTATTAGACAGACCCTAAATATTTCAGCCTATAGTCAACCAAAGAATCTTTAAAACCACCTATAACCTGTGGGCCCCTGTTAAGATATCCCACCTTTTCAGACCAAACCAATGTATGCCTTCTACATATTGATTTATGACTTCCCCCATAATTCTTATCTCCCTCAAATATATAAAATCAAACTGTAATCCTACCACAGTGAGTCCACATACTCAAGGCTTCTTGGGCGTGGCTCCGGGTCATGGTCCTTGTGGGAAAGAAATCCTCAGAACTCTGACAAAAGTACAGCTAGCTTGGAGGCAAGTAGAGAAAGAAAGCAGGCCAGAAACCAAATTGCATGATTATAGCAACCCCCTTGCCACACTCCTGTAAATTTTTATGACCTTGACAAGAGTATAGCCATCCTAGGACAGCTAGTGACAGAGAACAGGTCAGAGACCAAATGGCATGGTCACAGCCTCTCCTCACCCTCCTGAAATGCTTTAGGGCTAGTGTTCAGTATCAGGACCTCCTACCCCGGTCCTGGCTGGCGCTAGAGATAAGGCCTTGTGCAAGATAAACACCTTTTGCGGAAGGTAGTAATTCTAGAATCAGACTCGGACACAGCGTCTTTTCACTCTGCAGAAAAGATGTTTTCCCTCACCTCTCAAGACCCCCTCCCACATTCCAACTACACTAATAAAAGTCCCTTGAAACTGTGAGCTGATCTGACTTCTGGCAAGACTCCATTCTGCTCCTTTAAAATGAAGTCTATCTTTCATCCTTGGACTGGCCTCCTCTCCTTCTTGCAGACTCTGGCAAGACTCTATCCCTGAACCTCTCATCTTTATGGTGCATTGGCCAGGATAGGAGGCAGTGAGACCAGTCCAGGGACCACTCTGGACCCTTGCAAGCAGCCCTCCTAATGACCACCCCACACACTAATTCCTTAGGACTTGGTAAGCTGGAGGAAAGATCCTCCAGGATCTCCCATTCCTCCTTCGTTCTCTCAGTCCTCCAAAACTCCTACTGCTAGGTCAGGATTTACCCCAGGATCTGAGATCAGTGTCCCAATCCTCCCCAACATCTTTCCTTGGGGACACCTGAGGGACAGCCTACGGATTCTCTCGACTTTTGTCCTCTTGGCTCCATGGGTGACATGGGGACACCTGCCTCCTTGCTGGTAAGCCTCCATCCCACTCCTCCTCCTTACCAAACAGGCCATGGGCAGGTGCTGTTCAGTTCCCTGCCAAAACACCCCACTGGGCTTTCTTCTCAAAAACCTAGCCAGCCTAGGTCTAAAAGGAGACATGAAACTGAAGCAATTAACATTCCTCTGCAGCACTGCCTAGCCCCAGTACAAATTGGACAACGGAAACCAATGGCCTGAAAATGGCACTTTTGATCTAAATATTCTCAAAGGTCTTGAAAATTTTATAAACTGCAACAGCAAGTGGTCTGAGGTCCCCTATCTCCAAGCTTTATTTCTGTTCAGGGCTTCACTCTGCCAAACCTGTACCACCTTCCAAATCCTCTTTCTAAATGAGCAGCCGCCATCTCAACCTTCCACCTCTGATTCAGACTTTGATCCAGCTGACCACTCAGTCCCCCCACCTTATGCCTCTCCACTGCCTGAGCCTTCCTCTCCTGCTCAGTCCCCAACTCCTACATCCCCAACCTCTCCACCTGACTCCCTTTATCTTTCCTTTCTGCCTAACTCCTTTTCTCCTCCACACCCTGGCTGTCAGGGTCAGCCTCCAGAAGCTATTTCACCCTTACGTGAAGTAGCAGGAGCTGAAGGCATTTTCAGAGTCCATTTTCCAATTGGAAAATGCTTTGGATCTTTTTCACATGACCTTACCCAATTTACAAAAGAATTCCAATATTTAACCCAGTCCTATGACTTCTCACGGCAGGTCATGTATGTAATGCTTTCCTCTACCACTACTCCTGAGGAAAATACCTGTGTTTGGGCTGCAGCCACAGCCTTCACAGACACCTTACATACCCGAGATCCAAACGGTCACCCCTGGGGGGCGACAGCAGTACCCACTGCAGATCCTAAATGGAATGATCAAAGGTATCTCCCCATCTTCCAGCCAGGGCTCATTTCATAATCTGCCTAATAGAAGGAATAAAGAAGACTGCCCTTAAGGCAGTCAATTATGACAAAATCAAAGCAAACTGATGACACCCAGCTGCCTTCTTGACCAGGCTAACCAAGACCCTAATAAAATATACCAACTTTGACCCCAAATCTGAGGCCAGAAGGCTGTATTTAAACAGCTACTTTATCCCTCAGTCAGCCTCAGATATAAGAAAAAATGTCCAGAAACTCGAAGACACACCCCAGACTCCCCAGAAGGAATTAAATGCCTTCAAAGTCTGTAACAACATAGAGGAGGCAGTGACCAGAAGTAAACAGGCTAAGTACCAGGTGCTGGTCTCTGCCCTTCAGGGCCAGAGGAAGAGCTCTACCCTGATACCTGAGCACCCTCCTTACTCTTCAAAGCCTCCAGGTCCCTGCTACAAATGTGGCAAACAGGGACACTGGGCCCACCACTGCCCTAATCCTCAAGCTTCACTCAGACTCTGCCCGGTCTGTAGTGTTCATGGTCACTGGAAGGACGAGTGTCCCCAGGTTGCAGAGCCTGGAGCCACCCCTTCCTAGACAGTAACTGAGCCAGGATTCGAGCTGCCTCAACTCCTGGGACTAGCTATTGAAGAATGAAGGGGTCTGACCCTCAGCCCCCCCCCCCACCATCCCATTAGCAGAGCCCCGGGTTTGTCTTCTGGTTGCCAGTAAAAGAATTTCCTTTCTCTTGGATACAGGGGCCACATACTCAGTACTGCCTGATTTTTCAGAACCGCTACTCTCCTCTTCCATTTCTGTAGTTGGGGTTGATGGAATACATTCTACCCCACTCAAAACTCCACCTCTAACTTGCCAGTTAGAACACTTGACATTCTCCCATTCCTTCCTCATAATTCCTAGATGCCCCCCCTCCCCTGCTTGGCTGAGACCTACTATCTAGACTCAAAGGCATTTTTACCTTATACCCATCACCCAAAACCAACGATGCCTCTCAGCCCCCCACACTTCTGTTACTTTCCTCTAAAGCCTCTCCCCTAACTGCACAAATGACCCTCTCAGAGGCTTTATGTCAGGTCAATCCTAAAATTTGGAACTTCTCAACCCCTTTTATTGGTCTGCACCATCAGCCCATTATAGTCATCCTTTCTGACTCTTCATGTCTCGACAGGTGACCTCTGTATCCTCTTAAACCACATGCTATAAAGGGACTCCAACCAATTATTAATCACTTACTAAAAACCACACCTTCTGACCCACCTCCTCCCCATGCAACACTCCTATCCTAGCAGTCCCCAAACCTGAGCACTCCTTCCGATTAGCCCAAGATTTGTGAGCAATGAGGCCACTGTCACAATAACTCCCTTTGTCCCCAACCCCCATACCCTCCTTCCTCTATTCCCCCTTCCACCACACACTTTACGGTCTTAGATTTAATGAACACCTTTTCCACTGTTCTCCACCTCAACTCCCAAGACTTACTTGCCTTTACTTGGACTGACCCAAACACCCAATTAACTCAACAACTAACCTGGACAGTCCTCCCACAGGAGTTTAGAGACAGCCCCCACCTTTTTGGCCAAGTCTTAGCCTCAGATCTCAAAAAGTTTAGGCCAGGGTCATCTGTTATCCAATATGTCAATGACTTAACTCCTTTGCAGTCCTTCCCTCACTGCTTCCATTTCCGATACTCTCTCTCTCTTAAACTACCTTGGGAAGATGTGCTATAGGGTTTCATCCAAGAAAGCTCAATTAGTCAAAACCCAACTCACCTACCTTGGCTTCGCTCTTATCCCTTCCACCTGGAGCTTAACTCCGGAACAGAACAAACTTATTGCCACCTTACCCCTCCCCACTTCTAAAACACGTCTTCTGTCATTTGTCGGCTTGGCTAATTTCTCCCCATCTGTGGATTCCCAACTTTGGCATTTTAGCTAAGCCACTGGAGACCGTAAAGAACTTCTGCTCCCTGATCAACCCTGCCCACCTTTCTCAACCTTTATGAAACTCAAGCAGGCTCTACTTCAAGCTTCATCTATTTTCCTTCCTAATCCCTCCAAACCTTTTTTCCTTTATGTTGATTGCTGTCAGGGATTTGCCCTTAGGATACTCACTCAAACCGAAAGACTTGATCAAATTCCCATAGCATACTTTTTTCTTTTTATTTTTTTTATTTTTTTTTAATTTTTTTATTAAATCATAACTGTATACAATGATATGATTATGGGGCATCATACACTCACTTCATAAACCATTTGACACATTTTTATCACAGTGGTTAACATAGCCTTTCCGGCGTTATCTCAGTTACTGTGCCAAAACATTTACATTCTACATTTACCAAGTTTCTCAAATACCCCTGTAATATGCACTACAGGTGTGATCCCACCGATTCCCCTCCCTCTACCCACCCCCCCCCTTTTCCACTTCCCCCTATTGTTAAGTTGTAGCTGGGTTATAGCTTTCATGTGAGAGTCCCAAATTAGTTTCATAGTAGGGCTGTGTACATTGGGTATTTTTTCTTCCATTCTTGGAATTTTCTTTTTATTAAATCACAGCTGTGTACATTAATGCAATCATGGGGTACAATGTGCTGGTTTTATATACAATTTGAAATGTTTTCATCAAACTGGTTAACATAGCCTTCACAGCATTTTCTTAGTTATTGTTAAGACATTTATATTCTACACCTAGTAAATTTCACATGTACCCTTGTAAGATGCACCATAGGTGTGGTCCCACCAATTACTCTCCCTCCACCCATCCTCCCCTCCCTCTCCCCTTTCCCCTACTTCTTGGGCTATAATTGGGCCATACCTTTCATAAGAAAGCTATAAATTGGTTTCATAGTAAGACTGAATACATTGGATACTTTTCTTCCATTCTTGAGATACTTTGCTAAGAAGCATATTTTTCTTTCTTTTTTTTTTTATATTTTTTTTCCTTTTTTGTTTTTTATTGTTGGGGATTCATTGAGGGTACAATAAGCCAGGTTACACTGATTGCAATTGTTAGGTAAAGTCCCTCTTGCAATCATGTCTTGCCCCCATAAAGTGTAACACACACCAAGGCCCCACCCACCTCCCTCCATCCCTCTTTCTGTTCCCCCCCATAACCATAATTGTCATTAATTGTCCTCATATCAAAATTGAGTACATAGGATTCATGCTCCTCCATTCTTGTGATGCTTTACTAAGAATAATGTCTTCCACTCCCATCCAGGTTAATACGAAGGATGTAAAGTCTCCATTTTTTTTAATGGCTGAATAGTATTCCATGGTATACATATACCACAGCATGTTAATCCATTCCTGGGTTGGTGGGCATTTAGGCTGTTTCCACATTTTGGCGATTGTAAATTGAGCTGCAATAAACAGTCTAGTACAAGTGTCCTTATGATAAAAGGATTTCTTTCCTTCTGGGTAGATGCCCAGTAATGGGATTGCAGGATCAAATGGGAGGTCTAGCTTGAGTGCTTTGAGGTTTCTCCATACTTCCTTCCAGAAAGGTTGTACTAGTTTGCAGTCCCACCAGCAGTGTAAAAGTGTTCCCTTCTCTCCACATCCACGCCAGCATCTGCAGTTTTGAGATTTTGTGATGTGGGCCATTCTCACTGGGGTTAGATGATATCTCAGGGTTGTTTTGATTTGCATTTCTCTAATATATAGAGATGATGAACATTTTTTCATGTGTTTATTAGCCATTCGTCTGTCTTCTTTAGAGAAGTTTTTTTCATGTCTCTTCCCCATTGATATATGGGATTGTTGGCTTTTTACATGTGGATTAATTTGAGTTCTCTATAGATCCTAGTTATCAAGCTTTTGTCTGATTGAAAATATGCAAATATCCTTTCCCATTGTGTAGGTTGTCTCTTTGCTTTGGTTATTGTCTCCTTAGCTGTACAGAAGCTTTTCAGTTTAATGAAGTTCCATTTGTTTATTTTTGTTGTTGTTGCAATTGCCATGGCAGTCTTCTTCATGAAGTCTTTCCCCAGGCCAATATCTTCCAGTGTTTTTCCTATGCTTTCTTGGAGGATTTTTATTGTTTCATGCCTTAAGTTTAAGTCCTTTATCCATCTTGAATCAATTTTTGTGAGTGGGGAAAGGTGTGGGTCCGGTTTCAGTCTTTTACATGTAGACATCCAGTTCTCCCAACACCATTTATTGAATAGGGAGTCTTTCCCCCAAGGTATGTTCTTGTTTGGTTTATCAAAGATTAGGTGGTTGTAAAATGTTAGTTTCATTTCTTGGTTTTCAATTCGATTCCAAGTGTCTATGTCTCTGTTTTTGTGCCAGTACCATGCTGTCTTGACCACTATGGCTTTGTAGTACAGACTAAAATCTGGTATGCTGATGCCCCCAGCTTTATTTTTGTTACAAAGAACTGACTTAGCTATACGGGTTTTTTTCCGGTTCCATACAAAATGCAGAATCATTTTTTCCAAATCTTGAAAGTACGATGTTGGTATTTTGATAGGAATGGCATTGAATAGGTAGATTGCTTTGGGAAGTATAGACATTTTAGCAATGTTGATTCTTCCCATCCATGAGCATGGTATGTTCTTCCATTTGTTAATATCCTCTGCTATTTCCTTTCTGAGGATTTCATAGTTTTCTTTATAGAGGTCCTTCACCTCCTTCGTTAGGTATACTCCTAGGTATTTCATTTTCTTTGAAACTATGGTGAAGGGAGTTGTGTCCTTAATTAGCTTCTCATCTTGACTGTTATTGGTGTACACAAAGGCTACTGACTTGTGGACATTGATTTTATATCCTGAAACATTACTGTATTTTTTGATGACTTCTAGGAGTCTTGTGGTTGAGTCTTTGGGGTTCTCTAAGTATAAGATCATGTTGTCAGCAAAGAGGGAGAGTTTGACCTCCTCTGCTCCCATTTGGATTCCCTTTATTTCCTTGTCTTGCCTAATTGTATTGGCTAGAACTTCCAGCACTATGTTGAATAGTAAAGGTGACAGAGGACAACCTTGTCTGGTTCCAGTTCTAAGAGGAAAAGCTTTCAGTTTTACTCCATTCAGTAAAATATTGGCTGTGGGTTTGTCATAGATAGCTTCAATCAGTTTTAGAAATGTGCCACCTATGCCTATACTCTTCAGTGTTCTAATTAGAAAAGGATGCTGGATTTTATCAAATGCTTTCTCTGCATCTATTGAGAGGATCATGTGATCTTTATTTTTGCCTCTGTTAATATGGTGGATAACGTTTATGGACTTGCGTATGTTAAACCAGCCTTGCATCCCTGGGATGAAGCCTACTTGATCATGATGAATGACTTTTTTGATGATAAGCTGTAATCTATTGGCTAGGATTTTGTTGAGAATTTTTGCATCTATATTCATGAGTGAGATTGGTCTGAAATTCTCCTTTTTGTTTGGGTCTTTTCCTGGTTTTGGTATCAGGGTGATGTTTGCTTCATAGAATGTGTTGGGGAAGATTCCTTCTTCCTCAATTTTTTGGAATAATTTCTGCAGTACAGGAATAAGCTCTTCCTTGAAGGTTTGATAAAATTCTGGAGTGAAGCCATCTGGACCAGGGCATTTTTTGGTTGGAAGATTTTTTATTGTTTCTTTGATCTCAGTGCTTGAAATTGGTCTGTTCAGGAGCTCTATTTCTTCCTGGCTGAGTCTAGGGAGAGGGTGTGATTCCAAATATTGATCCATTTCCTTCACATTGTCAAATATCTGGGCATAGAGTTTCTGGTAGTATTCAGAGATGATCTCTTGTATCTCTGTGGGATCAGTTGTTATTTCCCCTTTATCATTTCTGATTGAGGTTACTAGAGATTTTACTTTTCTATTCCTCGTTAGTCTGGCCAATGGTTTATCTATTTTATTTTTTCAAAAAACCAACTCCTTGTTTCATTAATTTTCTGAATGATTCTTTTGTTTTCAATTTCATTGATCTCTGATTTGATTTTGGAGATTTCTTTTCTTCTACTGAGTTTAGGCTTAGATTGTTCTTCTTTTTCCAATTCCATAAGATCTCTTGTGAGATTGTTGATGTGCTCTCTTTCTGTTTTTCGAATGTAGGCATCTAAAGCGATGAATTTTCCTCTCAAAACTGCTTTTGCAGTATCCCACAGGTTTTGGTAGCTTGTGTCTTCATTGTTGTTATGCTCAAGGAAGTTAATGGTTTCCTGTTTTATTTCTTCCTGCACCCATCTGTTATTCAACAGAAGATTGTTTAATTTCCATGCCTTTGGGTGGGGTCGAGCATTTTTGTTAGAGTTGAGTTCCACCTTTAGTGCCTTATGGTCTGAGAAGATACAGGGTAAAATTTCAATTCTTTTGATTCTGTTGATATTTGTTTTGTGTCCCAGGATATGATCAATTTTGGAGAATGTTCCATGGGGTGATGAGAAGAATGTATATTCTTTATCTTTGGGATGGAGTGTTCTATATGCGTCTATCAAGCACAGTTGTTCTAGGGTCTCATTTAAATCTCTTATATCCTTGTTTAATTTCTGTTTAGAGGATCTGTCCAGCTCTGTAAGAGGAGTGTTAAGGTCCCCTGTTATTATGGTATTATCAGATATCATATTGCTCAGACTGAGTAAAGTCTATTTCAAGAATCTGGGAGTATTTAAATTGGGTGCATAGATATTTAGAATTGAAATGTCTTCTTGTTGTATTTTTCCCTTGACCAATATAAAGTGACCATCTTTGTCTTTTTTGACTTCAGTTGCTTTAAATCCACATGTATCTGAAAATAAGATTGCAACTCCTCTTTTCTTCTGAATTCCATTTGCCTGAAAAATTGTCTTCCAACCCTTGACTCGGAGCTTTAATTTGTCTTTTGAAGCCAGGTGTGTTTCTTGCAGACAGCAAATGGATGGCTTGTGTTTTTTAATCCAGTCAACCAATCTATGTCTCTTCAGTGGGGAATTCAAGCCATTAACATTTATTGAGATAATTGATAAGTGTGGTAGTATTCTATTCGTCTTCTTTGGTGAGAGTCCATTGCTTAGTTTTATCTTTTGCATCAGTGTGGAGGTTAGGTTCTGTCCTTTAATTTCTGAGTTCTTACTTTGCTGCTGATCCATTGTGGTGGTCAGTGTGCAGAACAGGTTGAAGTATTTCCTGTAGAGCTGGTCTTGTTGTGGCGAATTTCCTCAATGTTTGTATATCTGTAAATGATTTGATTTCTCCGTCAATTTTGAAGCATAGCTTAGCAGGGTACAGAATTCTGGGCTGGAAATTGTTCTGTTTAAGTAGATTAAAGGTAGATGACCACTGTCTTCTTGCTTGGAAAGTTTCATTAGAGAAGTCTGCGGTCACTCTGATGGATTTGCCCCTGTAGGTCAACTGGCGCTTACTCCTGGCAGCTTGCAGAATCTTTTCTTTTGTCTTGACTTTGGACAGGTTCATCACAATGTGTCTTGGAAAAGCTCGTTTAGAGTTGAGGCGACCTGGGGTCCGATAGCCCTCTGAAAGCAGTGTGTCAGAATCTTTGTTGATATTTGGGAAATTTTCTTTTATAATATTCTCTAGTATGGCTTCCATTCCTCTGGGGCATTCTTCTTCCCCTTCTGGAATTCCTATAACTCGTATGTTGGAACGCTTCATAAAGTCCCATAATTCTGACAGTGAACGTTCTGCTTTCTCTCTCTTCTTTTCTGCCTCTTTTACTATCTGAGTTATCTCAAAAATTTTGTCTTCTACCTCTGAAATTCTTTCTTCTGCATGGTCTAACCTGTTGCTGATACTTTCCATTGCATCTTTAAGTTCCCTGATTGACTGTTTCATTTCCTTCAGCTCTGCTATATCCTTTTTATATTCTTCATATCGTTCATCTCTTATTTGATTCTGTTTTTGAATTTCCTTTTGGTTATTTTCCACTTTATTAGCAGTTTCCTTCATTGTTTCCATCATTTCTTTCATTGTTTTCAGCATGTGTATTCTAAATTCCCTTTCTGTCATTCCTAACATTTCTGTATAGGTGGAATCCTCTGCAGTAGCTACCTCATGGTCCCTTGGCGGGGTTGTTCTGGACTGGTTCTTCATGTTGCCTGGAGTTTTCTGCTGATTCTTCCTCATAAGTGATTTCTTTTATCTGTTTCCTTGCCCTAATTTTCCTTTCACTTCCTGTTGCTCTTTAAGTTCTCGTGCCTGTGGACTAAGGGTTACAGGACCAGAAGGGTGAGAAGGTTGAAGAGCAAAACCGGGATGAAAGAAAGGAGGACCGAGTGATAAGAAAAAAAAAAGGAAAGATAGAGAAAGGAGAGGGGGTGGGTAAAAGGAATATTGACAAAAAGAAGAGACGCACAGAAAGAGGGAGACAGAGCAATATAGGTGTACAGTAGGGTACTTTGATACAACCTTAAAAAAAAAACCACCTTCTGGGTGTGCCCAGTTGGGTGGTTCCCTTGAGGTCAGCAGCTCTTTGCTAACGTGATCAGACACAGTACCCCACCTCCACCAAGTAGAGAGGAAAGACAAAAATGCTATAAATCAAACCAAAACACGCAAACAGAAAACTTTACGGGATAAAATTGGCTGGAAAAGCCAAATAATAGCAGTAGAAACACTAACAAAAATGAAGTTCTGCTCTTCCGCCGCCATTTTAAATCCAGCTGCATACAACGCTCCGCCGCCGCTGCTGCCGCGACCCGGACTGCGCGCCAGCAACCCCCTGCCGACAGCTCCGCCACCATGGAGGATATGAACGAGTACAGCAACATAGAGGAATTCGCAGAGGGATCCAAGATCAATGCGAGCAAGAATCAGCAGGATGACGGTAAAATGTTTATTGGAGGCTTGAGCTGGGATACAAGCAAGAAAGATCTGACTGAATATTTGTCTCGATTTGGGGAAGTTGTAGACTGCACAATTAAAACAGATCCAGTCACTGGAAGATCAAGAGGATTTGGATTTGTGCTTTTCAAAGATGCTGCTAGTGTTGATAAGGTTTTGGAACTGAAAGAACACAAACTGGATGGCAAATTGATAGACCCCAAAAGAGCCAAAGCTTTAAAAGGGAAAGAGCCCCCTAAAAAGGTTTTTGTGGGAGGATTGAGCCCAGATACTTCTGAAGAACAAATTAA
The DNA here is from genome assembly GCF_027406575.1 of Nycticebus coucang. Classification (NCBI taxonomy): domain Eukaryota; kingdom Metazoa; phylum Chordata; class Mammalia; order Primates; family Lorisidae; genus Nycticebus; species Nycticebus coucang. Next base: position 135,356,949 of record NC_069804.1, read on the forward strand.
AGAATATTTTGGAGCTTTTGGAGAGATTGAAAATATTGAACTTCCCATGGATACAAAAACAAATGAAAGGAGAGGATTTTGTTTTATCGCATATACAGATGAAGAGCCAGTAAAGAAATTGTTAGAAAGCAGATATCATCAAATTGGTTCTGGGAAGTGTGAAATCAAAGTTGCACAGCCCAAAGAAGTATATAGGCAGCAACAACAACAACAGAAAGGAGGAAGAGGTGCTGCGTCCAGTGGATGAGGTGGTACTAGGGGTAGAGGCCGAGGTCAGGGCCAAAACTGGAACCAAGGATTTAATAACTATTATGATCAAGGATATGAAAATTACAATAGTGCCTATGGTGGTGATCAAAACTATAGTGGCTATGGAGGATATGATTATACTGGGTATAACTATGGGAACTATGGATATGGACAGGGATATGCAGACTACAGTGGCCAACAGAGCACTTATGGCAAGGCATCTCGAGGGGGTGGCAATCACCAAAACAATTACCAGCCATACTAAAGGAGGACATTAGAGAAAGCAGGAGGAAATGCTAACGTAACCCATCTTGCAGGACAACAATGAAGATTGGTCTTCTGTTGATCTAAGATGATTATTTTGTAAAAGACTTTCTAGAGTACAAGACACAAGTGTGTCCACCTGTATATAGCTGCCAATTAGTTTTCTTTGTTTTTACTTCGTCCTTTGCTATCTGTGTTATGACTCAATGTGGATTTGTGTTTATATACATTTTGTTTGTATGACTTCATGTTAAATTTCAAATAAATGCTTCCTTATGTGAAAAAAAAAATGAAGTTCTAATTATTGAAATGGGCAGCAATGGGAAATTATAATTAAACTAGAAAAATTGAGAAAGAAAAAGGATCTGTATGGAAAAGGTTGAACTTAAAAAACAAAACAACAATCAACTTCATCAAAATAAACAAAAAAAACAACCAAACCAAAAAAAAAAAAAAAAAAAACACAACCAAAAACAAAGCAGTATGTGTATGTTATTGAATAATGTCTGGGCAACACGTGGTCTTCTGGGGTATGAGATGTTAATCACAGTTCTGACACGACTGGAGGCTGCTAGTTTCTCAAACCCCAGCAGGTAGACACCCTAAATCTCTCTTCAGCCCACTTAAAAGGCACTTTGCGCTTGTTCACTTGCTGAGCAGAAGCTTTCCCAGGGCAGTGCTTGTCGCTGGAATCACTGCTGAAGTGGCTATCCACTTACCCTGTGTGCCAAAACTGGTCTCCCTCTGCCCCCAAGGGTTAGGGCTGCAAAGCATCTCAGACTCCGCCCTTAGGCTACTTGGTCGCTGGGTTACCAGCTCCCACCCAATTCCAGCTCAGCGACCCTGAGGGCGGAGCTTGCCGGGGCAGATCGCTCACAATGGCTGCTTGTGACCCAGAGCCAAACACTATTAGCTCCTTCTGGCTCAGCGGCTCAGACTGGGGCCCTAGACAAAGTCCAAAGTTCTCCGCACTCCCGCTCAGGCTCTCCCCAAGGCAGTTCAGCTGAGTGCCAAGTCCAAAGACACCAAAACAGTTCACAGGTAAGGCCTTTCTGGTTTGCAGTCTCGCTGCTACTGAACTTACAGTTGTGGGCGGGTTTAGACGGATTGAACTCACGCGACCACTTGCCGGTTTTCCACTGTTTTAGTCCTCCTCTTGGGGTCCAGAAGTCTCTTGCTGACTCCTTGTATCCTCTCAGGGGTGATGATAGGCAGATCCCACCAGCCAGAGATGGCTGGAGTCCTATCTCCCCAGACTCACGGTGCCCAGATGCAAGGAAGCTGTTACTCGGCTGCCATCCTGCTCCGCCTCCAGAAGCATATTTTTCTAAACAACTAGACAAAACAATAAAAGGATGGCTGCCTTGTCTCCGCACCCTAGTAGCAACTTCACTTTTAGTCCACGAAAGCTGCAAATTGACTTTCACCCAGCCCCTCCACATTTATACTCCCATTCCCTTCAGGGCTTGTTAACATACCAGGCAATAGCAATCATTTCCTCAACCCGCCTCCACGCCACCTTTCTAGAAAACCTAAATGTCTCCCTATGTCAATGCAACTCTTAAAACCATACTTCTACCACTCCCTGACCCATCACTGACCACACCACCACGCAAGTGCTCAGACATTCTTTCTCACTTCTTACATCCCTTTCTTAACCTCCAAGACACACCCATTTCATCAGCAAGCACCCACTTGGTTCATAGAAGGCAGGTCTACCTGCATTAAAAACACTACTAGAGCAGACTATGCAATCATCTCCTTCACAACTGTTATTGAGTCCAGCCCGTTACCCCCAGGAAGCACATTATAGCAGACTGAACTCATTGCCCTAACATTGGCATGGGGACAAAACATCAACATATACACAGATTCTAAATACGCTTTCTATACCCTTCATTCTCACATACCTTTATGGAAAGAATGTGGATTCCTTACCACTCAGGGATTCCCTATTATCAACAAAACCTTTATTCTTAAATTACTAGAAGCCATTACCTTCTCCATCAACGTTGCAGTCTTACACTGCAGGGGACACCAAAAACTCACTTCAGACATTTCCAAGGGCAACCACAAAGTTTATGTGAAGGACAAAGCCCAAGACTCTCTTTCCTTTCCCCAAACTATCTTGCCCCTCCTACCAACCCTGACACCACAATATTCTCAAGAGACTACCCACTTAAAAGGAAAAGGAGCCACCATACACGAAGGCTGGTACACCTGAAATAATAAAATAATCCTTCCTCAACAATCAGCCATTTCTATTTTAACATCTCTGCATAACCAAATTCACATTGGACCCTGACCTCTGACCTACCTTTTTAGTCTGTTCATACATTACCCAACTCTCTTTCAGGACCTAACTAAAATCACCACTTCTTATATAGTCTGTTAATGAATCAGTCCTCAAACTTCCCTCAGACCCCCTATTACACATCCCCACCAACTACGAGGAGGCACTCCTGGACAAAATTGGTAACTTGATTTTACATGTATGCCTCCAGTCAAATGCTAAAAATATCTCCTTGTATTTGTAGACACATTTAGAGGGTGGGTAGAAGCCTTCCCTTCTTCCCATGATAAGTCAGAGACTGCCATTGAAGCCCTTCTCAATGAAATAATCCCTCATTTTGGTCCCCTCACCACTCTCCATTCAGATAATGGCCCAGTGTTTATTTCCCCAATAACACAAGGAGTTTCTCAGGGTCTTGGCATACAGTGGAAATTACATTCCTTCTACCGACCGTAAGCCTTGGGGAAGGTAGAAAAAAAAAATGAATGGAAATCATTAAAACACACCACCTCACTCATCTCATGATGGAAACACAACAAAACTGGAAAGACCTTTTCCCTATTGCCTTAATGCGGCTACACATCAGTCCCAGAAAACCCTACTCCCTTAGACCCTTTGAATTAATGTATGAAAGGCCATTCATCCTGGGAAACTTTCCATTACTCTGTTCCCCCTTAGGGGACTACCTCCCTAACCTTGCCTCTATTAGAGTCTCACTGAGGCAAATAGCTGATACTATCTTACCTAAACCAACTCCCTCCTTTAAAGAGGTCTCTCTCCAGCCAGGTAATTGGGTATATCTCAAAACCTTCCAACATAAGCCCCTATCCCCGAAATGGGATGGCTCCTTTTTAGTCCTCCTCACTACTCTCACAGCAGCCAGATTACAGGGCATCAACTCATGGATACATTTTTCCAGACTTAAAAAATCACCAGAAGAAGCTACCAACCAAGAGTGGAAATCTACCCTCCTCTCCCCAACTTGCATTCCCTTGTCCTTAATCATAGAAGAGGAAGAAGTTAATCCCAACCAGCCCTAAGCTGTGAGTTATAAATCAATCTTACAGTCCATTTGTAAATTGGAGTCATAAATCCATCTTACATCCACAAATAAGTTATAAACCAATATTACAGCCTGAGTTATAAACTAGTTTTTCAGACTTTTCCTGCCCCCTACAGAACAGCTATAGGATCTGATCTTCTAATCGCTGAAGACCTTCTCACATTCCTTTGGGGTCTTCACCTCCAAGGAGACGTTATTAATTTCTTAAGGCAGGATTGACTAGAATCATTTTCTTCCTCACCTTAATACCCCCTTTAATCCCTTTAAAATTCCCTGACGTTATACCTCAGTATCTACTCAACATGGTCAATCTTACACAAAACCAACTAAACCAATCCTCTTCACCCTTATCTTGCCAATTCTGGATTTGCCTGTCTCTCTCCACTGCCATTCCAGATCCAGGTCACATCTGGGAAATATCTACTGAACACTTAACCCACCACAAAGAGAAGGGAGCCTCCTTCTCTGACTGAGAGGACATCCTCCTGGGGAATTATCCCACCACTATAGCCAAAGGAGTGATTAAACTGTTCCAAACTTTTTCAGAAAACATCCACTCACTCCCTTACACATCAACTCCCATTTCTGGGGCTATAACATCCACTATAAACTCCAGCCCCTCTTTGTATGACCCACACTGGCTCTGGGCCTTTCCTAGGCAATTTACCCCCAAGCCTCTGCAACCATATCACCAAAATCCTTCCTTTCAACAGGTCCAATCACAGCAGGTCAATTATTCTGTCACCTCATGCTAATGGATTATTTTTACAACCCATTTTCTTCTCATGACCCCCCCAACTTCATAATGTTACCCCTCTTTCTTGCGCTAAGCATAACTCTCAAAAGCCCTTCCCCTGGTACATATTCTCAGCTACCCTCCACAGACCAATGGGAAAATCTTCCCTCTTATTGGGGGCGGAGTACTTGCTGGTTCTTTTTCAGTCTGGAGCAATGAATCAGGACAACATTGGGGAACTTACAATTTTCTCTACCTCTTTTCATTTCCCTGTAGCTCATGTTTAACACAAAGTCTATTTTTTATTTACGTAAACAAAACATATTCTTGCCTATTCAGCAACTGGACGGGCACCTGCACTCTTGCCTATCTGTCTCCTAATATTAACATTGCCCCTCCTAATCAATCTCTACCCATTCCAATAAAAACACAAGTCAGGCCCAAAAGAACCCCAATTCTAATCCCACTCCTTGTTGCCCTGGGGATAGCCACAGGGATCCAATCAGGAGTCAGAGACATAGGGTCTTCTCTACATTTCTTTCATGTATTATCACAAGACCTACAAGAAAGCCTAGAAAAAATATCCCAGACCCTTATAAAACTGCAAGACCAAATCGATTCCTTAGCAGCCATAACCCTCCAAAACAGACATGGCTTAGACCTTCTCACCACAGAAAAGGGAGGCTTATGTTTGTTCCTAGATGAAGAACGCTGCTTCTATGTCAACCTGTCTGGACTCATCAGAGATGCAGCCAAGAAATTAGCAGAATGGGCTGACAACCTCTGAAGACAAAAAGAAAACAGCTGGCAATTTTGGTTTGACTCACAAAGGTGGCTCCCTTGGGTCCTACCTCTAATTACCCCTTTAATTCCTTTATTACTTTCTAAAGGAATTAAAGTCCGCTCCTTCGCTTCTAGAAACTGCAACCCAGTTCATTCAAAACACAGTTGGAAGCTTAACACAACAATACATCACTCAGGTCCTTCTTCTAAGGCAGCGGTTCTCAACCTGTGGGTCTTGACCCCTTTGTAACAATGAAAATACATCGCAGCCTTAGGAAGGTTGAGAACCACTGTTTTATTTTTTTTTTTATTTATTTTTTTTTTAACATACTGATTTTATATATGTGTATGTGCACATATATACATATACACATATAATTCTTTATTTATTTTTTGATGGAAAGAACACTTAAAGTCCACCCTCTTAGCAAATTTCATGTATACAATATAGTGTTGTTAACTATAGTTACGAGGCTGTGGCTGTACTTTATTTTTTTTTTTTAATTTTTTTATTAAATCATAACTGTATACAATGATATGATTATGGGGCATCATACACTCACTTCATAAACCATTTGACACATTTTTATCACAGTGGTTAACATAGCCTTTCCGGCGTTATCTCAGTTACTGTGCCAAAACATTTACATTCTACATTTACCAAGTTTCGCAAATACCCCTATAATATGCACCACAGGTGTGATCCCACCGATTCCCCTCCCTCTACCCACCCCCCCCTTTCCCACTTCCCCCTATTGTTAAGTTGTAGCTGGGTTATAGCTTTCATGTGAGAGTCCCAAATTAGTTTCATAGTAGGGCTGTGTACATTGGGTATTTTTTCTTCCATTCTTGGGATACTTTACTAAGAAGAATATGTTCCAGCTCCATCCATGTAAACATGAAAGAGGTAAAGTCTCCATCTTTCTTTAAGGCTGCATAGTATTCCATGGTATACATATACCACAATTTATTAATCCATTCGTGGATCGATGGACACTTGGGCTTTTTCCATGACTTAGCTATTATGAATTGGGCTGCAATAAACATTCTGGTACAAATATCTTTGTTATGTTGTGATTTTTGGTCTTCTGGGTATATGCCCAGCAGAGGAATTACAGGATTGAATGGCAGATCTATTTTTAGATCTCTGAGTGTTCTCCATATATCTTTCCAAAAGGAATGTATTAATTTGCATTCCCACCAGCAGTGCAGAAGTGTTCCCTTTTCTCCGCATCCACGCCAGCATCTCTGGTCTTGAGATTTTGTGATATAGGCTAGTCTCATTGGAGTTAGATGATATCTCAAAGTAGTTTTGATTTGCATTTCTCTGATGATTAAAGATGATGAGCATTTTTTCATATGTCTGAAGGCCTTGCGCCTGTCTTCTTCAGAGAAGTTTCTCTTCAAATCCCTTGCCCAGCCTGCGATGGGATCCCTTGTTTTTTTCTTGCTGATGCGTTTGAGTTCTCTGTGGATTCTGGTTATTAAACCTTTGTCAGAGTTATACCCTGCAAATATCTTCTCCCATTCTGAGGGCTGTCTGCTTGCTCTGCTTACTGTGTTCTTAGCTGTGCAGAAGCTTTTTAGTTTGATCAAGTCCCAGTAGTGTATTTTTGAAGCTGCTTCAATTGCCCGGGGGGTTCTCCTCATGAAATACTCACCCAGACCAATTTCTTCAAGGGTTTTCCCTGCATTCTCCTCTAGTATTTTTATAGTTTCATGTCTTAAGTTTAAATCTTTAATCCAATGAGAGTCTATCTTAGTTAATGGTGAAAGGTGTGGGTCCAATTTCAGTCTTCTGCAGGTTGCCAGCCAGTTCACCCAGCACCATTTGTTAAATAGGGTATCTTCCCCACTGAATGTTTTTAATTGGCTTGTCAAAAATCAAATAGCGGTAAGTAGCTGGATTCATCTCTTGGTTCTCTATTCTGTTCCAGATATCTACTTCTCTGTTTTTGTGCCAATACCATGCTGTTTTGATCACTATCGATTTGTAGTAAAGTCTGAGGTCTGGTAGTGTGATTCCTCCTGTTTTGTTTTTATTTCTGAGTAATGTCTTGGCTATTCGAGGTTTTTTCTGATTCCATATAAAACGAAGTAATGTTTTTTCAAGATCTTTAAAATATGACAGTGGAGCTTTAATAGGGAGTGCGTTGAAATTATATATTGCTTTGGGTAGTATGAGAACCACTGTTTTAAGGAGACTCATTGAAGACAACACCAAAATATCTCCAACTCCAATAATTCCCCTCTGTGCCCCTTAAGTCTATGCCCCTCTCCAGCAGGAAGTAGTTTTCAGAGATTATAGTGCCCCCATTCCTTAAAATAAAAGGTGAGGAGGTGTGGGGAAGAAATCCTCAAAACTCTGACAAAAGTATAGCTAGTTGGGAAGCAAGTAGGGAAAGAAACCAGGCCAGAAACCAGATCGCATGATTACAGCAACCCCTTTCTCATACTTTTGTAAATCCTCATGACCCTGACAAGAGTACAGCCATCCTGGCAGGACAGCTAGTGATAGAAAGCAGGTCAGAGACCAAATGGTATGACCACAGCCACCCCCTCCCCACCCTCCTGAAATGCTTTAGGGCCAGTGTTTCTGGGAAGTATCTAGATCTCCTGGTCCTGGCTGGCGCTAGAGATAAGGCCTTCCTGAAAGATTAACACCTTTTGTAGAAGGCAGTAATTCTAAAATCAGTCTCAGACACAGCATCTTTCACTCTGCAGAAAAGATGACTTCTCTCATTTCTCATGACCCCCTCTCACATTCCAACTACACTAATAAAAGTCTCTTGAAACTGTGAGCTGAGCTGACTTCTGGCCAGACTCCATTCTGTTCCTTTAAAATAAAGCCTATCCTAATCCCTGGATTGGCCTCCTCTCCTTGCAGACTCTGGCAGGACTCTATCCCTAAACCTCTCAGTCCTCAAATTTGGCTCAGAATAAACTTCTTTACATTATTTTACAGAGTATGGCTTCTTTTCCATTGACACATTTTACCTATGCTGTCTAGGATCCATTAAACTTCTAGAATCTGTGGATTAGTTAGTGCTTTTCATTTGTTCTAGAAAAATTTTGACCATCGTCTTCCCCCTTTCTCCAGAGTCTTCTTAAATTAAATAACGTTAGATTTCTCTTTTCCAATCATTGTGTCTGTCATCCTCCCCCCCCATAATTTGTTTCTTTGTGTCAGAATTCTTGATGATTTCTTCTAAGCCAGTGGTTCTCAACCTGTGGGTTGCGACCCACAGGCACTTAAAGGGCCACAGCATTAGGAAGCTTGAGAACCACTGTTCTAAGCTATCTTTCACTTCAACAATTCTCTCTTAAGTTTATTTTTCTCCATTGTACTCATTATTATCTAATAGTTGTGTTTGGGTATGTATTAAATGTATCCACTAAATTTTTAACTTTCATATTTTTTAGTTCTAGAAGTTCTATTTGATTACTTTTCAAATTGCTATGTCATTTTTATGGCTTTTGGCTTTCTTTCCCTGCACATGTATGAATGACAGGGTCTTGTTCTGCTGCCCTGACTAGAGTGCTGTGGCATCATCATAGCTGACTACAACATCAAATGCCTGAACTCAAGTGATCCTCCTGCGTCAGCCTCCAGAGTAGCAGGGACTACTGGCTCACGTCCCTATGCCCAGATAATTTTTTCTATTTTTTGTAGGGTTGGAGTCTCACAATGTAGCTAAGGCTGGTCTCAAACTTTCGGCTTCAAGTGATCTTCCCGCCTTGGCCTTCTAAATGATTACAGGCCTCTGTGCCTGGCCCATTGAAGATATTTTGAATCATATCTTTTATTTTTTGAACAGTAGGAAACCAAAGTGATTAGAGTCTAGGTCTCATAATTCTGATACTCAAAGTCTTTGCAAATTTGTTTTCATTGTCTATTTTTTCTCCTAGTTATCACTTAAAACATATTTTTTCCTTGTGTGCCTAGTTATCTTTGACTATGTATTAATATATTATTGAAAAATTATATTTTAAAAGTTTTTTGAGACAGAGTCTCACTCTGTTATCCTGGGTAGAGTGCCATGGCATCATACCTCACAGCAACCTCAAACTCCTGGGCTCAAGAGATCCTCTTGCCTCAGCCTGCCAAGTAGTTGGGACTACATGTGCCTGCCACAATGCTTGACTACTTTTTCTATTTTTAGTAGAGATGGGGTCTCACTCTTGCAGGCTTGTCTCAAAGTCCTGAGTTCAAGCAATCTACCGGCCTTGGCCTCCCAGAATGCTAGGCATGAGCCATTGCACCTGGCCTAAAAAATTATTTTAAGATTGATTTCAGGCCTAAAAATACAGAATCTTCCTGCAGACAGTATTTTCATTTGGTTCTGACAAATGCCTGGAGACTCTACCTCTCAAAGACAATTTTAATTTAAGTTCAGGTTTAATCACTTGGGCTGCCCAGGTGATTGGTAGCTAGACTACAAGGCCATGCAAGGACTGGTTACTTCTGGTTCACCATAATTACAAAGGGGTGGCCATTCAGAGTCTAGGCTGAAAGCAGATGAAGGACTATTAGATCCCATCCTCATTTGGGCCTTGGGCTTCAAGTTTTGTCCCCTTTACCCATGAGGCCACCAAAACCATAGCTCAGATTCACAACTCTTTTTTTCTGGATTTAGCAAATGCTCTCGGGCAAAAGTGCATTTGGGTTTTCCTGTCTTTGTTCTTGTCTTGTAGATTTTTTGTCCCATTGTTTCTTAGCTCTTAGTAAAGATAATTTCTTTATATAGTTCATCTAGGTTTTTTTTTTTTCTTTACATGTCCTCGTTGGAATGGTTAGTCCAAATTACCTAGTTTGCCAGTACCAAAGAGGTGCATAATGCCCTCTAATTGCTGGCTTTGTCAATAGTCTTCCTTCCTTCTCACCCCTCCTTCACAAAGTAACTACAAATTTCTTCCTAAGGCAATACCATATTGTGTCTTTCTCCTGCACAAATCCTTCAAAAGCTTACTATTGACTCTAAAACAGAAATCAAATTTCATAATTTTGACATCCAGGCCCAACACTTTCTAGTTTCATTTATTTACTCAACAAGTACTTATAGTATGTACACCGAGTGTGTGGCCCTTATAGGCCAGATGCTGCCAATTCTGCCACTTCTTAACCTCTTTTTCTTACTTTCCAAATCACCTTACACTCCAGGCAAACTGGAATATAGTCACATGCTGCGTAAAGACATTTCAGTCAATGATGCATTGCATATAGTACAGTGGCCCCCTAAAAGTATAATGGAGCTGAAAAATTCCTAGAGCCTTGAGTTTACTATACTATACTCTTGTTATTTTAAAGTGTACTCCTACTTATTAAAAAAAAGTTAGCTGTAAAATAACCTCATTGTAAGTCCTTCAGGAGGTATCCAGAAGGAGGAATTCATATCCTAGGAGATGACAGCAGCTGTGGCTGTTATTGCCCCCCGAAACAGTGATATGCATGATCCTGACCCTACATAGGCCTAGGCTAATCTGTGTGTTTGTGTCTTCGTTTTTAACAACAACAACAACAACAACAAAAAATTAAATAGGAAAAAGCTTATAGAATAAAGACAGAAATTTTTTTGTACAGCTTTATAATGTGTTTGTGTTTTAAGCTAAGTATTATGAGAGCCAAAAAATTAAAAAAAAGTTTATAAACTGAAAAAGTTCCAGTAAGATAAGATTAATTTATTATTGAAGAAAGCCCTTTTATAAAATTTACAATGTTTATAAAGTCTACAGCATACAGTAACATCCTAGGCCTTCACATTCACTTCCACTTACTCACTGACACCCAGAGAAACTTCCAGTCCTGCAAACTCCATTCCTACTAAGTGCCCTACACAGGTATACCACTTTTATCTTCTATACTGTATTTTTACTGTACCCTTTCTATGTTTAGATACACAAATTACCATTACACAATTACCATTGTGTTATAGTTGCTTACCGTATTCAGTACAGTCACATGCCATACAGGTTTTTAGCCTAGGAGCAATAGTCTAAACCATATAGCCTAGATGTGTAGTAGGTTATACCATCTAGGTTTATGTAAGCACACGTAATGTTTGCACAATGAAGACATTTGCACAACACATTTTTCAGAATGTGTCCCTCTCAAGCGATGCATGATTGTATTTACCATTGTGTGGCAGAGCTAGGTCACAACACAGAACTAATTCCTAAGTCAATGGTCTTTTCCCTACACCATGATCCCATATTCAGGTTTAAGGCCATTCAATCTAGATTTTTACAGATATTCCAATAAATTAACTAGACAAAAACACAACAATTACAAATAATAGTGGGATTTGCATATTTCTCGTTGCCTTTGGGCCATTTGCCACGTGAGTCTGGGATATAAGCTCTGAAGTGAATTCAACATGCCAGCAGGGTTTTGGAAATCTCTACAGTTACAAAGTCACCTAGGAACAAAACTTTGGGCTTCAGGCTTGCTTTCCCTGACAACTGAAGGGCTGACTGTGAAATTTATTTCTAGAGTGCTGGGAACAGTCTGCTTCCAACCAAACAAATCTACTCCCACCTGCTGGTAGTTGCCTGAAATAACAGTCAAGGCCAACTTTCACTAGAAAACAATTAGTGAAACAGGCAAACCTGGGAAATAGAGTTCTAGTTTTGGTCTCTGCCGCTACAAAACTTTGGGAAAATCCCTCTTCCTTTTCTAGACCTCAGTTTCCTTACATATACAATTCAGATGCTTGAACAAAAAGACCTAAAATGGCCCTTCCATGGTTGACAAGCAAGGATTGTCTCTACAACGATGCCAGGGGCACAGGATGAATAGCAGTGGGGGTGGGTTCATCTGACCCATTCCTGTAGGTGTATGTGATGGTCAGTGACACATGGTTCCTCCCACCTTTTTTCCTGAGGGATGATCTCAGTTGGGAAGGAAGCATTTGCTGCAGTGGAAGATAGAAGTGTATGGAGGAGGAAAAGGGAAAAGAAGGTGTGAGGATGTTTTACTGGTTAAAATAAGGTAGGGAAATATGCTGCATTTTTTTTTAAAGATTCTAAAATGATAAAAACAAAATAAAACAAAAAACAAAGGGAGGGCGCTATGGTCTGGATGTTTGACCCCTGCGAATCTCATGTTGAAGTTTGATCTCCAGTGTTGGAAATGGAATTTTAATGGGAGGTCTTCGGGTCTTGGAGGCAGATCCCTCAGGAATGGCTTGATGCCATCCTTGTGTTATAAGAGAGTTTTTGCTCTATTAGTTCCCACAAGAGCTGGTTGTTTAAAAGAATCTGGGACCTCCCTCCTCCTGCCATGTGATCTCTGCATACAGCTTCACCTCTCAGTGAGTGGAAGCAGCCTGAAGCCCCTGCCAGAAGCAGGTGCTGGTGCCACACTCTCTGTATAGCCTATAGATCCACCAGATAAATAAACCACTTTTTCTTTTTAGTCTCCTCTGTTGCCCAGGCTAAAGTGCCACGGCGTCGGCCTAGCTCACAGTGACCTCAAATTCCTGGGTTCCAGTAATCCTCCTCCCTCTGCCTCCTAAATAGGTAGAACTACAGGCCTACCACAAATCCCTGGGGGCTATTTTTTCTATTTGTAGTAGAGACCAGAGTCTTGTTTTTTCTCAGGCTGGTCTCCAACTCCTGAGCTCAAGGGATCCTTCCTACCTCAGCCTCCCAGAGAGCTGGGATTATAGGCATGAGCCACTGCACTTTTTTCTTTATAAAATACCCAAGTATTCCTTCATAACACCACAAATAGGCTAAGATAGGGGGTGTGAGTTAGGAAAGAGTTAAAATTCTTAACTGTGTGAAACACTCACGCATTCCCAGGAGTTCCAGGTAACTGAAGCTTTGCAATATGCTGGGCACAAGCAGTCCCAATTCATTTCACCAAATACTGCAAGGGGAAGAACATCATTTTTCTGTTTGAATGTTCGAGTTAACCAGGAAGAACTTGAAATCCATTTTGATTTCAACACTTTATGGGCTCCAGAAAAGCCTCTTTCTGAACTCATTTTATCTGCTGAGATAGGAAGGATGAAGGGGATTGAATGGAGACATATCCTCATCCTCTGAGATCCGTCTGTTCCACCCGGCAGTGTTCAGGGTAGTTAAAATGCCAGTCTTTCCCACATGTCTGGGCCAGATACTGGATCATTGGAATGGCTTGTTTTCCATGGGCTAATTCCCTTGAAGATCAGATGCAGTAACATTTGCCTTCTTTTTTCCTTTGTGTGGTGTCAGCCAAGAACCCTCACTTCAGTTCTGTGTCTCCTGGCTAAAGGATAAGATTATATCTTGGGGTGATCTTAGTTGGTGAACTACCCTTCCAGTTCTCTGAGCTATGTCCTGGGGACCGAAACTTGGAGCAAAGAGCACTCTGAGAAATTTAAATTTTCAGGCAATTTTTGAGCTCTGGTATCCCAATTTCTGTACTCATAGAGAAGTACTCCTGCTGGGGCCAAAGCCCTGTTGATTGGTGATTCTCTTTCACCCCATTCAAAGGAAAGGCACTCAGGTTTACTAGAGGCTCAAGAATCTGGGAATGACTAGCAGTACCTTCCATCCCCAAAGGTGTCCAGGTCTTGTAAAACACAGAGTCAGCCATGGCAATCAAGTCACTATATTCCCTTCTCCACAAGAAGATAACTCTAGGACTTGTGCTGTTCCCAGAGAATAACCGGTTTGCATTTTTTGAAAAGGCACAGGGCAGAGTACCCCTAGTTGCAGTTGGCCCTGGCCTTGGAAAGATGGTAGAGGTCTGAAGGAGAAGAGGGGCTGGGGGCAGACAGACTGAAGGCCAAGATGCTCTTCTGAGCCTTTTTTGTTTGGCTTCTAGAACTTGCCAGATTTGCAAGGCAGGCTGCAGCCTGGAATGGCGGAGTCAGCCAAGCCTGGTACTCAGCGCCTGCGCAGTTGCAGCCACGCGTCCTGGGGGAGCCATGTGGAGCACAGCTGCTGTTTAGCTGCTCCTGTGGCCACTCTTGGGCTCGAGGCTCCTGACTGACCCCTGCCCGTCCCACTCCCCATTACTCACATTGCTGTTGTGGAGGTTAGAGATAACTCTTTGCGGAATAGCTGGTACCTCCCACCTAGTTCCCTCTCGTCTGGTGCTACCGTGGTACTCCCCCTTTCTCCCTCCTCTTTCCAGTCTTCAGTCACCCCCATGTCCTCTGTCCTATGGAGCTCCGAGGCCTCTGAGGCAAGCTTTGAGCCTCTGTTCTCTGCTGCTTATCAGGACCTGGATATTCGGTCCTACCTCAAAATTCCACTCTGTCGTCCAAGGATTTAATGCTGTCCTGGACCTCTTTTATTGGTAAGTAGGACCGCCAGCCTGCCACAGTGGGGAGGGCAGACGGTCACTTGAAAGGAGTTGGCTAAGGGAGACATGGACCAAGATTTCTGAGATCTTGCTCATTTGCCCTCCTGGCCATCTGCTAGAGGGGGTTGGGGATGGGAATAAGCCCACATATTACTGAAGTGCTAGTCGCTCCCTGGGATGCCTTCATCCTAGGGCCCACCTGTCCATCCCAGGGCCCACCTGTCCATCCCCAGGGACGAAGCCCCCAGTAGATTTCTCCAGTCACCTACTCTGGCAGCTGCGTGTGTGTGTGAAGGGGTGTGATAAGAGAACGAAAATTAATATGAGCTGCCTTGACATCTGGTAGGATGGGAGGGCCTCAAATGGCCTAACCGTAAGTCCCCTCCACACTTTGCTCCTGAATAAGGTCTCCTAGCCAAACAACCTTCCTTATCTAGTAGACCAGGTGAGTTTCTTTCTTATCTCTCAGTGGTGGTTTCAGTTCAGTGTCAACCATGGAATTACTCAAATAAGCTAATCACATCCTCCTTCAGAAACCAAAGAGTATCTCAACCTCTTGATACTACAAAGCCTGGTTCCCATAGCCCTTGGTTTTTCATTAAGTTCGTGAGTGTAAATCCTGTGTGTCTTCCTCCTCCAGCTGTTAATATTTGAGGCCAGTAAATTGCTGTGGCTCTCATCTGTTCAGTGTTGGGTGTCGTGTGGTTTGGGTTCCATGCTTAGTTCTCCTTGGGGGCAGTGGTCTCCTCCCTTTCCATAAACCTAACAAAGGGGTTACTGGGTTCCATTCCAGTAACCCTAAGGCAGAAATCACGTGTTCACCAGTGGAAGCTATTAAAATAAGAGTCATCATACTGGATGGCCCAACCATGACCAAGGACATATGGTTAGCTTTGACTAACTGCCCCTTAGATAACTGACTAGTTCTATGATACAGTGAAGGCTGTCTGGGATGATACTATCAGCTGTTGGGGGCACTCTTAGGCTTTGTAGCACTGTGTTGTCTTTGTTAGGTGTTGCATTGTAATTAGTTAAATATACCCCATTGTGATATACCATCAAGTTTGGCCTGTATTTGGCAGGTGTTCTCTGAGGCTTCTAGCTATGAAGATAGTGATAACATATGCCCTAACTGGTCAGCACTTGAATCCCACTTACTGGGGGTCAGGCTAGTGACCTTTGGGCAGTGACCAATGCATCTAGCCTAGTTACTGTTATTGGCTGCTTGGAGCAGGCATACATACATTGTTTGTGATTGTGCAACTCTGGGATAGGCACAGTAATGACCCTTTGTTAGGTTTTTGGAAAGGGATGAGGCCACTGCCCCCAAGGAGAATTAAGCATGGAACCCTAATTGCCTAATAGTTGTTTAGGCAAAGGTAGTAACCTTGCCTGTCACCTGTGCTGCTGGTGCTGCTTTCCTTGCTACTGTTGTACTTTCCTGACATCTTTGATGATCAAAGTGCACCTCCATGGTGGCCTGTGGCCCAGGAACTGATGAGAAAAAAAAAAAAAAGAAGCATTTGGTATGGTATTTCTCCTAATTCAAAACCCCTATTCAATGTGGCTTTGCTTATCATGTTAGTGCCATGAGAGGTTCTTTCATTGTAGAACATGTAGTAATCTCCTCTCCAGACCCTTGTGATCTCTGGCCAGCCATGAGGGCTGTATGTTTGCCATGGGCTTCTCATGCAAGAAACTGCCCTTCTGAGTTTTGCATTGTACACTATTAACGTAGCAATTGCTGGCCATATACTGGTCTGTCCACAAAATAGAGGCTCTTATACACCCTGAGCCTGTGATCCTCTATCCTGGTTGCTCAATATGCTTTGCATCATGAAACCAGAACCCCATGAACTCAGGGTGGTTATTTAAGCCTTCTTGATACAGGATGGATCCAAGTCTTCTCCCCTGGCATATCCTGCATGCAGGAAAGCATGGTCTCACCTGTCTTCAGTTCTTTGCCAGATGCCAAGGTGCTGGAGGAGGTCACCCCACTCCCAGACCCCTTTGGCTACCTGAGGAGCTCCTTGGGAGCAACTGAGTGAATAGCACTGGGAGTGTGTATACCACAGATGAGATTGTTACCATCATACATATTACTTCTGTCTATTCCTTAACCAGGATTTTTGTGCTAAAGGACAGGAACAAAGGGAGTCAGTCATCTTAGCACCAGATGCCCTGACCAAAAAATGGCCCTATCAGTGAGTACATTTTTGCAAATTCTTGGGCCATTGCCTGTGATCCACAGGTTAAAACCCTAACCACCATTGTGACTGTATTTGGAGACAGGATCTTTTAGGAGGTAATTGAGTTTAAAAGAGGTCATAAGGATAGGGCCCTCATCCGATAAGACTAGTGCCCTTATAAGAAGGGAGAGATACCAGAGAACTTATTCTCTTGCCAGGTGAGGAAAGAGTGAGGAAATGGCCATCTGCAAGCTGAGGAGAGAGGTCTCATCATTAACTAACACTGTGGGCACGTGGGCCTCAGACTTCTACCCTGTTTTCCCGAAAATAAGACATGCTCTGAAAATAAGACCTACTTACAGGAAAGATAAGACGTCCCCTGAAAATAAGACCTAGCACATCTTTGGGAGCACACCTTAAAATAAGACACTGTCTTATGTTTGGGGAAACAGGGTAGTCTCTAGAATTGTGAAAATACGAATTTCTGTTAAGTCACCCAATCTCTGGTATTTTGTTACGGCAGCACTGGCAGACTAATTCACAAGATAACAGATGTCTTCACAAAGACAGTTGATTCTTGTTATTTGTGGTAGTTACGTTCTATAAAGTCACTATGAGCACTGAATTAGTGACTATTAAGCACTGTACCTATGAATCTGGGGTGGGGGGACACAGTTCAGTCTATAACACCCTGCTTTATATTTTGGGTATCTCAGATTTCTTTACCCTAAAGGGATTAACTCTAAGGCAGTGGCTCACTTTTTGCAAGCCTCTGGTCACAACGGTTTTATCAACTAGTCAGTATATAACCTTGTTTTATGTGTATTTCTGTTTAAAGACACTTCAGTATATATAATTTGTGAATTTACACTGAACTGATGGACAACAGCATTGTAACTCACACTAAAACACATATTTCTCCATAGGCACATCACAGTATAGGAAGACTAGATTGCACTTTAGCACTGTGCTTTTCATTTTAAAGAGTGGAATTATTGTTTTTTTAAAATTTTGCGTTAGTGTAAGGGTATATATGATTAGGTTACATTATTTGTGTTTCTAAGATACAGTCAAAATTCTGACTGTACAACTGTACAACACAAGTTGTACTTGTGTCTGTCACCCAGAAAGTGTGAACAGTGAAATTATTAACAAAAATAACAGAAATTTCAACAACATGGTACTAAATATAGTGCAAAAAAGACACTTCTTTATAGTGTGAGAGATGAGATGTGAAGGCAGAGCATTGCCTTATCTAACCTCATCTGGGAGCACATGCATCAGATTATTGAATTTTTTTTTTTTTTTTGCTGCTCTATGCATGTTTATGAATACCTGCAAAAGCACTGCAAGTATTGGTTAAGTTTTAGCTCATCGGTGAATTCTCAAATATGGAAATTGCAAATAATGAGGATGGACTGTACGGAGGCCACAGAATATACAATGCTAGGCCATTGTAGATGGCAGTAAATGAAATTTCTACCTCTCTGTAGGCCCCAGGCAGCTGGTTTGATGGACATAATGGGCCCTTCAAGGAACTCCTATTTAAGTTATGAAGTGACATTCCTCTAGGTGTCGCTATTACCACAAGCATTGATTAGTCTAAATTCATTCCTTCTAGAACATGTACTCCCTATAGCAATGCCTTACAGGTCCCTCAGTTGCCTTTATCGACCATAAAGTGGGAAATCTCTAAAGTTAATGTTGTTTTTTTACCTTTATTTTTATTTTTTATTATTATTTTTTAATTGTTGGGGGATCATTGAGGGTACAAAGAACCAGGTTAAACTGCTTACAATTGTTAGGTAAAGTCCCTCTTATAATTGTGTGTAAAGTTCATGTTTTTGATGACTACCTTACCGTGAATTCCTCTTTCAACTTCCTTCAGAAGTGAAGTAGACACTTTTTCCCCTCACCTATAGGGTGAATAGGAGGAGACCAAAACAAGGGTCCAGGGTGATGGGCAAGATATAAAACATAGACATGAGAGACACCTGTCTGAGTTAGGATTTTAGCCCATTTTCCAGGGCATGGGTGTTTGTATGTTTTCGTGTGTGTAGACACTTCCTATGGAGGCACTTCTGTTCCCTAGAAGTCTCGATCATCAATAGGATTTACATGGATATGAAAGCAACAAGGGGCCAGTTGTGGTGCTGAAGAAGCTGAAATAAATCTTATACTTCTTAGTGATGCTGAGAAAGTATCAGGCAGCTGCAGAAGAACTCCTTTTCTAAAGATAAGAATAAACTTTGCACTGAGCTAAAATAATTTTGAAAAGCAAAAGAAAAAAAAGATTCGGTAATTAATAACAATATCCTGGTTTTTAACATTTGTAGCCATAACTATGTAGTTGATATTGAACTGAAGAAAAAAAAAGGTATGAAAGAGTTTGGAAAAAAACTGTTCCCTGGAACTCAGCATTTCATGCCTTGAGGCACCTGAGTTCTCACCATCAATTAAAGGTTCCTTCCTCTATATTGTTGGTGTAAGTATATGTCTGTTTTATTTCACCATTTTCCTGCAACATTTTTGGTTCCCTAACTAGGAAGACAGCAGGCGGATTAGGACTGAGACACTCTGGGGGCTTCCCCACACTGAGTGTAGCACCCCTTGGGGCTACTTCCTAGTGCCCTGACTGACGCCTTTCCCTAAGAGTGCTCCTGTGCAGATTATACAGAGAGAGGGGTGGCCTCAGCAGAGTGTCAGGAAGGTCCCATGGTGGTCCTCTGCAGCGGCAGCTCACCAACAGAGGAATGAATATACAGGGAAAGAGTACGTCCGGACTTAGGTAAGAACTGGAATAAAAAAGGGGTATAATACTAGTAAAGCCCACTCCAAAGAGTGGAAGAGGAGTTTGATCACCTCCTTGAGGTGGGATCCTCAGTAAAAAGGGACAGGAAAAGGAATTGACCTCCATGAGGTAGGGGGCCTCCATGAGGGAGGGGACCTCAGGGGTTAAAAGAAACAGGAGGAGGCAGAGGGCCTCAACAAAAGTAAAAGGGATTGGGAGGAATTGTTTAGCCTCTGTGAATAAGTGGTGTGTGAAAGAGTGAGGGACTGTATAGCTCCATGACTGGTCACAGTTATGGAGCTCAATTGGGCCCTAACCTGCAATACCATGGAGATGTCCTAGGGCATACTGGTGACTTGCTGTGTGGTGGCATAGGCCCTGGGCTTATATGGGTGCACCTTAGCTCAGAAGCTCCTTAAAGCCTCACGAGAGGCGTGGTCAGACCAGTGCCTGAGAGATCTTTGTCTGTGCCACAGGAATGGGTCCTGCACCATCTGAGGAAATTCCCCTAGGGTTAATGGTTCAGAATTTTAAAAAAGGCTTTGTAGGAGACCGTGGAGTTAGTATGGCCCCTAAAAGGTTGAGAAAGCTTTGTGAGCTAGAATGGCCATCCTTTGGCCTAGGCTGGCCATTGGAAGGGAGTTTAGATGTAAGTCTAGTAAAGAAGGTATGGAGAATAGTGACTGGTAAGCCTGGACACCATGACCAGTTCCCATCCATAGACACTTGGCTGACTAGTTTTAGAGCCAACCCCTTGGCTGAGAGGACAGGTGGCAATTGCAATGGTAGCTAAATCAGAAAAACAAAAGATTAAAAGACCTGGTGACAAAAGGTTAAATACTAGTGGATCCCAGTTCAGAGGACCCACCTGAATACAGATAAGGCCACCACTGTAGCAGCCCGAATAGCCTATGGCTAGGAGGAGTGAGAGTTATAAAAATTCCTGTATAGCTTCAATGGAACACCTTAGTGAAAAGGGCATGGAGAGGGATTTAGCGCTCCTAACAAGCAAGAGAGCTCGCGAGATGAGAGCAGTGGTGAATTGGCAGTCTCTACACCTGTGGTGTTGAGAGGCATGAGATCAGCCTTAGATTAGGCTGGAGGAGCAGGCAGTCGGGAGCATGCGCATTCTATCACCGACCTGCTTACTCAGACTCTGTCTCCTCTCCTGCCTGCAGAACGCCAGCACGGTGTCTCTCTGCTGAAGATTACCAACCTCTACTAAAGACTAAGATCGATTTTTCTAAGAAGACTGCTTTACTCTCTCTAAGATTCTCTCTCTCTCAGGTACCTAAGAGAAACTGTACCTGATTGAGGTAACTCAGTGGTCCGACCGCATCTGGAACCTAGTTAAGCTGGGCCCGAGACCTGGCCAGTCCTGGGCCCTGACAAGTGGTGTCAGAAATGAGATGTGACACACCACCCTATATTCCAGGCAACATAAGATAACCCAGCAGCCACTCAGAGCCCAGCAGTCTCAGGAGAGTCTGAAGGAGAGGAAAGGGGTGAAACTACTGCACTAGCTGCCAGGTTGAGACCAAGGCCTGGCATACAGATGCCACCCAAGAAACCTGATATGCCAGTCCAGAAGAGGATGGACACTGGCAAGAAAGGAGGGTAACCATTCACCTCCACAGACTTATTAAACTGGTAAAACAACTTACCTTCTTATACAGAAAAGCCACAAGCAGTGGTGGAGCTCATGCACACAATATTTTGAGCCCGCCATCCCAAGAGGGTGGACTGCCATCAGCTTTTAATGTACTTGTTTAGTACTGATGAAGGCAGGCGGGTACTGCAGGCGGGTATTGCAGGTGGCAACAAAGTGGTTAGAGGAAAATACCCCGGGAGATTATCAAAACCCTCAGGAGTATACACGGGCTCATCTGCCTGGTGAGGATCCTCAATGGGACCCCAGTGACCCGCAAGGAGTGAAAAATTGACCCAATACTGAGATTAAATTTTGCCAGGGTTACAGAAAGGGACCCAAAAGGCCACTAACCTTCATAAAGTGTATGAAGTTTTGCAAGGAAAAGAGGAAAGTCCAGGACTGTTTTACAAGTGCTTATGTGAAACATTTGGCATGTACACTCCCTTTGACCCAGATAAGCTGGAGAGCCTGAGCATGGTAAACATGGCTTTTGCAAGCCAAAGTGCAGAAGACATAAGGAGAAAACTTCAAAAACAATAAGAAGTCAATGGTATGATCACAACACTGTTTCTTTCAATAGTTACAAGGTATTCGTAAACAGGGATGCTGCTTCTAAGAGGGAGGCACAAAAGGAAGAAACCAGGCAGTTGACACATAAAGCTAATATCATAGCAGCAGCAATGGGGGGCAGAGGAAGAGGCAGCTATAGAGGAAGAGGATGAGGGACACCAAGCAACCCCCCTTTTCTACTGCAAAGAGACCAGTGTACCAACTGCAAACAGGCCACTGGAAGAATGAATGTCTGTTGGCTGCTTAAGGGGAGGAGGTGGAACCTAACACTGCCCCCCTCCACCATCTAGTGAAATGACAGCTGCCTTGATTCTAGCTATAGACTCACTTATGGACTAATGGGGACTGAGCTCAGGAGTCCCTGCCCACCCTAAGCCTATGGTTAGAATAAAAGCAGGGGGCAAGAATATGGACTTTTTAGTAGTTTCTGTTGCAGAATACTCTGTAGAGACTAAGCCTATAGCCCTTCCCTCTTCCAAGACCACAGAAATAATAATTGGAGCAGCTGGAAACAGAGCTGCCCAACCTTTCCATCTACCTAGAACCTGCAGCATTGGAGGGCATCAAGTAATTCACCAGTTTCTCTCCCTAATAAAGACTGCCCATTACCTTTATTAGGGAGAGATTTACTAAGTAAACTGAGGGCTATGATAACATTTACTGACAAGGGAACTGTTGATCTCAAGGTTCCTATACCACATCTATTGTTAACTGTAACCATGCCTCAGGAAGAAGAATGGAGATTATTCATGAGTTTAGAACAAGAAAATTTAGAGTCAGAGTTAATTGCTAAGTGGCCTAAGGCATGGGCAGAGGATAACCCCCTGGTCTGGCTATAAACCAGGAACCTGTGTATGTAGAAGTAAAGACAGGGGCAAAACCTGTCAGTCAAAGGCAGTACCTAATGCCAAGGGTGGTATTTGAGGGAATTCAGGCTCCTTTAAACAGGCTAAGAGCTTATGGAATTATTCGCCCCTGCCAGTCACAATGGAATACCCCTCTTTTGCTGGTACCAAAGCCGGGGACCTCAGAGTATCGCCCTGTACAGGACTTGAGACTAGTCAATCAAGCGACTGTAACCTTGCGCCTGACACTGCCAAACCCATACACTCTTCTTAGCTTGGTATCAGCAGAGGTTGCTTGGTTTATTGTTTAGATTTAAAAGATGCCTTCTTTACTGTCCGAGTGGCTCCAGTAAGTCAGAAACTGTTTGCTTTCTAGTGGGAAGACTCCCCAAAAGGTGTTGTTTGACAACATACCTGGATTCGGTTGACATAAGGGTTCAAAAACTCCCCTACAATCCTGGGGGAAGCACTGGCCAGGGACTGGTCAACCTTTCCTGCCCAGCAGTTACAGTGCGCTTTACTGCAATATGTACATGATTTACTATTAGGCCATGAGACTAGGAAAGGATGTGCTCATTAAAACATTTAGAGAACTGTGGATATAAAATTTCCAGAAAGAAAGCACAGTTAGGCCAGCAACAGATACGATATCTGGGATTCACCATAGCAAAAGGCCAGAGGAACTTGGGACTGGAGAGAAAGCAGGTGACTTATGACCTGCTTGTTCTAAAGGCCAGGTGGCAGTTGCGAGAATTTTTATGGGCAGCCAGCTTCTGTTGCCTATGGATCCTGAATTTTGCTGTGCTTGCTAACCCTTGTATGAAGCCACAAAGTGGTGTGTGTGTGATAAGGAGCCCCTTAGTGTGGGAGGCCCCCCAGGAAAAAGCATTCCAAGCCATTAAAAAAAAGCTAATGACAGCTCTGGCACTTGGCCTCCTGGACTTGACTAAACCTTTCACTTTGTATGTATCAGAGAGAGTGAAAAGGTGGCAGTGGGAGTTTTTTTTTAATTATTAAATCATAGCTATGTACATTATCAAGTACATAGTAGGGCTGAGTACACAATTATGGGGTACAATGTGCTGGTTTTATATACAATTTGAAATACTTTCATCAAACTGGTTAACATAGCCTTCACCCCATTTTCTTAGTTATTGTGTTAAGACATTTATATTCTACACCTAGTAGATTTAACATATATCCTTGTAAAATGCACCATAGGTGTGGTCCCACCAATTACCCTCCCTCTACCCATCCTCCCCCATTCCTTCCCCTCCCCCTCCTCTTTCCCCTTCATTTTGGGCTGTAGTTGGGTTATAGCTTTCATATGAAGTGTGGGTGCTTATAAATTTGTTTCATAGTAGGGCTGAGTACATTGGATACTTTTTCTTCCATTATTGAGATACTTTGCTAAGAAGAATATGTTCCAGCTCCATCCATGTAAACATGAAAGATGTAAAGTTCCATCTTTTTTTTTTAATTTATTTATTTTTATTGTTAAATCATAGCTGTGTACATTAGTGCAATCAAGGGGTACAATGTGATGGTTTCATATACAATCTTAAATATTCTCATCAAACTGTTCAATGTGGCCTTCATGGCATTTTCTTAGTTACTGTATGCAGGCATTTGTATTCCGCATTTAGTAAGTTTCACCTGTACCCATTCTAAGATGCACTGTAAATGTGGCCCCACCCATTACCCTCCCTCCACCAAAACCTCCCCCCTCCCTTCCCCTTCCTTGACACTTTCCCCACAGTCTTGTGCTATAGTTGGGTTGTAGCCTTCATGTGAAAGCTATAATTTAGTTTCATGGTAGAGCTGAGTACATTGGATACTTTTTCTTCCATTCCTGAGATACTTTGCTAAGAAGAATATGTTCCAGCTCCATCCATGTAAACATGAAAGAGGTAAAGTCTCCATCTTTCTTTAAGGCTGCATAATATTCCATGGTATACATGTACCACAATTTGCTAGTCCATTCGTGGGTCGATGGACACTTGGGCTTCTTCCATGACTTAGCAATTATGAATTGGGCTGCAATAAACATTCCGGCACAGATGTCTTTGTTATATTGTGACTTTTGGTCTTCTGGGTATAAACCTAGTAAAGGAATTACAGGATCGAATGGCAGGTCTATCTTTAGGTCTCTAAGTATTCTCCAAACGTCCTTCTAGAAGGAACATATTAGTGTGCATTCCCACCAGCAGTGTAGAAGTGTGCCCTATTCTCCACATCCATGCCAACATCTCTGGTTTTGGGATTTTGTTATGTGGGCTACTCTTACTGGGGTTAGGTGATATCTCAAAGTAGTTTTGATTTGCATTTCTCTGATGATTAAGGATGAAAAGCTTTTTTCATGTGTTTGTAGATCGTGCGTCTGTCTTCTTTAGAGAAGTTTCTCTTCAAATCCTTTGCCTACCTTGAGATGGGGTCACGTGTTCTTTTCTTGTTAATACGTTTGAGTTCTCTGTGGATTCTGGTTATTAAACCTTTATCGGAGGCATAACCTGCAAATATTTTCTCCCATTCTCAGGGCTGTCTGCTTGTTTTACTTACAATGTTCTTGGCTGTGCAGAAGCTTTTTAGTTTGATCAGGTCCCAGTAGTGTATTTTTGATACTGCTTCAATTGCCTGGGGAGTCCTCCTCATAAAATATTACAGGCCGATTCCTTCAAGAGTTTTCCCTACAATTTCTTCAAGTATTTTTATAGTTTCATGTCTTAAGTTTAAATCTTTTATCCAGTGAGAGTCTATCTTAGTTAATGGTGAAAGGTGTGGGTCCAGTTTCAGTCTTCTACAGGTTGCCAGCCAGTTTACCCAGCACCATTTGTTAAATAGGGAGTCTTTTCCCCACTGAATGTTTTTAATTGGCTTGTCAAAGATCAAATAATGGTAAGTAGTTGGATTCATCTCTTGGTTCTCTATTCTGTTCCAGACACCTACTCCTTTGTTTTTATGCCAGTACCATGCTGTTTTGATCACTGTCGATTTGTAGTATAGTCTCAGGTCTGGTAGCATGATTCCTCCTGCTGTGTTTTTATTTCTGAGTAATGTTTTGGCTATTCGAGGTTTTTTCCT
Source organism: Nycticebus coucang (assembly GCF_027406575.1). Lineage (NCBI taxonomy): Eukaryota > Metazoa > Chordata > Mammalia > Primates > Lorisidae > Nycticebus > Nycticebus coucang. The sequence goes on from NC_069804.1 coordinate 135,382,759, forward strand.
GATTCCATATAAAACAAAGTATTATTTTTTCAAGATCTTTAAAATATGACAATGGAGCTTTAATAGGAATTGCATTAAAATTATATATTGCTTTGGGTAGTATGGACATTTTAACAATGTTGATTCTTCCTAGCCATGAGCATGGTATGTTTTTCCATTTGTTAACATCTTCAGCTATTTCTTTTCTTAAAGTTTCATAGTTCTCTTTGTAGAGATCTTTCACATCCTTTGTTAGGTATACTCCCAAATATTTCATCTTCTTTGACACTACTGTGAAAGGAATAGAGTCCTTGACTGTTTTTACAGCTTGGTTATTGTTGGTATATATAAAGGCTACAGATTTATGGGTGTTGATTTTGTAGCCTGAGACATTGCTGTATTCCTTGATCACTTCTAAAAGTTTTGCAGTAGAATCCCTAGTGTTTTCCAGATATACGATCATATCATCTGTGAAGAGTGAAAGTTTGATCTCTTCTGACCCTATGTGGATACCCTTGATCGCCTTTTCTTCCCTAATTGCAATGGCTAAAACTTCCATTACAATGTTAAAGAGCAATGGAGACAATGGGCAACCTTGCCTGGTTCCTGATCTAAGTGGAAATGATTTCAATTTAACTCCATTCAATATGATATTGGCTGTGGGTTTGCTATAGATGGCCTCTATTAGTTTAAGAAATGTCCCTTCTATACCAATTTTCTTAAGTGTTCTGATCATGAAGGGATGCTGGATATTATCAAAAGCTTTTTCTGCATCAATTGAAAGAATCACCTATCCTTCAGCATAAGGTTATTTTTTAGTTTGTTTATGTGCTGAATTACATTTATAGATTTACGTATATTGAACCAGCCTTGAGATTCTGGGATAAATCCCTCTTGGTCATGGTGTATAATTTTTTTGATATGTTGTTGGATTCTGTTTGTTAGGATCTTATTGAGTATTTTAGCATCAATATTCATTGGTGATATTGGTCTATAATTTTCTTTTCTTGTTGGGTCTTTCCTTGGTTTGGGGATCAAGGTCATGTTTGCTTCATAGAATGTATTGGGCAATATTCCTTCTTTTTCTATATTTTGGAAGCGGTTTAGTAGTATAGGTACTAGTTCTTCTTTAAAGGTTTCGTAGAATTCTGATGTAAAGCCATCTGGTCCTGGGCTTTTCTTTCTAGGGAGATTTTGTATAGTTGATGCTATTTCAGAACTTGATATAGTTCAGCATTTCCACTTCGTTCTGGCTAAGTCTTGGTAGGTGGTGTACTTCCAGGTATTGGTCGTTTTCTTTCAGATTTTCATATTTCTGAGAGTAGAGTTTCTCATAGTATTCGTTAAGGATTTTTTGAATTTCTGAAGGTTCTGTTGTTATTTCATCTTTATCATTTCTGATTGATGAAATTAGAGATTTTACTCTTTTTTTCCGGGTTAGATTGGCCAAAGGTTTATCTATTTTATTGATCTTTTCAAAAAAACAACTTTTGGATTTATTGATCTGTTGTATAATTCTTTTGTTTTCAATTTCATTTAGTTCTGCTCTGATTTCGGTTATTTCTTTTCTTCTGCTGGGTTTGGGGTTGGAGTGTTCTTCCTTCTCCAGTTGCTTGATATGTCTCATTAAGTTGTTAACTTCCTCTCTTTCCGTTTTCTTGTGGAAGGCTTACAGTGCTATAAATTTCCCTCTTAGGACTGCCTTTGCAGTATCCCAGAGGTTCTGGTAATTTGTGTCTTGATTGTTGTTTTGTTCCAAAAATTCGGTGATTTCCTTCTTAATCTCATCTATAACCCATCTATCCTTCAGCATAAGGTTATTTAGCTTCCATGTTTTTGTATTGGTATGCAGGTTCATGTTGTTATTGAGTTCAACTTTTATTCCATGATGGTCTGAGAAGTTGCAAGGAATAATTTCAATTTTTTTAAATTTGCTGAGGTTAGATTTGTGGCCTCGGATGTGGTCGATTTTGGAGTATGTTCCGTGGGCTGATAAGAATGTGTATTCCGTTCTGTTGGGATGAAATATTCTGTAGATGTCTGTTAAGTCCAGATGTTGAATGGTTGAGTTTAAATCTAAAATTTCTTCATTACCTTCTTTTTGGAGGATCTATCCAGCACTGCTAAAAGGGTGTTAAAATCTCCAACTGCTATGGAAATGGAGGAAATCAAGTTGCTCATGTCTGTTACAGTTTCTCTTATAATAGAGGTGCGTTGTGGTTGGGTGCATAAATATTAATAATAGAGATCTCATCATATTAAGTATTACCTTTAACAAATATGAAGTGTCCATCCTTATCCTTAATTATTTTGGTTGGTTTAAAGCCTATTGCGTCTGTGAACAGTATTGCAACGCCTGCTTTTTTCTGCTTTCCATTTGCCTGGAATATAGATGACCATCCCTTCACCTTGAGTCTATATTTGTCTTTTAATGTAAGATGTGATTCTTGTAGGCAGCAGATATCTGGCTTGAGTTTTTGTATCCAGTCAGCCAACCTGTGCCTCTTTAGAGGACAGCTTAAACCATTCACATTAATTGAGAATATTGATAAGCCTTTCAAGAGTCCAGTGGACAGAGGCGGAGCAAGATGGCGGCCGAGTAACAGCTTCCTTGCATCTGGGCACCGTGAGTCTGGGGAGATAGGACTCCAGGCATCTCTGGCTGGTGGGATCTGCCTATCATCACTCCTGTGAGGATACAGGGAGTCAGCGAGAGACTTCTGGACCCCAAGAGGAGGACTAAAACAGTGGAAAACCGGCAAGTGGTTGCGTGTGTTCAATCCGTCTGAACCCGCCCACAACTGTAAGTTCAGTAGCAGCGAGACTGCAAACCAGAAAGGCCTTACCTGTGAACTGTTTTGGTGTCCTTGGACTTGGCGCTGAGTTGAACTGCCTTGGGGAAGGCCTGAGCGGGAGTGCGGAGAACTTTGGACTTTGTCTAGGGCCCCAGTCTGAGCCGCTGAGCCAGACGGAGCTAATAGTGTTTGGCGGTGGGTCACACGGAACCATTGTCAGTGATCTGCCCCGGCAAACTCCGCCCTCAGGGTCGCAGAGCTAGAAACGGGTGGGAGCTGGTAACCCAGCAACCAAGTAGCCTAAGGGTGGGGTCTGAGCCGCCTTGCAGCCCTAACACTCAGGGGCAGAGTGAGACCGGTTTTGGCACACTGGGTAAGTGGATAGCCACTTCAGCAGTGATTCCAACGAGAAAGCTGGGAAAGCTTCTGCTCAGCAAGTTTACAAGTTCAAAGTGCCTTTTAAGTGGGCCGAAGAGAGATTTAGGGTGTCTACCTGCTGGGGTTTGAGAAACCAGCAGCCTCCAGTCGTATCAGAACTGTGATTAACATCTCATACCCCAGAAGACCACGTGTTGCCCAGACAATATTCAATAACATATACAAACTGCTTTGTTTTTGGTTGTGTATTTTTTTCTTTTTTTTGGTTTGGTTGGGTTTTTTTGTTTATTTTGAAGTTGTTGATGTTCTTTTGTTTTTTAATTTCAATCTTTTCCATACAGATCCCTTTTTCTTTCTCAATTTTTCTAGTTTAATTATTATTTCCCATTGCTGCCTTTTTTAATAACTAGAACTTCATTTTAGCTAGCGTTTCTACCACTATCATTTGGTATTTCACCCAACTTTATTCCCATAAAGTTTTCTGTTTGCTTGTTTTGGTTTGATTTATAGCATTTTTGTCTTTACTCCCTACTTGCTGGAGGTGGGGTACTGTGTCTGATCAGGTTAGCAAAGAGCTGCTGACCTCAAGGGAACCACCCAACTGGGCACCCCCAGAAGGTGGGGTTTTATAAGGTTGTGTCAAAGTACCCTACTGTACACCTATATTGCCCTGTCTCCCTCTTTCTGTGCCTCTCTTCTTTTTCTCAATATTCCTTATACCCACCCCTTCTCCTTTCTCTATCTTTCTTTTTTTTCTTATCACTCGGTCCTCCTTTCTTTCATCCCTTTTTTGCTCTTCAACCTTCTCACCCTTCTGCTCCTGTAACCCTTAGTCCACAGGCACAAGAACTTAAAGAGCAAGAGGAAGTGAAAGGAAAATTAGGGCACGGAAACAGATAAAAGAAATCACTCATGAGGAAGAATCAGCAGAAAACTCCAGGAAACATGAAGAACCAGTCTAGAACAACCCCACCAAGGGACCATGAGGTAGCTACTGCAGATGATTCCACCTATAAAGAAATGTTAGGAATGACAGAAAGGGAATTTAGAATACACATGTTGAAAACAATGAAAGAAATGATGGAAACAATGAAGGAAACTGCTAATAAAGTGGAAAATAACCAAAAGGAAATCCAAAAACAGAATCAAATAAGAGATGAACGATATGAAGAATATAAAAAGGATATAGCAGAGCTGAAGGAACTGAAACAGTCAATTAGGGAACTTAAAGATGCAATGGAAAGTATCAGCAACAGGTTAGACCATGCAGAAGAAAGAATTTCAGAGGTAGAAGACAAAGTTCTTGAGATAACTCAGACAGTAAAAGAGGCAGAAAAGAAGAGAGAGAAAGAAGAACGTTCACTGTCAGAATTATGGGACTTTATGAAGCGTTCCAACATACGAATTATAGGAATTCCAGAAGGGGAAGAAGAATGCCCCAGAGGAATGGAAGCCATACTAGAGAATATTATAAAAGAAAATTTCCCAAACATCACCAAAGATTCTGACACACTGCTTTCAGAGGGATATTGGACCCCAGGTCACCTCAACTCTAACCGAGCTTCTCCAGGACACATTGTGATGAACCTGTCCAACGTCAAGACAAAAGAAAAGATTCTGCAAGCTGCCAGGAGTAAGCGCCAGTTGACCTACATGGGCAAATCCATCAGAGTGACCGCAGACTTCTCTAATGAAACTTTCCAAGCAAGAAGACAATGGTCATCTACCTTTAATCTACTTAAACAGAACAATTTTCAGCACAGAATTCTGTACCCTGCTAAGCTAAGCTTCAAAATTGATGGAGAAATCAAATCATTTACAGATATACAAACATTGAGGAAATTCGCCACAACAAGACCAGCTCTACAGGAAATACTTCAACCTGCTCTGCACAGTGACCAGCACAAAGGATCAGCAGTAAAGTAAGAACTCAGAAATCAAAGGACAGAACCTAACCTCCACACTGATGCAAAAGATAAAACTTAACAATGGCCTCTCACAAAATAAGACGAATAGAATACTACCACACTTATCAATTATCTCAATAAATGTTAATGGCTTGAATTCCCCACTGAAGAGACATAGATTGGCTGACTGGATGAAAGAACACAAGCCATCCATTTGCTGTCTGCAAGAAATACACCTGGCTTCAAAAGATAAATTAAAGCTCCAAGTCAAGGGTTGGAAGATAATTTTTCAGGCAAATGGAATTCAGAAGAAAAGAGGAGTTGCAATCTTATTTTCAGATACATGTGGATTTAAAGCAACTAAAGTAGAGATACAAGAGATCATCTCTGAATACTACCAGAAACTCTATGCCCAGAAATTTGACAATGTGAAGGAAATGGATCAATATTTGGAATCACACCCTCTCCCTAGACTTAGCCAGGAAGAAATACACCTCCTGAACAGACCAATTTCAAGCACTGAGATCAAAGAAAAAATAAAAAAGCTTCCAACTAAAAAATGCCCTCGTCCAGATGGCTTCACTCCAGAATTCTATCAAACCTTCAAGGAAGAGCTTATTCCTGTACTGCAGAAATTATTCCAAAAAATTGAGGAAGAAGGAATCTTCCCCAACACATTCTATGAAGCAAACATCACCCTGATACCAAAACCAGGAAAAGACCCAAACAAAAAGGAGAATTTCAGACCAATCTCACTCATGAATATAGATGGAAAAATTCTCAACAAAATCCTAGCCAATAGATTACAGCTTATCATCAAAAAAGTCATTCATCATGATCAAGTAGGCTTCATCCCAGGGATGCAAGGCTGGTTTAACATACGCAAGTCCATAAACGTTATCCACCATATTAACAGAGGCAAAAATAAAGATCACATGATCCTCTCAATAGATGCAGAAAAAGCATTTGATAAAATCCAGCATCCTTTTCTAATTAGAACACTGAAGAGTATAGGCATAGGTGGCACATTTCTAAAACCGATTGAAGCTATCTATGACAAACCCACAGCCAATATTTTACTGAATGGAGTAAAACTGAAAGCTTTTCCTCTTAGAACTGGAACCAGACAACGTTGTCCTCTGTCACCTTTACTATTCAACATAGTGCTGGAAGTTCTAGCCAATACAATTAGGCAAGACAAGGAAATAAAGGGAATCCAAATGGGAGCAGAGGAGGTCAAACTCTCCCTCTGTGCTGATGACATGATCTTATACTTAGAGAACCCCAAAGACTCAACCACAAGACTCCTAGAAGTCATCAAAAAATACAGTAATGTTTCTGGATATAAAATCAATGTCCACAGGTCAGTAGCCTTTGTATACACCAATAACAGTCAAGATGAGAAGCTAATTAAGGACACAACTCCCTTCACCATAATCTCAAAGAAAATGAAATACCTAGGAATATACCTAACGAAGGAGGTGAAGGACCTCTATAAAGAAAACTATGAAATCCTCAGAAAGGAAATAGCAGAGGATATTAACAAATGGAAGAACATACCATGCTCATGGATGGGAAGAATCAACATTGTTAAAATGTCTATACTTCCCACAGCAATCTACCTAATCAATGCCATTCCTATCAAAATACCAACATCCTAATTTCAAGATTTGGAAAATATGATTCTGCGTTTTGTATGGAACCAGAAAAAACCCCGTATAACTAAGGCAGTTCTTAGCAATAAAAATAAAGCTGGGGGCATCAGCATACCAGATTTTATTTTTTTTATTTATTTTTATTTTTTATTAAATCATAACTGTATACCAGATTTTAGTCTGTACTTCAAAGCCATAGTGGTCAAGACAGCATGGTACTGACACAAAAACAGAGACATAGACACTTGGAATCGAATTGAAAACAAAGAAATGAAACTAACATCTTACAACCACCTAATCTTCGATAAACCAAACAAGAACTTACCTTGGGGAAAAGACTCCCTATTCAATAAATGGTGTTGGGAGAACTGGATGTCTACATGTCAAAGACTGAAACTGGACCCACACCTTTCCCCACTCACAAAAATTGATTCAAGATGGATAAAAGACTTAAATTTAAGGCATGAAACAATAAAAATCCTCAAAGAAAGCATAGGAAAAACACTGGAAGATATTGGCCTGGGGGAAGACTTCATGAAGAAGACTGCCATGGCAATCGCAACAACAACAATAATAAACAAATGGGACTTCATTAAACTGAAAAGCTTCTGTACAGCTAAGGAGACAATAACCAAAGCAAAGAGACAACCTACACAATGGGAAAGGATATTTGCATATTTTCAATCAGACAAAAGCTTGATAACTAGGATCTATAGAGAACTCAATTTAATCCACATGAAAAAAGCCAACAATCCCATATATCAATGGGCAAGAGACATGAATAGAACTTTCTCTAAAGATGACAGACGAATGGCTAACAAACCCATGAAAAAATGTTCATCATCTCTCTATATTGGAGAAATGCAAATCAAAACAACCCTGAGATATCATCTAACCCCAGTGAGAATGGCCCACATCACAAAATCTCAAAACTGCAGATGCTGGCATGGATGTGGAGAGAAGGGAACACTTTTACACTGCTGGTGGGACTGCAAACTAGTACAACCTTTCTGGAAGGAAGTATGGAGAAACCTCAAAGCACTCAAGCTAGACCTCCCATTTGATCCTGCAATCCCATTACTGGGCATCTACCCAGAAGGAAAGAAATCCTTTTATCATAAGGACACTTGTACTAGACTGTTTATTGCAGCTCAATTTACAATCGCCAAAATGTGGAAACAGCCTAAATGCCCACCAACCCAGTAATGGATTAACAAGCTGTGGTATATGTATACCATGGAATACTATTCAGCCATTAGGAGACTTTACATCCTTCGTATTAACCTGGATGGAAGTGGAAGACATTATTCTTAGTAAAGCATCACAAGAATGGAGAAGCATGAATCCTATGTACTCCATCTTGATTTGAGGACAATTAATGACAATTAAGGTTATGGGGGGGGAAGCAGAAAGAGGGATGGAGGGAGGGGGTGGGGCCTTAGTGTGTGTCACTCTTTATGGGGGCAAGACATGATTGAAAGAGGGACTTTACCTAACAATTGCAATCAGTGTAACTGGCTTATTGTACCCTCAATGAATCCCCAACAATAAAAAAAAAAAAAAAACTACGAATCACTTAAAAAAAAATAAAAAAGAGTCCAGTGGACATTTTTAATCCTTTTGCGACTGTGGAAGTTGGAATTTGATCAAAATTTTCTGGGTGAGTTTACTTTTGTGGTGGAGGATTACGTTGGTCTTTATGGAGGATAGGTCTGAGAATATCCTGGAGAGCTGTTTTAGTTATGGCAAATTTCTTCAACATGTGAATGTCATTGAAGTATTTAATTTCTCCATCATAAATGAAACTCAGTTTAGCTGGGTATAGGATCCTGGGTTGAAAGTTACTTTCTTTTAGGAGGTTAAAAGTCGATGACCATCCTCTTGTAGCTTTAAAGGTTTCAGCAGAGAGATCTGCAGTTATTCTAATATTCTTCCCCTTGTAGGTAATGGTTTTCTTTCATCTGGCAGCTTTCAGAATTTTCTCTTTCATATTAACTTTAGTGAAATTGATTATCATGTGTCTGGGGGATGTCTTATTCGGGTTGAGTCGTGCTGGAGTTCTGAAACTGTCTGCTATCTGAATTTCAGAATCTCTTGGCATGTCTGGAAAGTTATCTTTCGTAATCTCGTGGAAAAGAGACTCTGTGCCTTGTGAAGCCACTTTGTCACTTTCGCGGATCCCTATAAGACGATTATTGGTTTTCTTCAAATTATCCCAGAGCTCTCTGAGAGAATGATCTCTTTTTGCCCTCCATTTTTCATCCTCTTTGAGAGTTTGGAAGCGTTCGAAAACTTTGTCTTCAATGTCAGAAATCCTTTCTTCTGCTTGCTCCATTCTGTTACTGAGGGTTTCTACTGTGTTTCTCAGATCTTTGAGGGATGCAACTTCTTGTCTCAATGTGTTAAAATCTTTGTTCATTTGGTCTTTGAATTTGTTGAATTCTTGAGATATCTTTTGGGTTACTTCTTGGAGTTCTAATTCGATCTTGTTTGCTATCCAGATTCTGAATTCGATTTCTGACATCTCAACTATTTGTTTGTGTATGGGATCTTGTGCTATGTCTGCCCCATTGATCCTTGGGGGAGTTGATCTACTCTGATTATTCATATTGCTAGAGTTTTTCTGTTGATTTCACCTCATGATTGTTTTTCACTGTTGCCTCTGGCCATCCTCAGAGTTGGGGAGGTGTCTCTCCAAGATTAGATCCCAGCGGGATCACTCTATTGTTGCTTGATCTTTGTAGGGAGTGACCCTATGTAGTTCCCCTGGGGCTGCTCCAGCTAGAGAGTTCTGGTTGTGGAAGCAGCTCTGGTTTGTGACACACCCGGATCCAGCAACAGGGCGGGAGGTGGTGCGCATGGTTCTGGGAGTGCCTGGTGCCCAGTGACTTTGGCACAGAGAGCCCAAGGCTCTAGCAGTCTCTGGCCAGGAGAAGGGCTCTGCACAGGCACAGGGAGGGCTCCAGAGGGCACGCAGCTACCAGTATCCCTGGCCAGATGAGTGGGCTAGTGTGGAGGCTGGGAGGACACAGGAGGGAGGATGAAGGGTTGCACAGCTCCCGCAGTTCTTGGTCAGGGCATGCGGAGGCCTGGTTGGTGCGGGGTCGTGGCACAGATCTTATGGCGGTCCGGGCAGCGCCAAGCCCAGGAATTTGAGATGGCTATGAGCTGCGACACCACGGCACTCTACCCAGGGCAAAAGCCCAAGCCTCCAGTGTGCCAAAACCGTCTCACTCTGCCCCTGAGGGTTAAGGCTGTAAGGCAGCTCAGTCCCCACCTTTAGGCTGCTCAGTCACTAGGTTACTAGGTCCCACCTGATCCTTGCTCTGGGACCCTGAGGGCAGAGCTTGCCGGGGCAGTTCTCTCACACAATGGCTCCCTGCAGCCCAGCTCAGTGGCTCTGTCTGGGGCCCCAGACAATGCCCAAAGGTGTCCACACTCCTGCTCAAGCTCTCCCCAAGGCAGTTCAACTGAGTGCCAAGTCCAAGAACACTGAAACAGTTCACAGGTAAGGCCTTTCCGATTTGCAGTCTCACTGCTGCTTGTACTTACCATTGCTGGCAGGATTAGTTCGATCGAACACACGCAACCACTTGCCAGTTTTCCACTGTTTTTGTCCTCCTCTTAGGGTCCAGAAGTCCCTTGCTAACTCCCAGTATCCTCAAAGGGATGATTATAGGCAGATCCCACCAGCCAGAGATGTCTGGAGTCTTATCTCCCCAGACTTCCCGTGCCTAGTTGCAGGGAAGCTGTTACTTGGCCGCCATCTTTTCTTATGTCCCTCCATCTTTTTTTAAGGCTGCATAATATTGATTGAGTTGATGGGCACTTGGGCACATAATACTCATGGGTCGATGGGCACTTGGGCTTCTTTCATGAATTAGCAATTATGAATTGGGCTGCAATAAACATTCTGGTCCAAATATCTTTCTTATAAAGTGATTTTTGGTCTTCTGGATACCTAATAGAGGAATTTCAGGATCAAATGGCAGGTCTATTTTTAGATCCCTAAGTGATCTCCAAACATCTTTCCAAAAGGAAGGTACCCTGTTTTCCCGAAAATAAGACAGTGTCTTATTTTCAGGTGTGCTCCCAAAGACGCGCTAGGTCTTATTTTCAGGGGACGTCTTATCTTTGCTTTAAGTAGGTCTTATTTTCGGAGGATGTCTTATTTTCGGGGAAACAGGGTGGTTAGTTTGTATTCCCACCAGCAGTGCAGAAGTGTTCCCTTTTCTCCACATCCACACTAACATCTATGGTTTTGGGATTTTGTGATGTGGGCTAATCTTACTGGAGTTAGATGATACCTCAAAGTAGTTTTGATTTGCATTTCTCTGATGATTAAGAATGATGAGCATTTTTTCATGTGTCTGTAGGCCGTGCACCTGTCTTCTTCAGAGAACATTCTATTCAAGTCCCTTGCCCACACTGAGATGGGATCACTTGTTCTTTTCTTGCTAATACCTTTTAGTTCTCTGTGGATTCTGGTTATTAAACCTTTGTCAGAGACATAACCTGCAAATATCTTCTCACCTTCTTTTATTTTTGATTTTTTTTTATTATTAAATCATAGCTGTGTACATTAATGCGATCATGGGGCACCATACACTAGTTTCATAGACCGTTTGGCACATTTTCATCACTCTGGTTAACATAGCCTTTCTGGCATTTTCTTAGCTATTGTGCTAAGACCTTTACATTCCACATTTACTAAGTTTCACATATACCATTGTAAGATGCACTGCAGCTGTAATCCTACCAATCCCCCTCCCTCAGCCCACCTCCCCCGTCCCAAGGGCTGTCTGCTTGCTTTACATACTGTGTTCTTGGCTGTGCAGAAGCTGTTTAGTTTTATCAGATCTCAGTTATGTATTTTTATTATTAAATCATAGCTGTGTACATTAATGCGATCATGGGGCACCATACACTGGTTTTATAAACAGTTTGACACATTTTCATCACACTGGTTAACATATACTTCATGGCATTTTCTTAGTTATTGCGTTAAGACATTTATATTCTACATTTACTAAGTTTCACATGTACCCTTGTAAGATGCACCACCGGTATAATCCCACCAATCACCCTCCCTCTGTCCATCCTCTCCCCTCCCTCACTCCCTTCCCCATATTCTTAGGTTATAACTGGGTTATAGCTTTCATATGAAAGCCATAGATTAGTTTCATAGGCAGTAATGTATTTTTAGTGTTTTTTCAATTGCGTGTGGGGGGGGTCCTCCTCATAAAATATTCTCCCAGGCTGATTTCTTCAAGTATGACAGTGGTGCTTTAATAGGGATTGCATTAAAATTGTATATTGCTTTGGGTTGTATGGACATTTTAATAATGTTGATTCTTCTCAGCCATGAGCATGATATGTTTTTTGATTTGTTGACATCTTTAGCTATTTCTTTTCTCAGAGTTTCATAGTTCTCTTTGTAGAGATCTTTCACATCCTTTGTTAGGTAAACTCCCAAATATTTCATCTCCTTTGGCACTAGTGTAAAAGGAATAGAGTCCTTGACTATTTTTTCAGCTTGACTATTGTTGGTATATATAAAGGCTACAGATTTGTGAGTATTGATTTTTTAACCTGAGATGCTGCTGTATTCCTTGATCACTTCTATGAGTTTTATAGTTGAATCCCTGGTGTTTTCCAGATATACAGTCATATCATCTGTGAAGAGTGAAAGTTTGATCTCCTCTGTTCCTATTTGGGTACCCTTGATTGCCTTTTCTTGCCTGATTGTGATGGCTAAGACTTGCATTATAATGTTAAAAAGCAGTGGAGACAATGGGCAACCTTTCCTGGTTTCTGATCTGAGTGGAAATGATTTCAATTTAACTCCATTCAATGCGATATTGGCTGTGGGTTTGCTGTAGATGGTCTCTATCAGTTTAAGAAATATCCCATCTACACCAATTTTTTAAAGTGTTCTGATCACGAAGGGATGCTGGATATTATCAAAAGCTTTTTCTGCATCAATTGAGAGAATCATGTGGTCTTTGTTTTTATTTTGTTTATGTGATATATTTAGATTTATGTATATTGAACCAGCCTTGAGACCCTGGGATAACACCAACTTGGTCATGGTGTATAATTTGTTTGATGTGTTGCTGGATTCTGTTTGCTAGGATCTTACTGAATATTTTTGGATTTATATTCATTAAAGATATTGGTCTATAATTTTCTTTTCTTATTGGGTCCTTTCCTTGTTTGGGGATCAGGGTGAAATTTGCTTCATAGAATGTGTTGGGAAGTATTCCTTCTTTTTCTGTGCATTGGAAAAGGTTATGTAATATAGGTACTAGTTCCTCATTAAAGGTTTGGTAGAATTCAGATATGAAGCTGTCTGGTCCTGGACTCTTCTTTTTGGGGAGATTTCATATAGTTGATGCTATTTCAGTATTTGATGTAGGTCTGTTCAACATTTCCAGTTCTTTCTAAGTCTAGAAAGGTGGTGTGCTTCCAAGTATTTGTCAGTTTCTTTCAGATTTTCATATTTCTGAGAATAGAGCTTTTTGTAGTAATCATTGAGAATTTTTTGAATTTCTGAGGTGTCTGTTGTTATTTTGCCTTTGTCATTTCTGATTGATGAAATTAGGGATTGTAATTTTCTATTTCTGGTCAGGCTAGCCAGGGGTTTATCAATTTTGTTAAACTTTTCAAAAAACCAACTTTTTGATTCATTGATCTTTTGAATAATTCTTTTGTTTTCGATTTCATTTAATTCAGCTGTAATTTTGGTTATTTCTATTCTGCTTGGTTTGGGTGGGAGTGTCCTTCCTTTTCCAGTTGCTTGAGATGTCCCATTAAGTTGTTGACTTCCTCTCTTTCCATTCTCTTAAGGAAGGCTTGCAGCACTATAAATTTCCCTCTAAAGACTGCCTTTTCAGTATCCCAGAAGTTCTGATAATTCGTGTCTTCATTATCATTCTGTTCCAAAAACTTGGTAATTTCCTTCTTAATCTCATCTTTGACCCAGCTATCTTTCAGCGTAAGGTTATTTAGTTTCCATGTCTTTGTATAAGTATGCAGATTCCTATTATTGGTGAGTTCAACTTTTATTCCATGATAATCTGAGAAAATACACAGAATTCTGAGTGTTGTAGTGGGCGCCTATACTCCCAGCTGCTCAGGAGGCTGAGGCAAGAGAATCACCTAAGCCCAAGACCTGGAGGTTTCTGTGAGCTGTGATGCCATGGTACTCTACTGTGGGCGATAAAGTGAGACTCTGTCTCTAAAAAAAAAAAAAAAAAAAAAAAAGAAAGAAAACACATGGAATAATTTTTATTCTTTTAAATTTGCTGAGGTTAGCCTTGTGACCTAAGATGTGATCAATTTTGGAGGATGTTCCATGGGCTGATGAGAAAAATGTGTATTCATTATTGTTAGGATGAAATGTTCTATAGATGTCTATTAAATTCAATTGTTGTATAGTGAAGTTTAAGTCCAAAATTTCTTTGCTTAGCTTCTTTTTGGAGGATCTATCCAACATTGCAGCAGGCAGGAAGAGTTCAGGCCTGATTCCCTCCAGTGATCATTGGAAACTGGGGAGTGTTCCACCTGCCTCTGTACCCAGCTGGGGGTTACCATGGAAGAGTGTGGTTCTCTCCCTTTGAGACCACACCTCTGTCATGGTCACACTCCACCTCTTGAACCCCTGCAGGTCAGATCAGATTCCTTCCCTGTTCCACAGAATTGGGGAGGTGTCTCTCCCAAATTTGACTCCAGTGGGAGGGTCCTTGGGGCTGCTGCCACTGTATGGTGGGGTGGTTTTGCAGGTCTGGAGTACTGCTGTGCAGAGGTCACAGGAGTCCCAGCCAGGGAACTGGAGGGCGGAGTTGCCAGCCACTGTCCGTAGGAGCTGGGCAGGGAGCTGGAGTGCACCAGGTGCTGGTTGCACTGGTCACAGGAGCGGGGTGGGGAGCCAGAGGGCAGAGCCACCAGCCACTGTGGGTTACCGGAGCCTGGGAGCTGGTGTGTGGTACCCCTAGCGGAAGTGGGCAGGTTTCAGCAGGCACCGCTGCAATCCCCAGTGGTTGGTAGCATGGGTCCACGGTATGCTCTTTGCAACATGGGGTAAGTCTCTCACCCCTTGTGACTTCCCACCTCCTTCAAAGTTACTGTTTCAGTGCAACTGCCCCACAGCCCATGAGATTCCCTGCCCTAGCAAAAATCTGCCAGACACTCTGGATTCTGCAGGGGGTAGTCTTCCAGACTGCAAGGAGAGGGGGGAGGGGTGGACTGGGGATTTAGGAAGGTAGGGAGAATATTAGATCAAGTTTTGTCCCAGACAAGAGACTGCCTGGGCTTGTAGCAGTATCTCTCTGTGGAGGGAGTCATGGCCCTCAGTTGTTCTCTCCCCTTTGGTGAAACAAAAGTTCCTCTGTTCACTATTTGTTTTAAGCTGCTCTCATGAGGAAGGGAGGGGAAGGATTCCTGTCCTCTTTGGGATGGGTTTTGTACCTGAAATTTGTTTCCTTGGAGTCCCAGCTTGCCTCAGCAGGGGTGATGCGAACCTATCAATCCTGTCTCTCAGCTCAGCTCCTGATCTTCTGCTTTATTGGTTTGGTTCTGGCCATTATTTCTCCCTCTGCACAGGAGCCTCTGCTAAAAGCTGGCTTCAGTTGGCCATCTTGCTTCTTCCCCTGGCAGTGGGAGTTTTAACACAGACCCTGGGGTGGTGGGCTTGCCCTTTTGGATACTTGTCTAAACAATGACAAGGAGTGGCTACAGGAGTGGTTCTCAACCTGTAGGTCAACCCCTTTGTAACAATGAAAATACATCATGGCATTAGGAAGGTTGAGAATCACTGGGCTAGAGGCTGACTGCCCTGTCTAAGAGCTCTAGCAGCAACAGCTCTACTTGTCAAAGAAGCTGATGAGCTAACTTTAGGACATAATCTTTTTTTTTTTTTTTTTCTTGATGTCATGGTTTTAATTTTAGTATGAGGGAACCTAAGATTATGTTCATTTCACAGTTGGTTTGTAACCACTACAGAACTATTCATTGTTCCAAAATGTTAATAAGTTATCCACACCATTTTTGCTGGGTCAGAGAATGTGATCACATGACAGACAACAAATGCTCACACTGTTAATAAGGAGCAGGGACAACACGTCAGTCCATGCCCTGCGGGATCACACACATGCCAGAATGTCCCCTCTCATGCAGCTAAAGATGTGCTGGCCAATTCCCAGATAGCTGGTTGGGCATCTGAAGATGGGAGGAGCAGCAGATTTGCCACTGAAAAGGACCACTTGCATGCACCACAGCCAGCACTGGGAAATTCACCATTTGGCAGGGCCTAGTGCCGGGTGTCATTATGTAAAGAAAAACAGCTAACAGTGAGCTACTCTGCTCAGCATTCAAAGGGAAACTAAAAAATTAAATAAATCGTCCCAAACAGAGATAGAGTTATTGCTTTTCTACTAGCCCCTCTGCTTCAGGAGGAGCCTCTCTCTGGGATATAAATACAGGCTGGCATTTTTTCCACTTGCATCTTGGGACAGCGCTTGCAGCCCCATGTTTTGCCTCTGCTGGGGCTAGAGCTCTTATTTGCTTCTGTTGGGCTGAAGGCTGTCAAACAAGCACTTCAGTTGCTTTTGCCAAGGTGGATTTTGTCTTCCAGCTCCCACTGCTTGATGATGAGAGCTGACTTCATCTTCACAAAGTGCTCATAGTCAGCCAGGCTGTCCTCGCTGATATAGCTGGCCAGGATGTCAAAGACCACATGCTCCCTGTGGTCCAGGTTCTCCTTGAGCTCCTTGACATCCTTGGGTTGCTGGATGAGGATTCTCTGCTTCTCAAGCAAGGATTGCTGATCACAAGGAGAAGTGCTGACATTCAAATTATTGAGGGCATTTTCCACCTGTGCCAAGTGGCTTGACAGTGATAGCAGGAGGTTCACCACTTTGTCCAGGTCCCTGATGAACATATGGAACTTGTTGAACTCACTGGGCTTGCAGAGACCTTTCATTATGGCCTCTACCTTGGCCCCCACATCCTCCAGTGGCTTTCCTGGGCTTCCTGGAGCACTTGCAGCTTGCAGCCGATGCTCTCAATGAGGTCCTGACAGAGAGTGATTATTGAGTCTTAAGTCTGGTTCTGAATTCCATAATAAGAAAGTGTCCTCCACAGATAAATAGCAGTTAAAAATTAAATAAACAGATCCCAATGAACATTAAAGACAGTCTTTTTTTTTGATCTGAACTGCATTTAATTTTTTTTATTAAATTATAGCTGTGTACATTGATATGATCATGGGGCATCATTCACTAGCTTCACAGACCGTTTACCAAGTTTCACATATACCCTTGTAAGATGCACCGCTGGTGTAATCCCACCAATCCCCTTCCTTCTACCCACCTCCCCCCTCCCTCCCCTCCGTTTCCCCCTTCCCCCTATTCTTAGTATGAATAGGGCTGCAATAAACATTCTGGTACAAATATCTTTGTTATGATGTGCTTTTTGGTCTTCTGGGTATATGCCCAGTAGAGGGATTACAGGATTGAATGGCAGATCTATTTTTAGATCTCTAAGTGTTCTCCATATCTCTTTCCAAAAGGAATGTATTAATTTGCATTCCCACCAGCAGTGCAAAAGTGTTCCCTTTTCTCCACATCTGCGCCAACTTCTCTGGTCTTGGGATTTTGTGATACAGTCTAGTCTCACTGGAGTTAGATGGTATCTCAAAGTAGTTTTGATTTGCATTTCTCTGATGATTAAAGATGATGAGCATTTTTTCATATGTCTGAAGGCCGTGCGCCTGTCTTCTTCAGAGAAGTGTCTCTTCAAGTCCCTTGCCCAGCCTGCGATGGGATCCCTTGTTCTATTCTTGCTAATGCGTTTGAGTTCTCTGTGGATTCTGGTTATTAAACTTTTGTCAGAGACATAACCTGCAAATATCTTCTCCCATTCTGAGGGCTGTTTGCTTGCTTTACTTACTGTGTTCTTGGCTGCGCAGAAGCTTTTTAGTTGGATCAGGTCCCAGTAGTGTATTTTTGAAGCTGCTTCAATTGCCCGGGGGGTCCTCCTCATAAAATACTCGCCCAGACCGATTTCTTCAAGGGTTTTCCCTGCACTCTCTTCTAGTATTTTTATAGTTTCATGTCTTAAGTTTAAATCTTTGATCCAGTGAGAGTCTATCTTAGTTAATGGTGAAAGGTGTGGGTCCAGTTTCAGTCTTCTACAGGTTGCCAGCCAGTTCACCCAGCACCATTTGTTAAATAGGGAATCTTTTCCCCACTGAATGTTTATAATTGTCTTGTCAAAGATTAAATAACGGTAAGTAGCTGGATCATCTCTTGGTTCTCTATGCTGTTCCAGACATCTACTTCTCTGTTTTTGTGCCAATACCATGCTGTTTTGATCACTATCAATTTGTAGTATAGTCTGAGGTCTGGTAGCGTAATTCCTCCTGCTTTGTTTTTATTTCTGAGTAATGGCTTGACTATTCGAGGTTTTTTCTGATCCCATATAAAACGAAGTATTATTTTTTCAAGATCTTTAAAGTATGACAGTGGAGCTTTAATAGGGATTGCATTGAAATTATATATTGCTTTGGGTAGTATAGACATTTTAACAATGTTGATCTTCCCAGCCATGAGCATGGTATGTTTTTCCATTTGTTAATATTTTCAACTATTTCTTTTCTTAGAGTTTCATAGTTCTCTTTGTAGAGATCTTTCACATCCTTTGTTAGATAAATTCCCAAATATTTCATCTTCTTTGGCACTACTGTGAATGGGATAGAGTCCTTAATTGTTTTTTCAACTTGACTGTTGTTGGTATATATAAAGGATACCGATTTATGAATGTTGATTTTGTAACCTGAGACACTGCTGTATTCCTTGATCACTTCTAAGAGTTTTGTAGTAGAGTCCCTAGTGTTTTCCAGATATACTATCATATCATCCGCAAAGTGCGAAAGTTTGATCTCTTCTGACCCTATATGGATACCCTTGATCGCCTTTTCTTCCCTAATTGCAGTGGCTAAAACTTCCATTACAATGTTAAAAAGCAATGGAGACAATGGGCAGCCTTGTGTGGTTCCTGATCTCAGTGGAAATGGTTCCAATTTAACTCCATTCAATATGATATTGCCTGTGGGTTTGCTGTAGATGGTCTCTATCAGTTTAAGAAATTTCCCTTCTATACCGATTTTCTTAAGTGTTGTGATAATGATGGGATCGATTGAGAGAATCATATGGTCTTTGTTTTTTAATTTGTTTATGTGCTGGATTACATTTATGGATTTACGTATATTGAACCAGCCTTGAGATCGTGGAATAAAACCAACTTGGTCATGATGTATAATTTGTTTGATGTGTTGCTGGATTCTGTTTGTTAGGATCTTGTTGAATATTTTTGCATCTATATTCATTAGTGATACTGGTCTATAATTTTCTTTTCTTGTTGGGTCTTTTCCTGGTTTGGGGATCAGGGTGAGACAGGTCTTTGGGAACTGGATCACAGGGGTCTGATGACTACTCTGGTGTGGCTTGCTCCAGTGCTGCGTGGAGTCAGGAGAAGCCACCCAGCCAATAGATCAGTCTGGGAAGGTTGCTGCCTCCTTCTACACCTTGCACCACTTCACACCCAGTCACTGATAGCCCTGCAGTTGGCTGACCCAGTTGCCTGTAGTGAATCAGTACTCCAGGAGTTTGCACCTGCCTGAATCACAAGGAAGTCTGCCAGGCCGCTGCGCTCTGCCTCTCTCCAGCAGGACGAGGTGAGGCCTGACAACCTCAGGTGCTTGATGAAGGTTGAGTGGTTTTCACTCAGGTCCAGTCTTGCCTCTGATTAATGTTACTGACAGAGCAGACAGAACAACTCTGCGGTTCCCCTGCAGAAGAGAAGCTGAATTGAGTTCCAAATCAGCTTTCTTTGCTCTTGTATTGTCTATAGGCTGACGATCCCCTGAGGGCCAGGTGCATCTTAGGTTTCGTAAAGTGGACCTCTGTGTCAGCCCCCGCCCTGGGAGTTTCCCTGGTTTGCAAGTTGGAGTTGCCTCAGGCAAACTCAGAGTCTCTGGTTGCCCAGGGAGACGGGGGTGTGGCTTCAGAATATTCGGTAGTGAGCCCTATTGCTAGCAAAAGAGGGCTTCTGCTTTATGGCTCAGGCAACCACTGCTCCGGTGTAGCTCCCTTCTGGCCAACTGTCCTCTCTCCGCTCCTGTACCCCAGAGTCTGCACCGACCGGCTGCAGCCCAGCACTGTCTACACCCCTCGAGCAATTGCCCAAGAGTCTGGACCCCTGGGGGACAGGCCTCCAGACCCTGGAGCAAGAGCAGAGGGGAGTGCAGGGAGTGCTGGGAGCCTTGGGTTGCGGGCAGAGAACATACACAGCTTTACACAGTTTTATGCCTGGCCGTATTGTCACCAAAAGACGGCTGTTGCACTGTGCCTCAGGGAACTGCCACTCCGGTGCAGTCCCCTCTCCGCTGACCAACCGACCGGGAGTGGTCTCCAGACCCCAGTGTGAGTGAAGGGGAGCGCTGGGAGCTCAGAATTCCAGGCAGAGACTATATACAGTATATACAGTTTTATGCCTGGCAGGAGGATGCCGTGGCACCCTAGTAGGGGAGGTAGGTCCAGTTTTTAGAGGGTCTCTCCCGTGGAGTATAGTGGGAGGACCTTTGAACTCTGCCCATTGTTTGTGGGGCACTCTGAGCAGTTCTCATGGGGGAGGGGACTCCCGTCCGCTTGGTGATGGATTTTGTACCTTTTGTTTGTATACTTGTGGTTGCAGCTCGCCTCAGTGGGGTTGACGTGCGTTCTACAACCTTCTCTCTCAGTGCAGCTCAAGTCCACCAGGTTACTTGCTGAATTTTTGTCCTTTAACTCTCCTTCTGGATGGGAGCCTCCTGGCTGCAGCACAGGAATACCCGTCTTTAGGCCGGCTGTGGCTACCACGGCCTCACCTGGGAGGCGGGGTAGGAGGCTCTGCTAGCCAAGGTAGAAACTCCCGCAGGCTGTAGGAACATGAGTGGCCCTGGCCCCGAAAGACAGTCTTATATAACCTACCAAGTTCAGCTTCACCAAAGTCAATATAGATGACTATTTTTTTTTTGTACTTTGGCTAAATATACACAAAATTTTCCATCTTAACTGTTTTTTGGCATAGTTCTGTAACATGAAGGGCATTCTCACTATGTGACCATACTACCATCCATTTCCAGAACTTTCATCTTCCCTAGACATTGTGTAACAATCAAACACTAAGTCTCCACTCCTCCTCCCATCAGCCCTTTAAAAGATTTTTTTTTTTTAAGACGGGATCTCACTCTGTTGCCCAGGCTAGAGGGCAGTGGCAATATCATAGCTCAGTGCAGCCTCAAATTCCTGGGCTTGTGTGATCCTCCTTCCTGGGCCTCCAGGACTACTCCACACCATGCCTGGCTAAGTTCTTAATATTTTACAGAGATGAGGGTCTCACTGTATTGCCCAGGCTGGTGTTTAAGTCCTGGCATCAAGCTAGTCTCCCTCCTCAGCCTCCCCAAATGCTGGAATGACAGGCATGAGACACCAAAGCTGACCAAAAAGATGAATTTTTAAAAAGCAAAAAATAAATGTAACAAGCATGAACTCTTTAAATCACCTACTGTTACCCAGTAAAGCATACTGTTATGCTGCTATGCTAGGCACACTATACATGCAAGGCATGCTAGGCACCGCATGCTAAGGTAGGCATGCTGCTGTGCTAGGCAGCTTGCCTAGGTTAACAGTGTGTCTTGCTTAGCCTAGAGTGGCACTGTGGCTACGCCAGGCACACTGCTTAGCTAGTCATGCTCCCACACTACTGTAGGTACTCTGCTATGCTATGCTAAGCACAGTGCTAACCTAGGCATGCTTGGCCCACTACTAAGCTAAGCACACTACTGCATTATGCTAGTGACGGAAGGTATACTGCTATGCTAGGCATGCTAGGGATGCTGCTACGCTAGGGACGCTCCTACAGTAGCTAGGACAAAATCTAACAGTGATAGTGCCTCATGCAGTTGTCATCTTAATGAACTGTAAGGGACATCATTGGTTTACAAATGCCAGGCTTAACAAATATCAAAGTCTATTATGTGACTATCCCAGATTAGAAGTTACTTTATGTAATATGCTCAATCTGGCTTCCTTGCTCCCTGTCAGTGATGCTCCTTTAAAACATGACTGTCAATAAGTAATGGAGCAATAGCCAGGTGTTGTGGCGGGTGCCTGTGGTCCCAGCTACTCGGGAGGCTGAGACAAGAGGATCCCTTAAGGCCAAGAGTTTGAGGTTGCTGTGAGCTGTGATGCCACAGCACTCTACTGAGGGTGACAAAGTGAGACTCTGTCTCAAAACAACAACAACAACAACAACAACAACAACAACAAACAGTAATGGAGCAAGTTGATTCCAGCCACCCAGATTTACAGGATGAGCCCTGGAAAAAACCTGATTGGACTTTGTTTGTGGATGGTAGCAGTTTTACAGATGCCTTTGGTCATCGAAAGGCAGGGTATGCAATAGTTACAGACAGTGAAGTAATAGAAGCTCAAGGACTCCTGCTCAGGACATCTGCCCCAAAAGCAGAGATTATAGCACTCACCAGGGCTCCGGAATTAAGTAAAAATAAGATAGTCAACATTTATACTAATTCAAAGTATGCCTTTTTAACCCTGTATGTGCATGGTGCTCTATATAGAGAAAAAAGGACTATTAGACTCAGCTGGAAAACAAATATCACCAGGAAATATTAAACTTATTGGAGGCTGTGTGGAAACCTAGCAAGGTGGCAGTAATGCATTCCCAAGGGCACCAAAAGGGGCAAGGACGTGTTATTTTAAGAAATACTAAAACTGATGCTGAAGCACACCAGGTAGTGCTAAGGGAATGTATATTTGCAGCCCGACTACCTTGGGTCCCAAATGTAACACCAGTATACAGCAAAGAAGAATTGGAGTGGTTAGCACAAGAGCAAGCATTGGCCATAGATGATGGTTGGATGCATTTACCAGATGGAAGAATAGTTGTGCCAGAATTATTTGGAACTGCTGTAGTGCAGGCTGTGCATGAGTCTACCTATCCAGTACACTCCACTCTGAAACAACTATTAGGAAAGTATTTCTATATAAAACATCTTGCAAGCCTGGCAAAAACAATAAGTCAAAGATGTGTCACCTGTAGCCAATTTAACACCAAACAAGGCCCCAGTCTGCCACCAGGTATTCGAAGTGTGGGAACTACACCCACAACTATAGCCTAGGATGAAGGAGGGAAGGGAGAGGGTTGGATCAATAGAGAGAGGGTTAATAGGGGAACCACACCTATGGAGCATATTGCAAGTACAAGTTGGATCTATCAGGTGTAGAACACAAATATCTTAACACTGTAATTGGGTAAATGAGGTGAAGGCTATGTTAATTAGTAGGATGTAAGCACTCCAATTTGTACAAATAATCAACATATTGAGTCCCACCTTGGCATAAATGTATTCATGATCTATGTACAAATGACTTAATAAAAAATACTGAAATGCCTCTAAATAGAAGAAATACATATCTGTTGGTATTTGTATGTACTTACTCAGGGTGGGTCGAAGCTTTTCACGTTTTCTACTTAGATAAATCATCCCTAGGTATGGCCTGCCTCTTTATATAGGCTCTGACTATGGACCTGCTTTTGTAGCTGACATAGTTCAACAAACTGCTGCCATGTTGGAAATTGAATGGAAACTGCATGCTGCCTTCTGGCTGCAGAGTTCTGGAAAAGTTCAAAGAATGGATAGAACATTAAAGGCTAGTATAGGGAAAATATGCCAGGAGTCTAAACTTCAGTGAATCCAGACTTTACCATTAGCATTGTTTAAAATTAAATGTACTCCTGTTAAAAGAACAGGATACTCACCCTATGAAGTACTGTATCACAGGCCCCCTCCCATTTTAAGAAATTTACCAGGGACCCCTAGAGAACTGAGAGAAACAGAATTTACTAACCAACTAATATCACTGGGAAAAATAATGAGAAGGATTTTAGAACTGGTGAATGATAGATGTCTTATTAGTTTATCTCCCCTAGTCCATCCCTATTCTCTAGGTAACTGGGTGTGAATTAAAGATTGGCATCTAAGCCTGCTGAAGCCACTGTGGAAAGGCCCCTATTTAGTGATCCTGTCCACACCAACTGCAGTGAAGGTGGATGGCATTCTTGCCTGGATACATCACTCAGATGTGAAAGCAGCCAGTAATGAGGAGTGGACGGTCCAACGACACCCAGAGCATCCCCACTGCCTAACCCTGAGAAAATAGACTACAGCCCTGCTCCAGTCACATACCGGGAGCTGACTGATCTACACATGGCAGAAGCTTGAGGATGGGTCATAGAGATAACAGAATCTCAATGTTAAATCTGATTATCCGATTACAAACAGTACTAGAAATAATAATGAAAGGAACCAGTAAGTAGGGGAGAGAGAGCTGTGTAGAAAGACATGGGTATGAAGAAAATACCCATGGAAGGTAAAAGAAAATAATTTTATATAAGAAGAAATCTTGGGTGGAAATCATTTTTCTTAAAGTAACTGGTGGTTTTAAAGAGAAGCTTTAAGACAAAAACGGATTTTAAAATTTTGAAAGATTGTGTATATAACTTGTGAAAGTTTATGAAGGAAAGTTTAGAAAGAATTTTTTTATGTGATTGTTATAATGAAAAAAGATGTCTCTAGTTAAAACAACCAAGTTGTCTATTCTCAGTTTGTAAGGCTTGTGTTTAAAGCCTCTTAAATTTCTATTCTTACATACATGTTTAAAGTAATGAAAAAATGCATTAAAGTCACAACTCAGAGGGTTAATTTACCATTATAGAGTTATTACAAAGTTTGTTAAAAACTGTTTTTCTGTCTTTTGCCTGCTAAAAACTGTGGTTGCTAGGTTACAAATAGCCTTGAGATAAGGTACCATCACCCAGTAGAAGACTCAAGGTCAGTCACTCATTTGAACTAAGGAAATAAAAAAAGAGTCCTCTTTACTTTCTGAAACAGCAGCTGCTTTTCCTTCTTAATTGACACTGCTCTGTCTGTCTCTTATAGTAACTGGGCATATTCATCACAAATGACTTCCTCTAATTTATATTGTTTTCTAAAACTTAATTTCTTCCCTTCTGTTTATAACCAAAATAGCTCATACTCCTATACAAGTGTGGAATGGATTTAACCCAGATTCTTTGTTCCATGGATGGTTTTCTAAGTAGGAGGATTTAAAACTATGATTATAGGTTTTCTTTTTATAATTGGAGGGTGTTTACTTTTGCCTTTCCTATTACCTATCTTTGTTTAATTTCTCAAAGGCATAGTCTCTGCAGTTGTGATGAAAGAGAACACAGGCAAAGTGTTCATGGCTCGACAATACTATCAAATAGATATTCATACTGATAATGAATGACATGAAGCCCCATTCCTGATCCATGGGGTCTCAAAGGAGGGAATGAAGAAGGAGAAATAAATCTTATACTTCTTAGTGATCCTGAGAAAGCAGCAGGCAGCTGCAGAAGAACTCCTCCCTCCAAAGATAAGAACAAATCTCACACTGAGCTAAAATAACATTGAAAAGCAAAAGCAAAAAAAGACTCTGTAACTAACAACAATACCCTGGTTTCTAACATCTGTAGCCATAACTATGTAGCTGATATTGAACTGAAGTAAAAAAAAAAAAAAAGGTATAAAAGAGTTTGGAAAAAACTGTTTCTCAGAACTCAGCATTTCACACCTTGAGGCACCTGAGTTCTGTTGGCAATTAAAGGTTCCTTCTTTTATATCAGCGGTTCTCAACAGTTCCCACAGGAATTGTATTAAAGGGCCGTGGCATTAGGAAGGTTGAGACCCACTGCTCTATATTTTTGGTGTAAGTGTCTGTTTTAATTTGCAGTTTTCCTGCAATAGTGCAAGGCCTAAATAATATCTGAATGTGTTCAGCAGTCAGCAGTTTACACGAATATCACACAGAGATATGTATATGGTAGCTACAGATCCTGCATGCTGGCATGTAGGTAAAGCATGTTCAGGAACAGGCACAGATGCACAGCTTCAATTCAGGAATAGTTCGAAAAGGTAGTTAGGCCAGGTTCTAGCAGAGTCCTGCAGTTTCCACAATCTCATGTGAGACTTTTAGTGACACACACACATACAGATTTGTATGGACTGGAGTTAATGGACCAAAGTGTGAAAGATCTGCACAAAAGCAGAGAAGTAGATGTCTGGAACAGAATAGAGAACCAAGAGATGAATCCAGCTACTTACCATTATTTGATCTTTGACAAGCCAATTAAAAACATTCAGTGGGGAAAAGATTCCCTATTTAACAAATGGTGCTGGGTAAACTGGCTGGCAACCTGTAGAAGACTGAAACTGGACCCACACCTTTCACCATTAACTAAGATAGACTCTCACTGGATAAAAGATTTAAACTTAAGACATGAAACTATAAAAATACTTGAAGAAAGTGTAGGGAACACTCTTTTTTTTTTTTTTTTTTTTTTTTTTTTAAATTTTTTTATTTATTGTGTGTGTGTGTGTGTGTGTGTGTGTGTGTGTGGTTTTTGGCCGGGGCTGGGTTTGAACCCGCCACCTCTGGCATATGGGACCGGTGCCCTTCCCCTTTGAGCCACAGGCGCCTCCCTAGGGAACACTCTTGAAGGAATCGGCCTGTAATATTTTATGAGGAGGACTCCCCAGGCAATTGAAGCAGTATCAAAAATACACTACTGGGACCTGATCAAACTAAAAAGCTTCTGCACAGCCAAGAACATTGTAAGTAAAACAAGCAGACAGCCCTGAGAATGGGAGAAAATATTTGCAGGTTATGCCTCCGATAAAAGTCTAATAACCAGAATCCACAGAGAACTCAAACATATTAGCAAGAAAAGAACACATGACCTCATCTCAGGGTGGGCAAGGAATTTGAAGAGAAACTTCTCTAAAGAAGACAGATGCATGGTCTACAAAAACATGAAAAAAAGCTCTTCATCCTTAATCATCAGAGAAATGCAAATCAAAACTACTTTGAGATATCACCTAACCCCAGTAAGAGTAGCCCACATAACAAAATCCCAAAACCAGAGATGTTGGCGTGGATGTGGAGGAAAGGGCACACTTCTACATTGCTGGTGGGAATGCACACTAATACGTTCCTTCTAGAAGGATATTTGGAGAATACTTAGAGACCTAAAGATAGACCTGCCATTCGATCCTGTAATTCCTTTACTAGGTTTATACCCATAAGACCAAAAGTCACAATATAACAAAGACATCTGTACCGGAATGTTTATTGCAGCCCAATTCATAATTGCTAAGTCATGGAAGAAGCCCAAATGTCCATCAACCCACGAATGGATTAGCAAATTGTGGTACATGTATACCATGGAATATTATGCAGCCTTAAAGAATGATGGAGACTTTACCTCTTTCAGTTTACACGGATGGAGCTGGAACATATTCTTCTTAGCAAAGTATCTCAGGAATGGAAGAAAAAGTATCCAATATACTCAGCTCTACTATGAAACTAAATTATAGCTTTCACATGAAGGCTATAACCCAACTATAGCACAAGATCATGGTGAAAGGGCCAAGGAAGGGGAAGGGAGGGGGGAGGTTTTGGTGGAGGGAGGGTAATGGGTGGGGCCACATCTACAGTGCATCTTAGAATGGGTACAGGCGAAACTTACTAAATGTGGAATACAAATGCCTGCATACAGTAACTAAGAAAATGCCATGAAGGCTACGTTGAACAGTTTGATGAGAATATTTCAGATTGTATATGAAACCATCACATTGTACCCCTTGATTGCACTAATGTACACAGCTATGATTTAACAATGAAAATAAATAAAAAAAGAGTTGCAGTAATGTTTAGGGCCTGTTCTCATTCACAGCTGCTCTTGGAGAGACGACCCTGCTGATGGTCTCTCAGGTGCCTTGGTTGAACACATCAGAGACCTCTGAAAAGGCCACCTCCCTGAGTAGCCACAGCTGGATACTTACATGTGTTCACCCAAGACACTTCCAGGCTGGAAGCACATGATTAGTGTTAAAAGCGCTAGCTCCTAGAGTGGATATTTTTGTGAAGATAGACCCCTGAAAACAGTTGTACAAGACCAAGGTTGACATGGATGTGATAGAGGACACAATCGATCATGGATTGATCTAGAGGACATACACTAGTTGGCTCAGCTCAGGAGGGCACTGAAGGTGGAAGATTACTTTTCTGGGTCAACCTTAGAGGTGACCTTAGATGGAGGACTCCCACGACCCTGGAGAGCTGTATCCATGTTGATTGTAAGGTCTGTATAGGGGATTAAAATAATGCATATTGAAGGCTCCCAGCTGCCTACTTCCTCCCTTCTCCACTTTTCAGAATGCATTGTGCCCACCAACTCATCCTTCCTGGTATGTGATAGAATCAGGAGTAAACTGCCCAAACAAACTTGCCCCACCAAGGCAGGGTCAGGTTGATGACCTGCTCAAGAAGGTTCAGACTCATGTCCCTCCTGCAAAATAGGAATGCCATCAATCCTGGCTGCCCTAACCCTTTAAATCCCTGTCTACCATAGCCCAGGTTGTGTGGATTTCTCCCTGGTCAGGAATCTCACCCCATCTGTACTTCTGAGAGAGGTTACCCGAGAAGGGTGAGGCCTAGGAAACAGGTCTTCTCAAGGAGACCACAAGGATACACATGCAGGGTCCTCTCCATGGTGACTCAGCTCTTGGGAATTTGTAAAGTTAACTTCCTGAAACTTGGAAATTTCCAAGTTCTGTGAAATCCTGTAGTTCTGTGGGGGTGGGAATAGCATCTCCCGCTTGATTCAAACTGGCCAATGAGAAGGGTACATGTGGAGTGGAACTTTTTGACTGTCAATAAAAAGGGAAACACCAAGGCAGTTGGGGAGCACAGCTATTTGGATTTCTTCTATGCTGTAAGCTCCTGGCTGGTGAATAAAGCCCTTCCTCTTATAAACGTGGTGTTTAGGTGCTCTTTCTCTACATCGGGCCTTGTCTTCCTGCAACATTTTTGGTTCCCTGACCGGGAAGTGAGATTACTCTTGGAGAGAACATGCAAATGATAGTTGCCGCCAATCCTCTGGACACCCACGTGGGGGCCCCTGATCGTCCTGGGCAGCGTGAACACTGAGTACACCAGGGAGGCAGTTTGGCCTCCCTGTGTGGACACCTTGACTGGGCTGAAAAAGGACCCCGTTGGCGGGCCTTCAAGGAGTCAAACACCAGGAGGAACTGGCATGCGGAAACAGGTACCTACACAGGAAGACGTCTAAGGCAAGGTATGATCGATCTGGGGATCCCACTACAGTTTTAGTGGAAGAGGAGCCTGATCAACTCCTTGGGTATTAGATCACCAGTAAGTCTATTGAGAAGTGTGTGAGAGTGTGTGGATGTGGTGTAACTGAGAGAACTCTGAGGGTGGACTTGGACCTCCCTTCACAGGACCTAGGGGAGTGTTGGTTTGCCTCCTATGGCTAAGTGGCAGCTTGAGTGGGAAATCGCTGCCCAGGTTAAGAAGTGAGTTGGAATTGTGTACATGTGAGAATTACTGACATGGGTAACAATAGGTGGGGTTTCGCCCCCTCCCCCCCATTCATGGGGTGAAATGAATGTGTGAGTGTGCCCTTCTACCCTGCTCCAACTTTGCCTCCTGGCTATTCTGAGAGAAACTGGAAGTTCCAGGGTTTCCGCTTTCTGTCTTTGGTGGTGGCCATGTGGCCATGTGGGACTTGGGGGAAAATGAAAAGACATTAGAAAGGATGTTGTTATAGTTTTGTTACTGGAATTTCTTCAGTAGTGGTCTCAGGAATTTGAGAATTGAGCCCATGGGCCACAGATCAGTGATAAAATGGCATTTTGTTGGACTGAGGGGCATGCAGGGAGAGTGGAGAGTGCCAGAGCTATTGGCAGAGGGGTCGTGCCTTGAAAAGTGTTGCGGTTCAGGCAGTCCAGTGAGCTCTGGATGGCCCTTGAAAATCTGGGGAAGAGAGTGTAAATCTCGGGCTGGACGAGGCTGTATCCATATAAGCAACAGGTCTCCAAGGTGAACAGCCTCTGGAAGTGGGGAGGAGGCCCAGATCGGAGGTTTCCTGCATAAGTTATTTTTCTAGGGGTAAATAATTGGCCCTGAGAGATATTTTGGCTAGGACTTGGTAGATGGAAAAATACCTTTACAAACTGAAGAGGTGTTCTAGCAAATGAATGAATGCAGCACCTCACCTTGGACAATGTTATTAGGTCTTTGCTGCAGTTTTTGTCCAGGGAGGGGATTAGGGTGTGTGCTCCTTAGTTGGGATGGAGCCGTCCAAAAGGTTTCGGGCTGCTTTGTCCATGACCTTGCTGGGGCTTAGAGGGTTTGTGCCTGGAGATGGGAGTCTGATGTCTAAGCTCACCTGAGCCTGAAAAATGGGGGTTCCCTGTCCAGCCCTGAGTGGGAAAATCCTGTATCAATGTTATATCTCATAAAATGTCTCTCATTTGTAAAATGTAATAATTTGGTTGTTTAAATTGTTGGGGAAACTGAGTCTTTGTCAAAGGATAAGATTCTTGCCTTTTAAACCTTCTAGTTATCAGTTTGGCCAAGTGAATGGGTGACTTCATGGTAAACTGGGATCCTGTTTTGTGGGAAGTGAGTTTTTGAGAGTAAGAGAAATTAGACAAAAAGGAGAATGGCACTGTGTAAAGAAAGAATCTTGTGTGATAAATTTTGTCATGGAACAGAATGGTTGTATAAGGAAGTGGAAGGCAGGGCAAAAGTTAAAGAAAGTTTAGAATGTTTGTAGATGGTCTGTGCAGGTTAAATGAAGCTCATAAAAGAGAATTTGTGAAAGAATTTACATGTGATCCAGTTGACTATGTATTTCCTTTAAAATCTTTTGGCTTGTAATTTTGTTTAAACAAATGTTTTAGGCCTTTGATATTTGAGAAACCTTCCAAAATAAAAACTCTAAATCTGGAGTTTGGTGCCCATAGGGCAGTGGTTGCAAAACTGGCCACATGCACTGAGACTGGTTGGTTCAAACTTGGCCCAGGCCAACAAAACAAAACAAAATAAAACAAAGCAAAACAAAACACACAACTGTAAATTTGGTCTTCTTGAAATATTAAGACCACTGAAAGTCATGGGAAAACAAATTAAACTTATTTGATTTATTAAAAATATATAGGAAACATTGTCAAATATGAAATGGTGATTAATTTTGTGTGAGTTATGATTATATATATGTTCCAATATTATAAATCATTTGTCTATCCTAATGTATAAAGCATTGGTCTGTCCTAATGTATAAGACATTGGTCTGTCCTAACATATATTGTTGGTAATAATTTTAATTCATCTAAAAAGAAAGTATTTTTTATATAACTGGCTGAGTCCAAAGTTTATCCTAAAAAGAAAAAGAAATATTAAGAGAGGCTGACAAATTCTCTCGAATTCAAATTCCTGATGTCTTTGGAAATTCAATATCTCCAGACTAAAAAGCAGATTTTTAGTTAACATGTCTATGAGTATTGCTAACCTAACTTCAATAGAACAGAAATCAGTTATGTGGAACTGGGCTAGTTGGTAATGGCTTTTTGTTCGAAATATTGTTGATTCTTTCTCTATTCTGTTTTCCAGAAGTCAAGAAAATAATTTTCTGTCTTTTGAGCTATTTGTAGCTTTTCAAGCAATGTATGTACTTATGAGCAGAGTTTGAAACATGTATTTTTCTCTCTCCTTGATTTCTCCAGAATTTGAAAGCCATTTGTAAGTATTCTTAATACTTTATAATACTTAATACTTAACATCATTCTTTCTGACAATACAGTTATTTGCATAAGTTCAATAAGAATCTGTTTTGTTGGCAGAGGAGGAGAGCAAGATGGTGGCTGAGTAACAGCTTCCTTGCATCTGGGCATCGTGAGTCCAGGGAGATAGGACTCCAGGCATCTCTGGCTGGTGGGATCTGCCTATCATCACCCCTGTGAGGATACAGAGAGTCAGTGAGAGACTTCTGGACCCCAAGAGGAGGACTAAAACAGTGGAAAACCGGCAAGTGGTCGCGTGTGTTCAATCAGTCTAAACCCGCACGCAACTTCCACAGGCATGAGAACTTAAAGAGCAAGAGGAAGTAAAAGGAAAATTAGGGCAAGGAAACAGATAAAAGAAATCACTCATGAGGAAGAATCAGCAGAAAACTTCAGGCAACATGAAGAACCAGTCCAGAACAACACTGCCAAGGGACCATGAGGTAGCTACTGCAGAGGATTCCACCTGTAAAGAAATGTTAGGAATGACAGAAAGGGAATTTAGAATACACATGATGAAAACAATGAAAGAAATGATGGAAACAATGAAGGAAACTGCTAATAAAGTGGAAAATAACCAAAAGGAAATCCAAAAACAGAATCAAATAAGAGATGAACGATATGAAGAATATAAAAAGGATATAGCAGAGCTGAAGGAACTGAAACAGTCAATTAGGGAACTTTAAGATGCAATGGAAAGTATCAGCAACAGGTTAGACCATGCAGAAGAAAGAATTTCAGAGGTAGAAGACAAAGTTCTTGAGATAACTCAGACAGTAAAAGAGGCAGAAAAGAAGAGAGAGAAAGCAGAACGTTCACTGTCAGAATTATGGGACTTTATGAAGTGTTCCATCATACGAGTTATAGGAATCCCAGAAGGGGAAGAAGAATGCCCCAGAGGAATGGAAGCCATACTACAGAATATTATAAAAGAAAATTTCCCAAATATCACCAAAGATTCTGACACACTGCTTTCAGAGGGCTATCGGACCCCAGGTCGCCTCAACTCTAACCGAGCTTCTCCAAGACACATTGTGATGAACCTGTCCAAAGTCAAGACAAAAGAAAAGATTCTGCAAGCTGCCAGGAGTAAGCGCCAGTTGACCTACATGGGCAAATCCATCAGAGTGACCGCAGACTTCTCTAATGAAACTTTCCAAGCAAGAAGACAATGGTCATCTAGCTTTAGTCTACTTAAACAGAACAACTTCCAGCGCAGAATTCTGTACCCTGCTAAGCTAAGCTTAAAAATTGACAGAGAAATCAAATCATTTACAGATATAGAAACATTGAGGACATTCGCCACAACAAGACCAGCTCTACAGGAAATACTTCAACCTGTTCTGCACACTGACCACCACAATGGATCAACAGCAAAGTAAGAACTCAGAAATTAAAGGACAGAAACTAACCTCCACACTGATGCAAAAGATAAAACTAAGCAATGGACTCTCACAAAATAAGATGAATAGAATACTACCACACTTATCAATTATCTCAAGAAATGTTAATGGCTTGAATTCCCCACTGAAGAGACATAGATTGGCTGACTGGATTAAAAAACACAAGCCATCCATTTGCTGTCTGCAAGAAACACACCTGGCTTCAAAAGACAAATTAAAGCTCCGAGTCAAGGGTTGGAAGACAATTTTTCAGGCAAATGGCATTCAGAAGAAAAGAATCTTATTTTCAGATACATGTGGATTTAAAGCAACTAAAGTCAAAAAAGACAAAGATGGTCACTTTATATTGGTCAAGGGAAAAATACAACAAGAAGATGTTTCAGTTCTAAATATTTATGCACCCAATTGAAATGCTCTCAGATTCTTGAAACAGACCTTACTCAGTCTAAGCAATATGATATCTGATAATACCATAATAACAGGGGACCTTAACACTCCTCTTACAGAGCTGGACAGATCCTCTAAACAGAAATTAAACAAAGATATAAGAGATTTAAATGAGACCCTAGAACAACTGTGCTTGATAGACGCATATAGAACACTCCATCCCAAAGATAAAGAATATACATTCTTCTCATCACCCCATGGAACATTCTCCAAAATTGATCATATCCTGGGACACAAAACAAATATCAACAGAATCAAAAGAATTGAAATTTTACCTTGTATCTTCTCAGACCATAAGGCACTAAAGGTGGAACTCAACTCTAACAAAAACGCTCGACCCCACACGAAGGCATGGGAATTAAACAATCTTCTGTTGAATAACAGATGGGTGCAGGAAGAAATAAAACAGGAAATCATTAACTTCCTTGAGCATAACAACAATGAAGACACAAGCTACCAAAACCTGTGGGATACTGCAAAAGCAGTTTGGAGAGGAAAATTCATCGCTTTAGATGCCTACATTCAAAAAACAGAAAGAGAGCACATCAACAATCTCACAAGAGATCTTATGGAATTGGAAAAAGAAGAACAATCTAAGCCTAAACTCCGTAGAAGAAAAGAAATCTCCAAAATCAAATCAGAGATCAATGAAATTGAAAACAAAAGAATCATTCAGAAAATTAATGAAACAAGGAGTTGGTTTTTTGAAAAAATAAATAAAATAGATAAACCATTGGCCAGACTAATGAGAAATAGAAAAGTAAAATCTCTAGTAACCTCAATCAGAAATGATAAAGGGGAAATAACAACTGATCCCACAGAGATACAAGAGATCATCTCTGAATACTACCAGAAACTCTATGCCCAGAAATTTGACAATGTGAAATTTTCCTTCCAATGTGAAGGAAATGGATCAATATTTGGAATCACACCCTCTCCCTAGAATTAGCCAGGAAGAAATAGAGCTCCTGAACAGACCAATTTCAAGCACTGAGATCAAAGAAACAATAAAAAATCTTCCAACCAAAAAATGCCCTGGTCCAGATGGCTTCACACCAGAATTCTATCAAACCTTCAAGGAAGAGCTTATTCCTGTACTGCATAAATTATTCCAAAAAATTGAGGAAGAAGGGATCTTCCCCAACACATTCTATGAAGCAAACATCACCCTGATACCAAAACCAAGAAAAGACCCAAACAAAAAGGAGAATTTCAGACCAATCTCACTCATGAATATAGATGCAAAAATTTTCAACAAAATCCTAGCCAATAGATTACAGCTTATCATCAAAAAAGTCATTCATCATGATCAAGTAGGCTTCATCCCAGGGATGCAAGACTGGTTTAACATACGCAAGTCCGTAAATGGTATGCACTATATTAACAGAGGCAAAAATAAAGATCACATGATCCTCTCAATAGATGCAGAAAAAGCATTTGATAAAATCCAGCATCCTTTTCTAATTAGAACACTTAAGAGTATAGGCATAGGTGGCACATTTCTAAAACTGATTGAAGCTATCTATGACAAACCCACAGCTAGTATTTTACTGAATGGAGTAAAACTAAAAGCTTTTCCTCTTAGAACTGGAACCAGACAACGTTGTCCTCTGTCACCTTTACTATTCAACATGGTGCTGGAAGTTCTAGCCAATACAATTAGGCAAGACAAGGAAATAAAGGGAATCCAAATGGGAGCAGAGGAGGTCAAACACTCCTTCTTTGCTGACAACATGATCCTATACTTAGAGAACCCCAAAGACTCAACCACAAGACTCCTAGAAGTCATCAAAAAATACAGTAATGTTTCAGGATATAAAATCAATGTCCACAAGTCCGTAGCCTTTGTATACACCAGTAACAGTCAAGATGAGAAGCTAATTAAGGACACAACTCCCTTCACCATAATCTCAAAGAAAATGGAATAACTAGGAATATACCTAATGAAGGAGGTGAAGGACCTGTATAAAGAAAATTATGAAATCCTCAGAAAGTAAATAGCAGAGGATATTAACAAATGGAAGAACATACCATGCTCATGGATGGGAAGAATCAACATTGTTAAAATGTCTATACTTCCCAAAGCAATCTACCTATTCAATGCCATTCCTATCAAAATACCAACATTGTGCTTTCAAGATTTGGAGAAAATGATTCTGCGTTTTCTATAGAACCGGAAAAAAACCCGTATAGCTAAGGCAGTTCTTAGTAATAAAAATAAAGCTGGGGGCATCAGCATACCAGATTTTAGTCTGTACTACAAAGCCATAGTGCTCAAGACAGCATGGTACTGGCACAAAATCAGAGACATAGACACTTGGAATTGAATTGAAAATCAAGAAATGAAACTAACATCTTACAACCACCTAATCTTCGATAAACCAAACAAGAACATACCTTGGGGGAAAGACTCCCTATTCAATAAATGGTGTTGGGAGAACTGGATGTCTACATGTAAAAGACTGAAACTGGACCCACACCTTTCCCCACTCACAAAAATTGATTCAAGATGGATAAAGGACTTAAATTTAAGGCATGAAACAATAAAAACCCTCCGAGAAAGCATAGGAAAAACACTGGAAGATATTGGCCTGGGGAAAGACTTCATGAAGAAGACTGCTATGACCACTGCAACAACAACAGAAATAAACAAATGGGACTTCATTAAACTGAAAAGCTTTTGTACAGCTAAGGAGACAATAACCAAAGCAAAGAGACAACCTACACAATGGGAAAGGATATTTGCATATTTTCAATCAGACAAAAGCTTGATAACTAGGATCTATAGAGAACTCAAATTAATCCACATGAAAAAAGCCAACAATCCCATATATCAATGGGCAAGAGACATGAATAGAACCTTCTCTAAAGATGACAGATGAATGGCTAACAAACACATGAAAAAATGTTCATCATCTCTATATATTAGAGAAATGCGAATCAAAACAACCTGAGATATCATCTAACCCCAGTGAGAATGGCCCACATCACAAAATCTCAAAACTGCAGATGCTGGCGTGGATGTGGAGAGAAGGGAACTCTTTTACACTGCTGGTGGGACTGCAAAGTAGTACAACCTTTCTGGAGGGAAGTATGGAGAAACCTCAAAGCACTCAATCTAGACCTCCCATTTGATCCTGCTATCCCATTACTGGGCATCTACCCAGAAGGAAAGAAATCCTTTTATCATAAGGACACTTGTACTAGACTGTTTATTGCAGCTCAATTTACAATCGCCAAAATGTGGAAACAGCCTAAATGCCCACCAACCCAGGAATGGATTAACAAGCTGTGGTATATGTATACCATGGAATACTATTCAGCTATTAAAAAAAATGGAGACTTTACATCCTTTGTATTAACCTGGATGGGAGTGGAAGACATTATTCTTAGTAAAGCATCACAAGAATGGAGAAGCATGAATCCTATGTACTCAATTTTGATATGAGGACAATTAATGACCATTAAGGTTATGCGGGGGGGGGGGAGGAAAAGCAGAAAGAGGGACGGAAGGAGGGGGATGGTGCTTTGGTGTGTGTCACACTTTATGGGGGCAAGACATGATTGCAAGAGGGACTTTGCCTAACAATTGCAATCAATGTAACCTGGCTTATTGTACCCTCAATGAATCCCCAACAATAAAAAACAAAAACAAAAGAATCTGTTTTGTTCTATAGGACATGATGAGTGCACTGGTTATTTTACCAAGGCTTTGGCTGGAATAGCATTTCCAGAGGTGTCCAGACTGTGTAAAAGTATTAAGGTTGACTTTATAAGGCCAATAAAAAAAAAAAAAAGCCCTTTGGAAAACTGGCCAGATACCCATCAGTAACATTTCCTGATCTGTGGTAAGTAATGAAGGTCACTTGCTGATGGGTTGGGGAATCGAAATGTGCTTGGGGACCTCAAGAGAAGAGGGATTCACCCAATGAATACAGGTATCTAATTGCACAGATGAAACCTGGGCTCTGAAAGGCTTTCAAGAAAGTCCAACTTGAGATTCCTTATAAAAGGTTCCAGCAAAGCCAATTTTAAAGAAAAGAAGAGCCTAGATGACTAATAATCAATTATTCTTACTGCACTTTATGTAAATAATCAGACCCTGTATACTGAAGGTACAGTTTATTTTGACAAATAAGTTAGTTATACTATAATTGCCTTTAGTGAAGAGAGAAATTGGAGAGAGAAAAATGATTCAAAGAGAAAAGAGGCTGTGGCCTACCTGTATTAAATCCCAGCCTCTTCTGTACTGTCAACTCGTAAAATGAGATGTAACTATTTTACTAAATTGATCTATTAAATGGGACTAAGAGATTGGCCAAAGAATATAGAATTATATACAGTAGTTATATTTACTCTGAAGCCTTAAGACTCCACAAAGGTTGCCTGGTGGCTACACTGGAAAACTTATGCAGTATTAAATATTATCTAGAATTTACCAGTAAATGGTGTAACTGTAACACTGCATCCTACTCCCCTGAATCTGCTGCCAGCAGAAGCCAAGTGGCTCACTTGTCTGGACTTAAAAGATACCTTTTTCAGTATAAGGCTGGCTCTGGGAAGCCAGAGGCTGTTTGGTTTTCAGTGGGAGAGACCAGCCATGGAAACTTGGATCCAGTACACATGGACCAGGTTGCCACAGGGGTTTAAAACACCCACGATTTTTGAAGAAGGGCTGGCTCATGACCTCCAGAAATTCCCGGCTGAGGAATTAGAATGTATGTTGTTTAAATATGTAGATGACCTCCTTTCAGGACACCCTACCCAGGAGGGCTGTGCCCGAGGCATGGGCTGTCTTTTATGACAGCTAGAGGTATGTGGCTATAAAGTATCCAAATGGAAGGCCCAGATTTGCCAGCAGCAAGTACGTTATCTAAGATTTACTATTCAGCAGGGGTAGAGGTATCTAGGCATGAAACGGAGGCAGGTCATTAATTGCCTCCTCAGCCCCATGAGCCAAAAGCAGGTTTGGAAATTCTTAGGCTTGGTCAGCTTCTGTTGCCTTTGGATTTCCAACTTTGCCATTTTGGCTGTCTTGGCTAAGTCCTGTGTGAGGTAACTAAAGAAGAGGAAGGAGGACCCTTAGAATGGAAAGGAGAACAGGAACATGCCTTCTCCCAGCTAAAGATGAGGCAGACACCAGCCTTGGACAGTTGCAAACTGGGACTTGCATGTAGACTGAAGCAGTTTTATGATGGCACAAAGTGAGCAGTGGGCTGGATATGCAGTAGTTACCTTAACAGAGACTGTAGAGGCTAAGCCCCTACCCCAAGGAACATTGGGTCAGAAGGCTAAGTTAATAGCCTTGACTAGAGCCTTAGAACTAAGTCAAGGGAAAAATTTGAATGCTTTTCTAACTCTCCAAGTACGTGGGATATTGTACAAGGAGAAGGGACTATTAAATTCTGGAAAAAAAGACATTAAGTATCAGCAAGAAATACTCCATTGCTAGAGGCAATATGGAAACCCCGGAAAGTGGCAGTCATGCACTGTTGTGGACATCAAAGAGATACTTCCACCATCACTAAGGGGAACAATAGAGTTGATACTGAGGCAAAGAGGGCTGCCTCCCAGTCATACCAGGTGTTGCCAGTGGCTCTCCTCATCCCATGGGTCCCGGAGCTCACCCCTGTCTACTCCCAGGAGGAGAAGGAATGGTTGGCAGCAGAGGGGAGCCAGGAAGCAGAGGGAGGATAAATAAAGATGCCAGATGGACGAATAGCAGACCCCCAGATTCTAGGAGCCACCATGGTGACAGGAGTATTTGATGAAGTTGCAGTCTACAGTGTGTCACCTGCAGCCAGTTCAACGCATGTCAAGGACCAATGATACCCCCAGGAATCCAGTCATATGGAGAAATGCCCTTCAAGGACTTCCAGGTAGACTTTACTGAAATGCCCAGGTTTAGAGGGAACAAGTACTGGCTGGTGATGATCTATCAGATTTGGAATAGGTAAAAGCCTTCCCCACCAGGATAAAAAGGACTCCTAAAGTAGTAAAAATATTGCCCAGAGAAATCCTCCCATGGTTTAGGTTGCCACTCTGTTTTAAATTTGACAATGGGCTAGCCTTCATAACAGAACTAGTGCAAATAATAAGCTAAAGCTTTGAATAATTTATAGGCCTCAAAGCTTAGACAGGGTAAAGTGCATGAAAGGACCATAAGAGCAGAAATTGGTGAATTCTGCCAGGAAGCAAAGCTTAACTGGATGCAGGCCTTGCCACTGGTGTTGTT
Source organism: Nycticebus coucang (assembly GCF_027406575.1). NCBI lineage: Eukaryota > Metazoa > Chordata > Mammalia > Primates > Lorisidae > Nycticebus > Nycticebus coucang. The sequence continues at coordinate 135,422,372 of NC_069804.1, forward strand.
CAAAGAGGCCTCTGTCAATTCTCTGCAATTTAGCAGGAACTCCTAAAAGAACTGGGAAAGACTGAACCGAATAGAAAAAAACCTTAGAAAGAGTAACAAGGAAAATCTCCAGTGGGGTAATTAACTGTGTTCTGTTTAGTCTTTTGTGTCTGTACATCTTTTCTTTCTGGAAGATCGAGGGGACCAAGTCTAGGTCTGGAATCAGAACCTGGTCCCCCTGAAACCAAGGTAGAAAGGACTTTACACCATCATTCTGACCACACGCACAGCAGTGAAGGTGGAAAGAATCCTCACCTGGAGTCATCACAGCTGGCTGAATAGGGCTTCACTGCCCCTTGGAAAGTAAAGGTAACTTTTAAGACAATCAACAAGCCCTGCTCCAGCCACATACTGGGAGTTGGCTGGTCAACGCACGGCTGAAGCCTGAGGAAACTCCTCGAGGGACTTGCCTTAATTGGACTTTGAACTTTGGGAAAAGGGGGGAAATGTCACAGGAAAAAGTAAAAACTCGTATCTATATTAACCCACCACCATGATACTATTAAAGCCTGAGTAGAGAACCCAAGAAGAGTCGCAGTCCCTAAAACCTCAGTGCTGAAAAGTAATTAATATTGGCACCTGCAGAAACAAGCTGATATTGAGACCCCAAATTAAAATATATTGGAGTCTCAATAGGGGGGAATGAGAGAGGATAGCCGAGAAGGGTGAGGTCTAGAAGAACAGGTCTTCTCAAGGAGACCACAAGGATACACATGCAGGGTCCTCTCCACGATGACTCAGCTGTTGGGAATTTGTAAACTTAACTTCCTGAAACTTGGAAATTTCCAATTTCTGTGAAATCCTGTAGTTCTGTGGGGATGGAAATAGCATTTCCTGCTTGATTCAAACTGGCCAATGAGAAGGGTACCTGTGGGGTGGAACTTTTTGACTGTCAATAAAAAGGGAAAGACCAAGGCAGTCGGGCAGCACGGCCATTTGGATTTCTTCTATGCCGTAAGCTCCTGGCTGGTGAATAAAGCCCTTCCTCTTATAAATGTGGTTTTTAGGTGCTCCTTCTCTCTGCTGGGCATTGTCTTCCTGCAACATTTCAGGTGGAATAAAGGCTACTTTAATTGCAGGAATTGGATCTCCATTTTCCTTTTGTCTCACATTGTGAAATGATTTTATCTTTGGGTCCAGAACCTTTCATATGGTGCTTGTGATTCCCTGGAATAAAACCCCTTTGTGAGGCTGAAAATACACCCCACCAAACCTAACTAAATGGACCTTTATTCCCACGAGATGGAAAAAAAAAACAGTGCAAGGGTGGTGCCTGTGGCTCAGAGTAGGGCACGGAGCCCATATATTGGAGGTGGCGGGTTCAAACTCGGCCCCAGCCAAAACCTGCAAAAATAAAAACAAAAAAACCCCAGTGCACTCTGACCTTACCTACCATTCATCCACTTCATACTAAGGGGAAACCTTCTTTAAATGCTTTTTCTATACTTCTTTCCTCTTCCTACTCTACCTCCTCCCCCTCCCCCTCTTTTTGCGCTCTTGTGTATTTTCATATGATCTCTTGACTCCTTACACACTCAGAGGCTGAATCCCCCCTGGTCTTGGCCCCCCTCCCCCATGTCCTGCTATGGGCACAAGTCCCTCTGGCTGGTTGAGGTCATGGACAGAGGTTCCGCCCTCTTTTGACTGAAGTCTTAAGTGGAGAGTTCTGGGTAATCTGATGCCAGCCTCGCCAACCCTACTGTGAGTTTGGATTGTTTTCAGTAGTTCTGTCCAGTGACCCAGGTTCACTCATCTAGGATCTTCCTGGATGACTAGATTTGGCTGACAACCAAAGGCAGAGGGCGCTCTCTCTGGTTGCAGTCTTGATCATTTTATTGCAGTCTCAGTTGTTTTATTGGTCTCTAAATTCCTAAATTTCCTTTATTTTCTGCGAACAGCCTCCTCATGTTACTTTTAATCTCATTTGCTTTCTTCCTTCAGTTTTTACTCTGGGCACCACTCAGTCACGGTTGCCCCCTTCTTCACCTCTAAGCTTTTTCTAACTAACCTCAAACCCATATGTCTTTACCCTGACCTCAAACCTAAACCCCTCATTTATTTATGTAATACTGCTTGGACTACTTACAAACTTGGCAGTGGTTCACATTGGCCTAAACATGGCACCTTTGATAATTCTCACTGATCTCAAAAATTACTGTCACAAATTAGCCAAATGGTTGGAGATTCCTTACATTTATGCATTCCTCATACTCCAAAATATTCCTTCTATATGTTCATCCCGCGAATCCTCTCAAATTTTACTTGTGTGAATACCTCCAAATTTTTCAAACTCATCTGATTTTCTATTGTGTTCTTTTGATCCAGCAGATAATACCCACTTCCTCCCTACTGGCAAACCTCTGCCCCTCCTCCCCCTTCTCCAACTTCCACCCCTCTCCCCTTCTCCAATTTCCAAACACGTGGTAAGGAAAAATGGCAAACCTGGGATGGAAAAATGTGCCAGATCCACTTTCCCTGCCCCAGTCTAGGTCTGGCCATGCCTTTGCACCTCAGACTTCCAAAATACCACAACTTCTGTACCCCCTCTGAGAGGTTGTGGGAATGGAAGGCATCATCAGGGTTCATGTCCCATTCTCTTTCTCAGACCTCTCCCACATAAATCAAAGATTAGGCTCATTCTGTATGGATCCCACAAAATAAAGAATTTAGATATCCAATTCAATCATATGATTTAACCTGGCATGATTTATATGTTATCCTCACCTCTACTCTAACTTCGGAGGAAAGAAAGCAAGTCTGGACTCAAGCATAAATTTATGCTGAAGACCTATGCAGAATAGATCAAAATCTGCCAGAAGGCACCAGGGCTGTTCCCTGAGAGGACCCCAATTGGAATTACCAAACTGATGCTACTAGAATCCGCTTCCATAACCACATGGTCCAGTGTCTCTTAGAGGGACTAAAGAAAGCAGGCCATAAAGCTGTCAATTATGATAAGTTAAAAGAAAAAAGGGAATGAAAATACTGCCCAGTTTTTAGCTCGTCTTAACAAAGCTCTCCAGCTATATACTACCCTATCCCTGGAGAACTAAGAAGGCAGACTCATTGTTAACATGTATTTTATCTCTCAGTCTGCACCTGACATCCAGAAAAAATTCCAAAAATCTCCCCAAGGCCCCCAACCCCCTCAACAAGATCTTATTAAACTGGCTTTTAAAGTTTTTAATAATTGTGAGGATGCTTTTAAAAGGCAGTGGCTCTTAAGATTCCACTTATTGGCTTCTGCCATTAGGCAAAACCTGGCAGTTTCTCAGAATTCTCCAGGGTACTCTAAAAAAATGAGATTTCTTTTTTTTTTAAGGAATATAAAACTATTTATTGACCACTGTTCACTATTATTTACATTAAAGTAAACAATACACAGTTGGATAACATTCTGATTATTATGACTTTTTTATGGCTTCTGCTCAACTACTAACCCAAATATTGAAAAGTTTGAGCCTACATGTAAGGAATGAGTTGGGGTAAGGAAAAAACATGCAGGTCAATAGTTTAGATTACAAAGTTTGTTCACACATTTATGTCAACAGGTATGAAACTGCCAACATGGCTTAACCATCTGATTAGGTTTCTATAAGCCAAGCCTAGGAATGGCTTACTAGAGGAATCTTTTATGACTGTATAACTCTTATTTGTTTACCTCATTAGAACACACCAGGATTTGTCTAGTTTCCTCATGTGAATGGGGAGGTTATTGGTAATGATAAAGCTTTTCCTTTTAACATTTTGTAAACACAATTTTGCTTTTATATGACTATACATACAGATTGACATGGCTGCCTTTAAATTATCCATTTAAATTGTCGAATTAAGAATCAACTAGTTAATTTGAAACATGGCTGAAGGAAAATTTTCTGTTCTTACATTGCTCAGAATGATGGTATTGCAGACACCTGGGCTTACCTGTGATTTTTATTTTGGTGAATGTTTAAAAACAAAGACAATCATTTACATATGCATGTTATATATACACATACAGAAACAAATTAAAAAAAAACCCAGAATGGTCCTTAGGCAAAGAGTTAAACACAAGTTCTTACTGAATAATGGCTATGGAAATTTCCCTTAGCATTTAGAAAAGCTGTTCTCTAATGCAGAGGAAATAATATACCATGGTATCAAATGTTTTGTTTTTTTTTTTTCTGATTAAGGAAGCAACTAGAGAAAGCTTTTATTTGTTCAAAGTAACCAGTGCTATTGATGCAAGCCCCCCTCCACTCTCCCAGTACTACTTTCAAAATGAACATATCAAACTTGATTTATTAGAATGTAATTATTTCTTCACACTCGTCAATCAAAAACCAAGACGCAGATTTTATATTTATGTTTGTACATATATATTGATATATGTACATATATATAGCAATGCAAACAATTTTGAGCTTCATCTTCTGGACAAGAATGCCAAGTTAGTCTCTCTTCATAAAAAGCAATAACAATCTGAGGACACTTCATATCTGCCTCTTTTGCCAGCACCAAATCTGCCTCATATGAATCTTTCCATTTCATAAGAAATATTAATTCTCCACTGCTGTCTATGGCACCAATTATTCTTTCAGGATCAAGACCTCTGGCAAAGCTGCTTGGTTTGTCAGCAGCATCTCTTTTCTTCTTTGATTCGCTATCATCAGATTCACTGTCAGATAAAGATTTTCTTTTTGTACCACCTTTTACTTTTACCAGCTTTTTGAGAATTAAGAAATGCTTCAATTAACTCTGGACAATCTAAATTTTCTTCAGGTTCTCAAGTATTATCAGCATCTGTAAATCCTTTCCACTTCAAGAAATACTCCACTTTCCCATTTACTACTCGTTGATCGAGAACTTTTTCCACCACGAAATCTTCAGGCTCTGCCTCTTCAACCTTTTTACTCCTTCCCTTCTGCTTCTTTCCTATTTTTTGCAATGTAGTTTTATTGGAGGCCATTTTTTATTGCAGACTTACAGAGCTATTATTCAACAGCTCCAAGCTACTCTGGGTCGTGAGTCTGCAGTGTCTCCCCCAACACAAGATTTCCCCTGGGACTGTTTTAAACGTGGCAGGCCAGGTCACTGGGCAAAACTATGCCCAAAGCAAAACCCTCCCCACAAACTGTGTCTAACCTGCAGAATGCCTCACTGGAAGTTTAACAAACCAAGTTCTTCTGAGAATTTGGTTCGCAGACATTCCAGAATAAGGCAAAATTCTGCTGAAGTCCTCCCGGGAACCTGGTTTGTAGATACATCCCAAACGTGCCTGAATTTCCCCACCTTCTGGGCCTAGCTGTTGAAAATTCATAGTTCCTGGAAGATTAGAGTGCCCCCTGGATAATTACAAAATCTAAACTCCGGAGGAATTTGCTAGTGGAAGGTAAGCCAGTTTTTTTTTTTTTTTTTTTTTTTTAATAGACCTGGGAGCAACCTCTTCCATGCTGCCATCTTATTAAGGTCCTTTAGAACAGAGATCTTGATGATGAGTATTGATGGTAATGTAATCTGCCCCCATGTTACTCCACCTTTATGGTGCACATTTTCTAGACACTCTTTCTTGCATTCATTCTTTATTATTCTCTCATATAATGTTCCCCTACTAGGTAGAGATATTCTCTCAAAATTGCAAGCAACCTTGACGATTCTGGCTGGTTCCCACCTCTCACTACCCATCCTGTTCCTCTCCAACCCTTCCCCAACAGCCCCTCTATTCTCTCAATCTGACCTCCCTGTAAATCCTATTGTAACACTATACTCTTTTCCAAATATTTCTCTTTTTCCCTTGCCTAATCCTGAAGACACCTGATTTATTCATGGCAGGGTTTTTTTTTTTTTTTTTTTTTCAGTTTTTGGCCAGGGCCAGGTTTGAACTCACCACTTGCAGTATATGGGGCCAGCACCCTACTCCTTTGAGCCACAGGTGGCAGTTCTTTTAAGTCTACTGCTCATCCATTGCCAAGACAGGTTTCACTATTATGTCTTCTTCCCACATTATCATCTCTGTTACTCTGCCCCTGGGCACTTCCCTCACAACAAGCAGAACTCTTAGCCCTCACTAAAGCCTTACAACTTCACCATGCAGCCATATCATGGAAAAGGGGATTCATTACCACCCAAGGCTCCCCTATCATCAATGCCACACTCATTAAAGACCTCCTAAATGGAGCTACACTTCCAAAGGAAACTGCCATTATTCACTGTAAAGGTCACCACATGATTCCTAAATTCAGTTTCCCCAGCTCTATTCAGAGCAACAAAAGCCCAGCTTTTGTTAGACACATCAGCTCCCAAATCTCACAAGCTCTAGGAATTCAGTGGCATCTACACGTGCCTTACAGACCCCAATCATCAGGAAAAGTAAAACAAATGAATATCATCCTTATACAACATCTAATAAAACTAGTGCCCTGCAGGACTTTATCTCCTCGTTGGACAGGCCCTCAGACAGTTCTTTATAGCAACCCCACAGCTGTTCACTGTCAGTGCCTGCTGTGGCACCCCATCACTGCATTAATAAAAACAGCCAAGGACACGGATTGAAGGTACAAGCCTTCAAGAGCTGGGCTTCCCATAGGTGTAGGGAGAGGCCTGAGTAACCTCTGCAGTGGCCTTTTATTGAAACATTGTACAACAGGTGTGGGGGGCCCACATACTGGAGCTACATACTTAATGATCGCTTCGTGCTCTTTCCCCACGGCTGGACTCCCACCCTGTTGTACCACAAATGTCCAAAGTATAACACCTGCTTGCTAACCAGTGACTGATCTTATCTCATTAACACATGCAGTTGCTTGAGGGCTTGTCTCCAGGCTGCAAAACATCTCCAAGCTAGCTAGGAGGTTGTCTTGCTCCCAGCGCCTCCCTCAAGAACCGGTGGCCTCCAGTTTGCCTTGTGGACCCCTCAGTTAGGATTCACTGATCCTGAATAAAACTGTTTTACAGGAAAACTTCCAACGCTGAAGATCTATTACTGGAAATCAACAAGTACTGTTCTCTGCCACCTTTAACTCACCAGGATCCCTAAAAAATCCACTTCCTAATAAATGTGTAACATTCCTCCCTGATTTTTTCCTTTTCTCTATAACTTTTCTCAGGATGCCTGGCTACTCTCACATGTTCAAAGTTGGAACGACCTCCTTGAAGCCTCTAAAAATTTGTGGCTACAGGGCACCTTCCAAGACTTTCTCCCTGAAGAAACCCAATTTTCTTCTTCTTTTTTTCCTTCTGGCTACCCCTCCTATCGATTCTGGCCTTTCTCCCCTGCCCATCAATCTCAACTAATAATAAAGCCACTAATTATAATCCTTCTTATTATCAGTTACAGATCAGCAATTCCCTGCTTCATCTCTTGATTTATTGAACCATTACCTGAAAACTGCTCATATCGTCACCCTACTGAATGCCAACCACCACAAACTGAAAAAGCAAAAAATTCCTGTAAACACCACTCCTCTCTCCCTCCCATTCTTTTTACAGGCAGCCCACCATCCCCTGCCCCCACGAGAAGCAGTCAAAGAGACGCCACACCCATCACTCTACCTCCTTATAATAAACTAAAGAGACTGGTATGATAGATTCAGGAGTAAACTGCCCAAGTAAACTTGCCCTGCCCAGGCAGGATCTGGTTCATGACCTGCTCAAGAAGGTTCAGACTCGTATCCCTCTCAGGAAATAGGAATGCCACCAATCCTAGCTGCCCTAACCGATAAAATCCCTGTCCGCCATAGCCCATGCCTGGATTCCTCCCTAGTCAGGAATCTCACCCCACCTGCACTTCAGGTAGAATAAAGGCTACTTTAATTGCATGAATTGGATCTCCTTTTATCTTGTGTCTCGGAATGATTTTATCCGTGGGTCTGGAACCTTTCAGTATGATAGCGTCATTGTGTCTCACCTTCTTTCTGGGTAAATGCTGGGGAGGGAAGGAGGAGTCTGTCTCACTGCTATGTTTCTGGCTGACTCACCTTGGGAAAGAGGATAGATGGGAACAGTATATACACCTGTGGCTGGATGTTTCTGCATGTGAGCAAGAGAAGGGAAGACCTAGGAAAGTTGTCAACTGGGGTATTCTCTGCTGTTCTGAGAAGCAAAGTGGCATTTACTGATGATCAGTGACTTCTCTGTTTCAGAAAAAAAACTTTGCAGATGAGGCTTTTGTTCAGAAGGTTTTAAACAGGATGTCGATGGGATGTTATGTTCATCTAAGATCAAATTCTGGAGGTAAGGCACTTCCAGACACTTGAGATCCTTGTGACAGATCAAAAAGAGCTGAGACACAGCAAACCAGCCCACTAGTAAGCGGACCAGTAGTACTCCCCACACTCTACACCTCTGCCTTTTCAGATCTCACCTTCCTGACCCTGCAGAAACCTAGGGAAGAGTATGCTGGGGCCTCCAGTCCCTGTGCCTTTTTCTCTGTCCTTGGAATTTCTCCTTCTTCTCTGCTTTTATATATTAAGGGGCTTTATGCTTTCTCTGTACTCCCTTGTGATGGCACCAAGCCTAAAGTACACCCCTAGTGGGGCTGAGAAGCATGAGATACAGAAATGAGTATGTGAGCTGCAGAGTGCTGTGCTTCTCAAGCAAGGGTTTTCTGCACCATCTTCTGTCAGACTCTGGGACGGCACTTGAGCACACATTCTTTGCACCCTGGGCACTTACCCTATTCAGTTTGCTCAAAACGAGCACATTGTCTTCTCTGTACAGTCTACAATTCTCTGTCTGGTCTATTTTGTCTACCCAGGCATCAGACACTTTCCCCTTTGTCCTTAAACCTTCAGCTCCTACCAAGTTTTATCACCTCTACCTCTGGGAAACATCTCAGCTCTGTTCTTATCTCTCCATTGATCACAAGTCCCCCAGATTGGGCCTTGGTCACCTTGTTCCTAAATTACTGCACCTTGAAAACCAGGGCCCTGGCCTTAGATTTGCAGGTGGGTCACTTGACTGTTGCTTTCCCTTTGGGCCATTACTCTTTTCAGAGTGTGAAGGCATAAGGTCCAACCCCCAGGTTTTGTTTTTTTTTTCTTTACAGACAGAGTCTCATTTTGTCGCCCTTGGTAGAGTGCTGTGGTGTCACAGCTCACGGCAACCTCCAGCTCTTGGGCTTAGGTGATTCGCTTGTCTCAGCCTCCTGAGTAGCCCAACCCCCAGGTTTTAAGATGAGTGTACATCTGGGTACAGGAGGGCAGAAGGCAGGCTCTTCCAATAAACTTATCCTGCAAGGATAGCAGTGTCTCTTCTAGGCAGGGCCCCTAGGGAAGAGGCCAAGATTCTTGAGGGAGAGAGGTCTGTGTATATGAGATTTCAGGTGTTAGGCACAGCCAGCTCTCCCTGGCATGACACCAGAGTTTGGATCATTTGCTCCCGAATCTGGTGGGTATCAAAGAAGTAGCTCCTTCATTTCCTCCCTTCCTGGTCCCCATGTTTCTCAGCAAAGGCTAACCAACAACCATTTACGTATACCAGGCACATTCTCCTCACTGCTTTATGGCCAGTTTTGCATCTCAGCAGATACCCAGGGCCCGGGGCTGGGAGCAGGGGCAAGGACCGACCTCAGGGATTGTCAGGTGTGGTTGGTCCACAATATCTCCAAGGTACCTTGCCACGTCTTTCACATAGATCCTGATTTGTCATGAGGCCTCAGGTGAAGCCAGGGTTGTATTAAACTTTTGGGGAATTAGAACCTGGGGCCTATGAGAAAAGGTGGGTCCCTGGGTTGATTTGGCCAAATAGTAGATAAAGGTGGGTGGGCAGGAATAACTCAGGACCTTCTTTAGACATATGGGGGAACTACAGGCTATAAGCCTAAGGCTTTTTGTGTGTGTGTGTAGAGATCAGTAGGTGAAACAGTTATACTGTGAGTGGTGTGGGTGGCAGGGATGGAGGGATCAGAGACCAAAGCAGGACACAGAGGAGTGACACCTTTGTTTTTGGGGAGTAGCCTTCATACCTGATAAACAACTGCAGCATTGTATAGAGAAGAATCCTGGCCAGGAGATCTGGAGAACATTTAACACTATGGAGGCAAGGCTAGAGTTGTGGGGGTTGTTTAGCCGGGAGGAAAGAGGACCTGGTAGAGATTTACAACTTGCTTCTTCAATAGAGTGAGACTCTAGGAATCAAGGAGTGAACAGACCAAAGTACATGTTGAATTGCATTTAACTGATGGAAGCAAGATGTAGCAGGAGCAGACACTGGACAGAGATAAATAGAGTAGCCAGGACAAAGGGGAAGGGGGAGGTGAAGTAAAGAACAGTGATGATAAGAAGGAAAATACTGTCCCGATAAGTAGTAGTGTGTGGATAATACTGAAAACTCACTTGAACCATTGCCTGCTCCACAGGCCAAGTGAGCCCAAGCCCCCCATCCCCAAGTCTGTCAGGTCAGCAGTGACAAGTAAGATACAGGCAGTGACACCTATCCCATGAAAGAGTCACACCCCCACCCCTACCCAAATTCTTTTTTCAAGCAGGACCTCAGGGAAACTGAGCCAAGGGTTTAGGGACCTCTAGAATTCCCCTGTGAGGCTTCCCACTAGACTCAGGGTCAAATTTCCCTCTGTTGTTTGAGGTGGAATATAATTTTTATTTATTTATTTATTATTAAATCATAGCTGTGTACATTAATGCAATCATGGGGCACCAACACTGGTTTTATACACCATTTGACATGTTTTCATCACACTAGTTAACATAGCCTTCCTGGTATTTTCTTAGTTATTGTGTTGAGACATTTACATTCTACATTTAGTAAGTTTCACATGTACCCTTGTACGATGCACCATAGGTGTAATCCCACCAATCACCCTCCCTCTGCACATCCTCCCCCCTCCCTCTCCTCCCATTCCCCCTTCCCCCTATTTTTAGGTTATAATTGGGCTATAGCTTTCCTGTGAAAGCCATAAATTAGTTTCATAGTAGGGCTGAGTACATCGGATACATTTTCTTCCATTCCTGAGATACTTGGCTAAGAAGAATATGTTCCAGCTCCATCCATGTAAACATGAAAGAGGTAAAGTCTTCATCTTTCTTTAAGGCTGCATAATATTCCATGGTGTACATATACCACAATTTATGAATCCATTTGTGGATCAATGGGCACTTGGGCTTTTTCCATGACTTAGCAATTATGAATTGGGCTTCAATAAACATTCTGGTACAAATATCTTTGTTATAATGTGATTTTTGGTCTTCTGGGTATATACGTAGTAGAGGAATTGTAGGATCAAATGGCAGGTCTACTTTTACATCTCTAAGTGTTCTCCAAACATCTTTCCTAAAGGAACGTATTAATTTGCATTCCCACCAGCAGTGTAGAAGTGTTCCCTTTTCTCCACATCCATGCCAACATCTGTGGTCTTGGGATTTTGTGATATGGACTAACCTTACTGGAGTTAGGTGACATCTCAAAGTAGTTTTGATTTGCATTTCTTTGATGGTTAAGGATGATGAACATTTTTTCATATGTCTGTAGGCTGCACACCTGTCTTCTTCAGAGAGGTTTCTCTTCAAGTTCTTTGCCCATCCTGAGATGGGATCACTTGTTCTTTTCTTGCTAATACGTTTGAGTTCACTGTTGATTCTGGTTATTAAACCTGTGTCAGAGATATAACCTGCAAATATCTTCTCCCATTCTGAGGGTTGTCTGCTTGCTTTACTTACTGTGTTCTTGGCTGTGCAGAACCTTCTTAGTTTGATTAGGTCCCAGTAGTGTTTTTTTGAAGCTGCTTCAATTGCCCGGGGGGGTCCTCCTCATAAAATACTCCCCCAGACCGATTCCTTCAAGGGTTTTCCCTGCACTCTCTTCTAGTATTTTTATAGTTTCATGTCTTAAGTTTAAATCTTTAATCCAGTGAGAGTCTATCTTAGTTAATGGTGAAAGGTGTGGGTCCAGTTTCAGTCTTCTACAGGTTGTCAGCCAGTTCACCCAGCACCATTTGTTAAACAGGGAATCTTTTCCCCACTGAATGTTTTTAATTGGCTTGTCAAAGATCAAATAACGGTAAGTAGCTGGATTCATCTCTTGGTTCTCTATTCTGTTCCAGACATATACTTCTCTGTTTTTGTGCCAGTACCATGCAGTTTTGAACACTATCGATTTATAGTATAGTCTGAGGTCTGGTAGGGTGATTCCTCCTGCTTTGTTTTTATTTCTCAGTAATGTCTTGGCTATTCAAGGTTTTTTCTGATTCCATATAAAAAGAAGTATTATTTTTTCAAGATCTTTAAAGTATGACAGTGGAGCTTTAATAGGGATTGCATATAATTTTCTTTTCTTGTTGTGTCTTTTCCTGGTTTGGGGATCAGGGTGATTTTTGCTTCATACAACGTGTTGGGTAGTCTTCCTTCTTTTTCTATATTTTGGAACAGGTTGAGTAATATAGGTACTAGTTCCTCTTTAAAGGTTTGGTAGAATTCTGACGTGAAGCCATCTGGTCCCGGGCTTTTCTTTTTAGGGAGATTTTGTATGGTTGATGCTATTTCAGAACTTGATATTGGCCTGTTCAACATTTCCACTTGATTCTGTCTACATCTTGGAAGGTGATGTGCTTCCAAGTATCGGTCAATTTCCTTCAGATTTTCATGTTTCTGAGAATAAAGTTTCTTGTAATATTCATTAAGGATTTTTTGAATTTCTGAGGAGTCTGTTGTTATTTTGTCTTTGTCATTTCTGATTGTTGAAATTAGAGATTTTACTCTTTTTTTTCCTGGTTAGGTTAGCCAAAGGTTTTTCTATTCTTTTTTATTTATTTATTTTTTATTAAATCATAGCTGTGTACATTAGTATCACCATGGGGCACCATACACTTGGTTCATAGACCGTTTGACACATTCACATATTCCCTTGTAAGATGCACCGCAGGTGTAATCCCATTAATCCCCCTCTCTCCACCTCCCTCCCTCCTCCCTCCCCTCCCTTTCCCCTTACATGGATGGAGCTGGAACATATTCTTCTTAGTAAAGTGTCTCCAGAATGGGGAAAGGGTTTTTCTATTCTTATTGACCTTTTCAAAAAACCAAGTTTTTGATTTATTGATCTGTTATATAATCCTTTTGTTTTCAATTTCATTTAATTCTGCTCTAAGTTTGGTCATTTCTTTTCTTCTACTGGGTTTGAGTTTGGAATGTTCTTCCTTTTCTGGTTGCTTGAGATGTCCCATTAAGTTGTTAACTTCTTCTCTTTCCGTTCTCTTGAGGAAGGCTTGCAGTGCTATAAATTTCCCTCTTAGGACTGCCTTTGTGGTATCCCAGGGGTTCTGATAATTCTTGTCTTCATTGTCATTTTGTTCCAAAAATTTGGTAATTTCCTTTTTAATGTCATCTATGACCCAGCTATCATTCAGCATAAGATTATTTAATGTTCATGTTTTTGTATGAGTATGCAGATTCCTGTTGTTACTGAGTTCAACATTTATTCCATGGTGTTCCAAGAAGATGCAAGGAATAATTTCTATTCCTTTAAATTTACTGAGGTTAGACTTGTGACCTAAGATTTTATCGATTTTGGAGTATGTTCTGTGGGCTGATGAGAAGAATGTGTATTCAGTTTTATTGGGATGAAATGTTCTGTAGATATCTGTTAAATCCAAATGTTGGATGGTTAGGTTTAAATCTAAAATTTCTTTGCTCCGCGTCTTATTGGAGGATCTATCCAACACTGCCAAAGGAGTGTTAAAATCTCCTACTATTATGGAGCAGAGGAAATCAAGTTGTTCATGTCTGTTAGAGTTTCTCTTATAAAGTGAGGCACATTCTGGTTGGGTGCATAAATATTAATAATTGAAATCTCATCATTTTGAGTATTACCCTTAACAAATATGAAGTGTCCATTCTTACCCTTCCTTACTTTTGTTGGTTTAAAGCCTATTGTGTCTGCAAATCGAATTGCAACACCTGCTTTTTTTCTGATTTCCATTTGCCTGAAATATAGACGACCATCCCTTTACCTTGATTCTATATTTATCTCTTAATGTAAGATGAGATTCTTCTTATTATTATTAAATCATAGCTGTGTACATTAATGCAATCGTGGGGCAACATACACTGGTTTTGTAGACCATTTCACATATTTTTCATCACACTGGTTAACATAGCCTTCAAGATAAGATTCTTGTATGCAGCAGATATCTGGTCTGAGGTTTTGTACCCACTCAGCCAACCTGTGCCTCTTTAGAGGACAGTTTAAGATATTCATATTAATGAAGAATATTGATTAGCCTGGTAAAATTTTGTGTATCGAGTTTTTCGTAAGTCCCGTGGACATTTTTAATCCTTTTGCCACTGTGGAAGTTGGAGTTTGATCAAACGTTTCTTAGTGAATTTAGTTTTGTGTTAGAGGACTGTGCTGGTCATTATGGAGGATAGGTCTGAGAATATCCTGAATAGCTAGTTTAATTATGGCAAATTTCTTCAACATGTGAATGTCATTAAAATATTTAATTTCTCCATCATAAATGAAACTCAGTTTAGCTGGATACAGGGTCCTGGGTTTAAAGTTATTTTGTTTTAGGAGATTAAAAGTCGATGACCACCCTCTTCTGGCTTGAAAAGTTTCGGCAGAGAGATCTGCAGTCATTCTAATATTCTTCGTTTTGTAGGTTATGGTTTTCTTACATCTGGCTGCTTTCAGAATTTTCTCTTTCATATTAACTTTAGTGAAGTTAGTTATGATGTGCCCGGGGAATGTCTTCTTCAGGTTGAGATATGCTGAGGTTCTGAAACTGTCTGCTATTTGAATTGCAGAATCTCTTGGCATGTCTTGAAAATTATCTTTCATAATTTCATGGAGAAAAGCCTCTGTATCTTGCGAAGCCACTTCATCATTTTCAGGGATTCCTGTGAGGCAAATATTACCTTTCTTCGAATTATCCCTGAGCTCTCTGAGAGAATAATCCATTTTTGCTCTCCATTTCTCTTCCTCTTTGAGAGTTTGGGAGTGCTCAAAAGCTTTGTCAATGTCAGAAATCCTTTCTTCTGCTTGCTCCCCTCTCTTACTGAGGGTTTCTGCTGTATTTTTCAGATCTTTGAAAGCTGCAAATTCTTGCCTCAATGTGTCAAAATCTTTGGTGATTTTGTCTTTAAATTCATTGAATTCTTGAGACAACTTTTGAATTGCTCCTTGAATTTCTAATTCCAACTTTTTCTCTATTCTATTAATGTTGTTTGCAATCCAAATTCTGAATTCGATTTCTGACATCTTGGCCATCTGTTTATGAATGGGATCTTCAGTTGCGTCTGCTGTAACTTTCCTTGGGGGGGGGTTGATCTACTCTGGTTATTTATGTTATCGGAGTTTTTTGGTAACCAAAAATGATGATTTTTATTCTGCCCCATGATTATTTTACACCATTTGACTACATGAGCAGATAAAGAGAAGTTGGGTTGGATGGTCCAGGAGTAGTGATTAACCAGCCCTTTACCCTAAAGCTAGGACTAGTGTCTGTACCTTTTCCCCTGGAGCTTTGCCAAGGACCTGTACAGTGCTACAGCCTGAGAAACTGAGGTCCTTCTTGGTGTGATGGGGCTAAGTGGCTCTGTCTTGTTTTCAGCTGGTCTCTGTCCTACGCTAGTGAATCAGTTAATCTGGGTTGAACTTTCAGTTGTGGAGAAATCCCAGCAATTAAGTCACCCCCTCACAGGCAACAATTGGAAAAGGAAGATCAAACCTTCCCACAACTACACACCCAGGGTACCACTTGGATAGTCCTTGGGTGATTGGCTCAGTTCAAGAGGTCCAAATTAATTGTCTCAGTCAGCACCTATCTCAGGTGGGAGAGTTTAAAAGGTCTCTGGCAACTAGATCACAGGGGTCTGCTGACAACTCAAGTATGAGTCCCTTGGGTGCTCTGTGAGGTCAGGAGGACCCACCTAGCTAATAGATTAGTCTGGGAAGGTTGATGCCTCCTTCCCCACCTTGTACCTCTGTCACACCCAGTCACTGATATTTCTGCAGGGCTGTGACCCAGTTGCCTCCAATGAGCAAATACTTCAGGGGTTTGCACCTGCCTGAATCACAGGGAGATCTATGTCTCCTCTGCCAGGCCGCTGCTCTCTGCCACTATCCGGCAGGGGGAGGTGAGGTCTGACTACCTCAGATGCTTAATGGAGGTTGGGGATGTTCACTCATTTCCAGCCCCACCCCTGATTGATGTTACTGACAGAACTACTCCACAGAATTTGTTTCTGTCCCAGCTATATTCTCATGCAGAAGAGAGGATGTTAGGGTTCACAGAACTTGTGCCACAGGCCCTGTCTGTGCCGCTTCCCAGTCTCAGCTGCCGTTTGTATTCTAGTAGCATGTTTAGCTGTCAGTTCCAGCCTCTGCCTTCCGTCCGTTGTCTTGGCTAATGATCCTCTGAGGACTGGGTGGTCTTAGGCTCAGTAAAGTGGCCTCTGGGTCAGCCCCGCCTTGGGAATCTGCCAGCTGTGCGCATACGTATTCTAGTCCCCATGCTCTTCCCAGGCCACTACCACTTCAGGTTAACCCTTTACTCATGGGGCCTGCGTTTCTGTCCCAGATCTGTTCTGCCAGTGGCTGCCACCAGGGAAGATGCCCAGCCTCCTCTGGTTGCCCAGAGAGACAGGGGGTGTGACTCTGGAATATCCAAGGGTGAGCCCTATTGTTGCTGCTGTGGCTGTTGCTCTGTGCCTTGGGGCACTGCTGCTCCTGTATGGTTCCCTCTCAGCCAACCATCATCTCCTCACTCCTGTGCTGCAGAATCGGCACTGACCAGCAGCAGTCTATGCCCTGTCCACACCTGCCGAGAAAATACCCAAGAATCTGCACTCTTGGGGTACAGGCTTCCAGACCTCAGAATGAGAGTGGAGGGGAGTGCTGGGAGTTCAGAATTGCAGGTAGAGAATATATACAGTTTTATACAGTTCTATGATTCTTGGCTGGAGAGCACCATGGCACCCTAGTAGGGGAAGTAGGTCCAGTTTTAAGAGGGACTCTCCTAGGGGATACAATGCAAGGACTTTTGAACTCTGCTCACTTGTTTTTTTTTTTTTTTTTGTATTTCTGAGTGTTTTTTATTGAATACAGTAGGCATAAAAGATAAGATGTAAAAAAGGGCAGACTCCCTCAGCTGCTTCCTCCATACTCTGATCACTTGTGTTTATGGAGTACTCCAAGCCATTCTCATGGGGGAGGGGACTCCCATCCACTTGCAATGGATTTTGTACCTTTTGTTCCTATCCTTGGGGTCGCAGCTCACCTCAGCAGCATTGACGTGCGTTCTTCAACCTTCTCTCTTGGCGCAGCTCTAATCCACCAGGTTACTTGCTAAATTTCTGTCCTTTAACTCTCCTTCTGACTAGGAGTCTCTGTGGAAAGCTGGCTTCAGTCAGCCTTCTTGCCTCAGCTCCCTGACCATTGTGGATTAGAATTTTAAGGTTTATCTTGTTCCTTCCTCTTTAAGGAAGGTATACAACAAGAGGCCTTAGTGGTTGTGCCTTGATTAGGTTCCAATAGGAGCTTTTATTAGTTTCTTGATGAAGGGGGAATGGGGTAGTGAGTAGAGGAGGAGAGAGAGGAGTAAGAACAGCTAGCAGAGCTGTTTCTCTCTGGGCAAAAGAACTGGGTTGCCACTATGATGTTAAAAGCAGCTCCCAGAGGGCTTCACTCAGCCCAGAACCTGGCATGCCATAGGCATCCTGATACTGTAGAGTGAAGGAATGAATGAAACATTTTCATGCTTTATTCACCTGTTCTTTGAGCACTGAGTTCCAATGGATGCTAAGGAGGGAATCAGCTACCCTTATCACTTTACTTGCCTTTCTGTGCTCATCAGGGAGAACAGGGCTGAAGCTATCACTCCAAAGACGCCTTTACATACCTCATCTGGAGGTGTATCTGTCAATTTTCCTTTTAGAGATGTGGGTATACCTTAGCTAAGTTCTCAGCCTAGTGAGTAGATAGCATGTCAAGTGGCCCCTTTGGGTAGATAAAATAGACATGGTATTATTTCCTGTGGGCTGTATCTTTGTCAGGACATGGGGCTTGGTGAGGGAAAGGTGGCTTGCATTTCAGCTATCACTTGCTCCTACAGCTAGGGGCCCTTGGCCAGGGCTCTGTGCTTGCCCTTAGGGTCACTAGGGTTCTGTGGAAGGGGATGGAGTTGCTTGAGTGGCACTGAATAGTCTAGGACAAGAAGTCTGATCCAAGAATTGAGAGGAAGGGGCCTGGCTGCCTGGCCCCACTGGAGCTCATTAACTGCTTAACACAGCTTCTTTACCCTAAAGGCATGTAGGAGGTCTGAAAGGCTATAATCAGGAATTGTGTTATCTTGAACCCCCTATCACTATATACCATTTTACTAGGGTTTGTTCACAATAGCCCTGACTGCTGGAGTCTAAGGTATGCCCCAACATAGAGGCCCATTTACTTTGTACTTGTCATTCAGACACTTATGTCCAAGAGCAATTTGCTTTCTGAAGCATTGGGCTTAACATAAACATTTTTTTTTTTTTTTTTTTTGCAGTCCAGTTTCTGCAGCTCAGCTTCTGGGCAGTCAGCCTGTAGTGAAGCCAGCAAGCTAAATTATGAAGGTCATGTATATTTTCATAGCAGGAGCATGATGTAATAGACAGAGAATAGTGGCCTTTCTGTATAGCTGGTCACAGGCAGCTTTGAACCAATAGGGAATAATGCAAATTTATTTATGCACAGCACCCTACATTTTAAAATCAAATGCGTTTGAGTCTTGCTTGTGGACAGTAATAACAGAGAGCTCAAGAAAAACCTCAGGAGGAAGAATCCCACTCAGACACATGCTTACATCTTCAGTCACACTTGCATGTTAAAACACACATAAGCATGTCCATGTATTAACTCGCAAGTGAATACAATCACAGATTCACTTACATACGTGAACATACACATACACTAAAATGCTCAAAGACACACTTAAATATTCGCTTATAAATGAACACAAGCGTTAACTGAAACGTGAACATGCACATATATTCAGATACTCACATATTCTCACACGTTAACTTGTACATGTACATGCTCAAATATTTAATGAACATATTTATATTTTAACATGTTCACACATAAATCACACTTTTGCATCAATCACACTTTTGCATACATACATGCAGACATACACATCATGCCAATATAAACACATTTACTTACAAACATGTTCACACATTCATTAATTCCCTCATGCTCACATTTTAACATGCACACACATAGACATGCTCATGCATTTATTCAGACATAAACATCTTTGCACACTCACTCAAACACAAATACACTCACCTATATGCACACATTCACTCACCTATGAACACACATAGTTATGCATTCAAACACATGAACATGCTCATATACACATGCATATATATATTCACACATCACTGGTACACAAACACAATCACATTCACACACACACAGTGAACCTGCTCCCAAACTTACATGGACACTCATTAACACACTCACACAAGAACATTATCAACATTCACACACAAATATGATCACGTGCACACACAGAAATATGCTCATGTCATCAAGCTTACACAAATGAACATGTTTACACATTCACTCACATATGAACACGCTAACATCTGTGCACATGCTCACAAATTGATTCATACAGATGAATACATGTAAAAATTCATTTAAGCACCCAAGTAAACTGACTTTAACACTTTCATACGTGAACAGGTTCAACTCACTCTCACAGGCATGTTTACATACATCCGCGCAGTTATAATTTACTCACAAACATGCTCAGAGGTTTATTCACAGATTTATAGAAACTCATATACTCAAACATACTCTCACTTTCACTCAAACACACAAATATAATGAAATTAACATGCTCAGTTATTCACTCACACACTCAAATATAAAATACCTCATGTATACAATGTTACATATTAACTCATATGCATTAGCACACTCAACTTTAAGATGCTCATACACTCACGCTGCTGCTCCTGTATGGTTCCCTCTCAGCCGACATTCAATCACACACACAGACACACATCCATTCACACACAGACATCCTCACATACAGTCATCCTCACACACAAATTCATTCGGTATTATGCTTGCTTGCACATGGTGACGATTCACTAATACTCACATGCACATTTACTCACATGAACACACTTAAAAATTCACTGACATACAAGAAATGGTTAAATACACTCAGAGAATTCATTAACATTGAAACACATTCACTCACACTCACACTCACATGCTTAAAAATTTACCCCCACACAACACAGGCTCACACCCACATGTTTCATAGTTACTCGTGAAATATACTTACACATCCACTCACATGACTAGGCTCACAAACTTACATGTATAGACACATTCATATGATTATATTTGTGTTCATACTTTCACATAAAATGCTCAAATATTCACTCACATGAATATGCTAACAATACTCAGGCTCACGTATGTTCACTAGCACACACTCACATTCACGTATGCACATTAACCTGCTCACACATGCACGTGAACACTAACATTCATCATAAAGCTCACACATCCATCCATGCAGATATGGTCACAAACTCATGGGAACATTGTCTATACTTAAAAAATGCAGTTGCGGTTTAAAAAGCTCACACAAATGAACATTTTTACACTTTGACTTATGTATACACACTATGCTAACTTCCATGCACATGATCATAAATTTACTCATAAACATGAACACAATCATTTATCACACAAACATGCTCACAGTAACATGGTCTCACACATGATCTAGCTCACATATTCACTTATACTTAGATATTTACATATACACCTACTAAATCCCATGAACATGCCTACAAATTTACTCAGAGACATATTCACATTCACTCAAACACATTCGCTGAAATATAAAGATATGCTCAAATTTACACACATATATAACAGTGTTCATTTGATTGTATTCCCATATAATGCTCAATATTTACTCATCCACATCAACACACACAATCATGCAAACACATGAGCATACTAGATTTTTTCATTAGTTCAAGTTTTTATTTTTTTCTCATTACAAAATCACTGTATGTACATTATACCAGATTAACAAATACATAAATTGAAAAGTGAAAGTGTTCCACAGCCTGTATTAGTAGCAGTTTACAGTTTATTTCTCTAATTTTTCTTCCTTATAGTTACACCTGGCTATTTTTTTTTATTAAATCATAGCTGTGTACATTAATGCAATCATGGGGCACCATACACTAAGCATACTAGATTTTAACATGATCACACATTCACCCACAAACATGCTTACAAATATTTACCTACATAGATCCCCACATAAGCTATTTGCACACACTTATAGTACAGTAATACTGTTTATATATTGCAAATGTACTTACTGTTCAGTGATACATACATATCCATGCTCACACACAAAGATGCTCTCAAATTCCTCTCAACTCAAAAACATGCTCACAGACATGTACATGCTCACACATTCACTGACTCAATTTAACACACACTTTCATGAACTCACATGAACTTGCTCACAGATTTACTCACACTAGACACACATTCACTCAGTCATACACACACACTCATGCAAATATATTTATGTGTGCATTCACACAAACTCGCTCACACATTCATTCACATCAACATCTTCACAAACTCATACAGACACACTCAATATGCTAAGTACATGTACTCACATATTTCCTAACCCACACACATTAATGCATTCACAAACAGCATGTTACATAATCTCATATTCCCAGAAATGTTCACACTCAACATGAACTTCTATTTACTTGCCCACATAGATAACTCATATACACTCACACCCCCATGCTTGTACACTTACACTAATATATTTACACTTTAATAAGATCACATTTACACATTCATTCACACACATATCCATGCACCTGATTACAAATTGACTTGTGCACCCACTCACACACATGCTCACAAACTCTCTCAAATATACTAACACATTAAAAACGTCACCATAAATAAACCACGCTAACACATTCACTCACACTGAAATATACTAATATCCATACCCGTGGTCATATTCACTCATTCATATAAATGGTCACAAACATTTACTTAATCACACAACTATCCTCATTAACACACTCATACTTGAACAGGATCACACATTCATTCTCCAACATGGGCAGTGTTATGAAAATGAGTCAAAGATGATGTCTGTGTATTATTTCTATGTTTTTTTACATCTTCACAGCAGGCTGGGGGGGCCCAATTAGCTCAAAACCCTGCTGGTACTAAACTCAAATTTTACACATTCAGTTGTTTTAAATTTAGCCCAGATATTCAGATTTTTAGCCATTAAGAGCCTGCTTGTTTAGCATACCCCATAAAACTGCACCCAGAACCTACTATCCATAGATAAGATAAACCCTATAGCTGTAAAAGACCCCAAGTTTCTGCAGTTCTTTGGCACTCTCTGAACCAGAGACTCTCCAAAATGCTGCTGAATAATATCACCAAGTCACACAGGTCCCCTTCTCTTATCCTACTCTTTATTGGGAATTTTCTTGCCGCCTTCTCCTTCAGGGTGGTATCTCTGGAACAGTGGATGTTCCTAACCTTATGCCACAAACCTTTACTACAGGCCAAAGGGGTTGCGACCCACAGGTTGAGAACTGCTGCTCTGGAAGATCTCCTGTTGTAAGGAACATTCCCCTCATGCAAACCTGTGAACGTGTCTTCCAAATAAAGCTCGCTGAGTGCCTTTGCCACCTTGGGGGGGGGTCAAATATTTTGCCTTGATTAGCCCCTAAATTCTTTGAATCCACTAAAAGTAGTGGTGAGGAAAAAGGAAGATTTGGGCAATGATCAGAAAATCAATATAGGGTCCATCCAGTGAGTAGGAGTATCAATTAATGAAATTATCCTGGACAAGCTTAAGTGGTTGGGACTCAAAGTTTGGAATGGCCCCCGTTGGGCATGGCGTGACTCTGTGCTATATTATATTCTGCATGTGTCATAGCCTCCACCTGCTCCTCATTAGCTTAACCAAGCAGCAGCACCAGCATTTGAGTGAGTCTGTGCCATTGCAACTGACTTTTGGGGTCAGAGGCACTGAGCACACTGAGGGAGTAAACCTACCTACCTGGGTTCCTCACTGGGCATGTATCAGAGATTTGTAAGACCTGAGGGCCTGAATAGAAAAGGGGAAGTTGTGAATATCTCTTGACCAAGGTTAGGCTACCCACTGACCCCATAATGGGGTAGGATCTCTCCGTGGATAGGCATTGATTTAGGGTACTCCTAGATGAGAGGACATCTTTATTCCTTGGGCCTGGCGGGGCTGGTAAACTGACAAATAAAGCAGAGATGTCAGGCTGAGGCTGGTCTCTTAAACACAGTTAGGGGAGACACCTTCATAAACAGCTAGCATGACTCTGCTGCTGTTTGTGGATCTGCTGTTGCAGAAAACATTCTAGCTTCTCTTGTAGGATGCTGAGACACCAATCCTTCAGCTGAGCTGGTTGAAACATTACTTAATGCAAGGAAATTTCTATTCCTGGCCCTCTTAGGACTCTGAAGGGAGTGTCTGTCCTACTGGACAGGTGCTCAAAACCACAAGATGCATTCTGGTCCTGCTCATGGCAACTTTTCATTAGGATGCTGCTAAAGAAAAGGGACGAGTCTGAACTTCTGGGGGATACGAGACAGGGAGGAGTACTCTGGGGATGAGAACTGATGCCCTCTAGAAAAAAGGCAGCACAGTACCACTATACTACTGTAGAGAACCATGAGCAATATACCCTTTGCTTTCTAGGTAACCACTTACAGAGGTAAAGACAGAAAAGACAGAAGGGGAGGGCCAAGGCTGGTTCTTAACTGGAGGAGGAAACACATCTCTCTTGCCCTAAGACCCAGTCTCTCCTTAAAGACTTAGTTCAAGAACTAAATTATAGGCAGTCCACAGGTTAGGAACAAGAGAGGTTCTGCAGGTTTGTTCTTAAGTTGAATTTGTATGTAAGTTAGAAGAGGTACATTTACCTATTACCTATAATGGCCTCCATTAGTAAGTGCAAGTCGTAATGTTGGTTGGATGTCTGTAATTGGGGACTGCCTGTATGAAAGGAATGCTTGGCTAAATAGAATGTATCTGTTGGAGAGTGAGCTCTACCTACCAGGGGCTGAAATGAAACAATTGATTACTATGACATGGGATGGAGAAATTGTGTCCCTGCTGAAGGATACCACACAACTAGTGGGGAAGGTAGGAGTAACCTCCAGAGGAGGCTTTGGACCCAGTGCACACGTACCTTGTTGATGTGGATTTTTACGGTTTGTAAAGCTGCCCCTCCTAACAGCTCTGGGCAGACTGTCGATGGGAAACATTAGCTTCCTGTCAGCTAAGGATGTTGGAATGGGGTTTATCAGGCAACAGATGGCATGCAGCATGGTGACTTGGCAAGTCTAGAGGAGGCTGAATTGAATTCTGAGTCCACTCAGTTGTTTCTTAGGGTGGGGAGTGGGGAAATGCTCTGACACAGCTGCCCTGGGTTTAATAGAAACACATAAAAGACAAAAAGAATTAAGTGTTGCCTGTTAAAGCGATAAACGATACCACACCTGGCCTAAATAAAAATTACCATAAACAGTGAGGCTATCCCCTTCATAGGCCAAACAAGCTACCTACATCCAGGATCCTTGTTTAAGTGTGAATCCCAAGATAAACAAGAGAGGTTATATATTGGACCTGAGGGAGACAGGGGGGTCCCAAATTATATAATTTCTGATAAACCCATGGAGTAATTACAATACATATGAAGGTCAGAGCACAGTGTGGGAAGGTCTCTCCTTTGGAGATAGCTCTAACCCTTCCATGCCTATTCCTGATCTCTGCCAGTGGCAGGGACTGACACCTACACAGGTCCCAACAGGCTCAAAGCGAGCACCTGGCACTTACCCTTTTACTGCATTAACTATAGTTTGAGTTCCAATAAATAAACACCGGCTGGCTCTGATTGACACAAGTGCTTAAATATCCCTAATCCCAGGGGTTACTTATGCTTTAGTGGCAATGGTTCTCAACCTTCCTAATACCACAATGTATTTTCATTGTTACAAAGGGGTTGTGACCCACAGGTTGAGAACCACTGGTTTAAAGGGAGGAGATTCTCCAGGAGGTGAACAGTTTGGGAAGAGGACTAATTAAAAGAGTAATTATCTGCTTAACTGTTAAAATTGGTCCAGTTCTGCTGAAAGATGTTTCTGTCTTGGTTGTTCTCCCTGAGACCGTCCCTTTATTGGAATAGATCTCCTCAGTTGGCACATAACAGGGAACATGCCTAAGGCTTTTATGTCACTGGTAGGCAGCCAGTGGGAACGAGTTCATCTTTCTGAGGCAAATATGCCACAGTACTGGCTAAGGCGAAGCACTGAAGGATTATGGTCTGCCATAGCTGACTCACTGAAAAAAAAAAAGGAGGAAGGTGAGTTATAATTCTTACCTTTCAATTCCCTGGAATGGCCTGTGCTTAAAGCCACTACTAATGAGTTCTGCCATACCAAAATTTCCTTCCATGAGCCTCCCAACCAAATGGACAGGCAAATGCCTTGAACCTGAGTTTTTGGTTATAAGCAGCTCACAGGATCAGCCCAGAGGTACTTGCCCTTAGAGAGGCAACCCCTGGAGACATACTGGGTACTTACCAACAAGCCCTTACTGAGACAGAGCCAACTACTCCAGGGACTGAGATTCCTAGTATGCCCTGGGTCACGGAAAAAGCTCCCCATAAAGGGCGGTGCCTGTGGCTCAAAGGAGTAGGGCACTGGCCCCATATGCCGGAGGTGGCAGGTTCAAACCCAGCCCTGGCCAAAAAGCAGCAAAAAAAAAAAAAAAAAAGCTCCCCATAAAATTAGACTAAAAACAGAGGCTTCTTTATTAAGACGGAAATAATATCTACTGGACTGAGTTAAACTCAGCCCTGCTAGAGAGTCACAATTCCATGAGGAAAGAGCCACATACCCTGGCACTGAGGTTAACTTGACAAAACCTCCAGAAACACCTCACCTCTTCCTTTTGGCAGCCAGAGAGAGGATGGTCAGCATTCTCTTTGCTTATGGACTGAGAATGGGGTATGAAGGAGCTCACAATGGATGGCTGCAGACTATCACTGTTACACAAACACTCCAGTTTTCCAGGGTGGTGGTGACTAAAGTGCCCAATGAGCTGAGCTACATGCAATATCCCTAGCAATAGAGTATGTCCTTGACCAACATTTTCCTAAGGTTCACATTTTTATCACTTCTGGTTGTTGGCCAACTACTTAGTTGACGCTTTGGCAAAAGCAGTATTAAAAAACACCAAGTAAAGAGATGTGGAAAAAAATCACCACATTGGCTCTTGCTCTGCCTATCTTTGGGTGTGCTATACCTTGGTTTGTACCAAACATGTTACAGAGGAGGTATGATACAGTGCCACAAAAGCCAAGAAACTAACCCACCAAAGTAGGTAAGCCTCTTGAAGTAGGCTTGAAGAAGCTTCTATTGGTAGGCACATGAGGGGGTCAGAAGACTTGGGCTTAATAGGGTTATGAAAATGGATTGTTAGTAGAGGAATCAAGCCAGCATAAACATATTTACACAAAACTATTAGGGACTGTACCACATGGACAGAAATCTAAACACTGGACCTGCCACATGGGAAGAGATGGATCACTTACCAGCTGACAAATTGATTTCATTGGGCCTCTCCTGTAGCTGTAAGAACTCTTTTAAACATGCTTTAATGATGGTAAATACCTGCATAAGCCTTCTGCTTGTTTACTTACACCAGGCAAGGCACTTCCCTCTGCTAGTATTATTGAGGGGTTAACCTAACAGTTTTTATAGCCTTTGGGAGTGCTACATGGTATATTTTCAGATCAAGGCTCTCACAAAGCAAACACAACAATGGATATTACAAAATAACAGTGTTCGAGTTTTTTACCTATAGTATTATCTTATATTAAGTAGGTATCATAGAAACACACAATAGGCTTTTATTAAAGCAAGGGCTATTGAGAGTACTTGGAGTACAGTGGTCTTAGAAGTGATCAAAACACTTCCCATAGTCCTTATTATCATGCACATATGGCATTTTTACTGTCTTTTTTTGAGACAGCGTCTCACTCTGTCTCCCTGGGTAGAGTGCTATGGAGTCATTGCTTGCAGCAACCTCAAACTCCTGAGCTCAAGTGATCCTCTTATCTCAGCCTCCTGAGTAGCTAGGACCACAGGCACCTGCCATAATGCCTGGCTAGTTTTTCTACTTTTAGTGGAGATGGGGGTCTTGCTGTTGCTCAGCCTGGTCTTGAACTCCTAAGCTCCAGCAGTCCACCAGCCTCAGCCTCCCAGAGTGTCTAGGATTACAGGCATAAGCCACTGTGCTGGTCCATTGTTAAAACTCAACAAATAATGGGACTACTAACAGAGATGTTGTGACCTCTGTTGTACACACCATCACTAGACACAACCCAATTATCAGTTTTCATCGACATGGGAGCCCAGACTTTGTCACTCGCAGAAAAGGAACATTAGTCTGGTACTTTTATTTTTCCTTTTTCCCTTATAGAAAACCCAAAGCTTAGACAGTTCCCTCTTCATCCTGATAAGGACCTGATGTGGACCAGTGACTCTGGAACTAAGCTCAGACTGTGTCCATTCATAATCTAGGGTAAGCCAAGCTCTTTCTCACTACTATCTGGAGAGAAAACTGCCTTCATCTGCCACCCATGTACTTAGCTCTATTAAAGGCACTCTGTAGTAATCCTGGGCCTGCCCCTCACATCTGGGAGATGGAACTAAACCATTTCCGGACTAGACAACACCACTGGGGTAATAACAAGTGGACATCAGATCTTCCTACTGCTACACACAGGTTGCCTCCAACTTTAACCCCACCTTGTTACTGTGCCCCTTTCTTACCTGAGAAGTTCCTGGTGTCGTCATGTCTACTGGATGTCTGCTGCATGTCCATTGGTGAATCACCCTAGCCTTGGTAATCTACAGACTACTGTTGACAAACCATATCTAGAAACTACTGCTACATACACACTGTTAACTTATTAAGTGGCAGAAAATGAGAGCCATACTCAATTGAGGTTTATTAAGCCAAGATTTTGAAGCTGTGCCCTGGAAAAACACAAACTGCAGACAAGCTATGGCTGCTTTTCCTAAGGTGAAATCGGACCCTTTGACATTTTGAAGGCACACAGGAGAAGGAAGAAGGTGGGGTAGCAGTGGAAGGGGGTAGGGCTGATGACACAAAGTGGTTGTTACATTCTACCTTTTACACAAAATAAGAGGAATATTAGAAGGGAAAAAGGGAGTGCAGGAGGCATTAATTATATAGATGTCCCTGGGTAGGTGGAAGAATGTCTGTCTTCAGTTCTGTTACCTGTAAAGATAAACTTGTAATTCGTTATTAGTGTGGAGTCAGATAGGCTTTAGTTTTAGATGCTAGACATTAAGTACCATTTGCAGGTCTTGACTTATGGAAGGAATCTCATGATTGGTGGATCCAGTTCTTCATAGGAGTCTGAGGCTTTTACCTTCTCTTTTGCATAAGGACTAGGGGGCTGGCACTGAGACTTTGATTTGCTTTTTACAGCACCAAAGGATGAGCACAGCATGAGGCAGATGAGGGACAGTGGGAACCATGCCGATGTTGGCTGTTAAGGTTGTTCTGGTTGGTCAGACCTGCTGACATGACCACAGATAACCATGCTGAGGCCAGCACCACATATTCTATCTCTACTCCTTCTATCAATACCCATTCTGGCTAAACCAGACTTTTAGATACTGCATATGACTTAATAGTGCCTTCTAAGCCCTGTGGGCAAATTTTCCCTGTGGGATCAGATGAAATCTACTACTATTAACTAGTATCATTAAGAAAATAGAACAATAGGCCACTATTGTTCTTATTTAGGGAATGTCCAGAGATAGTATGTACCTAGTACACATGTAACCAGGATGTTTATGATTAGTTCAATCAGAATAAATATGCTGTAATTCAAAGCCAATACCAATGAATTCTTAGGATTAGAAATAAAATTATAGCTCTTATTAATTCCTGGGGTAATGACAAATGTAAACCTTGCTAACAATGTATGTTTTTACAATTATTGGCCCTCTTTCTTATTAATTATAATAATCTTTCTCCCCCTCCAGTACAAGCCCCATTTTTTTGAGGTGGAAAAACATTTGTGGTCACGTGGCCAAGGGCAACTTACCATGGACTTCCTCCCTGTTTGCTATCCATGTATACCAGTAAGGAAATATTATTTGGGCCAAGACATGTTTAAAAGATCCAAGACTATTAGCAGATTGGGAATTCTTCAAGATTTACATAACACTCAATAGTAGCAAGCTCTTTAACAACTGCAATGTTGGCTGCCATCAGTAAACAATGGTGGCTCTTGGGTTTTACAATGAATACAATTAGTACAAAACATATTTGATCCCACTGAGAAATTTAATCACTCTCCACACGACTTTTTCTCTATTCAAATTGGTAACTACTTACTTATAGCTATTTAAAAAATTTCCTGGCTTATAAAGACCACCATTAGTATGGACTTGGGAAATGTTTAAAGGCAATTGGCCAATTTTACTCTTCTGAAGGATCCTTTACAAACACACACATCCCACACCTTATGGGAGATAAGTGTAGAAATGATAGTGAGAAGCCTGGTAGCAAAGTCTACCTTGGAGGATACTTATTGGTATTAGTCATGTCACCACACCACTTCCCAAGAAGCCATCCTGAGCTATTAATCCTGCTCAAGAAAAGTTTCCCCTAGAATGGAAGTGATGGAACAGGCAGTCCTCACTGAAACCCAGCAACATTGTGATAAACAGGGACAGAAATGGACCAATTGATGTCTACTTTTGAAACAACCATGGTCTACTCCCCTAGGTGAGTGGCCCCTAATTAAATATCTAATTTAATTTACACCATGACCAAATTAAGGTTTTTCTGAGTTGCTAAGAGCACCTGAGAAATTTATCCCATGTCCATGGGAATATAGCAATGCTATTGGCTATTGGCAATTGGCAGGAAACCCAAGTAACAATACACATCTGCCCACGGAGAGAAAACTGCATATAGCCTTACTCACAGTAATACCTATGATGGCAAATTTAACCACATACTGAGCTTGTCTCCACTATCATTTTGGTACGTATACCATGATGCCTATCCCTGGCAATACTACCTCATAAACCTCATTTATCAAGATGAGCCTATTCCTCTAACCATTGATATCCACAGCAATATCCAGAGGCTCACTCCCTACAGATATGTGGGCAATGAACAGTTAAGCTCATGACTGGTTTAGTTGACCCAGATGCTGATTGTGAAGCAGGTGACATGCAAACTCGTTTGACCCCGACATTATGTGCTCCTGTTCATACCACCTGGAATTGCATTAAACCACACAAAATTACCTTCATAGGAACAAGAGGTAGTAGAGGGTGGCTGGGGGGCCCATATGAGAATCAGATGGTTTCCCCTGTTTTGAGCTGCTGTTTGTCCAACCCTCAAAAATCCTTCTTGCACCTGGGTTTGGCCCAACTT
Source organism: Nycticebus coucang (assembly GCF_027406575.1). NCBI lineage: Eukaryota > Metazoa > Chordata > Mammalia > Primates > Lorisidae > Nycticebus > Nycticebus coucang. Next base: position 135,452,964 of record NC_069804.1, read on the forward strand.
TCCAGATTTTTTTCAGCAGAACCTTCTAAAGTACTTTCCCCCACAAACTATGCAACTCTTCGAGTACTGTGGACATATTCACATTCATGCACTCACTCTCACATTCACTCATAAACCAGGCTCACACATTTGAATGATTATGCTTACATGTACTGTCATACACAAATATGCTCACACATTCACTAATATGTGGGCAGACATTCTCATGTGTAATCATTTGTACATATTCACATATCCAGTCACAAACATACATCAACATACTAAATATAAAATCTGTGTACTCAAACTCAAAAATTTACTTAAACACAAAAATTGATTCATACATGCACACATTCACTTAGTCATCCACAATAACACATAATTCAGTTGTTCAAAAGAACATAGTGACAATTTGACTCTCAGTCACACTCACATACCCACAATCTCACACATTCACTCACAAAAATGTGTTTATTCATATACTCACTTGGACATGTTCACAAAATTACAAACCATACTCATTTACACTTACATGTACATACACATTAATTTATATGCGCAAAATAACATCACAAAAGGAATATGTTCACATACTCACTGCACATGAATATACCCACATAAAGCTCACACATTCACTCACATAAATATACTCACATTTTAGCACACTTATGAACTCACATTTACTCACATATTTACTAATATTCATAAACACAGCATGCTCACATATTTACTAATATATGTAAACACTCACATCCTCATTCTCACACACTTACACAAATTTTCTCACACATTTATTTTCTCACTAAAACAGGTGAACACAGGATACATACATGGTCACATTCATTCACTTATACTTTCACAAATGTATGTAAAGACAGGGAGACTCACGTACCTTCACTCACACATATGAGGATCCTTATCCTTAACAGCACACACGTGCTAACATATCCAGTCACACACACAGCATGTTTATTTTATATATCTTTCATTTATTTAGATGTTCTTAAATATAATCATTTCTAACAGTAATATGTCCTAGCACATTCTCACAATTACATATTCACATATGCATTCTCACTGTGTAGCTGAACACATCTATATGCTCTCACACATGAACATTCTCACATATTCGCTAAAGTACAAAGTCATGCTCGTATAAACATCTTCACACATTCACTAATATGAACATACTCAATTTTCACATGTAGACACATTCACATATGCTACCATCCACACACAAATTCACTCACTGAGTGAGTGTATTTATATGAGTGAATGGGTGAGCTCATTTTATACTTGCCAGCATAGTCATGTGCAGTGAGCATATGAACATGTGCCTTTTGCGATCAGGTTATTTTATGTGTGTGTAAGCTAATGTATTTACCTGTAAGTGTAAATGGGCCTCTCTGGTGTGCAAGTGATTTTTTTGAGCATGTTCATGGTGAGCAAGCACATGAATATGCTCACAAATTTATTCATATAAGGGCACACTTGTACATCTCACATGAAAGTATGTATAGATTCCCTCACTCGCACATCAACACAATCAAAAACAAGCTCATTTTCAGTCTTCTACAAGTTGCCAGCTAATTCTCCTAGCATCATTTGTTAAATAGGGAGTCTTTCCCCCAATTTAAGTTTTTGATCAGCACATTTTACCCCACATAGGCATGAATGTATTCATGATCTATGTGTATTTGTCTTAATAAAAAAAATAAAAGATTCAGAATTATCACCACAAAAAAAACAACAAACAACAAGTTCATGTTCTCACATAACAGACTCACATGTGTACTTTCACAAATTCATGCCTATGGAGACACAATTATATATAATATGTGCTCACATGCATTCACTTAAAACAGTCATAGTAACCCATTCATGAAAAGGAATATGCTTATGTATTCACTGTCATGCAAACATGCTCACACTTACCATGAGCTCATTCATCCACACACAATGATCAATGATACATTTACATGCTCACGTTTAACTTGCATGATATATTCACTTGTTAGAAAGCTCACACAAATGAATATTCATTTATTAATGCAAATATATATTGCTAACACCTATACATTATACATGCTCACAAATTCACAATACACTTGAATGAACCCATTCACTTCAGCACTCAAATATTACTAGCATACTTTAATAAATAAGTTTACAAATTTACTTTCAAAATGTACATGAACACATATACCATAGACCAGTGGTTCTCAAACTTCCTAATGCTGCAACCCTTCAATATAGTTCCTCATGTTGTGGTGACCCCAAATCATAAAATTGTTTTCATTGCTACTTCATAACTGTAATTTTGCTACTGTTATGAATCGTATTGTAAATATCTGATATGCAGGAGACCTCCCAAAGGGGTCGCAACCCACAGGTTGAGAACTACTGCCATAAGATAAACTTACACATTCATTCACTCATATTAACATGTGTACAATTCACTCAAATGAACAATAACAAATTATATTTATAGACACATGTACACACATTCACTTATTAACACAGATATGCTCATACCTTTACTCATGTGAACATGATCACAAGTGTACTCAAATACATAGTCATATTAGATACATCCAGATGCACACATCAATAAATTCACTCCAGAGGGGTGGAGGCAAGATGGCTGACTGAAGCCAGCTTTCCACAGAGGCTCCCATCCAGAAGGAGAGTTAAAGGACAGAAATTTAGCAAGTAACCTGGTGGATTATAGCTGTGCCAAGAAAGAAGGTTGAAGAACTCACATCAACCCTGCTGAGGTGAGATGCGACCCCAAGGATACAAACAAAAGGTACAAAATCCATTGCCAAGCAGACGGGAGTCTCCTCCCCCATAAGAATGGCTCAGAGTACTCCATACAAACAAGTGAGCAGAGTTCAAAAGTCCTCCCATTATATCCAGTGGGAAAGACCCTCTAAAAACTGGACATACTTCCTCTACTAGAGTGCCATGGTGCTCTCCTGCCAGGCATAAAACTGTATAGAACCGTATATATTCTCTACCTGCAATTCTGAACTTCCAGCACTCCCCTCCACTCTCACTCTGAGGTCTGGAAGCCTGTTCCCCTGGAGTCCAGATTCTTGGGTATTTTCTCAAGAGGTGTGGACATGGCATGGACTGCTGATGGTCAGTGCTGATTCTGTCCCATGGGAGTAAGGAAAGGATGGTCAGCTGAGAGGGAACCATACAGGAATGGCAGTGCCCTGAGGCACAGAGCAGCAGCTGCAGTGGCAACAATAGGGCTCACCCATGGATATTCTGGAGTCACACCCCCTGTCTTCCTGGGCAATCAGAGGAGGCTGGGCATCTTCTCTGGTGGCAGCCACTGGCGGAACAGATCTGGGACAGAAATGCAGGCCCCATGAGTAAGGGTTTACCTGAGGTGGTACTGGCCTGGGCAGAGCACGGGGACTAGTACAATCACACGCAGAGCCGGCAGATTCCCAGGGCGGGGCTGACCCAGAGGACCACTTTACTGAGCCTGGGACACACCCGGCCCTGAGGGGATCATTACCTGAGACAAAGGAGGGCAGGTAGAGGCTGGAATTGACAGCTAACGGTGCTGCTCCATACAAACTGCAGCCGAGATTGGGCAGCGGCATAGACAAGGCCTGAGGTGCAGGTTCTGTGAACTCAAACAGTATCTCTTCTGCATGGAAATATAGCCAGGACAGAAACAAATTCTGCAAAGTTGTTCTGTTCTGTCAGTAACATCAATCAGGGGTGGGGCTGGAACTGACTGAACACCCACAGCCTCCATTAAGTACCCGAGGTTGTCAGGCCTTACCTCCCCCTGCCAGATAGTGGCAGAGACCAGGAGCCTGGCTGAGAGACATAGATCTCCCTGTGATTCAGGCAGGTACAAACCCCTGAAGTATCTGCTCATTGGAGGCAACTGGGTCACAGCCCTGTGGGGATATCAGTGACTGGGTGTGACAGAGGTACAAGGTGGGGAAGGAGGCATCAACCTTCCCAGACTAATCTATTTGCTGGGTGGGTTCTCCTGACCTCATGGAGCACCAGTGGGAGTCATATTTGAGTTGTCAGCAGACCCCTGCGATCTAGTTGCCAGAGACCTTTTAAACTCTCCCACCTGAGACAGGTGCTGACTGAGACAATTGATTTGGACCTCTTGAACTGGGCCAATTGTCTGAGGACTATCCAAGTGGTGCCCTGGGTGTGTGGTTGGTTTGATTTTCCTTTTCCAATTGTTGCCTGTGGGGGTGGGGTGGGGGTGACTTAATTGCTGTTATTTCTCCACAGCTGAGACTTCAACCCAGAGTAACTGATTCACTAGGGTAGGACAGAGACTAGCTGAAAACAAGACAGAGTCACTCAGCCCCACCACACCAAGCAGGTCCCAAGTTTCTCAGGCCATAGTACTGTATGGGGCCTTGGGCAAAGCTCCAGGGCAAAAGGTACAGACACCAGTCCCAGCTTTTTGACAAAGGGCTGATTAATCACTACTCCTGGAGCCCCCAACCCAACTTCTCTTTATCTGCTCATCTACTCAAATGGTGTAAAATAATCATGGGGTGGAATCAGCAGAAAAATGCTGGTAACATGAATAACCAGAGTAGATCAACTCCCCCCAAGGAAAGTTATGGCAGATGAAACTGAAAATCCCATTCATAAACAGATGGCTGAGATGTCAAAAATTGAATTCAGAATTTGGATTGCACCAACCACATATACCAGAGCTGGCGGATTCAAATCCAGCTCGGGCCTGCCAAACAACAATGATAAATATGACCAAAAAATAGCTGGGTGTTGTGGTGGGCACCTGTAGTCCCAGCTACTTGGGAGGTTGAGGGAAGAGAATCGCTTGAGCCCAGGAGTTGGAGGTTGCTGTGAGCTGTGATGCCACAGCACTCTACCCAGGGGCGACAGCTTGAGGCTCTGTCTCAAAAAAAAAAAAAAATTAATAGAATGGAGGAAAAGTTGGAATTAGAAATTCAAGGAGCAATTCAAAAGTTGTCTCAAGAATTCAATGAATTTAAAGACAAAATCGCCAAAGATTTTGACACATTGAGGCAACAATTTGCAGCCCTCAAATATCTGAAAAAATACAGTAGAATCCCTCAGTAACAGAGTGGAGCAAACAGAAGAAAGGATTTCTCACATCGAAGACAACGTTTTTGAATGCTCCCAAACTCTCAAAGAGGAAGAGAAATGGAGATCAAAAATGAATCATTCTCTCAGAGAGCTCTGGGATAATTCAAAGAAAGGTAATATTTGCCTCATAGGAATCCCTGAAAGCGACAAAGTGGCTTTGCAAGGCACAGAGGCTCTTCTCCATGAAATTATGAAAGGGAATTTTCAAGATATGACAAGAGATTCTGAAATTCAGATAGCAGACTGTTTCAGAACCCCAGCACAACTCAACCCGAATAAGACATCCCCCAGGCACATCATAATTAACTTCACTGTAGGTAATATGAAGGAGAAAATTCTGAAAGCAGCCAGATGTAAGAAAACCATAACCTACAAAAGGAAAGATATTAGAATGACTGCAGATCTCTCTGCTGAAACATTTCAAGCCAGAAGAGGGTGGTCTTTGACTTTTAATCTCCTAAAACAAAATAACTTTAAACCCCGGATCCTGAATCCAGCTAAACTGAGTTTCATTTATGATGGAGAAATTAAATACTTTAATGACATTCACATGTTGAAGAAATTTGCCATACCAAACCAGCTCTTCAGGATATTCTCAGACCTATCCTCCATAATGACCAGCACAATCCTCTAACACAAAAGTAAACTCAGAAACTTTTGATCAAACTCCAACTTCCACAATGGCAAAAGGATTAAAAATATCCACTGGACTTTTGAAAAACTCAATACCTAAAATTTTACCAGGCTTATCAATATTCTCCATTAATGTGATGGCTTAAACTTTCCTCTAAAGAGGCACAGGTTGGCTGACTGGATACAAAAACTCAGGCCAGATATCTGCTCCATACAAGAATCTCATCTTACATTAAAAGATAAATATAGACTCAGGGTGAAGGGATGGTTGTCTATATTTTAGGCAAATGGAAATCAGAAAAAAGAAGGTGTTGCAATTTGATTTGCAGGTACAATAGGCTTTAAACTAACAAAAGTAAGGAAGGATAAGAATGGTCACTTCATATTTGTTAAGAGTAATACTCAATATGATGAGATTTCAATTATTAATATTTATGCATCCAACCAGAATGCACCTCAATTTATAAGGGAAACTCTAACAGATATGAGCAACTTGATTTCCTCCAGCTCCATAATAGTTGGAGATTTTAACACTCCTTTGGCAGTGTTGGATAGATCTTCCAATAAGAAGCTGAGCAAAGAAATTTTCGACTTCAACTTAACCATTCAACATTTGGATTGAATAGAGGTCTACAGAACATTTCATCCCAACAAAACTGAATACATATTCTTCTTATCAGCTCATGGAACATACTCCAAATTGATTACATCTTAGGTCACAAGTCTAACCTCAGTAAATTTAAAAGAATAGAAATTATTCCTTGTATCTTCTTGGAACACCATGGAATAAAAGTTGAACTCAGTAACAAAAGGAATCTCCATAGTCATACGAAAACATGGAAGTTAAATAACCTTATGTTGAATGATAGCTGGGTCATAGACGAGATTAAGAAGGAGATTACCAAATTTTTTGAACAAAACGACAATGAAGACATGAATTATCAGAACCTCCGGGATACCACAAAAGCAGTCCTAAGAGGGAAATTTATAGCACTGCAAGCCTTCCTCAAGAGAACGGAAAGAGAGGAAGTTAACAACTTAATGGGACATCTCAAGCAACTGGAAAGGGAAGAACATTCCAAACCCAAACCCAGTAGAAGAAAAGACATAACCAAAATTAGAGCAGAATTAAATGAGATTGAAAACAAAAGGATTATATAATAGATCAATAAATCCAAAAGTTGGTTTTATGAAAAGTTCAATACAGTAGATAAACCTTTGGTTCACCTAACCAGGAAAAAAAGTAAAATCTCTAATTTCATCAATCAGAAATGACAAAGATGAAATAACTACAGACTCCTCATAAATTCAAAAACTCCTTAATGAATATTACAAGAAACTTTATTCTCAGAAATATGAAAATCTGAAGGAAATTGACCAATACTGGGAAGAACATCACTTTCCAAGACTTAGCCAGAATCAAGTGGAAATCTTGAATAGGCCTATATCAAGTTCTGAGATAGCATCAACCATACAAAATCTCCCTAAAAAGAAAAGCTGGGACCAGATGGCTTCACAGCAGAATTCTACCAAATCTTTAAAGAAGAACTAGTACCTGTATTACTCAACCTTTTCCAAAATACAGAAAAAGAAGGAATACTACCCAACACGTTCTATGAAGCAAACATCACCCTGATCCCCAAACCAGGAAAAGACCCAACAAGAAAAGAAAATTATAGACCAATATCACTAATGAATATAGATGCAAAAATATTCAGCAAGATCCTAACAAACAGAATCTAGCAATACATCAAACAAATTATACAACATGACCAAGTGGGTTTTATCCCAGGGTCTCAAGGCTGGTTCAATATATGTAAATCTATAAATGTAATTCAGCACATAAACAAATTAAAAAACCAAGATCATATGATTCTCTGAATTGATGCAGAAAAAGCTTTTGATAATATTCAGCACCCCTTCATGATCACAACACTTAAGAAAATTGGTATAGAAGGGACATTTCTTAAACTGATAGAGGCCATCTACAACAAACCCACAGCCAATATCGTATTGAATGGAGTTAAATTGAAATCATTTCCACTCAGGTCAGGAAGCAGGCAAGGTTGCACATTGCCTCCACTGCTTTTTTACATTGTAGTGGAAGTTTTAGCCACCCCAATTATGGAAGAAAAGGTGATCAAGTGTATCCATATAGAGTCAGAAGAGATCAAACTTTCACTCTTTGCAGATGATATAATTGTATATCTGGAAAACACCAGGGATTCTACTATAAAACTCTTAGACATGATTAAGGAATACAGCATCGTCTCAGGTACAAAATCAACATTCATAAATCAGTAGCCTTTATATATATACCAACAACACTCAAGCTGAAAAAACCGTCAAGGACTCTATTTCGTTCACAGTAGTGCTAAAGAAGATGAAGTATTTGGGAGCTTATCTAACAAAAGACTTGAAAGAACTCTATAAGGAGAACTAGGAAACTCTAAGAAAAGAAATAGTTGAAAATATTAACAAATGGAAAAACATACCATGCTCATGGCTGGGAAGAATCAACATTGGTAAAATGTCCATACTACCCAGTATGTACCCATGTACAATTTGTGTGTGTGTGTGTGTGTGTGTGTTTTATTAAATCATAGCTGTGTACATTAATGTGATCATGGGGCTCCATACACTGGTTTTATATATCATTTGACATATTTTCATCACACTGGTTAACATATCCTTCCTGGCATTTTCTTAGTTATTGTGTTAAGACATTTATATTCTACATTTAGCAAGTTTCACATGTACTCTTGTAAGATGCACCGTAGGTGTGATCCCACCAATCACCCTCCCTCCACCCATCCTCCCCCCTCCCTTTCTTCCCTCTCCCCCTTCCCCATATTCTTAGGTTATTACTGGGTTATAACTCCATCCATGTAAACATGAAAGAGGTAAAGTCTCCATCTTTCTTTAAGGCTGCATAATATTCCATGGTGTACATATACCACAATTTTTTAATCCATTCATGGATCGATGCTTTGGGTAATATGGACATTTTAACAATGTTGATTCTTCCCAGCCATTAGCAATGTATGTTTTTCCATTTGTTAACATTTTCAGCTATTTCTTTTCTTAGAGTTTCATAGTTCTCTTTATAGAGATCTTTCACATCCTTTGTTAGATAAACTCTCAAATATTTCATTCTTTTGCACTACTGTGAATGGAATAGAGTCCTTAATTTTTTTTTTCAGCTTGACTATTGTTGGTATATATAAAGGCTACCGATTTATGAATGTTGATTTTGTAACCTGAGATGCTGCTGTATTCCTTCATCACATCTAAGCGTTTTGTAGTTGAATCCCTGGTGTGCAATGTACAATTTTAATGCAATCCCTATTAAAGCTCCACTATCATACTTTATGGATGTTGAAAAAATAATACTTCATTTTATATGGAATCAGAAAAATTCTCGAACGGCCAAGACATTACTCAGAAATAAAAAAATAGCAAGAGAAATCATGCTACTAGACCTCAGACTATATTATAAATCAATTATGATCAAAACAGCATGGTACTGGCACAAAAGCAGAGAGGTAGATGTATGCAACAGAATAGAAAACCAAGAGATGAACCCAGCTACTTACCATTATTCAATCTTAGACAAGCCAATTAAAAACATTCAGTGAGAAAAAGATTCCATATTTAACAAACGGTGCCCCCATGATCACATTAATGTACACAGCTATGATTTAATTAAAAAAAAAACTAACAAACAAACAAACAAAAACACAAATGGTGCTGGGTGAACTGGCTGGCAACCTGTAGTAGACTGAAACTGGACCCACACCTTTCACCATTTCAAAGATAGACTCTCATTGGCTGAAAGATTGAAATTTAAGATATGCAACTAAAAGTACTAGAAGAAAGTGCAGGGAAAACTCTTGTAGAAATTGGCCTGGGTGAATATTTTATGAGGAGGACCCTTCCTGGGCAATTGAAACAGCATCAAAAATACACCACTGGGACCTGATCAAACTAAAAAGCTTCTGCATAGCCAAGAACACAGTAAGTAAAGCAAGCAGACAGCCCTCAGAATAGGAGAAGGTATATGCAGGTTATGTCTGTGACAAAGGTTTTATAACCAGAATCCATAGAGAACTCAAACCTGTCAGCAAGAAGGGAGGAAGTGATCACATCTCAGGGTAGGCAAGGGACTCGAAGAGAAACCTCTCTAAAGAAGACAGACACATGACCTACATACATATGAAAAAATGCTCATCATCCTTAATCATCAGAGAAATGAAAGTCAAAACTACTTTGAGATATCATCTAACTCCATTAAGATTAGCCCATATCACAAAATCCCAAGACCAGAGATGTTGGTTTGGATGTGGAGAAAAGGGAACACTTCTACACTGCTGGTGGGAATGCAAACTAATACGTTTCCTTTGGAAAGACGTTTGGAGAACACTTAGAGATCTAAAAATAGACCGGCCACTCGATCCTATAATTTATGTACTAGGTATATATCCAGAAGACCAAAAGTCACATTATAACAAAGATATTTGTACCAGAAGGTTTATTGCTCAATTTATAATTGCTAATCCATTCCCAAGTGCCACAAATAGATTAATAAATTGTGGTATATGTACACCATGGAATATTATATAGCCTTAAAGAAGGATGAAGACTTCACCTCTTTCATGTTTACATGAATGGAGCTGGAACATATTCTTCTTAGTAAAGTATCTCAAGAATGAAAGAAAATGTATCCAATGTACTCAGATCTATGAAACTAATTTATAGCTTTTATATGAAAGCTATAACCCAATTATAACCTAAGAATATGGGAAAAGGGGAAAGGGAGGGGAGAGGAGGGAGGAGGATGGGCAGAGGGATGGTAATTGGTGGGACCACACCTACAGTGCATCTTAAAAGAGTACATGTGAAACTTACAAAATGTAGAATATAAATGTCTTAGCACAATAAGTACGAGAATGCCAGGAGGGCTATGTAAACCAGTGTAATGAAAATATGTCAAATGGCATATAAAACCAATGTTTGGTGCCCCATGATTGTATTAATGTACACAGCTATGATTTAATAATAAATAAACTAAAAAAAAGAAAACTATGAAACTCTGAGAAAAGAAATAACTGAGGATGTTAACAAATGGAAAAACGTGCCATGCTCATTGCTGGGAAGAATCAACATTTTAAAATATCCATACTACCCAAAGATTTATGTACGTTGAACCAACCTTGAGACCCTGGGATAAAACCAACTTGTTCATGGTGTATAATTTATTTAATGTGTTGCTGGTTTCTGTTTGCTAGGATCTTATTTAATATTTTTGCATCTATATTCATTAAAGATATTGGTCTATATTTTTCTTTCCTTCTTGTATCTTTTCCTGATTTGGGGATTAGGGTGATATTTGCTTTATAGAATGTGTTGGGAAGTATTCCTTTTTTTTCTATGTTTTGGAAAAGGTTATGTAATATAGGTACTAGTTCCTCTTGTATATAGGTACTAGTTCTTCTTCTATCAAACATACAAATGCAATACAATCCCTATTAAAGCACCATTGTCATACTTTAAAGACTTGAAAAAAATAGTACTTCATTTTATGTGGAATCAGAAAAAACCTCAAATAGCCAAGACATTAGTCAGAAATAAAAACAAATCAGTAAGTATCACGCTATCAGACTTCAGGCTATAGTATAAATATATAGTGATAAAACAGCATGGTTCTGGCACAAAAATAGAGAGATAGATGTATGGAATAGAATAGAGAACCAAGAGATGAACCCCGACACTTATCAGAATTTGATCTTTGATAAGCCTATTAAAAACATAAATTGGAGGGAAAGAGTCCCTATTTAACAAATGGTGCTGGGTGATTGGCTGGTAACATGTTGAAGACTGAAACTCAACCCACACCTTTCACCCTTAACAAAAGTTGACATTTGCTATATAAAAGATTTAAACTTAGGACATGAAACTATCAAGATACTTGGAGAGAGTGCAGGGGAGACACTTGAAGAAATTGGCCTCAGAGAATATTTTATGAGGAGGACCCCCGGGCAATTGAAGCAACACCAAAAATATATTACTGGGATCTGATCAAAGTGAAAAGCTTCTGCACAGCCAAGAACACAGTAAGTAAAGCAAGCAGACAGCCCTAAGAATGGGAGAAGATATTTATAGGTTACATTTCTGACAAAGGTTTGATAACCAGAATCCACAGAGAACACAAACTTACTAATAAGAAAAGAAGAAATGATCCCACTTTATTGTGGGCTAGAGACTTGAACAGAAGGTTTTCTGAAGAAGACAGGTGCATGGCCTATAGACACATGAAAAACTGCTCATCATCTTTAATCATCAGAGAAATGAAAATCAAAACCATCTTGAGATGTCATCTAACTCCAGTAAGAGTAGCCCACATCACAAAATCCCAAAACTACAGATATTGGTGTGAATGTGGAGAAGGGAACACTTCTGCACTGCTGGTGGGAATGCAAGCTAATACTTTCCTTTTGGAAAGAAGTTTGGAGAACACTTAAGGAACTAAAAGTAGACCTGCCATTCAATCCTGCAATTCCTCTGCTAGGTATATATACAGATGACCAAATATCATTTTAAAACAAAGATATTTGTACCAGAATGTTTATTGCAGCCCAATTCATAATAGTCAAGTCATGGAAGAAGCCCAAGTGCCCATTAACTCATGAATAGATTAACAAATGGTGGTATGTGTATGCCGTGGAATATTATGCAGCCTTAAAAAGAACGATGGAGACTTTACCTCTTTTATGCTGACATGGATAGAGCTGGAACATATTCTTCTTAGTAAAGTATATCAAGAAGGAAGAAAAAGAATCCAATGTACTCAGTACTATTATGAAACCAATATATAATCACTCACACTTTCATGTGAAAGATAAAAAACACAACTATAACCCAGGATGAATGAGGGAAGAAGAGGGGGAGGGGAAGGGAGCGGGGGAGTTTGGATGGTGGGTGGGTAATTGATAGGACCTCACATATGGTGTATATTGCAAGGGTACATGTCAAATCTATTAAGAGTAGAGTATGTCTTAACACAATAATTAAGTAAGTGAGGTGAAGGCTATGTTCACCAGTTTAATGTAAGCATTCCAAGTTGTATATAAAATAAGCACATTGTCTACAGTTATGATGTAATAAAAAATAATGTATAATGAATATATCTAAGAACATTAATGTTGAACAAGTTTACAGCTATATCTATAATATTTACATGCTAAAAATTTCCCTAAGTGTTAGGTTTGGCAAGCACATATTCAAGTTTTTTATCCAAATAAAATGGCTAATTTCATAGAAAATAACTTGTCCAAGAAACTTTTGTTAGTGACAACATAAATTAATGACATAGAAATGTATTAAAATTAAAATAATCTATATTAATATATTTAAAAGTAGTTCTTTTATATGTTTATGTCAGAATAAATTACATAAATTAGAACAAGGCAAGACTTAAGAACTTCACTGCAAAGAATAATCGTAGTAATGGGGGACTTTGAAACTACCATCCCAAATGCTCAGACTTCCCAAAGTCTTACCTATGAGACATTTAAGGAAAAGGTAGACTTCTCTTTAAACATTAAATCATCAGTAATAATAAAAAGTCTTCAAAGTATGTTGAAAACATTAGTTTTTATTTAAAACATATAGTGTCATGAGAAATCCAGTGAGGGTAGCGTATAAATCAGAATTGTAAAAGTTCCTTTTGAAAATGATGGTACACAAATCCTTCTTGAATCATCATCAATGAAATCCTTGTCTTAATTTGATGCAGTAGGCAAGGAAGTGTCCAGATAGTCTCTGGATTCCCATCCTTAAATCATTCCAACCCGTGAGCAATCAAACAACACAAAATACAAACACCCCAATCTTCTGCTCTATCTCCTAGAACAACCATCCCAGAAAGGTGCTTTTGGTTCATCCTTAGGTAATCTCTGTACCCTGTAGGCCAATGGCTGTGGCACAGGAACTGCAAGACCTTAAATTGACTGAGCCAGGGAAGAGTGTGATTTAGGTTTCCCCCACTGGATGTTCCTCTCATCACATGATGAAGGACTCAAGTATTTTTTCCTATCTTATTTTCTGTAATCACCAAAATAGCCATTATCTCATTTAGATGTGCTCTCTGCAGTTATTATTTGTTTTGATCACCCCCTGTGTGCCAGTTTATTTCCTTACCATTCCTTTCTGCACGTCAGATGAACTTTCTAAAATCACTTGCCATCTTCCTAAAGTACATTCTTTAAACGTAGCTCTTATGTGGAGTGTAATGGTCTGAAATGTTGTTACCCTACTATTTGACAAAGTCTTTATATTCAAGTTGTGTACCTCAGGAAACACAGTGCAAGGGAGAATTTAGTGTGTATGGCAGCCATTCAGGATCAACACCTGCAGAAGGGCAAAGAGGGAGCCTGGAGTGGGCAGACAAGCACATTCTTAACGCAGGCCCAACAAGAGGCTCTTCTGATCTCAAGGGGAACTCTGAAGGTAAAAGCCCACTGACCCCCAGACTTGGGGATTGATGACCATATCTCTATACCCACTTCTAGACCAGCCCTTGGATGTGGTCCATCTTGGCAAATACATGACCTTGGAGAATGCAGCGCCTTGGTCATACCAGTAGGTGCCGATGGCTGACAACTGGCAACTGACTGCTGTCCCAGCAGCTGAAGCAGCAAGTCTGTCCTGGAAGGGTGTTCTGGGCAGCTCACCTGCATGTCTATGCATTCTTCTTTAGTGATCCCTTGGCTAGGAATGCAACTCTAGGATAATAGCCTTTTTCTCTTAGTGCGTTCTGTGGCTTTCACTTGTTAGCATATACTAGTGTGTTTGAAAGTACTTGGTATCTCTGCAGAGGCATCTGTTCTTCCATCAGTTATTAAGATTTGTGTCTCATTCTTCTGAAGCTTTACAGTGATGTGCAGGTGTGCTTCCTTCAATTAGGGAATCATGTCTTTCCTTTTCCTTTTTTTTGAGACAGAGTCTCAGTTTCTCGCCCTCGGTGGAGTGCTGTGGCATCATAGCTCACAGCAACCTCAAACTCTTGGGCTTAAGTGATCCTCTTCCCTTAGCCTTCCAAGTAGCTGGGACTACAAGCACATGCCCCAGTGCTCCACTAATTTTTTGAGACAGAGTCTTGATCTTGCTCAAGCTGGTCTCAAACCCTTGAGCTCAGTGCAATCCTCCCACCTTCGCCTACCAAGTGCTGGGGTTGCAGGCATGAGCCAATGTGCCCAGCCCATGTCTTTCCTTAATTCTGGAAAATTACTAGCCATTTACTTTTTATTTGTGTTTTTCCACAATTTGCTCAAGTTTCACTTTTTGGAGATGGGTATTTTACGCCCTCTCTTTTCATCCTTTCTGTTTACTTACCTAAGAGGCATTCTCCATAATTTCTTTCCACCATCCCCTATGATATCAAATTTACATTCAACTTTATCTAATCATTTCTTAAAACTTTAACTCATGTTCCAGCAAGTTTGTATGACAAGAAATTTTATTTCACTCCTTGTTAGCCATTTCTTTAGCCATAACGTCCAATCTTTCTTATGTATTTTCTAGCCCTTCGTGTTCTCACCATTTTATATGCTGTTATTGGCAGTTTGTATATGATAAGAAGTCTTTTGAGGTCTATATGGTGGTTCACTGCTTGTCCTTAGGGTAGCTTTGTTTTAATTTTTCTGGATGATGAGCAGGTTTGTTGGGTGAGATTTGTGGGAATCTTTTTAAAGCCTTGCTTGAGGTTAAACCCTTCTAGAAGGGACTTGACTTGCATTTACCCCATGTCTCATTTGACTTCCATAATTGAAGCAAGCATTTTCTCCTGATAATACAAACCCCAAAGCAAAAAGTTTTCTAGTGAAGATACACTAATGGGCAACAAACATATGAAAACAATGCTCAATCTCTTTAATCATCAGGGAAATGTGAATCAAAACCACAGTGAGATATCCCTTAGCTCCAGTGAGAATGGCTTTTATCAAAAAGTCACAAATCAAAAAAATGCAGGCATGGATGTGTAGAGAAAGGTACACTTGCACACTATGGGTGGGACTTCAAACTTGTCAGTCCCACTAGGTTGGACTTCAAACTAGTACAGCCTCTATGGAATGTGGTGTGGAGATACCTCAAAGAACTCAAAGTAGATCCATTAATCTCACTACTGAGTATATACCCAAAAGAAAATAACAACCTTTTACAAAAACTACACCTGCATTCAAATGGTTATAGCAGCATAATTCCCAATTGCAAACATGTGTAAACAACCCAAGCCCAAGTGCCCATCAATACATGAGTGGACTAATGCAATGTGGTACAGGTATACCACAGAGTACTACTAAGCCATAAAAAGAATGGTGACCTCTTGTATTATCCTGGATGGAACTGGAGACCATTCTTCAAAGTGAAATACCAGGAGAATGCAAAAACAAACACCAGATGGACTTGCTATTAAATTGGAACTAATCGATCAACACTTACGGGTGCATATGGAAATAATGCTCAACAAAAATCAAGTATGTGGGAGGTGGGAGGATGGGATGCCCAGGTAAGTTGTTGTCCCTTTAATAAATTTGGCCTCAACTTCTCTACTCCTGGCCTTGTCTCTACCATCGCCACAATAGCTTTCGTATGGTGCCGAACACCCAGGACTGGTGGCTGACTGGTGGCTGGCTAGCAACCTAGTCTCATCTAGCTGATGGCCTCCCTAACCACCCCAGTAATGTTGGAGCCTGCTCCCGACCTTCCGCAGACCCAACTTTGTACACACTTGTTGAAGAATTCCAGAGGATTTCACCCCAAGTGCCATTGAAGGGTAATTAGGGCCTAAACACCTTCGAACAGAACATCCATCAACTTGCCCTTCTCTCTGTTTGTGCCTTTATACCCTCACGTCTGCCTAACCTCTTTGTTCCCTTGCTCATGCCTAACCAGGGTTATTTTCCATTGGTTGCAGCTCTGTACTCTCTTCTGGAGTCTCAGGGACCTCAAATCATTTCGTTTTTGGCTTCAGGCCTAGCACTAGACCCTAGTTCACCCTTCTAAAACTTAAAAAGGCCTAGAAACTCACAAGCATAACTTTCAGACATGACCTCCATAGTCTTTTAGTAACTGAGATTGAGAAAGGATAGAGAAAGAGAGAAAACAGGACTGACAGCAGCCCCAATAGCAGAAAAGTTTTTCTTCTGTTGTGGTTTGTTTGTTTTATTAAGTCATATACACATACCCTGTTTCCCCGAAAATAAGACAGTGTCTTATTTTAAGGTGTGCTCCCAAAGATGCGCTAGGTCTTATTTTCAGGAGACGTCTTATCTTTCCTGTAAGTAGGTCTTATTTTCAGAGGATGTCTTATTTTTTGGGAAACAGGGTAGATGATGTATATATTAATACATTTATGGGGTACAATGTGCTGATTTTCTTTGGAATGATTATATCAAATTAGTCAATATAGGGTTTCACCCCATTTACTTAATTATTGTATTAAGACATTTATATTCTATACTTAGTAGATTTGACATGTACCCTTGCAATATGCATCATAGTTGTGGTCCCACCATTTACCCTCCGTCCATCAAACCTCTCCTTCCCCTCCCATCCCCCTCTTCTTCACTCCTACTATTTGTTTATTTGTTGTATGTTTTGAGACAGAATCTCACTTTGTCACCTTTAGTAAAGTGCCATGGCATCACAGCTCACAGCAACTGCAAACTCTGGGGTTTTAGCGATTCTCTTTCCTCAACCTCCCAAGTACTTGGGACTCTAGTGCTCCCAAAATGCCCGGCTAGTTTTTTTAAAGACGAGGTCTCGCTCTGGCTCAGGCTATTCTGGAACTCCTGAACTCAGGCAATTCACCTGTGTTGGCCTCCTAAAGTGCTAGGATTACAGGAGTGAACCACTGACCCTGGCCCAGAAAAGTTTTGTAATAATGACCGTCACTTTAAAACTTCTCCAGATATCATTACTCAAAAAGCCCATGCATGAGCACCATGTCCTTGGACATAACAGATCCCTGTGCCCCCCACATCTGGAAGAAAATGCTCCAAGAGGCAACATTTGCTGGAACCCCAGAACCATGTCCTCTCAGCAAAAGAAAAATGCACTAGGAGGAAGATTATAATTACTTTAGAACAGGAGATTACATTCCCATTCTGGAACTGGTGGTCCCCTAAATTGACATCCTCCATACCCATCAACCCATGGGAACAGCTTCCATCTAACCAACATGTCTGACTTGAAAAATGGGCTCCTCTTTGACACACCAGGATAGCTGTAGGTAACCTACTCTAATACACATAATAAAATTAATTCTAAAAATACTGGGGCCATGTCATCTATTCTTTCTAAACAGTGAACATATCTATTTCTCTCTCCTATCTCCAATATTAAAATGAAAAATAACATAAAAATAAAATGCAACCCCTCTTTAAATAGTCCACATTTTCTCAGTTCTCTGGAAGTTAAAGTTATCTTACTGTTCCTTTTATTACTTTCCAATTGTCCCCCTCAGCCCAACCAACAGAGAGGTTTAAATCTACTCACCACAGGGGATGAGGCGTTTTCCCCTTTTAACAGGACATCTGCTGTTTCTAAACAAGTCTGATCTGGTATAAGAGGGCATCACCTGGCTCTGGGAACCAGCTACCCACCAGTGATCTCAAAATGAGGGATCCTGCTTTGACAGCCCCTAGGGATGCTTGATCTTACCCCTCTTGGGCCCCTGCTCTGCAGTCCTCCTGTTATTAAAGAATATCCCTTGTATCATCCCATGCTTGCCCTCATTTATTCAAGACAGGGAGGAAAAGCATCAGCCATAATTGCAACCCAATTTTTACCACTCCCAAACACAGTCCTACCCACACCTGACTTATATCACTGAGTAAAACCATGACCCTATTAAGGCAGAAGGAATTTCAAAAGACTGACCATTGTCACCATCACCACTTAACAAGAGTCTGAAATGTCTGGGGGCCTAATGTGGCCTCAGAGGTACCCTCCTCCCTCCTCTTCTTCCTCCTCTGTTCCTAAGACAAAGAACACAAAGGACGTACTTAGCCCCAGCCTCTGAAGAAATTCACACCCAAGGTCCCTAACCTACCAAAGCCCTCTGGGCAAGCTGTGGAAATTGCCCAATGCTTATGGCCCTATATAAATGGGTCTCTAACTGCCCATGGGGGCAGAAGCCATCTTTGCCATGCCGGGGGTCCCAATCCAAAAACCTGGCCTGGACTTTTCCTCTCCCAGTCTCCTCTCTGGGTGTCACCAGGACATGTTTCAGTTTTTGTATTGGGGAAGGGGGAGGTTGAATTTTTTTCTTGGTAGCAATTTAGGGATATTAACTCAAAAAAATGTATGGACATGTGCCTTGCCCATTAAGTCAAAAGTGAGAAGGATTCAATTACTGAAATTAAAAGTAGGATCTGTGCATCCCGAATTTTAGATAGGATTGTTAAGAAGTTTTATTGTGTGCTTTCCTCACTGGTTTTATTATTTTTAAAACAGTGCCTATTGGTGTTGTTTTTGTGGAGTCTGTGGATTTGTCATTTCCCCTTATTCCAATTCACTGAAGAATGTGATCAAACCTGGAGACAGGAACTAAACAGCCAGGACCTTTTTCTTTTTCTCTTGAGACTGAGTACTAAGGCAGGTGGACAGCTGGGTCCGTTTATATCTAGGAGCAGTCTGCTGCCATGTTAGAGAGTTTTACTTCTCCAGTGTGGCTTGCCTCAGAATAATGGGGGGGTACAGGGTAGGAACAGTATGACCCAAAATGTCACCATAAGAATTCCTCTGGTATAATGGAATTGGATCACAGTGGCAAGTCTTTACAAGTCCTATTCAAAATTGTTACCTTTACATTTCAGAGCTGGCTTTTCAAATGCTCATAGTGTAACATCAATCAGCTCCTGGGGTCAGATGATCCTTTCCCCCCCCACGAGCCATCTTCTTATGTTTGTCAGAATCAAGCTACAGGAAGTGCACAAAGCAGTAGAAGCCACTGTGATTGGTGGATGTGGTTCTCTGACCAAGAAGATGATTCAATCATGTTAAAGGCCATGAGGCTCTATGACACGCTCCCTTTGCAGTGCCATCCAATCACATGGCAAACTTTCCCATGTTGTGGGACAACACAGGGAGTACAAAACTGTCCCCAAGTTTTTCTAACAAAGGACGTGAAAGATCTCTATAAAGAGAACTATGAAACTCTAAGAAAAGAAATAGCTGAAAATGTTAACAAATAGAAAAACATGCCATGCTCATGGCTGGGAAGAATCAACATTGTTAAAATGTCCATACTACCCAAAGCAATATACAATTTTAATGCAATCCCTATTAAAGCTCCACTGTCATACTTTAAGGATCTTGAAAAAATAATACTTTGTTTTATATGGAATCAGAAAAAAAAACCTCAACTAGCCAAGCCATTACTCAGAAATAAAAACAAAGTAGGAGGAATCATGCTACTGGACCTCAGACTATACTATAAATCCATAGTGATCAAAACAGCATGGTACTGGCACAAAAATGGAGAGGTAGATGTCTGGAACAGAATAGAGAACCAAGAGATGAACCCAGTTACTTACCGTTATTTGATCTTTGACAAGCCAATTAAAAACATTCAGTGGGGAAAAGATTCCATATTTAACAAATGGTGCTGGGTGAACTGGCTGGCAACCTGTAGAAGACTGAAACTAGACCCACACCTTTCACCATTAATTAAGATAGACTCTCACTGGATTAAAGATTTAAACTTAAGACATGAAACTATAAAAATACTAGAAGAGAGTGCAGGGAAAACACTTGAAGAAATCAGTCTGGGCGAGTATTTTATGAGGAGGACCCCCCCCGGCAATTAAAGCAGCTTCAAAAATACACTACTGGGACCTGATCAAACTAAAAAGCTTCTGCACAGCCAAGAACACAGTAAGTAAAGCAAGCAAACAGCCCTCAGAATGGGAGAAGATATTTTTAGGTTATGTCTCTGACAAAGGTTTAATAACCAGAGTCTACAGAGAACTCAAAGGTATAAGCAAGAAAAGAACAAGTGATCCCATCGCAGGCTGGGCAAGGGACTTGAAGAGAAACTTCTCTGAAGAAGACAGGTGCACGGCCTACAGACATATGAAAAAATGCTCATCATCTTTAAAGATCAGAGAAATGCAAATCAAAACTACTCTGAGATATCATCTAACTCCAGTAAGATTAGCCCATATCACAAAATCCCAAGACCAGAGATGTTGGCTTGGATGTGGAGAAAAGGGAACACTTCTACACTGCTGGTGGGAATGCAAATTAATACATTCCTTTCGGAAGGATGTTTGGAGAACACTTAGAGATCTAAAAATAGATTTGCCATTCAATGCTATAATTCCTCTACTAGGTATATACCCAGAAGACCAAAAATCACTTTATAACAAAGATATTTGTACCAGAATGTTTATTGCAGCCAAATTCATAATTGCTAATTCATGGAAAAAGCCCAAGTGCCCATCGATCCACAAATGGATTAATAAATTGTGGTATATGTACACCATGTAATATTATGCAGCCTTAAAGAAAGATGGAGACTTTACCTCTTTCATGTTTACATGGATGGAACTGGAACATATTCTTCTTAGCAAAGTATCTCAGGAATGGAAGAAAAAGTATCCGATGTACTTAGCCCTACTATGAAGCTAAATTATAGCTTTCACATGAAGGCTATAACCCAACTACAGCACAAGACTATGGGGAAAGGGCCAAGGAAGGGGAAAGGAGGGGGGAGGTTAGGGTGGAGGGAGGGTAATGGGTGGGGCCACACCTATGGTACATCTTAAAATGGGCACAGATGAAACTTACTAAAGGCAGAATACAAATGTCTTCATACAATAACTAAGAAGATGCCATGAAAGCTATGTTGAACAGTTTGATGAGAATATTTCAGATTGTATATGAAACCAGCACATTGTACTCCTTGATTGCACTAATATACACAGCTATGATTTAACAATAAAAAAAAAGGAAATGATAAATTATTAGAAGACCCCAGGGTCCTGGTTCTTGTCTTGTGATTTTGTATGAGTAATTTAGCTTCACTCAGCTTCATTGTCCTCATTTATAAAAAGGAAATAATGATTCCTGCCTTAGCAATTATGAATTGGGCTACAGTAAATATTCTGGTACAAATATAAAAATCAAAACAAAACAAAAAACAAACTGTCCCCAGTGGCCCAAAGTTGCCACCTTAGGGTTTCCCTAGGGCCTGTAAGCTCCTCCTCCCTGGCTGAACTTTCCTCTGACATGTCCTCTGACCAAGCCGCCTGCCCCAGAACTAAGGAGCCCCAAGGGCCGAGTTATTGATGACACAGAAACAGCCAAGGTGCCACAGTCAACACTGCAGCTGGAGAGGGAACACTTTCACCGGCTACTTCCCCAGAATCATCTAGTCACTCTACCAGGTCCTCAGCCTGTCCCTGGAGGCTGTGTGACTTCTTTGTCCTCGACATCTTTGAGCAAGTGGCTCAGGAGGCTGGACACCTGGCCTGCTACACCAAGCACTTGACCATCACCACCACAGAGATTTGAACCACAGTGAGCCTGATGCTGCCTGGGGACATCAGAAAATACACCATGTCCCAGGTCACCAAGGCCCTCCTCTGGTACACCACCACAAATGAGTCGCCTCAGGATCCCCTGAGCACTGAAATCTAAAGCCTCTTTACAGAGCCACCCACAGTTCCCCCAAAACAGCTGTAGCTCACCAAGAGGCAGCTGCTGGGTTTGGGGGCAGATAGCAGGTGGCCTCCTCCCAATTTGTGGGTTGCTGGGCATGAGATGTCCTACTGATGTTCAAGGCATTCTTTCTAAGAAATAAAGATGGTCAACTCTAACATACTTGTAATGCAAATTACTCCAAGCAAAAGTGCTGGATTTTCCATAATTGTATTGCATTTCATCTCTTTCCTAAATGGTCATTTCCACTGTCCATTCTTTGTGGGAATATTTTCATTGTAATAATCTCTGTCTTTTTGACTCTCATTCACTCTTGAGTTTGTGATGCAACTTATCAGAAGTTCATTGTATGGGAACAGATACCATCCAGAAGCCAGATACAAAAAAAAAAAAAAAAAAAAAAAAAAAAAAAAAGAAAAGAAAAAAGAAAAAAGAAAGAAAGAAGAAAATAGTCATGCCTGGTGATGGGCACCTGTACTCTCAGCTGATTGACAGGTTGAGGCAGGAGGATCTCTTAAGCCCAGGAGTCTGAGGTTGCAGTGAGCTATGATGCCACTGTGCTCTAGTCTGAGACCTTGTTGCTAATTAAAGAAAGAAATAAATAATCCAGATAGAGCACCTGCTAGGCCAGGTGTTTACATTTTTCAAATATCGAAAACAATACCAGTCACCACTCTGCTGTTTCAGAAAAAAAATATTTGGACTACAAATTTGTAATTTGCATGTCTTGGTGCTCATAGCTCAGTGGCTATGGCGCCAGCCATGTACGCAGGAGCTGGCGGGTTCAAACCAAGCTTGGGCCTGCCAAAAGAGCAATGACAATTACAACAACATAAAAAGAAAACAGCCAGGCGCTGAGCTGGGCACCTGTGGTCCCAGGTGCTTGGGAGGCTGAGGCAGAACAATAGATTGAGCCCAGGACTTTGAGGTTGCTGTGAGCAGTGACATCAGAGCACTCTCCAGAGGACCATGTAGTGAGACTGTCTAAACAAAAAAAAAGGAAAAAATGTAATTTTTATGTTAACTTTATGTAATGTATTTTTATGGTATTAAAATGAATTCACTTAAATTTGTGCTGTAACAAATTTTAAGGTACACATTGGCATATACAACTGACATAAAAGCTCTTTGGGTTCCTATCCTGAGACCAAACCATTGCACGTGCTTACACATTTGCAGTGTTGACAGATCAGTTGAAAATATTTAGTCCCTTTTTCAATGGATAAGGCTTCTTAAAAGTTCAGTGCCTAATAGTCATCCAGACGTTCAAATCCGACTGCTGATAGAAAACTTTCCCATCAACTTCCTTACTTGAATAGAAATGACATTTGAATTTTATCATTAAATATAACATTGGGCTTTGGTTTGAGGCTCTGTGTTCACTGTATCAATTTTGGATTCCTAGGCATTTGAGGAAACATAATAGTGATCAAACATTCACAACATGCTATTGTAGGGACCTTTCAGATTCACTTTTTGTTGAATCACTTGGTTTATTCATATAGGTCATATTTATAGATCTTCCAATACTGAATCATACAGGCATTCTTGGATGGAAATACCTTCCTCCTGATGGCTCTCCTGAACATTATTTAGGCCCTTTCCTGTACATCATCCTAGTGAAATTCCTGACTGTGAATAGTCACCAACTACTTAGATGTCGGGTTTCTCATGACTTCTGCACCCTTGGCCACTTGCTTCCTTCAACAGTCCCCAAGGCTCCCCTGTGCCCTGGGGACTTCATCTTTGCAGGAGCAATCTGGGTCTCAGGCTTGTTAGCTGGGTTTCCTCTGCGGCAAGAACCTGAGCTGTGCTATGGGGCAAACCAGGGAGCGGAGGAGTGGCCCTGACCCCTCCAGGAGTCTTTCCTCCATCTGTCTTTTTCTCTGCATGCCTCATATTTGAGGCAAAGCTGTGCTAAGAGGGCATGCTGTGCCAACCCTGCCCACCTCCAACTACGGCAAGCTCTGAAATCCTGGCATTCTTCTAACCCTGTTCTATCATCATTCCAGTTCTGAGTTCCCTCAAAATCTCATTCCTAGTCTCCATACTTCTCATTCTGTCCTCAAGAAGAGGCTGGCTAGTCCTCCCAAAAGACCAGACCCTACTTTCACTTGTGGGAGCTGCAGATCATGGGCCAGCACCATGCGTCCAGGTTGCAAAAGAGACCGATTTGTGAGGCTTCTTTGACTCTTCACAGGCAAATGAGCACATGATTTCTTTTCTAAGGAATGTAAACTCTTTGAGAGTGAAAGACGAAGCGCTATGCACAATTGTGCTATGACAGTAGGGAACATTGGAACTTGTGGTCACCCTTCAAGGCAAAAGGTCTAGGGATAGAATAAAAACATCTCTTGGGGCTTGGGGATTGTTGGAGCAACAAGGTTGGTGGGGAAATAATGTTCAACCTTTCATATCACTTTTTTTTCTTTTACAATTTCCTCCCTTTCTGTTCTGTTTTTTTTTTTTGCATTCTGGAGACACCTGGCGGTTCTAGGATGCATTAACAAGGAAAAGACACACACATGGGTCTTCTACTCAATGTGAGCTAGTGGGACTAGACTCTACAGCAGGGGTCCTCAAACTGCTGCCCGTGGGCCACATGAGGTGGTGTGATTGTATTTGTTCCCGTTTTGTTTTTTCACTTCAAAATAAGATATGTGCAGTGTGCATAGGAATTTGTTCATAGTTTTTCTTTTTTTTAAACTATAGTCCAGCCCTCTAACATTCTGAGGGACAGTGAATTGGCCCCCTGTTTAAAAAGTTTGAGGCTGCCTGCTCTACAGCAAGAGTCATTAAGGGCACAGGCTTTGGGAGCCAGATGAGACCTAAGTTCAACCCCTTGTTGTGCCTTTCCTAGCTGGACGGCCTTGGCCAAGTGGCTTGACCTCTCTGAACCTCAGTTTCCTCCTCTGCAGAATAAGGGTCTACAAGGTTATTGTGAGGATTCAGGGCACTACTGAAGACAAGTTGCCAGATGAGTATTCAATAATCAATGAGAGGTGCCTGTTCTTATTCTCAGTCCTGAGATTCATGCCCTCAGGAAACTGGAATGGGTGGGGGTGAGACTCAGTGCCAGACAGGTCTGTGACCATGTTCTCCTGCCTATCTGGGTTCCATCTGTTTACTTCACACTGACCGCAAGATAAAGTATGGGCCTGCTGCATGTTCCCTGCCTTTTCTTCTCCCTAATTTCCAAAGCCCCGGGAGGTATGCCCCATGCCCTTGATTGCAGACCACCTTGTATTGATACTCATCTGGGAGTATGCCTGTGCTAGTTCTCCATTGAATCTTAATGTCACAGAGCATGGGGCCCACATCTCTTCCTTCCTAAACCTCCAGTATCCATCATTAAAATAAATGCCAGCATAACCACTTTTTACTGGGCACCATATAGAACTCTTTGCCGGGTCCTCTGACGTGTATCCTATGCACATACATATATTACTCAGCCTCTCTCCCTATATTTTCCTCCCAGGATCTATAGGCATACTTCTCTGAATGATGCCAAGGAGATTGGGTCAGCTACTACCCAAGCTCACATAACTAGTAAGTGGCCTTGCCAGGAAGCAAATCCAGGTGTGACTCTCAATCTTGGAGTAGATTAAGATTCTAGTGAATGCCTGTGAATAGGTGCATGGGAGGAAGGAGAGAGGTATAGACCAAAATGGGAGTGACAGGGCCCTTACTTTGAGTTGGTAGTGGGAGGCCAGCTTGAGAAACAACTGTAGTAATGAAGATGTTGGACTGGGTAGTTCCCTGAGTTTGGTTTAAGGGACGTCGTCACTCCAGGGCAGGGAGAAAAGGGAGAGTTAATGGGTCATTCCAAACCCCAGGGCGATTGTCCAAGGGAATTAATTCCATGGTGGCTCCAGGATCCCAACATTTGAGAGTGGAGGCCCCAGCCCCTGGGCTTTCACGAAGTCAACTCTAGGACAGGGATGGATCAGGCGAGGCTTCTTTGAAGAGGGTGATTAACCTAGAAGCCTTTGCATCTCCTTGGAGTCCAGGCTGTGCATCCCAATCTAATAGATCCTGAGGAGAGAAGTGGGCCAGACTATCAGCTGTGGGGACTATGATTAGGCTCAGATATAAGCTCCACTATGCTCTTGCATGAGTGGAGATGCTGAGGAGAGCAGAGGGCATTTGCCACTTACTTCAGAAGACCCATGTGGCTTCAGACTAGCTTGTGGCCATGGCTATGACCTCACCAGCAGCCTAGAGGACTGGGAACTCTAGCCTAAAACACAGTGCCCAAACCTCTGATCCTGTACCTGAGCACTGTGGGGACATGGGACTCTGCTGAGGGAGGCTTCCCCTGGTGCAAATTGAGTGAGGCCTCCTCTGCTAAGGGCTCCTGCGGTCAATTAGCTGTCTGTTTCGTCCCCATAGATTTCTCATAGATCCCCATAGAGGCCCCACCCAGACCAGAGGGAAAAGCCCTTCCCTGACTGTGCTCCTGGGTTTCCAGCTCTACCTATGTCCTGGCTGCCAGGGATTGGGATCGGAGAAGCCTCCGGGAACAAGCAGGGGACGTCCAGGCTCTCTTCCTGTCTCATGTGACCTGCTAGAGCAGCAAGCAAGCACAGTACCTGCTTCCACTCACAGGATCCTTCCACCTTGCTCAGTTCCAGGAAGCAACAAGGAAAAAGCTGGGCTCTGGCAGCATCAGACAGAGCTGAGTTCCCATACTGACTCACCCACTTCCTCAACTGTGTGAGGTCTGACATAATCACTGACTTAACTCTAGAATCTGCAGGTTTCTTCTTTGTCAATTGGCCATGTAAATGGTGCATACCTCCCAGGCATGGAGAGATCCATTTCAGAGGTTAACGTGTGCCCCCCATAACTGCCAAGAAGAGGAAAAATAAGCAATTGCCACCAACACAATAAAACTCAGTGAAGAGTGTGGCTCCTGTGGCTCAAAGGAGTAGGGCGTTGGCTCCGTATGCCAGAGGTGGCAGGTTCAAACCCAGCCCTGGCCAAGAATTGCAAAAAAGAAAAAAAAAAAACCCTCAGTGAAGACATCAATGTACATCAAAGAACCCAACCTTCAGTGTTATTTATTTGTTTATTTATTTATAGTTCTGAGTTACAAATAACACAGGAGAACAATTAGCAGCTTCTCCAGCTCTTCAGTGTTCGTTAAAACAGGGGAATAAAGAGAAACCTGAAATCCACACTTTTAGGTACTTTTCATTCTTCATCCATACTTCAGAAAAACTTTATACACTGTATTGCCTAAATGAAAATACAGAGAGAAAAATATAACCAACACTCATATACCCACTGCTCAGCTTAGATAAGGCATAATCTTACAGATATCATTGTATCCCCCTACCCTCAACCTACACCTCTGTGATAAAGGGCCCCTTCCTTCTGCAGAAGTATCCCCTCCATTATCCTTATGTTTCTCATTGCTATGAATGTCTGTAAACTTCTACTACATAGATGTGAACTGCCAGAAGACCTATACTACAGGAAATTTGTCATTTCCATTGGAAGATATTGTGCAATGGATATAAATCACAGCAGAGCTGACAACGCTTAGTTTACAGGAAGGATGCTTAAACAATCAGCAGTATGCCACGTGACACATGCCCCCAAATCTGCAAGATGCCACATGCCACCTGCCCACAAAATCGGGAGGACTCCAACTGCCAGCCGCCATAGAAACTCCAATTGGTCCTGCCTGGAAGACTCTAGCTCTTTTGGGAAAACCCTGCGTGACTCTGTAAATAAATTTTGAGTGTCATTGCTCAGGCAGTCCTGAGGCAACTCCCTTGTGAACTCTGTACTGGAGGACGGCCTTGGCGGCTTCAGACTCGGTGCACTTGCCAAGCTCCCGGGGCAGCAGCATGCGCATGGCACTCTGGACCTCCCTGGTGTTGATGGTGGAGTGATTGGTGTAGCGGGCCAGGCAGCTGGCCTCCTGGGCGATTCACTCAAACATATCATATACGAATGAATCCATGACTTTCACGGCCCTCTTGGACAGGCTGAGGCCCTGGTGGACCTGCTTCACGACCCGGGGGAAGTAGGTGGCAAAACTTACCCGTGCCTGGCTGGGGCGGCGACTACGGCGCCTTCGCCGTTTCTGTTTCTTGGTGGACGATGACTCCGCCTCGGACTCGTCAGTACTGGGGCATGAAGTCTTAGAAGACATGCCAGAGTAAGGCTCGGTCATGGTCTCAGCCTCAGACTCTTCAGCCTCGGGGCACAATGTCTCGGAAGACATGTCAGAGTAAGGCTCGGTCATGGTCTCGGCCTCGGACTCGTCAGCACTGGGGCACGAAGACTGGGAAGACATGTCAGCATAAGACTCAGCCATAGCCTCGGCCTCGGACTCAGACTCGGCCTCATCAGCACTGAGGCACCAAATCTGAGAAGACAAGTCTGAGTAAGGTTCAGCCATGTCCTCGGCCTCAGACTCAGACTCATCAGCACTGGGGCACCACGTCTGAGAAGGCATGCCAGTGTAAGGCTCAGCCATGGTGGGGACACCTGTCAGGGCCTGGCGGAAACAGAAGATGGCAGCCTGTGGTCGTTAGGGACCGGTTGGTAGCCGCTGCATTGAACCACGTCACTGGTCAGCTCGCTGTCTGATTGGATGAAACACCTCTTGGGGAGAATACAAGCTGAGGGATAAGGCCCTCAACCTCATTGGATCCTGCTACGGGGGTGTGAATCCCATCCACCAATCACAGTGGGTGTCTATAGACCTATGAGCTTCCTCTTGCCTGATAAGTGGCAAGGTAGAATGATGCCCCAACAGAGCCAGGGGTCGTGTAACTACATGATCTGGTGGATGTCACACCATGAGCACATTGAAAAACATCACCCCCTCCCTTTCCTCCGGATACACCATCTTCCAGTAATTCAGCAAAATGACAAACACAAAGGGAAAGAGGAGAGGCACCCAATGCATGTTCTCTAGGCCTTTTAGAAAACATGGAGTTCTTTCTGTGGCCCCATTCATGTGAATCTACAAGAAAGGTGATATGGTAGACATCAAAGGAATGGGTATTGTTCAAAAAGGCAAGTGGCACAAATGTTACCATGGCAAAACTGGAAGAGTCTACGGTGTTACCCAGCATGTTGTTGGCACTGTTGTAGGCTAACAAGTCAAGGGCAAGATTCTTCCCAAGAGGATCAACGTTTGTATTGAGCAGAGAGAGAGAGAAGGAGGGAGGAGGTGGGAGGGGAAGAAAGAGTAGAGAGAAGGAAGGAGGGAAGGGGGTGGACTTTCAGTGTGTTACACATCTTGTACCCTCAATGAATCCCCAATAATAAAAATAAAACAACCTGATTAAAAACTGGCCAAAAATATTAATAGACACCTCTTTGAAGATATGCAGATGGCAAACAAGCATATGAAAACATAATCAACATCATATGTTATTACAGAATGCAATTAAAACTAAGATGAGATATCAGTACTCATTTTAGAATGGACAAAATCCAATACCAGATGCTAGCAATCACCCAAGGACCCTCTCAGGTGGTACCCTGGTTGTGTGGTAGCGGGAAGGATTGATTTTCCACTTTCAGGTGTTGTCCACCTGGGTGGAGTGTCTTACTTGCTTGTATTTCTCCACAGCTGAGACTTCAAACCAGAGTCACTCATCCACTAGGATCGGACAAGGACCAGCTGAGTACAAGACAGAGCTACCTAACCCCACCACAACAAGCAGGTTTCGTCAACTTCAGACTAATACTGTACGGGTCCTTTGCAGAGCTGTAGGGGAAAAAACTTCAGTCACTAGTCCAAGATCCTTGACAAAGGGCTGGTTAACCACAACTCTAGGAGCTCCCAATCCAATTTCACCTTACCTGCCCATCTAGCCAACCGATGAAAAATAATCATGAGGCAGAATGAGCGGAAAAACTCTGGCAACATGAATAATCAGAGTAGATCAACACTCACAAGGTACAAAAAAGACGATACACCAGAACATCCCATTCATAAACAAATGGCTGAGATATCAGAAATCAAGTTCAGAATTTAGATGGCAAATAAGATCAACAGAATTGGAGTAATGTTGGAATGGGAAGTTCAAGGAGCAAGTCAAAAATTGTCTCAAGAATTTCATGAATTCAAAGATAAAATCATCAAAGATTTTGACAAATTGAGGCAAAAATTTGTTTCCCTCAAAGACCTGAAAAATACAGTAGAATCCCTCAGCAATAGAATGGATCAGGCAGAAGAAAGGATCTCTGATATTGAAGACAAAGCATTTGAATGCTCCCAAATGCTCAAAGATGAAGAGAAGTGGAGAGGAAAAGCAGACCATTCCCTGATAGAGTGGTGGGACCACTCGAAAAAAGCAAATATTTGCCTTCTTGGAATTCCTGAAGGAAATGAGAATGATCCGAAAAGCACAGATGCTCTACTACAAGAGATAATAGAAGAAAAGTTCCCTTACAAGAAACTTTATTCTCAGAAATATGAAAATCTGAAGGAAATTGACCAATATTTGGAAGCACGTCAACTTCCAAGACTTAGCCAGAATCAAGTGGAAATGTTGAACAGGCCCATATCAAGCTTGGAAATAGCATCAACCATACAAAACCTCCCTAAAAAGAAAAGCCTGGGACCAGATGGTTTCACATCAGAATTCTACCAAATCTTTAAAGAGGAATTAGTACCTATATTACTCAACCTGTTCCAAAAGGTAGAAAAAGAAGGAAGACTACCCAACACGTTCTATGAAGTAAACATCACCCTGATCCCCAAACCAGGAAAAGACCCAACAAGAAAAGAAAATTATAGACCAATATCACTAATGAATATAGATGCAAAAATATTCAACAAGATCCTAACAAAGAGAATCCAGTAATACATCAAACAAATTATACATCATGACCAAGTCAGTTTTATCCCAGGGTCTCAAGGCTGGTTCAATATTCGTAAATCTATAAGTATAATTCAGCACATAAACAAATTAAAAAACAAACACCATATAATTCTCTCAATTGATGCAGAAAAAGCTTTTGATAATATGCAGCATCCCTTCATGATCAGAACACTTAAGAAAATTGGTATAGAAGAGACATTTCTTTTTTTTTTTTTTTTTTTTTTTTTTTGGCCAGGGCTGGGTTTGAACCTGCCACCTCTGGCATATGGGGCCAGCGCCCTACTCCTTGAGCCACAGGTGCCGCCCAGAAGAGACATTTCTTAAACTGATAGAGGCCATCTACAGCAAACCCACAGCCAATATCATATTGAATGGAGTTAAATTGAAATCATTTCCACTCAGATTAGGAACCAGACAAGGCTTCCATTGTCTCCACTGCTCTTTAATATTGTAATGGAAGTTTTAGCCACCACAATTAGGGAAGAAAAGGCAATCAAGGGTATCCACATAGGGTCAGAAGAGATCAAACATTCGCTCTTCGCAGATGATATGACTGTATATCTGGAAAACACCAGGGGTTCTACTACAAAACTCTTAGAAGTGATCAAGGACTACAGCAGCGTCTCAGGTTACAAAATCAACATTCATAAATCGGTAGCCTTTATATATACCAACAATAGCCAAGTTGAAAAAACAGTTAAGGACTCTATCCCATTCACAACAGTGCCAAAGAAGATGAAATATTTGGGAGTTTATCTAACAAACGACGTGAAAGATCTCTATAAAGAGAACTATGAAACTCTAAGAAAAGAAATAGCTGACAATGTTAATAAATGGAAAAACATACCATGCTCATGGCTGGGAAGAATCAACACTGTTAAAATGTCCATACTATACAAAGCAATATATAATTTTAATGCAATCCCTATTAAAGTTCCACTGTCATACTTTAAAGATCTTGAAAAAAACAATACTTCATTTTATATGGAATCAGAAAAAACCTCGAATAGCCATTACTGAGAAATAAAAACAAAGCAGGAGGAATCATGCTACCAGACCTCAGACTATACTACAAATCGATAGTGATCAAAACAGCATAGTCCTGGCACAAAAACAGAGAGGTAGATGTCTGGAACAGAATAGAGAACCAAGAGATGAATCCAGTTATATACCGTTATTTAGTCTTTGACAAGCAAATTAAAAACATTCAGTGGGGAAAAGATTCCCTATTTAACAAATGGTGCTGGGTGAACTGGCTGGCAACTTGTAGAAGACTGAAACTAGACCCACACCTTTCACCTTTAACTAAGATAGACTCTCGCTGGATTAAAGATTTAAACTTAAGACATGAAACTATAAAAATACTAGAAGAGAGTGCAGGGAAAACCCTTGAAGAAATCGGTCTGGGCGAGTATTTTATGAGGAGGACGCCCCGGGCAATTGAAGCAGCTTCAAAAATACACTACTGAGACCCGATCAAACTAAAAAGCTTCTGCACAGCCAAGAACATAGTAAGTAAAGCAAGCACACAGCCCTCAGAATGGGAGAAGTTATTTGCAGGTTATGTCTCCAACAAAGGTTTAATAGTCAGAATCCATAGAGAACTCAAAGGTATAAGCAAGAAAAGAATAAGTGATCCCATCGCAGGCTGGGCAAGGGACTTGAAGAGAAACTTCTCTGAAGAAGACAGGTGCGCAGCCTACAGAGATATGAAAAAATGCTCATAATCTTTAATCATCAAGAAATGCAAATCAAAACTACTTTGAGATATCATCTAACTCCAGTAAGATTAGCCTATATCACAATATCCCAAGACCAGAGATGTTGGCGTGGATGTGGAGAAAAGGGAACACTTCTACATTGCTGGTGGGAATGCAAATTAATACATTCCTTTTGGAAAGATGTTTGGAGAATACTTAGAGATCTAAAAATAGATCTGCCATTCAATGCTATAATTCCTCTACTAGGCATATACCCAGAAGACCAAAAATCCCATCATAACAAAGATATTTGTACCAGAATGTGTATTGCAGCCCAATTCATAATTGCTAAGTAATGGAAGAAGCCCAAGTGCCCATCAATCCACGAATGGATTAATAAATTGTGTATGTACACCATGGAATATTATTCAGCCTTAAAGAAAGATGGAGACTTTACCTCTTTTATGGATGGAACTGGAACATATTCTTCTTAGTAAAGTATCTCAAGAATGGAAGAAAAAGTATCCAATGTACTCAGCCCTACTTTGAAACTAATTTATGGCTTCCACATGAAAGCTGTAACCCAGTTGCAACCTAAGAATAGGGCTAAGGGGGAAAGGGAGGGGAGGGAGGGGGGAGGTTGGCAGAGGGAGGGAGATTGGTGGGATTACACCTGCGGTACATCTTACAAGGGTATATGTGAAACTCAGTAAATGTGGAATGTAAATGTCTTAGCACAATAACTAAGAAAATGCCAGGAAGGCTATGTTAACCAGTGTGATTAAAATGTGTCAAACGGTCTATGAAACCAGGGTTTGGTGCCCCATGATCACATTAATGTACACAGCTATGATTTAATTAAAAAAAAAGTGAAGTTCCCAACCATGGCAAGAGACACTGAAATACACATAGCAGACTGTTTCAGAACCCCAGCATGACTCAATCCAAATAATGCATCCCCTAGAAACATTGTAATTAACTTCGCCAAAGTTAATATGTAGGAGAAAATCCTACAAGCAGCCAGATGTAAGAAAACCATAACCTACAAGGGGAAGAATATTACAATGACTGCAGATCTCTTTGCTGAAACTTTTCAAGACAGAAGAGGATGGTCATCAACCTTCAATCTTCTAAAACAATACAACTTTGAACCCATGATCCTGTATCTAGCTAAACTGAGTTTCATTGATGATGGAGGAGTCAAATACTTTAATGACATTCATACATTGAAGAAATTTGCCATAACAA
Source organism: Nycticebus coucang (assembly GCF_027406575.1). Classification (NCBI taxonomy): domain Eukaryota; kingdom Metazoa; phylum Chordata; class Mammalia; order Primates; family Lorisidae; genus Nycticebus; species Nycticebus coucang. Next base: position 135,487,243 of record NC_069804.1, read on the forward strand.
AACCAGCGCTTCAGGATATTTTCAGACCCATCCCCCACAATGACCAGCACAATGCTCTACCACCAAAGTAAACTCACTCAGAAATTATTGATCAAAATTTAACTTCCACAGTGGTGAAAGGATTAAAAATTTCTACTGATCTTTCGATAACTTGTCACCCAAAATACTACCAGACTTATCAATACTCCCAATTACTGTGAATGGCTTAAATTGTCCTCTAAAGAGGCACAGGTTGGCTGACTGGATACAAAACCTCAAGCCAGATATCTGCTGCATGGAAGAATCTCATCTTATCTTAAAGGATAAATATAGAGTTAGGCTGAAGGGATGGACATCTACAATCCAGGCAAATGGAAACCAGAAAAAAGTAGGAGTTGTAATTTTATTTATGGGTACATTAGGCTTCAAACCAATGGAAGTAAGGAAAGACAAAGATCGTCACTTCATATTTGTTAAGGGAAACAACATAATGAGATATCAATTATTAAAATTTATGCACCCAACCAGAATGCTTCTCAATTTATAAGGGAGACCCTACTAGACATGAACAATTTAATATCTTCAAGCACCATAATTGTCAGAGATGTTAACACTCCCTTGGCAATGTTGGGTAGCTCCTCCAAGAAGAAAGTAAGGAAAGAAATTTTGGACTTAAACTTCACCACAGAACAATTGAATTTAATAGACATCTACAGAACATTTCATCCTAACAAAACTGAATACACATTCTTCTCATGAGCTCATGGAAAATTCTCCAGAGTTGCTCACATCTCATGTCACAAGGCTAACCTCAGCAAATTTAAAAGAATAGAAATTATTCCTTGTATTTTCTTAGATCATCACAGAATAAATGTTGAACTTCCCAGTAACAGGAACCTGTAAACTCGTACAAAGACATGGAAACTTAATACCCTTATGCTGAATGATAGCTGGGTCATTGATGAGATTAAGAATGAAATTACCAAATTTTTGGAACAAGATTACAATGACAACATGAATTAACAGAACTTGTGGGATACTGCAAAGGCTGTCATAAGAGGGAAATTTATAGCATTGCAAGCCTTCCTCAAGAGAATGGAAAGAGAGGAAGTCGGCAACTTAACAGTCATCTCAAGCAACTGGAGAAGGAAGAAACTTCCAACCCCAAACTGAGCAGTAGAAAAGAATTAACCACAATTAAAGCATAAATAAATAAAATTGAAAACAAAAGAATCATCCCGAAGATCAAAGAATAAAAAAGTTAGTTTATTGAAAAGATCAACAAAATTGATAAACCTTTGGCTAACCTAAGCAGAAACAGAAAAGTAAAATCCCTGATATCATCATTCAGAAATGATAGAGGCAGAATAACAACAGATAACTCAGAAATTCAAAAAATCCTTTGTGAATACTATAAAAACTCTATTCTCAGAAATAGGAAAATCTGGAGGAAATAGACCAATAACTGGAAGCATGCCACCTTCCTAGACTCAGCCAGAGAGAATTGGAAATGTGGAATATACCTTTTTCAAGTACTGAAATGGCATCAACTATAAAAAATTTCCCCCAAAAGAAAAGTCCTGGACCAGATGGCTTCACGTCAGAATTCTATCAAACCTTTAAAGAGGAACTAGTACCTATATTACATAACCTTTCCAAAACATAGAAAAAGAGGGAATACTTCCCAATACATTCTATGAAGCAAACATCACCGTGATCCCCAAACCAGTGGAAAAGACACCACAAGGAAAGAAAAGTATAGACCCATATCTTTAATGAATATAGATGCAAAAATATTCAATAAGATGCTAGCAAACAGAATCCAGCAATCCATTAAATAAATTATACACCATGAACAAGTTGGTTTTATCCAAGGGTCTCAAGGTTGGTTCAACATACATGAATCTATGAATATAATACAATGCACAAATAAAATGAAATAGTATCCAATGTACTTCATACTATTATGAAACCAATATATAATAATCTAAACTTTCCTGTGAAAGATAAAACACAACTATAGCCCAGGATAAGGGAGGGAAGAGGAGGGGGAAGAAAGGGGAGGGGAGTGGTTGGATGGAGGTATGGTAAATCATGGGACCATACCTATAGCATATTGTAAGGGTACATGCCATAGCTATTAAATATAGGGTATAAATGTCTTAACATGAGAATTAACTAAGTGAGGTAAAGACTATGTTAAACAGTTTGCTGTAATCATTGAAAATTGTATATAAAGTCAGCATGTTGTACCCCATAAATACATTAATGTATACAGCTATCATTTAATAAAAAAATTAAAAAAGATAAAAGATCTGCAGAGACACTTTTCCAAAGGAAAAAACACACACACTCACAAAAACAAAAACAAAGACCCTTCTAATATTCTTGCCCTTTGATCCTATAATTCCTTTACTAGGTTTATACTCAGAAGACCAAAAATTACGATATAACAAAGACATCTGTACCAGAATGTTTATTGCAGCCCAATTCATAATTGCTAAGTCATGGAAGAAGCCCAAGTGCCCATTGACCCACGAATGGACTAGCAAATTGTGGTACATGTATACCATGGAATATTATACAGCCTTAAAGAAAGATGGAGACTTTACCTCTTTCATGTTTACATGGATGGAACTGGAACATATTCTTCTTAGCAAAGTATCTCAAGAATGGAAGAAGAAGTATCCACTGAACTCAGCCCTACTATGAAGCCAGTTTATAGCTTTAATATGAAGACTATAACCCAACTATAGCACAAGACTATGAGGAAAGGGCCAAGGAAGGGGAAAGGATGGGGGATGTTAGGGTGGACGGAGGGTAATGGGTGGGGCCAGACCTACAGTGCATCTTAGAATGGGTACAGGAGAAACTTCCTAAAGGAAGAATACAAATGTCTACATACAATAACTAAGAAAATGTTATGAAGTCTATGTTGAACAGTTTGATGAGAATATTTCAGATTGTATATGAAACCAGCACATTGTACCCCCTTGATTGCACCAATGTACACAGCTATGATTTAACAATAAAAAATAAATAAAAACCTTTTAATCCCAAAACAAAGAACATATGATTGTCTCAATTGATGCAGAAAAAGCATTTGATAATATCCAACATCCTTTCATGATCAGAATGCTTAAGAAAATAGGAATAGAAGGGACATTTCTTACTCTGATAGAGGCCATCTACAGAAAACCCACAGCCAATATCATATTGAATGGGGTAAAATTGATAACATTTTGACTCAGATGAGGAGCTAGGCAAGGATGCCCATTGTCTCCACTGCTATTTAACATCGTAATGGAAGCCTTAGCCATCACAATAAGGCAAGAGAAGGCGATCAAGGGTATCCAAATAAGGTCAGAGGACATCAAGCTTTCATTCTTCACACATGATATGATTTCATGTTGCATGAATTGGTGCCACAGAGGAAGAAATCTGTACTGAAATGTCTAAAAGTGGGGAGGCTGATGCACGCTCTGGCATACAGTGACCTCAGTTTCTTTTTTTTTTATTGTTGGGGATTCATTGAGGGTACAATAAGCCAGGTTACACTGATTGCAATTGTTAGGTAAAGTCCCTCTTGCAATCATGTCTTGCCCCCATAAAGTGTGACACACACCAAGGCCCCACCCGCCTCCCTCTGTCCCTCTTTCTGTCCCCCCCATAACCATAATTGTCATTAATTCTCCTCATATCAAAATTGAGTACATAGGATTCGTGCTTCTCCATTCTTGTGATGCTTTACTAAGAATAATGTCTTCCACGTCCATCCAGGTTAATACGAAGGATGTAAAGTCTCCATTTTTTTTAATGGCTGAATAGTATTCCATGGTATACATATACCACAGCTTGTTAATCCATTTCTGAGTTGGTGGGCATTTAGGCTGTTTCCACATTTTGGCGATTGTAAATTGAGCTGCAATAAACAGTCTAGTACAAGTGTCCTTATGATAAAAGGATTTCTTTCCTTCTGGGTAGATGCCCAGTAATGGGATTGCAGGATCAAATGGGAGGTCTAGCTTGAGTGATTTGAGGTTTCTCTGTACTTCCTTCCAGAAAGGTTGTACTAGTTTGCAGTCCCACCAGCAGTGTAAAAGTGTTCCCTTCTCTCCACATCCACGCCAGGATCTGCAGTTTTGAGATTTTGTGATGTGGGCCATTCTCACTGGGGTTAGATGATATCGCAGGGTTGTTTTGATTTGCATTTCTCTGATATATAGAGATGATGAACATTTTTTCATGTGTTTGTTAGCCATTTGTCTGTCGTCTTTAGAGAAAGTTCTATTCATGTCTCTTGCCCATTGATATAAGGGATTGTTGGCTTTTTTCATGTGGATTAATTTGAGTTCTCTATAGATCCTAGTTATCAAGCTTTTGTCTGATTGAAAATATGCAAATATCCTTTCCCATTGTGTAGGTTGTCTCTTTGCTTTGGTTATTTTCTCCTTAACTGTACAGAAGCTTTTCAGTTTAATGAAGTCCCATTTGTTTATTTTTGTTGTTGCAATTGCCATGGCAGTCTTCTTCATGAAGTCTTTCCCCAGGCCAATATCTTCCAGTGTTTTTCCTATGCTTTCTTTGAGTATTTTTATTGTTTCATGCCTTAAATTTAAGTCCTTTATCCATCTTGAATCAATTTTTTGTGAGTGGGGAAAGGTGTGGGTCCAGTTTCAGTCTTTTACATGTAGACATCCAGTTCTCCCAACACCATTTATTGAATAGGGAGTCTTTCCCCCAAGGTATGTTCTTGTTTGGTTTATCGAAGATTAGGTGGTTGCAAGATGTTAGTTTCATTTCTTGGTTTCCAATTCAATTCCAAGTGTCTATGTCTCTGTTTTTGTGCCAGTACCATGCTGTCTTGAGCACTATGGCTTTGTAGTACAGACTAAAATCTGGTATGCTGATGCCCCCAGCTTTATTTTTATTACAGAGAACTGCCTTAGCTATACGGGGTTTTTTCCGGTTCCATACAAAATGCAGAATCATTTTTTCCAAATCTTGAAAGTACGATGTTGGTATTTTGATAGGAATGGCATTGAATAGGTAGATTGCTTTGGGAAGTATAGACATTTTAACAATGTTGATTCAGTTTATTTCTTATAAGCTTATATGCTCTTAAGAACCTATGTTCTGCATGTACACATTCTAATAATAAGACTAATTGGTAGCCAATGGTTTATATGATAAGAGTACAATGAAGCTACGCAGAGCAACCACAAAATCTTACTCAGCTGTTTGTCTGAGAAAACTGGCACAACATGTAACTGAAATGCGTATTAACTTATCTTGTTTTCTACTGTCAAGGTCCCTTCCAGGACATTCCACAGACAGCCAGACTGCTTGAAGAGTCTGCCTCCCGTTTGACTAGTTTGCTAATCAGCTCGGAGGGTCTTAAAGGAACATCCCTTCATATGGACTCTAAGGAAGCTTCTTTAAACATAAGTCAATGGCACTTGAAATTACATTGAGGCTACACTTCTCCCTTTCCTTTTAAATTATGCAAGGTAATGGAAAACACGGCTGCTTGGCGGTCACTCACTTGGTGGGCTTGGCGGGCCCGTCTCCAGATTAAACATAAACTAAAACAAATAATGAACATCATAACAAGAAATCCTGCAGAAATTCCAAATAAAATATTTAATTTAGGTAAAGGATTTAACTTTTCTATTCCATTTGACAATTCTTTTAGTATAGTATGCCCATCAACATGTTTAAGATTGTGCTGGAACGTGGCATACACTTTTTGCTGTAAGTTAAGAATATCATTAGTTAAATTTTCATGGTTTAATAAATGATTTTTCACTTTATCCCAAGGGAATTCAGTTGTATTGTAAAGTACAGGAGTGATACAAAATGAAGTTACATTCCAATCACAATGAAATTTGATTTGTTTTTTCAAACTAGACAATTGATCTAACATTACTACTATTTGTTCTAAATCTGAAAGTTCATTATGGATTTCAGTGTCAATTTGTCTCTGAGTCGTACAAAGCTGCTCAGAATTATGGTGCCATTCAGCAATGAAGTCCTGAGTCTTGATGCTTTCTGTCAAAGCTACATCTGCAGTGGCAGCAGCAGTAGTAATAGCAATTATTCCCAAAATTGGTGGAATCAGCATTTCAATGAAATGCTTGGTTCTCTTCAGTACCTTCTCAGCAATCATCTGAAGTAGGGACATTGCTGGAGACTCCTGCCACGGTTGGGTCAGCTTCACCAGCAGCCACACACCCATTCTTGCTCTTAAAAGATATAATTGCTCTTTGGAAACATTAAAGTGAACAAAACTGTTAATGTATGTATACATAGTACAGGTTTGCAAACATTGGATTTCTCTGCTGGTTTTGTTCCAATATGTAGAACCTTTAAGGCATACAAAAGGCAGTCTTAAATAGGCTTGAACATTATGAGTTGCATTTTTGGTAAAAGATAAGGTATATTTTTTATCTTGTTGATTATATGATTTTTCTACCCAAGCTTGAAGAGGGTGGAATGTAGCCCCAATTTTCCATAAATGATTTTGTTTAGGATATTTTGATAGGCCAGGAGAAGGAGGAGAAAATCCTTCATCTCTCCACATAATTTGACTGGATATTGTAGTGGAAATGGATGTATGATTTCCTTTCCATCTTAAAAGTTTTAAAGATTTCCGAGAGTGTGTGAAACCCTTGGGGCTTCAATCTATGATGCTTCCATAGGAAGTATTAGCAACTAAAAATGCACTTTTACCTCTACATTTTGTCCAATGCACCCATTCACTTACTAGTGAAAAGCTGTGCATCTGACAAAGAGGTAACTCAGAAGAAGCCAAAGTATCATTAAGTTTTGTTCCTTTAATAGAAAGGGCTACTGAAAGATACATCTTTTTCCGTGGAGATTCACTGGAATGACGGTCTATACTTATCCAAACTTGATACTGAAAAGTTAAACAATGGGGCTGATTACTGAAACAAATGGGTGGTCCATTGACACCAGTACTGTAATTAAAAAATGTCATTCCTTCTTCATCAGGTTTTAAAGGACCACAAGTGTCATAAGGCACAGGAAGCCAGCTAGATTCATTAACATAAATTGGAACACTAGGTTCAAAACAACTGACTCCCCTCAGTAGAGGAGGATTTGGGATATATATCAAATATTCATATGATTGAACACTTACCTGAGAAGAGCTATAATTGCCAAAAAAAAAAAAAAAAAAGATTAGGAGCATTCATTTGTTTGTTGGTTTGGGAAATCATATCTTCCACTTGATTGCAGAATTTCTTCACCAGTCCCCTCATTAAGTTGTTGGCTTCCTTTGTGCAAAGAAAAGTCATTTGCTGTTTCTTCCGGGACACATTCAGGCTCATCCGGGCAAAAGGTGTCGTCAGGGTCTGAGGGTTGGTGTCTCTTCGTGGCCATGGAGAAGCATTAAGGATTTGTCAGGTACCCACAAATTAGAATTTCCTGTGGAGATAATAAGCATAACCTCTTTCCCATTGAATGACATTCGCTGGTATCCACTTATCAGTCTGAGTGTCTTTGTAAAACACAGGTTGGTTTAAATGGGTAGAAATAACTTTAACCCAGTGCTTGTGAGCTGATGTTTCATTATCATCATTCATATTCAAAAAATTTAAAGTAAACAAGGCAGAATGTAATCTATTCATGGGAGTAATATTATACTGTTCTTTTTTTTTAGAAGTATGTTTTGAAGTGTTTTATTTTGTTTTTTTTTTAATTATAGTTTGGTGTTATTGTTTGGGATTTTTTTTGACATTTGTTTTATATTATGTAGTTGAAAAAAAGTTTTGTATTTATTAGAAAGATATGCTGAGCCATAATTAGTTTTAATCGAAGCTGTTTTTTTTTATTACTGAAAAAGCTTTTAATAAATGGGAAATAACAGCATCTGTCTTTTTTGATGTAAAGGGAAGATGTCCAGGAAAAATGAGAAAATCGAGGGAAGATGTCCAGGAAAAATGAGAATAAGTATTCATAGAATGATGGATGTATTTAAGTTGTTTAAATTTGGGAAATTGAGTAACATCCTTTTATCATAATTGATTTGGTGGCCTTGTTGAGTAATATTAGAGGGTAAAGGTGGCATTATTAAAGACTGACAAGTGGGGTAAGAGTGAATAATAGTTCTTGCTGTATGCCATGTAATACCATGTCACATTTTATTTTTATTCATTTATTTTATTATTGTTATTATTTTTTATTGTTAAATCATAGCTGTGTACATTAGTGCAATCAAGGGTACAATGTGCTGGTTTCATATGCAATCTGAAATATTCTCATCAAACTGTTCAACGTAGCCCTCATGGCATTTTCTTAGTTATCGTATGTAGATATTTGTATTCTGCCTTTAGTAAGTTTCGTCTGTACCCATTCTAAGATGCACCACAGGTGTGGCTCCACCCATTACCCACCCTCCACCCTCCTTCCCCCATCCCTATCACTTCCTTGGTCCTTTCCTCATAGTCTTGTGCTATAGTTGGGTTATAGCTTTCATGTGAAAGTGATAATATAGCTTCATAGAAGGGCTGAGTACATTGGATACTTTTTCTTCCATTCTTGAGATACTTTGCTAAGAAGAATATGTTCCAGCTCCATCCATGTAAACATGAAAGAGGTAAAGTCTCCATCTTTCTTTAAGGCTGCATAATATTCCATGGTGTACATATACCACAATTTATTAATCCATTCGTGGATCGATTGGCACTTGGGATTTTTCCATGACTTAGCAATTATGAATTGGGCTGCAATACACATTCTGGTACAAATATCTTTCTTATGATGAGATTTTTGGTCTTCTGGGTATATGCCTAGTAGAGGAATTATAGGATTGAATGGCAGATCTATTTTTAGGTCTCTAAGTATTCTCCAAACATCTTTCCAAAAGGAATGTATTAATTTGCATTCCCACCAGCAGTGTAGAAGTGTTCCCTTTTCTCCACATCAATGCCAACATCTCTGGTCTTGGGATTTTGTGATATAGGCTAATCTACTAAAGTTAGATGATATTTGGAAGTAGTTTTGATTTGCATTTCTCTGATGATTAAAGATGATGAGCCTTTTTCATATGTCTGTAGGCCATGCACCTGTCTTCTTCAGAGAATTTTCTTTTCAAGTCCCTTGCCCAGCCTGTGATGGGATCACTTGCTCTTTTCTTGCTTATACCTTTGAGTTCTCTGTGGATTCTGGTTATTAAACCTTTGTCGGAGACATAACCTGAAAATATTTTCTCCCATTCTGAGGGCTGTGTGTTCGCTTTACTTACTGTGTTCTTGGCTGTGCAGAAGCTTTGTAGTTTGATCAGGTCCCAGTAGTGTATTTTTGAAGCTGCTTCAATTGCCCTGGGGGTCCTCCACATAAAATACTCGCCCAGACCGATTTCTTCAAGGGTTTTCCCTGCACTCTCTTCTACTATTTTCATAGTTTCATGTCTTATGTTTAAATCTTTAATCCAGTGAGAGTCTATCTTAATTAATTGTGAAATGTGTGGGTCTAGTTTCAGTCTTCTACAGGTTGCCAGCCAGTTCACCCAGCACCGTTTTTTAAATATGGTATCTTTTCCTCACTGAATGTTTTTAATTGGCTCGTCAAAGAGCAAATAACAGTAAGTAGCTGGATTCATCTCTTGGTTCTCTATTCTGTTCCAGACATCTACCTCTCTGTTTTTGTGCCAGTACCATGCTGTTTTAATCACTGTTGATTTGGAGTATAGTCTGAGTTCTGGTAGCATAATTCCACCTGCTTTGTTTTTATTTCTGAGTAATGTCTTGGCTATTCGAGGTTTTTTTCTGATTCCATATAAAACGAAGTATTGTTTTTTTCAAGATCTTTAATGTATGACAGTGGAGCTTTAATAGGGATTGCATTGAAATTATATATTGTTTTGGGTAGTATGGACATTTTAACAATGTTTATTCTTCCCAGCCATGAGCATGGTATGTTTTTCCATTTGTTAACATTTTCAGCTATTTCTTTTCTTAGAGTTTCATAGTTCTCTTTATAGAGATCTTTCACGTCGTTTGTTAGATAAACTCCCAAATATTTCATCTTCTTTGGCACTACTGTGAATGCAATAGAGTCCTTAACTGTTTTTTCAACTTGGCTATTGTTGGCATATATAAAGGCTACCGATTTATGAATGTTGATTTTGTAACCTGAGATGCTGATATATTCCTTGATCACTTCCAAGAGTTTTGTAGTAGAATCGCTGTTGTTTTCCAGGTATGCAATCATATCATCTGCGAAGAGCAAAAGTTTGATCTCTTCTGACCCTATATGGATACCCTTGATCACCTTTTCTTCCCTAATTGCGGTGGCTAAAACTTCCATTACAATGTTAAAGAGCAGTGGAGACAATGGTCAGCCTTGTCTGGTTTCTGATCTGAGTGGTAATGATTTCAATTTACCTTCATTCAGTACAATATTGGCTGTGTGTTTGCTGTAGATGGCCTCTATCAGTTTAAGAAATGTCCCTTCTATACCAATTTTCTTAAGTGTTGTGATCATGAAGGGATGCTGAATATTATCAAAAGCCTTTTCTGCATCAATTGAGAGAATCCTACGGTCTTTGTTTTTTGGTTTCTTTATGTGCTGAATTATGCTTATAGATTTACAGATATTGAACCAGCCTTGAGACCCTGGGATAAAACTGACTTGGTCATGATGTATAATTTGTTTGATGTGTTGCTGGATTGTGTTTGTTAGGATCTTGTTGAATATTTTTGCATCTATATTCATTAGTGATATTGGTCTATAATTTTCTTTTCTTGTTGGGTCTTTTCCTGGTTTGGGGATCAGGGTGATGTTTGCTTCATAGAACGTGTTGGTTAGTCTTCCTTCTTTTTCTACATTTTGGAACAGGTTGAGTAATATAGGTACTAATTCGTCTTTAAAGGTTTGGTAGAATTCTGATGTAAAGCCATCTGGTCCTGGGCTTTTCTTTTTAGGGAGGTTTTGTATGGTTGATGCTATTTCCAAACTTGATATGGGCCTGTTCAACATTTCCACTTGATTCTGGCTGAGTCTTGGAAGGTGACGTGCATCCACGTATTGGTCAATTTCCTTCAGATTTTCATATTTCTGAGAATAAAGATTCTTGTAATATTCATTATGAATTTTTTGAATTTCTGAGGAGTCTATTGTTATTTCATCTTTGACATTTCTGATTGATGAGATTAAAGATTTTACTGTTTTTTTCCTGGTTAGGTTAGCAAAAGGTTTATCTATTTTATTGACCTTTTTGAAAAACCAACTTTTTGATTTATTAATCTGTTGTATAATTCTTTTATTTTCATTTTCCTTTAATTCTGCTCTAATTTTGGTTATTTCTTTTCTGCTACTGGGTTTGGGGTTTGAATATTCTTCCTTTTGCAGTTGCTTGAGATGTCCCATTAAGTTATTAACTTCCTCTCTTTCTGTTCTCTTGAGGAAGGATTGCAGTGCTATAGATTTCCCTCTTAGGACCGCCTGTGTGGTATCCCAGATGTTCTGATAATTTGTGTCCTCATTGTTGTTTTGTTCCAAAAATTTGGCAATTTCATTCTTAATTTCATCTCTGACCGAGCTATCATCAGCATAAGGTTAATTAACTTCCATGTTTTTGTATGAGTATGCAGATTCCTGTTGTTACTGAGCTCAACTTTTATTCCATGGTGGTCCAAGAAGATGCAAGGAATAATTTCTATTCCTTTCAATTTATGAGGTTAGACTTGTGACCTAAGATGTGATTGATTTTGGTGTGTGTTCCGTGGGCTGATGAGAAGTATGTGTATTCAGTTTTGTTGGGATGAAATGTTCTGTAGATGTCTGCTAAATCCAAATGTTGGATGGTTAGGTTTAAATCTAAAATTTCTTTGCTCAGCTACTAATTGGAGGATTGTTTGAACACTGTCAAAGGAGTGTTGCAATCTCCAACTATTATGGAGCTAGAGGAAATCAAGTTGCTGATGTCTGTTAGAGTTTCTTGTATAAATTCAGGTGCATTCTGGTTGGGTGCATAGATATTAATAATTGAAATCTCATCATATTGAGTATTACCCTTAACAAATATGAAGTGACCATTCTTATCCTTCCTTACTTTTGTTGGTTTAAAGCCTTGTATCTGCAAATAAAATAGCAACACCTGCTTTTTTCTGATTACCATTTGCCTGAAATATGGATGACCATCCTTTCACCCTGAGTCTATATTTGTCTTTCAAGGTAAGCTGTGACTCTTGTATGCAGCAAACATCTGGCCTGATTTTTTGTATCCAGTCAGCTAACCTGTGCCTCTTAAGAGGACCGTTTAAGCCATTCACATTAATGGAGAATATTGATAAGGCTTTTAAAATTTTGGGTATCAAGTTTTTCGAAAGTCCAGTGGACATTTTTAATCCTTTTGCCACTGTGGAAGTTGGAGTTTGATCAAAAGTTTCTGAGTGAATTTACTTTTGTGGTAGATGATTGGGCTGATCATTAAGGAGGATAGGTCTGAGAATATCCTGAAGAGCTGGTTTGGTTATGGCAAATTTCTTCAACACATGAATGTCATGAAAGTATTTAATTTCTCCATCATAAATGAAACTCAGTTTAGTTGGATACAGTATCTGTGGTTGAAAGTTATTTTGCTTTAGGAGATTTAAAGTCAACGACCACCCTCTTCTGGTTTGAAAATTTTCAGCAGAGAGATCTGCAGGAATTCTAATATTCTTCCCTTTGTAGGTAATGGATTTCTTTCGTCTGGCTGCTTTCAGAATTTTCTCCTTCATATTAACTTTAGTGAAGTTAATTATGATATGCCTGAGGGATGTCTTATTTGGATTGAGTTGTGATCAGGTTCTGAAACTGTCTGCTATCTGAATTTCAGAATTCCTTGGTATGTCTGGGAACTTCTCTTTCATAATTTTATGGAAAAGGGCCTCTGTGCCTAGCCAGGCCACTTAATCAGTTTCAGGGTTCCAATGAGTCAGATATTTGCCTTCTTCGAATTATCCCAGAGCTCTTTGAGGGAATCATCCGTTTTTGCTCTCCATTTCTCTTCCTCTTTGAGAGTTTGGGAGCATTCAAAGGCTTTGTCTTCATTGTCAGAAATCCTTTCTCCCGCTTGTTCCACCCTGTTGCTGAGGGATCTACTGTATTTTTCCGATTTTTGAGGGCTGAATATTCTTGCTTCAGGGCACCAAAATCTTTGGTGGTTTTGTCTTTAAATTTGTTAAATTCTTGAGACAACTTTTGAATTTCTCCTCGAATTTCTAATTCTGAGTTTTGAATTGCTGCTTACATTTCTAATTCCAAATTTTCCTCCATTTTATTAATCTTGTATGCAATCCAAATTCTGAATTCAATTGCTGACATCTCGGCCAGCTTTTTATGAATGTGATCTTCAGTTACATCTGCTATATCTTTCCTGGGGGAGGGGTGTTGATCTATTCTGGTTATTCATATTACCAGAGTTTTTCTGCTGATCCTGCCCCATGATTATTTTACACTGTTTGATTTTTTTTCCCCTGGAGCTTTGCTGAGGACCCGTATAGTGTTATGGCCAGAGAAACTGGGGCCCTGTTTGTTGTTGCGGGTCTAAGTGGTTCTGTCTTGTTTTCAAGTTGGTTTCTGTTCTACACTAGTGAAACAGTTACTCTGGGTTAAAGTCTCAGCTGTGGAAAATACCAGCAATTAAGTCACCCCGCCCCCCACAGGTAACAATGGGAAACAGAAAATCAAACCATCCTATGACCACAAAAACAGGGCAGCACCTGAATAGTCCTTGGGTGATTGGCTCAATTCAAAAGGTCCAAATCAATTGTCTCAGTCAGCACCTGTCTGAGGTGGGAGTGTTTGTAAGGTCTCTGGCAACTGGATCACAGGGGTCTGGTGACTACTCTGATATGGCTTGCTCCAGTCCTGCATGGAGTCAGGAGGAGCCACCCAGCAAATAGATCAGTCTGGGAAGGTTGCTGCCTCCTTCCCCACCTTGCAGCTCTGTCACACCCAGTCACTGATAGCCCTGTAGTTGGCTGACCCAGTTGCCTGTAGTGAACAGATAGTCCAGGGGTTTGCACCTGCCTGAATCACAAGGAAATCTATTTCTGCTCAGCCAGGCTGCTGAGCTCTGCCTCTATCTAGCAGGGGGAGGTGAGGCCTGACAGCATTGGGTGCTTGATGGGGGCTGGGGGGGTTTTCACTTAGTTCCAGCCTCACCCCTGATTGATGTTACTGGCAGAACAGAACAGAAGAAGTTTGTGGGTATTTGTTTCTGTCCCTGCTAAATTCCCCTGCAGAAGAGAAGCTGTTTTGAGTTCCCAGAGCCTGCACCTCAGGCCCTATGTTCGCTCCTGTAGGTTTGTATTTGGTTATCTGGCTGTTGTAGCCTCCTGTCTTTCTTTGTCTAAGGGCTGATAATCCCCTGAGGGCTGGGTGTGTCTTAGGCTCAGTAAAGCGGTCCTCTGGGTCAGCCCTCCCCTGGGAACTTCCCAGGTCTGCTAGTGCATTTCTAGTCCCTGCACTCCACCCAGGTTGGTACCACCTCAGGCAAATCCTTTACTCATGGGGCCTGCGTTTCCATCCCAGATTTGTTCTGTGGTGGTTGCCACCTCAGTAGATGCCTGGCCTCCTCTGGTTGCCCAGGGAGACAGGGGGTGTGGCTTCAGAATATCCGAGATTGAGCCCTATTGCTAAAAGATGGCTGTTGCTCTGTGCCTAAGGGCACTACTGCTCTGGTGTGGTTCCCTCTCCACCTCCTCTCCTCACTCCCATGCCCCAGAGTCAGCACTGACCAGTTGCAGTTTAGGCACTGTCCACACCCCTTGAGAAATCACCCAAGAATCTGGACTCCAGGGGCACAGGCCTCCAGATCTCAGAGGGAGAGTGGAGGGGAGTGCTGGGAGCTCAGAGTTGCAAGTAGATAATATATACAGTTTTATGCCTGGCAGGAGAACACTGTGGCAACCTAGTAGGGGAGGTAGGTCCAGTTTTTAGAGGTTTTCTTCCGTGGAGTGTAGTGGGAGGACCTTTGAACTTTGCTCGTTTGTTTGTGGGGCACTCTGAGCCATTCTCATGGGGGAGGGGACTCCTGTCAGCTTGGTGCTGGATTTTGTACCTTTTGTTTGTATCCTTGGGGTAACAGCTCGCCTCAGTGGGGTTCATGTGAGTTCTTCAACCTTCTCTCTTTGTGCAGCCCCAACCCACCAGGTTACTTGCCAAATTTCTGTCCTTCAACTCTCCTTCTGGCAGGAGCCTCTGTGGAAATCTGCCTTTAGTCACTTCCTTGATCACTTCTAAATGTTTAGTAGTATGTCTACAAACAATAAGTAAGAAAATGCCATGAAAGCTATGTTGAACAGTTTGATGAGAATATTTCAGATTGTATATGAAACAAGCACATTGTATCCCTTGTTTGCACTAATGTACACAGCTATGATTTTACAATAAAAAATAAAAAATAAAAGTTTTGTAGTAGAATTCCTAGTGTTTTCCAGACATATGATCATATCATCTGTGAAGAATGAAAGTTTGCTCTCTTCTGAACCTATGTGGATACCCTTGATCCCCTTTTCTTCCCTAATTGCAATGGCTAAAACTTCCATTACAATATGAAGTGCTTCTAGTTTTCTCAGAGGTAGGGGCCACTGCTTAATCCATTTGGGTCTATTTTATTTTCATTGTAAAGGTAGGGTGAAGTGCTGTGCAGTGGTCCCTATGGAAAATTCTCTGAAAGAATGGGAAATTTTAAACTAGATTGATCACCTGTTTGTCTTATTACCTTAGCTTTAAGAGGAGAGGTGTTTGTTGTAGAATTAAAGTTTATGTTAAACATCATGTGTTTGGTTGCTGGAGAAATAGTTGGAATAGATAACATAGCTCCCCTTTGTTGCAGCAAATTTTTCTTATTTGAGTCAATAGTTCATATCAGTGTATTATCCTGTCCCTGTTAGCTGTTCATATGTATAGGAAAGAGGGTGGTGAGTATGATTTCTACGAGTCTGTTTTTTTGTCTCATTTCATTGTTCCATCAAGATTAAAATTGCAAAAATTGTCCTGGAGACAATACAGTCTAGGCTAGTGTCTTCCAATCAATAGGAATTAATAAATGGTTAGAACAGTAAGATTTTAAAATTCTTTGCACATAGGGAGCATTTGGACCATAAGCATGTACAGTATCTTTTAATATTTTCAAAATTTTCATATCAATATTATAATGAGTTACTTCTATTTTATTACCCTTTGTAGCTTGGAGAATGATCGGGAAAGCAAAAGAAGTAGGCAGGGTAGAAACGGCCTCTCCTGATACAGGGACATTTGCATCCTGAATGATACTATACATTTCAGCATTTTTTTGGAAATCCAGAAACTGTTCCTACTCTGCTATCCGGGAGAAGAGGAAGAGGCTGCTGTGAAACAGAAACAGCCTAAGGAGGTGGTAGAGCAGAAAGGAGGGGAGGGAGCTGCTGTGGGGTAAGAACAGCAGGCAAAAGTGGTGGCAATGGCAGTGCAGAAGACAAAGGGGTTGGGAAATGGTTATCAATAACTTTATAGTAATGAGTTAAAACCTTTTTAAGTTTTGATATTTCATCTTTTGATACATTAGTATAGTTTCATCAGAGTCACTATTCTCTGTTTTAGAATCTTCTGTCTGTTTTACTTTTTTCTGAGTGACTTTTGAGAGGAACTTTGTCTAAAGGTTCCTTTACATTTAGCTCCCCTGTCTGGGGAGGAACAACATCGTGCTCTGCATTAGAACTAGATTGTAAAGTATGCAACACAATTGTGACCAGATGATGAGCTGTCCAGACTTGTGCTTTAATACAATGACCATGCTGGTGGGCGTGGCAAAGAACCTTACCAACTCTCCTCCAAATTTTTAAATTTAGCTGATTTTTTATATCTGGGGTAAACCAATAACAATGTTTGGCCACAACATGAAATAAATGTTGCAATGTTTTTCTTTTGACTGATGATCCAGTAGTTTTTTTTTTTTAATTTTTTGAGACAGTCTCACTTGGTCACCCTTGGTAGAGTGCTATGGCGTCACAGCTCATAGCAACCTCAAAATCTTGGGCTCAAGTGATTCTTTTGCCCCAGCCTCCCAAGTAGCTGGGACCACAGGCCCCTGACACAATGCCGGCCTATTTTTTTGTTGCAGTTTGGCAGGGGCCGGGTTTGAACCCAACACCTTCAGTATATGGGGCTGGTGTCCTACTCACTGAACCATAGGCGCCACCTGATCCAATAGTTCCTAACGAAGATTTAAGCAAACCAATATATTGTTCCTATGTAGATGGAGAGTTCTTCATTTCTCCCCACTTTATTATGCCAGAAGTTTCATGTACTCACAGCATGTAGCTTTTCCTTCCAGTTTCAGTGCTCCAGACTGACCTTAAGTGACTGTCCATTTGGCGAGGACCCTGCCAGCTACACCAGAATTTTATGACTTGTACCCTGCCAGCTACACCATAATTTTATAAATGGAAAACACAGGGACTCGATTTCGAAACTCTTAGAAATGATCAAGGAATACATCGTTGTCTCAGGATACAAAATCAATACTCACAAATCAATAACTTTTATATATACCAACAATAGTCAAGTGGTAAAAACAGTCAAGGACTCTATTCCTTTTTTTTTTTTTTTGTAGTTTTTGGCCAAGGTGGGGTTTGAATCCACCACCTCTGGTATACAGGGCTTGCACCCTACTCCTTTGAGCCACAGGTGCTGTCCAGGGCTCTATTCCTTTTACAGTAGTCCCAAAGTAGATGAAATATTTGGGAATTTACCTAACAAGGGACATGAAAGATCTCCATAAAGAGAACTATGAAACTCCAAGAGAAGAAATAGCTGAAAATGTTAACAAATGGAAAAACATACCATGCTTATGGCTGGAAAGAATCAACATTGTTAAAATGCCCATACTACCTAAAGCAATATACAAATTTAATGCAACCCCTATTAAAGCACCATTCTTATACATTAAAGATCTGGAAAAAAATAGTACTTCATTTTATATGGAATCAAAAAAACCCTCAAATAGCCAAGACATTACTCAGAAATAAAAACAAATCAGTAGGAATCACTCTATCAGACTTCAGGGTATACTATAAATCTATAATGATCAAAACAGCATTGGCACAAAAATAGAGAGATGTATGGAACAGAATAGAGAACCAAGAGATGAACCCAGACACTTATTGTCATTTGATCTTTGATAAGCCTATCAAAAACATAAATTGGGTGAAAGATTCCCTATTTAACAAATGGTGCTGAGTAATTGGCTGGCAACTTGGTGAAGACTGAAAATTGACCCACACCTTTCACCATTAACAAAAATTGACTCTCATTGGATAAAAGATTTAAACTTAAGACATGAAACTATCAAGATACTTGGAGAGAGTGCAGGGGAAACACTCGAAGAAATTGGCCTAGGAGAATAATTCATGAGGTGGACCCCCTGGGCATTTGAAGCAACACCAATAATATATTACCGGGATCTGATCAAAGTAAAAAGCTTATGCAGAGCCAAGAACACAGTAGGTAAACAAAGCAGAGAACCTTCAGAATAGGAAAAGATATTTGTAGGCTATGTTTCTGACAAAGGTTTGATAACCAAAATCTACAGAGAACACAAAATTATTAATAAGAAAAGAAGAAGTGATCCAATTTCCTTGTGGGCAAGAGACTTGAACAGAAGGTTCTCTGAAGAAGATAGGTGCATGGCCTACAGACAAATGAGAAAATGCTCATTATCTTTAATCATCAGAGAAATACAAATCAAAACCACTTTAAGATGTCATCTAACTCCAGTAAGAGTAGTCCACATCACAAAATCCCAAAAGTACAGATGTTGGTGTGGATGTGGAGAAGGGAATACTTCTGCACTGCTGGTGGGAACGCAAGCTAATATAGTCATTTTGGAAAGAAGTTTGGAGAACACTTAAGGAACTAAAAGTAGACCTGCCATTCAATCCTGCATTCCTCTGCTAGGTATATATTCAGATGACCAAAAATCATTTAACAACAAAGATATTTGCACCTGAATGTTTATTGAAGCCCAATTCATAATAGTCAAGCCATGGAAGAAGCCCAAGTACCCATCGACTCATGAATGGATTTACAAATGGTGGTATATGTACACCATGGAATATTGTGCATCCTTAAAAAAGATGGAGACTTTACCTCTTCTATGCTGACATGGGTGGAGCTGGAACATATTCTTCTTAGTAAAGTATCTCATGAAGGGAGGAAAAAGAATCCAATGTAATCTGTACTATTATGAAACAAATATATAATCACCCACACATTCATATGAAGGATAAAACACAACTATAACCCAGGATGAATGAGGGAAGAAGTGGGGAGGGGAAGGGATAGGGGAGGTTGGATGGTGGGAGGGTAATCAGTGGGACCTCACATATGGTGCATATTGCAAGGGTACATGTCAAATCTATTAAGAGTAGAGCATAAATTTCTTAACACAACAGTTAAGTAAGTGAGGTGAAGGCTATGTTCACCAATTTAATGTAAGCATTCCAAATTGTACAGAAAATCAGCACATTGTACCCCATAAATGCAGTAATGTCTACAGTTATGATTTAATAAAAAAGATGAATAATAAATAGTAAATATATCTGAGAACATTTAATGTCAAACAAGTGTACAGCTATATCTGTAATATTTACATGCTAAAAATTATCCTACGTGTTAGGTTTGGTAAACATGTATTAAAGTTGTTTTATCCAAATAAAAGCGCTAATAGCATTGAAAATAAATTCTCCAGGAAACTTTTGTTAGTGAGAGCATAAATTAATGACATAGAAATGAATTAAAATCAAAATAATCTCTGTTAATATATTCAAAAGTAGTTCTTTATATGTTTATGTCAGAATAAATTACATAAATTCAAACACGCCAAGACTTAAGAACTTCACTGCAAAGAATAATCATAGTAATGGGGACATTGAAAACTACTATTCCAAATGCCCGTACTTCCCAAAGTCTTAACTATGAGACCTTTAAGGAAAAGCTAGACTTCTCTTTAAACATTAAATCATCAATAATGATAAAAAGTATTCACAGTACGTTGAAAACATTAGTTTTTATTTAAAACATATAGTGTCATGAGAAATCCAGTGAGGGTAGCATATAAATCAGAATTGTAAAAGTTCCTGTTGAAAATGATGGTATACAGGGAGGCGGAGCAAGATGGCAGCCGAGTAACAGCTTCCTTGCATCTGGGCACCATGAGTCTGGGGATATAGGACTCCAGGCATCTCTGGATTGTGGGATCTGCCTATCATCACCCCTGAGAGGATACAGGGAGTCAGCGAGAGACTTCTGGACCCCAAGAGGAGGACTAAAACTGTGGAAAACCGGCAAGTGGTCGAGTGTGTTCAATCCGTCTAAACCCGCCCACAACTGTAAGTTCAGTAGCAGCAAGACTGCAAACAAGAAAGGCCTTACCTGTGAACTGTTTTGGTGTCTTTGGACTTGGCACTCAGCTGAACTGCCTTGGGGAGAGCCTGAGTGGGAGTGTGGAGAACTTTGGCCTTTGTCTAGGGCCCCAGTCTGAGCCACTGAGCCAGACGGAGCTAATAGTGTTTGGCTCTGGGTCACAGGCAAACATTGTGAGCGATCTGCCCCGGCAAGCTCTGCCCTCAGGGTCGCAGAGCTGGAATTGGGTGGGAGCTGGTAACCCAGCGACCAAGTAGCCTAAGGGCAGGTCTAAGCCGCCTTGTAGCCCTAACCCTCGGGGGCAGAGGGAGACCAGTTTTGACACACAGGGTAAGTGGATAGCCACTTCAGCAGTGATTCCAGCGATAAGCACTTCCCTGAGAAAGCTTCTGCTCAGTAAGTGAACAAGTTCAAAGTGACTTTTAAGTGGGCTGAAGAGAGATTTAGGGTGTCTACCTGCTGGGGTTTGAGAAACTAGCATCCTCTAGTCGTATCAGAACTGTGATTAACATCTCATACACCAGAAGACCACGTGTTGCCCAACAAAATTTAATAACCTATACATACTGCTTTGTTTTTGGTTGTGGTTTTTTTTTTTTTTTTTGGTTTGGTTGTTTTTTTTTTGTTTGTTTATTTTGATGTTGTGGATTGTTGTTTTGTTTTTTAAGTTCAACCTTTTCCATACAGATCCTTTTTCTTTCTCAATTTTTCTAGTTTAATTATAATTTCCCATTGCTGCCTATTTCAATAATTAGAACTTCATTTTTGTTAGTGTTTCTACTGCTATTATTTGGTTTTTCCAGCCAATTTTATCCCGTAAAGTTTTCTGTTTGCTTGTTTTGTTTTGATTTATAGCATTTTTGTCTTTCCTCTCTACTTGGTGGAGGTGGGGTACTGTGTCTGATCAGGTTAGCAAAGAGCTGCTGACCTCAAGGGAACCACCCCACTGGGCACCCCCAGAAGGTGTTTTTTTTTTTTAAGGTTGTATCAAAGTACCCTACTGTACACCTATATTGCTCTGTCTCCCTCTTTCTGTGCCTCTCTTCTTTTTGTCAACATTCCTTATCCTCACCCTCTCACCTTTCTCTATCTTTCTTTTGTTTCTTATCACTCGGTCCTCCTTTCTTTCATCCGTTTTTTGCTCCTCAACCTTCTCACCCTTCTGGTCCTGTAACCCTTAGTCCACAGGCACAAGAACTTAAAGAGCAAGAGGAAGTCAAAGGAAAATTAGGGCAAGGAAACAGATAAAAGAAATCACTCATGAGGAAGAATCAGCAGAAAACTTCAGGCAGCATGAAGAACCAGTCCAGAACAACCCCGCCAAGGGACCATGAGGTAGCTATTGCAGAGGATTCCACCTATACAGAAATGTTAGGAATGACAGAAAGGGAATTTAGAATACACATGTTGAAAAAAATGAAAGAAATGATGGAAACAATGAAGGAGACTGCTAATAAAGTGGAAAATAACCAAAAGGAAATCCAAAAACAGAATCAAATCAGAGATGAACGATATGAAGAATATAAAAAGGATATAGCAGAGCTGATGGAAATGAAACAGTCAATCAGGGAACTTAAAGATGCAATGGAAAGTATCAGCAACAGGTTAGACCATGCAGAAGAAAGAATTTCAGAGGTAGAAGACAAAGTTTTTGAGATAACTCAGATAGTAAAAGAGGCAGAAAAGAAGAGAGAGAAAGCAGAACGTTCACTGTCAGAATTATGGGACTTTATGAAACGTTCCAACATACGAGTTATAGGAATTCCAGAAGGGGAAGAAGAATGCCCCAGAGGAATGGAAGCCATACTGGAGAATATTATAAAAGAAAATTTCCCAAATATCACCAAAGATTCTGACACACTGCTTTCAGAGGGCTATCGGACCCCAGGTCACCTCAACTCTAACCGAGCTTCTCCAAGACACATTGTGATGAACCTGTCCAAAGTCAAGACAAAAGAAAAGATTCTGCAAGCTGCCAGGAGTAAGCGCCAGTTGACCTACAGGGGCAAATCCATCAGATTGACCGCAGACTTCTCTAGTGAAACTTTCTAAGCAAGAAGACAATGGTCATCTACCTTTAATCTACTTAAACAGAACAATTTCCAGCCCAGAATTCTGTACCCTGCTAAGTTAACCTTCAAAATTGACGGAGAAATCAAATCATTTACAGATATACAAACATTGAGGAAATTCGCCACAACAAGACCAGCTCTACAGGAAATACTTCAACCTGTTCTGCACACTGACCACCACAATGGATCAGCAGCAAAGTAAGAACTCAGAAATTAAAGGACAGAACCTAACCTCCACACTGATGCAAAAGATAAAACTAAGCAATGGACTCTCACGAAATAAGATGAATAGAATACTACCACACTTATCAATTATCTCAACAAATGTTAATGGCTTGAATTCCCCACTGAAGAGACATAGATTGGTTGACTGGATTAAAAAACACAAGCTATCCATTTGCTGTCTGCAAGAAACACACCTGCTTCAAAAGACAAATTAAAGCTCCAAGTCAAGGGTTGGAAGACAATTTTTCAGGCAAATGGAATTCATAAGAAAAGAGGAGTTGCAATCTTATTTTCAGATACATGTGGATTTAAAGCAACTAAAGTCAAACAAGACAAAGATGGTCACTTTATATTGGTCAAGGGAAAAATACAACAAGAAGACATTTCAATTCTAAATATCTATGCACCCAATTTAAATGCTCCCAGATTCTTGAAACAGACCTTACTCAGTCTGAGCATTATGATATCTGATAATACCATAATAACAGGGGACCTTAACACTCCTCTTACAGAGCTGGACAGATCCTCTAAACAGAAATTAAACAAGGATATAAGAGACTTAAATGAGACGCTAGAACAACTGTGCTTGATAGACGCATATAGAACACTCCCTCCCAAAGATAAAGAATATACATTCTTCTCATCACCCCATGGAACATTCTCCAAAATTGATCATATCCTGGGACACAAAACAAATATCAACAGAATCAAAAGAATTGAAATTTTACCTTGTATCTTCTCAGACCATAAGGCACTAAAGGTGGAACTCAACTCTAACAAAAATGCTCGACCCCACCCAAAGACATGGAAATTAAACAATCTTCTGTTGAATAACAGATGGGTGAAGGAAGAAATAAAACAAGAAATCATTAACTTCCTTGAGCGTAACAACAATGAAGACACAAGCTACCAAAACCTGTGGGATACTGCAAAAGCAGTTTTGAGAGGAAAATTCATCGCTTTAGATGCCTACATTCCAAAAACAGAAAGAGAGCACATCAACAATCTCACAAGAGATCTTATGGAATTGGAAAAAGAAGAACAATATAAGCCTACACTCAGTAGAAGAAAAGAAATATCCAAAATCAAATCAGAGATCAATGAAATTGAAAACAAAAGAATCATTCAGAAAATTAATGAAACAAGGAGTTGGTTTTTTGAAAAAATAAATAAAATAGATAAACCATTGGCCAGACTAACGAGGAATAGAAAAGTAAAATCTCTAGTAACCTCAATCAGAAATGATAAAGGGGAAATAACAACTGATCCCACAGAGATACAAGAGATCATCTCTGAATACTACCAGAAACTGTATGCCCAGAAATTTGACAACGTGAAAGAAATGGATCAATATTTGGAATCACACCCTCTCCCTAGACTCAGCCAGGAAGAAATAGAGCTCCTGAACAGACCAATTTCAAGCACTGAGATCAAAGAAACAATAAAAAATCTTCCAACCATAAAATGCCCTGGTCCAGATGGCTTCACTCCAGAATTCTATCAAACCTTCAAGGAAGAGCTTATTCCTGTACTGCAGAAATTATTCCAAAAAATTGAGGAAGAAGGAATCTTCCCCAACACATTCTATGAAGCAAACATCACCCTGATACCAAAACCAGGAAAAGACCCAAACAAAAAGGAGAATTTCAGACAAATCTCACTCATGAACATAGGCGCAAAATTTCTGAACAGAATCCTAGCCTATAGATTACAGCTTATCATCAAAAAAGTCATTCATCATGATCAAGTAGGCTTCATCCCAGGGATGCAAGGCTGGTTTAACATACGCAAGTCTATAAACATTATCCACCATATTAACAGAGGCAAAAATAAAGATCACATGATTCTCTCAATAGATGCAGAAAAAGCATTTGATAAAATCCAGCATCCTTTTCTAATTAGAACACTGAAGAGTATAGGCATAGGCGGCACATTTCTAAAACTGATTGAAGCTATCTATGACAAACCCGCAGCCAATATTTTACTGAATGGAGTATAACTGAAAGCTTTTCCTCTTAGAACTGGAACCAGACAAGGTTGTCCTCTGTCACCTTTACTATTCAACGTGGTGTTGGAAGTTCTAGCCAATACAATTAGGCAAGACAAGGAAATAAAGGGAATCCAAATGGGAGCAGAGGAGGTCAAACTCTCCCTCTCTGCTGACGACATGATCTTATACTTAGAGAACCCCAAAGACTCAACCACAAGTCTCCTAGAAGTCATCAAATAATACCGTAATGTTTCAGGATATAAAATCAATGTCCACAAGTCAGTAGCCTTTGTGTACACCAATAACAGTCAAGATGAGAAGCTAATTAAGGACACAACTCCCTTCACCATAGTCTCAAAGAAAATGAAATACCTAGGAATATACCTAACGAAGGAGGCGAAGGACCTCTATAAAGAAAACTATGAAATCCTCAGAAAGGAAATAGCAGAGGATATTAACAAATGGAAGAACATACCATGCTCATGAATGGGAAGAATCAACATTGTTAAAATGTCTATACTTCCCAAAGCAATCTACCTATTCAATGCCATTCCTATCAAAATACCAACATCGTACTTTCAAGATTTGGAAAAAATTATTCTGCATTTTGTATGGAACTGGAAAAAAACCCATATAGCTAAGGCAGTTCTCTGTAACAAAAATAAAGCTGGGGGCATCAGCATACCAGATTTTAGTCTGTACTACAAAGCCATAGTGCTCAAGACAGCATGGTACTGGCACAAAAACAGAGACATAGACACTTGGAATCGAATTGAAAACCAAGAAATGAAACTAACATTTTACAACCACCTAATCTTTGATAAACCAAACAAGAACATACCTTGGGGGAAAGACTCCCTATTCAATAAATGGTGTTGGGAGAACTGGATGTCTACATGTAAAAGACTGAAACTGGACCCACACCTTTCCCCACTCACAAAAATTGATTCAAGATGGATAAAGGACTTAAATTTAAGGCATGAAACAATAAAAACCCTCCAAGAAAGCATAGGAAAAACACTGGAAGATATTGGCCTGGGGAAAGACTTCATGAAGAAGACTGCCATGGCAATTGCAACAACAACAAAAATCAACAAATGGGACTTCATTAAACTGAAAAGCTTCTGTACAGCTAAGGAGACAATAACCAAAGCAAAGAGACAACCTACACAATGGGAAAGGATATTTGCATATTTTCAATCAGCAAAAGCTTGATAACTAGGATCTGTAGAGAACTCAAATTAATCCACATGAAAAAAGCCAACAATCCCTTATATCAATGGGCAAGAGACATGAATAGAACTTTCTCTAAAGACGACAGACGAATGGCTAACAAACACATGAAAAAATGTTCATCATCTCTATATATTAGAGAAATGCAAATCAAAACAACCCTGAGATATCATCTAACCCCAGTGAGAATGGCCCACATCACAAAATCTCAAAACTGCAGATGCTGGCGTGGATGTGGAGAGAAGGGAACACTTTTACACTGCTGGTGGGACTGCAAACTAGTACAACCTTTCTGGAAGGAAGTATGGAGAAACCTCAAAGCACTCAACCTAGACCTCCCATTTGATCCTGCTATCCCATTACTGGGCATCTACCCAGAAGGAAAGAAATCCTTTTATCATAAGGACACTTGTACTAGACTGTTTATTGCAGCTCAATTTACAATCGCCAAAATGTGGAAACAGCCTAAATGCCCACCAACCCAGGAATGGATTAGCAAGCTGTGGTATATGTATACCATGGAATACTATTCAGCCTTTAAAAAAAATGGAGACTTTACATCCTTCATATTAACCTGGATGGCAGTGGAAGACATTATTCTTAGTAAAGCATCACAAGAATGGAGAAGCATGAATCCTATGTACTCAATTTTGATATGAGGACAATTAATGAGAATTATGGTTATGGGGGGGGAACAGAAAGAGGGAAAGAGAGAGGTGGGTGGGGCCTTGGTGTGTGTTACACTTTATGTTGGCAAGACATGATTACAAGAGGGACTTTACCTAACAATTGCAATCAGTGTAACCTGGCTTATTGTACCCTCAATGAATCCCCAACAATAAAAAAAAAAAAGAGAAAAAAAAAAAAAGAAAATGATGGTATACAAATCCTCCCTGAATCATTGTCAATGAAATCCTTGTCTTAATTTGATGCAGTAGGAAAGACATGTGTCCAGATAATCTCTGGATTCCTATCCTTAAATCATTCCAACCCACGAACAATCGAACAACACAAAGCACAAACACCCTAATCTTCTGATCTATGTCGTAGAACAACCATCCCAGAAAGGTGCTTTTGGTTCATCCTGAGGTCACCTCTGCACCCTTTGGCCAATGGCTGTGGCACAGGAGCTGCAAGACCTTAAATGACTGAGCCAGTGAAGAGCGCAATTTGGGTTTCCCCCACTGGATGTTCCTCTCATCACATGATGAAGAACTCAAGTATTTTTTTCTATCTTATTTTCTGTAATCACCAAAATAGCCATTATCTCTTTTAGATGTGCTCTCTGCAGTTATTGTTTGTTTTGATTACCCCCCCATGTGCCAATTTATTTCATTATCATTCCTTTCTGCAGGTCAGATGATTTTTCTAAAATCACTTGCCATCTTCCCAAAGTACATTCTTTAAACGTTACTCTAATGTGGAGTGTAATGGTGTGAATTGTTGTTACTCTATTTGACAATGTCTTCATATTCCGGTTGTGTACCTCAGGAAACACAGTGAAAGAGAGAATTTAGTGTGTATGGCAGCCATTCAGGATCAACACCTGCAGAAGGGCAAAGAGGGAGCCTGGAGTGGGCAGACAAGCACATCCTTAATGCAGGCCCAACAAGAGGCTCTTCTGATTTCGAGGGGAACTCTGAAGGTAAAAGCCCACTGACCCCCAGACTTGGGAATTGATGGCCATATCTCTATACCCACTTCTAGACCAGCCCTTGGATGTGGTCCATCTTGGCAAATACATGACCTTGGAGAATGCAGCGCCTTGGTCATACCAGTAGGTGCCGATGGCTGACAACTGGCAACTGACTGCTGTCCCAGCAGCTGAAGCAGCATGGCTGTCCTGGAAGAGTGTTCTGGGCAGCTCACCTGCATGTCTATGCATTCTTCTTTAGCGACCAGGAGAATGCAAGAACAAACACCACATGGACTCCCTATTAAATTTGAACTAATCAATTAACACTTATGGGGACATGTGGAAATAGCACTCACCTAATATCAAGTATGTGGGAGGTGGGAGAACAGGATGCCCAGGGAAGTCATTGTCCCTTTCAATATAGTTAGCCTGAACTTCTCTATTCCTGGTCTTGTCTCTACCATCACCATGATAGCTTTCGTATGGTGCTGGATACCCAGGCCTGGTGATTGACTGGCGGCTGGCTGGCATCCTAGCTTCATCTAGCTGATGGCCTCCCTAACCACCCCAGTAATGTTGGAGCCTGGTCCCGACCTTCCCCAGACCCAGCTTTGTACATACTTGTTGAAGAATTCCAGAGGATTTCACCCCAAGGGCCATTGAAGGGTAAGTAGGGCCCTAAACACCTTAAAACAGAACTTCCGTCAGCTTGCCCTTGGCTCTGTTTGTGCCTTTATACCCTCACGTCAGCCTAATTTCTTTGTTCCTTTGTTAATGCCTAACCAGGGTTACTTTTTTCTGTTGGTTCTAGCTCTGTACTCTCTTCTGGAGTCTCAGGGACCTCAAATCATTTTGTTTTTGGCTTCAGGCCCAGCACTAGACACTAGTTCACCCTTCTAAAACTTCAAAGGGCCTAGAAACTCACAAGCATAACTTTCAGACATGGCCTCCATAGTCTTTTAGAAACTGAGATTGAGAAAGGATAGAGAAAGAGAGAAAGCTGGACTGACAGCAGCCCCAATAGCAGAAAAGTATTTTGTTGTTGATGGTTTTTTTTTATTAAGTCATATACACATAGATCATGTATACATTAATGCATTTATGGGGTACAATGTACTGATTTTCTATACAATTGGTAATGCTTAAATAAAATTAGTTAATATAAGTGTTTCACCTAATTTACTTAATTATTGTATCAAGACAGTTATATTCTATACTTAATAGATTTGACATGTACCCTTGCAATATGCACCATAGGTATGGTTCCACCGTTTACCCTCCCTCCATCAAAACTCTCCCCTCCCCTCCCATCCCTCTCCTCTCCCCTCCTACTGTTTGTTGTATGTTTTGTCACTTTGTCACCTTCAGTAGAGTGCCATGGCATCCTAGCTCACAGCCACCACAAACTCTGGGGTTTAAGTGATTCTCTTGCCTCAACCTCCCAAGTACCTGGGACTCCAGGTGCCCCCAAAATGCCTGGCTGTTTTTTCAAAGATGAGGTCTCACTCTCCCTCAGGATATTCTGGAACTCCTGAACTCAGGCAATCCACCTGCATTGGCCTCCCAGAATGCTAGGATTACAGGAGTGAGCTGCTGAGCCTGGCCGAGAAAAGTTTTATAATAATGACTGTAACTTTAAAACTTCTCCAGAGATAGTTACTCAAAAGGCTCATGCATGAACACCATGGCCTTGGAAAGATTGGATCCCTGTGTCCCCCACATCTGGAAGAAAATGCTCCAAGAGGCAACATTTGCTGGAACCCCAGAACCATGTCCTCTCAGCAAAAGAGAAGTGCAATAGGAGGAAGATTATAATTACTTTAGAACAGGAGATTACATTCCCATTCTGGAACTGGTGGTCCCCTAAATTGACAGCCTCCATACCCATCAACCCATGGGAACAGCTTCCATCTAACTGACATGTCTGACTTGAAAATGGGCTCCACTTTGACACGCCAGAATGGGCTTAGGTAGCTTAGTCTCTAATATACGTAAGCAAATTAATTCTAATAAATACTGGGGCCATGTCATCTACTCTTTCTAAATAGTGAACATGTCTATTTCTCTCTCCTATCTTCATCATTAAAATGAAAAATAAAATAAAAAACAAAATGCAACCCCTCTTTAAATAGTCCACAGTTTCTCATTTCTCCCGAAGTTAAAGTTATCTTAGTCATCCTTGTATTACTTTCCAATTGTCCCCCTCAGCCCAACCAACAGAGAGGTTTAAATCTACTCACCACAGGGAATGAGTCATTTTCCCCTTTTAACGGGACACCTGCTGTTTCTAAACAAGTCTGATCTGGTATAAGAGGGCATCACCTGGCTCTGGGAACCAGCTACCCACCTGTGATCTCAAAATGAGGGATCCTGCTTTGACAGCCCCTGGGGATGCTTGATCTTACCCCTCTTGGGCCTCCATTCTGCAGTCCTCCTGTTATTAAATAATGTCCCTTGTGTCATCCAATACTTGCCCTCATTTATTCAAGACGGGGGGAAAAGCATCAACCGTAATTGCAACCCAATTTTTACCACTCCCAAACCTTCTCCCAATGACCCCCAAATGCACGCAGTCCTACCCACACCTGACTTATCTCACTGGGTATAACCATGACCCTATTAAGGCAGAAGGAATTTCAAAAGACTGACCATTGTCACCATCACCACTTAACAAGAGTCTGAAATGTCTGGGGGCCTAATGTGGCCTCACAGGGACACTCCTCCCTCCTCCTCTTCCTCCTCTGTTCCTAAGACAAAGAACACAAAGGACGTACTTAGCCCCAGCCTCTGAAGAAACTCACATTCAAGGTCCCTAACCTACCAAAGCCCTCTGGGCAAGCTGTGGAAATTGCCCAATGCCTATGGCCCTATATAAATGGGTCTCTAACTGCCCACGGGGGCAGAATCCATCTTTGTCATGCCAGGAGTCCCAATCCAAAAACCTGGCCTGAACTTCTCCCCTCCCAGTCTCCTCTCTGGGTGTCACCAGGTCATGTTTCAGTTTTTATATTGGGGGGAGGTTCTATTTTTTTATTAGCAGCAATTTAAGGATATTAACTCAAAAAATGTATGGACATGTGCCCTGCCTATTGAGTCAAAATATCAGAAGGATTCAATTACTGAAATTACAAGTAGGATCTGCGCATCCCTAGTTTTAGATAGGATTGTTAGGAAGTTTTATTGTTTGCTTTCCTCATTGGTTTTATTATTTTTAAAACAGTGCCTATTGGTGTCGTTTCTGTGGAGCCTGTGGATTTGTCACTTCGCTTTATTCCCATTCACTGACAGATGTGATCAAACCTGGAGACAGGATCTGGACAGCCAGGGCCTTTTACTTTTTCTCTTGAGACCGAGTACTGAGCCAGGTTCGTTTATATCTAGGAACACTCTGCTCCCATGTCAGAGAGTCTTACTTCTCCAGTGTGGCTTGCCTCAGAATAATGGGGGGCGGGTAACAGGGTAGGAACAGAATGACCCAAAATGTCACCATAAGAACTCCTCTGGTGTAATGGAATTGGGTCACAGTGCTCAGTCTTTATGAGTCCTATTCAAAATTGTTAGGCTTTACATTTCAGAAATGGCTTTTCAAATGCTCATAGTGTAGCATCAATCAGCTCCTGGGGTCAGGTGATCCTTTTCCCTGGGAGCCATCTTCTTACGTTTGTCAGAATCAAGCTACAGGAAGTGCACAAAACAGTAGAAGCCACTGTGATTGGTGGATGTGGTGCTCTGACCAAGGGGATGATTCAATCACGTTAAAGGCCACAAAGCTCTATGACAGGCTCCCCTTGTGATGCCATCAAATCAGATGGCAAACCGTCCCGTGTTGTGGGACAACACAGGAGTACAAAACTGTCTGCATTGGCTCAAAGTCGCTACTTTATGTTCTCCCCAGTGCCTGTAATCTGCTCCTCCCTGGCTGATCTTTCTTCTGACATGTCCTCTGACCAAGCCACCTGTCCCAGAACTAAGGAGCCCTGAGGCCGAGTTACTGACAACACAGAAACAGCCAAGGTGCCACAGTCTACACTCCAGCTGGAGAGGGAACAGTTTCACCACCTACTTCCCCAGTAGTAGAGATCATCTAGTTGCTCTATCTTCCCTAGAGATCATCTAGTCGCTCTATCAGGACCTCAGCCTGTCTCTGGAAGCCTTGAGTCAAAGATTCCTTCATCTTCACATCTTTGAGCAAATGGCCCAGGAGGCTAGACCCCTGGCCCGCTACACCAAGCGCTTGACCATCACCACCAGAGAGATTTGAACCACGGTGAGCCTGATGCTGCCTGGGGACATCAGAAAATATGTGTCCTAGGCCACCAAGGCCCTCCTCTGGTACACCACCTACAAGTGAGTCACCTCAGGACCCCCTTAGCACCGAAATCTAAAGCTTCTTAACAGAGCCACCCACAGTCCCCCCAAAACAGCTGTAGCTCACCAAGAGGAAGGTGCTGGATTTGGGGGGCAGGTAGCAGGTGGCCTCCTCCTGATTTGTAGGGTGCTGGGCATGTGATGCCCTACTGATGTTTGAGGCATTCTTTCTGAGAACCAAAGATCGTCAACTCTAACATACTTGTAAATGTAACTCACTCCAAGCAAAAGTGCTGGACTTTGCATAATTGTGTTGCATTTCATCTCTTTCCTAAATGATCACTTCCACTGGCCATCCTTTGTGGGGATATTTTCACTGTAATAATCTCTGTCTTTTTGACTCTCATTCTCTCTTGAGTGTGTGATGCACCTTATCAGGTATGTGAACTGATACCATCCAGAAGCCAGATACAAAAAGTAAAAAAAAGTAAGAAAGAGAAAAATAGTCATCCCTCACGATGGGCACCTGTACTCTCAGCTGATTGACAGGTTGAGACAGGAGGATCTCTTAAGCCCAGGAGTCTGAGGTTGCAGTGAGCTATGATGCCACTGTGCTCCAGTCTGAGACCTTGTTGCTAATTAAATAAAGAAATAAATAATCCAGCTAGAACACCTGCTAGGCCAGGTGTTTACATTTTTCACATATTGAAAACCATACTAGTCACCACTTGGCCGTTTCAGAAAAAAAATATTTTGACCACAGATTTGTAATTTGTATGTCTTGGTGCTCATAGCTTAGTGGCTAGTGTGCCCACACATACGCAGGAGCTGGCATGTTCAAACCCAGCTTGAGTCTGCCAAAACAAAAATGACATTCACAACAACAACAACAAAAATATAGCTGGGTGTTGTGGCTGGTACCTGTGGTCCCAGCTACTTGAAAGGCTTAGGCAGGACAATCGCTTGAGCCCAGGAATTTGAGGTTGCAGTGAGCAGTGACATAATGGCACTCTACCAAGGGCGACATAGTGAGACTGTCTAAAAAAAAAAAGGAAAAAAAATTGTAATTTTTATGTTAACTTTATGTAATGTATTTTTATGGTATTAAAATGAATCCACTAAAATTTGTGTTGTAATAAATTGTAAGGTAAACATTGGCCTATGCAACATGCATAAAAGCTCTTTGGGTTCCTATTAATATTTAGACATGTAGAAGTTCTCTTGAGACCAAACTGCTGCACATGCTTACAAATTTGTTATGTTGACAGATCAATTGAAAATATTTTTAGTCCCCTTTTCAATGGATAATGCTTCTTAAAAGTTCAGTGCCTAATAGTCATCCAGATGTTCAAAACCTACTGCTGATAGAAAACTTTCCCATCATCTTCATTACTTGCTTAGTAATGCCACTGGAATTTTATCATCAAACGTAACACTGGGATTTGGTTTGAGGCCCTGTGTTCACAGTATCAGTTTTGGATCCTAGGCATTTGAGGAAACATAATAGAGATCAAACATTCAGAACATGCTATTGTAGGGAGTTTTCAGATTCACTTTTTGTTGAATCATTTGGATGATTCATATAAGTCATATTTATAGATCTTCCAATACTGAATCATATAGGCATTCTTGGATGGAAATACCTTCCTCCTGATGGCTCTCCTGAACATTATTTAGGCCCTTTCCTGTACATCATCCTAGTGAAATTCCTGACTGTGAACAGTCACCAACTGCTTTGAGGTCAGGTTTCTCATGACTTCTGCACCCTTGGCCACTTGCTTCCTTCAACAGTCCCCAAGGCTCCCCTGTGCCCTGGGGGCTTCAGCTTCACAGGAGCAGCCTGGGTCTCAGGCTTGTTAGCTGCGTTTCCTCTGCAGCAAGAACCTGAGCTGTTATAACCCAGTTACAACCTAAGAACAGGGGGAAGGGGGAAAGGGAGGGGAGTGAGGGGGGAGGTGGGTAGAGGGAAGGGGATTGGTGGGATTACACCAGCGGTGCATCTTACAAGGGTATATGTGAAACTTGGTAAACGGTCTGTGAAGCTAGTGAATGATGCCCCATGAATATATCAATGTACACAGCTATGATTTAATAAAAAAATAAAATAAAAAAAAGAACCTGAGCTGTGCAATGGGGCAAACCAGGGAGCAGAGAGTGGCCTTTACCCCTTCACGAGTCTTTCCTCCATCTGTTTTTCTCTTTGCATGCCTCACATTTGAGGTGCAACTGTGCTGAGAGGGCACGCTATACACAACCCTGCCCACCTCCAACTAGGGCAAGCTCTGAAATCCTGGCATTCTTCTAACCCTATTCTATCATCATTACAGTTCCAAGTGCCCTCAAAATCACATTCCTAGTCTCTATATTCCTTGTTCTGCCCTCAAGAAGAGGCTGGCTAGTCCTCCCATGAGACCGGACCCTACTTTCACTTGTGGGAGCTGCACATCACGGGCCAGCACCATAAATATGGGTTGCAAAAGAGACCTGATGTGCGAGTCTTCTTTGACTCTTCACAGGTAGATGGCCACATGATTTCTTGTCTAATGAACGTAAACTCTTTTGAGAGTTTAATTGCATAATTGTGCTAGGACAGTAGGGAAAATTGGAACTTGTGGTCACCCTTCAAGGCAAAAGGTCTAGGAATAGAATAAAAACATCTCTTGGGGCGTGGGGATTTTTGGAGCAAGAAGGTTGGTGGGGAAATAGTGTACAACCTTTCATATCACTTTTTTTTTTTTTTTTTTTTTTTTTACAATTTCCTCTCTTTCATTTTCTGGTGTCTTTGCATTCTGGAGACACCTGGGTATGCTTGGATGCATTAACAAAGAAAAGACACACACATGGGCCTTCTGCCCCATGTCAGCTAGTGAGACTAGACTCTAGAGCAAGAGTCATTAAGGGCACAGGCTTTGAAGTCAGATGAGACCTAGGTTCAACATCTAGTTGCTCCTTTCCTAGGTGGACTGCCTTGGCCAAGTGGCTTGACCTCTCTGAGCCTCAGTTTCCTTCTCTGTAGAATAAGGGTCTACAAGGTTATTGTGAGGATTCAGGGGGCTACTGAAGACAAATTGCCAGATGTATATTCAGCAATCAATGAAGGGTGCCTGTTCTTAGTCTCAGTCCTGAGATTCAGGCCCTCAGGCAATTGGAGTGGGTGGGAGTGAGACTCAGGGCCAGACAGCTCTGTGACCATGTTCTCCTGGCTACCTGGGTCCAATCTGCTTGCTTCATGCAGACAGGGAGATAAGGAAGAAGGACTTTTCCCTCCTGAGCATCATGTTAGTGAAGTTGCAGAGATGCTGCTGCTCTGAGTCATGATGGGAAGTTGCTAGGGAACAATTGGAAAGTGCCCCATGGTCTTGCTGGCTGTGGGTGGGTATTGCGGACTTGGGACTTTGTGGCAAGCTCTGCCCTTTCTCTCACGTGAAATCACACTTTCCACACCTCCCTACCAGGCACATCCCAATATCAATTCCATTCACCTTTCGAGTCTTGGTTCAAATCCCACCTCATCAATGGAAATGTGCTGACCAGTCCAGCCCATAGTCACTGCTCTCTGAGTCTCAGGATTTCCAATTGTAAAATGCTGCACTATAAATAACACCCATAAAGAAGGTTAGTGATTAGGTCTGGATGAGAGAACAGATAATGCATGCCAGGTGCCATCTCTAGTATGGGCCTGTTGCATGTTCCCTGCCTCCTTTTCTCCCTAATTGCCAAAGCCCCGAGAGTTATGCCCCATGCCCTTGATCACAGACCACCTTCTATTGATACTCATCTGGAAGTATGCCTGTGCTAGTTTTCCATTGAATCATAATGTCACAGAGCATGGGGCCCACATCTCTTCCTTCCTAAACCTCCAGAATCCATCACTACAATAAATGCCAGCATAACTACTTTTTACTGGGCACCATATAAAACTCTGTGCCAGACTCTCTGATGTGTATCCTATGCACATACATCTATTCCTCAGCCTCTCTCCCTATATTTTCCTCCCAGGATCTGTAGGCATACTTCCATGAATGATGCCAAGGAGATTGGGTCAGCTACTACCCAAGCTAACATAACTAGTAAGTGGCCTTGCCAGGAAACAAATCCAGGTGTGACTCTCAATCTTGGACTAGATTAAGATTCTATTGAATGCCTGTGAATGGATGCATGGGAGGAAAGACACAAGTATAGACCAGAATGGGAGTGACAGTGCCCTTACTTTGAGTTGGTAGTGGGAGGCCAGCTTGAGAAACAGCTGTAGTAATGAAGATGTTGGTAGGTCCCTGAGCTTGTTCAAGGGGCGTAGTCACTCCAGGGAAAGGATAAAAGGGAGAGTTGAAGGGGCAAGCCAACCTCCAGGGTGATTGTTCAAGGGAATTAATTCCATGGTGGCTCTAGGACCCCAACAATTGTTGGTGGGGGACCCAGCACCTGGGCTTTCACGAAGTCAACTCTAGGACAGGGATCGATCAAGCGAAGCTTCTTTGAAGAGAGTGAATAACCTAGAAGTCTTTACATCCCCTTGGAGTCCAGGCTGCGCATCCCAATCTAATAGATCCCGAGGAGAGAAGTGGGCCAGACTCTCAGTGTGGTGTCTACGATTAGGCTCAGAGATAAGCTCCACTATGCTCTTGCATAAGTGGAGACAGTGAGGAGAGCAGAAGGCATTTGCCACTTACTTCAGCAGACCCATGTCTGCTTCAGACTAGCTTGTGGCCATGGCTATGACATCACCAGCAGCCTTGAGGACTGGGAACCCTAGCCAAAAACACAGTGCCCAAACCTCTTATCCTGTACCTGAGCACTGTGGGGACATGGGAATCTGCTGACGGAGGCTTCCCCTGGTGCAAATTGAGTGAGGCCTCCTCTGCTAAGGGCTCCTGCAGTCCATTAGCTGTCTGTTTCATCCCCATAGATTTCTCATAGATCCCCATAGAGGCCCCACTCAGATCAGAGGGAAAAGCCCTTCCCTGAGTGTGATCCTGGGTTTCCAGGTCTACCTATGCCCTGGCTGCCAGGGATTGGCATTGGAGAAGCCTCTGGGAAAAAGCAGGGGGCATTAAAGCTCTCTCTCTGTCTCACATGGCCTGCCACAACAGCAACAAAGAAGCACAGTACCTGCTTCCACTCACAGGATCCTTCCACCTTCCTCTGTTCCAGGAAGCAACAAGGAAAAAGCTGGGCTCTGGCAGCATCAGACAGAGCTGGCCTCTGGCAGCATCAGACAGAGTTCCCATACTGACTCACCCACTCTCTCAACTGTGTGAGGTCTGACATAATCACTGACTTAACTCTAGAATCTATAGGTTTCTTCTTTGTCAGTCAGCCATATAAATGGTGCATACCTCCTAGGCATGGAGAGATTCATTTTAGAGGGTTAACATTTGCCTCCCCAATAACTGCCCAGAAAAGGGGGAATAACCAACTGCCACCAACACAATAAGATTCAGTGAAGGCATCAATGTACATCATACAGCACAACCTTCAGTGTTATTTATTTATTTATAGTTCTGTACTACAAACAACACAGGAGAACAATTAGTAGCTCTTCCAGCTCTTCACTGTTCATTAAAACAGGAAAACAAAGAGGAACCTGGCATCCACACTTTCAGATTCTTTTTATTCTTCAACTGTACTTCAGAAAAACTTTATACACTGTATTGCCCAAATGAAAATACAGAGAGAAAAATATAACCAACACTCATATACTCACTGCTCAGCTTATATAAGGCATAATCTTACAGATATCATTGTATCCCCCTACCCTCCACCTACACCTCTGTGATAAAGGGCCCCTTCCCTCTGCAGAGGTATCCCCTCCATTACCTTGATGTTTCTCATTGCCATGAATTTCTGTAAACTTCTACTACATAGATGTGAACTGCCAGAAGACCTATACTACAGGAAATTCGTCATTTCCATTGGAAGATATTGTGCAATGGATATAAATCACAGCAGAGCTGACAACGCTTAGTTTACAGGAAGGATGCTTAAACAATCAGCAGTATGCCACATGACACATGCCCCCAAATCTACAAAATACCATATGCCACCTGCCCACAAAATCGGGAGGACTCCAACTGCCAGCCGCCATAGAAACTCCAGCTGGTCCTGTCTGGCAGGCTGTAGCTCTTTTGGGAAACCCTGCATGACTCTGTAAACAACTTTTGTGTGTCAGTGCTCAGGCAGTCCTGAAGCGACTCCCTTGTGGACACCGTACTGGAGGACCGCCTTGGCGGCTTCAGACTCAGTGTACTTGCCAAGCTCCCCGGGCAGCAGCATGCGCACGGCACTCTGGACCTTCCTGGTGGTGACGGTGGAGAAGTCAAAGTAAGGCTCAGCCATGGCGGAGACACCTGCCAGGGCCTGGCGGAAACTGAAGACGGCAGCTTGTGGCAGTTGGGGACTGATTGGCAGCCGCTGCATTGAACCACGTCACTGGCCAGCTCGCTGTCTGACTGGATGAAACACCTCTTGGGGAGAATGTCAGCTGATGGATTAGGCCCTCAACCTCATTGGATACTTCTACTGGGGTGAGAATCCCATCTGCCAATCACAGTGATGCCATCTTCCAGTAATTCAGCAAAATGACAAACAGAAAGGGAAAGAGGAGGGGCACCCAATGCATGTTCTCTAGGCCTTTTAGAAAACATGGAGTTGTTCCTTTGGCTCCATACATGTGAATCTACAAGAAAGGTGATATGGTAGACATCAAGGGAATGGGTACTGTTCAAAAAGTCATGTGGCACAAATGTTACTCTGGCAAAACTGGAAAGGTCTATGGTGTTACCCACCATGTTGTTGGCATTTTTGTAGGCAAATAAGTTAAGAGCAAGATTCTTCCCAAGAGGATTAATGTTCTTTTTGAGCAGAGAGAGAGAGCGAGAGAAGAAGGGAGGGGGTGGGGAAAGGAAGAGTAGAGAGAGGGAATGAGAGATTGGTGTGGGCTTTCAGTGCGACACATCTAGTACCCTCAATTAATCCCCAACGATTAAAAAAACCTGATTAAAAATTGGCCAAAAAGTATTAATAGACACCTCTTTGAAGATATGCGATGGCAAATAAGCACATGAAAACATATTCAACATCATATGTTATTACAGAATGCAATTAAACCTAGGATGAGATACCAGTACTTGTTTTAGAATGGCTAAAATCCAACACCAGATGCTAGCAAGGATGTGGAGCTCTCAAACATTTTTGGTGGGAATGCAAATGGTTCAACAGCTTGGGGAGACAATTTGGAGCTTTCATACAAAACTAAAATTTCCCTTACCAGAAGACACACAATCATACTCCTTGATGTTTACCCAAATCAATTGAAAACTTATGTTTACACAAAAGCCTGCACATGAATTTTTATATCAGTTTTATTTGTAATTGCCAAAATTTGGAAGCAATTAAGTTGTCCCTGAATAGGTGAGTGAATGAAAAAACTATGATAACGGCATCCACACTTCCATATTAAAAGTATAACTCAACTACAGCCCAAGACAAAGGGGAAAGAGGAAGGGGAGGGAAAGAGAGGGGGGAGGATGGGTGGAGGGAGGGTAATGGGTCGGACCACACCTATGGTGCATTTTACATGGGTACCTGTCAAATCTACTAAGTGTAGAATGTTATTGTTAACGTCTTAACACAATAATTAAGAAATTGCGGTGAATGCTATGTTAACTAGTTTGATGTAAGTATTTCAAATTGTATATCAAACCAGCACATTGTACCCCATAAATGCATTAATGTACACAGCTATGATTTAATAAAAAAAGAAAAAAAACTGGAAGTACCTCCTATACCAGGGGATCAAGTCTCCTTCATCCAAGACTACGTGTGAGGCTCTGTCCCCTAAATGGAATACAAATTGACAGCACAGAAGGCAAGAAATAATAGTAATAATAATGAAGTATATAAAGAGAATTGAAAATAAAATTATAGAATTTAGAAAAAAAGGTGTGTATATCTTAATTGTCATTTGAAAAATTTATGTGGGAAAGAGGAAAATAGAAAAATCTTTACAAAAAAAGAGAGAAAAGGGGAGAAACGTAGAGGAAAGGAAGAATAAAAGGGGTAGGATAAACATAGCAAAAATGGAGCCCTTGTTATTGAAGAAATTAAAAATATAAAAAATAAAAATTATATAAAGCAAAACAAGCACAAAACCTTAAAATGGAAAATTGGGGAAAAAAGAATAACAGGAAAGGAAAAGCTAGCAAAAAGGGAGCCCTTATAATTGAAGAAGGAAACAATGAAAAATTTTAATTACAAAAAAGAAAAATATAGGGGAAATATTGAAAAAAGATTTTTACAGAAGAAATATATACATATATTTTCCCTGGATAACAAGTGATGTTCTGGGGTATGAGATACTAATCATGATGCTGATGTAGCTGTCAGCTGTATAAGATGGGGCCTGGAAGCCTTTAACTTGCCAAGGAGACCTGGTCCTATCTTCCTGATTTCTTTGCCCTCAATCCCCACAACCTTGGGAACCTGAAGCTCTTGTCAGCCTGCTTAATAGACACTCCTTGACCATTCCAAACCATGTCCCTAGGCCACACAGTGGATTTCCAAGGAAAGCGTGTGTCACTCAAATCTCCCCATAAGTGGCTGCCCAACTTAGCGGGCAAACCAGAACTGGCCTTGCACTAGCACCCTGTGGGCTGATCCTGTAAGACTGTTATCTCCCAATGGCTGCTGCTGGCCTACAGCCAACTGATGAGATCTCTGCTCTGCCAAGTGGCTCAGTGCCAGCCCCTAGATGCTGTTCAAGATCACTGTCTCTCTCCCTCAAGCTCTCCCAAGATAGTTCCACAAAGTGCCCATGTCTAAAAAACGAACAAACAAACAAAAAAAGCAATGTCCTACAGTGACATTGAAAAGCTGAATTGCCCAGTCTCTGCTGCCAGCTAGTACTTTCCCTCTCTGTGCCAATTCTCCACTGCTCCAGACTTCCTCTTGAGCTCCTGGAATTTCCCTCCCTCTCTGTGCCACAGAAGCATGTTTTTGAGCAGGACTGACAGCTGGAAGTGGTTGGAATTCTCCCAACCCCATCTCACTGCATGTCTGCAAAGGAACTGTCTCTAGTCCACCATCTTGCTCCACCTCCCTCCCCATTATTGATGATCACTAAGATCAGTTACTGTGATCTGAGCATATAGCAGGTTATTCCTAATGGAATAGCCAGACTGGAGGAATGAATGAAAGTCATAGACAGATTGTTTTCCCATTTGCACAAGAGTGAACAAATAGAGTAGAGAAGAAAAGTTCCTGGGACTCTTTGGCATGGGAATACCATATAC
Source organism: Nycticebus coucang (assembly GCF_027406575.1). Lineage (NCBI taxonomy): Eukaryota > Metazoa > Chordata > Mammalia > Primates > Lorisidae > Nycticebus > Nycticebus coucang. Next base: position 135,528,397 of record NC_069804.1, read on the forward strand.
AATGGTACCAAAACCCACTGGTGAATCCCTAACAGGGGCTACAGTTAAGTTGATAGAAAAGAGAAATTCAAGGGTTTATCGGAATAAAGTCAACATTTGGGTGAAAATCAGAATGTTTAAACAGGCTTTGTGTAAAGAGGTTGTGTCTCCTTTACCTAAATGCTTTATGGCACTGAATATTGTGTCTGACTATGGAACATTTCCTCTATGTATATTGTAAAACAGAAGACATGTAAATCCATGCTTCAAGAAATACTAATGGAATATGCTAAATGGGAACCAGTTAGATCCTAGAGCTATGTAGAATAGAAGCTGGAGCATTGGTTTGGGCAAATTCTCCGTACAATAGCTCTATGTGGAACATAAACTGAGGTTTATGACAAAAGCCTATGAATGCCTATGCATGCTTCCTAATGATGACCATTGGGACCTTGGACCTGATAATTTTCATCTGAGGGAAAATTCCTAGGTCATTACCAGACATTAATTGAAGTTGTTCCTATGATTGACAGACATAAATAATCTTGAAACCTTAAATATCCTTAATTTCTTGGGTAATGACAGAGAAATGTTCTAATGGGGGAAGACAATGCCCACAAGAATTCCATAATAAAACGCAAATGATTTGTGCATGAATATGCTATGAGTCATATGGCTATTCAGCATATTTATGACCTTGATTCTTTTCACATAGGGTTGACTTTGGAACCACCTGAGTACCTGCCAGAGTCTATTACCACTCGGACAGAGCCCTATGGGCCTGATAGGAGGAGTTGTACCTTTGCCCCTTCTGGCAAAATTGGAGTTAACAGTGAATGCACCTGTGTTGCTGAGTTGTAGAAATAGCTCATTAGTTCTGTACCTGTGTGTAGAACCCTACCCTATATGAATGAGAGTGGATTGAAGAAGAAGCACTTAGTAGACAAGCACTGCAAGCTAGACCAGCTTAGTGGCCAAATCTGAATTCCTTCTAAAGGTGGAAATGTTTGGGTATAGATGAAGAGAAGGGGGAGGGGGAAATGTTTGGGTATAAATGAAGAGAAGGGGGAGGGGGAAGAGAAGGAATGAGTAAATGGGCTATGTAATGAGGAAAATCAAATATTACATTCACAATTTGAAAGATACTTACAGCAGGAGATGATGTTGTTCTTGATATTGATTTAGATCAATTGTAGCAGATGCCTAAAAGGGCAAAGGCATGTATTACTGAGACCACTCCTGTTTTGGGGTCTTGACACTATGAAATGGAAACATGGAAAATTAAGTGGCCTCACCATGGGAAACATTTTGGTCATATGATGGACTGGACTAATTATTAACGATTGCGTGGTACTCTAGTAATGTGCAAATATCTTTTCACTCTTATTTTCCAGGTTACATGTACCATATTGCAATATGGTACATTTTGGTAAGATTATAATACCGATTTTGATAGCCAAATATATTGTGAAATTGAGTTATAAGTCTCCCATCCGTACCTTATATTAGCTCCTATACATGTTAGGCATATTCATGTTATTACTATTGATGTATCTATCATATAAATACCACAGCAAATGTAGATATTCCAATAGGTATGATTGCTTTGCCACCAGGGAACTGTGACCTAAGATCAGGGTGTGTCCTATTGCATGATAAAGGTTTGTCTTGTTTATGTCCCAGAACCTTTGGGATATCCAAAGGAATAAGAGTTCTGTTGTTATTCATGAGCCCCCTTGGATCACAGATGAATTTTTGATGGAGAGATGATTCAGGATGGGAGTTGGTTACAAGCAAGACAAAACACATGATGAGAGTGTTGAAATTTAACCCCTCCTGACCTCCAGGAAGGGGAGGATGTCTGGAGGTTGACTTCAGTCATGTAGCTAATGATTTAATCAGTCATGCTTATGTGATGAAACCCCAGTAAAAACTCCTGACACTGCTAAAGCTTTGTGGAGCTTCCTGGTTGGTGAACACATCAATGTGCTGGGAAGATGACATGCCCTGATGCCATGAGAAGGGGCTCCCAAGAATTGCATTTCAGACCCTCACAGGCCTCAGGCTGTATGTGCATTTCATACCCTAACAAACCACACTCTATGTGTCTCTTCATTTGTCTGGTCTTCCTTATTTATATAATTTATAATGAAACTGTAATAATAAATATATCACTTTTCTGAGTTTTATGAGTCATTATAGCCAATTATCTAACCTTGGGCAGTCTTGTAACCCCTGAATTTGTAACCACTTAGTCACAAGTAGGGATCACCTGGGCATATTGAAGTGAGGGCATTCTCACAAAGGACTAATCCCTTAACTTGTGGAATCTGTCCTAACTCCATATGATTGCAGTACACCAGTTGATGTTAGAATAATAGATATTTCATTTTCTTTAGATATATCATAAGTGGTATCATGCATTTAATTTTGATTTCTATGTATTTGTAGATAGTATATAGAAGTAAAATTTATGCTTTTGCTTTGATCTTATATACTGTGATCTCATTGAACACAAATATTAGTCTCTTTTTCCTAAATTTTATGAAATTTTTTATATAGATAGTAATCTCATTTGCAAATAGGGACAGATTTCTTTATCCCTCTCCAATCTATATTCCTCTTTTGCCTTTATTATTCATCTTAATTGGGTACTTTCTGGACGTTATCCTTCCCTCTGGACAGGAGCTTTTGTGGGAGGCTGCCTCCAATGGGCCATCTTGCCCCTCCCCCCAAATTTATGCTTTTGCTTTGATCTTACACTCTGTGATGTTGTTGAACACAAATATTTTTAGGCTCGTTTTTCTAAATTTTATGAAATTTTTTATTTAGATAGTAATTTCATTTGCAAATAGGGACAGATTTGTTTAACCGTCTCCAATCTATATTCCTATTGTTTCTTTTTCCCCTTTATTACATTTTACACAACTTCCAGTCCTATGTTGAATAAGAGTGTGAGAGCAGATATCCTTAGCTTGTCCCCTATCTTAGAGTTATGTCCTCTCCAAAGCTCAGGTTGAAATTTGGTTGCCATTGTCGCCATTTGCAGAGGTGAAAGCATGGGTAGATGATATGGCCATGGGGGCTACACCCTCATTAGTAAGATTAGTCGTGTTATAAAATAGTGGATTTAGTTTCCCTCTGCCTCTTGACCCTTCTCCCTTTCAGCATTTCTCTTATAAGTGATGTACAAGGTACAATCTTGAAGGAACAGAATGGATGTGACCTTCAATTTTTCTGCCTCCAGTACTGTGAGCCAGTAAATTTATAGTTATAAATGACCCAGTCTCAGAAATTCTGTCATAGCAGCACAACATGGACTATGATATACTATGAAAGAATTCATAATTTCACCACTAGCCCTATATAACCTTCAGGTTTCTTGGTGGATGCTATTTATTATGAAGAAGATATTCTCCACTATTCATGACTAGCTGAGAGTTACTATGAATTGATGTTGAATATTTTCAAATACTTTTTCTGCATCGACTAGTATGATCATAGGATTTTTCTCCTTTATCCTGTTGATATGATGGACTATGTTTATTTATTTTTAGACATTGATCCAGATTGCATACCTGAAATAAATCCAACTTAATGATGGCCAACTGGAGCCAGCCCTTGACAGAAACTGCCATCCAGAGGGAAGGATTATTTCCAGAAAATACCCAATTAAGCTGAAGACTGGGACCTGAGCTGAGAGAGAAGAGCGATAACTGCAGGGCACCTCTGCTGAGAAAATATGCAACTCCAAGAAAGCAAATTTCAGGTATAAAATTCATCCCAAAGGAAAAGCGTCCGTCCCCTCCCCCAAGAAAGTTGTGTTTTTTCTTTCTCTTTGTTTGTTCCTATCGGTTTTCTATAGGTGAGCAGTGAACTGAGAACCTCTTGTCTCACCCGATGGGTGAGAGCTGTAGGAAGTGGGGACTCCTTCCCCAGAGGGACCCTGTTGTGACCCTGAGCATTCTCTTGCCAGGCAGGAAAACTGAACTAATGTTTTCCAAGCCATTCTGAACTTCCAGTCCACTCTTCCCCCCTTGCTTGACAATCCTGAACCCTAACCCCTGCAGAGACTGTGGGAGGAGGCTCATGAGCAGTGCCCTACACGCTGCCAGACCAAACATCCTTGCCACACCCTGCTAGAGCCAGGCCCCCTGCAGCCCACTGGGACAGAGCCGCATGCTCTGCCCTGATAGAGGGCTTGCCCCGCACCCCGCCCTGCTGGAACCTCCACACTGCACCTGGCCCTGCCAGACTTGTGGGGTGAGCACTCTCCTTACTGAAGTCACTGGGCGTCCTGCACTGCCAGAACCAAGTGCAGCATCCCTTGCCATACTACTGCATCGGTGTGCCCCACGATCCTGGAACTGCTCCCACACTCAACTCCTTGGCTGTGGCAGTTGCCTGAGAGTTGTGCAGGGTGACTTCCCACAAACATTCAGCATTAATAAAGTGATCCTGCTGGGGTTTAACCTTGGAGAGACACCTCCTCAACTGTGAGGACTGCCAGAGGCAACCAGACCTCTCTCTATAGGAATACTGGTGCTGCAGAGCAGTTGGGGCAAAGGCATGGTGGCTGAGGGAGAAAAGCATTTGCTGACTTGTTATCCTCAGGATTAGGCTGAATTCAGATGGAACACGCCCCAGTGGCTATTGAGTACCCAAGGCAAGCAGGCCTCAGCTCCCCCAGCTGGCTGGCAGCAGAGGGTAGTAGCCAGTCTGAGAGGGCATTGACCTTCCTTTGACTCTGACAGGTGCAAAGCCCTGGCACATTGGCTTATTGGAGGGAGCAGGACCTCAGCCCTGTGGAGTCACCAGTGACTGAGCTTAAAAGAGGAGTAAAGTAGAGATAGAGACACAGCCCCCTGATTCAACTCTGCTGCTAGGCAGGCCTTTTTGACTCCACAGAGCACTGGAGTGAGTGAAATTTGAGCAGCCAGTAGACCTCCACCATGTAGTTGCTGGAGACCTTTTGAACTCTCCCACTTGAGAGTTTGTACTGACTGGGTCAATTTGTTTGGAACTCCTAACCTGGACCAATCAACTCAAGGACCCTCTTGGGTGGTATCCTGCTTGTGTGGTAATGGGAAGGGTTGATTTTCCACTTCCAGTTGTTATCCATAGGGGGTTGGGTGTCTTGCTTGTATTTCTCCACAACTAAGACTTCAAACCAGACTCAGTGACCCACTAGGATCAGACAAGGACCAGCTGAGTACAAGACAGAGCCACCTCACCCTACCACACCAAGCAAGCAGGATTCCTCAGCCTCAGACTGTAATGCTGTATGGGTGCTTTACAAAGCTATAATTGAAAAGGCTGCAGTCACCGGTCCCAGATCCTTGACAAAGGGCCGGTTAACCACAACTCCAGAAGTTCCCAATCCAATTTCACCTTTCCTGCCCATCTAGCCAACTGGTGAAAAACAATCATGAGGTGGAATGAGCAGAAAAACTCTGGCAACATGAATAATCAGAGTAGATAGACTCCCCCAAGGTACAACAAAGGAGACACACTAGAAGATCCCATTCATAAACAAATGGCTGAGATGTCAGAAATTGAGTTCAGAATTTGGATGGCAAATAAGATCAACAGAATTGAAGTAATATTGGAATGAGAAGTTCAAGGAGCAGTTCAAAAGTTGTCTCAAGAATTCAATGAATTCAAAGATAAAATCACCAAAGATTCTGACAAATTGGGACAAGAATTTGCATTCTTGAAAGACCTGAAAAAATAGTAGAATCCCTCAGTAATAGAATGGAGCAGGCCAAAGAAAGGATCTCTGATACTGAAGACAAAGCATTTGAATGCTCCCAAATGCTCAAAGATGAAGAGAAGTGGAGAGCCAAAACAGACCATTTCCTGAGTGAGTTGTGGGACTACTCTAAAAAAAGCAAATATTCCCCTTTTTGGAATTCCTGCAGGAGATGAGAATGATCCAAAAAGCCCAGATGTTCTACTCCAAGAGATAATAGAAAAAAACTCCCCAAACATGGCAAGACACACTGAAATACAGATAGCAGTTTCAGAACCCCAGCATGAGTCAATCCAAATAATGCACACATTGAAATTCACTCCGCCAAAGTTAATATGAAGGAGAAAACCCTGCAAGCAGCCAGACGTAAGAGAACCATAACTTACAAAGGGGAAATATATTACAATGACTGCAGATCTCTCTGGTGAAACTTTTCAAGCCAGAAGAGGGTGGTCATCAACCTTCAATCTCCTTAAACAATACAACATTGAACTCAGGATCCTGTATCCAGCTAAACTGAGTTTCATTTATAATGGAGAAATTAAATACTTTAATAACATTCGCATATCGAAAAAAATTGCATAAAAACTCAGCTCTTCAGGATATTCTCAGACCCATCCCCCACAATGACCAGAAAAATGCCACCAAAGTAAACTCACTCAGAAATTATTGATCAAAATCCAACTTCCACAGTGGCGAAAGGAGTAAAAATGTCTATTGATCTTTTGAAAAAGTTGACACCCAAAATACTACCAGGCTTATCAATACACCCACTTACTGTGAATGGCTTAAATTGTCCTCTAAAGAGGCACAGGTTGGCGAACTGGATACAAAACCTCAGGCCAGATATTTGCTGCATAAAAGAATCTCACCATATCTTAAAGGATAAATATAGACTCAGGGTGAAGGGATGGACATCTATAATCCAGGCAAATGGAAAACAGAAAAAAGCAGGGGTTGCAATTTATTTATGGATACATTGGGCTTCAAACGAACAAAAGTAAGGAAAGACAAATATGGTCACTTCATATTTGTTAAGGGAACTGATCAACATGATGAGATATCAATTATTCACATTTATGCGCCCAACCAGAATGCCTCTCAATTTTTAAGGGAGACCCTACCAGACATGAACAATTTAATATCTTCCAGCACTGTAATTGTCAGAGATTTAAACACCCCTTTGGCAATGTTGGATAGATCCTCCAAAAAGAAACTAAGCAAAGAAATTTTGGACTTAAACTTCACCATACAATAATTGAATTTAATAGACATCTATGGAACATTTCATCCTAACAAAACTGAATACATATTCTTCTCATCAGCCCATGGAACATTCTCCAAAATTGATCACATCATGGGTCACAAGGCTAACCTCAGCCAATTTAAAAGTATAGAAATTATTCCTTGTATTTTCTTAGATCATCATGGAATAAAAGTTGAACTTCCCCATAACAGGAACCTACATACTCATACAAAGACATGAAAACTAAATATCGTTATCCTGAATGATAGTTGGGTCATGGATGAGATTAAGAAGGAAATTACCAAATTTTTGGAACAGAACAACAATGACAACACGAATTATCAGAACCTGTGCGATACTGCAAATGCAGGCCTAAGAGAGAAATTTATAGCATTGCAAGCCTTCCCCAAAGAATGGAAAGAGAGGAAGTCAACAACTTAATGGTCATCTCAAGCAACTGGAGAAGGAAGAACGTTCCAACCCCAAACCGAGCAGAAGAAAAGAAATAACCAAAATTGGAGCAGAATTAAATGAAATTGAAAACAAAAGAATCATCTCAAGATCAAAGAATCAAAAAGTTGTCTTTTTGAAAAGATTAACAAAATTGATAAACCTTTGGCTAACCTAATCAGAAACAGAAAAGTAAAATCCCTGATATCATCATTCACAAATGATAAAGGCAAAAAAGCAAGAGAAAACTCAGAAATTCAAAAATCCTCAATGAATACTATGAAAATTCTATTCTCAGAAATAGGACAATCTGGAGGAAATAGACCAATACCTGGAAGCACGCCACCTTCCAAGACTCAGCAAGAGAGAATTGGAAATTTGGAATAAACCTTTATCAAGTACTGAAATAGCATCAACTATACAAAATCTCCCCAAACAGAAAAGTCCAGGACCAGATGGCTTCACATCAGAATTCTACCAAACCTTGAAAGAGGAACTAGTACCTATATTACATAACCTTTTCCAAAACACAGAAAAAGAGGGAATAATTCCCAACACATTCAAATATCACCCTGATCCCCAAACCAGGAAAAGACACAACAAGGAAAGAAAAGTATAGACCCATATCTTTAATGAATATAGATGCAAAAATATTCAATAAGATCCCAGCAAACAGAATCCAGCAATCCATTAAATAAACAGAAGTTGATTTTATCCCAGGGTCTCAAGGTTGGTTCAACTTACATAAATTTATGAATATAATACAATGCATAAACAAAATGAAATAGTATCCAATGTACTCAGTACTATTATGAAACCAATATATAATCACCCACAATATCATATGAAAGATAAAAAACAACTATAGCCCAGGATAAAGGAGGGAAGAGGAGGGGGGCAAGTGGAGAGGGAGTGGTTGGAAGAAGGGATGGTAAACAGTGGGACCACAGCTATGGTGCATATTGTAAGGGTGCATGCCAAATGTATTAAGTATAGGGTATAAATGATATAACACAACAATTAAGTAAGTGTGGTGAAGACTATTTTAAACAGTTTGCTGTAAGTATTTCAAATTGTATATAAAATCAGCACATTGTAGCCCATAAATGCATTAATGTATAGGACTAGCATTTAATAAAATAATACAAAATAAAAAAGGACAAAATATCCGAAGAGACACTTTTCCAAAGGAAAAAACACACACACCCACAAAACTAAAACAAAGACCATATGATTCTCTAAATTGATGCAGAAAAAGCATTTGATAATATCCAGCATCCTTTCCTGATCAGAACACTTAAGAAAATAGGAATAGAAGGGACATTTCTTAAACTGACAGAGGCCATGTACAGGAAACCCACAGCCAGTATCATATTGAATAGAGTAAAATTGAAAACATTTCGAATCAGATGAGGAGCTAGGCAAGGCTGCCCATTGTCTCCACTGCTATTTAACATTGTAATGGAAGCCTTAGCCCTAGTAATCAGGCAAGAGAAGGCGATCAAGGGTATCCAAATAAGGTCGGAGGCAATCAAACTTTCATTCTTCACACATGATATGATTTTATACCTGGAAAACCCTATGGACTCGATTTCAAAACTCATGGAAGTGATCAAGGAATACATCATTGTCTCAGGGTAGAAAATCAATACTCACAAATCAGTAACTTTTATATACACCAACAATAGTCAAGTGGAAAAAACAGTCAAGGAGTCTTCCTTTTACAGTAGTCCCAAAGAAGATGAAATATTTGGGAATTTACCTAACAAAGGACATGAAAGATATCTATAAAGAGAACTATGAACCTCTGAGAAAAGAAATAGCTGACGATGTTAAAAAATGCAAAAACATACCATGCTCATGACTGGGAAGAATCAACATTGTTAAAATGTCCATACTACCCAAAGCAATATACAAATTTAATACAATCCCTATTAAAGCACCATTATTATACTTTAAAGATCTGGAAAAAATAGTACTTCATTTTATATGGAATCAGAAAAAACCTCAAATAGCCAAGACATTACTCAGAAATAAAAACTAATCACTAGGAATCATGCTATCAGACTTCAGGCTATACTATAAACGTATAGTGATCAAAACAGCATGGTACTGGCACAACAATAGAGAGATAGATGTATGGAACAGAACAGAGAACCAAGACATGAACCCAGACTTGTCATCATTTGATCTTTGATAAGCCTATCAAAAACATAAATTGGGGGAAAGATTCCCTATTGAACAAATGGTGCTGAGTGAGCTCTCTGGTGAACCGTGGAAGACTGAAACTCAACCCACACCATTCACCATTAACAAAAATTATCTCTCAGTGGAAAAGATTTAAACTTAAGACATGAAACTATCAAGATACTTGGAGAGAGTGCAGGGGAAACACTTGAAGAAATTGGCCTGAGAGAATATTTTATGAGGAGGACCCCCGTGGCAATTGAAGCAACACCAAGAATATATTACTGGGATCTGATCAAAGTGAAAAGCTTCTGCAGAGTCAAGAATACAGTAAGTAAAGCAAGCACACAGCCTTCAGAGTAGGGAAAGATATTTGTAGGTTATGTTTCTGACAAAGGTTTGATAACCAGAATCCACGGATAACACAAACTTATTAATAAGAAAAGAATAGGTGATCCCATTTCCTTGTGGGCAAGAGACTTGAACAGAAGGTTGTCTGAAGAAGATAGGTGCATGGGTTACAGACAATGAAAAAATGCTCATCATCTTTAATCATCAGAGAAATACAAATCAAAACCACTTTGAGATGTCATCTAACTCCAGTAAGAGTAGCACACATCACAAAGTCCCAAAACTACAGATGTTGGCATGGATGTGGAGAAAAGGGACCACTTCTGCACTGCTGGTGAAAATGCAAGCTAATATGTTCCTTTTGGAAAGAAGTTTGCAGAGCACTTAAGGAACTAAAAGTAGACCTGTCATTCAATCCTGCAATTCATCAGCTGGATATATATCCAGATGACTAAAAATCATTTTACAACAAAGATATTTACACCTGAATGTTTACTGCAGCCCAATTCATAATAGCCAAGTCATGGAAGAAGCCCCAGTGCCCATTGACTCATGAATAGATTTCCAAATGGTGGTATATGTATATCATGGAATATTATGCAGCCTTAAAAAAGATGGAGAATTTACCTTTTTCATGCTGACATGGATGGAGCTGGAACATATTTTTCTTCTTAAAGTATCTCAAGAATGGAAGAAAAAGAATCCAATGTATTCTGTACTATTATGAAACAAATATATAATCGCCCACACATTCATATGAAAGATAAAACACAACTATAACCCAGGATGAATGAGGGAAGAAGAGAGGGAGGGGAAGGGAGGAGGCAGGTTGTATGGTGGCAGGGTAATCAGTGGGACCTCACATATGGTGCATATTGCAAGGGTACATGTCAAATCTATTAAGAGTAGAGTATAAATGTCTTAACACAAGAATTAAGTAAGTGAGGTGAAGGTTGTGTTAATCAGTTTAATGTAAGCTTTCCAAATTGTATATAAAATCAGCACACTGTAACCCATAAATGTACTAAAGTCTACAGTTATGATTTAATAAAAAAATAAAAAATAATACTAATAAATATATCTGAGAACATTCCATGTTGAACAAGGTTACATAGGTATCTATAATATTTACATGCTAAAAATTGCTCTCAGTGTTAGGTTTAGTAAACACATATTGAAGTTGTTTCATCCAAATAAAATGGCTAAATAGGGAATCTTTTCCCCACTGAATGTTTTTAATTGGCTTGTCAAAGATCAAATAACCGTATGTAGCTGAATTCATCTCTTGGTTCTCTATTCTGTTCCAGACATCTACTTCTCTCTTTTTGTGCCAATACTATGCTGTTTTGATCACTATTGATTTGTAGTAAAGTCTGAGGTCTGGTAGTGTGATTCCTCCTGTTTTGTTTTTATTTCTGAGTAATGTCTTGGCTATTTGAGTTTTTTGCTGATTCCATATAAAATGAAGTATTGTTTTTTCAAGACCTTTAAAGTATGACAGTGGAGCTTTAATAGGGATTGCATTGAAATTATATATTGCTTTGGGTAGTATGGACATTTTAACAATGTTGATTCTTCCCAGCCATGAGCATGGTATGTTTTTCCATTTGTTAACATTTTCAGCTATTTCTTTTCTTAGAGTTTCATAGTTCTCTTTATAGAGATCTTTCACGTCCTTTGTTAGGTAAATTCCCAAATAGATTCCCTATTTAACAAATGGTGCTGAGTGAACTGTCTGGCAACCTGCAGAAGACTGAAATTGGACCCACACCTTTCACCATTAACTAAGATAGACTCTCATTGGATTAAAGACACAAAACTATAAAAATACTAGAGGAGAGTGCAGGGAAAACCCTTGAAGAAATCGGTCTGGGTGAGTATTTTATGAGGAGGACCCCCTGGGCAATTGAAGCAGCTTCAAAAATACACTACTGGGACTTGATCAAACTAAAAAGCTTCTGCACAGCCAAGAACACAGTAAGTAAAGCAAGCAAACAGCCCTCAGAATGGGAGAAGATATTTGCAGGTTATATCTCCGACAAAGGTTTAATAACCAGAATCCACAGAGAACTCAACCGCATTAGCAAGAAAAACACAAGGGATCCCATCGCAGGCTGGGCAAGGGATTTGAAGAGAAACTTCTCGGAAGAAGACAGGCGCTCGGCCTACAGACATATGAAAAAAATGCTCATCATCTTTAATCATCAGATAATTGCAAATCAAAACTACTTTGAGATATCATCTAACTCCAGTGAGACTAGCCTATATCACAAAATCCCAAGACCAGAGATGTTGGCGTGGATGTGGAGAAAAGGGAACACTTCTGCACTGCTGGTGGGAATGCAAATTAATACATTCCTTTTGGAAAGATATATGGAGAACACTCAGAGATCTCAAAATAGATCTGCCATTCAATCCTGTAATCCCTCTACTGGGCATATACCCAGAAGACCAAAAATCACAACATAACAAAGATATTTGTACCAGAATGTTTATTGCAGCCCTATTCATAATTGCTAAGTCATGGAAAAAGCCCAAGTGCCCATCGATCCATAAATGGATTAATAAATTGTGGTATATGTACACCATGGAATATTATGCAGCCTTAAAGAAAGATGGAGACTTTACCTCTTTCATGTTTACATGGATGGAGCTGGAACATATTCTTCTTAGTAACGTATCTCAAGAATGGAAGAAAAAGTACCCAATGTACTCAGCCCTACTATGAAACTAATTTAGGGCTTTCACATGAAAGCTATAACCCAGTTACAACCTAAGAATAGGGGGAAGGGGGGAAGGGAGGGGCGGGAGGGGGGAGGTGGGTAGATGGAGGGGGATTGGTGGGATTACACCTGTGGTGCATCTTACAAGGGTATATGCAAAACTTAGTAAATGTGGAATGTAAATGTCTTGACACAGTAACTAAGAAAATGCCAGGAAGGCTATGTTAACCATTGGGATGAAAATGTGTCAAACCGTCTATGAAGCTAGTATATGATGCCCCATGATCATATCAATGTACACAGCTATGATTTAATAAAAAAAAATAAAATGGCTAATATCATAGAAAATAACTTCACGAACGGCCTCCAGAAAAGAGGCTGACACTTTGAGTTTAGACTGGTGACACCCACGTCAGACTTCTGATCTACTGAAATGTGAGATAATAAATGTGTAATGTTTAAGCCAAAAAAAAAAAAAAAGAAAATAACTTCACGAAACTTTTGTTAGTGAGAACATAAATTAATGACATATAAATGTATTAAAATTAAAATAATCTATGTTAATATAGTCAAAAGTAGTTCTTCGATATGTTTATGTCGGACTAAGTTACATAAATTCAACCAAGACAATACTTAAGAACTTCACTGCAAAGAATAATCATAGTAATGGGGGACATTGAAAGCTACCATCCCAAACGCCCAGACTTCCCAAAGTTTTACTTATCAGCCTTTAAGGAAAAGGTACTTCTCTTTAAACATTAAATCATCAATAATAATAAAAAGTCCCTAGAGTATGTTGAAAACATTAGTTTTTATTTAAAACATAAAGTGTCATGAGAAATCCAGTGAGGGGAGAATATAAATCAGATTTGTAAATGTTCCTTTTGAAAATGATGGTATACAAATCCTCCCTGAATCATTGTCAATGAAATCCTTGTCTTAATTTGGTGTAGAAGGCAAGAGATGTGTGCAGATTGTCTCTGGATTCCTATCCTTAAATCATTCCAACCTATGAGCAATCAAACAACACAAAACAGAAACACCTCAATCTTCTGCTGTATCTCCTAGAATAACCATCCCAGAAAGATGCTTTTCGTTCATCTTTAGGTAACCTCTGCACCCTGTAGGCCAATGGCTGTGGCGCAGGAGCTGCAAGTCCTTAATAAACTGACTCAGGGAAGAGCGTGATTTGGGTTTCCGCCACTGGATGTTCCTCTCATCACATGATGAAGGACTCAAGTATTTTTTTCTATCTTATTTTCTGCAATCACCAAAATAGCCATTATCTCTTTTAGATGTGCTCTCTGCAGTTATTATTTGTTTTGATCACCCCATGTGTGCCAATTTATTTCCTTACCATTCCTTTCTGCGAGTCAGATGAACTTTGTAAAATCACTTGCTATCTTCCTAAAGTACATTCTTTAAACATTACTCTAATGTGGAGTGTAATGGTGTGAAATGTTGTTACTCTACTATTTGACAATGTCTTCATATTCAGGTTGTGTACTTCAGGAAACACATTGAAAGAGAGAATTTAGTGTGTATGACAGCCATTCAGGATCACACCTGCAGAGGGGCAAAGAGGGAGGCTGGAGTGGGCAGAGGAGCACATCCTTGATGCAGGCACAACAAGAGGCTCTTCTAATCTCAAGGGGAACTCTGAAGGTAAAAGCCCACTCCCCCACACCCCCGACTTGGGAATTGATGGCCATATCTCTATACCACTTCTAGACCAGCCCTTGGATGTGGTCCATCTTGGCGAATACACGACCTTGGACAATGCAGCGCCTTGGTCGTACCAATAGGCACTGATTGCTGACAACTGGCAACTTACTGCTATCTCAGCAGCTGAAGCAACAATTCTGTCCTGGAAGGGTGTTCTGGGCAGCTCACCTACATGTCTATGCATTCTTCTTTAGCGATCCCTTGGCTAGGAATGCAACTCTAGAATAATAGCCTTTTTCTCTTAGTGCTTGCTGTGGCTTTCGCTTGTTAGCATATACTGGTGTGCTTTGAACGTATTTGGTATCTCTGCAGAGGCATCTGTTATTCCTTCAGTTATTAAGACCTGTGTCTCATTCTTCTGAAGCTTTACAGTGATGTGTGCTGGTGTGCTTCCTTCAATTAGGGAATCATGTCTTTCTTTTTCTTTTCTTTTCCTTTCTTTCTTTCTTTCTTTCTTTCTTTCTTTCTTTCTTTCTTTCTTTCTTTCTTTCTTTCTTTCTTTCTTTCTTTCTTTCTTTCTTTCTTCTTTTCTTTCTTCTTTCTTTTTTTTTTTTGAGACAGAGTCTCAGTTTATCACCCTCGGTAGAGTGCTGTGGTATCATAGCTCACAGCAACCTCAAACACTTGGGCTTAAGTGATCCTCTTCCATCAGCTTCCCGAGTAGCTGGGAGTATAAGCACATGCCCCAATGCTCCACTAATTTTTTTGAGACAGGGTCTTGCTCTTGCTCAAGGTGGTCTCGAACCCTTGAGCTCAGTGCAATCCACCCACTTTGGCCTCCCAAGTGCTGGAGTTATAGGCGTGAATCAATGTGCCCAGCCCATGTCTTTCCTTAATTCTGGAAAATTACTAGCCATTTCCTTTTTATTCTTGTTTCTCCACAATTTGCTCAATTTTCACTCTTTGAAGATGGGTATTTTACAATCTCTCTGGGCATTCCACATGTCTCTTTGCCTCTTTTTCATCCTTTCTGTTTACTAACTAAGAGACATTCTCCATAATTTCTTTCCACCAGCCCCTGTGATATGAATTTTACATTCACCTTTATCTGATATGAATTTTACATTAACCTTTATCTTAAAACTTGAAGTAAGTGATATTCCAGCAATTTGTATGACAAGAATTTTTTTTTTTTTTATTGTTGGGGATTAATTGAGGGTACAATAAGCCAGGTTACATTGATTGCAATTGTTAGGCAAAGTCCCTCTTGTAATCATGTCTTGCCCCCATGAAGTGTGACACACACCAAGGCCCCACCCCCCTCCCTCCAACCCTCTTTCTGCTTTTCCTCCCCCCCATAACCTTAATTGTCATTAATTGTCCTCATATCAAAATTGAGTACATAGGATTCATGCTTCTCCATTCTTGTGATGCTTTACTAAGAATAATGTCTTCCACTTCCATCCAGGTTAATACAAAGGATGTAAAGTCTCCATTATTTTTAATAGCTGAATAGTATTCCATGGTATACATATACCACAGCTTGTTAATCCATTCCTGGGTTGGTGGGCATTTAGGCTGTTTCCACATTTTGGCGATTGTAAATTGAGCTGCAATAAACAGTCTAGTACAAGTGTCCTTATGATAAAAGGATTTTTTTCCTTCTGGGTAGATGCCCAGTAATGGGATAGCAGGATCAAATGGGAGGT
This sequence comes from Nycticebus coucang, assembly GCF_027406575.1. Taxonomy (NCBI): domain Eukaryota; kingdom Metazoa; phylum Chordata; class Mammalia; order Primates; family Lorisidae; genus Nycticebus; species Nycticebus coucang. The sequence goes on from NC_069804.1 coordinate 135,544,459, forward strand.
CTAGCTTGAGTGCTTTGAGGTTTCTCCATACTTCCTTCCAGAAAGGTTGTACTAGTTTGCAGTCCCACCAGCAGTGTAAAAGAGTTCCCTTCTCTCCACATCCACGCCAGCATCTGCAGTTTTGAGTTTTTGTGATGTGGGCCATTCTCACTGGGGTTAGATGATATCTCAGGGTTGTTTTGATTTGCATTTCTCTAATATATAGAGATGATGAACATTTTTTCATGTGTTTGTTATCCATTCGTCTGTCTTCTTTAGAGAAGCTTCTATTCATGTCTCTTGCCCATTGATATAAGGGATTGTTGGCTTTTGTCATGTGGATTAATTTGAGCTCTCTATAGATCCTAGTTATCAAGCTTTTGTCTGATTGAAAATATGCAAATATCCTTTCCCATTGTGTAGGTTGTCTCTTTGCTTTGGTTATTGTCTCCTTAGCTGTACAGAAGCTTTTCAGTTTAATGAAGTCCCATTTGTTTATTTTTGTTGTTGTTCCAATTGCCATGGCAGTCTTCTTCATGAAGTCTTCCCCCAGGCCAATATCTTCCAGTGTGTTTCCTATGCTTTCTTTGAGGATTTTTATTGTTTCATGCCTTAAATTTAAGTCCTTTATCCATTTTGAATCAATTTTTGTGAGTGGGGAAAGGTGTGGGTCCAGTTTCAGTCTTTTACATGTAGACATCCAGGTCTCCCAACACCATTTATTGAATAGGGAGTCTTTCCCCCAAGGTATGTTCTTGTTTGGTTTATCGAAGATTAGGTGGTTGTAGGATCTTAGTTTCACTTCTTGGTTTTCAATTCGATTCCAAGTGTCTATGTCTCTGTTTTTGTGCCAGTACCATGCTGTCTTGATCACTATGGCTTTGTAGTAAAGACTAAAATCTGGTATGCTGATGCCCCCAGCTTTATTTTTATTACTAAGAACTGCCTTAGTTATACGGGGTGTCTTCTGGTTCCATACAAAACGCAGAATCATTTTCTTCAAATCTTGAAAGTACAATGTTGGTATTTTGATAGGAATGGCATTGAATAGGTAGATTGCTTTGGGAAGTATAGCTATTTTAACAATGTTGATTCTTCCCATCCATGAGCATGGTATGTTCTTCCATTTGTTAATATCCTCTGCTATTTCCTTTCTGAGGATTTCATAATTTTCTTTATAGAGGTCCTTCACCTCCTTCGTTAGGTATATTCCTAGGTATTTCATTTTCTTTGAGACTATGGTGAAGGGAGTTGTGTCCTTAATTAGCTTCTCATCTTGACTGTTATTGGTGTACACAAAGGCTACTGACTTGTGGACATTGATTTTATATCCTGAAACATTACTGTATTTTTTGATGACTTCTAGGAGTCTTGTGGTTGAGTCTTTGGGGTTCTCTAAGTATAATATCATGTCGTCAGCAAAGAGGGAGAGTTTGACCTCCTCTGCTCCCATTTGGATTCCCTTTATTTCCTTGTCTTGCCTAATTGTATTGGCTAGAACTTCCAACACCACATTGAATAGTAAAGGTGACAGAGGACAACCTTGTCTGGTTCCAGTTCTAAGAGGAAAAGCTTTCAGTTTTACTCCATTCAGTAAAATACTAGCTGTGGGTTTGTCATAGATAGCTTCAATCAGTTTTAGAAATGTGCCACCTATGCCTATACTCTTCAGTGTTCTAATTTGAAAAAGATGCTGGATTTTATCAAATGCTTTTTGTGCATCTATTGAGAGGATCATGTGATCTTTATTTTTGCCTCTGTTAATATGGTGGATAACGTTTATGGACTTGCATATGTTAAACCAGCCTTGCATCCCTGGGATGAAGCCTACTTGATCATGATGAATGACTTTTTTGATGATAAGCTGTAATCTATTGGCTAGTATGTTGTTGAAAATTTTTGCATCTATGTTCATGAGTGAGATTGGTCTGAAATTCTCCTTTTTGTTTGGGTCTTTTCCTGGTTTTGGTATCAGGGTGATGTTTGCTTCATAGAATGTGTTGGGGAAGATTCCTTCTTCCTCAGTTTTTTGGAATAATTTCTGCAGTACAGGAATAAGCTCTTCCTTGAAGGTTTGATATAATTCTGGAGTGAAGCCATCTGGACCAGGGCATTTTTTGGTTGGAAGATTTTTTATTGTTTCTTTGATCTCAGTGCTTGAAATTGGTCTGTTCAGGAGCTCTATTTCTTCCTGGATAATTCTAGGGAGAAGGTGTGATTCCAAATATTGATCCATTTCCTTCACATTGTCAAATTTCTGGGCATACAGTTTCTGGTAGTATTCAGAGATGATCTCTTGTATCTCTGTGGGATTAGTTGTTATTTCCCCTTTATCATTTCTGATTGAGGTTACTTGAGATTTTACTTTTCTATTCCTCATTAGTCTGGCCAATGGTTTATCTATTTTATTTATTTTTTCAAAAAACCAACTCCTTGTTTCATTAATTTTCTGAATGATTCTTTTGTTTTCAATTTCATTGATCTCTGATTTGATTTTGGAGATTTCTTTTCTTCTACTGAGTTTAGGCTTCGATTGTTCTCCTTTTTCCAATTCCTTAAGACGGCTTGTGAGATTGTTGATGCGCTGTCTTTCTGTTTTTCAAATGTAGGCATCTAAAGCAATGAATTTTCCTCTGAAAACTGCTTTTGCAGTATCCCACAGGTTTTGGCAACTTATGTCTTCATTGTTGTTATGGGCAAGGAAGTTAATGATTTCCTGTTTTACTTCTTCCTGCACCCATGTGTTATTCAACAGAAAATTGTTTAATTTCCATGCCTTTGGGTGGGGTCCAGCGTTTTTGTTAGAGTTGAGTTCCACCTTTAGTGCCTTATGGTCTGAGAAGATACAAGGTAAAATTTCAATTCTTTTGATTCTTTTGATATTTGTTTTGTGTTCCAGGATATGCTCAATTTTGGAGAATGTTCCATGGGGTGATGAGAAGAATGTATATTCTTTATCTTTGGGATGGAGTGTTCTATATGCATCTATCAAGCACAGTTGTTCTAGGGTCTCATTTAAATCTCCTATATCTTTGTTTAATTTCTGTTTAGAGGATCTGTCCAGCTCTGTAAGAAGAGTGTTAAAGTCCCCTGTTATTATGGTATTATCACGTATCATATTGCTCAGACTGAGTAAGGTCTGTTTCGAGAATCTGGGAGCATTTAAATTGGGTGCATAAATATTTAGAATTGAAACATCTTCTTGTTGTATTTTTCCCTTGACCAATATAAAGTGACCATCTTTGTCTTTTTGACTTTAGTTGCTTAAATCCACATGAATCTGAAAATAACATTGCAACTCTTCTTTTCTTCTGAATGCCATTTGCCTGAAAAATTGTCTTCCAACCCTTGACTCGGAGCTTTAATTTGTCTTTTGAAGCCAGGTGTGTTTCTTGCAGACAGCAAATGGATGCCTTGTGTTTTTTACTCCAGTCAGCGAATCTATGTCTCTTCAATGGGGAATTCAAGGCATTAACATTAACAAGAAATTTTATTTTACTCCTTGTTAGCCATTTCTTTCTTTTTTTTTTTTTTTTAATTTGGCCGGGGCTGGGTTTGAACCCGCCACCTCTGGCATATGGGACCGGCGCCCTACCCGCTGAGCCACAGGCGCCGCCCATGTTAGCCATTTCTTTAGCCATAACATTCCATCTTTCTTATGGTGTTTTCTAGCCCTTCGTGTTCTCACCATTTTATATGCTGTTATTCGCAGTTTGTATATCATAAGAAGTCTTTTGAGGTCTATATGGTGGTTCACTGCTTGTCCCCAGGGTAGCTTTGTTTTAATTTTTTGGGATGATGAGCATGTTTGTTGGGCATTATCTGTGGGAATCTTCTAAAGCCTCGCTTGAGGTTAAACCCTTCTAGAAGGGACTTGACTTGCATTTACCCCATGTTTCATTTGACTTCCATAATTGAAAAAATCATTTTTTCCTGATAGTATGAACCCCAATGGTATACAAGAGCAGTCTTGTGATTACATATAATCAGGGACTCTTTACTTCCTCACTTAATATCAGTGGCAGGAGAGGGAATTTTCATTGGCCCATTTTTTCTCAGAACCAAACAGTGCAGCTTTTCACTGAACGTGTAGTCATTCAGTGGCCTAGAAGTATATAAAATTATGAGTTATCTACATGGTTCTGTCTCTTTTGAAACACTGCTGATAATTTAAAAAACATTGTAATTGTATCACATTCTGTTTTCATGACTGGAATTGTAAAATGTTCATATTTTCTATTCTAAATGTACTTTGAATGAAAGGTGTGAGTGGCCCTTAAAAGTGTAAGCTACAAAAACATACATTGTGGAAAAGATTACCAATTCTATTGAATAAATGGTGCTGGGAAAAGTGGATAACCAGAAGTAGAAAACTGAAACAGGATCAATGCCTCTTACCCCTCACAAAAAAATTAACCCATCATGGAAAGCAGACCTAAACTTAAAGCATGAACGTATAAGAATTCTAGAAGAATATATTGGAAAACCTCTTAAAGACATCAGCCTAGGCAAACAATCTATGAAGAAGACCCCAAGCAAAATCATGGCAACAGGAAAAATAAACAAATGGGGACAGGATCAGATGAAAAATGCTTCTGCACAGCCAAAGAAACAATTATTCAAGTGAGCAGACACCCTACAGAATGGGGGAAAATATTTATATGCTACCCATCCAATAAAGGTATGATAACCAGAATCTACAAAAATTCATGCATATCACCAAGAAAAAAGATCAAACAACTGTGTAAAAAACTGGGCAAAGACAAGAGCAGAAGCTTTTCTAGTGAAGATTCACTAATTGCCAACAAACATATGAAAACAATGCTCAATCTCTTTAATCATCAGGGAAATGTGAATAAAAAACACAATGAGAGATCACTTAGCTCCAGTGATAATGGCTTTTTAATCAAAAAGTCACAAATCAAAAAAATGCTGGCATGGATGTGTGCAGAAAGGTACACTTGCACACTATGGGTGGGACTTCAAACTTGTCAGTCCCACTAGGTTGGACTTCAAACTACTACAGCCCCTATGGAATGTGGTGTGGAGATACCTCAAAGAACTCAAAGTAGATTCATCAATCTCACTACTGAGTATTTACTCAAAGGAAAATAAAGACATTTTCTAAAAACTACTCCTGCACTCAAATGTTTATGGCAGCACAATTCCCAATTGTAAACATGTGTAAACAACCCAAGCCCAAGTGCCCATCAATATATGAGTGGACTAATGCAATGTGGTACAGGTATACCACAGAGTACTACTAAGCCATGAAAAGAATGGTGTCCACTTGTATTTTCCTGGATGGAACTGGAGACCATTCTTCGAAGTGAAATACCAGGAGAATGCAAAAACAAACACCACATGGACTTGCTTTTAAATTGGAAATAATTGATCAGCATTTATGAGCATATATGGAAATAACACTCAACAAAAATCAAGTATGTTGGCAGGAGGGGTAATATGGCTGAATGGAGGCAGCCTCCGACAGAAGGTCCTGTCCAGTGGGAAGGATAATGTCCAGAAAGTACCCAATTAAGCTGAAGACTGGAGCCGAGCTGAGAGAGAAGAGTGTTAACTGCAGGTCACCTCTTCTGAGGCAAGCTGTGACTCCAAGAAAGCAAACTTCAGGTACAAAAATCATCTGAATGGAAACGTGTCCATCCCTTCCCCTCCAAAAGCTTTTTTTCCCCCTTTTTCTCTTCATTTGCTCCTGTAGGTTTTCTTAGTTTGATCAGCAGTGAACTGAGGACCTCTTGTCTCACCCCATGGCGAGAGCTGTAGAAAGTGGGGACTACTTCCCCAGAGGGACTCTGCTGTGACTCTGAACACTCTCTTGCCAGGGAGAAAAATTGAACTAACCTTTTTCCCTGTCATTCTGAACTTTCAGTCTGCCCTTCCCCCTTAACCTGATGAACCAGAAGCCTAACTCTTGCAGGCACTGTGGGAGGAGGCTCTTGCGCAGTGCTCTCCACCTCCCCATCTGCCGGACCAAGCACCCTCCCCCACACCCGACCTGCTAGAGCCATGACCCCAGCACCTGCCCCTGGCACCTGCCCTGCCTTTGAGCCATGGCCCGCCCAGCCAGAATCCTGAGCCGAGCACTCTCCTTGCTGAAGTCACTGTCTGCCAGGCACTGCCAGAATCGTGTGCAGCATCCCCCACTCTGCTGCTGGATCCGTGTCACCCACTCTTCCAGAGCTGCTCCTACAGTCAGAACTCCCTGGCAGTGGAAGCCACAGAGGAGCTGCACAGGGTCACTTCCCACAAAGATCCAGCAACAATAGAGTGATACCCCCAGGGTCTAAACATGGAGAGACACTTCCCCAACTCTGAGGACTGCCAGAGGAAACCAGAACTCACTCTATAGGGATACTGGTGCTGTAGAGTGGCAGGGGCAAAGGCATTTGCTGACTTGTTACCCTCAGGATTAGACTGAGTCCAAGTGGAACACTTGCCAGTGGCTATTGAGTACCCAAGGCAGGCAGGCCTCAGCTCCCCCAGCCAGCTGGTAGCAGAGGGTAGTGGCCGGCCATAAGGGCATTGACCTTCCTTTGACTCTGACAGGTGCAAAGCCCCAGCACATCTGCTTATTGAAGGGAGCAGGACCTAAGTCCTGTGGGGTCACCAGTGACTGGGCATGGAAGAGGAGCAAAGTGGAGAAAGAGACTCAGCCCCCTGGTCCAACTCTGCTACCGGGTGAGCCTTTCTGACAACATAGAGCACCTGAGCCAGCCAAATCTGAGCAGCCAGTAGACCTCTGGCATCTAGTTGCTGGAGACATTTTGAACTCTCCCAATTGAGAGTTTGTACCGACTGGGTCAATTGGTTTGGAACCCCTAACCTGGGCTAATCACCCAAGGACACTTGCAAGTGGTACCCTGGTTGTGTAGTAATGGGAAGGGTTGATTTTCCACTTCCAGTTGTTGTCCATGAAGGGTGGGGTGTCTTACTTGTATTTCTCCACAGCTAAGACTTCACCAGAGTCACTGATCCACTAGGATTAGACAAGAACCAGTTGAATACAAGACGGAACCACCTAACCCCACCACATCAAGCAGGTTTCCTTAGCTTCAGACTGTAATAGTGTATGGGTCTTTTGCAAAGCTGAAGGGGAAAAGCTGCAGTCATCAGTCCCAGATCCTTAACAAAGGGCTGGTTAACCACAACTCCAGGAATTCCCAAACGAATTTCACCTTACCTGCCCACCTAGCCAATGGTGAAAAACAATCATGAGGCGGAATCAGTGGCAAAACTCTGGCAACATGGATAATCAGAGTAGATCAACTACCCCCAAAAACAATAAAGCAGACACAGCACAAGATCCCATTCATAAACAAATGGCTGAGATGTCAGAAATTGAGTTCAGAGTTTGAATAGCAAATAAGATCAACAGACTGGAGAAAAAGATGGAATTAGAATTTAAAGCAGTAATTCAAAAGATGTCTCAAGAATTCAATGAATTCAAAGACAAAATGACTAAAGATTTTGACACATTTAAGCAAGAACTAGCAGCCCTCACAGATCTGAAAAATACAATGGAATCGCTCAGTAACAGGATGGAGCAGGCAAAAGAAAGAGTCTCTGACATTGAAGGCAAAGCTATTGAATGCTCCCAAACGCTCAAAGAGGAAAAAAAGTGGAGAACAAAAACGGATCATTCTCTCAGAGAGCTCTGGGATAATTCAAAGAGATCTAATACTCGGCTTATAGGAATACCTGAAGGTGATGAGGTTGCTGCGAAGGATACAGAGGCTTTACTTCGTGAAATAATCAAAGAGAATTTTCCAGACATGCCAAGAGATCCTGAAATTCAGATAGCAGAGTTTTGGAACACCAGCACAACTCAACCCAAATAAAAATTCTCATAGACACATTATAATGAACATCACCAAAGTTAATATGAAGGAGAAGGTTCTGCATGCTGTAAGACATAAGAAAACCATAACCTACAAGGGGAAGAATATAAAAATGACTGCAGATCTCACTGCTGAAACCTTTCAAGCTAGAAGAGGGTGGTCATTGACCTTTAATATCCTTAAACAAAATAATTTTCAACCCAGGATCCTGTATTCAGCTAAACTGAGTTTCATCTATGATGGAGAAATTAAATACTTTAATGACATTCACATGTTGAAGAAATTTGCCATAATTAAACATGCTCTCTAGGATATTCTCAGACCTATCCCCCATGATAAACAACACAATCCTCCACCACAAAAGTAAACTCACTCAGAAACTACTGATCAAATTCCAACTTCCATAGTGGCAAAAGGATTAAAAATGTTCGCTGGACTTTTGAATAATTCAATACCCAAAACTCTATCTGGCTTATCAATACTCTCAATTAACATGAATGGCTTAAATTGCCCTCTAAAGAGACACAGGTTGGCTGAGTGGATGCAAAAACTCAGGCCAGACATCTGGTGCATTCAAGAATCTCACCTTACATTAAAAGATAAACATAGATTCAGGGTGAAGGGATGGTCATCTATAATTTAGACAAATAGAAATCAGAGAAAAGCAGGTGTGGCAATTAAATTCGGAGGTACTATAGGATTTAAACCAATTAAAGTAAGGAAAGATAATGATGGTCACTTCTTATTTGTTAGGGCTAATACTCAATATGATGAGATTTCAATTATTAACATTTATGCACCCAACCAGAATATGCTTCAATTTATAAGAGAAACTCTAACTGACATGAGCAACTTGATTTCTTCCAGCACCATAATTATCAGAGACTTTAACACTCCTTTGGCAGTGTTGGATACATCCTCCAAAAAGAAGCTAAGCAACGAAATTTTAGCCTTAAACTTAACCATTCAAAATATGCATCTAACAGACATCTACAGAACATTTCATCCTAACAAAACTGAATACACATTGTACTCATCAGCCCATGGATCATGCTCCAAAATTGATCACATCTTAGGTCACAAGTCTAACCTTAGCAAATTTTAAAAAAAAGAAATAATTCGGAGGCGGAGCAAGATGGCAGCCGAGTAACAGCTTCCTTGCATCTGGGCACCGTGAGTCTGGGGAGATAGGACTCCAGGCATCTCTGGCTGGTGGGAACTGCCTATCATCACTCCTATGAGGATACAGGGAGTCAGCGAAAGACTTCTGGACCCCAAGAGGAGGACTAAAACAGTGGAAAACTGGCAAGTGGTCGCATGTGTTCAACCCTTTAAACCCGCCCACAACTGTAAGTTCAGTAGCAGCGAGACTGCAAACCAGAAAGGCCTTACCTGTGAACTGTTTTGATGTCCTTGGACTTGGCACTGAGTTGAACTGCCTTGGGGAAGGCCTGAGCGGGAGTGCGGAGAACTTTGGACTTTGTCTAGGGCCCCAGTCTGAGCCGCTGAGCCAGACATAGCTAACAGTGTTTGGTGGTGGGTCACACGGAACCATTGTCAGTGATCTGCCCCGGCAAGCTCCGCCCTCAGGGTTGCAGAGCTAGAAATGGGTGGGAGCTGGTAACCCAGCAACCAAGTAGCCTAAGGGTGGGGTCTGAGCCGCCTTGCAGCCCTAACCCTCAGGGGCAGAGTGAGACCGGTTTTGGCACACTGGGTAAGTGGATAGCCACTTCAGCAGTGATTCCAGCGAGAAAGCTGGGAAAGCTTCTGCTCAGCAAGTTTACAAGTTCAAAGTACCTTTTAAGTGGGCTGAAGAGACATTTAGGGTGTCTACCTGCTGGGGTTTGAGAAATCAGCAGCCTCCAGTCGTATCAGAACTGTGACTAACATCTCATACCCCAGAAGACCACGTGTTGCCCAGACATATTCAATAACATATACAAACTGCTTTGTTTTTGGTTGTGTACTTTTTTCTTTTTTTTTTTGTTTGGTTGGTTTTTGTTTGTTTGTTTATTTTGACGTTGTTGATGTTCTTATGTTTTTTAATTTCAATATTTTCCATACAGATCCCTTTTTCTTTCTCAATTTTTCTAGTTTAATTATAATTTCCCATTGCTGTCTTTTTTAATAACTACAACTTCATATTTGCTAGTGTTTCTACCGCTATCATTTGGTTTTTCACCCAATTTTATCCCCATAAAGTTTTCTGTTTGCTTGTTTGGATTTGATTTATAGCATTCTTGTCTTTCCTCTCTACTTGGTGGAGGTGGGGTACTGTGTCTGATCAGGTTAGCAAAGAGCTGCTGACCTCAAGGGAACCACCCAACTGGACACCCCCAGAAGGGGGGGGGTTTAAGGTTGTGTCAAAGTACCCTACTGTACACCTATATTGCCCTGTCTCCCTCTTTCTGTGCCTCTCTTCTTTATGTCAATATTCCTTATACCCACCCCCTCTCCTTTCTCTATCTTTCTTTTTTTTCTTATCACTAGGTCCTCCTTTCTTTCATCCCTTTTTTGCTCTTCAACCTTCTCACCCTTCTGGTCCTATAACCCTTAGTCCACAGGCACAAGAACATAAAGAGCAAGAGGAAGTGAAAAGAAAATTAGGGCAAGGAAACAGATAAAAGAAATCACTCATGAGGAAGAATCAGCAGAAAACTCCAGGCAACATGAAGAACCAGTCCAGAACAACCCCACCAAGGGACCATGAGGTAGCTACTGCAGAGGATTCCACCTATACAGAAATGTTAGGAATGACAGAAAGGGAATTTAGAATACACATGTTGAAAACAATGAAAGAAATGATGGAAACAATGAAGGAAACTGCTAATAAAGTGGAAAATAACCAAAAGGAAATCCAAAAACAGAATCAAATAAGAGATGCACGATATGAAGAATATAAAAAGGACATAGCAGAGCTGAAGGAAATGAAACAGTCAATCAGGTAACTTAAAGATGCAATGGAAAGTATCAGCAACAGGTTAGACCATGCAGAAGAAAGAATTTCAGAGGTAGAAGACAAAGTTTTTGAGATAACTCAGATAGTAAAAGAGGCAGAAAAGAAGAGAGAGAAAGCAGAACGTTCACTGTCAGAATTATGGGACTTTATGAAGCGTTCCAACATATGAGTTATAGGAATTCCAGAAGGGGAAGAAGAATGCCCCAGAGGAATGGAAGCCATACTAGAGAATATTATACAAGAAAATTTCCCAAACATCACCAAAGATTCTGTCACACTGCTTTCAGAGGGATATCGGACCCCAGGTCACCTCAACTCTAACCGAGCTTCTCCAAGACACATTGTGATGAACCTGTTCAAAGTCAAGACAAAAGAAAAGATTCTGCAAGCTGCCAGGAGTAAGCGCCAGTTGACCTACATGGGCAAATCCATCAGAGTGACCGCAGACTTCTCTAATGAAACTTTCCAAGCAAGAAGACAATGGTCAGCTACCTTTAATCTACTTAAACAGAACAATTTTCAGCCCAGAATTCTGTACCCTGCTAAGCTAAGCTTCAAAATTGACGGAGAAATCAAATCATTTACGGATATACAAACATCGAGGAAATTCGCCACAACAAGACCAGCTCTACAGGAAGTACTTCAACCTGTTCTGCACACTGACCACCACAATGGATCAGCAGCAAAGTAAGAACTCAGAAATTAAAGCACAGAACCTAACCTCCACACTGATGCAAAAGATAAAACCACACAATGGACTCTCACCAAAAGATGAATAGAATACTACCACACTTATCAATTATCTCCATAAATGTTAATGGCTTGAATTCCCCACTGAAGAGACATAGATTGGTTGACTGGATTAAAAAACACAAGCCATCCATTTGCTGTCTGCAAGAAACACACCTGGCTTCAAAAGACAAATTAAAGCTCCGAGTCAAGGGTTGGAAGACAATTTTTCAGGCAAATGGAATTCAGAAGAAAAGAGGAGTTGCAATCTTATTTTCAGATACATGTGGATTTAAAGCAACTAAAGTCAAAAAAGACAAAGATGGTCGCTTTATATTGGTCAAGGGAAAAATACAACAAGAAGACATTTCAATTCTAAATATTTATGCACCCAAGTTAAATGCTCCCAGATTCTTGAAGCAGAGCTTACTCAGTCTGAGCAATATGATATCTGATAATACCATCATAACAGGGGACTTTAACACACCTCTTACAGAGCTGGACAGATCCTCTAAACAGAAATTAAACAAAGATATAAGAGATTTAAATGAGAGCCTAGAACAACTATGCTTGATAGACGCATATAGAACACTCCACCCCAAAGATAAAGAATATACATTCTTCTCATCACCCCATGGAACATTCTCCAAAATTGATCATATCCTGGGACACAAAACAAATATCAACAGAATCAAAAGAATTGAAATTTTACCCTGTATCTTCTCAGACCATAAGGCACTAAAGGTGGAACTCAACTCTAACAAAAATGCTCGACCCCACCCAAAGGCCTGGAAATTAAACAATCTTCTGTTGAATAACAGATGGGTGAAGGAAGAAATAAAATAGGAAATCATTAACTTCCTTGAGCATAACAACAATGAAGACACAAGCTACCAAAACCTGTGGGATACTGCAAAAGCAGTTTTGAGAGGAAAATTCATCGCTTTAGATGTCTACATTTGAAAAACAGAAAGAGAGCACATCAACAATCTCACAAGAGATCTTATGGAATTGGAAAAAGAACAATCGAAGCCTAAACTCAGTAGAAGAAAAGAAATCTCCAAAATCAAATCAGAGATCAATGAAATTGAAAACAAAAGAATCATTCAGAAAATTAATGAAACAAGGAGTTGGTTTTTTGAAAAAATAAATAAAATAGATAAACCATTGGCCAGACTAACTAGAAATAGAAAAGTAAAATCTCTAGTAACCTCAATCAGAAACGATAAAGGGGAAATAACAACTGATCCCACAGAGATACAAGAGATCATCTCTGAATACTACCAGAAACTCTATGCCCAGAAATTTGACAATGTGAAGGAAATGGATCAATATTTGGAATCACACCCTCTCCCTAGACTTAGCCAGGAAGAAATAGACCTCCTGAACAGACCAATTTCAAGCACTGAGATCAAAGAAACAATAAAAAAGCTTCCAACTAAAAAATGCCCTGGTCCAGATGGCTTCACTCCAGAATTCTATCAAACCTTCAAGGAAGAGCTTATTCCTGTACTGCAGAAATTATTCCAAGAAACTGAGGAAGAAGGAATCTTCCCCAACACACTCTATGAAGCAAACATCACCCTGATACCAAAACCAGGAAAAGACCCAAACAAAAAGGAGAATTTCAGACCAATCTCACTCATGAATATAGATGGAAAAATTCTCAACAAAATCCTAGCTAATAGATTACGGCTTATCATCCAAAAAGTCATTCATCATGATCAAGTAGGCTTCATCCCAGGGATGCAAGGCTGGTTTAACATACGCAAGTCCATAAACGTTATCCACCATATTAACAGAGGCAAAAATAAAGATCACATGATTCTCTCAATAGATGCAGAAAACGCATTTGATAAAATCCAGCATCCTTTTCTAATTAGAACACTGAAGAGTATAGGCATAGGTGGCACATTTCTAAAACTGATTGAAGCTATCTATGACAAACCCACAGCCAATATTTTACTGAATGGAATAAAACTGAAAGCTTTTCCTCTTAGAACTGGAACCAGACAAGGTTGTCCTCTGTCACGTTTACTATTCAACATAGTGCTGGAAGTTCTAGCCAATACAATTTGGCAAGACAAGGAAATAAAGGGAATCCAAATGGGAGCAGAGGAGGTCAAACTCTCCCTCTTTGCTGACGACATGATCTTATACTTAGAGAACCCCAAAGACTCAACCACAAGACTCCTAGAAGTCATCAAAAAATACAGTAATGTTTCAGGATATAAAATCAATGTCCACAAGTCAGTAGCCTTTGTATACACCAATAACAGTCAAGATGAGAAGCTAATTAAGGACACAACTCCCTTCACCATAGTTTCAAAGAAAATGAAATACCTAGGAATATACCTACCGAAGGAGGTGAAGGACCTCTATAAAGAAAACTATGAACTCCTCAGAAAGGAAATAGCAGAGGATATTAACAAATGGAAGAACATACCATGCTCATGGATGGGAAGAATCAACATTGTTAAAATGTCTATACTTCCCAAAGCAATCTACCTATTCAATGCCATTCCTATCAAAGTACCTACATCGTACTTTCAAGATTTGGATAAAATGATTCTGCATTTTGTATGGAACCGGAAAAAACCCCGTATAGCTAAGGCAGTTCTTAGTAACAAAAATAAAGCTGGGGGCATCAGCATACCAGATTTTAGTCTGTACTACAAAGCCATAGTGTTCAAGACAGCATGGCACTGGCACAAAAACAGAGACATAGACACTTGGAATCGAATTGAACACCAAGAAATGAAACTAACATCTTACAACCACCTAATCTTCGACAAACCAAACAAGAACTTACCTTGGGGGAAAGACTCCCTATTCAATAAATGGTGTTGGGAGAATTGGATGTCTACATGTAAAAGCCTGAAACTGGACCCACACCTTTCCCCACTCACAAAATTGATTCAAGATGGATAAAGGACTTAAATTTAAGGCATGAAACAATAAAAATACTCAAAGAAAGCATAGGAAAAATACTGGAAGATATTGGCTTGGGGGAAGACTTCATGAAGAAGACTGCCATGGCAATTGCAACAACAACAAAAATAAACAAATGGGACTTCATTAAACTGAAAAGCTTCTGTACAGCTAAGGAGACAATAACCAAAGCAAAGAGACAACCCACCCAATGGGAAAGGATATTTGCATATTTTCAATCAGACAAAAGCTTGATAACCAGGATCTATAGAGAACTCAATTAATCCACATGAAAAAAGCCAACAATCCCTTATATCAATGGGCAAGAGACATGAATAGAACTTTCTCTAAAGACGACAGATGAATGGCTAACAAACACATGATAAAATGTTCATCATCTCTATATATTAGAGAAATGCAAATCAAAACATCCCTGAGATATCATCTAACCCCAGTGAGGATGGCCCACATCACAAAATCTCAAAACTGCAGATGCTGGCGTGGATGTGGAGAGAAGGGAACACTTTTACACTGCTGGTGGGACTGCAAACTAGTACAACCTTTCTGGAAGGAAGTATGGAGAAACCTCAAAGCACTCAAGCTAGACTTCCCATTTGATCCTGCAATCCCATTACTGGGCATCTACCCAGAAGGAAAAAAATCCTTTTATCATAAGGACAGTTGCACTAGACTGTTTATTGCAGCTCAATTTACAATCGCCAAAATGTGGAAACAGCCTAAATGCCCACCAACCCAGGAATGGATTAACAAGCTGTGGTATATGTATACCATGGAATACTATTCAGCCATTAAAAAAAATGGAGACTTTAGATCCTTCGTATTAACCTGGATGGAAGTGGAAGACATTATTCTTAGTAAAGCATCACAAGAATGGAAAAGCATGAATCCTATGTACTCAGTCTTGATATGAGGACAATTAATGACAATTAAGGTTATGGGGGGGGAGCAGAAAGAGGGACGGAGGGAGGGGGGTGGGGCCTTGGTGTGTGTCACACTTTGTGGGGGCAAGACATGATTGCAAGAGGGACTTTACCTAACAATTGCAATCAGTGTAACTGGCTTATTGTACCCTCAATGAATCCCCAACAATAATAAAAAAAAAAGATATATTAAAAAAAAAATAGAAATAATTCCTTGTGTTTTCTCGCACCATCATGGAATAAAAGTTCAACTCAGTAACAATTGGAATCTGCATATGCATACCAAAACATGGAAACTAAATAACCTCATGCTGAATGATAGCTGGTCATAGATGAGATCAAGAAGAAATTACCAAATTTTTGGAACAAAACAATAATGAAGACATGAACTATCAGAACCTCTGGGATACTGCAAAGGCAGTCCTAACAGGAAAATTTATAGCATTGCAAGCCTTCCTCAAGAGAATGGAGAGAGAGGAAGTTAACAACTTAATGGGACATCTCAAGCAACTGGAAGAGAAAGAACTTTCCAACCCTAAACCCAGCAGAAGAAAAGAAATAACTAAAATAAGAGCATAACTAAATGAAATTGAAAACAACAGAACCATACAACAGACCAACTAATCAAAGAGTTGTTTTTTTGAAAAGGTCAATAAAACAGATAAAATTTGGCTAACCTAACCAGAAGTAGAAGAGTAAAATCCCTAATTTCATCAATCAGAAATGATAAAGGCCAAATAACAACAGACTCCTCGGAAATTCAACAAATCCTTAATGAATCCTACATAAAACTCTACTCTCAGAATTATGAAAATCTGAGGGAAATAGATCAATACTTGGAAACATGCCACCCTCCTAGACTTAGCCAGAAAGAAGTGGAAATGTTGAACAAGCCTATAACAAATTCTGAAATTGCATCAACCATAAGAAATCTCCCCCAAAAGAAAAGCCTGGGACCAGATGGCTTCACATCAGAATTCTACCAAACCTTTAAAGAGTAACAGGCACCTATATTACTCAACCTTTTCCAAAACATAGATAAAGAAGGAATACTTCCGAACACATTCTATGAAGCAAATATCACCCTGATACCTAAACCAGGAAAAGACCCAACAAGAAAAGAAAATTATAGACCAATATCTCTAATGAATATTGATGCAAAAATATTAAATAACATCCTAGCAAACAGAATGCAACAACATATCAGACAAAGTATACATCACGACCAGGTGGGTTTTATCCCAGGGTCCCAAGGATGGTTCGATATATGTAAATCCATAAGTATAATACATCACATAAATAAATTAAAAAACAAAGACCACATTATCCTTTCAATTGATGCAGAAAAAGCTTTTGACAATATCCAGCATCCTTTCTTGATCAGAACGCTTAAGAAAATACGTATAGAAGGAACATTTCTTAAACTGATAGAGGCCATCTACAGCAAACCCATAGCTAATATTGTATTGAATGGAGTTAAAATGAAATCATTTCCACTCAGATCAGGAAACAGGCAAGGATGCCCACTGTCTCCACTCCTTTTTAATATTGTAATGGAAGTCTTAGCCCCTGCAATCAGGCAAAAGAAGGCAATCAAGGGGATCCAAATTGGACCAGAGGAGATCAAACTGTCACTCTTCACAGATGATATGATTATATATCTGGAAAACCCGAGGGAATCAAGTACAAAACTCCTAGAAGTGATCAAGGAATATAGTAATGTCTCAGGATACAAAATCAACACTCATAAATTTGTACTTGAAATTTATGTATACCATCAACAGTCAAGGGAAAAAACAATCAAGGACTCTATTCTCTTTATAATAGTCCCAAAGAAGATGAAATATCTGGGAGTGTACCTAAGGACGTGAAAGATCTCTATAAAGAGAACTATGAAACTCTGAGAAAAAAAATAGCTGAGGATGTTAACAAATGGAAAAATATACCATACTCATGGCTGGGAAGAATCAACATTGTTAAAATGTCTATACTACCTAAAGCAATCTACAGATTTAATGCGATCCCTATTAAAGCACCTCTGTCATACTTTAAAGACCTGGAAAAATTAGTACTCCATTTTATATGGAAACAGAAAAAAACCTCGAATAGCCAAGACATTACTCAGAAATCGGGAGGAATCATGCTTCCAGACTTCAGGCTATACTATAAATCGATAGTGAGCACAACAGCATGGTACTGGCACAAAAATAGAGAGGTAGGTGTATGGAACACAATTGAAGATCAAGAGGTGAACCCAGACACTTATTGTCATTTGATTTTTGATAAGGCTATTAAAAATATAAATTGGGGGCGGCACCTGTGGCTCAGTGAGTAGGGCGCCGGCCCCATATGCCGAGGGTGGCGGGTTCAAACCCAGCCCCGGCCAAACTGCAACCAAAAAATAGCCGGGCGTTGTGGCGGGCGCCTGTAGTCCCAGCTGCTCGGGAGACTGAGGCAAGAGAATCACGTAAGCCCAAGAGTTAGAGGTTGCTGTGAGCTGTGTGACGCCACGGCACTCTACCCGAGGGCGGTACGGTGAGACTCTGTCTCTACAAAAAAAAAAAAAAAAAAAAAAAAAAAAAAAAAATATATATATATATATATATATATATATATATATTGGGGGAAAGATTCCCTATTCAATAAATGGTGCTGGGTGAATTGGCTGGTGACCTATAAAAGACTGAAACTGGACCCACACCTTTCTACACTAACAAAAATTGACTCTCACTGGTTAAAGGACTTAAACTTAAGACATGAAACTATAATAATTCTTAGAGATAGTGCAAGGGAAGCCCTTGAAAAAATTGGCCTGGGAGAATACTTTATGAGGAGGACACCTCGGGAAAGTGAAGCAACATCACAAATACATTAGTGGGATCTGATCAAATTAAAAAGGTTCTGCACTGCCAGGAACACACTAAGTAAAGCAAATAGACAGCCCTCAGAATGGGAGAGGTTTTGTGCAAGTTATATTTCTGACAAAGGTCTAATAACCAGAATCCACAGAGAACTCAAACTTATTACTCAGCAAAAAACAAATGATCCCATTTCATTGTGGGCAAGAGACATGAACAGAAGCTTCCCTGAAGAAGACAGACACATGGTCTACAGACACATGAAAAAATGCTCATCATCTTTAATCATCAGAGAAATGCAAACCAAAACTACTCTGAGATACCATCTAACTTCAGTAAGAGTAGCCCACATCACAAAATCCCAAAACTACAGATGTTGGCATGGATGTGAAGAAAAGGGAACACTTCTTCACTGCTGGTGGGAATGTAAGCTAGTACGTTCCTTTTGGAAGGAAGTTTGGAGAATACTCAGAGATCTAAATGTAGACCTGCTGTTTGATCCTGCAATTCCTCTTCTAGGTGTATATCCAAAGGACCAAAAATCATTTGGCAATAAAGATGTTTGCACCAGATTGTTCATTGCAGCTCAATTCATAATTGCCAAGTCATGGAAGAAGCCCAAGTGCCCATCGACCCATTAATGGCTTAATAAATTTTGGTATTTATGTGTATATATATATATATATATATATATATATATATATATATATATATATATATATCATGCAATACTATGCAGCATTAAAAAATGGAGACTTTATCTCTTTTATTTTTACATGGATGGAACTGGAAAATATTCTTCTTAGTACAGTATCTCAGGAATGGAAAAAAATATCCAATGTACTCAGTACTACTGTGAAAGAAATTTAGAATCACTCACACTTGCATATGAAGAATGAAACACAACTATAGTCTAGGATGAATGAGGGAAAGGGAGGGAGAGGGGATGGGAGGGGGGTGCGTTGATAGAGGCAGGGTTAGTAGGGGAACCACACCTATGGAGCACAAAGCAAGTACAAGTTGGATCTTATCAGGAGTAGAACACAAATCTCTTAATGCTGTAATTGGGTAAATGAGGTGAAATCTATGTTGATTAGTAGGATGTAACCACTCCAATTTGTACAAATAATCAACATATTGAATCCCATAATGGCATAAATGTATTTATGATCTATGTACAAATGACTTAATAAAAAAAAATCAAGTGTGTGGGAGGTGGGAGGACGGGGAAGTCACAGCCCCTTCAAATAAACTTGGCCTGAACGTCTCTACTCCTGGTCTTTACCATCATCACAATAGCTTTCATATGGTGCTGAATACCTAGGACTGGTGGCTCACTGGCGGCTGGCTGGCAGTCCAGCCTCATCTAGCCGATGGCCTCCCTAATGATCCCAGTAACTTTGGAGCCTGGTCCTGACCTTGCCCAGACCCACCTTTGTACCCTCTTGTTGAAGAATTCCAGAGGATTTCACCCCAAGGGCCATTGAAGGGTAAGGAAGGCCCTAAACACCTTCAAACAGAATCTCAGTCAGCTTGCCCTTCACTCTGTTGTGGCTTTATACCCTCACGTCAGCCTAACTTCTTTCCTCAGCTGATGCCTAACCAGGGTTATTTTCCATTGGTTCCAGCTCTGTACTCTCTTCTGGAGTCTCAGGGACCTCAAATCATTTCGTTTTTCACTTCAGGCCCAGAACTAGGCACTAGTTCGCCCTTCTAAAACTTCAAAGGGCCTAGAACCTTACAAGCATAACATTCAGACGTGGCCTCCATAGTCTTTTAGTAACTGAGATTGAGAAAGGATAGAGAAAGAGAGAAAATTGGACTGACAGCAGCCCCAATAGCAAAAAAGTTTTTTTTTTTTGTTGTTTGTTTGTTTTATTAAGTCATATACACATAGATCATCTATACGTTAATGCATTTATGGGGTACAATGTGCTGATTTTATATATAATTTGGAATGCTTAGATAAAATTAGTTAATACAGGGTTTCACCTAATTTACTTAATTATTGTATTAAGACATTTATATTCTATACTTAGTAGATTTGAAATGTACCCTTGCAATATGCACCATAGCTGTGGATCCACCATTTACCCTCCCTCCATCAAAACTGTCCCCTCCCCTCCTCTCCCATTCCCCTCCTCTTACCACCTACTGTTGTTTGTTTGTTGTATGTTTTGAGACAGAGTCTGACTTTGTCACCTTCGGAAGAGTGCCGTGGCATCACAGCTCACAGCAACTGAAAATTCTGGGGTTTAAGCAATTCTCTTGCCTCAACCTTCCAAGTACCTGAGACTCCAGGTGCCCCCTAGAATGTCTGGCCATATTTTAAAAGACGAGGTCTTGCTCTGGCTCAGGCTCTTCTGGAACTCCTGAACCCAGGCAATCCACCTGCATTGGTCTACCAGGGTGCTAGGATTACAGGAGTGAGCCACTGAGTCTGGCGGAAAAAGTTTTGTAATAATGATTGTCACTTTAAAACTTCTCCAGAGATAGTAATTCAAAAGGCCCATGCATGAACACCATGCCCATGGATAGAACAGATCCCTGTGCCCCCCACATCTGGAAGAAAATGCTCCCAGAGGCAACATTTGCTGGAACCCCAGAACCATGTCCTCTTAGCAAAAGAGAAATGCACTAGGAGGAAGATTATAATTACTTTAGAACAGGAGATTACATTCCCATTCTGGAACTGGTGGTCCCATAAATTGACATCCTCCATACCCATCAACCCACGGGAACAGCTTCCATCTAATCGACATGTCTGACTTGAAAATGGGCTCCTCCTTGACACACCAGGATGGCCTTAGGTAACTTCCTCTCTAATACATGTAGGTAAATTAATTCTAATAAATACTGGAGCCTTGTTATCTATTCTTTCTAAACAGTAAACATGTCTATTTCTCTCTCCTATTATTTCTCTCTCCATTTCCATCATTAAAATGAAAAATAAAATAAAAGCAAAATGCAATCCCCCTTTAAATAGTCCACAGTTTCTCAGTTCTCTGGAAGATAAAGTTATCTTACTCATCCTTGTATTACTTTCCAATTGTCCTCCTCACCGCAACCAACAGAGCGGTTTAAATATACTTGCCAGGCTCTTGGATCCTCTTAAAGCAGAGAACAGGCCCGTCTCTCCAGGCAGCCTTCCTGGTTCGACTTCCACAAGGGCGCGACAGCCTTCTCCATGCTTAATCGTCTATTGTGAGGGACATAACCATTTGTTTGGCCCTATACATCAGCTACGCAGCAGATGCTTTGGGGAGAGCATTTTAAATTCTCACCTTTAAAACAATGGCGGGGGGGGGGGGGAGACAAGATGGCGGACTGAAGCCAGCTTTCAACAAAGGCTCCCGTCCAGAAGGAGAGTTAAGGGACAGGAATTTAGTAAGTATCCTGGTGGACTTGAGCCTCACCAAGAGAGAAGGCTGAAGAACGCACATCAACACCGCTGAGGCAAGCTGTGATCACAAGGACACAAACAAAAGGTACAAAATCCACCACCAAGCGGACGGGAGTCCCCCTCCCCCATGAGACCGGCTCAAGAGCCCCAAAATTGAACAAGCGGGCAGAAATTAAAGGCCCTCCCACTACACTCCACGGGAGAGACCTTCTAAAAACTGGACCTACCTCCCCTACTGGGGTGGCGTGGCGTTCTCCTGCCGGACATAGGGCTGAATAAAACTTTGGGAATCCTTTGCCGGCAACCCTGAATCCCCGGCGCTCCCCTCCCGCCCACTGAGGTCTGGAGGCCTGTCCCCTAGGACTTCGGATCCTTGGGTGATTTCTCAAGGGGAGTGGACAGTCCCCGAGTTGCGACTGGTCAGCATTGACTCTGAGGCGCGCGAGTGAGGAGAGGGCAACGGGCTGAGGGGGAGTCACGCCTCGCGGCACTTCCCTGCAGTGCAGTGCACCAACCCTCCCCGGGCACAAGACTGAATAAGACTCTAGCCTCCCCGCTGAGAGCTGAGAGCCCCTACTCTCACTCGGGGTCTGAGGGACTATCCCCCAGGAGTTCGAATCCTTGGGTGATTTCTCAAGGGGAGTGGACAGTCCCCGAGTTGCAACTGGTCAGCATTGACTCTGAGGCGCGCGAGTGAGGAGAGGGCAATGGGCTGAGGGGGAGTCACGCCTCGTGGCACTTCCCTGCGGTGCAGTGCACCAACCCTCCCCGGGCACAAGACTGAATAAGACTCTAGCCTCCCCGCTGAGAGCTGAGAGCCCCTACTCTCACTCGGGGTCTGAGGGACTATCCCCCAGGACTTCGGATCCTTAGGTGATTTCTCAAGGGGAGTGGACAGTCCCCGAGTTGCGACTGGTCAGCATTGACTCTGAGGCGCGCGAGTGAGGAGAGGGCACCGGGCTGAGGGGGAGTCACGCCTCGCGGCACTTCCCTGCGGTGCAGTGCACCAACCCTCCCCGGGCATACATACGGGCCCAAGACTGAATAAGACTCTGGCTTCCCCGCTGAGAGCTGAGAACCCCTACTCTCACTCAGGGTCTGAGGGCCTGTCCCCCAGGAGTTCGGCTCCTTGGGTGATTTCTCGAGGGGAGAGCACAGTGCCTGAGCTGCGTCAGGTCAGTGCTGACTCTGGGATACGTGAGCGAGGAGAGGGCACTCTGCTGAGGGGAAATCAAGCCTTGGCGGCACTTCCCTGCGGTGCAGTGCAGGAGCCCTCCCCGGGCCGTAGTATTGCGTGAAACTGAATGAAACTCTAGCTTCCCCCCGCCCCACTCACAATCGGGGTCTGGGGGCCCATTCCCCAAGAGTTCTGATTCTTGGGGGATCTCTTAAGGGGTGTGAACCCAGCACAAACTGCGGCCGCTCAGTGCTGACTCTGGGGCGCGGGACAGAGGAGAAAAGGGTCGCCTGAGTGCCCACACCAGAGCAGCAGTTCCCTGGAGGTAGATCAACAGCCGTTTTTTCTTTAACGGCAGAACGCTCACTTCTGGATATTCTGAGGCCACACCCCCTGTCTCCCTGGGCAACCAGAGGAGGCCACCGGTGACACGGCTCACAAACCCGGAAGCCTCCAGGGCGGGGCCGACCCAGAGAGGTGTTCAGACGCAATTCTCCAGCAGCAAAGACATTTGAACTCAAAACAGCCCGTCTTCTGTAGGCGACGACAGGAACAGAGACAGAACCTCACAAAGTTGTCTGTTCTGTTCTGTTCTGTTAGCAGCATCCATCAGGGACGGGGCTAAGCCTGAGTGAACACCTCCTTCCCATCACCTGCATCAAACACTCAAAGATGTCAGGCCCCATCTCCTCCTGCTAGATAGCGGCAGTCTGCGGGGGCCTGGCAGACTTCCTTGCGATTCAGGCAGGTGCAAATCCCTGGAGTGTCTGTTCACTGCAGGCAATTGGGTTAGCCATCTGCAGAGATACCAGTGACTGGGTCCCACGGAGGGGCAAAGTGGGGAAGGAGACGTCAACCTTCCTAGACTGCTCTGTTTGCTGGGTGGCTCCTCCTGACTCCACGCAGCACTGGGGTGAACTGTGTCAGAGGAGTAACCAGGCCCCTGTGATCCAGTTCCCAGAGACCTCTTGAACCCTTCCACCCGAGACAAGTGCCGATTGAGATAGTTGATTCGGACCTTTTGAACTGGGCTAATAGACTGAGGACTCTTCAGGCAGTGCCCTGGGTGTGCGATTGTAGGAAGGTTTGATTCTCCTTTTCCAACTGGGGCCAGAGGTGGGCAGGCGGGGTGACTTAATTGCTGATTTTTCCACACAGCTGAGACTTCAAGCCAGAGTAGAAGTTGCAATAGGATCGAACAGAAACCAGCTGAAAATAAGACAGAACCACTTTGCTCCACCACACCAGACAGGGCCCCAGTTTCTCAGGCCACAACACTGTACGGGCCCTCGATAAAACCCCAGGGGAAAAACCAAAGGGAGTAAACCATGGGGCGGAATCAGCGGAAAAACTCTGGTAACATGAATAACCAGAATAGATCAACCCCCCCAAGAAAAGATATGGCAGATGTGATTGAAGATCCCATTCATAAACAACTGGCTGAGATGTCAGAAGTCGAATTCAGAATTTGGTTTGCAGACAAGATCAATAAAATGGAATTAGGAATTCGAGGAGAAATTCAAAAATTGTCTCAAGAATTTAACGAATTTAAAGACAAAACCACCAAAGACTTAGACACACTGAAACAAGAACTTACAGCCCTCAAAGATATGAAAAATACAGTAGAATCCCTCAGTAACAGAATGGAGCAAGCAGAAGAAAGGATTTCTGACATTGAAGATAAAGTCTTCGAACGCTCCCAATCTCTCAAAGAGGAAGAGAAATGGAGAGCAAAAACGGATCACTCACTCAGAGAACTCTCAGATAATTCGAAAAAAAACAATGTAAGGGTTATAGGAATTCTGGAGAACGATGAAGTGGCTGCCAAGGGCACAGAGGCCCTTCTACATGAAATTATGAAAGAAAATTTTCCAGACATGCCCAGAGAATCTGAAATTCAGATAGCAGACAGCTTCAGAACCCCAGCACGATTCAACCCCAATAAGCCATCTCCCAGACATATCATAATTAGCTTCACTAAAGTTAACATGAAAGAGAAGATTCTCAAAGCAACCCGGCGAAAGAAAACTATAACGTACAAAGGTAAGAATATTAGAATAACTGCAGATCTCTCTGCTGAAACTTTTCAAGCAAGAAGAGGCTGGTCATCAACTTTTAATCTCCCAAAGCAAAAAAACTTTCAACCCAGGATCTTGTATCCAGCTAAATTGAGTTTCATCTATGATGGAGAAATTAAATACTTCAATGACATTCATATGTTGAAAAAATTTGCCATAAGTAAACCAGCTCTTCAGGATGTTCTCAGACCTATCCTCCACAATGACCAACCCAATCCTATACCACAAAAGTAAAATCACCCAGAAACTTCGGATCAAACTCCAACTTCCACAATGGCGAAAGGATTAAAAATGTCCACTGGACCTTTGAAAAACTCGACACCCAAAATTCCACCAGACTTATCAATACTCTCCATCAATGTGAATGGCTTAAACTGTCCTCTAAAGAGGCATAGGTTAACTGACTGGATACAAAAACTCAAGCCAGATATTTGTTGCATACAAGAGTCACATCTCAACTTAAAAGACAAATACAGACTCAGGGTGAAAGGATGGTCATCCATATTTCAGGCAAATGGTAATCAGAAAAAAGCAGGTGTTGCAATTTTATTTGCAGATACAGTAGGCTTTAAACCATCAAAAGTAAGGAAGGACAAGAATGGTCACTTCATATTTGTTAAGGGTAATACTCAATATGACGAGATCTCAATTATTAATATCTATGCACCCAACCAGAATGCACCTCAATTTATAAGAGAAACACTAACAGACATGAGTAACTTGATTTCCTCCACCTCCATAATCATTGGAGATTTCAACACTCCCTTGGCAGTGTTGGATCGATCCTCCAGAAAGAAGCTGAGCAAAGAAATCTTAGATTTAAACCTAACCATCCAATATTTAGATTTAGCAGACATCTACAGAACATTTCATCCCAACAAAACTGAATACACATACTTCTCATCAGCCCACGGAACTTACTACAAAATTGATCACATTTTAGGTCACAAGTCTAACCTCAGTAAATTTAAAGGAATAGAAATTATTCCATGCATGTTCTCAGACCATCATGGAATAAAACTTGAATTGAGTAACAACAGGAATCTGCATACCCATACAAAAACATGGAAGTTAAATAACCTTATGCTGAATGATAGCTGGGTCAGAGATGAGATTAAGAAAGAAATCGCCAATTTTTTGGAACAACATGACAATGAAGACACAAACTATCAGAACCTCTGGGACACTGCAAAGGCAGTTCTAAGAGGGAAATTTATAGCACTGAAAGCCTTCCTCAAGAGAACGGAAAGAGAGGAAGTTAACAACTTAATGGGACATCTCACGCAACTGGAAAAGGAAGAACATTCCAACCCCAAACCCAGTAGAAGAAAAGAAATAACCAAAATTAGAGCAGAATTAAATGAAATTGAAAACAAAAGAATAATACAACAGATCAATAAATCAAAAAGCTGGTTTTTTGAAAAGGTCAATAAAATAGATAAACCTCTGGCCAACCTAATCAGGAAAAAAAGAGTAAAATCCCTAATATCATCAATCAGAAACAACAAAGACGAAATAACCACAGACTCATCAGAAATCCAAAAAATCCTTAATGAATATTACAAGAAACTTTATTCTCAGAAATATGAAAATCTGAAGGAAATAGACCGATACTTGGAAGCACGCCACCTTCCAAGACTTAACCAGAATCAAGTGGAAATGTTGAACAGACCCATATCAAGTTCAGAAATAGCATCAACTATACAAAACCTCCCTAAAAAGAAAAGCCCGGGACCAGATGGTTTCACGTCAGAATTCTACCAAACCTTTAAAGAGGAATTAGTACCTATATTACTCAACCTGTTCCAAAAGGTAGAAAAAGAAGGAAGACTACCCAACACGTTCTATCAAGCAAACATCACCCTGATCCCCAAACCAGGAAAAGACCCAACAAGAAAAGAAAATTATAGACCAATATCACTAATGAATATAGATGCAAAAATATTCAACAAGATCCTAACAAACAGAATCCAGCAACACATCAAACAAATTATACATCATGACCAAGTTAGTTTTATCCCAGGGTCTCAAGGCTGGTTCAATATACGTAAATCTATAAATGTAATTCAGCACATAAACAAATTAAAAAACAAAGACCATATGATTCTCTCAATTGATGCAGAAAAAGCTTTTGATAATATCCAGCATCCCTTCATGATCAGAACACTCAAGAAAATTGGTCTAGAAGGGACTTTTCTTAAACTGATAGAGGCTATCTACAGCAAACCCACAGCCAATATCATATTGAATGGAGTTAAATTGGAATCATTTCCACTCAGATCAGGAACCAGACAAGGCTGCCCATTGTCTCCATTGCTTTTCAACATTGTAATGGAAGTTTTAGCCACCGCAATTAGGGAAGAAAAGGCGATCAAGGGTATCCATATAGGGTCAGAAGAGATCAAACTCTCGCTCTTCGCAGATGATATGATTGTGTATCTGGAAAACACTAGGGACTCTACTACAAAACTCCTAGAAGTGATCAAGGAATACAGCAGTGTCTCAGGTTACAAAATCAACATTCATAAATCGGTAGCCTTTATATACACCAACAACAGTCAAATTGAAAAAGCAGTTAAGGACTCTATCCCATTCACAGTAGCGCCAAAGAAGATGAAATATTTGGGAATTTACCTAACAAAAGACGTGAAAGATCTCTATAAAGAGAACTATGAAACTCTAAGAAAAGAAATAGCTGAAAATGTTAACAAATGGAAAAACATACCATGCTCATGGCAAGGAAGAATCAACATTATCAAAATGTCCATACTACCCAAAGCAATATATAATTTCAACGCACTCCCTATTAAAGCTCCACTGTCATATTTTAAAGATCTTGAAAAAACATTACTTCGTTTTATATGGAATCAGAAAAAACCTCGAATAGCCAAGACATTACTCAGAAATAAAAACAAAACAGGAGGAATCACACTACCAGACCTCAGACTTTACTACAAATCGATAGTGATCAAAACAGCATGGTATTGGCACAAAAACAGAGAAGTAGATATCTGGAACAGAATAGAGAACCAAGAGATGAATCCAGCTACTTACCGCTATTTGATTTTTGACAAGCCAATTAAAAACATTGAGTGGGGAAAAGATTCCCTATTTAACAAATGGTGCTGGGTGAACTGGCTGGCAACCTGCAGAAGACTGAAATTGGACCCACACCTTTCACCATTAACGAAGATAGACTCTCATTGGATTAAAGATTTAAACTTAAGACATGAAACTATAAAAATACTAGAGGAGAATGCAGGGAAAACCCTTGAAGAAATTGGTCTGGGTGAGTATTTCATGAGGAGAACCCCCCGGGCAATTGAAGCAGCTTCAAAAATACACTACTGGGACTTGATCAAACTAAAAAGCTTCTGCACAGCTAAGAACGCAGTAAGCAGAGCAAGCAGACAGCCCTCAGAATGGGAGAAGATATTTGCAGGGTATATCTCTGACAAAGGTTTAATAACCAGAATCCACAGAGAACTCAAACGCATCAGCAAGAAAAAAACAAGGGATCCCATCGCAGGCTGGGCAAGGGATTTGAAGAGAAACTTCTCTGAAGAAGACAGGCGCACGGCCTTCAGACATATGAAAAAATGCTCATCATCTTTAATCATCAGAGAAATGCAAATCAAAACTACTTTGAGATATCATCTAACTCCAATGAGACTAGCCTATATCACAAAATCTCAAGACCAGAGATGTTGGCGTGGATGCGGAGAAAAGGGAACACTTCTGCACTGCTGGTGGGAATGCAAATTAATTCATTCCTTTTGGAAAGATATATGGAGAACACTCAGAGATCTAAAAATAGATCTGCCATTCAATCCTGTAATTCCTCTACTGGGCATATACCCAGAAGACCAAAAATCACAACATAACAAAGATATTTGTACCAGAATGTTTATTGCAGCCCAATTCATAATAGCTAAGTCATGGAAAAAGCCCAAGTGCCCATCGATCCACGAATGGATTAATAAATTGTGGTATATGTACACCATGGAATATTATGCAGCCTTAAAGAAAGATGGAGACTTTACCTCTTTCATGTTTACATGGATGGAGCTGGAACATATTCTTCTTAGTAAAGTATCCCAAGAATGGAAGAAAAAATACCCAATGTACACAGCCCTACTATGAAACTAATTTGGGACTCTCACATGAAAGCTATAACCCAGCTACAACTTAACAATAGGGAGAAGTGGGAAAGGGGGGGGTGGGTAGAGGGAGGGGAATCGGTGGGATCACACCTGTGGTGCATATTACAGGGGTATTTGCGAAACTTGGTAAATGTAGAATGTAAATGTTTTGGCACAGTAACTGAGATAACGCCGGAAAGGCTATGTTAACCACTGTGATAAAAATGTGTCAAATGGTTTATGAAGTGAGTGTATGATGCCCCATAATCATATCATTGTATACAGTTATGATTTAATAAAAAAAAATAAAAATAGAAAAAAATAAATAAATAAATAAATATATTTGCCACAGGGTGTGAGACGGTTTCTCCTTTTTTACAGGACACCTGCTGTTTCTAAATAACAAGTCTGGTCTGGTTTGAGAGGGCATCACTTGGCTCTGGGAAACAGGTACCCACCTTCGATCTCAAAATGAGAGATCTTGATTTGACAGCCCCTGGATATGCTGGATCTTTCCTCTCTTGGGCCTTCTCTCTGCAATCCTCCTGTTATTAACAATTGTCCCTTGTATCATCTAATACCTATCCTCATTTATTGAAGATAGGGGGAAAAATGTCAACCACAATTGCAACCCAATTTCTACCACTCCCAAACCTTCTCTCACTGAGGCCCAAAGGCACACAGTCCTACCCACACCTGACTTATCCCACTGAGTACAACCGTGACCCTATTCAGGCAGAAGCAATTTCAGAAGACTGACCATTGTCACTATCGCCACTTAACAAGAGTCTGAAATGTCAGGGGGCCTAATGTGGCCTCATAGGGACACTCCCTCCTCTTCTTCCTCCTCTGTTCAGAGACAAAGAACACTAAGGACCTATTTAGCCCCAGCCTGTGAAGAAATTCACACCCAAGGTTCCTAACCTACCAAAGCCCTCTGGGAAAGTTGTGGAAATTGCCCACCACTTATGGCCCCAGATAAACAGGTCTCTAACTGTCCGTGGGGGCAGAAGCCATCTTTGCAATGCCAGGGGTCCCTATCCAAAAACCTGGCCTGAAGTTTTCCCCTCGCAGTCTCCTCTCTGGGTGTCACCAAGACACGTTTCAGTTTTTATATTGGGGGGGAGGTTGGATATTTTTATTGGTAGCAATTTAAGGATATTAACTCAAAAAATGTATGGACATGTGCTCTGCCCATTGAGTCAAATGTGAGAAGGATTCAATTACTGAAATTACAAGTAGGATCTGTGCTTTTAGATAGGATTTCAGGAAGTTTTATTGTGTGCTTTCTTCATTGGTTTTATTATTTTTAAAACAGTGCCTATTGGTGTTATTTCTGTGGAGCCTGTGGATTTGACATTTCTCCTTATTCCCATTCACTGAAGGATGTGATCAAACCTGGAGACAGGAGATGGACAGCCAGGGCCTTTTACTTTTTCTCTTGAGACTGAGTACTGAGGCTGGAGGACAGCCAGGTCCATTTATATCTAGGAGCAGTCTGCTGCCATGTCAGAGAGTCTTACTTCTCCAGTGTAGCTTGCCTTAGAATAATGGGGGGTACCGGGTAGGAACAGTATGACCCAAAATGTCACCATAAGAATTCCTCTGGTGTAATGGAATTGGGTCACAGTGTTCAGTCTTTTTGAGTCCTATTCAAAATTGTTAGGCTTTATATTTCAGAAATGGCTTTTCAAATGCTCATAGTGTAGCATCAATCAGCTCCTGGGGTCAGATGATCCTTTTCCCTTGGAGACATCTTTTTACCTTTGTCAGAATCAAGGTACAGGAAGTACACAGGACAGTCAAAACCACTGCAATTGGTGGATGTGGTGCTTCGACCAGGGGATGATTCAATCATGTTAAAGGCCATGAAGCATCTGTCCAATCAGATGGCAAACTGTCCCGTGTTGTGGGAGAACACAGCTAGTAAAAACTGTCCCCAGTGGCGCAAAGTCGCTATTTTATGTTCTCCCCAGTGCCTGTAAGCTGCTCCTCCCTGGCTGAGCTTTCCTCTGACATGTCCTCTGAACAAGCTGCCTGCCCCAGAACTAAGGAGCCCCGAGAGGCTGAGTTACTGACAACACAGAAACAGCCAAGGTGCCACAGTCGGCACTCCCTCTGGAGAAGCAACACTTTCACCACCTACTTCCCCATAATCATGTAGTGGCTCTACCAGGACTTCAGCCTGTCCCTGGAGGCCTTGAGAGTCTATGATTCCTTCCTCCTTGACATCTTTGAGCAAATGGTCCAGGAGGCTGGCCACCTAGCTTGCTACACCAAGTGCTGGACCATCACCACTAGAGAGGTTTGAACCACAGTGAGCCTGATGCTGCCTGGGGACATCAGAAAATATACCATGTCTCAGGCCACCAAGGCCCTCCTCTGGTACACCACCTACTAGTGAGTCGTCTCAGGACTGCCTCAGCACCGAAATCTAAAGCCTTTTTACAGAGCCACCCACAGTTCCCCCAAAATAGCTGCTGCTCACCAAGAGGCAGGTGCTAGATTTGGGGGGCAGGTAGCAGGTGGCCTCCTCCCGATCTATGTGGTTCTGGACATGTGATGTTCTACTGATGTTGAGGCATTCTTTCTGAGAACTAAAGATCATCAACTCTAACATACTTGTAATGCAACTTACTCCAAGCAAAAGTGCTGGATTTTCCATAATTTTGTAGCATTTCATCTCTTTCCTAACTGGTCACTTCCACTGGCCATTTTTTGTGGGGATTTTTTCATTGTAATAATCTCTGTCTTTTTGACTCTCATTCTCTCTTTAGTGTGTGATGCAACTTACCAGAAGTTCATTGTATGATAACCTATACCATCCAGAAGCCAGATACAAAAAGAAAAGAATAAAATAAAGGAAAAAAATAGTCATGCCTGGTGATGGGCACCTGTAGTCTCAGCTTACTGGCAGATTGTGACAGGAGGATCTCTTAAGCCCAGGAGTCTGAGGTTGCACTGACCTATGATGGCACTGTGCTCCAGTCTGAGACCTTGTTGCTAATTAAATAAAGAAATAAATAATCCAGATAGAGCACCTGCTAGGCCAAGTGTTTAGATTTTTCACATATCAAAAACAATACCAGCCACTACTCTGCTGTTTCAGAAAAAAATATTTTGAGCACAAATTTGTAATTTGCATGTCTTGCTGCTCATAGTTCAGTGGCTAAGGCGCCAGCCTCATACACAGGAGCTGGAGGATTCAAACCCAGCTTGGGCCTGCCAAAACAACAATGACAATTACAACAACAAAAAAAGAAAATAGCCAGGCATTGAGGTGGGTGGTCCCAGCTGCTTGGGAGGCTGAGGTGGGACAATCACTTGAGCCCAGGAGTTTGAGGCTGCTGTGAGCAGTGACATCTTTCGGCACTCTACAGAGAGCGACATATTGAGACTCTGTCTAAAAAAAAAAAAAATTGTAATTTTTATGTTAACATTATGTAATGCATTTTTATGGTATTAAAATGAATTCACTGAAGTTTGTGTTGTAATAAATATTAAGGTAAACATTGGCATATACAACTTACATAAAAGCTCTTTGGGTTCCTATTAATATATAGAAACATAGAAGTTCTCCTGAGACCAAACTGTTGCACATGCTTACACATTTGTAATGCTGACAGATCAATTAAAAATATTTATTCCCAGTGGCAGAACATGATGGCAGATGGGATGGATGTTTCGCTCAACTCTCCCACATCAGGTGAGAGTGAGGGGGTTAGATTTTTTCCTGCATGGAGTGTTGATGTAGACAGGCAGTTAAGGGTGTACAGTGAAGTGGTGGCTTGCTGGAGTTTAAGAGTAACCCGGAGCTGCGGAGTCTGCTAGAGAAATTTCTGTGCTACTGATGAAGCAGTGCCAGTGGCCAGAGGCAGGCAGCAACCAATCTCTACCCCATGGAGGACTACAATTTCCAGTTTGTGGGGAAACTAGGTGTTTTGTAGAAAATATGGTAAAGTATGGACTCCTGAACAGAATTTTGTGACCAGAAAGGGGTGCCATTTGGAGAGGCAGAGGGCTAGGCAGCTGGATAGAAAATTAAGGGGAAAGGATCCCGCCTAGGAAACAGACACATTTTGAAATATTGGAAATGGCAACTACCACAGGCACCTTTTCCCATGGTCCAGGTGTGACGATTTGAATTTCACCTGCAGGCAGCCATCCTGCACCCAAAACTGCTCCAGGATACCACATACTTCACAGGAACTATTGCAGGGAGAGTTTGTGAAATCTGCCTGTGAACATTTTTTTTTTTTTTGAGATTGATGAAATCAACAATTTGGCAGCTTCTAGGAGGCTGAACATGATGGCAGAAGGTACAGAAGTTTAGCTCAGGTCTCCCAGAACAGCAGGTGTGAGCAAATGGGCTAGATCATTCCTGGTGGGGAATATTGGTGTAGACTGGCAGTTTGGGGTTTACAGTGAACTGGCAATGTGATTGCTGGGCTCAAAGTGTAATCCCTAGCTGCGGAGACTTACTGAAAAGTCTGGGTGCCACTGCTGAAGTGGCGGCACCAGCGGCAACCAGACCCTCCCCCATGGAAGATTACAATTCCAAATTCACAGGGACACTAAAAATGGAGTGGAAAAATTGGTGAAGGGTGGATTACTGAACGGAATTTGAAAGTCAGATAGGGGGGTTGTCTGGAACAGGACACCCAGGCTAGCCAGCCAGTCAGGAAGGAGACATAGTTTGAAATTTCAGAAATGACAACTGCTATAGGCACCTTTTCCTACAGGCCAGGTGCAGCGATTTGAATCTCACCTGCAGGCAGCCATCCTGCATCCAAAACTGGTCCAGGATACCCCACACATCACAGGAATTGTTGTAGGGAGAATTGTGAAACCTGCCCCTGTGAAGATTCTTTTTGAAATCAGTGGCATCAACATGTCGTTGGGATCTACGTCCCAAGCGGGTAGCCAGGCAACATCAAAAATCAGTGTAAATCATGAATCAGGTATAAGCCTGGGAACCACTCATGGCGTTACCTGGTGTCCAGAAAGTATTTTGCAATATAAATATATTCCTACTAAAGTTGATCTTCATGTCATATGTATAGTCATATGTTTTTATAGATTTATATAGGAATAATATTTTTGTTCTTTGTGCCTGTTTTTGTTATTTTTTTCATCCTTTTCTTATAGGAGTTTTTTTTTAATTAATACTATTTATTTCTCTCTTCCTCTTCTTCCCTTCTTATGGTTGCTGAGAGTGCTTACATAAGACTATTAGAGTTTTTTCCTTTCTTTTTTCAAACATTATTTTGTGATTATTATCATTTTTGTTATTTTTTTTGTCTGTTTCTTTGTTTCTCATTCTCTGTGCATATGTGTGCTTGTGTGTCTGGTAGCTTTATTGTATGTTTATTTGCTTGTTTGGTTTGAAGATGTTTTGTGTTTTGCTAAATCCTCAAGTTTGGCTACTCTCCCTAACCCCAATTTTCACATTCAATAAGAACAAGTGGAAATGGGGGGATGATGGCTTACTGGAACCAGATTTCAACACAAGCTCCAATCCACAGTGAGACATAATGGCCAGCAAAACCCAACAAAACAAAGCTGAAGGAGGGGAGCTGAGCTGAGACAAGAGATAGATAATTGCACGTCTTCCATGCCGAGTCAAGCTACAACTCCAAGGAAACAAATTGCAGGTACAGAACTCATTCAAAAGAGGATGTATGTCTGTCCCCTCCCCCAAGAGAGTTGCTTGCTTGCTGTGGGATCTCTACTAGTGAGTGATGGACTGAGATTTTCTTCCCTCACCCCACCAGACAGAATTGCTGGAAGCTGGGACTCCTTTTCCAGAGAGCCCCTGCTGTGATCCAGTAATTCCCTTGTCTGGCAGGAAGTTTGAATAAATATTTTCCCCGCCACCTTGAACTTCAAGTCTATTCTTCCCCCCTGGCATGGGAGTCTCAGTCTAGAAGTCCATCCCTTCTAGAGACCAGAATGTTTGCACTTCTTGGCTAGGACTGGACATTGCATAGATGGAGGCAGTGCAGCTAGGCTGTATCTGTGAATCAGTTAACAGTACAGAAAGACAGAGGGAAAGATGACTGGCTTGGCTCTGAAAATGTGTATCTCAGCAGCAGGTGGAGGCTTGGGTGTCTGCACTATGGGTGGAGATTCGGGAACTGCTGAGGTGCACGAACCCATGTGGAGACCCCTTCCACCCAACATCAGCATTAATAGAGCGATCCTGCTGGGGTCTAATTTTGGAGAGTCACCTCACCAACTCTGTGGTCTGGCAGAAGGAACCAGACTTCACCCTATAGGGATACCAGAGCTGCAGAACAGCGGCAACAAAGGTCTGATGGCTGAGGGAGAAATTATGTTGCTGTCTGGATATCCTCAGGTTTAGATTGATCTCAGGTGGAACATTCTCCAGCTGCCATTGAGGGCCTGAGGCAGGCAGGCTTAAGCTATCCCTGCTGGCTGGTGGCAGAGGGTGGCAATTGAGAGGAGGAGGCATTGACTTTACTTTGACTTTGTCAGGCACATAGCTCTGGCAAATTTGCTTATTGCACAGAACTGGGTCACAGGGACTGGGCTAACAGAGACTGGCAGTGGGGTTACCAGAGACTGGGGTTACCAGAGTCTGGTGGTGAAGGGTGAGCAAGGTGGGGAAAGAGGCATCACCCCCCTTGCTCCAAACCTTCTACTGGATGGGTCTTTGTGAGTCCTTGGAGTACCCGGAGTGCTCAAGCCACACTTGAGCTACCAGTAGACTCCTACTATCTAGATTATGGAGACATTTTGAACTCTCCAGCAAGAGAGTGGGTGCTGATTGGGACACTTGGTTTGGAACTCTTGAACTGGACAAATCACCTGAGGACCCTACAAGGTGGTAGCCTTGTTTTGTTGTAGTGGGAAGGTTTGATTTTCCTCTTCCAGGTATTAACTGTGGGGGACAGGATGTCCTAGTTGCTTGTTTTTCTCCAAAGCTGAGACTGCAATCCAGAGTTGCTGATTCACTAGGGTTGGACAGAGATCAGCTGAATACAAGACATAGCCACCTTCCCCCACTACACCAAGCAGACCTCTAGAGTCATAGGCTGTAGTACTGTACAGGTCCTTTGCAAAATTGTAGAGGAAAACCTGCAGTCAGAAGTCTCAGCTCTTTGGTGTAGGGCTGGTCAACCACAACCCCAGAAGTCCCCAATCCAATTTAACCTTACCGGCTCATGTAGCAAAACAGTGAAAACAATCATGGGGCAGAATCAGCAGAAAAACTCTGGTAACATGAATAATGAGAACAGTTCAACTCCTCCAAAGAATGATAAACCAGCAAAAACAGAGGATCCCATTCACAAACAGATGGCTGAGATGTCAGAAATCAAATTTAGAATTTGGATGGCAAATAAGATAAACAGAATGGAAGTAAAGATGGAATTAGAAATTCTAGGAATACCAAAGTCACTGAGTGCCAGGCACTCCCAGAACTGTGTGCACCACCTCCTGCTCTGTTGCTGGATCTGGGTGTGTTACATGCCAGAGCTGCTTCCACAACCAGAACTCCCTAGCTGGGTCAGCCCCAGAGGAACTACACAGGGTCACTCCCTACAAAGATCCAGCAACAATAGAGTGATCCCGCTGGGGCCTGATCTTGGACAGACACCTCCCCAACTCTGAGAACGGCCAGAGGCAATGGTGAAAAACAATCATGAGGTGAAATCAGCAGAAAAACTCTGGCAATATAAATAATCAGAGTAGATCAACACCCCCAAGGATCAATGGGGCAGACACAGCACAAGATCCCATGTAAAAACAAATAGGTGAGATGTCAGAAATCGAATTCAGAATCTGCATAGCAAATAAAATCAAATTAGAATTCCAATCAGTAACCCAAAAGATATCTCAAGAATTCAATGAATTCAAAGACCAAATGACCAAAGATATTGACACATTGAAACAAGAAGTTGCAGCCATCAAAGATCTGAGAAACACAGTAGAATCTCTCAGCAACAGAATGGAGCAAGCAGAAGAAAGAATTTCTGACATTGAAGACAAAGCTTTCAAATGCTCCCAAACTCTCAAAGAGGAAGAGAAATGGAGAGCAAAATCAGATCACTCTCTCAGAGACCTCTGGGACAATTCGAAGAAAACCAATATTCGTCTTATAGGGATCCCCAAAAGCGATGAAGTGGCTTCACAAGGCACAGAGTCTCTTCTCTATGAGATTATGAAGGAGAACTTTCCAGACATGCCAAGAGATTCTGAAATTCAGATAGCACACAGTTTCAGAACTCCAGCACAACTCAACTCATATAAGAGCCCCCAGACACATCATAATCAATTTCACTAAAGTTAATATGAAGGAGAAAATTCTGAAAGCAGCCAGATGAAAGAAAACCATCACCTACAAGGGCAAGAATATTAGAATAACTGCAGATCTCTCTGCTGAAAGCGGATGGTCATCGACTTTTAATCTCCTAAAACAAAATAAATTTCAACCCAGGATCCTGTACCCAGCTAAACTGAGTTTCATTTATGATGGAGAAATTAAATACTTCAATGACATTCACATGTTGAAGAAATTTGCCATAACTAAATCAGTTCTCAAGGATATTCTCAGACCTATCCTCCATAAAGACCAGCATAATCCTCCACCACAAAAATAAACCCACCCAGAAAATTTTGATCAAATTCCAACTTCCACAGACACAAAAGGAATACAAATGTCCACCGGAGTCTCAAAAGGTTTATCAATATTCTCAGTTCATGTTAATGATTTAAACTGTCCTCTAAAGAGGCACAGCTTGGATGACTTGATACAAAAACTCAAGCCACATATCTGCCGCATACAAGAATCACATCTTACATTAAAAGACAAATATAGACTCAAGGTGAAGGGATGGTCATCTATATTCCAGGCAAATGGAAAGGAGAAAAAAGCAGGCATTGCAATCCTGTTCTCAGATGCAATAGGCATTAAACCAACCAAAATAAGGAAAAATGAGGATGGACACTTCATATTTGTTAAAGGTAATACTCAATATGATGGAATATCAATTATTATTTATGCACCCAACCAGAATGCACCTCAATTTGTAAGAGAAACTATAAAAGATGTGAGCAAATCGATTTCCTCCAGTTCCATAGTAGTTGGAGATTTTAACACCCCTTAGCAGTGCTAGATAGATCCTCCAAAAAGAAGCTAAGCAAAGAAATTTTAGATTTAAACTTAACCATTCAACATCTGGACTTAACAGACATGTACAGAACATTTCATCCCAACAAAACTGAATACACATTCTTCTCATCAGCCCACAGAACATACTCCAAAATCGACCACATCTTAGGCCAAAAATCCAACCTCAGCAAATTTTAAAAAAAGTTATTCCTTGCATCTTCTCAGACCATCACGGAATAAAAGTTGAACTCAAAAACAACAGGAACCTGCATACCCATACAAAAACATGGAAGGTAAACAATCTTATGCTGAAGGATAGATGGGTTATAGATGAGATTGAGAAGGAAATCACCAAATTTTGGGAACAAAACAGCAATAAAGACATGAATTACCAGAACCTCTGGGATACTGCAAAGGCAGTCCTAAGAGGGAAATTTATAGCACTGCAAGCCTTCCTCAAGACAACGGAAAGAGAGGAAGTTAATAACTTAATGGGACATCTCAAACAACAGGAGAAGGAGGAACACTCCAACCCCAAACCCAGCAGAAGAAAAGAAATAACCAAAATCAGAGAAGAAGTAAATGAAATTGAAAACAAAAGAATGATACAACAGATCAATAAATCCAAAAGTTGGTTTTGTCAAAAGATCAATGAAATAGATAAACTTTTGGCCAACTTAACCAGGAAAAAAAGAGTAAAATCTCTAATGTCATCAATCATAAATGGTAATGATGAAATAACAACAGACCCCTCAGAAATTCAAAAAATCCTTAACGAATACTACATGAAACTTTACTCTCACAAATTTGAAAATCCAAAAGAAATCGACCAATACCTGCAAGTATGCCACCTACCAAGACTTAGCCAGAATTAAGTGGAAATGCTGAACAGGCCTATATCAAGTTCTGAAATAGCATCAACTATACAAAGTCTCCCTAAAAAGAAAAGCCCAGGACCTGATGGCTTTACATCAGAATTCTAACAAACCTTTAAAGAAGAACTGGTACCAAAAAAAAAAAGAACTAGTACCTGTATTACTAAACCTCTTCCAAAACATAGAAAAAAAAAAGGAATATTACCCAACACATTCTACAAAGCAAACATCAACTTGATCCCCAAACCAGGGAAAGAACCAACAAGTAAAGAAAATTATAGACCAATATCACTAATGAATATTGATGCTGAAGTAGTTAATAAGATCCTAACAAACAGAATGCAACAACACATCAAAAAAAAATTATACACCACGACCAAGTGGGATTTATCCCAGTGTCTCAAGGCTGGTTCAATATACGTAAATCTATAAATGTAATTCAGCACATAAACAAATTAAAAAATAAGGACCACGTGATTCTTTCAATTGATGCAGAAAAAGCTTTTGATTATATCCAGCATCCCTTCATGATCAGAACACTTAAGAAAATTGGTATAGAAGGGACATTTCTTAAACTAATAGAGGCCATCTACAGGAAAGCCACAGCCAATATCGTATTGAATGGAGTTAAATTGAAATCATTTCCACTTAGATCAGGAACCAGGCATGGTTGCCCATTGTCTCCATTGCTCTTTAACATTGTAATGGAAGTTTTAGCCATTGCAATTAGGGAAGAAATGGCGATCAAGGGTATCCACATAGGATCAGAAGAGATCAAACTTTCACTCTTCGCAGATGATATGATCATATATCTGGAAAACACTAGGGATTCTACTACAAAACTTTTAGAAGTGATCAAGGAATACAGCAATGTCTCAGGCTACGAAATCAACACCCATCAATCTGTAGCTTTTATATATACCAATAATAACCAAGCTGAAAAACAGTTAAGGACTCAATTCCTTTCACAGTATTGCCAAAAAAGATGAAATATTTGGGAGTATACCTAACAATGGACATGAAAGATCTCTAAAAAGAGAACTGTGAAACTTTAAGAAAAGAAATAGCTGAAGATATTAACAAATGGAAAAATATACCATGCTCATGGCTGGGAAGAATCAACATTGTCAAAATGTCTATACTACCCATAGCAATATATAATTTTAATGCAATTCCAATTAAAGCTCCATTGTCATATTTTAAGATCTTGAAAAAATAATACTTCGCTTTATATGGTATCAGAAAAAACCTCAAATAGCCAAAACATTACTCAGCAAGAAAAACAAAGCAGGAGGAATCATGCTACCAGACCTGAGACTGTACTATAAATCGATAGTGATCAAAACAGCATGGTACTGGCACAAAAACAAAGAAGTAGATGTCTGGAACAGAATAGAGAACCAGGAAATGAATCCAGCTACTTACCATTATTTGACCTTTGACAAGCAAATTAAAAACATTCAGTGGGGAAAAGATTCCCTATTTATCAAATGGTGCTGGGTGAACTGGCTGGAAACCTGTAGAAGATTGAAACTGGACCCACACCTTTCACCATTAACTAAGATAGACTCTCACTGGATAAAAGATTTAAATTTAAGACATGAAACTGTAAAAACACTTGAAGAAAGTGCAGGGAAAACTCTTGAAGGAATCAGCCTGGGTGAATATTTTATGAGGAAGACTCCCCAGGCAATTGAAGCAGTATCAAAAATACACTATTGGGACCTGGTCAAACTAAAAAGCTTCTGCACAGTCAAAAACATAGTAAGTAAAGCAAGCAGACAGTCCTCAGAATGGGAGAAAATATTTGCAGGTTATATCTCTGATAAAGGTCTTATAACCAAAATCCACAGAGAACTCAAAAGTATTAGCAAGAAAAGAACATGTGACCCCATCTCAGGGTGGGCAAGGGACTTGAAGAGAAACTTCTCTAAAGAAGACAGATGCACGATCTACAAACACATGAAAAAAAGCTCATCATCCTTATTCATCAGAGAAATGCATATCAAAACTACTGTGAGATATCACCTAACCTCAGTAAGAATAGCCCACATAACAAAATCCAAAAACCGGAGATGTTGGCGTGGATGTGGAGGAAAGGGCACACTTCTACACTGCTGGTGGGAATGCAGAGTAATACGTTCCTTCTTGAAGGATGTTTGGAGAATACTTAGAGACCTAAAGATAGACCTGCCATTCGATCCTGTAATTCCTTTACTAGCTTTATACCCAGAAGACCAAAAATCACAATATAACAAAGACATCTGTACCAGAATGTTTATTGCAGCCCAATTCATAATTGCTGAGTCATGGAAGATGTCCAAGTGCCCATTGACCCACAAATGCACTAGCAAATTGTGTTACATAATATACCATGGAATATTAGACGGCCTTAAAGAAAGATGGAGACTTTACCTTTTTCATGTTTACATGGATGGAGCTGGAACATATTCTTCTTAGCAAAGTATCTCAGGAATGGAAGAAAAAGTATCCAATGTACTCAGCTCTACTATGAAGCTAAATTGTAGCTTTCACATGAAGGCTATAACCCAACAATAGCACAAGACTATGGGGAAAGGGCCAAGGAAGGGGAAGGGAGGGGGTAGGTTATGGTGGAGGGAGGGTTTGGGTGGGGCAACACCTACGCTGCATCTTAGTAATGGTATAGGTGAAACATACTATATGCAGAATACAAATGCCTACATACAATAACTAAGAAAATGCCATGAAGGCTACGTTGAACAGTTTGATGAGAATATTTCAGATTGTATATGAAACCAGCACATTGTACCCCTTTATTGCAGTAATGTACACAGCTATGATTTAATTATAAAAATAAATAAGTTAATAAAAAAAGAAGAAAAAAATAAACCTATTCTGAAAAATACAAAAAAAATGAATTCTTGGAATAATTCAAAAGATGTCTCAAGAATTCAATGAATTCAAAGACAAAATCACCAACGTTTTAGACACATTGAGAAAAGAACTTACAGCTTTCCAAGATCTATGAAATATAGTAGAATCCCTTAGTAACAGAATGGAGCAGGCAGAAGAAAGGATTTCCAACATTGAAGACAAAGTTTTGAATGCTCCCAAATGCTCAAAGAGGAAAAGAAGTGAAGAGCAAAAATGGATTATTCTCTCAGAGAGCTCTGGCATAATTTGAACAAAACTAATATTCATCTCATAGGAATTCCTAAACGTGATGAGGTTGCTTTGAATGGCATGGAGGGTCTACTTCATGAGATAATGAAGGAGAACTTCCCAGACATTCCAAGAGATTCTGAAATTCAGATAGCAGAGAGTTTCAGAACCCCAGCACGACCCAATCCGTATAAGACATCCCCAAGGCACGTTATAATTAATTTTTCCAAAGTTAATATGAAGGAGAAAATTCTGAAAGCAACCAGATGTACGAAAACCATAACTTACAAGGGGAATAATATTAGAATGGCTGCAGATCTCTCTGTTGAAACCTTTCAAGGTAAAAGAGGGTGGTCATTTACCTTCAACCTCCCGAAACAAAACAATTTTCAACCCAGGATCCAGATAAACTAAGTTTCACTTATGATGGAGAAATTAAATACTTTAATGATATTCACATGCTGAAGAAATTTGCAATAAGTAAATCAGCACTTCAGGATATTCTCAGGCCCATCCTCCACAATGACCACCATAATGCTTTACCACCCAAGTATACACACCCAGAAAATTTTGATCAAAACCCAACTTCCACAGTGGTGAAAGTATTGAAAATATCCACCAGATTTTCAAAAAATTCGATACCCAAAATAATACCAGGCTTATCACTACTCTCAATTAATGTGAATGGCTTAAATTGCCCTATAAAGAGGCACAGGTTGGCTTACTGGTTACCACAACTCAGGCCAGATATCTGCTACATACAAGAATCTCAACTTACCTTAAAGGATAAATATAGACTCAGGGTGAAGGGATGGTCATATGTAATTCAGGCAAATGGCAAACAGAAAAAAGCAGGTGTGGTATTTTTATTTGCAGATATAATAAGCTTTAAACCAACAAAAGTAAGGAAAGATAAGGATGGTCTCTTCATATTTGTTAAGGGAAACACTCAACATGATGAGATTTCAATTATTAATATTTATGCACCCAACCAGAATGCTCCTCAATTTATAAGAGAGACTCCAACTGAAATGAGCATCTTGATTACCTCCAGCACTATAATAGCTAGAGATTTTAACACCCTTTTGGCTGTGCTGGATAGATCATCCAATAAGAAACTAAGCAAAGAAATTTTAGGCTTAAAATTAACCCTCCAACACTTGGATTTAACAGTCATTTAAAGAACATTTCATCCTAACAAAACTGAATACACATTCTTCTCATCAATGCATAGAATATTCTCCTAAATTGATCACATCTTAGGTGACAAGGCTAACCTCAGCAAATTTGAAAGAATAGAAATTATTCCTTGTGTCTTCTCGTACCATCATGCAATAAACGTTGAACTCAGTAACAATAGGAATCTGCAAACTCACACAAAGACATGGAAACTAAATAATCTTATGCTAAATGATAGCTGGGTCATTGATGAGATTAAGAAAGAAATTACCAAAATTTTGGAGCAAACGATAATGAAAACATGAACTACCAGAACCCCGGGGATACTGAAAAGACAGTCCTAAGAGGGAAATTTATAGCGTTGCAAGCCTTTCTCAAGAGAATGGAAAGAGAGGAAGTTAACAACTTAATGGAACATCTCAAGCACCTGGAAAAGGAAGAACGTTCCAACCCCAAACCAAGCAGAAGAAAAGAAATAACCAAAATTAGAGCAGAATTAAATGAAATTGAAAATAAAATAATTATACAACAGATCAATGAATCAAAAAGTTTGTTCTAAAAAGGTCAATGAAATAGATAGACCTTTGGCTAACCTAACCAGATACAAAAGAATAAAATCTCTAATTTCATCAATCAGAAATGATAGAGATGAGATAACCACAGACATCGAAGAAATTCAAAAACTACTTAATGAATATTACCAAAATCTCTATTCTCAGAAATATGAAAATCTGAAGGAAATTCACCTATACATGAAATAACACAATCTTCCTAGACTTAGCCAGGAAGAAGTGAAAACATTGAACAGGCCTATATCTAGTTCTGAAATAGTATCAGCTATACAAAATCTTCCCAAAAAGAAAATCCCGGTACCAGATGGTTTCATATCAGAATTTTACCAAAACTTTAAAGAGGAACTAGTACCCATATTACTTAACCATTTCCAAAACAGAACAAGAAGGAATACTTCCCTACACATTCTGTGAAGCAAACATCACCCTAATCCCCAAACAGGAAAAGACCCAACAAGAAAAGAAAATTATAGACCAATATCTCCAATACATATTGATGCAAAAATATTCAATAAGATTCTAGTAAGCAGAATCCACCAACACATCAAACAAAGTATACACCATGACCCAGTGGGATTTATTCCAGATTCTCAAGACTGGTTCAATATATGTAAATCTATAAATATAATACATCACATAAACAAATTATAAAACAAAGACCACATGATCCTCTCAATTGATGCAGAAAAAGTGTTGGACAATATCTAACATCCTTTTATAACCAGAATACTTAAGAAAATAGGTATAGAAGGAAAATTTCTTAAACTGATAGAGGCCTTCTACAGCAAATC
Source organism: Nycticebus coucang (assembly GCF_027406575.1). Taxonomy (NCBI): domain Eukaryota; kingdom Metazoa; phylum Chordata; class Mammalia; order Primates; family Lorisidae; genus Nycticebus; species Nycticebus coucang. The sequence goes on from NC_069804.1 coordinate 135,589,212, forward strand.
CACAGCCAATATTGTATCGGATGGAGTAAAATTGAAATCATTTCCACTCAGATCAGGAATGAGGCAAGGATGTCCACTGTCTGCACTGCTTTTTAACATTGTAATGGAAGTCTTAGCCATTGCAATTAGGCAAGGGAATGCAATCAAGGGTATCCATATAGGGTTAGAGGAGATCAAACTTTCACTTTTTGCAGATGATATGATTGTATACCTGGAAAACCCCAGGGACTCAACCACAAAACTCTTAGAAGTGATCAAGGAATACAGTAGCATCTCAGGCTACAAAATCAATACTCACAAATTAGTAGCATTCATCAACAATAGTCAAGATGAAAAAACAATCATGGACTCTATTCCATTTACAGTAGTGCCAAAGAAAATGAAATATCTGGGAGTGTACCTAACAAAGGATGTGAAAGATGTCTATAAAGAGAACTACCAAACTTTGAGAAAAGAAATACAGGAGATGTCAAGAAATGGAAAAACACACCATGCTCAAGGCTGGGAAGAATCAACATTGTTAAAATGTCCATACTACCCAAAGCATTATACAAATTTAATACAATTTCCATTAAAGAACCTCTGTCATACTTTAAAAATCCAGAAAAACTAGCACTTCATTTTATATGAATCAGAAAAAATCTCAAATAGCCAAGACATTACTCAGAAATAAAAATAAATCAGGTGGAATCATGCTACCAGACTTCAGACTATACTATAAATCTATAGTAATCAAAACAGCATGGTATTGGCACAAAAATAGAGAGGTAGATTTATGGAATAGAATTGCAAGCAAGAGATGAACCCAGGAACTTATCATCATTTGATTTTTTGATAAACCTGTTGAAAACTTAAATTGGGGGAAAGACTCCCTATTTAACAAATGGTGTTTGGAGAATTGGCTGGTAACTTGTAGAAGACTGAAACTGGACTCACACCTTTCACTTCTAACAAAAATTGACTCTCCCTGGATAAAAGACTTAAACCTAAGATATGAAGCCATAAAGATTCTTGGAAGGTGTGCAGGAGAAATACTTGAAGAAATTGGTCTGGGAGAAAACTTTATGAGGAAGACCCCCAGGGAAATCGAAGCAATACCAGAAATATATTACTCAGATCTGATAAAACTAAAAAGTTTCTGCACTGCCCAGAACACAATAAGTAAAGCAAGTAGACTGCCCTCAGAATGGGAGAGAATATTTGCAGGTCACATTTCTGACAAAGGTCTGATAACCAGAATCTACACAGAACTCAAACTTATTAATAAGAAAAGAAGAAGTGATCCCATTTCACTGTGGGCAAGAGACCTGAACAGAAGCTTCCCTGAAGAAGACAGGTGCATGGTATGCACATGAAAAAATGCTTGTCTGCCGGAGGTTGTCAGGCCTCCCCTCCTCCTGCGAGAGAGAGGCAGAGTGCAGCGGCCTGGCAGACTTACTTGTGATTCAGGCAGATGCAAACTCCTGGAGTACTGATTCACTACAGGCAACTCAGTCAGCCAACTGCAGGGCTATCAGTGACTGGGTGTGACAGCGGTGCAAGGTGGGGAAGGAGGCATCAACCTTCCCAGACTGATCTGTTGGCTGGGTGGCTCCTCCTGACTTCACGAAGCACTGGAGGAAGCCACACCAGTGTAGTCACCAGACCCCAATGATCCAGTTCCCAGAGACCTCTTAAACTCTCTCACCCGACAGGTGCAGACTGAGACAATTGATTTGGACTTTTTGAACTGAACCAATCGCCTGAGGACAAATCAGGTGCACGGTGGTAGGAAGGTTTGATTTTTCTTTTCCAATTGTTTGCCTGTGGGGGGTGGGGTGACTTAATTGCTGATATTTCTCCACAGCTGAGACTTCAATCCAGAGTATCTGTTTCACTAGGGTGGAACAGAAACCAGCTGAAAACAAGACAGAACCATTTAGCCCCACCACACCAGACAGGGCCCCAGTTTCTCAGGCCACAACACTGTACAGGCCCTTGACAAAGCGCCAGGGCAAAAAATCAGAGGGAGTAAAACAACCATGGGGCGGAATCAGTGGAAAAACTCTGGTAACATGAATAACCAGAATAGATCAACTCCCCCAAGGAAAGATATGGCAGATGCAATTGAAGATCCCATTCATAAACAACTGGCTGAGATGTCAGAAATCAAATTCAGAATTGGATTGCAGACAAGATTAACAAAGTGGAATTAGGAATTTGAGGAGGAATTCAAAAGTTGTCTCAAGAATTTAACGAATTTAAACACAAAACCACCAAAGACTTAAACACACTGAAGCAAGAATTTGCAGCCCTCAAAGATATGAAAAATACAGTAAAATCCCTGAGCAACAAAATGGAGCAAGCAGAAGAAAGGATTTCTGAGATTGAAGATAAAGCCTTTGAACACTCCCAAACTCTCAAAGAGGAAGAGAAATGGAGAGCAAAAAGGGATCATTCTCTCAGAGAGCTCTGGGATAATTCGAAGAAGGTGAATATCTGAATCATAGGAGTTCAAGAAACACATGAAGTGGCCTCGTTGGGCACAGAGGCCCTTCTGCATGAAATTATGAAAGAGAATTTTGCAGACATGCCTAGAGATTCTGAAATTCAGATAGCGGACAGCTTGAGAATCCCAGCATGACTCAACTCCAATAAGACATTCCACAGGCATATCATAATTAACTTCACTAAAGTTAATATGAAGGAGAAAATCCTCAAAGCTGCCAGGAGAAAGAAAACCATTACCTTCAAAGGGAAGAATATTAGAATGACTGCAGATCTCTCTGCTGAAACTTTTCAAGCCAGAAGAGGGTGGTCACCGATTTTTAATCTCCTAAAGCAAAATAACTTTCAACCCCGGATCTTGTATCCAGCTAAACTGAGTTTCATTTAAGATGGAGAAATTAAATACTTTAATGACATTCATATGTTGAAGAAATTTGCCATAACCAAACCAGCTCTCCAGGATATTCTCAGACCTATCCTCCATAATGACCAACCCAACCCCATACCACAAAAGTAAACTCACTCAGAAACTTTGGATCAAACTCCAATTTCCACAGTGGTGAAAGGATTAAAAATGCTCACTGGACTTTTGAATAACTCAATACCCAAAACTTCACCAGACTTATCAATATTCTCCATTAATGTGAATGGCTTAAACTGTCCTCAAAGAGGCATAGGTTACCTGACTGGATACAAAAACTCAGGCCAGATATCTGTTGCATACAAGAGTCACATCTTAACTTAAAAGAAAAATACAGACTCAGGGTGAAAGGATGGTCATCCATATTTCAGGCAAATGATAATCAGCAAAAAGCAGGTGTTGCAATTTTATTTGCAGATACAATAGGATTTAAACCAACAAAAGTAAGGAAGGACAAGAATGGTTACTTCATATTTGTTAAGGGTAATACTCAATATGATGAGATCTCAATTATTACTATCTATGCACCCAACCAGAATGCATCTCAATTTATAAGAGAAACTCTAACAGACATGAGCAACTTGATTTCCTCCAGTTCCATAATAGTCAGAGATTTCAACACTCCTTTGGCAGTGTTGGATCGATCCTCCAACAAGAAGCTGAGCAAAGAAATTTTAGATTTAAACCTAACCATCCAACATTTGGATTTAGCAGACATCTACAGAACATTTCATCCCAACAAAACTGAATACACATATTCTCATCAGCCCACAGAACTTACTCTAAAATCGATCACATCTTAGGTCACAAGTCTAACCTCAGTAAATTTAAAGGAATAGAAATTATTCCATGCATCTTCTCGGACAACCATGGAATAAAACTTCAGCTGAGTAACAACAGGAATCTGCATACTCATACAAATGCACGGAAGTTAAATAACCTTATGCTGAATGATAGCTGGGTCAGAGATGAGATTAAGAAAGAAATCGCCAACTTTTTGGAACAAAACAACAATGAAGACATGAACTATCAGAACTTCTGGGACACGGCAAAGGCTATTGTAAGAGGGAAATTTATAGCACTGCAAGCCTTCCTCAAGAGAACGGGAAGAGAGGAAGTTAAGAACTTAATGGGACATCTCAAGCAACAGGAAAAGGAAGAACATTCCAACCCCAAACCCAGTAGAAGAAAAGAAATAACCAAAATTAGAGCAGAATTAAATGAAATTGAAAACAAAAGAATAATACAACAGATCAATAAATCAAAAAGCTGTTTTTTTGAAAAGGTCAATAAAATAGATAAATCTTTGATCAACCTAATCAGGAAAAAAAAGAGTAAAATCTCTAATCTCATCAATCAGAAACAACAAAGATGAAATAACAACAGACTCCTCAGAAATCTAAAAAATCCTTAATGAATATAACAAGAAACTGTATTCTCAGAAATATGAAAATCTGAAGGAAATTGACTGATACTTGGAAGCATGCCTCCTTCCAAGACTTAGCCAGAATCAAGTGGAAATGGTGAACAGGCCCATATCAAGTCTGGAAATAGCATCAACCATACAAAACCTCCCTAAAAAGAAAAGCCCGGGACCAGATGGTTTCACGTCAGAATTCTACCAAACTTTTAAAGAGGAATTAGTACCCATATTACTCAACCTGTTCCAAAAGGTAAGAAAAGAGGGAAGACTACCTAACACGTTCTATGAAGCAAACATCACTCTGATCCCCAAACCAGGAAAAGACCCAACAAGAAAAGAAAATTATAGACCAATATCACTAATGAATATAGATGCAAAAATATTCAACAAGATCCTAACAAACAGAATCCAGCAACACATCAAACAAATTATACATCATGACCAAATCGGTTTTATCCCAGGGTCTCAAGGCTGGTTCAATATACATAAATCTATAAATGTAATCTAGCACATAAACAAATTAAAAAACAAAGACCATATGATTCTCTCAATTGATGCAGAAAAGGCTTTTGATAATATCCAGCATCCCTTCATGATCAGAACACTTAAGAAAATCGGTATAGAAGGGACTTTTCTTAAACTGATAGAGACCATCTACAGCAAACCCACAGCCAATATCATATTGAATGGAGTTAAATTGGAATCATTTCCACTCAGATCAGGAACCAGACAAGGCTGTCAACTGTCTCCATTGCTTTTTAACATTGTAATGGAAGTTTTAGCCACCGCAACTAGGGAAGTAAAGGTGATCAAGGGTATCCATATAGGGTCAGAAGAGATGAAACTTTTCTCTTCGCAGATGGTATGACTGTATATCTGGAAAACACCAGGGACTCTACTACAAAACTCTTAGAAGTGATCAAGGATTACAGCAGCGTCTCAGGTTACAAAATCAACATTCATAAATCGGTAGCCTTTATATATACCAACAATAGTCAAGTTGAAAAAACAGTTAAGCACTCTATCCCATTCACAGTAGTGCCAGGGAAGATGAAATATTTGGGAATTTATCTAACAAAGGACGTGAAAGATCTCTATAAAGAGAACTATGAAACTCTAAGAAAAGAAATAGCTGAAAATATTAACAAATGGAAAAACATACCATGCTCATGGCTAGGAAGAATCAACATTGTTAAAATGTCCATACTACCCAAAGCAATATATAATTTCAATGCAATCCCTGTTAAAGCTCCACTGTTATACTTTAAAGATCTTGAAAAAACAATACTTCGTTTTATATGGAATAAGAAAAAACCTCGAATAGCCAAGACATTACTCAGAAATAAAAACAAAGCAGGAGGAATTACGCTACCAGACCTCACTCAGACTATACTACAAATTGATAGTGATCAAAACAGCATGGTATTGGCACAAAAACAGAGAAGTAGATGTCTGGAACAGAATAGAGAACCAAGAGATGAACCCAGCTACTTACCGTTATTTGATCTTTGACAAGCCAATTAAAAACATTCAGTGGGGAAAATATTCCGTATTTAACAAATGGTGCTGGATGAACTGGCTGGCAACCTGTAGAAGACTGAAACTGGACCCACACCTTTCACCATTAACTAAGATAGACCCTCAATGGATCAAAGATTTAAATTTAAGACATGAAAGTATAAAGATACTAGAAGAGAGTGCACAGAAAACCCTTGAAGAAATCGGTCTGGGTGAGTATTTTATGAGGAGGACCCCCCGGGGCAATTGAAGCTGCTTCAAAAATACACTACTAGGACTTGATCAAACTAAAAAGCTTCTGCACAGCCAACAACACAGTAAGTAAAGCAAGCAAAGAGCCCTCAGAATGGGAGAAGATATTTGCAGGTTATGTCTCCGACAAAGGTTTAATAACCAGAATCCACAGAGAACTCAAACGCATTAGCAAGAATAGAACAAGGGATCCCATCACAGGCTGGGCAAGGGATTTGAAGAGAAACTTCTCTGAAGAAGACAGGCCCGCGGCCTTCAGACATATGAAAAAATGCTCATTATCTTTAATCATCAGAGAAATGCAAATCAAAACTACTTTGAGATACCATCTAACTCCAGTGAGACTAGTCTACATCACAAAATCCCAGGACCAGAGATGTTGGCGCGGATGTGGAGAAAAGGGAACACTTTTGCACTGCTGGTGGGAATGCAAATTAATACATTCCTTTTGGAAAGAGATATGGAGAACACTTAGAGATCTCAAAATAGATCTGCCATTCAATCCTGTAATCCCTCTAGTGGGTATATACCCTGAACACCAAAAAATCACATCATAACAGAGATATTTGTACCAGAATGTTTATTGCAGCCTAATTCATAATTGCTAAGTCATGGAAGAAGCCCAAGTGCCCATCGATCCACGAATGTATTAATAAATTGTGGTATATGTACACCATGGAATATTATGCAGCCTTAAAAAAGATGGAGACTTTACATTTTTCATGTTTACATGGATGGAGCTGGAACATATTCTTCTTAGTATAGTATCTCAAGAATGGAAGAAAATGTATCCAATGTACTCATCCCTACTATGAAACTAATTTAGGGTTTTCATATGAAAGCTATAACCCAGTTACAACCTAAGAATAGGGGGAAGGGGGAAATGGAGGGGAGGGAGGGGGGAGCTGGGTAGAAGGAAGGGGATTGGTGGGATTACACCAGCAGTGTATCTTACAAGGGTATATGTGAAACTTGGTAAACGGTCTGTGAAGCTAGTGAATGATGCCCCATGAATATATCAATGCACACAACTATGATTTAATAGAAAATAAAAATAAAAAATAAAAAAATAAGATGTTAAAAAAAAAGAAAAAATGCTTGTCATCTTTAATCATCAAGGAAATGCAAATCGAAACCACTTTGAGATACCACCTAACTCCAGTAAGAGTAGCCCACATAACAAAATCCCAAAACTACAGATGTTGGCATGGATGTAGTGAAAAGGGAGCACTTCTGCACTGCTGATGGGAATGCAAGATAATGCATTCCTATTGGAAAGAAGTTTGGAGAACACTCAGGGATCTAAAAATAGACCTGCCTTGGGTCCTGCAATTCCTCTACTATGAGTATATGCAAAAGACCAAAAATTACTTTGCAAAAAAGATATTTGCACCAGATTATTCATTGCAGCTCAATTTCTAATAGCCAAGTCATGGAAGAAGCCCAAGTGCCCATCTACCCATGAATGGATTAATGAATTGTGGTATATGTATACCATGGAATACTATGCAGCCTTAAAAAAGATGAAGCCTTTACCTCTTTTATGTTTACATGGAAGGATATGGAACTTATTCTCCTCAGTGAAATGTTGCAAGAGTGAGTAAAAAGTATCCATGTCCTCAGTTCTTCTATGAAACCTACTTATATTTACTTGCACTTTCTTATGAAAGATAGAACACATCTATAGCCCAGGATGAAGGAGAGAAATGGAATGGGAGGGGGGGAAGGGGGAGGTTTGACAGAGGGAGAGAGTAAAAGGCAGGACCACACCTATGGAGCATATGACAAGGGTACCAGTCAAATCTGTCAAGTGTAGAACCTAGGTGTTTTGGCACAATAATCAAGTAAATGAGGTGAAAGCTATCTTGATTGGTTTGATCTACCCAGCCATGAGCATGGTATGTTTTTCCATTTATTAAAATTCTCAGCTATCTCTTTTCTTAGAGTTTCATAGTTCTCTTTATATAGATCTTTCACATCCTTTGTTAGATAAACTCCCAAATATTTCATCTTCTTTGGCATTACTGTGAATGGGATAGAGTCCTTAATTGTTTTTTCAACTTGACTATTGTTGGTATATATAAAGGCTACTGATTTATGAATGTTGATTTTGTAACCTGAGACGTTGCTGTATTCCTTGATCACTTCTAAGAGTTTTGTAGTAGAGTCCCTAGTGTTTTCCAGATATGCAATCATATCATCTGTGAAGAGTGAAAGTTTGATCTCTTCTGACCATATGTGGATGCCCTTGATTGCCTTTTCTTCCCTAATTGTGGTGGCTAAAACTTCCATTACAATGTTAAAAAGCAATGGAGACAATGGGCAGCCTTGTCTGGTTCCAGATCTAAGTGGAAATGTTTCCAATTTAACTCCATTCAATATGATATTGGCTGTCGGTTTGCTGTATATGGCCTCTATCAGTTTAAGAAATGTCCCTTCTATACCAATTTTCTTAAGTGTTCTGATCATGAAGGGATGTTGGATGTTATCAAAAGCTTTTTCTGCATCAATTGAGAGGATCATATGGTCTTTGTTTTTTACTTTGTTTATGTGCTGAATTACATTTATAGATTTACGTATATTGAACCAGCCTTGAGACCCTGGGATAAAGCCAACTTGATCGTGATGTATGATTTGTTTGATATGTTGCTGGATTCTGTTTGTTAAGATCTTGTTGAATATTTTTGCATCTATATTCATTAGTGATATTGGTCTATAATTTTCTTTTTTTGTTGGGTCTTTTCCTGGTTTGGGGATCAGGGTGATGTTTGCTTCATAGAAGGTGTTGGGGAGTCTTCCTTCTTTTTCTACATTTTGGAAGAGTTTGAGTAATATAGGTATTATTTCCTCTTTAAAGGTTTGGTAGAATTCTTTTTTTTTTTTTTAATTTTTTTTATTAAATCATAACTGTATATAATGATATGATTATGGGGCATCATACACTCACTTCATAAACCATTTGACACATTTTTATCACAGTGGTTAACATAGCCTTTCCGGCGTTATCTCAGTTACTGTGCCAAAACATTTACATTCTACATTTACCAAGTTTCGCAAATACCCCTATAATATGCACCACAGGTGTGATCCCACCGATTCCCCTCCCTCTAATTCTGATGTGAAACCGTCTGGTCCTGGGCTTTTCTTTTTGGGGAGGTTTTGTATGGTTGATTTTATTTCCAAACTTGAAATGGGCCTGTTCAAGATTTCCACTTGATTCTGGTTAAGTCTTGGAAGGTGACGAGCTTCCAAGTATCTGTCCATTTCCTTCAGGTTTTCGTATTTCTGAGAGTAGTTTCTTGTAATATTCATTAAGGATTTTTTGGATTTCTGAGGAGTCTGTTATTATTTCGTTTTTGTCATTTCTGATTGATGAGATTAGAGATTTTACTCTTTTTTTTTTCCTGATTAGGTTGGCCAACGGTTTATCTATTTTGTTGACCTTTTCAAAAAACCAGCTTTTTGATTTATTGATCTGTTGTATTGTTCTTTTGTTTTCAATTTCATTTAGTTCTGCTCTGATTTTGGTTATTTCTTTTCTTCTACTGGGTTTGGGGTTGGAGTGTTCTTCCTTTTCCAGTTGCTTGAGATGTCCCATTAAGTTGCTAACTTCCTCTCTTTCCGTTCTCCTGAGGAAGGCTTGCAGCGCTATAAATTTCCCTCTTAGAACTGCCTTTGCAGTGTCCCAGAGGTTCTGATAGTTTGATCTAACCACAACCACATCAGATTGAATGAAAAAAATCAGCACATTGTACCCCACATATGCATGAATGTATTTATGGTGTATGTGTATTTGCAAATGCCAAGAATGCTATGTTAACTAGTGTGATGAAAATGTGTCAAACTGTTTATAAAACCAGTGTATGGTGCCCCATGATCATATTACTATACACAGCTATTATCTAATACTAATAAAAAAATTTAAAAATACAAAAAAAAATTTATTCTCCTTGTCAATGGATAACGCTTCTTAAAAGTTCAGTGCGTAATAGTCATCAGGATTTCAAATAGTGTTGTTGATAGAAAGCTTTCTTATCAACTTCCTCACTTGCATAGGAATGACACTCAAATTTTATCTTCAAACATAACATTGGGATTTGGTTTGATGCCCTGTGTTCACAGTATCAGTTGTGGATTCCTGGGAATTTGAGGAAACATAATGGAGATCAAACATTCACAACATGCTATTGTAGAGAATTTTCAGATTCACTTTTTGTTGAATTGCTTGGCTTATTCATGTAAGACATGCTTATAGATTTTCCAAATACTGAATCATATAAGAATTCTTTGATGGAAATACCTCCCCCCTTATGGCTCTCCTGAACATGAATGAGGCCCTTTCCTGAACATCAACCTAGTGAAATTCCTGACTATGAACAGTCACAAACTACTTAGAGGCCAGATTTCTCATGACTTCTGCACCCTTGGGCACTTGCTTCCTTCAACAGTTTTCAAAACTCCTCTGTGCCCTGGGGGCTTCAGCTTTGTAGGAGCAGACTGGGCCTTAGGCTTGTTAGCTGGGTTTCCTTTGAAGCAACAAGCTGAGCTCTGCTATGGGGTAAACCAGGGAGTGGAGGAGTGGCCTTGATCCCTTCATGAGTCTTTCCTCCATCTGTTTTTTTCTCTGCATGCCTCATATTTGAAGCCTAGCTGTGCTGAGAGGGCATGCTGTGCACAACCCTGCCCATCTCCAACTAGGGCAAGCTCTAAAATCCAGGCATATTTCTAACCCCATTCTATCATCATTCTAGTTACAAGTCCCCTCAAAATCACATTCCTAGTCTCTATACTCCTCGTTATGTCCTCAAGAAGAGGCTGACTAGTCCTCCCTAAAGATCAGACCCTACTTTCACTTGTGGGAGTTGCAGATCATGGGCCAGCATCATGCATCAGGGTTGCAAAAGAGACCTGATGTGCGAGGCTTCTTTGTCTCTACATAGGTAAATGACCACATGATTTCTTGTCTAATGAATGTAAACTCTTTTGAGAGTGAAAGAAGAAGCACTGTGCATAATCGTGCTAGGACAGTAGGGAACATCAGAACTTGCTGTTACCCTTCAGGGCAAAAGGTCTAGGGATAGAATAAAAACATCTCTTGGGGCTTGGGGATTTTCGGAGCAACGAGGTTGGTGGGGAAATCGTGTTCAACCTTTAACATTACCTTTTTTTTTTTCACAATTTCCTCTCTTTCACATTTTAGTGTTTTTGCATTCTGGAGACACGTGGTCTTGCTATGCTGCATTAAGAAGGAAAAGACAGACACATGGGTCTTCTGTCCCATGTGAGCTAGACTCTACAGCAAGAATCATTAAGGGCACAGGCTTTGGAGTCAGATGAGACCTAGGTTCAACACTTAGGTGTACCTTTCCTAGCTGGATGGTCTTGGCCAAGTGACTTGACCTCTCTGAGCCTCAGTTTCCTCCTCTGTAGAATAAGGGTCTACAAGATTGTTGTGAGGATTCAGGGGGCTACTGAAGACAAATTGCCAGATGCATACTCAGCAATCAATGAAAGGTGCCTGTTATTATTGTCGGTCCTGGGATTCATGCCCTCAGGCAATTGGAGTGGGTGGCAGTGAGACTCAGTCCCAGACAGGTCTGTGACCATGTTCCCCTGACTACCTGGTTCCCATCAGATTGCTTCACACTGACAGGGAGATAAGGGAGGAAAGCTTTTCCCTCCAGAGCAGCCTGTTAGGGATGTTGCAGAGATGCTGCTACTCTAAGTCATGATGGGAAGTTGCTAGGGAACAATTGGAAAGTGTCCCATGTTCTCGCTGGCTTTGGGTGGGCATTGTGACTCGGGACTTAGTGGAAAGCTATGCCCCTTCACTCACATGAAACCTTTCCATGCCTCCCTCTCAGGCACAGCCCCGATATCAATTCCATTCACCTCTCGAGTCTTGGTTCAAATCCCAAGTCCTCAATGCAAAAGTGCTGACCAGTCCAGCCCACAGTCACTGCTCTATGGGTCTCAGGATTTCCAACTGTAAAATGCTGCACTATAAAAAACACCCATAAAGAACGTTAGTGATAAGATCTGGATGAGAGAACAGATGTTGCATACCAGGTGCCGTGTCTAGTATAGGCCTGTTGCATGTTCTCTGCCTCTTCTTCTGCCTACTTTCCAAAGCCCTGGGGTGTATAGCCCATGCCCTTAATTGCAGACCACCTTCTGTTGATTCTCATCTGGGAGTATGCCTGTGCAGGTTCTCCATTCATTGTAATGTCATGGAGCATGGGGCCCACTTCTCTTCCTTCCTAAACCTCCAGCATCCATCACTACAATAAATGCCAGCATAACTACTTTTTACTAAGCACCACATAGAACTCTGTGACAGGCCCTCTGTTGTGTATCTTATGCACATACATGTATTCCTCAGCCTCTCTCTGTATATTTTCCTCCCAGGATGTATAGGCATACTTCTCTGAATAATGCCAAGGAGATTGGGTCAGCTACCACCCAAGCTCACATAACCAGTAAGTGGCCTTTCCAGGAAACAAATATAGGTGTGACTCTCAAGCTTGGGCTAGGTTAAGATTCTACTGAATGCCTGTGAATGAGTGCATGGGATAAAGGACAGGAGTATAGACCAGAATGGGAGTGACAGTACCCTTACTTTGAGTTGGTAGTGGGAGGCAATCTTGAGAAACAGCTGTAGTAATGAAGATGTTGGACTGATTAGGTCCCTGAGCTTTGTTCAAGTGGCTGCATCACTCCCGGACAAAAGGGAGTGTTATTGGGTGAAGCCAATCCCCCAGGGCAATTGTCCAATGGAATTAATTCTATGATGGCTCCAGGACCCCAACATTTGTAGGTGGAGGACCCAGGCCCTGGGCTTTCATGAAGTCAACTTTAGGACAAGCATGGATCAGGTGAGGCTTCCTTCAAGAGGGAGATTAACCTGAAAGTCTTTGTATCCCCTTGGAGTCCAGGCTGTGCATCCAAATCTAATAGATCCTTATGAGAGAAGTGGGCCAGACTATCAGGTGTGCAGTTGAAGATTAGGCTCAGAGATAAGCTCCACTATGCTCGTGCATGAGTAGAGACAGTGAGGAGAGCAGAGGGCATTTGCCACTTACTTCAGCAGACCCAAGCGGCTTCAGACTAGATTTGACGAAGTGGCTTCACAAGGCACAGAGTCTCTTCTCTATGAGATTATGAAGGTGAAGTTTCCAGACATGCCAAGAGATTCTGAAATTCAGATAGCAGACAGTTTCAGAACTCCAGCAGGACTCAACCCAAATAAGACATCCCCCAGGCACATCATAATCAATTTCACTAAATTTAATATGAAATAGAAAATTCTGAAAGCAGCCAGACGAAAGAAAACTATCACCTACAAGGGCAAGAATATTAGAATAATTGCAGATCTGTCTGCTGACACCTTTCAAGCTAGAAGAGGATGGTTATCAACTTTTAATCTCTGAAAACAAAATAACTTTCAACCCAGGATCCTGTACCCAGCTAAGCTGAGTTTCATTTATGATGGAGAAATTAAATACTTTAATGACATCCACATGTTGAAGAAACTTGCCATAACTAAACCAGCTCTCCAGGGTATTCTCAGACCTATCCTCTATAAACACCAGCTAATCCTCCACCACAAAAGTAAACCCACCCAGGAAATTTTGATCAAATTTCAACTTCCACAGTTGCAAAAAGATTAAAAATGTCCACTGGACTCTCAAAAAGCTTATCAATACTCTCAATTAATGTGAATGGTTTAAACTGGCCTCTAAAGATGCACAGGTTGGCTGACTAGATACAAAAACTCAAGCCAGATATCAGCTGCATACAAGAATTGCATCTTACATTAAAAGACAAATATACATTCAAGGTGAAGAGATAGTAATCTATACTCCAGGCAAATGGAAAGCAGAAAAAAGCAGGTGTTGCAATCCTATTCGCAGATGCAACAGGCTTTAAACCAACCAAAATAAGGAAGGATAAGATTGGACACTTCATATTTGCTAAAGGTAATATTCAATATGATGAGATTTCAATTATTAATATGTATGTACCCAACAAGTGTGCACCTCAATTTATAGGAGAAACTCTAACAGATATGAGCAACTTGATTTCCTCCAGTTCCATAGTAGTTGGAGATTTTAACACTCCTTTAGCAGTGCTGGATAGATGCTCCAGAAAGAAGCTAAGCAAATAAATTTTAGATTTAAACTTAACCATTCAACATCTGGACTTAACAGACATCTACAGAACATTTCGTCCCAACAAAACTGAATACACATTCTTCTCATCAGCCCACGGAACATACTCCAAAATCGACCCCATCCTAGGCCACAAATCTAACCTCAGCAAATTAAAAAAAAAAATAGAAATTATTCCTTGTATCTTCTCAGACCATCATGGAATAAAAGTTGAACACAATAACAAAAGGAATCTGCATACCCATACAAAAACGTAGAAGCTAAATAACCTTATGCTGAAGGATAGATGAGTTATAGATGAAAATAAGAAGGAAATCACCAAATTTTTGGAACAAAACAACAATGAATACAAGAATTATCAGAACCTCTGGTGTACTTCAAAGGCAGTCCCAAGAGGGAAATTTATAGCACTACAAGCATTCCTCAAGAAAACAAAAAGAGAAGAAGTTAATAACTTAATGGGGCATCTCAAGCAACTGGAGAAGGAAGAACATTCCAACCCAAAACCCAGAAGAAGAAAAGGAATAACCAAAATCAGAGCAGAATTAAATGAAATTGAAAACAAAGGAATTATACAACAGATCAATAAATCCAAAAGTTGGTTTTTTTTTAAAGATAAATAAAATAGATAAACCCTTGGCCAACCTAACCAGGAAAAAAGAGTAAAATCTCTAATTTCATCAATCAGAAATGCTCAGCTTCTTATTGGAGGATCGATCCAATACTGCCAAAGTTGTTTTGAAATATCCTACTATTATGGAGCTGGAAGAAATCAAGTTGCTCCTGTCTGTTAGAGTTTCTCTTATAAATTGAGGTGCATTCTGGTTGGGTGCATAGATATTAATAATTGAAATCTCATCATATTGAGTATTAACCTTAACAAATATGAAGTGACCATTTTTATTCTTCCTTACTTTTGTTAGTTTAAATCCTATTGTATCTGCAAATAAAATTGCAACGCCTGCTTTTTTCTGATTACCATTTGCCTGAAATATGGATGACCATCCTTTCACCCTGAATCTGTATTTTTCTTTTAAGTTAAGATGTGACTCTTGTATGCAACAGATATCTGGCCTGAGTTTTTGTGTCCAGTCAGCTAACCTATGCCTCTTCAGAGGACAGTTTAAGCTGTTAACATTAATGGAGAATATTGATAAGTCTGGTAAAATTTTGGGTATCAAGTTTTTCAAAAGTCCAGTGCACATTTTCAATCCTTTTGCCAGTGTGGAAGTTGGAGTTTGATCAAAAGTTTCTGAGTGAGTTTACTTTTGTAGTAGAGGATTGGGTTGGTCATTATGGAGGATAGGTCTGAGAATATCCTGGAGAGCTGGTTTGGTTATGGCAAATTTCTTCAACATATGAATGTCATTAAAGTATTTAATTTCTCCATCATAAATGAAACTCAGTTTAGCTGGATACAGGATCTGGGGTTGAAAGTTATTTTGCTTTAGGAGGTTAAAAGTTGATGACCACCCTCTTCTGGCTTGAAAAGTTTCAGCAGAGAGATCTGCAGTCATTCTAATATTCTTCCCTTTGTAGGTAATGGTTTTCTTACATCTGGCTGCTTTGAGAATTTTCTCCTTCATCTTAACTTTATTGAAGTTAATTATGATATGCCTGGGGGATTTCTTATTGGGGATTTCTTATTTCTTATTTCTTATTCAGATTCTTATCTGAATCTGAATTTCAGATTCTTTAGGCATGTCTGGAAAATTCTCTTTCATAATTTCATGGAGAAGGGCCTCTGTGCCCGGCGAGGCCACTTCATCGGTTTCAGGGATTCCAATGAGTCAGATATTAGCCTTCTTCGAATTAGCTCTCTGAGAGAATGATCCGTTTTTGCTCTCCATTTCTCTTCCTCTTTGAGAGTTTGGGAGTGTTCAAAGGCTTTATCTTCAATCTCAGAAATCCTTTCTTCTGCTTGCTCCACTCTGTTACTGAGGGATTCTACTGTATTTTTCAGATCTTTGAGGGCTGCAAATTCTTCCTTTAGTGTATGTAAGTCTTTGGTGGTTTTGTCTTTAAATTCGTTAAATTCTTGAGACAACTTTTGAATTTCTCCTCGAATTCCTAATTCTGACTTTTGAATTGCTGCTCAAAGTTCTAATTCCAAAATTTCCTCCACTTTATTAATCTTGTTTGCAATCCAAACTCTGAATTCGATTTCTGACATCTCGGCCAGTTGTTTATGAATGGGATCTTGAGTTACATCTGCCATATCTTTCCTTTGGGGGGTTGCTCTGTTCTGGTTATTCATGTTACCAGAGTTTTTCAGCTGATTCTGCCCCATGATTGTTTTACACCCTTTGATTTGCCCCCTGGAGCTTTATTGAGGACCCGTACAGTGCTATGGCCTGAGAAACTGGGGCCCTGTTTGGTTTGGTGGGGCTAAGTGGTTCTGTCTTGTTTTTAGCTGGTTTCTGTTCAACCCTAGTGAAACAGTTACTCTGGGTTGAAGTCTCAGCTGTGGAGAAATACCAGCAATTAAGTCACCCCGCCCACCACAGGCAACAATTGGAAAAGGAAAATCAAACCTTCCTACAACCACACACCCACGGCACCACCTGAATAGTCCTCAGGTGATTGGTTCAGTTCAAAAGGTCCAAATCAATTGTCTCAGTCAGCACCTGTCTCGGGTGAGAGAGTTTAAAGGTCTCTGGGAACTGGATCACAGGGGTCAGGTGACTACTCTGATATGGCTTGCTCCAGTGCTGCATGGAGTCAGGAGGAGCCACCCAGCAAATAGATCAGTCTGGGATGGTTGATGCCTCCTTCCCCACCTTGCACCTCTGTCACACCCAGCCACTGATAGCCCTGCAGTTGGCTGACCCAGTTGCCTGTAGTGAACAGATATTCCAGGTGTTTGCACCTGCCTGAATCACAAGGTAATCTGCCAGGCCTCTGTGCTCTGCCTCTATCTAGCAGGAGGGGGTGAGGCATGACAGCCTTGGGCGCTTGATGAAGGTTGGGGGTGTTCACTCAGGTCCAGCCCCACCCCTGATTGATGTTACTGACAGAACAGAACAGAACAAATTTGCGGGATTTTGTTTCTGTTCCTGCTACATTGCCCTGCAGAAGAGAAGCTGTTTTTAGTTGCAAAGCCCTGTCTATGCTCCTGCAGGTTTGTTTTTGGTTACCTGTGAGTTCTATCCTGCTCCCTTCCTTTGTCTATAGGCTGACGTTCCCCTGAGGGCCAGGTGCATCTTAGGCCAAGTAAAGCGGTCCTCTGGGTCAGCCCTGCCCTGGGAATTTCCCGGGTCTGTGAGTCAGTACCAGTTCAGGCAAATCCTTTACTCACGGGTGGTTGCTGGCCTCCTCTGGTTGCCCCGGGAGACAGGGGTTGTGGCTTCAGAATATCCGGGAGTGAGCCGAATTGCTGCTAAAAGACGGCTGCTGCTCTGAGCCTCAGGGAACTCCTGCTCTGGTGTGGTTCCCTCTCAGCTGACCATCCTCTCCTCACTCCCGTGCCCCAGAGTCAGCACTGACCAGCTTCAGTTTAGCCACTGTCCACACCCCTCAAGAAATCACCCAAGAATCTGGACTCCTTGGGGACAGGCTTCTAGATCTCAGAGTGAGAGTGGAGGGGAGTGCTGGGAGCTCAGAGTTGCAGGTAGATAATCTATACAGTTTTACACAGTTTTATGCCTGGCCGTATTGCTGCTAAAAGATGGCTGCTGCTCCAAGCCTCAGGGAACTGCTGCTCTGGTGTGGTTCCCTCTCAGTCGATCGTCCTCTCCTCGCTCCTGTGCCCTAGATTCAGCGCTGACCAGCTGCAGTTTAGGCACTGTCCACACCCCTCGAGGAATCACCCAAGAATCTGAACTCCTCGGGGACGTGCCTCCAGACCTCAGAGTGAGAGTGGAGGGGAGTTCTGGGAGTTCAGAGTTGTAGGTAGAGAATATATACAGTTTTATGCCTGGTAGGAGAACACCATAGCATCCTAGTAGGGGGGGTAGGTCCAGTTTTTAGAGGGTCTCTCCCATGGAGTGTAGTGGGAGGACCTTTGTACTCTGCCCATTTGTATGTGGGGCACTCCGAGCCATTCTCATGGGGAAGGGGACTCCCGTCCACTTGGTGATGGATTTTGTACCCTTTGTTTGTATCCTTGTGGTCGCAGCTCACCTCAGCGGGGTTGATGTGTGTTCTTCAACCTTCTCTCTTAGTGCAGCTCAAATCCACGAGATTACTTGCTAAATTTTTGTCCTTTAACTCTCCTTCTGGACGGGAGCCTCTGTAGAAAGCTGGCTTCAGTCAGCCATCTTGTCTCTGCCCCCTGTTGTAACAAATTTTAAGGTAAAGATTGGCATATACAACTTACATAAAAGCTCTTTGGCTTCCTATTAATATTTAGAAATGTAGAAGTTCTCCTGAGACCAAACTGTTGCACATGCTTACACATTTGCAGTGTCAACAGATCAATTGAAAATATTTTTAGTCCCTTTTTCAATGGATAATGCTTCTTAAAAGTTCAGTGCCTAATAATCATCCAGACGTTCAAATCCTACTGCTGATAGAAAGCTTTCCCATCTTCTTCATTACTTGCATAGGAATGGCACTGGAATTTTATCATCAAACATAACATTGGAGTTTGGTTTGAGGCCCTGTGTTCACAGTATCAGTTTTGGATTCCTAGGCATTTGAGGAAACATAATAGAGATAAAACATACACAACATGCCATTGTAAGGACTTTTCAGATTCACTTTTTGTTGAATCATTTGAATGATTCATATAAGTCATATTTATAGATTTTCCAATACTGAATCATATAGGTATTCTTGGATGGAAATACCTTCCTCCTGATGGCTCTCCTGAACATTATTTAGGCCCTCTTCTGTACATCATCCTAATGAAATTCCTGACTGTGAACAGTCACCAACTACTTTGAGGTCAGGTTTCTCATGACTTCTGCACCCTTGGCCACTTGCTTCCTTCAACAGTCCCCAAGGCTCCCCTGTGCCCTGGGGGCTTCAGCTTCACAGGAGCAGCCTGGGTCTCAGGCTTGTTATCTGGGTTTCCTCTGCAGCAACAACCTGAGCTGTGCTATGGGGAAAACCAGGGAGCAGAGGAGTGGCCTTGACCCCTTCATGAGTCTTTCCTCCATCTGCTTTTTTCTCTGCATGCCTCATATTTTAGGCACAGCTGTGCTGAGAGGGCACGCTGTGCACAACTCTGCCCACCTCCAATGAGGGCAAGCTCTGAAATCGAGGAATTCTTCTCACCCTATTCTGTCATCATTCCCGTTCCAAGTGTCCTCAAAATCACATTCCTAGTCTCTATACTCCTCATTCTGTCCTCAAGAAGAGGCAGACTAGTCCTCAGACCCTACTTTCACTTGTGAGAGCTTCAGATCATGGGCCAGCACCATGCATCTGGTTGCAAAAGAGACCTGATGTGTGAGGCTTCTTTGACTCTTCACACGTAGATTACCACATGATTTCTTGTCTAATGAATGTAAACTCTTTTGAGAGTGAAAGACGAAGCGCTAAGCATAATTTTGCTGGGAAAGTAGGGAAAATTGAACCTTGTGGTCACTCTTCAAGGAAAACGGTCTAGGGACAAAATAAAAACATCTCTTGGGGCTTGGGGATTTTCGGAGCAACAAGGTTGGTGGGGAAATAGTGTTTAACCTTTCATATCACCTTTTTTTCTTTTTCTTTTCTTTTTTTTAGAATTTCCTCTCTTTCACTTTCTGGTGTCTTTGCATCCTGGAGAGACCTGGGGATACTAAGGTGCATTAAAAAGGAAAAGGCACACATGTGAGTCTTCTGCCCAATGTCAGCTAGTGAGACTACACTCTACAGCAAGAGCCATTAAGGGCACAGGCTTTGGAGTCAGATAAGATGTAGGTTTAACACCTAGTTGTGCCTGTGCTAGCTGGACTGCTTTGGCCAAGTGTCTTGACCTCTCTGAGCCTCAGTTTCATCCTCTGTAGAATAAGTGTTTACAAGGTTATTGTGAGGATTCAGGGAACTACTGAAGACAAATTGCCAGATGAGTATTCAGCAATCAATGAAAGGTACCTTTTCTTGTTCTCAGTCCTGAGATTCATGCCCTCAGGCAATTGGAGTGGATGGCAGTGAGACTCAGTGCCAGACAGCACTGTGACCATGTTCTCCTGCCTACCTGGGTACCGTCTGTTTGCTTCACACTGACAGGGAAATAAGGGAGGAAGACTTTTCCCTCCTGAACAGCATATTAGGGAAGCTGCAGAGATGCTGCTGCTGTGAGTCCTGATGGGAATTTTCTAGGGAACAATTGGAAAGTGGCCTGTTGTCTCGCTGGCTTCAGGTGGGCATTGCAGTCTCCAGACTTTGTGGCAAGCTATGCACCTTCACTCACCTGAAACCACACTTTCCACGCCTCCCTCCCAGGCACACCCCCAATATCAATTCCATTCCCCTCTCGAGGCCTGGTTCAAATCCCACCTCATCAATGTAAATGTGCTGACCAGCCCAGCCCACAGTCACTGCTCTCTGAGTCTCATGATTTCCATCTATAAAATGCTGCACTATAAATAACACCCATAAAGAAGGTTAGTGATTAGATCTGGAACAGAGAACAGATGATGCATGCCAGGTGTCATCTCTAGTAGAGGCCTGTTGCATGATCCCTACCTCTACTTCTCCCTGATTTCTGAAGCTCCGGGAGGTACGCCCCATGCCGTGATCGCAGACCACCTTCTATTGATACTCATCTGGGAGTATGCCTGTGCTAGTTTTCCATTGAATCTTAATGTCACAGAGCATGGGGCCCACATCTCTTCCTTCCTAAACCTCCAGTATCTATCAGTACAATAAATGCCAGCATAACTACTTTTTACTGGGCACCATATAAAACTCTGTGCCAGACCCTCTGATGTGTATCCTATGCACATACATCTATTCCTCAGCCTCTCTCCCTATATTTTCCTTCCAGGATCTGTAGGCATACTTCTCTGAATGATGCCAAGGAGATTGGGTCAGCTACTACCCAAGCTCACATAACTAGTAAGTGGCCTTGCCAGGAAGCAAATCCAGGTGTGACTCTCAATCTTGGACTAGATTAAGATTCTATTGAATGCCTGTGAATGGGAGCATGGGAGGAAGGACACAAATATAGACCAGAATGGGAGTGACAGTGACCTTACTTTGAGTTGGTAGTGGGAAGCCAGCTTGAGAAACAGCTGTAGTAATGAAGATGTTGGTAGGTCCCTGAGCTTGTTTGAGGGGTGTAGTCACTCCAGGGGAAAGATAAAAGGGAGAGTTGATGGGTCAAGCCAACACCCGGGGTGATCGTCCAAGGGAATTAATTTCATGGTGGCTCCAGTACCCCAACATTTTTGGTGGAGGACACAGCCCCTGAGCTTTCACGAAGTCAACTCTAGGACAAGCATGGATCAGGCAAGGCTTCTTTGAAGAGGCTGATTAACCTAGAAGTCTTTGCATCCCCTTGGAGTACAGGCTGTGCATCCCAATCTAATAGATCCTTAGGAGACAAGTGGACCAGACTATCAGGTGTGGGGACTATGATTAGTCTCAGATATAAGCTCCACTATGCTCTTGCATGAGTGAAGACTGTGAGGAGAGCAGAGGGCATTTGACACTTACTTCAGCAGACCCATGTGACTTCACACTAGCTTGTGGCCATGGCTATGACCTCACCAGCAGCCCAGAGGGCTGGAAACTCTAGCTCAAAATACAGTGACCAAACCTTTGATCTTGGACCTGAGCACTGTGGGGACATGGGACTCTGCTGAGGGAGGCTTCCCCTGGTGCAAATGGAGTGCGGCCTCCTCTGCTAAGGGCTCCTGGGATCCATTAGCTGTCTGTATGGTCCCCATAGATTTCTCATGGATCCCTATAGAGGCCCCACACAGACCAGAGTGTGCTTCTGGGTTTCCAGCTCTACCTGTGCTCCTGGGTTTCCAGCTCTAACTGTGCCATGGCTTCCAGGGATTAGGATTTGAGAAGCCTCTGGGAACAAGCAGGGGACATCAAGGCTCTCTCCCTCTCTCATGTGGCCTGCCACAACAGCAGCAGGCAAGCACAGTACCTCCTTTCATTCACAGGATCCTTCCACCTTGCTCCATTCAAGGAAGCAACAAGGAAGAAGCTGGGCTCTGGCAGCATCACACAGAGCTGAGTTCCCATACTGACTCACCCACTCCCTCAACTGTGTGAGGCTTGACATAATCACTGACTTAACTCTTGAATCTATAGGTTTCTTCTCTATTGGCCATATGAATGGTGCATACCTCCCAGGCATGGAGAGATCCATTTCAGAGGGTTAACATGTGCCCCCCCAATAACTGCCCAGAAGAGGGTAAATAACCAACTGCCACCAACACAATAAAACTCAGTGAAGGCATCAATGTACATCATACAACACAAGCTTCAGTGTTATTTTTTTTATTTATAGTTCGGTGTTACAAATAACACAGGAGAACAATTAGCAGCTCTTCCAGCTCTTCAGTGTTGGTTAAAATAGGAAAACGAAGAGGAACATGAAATCCATACTTTCAGGTACTTTTCTTTATTCAATCATACTTCAGAAAAGCTTTATACACCGTATTGCCTAAATGAAAATACAGAGAGAAAAATATAACCAACACTCATATACCCACTGCTCAGCTTATATAAGGCACAATGTTACAGATATCATTGTATCCCCTCACCCCTGCCTACACCTCTGTGATAAAGGGCCCCTTCCTTCCGCAGAAGTATCCCCTCCATTACCCTGATGTTTCTCATTGCCATGAATGTCTGTAAACTTCTACTACATAGATGTGAACTTCCAGAGGACCTGTATTACAGGAAATTCATCATTTCCATTGGAAGATATTGTGCAATGGATATAAATCACAGCAGAGCTGATAACACTTAGTTTATAGGAAGGATGCTTAAATTATCAGCAGTATGCCATGTAACACCTGCTCCCAAACCTACAAGATACCACATGGCACCTGCCCATGAAATTGGGAGGACTCCAACTGCCAGCCTCCATAGAAACTCCAGCTGGTCCTCCCTGGCAGGCTACAGCTCTTTTGGGAAAACCTGCGTGACTCTGTAAACAACTTTTGGGTGTCAGTGCTCAGGCAGTCCTGAGGCAACTCACTTGCGGACACCGTAATGGAGGATGGCCTTGGTGGCTTCAGACTCGGTGTACTTGCCAAGCTCCCCTGGTAGCAACATGCGCATGGCGTTCTTGATGTCTCTTGTGGTGATGGTGGAGTGATTGGCGTAGCGGGCCAGGTAGCTGGCCTCCTGGGCGATTCGCTCAAACATATCATAAAGGAAAGAATCCATGACTTTCACGGCCCCCTTGGACAGGCTGAGGCCCTGGTGGACCCGCTTCAGGACCCGGGGAAAGTAGGTGGCGAAACTTGCCCGGGCCTGGCTGGGGCGGCGACCACGGCGCCTTCGCCTTTTCTGTTTCTTGGTTGACAATGACTCAGCCTCAGACTCGTCCGCACTGGTGCACGAAGTCTGAGAATAGATGCCAGAGTAAGGCTCGGTCATGGTCTCAGCCTCTGACTCTTCAGCACCGGGGCACCAAGTCTTGGAAGACATGCCAGCATAAGGCTCAGCCATGGCCTCGGCCTTGGACTCGTCAGCAGCGGGGCACAAAGTCTCATAAGACATGGCAGCATAAGGCTCAGCCATGACATCGGCTTCAGTCTCCTCAGCAACCGGGCATGAAGTCTGTGAAGACATGTCAGCGTAAGGCTCAGCCATGGCCTCAGTCTCGGACTCGTCAGCATTGAGGCGTGAAATGTCAGAAGACAAACCAGCATAATGCTCTGCCATGGCATCAGCCTCGGCCTCGGTCTTGTCAGCCCTGAGGTACAAATTCTGGGAATACATGCCAGAATAAGGTTCAGCCATCACCTCGGCCTCGCCCTCAGACTCATCAGCACTTGGGCACCAAGTAAGTGAAGAGGAGTCAGATGAAGTCTCAGCCATGGCAGAGACACCTGCCAGGGCCTGGCGGAAACAGAAGATGGCAGCTTGTGACTGTTGTGGACCGGGTTGGTAGCCGCTGCATTGAACCACGTCACTGGTCAGCTCGCTGTCTGATTGGATGAAACATCTCTTGGGGAGAATATAAGCTGAGGGATAAGGCCCTCAACCTCATTGGATCCTTCTACTAGGGTGAGAATCCCATACAACCAATCACAGTGGGCGTCTGCAGACCTATGAGCTTCCTCTCACCTGATAAGTGGAAAGGTAGAAAGATGCTCAACAGCAACGGGTTGTTTAACCACATGAGCTGGTGGACGTCACACCATGAGTGCATTGAAGAACATCACGCCCTCCCTTTCCTCTGGAGACGCCATCTTCCAGTAATTCACCAAAATGACAAACACAAAGGGAAAGAGGAGGGGCACAAAATGCATGTTCTCTAGGCTTTTTAGAAAACATGGACTTGTTCCTTTGGCTCCATAAATGTGAATCTACAAGAAAGATGATATTGTAGACATAAAGGGAATGGGTACTGTTCAAAAAGTCATGTGGCACAAATGTTATCATGTCCAAACTGGAAGAGTCTAGGGTATTACCCACCATGTTGTTGGCATTTTTGCAGGCAAATAAGTTAAGGACAAGAGTCTTTGCAAGAGGATTAATTTTCGTATTGAGCAGAGAGAGAGATAAGAATGGAGGGGGTGGCGAAAAGGAAGAGTAGTGCGAGGGAAGGAGGGTGGGGGGTGGGTTTTCCGTGTGACACATCTAGTACCCTCAATTAATCCCCAACAATAAAAACAACCTGATTAAAAATTGGCCAAAAAGTCTTAATAGACACCTCTTTGAAGATATGCGGATGGCAAAGAAGTGTATGAAAACATATTCAACATCATATGTCATTACAGAATGCAATTAAACCTAAGATGAGATACCTGTACTTGTTTTAGAATGGCTAAAATGCAACACCAGATGCTAGCAAGGATGTGGAACTCTCAAACATTTCTGTTGGGAACGCAAATGGTTCAACTGCTTGGGGAGAGAGTCTGGCAGTTTCATACAAAACTAAACTTTCTCATACCAGATGACACAGGATCATACTTCTTGATGTTTACCCAAATCAATAGAAAACTTATGTTTACACAAAAGCCTGCACATGAATTTTTATATCAGTTTTATTTGTAATTGCCAAAATTTGGAAGCAATTAAGTTGTCCCTGAATAGGTGAGTGAATGAAAAAACTATGGTAACAGCACCCACAATTCCATATGAAAGCTATAACTCTACTACTGCCCAAGATGAAGGGGAAAGAGGAAGAGGAGGGTAGGGTGGGGGGAGGATGGGTGGAGGGAGGGTAACGTGTTGGACCATACCTATGGTGCATTTTACATGGATACATGTCAAATCTACTAAGTGTAGAATATTAATGTCTTAACACAATAATTAAGAAATTGCAGCGAAGGCTATGTTAACCAGTTTGATGTAAGTATTTCAAATTATATATAAAACAAGTACCTTGTACCCCATAAATGCATTAATGTACACAGCTATGATTTAATTAAAAAAAAAAAAAAACTGGAAGTACCCCTATACAGGTTATCAAGGTCTCCTTGATCCAGGCTTACAAGTGAGTCTCTGTCCCCTAAATGGAATACAAATTGACAAAGAATAACACAGCACATAAGGAAAGAAATAATAGTAGTGATAATAATAAAGTATATACAAAGACTTGAAAGTAAAACTATAGAAGTTATTAAAAAAGTGTGTATATCTTAATTGTCATTTGAGAAATTTATGTGGGAAAGAGGAAAGTAGAAAAATCTTTACAGAAAGAGAAAGAAAAGGAGAGAAATGGAAAGGAAAGGAAGAATAAAAGTGGTAGGAAAACCATAGCAAAAATGCAGCCCTTGTTATTGAAGGAAGTGAAAAGATAAAAATAAAAATGCTATAAAACAAAACAAACCCAAAACCTTAAAATGGAAAATCGGGGAAAAAAGAATGACAGGAACAGAAAAACTAGCGATAAGAAAGCCCTTACGATTGAAGGGAACAATGAAAACTTTTAATTACAAAAAAAAAAAAGAAAAATATAGGGTAATAAATTGCAAAAAGTTTTTTACAAAAGAAATGTGTGTATATTTACACACACACACACACACACACATATATATATCGCCTGGAGAACAGGAGACGTTCTAGGGTATGAGATACTAATTGTGATGCTGATGTAGCTGTCAGCTGTATAAGAGGGGGCCTTTAACTTGCCAAGGAGGCTTGGTTCTATCTTCCTGATTTCTTTGCCCTCAATCCCCACAGCCTTGGGAACCTGAAGTTCTTGTCTGCCTGCTTAATAGATACTCCTTGACCATTCCAAACCATGTCCCTAGGCCACACAGTGGATTTCCAAGGAAAGCGTGTGTCACTCAAGTCTCCCCATATGTGGCTGCCCAGCTTAGCAGGCACACCAGAGCTGGCCTTGCACTAGGACCCTGTCGGCTGATCCTGCAAGGCTGCTGTCTCCCAATGACTGCCACTGGCCTTCAGCCAAACAATGAGATCTCTGCTCTGCCCAGTGGCTCAGTCCCAGCCCCTAGACTCTGTTCAAGATCACTGGCTCACTCCCTCAAGCTCTTCCAAGATAGTTTCGAAAAATGCCTAGTTCCAAAAAACAAAGAAACAGACAAACAAACAAACAAAAAAACAAACAAACAATGTCCCGCAAGGATATCGAAAAGCTGAATTTCCCAGTCTCTGCTGCCAGCTAGTACTTTCCCTCTCTGTGCCAATTCTCCACTGCTCCAGACCTCCTCCTGGGCTCCTGGAGTTTCCTGCTCCTTCCCTGTGCCCCTGAAGCATGTGTCTGGGCAGGACTGCCAGCCAGAAGTGGCTGGAATTCTCCCCACCAAACCCATCTTATTGCCTGGCTGCAAAGGAATCATCTCTAGTCCACCATCTTGCTCTGCACCCCTCATTATTGATGATCACTAAGATCGGTTACTGCAATCTGAACACATAGCAGGTCATTCCTGATGGAATAGCCAGCCTGGAGGAATGAATAAAAGTCATAGTACAGATTGTTTTCCCTAATGAATGGGACTGTCCGACTTCCCATATAAATGCCAAGTGGGAAGTGGATGCCCAGTGAAGCAGCTGATATGTGTCTATGCCAGCCATGTTGTATTGACTTCATGATGACCAGGATATCATCTACTGAATATGTCCCTTACCCCAGGGCATGGTAAATGCTGTGATTTAAAGGAGGCCCTTTTGTGGGGGCACTCTATATTAACTGATTGCTACAAAATTAAGTAATAATTTGTGAAATCTTTCTGTATTTTCTGCTTCAGCTTCCCCTTATGGGTCTTTTGGATACTCATAAAATTTAAATTCATTGGCAAGAAAATAGGGAAAGTCAGAGTAGAGACCCAATGGACATATCCCAACAGAGTAGAAATCTTTAGTGGTTCAGAAATGGGATGATCAAAGTAGTCACTGATGGAGTTGAAACAAAGGTTTTACTGCAGCACTATTGATGGTTGGGTGGGTCAATGCGGGCCACTTCTGCTCCCCCAATATTAAAGGGCCCTAAGGAAGTCTGCTCTATTTACCCCATTTTGGATGAATTTAAGAAGCTAGAAGACAAAGATTATAATAAGAAACTCAACCTGGAATCATCTGGAGCAATATTCAGGTAGATTAATTAAGATAAAGATTGATAGAGGAGCCAGCATCCCTTGGTTCAATGCTCTTCAGGGAACCCAACACCATTTGCACAGGAGTAAATAAATAGAGTAGAGAAGTTCCTGAGACTCTTTGGCATGGACACGCCATGCACAATGGTACCAAAACCCACTGGTGAGGCCCTAACAGGGGCTACAATGAAGTTGATAGAAAAGAGAAACGTAAGGTTTTATCAGATGAAAGTTAACATTGGGGTGAAAATCAGAATGTTTAAACAGGCTTTGTGTAAAGAGGTTGTGTCTCCTTTACCTAAATGCTTTAGGGGACTGAATATTGTGTCTGACTATGGAACATTTCCTTTATGTATATTGTAAAAAAGAAGACATGTATACTTATGCTTCTAGAAATATGAATGGAACATGCTAAATGGGAACCAGAAAGATTCTAGAGCTATGTAGAATAGGAGCTGGAGCACTGGTTTGGGCAAATTCTCTGTACAGTAAACATAAACTGAGGAACTGTGTGGAACATAAACTGAGGTTTATGACAAAAGCCTACGAGTGCCTATGCATTCTTCCCAATGATGGCCATTGGGATCTTGGACTTGATGATTTCTATTTGAGGCAATATTATTAAGTAATTACTAGACATTAATTGAAGTTGTCCCTATGATTGACAGACATAAATAATCTTGAAACTTTAAATATCCATAATATCTTGGATAATGTCAGGGAAATGTTCTAATGGGGAAGCAAATGCCCAGACGAGTTTCATAATAAAATGCAAATGATTTGTGCATGAGTATGCTATGAGTCATATGGCTATTCAGCATATTTATAGGCTTGACTCTTTTCACATAGAGTTGACTTTCGAACCACCAGATCACCTGCCAGAGTCTATCACCACTTGGACAGTGCCGTATGGGCCTGGTAGGAGGAATTATACCTTTGCCCCTTCTGGCAAAATTGGAGTTAACAATGAAGGCACCTATGTTGCTGAGTTGTAGAAATAGCTCATTAGTTCTTTACCTATGTGTGGAACACTACCCTATATTAATGACAGTGGATTGAAGAAGAAGCACTTAGTAGACAACCACTGTTGTCTGCAATCTACACCAGTTTAGTGGCCAAACCTAAATTCCTTTGCAAGGTGGAAAAGTGTAAGTGTAAAGGGTACAAGTGAAGAGAATGGGGAGGGGGAGTAGTAGCTGAAAGTTAAGGAATGAATAAATGGGCCATCATTGAGGAAAATCAAGTATTGCATTAACACTTTGAAAGATATTCAAAGTGTTGTTCTTGATATTGATTTATATCAATTGTAGCAGATGCCTAAAAGGGCAAAGGCATGTATTACTGACACCACTCCTGTTTTGAGAATCTGACACTATGAAATGGAAACATGGAAAACTAACTAGTCTCACCATGGCAAACATTTTGATCATATGATGGACTGGACTAATTATTAATGACTGAGTGGTACTCTAGTAATGTGCCAACATCTTTTGACTCTTATTTTCCAGGTTACATGTACCATATTGCAATATGATCTAAAACTAACATGTTGGTAAGATTATAATACCAATATTGGTAGCTAAATATATTGTGAAATTGAGTCGTAAGTCTCCCATGGTGACCTCATATTAGCTCCTACACATGTTAGGCATATTCATACTATTGATGTATCTGTTATATGAATGCTACAGCAAATGTAGATATTCCAACAGGTATGATTGCTTTGCTACAAGGGAATTGTGACCTAAGATCAGGGTGTGGCCTATTGCATGATAAAGATTTGTCTTGCTTATGTCCCAGGTTCCTAACATGGAACCTCTAGAATCCTTGGAATATCCAAAGGAATAAGAGTTCTGTTATTCATGAGCCCCCTTGGATCACAGCTGAATTTTTGATGAAGCGATGATTCAGGATGGGAGCTGGTTACAAGCAAGACAAAACACATGATTAGAGTCTTGAAATGTAACCCCTCCTGAACTCCATGGGACTCCCCTCCACATCATGCTTATGTGATGAAACCCCAGTAAAAACTCTTGACACTGCTGAAGCTTTGTGGAGCTTCCTGGTTGGTGAACACATCAATGTACTGGGAAGATAACATGCCCTGATGCCATGAGAAGGGGCTCCCAAGAATTGCATTTTGTACCCTCACAAATCTCACTCTATGTGTCTCTTCATTTGGTGGTCTTTGTTATAAATCTTTCATTATAAATTATATAATTCATTTATATAATTTATAATGAAACTGTAATATTAAATATATCACTTTTTGAATTTTATGAGTCATTATAGCCAATTATCCAACCTGGGGCAGTCATGTAACCACTGAATTTGTAACCACTTAGTGACAAGTAGCATTCACCTGAGGATCTTGAATTGAGAGCATTCTCACACAGGACTAATCCCTTAACTTGTGGAGTCTGTCCTGATTCCATATAATTGTAGTACAGCAGTTGATGTTAAGATAATAGATATTTAATTTTCTTTAGATATATCATAAATGGTAGCATGTATTTAATTTTGATTTCTACATATTTCTGGTTAGTATATTGAAGTAAAATTTATGCTTTTGCTTTGATCTTATATTCTGTGATCTCATTGAACATAAATATTTCTAGGTTCTTTTTTTCTAAATTTTATGAATTTTTTTATATAGATAGTAATTTCATTTGCAAACAGTGACAGATTTGTGTATTCCTCTCCAATCTATATTCCTTTTGTTTCTTTTCCCCCTTTATTATGTTTTATACAACTTCCAGTCCTGTCTTGAATAAGAGCGTGAGAGCAGATATCCTTAGCTTGTGCCCTATCTTAGAGTTGTGTCCTCTCCAAATCTCAGGTTGAAATTTGTTTGCCATTGTGGGATTTTGAGGAGGTGAAAGCTTGGGTAGATGATATGGCTATGGGGGCTACACCCTCACTAGTAAGATTAATTATGTTATAAAATAGTGAATTTGGTCTCTTTTTGCCTCTTGACCCTTCTGCCTTTCAGCATTTCTCTTATAAGGGATATACAAGGTACAAGGTACCATTTTGAAAGAAGAGATTGGATGTGACCTTCGATTTTTCTGCCTCCAGAACTGTTATCCAATAAATTTATGCTTATAAATTACCCAGTCTCAGATATTCTGTCATAGCAGCACAACATGGACTAAGATTTACAACGAAAGAATTCATAATTTCACCACTAGCCTTATGTAACCTCAGGTTTCTTGGTAGATGCTATTTATTATGAAGAAAATATTCTCCACTATTCATGACTTGCTGAGAGTTACTATGAATGGATGTAGAAATTTTTCAAATACTTTTTGTGTGTCAACTGGCATAATCATATGATTTTTATCCTTTACCCTGTTGATATGATGGACTACATTTATTGATTTTCAGACATTGATCCAGATTGCATACCTGAAATAAATCCAACTTGAAGATGGCTGACTGGAACCTGCCCTTGACAGAAGCTTCCATCCAGAGGGAAGGATAGTGTCCAGAACGTACCCAATTAAGCTGAAGACTGAGAGTTGAGCCAAGCCGAGATTGGAGTGAGAAATGCAGGGCACCTCTGGTGAGGCAAGATGTGACTCCAGGAAAGCAAACTTCAGGTACAAAATTCATCCCAAAGGTAAAGTGTCTGTCCTCTCCTCCAAGATAGTTGTGTGTGTTTTTTTTTTCTCTGTGTTTGCTCCTGTAGGTTTTCTACAGTTGAGCAGTGGACTGGGGACCTCTTGTCTCACCCCAGGGGTGAGAGCTGTAGAAAGTGGAGATGACTTCCCCAGAGGAACCTTGTTGTAACCCTGAGCAATCCCTTGTCAGGCAGGAAAATTGAACTTTTTCCCTACCATTCTGAACTTCCAGTCCAGATTGTCCCCGTTGCCTGAAAATACAGAACCTAACCCCTGCAGAGACTACAGGAGGATGCTCATGGGCAGCACCACTCACCCTGCCATTCCAAGTGCCCTGTGCCCCACCCTGCCACAGCCGTGCACCTCGCCCTGCCATATCCATGCACCCTGCACACCATCTGGCCAGAGCAGGGTGCTCCGCTCTGCTAGAGCAGCTTGCCCCAGGCTCTGCCCTCCTGAAGCCTCCATGCCACACTCTGACCTACCAGAGTTGTGGGCTGAGTGCTCTCCTTGCTGAAGTCATGGGGTGCCCTGCACTGTCAGAATTGTGTGCAGTGACCCTCATCCTGGTGCTGGGGCTATGTGCCCCATACTCCCGGAGCTGTTCCTGCAGCCAGCTCCTTGATTGTGGCAGTTGCCTGGGAGCTGTGCAGGGTCACTTCCCACAAAGATTCAGCAACAATAGAGCCATCCCACTGGGTTCTATCATGGAGAGATACCTCCCCAACTCTGAGGACTGCGAAAGGAAATGAGACCTTGCTTTATAGGGATGCTGGTTCTGAAGAGTGGGTGAAGCAAAGGCTGGTAGCTGAGGGAGAAAAGCATTTTCTGACTTGTTATCCACAGGATTAGACTGCATTCAGGTGGAACACTCCCTGGTGGCTATTGAGTACCCAAGGCAGAAAGGCCTCAGCTCCCCCAGCGGGTTGTTAGCAGAGGGTAGTGGCCAAGCTGTAGGGGCATGGACCTCCCTTTGATTCTGACAGGAGCAATGCCTTGGCACATCTGCTTATTGTAGGGAGCAGAACCTCATCCCTGTGGGGTCATCAGTGACTGGGCATGAACAAGAAACAAATTGGAGCAATAGACTAAGCCCTCTGGTCCATCTTTGCTACTGGACAGGCCTTTCTGACTCCACACAGCTCCAGAGCAAGCCAAATTTGAGCATCCGGTATACCTCTACCATCTAGTTGCTGGAGACCTTTCGAACTCTCTCACTTGAGAGTTTGTACTGACTGGGTCAATTGGTTTGGAACTCCTAACCTGGTCCAATCACCCAAGGACCCTCTTTGGTGGTACCCTGATTGTGTGGTAATGGGAAGGGTTGATTTTCCACTTCCAGTTGTTGTCCATGAAGGGTGGGGTGTCTTACTTGCTTGTCTTTCTTCACAGCTAAGACTTCAAAGCAGAGTCACTGATCCACTAGGATCAGACAAAGACCAGCTGAGTACAAGACAGAGCCACCTAACCCCACCACATCAAACAGGTTTCCTTAGCCTCAGACTCTAATACAGTATGGGTCCTTTACAAAGCTTTAGGAGAAAAAGCTGCAGTCACCAGTCCAAGATCCTTGACAAAGGGGTGGTCAACCACAAATTCAGGAATTCCCAATCCAATTACACCTTACCTGCCCATCTGGCCAACAGTGAAAAGCAATCATGAGGCAGAATCAGCAGAAAAAACCCTGACAACATGAATAATAAGCGTGGATCAACTCCCCCAAGGTATGACAAAGGAGACTCGCCAGAAAGTCCTATTCATAAACAAATGGCTGAGATATCAAAAATAAAGTTCAGAATTTGGATGGCAAATAAGATCACCAGAATTGAAGTAATGTTGGAATGAGAAGTTCAAGGAGCAATTCAAAAGTTGTCTCAAGAATTCAATGAATTCAAAGATAAAATCACCAAAGATTCTGACAAATTGGGGCAAGAATTTTTATCCCTCAAAGACCTGAAAAATACAGTAGAATCCCTCAGTAATGGAATGGAGCAGGCAGAAGAAATGATCTCTGACATTGAAGACAAAACTTTTGAGGGCTCCCAAATGCTCAAATATGAAGAGAAGTGGAGAGCAAAAACAGACCATTTCCTGAGCGAGTTGTGGAGTCACTGCAAAAAAGCAAATGTTCACCTTCTTGGAATTCCTGCAGGACATGAGAATGATCCGAAAAGCCCTTATGTTCTACTCCAAGAGATGATAGAAGGAAACTTCCCAAACATGGCAAGAGACACTGAAATACAGATAGCAGACAGTTTCAGGACCCCAGCATGACTCAATACAAATGATGATTCCCCTAGACACATTGTAATTAGCTTTGCCAAAATTAACATGGAGGAAAAAATCCTGCAAGCAGCCAGACGTAAGAAAACCATAACCTACAAAGGGAAAGAATATTATAATGACTGCAGATCTCTCTGCTGAAATTTTCAAGCCAGAGAAGTTTCACCATGAACCTTCAATCTCCTAGAACAATACAACTTTGAAACCAGGATCCTATATCCAGCTAAACTGAGTTTCATTTATGATGGAGAAGTCAAATACTTTAATGACACTCACACATTGGAGAAATTTGCCATAACAAAACCAGCTCCTCACGATATTCTCAGACCCATCCCCCACAATGACCAGCACAATGCTCTACCACCAAAGTAAACTCACCCAGAAATTATTGATCAAAACTCAACTTCCACAGTGGTGAAAGGATTAAAAATGTCTACTGATCTTTTGAAAAACTTGACACTCAAAATACTACCAGGCTTACCAATACTCTCAATTACTGTGAATGGCTTACATTGTCCTGTAAAGAGGCACAGGTTGGCTGACTGGATACAAAAGCTCAGGCCAGATATCTGCTGCATACAAGAATCTCATCTTAAAGGATGAATATAGACTCAGGGTGAAGGGATGGACATATATAATCCAGGCAAATAGAAACCAGAAAAAAGCAGGGAATGCAATTTTATTTGCAGATACATTAGGCTTCAAACCAACAAAAGTAAGGAAAGACAAAGATGGTCACTTCATATTTGTTAAGGGAAACCATCAACATGATGAGATATCAATAATTAACATTTATGCCTCTCAATTTTTATGGGAGACCCTACCAGACATGAACAATTTAATATCTTCTAGCACCATAATTGTCAGAGATTTAAACACCCCTTTGGCAATGTTGGATAGATCCTCCAAGAAGAAACTAAGTGAAGAAATTTTGGAATTAAACTTCTCCATACAACAATTGAATTTAATAGACATCTACAGAACATTCATCCTAACAAAACTGAATACACATTATTCTTATCAGCCCATAGAACATTCTCCAAAATTGATCACATCTTAGGTCACAAGGCTAACCTCAGCCAATTTAAAAGAATAGAAATTATACCTTGTATTTTCTCAGATCATCATGGAATAAAAGTTCAATTTCCCAATAACAGGAACCAGCATTCTCATACAAAGACTTGGAAACTAAATTCCCTTATGCTGAATGATAGCTTGGTCATAGATGATATTAAGAAGGAAATTACCAAATTTCTGGAACATAACAACAATTACAAGACAAATTATCAGAACTTGTGCCATACTGCAGAGACAGTCCTAAGAGGGAAATTTATGGTGTTTCAAGCCTTTTTCAAGGGAATGGAAAGGGAGGAAGTGAACAACTTAATGGTCATCTCAAGCAACTTCAAAAGGAAGTATGTTCCAAACCCAAAACAAGGAGAAGAAAAGAATTAACTAATAATAGAGCATAATTAAATGAAATTGAAAACAAAAGAATCATCCCAAAGATGAAAGAATCAAAAAGTTGGATTTTCGAAAAGATTAACAAAATTGATAAACCTTTGACTCACCTAAGCAGAACCAGAAAAGTAAAATCCATGATATCATCAATCACAAATGATAAGGGCAAAATAACAATAGACAACTCAGAGATTCAAAAAAAATTTTTTTTTCCATATTTTGATTTGTTTTGTTTTTTATTAAATCATAGCTGTGTACATTGATATAATTATGGGGCATCATTCACAAGCTTCACAGACTGTTTACCAAGTTTCACATATACACTTGTAAGATGCACCGCTGCTGTAATCCCACCAATCCCCTTCCCTCTACCCACCACCCGCCTCCCTCCCCTCCCTTTCCCCCTTCCCCCTATTCTTAGGTTGTAACAGGGTTATAGCTTTCATGTGAAAACCCTAAATTAGTTTAATAGTAGGGCTGAGTACATTGGGTACTTTTTCTTCCATTCTTGAGATACTTTACTAAGAAGAATATGTTCCAGCTCCATCCATGTAAACATGAAAGATATAAAGTCTCCATCTTTCTCTAAGGCTGCATAATATTCCATGGTGTATATATACCCCTATTTATTAATCCATTCTGGATTGATGGGCACTTGGGCTTCTTCCATGACTTCGCAATTATGAATTGGGCTGCAATAAACATTCTGGTACAAATATCTTTGTTATGATGTGATTTTTGGTGTTCTGGGTATATGCCCAGTAGAGGGATTACAGGATTGAATGGCAGATCTATTTTTAGATCTCTAAGTGTCCTCCATATCTCTTTCCAAAACGAATGTATTAATTTGTGTTCCCACTAGCAGTGCAAAAGTGTTCCCTTTTCTCCACATCCGTGCCAACATCTCTGGTCTTGGGATTTTGTGATATAGGCTAGTCTCACTGGAGTTAGATGGCATCTCAAAGTAGTTTCGATTTGCATTTCTTTGATGATTAAAGATGATAAGCATTTTTTCATATGCCTGAAGGCCACACGCCTGTCTTCTTCCGAGAAGTTTCTCTTCAAATCCCTTGCCCAGCCTGCGATGGGATTCCTTGTTCTATTCTTGCTAATGTGTTTGAGTTCTCTGTGGATTCTGGTTATTAAACCTTTGTCGGAGACATAACCTACAAATATCTTCTCCCATTCTGAGGGCTGTTTGCTTGCTTTACTTACTGTGCTCTTGGCTGTGCAGAAGTTTTTAGTTTGATCAAGTCCCAGTAGTGTATTTTTGAAGCTGCTTCAATTGCCCAGGGGGTCCTCCTCATAAAATACTCACCCAGCCTGATTTCTTCAAGGGTTTTCCCTGCACTGTCCTCTAGTAATTTTATAGTTTCATGTCTTACGTTTAAATCTTTGATCCAGTGAGAATCTATCTTAGTTAATGGTGAAGGGTGTGGGTCCAGTTTCAGTCTTTTACAGGTTGCCAGCCAGTTCACCCAGCACCATTTGTTAAATAGGGAATCTTTTCCCCACTGAATGTTTTTAATTGGCTTGTCAAAGGTTAACTAATGGTAAGTAGCTGGATTCATCACTTGGTTCTCTATTCTGTTCCAGACATCTACTTCTCTGTTTTTGTGCCAATACCATGCTGTTTTGATCACTATCGATTTGTAGTATAGTCTGGGGTCTGGTAGCGTAAAATCTTTAATCTCATCAATCAGGAATGACAACGATGAAATAACAACAGACTCCTCAGAAATCCAAAAAAATCCTTAATGAATATTACAAGAAAATGTATTCTCAGAAATATGAAAATCTGAAGGAAACTGACTGATGCTTTCAAGCATGTCACCTTCCAAGACTTAGCCAGAATCAAGTGGAAATGTTGAACAGGCCCATATCACGTTCGGAAATAGCGTCAACCATGCAAAACCTCCCCAAAAAGAAAAGCCCAGGATCAGATGGTTTCACGTCAGAGTTCTACCAAACTTTTAAAGAGGAATTAGTACCTATGTTACTCAACCTGTTCCAAAAGGTAGAAAAAGAAGGAAGACTACCTAACACGTTGTATGAAGCAAACATCACCCTGATCCCCAAACCAGGAAAACACCCAACAAGAAAAGAAAATTATAGACTGATACCACTAATGAATATAGATGCAAAAATATTCAACAAGATCCTAACAAACAGAATACAGCAACACATCAAACAAATTATACATCATGACCCAGTTGGTTTTATCCCAGGATCTCAAGGCTGGTTCAATATACGTAAATCTATAAATGTAATCCAGCACATAAACAAATTAAGAAACAAAGACCATATGATTCTCTCAATTGATGCAGAAAAAGCTTTTGATAATATCCAGCATCCCTTCATGATCAGAACACTTAAGAAAATTGGTATAGAAGGGACTTTTCTTAAACTGATAGAGACCATCTACAGCAAACCCACAGCCAATATCATATTGAATGGAGTTAAATTGGAATCATTTCCACTCAGATCAGGAACCAGACAAGGCTGCCCATTGTCTCCATTGTTTTTTAACATTGTAATGGAAGTTTTAGCCACCGCAATTAGAGAAGAAAAGGCGATCAAGGGTATCCATATAGGGTCAGAAGAGACCAAATTTTCACTCTTCGCAGATGATATGATAGTATATCTGGAAAACACTAGGGACTCTACTACAAAACTCTTAGAACTGATCAAGGAATACAGCAGCATCTCAGGTTACAAAATCAACATTCATAAATCGGTAGCCTTTATATATACCAACAATAGTCAAGTTGAAAAAACAGTTAAGGACTCTATCCCATTCACAGTAGTGCCAGGGAAGATGAAATATTTGGGAATTTATCTAACAAAGGACATGAAAGATCTCTATAAAGAGAACTATGAAACTCTAAGAAAAGAAATAGCTGAAAATATTAACAAATGGAAAAACATACCATGCTCATGGCTGGGAAGAATCAACATTGTTAAAATGTCCATACTACCCAAAGCAATATATAATTTCAATGCAATCCCTATTAAAGCTCCACTGTCATACTTTAAAGATCTTGAAAAAACAATACTTTGTTTTATATGGAATCAGAAAAAAGCTCGAATAGCCAAGACATTACTCAGAAATAAAAACAAAGCAGGAGGAATTACGCTACCGGACCTAAGACTATACTACAAATCGATAGTGATCAAAAAATTTTTAATTTATACTATGAAAACTCTATTCTCAGAAATAGGAAAATCTGGAGGAAATAGACCAATATCTGAAAGAATGCCACCTTCTTAAACTCAACAAGAGAGAATTGGAAATATCAAATAGACCTTTATCAAGTACTGAAATAGCGTCAGCTATACAAAATCTCCCCAAAAATAAAATTCCGGGACCAGATGGAGTCACATCAGAATTCTACCAAAGCTTTAAAGAGGAGCGAGTACCTATATTACATAATCTTTTCCAAAACATAGAAATAGAGGGAATACTTCCCAACACACTCTATGAAGCAAAACAGGGAAAGACACAACAAGGAAAGAAGAGTATAGACCCATATCTTTAATGAATATAGATGCAAAAATATTCAATAAGATCCTAGCAAACAGAATCCAGTAACCTATTAAATAAATTATACACCATGAAAAAGTTTGTTTTATTCCAGGGTCTCAAGGTTGGTTCAACATACATAAATCTATGAATACAATACATTACATAAACAAAATGCAATAGTATCCAATGTACTCAGTACTATTATGAAACCAATATATAATCATCCACACTTTCATATGAAAGATAAAACACAACTATACACCATGATGAAGGAGAGAAGTGAGGGCAGGGGGAGGGGAGGGGATGGGGGTGGTTGCATGGACGGATGGCAAACAATGGGACCACAGCTATCATGCATATTGTAATGGTACATGCCAAATCTATTAATATAGAGTATAAATTTCTTAACACAATAATTAAGTGAGGTGAAGGCTATGTTAAGCAGTTTGAGGTAAGCATTCCACATCGTATATCAAATCAGCACATTGTACCCCATAAATGCATAATGTGTACAGCTATCATTTAATAAAATAATAAAAAATAATAAAAGACAAGAGGGCGGAGCATGATGGCAGATGAGATGGATGTTTCCCCCATCTCTCCCAAATCATCAGGTGAGAGTGAGAAAATTAAGGGATAATGATCCCGCCTGGGAAACAGACACATTTTGAATGTAGGAAATGGCAGACACCTTTTTCCAGAACAACATGAGTGATTGAATAGACCAGAGCATTCCTGGCAGGGAATATTGGTGTGGACTGGCAGTTTGGGGTGTGTGGCAAACTGGCAGGTTGCTGGACTCAAAAGTGAGATTCTAAGCTGCGGAAACTGACAGAAAGGTGTCGGCCCAGCTGAGCTGGGAGGAACCAGCAGCAACCAGCCCTCTCCAACAGAAGATTGCAGTTCCTATTTCATGGAGAATCTGGGAGCTGAGTGGAAAGATTTGTGAAACGTGGACTCCTGCATCGAGTTTGTAGGTCAGATAGGGGTGCCTTTGGGAACAGATCAGCCGAGGTTAGGCAACAGTTAGGAAACAGAAATATATTAAAACTTCAAAAATGGCCACGAGCAAGGTACAGTGGTTACCGTGGTAACAATGTAAACTGTGAATCAGGTTTAAGCCTGGGGACTACTCACAGCACCACCTGGTGTCCAGAAAGTATATTGCAATATAAATATATTCCTACTAAAGTTGACCCCTGTGTCATATGTCTAGCTGTATTTTTTTTTTTTAATTGTTGGGGATTCATTGAGGGTACAATAAGCCATGTTACACTGATTGCATTTGTTAGGTGAAGTCCCTCTTGCAATTGTATCTTGCCCCTAAAAGGTGTGGCACACACCAAGGCCCCACCCCCTCCCTCCTTCCCTCTCTCTGCTTTTCCTTTTCCCACTCCACCATCCTTCTTTCTCTCTCTGCTCTCCCCTTCCCCCACCCCCACCGTGACCTTAACTGTCATTAATTGTCCTCATATCAACATTAAGTACATAGGATTCATGCTTCTCCATTCTTGTGATGCTTTACTAAGAATAATGTCTTCCACTTCCATCCAGGTTAATATGAAGGATGCAAAGTCTCCATTTTTTTAATGGCTGAATAGTATTCCATGGTATACATTCACCACAGCTTGTTAATCCATTCTTGGGTTGGTGGGCATTTAGGCTGCTTCCACATTTTGGCGATTGTAAATTGAGCTGCAATAAACAGTCTAGTACAAGTGTCCTTATGATAAAAAGGATTTTTTTTTCCTTTTGGGTAGATGTCCAGTAATGGGATTGCAGGATCAAATGGGAGGCCTAGCTTGAGTGCTTTGAGGTTTCTCCATACTTCCTTCCAGAAAGGTTGTACTAGTTTGCAGTCCCACCAGCAGTGTAAAAGTGTTCCTTTCTCTCCACATCCACGCCAGCATCTGCAGTTTTGAGATTTTGTGACGTGGGCCATTCTTGCTGGGGTTAGATGGTATCTCAGGGTGGTTTTGATTTGCATTTCTCTAATAGACAGGGATAATGAACGTTTTTTCATATGTTTATTAGCCATTCGTCTGTCTTCTTTAGAGAAGCTTCTATTCATGTCTCTTGCCCATTGATATATGGGATTGTTGGCTTTTTTCACGTGGATTAATTTGAGTTCTCTATAGATCATAGTTATTAAGCTTTTTGTCTGATTGAAAATATGCAAATATCCTTTCCCATTGTGTAGGATGTCTATTTGCTTTGGTTGTTGTCTCCTTAGCTGTACAGAAGCTTTTCAGTTTAATGAAGTCCCATTTGTTTATTTTTGTTGTTGTTGCAATCGTGATGGCAGTCTTCTTCATGAAGTCTTTCCCCAGGCCAATATCTTCCAGTGTTTTTCCTATGCTTTCTTGGAGGATTTTTATTGTTTCATGCCTTAAATTTAAGTCCTTTATCCATCTTGAATCAATTTTTGTGAGTGGGGAAAGGTGTGGGTCCAGTTTCAGTCTTTTACATGTGGATATACAACACCATTTATTGAATAGGGAGTCTTTCCCCCAAGGTATGTTCTTATTTGGTTTATAAAAGATTAGGTGGTTGTAAGATGTTAGTTTCATTTCCTGGTTTTCTATTCAAGTCCAAGTGTCTATGTCTCTATTTTTGTGCCAGTACCATGCTATCTTGACCACTATGGCTTTGTAGTACAGCCTAAAATCTGGTATGGTGATGCTCCCAGCTTTATTTTTATTACTAAGAACTGCTTTAGCTATACAGGTTTTTTTCTGGTTCTATACAAAATGCAGAATCATTTTTTCCAAATTTTGAAAGTACTATGTTGGTATTTTAATAGGAATGGTATTGAATAGGTAGATTGCTTTGGGAAGTATAGACATTTTAACAATGTTGATTCTTCCCATTCATGAGCATGGTATATTCTTCCATTTGTTAATATCCTCTGCTATTTCTTTTCTCAGGATTTCATAATTTTCTTTATAGATGTCCTTCACCTCCTTCATTAGGGATATTCTTAGGTATTTCATTTTCTTTGAAACTATGGTGAAGGGAGTTGTGTTCTTAATTAGCTTCTCATCTTGACTGTTATTGGTGTATACAAAGGCTACTGACTTGTGGACATTGATTTTATATCCTGAAACATTACTGCATTTTTTGATGACTTCTAGGAGTCTTGTGGTTGAGTCTTTGGGATTCTCTAAGTATAAGATAATGTCATCAGCAAAGAGGGAGAGTTTGACCTCCTCTGCTCCCATTTGGATTTCATTTATTTCCTTGTCTTGCATAATTGTATTGGCTACAACTTCCAGCACTATGTTGAATAGTAAAGGTGACAGAGGACAACCTTGTCTGGTTCCAGTTCTAAGAGGAAAAGCTTTCAGTTTTACTCCATTCAGTAAAATATTACCTGTGGGTTTGTCATAGATGGCTTCAATCAGTTTTAGAAATGTGTCACCTATGCCTAAACTCTTCAATGTTCTAATTAGAAAAGGATGCTGGATTTTATCGAATGCTTTTTCTGCATCTATTGAGAGGATCATATGATCTTTATTTTTGCCTCTGTTAATATGGTGGATAACGTTTATGGACTTGCGTATTTTAAACCAGCCTTGCATCACTGGGATGAAACCTACTTGATCATGATGTATGACTTTTTTGATGATAAGCTGTAATCTATTGACTAGGATTTTATTGAGAATTTTTGCATCTATATTCATGAGTGAGACTGGTCTGAATTTCTCCTTTTTGGTTGGGTCTTTTCCTGGTTTGGGTATCAGGGTGATGTTTGCTTCTAAGAACGTGTTGGGAAAGATTCCTTCTTCCTCAATTTTTTGGAATAATTTCTACAGTACAGGAATAGGCTCTTCCTTGAAGGTTTGATAGAATTCTGGTGTAGAGCCATCTGGACCAGGGCATTTTTTGGTTGGAAGATTTTTTATTGTTTCTTTAATCTCAGTGCTTGAAATTGGTCTGTTCAGGAGCTCTGTTTCTTCCTGGCTGAGTCTAGGGAGAGGGTGTGAATCCAAATATTGTTCCATTTCCTTCACATTGTCAAATTTCTGGGCAGAGAGTTTCCGGTAGTTTTCAGAGATGATCTCTTGTATCTCTGTGAGATATAGTTGTATGTTTTTATATATGTACAAGAATAATATTTTTGTGGTTGGTGCCTTTTTTCCCCTTTTTTTACCCCTCTCTTGTTTCATCCTTTTCTTGGAGGAATTATTGTTAATTTTTTAATTTATTTTCTTCTTTATTGACATTTTATTAATACTATTTTTGTTTCTTTGTTCTCTCATCCTCTTCTTCCCTTCTTATGGTTGCTGGTGTTTACATCAAATTTTTAGGGTTTTTTTTTTCCATTTATTTTATGGTTATCATTATTTTTGTTGTACTTGCTTTTTGTCTGTATGTCTATGTGTTTCTGATTGTCCGTGCATTTGTGGGCTTGTATGTCTGGTAGCCTTTTTATCTGTTTATTTGCTCATTTGGTTTCAATGTGTTTTGTGTTTTGCTAAATCCTTGGTTCAGCTACTTTTCCTAACTCCAATTTTCACATTCAACAAGAACAAAGGGGAATGGGGTGTGTGGGGGGGGTGATGGCTGACTGGAGCCAGCTCTCAACAGAAGTTGAGAGTCCAGAAGGAGAGATAAAGGCCAAAAAGAACCCAATATAGCTGAAGTACAGGAGCTGAGATGAGAGATGAGATAGATAATTGCTTGTCTTCCCTACTGAGGCAAGCTTTGACCCCAAAGAAACTAATTTCAGGTACAGATCTCATCCCAAAGAGGTTATGTGGCCATCACCTCCCTTAAGCAAGTTTTTTGCTTGCTGTGTGATCTCTACTAATGAGCGATGAACCGAGGCCCCCTTCCTCACCCCACCAGAGGGATGTGCTGGAAGTTGGGACTGCTTCTCCAGAGAGCCCCTGCTGTGATCCCAGGAATTCCCTTGTCTGGTAGGAAGTTTGAACAAATATTTTCCTTGCCACCTTGAACCTCCAGTCTACCCCTCCCCTCTGGCCTGGCAGTCTAGAAGTCCAATGCCCGTAGAAATCAGAATGTCTGCACTTCTTGGCTAGGACCGGGCATTGCATAGATGGAGGCAGTACAGCTTTGTTGTATCTGTGAATTTAGTAACTGTACAGAAAGACATAGAGGGAAAGGTGACTAATCTGACACAGAAAATGTATATCTCAGCAGTGGACAGAGGGTTGGGTTTCTGCACTGTGGGTGGAGGCTCAGAAACTGCTGAGATGCACAAACCAAAGAGGAGACATCTCCCACCCAACATTAGCATTGATAGAGTCATCCTACTTGGGTCTAATTTTGGAGAGTCATCCCCCCAACTTTGTGGCCTGCCAGAGGGAACCAGACCTCACCCTGTAGGGATACCAGAGCTGTAGAACAGCAGCAACAAAGGTGTAGTGGCTGAGGGAGAAATTCTTTTGGTGTCTGGATATCCTCAAGTTTAGATTGAGCTCAGGTGGAACTTTCTTCAGCTGCCATTGAACGCCTGAGGCAGGCAGAACTCAGCTTCCCCTGCTGGATGGTGGCAGACTGTGGTAATAATGAAGAGGAGGCAGTGACCTTATTTTGACTCTGGCAGGCACACAGCCATGGCTCCTTTGCTTATTGGACAGAACTGGGCCATAGAGACTGGGTAAACAGAGACTGCTTGTGGGGCTACCAGAGACAGGGGTGACCATAGTCAGGTGGTGAAGTGTGAGCAAGGGGGAAAGAGGCATCCACCCCCTTGCTCCAAATCTCCTAGTGGATGGGCATTTCTGAATCCTTGGAGCACCAGAGATGCTCAAACCACACTTAAGCTACCAGTAGACTCCTAGTATCTAGTTGCTAGAGATCTTTTCAACTCTCCAACTAGAGAGTTGGTGCTGTTTGGGACAATTGGTTTGGAACTCTTGAACTGGACAAATCACCTGAGGACCCTCCAAGGTGGTAACCCAGTTTTTAGGTAGTGGGAAGGTTTGGTTTTCCTATTCCAGATATTACCAGGGGGGAATGGA
The DNA here is from genome assembly GCF_027406575.1 of Nycticebus coucang. Taxonomy (NCBI): domain Eukaryota; kingdom Metazoa; phylum Chordata; class Mammalia; order Primates; family Lorisidae; genus Nycticebus; species Nycticebus coucang. The sequence continues at coordinate 135,633,998 of NC_069804.1, forward strand.
TGTCCAAGTTGCTTGTATATCTCCAAAGCTGAGACTTCAACCCAGAGTCGCTGATTCACTAATATTGCACAGAGATCAGCTGAATACAAGACAGAGCCCCCTACTCCCACTACACCAAACAGGACTCTAAAGTCACAGACTGTAGTACTGCATAGGTCCTTTGCAAAATTGTAGAGGAAAAGCTGCAGTCACCAGTTCCAGATACTTGGTTAAGGCCTGGTCAACCACAACCCCAGAAGTCTCCAATCCAATTTCACCTTACCTGATCATCTAGCTAAACACTGAAAAACAATCATGGGGCAGAATCAGTAGAAAAACTCTGGCAACATGAATTACTAGAATGGTTCATCTCCCCCAAGGAATGACAAACCAGCCAAACCAGAGGATCCCATTCACAAACAAATGGCTGAGATGCTCAAAATTGAATTTTGAATTTGGATTGCAAATAAGATCAACAGAATGGAAATAAAGATGGAGTTAGAAATTGTAGGATTAATTCAGAAGATGTCTCAAGAATTCAATGAATTCAAAGACAAATCACCAAAGATTTAGACACATTGAGAAAAGAAGTTGCAGCCTTACATGATATGAGAAATACAGTAGAATCCCTCAGTAACAGAATTGAACAGGCAGAAGAAAGAATTTCTGATATAGAAGACAAAGTTTTTGAAGGATCACAAATACTCAAAGAGGAAGAGAAGTGGAGAGCAAAAACAAATCATTATCTTAGAGAGCTCTGGGATAATTACAAGAAAACCAATATTCGCCTTACAGGAATCCGTGAAGGCAGTGAAGTAGTTTCACCACACACAGAAGCTCTTCCTCTTGAGATTATAAGAGAGAACTTTCCAGACATGCCAAGAGATCCTGAAATCCAGATAACAGATAGTTTCAGAACCCCAGCACGACTCAACCCAAATAAGACATCCCCCAGGCACATCATAATTAACTTCACTAAAGTTAATATGAAGGAGAAAATTCTGACAGCAGCCAGACATAAGAAATCCATAATCTACAAAGGGAAGAATATTAGAATGACTGCAGATCTCTCTGCTGAAACCTTTCAAGCCAGAAGATGGTGGTCATCAACTTTTAATCTCCTAAAACAAAATAACTTTCAACCCAAGATCCTGTATCCAGCTAAACTGAGTTTCATTTATGATGGAGAAATTAAACACTTTAATGACATTCACATGTTGAAAAAATTTTCCATAACTAAACCAGCTCTTCAGGATATTCTCAGACCTATCCTCCATAATGGTCAACACAATCCTCTACCACAAAAGTAAACTCACTCAGAAACTCTTGATCAAACTCCAACTTCCACAGTGGTGAAAGGATTAAAAATATCCACTGGACTTTCAAAAAACTCAATATCCAAAATTCTAACAGGCCTATCAATATTCTCTATTAATGGGAATGGCTTAAACTGTCCTCTAAAGAGGCACAGGTTGGCTGACTGGATACAAAAACTCAGGCCAGATATCTGCTGCATATCTGGAATGAGATATCTGCTGCATATCTGCATATCAAGAATTTCACTTTACCTTAAAAAGATAAGTATAGACTCAGGGTGAAAGGATGGTCATCCATATTTCAGGCATATGGTAATCAGAAAAAACCAGGTGTTGCAATTCTATTTGCAGATAAAATAGGCTTTAAACCAACAAAAGCAAGGAAGGATAAGAATGGTCACTTCATATTTGTTAAGGGCAGTACTCAATATGATGAGATTTAAATTATTAATATTTATGCACCTAACCAAAATGTGCCTCAATTTGTAAGAGAAACTCTAACAGACATGAGTAACTTGATTTCCTCCAGCTCCATAATAGTCGGAGATTTCAACACTCCTTTGGCAGGATTGGACAGATCCTCCAATAAGAAGCTGAGCAAAGAAATTTTAGATTTAAACCTAAGCATCCAACATTTAGATTTAGCAGACATCTACAGAACATTTCATTCTAACAAAAATGAATACACATACTTCTCATCATCAGCCCATGGAACATACTCCAAAATCAATCACATCTTAGGTCACAAGTCTAACTTCAGTAAATTTAAATGAATAGAAATTATTCCTTGCGTCTTCTTGGACCACAATGGAATAAAAGTTGAACTCAGTAACAACAGGAATCTGCACACTTATACAGAAACATGGAAGTTAAATAACTTTATGCTGAATGATAGCTGGGTCAGAAATGAGATTAAGAAGGAAATTGCCAAATTTGGGGGAAAAAATGACAAGAAAGACACAAATTATCAGAACCTCTGGGATACCCCAAAGGCAGTCCTAAGAGGGACATTAAATTAAAAAAATCCTTAATGAATATTACAAGAAACTTTATTCTCAGAAATATGAAATCTGAAGAAAATTGGCCAATACTTGTAAGCACGTTACCTTTCAAGACTTAGCCAGAATCAAGTGGAAATGTTGAACAGGCCTATATCAAGATCTGAAATAGCATCAAACATACAAAATCTCCCTAAAAGGAAAAGTCCGGGACCAGACGGCTTCATGTCAGAATTCTACCAAACCTTTTGAGAGGAACTAGTATCTATTACTGAACCTTTTCCAAAATATAGAAAAAGAAGAAATACTATCCAACATGTATATGTATACCATAGAATAGTATGCAGCTGTAAAGAAAGATGGAAACTATACCTCTTTAACGTTTACATGGATGGAGGTAGAAAATATTCTTCTTAGCAAGGTATCTCAAGAATGGAAGAAAATGTACCCAATGTACTCATCCCTAATATGAAACTAATTTATAGCTTCCATACGAAAGCTATAACCTAATCTCAGCATAAGAATTTTGGGAAAGGGGCAAGGGAGGGGAGAGGGGAGTATGGGTGGAGGGAGGGTAATTAGTGGGTCAACACCTATGGTGCATTTTAGAAGGGTACAGGTTAAATTTACTAAATGTAGAATATAAAAGTCTGAACACAATAATTAAGAAAATGCCATGAAGGCTATTTCAAACCATATATAAAATAAGCACATTGTACCTCATGATTGCATTATTGTACACAGCTATGATTTAATAAAAAAAAAATAAAAAAGACAAAAGATCTAAAGAGACACTTTTCCAAAGGAAAAAACACACACCCACAAAAACAAAAAGAAAGACCATATGATTTTCTCAACTGATGCATAAAAAGCACTTGACAATATCCAGCATCCTTTCCCGATCAGAACACTTAGGAAAATTGGAATAGAAGGGAAATTTCTTAAAGTGATAGAGGCCATCTATAGCAAACACACAGCCAATATCATATTGAAAAGAGTAAAAATGAAAACATTTCCTCTCACTTGAGGAGCCAGGCAAGGCTGCCCATTGTCTCCACTACTATTTAATATCTTAAAGGTAGCCTTAGGCATCGCAATCAGGCAAGAGAAGGCAATCAAGGGTTTCCAAATAAGGTCAGAGGAGATCAAACTTTCATTCTTCAAACATGATATAACTTTATACCTGGAAAACCCTAGAGACTCAACTTCAAAACACTTAGAAGTGATTAAGGAATATATCATTGTCTCAGGATACAAAGTTAATACTCACAAATCAATAACTTTTATATATACCAACAATAGTCAAGCAGAAAAAACAGTCAAGGACTCTATTCCTTTTACAGTAGTCCCAAATATTTGAGAATTTACCTAACAAAGGACCTGAAGGATCTCTATAAAGAGAATTATGAAATTCTGAGAAAAGAAATAGCTGAAGATGTTAATAAATGGAAAAACATACCATGCTCATGGGTGGGAAGAATCAACATGGTTAAAATGTCCATATTACCCAAAGCAATATGAAAATTTAATGCAATCCCTATTAAAACACCACTGTCATACTTTAAAGATCTGGAAAAAATAGTACTTCATTTTATATGGAATCAGAAAAAAAACCTCGAATAGCCAAGACATTACTCAGAAATAAAAACAAATTGGTAGGAATCATGCTATCAGACTTCAGGCTATACTATAAATTTATTGTGATCAAGAAAACATGGTACTGGCAAAAAAATAGACAGTTAGATGTATGGAACTGAATAGAGAACCAAGAGATGAACCTAGACACTTACGGTCATTTCACCTTTGAAAAGCTTATCCAAAACCTAAATTGGGGGAAAGATTCCCTATTTAACAAATGGTGCTGGGTGATTGGCTGGCAACTTGAAGACAGAAATTCGACCCACACCTTTCAACATTAACAAAAATCTCACTGGATAAAAGATTTAAACTTAAGACATGAAGCTATCAAGATACTTGGAGAGAGTTCAGGGGAAACACTTGAAGAAATTGGCCTGGTAGAATATTTTATGAGATGGACCCCCTGGGCAATTGAAGCAACACCAAAAATATATTACTGGGATCTGATCTAAGTAAAAACCTTCTTCACAGCCAAGAACACAGTAATTAAAGCAAACAGACAGCCCTCAGAATAGGAAAAGATATTTGTAGGTTATTTTTCTGAGAAAGGTTTGATAACCAGAATCCACAGAGAACACAAACTTATTAATAAGAAAAGAATAAATGATGCCATGTCCTTGTGGGCAAGAGAGTTGAATGGGAGGCTCTCTGAAGAAGATAGGCACATGGCCTACAGACAAAGGAAAAAATGCTTATCTTTAATAATCAGAGAAATACAAATCAAAACCACTTTGAGATGCCATCTAACTCCACTAAGAGTAGCACACATCATAAAATCCCAAAACTACAGATATTGTTGTGGAAGTGGAGGAAGGGGAACACTTCTTCACTGCTGGTGGAAATGCAAGCTAATACGTTCCTTTTGGAAAGAAGTTTGGAGAAAACTTAAGGAACTAGAAGTAGACCTGCCATTCAATCCTGCAATTCCTCTGCTAGGTATCTATCCAGATGACCAAAAATCATTTTACAACAAAGATATTTGCACCTGAATGTTTATTGCAGCCCAATTCATATTAGTCAAGTCATGGAAACAGCTCAAGTGCCCATCCACCTTGAATGTATTTACAAATGGTGATATATATATATATATATATATATATATATATATATATATATATATAATGGAATATTATGCAGCCTTTAAAAATGATGGAGACTTTACCTCTCCTATGCTGACATTAGTGGAGCCGAAACATATTCTTCTTAGTAAAGTATCTCAAGAAGTGAAGAAAAATAATCCAATGTACTCAATACTATTATGAAACCAGTATATAATCACTCATATTTTCATACGAAAGATGAAACACAACTATAACCCAGGATGAATGAGGGAACAAGAGGGGGAGGTGAAGGGATAGGGGAGGTTGGATGGTGGGAGGGTAATCGGTGGGACCTCACATATGGTGCATATTGCAAGGGTACATGTCAAATCTATTAACAGTAGAGTATAAATGTCTTAACACAATAATTAAGTAAATGAGGTGAAGGCTATGTTCCCCAGTTTAATGTAAGCATTCCAAATTGTATATAAAATCAGCACATTGTACCCCATAAATGCACTAATGTCTACAGTAATAATTTCATAAAATAATAAATAATAAATGTATGTGATAACATTCAATGTTGAACAATTTTACATCTGTATCTATAATATTTACATGCTAAAAATTGCCCTAAGTGTTAGGTTTGTTAAACACATATTGAATTTGCTTTATCCAAATACAATGGCTTAATTTCATAGAAAATAACTTGTCCAAGAAACTTTTGTTAGTGACAACATAAATTAATGACATAGAAATGTATTAAAATTAAAATAATGTATGTTAATATATTCAAGAATAGTTCTTTGATATGTTTATGTCAGAATAAATTTCATTAATTTAACCAAGACAAGACTTAAGAACTTAAATGCAAAGAATAATTGTAGTAATGGGGGATATTGAAAGCTACCATCCCAAACACCCAAACTTCCAAAAGTCTCACCTATCAGACCTTTACGGAAAAGGTAGACTTCTCTTTAAACATTAAATTATCAATAATAATAAAAAGTCTTCAGAGTATGTTTAAACCATGAGTTTTTATTTAAAACATATAGTGTCATGAGAAATCCAGTGAGGGTAACATATAAATCAGAATTGAAAACCCATCATGGAAAGCAGACCTAAACTTAATCATGAAGCTATCAGAATTCTAGAAGAATATATTGGAAAAACCCTTGAAGACATCAGCCTAGCCAACCAATCTATGAAGAAAACCCCAAGCAGAATCATGGCAACATCAACAATAAATAAATGGGAGAGGATCAGATGAAAAAGCTTCTGCATAGCCAAGGAAACAATCATTCCAGAGAACAGACAATCTACAGAACGGGGGAAAATATTTATATGCTACCCATCCATATCATATCATAAAGGTATGATAACAAGAATCTACAAAGAATTCATGCATCTCAGCACGAACAAAATCAAACAACCCTGTCAAAAAGTGGGCAAAAGACAAGAGCAGAAACTTTTCTGCTGAAGATACACCAATGGCCAACATACATATGAAAACAATGCTCAGTATCTTTAATTATCAGGGGGTGTGAATCAAAACCACAATGAGATATCCTTTTGCTTCAGTGAGATTGGTTTTATCCAAAAGTCACAAATCAAAAAAAAAAATGCTAGCATGGATATGTAGAGAAAGGTACACTTGCACAACTAGGTTGGACTTCAAACTAGTACAGCCTCTATGGAATGTGGTGTGGAGATACCTCAAAGAACTCAAAGTAGATCCATCAATCTCACTACTGAGTATTTACTCAAAGGAAAGTAAAGACATTTTCTAAAAACTACACCTGCACTCAAATGTTTATGGCAGTACAATTACCAATTGTAAACATGTGTAAAAAACCCAAGCCCAAGTGCCCATCAATACATGAGTGGACTGATGCAATATGGTACAGGTATACCACAGAGTACTACTAAGTCATAAAAATAATGGTGACCTCTTGTATTATCCTGGATGGAACTGGACACCATTTTTCAGGAGAATGTGAACACAAACACCACATGGACTCGCTTTTAAATTGGAACTAATCGATTAACACTTATGGGCACTTATGGAAATAACAGTCATCAAAAATCAAGTATGTGGGATGTAGGAGAATGGGATGCCCAGGGAAGTCGCTGCCCCTTTCAATAAACTTGGCCTGAAATTCTCTACTCCTGGTTTTGTCTCTACCATTGCCATGATAGCTTTCATGTGGTGCTGAACACCCAGGACTGGTGGCTGACTGATGGCAGGCTGGCAGCCTAGCCTCATCTAGGTGATAGCTTCCCTATCCACTCCAGTAATGTTGGAGCCTTGTCCTGACCTTGCCCAGACCCACGTTTGTACCCTCTTTCTGTAGAATTCCAGAGGATTTCACCCCAAGTGCCATTGAAAGGTAAGTAGGACCCGAAACACCTTCAAACAGAAGCTCCATCAGCTTGCCCTTAGCTCTGTCTGTGCCTTTATACCCTCACATCCGCCTAACTTCTTCATTCCTTTGTTCTTGCCTAACCAGGGTTATTTTCTGTTGTTTGCAGCTCTCTTCTGGAGTCTCAGGGACCTCAAATCATTTTGGTTTTGGCTTCAGGCCCAGCACTGTACCCTAGTTCACCCTTGTAAAACTTCAAAGGGATAGAAACTCAGAAGGATAACTTTCAGACATGGCCTCCATAGTCTTTTAGTAACTTAAATTGCTCAAGGATAGAGAAAGAGAGAAAACGGGACTGACAGCAGCCCAAATAGCAGAAAAGGTTTTTTTGTTGTTGTTGTTTATTTTTTTCTGAAGTCATATACACATAGATCATGTATACATTAATGAATTTTTGGAGTACAGTGTGCTGACTTTATATACAAGTTGGAATGCTCAGATCAAATTAGTTAATATTGGGTTTCATCTAATTTACTTAATGATTGTATTAAGACATTTACATTCTATACTTAATAGATTTGACATGTACCCTTGAAATATGCACCAGAGGTGTGGTTCCACCATTTACCCTCCCTCCATTAACACTCTCTCCTCCCCTCCCATTCCTCTTCTCTTTCATCCTACTGTTCTTTTGTTGTGTTTTGAGACAGTGTCTCACTTTGTCACCTTTGATAGAGTGCTATGGCATCACAGCTCACAGCAACCGCAAACTCTGCAGTTCAAGTGATTCTCCTGCCTCGCCCTCCCAAGTACCTGAGACTCCAGGTGCCCCCCCCAAAACACCTGGCTAGTTTTTTCAAAGATGAGGTCTTGCTCTGGCTCAAGCTATTGTGGAGCTCCTGAACTCAGGCAATTCACCTGCATTGGCCTCCCAGGGTGCTAGGATTATAGGAGTGAGCCACTGAGCCTGGACCAGAAAACTTTTATGATAATGACTGTCAGTTTAAAAATTCTCCAGTGATAGTTATTCAAAAGGCCCATGCATGAGTACCATGCCCTTGGACAAAATGGATCCCTTTGACCCCCACATCTGGAAGAAAATGCTCCAAGAGGCAACATTTGCTGGAACCCCAGAACCATGTCCTCTCAGCAAAAGAGAAATGCAATTAGATTGTAATTACGTTAGAACAGGAGATTACATTCCCATTCTGGAACTAGTGGTCCCATAAATTGACATCCTCCATACCCATCAACCCATGGGAACAGCTTCCATCTAACCAACATGTCTGACTTGAAAATGGGCTCCTCTTTGACACACCAGGATGGCCTTAGGTAAAAGTTTTTCTTTTGTTGTTGTTTGTTTTTTTAAGTCATACACATAGATCACGTATACATTAATGCATTTCTGGGGTACTGATTTTATATACAATGTATTGATTTTACATACAATTTGGATACTTAGATCAAATTAGTTAATATAGGGTTTTACCCCATTTACTTAATCATTGTATTAAAACATTTATATTCTATACTTAGTAGATTTGACATGTACCCTTGCAATATGCACCATAGGTGTGGTCTCACCATTTATCCTTCCTCCATCAAATGTACCCCTCCCCTCCTATCTCCTTCTCTTCCCTCCAACTGTTTGTTTGTTGCATATTTTTTGAGACAGAGTCTCACTTTATTGCCTTTGGTAGAGTGCCATGGCATCATAGCTCACAGTAACCACAAACTCTGGGGTTTAAGTGATTCTCCTTCCTCAACCTCCCAAGTCCCTCAGGATCCAGGTACCCCCAAAAATGCCTGGCTATTTTTTTAAAGACAAGGTATCACTCTGGCTCAGGCTGTTCTGAAACTCCTGAACTCAGGCAATCCACCTGCATTGGCCTCCCAGAGTGCTAAGGTTACAGGAGTAAACCACTGAGCCTGGCCCAGAAAAGTTTGGTAATAATGACTGTCACTTTAAAACTTCTCCAGAGATAGTTACTCAAAAGGAACATGCATGAACACCATGCCCTTGGACAGAACAGATCCCTGTGCCCCCCACATCTGGAAGAAAGTGTTCCAAGAGGCAACATTTGCTGGAACCTCAGAACCATGTCCTCTCAGCAAAAGAGAAGTGCAATAGGAGGAAGATTATAATTACTTTAGAACAGGACATTTCATTCCCATTCTGGAACTGGTGGTCCCATAAATTGACATCCTACATACCCATGAACCCATGGGAACAGCTTCCATATAATCAACATATCTGACTTAAAAACAGGCTCCTCTTTGAGGGACCAGGGTGGCATTAGGTAACTTATTCTCTAAGATTCGTAAGCAAATTAATTCCAATAAATACTGGAGCCACGTTATCTATTCTTTCTAAATGGTAAACATGTCTATTTCTCTCTCCTATCTCCATCATTCAAATGCAACCCCCCTTTAAATAGTCCACAGTTTCTCTCTCCTATCTCTATCATTCAAAATGCAATCCTCCTTTAAATAGTCCACGGTTGCTCAGTTCTCTGGAAGATAAGGTTACCTTACTCATCCCTGTATTACTTTCCAGTTGTCCCACTCACCCCAACCAACAGAGTGGTTTAAATCTACTTGTCTCAGGGGCAGAGGAGTTTTTACCTTTTTACAGGATACCTGTAGTTTCTAAACAAGTCTGGTCTGATCTGACAGGGCATCACCTGGCTCTGAGATCTCTGCAATCTCATAATGAAGGATCCTGATTTTACAGCCCCTTGTGGGATGCTGGATCTTTCCTATCTTGGGCCCCCTCTCTGCAATCCTCTTGTTATTAACAATTGTCCCTTGTATCATCCAATAACTGTCCTCACTTATTCAAGACAGGGGGAAAATTGTCAATCACAATTGCAACCCAATTTGACACCCAAATGCACACAGTCGTACCCACATCTGACTTATCCTGCTGAGTCGTACCCACATCTGACTTATCCTGCTGAGTACAACTATGACCCTATTCAGGCAGAAGCAATTTCAGAAGACTGGCCATTGTCACCATCACTACTTAACAAGAGTCTGAAATGTCAGAAGGCTAACATGGCCTCATATGGACACTCCTCCCTCCTCTGTTCAGAGACAAAGAACACAAAGGACCTACTTAGCCCCAGCGTGTGAAGAAATTCACACCCAAGGTCCCTAACCTACCAAAGCCCTCTGAGCAAGCTGTGGAAATTGCCCACCGCCTATGGCCCCATATAAAGGGGTCTCTAACTGCCCGTCAGGGCAGAAGCTGTCTTTGCCATGCCAGGGGGTCCCTATCCAAAAACATGGCCTGAACTTTTCCCCTCCCAGTCTTCTATCTAGGTGTCACCAGGATACATTTCAGTTTTTATATTGGAGGGGAGGTTGGATATTTTTATTGGTAGCAATTTAAGGATATTAACTAAAAAAATGTATAGACATGTGCTCTGCCTACTGAGTCAAATGTGAGAAGGATTCAATTACTGAAATTAAAAGTAGGATCTGTGCATCCCGAATTTTAGATAGGATTGTTAGGAAGTTTTATTGTGTGCTTTCCTCACGGTTTTCATTACTTTTAAAACAGTGCCTATTGGTGCCGTATCTGTGGAGCCTGTAGATTTGTCATTTCCTCTTATTCCCGTTCACTGAAGAATGTGATGAAACCTGGAGACAGGAGCTGGACAACCAGGACCTTTTACTTTTTCTTTTGAGACTGAGTACTGAGGCAGGTTGACAGCCAGGTCCATTTATATCTAGGAGCACTCTGCTGCCATGTCAGAGTCTTACTTCTCCAGTGTGGCTTGCTTCAGAATAATGGGGGGTACAGGGTAGGAACAGTATGACCCAAAATGTCGCCATAAGAATTCCTCTGGTGTAATGGAATTAGGTCACAGTGGTTAGTCTTTATGATTCCTATTCAAAATTGTTAGGCTTGGGCAGCGCCTGTGGCTCAGTGAGTAGGGTGCCGGCCCCATATGCCGAGGGTGGCGGGTTCAAACCCAGCCCCGGCCAAAACTGCAACAACAAAAAAAAAATAGCCGGGCGTTGTGGCGGGCGCCTGTAGTCACAGCTACTTGGGAGGCTGAGGCAAGAGAATTGCTTAAGCCCAGGAGTTGGAGGTTGCTGTGAGCTGGGTGACGCCACGGCACTCTACCGAGGGCCGTACAGTGAGACTCTGTCTCTACAAAAAAAAAAAAAACAAACAAAAACAAAATTGTTAGGCTTTACATTTCAGAAATGGCTTTTCAAGTGCTCATAGTGTACCATCAATCAGCTCCTGGGGTCAGATGATCCTTTTCTCTGGGAGCCATCTTTTTACCTTTGTCAGAATCAAGCTATAGGGTGTGCACAGGACAGTAGAAGCCACTGCAATTGGTGGATGTGGTGCTCTGACCAAGGGGATGATCTAATCATGTTAAAGGCCATGAGGCTCGATGACAGGCTCCCCTTGTGGTGCCATCCAATCAGATGGCAAACTGTCCCATGTTGTGGGAGAACACAGCCAGTACAAAACTGTCCCCAGTGGCCCAAAGTTGCTACCTAATGTTCCCCCCAGTGCCTGTAAGCTGCTCCTCCCTGGCTGAGCTTTCCTCCGACACGTCCTCTGAACAAGCCACCTGCCCCAGTAGTAAGGAGTCTGAAGAGGCCGAGTTACTGATGACAGAGCAACAGCCAAGGTGCCACAGTCGGTACTGCAGCTGGAGAGGGAATAGTTTTACCACCTACTTCCCCAGAGTCATGAAGTGGCTCTACCAGGACCTCAGTCTGTCCCTGGAGGCCCTGAAAATCAATGATTCCTTTGTCCTTGACATCTTTGAGCAAATGGTCCAGGAAGCTGGACACCTGGCCTGCTACACCAAGTGCTTGACCATCACCACCACAGAGATTTGAACTACAGTGAGCCTGATGCTGCCTGAGGGCATCACAAGATACACCATGTCCCAGGCCACCAAGGCCCTCCTCCAGTACGGCACCTACAAATAAGTCGCCTCAGGGCCGCCTGAGCTCTGAAATCTAAAGCCTCTTTACAGAGCCACCCACAATTCCCCCAAACAGCTGTAGCTCACCAAAAGGCAGATTCTGGATTTGGGGGGAAGGTAGCAGGTGGCCTCCTCCTGATTTGTGGGGTGCTGGGCATGTGATGTCCTAATGATGTTTGAGGCATTCTTTCTGAAAACTAAAGATCGTCAACTCTAACATACTTGTAATGCAAATCACTCCAAGCAAAAGTGCTGGATTTTCCATAATTGTGTTGCATTTCATCTTTCCTAGATAGTCACTTCCACTGGCCATCCTTTGTGGGAATATTTTCATTGTAATAGTCTCTGTCTTTTTGAGTCTCATTCTTTCTTGAGTGTGTGATGCAACTTATCAGAAGTTCATTGTATGGGAACTGATACCATACAGAAGCCAGATACAAAAAGAAAGAAAGAAAGAGTCATGCCTGGTACTGGGCACCTGTACTCTCAGCTGATTGGCAGGCTGAGGCAGGAGATCTCTTAAGCCCAGGAGTCTGAGGTTGCAGTGAGCTATGATGGTGCTGTGCTCCAGTCTGAGACCTTGTTGTTAATTAAATGAAGAAATAAATAATCCAGCTTGAACATCTGCTAGGCCAGATGTTTAGATTTTTCACATAACAAAAACCATGCTAGTCAGCACTCCGCTGTTTCAGAAAAAAATATTTGGACCACAAATTTGTAATTTTTATGTCTTGATGCTCATAGCTCAGCAGCTAGGGCACCAGCCACATACATAGGATCTGGCGGGTCCAAACCCAGCGTGGGCCCGTCAAAACAACAATGATAATTCCAACAACAACAAAGAAAGAAAATAGTCAGGCATTGAGACGGGTGCCTGTGGTCCCTGCTGCTTGAGAGGCTGAGACAGGACAATCACTTGAGCCCAGGAGTTTAAAGTTGCTGTGCAAAGTGACATCTTTCGGCACTCTAAAAATTACAATCATTTTTCTTAAAATTTTTGTAAAAATTTTTGTAAAAAATTTCTTTTCTTAAAAAAGAAAAATGATTGTAATTTTTATGTTAACATTATGTAATGCATTTTTATGGTATTAAAATGAATTCACTAAAATTTGTGTTGTAATAAATTTTAAGGTAAACATTGGCATATATAAGTTACATAAAAGTTCTTTGGATTCCTATTAATATTTAAAAATGCAGAAGTTCTACTGAGACCAAACTGTTGCACATGCTTATGCATTTGTAGTACTGATAGATCAATTGAAAATATTTATTCCCCGCTTTTTAAAAATTAAATCATAGCTGTGTACATTAATGCAATCATGGGGTACAATGTGCTGGTTTTATATACAATTTAAAATGTTTTCATTGAATTGGTTAACATAGCCTTCATGGCATTTTCTTAGTTATTGTGTTCAGACATTTATATTCCGCATTTAGTAAGGTTCACCTGTGCCCTTCTAAGATGCACCGTAGGTGTAGTCCCATAAGTTACCCTCCCTCCACCCGTCCTTTACCCTCCCCTCCCTTACCCCTTTCCCCATATTCTTGTGATACAATTGGGTTATAGCTTTCATATGAAACTATAAATTAGTTTCATAGTAGGGCTGAGTACATTGGATACTTTTTCTTCCATTCTTGAGATACTTTGCTAAGAAGAATATGTTCCAGCTCCATCTATGTAAACATGAAAGAGGTAAAGTCTCCATCTTTCTTTAAAGCTGCATAATATTCCATGGTGTACATATACCACAATTTATTAATTCATTTGTAGGTCGATGGGCACTTGGTCTTCTTCCATGACCTAGCAATTATTAATTGGGCTGCAAAAAACATTCTGGTACAAATATCTTTGTTATAATGTGAATTTTTGTCTTTGGATATATATCTAGTAGAGGAATTATGGGATCGAATGGCAGGTCTATTTTTATACCTCTAAGTGTTCTCCAAACATTTTTCCAAAAGGACCATATTAGTTTGCATTCCCACCAGCAATGTAGAAGTCTTCCCTTTTCTCCACATCCATGGCAACATCTCTGGTTTTGGGATTTTGTGATGTGGGTTAATCTTACTGGAGTAAGATGATAACTCAAAGTAGTTTTCATGTGCATTTCTCTAATGATTAAGGATAATGAGCATTTTTTCATGTCTTAAGCTGTACGCTTGTCTTCTTCACAGAATTTTCTCTTCAAGTCCCTTGCCCACCCTGAGATGGGATCTTTTCTTGCTAATATGTTTGAGTTCTCTGTGGATTCTGGGTATTAAACCTTTGTCGGAGACATAACCTGCAAATATCTTCTCCCATTCTGAGGGCTGTCTGCTTGCTTTACTTGCTGTGTTCTTGGCTGTGCAGAAACTTTTTAGTTTGATCAGGTCCCAGTAGTTTATTTTTGATGCTGCTTCAATTGCCTGGGGGGGGGTCCTCCTCATAAAATATTCACCCAGGCTGATTTCTGCAAGAGTTTTCCCTGTACTTTCTTCTAGTATTTTTATAGTTTCATGTCTTAAGTTTAAATCTTTAATCCAGTGAGAGTCTATCTTAGTTAAAGGTGAAATATGTGGGTCCAGTTTCAGTTTTCTACAGGTCACCAGCCAGTTCACCCAGCACCATTTGTTAAATAGGCAATTTTTCCCCACTGAATATTTCTAATTGGCTTGTCAAAGATCAAATAACATTAAGTAGCTGGATTTATCTCTTGGTTCTCTATTCTGTTCCATACATCTATCTCTCTGTTTTTGTGCCAGTACTACGCTGTTTTGATCACTAACAATTTATAGTATAGTCTGAGGTCTGGTAGTGTGATTCCTCCTACTTTGTTTTATTTCTGAGTAATGTCTTGGCTATTCGAGGTTTTTTCTGATTCCATATAAAACGATGTATTATTTTTTCGAGATCTTTAAAGTATGACAGTGGAACTCAAATAGGGATTGCATTAAAATTCTGTATTTCTTTGGGTAGTATGGGCATTTTGACAATACTCATTCTTCCCATGCAGGGGCACAACATGTTTTTTCATTTGTTAAAATGTGTCAAATGGTTTATGAAGCGAGTGTATGATACCCCATGAACATATCAATGTATACAGTTATGATTTAATAAAAAAAAATAAACATTAGAGATGGAAAAAAATAGTAATAATATCTTCAGCTATTTCTTTTCTTAGAGTTTCATAGTTCTCCTGATAGAGATATTTCACATCCTTTGTTAGGTAAACTTCCAAATATTTCATCTTCCTTGGCACTACTGTGAACGAAATAGAGTCCTTGACTGTTTTTTCAGCTTGGCCATTGTTGGTATAAATAAAGGATAAAGATTTATGAGCGTTGATTTTGTAACCTGAGACACTGCTGTATTCCTTGATCACTTCTAAAAGTTTTGTAGTAGAATCCCTGGTATTTTCCAGATATACAATCACATCATCTGAGAAGAGTCAAAGTTTGATCTCCTCCGACCCTATATGGATACCCTTGATTGCCTTCTCTTGCCTAATTTCAATGGCTAAAACTTCCATTACAATGTTAAAGAGCAGTGGAGACAATGGGTAACCTTGCCTGGTTCCTGATCTGAGTGCAAATGATTTCAATTTAACTCCATTCAGGACAATATTGGCTGTGGGTTTGCTGTAGATGGCCTCTATCAGTTTAAGAAATGTCCCTTCTATACCAATTTTCTTAAGTGTTCTGATCATGAATGGATGCTGGATGTTATCAAAAGCATTTTCTGCATCAATTGAGATAATCGTAAGGTCTTTGTTTTTTAATTTGTTTATGTGCTGAATTATATTTATAGGTTTATATATACAGAATCAGCCTTGAGACCCTGGGACAAAACCCACTTGGTCATGGTGTATAATTTGCTTTTTGTGTTGCTGGATTCTGTTTATTAGGATCTTGTTGAAAATTTTCGCATCAATATTCATTAGTGATATTGGTCTATAATTTTCTTTTCTTGTTGGGCCTTTTCCTGGTTTGGGGATCAAGGTGATGTTTGCTTCATAGAATGTGTTGGGTAGTATTCCTTCTTTTTCTATATTTTGGAAATGTTGAGTAATATCGGTACTAGTTCCTCTTTAAAAGTTTGGTAGAATTCTGATGTGAAGCCATCTGGTTCAGGGCTTTTCTTTTTCGCGAGATTTTGTATAGTTGATGGTATTTCAGAACTTAATATAGGCCTGTTCAATTATTCCACTTGATTCTGGCTAAATCTTTGATGGTGGTGTGCTTCCAAGTATTGCTCAATTTCTTTCAGATTTTCATATTTCAGAGAATAAAGTTTCTTGTAATATTCATTGAGGATTTTTGAATTTCCGAGAAGTCTGTTGTTATTTCATCATTACCATTTCTGATTGAGAAAATTAGAGATTTTATCTTTTTTTCCTGGTTAGGTTAGCCAAAGGATTGTCTATTTTTTTTTTTATTAAATCATAGCTGTGTACATTGATATATTCATGGGGCATCATTCACTAGCTTCACAGACCGTTTACCAAGTTTCACATATACCCTTGTAAGATGCACCGCTGGTGTAATCCCACCAATCCCCTTTCCTCTACCCACCTCCCCTCTCCCTCCCCTCCCTTTCCCTCTTCCCCCTATTCTTAGGTTGTAACTGGGTTATAGCTTTCATGTGAAAACCCTAAATTAGTTTCATAGTAGGGATGAGTACAATGGGTACTTTTTCTTCCATTCTTGAGATACTTTACTAAAAAGAATATGTTCCAGCTCCATCCATGTAAACATGAAAGAGGTAAAGTCTCCATCTTTCTTTAAGGCTGCATAATATTCCATGGCGTACATATACCACAATTTATTAATCCATTCATGGATCGATGGGCACTTGGGCTTCTTCCATGACTTAGCAATTATGAATAGGGCTGCAATAAACATTCTGGTACAAATATCCTTGTTATGATGTGATTTTTGGTGTTCTGGGTATATGCCCAATAGAGGGATTACAGGATTGAATGGCAGATCTATTTTTAGATCTCTAAGTGTTCTCCATATTTCTTTCCAAAAGGAATGTATTAATTTGCATTCCCACCAGCAGTGCAAAAGTGTTCCCTTTTCTCCACATCTGCGCCAACATCTCTGGTCTTGGGATTTTGTGATATAGGCTAGTCTCACTGGAGTTAGATGATATCTCAAAGTAGTTTCGACTTGCATTTCTCTGATGATTAAAGATGATGAGCATTTTTTCATATGTCTGAAGGTCACGTGCCTGTCTTCTTCAGAGAAGTTTCTCTTCAAATCCCTTGTCTAGCCTGCGATGGGATCCCTTGTTCTATTCTTGCTAATGCGTTTGAGTTCTCTGTGGATTCTGGTTATTAAACCTTTGCCGGAGACATAACCTGCAAATATCTTCTCCCATTCTCAGGGCTGTTTGCTTGCTTTACTTACTGTGTTCTTGGCTGTGCAGAAGCTTTTTAGTTTGATAGGATTGTCTATTTTTTTACCTTTTAAAAGAACCAGCTTTTTGTCTTGTTGATGTGTTGTATCATTCTTTTGTTTTCAATTTCATTTAATTCTGCTCTAATTTTGTTTTTTTATTTTCTTCTGCTTGATTTGATATTGGAATGTTCTTCCTTTTCCAATTGCTTGAGATTTCCCATTAAGTTGTTAAATTCCCCTTTTTCTGTCCTCTTCAGGAAGGCTTCCAGTGCTATAAATTTCCCTCTTAGGACTGCCTTTGTGGTATCACAGAGGTTCTGATAATTCATGTCTTCATTATCATTTTATTCCAAAAATTTGGTAATTTTCTACTTAATCTCATGTATGACCCAGGTATTCTTCAGCATAAGGTTATTTAGCTTCCATGTTTTTGTATGAGTACGCAGATTCCTATTGTTGCTGAGTTCCACTTTTATTCCATGATGGTCTGGGAAGATGCAAGAAATCATTTTTATTCTTTCAAATTTGCTGAGGGTTGACTTATGACCTAAGATATGATCAATTTTGGAGTATGTTCCATAGGCTGATGAGAAGAATGTGTTTTGAGTTTTGTTAGGATGAAACATTTTGTAGATGTCTGTTAAATCCAAATGTTGTATGCTTAAGTTTAAATCTAAAATTTCTTTGCTTAGCTTCTGATTGGAGGATCTATCCAACACTTCCACAGGAGTGTTAAAATCTCTGACTACTATGGAGCTGGAAGAAATCAAGTTTCTCATGTCTGTTAGTGTTTCTCTTATAAATTGAGGTGCATTTTGGTTGGGTGTATAAGTATTGATAATTGAAATGTAATCACATTGAGCATTGCCCTTAACAAATATGAAGTTAGCATCCTTATCCTTCCTTAATTTTGTTGGCTTAAAGCCTATTGTATCTGCAAATAAAATTGCAGCCCCAGCTTTTTTCTGCTTTCCTTTTGCCTGGAATATTTGCCTGAGTAGATATTTATCTTGTAAGGTAAGAAGAGATTCTGGCATGCAGCAGATATCTGGCCTGAGTTTTTGTATCCAGTCAGCCAGTCTGTGCCTCTTGAAAGGACAATTTAAGCCATTCACAATAATTGAGAATATTGATAGGCCTGGTAGAATTTTGGGTATTGAGCTTTTCAAAAGTCCAGTAGACATTTTTACTCTTTTGCCACTGTGGAAGTTGGAATTTGATCAAAAGTTTCTGAGTGAGTTTACTTTCGTGGCGGAGGACTGTGCTGGTCATTATGGAGGATAGGTCTGAGAATATCCTGGGGAGCTGGTTTTGTTGTGACAAATTTCTTCAACATGTGAATGTCCTTAAAGTATTTAACTTCTCCATTATAAATGAAACTCAGTTTATCTGGATACAGGATCCAGGGTCGAAAGTTATTTTGTTTTATAAGATTAAAAGTCAATGACCACCCTCTTCTAGCTTGAAAGATTTCAGCAGAGAGATCTGCAGTCATTCTTATATTCTTCCTCTTACAGGTTATAGTTTTCTTACATCTGGCTGCTTTCAGAATTTTCTCCTTCATATTAACTTTAGTGAAGTTAATTATGATGTGCCTGGGAGATGTCTTATTCGGGTTGAGTCGTGCTGGGTTTCTGAAACTGTCTGCTATCTGCATTTCAGAATCTCTTGGTATGTCTGAAAAGTTCTCCTTCATAATCTCATGAAGAACAGTCTCTGTGCCTTGCGAAGGTACTTCAGAACCCTATAAAACAAATATTGCTTTTCTTCGAATTATCCCATAGCTCTCCGAGAGAATGATCCATTTTTGCTCACCCCTTCTCTTCCTCTTTGAGCATTTGGGAGCGTTCAAAAGCTTTGTCTTCACTGTCAGAAATTCTTTCTTCTGCCTGCTCCATCCTGTTACTGAGAGATTCTACTGTATTTCTCATATCTTGGAAGGCTTCAACTTCTTTTCTCAATGTGTCTAAATCTTTGGTGATTTTGTCTTTGAATTTATTGAATCTACAGAGACATCTTTTGAATTGTTCCTAGAATTTCTAACTCCAACTTTATTTCCATTCTGTTGATATTATTTGCCATCAAATTCTACATGCAATTTCTGACATCTCAGCCATCTGTTTGTGAATGGGATCCTTTGCTTTGGCTGGTTTGTCATTCTTTGGGGGAGTTGAACTGTTCTGATTATTCATGTTGCCAGAGTTTTTCCCTGATTCTGCCCCATGATTGTTTTTCACTGTTTCCCTAGATGAGCAAGTAAGGTGAAATTGGATTGGAGACTTCTGTGGTTGTGGTTGACCAGTCCTTCACCAAAGAGCTGGGACTGGTGACTGCAGCTTTTTCTCCACAATTTTTCAAAAGACCTGTGCAGTACTACAGTCTGTGACTCTAGAGGACTGCTTGGTGTAGTGGGGATATGTGGCTCTGTCGTGTATTCAGCTGATCTCTGTCCAATCCTAATGAATCAGTGACTCAGGGTTGCAGTCTCAGCTTTGGAGAAATACAAGCACTTAGGACATCCCATCCCCCCACAGGTAATACCTGAAAACCTTCCCACTAAAACAAATCCAGGGTACCACCTTGGAGTGTCCTCAGGTGATTTGTCCAGTTCAAGAGTTGCAATTGTCCCAATCAGCACCTAGTCTCTAGCTGGAGAACTCAAAAAGTCTCCAGCAACTGGATATTAGTAGTCCACTGGTAGCTCAAGTGTGGCTTGAGCACCTCTGGGTGCTCCGATGAGTCAGAAAGGCCTGTCCAGTAGAAGGATTGGAGCAAGGGGGTTGATGCCTCTTTCCACACCTTGCTCACCCTTCACCACTGGACTCTGGTAACCCCAATCTCTGGTAGCCCCACCTGCAGTCTCTGTCAACCCAGTCTTTGTGGCCTAGTTCTGTCCAATAAGCAAATGTGTCAGGGCTATGTGCCAGCCAGAGTCAAAGTAAAGTCAATGGCTCCTCCTTGCAGTTACCAATCTTTGCCATCTTCCAGCGGGGGAAGCTGAAGCCTGCTTGCCTCAGGTGCTCAATGGCAGCTGGAGAATGTTCCACATGAGCTCAATCTAAACCTGAGGATATCTGGACAGCAAAATAATTTATCCCTCAGCCACCGCACCTTTGTTGCTGCTGTTCTGCAGCTCTGATATCCCTCTAGGGTGAGTTTCGTTCCCTCTGGCAGACCACAGAGTTGGGGACGTGACTCTCCAAAATTATACCCAGGTAGGATTGCTCTATTAATGCTGATGTTGGGTGGGAGGTGTCTCCACTTGGGTTCATGCACCTCAGCAGTTCCTGATTGTTCACCCATAGTGCAGAGACCAAAGCCTGTGCCCAGTGCTGAGATATACTTTCTCAGGGCCAGGTAAGTCACCTTTCCTTCTATGTCTTTCTCTACTGTTACTGGATTTACAGATACAGCACAGTTGCACTGCCTCCATCTATGCAATGCCCAGCTCTAGCCAGGATGTGCAGACATTCTGATCTCTGCAGGTGTTGGACTTGTAGACTGCCAGGCCAGGGGGGAAGGGTAGAGAACAAGTTCAAGGTGGCAAGGAAAATATTGGTTCAAACTTCCTACTAGACAAGGGAATTCCTGGGCTCACAGCAGGGGTTCTTTGGAGAAGAAGTCCCAGCTTCCAGCAATTCTCTCTGGTGGGGTGAAGGAGGAGAAACTTAGTTCATTGCTCAGTAGTAGAGATCCCACAGCAAGCAAGTAACTCTCTAAGGGGAGGGGATGGACACATGTCCTCTTTGGGATGAGATCTGTACCTGAAATTTGTTTCCTTGGAGTCATAGCTTGCCTTGGAAGGAAACATGTGCAATTATCTATCTCTTCTCTCAGCTTGTCTCCCCTACTTTGACTTCATTGTGTTATTTCTGGCCATTATCTCTCCCTCTGGACTGGAGCTTCTGTTGATAGCTGGATCCAGTCAGCCATCATCCCCCTTTCCCACTTGTTCTTGTTTAATGTGAAAATTGGAGTTAGGGAAAGCAGCCAATCTGAGTATTTAGCAAAACACAAAATACGTTGAAACCAAATGAGCAAATAAACAGACAAAAACAAATAAGCACACAGATGCACAGACAATCAGGAACAAATAAACATACAAACAAAGAACAATAACAATAAAAATGATGATAATCATAGAATAATATTTTTATTATTTTTTGTGATCAGTTTTTATTTATTTATTTATTTGTTAAATCATAGCTGTGTACATTGATATATTTATGGGGCATCATTCACTAGCTTCACAGACCATTTACCAAGTTTCACATATACCCTTCTAAGATGCACCGCTGGTGTAATCCCACCAATCCCCTTCCCTCTACCCACCTCCCCCATTCCTCCCTCCCTTTCCCTCTTCCTCCTATTCTTAGGTTGTAACTGGGTTATAGCTTTCATGTGAAAACCCTAAATTAGTTTCATAGTAGGGATGAGTACATTGGGTACTTTTTCTTCCATTCTTGAGATACTTTACTAAGAAGAATATGTTCCAGCTCCATCCATGTAAACATGAAAGAGGTAAAGTCTCCATCTTTCTTTAAGGCTGCATAATATTCCATGGCGTACATATACCACAATTTATTAATCCATTCGTGGATCGATGGGCACTTGGGCTTCTTCCATGACTTAGCAATTATGAATTGGGTTGCAATAAACATTCTGGTACAAATATCCTTGTTATGATGAGATTTTTGTTCTTCTGGGTATATGCCCAGTAGAGGGATTACAGGATTGAATGGCAGATCTATTTTTAGATCTCTAAGTGTTCTCCATATTTCTTTCCAAAAGGAATGTATTAATTTGCATTTC
Organism: Nycticebus coucang; assembly: GCF_027406575.1. Lineage (NCBI taxonomy): Eukaryota > Metazoa > Chordata > Mammalia > Primates > Lorisidae > Nycticebus > Nycticebus coucang. Next base: position 135,656,487 of record NC_069804.1, read on the forward strand.
CACCAGCAGTGCAAAAGTGTTCCCTTTTCTCCACATCTGCGCCAACATCTCTGGTCTTGGGATTTTGTGATATAGGCTAGTCTCACTGGAGTTAGATGGTATCTCAAAGTAGTTTTGATTTGCATTTCTCTGATGATTAAAGATGCTGAGCGTTTTTTCATATGTCTGAAGGTCACGCACCTGTCTTCTTCAGTGAAGTTTCTCATCAAATCCCTTGCCCAGCCTGTGATGGGATCCCTTGTTCTATTCTTGCTAATGCATTTGAGTTCTCTGTGGATTCTGGTTATTAAACCTTTGTCGGAGACATAACCTGCAAATATCCTCTCCCATTCTGAAGGCTGTTTCCTTGCTTTACTTACTGTGTTCTTGGCTGTGCAGAAGCTTTTTAGTTTGATCAAGTCCCAGTAGTGTATTTTTGAAGCTGCTTCAATTGCCCGGGAGGTCCTCCTCATAAAATACTCACCCAGACCGAATTCTTCAAGGGTTTTCCCTGCACTCTCTTCTAGTATTTTTATCATTTCATGTCTTAAGTTTAAATCTTTGATCCAGTGAGAGTCTATCTTAGTTAATGGTGAAAGGTGTGGGTCCACTTTCAGTCTTCTACAGGTTGCCAGCCACTTCACCCAGCACCATTTGTTAAATGGGGAATCATTTCCCCACTGAATGTTTTTAATTGGCTTGTCAAAGATTAAATAACGGTAAGTAGCTGGATTCATCTCTTGGTTCTCTATTTTGTTCCAGACATCTACTTCTCTGTTTTTGTGCCAATACCATGCTGTTTTGATCACTATCGATTTGTAGTATAGTCTGAGGTCTGGTAGCGCAATTCCTCCTGCTTTGCTTTTTTTGCTGAGTAATGTCTTGGCTATTTGAGTTTTTTTCTGATTCCATATAAAACGAGGTATTGTTTTTTCAAGATCTTTAAAGTATAACAGTGGAGCTTTAATAGGGATTGCATTGAACTTATATATTGCTTTGGGTAGTATGGACATTTTAACAATGTTGATTCTTCCCAGCCATGAGCATGGTATGTTTTTCCATTTGTTAATATTTTCAGCTATTTCTTTTCTTAGAGTTTCATACTTCTCTTTATAGAGATCTTTCACATCCTTTGTTAGATACATTCCCAAATATTTCATCTTCTTTGGCACTACTGTGAATGGGATAGAGTCCTTATCCATTTTTTCAACTTGGCTATTGTTGGTATATATAAAGGCTACCGATTTATGAATGTTGATTTTGTAACCTGAGATGCTGCTGTATTCCTTGATCACTTCTAAGAGTTTTGTAGTAGAGTCCCTAGTGTTTTCCAGATATACTGTCATATCGTCTATGAAGAGCAGAAGTTTGATCTCTTCTGACCCTATGTGGATACCCTTGATTGCCTTTTCTTCCCTAATTGTGGTGGCTAAAACTTCCATTACAATGTTAAAAAGCAATGGAGACAATGGGCAGCCTTGTCTGGTTCCTGATCCGAGTGGAAATGATTCAATATAACTCCATTCAATATGATATTGGCTGTGGGTTTGCTGTAGATGGTCTCTATCAGTTTAAGAAATGTCCCTTCTATACCGATTTTCTTAAGTGTTCTGATCATGAAGGGATGCTGGATATTATCAAAAGCCTTTTCTGCATCGATTAAGAGAATCATATGGTCTTTGTTTTTTAATTTGTTTATATGCTAGATTACATTTATAGATTTACATGTATTGAACCAGCCTTGAGACCCTGGGATAAAACTGACTTGGTCATGATGTATAATTTGTTTGATGTGTTGCTGGATTCTGTTTGTTAGGATCTTGTTGAATATTTTTGCATCTATATTCATTAGTGGTATCGGTCTATAATTTTCTTTTCTTGTTGGGTCTTTTCCTGGTTTGGAGATCAGGGTGATGTTTGCTTCATAGAACGTGTTGGGTAGTCTTCCTTCTTTTTCTACCTTTTGGAGCAGGTTGAGTAATATAGGTACTAATTCCTCTTTAAAAGTTTGGTAGAATTCTGAAATGAAACCATGTGGTCCCGGGCTTTTCTTTTTAGGGAGGTTTTGTATGGTTGATGCTATTTCTGAAGTTGATATGGGCCTGTTCAACGTTTCCACTTGATTCTGGCTAAGTCTTGGAAGGTGACGTGCTTCCAAGTATCGATCAATTTCCTTCAGATTTTCATATTTCTGAGAATACAGTTACTTGTAATATTCATTAAGGATTTTTTGGATTTCTGAGGAGTCTGTTGTTATTTTGTCTTTGTTGTTTCTGATTGATGATATTAGAGATTTTACTCTTTTTTCCTGATTAGGTTGGCGAAAGGTTTATCTATTTTATTGACCTTTTCAAAAAACCAGCTTTTTGACTTATTGATCTGCTGTAATCTTCTTTTTTTTTCAATTTCATTTAATTCTGCTTTAATTTTAGCTATTTGTTTTCTTCTACTGGGTTTGGGGTTGGAATGTTCTTTCTTTTCCAGTTGCTTGAGATGTCCCATTAAGTTGTTAACTTCCTCTCTTTCCATTCTCTTGAGGAAGGCTTGCAGTGCTATAAATTTCCCTCTTACAATAGCCATTGTGGTGTCCCAGAGGTTCTGATAGTTCGTGTCTTCATTGCTGTTTTGTTCCAAAAAATTGGCGATTTCTTTCTTAATCTCATCTCTGACTCTGCTATCATTCAGTATAAGGTTATTTTACTTCCATGTTTTTGTATGATTATGCAGATTCCTGTTGTTACTCAGCTCAAGTTTTATTCCATTTTTGTCTGAGAAGATGCATGGAATAATTTCTATTCCTTTAAATTTACTGAGGTTAGTCTTGTGATCTAAGATGTGATTGATTTTGGATTAAGTTCCATGGGCTGATGAGAAGTATGTGTATTCAGTTTTCTTGGGATGAAATGTTCTGTAGATGTCTGCTAAATCCAAATGTTGGATGGTTAGGTTTAAATCAAAAATTTCTTTGCTCAGCTTCTTGTTGGAGGATTGATCCAACAGTGCCAAAGGAGTGTTGAAATCTCTGACTATTATGGAGCTGGAGGAAATCAAGTTGCTCATGTCTGTTAGAGTTTCTCTTATAAATTGAGGTGCATTCTGGTTGGGTGCATAGGTATTAATAATTGAGATCTCATCATATTGAGTATTACCCTTAACAAATATGAAGTGACCATTCTTGTCCTTCCTTACTTTTGTTGGTTTAAAGCCTATTGTATCTGCAAATGAAATTGCAACACCTGCTTTTTTCTGATTATCATTTGCCTAAAATATGGACGACCATCCTTTCACCCTGAGTCTGTATTTGTTTTTAAGTTGAGATGTGACTCTTGTATGCAACAAATATCTGGCCTGAGTTTCTGTATCCAGTCAGCTAACCTATGCCTCTTTAGAGGACCTTTTAAGCCGTTCACATAATGAAAAATGTTGATAAGTCTGGTGAAGTTTTGGGTATCGAGTTTTTCAAAAGTCCAGTGGGCATTTTTAATACTTTTGCCAGTGTGGAAATTGCAGTTTGATGCGAAGTTTCTGAGTGAGTTTACTTTTGTGGTATAGGATTGTGTTGGTCATTAGAATATCCTGAAGAGCTGGTTTGGTTATGGCAAATTTCTTCAACATATGAATGTCATTAAAGTATTTAATTTCTCCATCATAAATGAAACTCAGTTTAGCTGGATATAAGATCCGGGGTTGAAAGTTATTTTGCTTTAGGAAATTAAAAGTCGGTGACCACCCTCTTCTGGCTTGAAAAGTTTCAGCAGAGAGATCTGCAGTCATTATAATATTCTTCCCTTTGATGGTAATGGTTTTCTTTCTCCTGGCAGCTTTGAGGATTTTCTCCTTCATATTAACTTTAGTGAAGTTAATTATGATATGCCTGGGGGATGTCTTATTGGGGTTGAGTCGTGCTGGGGTTCTGAAGCTGTCCACTATGTGAATTTCAGAATCTCTAGGCATGTCTGGAAAATTCTCTTTCATAATTTCATGCAGAAAGGCCTCTGTGCCCAGCGAGGCCACTTCATCTGTTTCTGGAACTCCTATGATTCAAATATTTGCCTTCTTCGAATTATCCCAGAGCTCTCTGAGAGAATGATTCGTTTTTGCTCTCCATTTCTCTTCCTCTTTGAGAGTTTGGGAGTGTTCAAAGGCTTTATCTTCAATCTCAGAAATCCTTTCTTCTGCTTGCTCCATTCTGTTGCTGATGGATTCTACTGTATTTTTTCATATCTTTAAGGGCTGCAAATTCTTGCTTCAGGGTGTGTAAGTCTTTGGTGGTTTTGTCTTTAAATTCATTAAATTCTTGAGACAACTTTTGAATTTCTCCTCGAATTCCTAATTCCACTTTGTTAATCTTGTAGCAATTGAAATTCTGAATTCGATTTCTGACATCTCAGCCAGTTGTTTATGAATGGGATCTTCAATTACATCTGCCATATCTTTCCTTGGCGGGGTTGATCTATTCTGGTTATCCATGTTACCAGAGGTTTTCCGCTGATTCCACCCCATGGTTGTTTTACTCCCTTTGACTTTTTCCCCTGGGGCTTTGTCAAGGGCCTGTACAGTGTTGTGGCCTGAGAAACTGGGGCCCTATTTGGTCTGGTGGGGCTAATCATAGAATAATTAAAAAACAAACAAACAAACAAACAACCCCCCCAAAAACTATAAAAGTCTGATGTAAGCACTCTCAGCAACCATAAGAAGGGAAGAAGAGGAAGAGAAGAAATAAAATAGTAGTAATATATAAAAAAGAATTAACAGTAACTTCTACAAGAAAATTATGAAAAAAGAGAGAAAAGGAAGGCACCAACCACAAGAATATTATTCATATGTATATGACCTTACAACTATACTTACCACGTAGGGATCAACTTTAGTAGGAATATATTTATATTGCAAGATACTTTCTGGACACCGGTGGTGATGTGAGTGGTTCCCAGGCTTATGCCTGATTCACAGTTTACACTGTTATCACCATACATGGTCCCTAGGAAAAGTTACCACTTCTGAAATTTCAAAATATATTTGTTTTCTGACTGGTCGTCTAGCCTCAGCTGTCATGTTCCAGATGGCACCCTTATCTGACTTCCAAATTCAGTGCAGGAATCCACCCTTCACCAATTTTTCTACTCATAGTTTCCACAAGATCTGGGAATTACAATCTTCTGTGGGGGATGGGCTGGTTGCCACTGGTGCGGGCAGCTTTAGCAGCGGCACCAAGACTTTTCTGTCAGTTTGTGCAGCTCAAGATTACACTTTTGAGTCCAGCAATCTGCCGGTTCACTGCACACCCCAAACTGCCAATCTACACCAATACTCCCAGCCAGTACTGATCTAGTCCATTCATTCACACCGGCTATTCTGGGAAAAGGTGCCAGGGGCAGTGGCCATTTCCAACATTTCAAAATGTGTCTGTTTCCTAGGCAGGATCCTTTCCCCTTAATTTTCTATGGGGCTGCCTAGCCCCCTGCCACTCCAAACGGTACCCCTTCCTGGTTGCCTAATTCCGCTCAGGAGTCCACACTTCACTGAACTTTCCACAAAATACCTAGTTTCCCCACGGTTGGGAACTGCAGTCCTCTTTGGGGGAGGGGCTGGTTGCTGCCCCTCCCTCCGCTGGCTGCTCGGTGGCTGCTGGTGCGGCTTCAATCGTGGCATGGAAATTTCTCCAACAGACTCCATAGTTCTGGGTTACACTTCAAGTCCAGCAATCCGCCACTTGGCTGCAAACCTCGAGCTGCCTGTCTGCACCAGCACTCCCCACAGGGAAAGATCTAGCCCCCTCACTCTCACCTGATGTTGTGGGAGAGTTGAGCTAAATATCTGTCCACTCCGCCATCATGCTCTGCCTCTATTCCCCTTTTCAATTGATAGGGCTTCATAAAAGTTCAGTGCCTTATAGTCATCAAGATGTTCAACTCCTGCTACTGAAAGCTTTCTCGTCAACTTCCCCACTTGCATAGGAATGGTACTCGAATTTTATCATGAAACATAACATTGGGCTTTGGTTTGAGACCCTGTGTTCACAGTATCAGTTTTAGATTCCTGGGCATTTGAGGAAACATGATGGAGATCAAACATTTGCAACTTGCTATTGTAGGGACTTTGCAGATTCACTTTTTGTTGAATCACTTGGCTTATTCACATAAGTCATATTTCCAGATTTTCCAATACCGAATCATATAAGCATTCTTGGATGGAAATATCTTCCTCCTGATGGCTCTCCTGAACATTATTAGGCCCATTCTTGTACATCATCCTAGTGAAATTCCTGACTGTGAACTGTCACCACTATTTAGAGGTCGAGTTTCTCATGACTTCTGCACCCTTGGCCACTTGCTTCCTTCAACAGTCCCTAAATCTCACCTGTGCCCTAGGGGCTTCAGCTTGGCAGGAGCAGCCTGGGCCTCAGGCTTGTTAGCTGGGCTTCCTCTGCACCAAGAACCTGAGCTGTGCTATGGGGCAAACCAGGGAGCAGAGGAGTGGCCTTGACCCCTTCATGAGTCTTTCCTCCATCTGTTTTTTTCTCTGCATGCCTCATATTTGAGGCACAACTGTGCTGAGAGGGCATGCTGTGCACAACCCTGCCCACCTCCAATGAGGGCAAGCTCTGAAATCCAGGTATTCTTCTAAACCTAGTCTATCATCATTCCAGTTCTGAGTCCCCTCATAATCACATTCCTGGTCTCCACACTCCTAGTTCTGTCCTCAAGAAGAGGCTGACTAGTCCTCCTAAAAGACCATACCTTTGTTTCACTTGTGGGAACTGCAGATCATGGGCCAGCATCATGCATCCAGGTTGCAACAGAGACCTGATGTGTGAGGTTTCTTTGTCATTTCACAGGTAAATGACCACATGATTTCTTGTCTAATGAATGTAAACTCTTTTGAGAGTGAAAGCTGAAGTGCTATGCATAATTGTGCGAGGACAGTATGGAAAATTGGAACTTGTGGTCACCCTTCAAGGCAAAAGGTCTCTAGATAGAATAAAAACATCCTTTGGGGATTGGGAATATTCAGAGCTACAAGGTTGGTAGGGTAACAGTGTTCAACCTTTAATATCACCTTTTTTCCACAATTTCTTCTCTTTCACTTTGTAGTGTCTTTGCATTCTGGAGACACATGGTATTGCTAGGCTGCATTAAGAAGGAAAAGACACACACATGAGTCTTCTGCCCAATATGAGCCAGTGAGACTAGACTCTACAGCAAGAGTCATTAAAGGCACAGGCTTTGGGAGTCAGATGAGACCTACCTACGTTCAACCCCTAGTTGTGCCTTTCCTAGCTGGATGGCCTTGGCCAAGTGGCTTGACCTCTCTGAGACTCAGTTTCCTCCTCTGCAGAATAAGGGTCTACAAGGTTATTGTGAGGACTCAGGGGACTACTGAAGACAAATTGCCAGATACGCATTCAGTAATCAGTGAAAGCTGCCTGTTCTTATTCTCAGTCCTGAGATTCATGCCCTCAGGCAATTGAAGTTGGTGGCGATGAGACTTAGTGCAAGACAGCTCTGTGACCATGTTCTTCTGGCTACCTGGGTCCCATCTGTTTGCTTCACGCTGACAGGGAGATAAGGGACGAGGAGAGCAGCATGTTAGGGAAGTTGCAGAGATTCTGCTGCTCTGAGTCATGATGGGAAGATGCCAGGGAACAATTGGAAAGTGCCCCATGGTCTCGCTGGCTTCAGGTGGGCATTGCGGACTTGGTAGTTTGTGGCAAGCTATGCCCCTTGACTCACATGAAGCCACATCTTCCACACCTCCCTCTCAGGCACACCCCCAATATCAACTCCATTCACCTCTCGAGTCTTGCTTCAAATTCCACCTCCCGAATGGAAAGCTGCTGACCAGTGCAGCCCACAGTCACTGCTCTCTGAGTCTCAGGATTTCCAACTATAAAATGATACACTATAAATAACACCCTTAAGGAAGGTTAGTGATTAGGTCTGGATGAGAGAAAAGATGATGCATGCCAGATGCCATCTCCAGTATAGACCTGTTGCATGTTCCCTGCCTCTTCTTCTTTCCACTTTCCAAAGTCCTGGGATGTATGCCACATGCCCTTGATGGCAGACAAACATCTATTTATACTCATCTTGGAGTATATCTGTACTAGTTCTCCATTGAATTGTAATATCACAGAGCACGGGGCCCACATCTCTTCCTTCCTATACCTCCAGTATCCATCACTACAATAAATGCCAGCTTAACCACTTTTTATTGGGAGCCATATAGAACTCTGTGCCAGGTCCTCTGATGTGTATCCTATACACATACATGTATTCTTCAGCCTCTCTGCCTATATTTTCCTCCAAGGATCTGTAGGCATACTTCTCTGAATGATGTCAAGGAGATTGGGTCAGCTACTACCCAAGCTCACATAACTAGTGAGTAGCCTTGTCAGGAAACAAATCCAGGTGTGACTCTCAATCTTGGGCTAGATTAAGATTCTACTGAATGCTTGTGAATGGGTGCATGGAAGGAAGGAGAGAAGTATAGACCAGAATGGGACTGACAGTGCCCTTACTTTTAGTTGGTAGTGGGAAGCCAGCTTGAGCAACAGCTGTAGTAATGAAGATGTTGGACTGGGTAGGTCCCTGAGTAGTCACTCCAAGGCAGGGAGAAAAGGGAGAGTTGATGGGTCAAGCCAACCCCCAGGACGATTGTCCAAGGGAATTAATTCCATGGTGGCTCCAGGACCCCAACATTTGTTTGTGGAGGACACAGCCCCTGGGCTTTCACGTTGTCAACTCTAGGACAAGCATGGATCAGGTGAGGCTTCTTTGAAGATGGTGATTAACCTAGAAGTCTTTACATCCCCTTGGAGTCCAGGCTGTGCATCCCAATCTAATAGATCCTTAGGAGAAAATTGGGACAGACTCTCATGTGTGGGGTCTAAGATAAGGCTCAGATAAGCTCCACCATGTTCTTGCATGAGTGGAGACAGTGAGGAGACCAGAGAGCATTTGTCACTTACTTGAGTAGACCCATGTGGCTTCAGACTAGCTTGTGGCCACAGCTACGATCTCACCAGGATCCTAGAGGACTGGAAACCCTAGCCCAAAACACAATGCCAAAACCTCTGATCATGGACCTGAGCACTGTGGGTACATGGGACTCTACTGAGGGAGGCTTCCCCTGGTGCAAGTGGGGTGTGGCCTGGGTCCATTAGATGTCTATTTGGTCCCCATAGATCTCTCATAGTTCCCCATAGAGGCCCAATCCAGACCAGCGGGAAAAGCCCTTCCCTGAATGTGGTCCTGGGATTCCAGCTCTATCTATGCCCTGGCTTCCAGGTATTGGGATTTGAGAAGCCTCCAGGAACAAGCAGGGGACATCCAGGCTCTCTCCCTCTCTCACATGGCCTGCAACAACAGTAGCAAGCAAGCACAGTACCTGCTTCCACTCACAGGATCATTCCACCTTGCTCTGTTCAAGGAAGAAACAAGGAAAAAGTTGGGCTCTGGCAGCATCAGACAGAGCTGAGTTCCAATACTGACTCACCCACTCCCTCAAATGTGTGAGGCCTGACATAATCACTGACTTAACTCTCGAATCTATAGGTATCTTCTCTGTCAATTGGCCATAAAAATGGTGCATACCTCCAAGGCATGGAAAGATCCATTTCAGAGGGTTAACATGTCCCCCCCCATAACTGCCCAGAAGAGGGTAAAGAACCAACCGCCACCAATACAATAGAACTCAGTGAGGACATCAATGTACATCATACAACAGAACCTTCAGTGCTGTTCATTTATTTATAGTTCAGTGTTACAAATAACACAGGAGAACAATTATCAGCTCTTCCAGCTCTTCAGTGTTCGTTAAAATAGGAAAATGAAGAGGAACATGAGATCCACAATTTCAGGTACTTTTCTTTCTTCAACTGTACTTCAGAAAAACTTTATACACTGTATTGCCTAAATGAAAATACAGAGAGAAAAATATAACCAACACTCATATACCTACTGCTCAGCTTATAAGACTCGATCTTACAGATATTATTGTATCCCCTGCCCCCCTGCCTACACGTCTGTGATAATGGGCACCATCCATCTGCAGAAGCTTCCCTTCCATTACCCTGATGTTTTTCATTGCCATGAATGTCGGTAAACTTCTACTACATAGTCGTCAACTTCCAGAACTATACTACAGGAAATTCATCATTTCCATTGGAAGATATTGTGCAGTGGATATAAATCACAGCAGAGCTGATAACGCTTAGTTTACAGGAAGGATGCTTAAACTATCAGCATTATGCCATGTGTCACAGGCCCTCAAATCTGCAAGATGCCACATGCCACTTGCCCACAAAATCCGGAGGACTCCAACTGCCAGCTGCCATAGAAACTCCAGCTGGTCCTGCCTGGCAGGCTACAGTTCTTTTGGGATAACCCTGCGTGACTCTGTAAACAACTTTTGGGTGTCAGTGCTCAGGCAGTCCTTAGGCAACTCACTTGTGGACTCTGTACTGGAGGACGGCCTTGGTGGCTTCAGACTTGGTGTACTTGCCAAGCTCCCCAGGCAGCAGCATGCACACGGTGCTCTGGACCTCCATGGTGGTGATGGTAGCGTGATTGGTGTAGCGGGCCAGGCAGCCGCCTTCCTGGGTGATTTGCTCAAACATATCATAAATGAAAGAATCCATGACTTTCATGGCCCCCTAGGACAGGCTGAGGCCCTGGTGGACCTGCTTTAGGACCCAGGGGAAGCAGGTAGTGAAACTTGCTGTGTCTGGCTGGGGCAGCAGCCACATTGCCTTTGTCGTTTCTGTTTCTTGGTCAACAATGAGCCCGCCTCCGACTCATCAGCACTGGTGCATGAAGTCTGTGTAGACATGCCAGAGTAAGGCTCGGTCATGGTCTCTGCCTCCTTCTCATCAGCACCTGGACATGAAGCCTCAGAAGACATTCCAGAGTAAGGCTCTGTCATGGTCTCGGCCTTGGACTCATCATCACCAGGACACAAAGTCTCAGAAGACATGCCAGCATAAGGCTCAGCTATGGCAACAGCCTTGACATCAGACTCATTGGCACTGGTGCATGATGTCTGAGAAGACATGCCTGAGTAAGGCTCAGCCATGGCCTCGGCTTCAGAGTTGTCAGCACCAGGGCATGAAGTCTGGGAAGACCTGCCAGAATAAGCCTCAGCCATCATCTTGGCTTAATCAGCACTGGGGCACCAAGTCTGAGAAGACAGTCCGAGTAAGGCTTAGCCATGGCCTCAGCCTCAGACCCATCAGCACTGGGGCACCAAGTCTGAGAGGAAAATTCTAAGTAAGGCTCCACCATGGCAGGAACACCTTCCAGGGCCTGGCAGAAACAGAAGATGGTAGCTTGCCATTGGGGACCATTTGGTGGCAACACTGTTGACCCACGTTACTGCCCAGCTCCCTCTCTAATTGGATGAAATACATCTTGGGGAGAATTTCAGCTGAGGGATAAGTCCCTCAACCTCATTGGATCCTACTACTGGGGTGTGAATCCCATCCAACCAATCACAGTGGGCATCCACAGACCTATGAGCTTCCACTCACCTGATAAGTGGAAAGGTAGAAAGATACCCAAGACAGCAATTTGTTGTTTAACTACATGAGCTGGTGGATGTCACACCATGAGCACATTGAAAAACATCACACCCTCCCTTTCCTCCAGAGATGCTATCTTCCAGTAATTCAGCAAATTGTCAAACACAAAGGGAAAGGGAAGAGGCGCCCAATGCATGTTCTCTAGTCCTTTGAGAAATCATGGAATTGTTTCTTTGACTCCATACATGTGAATCTACAAGAAACGTGATATGGTAGACATCAAGGGAATAGGTACTGTTCAAAAAGGCATGTGGTACAAATGTTACTTTGGCAAAAGTGGAAGAGTCTACGATGTTACCCACCATGTTTTTGGCATTTATGTAGTCACAAAAGTTAAGGGCAAGATTCTTCCCAAGACGATTAATGTTCATATTGAGCAGAGAGAGAGAAAGAAGGAGAGAGTCGGTGGGGGAAAAGAAGAATAGAGAGAGGGAAGGAGGGAGTGGTGTGGGCTTTCAGTGTGTGACACATATTGTACCCTCAATGAATCAACAACAATAAAAAAAAACCGATTAAAACTTGGCCAAAAAATATTAATAGACACCTCTTTGAAGATATGCAGATGGGGTCTACAGCCATACCATCCTGAACGTGCCTGATCTCAGTCTGAAGATATGCAGGTGGCAAATAAGCATATGAAAACATATTAAACATCATATGTTATTACAGAATGCAATTAAAATTAAGATGAGGGGCAGAGGCAAGATGGCCGACTGGAGCCAGCTTTTCACAGAGGATCCTGTTTAGAAGGAGAGTTAAAGGACAGACATTTAGCAAATAAGATGATGATTTGGAGCTGGGCCAAGAGAGAAGGTGAGAAACACACATCAACCCTGCTGAGGAGAGCTGCGACCCCAATGGTACAAACAAAAGGTACAAAATCTATTGCCAAGAGGACAGGTGACATTCCCCCAAGATAATGGCTTGCATTATACTTTCTACAAGCAAGGGGGCAGAGTTCAAATGCCCTCCCATTTTATCCCATGGGAGAGACCCTGAAAATCAAGACCCCCTTCCCCTACTAGGATGCCATAATCTCTTGCCAGGCATAAAACTATATAAAACTGTATATATTCTCTATTTGCAATTCTGAACTCCTAGCACTCCCCTTCACTCTCACCCCGAGGTCTGGAACCCTGCCCCCCATGGAGTCCAGATTCTTGGTCATTTTCTCAAGAGGTTGGGACAGGGCATGGGCTGTTGCAGGTCTATGTTGATTCTGTGGCACAAGTGTAAGGAAATAATGGTAGACTGAAGGAACTGGAAAAGGGAGAGGTGGTGCCTCCCATCACAGAGAGCAGCAGCAGTGGGAAAAATAGGGCTCACAACCTGGGGATATTTTGGAAGGACACTCCTTGTCTGTGTGGGAAACCAGAGAAAGCCAAGCATCTTCTCCGGTGGCAGATGCTGGCAGAATAGATCTGGGATAGAAACGCAGACGCCATGAGCCAAGGGTATTCCTAACGTGGTACCGGCCTGGGTGGAGTGAGGTGGGACAGAGAATTGAAGACGCTTGTGCAGAGACAGCATACTCCCAGGGTGGGGCTGTGCCAGGACTGCTTTAGTGGGCCTAAGAAACACCTGGCCCTCAGGGGATCATAGCTGAGACAAAGGTAGGTGGGAAAACGAAAGCTGAGTGTAAGCTCTAACCGCACCAGCTCCAACAAAGACTGCAGGGGAAACAGAAACACCATCTCTGGGAATTGGCACAGAGCAGGGATGAGTCTCAGTTTCTGTGAACTCAAATGGCGTCTGGTCAGCAGGGGAATATAACCAGGACAGAATCACAAATTCTGCACAAGTATAAGTGTCAGCAACATCAATCAGGGGAGGTGCTGTAACTGAGTGAACCTCCCCAGCTTCCAGTAAACATCTGAGGTTGTCACGCCTCACCTTTCCCTGCTGGATGGTGGCAGAATATGTAGGCCTGGCCGAGGAGACATAAGATCTCTCTGCGACTCAGGCAGGCTCAAACCCCTGGAGCATCTGCTCATTGGAGGGAACTGGGTCATAGCCCTGCAGGGCTACCAGTGACTGGGTGTGACAGAGGTGCAAGGTGTGGAAGAAGGCATCAACCTTCCCAGACTCATTCATTTGTGTGTGGGGGAGGCTTCTGACTCTACAGAGCACCAGAAGGTGTCATACTCGAGCTGCCAGAAGACCCGTGCTATCTAGTTGCTAGAGACCTTTTGACCTCCATCATTTGAGACTGGGTAGTGACTGTTACAATTGACTTGGATCTCTCAGACTGGACCAATCACCCGATGACTATCCAAAGTGGTACCCTGTTTGATTTTCCTTTTCCAGTCCCAGCTCTTGGGTAAAGGGCTGGTTAATCACTACTCCAAGAGTCCCCCAACCCAACTTCATTTTATCTGCTCATCTAGCCAAACAGTGTAAAATAATTATGGGATGGAATCAGTGGAAAAACTCCAGTAACATGAATAACCAGAGTAGATCAACTCCCCCAAGGAATAATACGGCAGACAAAACTGAAGATCCTGTTCATAGACAAATGGCTGAGATGTCAGAAATCGAATTCAGAGGTTGGATTGCAAATAAGATTAATTGAATGCAGGTAAAGTTGGAATTAGAAATTCAAGGAGCAATTCGAAAGTTATCTCAAGAATTCAATGAATTCAAAGACAAAATTACCAAAGATTTTGACACATTGAGACAAGAATTTGTAGCCCCCAAAGATCTCAGAAATACAGTAGAATCCCTCAGCAACAGAATGGAGCAAGGAGATGAAAAGATTTCTGATATTGAAGACAAAGCATTTGAACTCTCCCAAGTGCTCAAAGACGAAGAGAAATAGAGAGCAAAAACAGATCATTCTCTCAGAGAGATTTGGGATAATTTGAAAAAAACTAATATTCTCCTTATACAAATTCCTGAAGGCAACAAAGCTGCGACATAAAGCACAGAGGCCCTTTTTCATGAGATTATGAAGCAGAACTTTCCAGACATGCCAAGAGATTCTGAAATGCAGATAGCAGACAGTTTCAGAACCGCAGCACGACTCAACCTGAATAAGACAACCCCCAGACACATCATAATTAACTTTACTAAAGTTAACATGAAGGAGAAAATTCTGAAAGCAGCCTGACGTATGAAAACGGTAACCTACAAGGGGAACAATATTAGAATGATTGCAGATTTCTCTGCTGAAAACTTTCAACCTAGAAGAGGGTGGTTATAGACTTTTAATCTCCTAAAACAAATAACTTTCAAACTAGAATCCTATATCCAGTGAAACAGTTTCATTTATGATGGAGAAATTAAATACTTTAATGACATTCACACGTTGAAGAAAATTGCCATCACTAAACCAGCTCTCCAGGATATTCTCAGAACTATCCTCCATAATGACCAGCACAGTCCTCCACCATAAAAGTAAACTCACATAGAATGTTTTGAACAAATTCCAACTTCCACAGTGGCGAAAGGATTAAAAATGTCCACTGGACTTTTGAAAAACCTGATACCCAAAATTCTACCAGGCCTATCAATCTTCTCAATTATTGTTAATGGCTTAAATTGTCCTCTCAAGAGCCACAGGTTGGCTGACTGGATACAAAAACTCAGGCCAGATATCTGCGAATACAAGAATCTCGTCTTACCTTAAAAGGTAAATACAGACTCCCGGTGAAGAGATGGTCATCTATATTTCTGGCAAATGGAAATTTAAAAAAAGCAGGTGTTGCAATTTTATTCCCAGATACAATAGGTTTTAAACCAACAAAAGTAAGGAAAGATAAGGATGTTCACTTCATATTTGTAAAGAGTAATACTCAATATGATGAGATTTTAATTGTTAACATTTATGCACCCAACCAGAATGCACCTCACTTTATAAGAGAGACTCTAACAGACATGAGCAACTCGATTTCCTTCAGCTCCATAGTAGTCAGAGATTTTAACACTCCTTTGGCAATGTTGGAGAGATCCTCCAATAAGAAGCTAAGCAAAGAAATTTTAGATTTAAACTTAACCATTCAACATTTGGATTTAACAGATATCTACAGAACATTTCATCCTAACAACACCGAATACACATTCTTCTCTTCAGCCAGGGAACATCCAAAATTGATCACATTTAGGTCACAATTCTAACCTCAGTAAATTTAAATGAATAGAAATTATTTCCTGCATCTTCTCGGACTATCATGGAATAAAAATTGAACTCAGTAACAACAGGAATCTGCATACTCATACAAAAACATGGAAGCTAAATAACCTATGCTGAATGATAGCTGAGTCAGAGATGAGATTAAAAAGAAAATTACTGAAGTTTTGGAAAAAAATGATAATGAAGACACAAATTATCAGAACCTCTGAGATACCACAAAGGTAGTCCTAAAAGGAAAACTTATAGCACTGCAAGCCTTCTGCAAGAGAACGGAAAGAGAGGAAGTTACCAACTTTGATGGGACATCTCAAACAACTGGGAAAGGAAGAACATTCTGATCCCAAACCCAGCTGAAGAAGAGAAATAACCAAAATTAGAGCAGAATTAAATGAAATTGGAAACAAAAGAATTGCACAACAGATCAATAAATCAAAAAGTTGTTTTTTTGAAAAAGTCAATATAATAGATAAGCCTTTAGCTAACATAACCAGGAAAAACAGAGTTAAATCTGTAATTTCATCAATCAGAAATGGTAATGATGAAATAACAATAGACTCCTCAGAAATTAAAAAAAACCTTAATGAATATTACAAGAAAATTTATTCTCAGTAATATGAAAATCTGAAGGAAGTTGAGCAATACTTGGAAGCATGCCACCTTCCAATATTTAGCCAGAATCAAGTGGAAATGTTGAACAGGCCTATATCAAGTTCTGAAATACTGTCAACTATACAAAGTCTCCCTAAAACGAAAAGCCTGGGACCAGATGGCTTCACGTCAGAACTCTAACAAACCTTTAAGGAGGAACTAGGACCTCTATTATTCAAACTTTTCCAAAATAGAGAAAAAGAATGAATACTACCCAACACATTCTATAAAGCAAACATCACCTTGATCCCCAAACCAGGAAAAGACCAAATAAGAAAAGAAAATATAAACTAATATCACTAATGAATATAGACGCGAAAATATTCAAGAAGATCCTAACAAAAAGAATCCAGCAATAGATCAAACGAATTGTATGTCATGACCAATTAGGTTTTATCCCAGTGTCTCAAGGCTGGTTCAATATATACAAGTCTATAAATATAATTCAGCACATAAACAAATTAAAAAACAAAGACCATATGATTCTCTCAATTGATGCATAAAATGCTTTTGATAACATCCAGCATCCATTCATGATCAGAACACTTAAGAAAATTGGTATAGAAGGGACATTTCTTAAACTGATAGAGGCCATCTACAGGAAACCCACAGCCAGTATCGTATTGAATGGAGTTAAATTGAAATCATTTGCACTCAGATCAGGAACCAGGCAAGGTTGCCCATTGCCTCCACTGCTCTTTAACATTGTAATGGCAGTCTTAGCCATCACAATTAGGCAAGACAGTCGATCAAGCATATCCATACAGGGTCAGAAGAGATCAAACTTGCACTCTTCTCAGATGATATTATTGTATATCTGGAAAACACCAGGGATTCTACTACAAAACTCTTAGAAGTAATCAAGGAATACAGGAGCATCTCAGGTTACAAAATCAACACTCTTAAATATGTAGCCTTGATATATACCAACAATAGTCAAGCTGAAAGAACAGCCAAGGACTCTATTCCCTTCACGTAGTGCCAAAGAAGATGAAATATTTGGGAATTTACCTAACAAAGGACACGAAAGATTACTCTATCAAGAGAACCATGAAACTCTAAGAAAAGAAATAGCTGAAGATGTTAACAAATGAAAAAACACACCATGCTCATGGCTGGGAAGAATCAACATTGTTAAAATGTCCGTACTACCCAAAGCAATATATGATTTTAATGAAATCCCTATTAAAGCTCCACTGTCATACTTTAAAGATCTCTAAAATATAATACATCGTTTTATATGGAATCAAAAAAACCCCTCAAATAGCCTAGACATAACACAGAAATAAAAACAAAGCAGGAGGAATCACACTACCAGACCTCAGACTATACTATAAATCGATAGTGATTAAAACAGCATGGTAGTAGCACAAAAACAGAGGTAGATGTATGGAACAGAATAGTGAACCAAGAGATAAACCCAGCTACTTAATGTTATTTGATCTTTGACAAGCCAATTAAAAACATTCAGTGGAGAGAAGATTCCCTATGTAACAAATGGTGCTCGATGAACTGGCTGGCAACCTGTAGAAAAATGAAAGTGGACCCATACCTCTCACCATTAACTAAGATAAACTCTCACTGGATTAAGAAATTAAACTTAAGACATGAAAATACAAAAATACTGGAAGAAAGTGCAGGGAAAACTCTTGAAGGAATCGGCCTGGGTGAATGTTTTATGAGGAGGCCCCCCCAGGCAATTGAAGCAACATCAAAAATACACTACTGGGACCTGATCAAACTAAAAAGGTTCTGCACAGCCAAGAACACAGTAAGTAAAGCAAGTAGACAGTCCACAGAATGGGAGAAGATATTTGCAGGTTATATCTCCGAGAAAGGTTTAATAACCAGAATCCACAGAGAACTCAAACGTATTAGCAAGAAAAGAACAAGGGATTCCATCTCAGAGTGGGCAAAGGACTTGAAGAGAAAATTCTCTGAAGAAGACAGGTACATGGCCTGCAGACACGTGAAGAAAGGGTCATCATCCTTAATCATCAGAGAAATGCAAATCAAAACTACTTTGAGATATCTAATTCCAGTAATATTAGCCCACATAAAAAAATCTCCAAACCGGGGGAGGCGGAGCAAGACGGCAGCCGAGTAACAGCTTCCTTGCATCTGGGCACCGTGAGTCTGGGGAGAAAGGACTCCAGGCATCTCTGGATGGTGGGATCTGCCTATCATCACCCCTGAGAGGATACGGGGAGTCAGCGAGAGACTTCTGGACCCCAAGAGGAGGACTAAAACAGTGGAAAACCGGCAAGTGGTCGCATGTGTTCAATCCGTCTAAACCCGCCCACAACTGTAAGTTCAGTAGCAACGAGACTGCAAACCAGAAAGGCCTTACCTGTGAACAGTTTTGGTGTCTTTGCACTTGGCACTCAGCTGAACTGCCTTGGGGAGAGTCTGAGCGGGAGTGCGGAGAACTTTGGCCTTTGTCTAGGGCCCCAGTCTGAGCCGCTGAGCCAGACGGAGCTAATAGTGTTTGGCTCTGGGTCACAGGCAGACATTGTGAGCGATCTGCCCCGGCAAGCTCCGCTTTCAGGGTCGCAGAGCTGGAATTGGGTGGGAGCTGGTAACCCAGCTACCAAGTAGCCTAAGGGTGGGGTTTGAGCCGCCTTGCAGCCCTAACCCTCGGGGGCAGTGGGAGACCAGTTTTGACACACAGTGTAAGTGGATAGCCACTTCAGCAGTGATTCCAGCGACAAGCACTTCCCTGAGAAAGCTTCTGCTCAGTAAGTGAACAAGTTCAAAGTGCCTTTTAAGTGGGCTGAAGAGAGATTTAGGGTGTCTACCTGCTGGGGCTTGAGAAACTAGCAGCCTCCAGTCGTATCAGAGCTGTGATTAACATCTCATACCCCAGAAGACCACGTGTTCCCCAGACAATATTCAATAACATATACATACTGCTTTGTTTTTGGTTGTGTTTCTTTTTTTTTTTTTTGGTTTGGTTGTTTTTTTTTTGTTTATTTTGCTGTTTTGGATTGTTGTTTTGTTTTTGAAGTTCAACCTTTTCCATACAGATCCTTTTTCTTTCTCAATTTCTCTAGTTTAAGTATAATTTCCCATTGCTGCCTATTTCAATAATTAGAACTTCATTTTTGTTAGTGTTTCTACCCCTATTATTTGGTTTTTCCAGCCAATTTTATCCCATAAAGTTTTCTGTTTGCTTGTTTTGGATAGATTTACAGCATTTTTGTCTTTCCTCCAGAGCTACTTGGTGGAGGTGGGGTACTGTGTCTGATCAGGTTAGCAAAGAGCTGCTAACCTCAAGGGAACCACCCCACGGGGCACCCCCAGAAGGTGTTTTTTTTTTTTTTAAGGTTGTATCAAAGTACCCTACTGTACTCCTATATTGCTCTGTCTCCCTCTTTCTGTGCCTCTCTTCTTTTTGTCAATATTCCTTTTACCCACCCCCTCTCCTTTCTCTATTTTTCTTTTTTTTTTTTCTTCTCACTTGGTCCTCCTTTCTTTCATCCCTTTTGTGCTCTTAAACCTTCTCACCCTTCTGGTCCTGTAACCCATAGTCAACAGGCACAATCACTTAAAGAGCAAGAAGAAGAGAAAGGAAAATTAGGGCAAGGAAACAGATAAAAGAAATCACCCATGAGGAAGAATCAGCAGAAAACTCCAGGCAGCATGAAGAACCAGTCCAGAACAACCCCGCCAAGGGACCATGAGGTAGCTACTGCAGAGGATTGCACTTATACAGAAATGTTAGGAATGACAGAAAGGGAATTTAGAATACACATGTTGAAAACAATGAAAGAAATGATGGAAACAATGAAGGAAACTGCTAATAAAGTGGAAAATAACCAAAAAGAAATTCAAAAACAGAATCAAATAAGAGATGAATGATATGAAGAATATAAAAAGGATATAGCAGAGCTGAAGGAAATGAAACAGTCAATTAGGGAACTTAAAGATGCAATGGAAAGTATCAGCAACAGGTTAGACCATGCAGAAGAAAGAATTTCAGATGTAGAAGACAAAGGTTTTGAGATAACTCAGATAGTAAAAGAGGCAGAAAAGAAGAGAGAGAAAGCAGAACATTCACTGTCAGAGTTATGGGACTTTATGAAGCGTTCCAACATACGAGTTATAGGAATTCCAGAAGGGGAAGAAGAATGCCCCAGAGAAATGGAAGCCATACTAGAGAATATTATAAAAGAAAATTTCCCAAATATCACCAAAGATTTTGACACACTGCTTTCAGAGGGCTATCGGACCCCAGGTCACCTCAACTCTAACCGAGCTTCTCCAAGACACTTTGTGATGAACCTGTCCAAAGTCAAGACAAAAGAAAAGATTCTGCAAGCTGCCAGGAGTAAGCGCCAGTTGACCTAAAGGGGCAAATCCATCAGAGTGACCACAGACTTCTCTAATGAAACTTTCCAAGCAAGAAGACAATGGCCATCTACCTTTAATCTACTTAAACAGAACAATTTCCAGCCCAGAATTCTGTACCCTGCTAAGCTAAGCTTCAAAATTGACGGAGAAATCAAAACATTTACGGTATACAAACATTGAGGAAATTCGCCACAACAAGACCAGCTCTACAGGAAATACTTCAACCTGTTCTGCACACTGACCACCACAATGGATCAGCAGCAAAGTAAGAACTCAGAAATTAAAGGACAGAACCAAACCTCCACACTGATGCAAAAGATAAAACTAAGCAATGGACTCTCACCAAATAAGACGAATAGAATACTACCACACTTGTCAATTATCTCAATAAATGTTAATGGCTTGAATTCCCCACTGAAGAGACATAGATTGGTTGACTGGATTAAAAAACACAAGCCATCCATTTGCTGTCTGCAAGAAACACACCTGGCTTCAAAAGACAAATTAAAGCTCCGAGTCAAGGGTTGGAAGACAATTTTTCAGGCAAATGGAATTCAGAAGAAAAGAGGAGTTGCAATCTTATTTTCAGATTCATGTGGATTTAAAGCAACTAAAGTCAAAAAAGACAAAGATGGTCACTTTATATTGGTCAAGGGAAAAATACAGCAAGAAGACGTTTCAATTCTGAATATTTATGCACCCAATTTAAATGCTCCCAGATATTTGAAACAGACCTTACTCAGTCTGAGCAATATGATATCTGATAATACCATAATAAAAGGGGACCTTAACACTCCTCTTACAGAGCTGGACAGATCCTCTCAACAGAAATTAAACAAGGATATAAGAGACTTAAATGAGACCCTAGAACAACTGTGCTTGATAGACGCATATAGAACACTCCATCCCAAAGATAAAGAATATACATTCTTCTCATCACCCCATGGAACATTCTCCAAAATTGATCATATGCTGGGACACAAAACAAATATCAACAGAATCAAAAGAATTGAAATTTTACCTTGTATCTTCACAGACCATAAGGCACTAAAGGTGGAACTCAACTCTATCAAAAATGCTCGACCTCACCCAAAGGCATGGAAACTAAACAATCTTCTGTTGAAGAACAGATGGGTGAAGGAAGAAATAAAACAGGAAATCATTAACTTCCTTGAGCATAACAACAATGAAGACACAAGCTACCAAAACCTGTGGGATACTGCAAAAGCAGTTTTGAGAGGAAAATTCATCGCTTTAGACGCCTACATTCGAAAAACAGAAAGAGAACACATCAACAATCTCACAAGAAATCTTACGGAATTGGAAAAAGAAGAACAATCTAAGCCTAAACTCCGTAGAAGAAAAGAAATATCCAAAATCAAATCAGAGATCAATGAAATTGAAAACAAAAGAATCATTCAGAAAATTAATGAAACAAGGGGTTGGTTTTTTGAAAAAATAAATAAAATAGATAAACCATTGGCCAGACTAACGAAGAATAGAAAAGTAAAATCTCTAGTAACCTCAATCAGAAATGATAAAGGGGAAATAACAACTGATCCCACAGAGATACAAGAGATCATCTCTGAATACTACCAGAAACTCTATGCCCAGAAATTCGACAATGTGAAAGAAATGGATCAATATTTGGAATCACACCCTCTCCCTAGACTCAGCCAGGAAGAAATAGAGCTCCTGAACAGACCAATTTCAAGCACTGAGATCAAAGAAACAATAAAAAACCTTCCAACCAAAAAATGCCCTGGTCCAGATGGCTTCACTCCAGAATTCTATCAAACCTTCAAGGAAGAGCTTATTCCAGTACTGCAGAAATTATTCCAAAAAATTGAGGAAGAAGGAATCTTCCCCAACACATTCTATGAAGCAAACATCACCCTGATACCAAAACCAGGAAAAGACCCAAACAAAAAGGAGAATTTCAGACCAATCTCACTCATGAACATAGACGCAAAAATTCTCAACAAAATCCTAGCCAATAGATTACAGCTTACCATCAAAAAAGTCATTCATCATGATCAAGTAGGCTTCATCCCAGGGATGCAAGGCTGGTTTAACATACGCAAGTCTATAAACGTTATCCACCATATTAACAGAGGCAAAATAAAGATCACATGATCCTCTCAATAGATGCAGAAAAAGCATTTGATAAAATCCAGCATCCTTTTCTAATTAGAACACTGAAGAGTATAGGCATAGGTGGCACATTTCTAAAACTGATTGAAGCTATCTATGACAAACCCACAGCCAATATTTTCCTGAATGGAGTAAAACTGAAAGCTTTTCCTCTTAGAACTGGAACCAGACAAGGTTGTACTCTGTCATCTTTACTATTCAACGTAGTGCTGGAAGTTCTAGCCAATACAATTAGGCAAGACAAGGAAGTAAAGGGAATTCAAATGGGAGCAGAGGAGGTCAAACTCTCCCTCTTTGCTGACGACATGATCTTATACTTAGAGAACCCCAAAGACTCAACCACAAGACTCCTAGAAGTCATCAAAAAATACAGTAATGTTTCAGGATATAAAATCAATGTCCACAGGTCAGTAGCCTTTGTGTACACCAATAACAGTCAGGATGAGAAGCTAATTAACGATACAACTCCCTTCACCATAGTCTCAAAGAAAATGAAATACCTAGGAATATACCTAACGAAGGAGGTGAAGGACCTCTATAAAGAAAACTATGAAATCCTCAGAAAGGAAATAGCAGAAGATATTAACAAATGGAAGAACATACCATGCTCATGGATGGGAAGAATCAACATTGTTAAAATGTCTCTACGTCCCAAAGCAATCTACCTATTCAGTGCCATTCCTATCAAAATACCAACATCGTACTTTCAAGATTTGGAAAAAATGATTCTGCATTTTGTATGGAACCGGAAAAAAACCCGTATAGCTAAGGCAGTTCTCTGTAACAAAAATAAAGCTGGGGGCATCAGCATACCAGATTTTAGTCTGTACTACAAAGCCATAGTGCTCAAGACAGCATGGTACTGGCACAAAAACAGAGACATAGACACTTGGAATCGAATTGAAAACCAAGAAATGAAACTAACATTTTGCAACCATGTAATCTTTGATAAACCAAACAAGAACATACCTTGGGAGAAAAACTCCCTATTCAATAAATGGTGTTGGGAGAACTGGATGTCTACATGTAAAAGACTGAAACTGGACCCACACCTTTCCCCACTCACAAAAATTGATTCAAGATGGATAAAGGACTTAAACTTAAGGCATGAAACAATAGAAATCCTCCAGGAAAGCATAGGAAAAACACTGGAAGATACTGGCCTGGGGAAAGACTTCATGAAGAAGACTGCCATGGCAATTGCAACAACAACAAAAATAAACAAATGGGACTTCATTAAACTGAAAAGCTTCTGTACAGCTAAGGAGACAATAACCAAAGCAAAGAGACAACCTACACAATGGGAAAAGGTATTTGCATATTTTCAATCAGACAAAAGCTTGATAACTAGGATCTATAGAGAACTCAAATTAATCCACATGAAAAAAGCCAACAATCCCTTATATCAATGGGCAAGAGACATGAATAGAACTTTCTCTAAAGACAACAGATGAATGGCTAACAAACACATGCAAAAATGTTCATCATCTCTATATATTAGAGAAATGCAAATCAAAACAACCTGAGATATCATCTAACCCCAGTGAGAATGGCCCACATCACAAAATCTCAAAACTGCAGATGCTGGCGTGGATGTGGAGAGAAGGGAACACTTTTACACTGCTGGTGGGACTGCAAACTAGTACAACCTTTCTGGAAGGAAGTATGGAGAAACCTCAAATCACTCAAGCTAGACTTCCCATTTGATCCTGCAATCCCATTACTGGGCATCTACCCAGAAGGAAAGAAATCCTTTTATCATAAGGACACTTGTACTAGACTGTTTATTGCAGCTCAATTTACAATCGCCAAAATGTGGAAACAGCCTAAATGCCCACCAACCCAGGAATGGATTAACATGTTGTGGTATATGTATACCATGGAATACTATTCAGCCATTAAAAAAATGGAGACTTTACATCCTTCGTATTAACCTGGATGGAAGTGGAAGACATTATTCTTAGTAAAGCATCACAAGAATGGAGAAGCATGAATCCTATGTACTGAATTTTGATATGAGGACAATTAATGACAATTATCGTTATGGGGGGGAAACAGAAAGAGGGAAGGAGGGACGGGGGTGGGGCCTTGGTGTGTGTCACACTTTATGGGGGCAAGACATGATTGCAAGAGGGACTTTACCTAACAATTGCAATCAGTGTAACCTGGCTTATTGTACCCTCAATGAATCCCCATCAAAAAAAAAAAAAAAAATCTCCAAACCAGGGATGTTGGTATGGATGTGGAGAAAAGGGAACACTTCTACATTGTTGTTGGATATGCAAACTAATGTGTTCCTTTTGGAAAGACGTTTGGAGAACACTTAGAGATTTACAAATAGACCTGCCATTCGATCCTACAATTTCTCTACTTTGTATATATCTAGAAGACCAAAAATCACATTACAACAAAGATAAATGTACCAGAATGTTCATTGTAGCCCAATTCATAATCTCTAAGTTATGGAAGAAGCCCAAGTACCCATCGACCCACGAGTGGATCAATAAATTGTGGTATATGTACACCATGTAATGTTATACAGCCTTAAGGAAAGATGGAGACTTTACCTCTTACATGTTTTCATAGATGGAGCAAGAACATATTCTTCTTAGCAAAGCATCTTAAGAATGGAATAAAAAGTATCCAGTGTACTCAATCGTACTGTGAAACCAATTTATAGCTTTCTTATGAAAGCTATAACACAATTATAGCCCAATAAGAAGGGGAAAAGGGAGAGGAGGGGGGAGGTTGGGAGGAGGGAGAGTAATTGGTGGGACACATCTACGGTGCGACTTACAAGGGTATATGTGAAATTTTCTAGGTGTCAAATATAATGTCTTAACACAATAACTAAGAAAATGCAGTGAAGGCTATGTTAACCAGCTTGATGAAAACATTTCAAATTGTATATAGAACTAGTACATTGTACCCCATGATTTCATTAATGTACACAGCTATGATTTAATTGAAAAAAGAATAAAAAATTAAACTAAGATAAGATACCACTACTCATTTTAGAATGGCTAATATCCAACACCAGATGCTAGCAAGGATGTGGAGCTCTCAAACATTTCTGATGGGAATGCAAATGGTTCAACTGCTTGGGGAGACAGTTTGGCAGTTTCTTAGAGGCTAAACTTTCTCTTACCAGATGACACAGCAATCATACTCCTTGATGTTTACCCAAATCAATAGAAAACTTACGTTTACACAAAAGCATGCACGTGAATTTTTATTTCAGTTTTATTTGTAATTGCCAAACTTGGGAAGCAACAGGTGAGTGAATGAAAAAAACTATGATAACAGCACCCATACTTCCATATGAAAGGTATACCTCAACTACAACCCAAGATAAAGGAGAAAGAGGAAGGGGAGGGGAGGGTAGGAGGGAGGATGGATGGAGAGAGCATAATGGGTCAGACCACACCTGTGGTGCATTTTACATGGATACATGTCAAATCTACTAAATGTAGAATATTAATGTCTTAACACAATAATTTAGAATTTGCGGTGAAGGCTATATTAACCAGTTTGATACAAGTATTTAAAATTGTATATAAAATGAGCACATTGTACCACATGAACGCATTAATGTAC
This sequence comes from Nycticebus coucang, assembly GCF_027406575.1. Taxonomy (NCBI): domain Eukaryota; kingdom Metazoa; phylum Chordata; class Mammalia; order Primates; family Lorisidae; genus Nycticebus; species Nycticebus coucang. Next base: position 135,682,931 of record NC_069804.1, read on the forward strand.
ACATCTATGATTTAGTTAAAAAAAAAAAAAACAACTGGAAGTGCCCTCTATATATGGGAACCAAGGTCTCCTTGATCCAGGCCAGTGCTATTTCACCCCAGCCCAGGCCTCAGAGTAAGGCTCTGTTCCATAAAATGAATACAAATTAACAACAAATAAAACAGCACAGAAGGAAGGAAATAATAGTAATGATAATAATAAAGTATATAAAGAGAATTTAAAATAAAATTATAGAAGTTATAACAAAAAGGTGTGTATATCTTAATTGCCATTTGAGAAATTTATGTGGGAAAGAGGAAAGTAGAAAAATCTTCACAAAAAGAGAGAGAAAAGGAGAGAAATGGAAAGGAAAGGAAGAATGACAGGGGTAGGAAAAGAATAGCAAAAATGGAACACTTGTTATTGAAGGAAGTGAAAAGATAAAATAAAAATGCCATAAAACAAAACAAACACAAAACCATAAGATCACAAATTGGGAAAAATGAATAACAAGAACAGAAAAACTAGCAAAAAGTGAGCCCTTACAATTGATGAAGGAAACAGTGAAATATTATAACTACACACACAAAAAAAGAAAAGTGTAGGGGAAAAGAGTTGAAAAAAGTTCTTTTACAAAGGAAATGTATATGTATATTGTGTGGACAACAGGTGACATTCTGTAAGAGATACTAACTGTGATGCTGATGTAGCTGTCAGCTGTATAAGATGGGGCCTGGAAGCCTTTAACTTGCCAAGGAGACCTGGTCCTATGTTCCTGATTTCTTTGCCCTCAATCCCCACAGCCTTGGGAACCTGAAGCTCTTGTCTGCCTGCTTAATAGACACTCCTTGACCTTTCAAACAATGTCCCTAGGTCACGCAGTGGATTTCCAAGGAAAGCGTGTGTCACCCAAGTCTCCCCATAAGTGGCTGCCCAGCTTAGCAGGCACACCAGAGCTGGCCTTGCACTAGGACCCTGTGGGCTGATCCTGCAAGGCTGCTGTCTCCCAATGACTGCCACTGGCCTTCAGCCAAACCATGAGATCTCTGCTCTGCCCAGTGGCTCGGTCCCAGCCCTTAGACTCTTTTCAAGATCACTGGCTCACTCCCTCAAGCTCTCCCAAGATAGTTTCAAAAAATGCCCAATTCCAAAAAACAAAGAAACAAAAAACAAAACAAACAATGTCCTGCAGGGATGTTGAAAAGCTGAATTTCTCAGTCTCTGCAGCCAGCTAGTACTTTCCCTCTCTGTGCCAATTCTCCACTGCTCCATACCTACTCTTGGGCTCCTGGAGTTTTCTGCTCCCTCCCTGTGTCCCTGAAGCATGTGTCTGGGCAGGACTTCCAGCCAGAGTGGCTGGATTTCCTTCCCCCGAATCCCCATCTTACTGTTTGGCTGCAAAGGAACTGTCTCTAGTCCACCATCTTGCCCCGCCCTTCCCCACATTATTGATGATCACGAAGATCATTTACTGTGATCTGAACACATAGCAGGTTATTCTTGATGGAATAGCCAGCCTGGAGGAATGAATGAAAGTCATAGTACAGATTGTTTACCCTAATGAATGGAGTTGTCTGACTTCCCCATATAAATGCCAAGTGGAAAGTGGATGCCCAGGTGAAGCAGCTGATATGTGTCTATACCAGCCATGTTGTATTGACTTCATGATGACCAGGATATTCACCTACTGAATATGTCCCTTACCCCAGGTGATGGTAAATGCTGTGATTTAAGGGAGACCCTTTTGTAGGGGCACTCTATGTTACCTTATTGCTACATTAAGTAATAGTTTGTGAAATATTTCTATATTGTCTGCTTTAGCTTCCCATTATGGGTCTTTTGCATAAATTCATTAGTAAGAAAATAGGGAAAGTCAGAGTAGAGACCCAATGGACATATCCCAACAGAGTAGAAATCTTTAGTGGTTCAGAAATGGGATGATCAAAGTAGTCACTGATGGAGTTGAAACAAAGGTTTTACTGCAGCACTATTGATGGTTGGGTGGATCAATGGGGGCCACTTCTGGTCCCCCAACATTAAAGGGCCCTAAAGAAATCTACTCTATTTACCCCATTTTGGATGAATTAAAAAAGCTAGAAGACAAAGATTATAATAAGAAACCCAACCTGGCATCACCTTGAGCAATATTCAGGCAGATTAATTAAGATAAAGATGGACAGAGGAACCAGCATCCCTTGTTTCAATACGCTGCTTGGAACCCAACACCATTTGCACAGGAGTGAATAAATAGAGTAGAGAAGAAAAGTTCCTGGGACTCTTTGGCATGGGAATACCATGTACAATGGTATCAAAACTCACTGGTGAGGCCCTAACACAGGCTACAATGAAGTTGATAGAAAAGAGAAATGCAAGGGTTTACCAGATGAAAGTCACCATTGGGGTGAAAATCAGAATGTTTAAACAGGCTTTATGTAAAGAGGTTGTGTCTCCTTTACCTAAATGCTTTATGGGACTGAATATTGTGTCTGACTATGGAACGTTTCCTCTATGTATATTGTAAAACAGAAGACATGTAAATCCATGCTTCAAGAAATACTAATTGAACATGCTAAATGGTAACCAGTAAAGTTCTATAGCTATGTAGAATGGAAGCTGGAGCATTGGTTTGGACAAATTCTCTGTACAATAGCTCTGTGTGGAACATAAACTGAGGTTTATGACAATAGCCTAAGAATACCTATGAATGCTTCCCAATGATGACCTTTGGGACCTTGGACCTGGTAATTTCCATTTGAGGGAAAATTACTAAGTTCTTACCAGACTTTAATTGAAGTGGACCCTATGATTGACAGACATAAATAATCTTGAACCTTAAATATCCTTAATATCTTGGGTAATGTCCAGAGAAATGTTGTAATGGGGAAGACAATGCCCACAGTTCCATAATAAAAAACAAATGACTGGGATATAGCTTTCATGTGAAGGTCCTACATTAGGGAGAAAGGGGAAAGGGAGGGGAGGGAGGGGAGAGGGAGAGGGAAGGAGGGGGATTAATGGGATTACACCTGCGGTGCATCTTACAAGTGTATATGTGAATCCTAGTAAATGTGGAATGTAAAGGTCTTAGCAAAATAACTAAGAAAATGCTACAAAAGCTATGTTAACTAATGTGATGAAAATGTGTCAAACGATCTATGAACCAAGTGTATGGTGCCCCACGATCATACTAATGTACATAGCTATGGTTTAATAAAAATAAATTAAAAAATGATTTATGCATGAATATGCTATGAGTCATATGGCTACTCAGCATATTCATGAGCTTGACTCTTTTCACATAGGGTTGACTTTGGAACTACCTGACCACCTGGCAGAGTCTATCACCACTCAGACAGTGCACTATGGGCCTGATAGCAGGAGTTGTACCTTTGCCCCTTCTGGCAAAATTGGAGTTAACAGTGAATGCACCTATGTTGCTGAGTGGTAGAAATAGCACATTAGTTCTGTACAGAACCCTACCCTGTATGAATGAGAGTGGGTTGAAGAAGAAGCACTTAGTAGACAAGCTCTGCTGTCTGCAATCTAGACCAGCTTAGTGGCCAAACCTAAATTCCTTCTAAAGGTGGAAAAGTCTGGGTATAAGTGAAGAGAAGGGGGATGGGGAGGAGTAGCTGAAAGTTAAGGAATGAGTAAATGGGCTATGCAATGAGGAAAATGAAATATTACATTAACACTTTGAAAGATATTCAGAGCAGGAGATGATATTGTCCTTGATATTGATTTATATCAATTGTACCAGATGCCTAAAAGGGCGAAGGCATGTATTACTGAGACGACTCCTGTTTGGGAGACCTGACACTATGAAATGTAAACATGGAAAACTAAGTGGCCTCACCATGGGAAATATTTTCATCATAGGATGTACTAGATTAATTATTAACGACTGAGTGGTACTCTAGTAATGTGCCAACATCTTTTGACTCTCATTTTCCAGGTTACATGTACTATATTGTAATATGATCTAAAACTAACATGTTGGTTAGATTATAATACTGATATTGATAGCCAAATATATTGTGAAATTGAGTTATTGGTCTCCCATCCTGACCTCATTAGCTCCTACACATGTTAGGCATATTCACGTTCATACTATTGATATATGTTATATAAATACTATATCAAATATAGATATTCCAACAGGTATGATTGCTTTGCAACAAGGGAATTGTGACCTAAGATCAAGGTGTGGCATATTGCATGATAAAGATTTGTCTGGTTTATGTCCCAGGTTCCTAACATGGAACCTCTAGAACCCTTGGAATATCCAAAGGAGTAAGAGTTCTGTTGTTATTCATGAGCCCCCTTGGATCACAGCTGAATTTTTGATGAAGAGACGATTCAGGATGGGAGCTGGTTACAAGCAAGACAAAACACATGATGAGAGTGTTGAAATTTAACCTCTCCTGACCTCCAGGAAGGGGAGGATGTCTGGAGGTTGACTTCAGTCATGTAGCTAATGATTTAATCAGTCATGCTTATGTGATGAAACCCCAGTAAAAGCTCTTGACACTGCTGAAGCTTTGGGGAGCTTCCTGGTTGGTGAACACTTCCATGTGCTGGGAAGACGACATGCCCTGATGCCATGAGAAGGGGCTCCCAAGAATTGCATTTCAGACCCTCACAGGCCTCAGTCTATATCTGCATTTCATACCCTCACAGACCTCACTCTATGTGTCTCTACATTTAGCTGGTATTCCTTATGTATATAATTTGTAATGAAACTGTAATAATATATCTCTTTTCTGAGTTTTATGAGTCATTATAGCCAATTATCCAACCTGGGGCAGTCATGTAACCCCTGAATTTGTAACCACTTAGTCACAAGTAGGGATCACCTGGGGATCTTGAAGTGAGGGCATTCTCACAAAGGACTAATCCCTTAACTTGTGGAATCTGTCCTAACTCCATTTGATTGCAGTACACCAGTTAATGTTAGGATAATAGATATTTCATTTTCTTTAGATATATCATAAATGGCATCATGTATTTAATTTTGATTTCTACATATTTGTGGTTAGTATATAGAAGTAAAATTTATCCTTTTGCTTTGATCCTATATTCTGTGATCTCATTGTGCACAAATAGTTTTAGGCTCTTTTTTCTAAATTTTATGAAATTTTCTATATAGATAGTAATTTCCTTTGCAAATACAGACAGATTTGTTTATCCCTCTCCAATCTATATTCCTTTTGTTTATTTTCCCCCTTCATTATGTTTTACACAACTTCCAGTCCTATTTTGAATAAGAGTGTGAGAGCAGATATCCTTAGCTTGTCTCCTATCTCAGAGTTGTGTCCTCTCCAAAGCTGGTTGAAATTTGTTTGCCATTGTGGAAGTTTGAGGAGGTGAAAGCTTGGGTAGATCATATGGCCATGGGGGCTACACCCTCACTAGTAAGATTAATCATGTTATAAAATAGTGAATTTGGTTTCTTTTTGCCTCTTGACCCTTCTGCCTTTCAGCATTTCTCTTATATGGGATGTACAAGGTACAAGGTACCATCTTGAAAGAAGAGAATGGATGTGACCTTTGATTTTTCCACCTCCAGAAATGTGAGCCAATAAATTTATGCTTATAAATTACCCAGTCCCAGATATTCTGTCATAGCAACACAACATGGACTAAGATATACAATGAAAGCATTTATTATTTCACCACTAGCCCTGTGTAATCTTCATGTTTCTTGGTAGATGCTATTTATTATGAAGAAGACATTCTCCATTATTCATGACTTGCTGAGAGTTACTATGAATGGATGTTGAATTTTTTCAAGTACTTTCTAGTGTCAACTGGTACAATCATATGATTTTTCTCCTTTATGCTGTTGATACGATGGACTACATTTATTGATTTTCATACATTGATCCCGATTGTGTACCTGAAATAAATCCAATGTGGTAATGGTATATTACAGGTTTTACATGTTATTGAATTTATTTGAATTATTTTATTGAGTATTGTTGCATTTAAAATTATGAAAACCCTTGGTCTGTATTTTCTGTATTTCCTTTTTTATGGTATCTTTGCTAGGTTTTGGTGTCAGGGTAATTGGAGCCTTAAAAGAGTTTAGATATGTTCCCTATTCTACTATTTTTAAGAATAAATTATGTAAAATAGGTGTTTTAAAATAATGTTTTATACAATTACACAGTGAGACCATCTGTGCATAGAGATTTCTTTTGGGGGAGATCTTTTTTTTATTTTTGGGGATTCATTGAGGGTACAATAAGCCAGGTTACACTGATTGCAATTGTTAGGTAAAGTCCCTCTTGCAATCATGTCTTGCCCCCATAAAGTGTGACACACACCAAGGCCCCACCCCCTCCCTCCGTCCCTCTTTCTGCTTCCCCCCCGATAACCTTAATTGTCATTAATTGTCCTCATATCAAAATTGAATACATAGGATTCATGCTTCTCCATTCTTGGGATGCTTTACTAAGAATAATGTCTTCCACGTCCATCCAGGTTAATACGAAGGATGTAAAGTCTCCATTTTTTTTTAATAGCTGAATAGTATTCCATGGTGTACATATACCACAGCTTATTAATCCATTCCTAGGTTGGTGGGCATTTAGGCTGTTTCCACATTTTGGTGATTGTAAATTGAGCTGCAATAAACAGTCTAGTACAAGTGCCATTATGATAAAAGGATTTTTTTCCTTCTGGGTAGAAGCTCAGTAATGGAATTGCAGGATCAAATGGGAGGTCTAGCTTGAGTGATTTGAGGTTTCTCCATACTTCCTTCCAGAAAGGTTGTACTAGTTTGCAGTCCCACCAGCAGTGTAAAAGTGTTCCCTTCTCTCCACATCCACGCCAGCATCTGCAGTTTTGAGATTTTGTGATGTGGGCCATTCTCACTGGGGTTAGATGATATCTCAGGGTTGTTTTGATTTGCATTTCTCTAATATATAGAGATGATGAACATTTTTGCATGTGTTTGTTAGCCATTCGTCTGTCATCTTTAGAGAAGTTTCTTTCATGTCTCTTCCCCATTGATATATGGGATTGTTGGCTTTTTTCATGTGGATTAATTTGAGTTCTCTATAGATCCTAGTTATCAAGCTTTTGTCTGATTGAAAATATGCAAATATCATTTCCCATTGTGTAGGTTGTCTCTTTGCTTTGGTTATTGTCTCCTTAGCTGTACAGAAGCTTTTCAGTTTAATGAAGTCCCATTTGTTTATTTTTGTTGTTGTTGCAATTGCCATGGCAGTCTTCTTCATGAAGTCTTTCCCCAGGCCAATATCTTCCAGTGTTTTTCCTATGCTTTCTTTGAGGATTTTTATTGTTTCATGCCTTAAATTTAAGTCCTTTATCCATCTTGAATCAATTTTTGTGAGTGGGGAAAGGTGTGGGTCCAGTTTCAGTCTTTTACATGTAGACATCCAGTTCTCCCAACACCATTTATTGAATAGGGAGTCTTTCCCCCAAGGTATGTTCTTGTTTGGTTTATCGAAGATTAGGTGGTTGTAAGATGTTAGTTTCATTTCTTGGTTTTCAATTTGATTCCAAGTGTCTATGTCTCTGTTTTTGTGCCAGTACCATGCTGTCTTGATCACTATGGCTTTGTAGTACAGACTAAAATCTGGTATGCTGATGCCCCCAGCTTTATTTTTATTACTAAGAACTGCCTTAGCTATACAGGGTTTTTTCCGGTTCCATACAAAACAAAGAATCATTTTTTCCAAATCTTAAAAGTACAATGTTGGTATTTTGATAGGAATGGCATTGAATGGGTAGATTGCTTTGGGAAGTATAGACATTTTAACAATGCTGATTCTTACAACCATGAGCATGGTATGTTCTTCCATTTGTTAATATCCTCTGCTATTTCCTTTCTGAGGATTTCATAGTTTTCTTTATAGAGGTTCTTCACCTCCTTTGTTAGGTATATTCCTAGGTATTTCATTTTCTTTTCTTTTCTTTTTTTTTTTTTTTTTGGTATTTCATTTTCTTTGAAACTATGGTGAAGGGAGTTGTGTCCTTAATTAGCTTCTCATCCTGACTGTTATTGGTGTACACAAAGGCTACTGAGTTGTGGACATTGATTTTATATCCTGAAACATTACTGTATTTTTTGATGATTTCTAGGAGTCTTGTGGTTGAGTCTTTGGGGTTCTCTATGTATAAGATCATGTCATCAGCAAAGAGGCAGAGTTTGACCTCCTCTGCTCCCATTTGAATTCCCTTTATTTCCTTGTCTTGCCTAATTGTATTGGCTAGAACTTCCAGCACTACGTTGAATAGTAAAGGTGACAGAGGACAACCTTGTCTGGTTCCAGTTCTAAGAGGAAAAGCTTTCAGTTTTACTCCATTCAGTAAAATATTGGCTGTGGGTTTGTCATAGATAGCTTCAATCAGTTTTAGAAATGTGACACCTATGCCTATACTCTTCAGTGTTCTAATTAGAAAAGGATGCTGGATTTTATCAGATGCTTTTTCTGCATCTGTTGAGAGGATCATGTGATCTTTATTTTTGCCTCTGTTAATATGGTGGATAACGTTTATGGACTTGTGTATGTTAAACCAGCCTTGCATCCCTGGGATGAAGCCTACTTGATCATGATGAATGACTTTTTTGATGATAAGCTGTAATCTATTGGCTAAGATTTTGTTGAGACCCTCTTGGGGTCCAGAAGTCTCTCACTGACTCCCTGTATCCTCACAGGGGTGATGATAGGCAGATCCCACCAGCCAGCGATGCCTGGATTCCTATCTCCCCAGACTCACGTTGCCCAGATGCAAGGAAGCTGTTACTTGGCCGCCATCTTGCTCTCCCCCCTCTTGGGGGAGATCTTATTTATGCATTCAGTTTATTTACTTGTTATAGGGATATTCACATTTTCTATTTTGGTTGAGTTTGTTGTTTTTTAGAATTGAAGCAATTAATTTCAATTAAGATCATGTTGTAAGGTGATCATTTATTATTTGCAATATTTCACAATTATTCACTTAATAGCTATAGGGTATATAGTGAGATATTCTGTTTAACTCTTAATATTGGTGTTCTGTGTCTTTTCTCTTTATCTTTTCCACTTATTTATGCTTTATCAATTTTACTGTTTTCTTTTAAGAATCAATGTTTTGTTTCATAGATTTCTCTGTTGTTTCTGTTTTACTTTTTGTTGACTTTTGTTCATTTCAATATTACTTTATTCTTTCTGTTTGCTTTGGATGTATTTTGTTCTTCACTTTCTAGTTTACTGATGTAGGAGCTCAGATAATTTATTTGAGATTTTTCTTCTACTTTAATGTAAGCATTTAATTATATAACTTTCCTTCTCAGTAGTCCTTTACCTGTGTCCCATTTCTGTTTTCATTCAGTTATTTTTTAGAATTATTTTAAACTGTGTCTGTGACCCAAGGATTATTTAGAATTCTGCTAATTAATATCCAAGGATTTGGAGATTTCCCCTTTGTTATTATTAGCTATATTACATCATATTCAAAGAACATACTTTGTATGAATTCAGTTCTTTGTTGTTGTTGTTGTTAAGGTTTGTTTTATGGCCCAGGATATAGTATATCTTGATGAATGTTTCATGGGTTGTCTTTCCTATGGTAGTGTAATAGAGAGCTAAAAGAGAATCCTTGGAAGAAAAGTGGCATACTAAATTGGAAGAAATGTCTGCATTTCAGAAAATATAGCCTTCAATAAGGAAAATATTCATTCGTGTTAAAATAATGCCTTGACAATAAGGCATTGGTTTTATAGTGTTCTTTTTTTCAAGTGCTAATACTTGTCCTTTTATAAATTGGATATAGCCCTCAAAGATATGCCTGGAGGAATAGGTACTGTTATTGGTTGTTTATTTGTTTGAGGAAATAATGGAAGGCAGAGATTCAATACTGAAAAGTTTAGTAATTTGAATATGTGTATATATGTCTTTATGGTTATATAATATAATTTGGAAAACAAGAAACAAGTCTAATTTATTTCTACCTGAAAACTAAGGGTAATTTAATGATTTTCAGTTTATCAGTTTATAATAATGGTTATTTAAATAAATTATGTCCAAGAAACATCACTCCAATTAGGAATGACCTCTATGAAAAAGTATATTATACTAGTGATAAATTTAAGAGAAAACATATTAAATCTATAAACTTTCAACCAAAATTTGTTCTAAAAATTCACTGCTAATCTTAAACACACTTTTAAAAGTTATCAGTAATAAGTTAATGCTAAAATTCATCCCAAAGTGGATAAATGGAAGAATATGTGCCAATGTTTAGTGACTATAAAAGTGATTTAATAAACTGTGACTTTATTAAAATGAATGGAATTTCTAACTCAGCACTCCAGGGAAATGTATTTTTGGCGAGGCTTTAAAATTACAAAGCCTGCACACATACAGGAAAGTCAAATAAATAGCTAGAAATTAGATATCAAAGGTGAAATGAGGGAAAAAATGAATTGCTGCCTCTGGGTAATGATGTGGCAGTGCTCAAATAAAAAATAATTCCATCATTTTTAGAACGCTCTGGCTGAGTATTGTTTTTCTCTTTTTCTCACAAGTGATTACAGGTTCTTGCTTGGGGAAAGAGTTAATAGAGCTTCCAAAAATATTGTTTCAAAATCATAGGCATTGATGGGAAAAATTAAAGCTAATTGTCATCTTCTTTTTTAATTTTCAAAGACAAGGAAGCATAATAGAAAAAAACATTACACCAGGACTTCAAAAGTTGAAACTACTTAATATGAAGGCAATACAAGGATGGTGGTAGGGGAATGAGGGATCAGGGAAAGGGGAAGATGAAGGGGCCTAGAGGGTAATGGTGTATGGCACACCTCTTGGGGACAGGGCACAATTATACGAGGGACTTTAATTAATAACTGCAATCAGTGTAACCTAATTCTTTGTACCTTCAATGAATCGCAAACAATAAAAAAAGTTGAAACTACTCAATTTGAGAATTTATGTTTTTATCATCTAAATTGACTGTAAAGTTGTAGATAATGGAGTTTCAAGTTATATTATTTCTCTTTTACTTTTGTCTAATGGCGTATTCTCATTTTGGGGGAATATTTGATTTGAGAATAAACTGATTTGTTGGATATACCTTTACACCCAGGGCCCTTTGAAAATTGTGATTAGTTAGTTTGGTATTTTTAAATATTTCATTATTATCATATTGCTACTGATATGCAAATGAGGATCAATATTTAAATGTGTATATATTATATCTATCATCTATCTATCTATCTTTGTCTATCTACTTACCTGTATATCTCTTTAGTGGAAAAAGGGAAAGTGGTATTCATAGTAGTACAAAATATGGCATTTGATGCTGTTGTTCTGTTCTGCCTCCCAGATATAATTTTGGTCTAGGTCTGAGGTCAGGTGCTGGCACAGTACTGTCCATTCAGGGATGACTCAGGAAACTTTGAGGCTATAAAACAGATTCTAAAAGACAAAGAGCTGGTGAATGTAAAGATAAAAATTTACATTTGCTTTTTGTCTGTTTCAAACTCCACAGTTTGATTTTTGGCCCTTACTGAAAAACTATGAGTTAATAATTTTTTTTGTTACTTCAATACCAAGACCAGCTATCCTTTCAGATTACCACCCCCACTTTTTCTTTTTTTTTTTGTGCATTTTTTTTTTTTTTTGGCTGGGGCCAGGTTTGAACCCGCCATCTTCAGTATATGGGGCCGGTGCCCTACTCCTTTGAGCCACAGGTGCCAGCCTCAGATCCCTCCCTTTTTTTTTTCTTTGCTCATGGAATGAAGTTATTTTTTATTTTCATTTTTTATTTCAGATGGATATGAGGGTGCAAATTTTTAGGCTACATTTCCTTTTCCTCTTCCAAGGTAAAGTCCAAGTTGTAGTTGTAGGGGACCACCAGTTCTGGGAGGCAACTGTAGTCTCCTGTTTTAAAGACAATACATTATCATTTCCTCATGTCTGTTTTGTTTCATACACAGGATGTGGTTCCTAGATCCCTGCAGAGGTTTTTGCTTGGGGCATTTTTACTCCAGGATCCTGAGTCATAGATAAGCCAGGACTCAATTCCTAAAGATGGGTATAGTAATCTTGTCTTGGCCTGTTGATCTCTGGTAAAGCTTTAAAGTAGAAACCATTATTTAAAAAACAAACAAACTTTTTTCTGCTTCCAGGGTGGCTGCCAGGCCCATTTTCTGTTTCCTCTATCCTCTTTCCATCTCAGTTAGTAAAGACCTTGAAGGCCAGGTTTAAAGTTCTGCTTGTGGAGTCTGAGGCCCCTTTTTCAAATTTTGGAGTTTATGCTGAATATTAGGGTTGACCAAGAAATGAAGTACATTGCTAAGATGGATTGTCCCTCCCTAGTATCAAGATCTAAATTAGTAAAGAAGCAAAAGGCTTTGGCCAGTCATGAAAAGGAAAAAGGACTAGATTTTTATCCCGGCTCAGAGTGATTTACAACACCTTGAGACCCCACTGGTTCCCAGAAAGGGAGTTGGCATATGGGGATGAGTACTAGAAGGTTGATCCAGGTGGGTATGGCCAGGTGAGAGAGATGGAGAAGAAGAGAGAGGATGGGGAACAAGGGACAGTACACTGAAAGAGGGAGGCAAAAGAGAAACATTATCTGGAAAGTGAGGACAGTGTGATGCAGGGGTAAGAAGTAAAATGAGGCAGACAGAGGGAAGATTATAAAGTCTGGAATATTCAAAGAAAACCCCAAAGTGGAGGACTTTATACTCCTAGCTGGCCAGCAACAAGAGAAGATTGAGTATTATTTAAGAAATCCATTAAAAAAACAAAAAGAAAAAGAAAAAGAAAAAGAAATCCATTATTGTACCAATTTTTTTGTGATTTAATTTACTAAACATTTGGAATGGGGGCCAGTGAGTCCCAAAATTCCACTCAAATGTAGCCCATAATGACAACTAGGAGAAAGAAATGGACTTCTAAGGAATGGTCATATGTCAGTAGAAAAAGAAGTCCAAGGGGGCATCCTTGGCTCAGAGACATCCGGAGTTCTGCTCAGACATCAGGGATCCTCCAAATCTGAGTCAGACTGAAACCTAGAGATCTGGCTGGAAAAACATGTGTCCCCATGTTCTGACCCAGGCCGAGATCTGGAGATATTCCCAATAGCCAGGCATCCATGGGTCTGGGTGAAGACTGATGAGGGCGGGGATCCCCTGTGACAGAGTGGTTAGGAAGTGCCCTTTTATGCCACTCTCCTGAGTGGTAGAACAGGTGCTGGGTTTCCTTTTTGACCAAACCAAGGCAAATGCTAACACTCCCCAACTTTAAGCATATGACCATTTTCAGAGCCTAAAGACTTCCTGACAGAATGAAGGCACTAAGAATGATGTCCTAGGAGTTGCACAGCAGAGGAGGAAGCTGCTTTTAGACAGAAGCAGAGAAGTGAGCTCCTTGTATAGAGGTAGAGGTGACTCAGTTTACCCATGTGGAGGCAGTAAAGTGATTTCTCTTCCTCCCCATGAAGGGTATGAGCTAGTGCAGAGAGCTAGCACACACAGGTTTTAGAAAAATTTCTCCAGACAGGTTAGGATAGAAATTATAAAGTTTATTTAACCTTCTTAGAGGGAAAGAGGGAGGGAGACAGTGAAAGAGAGTAAGGAAAAAACAACAGGGAGGTGATGCATCATCCCAAAGAAAGAAAGAAAGGAAAAATTCCAGGATCTGAGGTCAAGAGACAGCTAAATTTTAGGAGGGCAAAGAGAAAAACATAATAGTAGCTAAATTCCCAAAGTATTATGAATCTGTTCCATTTGTTCCTTCTGTCTTCTTAGCACCTGGATGATAAGCAGCTGTCTTGCCATTGGAGACATTTTTCACAGGTTCTTTTGATCTTGTTATTGATCTGCATTCCAGATATGATTCTGGGCTGGGTTTGAGGCCAGATGCTGGTGCGCTATTGTTCATCAAGGGATGACTCAGGAACCCAAGAGGCTATAAAACACATTCTAAAATACAAGGAGCTAGTGAATGTAAAAAGAATAATTTACATTTGCTTTTTGTCTGTTGGGCTTCTTTCGCATATTGAAAAATGAAACTCCACAGTGGGCTTGCTAGCAAGAGAGAGCAGAGATCAGAGAGAGAGAGAGCTTGATTTTTAGCCCTTGCTGAAAAACTATAGCGTTAGTAATTTTCCTGTTTTATTTCACTATTTATACCAGGCATTCTTTCAAAAATATAGGCAGGACTATGTACAATCCTCCTAAAAGAGAGTATTTGAGCATGTGATAACAGGAAAATTTAACCCACTTCCAATCTTATTATCTTTCTTAAGAATTCATGACTATATTTTGTAATTAGGAAAATGACTATATTTGATAATTTTATGGTGTTGAAAGTATTCCACTAAAGTGTTTGACACTTAAAGGATATAGACAAATGTGAATACTAAAGAATATTCAAATAGATTGTATAATGTTTTAAAAATTTTTGTTGAGAGGCAGAGACAAGATGGCTGACTGAAGCCAGCTTTCCACAGAGTCTCCTGTCAAGAAGGAGAGTTAAAGGACAGAAATTTAGCGAGTAACCTGGCAGATTAGAGCTGCGCCAAGAGAGAAGGTTGAAGAATGCACATCAACCCTGCTGAGGCAAGCTGCAACCCCAAGGATACAAACAAAAGGTACAAAATCCATCACCAAGCGGAGGGAGTCCCCTCCCCCATGAGAATGGCTCAGAGTACCTCATAAACAAATGAGCAGAGTTCAAAAGTCCTCCCATTATACTCCACAGGAGAGACCCTCTAATAACTGGACCTACTTCCCCTACTAGGGTGCCATGGTGCTCTCCTGCCAGGCAAAAAACTGTGTAAAACTGTATATATTCTCTACCTGCAATTCTGAGCTCCCAGCACTCCCCTCCACTCTCACTCTGAGGTCTGGAGGCCTGTCCCCTAGGAGTCCAGATTCTTGGGTGTTTTCTCGAGAGGTATGGACAGGGCCTGGACTGCTGCTGGTCAGTGCTGATTCTGCAGGACAGGAGTGAGGAGAGGATGGTAGGCTGAGAGGGAGCCACACAGGAGTGGCAGTGCCCCGAGGCGCAGAGCAGCAGCCGGTTTTGGCAACAATAGGGCTCACCCGTGGATATTCCGGAGTCACAACCCCTGTCTGTCTGGGCAACCAGAGGAGGCTGGGCATCTTCTCAGGTGGTAACTACCGGCAGAACAGATCTGGGACAGAAATGCAGGCTCCATGAGTGAAGGGCTTGCCTGAGGCGGTACCAGCCAGGGTGGAGCGGGGACTAGAAAATGCACACGCAGAGCCAGCTGATTCCCAGGGTGGGGCTGACCCAGAAGACCACTTTACTGAGCCTAAGACACACCAGCCCCCCAGGGGATCATCAGCCTAAACAAAGGAAGGGAGGCAGAGGCTGGAACTGACAGGTAACCCTGCTGCCAATACAAATTACAGCTGAGACTGGACAGTGGCAGAGACAGGGCCTGAGGCACAGGTTCTGTGAACTCAAAACAGCTTCTCTTCTGCAGGGGAATTTAGTAGGGACAGAAACAAATTCCGCAAAGTTGTTCTGTTCTGTCAGTAACATCAATCAGGGGCAGGGCTGGAACTGAGTGAACGGCCCCAGCCTCCATTAAACACCCGAGGTTGTCAGGCCTCACCTCCCCCTGCTGGATAGTGGCAGAGAGAAGCGGCCTGGCTGAGGAGACATAGATCTCTTTGTGATTCAGGCAGGTGCAAACCCCTGGAGTATCTGCTTATTGGAGGCAACTGGGTCACAGCCCTGCAGGGTTATCAGTGACTGGGTGTGACAGAGGTGCAAGGTGGGGAAGGAGTACTATAGTATAGTATATATTGTGTATATATATATATATATATATATACAGACTATAGTATAAATTATATAGTATAGTATAAATATATTATATATATATATATATATATATACACAGACTATAGTATAAATTGATAGTGATCAAAACAGCATGGTACTGGCATGAAAACAGAGAGGTAGATGTATGAAACAGAAGAGAACCAAGAGATGAACCCAGCTACTTACCATTATTTGATCTTTGACAAGCCAATTAAAAACATTCAGTGGGGAAAAGATTCACTATTTAACAAATGGTGCTGGGTGAACTGGCTGGTGACCTGTAGAAGACTGAATCTGGACCCACACATTTCATCATTAACTAAGATAGACTCTCACTGGATTAAAGATTTAAACTTAAGACATGAAACTATAAAAATACTAGAAGAAAGTGCAGGGAAAACTCTTGAAGAAATCAGTCTGGGCGAATATTTTATGAGGAGGACCCCTGGGCAATTGAAGCAGCATCAAAAATACACTACTGGGACCTGATCAAACTAAAAAGCTTCTGCACAGCCAAGAACACAGTAAGTAAAGCAAGCAGACCACCCTCAGAATGGGAAAAGATATTTGCAGGTTGTGTCTCCGACAAAGGTTTAATAACCAGAATCCACAGAAAACTCAAAAGTATAAGCAAGAAAAGAACAAGTGATCCCATCTCAGGCTGGGTAAGGGACTTGAAGAGAAACTTCTCTGAAGATGACAGGTGCATGGCCTTCAAACATATGAAAAAATGCTCATCATCCTTAATCATCAGAGAAATGCAAATCAAAAATACTTTGAGATATCATCTAACTCCAGTAAGATTAGCCCATATCACAAAATCCCAAGACCAGAGATGTTGGCATGGATGTGGAGAAACGGGAACACTTCTACACTGCTGGTGGGAATGCAAATTAATACATTCCTTTTGGAAAGATGTTTGGAGAACTCTTAGAGATCTAAAAATAGACCTGCCACTGGATCCTACAATTCCTCTACCAGGTATATACCCAGAAGACCAAAAATCACATTATAACAAAGATATTTGTACCAGAATGTTCATTTCAGCCCAATTCATAATTGCTAAGTCATGGAAAAACCCCAAGTGCCCATTGATTCACGAATGGATTAATAAATTGTGGTATATGTACACCATGGAATATTATGCAGCCTTAAAGAAAAATGGAGACTTTACCTCTTTCATGTTTACATGGATGGAGCTGGAACATATTCTTCTTAGTAAAGTATCTCAAAAATGGAAGAAAAAGTATCCAACGTACTCAGCCCTACTATGAAACTAATGTATGGCTTTCATATGAAAGCTATAACCCAGTTACAACCTAAGAATATGAGAAAGTGGAGAGGGAGAGGAAGAGTGGAGGATGGGCAGAGGGAGGGTGATTGCTGGGATCACACCTACAGTGCATCTTACAAGGGTATATGTGAAACTTACTAAATGTAGAATATAAATGTCTTTAACACA
This sequence comes from Nycticebus coucang, assembly GCF_027406575.1. Classification (NCBI taxonomy): domain Eukaryota; kingdom Metazoa; phylum Chordata; class Mammalia; order Primates; family Lorisidae; genus Nycticebus; species Nycticebus coucang. The sequence continues at coordinate 135,700,193 of NC_069804.1, forward strand.
ATAACTAAGAAAATGCCAGGAAGGCTATGTTAACCAGTGTGATGAAAATATGTCAAATGGTTTATAAAACCAATGTATGGTGCCCTGTGATCACACTAATGTACACAGCTATGATTTAATAAAAAAAAATTGTTGGTATCTTATAGAAATTCATGTATAAATAGAATTAAAATCTAGAATATATAGACTCAAATATTTGCTGTAAACATTCCTGAGTGATTGGGTTAGCGATTCTTAATATATCTGCATCTTTTAAAATTTAAACATTTTCAATGTTTCAAAATTTTTAAAAGGAAAGTGGAAAGCAAGTATATACTGGAAGCAAATACATTTAAAGGAATATATATAGTCTTTGTGTGTGGGATATTGAGTGATCAAAGACTGAAAATAAAAAAAAAATATTGTGAAATGTGAATGAAATAGAGTCCAGGTTCTGTGTGGGTAACACTGGTCTTTATTTCCATCTGGGTGCGGGTGAGCTGAGCTTGAGAAGGAAGCCAGCCTTTGGGTAATGGTGGATGGGGGTTTTAAAGGTCAGAAGCATGGAGGCTAGTACATTCCCTTTCCTGGGTGGGACTTCTGTCAGAAGGGTTGGGGTTGGCCCATTCACCCGTCCTAGGTAGGACATCCAATTTGGCCTGGTCGATTCTATTTGGGTGGGTCCGCTCTGTTTGGGTGGGTCCCCCTGTTTGACTATCATCCCTGTCTTTTTAGTCTATAAGGAGGTGGGATGAGGGACTTGGTATCTCTTTGACTGATTCATTCTGGATGAGGGCTGGTGTGCACTACCTGTAAGGAAAATGGAAAATGGGAGAGGGAGAGAGAAGTGTTTATAGGAACATTCTTGGGCTTTCAGTTTGAACTGATTGATATCCATGCAGGACAAGGATATGAGTGGTTGTTTTCTGAGTGTCTGCATGGTCTATAGATCAAGAGATGAAACAGAGGATTACTGGCCCAGAACTGAGAATGAGAAAAATCATAATTAGTGGCCCTAAAATAGGAAATAACCAAGGAGGCCAGGAATTGAATAAGGACCAAGGATTAGATGATTCAAGATCCATTTGACTCTGTTTGACCCATTTGCAGAGTTCCTTTACTTTGCCCACAATTATTCCTGACTGGTTAACAAAGAAGCAACATTCTTCTCCCCAAAAAACACATGTGCTCCCTTTTTCTGCTGTAATTAAATCTAAGGCCTGGCGATTTTGGAGTACCATTGCAGCTAAAGAATTAATTTTGGATTGTAGGGTGACTGCTACTCTTCTCATGGCTTTGTTAAGTTCTAGGGAGAGTTGGTGGTAAAGATGAGTTGATGTATCAACGTCTGCAATGTCTGTGCCAATTTCAGTCACTGTGCCTGCTCTGAGGAGTACAGGGAGGATAATGTCCCCTTTTTTTCTGGAAGCCATGACTTTACCTCTGACACATCTGGTGTTCTTAATTTTACCAATGCAGTACTTCTTTCCTCCATAAGAACATTTAGAAGCTTTGGTAACATCATAACAATGTTGGCATGTTAGCTAGTGAAAGGGGGGATTTCAGGTAAGAATCGAGTGTAGTGGGCATGAGAATGGGGATTAGTAAGATATTTACCAATATATGAGAGACAGGTAGAAAGACAACCTGTGCATTCAGTCAAGGTCAATGGAGAGAGGAGAAAGGTCAGAATTGACTGGAGGGGTAGACGGAAAAGGAGAAGAGTCTGGAGGGGGTCCTGGGCCCAACATAATAAATAGTTCTGCCATACATTATATCAAAAGGGCTGTAACAGAGAGGTTTGAGAAGGGTGGAGCAAATGCCAAGTAAAGCGATGGGGAGGAGTAAATCCAATCTTGTTTGTGTTGGAGTACTAATTTAGTCTGATATTGTTTAAGGATGTTGTTCATTTGTTCTACTTATCCTGATGATTGGGGCCTGTAAGGCACATGTAAGTGCCACTGAATTCCTAGGGCCTGTGAGATTTGGGAGGTGATCTGGCTAATGAAAGCTGGGCCATTGTCCCTCTGAATAGAGCTGGGGAGGCCGAATCTAGGAATAATGTGATAAAGGAGGGTGGAGACAACTTCCTGGGTTTTTCCCCTTGTCGTGGGAAAGGCTTTAACCTATCCTGAGAAGGTATCAACCCAAACTAAAAGAAGTTTATATTTTCATACAGGAGGTATGTGGGTGAACTCAATTTGCCAGTCTTATCCAGGGGCTTGGCCCCAGGCCTGATGTGTGGGAAAAGAGAGTGTTTTTATGGTTCCCTGGGGTGAAACTCAGGTGCAGATTATACATGACTGGGTTATTTGTTTAAAAGGGAAGATAGTCATGGGTGAGAAAAAAGCAGAGAAGGAAGAGTGTGAAGAGGCTTGAAGCCAACATGAAGACTATTGTGGAAGGAAGAGAGGATATTTTGTGCTTGAGGGGAAGGAAGAATAAATTTTCCCTATTGAAGGAACCATTGTCCCTGTGTGGGAAGATGCCGGTAATTGTCCTGTTTTCAGATGTATATATTGGAAAGAATTTATCGAAGAACAAGTATGTCCTCCTGGGGTGAGGAGGGTGTAAGGGCATTGCACTGCTCGTTTTGCTTCTATATCAGCTTTTTGGTTGCCTTAGGAAATTGGATCTGTTTTATTTTGACCTTTACAGTGAATAGTGGCTAATTCCACTGGGAATGTGGCTGCATTTATGAGGTTTTTAATGAGTGTGGCATTGATAATAGAGGAGCCTTGAGTGGTAATGAATCCTCTTTCTTGCCATTTAGCTGCATGGTGATGGATTATGTGGAAAATGTGTTTAAAATCTATGTATATGTTGATGGTGCAGCCTTGTGTGAGTTGTAAGGCTTTAGTGAGGGCTAAGAGTTCTGCCTGTTGTGAGGAGGTGCAAGGAGGTAGAGTAATTGAGGCAGTAGTGCAGGAAGATGACACGATAGCATTGCCTTGGCAATGAAGTGAGCAGTGGATTTAGAACAGTGGTTCTTAACCTTCCTAATGCCATGGCCCTTTAGTACAGTTCCTGTGGGTCACGACCCACATGTTGAGAACCGCTGATTTAGAAGAACTGCCATCGAAAAAACACGTGTCTTAGGATTTAGGTAAGGGAAAGACAGAGATGGTAGGAAAAGAGTGTAGTGTTACCGTGATTAAAGGCTGGCAGTCATGAAATGAGTTCTGGAAAGTGTGAGGGTCATGTGAGTACAGGGAAGCTCACATAGCCAAAGGGTTATATGCCTGGCCAGGGATAAACTGAAGGTCTGGGTTTTCTATAAAGAGGATTAAAAGTTGGAAAAAAAGAGGTATGGAGAGTAAAGATGATAAGTGTTGGTGTTTGAAAGGGATGGAATTTATGGGGGGGGTAAGTTTCTGGGCTTCCAGGAGGAGGGACTTGGCTGCCACCACTCACCGACAAAGGGGCCAGCCTAGAGCTGTGAATTCTATCTGTTTTGAGAGGAATGCTATAGGGAGGTGATTATTCTGAGGTTTCTGTATCAGTATTCCTACTGCACATACTTGGTGTTTTGTCACTGAGAGGTAAAATGGATAGCGGGGAGCAGAGAGATGAAGGGAGAGTGTTTGTGAAAAGAAGATCATTGGGAACTCAAGGAAATTGACCAAAGCTGGTGCAGGTCTAGGAGGTTGGTTGGGCAACCCTTAGCAGCAGTGTATAGAGGTTTATCTGGGGCTATGAAATTTGGAACACAGGCTGTAAAATATCCTGAAGCCCCCAGGAAGGAGAGGAGGACATTTTTTTGGGGGGGGGAAGTGGTAAGGAGGAAATAGCCTGAACATGGTGAGGGGCAATGAGTTTTTCCCATCCCTGTAAGACAATGCCAAGGTATCGGACAGAGGGAGAGGTTATTTTGGCTTTGGAAGGGGACACTCCATATGGTTCATGACCCACAAGAACTGTATTAAAGGGCTGTAGCATTAGGAAGGTTGAGAACCACTGCTGTATATCCTTTGGCAGCCAGGAAAGAGAGTAAGTGGATGCTGTCCTGCCAGGAGGTAGTGAGGGAGGGGCTGCATAAAAGATGGCCATCTACATACTGAAGAGTTATCAAATTCTCTGGTAAAGTTTAACTGCCGGAGGTCTCCCTGAAGTGCCTGCCCAAAGTAATGAGGGCTATCTCTAAATCCTTGTGGGAGAATTGTCCAGGTCAGCTGTTGGCTGGTGGAGGAATCAGGTGAAGGCAAAGAGGGGTTGGGAGAGTTTGTAGATGGGGATGGTAAAGAAGGCATCTTTGAGATCTAAAACTGTGTAGCGGGAGGTGTTGGAAGAAATGGTAGATAAGAGGATATAGGGATTAGGGACTACTGGGTGAATAGGCTGAACTATTTCATTAATGACCGGTAAGTCTTGCACTAACTGATATGAACCATTGTTTTGTTTTTTTTACAGGAAGGATGGGAGTGTTATAGGGTGAATTAGTAGGTCTGAGAATACCAGCTGACAGGAGTTTGAGGATGAGTGGTTTAACTTCCCTGAGGCCTGCCTAAGGGAAGGGTCTGAATGTTGGGATTGGAAAGCAATGAGAATGGGTGCATAATAGCAGGCTATAGAAGGAAGAGTGGGGTCCCACACAATGGGATCAATGGGGAGGTAGGATTGAGAGTGGAAGGGTTGTAGCAGAGGGGTTGAAGAGGAGTATGATAGGTAGTGAGAGGTGAGGGCCAGCAGGAATTGTGAGGATTGCTTGTACTCTTGAGAGGATATCTCTATCTAGTTAGGGAAAGCTGCATGAAGGGATAATAAGAAATGAATGTGTGAAAGAGTGTCCAGAGAGTGAATACCACAAAGGTGGAGTAGTGTGGGGGGTTGCAGTAAATTACCATTGATTCTCACCACCAAGATCTCTGTTTTAGAGGACCTTTATAAGATGGCAGTGTGGAAAAGGTTGCCCCTGTGTCTATCAAAAAAGAAATTGTCTTACCTTCCACTAGCAAAAATACCTGGAGCTCAGATTTGGTGATTGTCCAGGGGACTTTCTGATTTGCTGAGGACTGTCAGTCTTCTACAGCTAGGCCTAGAAGCTCGGGGAATTCTACTGGGTCCTGAGAGCAGCTGTGAGCCAGATTCTCAGAAGGACCTAAGCAGTCAGACTTCCAGTGAGGACTTTGTAGGCTGGACATGGTTTGGGGGGAGTGTTTGGATTTGGGCACTGTGTTTCACTGCATTTAAAACACGGTCTCGGGGAGATTTTTTTCTTTCAGAGTGCCCCAATGAGTTTCAAGAAGTATCTGGGTTTTGTCTAATGGCAGAAGCCAATAACCATAGTTGGGAAAGGTGTTGCTGTTTATAGGCCTCTTCTTGGTTACTGAAGATCTTGAAAGCCAGGTGAATGAGATCTCACTGGGGGCTCTGAGGGCCCTGAGGGGAATTTTGGAGGTTTTTTTTTTTGGATATCAAGTGCAGACTGAGAGATAAAATGCATGTTAATAATGAATTTGCCCTCCTTGTTCTCTGGTAACAAGGTAGTATATTGGTGGAGAGCTTCATTAACATGGGCTGTAACTGGGCAGGATTTTCATCCCACTTCTGGGTTATTTCTTTTAATTTATCATAATTGGTGGCCTTATAGGCTGCTTTTTTTAGTCCCTCTAAGAGATACTGGACCATGTGGTTACAGAGGCGGACCCCAGAAGTGTCAGTTTGGTAATTCCAATTGGAGTCCTCCTCGGAAATGGCTCTCATGCCCTCCAGCAGGGTCTGGTCTATCCTACATAGGTCTTCCACATGAATCTGGGCCTGGGTCCAGACCTGTTCTCTCTCTTCTGAAGTTAGGGTGGAGGTGAGGATATAAATCATGACAGACTAGATCATGTGATTGGGTTAGATATCTAAATTCTTGAGAGTATTTTATGGTGTCTGTAGAAAACAAACCCAGTCTCTGGCTTATGTGGGACAGGTCTCAGAGAGAGAAACGAACATGAACCCTGATGATGTCGTCCATTCCTGCAGCCTCCTGGAGCGGGTATGGGGGTTGTGGTGATCTGGAAATGGGAGTTCCAAAGGTGTGGATTAGACGTCCTCAAACTGCGGCCCGCGGGCCACATGAAGAGGTGTGAATTGTATTTGTTCCCGTTTTGTTTTTTCTTCAAAATAAGATATGTGCAGTGTGCATAGGAATTTGTTCATAGTTTTTTTTTTTTTTTCTTTTAACTGTAGTCCGGCCCTCCAACGGTCTGAGGGACAGTGAATTGGCCCCCTGTTTAAAAAGTTTGAGGACGCCTGGTGTGGATGAACCTAGTATAGGGTGGGGAAATTGGGTTTACCATGTTTCTTTGCTCTCCCAGTTCTGCCATCTTTTGTCTTTCTACCATGTGTGGTGGGAAGGTAGGTGGGGGTCAGTGGAGAGAGGGGGGATGGGGTGGAATTGTACACATAGGAATGAGATTGGGGGAGGAGGGGCTGTGGAGTGGCAGAAGGGGCAGGGTTGTCTGCTGGCTCAAAATAGGATAATGGAGATTCAGATGGGTCAGGGGAAGCTGGTTTTACTTGTGTGAGGAAGATCTGAGAAGGTTCACAAAACAAACACAGAGAAGGAATCTCTCAGAGGAGGAGAAAGGCCTGGATGTAGGAAATCTCCGCCCATCTCTGCTTGATCTCTGACAGTAATTATTGAGATCAGTGAGAATTGAGAAATCAAAGGTGTCATTTTCAGGCCATCAAGAGCCGTCATCTAGTCTGTACCAGTAGGCCAAGCAATATTATAGAAAAGATAAGGCATTTAGGTTTAAGGTCAGGATAGAGCTTTAGAGACTTGAAGTGAGTTAAAAGGCAGCTTAAAGGTGAAGAAGAGGGAATCTGTGACTGAGTAGTCCCCATATTGGAAACTGGAGTTAAAAAAAAAAAATGAGGTTAAAGAAAGAATGTAAGGAGAGCCTGTGAGGAAAAGAAGAAGGTGTCTGAGGGCTGGGGTCAGAGAGGTCAGGCCTCTGTTTGTGACTTTGAACCAGCCAGAGACAAATGGCCCAGGCCGGCAGGAGGGCATTCTCAAATGCGAGGCACTAAACGGGTGAGCCTGGCTCACTGGGGTTGGCCATAGGTGGGTAGGGCTGGGATCAGGAAGGTTCTAGGCCTTCACATGTGAAAGTAGCCAAGCTGAAAAAAGCAAGGCCTACGGGAGGGTATTCCCAAACACGAAGCACTGGGTGGGTGAGTCCAGCTCACTGGTGTTAGGCACAGGCCACTGGAATTAAAAAAAAAAAAAAAAACTGAGAGAGGGGCTATATAGGACTGCTTAAGAGCCCCAGCGATGGAGGGAGAAGGAAAGAGGAGTTGGGGTGGGGAAATGGAAAGAGAAGTTAAAAAGGTCTAGAAAAGGATTCTAGACAAATACTGACCTCATCTATAAATGGATGAATTTGGGGCAGGGATTGGAGGGGACCTTTTGTCTCATAGGAACAAGGGTCCATCTAGTTGGATCCAGTGGGGTGTATTTTGGCCCCCCAAGGAGGCTGCACCCCAATTGGAGTCACAGCACCAAAATGAGAGGTCAAAGACCAAAAATAAAAGATTATTCTGAAAAGTGAATGAAAGGAAATGGAATCCAGGTTTTGTGTGGGCAACACAGCCTTTATTTCTGTGGGTGAGCTGAGCTTGAGCCCGTGGGTAATGGTGGATGGGGGTTTTAAAGATCGGAAGTGTGGGAGTTGGTACATTCCCTTTCCTGGGTGGGACATCCGTTGGAATGGTGGGGGTTGGCCCATTCACCCTTCCTAGGTGGAACATCCAATTTGGGCAGGTCTGCTTTATTTGAGCGGGTCTCTCTATTTGACTCTATCAGATATATACACCAATATCAGGCATCCTGTGCATCTAACATGACTGATCTGTGAGAGAAAAGGTGTATGTGTGTCTGTTGGATGAGAGGTGATATGAGTTGGAATGTGGGGCCCTGATTACTCCTACTTCATGGGAGTGTCTGATAGGTCCTATTGAATGGAGTCTAGTGGCTGAGTCATCAATTTTTCCTTCTCCCATTTTTCTGTCCTCAAATGACACCTGTGGCTCCAGAGCCAGATACTCTTTGAGTTCTTTAAAGTGGAGGCTCTGTTACCAGACAGAGAGGGTCTGGCCACCTGTCACTGTCCAGCCAATATGCAGAGATGGAGATTGGGTCCACCAAACTTTACTGTCAGAAGGCCAACAATTTTGGGGAATGGTAAGAGTAGCCTTTCAATTCTATTCTGCCTCAGTTACAGTTCTAATGGTTTTTATAATAGGAATACAAGGAAACCTAGAAAATTTTAATTTTGTCTGATAGGAAGTAACATCAAAGTAGTCTTCATTCTGGCAATGTAAAATGTTTGACAAAAAGGTAATTTTCACTTTAATAAAATATCTAAGAGAATCATTAAAGAAAACATCATATCATCAAAGTAACCTTTACCAATATCATAATGTCTATTGTCTATGTGTGTCTATTTCCTCAAGTCTTCTGATGTAAATGTCCTCACAGTCATGGAGAAACCTTAACTAGATAATCATAGAAGGTATGTGGTGGGTGCTAAGCAGACTAGGTCACCTATACTGGTTTGGCTCAGCTTCTCAGACTCTATCATGTGTAGGCAACACTGATAGAGAAGGTTGCTTGCAGGCTGCTGACTTTCTGGCTTCAGCTCCTAAACATTCGTGATCATGGACCTTTGTCCAGGAAAAAATGTTTGTGTAGGTTATTTCCCAAATATATTGATTTCATTGTTATTATTGTATAATATAAATTCTATCTGATAGTATGTATAAACATGCACATGAATTCATTTTGAGGGAAATATTATTTACATTATGAAATATAAAATTTCAAGTTAACAAAGTATGAACTAAATAAAATTTTAAGGTCCCCCCATCAGCTGACTGAATGGACCCCCTCTTGGCCAAGGCGATACCCTAAAACTGAGTTGCTAGCCATGAGAAAGGTCAAACATGCCTCATCGTGCTCCCTCCCTTCTTGGATAAGTCCTTTGTAACTCATTAACAGGCCTAAGGATATGCAAGACAAACCTACAGGTCCTCAATTTACACAATATAATATGGCCTATAGCTTATCTCTGATTAACAGAATTCCTTATCTTAAGAAAACTACAAGACAAAGCTTCATTTCCTTAATCAATTACAAATCAAATAAGCCTTAAAACATATCTATATGTCACTTATAACCTGTAGCCCTCACTTTGAGACATCACACCGTTTCTGCCAAACCATTGTAGCCTTCCATGTTTTGATTTATGACTTTACAGGTAACCCTGTCTCCTGGAAATGTATAAAACGAAACTGTAAACCAAATCACAGTGCGTCCACTTGCTCAGGGCTTCTCAGGTGTGGCTCTGGGCCTAGTCCTCAAATTTGGCTCAGAACAAACCTCTTCAAAATTATTTTACGGAGTTTGTCTTCTTTTAGGTAGACAAAAATGTGAACCAAAAACATATAAATGAAATATGACAAACATTTGCCCAATGTATACAGAAAACTAGAAAACTATATGCCAAGCTATTAAATATTAGTACTTCTAGGTAGAATGGTGAGAAAAGAGAGAGATTGGCAGAACAATTTCACGTTATGCATTATATACTTCTACATTGTTTGAAATTTCTTTAAATGAATTTTTGAAACATCAAGGAAAATTTGTCATAAATAGATTAACTTAAAAATGTTGAAAACATGTACATATTTAAATGACCAAGTACTAAAATATGCTGTTGAGTGAATATGGTTTATATAATATGTCACACATGTAAATGTGTATATGGGCACACAGGAATTGTGTAGGAAGCGAATGCAACATTATATTAATGGTGAACATCTATAATATAATGTCTTCTTTGTATATATTTCTACATTTTTTATGCTCTGTAAACCCATTTAATGTTATTTTAGAATAATCCAAATATATTCACATTAGAGTTCAATTTCCTTTTAATCTCATAGCCCCACATTCATACAAACACACATATACTCTCACATCATTTTTAGTTCATCTCTTTACACACAGTGAGTACTATTAAATCTATGTGTTCAAAATGGATACTGTCTTTTTTTCTTGAGACAGAGTCCCACTATGTCACCCTGGATAGAGTGCTATGGCATCATAGCTTACAGCAACCTCAAAGTCTTGGGCTTAAGTGATTCTCTTGCTTCAGCCTCCTGAGTAGGTAAAACTACCAGTGCCCCCTATGACACCTGGCTAGTATTTCTATTTTTTTTTGCGGTTTTTGGCTGGGGCTGGGCTTGAACTCACCACCTCCAGCATATAGGGCCAGCGCCCCACTCCTTTGAGCCACAGGCACCGCCCTAGTATTTCTATTTTTTTTTTTCAGTAGAGACAGAGTCTTGCTTTGTGTCAGGCTGACCTCAAACTCCTGAGCTCAAGAAATCCACCTGCCTTGGCCAAAACGGATACTATCTTGAAAAGCAGTAGTTTCTATTATTTTGAAATAAGAATGGACTAGTATAAAGTAAATAACATAATGAGGAGATGTTTTGAAGTGCAGGAGGAAAATAAATATGACATCTACATTATAGATTATATTTGATTATTTCTGTTTCAGAATGACCTATTCTAGAGTTGGGGTTGGGAGAAATTATTAATCAAACCTGTGTAATTAGTTTGATTTCCCAACCATTTTGGGTATTCTGGATTAGTACTAGGTATTCACAGTACCTGGGTTACTGTATTTGATGCCATTTGAGCCCTGGAAAAGCAGTTCACTTCTGAAGCACAGAGCAGGGTGAAATTTCTGCTGGATAAGTAGTTGGTGTGAAAATTAAGAGATTTGTCTCGCAAAATCAGACTTAAGCATGGTGGACATTTCATTTGTAGTCATTTTATGCTGAGATCATTTTGCTTCTTATTCTATAGTCACCTTTTTTTTATACTGAGTTGCAGTTTTAGTTTTGGGAAACAAATATTTTAAAACATACTAGAGAAATGAAAGTTTGCAGTCTGCAGGCAATGAACTGTGTCTCAAGCAATCCTTTTTAAGTATGATATGCAGTCGTTAACCATGATAAGTATCATGAACCTCTAAATTCTAAGATTATGCTTGGGAACACAGCACTGTGCTGAAACCCAGTAGCTATATGTAGGAGATTGCCCCTGACTGCTTTGGGTAGACAGAGAAGCAATAGCAATGTTAGGGAATAAGAGGAAACATTTCCCTAATTTGAACTCCAAGGAGTCCAACAGTCTCAGACTATATAATGACACAAATGGAATCTGTGACATGCCACCCTTCAACACACACAGATAATCTTAATATGTGATAATAATGGTAATTATGAAGCCAGAAAAGCTGCCTACAAGATGGAGTGTGAAAAGCTAAGCTGAAGGAGCCTGCTAAATTCCCATTCCTCCCCACACACTCTTCCCCTGTGATTATCTAGTTCAGGTTTCACTATGATTGTGAGGATGTTTGTTTCAGGAGACTCTGAGGAGGTAGTCACACATAGACAACAGGTGTTGTGATATTGGTAGAGTACAAGTTACTTTGATGATGTTTTCTCTGATGATTCTCTTAGATATTTTTTTAAATGAAAATCACCTGTTTAAACATTTTACATTGCCAGAATGGAGACCACTTTGATGTTACTTCCTATCAGATAAAGTTAAAATCTTCTATGTCTGTTTCCTTGTATTTCATTAAAAATGAAAATTAACTAAGGCAGAACAGAATTGAGAGGCTACTCTTGCTGTTCTCCAGAATCACTGGAATTCTGAGAAACAAAGCTTGTTTGGACCTACTCCCCATCTCTGTATATTAGCTGAGAGTGACAATGGTGGCCAGATCCTCTATATCAGGTAACAATTACAAGATACCATTAAGTTTGGGTACAGTAAAACTACTTTGGTACTTTTGCTTTATTGGTGTGTTTTATTTCTTTTCTTAAATATAGTAGAAATGCTGTAAGTTGACCACCCAAGGGACTGTAAAAAAATGGTCAATATAAGGAACTAGGCCTACTGTGCTCATACATACATGTGGGGCATGTCCAGTCTATGAAAATTAAGTCAATTTGAGGTGGTCAGTGTATAGAGGTGGTCAACTCTAGAGGTTCTACTGTACTATGTATCTGCCTACTCTGCCTACTACCTACTTTTCTTTGTTATATTTTTTTTAATTTTTTTTTATTAAATAATGGCTGTGTACATTGATATGATCATGGGGCATCATTCACTAGCTTCACAGACAGTTTACCAAGTTTCACATACACACTTGTAAGATGCACCGCTGGTGTGATCCCACCAATCCTGTTCCCTCTACCCACCTCCCCCCTCCCTCCCCTCCCTTTCCCCCTTCCCCCTATTCTGAGGTTGTAACTGGGTTATACCTTTCATGTGAAAACCCTAAATTAGGGGTGGCGCCTGTGGCTCAGTCGGTAAGGCGCCGGCCCCATATACCGAGGGTGGAGGTCCACCCTCGGTATATGAAATGTCCACCATGCTTAAGTCTGGTTTTCAAACCCGGGCCCCGGCCAAACTGCAACCAAAAAATAGCCGGGTGTTGTGGCAGGCACCTGTAGTCCCAGCTACTCGGGAGGCTGAGGCAAGAGAATCGCGTAAGCCCAGGAGTTGGAGGTTGCTGTGAGCTGTGTGAGGCCACGGCACTCTACCAAGGGCCATAAAGTAAGACTCTGTCTATAAAAAAAAAAACAAAAACGGAAAACCCTAAATTAGTTTCATAGTAGGGCTGAGTACATTGGGTACTTTTTCTTCCATTCTTGAGATACTTTACTAAGAAGAATATGTTCCAGCTCCATGCATGTAAACATGAAAGTGGTAAAGTCTCCATCTTTCTTTAAGGCTGAATAATATTCCATGGTGTACATGTACCACAATTTATTAATCCATTCGTGGATCGATGGGCACTTGGGCTTCTTCCATGACTTAGCAATTATGAATTGAGCTGCAATAAACATTCTGGATATCTTTGTTATGATGTGCTTTTTGGTCTTCTGGGTGTATGCCCAGTAGAGGGATTACAGGATTGAATGGCAGATCTATTTTTAGATCTCTAAGTGTTTTCCATATCTCTTTCCAAAAGGAATGTATTAATTTGCATTCCCACCAGCAGTGCAAAAGTGTTCCCTTTTCTCCACATCCGTGCCAACATCTCTGGTCTTGGGATTTTGTGATATAGGCTAGTCTCACTGGAGTTAGATGGTATCTCAAAGTAGTTTTGATTTGTATTTCTCTGATGATTAAAGATGATGAGCATTTTTTCATATGTCTGAAGGCCGCACGCCTGTCTTCTTCAGAGAAGTTTCTCTTCAAATCCCTTGCCCAGCCTGCGATGGGATCCCTTGTTCTATTCTTGCTAATGCATTTGAGTTCTCTGTGGATTCTGGTTATTAAACCTTTGTCGGAGACATAACCTGCAAATATCTTCTCCGATTCTGAGGGCTGTTTGCTTGCTTTACTTATTGTGTTCTTGGCTGTGCAGAAGCTTTTTAGTTTGATCAAGTCCCAGTGTGTATTTTTGAAGCTGGTTCAATTGCCCGGGAGGTCCTCCTCATAAAATGCTCACCCAGCCCGACTTCTTCAAGGGTTTTCCCTGCACTCTCCTCTAGTATCCTTAAAGTTTCATGTCTTAAGTTTATATCTTTGATCCAGTAAGAGTCTATCTTAGTTAATGGGGAAAGGTGTGGGTCCACTTTCAGTCATCTACAGGTTGCCAGCCAGTTCACCCAGCACCATTTGTTAAATAGGGAATCTTTTCCCCACTGAATGTTTTTAATTGGCTTGTCAACGATTAAATAATGGTAAGTAGCTGGATTCATCTCTTGGTTCTCTATTCTGTTCCAGACATCTACTTCTCTGTTTTTCTTCCAATACCATGCTGTTTTGATCACTATCGATTTGTAGTATAGTCTGAGGTCTGGTAGCGCAATTCCTCCTGCTTTGTTTTAATTGCTGAGTAATGTCTTGGCTATTCGAGGTTTTTTCTGATTCCATATAAAACGAAGTATTGTTTTCAAGATCTTTAAAGTATAACAGTGGAGCTTTAATAGGGATTGTGTTGAAATTATATATTGCTTTGGGTAGTAGAGACATTTTAACAATGTTGATTCTTAACAGCCATGAGCATGGTATGTTTTTCCATTTGTTAATATTTTCAGCTATTTCCTTTCTTAGAGTTTCATAGTTCTCTTTATAGAGATCTTTCACATCCTTTGTTAGATAAATTCCCAAATATTTCATCTTCTTTGGCACTACTGTGAATGGGATAGAGTCCTTAACTGTTTTTTCGACTTGACTGTTGTTGGTATATATAAAGGCTACCGATTTATGAATGTTGATTTTGTAACCTGAGACGCTGCTGTATTCCTTGATCACTTCTAAGAGTTTTATAGTAAAGTCCCTAGTGTTTTCCAGATATACTATCAAATCATCTGAGAAGAGCGAAAGTTTGATCTCTTCTGACCCTATATGGATACCCTTGATCACCTTTTCTTCCCTAATTGCGGTGGCTCAAACTTCCATTAAAATGTTGAAAAGCAATGAAGACAATGGGCAGCCTTGTTTGGTTCCTGATCTGAGTGGAAATGATTCCAATTTAACTCCATTCAATATGATATTGGCTGTGGGTTTGCTATAGATGGTCTCTATCAGTTTAAGAAATGTCCCTTATATACCGATTTTCTTAACTGTTCTGATCATGAAGGGATGCTGGATATTATCAAAAGCTTTTTCTGCATCGATTAAGAGAATCATGTGGTCTTTGTTTTTTAATTTGTTTATGTGCTGGATTACATTTATAGATTTATGTATATTGAACCAGCCTTGAGATCCTGGGATAAAACGAACTTGGTCATGATGTATAATTTGTTTGATGTGTTGCTGGATTCTGTTTGTTAGGATCTTGTTGAATATTTTTGCATCTATATTCATTAGTGATATTGGTCTATAATTTTCTTTCCTTGTTGGGTCTTTTCCTGGTTTGGGGATCAGGGTGATGTTTGCTTCATAGAACGTATTGGGTAGTCTTCCTTCTTTTTCTACCTTTTGGAACAGGTTGAGTAGTATAGGTACTAATTCCTCTTTAAAGGTTTGGTAGAATTCAGACGTGAAACCATCTGGTCCTGGGCTTTTCTTTTTAAGGAGGTTTTGTATGGTTGATGCTATTTCCGAACTTGATATGGGCCTGTTCAACATTTCCACTTGATTCTGGCTAAGTCTTGGAAGGTGACGTGCTTCCAAGTATTGGTCAATTTCCTTCAGATTTTCATATTTCTGAGAATAAAGTTTCTTGTAATATTCATTAAGGATTTTTTGGATTTCTGAGGAGTCTGTTGTTATTTCATCTTTGTTGTTTCTGATTGATGAGATTAGAGATTTTACTCTTTTTTCCTGATTAGGTTGGCCAAAGGTTTATCTATTTTATTGACCTTTTCGAAAAACCAGCTTTTTGATTTATTGATCTGTTGTATTATTCTTTTGTTTTCAATTTCATTTATTTCTGCTCCCATTTTGGTTATTTCTTTTCTTCTACTGGGTTTGGGGTTGGAATGTTCTTCCTTTTCCAGTTGCTTGAGATGTCCCATTATGTTGTTAACTTCCTCTCTTTCCATTCTCTTGAGGAAGACTTGCAGTGCTATAAATTTCCCTCTTAGAATTGCCTTTGCAGTGTCCCAGAGGTTCTGATAGTTCATGTCTTCATTGTTGTTTTGTTCCAAAAAGTTGGCAATTTCTTTCTTAATCTCATCTCTGACCGAGCTATAATTCAGCATAAGGTTATTTAACTTCCATGTTTTTGTATGAGTATGCAGATTCCTGTTGTTACTCAGCTCATGTTTTATTCCATGGTGGTCCGAGAAGATACATGGAATAATTTCTATTCCTTTAAATTTACTGAGGTTAGACTTGTGACCTAAGATGTGATCGATTTTGGAGTAAATTCCGTGGACTGATGAGAAGTATGTGTATTCAGTTTTGTTTGGATGAAATGTTCTTTAGATGTCTGCTAAATCCAAATGTTGGATGGTTAGGTTTAAATCTAAGATTTCTTTGCTCAGCTTCTTGTTGGAGGATCGATCCAACACTGCCAAAGGAGTGTTGAAATCTCTGACTATTATGGAGCTGGAGGAAATCAAGTTGCTCATGTCTGTTAGAGGTTCTCTTATAAATTGAGGTGCATTCTGTTTGGGTGCATAGATATTAATAATTGAGATCTCATCATATTGAGTATTACCCTTAACAGATATGAAGTGACCATTTTTGTCCTTCCTTACTTTTGTTGGTTTAAAGCCTATTGTATCTGCAAATAAAATTGCAACACCTGCTTTTTTCTGATTACCATTTGCCTGAAATATGGACAACCATCCTTTCACCCTGAGTTTGTATTTGTCTTTTTATTTAAGATGTGACTCTTGTATGCAACAAATATCTGGCATGAGTTTTTGTATCCAGTCAGCTAACCTATGCCTCTTTGAGGACATTTTAAGCCATTCACATTAATGTTGAATATTGATAAGTCTGGTGAAGTTTTGGGTATCGAGTTTTTCAAAAGTCCAGTGGGCATTTTTAATTCTTTCGCCAGTGTGGAAATTGCAGTTTGATCCAAAGTTTCTGAGTGAGTTTACTTTTGTAGTAGAGGATTGGGTAGTTCATTAAGGAGGATAGTTCTGAGAATATCCTGAAGAGCTGGTTTGGTTATGGCAAATTTCTTCAACATATGAATGTCATTAAAGTATTTAATTTCTCCATCATAAATGAAACTCAGTTTAGCTGGATACAAGATCCAGGGTTGAAAGTTATTTTGCTTTAGGAGATTAAATGTCGGTGACCACCCTCTTCTGGCTTGAAAAGTTTCAGCAGAGAGATCTGCAGTCATTCTAATATTCTTCCCTTTGAAGGTAATGGTTTTCTTTCTCCTGGCAGCTTTGCTGATTTTCTCCTTCATATTAACTTTAGTGAAGTTAATTATGATATGCCTGGGGGATGTCTCATTGGGGTTGAGTCGTGCTGGGGTTCTGAAGCTGTCTGCTGTCTGAATTTTAGAATCTCTAGGCATGTCTGCAAAATTCTCTTTCATAATTTCATGCAGAAGGGCCTCTGTGCCCAGCGAGGCCACTTCATCTGTTTCTGGAACTCCTGTGATTCGGATCTTCACCTTCTTCAAATTATCCCAGAGCTCTCTGAGAGAATGATCCGTTTTTGCTCTCCATTTCTCTTCCTCTTTGAGAGTTTGGAAGCGTTCAAAGGCTTTATCTTCGATGTCAGAAATCCTTTCTTCTGCTTGCACCATTCTGTTGCTGAGGGATTCTACTGTATTTTTCATATCTTTGAGGGCTGAAAATTCTTGCTTCAGTTTATCTATGTCTTTGGTGGTTTTGTCTTTAAATTCGTTTAATTTTTGAGACAACATTTGAATTTCTCCTCGAATTCCTAATTCCACTTTGTTAATCTTGTCTGCAATCCAAATTCTGAATTCAATTTCTGACATCTCAGCCAGTTGTTTATGAATGGGATCTTCATTTGCATCTGCCATATCTTTCCTTGATGGGGGTTGATCTATTCTGGTTATTCATGTTACCAGAGGTTTTTCGCTGATTCCACCCCATGGTTGTTTTACTCCCTCTGATTTTTAACCCTGGGGCTTTGTTGATACCCTGTACAGTGTTGTGGCCTGAGAAACTGGGGCCCTTTCTTGTGTGGTGGGGCTAAGTGTTTCTGTCTTGTTTTCAGCTGGTTTCTGTTCCACCCTAGTGAAACAGATACTTTGGATTGAATTGTCAGCTGTGGAGAAATATCCGCAATTAAGTCACCCCGCCCCCCACTGGCAAACAATTGGAAAAGAAAAATCAAACCTTCCTAGCACCATGCACCCAGGGCACCACCTGATTTTTCCTCAGGCGATTGGTTCAGTTCAAAAAGATCCAAATCAATTGTCTCAGTCTGCACCCATCTCAGGTGAAAGAGTTTAAGAGGTCTCTGGGAACTGGATGACAGGGGTCTGGTGACTACTCTGGTGTGGCTTACTCCAGTTCTGCGTGGAGACAGGAGAAGCCACCCAGCCAATAAATCTGTCTTGGAAGGTTGTTGCCTGCTTCTCCACCTTGCACCACTTCACACCCAGTCACTTATAGTCCTGCAGTTGGCTTACCCAGTTACCTGTAGTGAATCGGTACTCCAGGAGTTTGCACCTGCCTGAATCACAAGGAAGTCTGCCAGGCTGCTGCCCTCTTCCTCTCTCCAGCAGGAGGAGGTGAGGCCTGACAACCTCGGGCACTTGATGAAGGTTGAGGGGTTTTCACTCAGGTCCAGTCTCGCCCCTGATTAATGTTACTGACAGAACAGAACAGAACAACTCTGCGGTTCCCCTGCAGAAGAGAAGCTGAATTGAGTTCCAAATCAGCTTGTCTTTGCTCTTGTATTGTCTATGGGCCAATGATCCCCTGAGGGCCAGGTGCATCTTAGGTTTAGTAAAACGGACCTCTGGGTCAGCCCCGCCCTGGGAGTTTCCCTGGTTTGCAAGTTGGAGTTGCCTCAGGGAAACTCAGAGTCTCTGGTTGCCCAGGGAGACAGGGGGTGTGGCTTCAGAATATTCGGTAGTGAGCCGTATTGCTAGCAAAAGAGGGCTGCTGCTTTATGGCTCAGGCAACTGCTGCTCCGGTGTAGCTCCCCTCTGGCCAAACGTCCTCTCTCTGCTGCCATAACCCAGAGTCTGCACTGACCGGCTGCAGCCCAGCACTCTCTACACCCCTCGCACAATTGCTCAACAGTCTGGGCCCCTGGGGAACAGGCCTCCAGACCTTGGAGCGAGAGCAGAATGGAGTGCGGGGAGCGCTGGGAGCCTGGGGTTGCGGGCAGAGAACACACACAGCTTTACACAGTTTTATGCCTGGCCATATTGTCACCAAAAGATGGCTGTCGCACTGTGCCTCAGGGAATTGCCACTCCTGTGCAGTCCCCTGTCCACCGACCGACCTGGGCTGGCCTCCAGACCCCAGTATGAGTGAAGGGGAGCACTGGGAGCTCAGAATTCCAGGTGGAGACTATATACAGTTTATACAGTTTTATGCCTGGAAGGAGGATGCCGTGGCACCCTAGTAGGGGAAGTAGGTCCAGTTTTTAGAGGGTCTCTCCCGTGGAGTATAGTGGGAGGACCTTTGAACTCTGCCCGATTGTTTGTGGGGCACTGTGAGCCGTTCTCATGGGGGAGGGGGCTCCCACCGCTTGGTGATGGATTTTGTACCTTTTGTTTGTATCCTTGTGGTCGCAGCTCACCTCAGCGGGGTTGACGTGCATTCTACAACCTTCTCTCTTAGTGCAGCTCAAATCCACCAGGTTACTTGCTGAATTTTTGTCCTTTAACTCTCCTACTGGACAGGAGCCTCTGTGGAAAGCTGGCCTCATTCAGCCATCTTGTCTCCTCCCCCTCATTGTTATATTTTTTAATCAATTCTCAGTACTTCGCATTCTACCCGGCAGGAGAATTTTTTTTTTTTTTTTAGAGAAAGAGTCTCACTTTATGGCCCTGTGTAGAGTGCCGTAGCATCACACAGCTCACAACAACCTCCAACTCCTGGGCTTAAGTGATTCTCTTGCCTCAGTCTCCCGAGTAGCTGGGACTATAGGCACCTGCCACAACGCCCGGCTATTTTTTTGGTTGCAATTCAGCCGGGGCCGGGTTTGAACCCGCCACCCTTGGTATATGGGGCCGGCGCCTTACCGACTGAGCCACAGGCGCCGCCCCAGGAGAATTTTTTTTTTTTTATGATACATTTTATTCTTTTCCCTTTCCTTTTTCCAGTATCCTCCATTCAAAGAATGTGATCAAATATCCCTGGAAGATGCAGGTAGAGGATAAGAGTACACAAGGTGTAAACAATTTGTGTTCTTAAGACAAAAGCGCGTTGTTTGAGGAAGACCTGCCTTAACAGTGACAATGCCAGCCAGACCTCTGGCAATTACTCCTTGGCACATAAATCTGAGTTATAACAGATGTTTAATGTATTCCATGCAATTAGAAAGACCAATGTAGAGCCATAAGTTATAAATAGTAATCACAGTATGATTTTTATAAAAGTATAGATATAGCCAGGAGTTAAGGAAACCATTGTTTCCTAATCTCCTGATGGCTGTAACTGTTCACTGCTTAATGGTACTGTCTTCCATGATAGGGTGCAAGATTTGTGACTTCCCCCACTACTTGTATAGATAACATTGCTATTATAAAGCTTAAGACTGGTCTTTGAAGTATTTTTCAAATTCTGCATTCCAGGGAGACCCACTGACCAACCAGACCATGGATAGGCATGGGAATGGATCCAACAGCCTCGAGAACCCCTACCTAGGAAATCTCCCTACTGAGAAGATAATCTCTGCTTCCCTATGAGCTCATCCTCTACCAATAAGCAGACCAAATTGCTTACCCCTTTACCCACTTATCTTTAAAAACACTTTATCCCCAAATCTCATGGAGATATATTTGAGAAATCCTTCCTGTGTCCTCACATGGTACCTGTGATATTAAACACTTTCTCTGCTATAACTCCTAATGTCTCTGTAGTGGCGTCCTCTTGAACAGTGGGCAATGCACCTGGTTGGGCTGTAAAAGAAGTGGTGTACAAAAGATCACACTGGGCACTGGATATCCTGAGTTAAAGAACAAATTTTAGTGAAGCAAGAAATTCAGATGAAGAAGCAACTACTATTCTTTCTCAAAATATACCACAAAAGTAATCTAGTTCATCACTGCCTAAAGATATTGGAAGTGCAGAGGGACTTACCTAAGAGCACTGGGAGAAATGGAAACCCAGCATCTCTGTTGACATTTACAGAGTGATTATTCTCTTTATGGTGCTATATGCCAAGGGCACACAACCACTAGTACTATCCCAAGTGAAATAGAAAAATAGTCATCAGATAAGTCCAGCTGGTGGCAAAAATTCCCTTCACTTTCAAAATGTGATGCTTGGAAAGAGGGCAAAGAAAATATTGATGCCTAAACAGTTATGTCTTTGCATTTCACAGTTGCAGAGGAGAGTACATGTGCTAAAATGAATAGATTGATCCAATTTTGCCATAATATATCCTTACTGTGCCCAAAACATTGAAAGAGGAAGCACATGACACTTGCCATAAGACTCTGGCAATTTCCTCTTAATGTTCTACCTTCTCAAAGAATACTGAAGATTCTGGAATGCGTTCATCAAAAGACAGGTTTGGATGGTGCAGTGGCATTCTCTCTCCAGTACCTTAACTTGAGCCTATATTGGTTGCTCTGTTTTACAAATAGAAAAAGGAAATTTCAAATGCCAGATTTTATTTTTGAGACAGAGTTTTACTCTGTTGTCTGGTCTAGAGTGCCATGTTATCAGCCTAACTCACAACAACCTCAAACTCCTAACAACCTCAAACTCTTGGGTTCAAGCAATCCTCCTCCCTCAGCCTCCTGAGTAGCTAGGACTACAAGTACCCACTACAGCACCTGGCTAATTTTTTTCTATTTTTAGAAGAGACAGGGTTTCTTGTTCAGACTGGCCACAAACTCCTGACTTCAAGGGATCCTCCTGACTTGGCCTCTCAGAGTGCTATGATTACAAAGCATGAGCCACCACACCTGGCCCAAATGCCTGATTTTTGAGACTCTATAGCAAGAACTTCAAACTTTTGATGACTCAGAGGCTATTAATCCTATTAAATCTACTAAAGCGGGTTATTGTAAAAGAGAGACAACCTACATGCATTGCTTTTCTATGGGAACCATGTTCAATTGAAAGAATAATGATGATCTGGTTTAAATGCCCAAATTACCCATTTTAGCTAGCAACGGTAAAGACTTTCAGGGAAACTGAGGAAACTACAGGGGTGATTTTGAGGGAGACAAACATGGGACCTGAGAAGTGCAGCATAACAATTTCTCTTGAAAAGTGAAAGCATTTTGATTGTAAAGAGAAACAAAAACTTATGAAGAGAGCCAGGAAAGTATCAGCCAATGTTGTATCTGCTGCTTCTCACTGATTTCTGACTATAGAGATGGAATAGTTTGTGGTTCTCTGCGGGCTCTTTCCTAGAGTATTATTCTGCTGCTATCAGTTATCACATCAGGAAAGCAATCTAAGAAGGTGGTCTGGAAAATTATGTTTCAGAGATAATTATGACAATAAGAAGTATGAGAATGACACATCCCAGAGCAAGAAGAAGCCCTACCAAAAAATTATGCTTGATCAGGTGAATGCTTCTAGGAACCAAGACAATCAGAATCTTGCAACTTCATTGTGTAAAAGGAAGCTGAGAACCATCTTTTGGCCATTTTATGAGGCCAAAATTGTCCAGATAGCTGAAATAATTTTTAAATTCAAATGTGTACATATCCTGCATTGAAACATACCTTGAGAATGAAAGTTGGTTGGAAAGATTGGTAATATATTTATAAGAAGTCTACAAATGAATAGCTAAAGGAATGTTCTGAAAAAAGGTTACAAAATCAATTTTATTCTGGAAATTCTGCCCAGCTCAATACTTCGTTGAATTTCTTCAGTTAATGGATTAGATTACAAGGGAGCCAGAAGCAAAGTAAATGAAATGGCCACGTATAAATTACCAGGAAGAACATTATTTGATTTAAACAAACAAACAAAAATGCTGGAAGACAGGAGATAGAGATTAAATGATTAAAGCTAATTGAATCTCCTCCTGTCTCCATACCTTGGCAAGGAAACTTCACATTTATAATTGACAAGAAAACCTGTCTGAGTTTTGTTGCTGTTGTTATTTAACGTTTTATTTTGCTTTTTAAAGTTTTATGAGATTGACATGTAAAAACTATACATATTTAGTGTATATATCTCAATTTCGAGGATAAGTACACACTAGTGAAACCATTATCACTGTCAAAGCTATAAACATGTCCATTGAAAGGTGTAAGTGGTGATGGCTCAAGAGGACATCACAGTGGATGTCCAGGCCAGGTTTATTAAAAGGGGAGGGTGACCCACCTGGCCAGTACAAAGGTGGCATCTGTGCCCAAGGGCAGTTAGAGACCCCTTTTATATAGGGGTGGGCTGTTTTCACAGCTTGCCTGGAAAGTTAGTGTCCATTGGCTAGAACTTCTGGGGGTGGGGCTAACCAGATCCTTTGTATCTTTCATTTAGGAGGAGATGAGGAGGGAAAAGGGTTCATGCCTGACAGCATTAGGTGCCCCAACATCCATCACCTCCCCAAATTTACTCCCACCCCTTTTATTATTGTTGTTGTTGTTTTTGGTAAGAACAAAAGTACCATCTTAGCAAATTTTAAATATACAGCATAGTAATGTTAATTATAGGCACTAAACAGTATAGTGGATTTCCAAAACTTATTTATCTTGCATATCTGAAACTTTGTACCCTTTAACCATCACTTTCCCATTTCTCTCTCTCCTTAACTCCTGGTAATCACCATTATACTGTCTACGTCTATTAGTTTAATTACTTCACATTCCATATATAAGTCAGATATACAGATTTTATCTTCCTTTGGCTAGCTTATTTCACTTAACATAATGTCCTCCTATTTATTCATGCTGTCACAAATGACAGTATTTCCTTCTTTTTAAAGGTTGAATGATATTATATGTATATACCACAATTTCTTTATCCATCTGTTTGTTGAAGGACATTTCCTTATCTTTGCTATGGCAAATAAAACTATAATGAACATGGCAGTGCTGATAGCTCTTCAAGTTTCTGGTTTGAATTCTGTTGAATACACACCCAGAAATAGGATTGGTGGATCATAGGTAGTTCTATTTAATTTTATTGAGGAACCTCCATACTGTTTCCCATAATGACCATACCATTCTACATTTCCATCATTAGTATACAAAGTTTCCTTTTTCTTTACATATTCACCAACACTTACCTTTTGACTTTTTGCTAATAGCGTTTCTAATAGATGAAAGGTGATATCTTCATTTTCATTTTAATTTGCATTTGTCTGATGATTAATAACATGGAAAATTTATCTGTTAGTCATTTATACAAAATTGGACAATTTTTTCTGGATACACCTTCTCTTTTAATTAATTTATTACATCAATATTTGTTAGATATGCGTATTTAAGTAATTTTGTCTCTAACAGGCATGCAAGAGGAACATGATATTGTTTTTCATGAAAGCCAAGGGAATAAGTTTAGTTTTGAATGACAGAAGAATAATGACTGCATTATTCTTTTTCTCTGGAAATATCTGGCAATATTAAATGTTTTTAATATACACAAAACTCAAGTAATTTTATTTTTTATTTTATTTTTTTTTTATAAAATCGTAGCTGTGTACATTGATATGATCATGGGGCATCATACACTAGCTTTATAGACCATTTGACATATTTTCATCACAATGGTTAACATAGCCTTCCTGGCATTTTCCCAGTTACTGTGCCAAGACATTTACATTCCACATTTACTAAGTTTTGCATATACCCTTGTAAGATGCACCACAGGTGTAATCCCACCAATACCCCTCGCTCTACCCACCCCCCACCCCCCACACCCCTCCCTTTCTCCCTTCCCCCTATTCTTAGGTTGTAACTGGGTTATAGCTTTCATGTGAAAGCCCTAAATTAGTTTCATAGTAGGGCTGAGTACATTGGATCCTTTTTCTTCCATTCTTGAGATACTTTACTAAGAAGAATATGTTCCAGCTCCATCCATGTAAACATGAAAGAGGTAAAGTCTCCATATTTCTTTAAGGCTGCATAATATTCCATGGTGTACATATACCACAATTTATTAATCCATTCATGGATCAATGGGCACTTGGGCTTTTTCCATGACTTAGCAATTATGAATAGGGCTGCAATAAATATTCTGGTACAAATATCTTTGTTATGATGTGATTTTTGGTCTTCTGGGTATATGCCCAGCAGAGGGATTACAGGATTGAATGGCAGATCTATTTCTAGATCTCTAAGTGTTCTCCATATAGCTTTCCAAAAGGAATGTATTAATTTGCATTCCCACCAGCAGTGCAAAAGTTTCCCTTTTCTCCACATCTGCGCCAACATCTCTGGTCTTGAGATTTTGTGATATAGGCTAGTCTCACTGGAGTTAGATGATATCTCAAAGTAGTTTTGATTTGCATTTCTCTGATGATTAAAGATGATGAACATTTTATCATATGTCTGTAGGCTGTCTTCTGTAGGCGCGCCTGTCTTCTTCCGAGAAGTTTCTCTTCAAATCCCTTGCCCAGCCTGTGATGGGATCACTTGTTTTTTTCTTGCTAATGTGTTTGAGTTCTCTGTGGATTCTGGTTATTAAACCTTTGTCAGAGATATAACATGCAAATATCTTCTCCCATTCTGAGGGCTGTTTGCTTGCTTTACTTACTGTGCTCTTGGCTGTGCAGAAGCTTTTTAGTTTGATCAAGTCCCAGTAGTGTATTTTTGAAGCTGCTTCAATTGCCCGGGGGGTCCTCCTCATAAAATACTCGCCCAGACCGATTTCTTCAATGGTTTTCCCTGCACTCTCCTCTAGTATTTTTATAGTTTCATGTCTTAAGTTTAAATCTTTAATACAATGAGATTCTATCTTAGTTAATGGTGAAAGGTGTGGGTCTAGTTTCAGTCTTCTACAGGTTGCCAGCCAGTTCACCCAGCACCATTTGTTAAATAGGGAATCTTTTCCCCACTGAATGTTTTTAATTGGCTTATCAAAGATCAAATAACAATAAGTAGCTGGATTCATCTCTTGGTTCTCTATTCTGTTCCAGACATCTACTTCTCTGTTTTTGTGCCAGTACCATGCTGTTTTGATCACTATCGATTTGTAGCAAAGTCTGAGGTCTGGTAGCATGATTCCTCCTGTTTTGTTTTTATTTCTGAGTAATAAAAATGATTCGAGGTTTCTTCTGATTCCATATAAAATGAAGTATTGTTTTTTCAAGATCTTTAAAGTATGACAGTGGAGCTTTAATAGGGATTGCATTGAAATTATATATTGCTAGGGCGGTGCCTGTTGCTCAAGGAGTAGGGCGCCAGTCCCATATGCCGGAGGTGGTGGGTTCAAACCCAGCCCTTGCCAAAAACCACAAAAAAAAAAAAAAAGAAAAGAAATTATATATTGCTTTGGGTAGTGTGGACATTTTAACAATGTTGATTCTTCCCAGCCATGAGCATGGTATGTTTTTCCATTTGTTAACATTTTCAGCTATTTATTTATTATTATTTTTTTTTTTTTTGCAGTTTTTGGCCAGGGCTGGGTTTGAACCGGCCACCTCTGGCATATGGGGTTGGCGCCTACTCCTTTGAGCCACGGGTGTCACCCCACAGCTATTTATTTTCTTAGACTTTCATAGTTCTCTTTATAGAGATCTTTCACATCCTTTGTTAGGTAAATTCCCAAATATTTCATCTTCTTTGGCACTACTGCGAAAGCAATAGAGTCCTTGACTGTTTTTTCAACTTGACTATTTTTGGTGTATATAAAGGCTACCGATTTATGAATGTTGATTTTGTAACCTGAGACGCTGCTGTATTCCTTGATGACTTCTAGGAGTTTTGTAGTAGAGTCCCTAGTGTTTTCCAGATACACAATAAAATCATCTGCGAAGAGTGAAAGTTTGATCGCTTCTGACCCTATATGGATACCCTTGATCGCCTTTTCTTCCCTAATTGCGGTGGCTAAAACTTCCATTACAATGTTAAAAAGCAATGGAGATAATGGGCAGCCTTGTCTGGTTCCTGATATGAGTGGAAATGATTCCAATTTAACTCCATTCAATATGATATTGGCTGTGGGTTTGCCTCTATCAGTTTAAGAAATGTCCCTTCTATACCAATTTTCTTAAGTGTTCTGATCATGAATGGATGCTGGATATTATCACAAGCTTTTTTTGCATCGATTGAATCATATGGTCTTTGTTTTTTAATTTTTTTATGTGCTGAATTACATTTATAGATTTACATATATTGAACCAGCCTTGAGACCCTGGGATAAAACCGACTTGGTCATGACATGTAATTTGTTTGATGTGTTGTTGGATTCCGTTTGTTAGGATCTTGTTGAATATTTTTGCATCTATATTCATTAGTGATATTGGTCTATAATTTTCTTTTTTTGTTGGGTCTTTTCCTGGTTTGGGGATCAGGGTGATGTTTGCTTGATAGAACGTGTTGGGTAGTCTTCCTTCTTTTTCTACATTTTGGAACAGGTTGAGTAATATAGGTACTAATTCCTCTTTAAAGGTTTGGTAGAATTCTGACGTGCAACCATCTGTTCCCGGGCTTTTCTTTTTAGGGAGGTTTTGTATAGTTGATGCTATTTCCAAACTTGATATGGGCCTGGTCAGTATTTCCACTTGATTCTGGCTAAGCTTTGGAAGGTGACGTGCTTCCAAGTATCGGTCAATTTCCTTCAGATTTTCATATTTCTGAGAAGAAAGTTTCTTGTAATATTCATTAAGGATTTTTTTGATTTCTAAGGAGTCTGTTGTTATTTCGTCTTTGTCATTTCTGATTGATGAGATTAGAGATTTTACTCTTTTTTTTCTGATTAGGTTGGCCAAAGGTTTATCTATTTTATTGACCTTTTCGTAAAACCAGCTTTTTGATTTATTGATCTGTTGTATTATTCTTTTGTTTTCAATTTCATTTAATTCTGCTCTAATTTTGGTTATTTCTTTCTTCTACTGGGTTTATGTTTGGAATGTTCTTCCTTTTCCAGTTGCTTGAGATGTCCTATTAAGTTGTTTACTTCCTCTCTTTTCGTTCTCTTGAGGAAGGCTTGCAGTGCTATAAATTTCCCTCTTAGAACTGCCTTTGCAGTGTCCCAGAGGTTCTGATAGTTTGTGTCTTCATTGTCATTTTGTTCCAAAAAATTGGCAATTTCTTTCTTAATCTCATCTCTGACCCAGCTATCATTCAGCATAAGGTTATTTTACTTCCATGTTTTTGTATGAGTATGCAGATTCCTGTTGTTACTCAGCTCAAGTTTTATTCCACGGTGGTCCGAGAAGATGCAAGGAATAATTTCTATTCCTTTAAATTTACTGAGGTTGGACTTGTGACCTAAGATGTGGTCAATTTTGGAGTAAGTTCCGTGGTCTGATGAGAAGTATGTGTATTCAGTTTTGTTTGGATGAAATGTTCTGTAGATGTCTGCTAAATCTAAATATTGGATGGTTAGGTTTAAATCTAAGATTTCTTTGCTCAGCTTCTTGTTGGAGGATCGATCCAACACTGCCAAAGGAGTGTTGAAATCTCTGACGATTATGGAGCTGGAGGAAATCAAATTGCTCATGTCTGTTAGAGTTTCTCTTATAAATTGAGGTGCATTCTGGTTGGGTGCATAGATATTAATAATTGAAATCTCATCATATTGAGTATTACCCTTAACAAATATAAAGTGACCATTCTTATCCTTCCTTACTTTTGTTGGTTTAAAGCCTATTGTATCTGCAAATAAAATAGCAACACCTGCTTTTTTCTGATTACCATTTGCCTGAAATATGGATGACCATCCTTTCACCCTGAGTCTGTATTTGTCTTTTAAGTTAAGATGTGACTCTTGTATGCAACATATATCTGGCCTGAGTTTTTGTATCCAGTCAGCTAACCTATGCCTTTTTGAGGACAATTTAAGCCGTTCACATTAATGGAAAATATTGATAAGTCTGGTGGAATTTTTGGTATCGAGTTTTTCAAAGGTCCAGTGGACATTTTTAATCCTTTCATCAGTGTGGAAGTTGGAGTTTGATCCAAAGTTTCGGAATGAGTTTACTTTTGTGGTATAGGATTGGGTTGGTCGTTGTGGAGGATAGGTCTGAGAATATCCTGAAGAGCTGGTTTACTTATGGCAAATTTTTTCAACATATGAATGTCATTAAAGTATTTAATTTCTCCATCATAAATGAAACTCAGTTTAGCTGGATACAAGATTCGGGGTTGAAAGTTATTTTGCTTTAGGAGATTAAAAGTTGGTGACCACCCTCTGCTGGCTTGAAAATTTCAGCAGAGAGTTCTGCAGTCATTCTAATATTCTTTCTTTGTACATAATGGTTTTCTTTCGCCTGGCAGCTTTGAGAATCTTTTGCTTCATATTAACTTTAGTGAAGCTAATTATGATATGCCTGGGGGATGACTTATTGGGTTTGAATCGTGCTGGGGTTCTGAAGCTGCCTGCTATCTGAATTTCAGAATCCCTAAGCATGTCTGGAAAATTTTCTTTCATAATTTCATGCAGAAGGGTCCTCTGTGCCCATCAAGGCCACTTCATCATTTTCAGAAATTTCAATTATTCGTATATTGACCTTCTTTGAATTAACCCAGAGCTCTCGGAGAGAATGATCAGTTTTTGCTCTCCATTTCTCTTCCTCTTTGAGAGTTTGGGATTGTTCAAAGGCTTTATCTTCAATGTCAGAAATCCTTTCTTCTGCTTGCTCCATTCTGTTGCTGAGGGATTCTACTGTATTTTTGTATCTTTGAGCACTGCAAATTCTTGCTTCAGTGTGTCTAAGTCTTTGGTGGTTTTGTCTTTAAATTCGTTAAATTTTTGAGACAACTTTTGAATTTCTCCTCGAATCCCTAATTCCATTTTATTAATCTTGTCTGCAATCCAAATTCTGAATTCAATTTCTACCATCTCAGCCTGTTGTTTATGAATGGGATCTTCAATTACATCTGCCGTATCTTTTGTTTGGGGGGGGGTGTTGATCTGTTCTGGTTATTCATGTTACCAGAGTTTTTCCACTGATTCCGCCCCATGGGTGTTTTACTCCCTTTGATTTTTTCCCCTGGGGCTTTATCGAGGGCCTGTACAGTGTTGTGGCCTGAGAAACTGGGGCCCTGTCTGGTGTGGTGGGGCTAAGTGGTTCTGTCTTGTTTTCAGCTGGTTTCTATTTGACCCTAGTGTAACATTTACTCTGGGTCGAAGTCCCAGCTGTGGGGAAAAACCAGCAATTAAGTCACCCCACCCACCCACCTCTGGCACCAATTGGAAAAGGAAAATCAAACCTTCCTACAACTGCACACCCAGGGCACCGCCTGAAAAGCCCTCAGTCTATTCGTTCAGTTCAAAAGGTCCAAATCAATTGTCACAATCAGCACCTGTCTCGGGTGGGAGAGTTCAAGAGGTCTCTGGGAACTGGATCACAGGGGTTGGTGACTACTCTGATATGGCTTACTCCAGTGCTGTGTGGAGTCAGGAGGAGCCACCTAGCAAATAGATCAGTCTGGGAAGGTTGGTGTCTCCTTCCCCACTTTGCCCCTCCATCAGACCTAGTCACTGGTATGTCTGCAGATGGCTGACCCAGTTGCCTGTAGTGAACAGATACTCCAGGTGTTTGCACCTGCCTTTATCGCAGGGAAATCTGCCAGGCCTCTGCAGTCTGATGCTATCTAGCAGGAGGAGGTGAGGCCTGACATCCTTGGGCGCTTGATGAAGGTGGGGGGGTAGCCCCGCCCCTGATGGATGTTGCTAACAGAACAGAACAACTTTGCGGGATTCTGTCTCTGTTTCTGCTAAAATCGCCTGCAGAAGACAGGCTGTTCTGAGTTCAAACGTCTTTGCTGCTGGAGGTTTGTATTCGATTACCTCTCTGAGTTGGTCCTGCCCTGGAAGCTTACTGGGTTTGTGAGCAGCCGACCCTTTTCTCCTCGGTCCCGAGCCCCAGAGTCAGCGCTGACCAGCCACAGTTTATGCTCTGTCCACACCCCTCGAGAGATCACCCAAAAATCCGGACTCCTGGGGGACAGGCCTCCAGATCTGAGGGTGGGGGCGAAGGAGAGTGCTGGGGCCCAGAGCTGTAGGTATCAAGCACACACAGTTCCACACAGTTTTATGCCTGGCCACACCACTGCCAGAAGACAACCGCCACTCTGGAGCGGTTCCCTTCTAGCCAACCGTCCTCTCTTCACTTCCGCACCCCAGACACAGCACAGCTCAGGCACTGTCCACATCCCATGAGAAATCACCCAAGAATTCGGACTCCTGGGGGGCAGGCCCCCCAACCCCCGAGTGAGAGTGGGGGGGAGTGCTGGGAGCTCAGCGCTGGAAACAGGGAAGCTACAGTTTCACTCAGTTTTATGCCTGGCTGAATTGCTGCCCAAGGAGGGTTGCTGCACCACACCGCAGGGAAGTGCCATGGAGGCGTGACTCCCCCTCAGCCGAGTGTCCTCTCCTTGCTCACGTGCCTCAGAGTCAGCGCTGACCAGTCACAGCTCGGGCACTGTCCACACCCCTCGAGAAATCACCCCAGAATCCAAATTCCTGGAGGACAGGCCCCCGACCCCCGAGTGAGAGTGGAGGGGAGTGCTGGGAGCTTAGCACTGCAAACGGGGAAGCTACAGTTTCACTCAATTTTATGCCTGGCTGTATTGCTGCCTAAGGAGGGCTGCTGCACCACGCTGCAGGGAAGTGCCACCATGGCGTGACTCCCCTCAGCCGAGTGCCCTCTCCTCGCTCGTGCGCCTCAGAGTCAGCGCTGACCAGTCGCAGCTCGGGCACTGTTCACACCCCTCGAGAAATCACCCAAGAATCTGAACTCCTGGGGGACAGGCCTCCAGACCTCAGTGTGAGTTGAGGGGAGTGCAGTGTTGGGAGTTCAGGGTTGCGGGCAAAGGATATTTAAAGTTTTATACAGTTTTATGCCTCGCAGGAGAATGCCATGGCACCCTAGTACGGGAGGTAGGTCCAGTTTTTAGAAGGTCACTCCCGTGAAGTGTAGTGGGAGAGCCTTTAATTTCTGCCTGTTTGTTTGTTTGTGGGGCTTTTGAGCTGGTCTCATGGGGGAGGGGGGACTCCCGTCCACTTGGTGATGGATTTTGTACCTTTTGTTTGCATCCTTGTGGTCACAGCTCTCCTCAGCGGTGTTGATGTGCATTCTTCAACCTTCTTTCTTGGTGCAACTCAAATCCACCAGGTTACTTACTAAATTTTTGTCCCTTAACTCTCCTTCTGGATGGGAGCCTCTGTGGAAAGCTGGCTTCAGTCCTCCATCTTGTCTCCCCTCCCAAAATTGGACAATTAAGCTTGCAAATTTGTCCCAGAAAGAGTACTTCCGAAGGGTAGACCAAGCATTTCCCTTGGTACATATCTTCCCATGGGGAGTACTTCAAAGGTGACCATAGTGATATTTAGTAGTGGGCATGTAGCACTTTCTCCAGGATGAGTTCATGAACTTAATTATCAGACTTTGTATTTCTTCATTGGAGAAATGTCTATCCAGGTCCTTTGCTCATTTTCTAATTAGGTTATTTGTTTTTGAAATGATAAATGTTTAATTGGTATCCCAATTACTCTGATTTTATTATGACACTTTTTTTTGTTATTTAGTTGTATGAGTTTCTTGTATATTTTGAATACTAACCCCTTGTTAGATACAAGGTTTGCAAATACTTTTCCTGTTCCACAGATTGTCTTTTCTTCTTGCTAATTATATACATTTTAGTTTGATGTGGTCCATTTGTTTATTTTTGCTTTTGTTGCATGAGCCTCTTGTCCTGTCCATTTGGGTTGATTTTTGTGTATGATGAAAGATAAGGGTCCAAGTTCATTTTTTGCACCAGAATTTTCATCTTTTTCTGGTAGCATTTATTGAAGAAACTGTCCTTTCCCCATCATGTACTCTTGTGCTTTTGTGAAAGATTTGTTGACCAGATATGGGTGAGTTTATTTCTGTGCTTTCTGTTCCATTTGTCCAGTGTCCGTTTTTATGACAGTATAATGCTGTTTAAATTATTGTCATTTTATAATATATTTTGAGATCAGAAAGCGGGATGCCTCCAGCTCTGTTTTTTCCTCAAGATTGTTTTGGCTGATTAGGATCATTTGAGGCTCTGTATGAATTTTAGAATATTTTTTCTATTTTTCTAAAGATTGACTTTGGGATTTTGATAGGATTGCATTGTATCTATAAGATTGCCTTGGGTAGTATTGACATTGCCAGCCACATGCACTGAGGCTGGCGGGTTTGAATCCAGCCCGGGCCTCAACAATGACAACAGCAAAAAAAGCAGCCTGTAGTCCCAACTACTTGGGAGGCTGAGGCCAGAGAATCACATAATCCCAAGAGTTTGAGGTTGCTGTCAGCTGTGACGCCATGGCACTCTATTGAGGGCAACATAGTGAACATAGTGAGACTCTGTCTAAAAAACACTAAGTCATCCAATCCATGAACATGAGGTATCTTTCCGCTCATTTGTGTCTTCTATAATTTTTTTCATAAGTATTTTATAGTTTTCAGTGTAAAGATCTATCACATTTTTA
Organism: Nycticebus coucang; assembly: GCF_027406575.1. Lineage (NCBI taxonomy): Eukaryota > Metazoa > Chordata > Mammalia > Primates > Lorisidae > Nycticebus > Nycticebus coucang. The sequence goes on from NC_069804.1 coordinate 135,733,373, forward strand.
GTTAAATTTATTTCTACATATTTTGTTCTTTTCAATGCTATTGTAAAAGAGATTGTTTTCTTAAATACTTCTACATATAGTTCATTGCTAGTGTGTGAAAACACATGAGCAAACTGATATTTGCATGATTTCATATCCTGCAACTTTGCTGAAATCACTTACTTATAACAGGTTTTTGGTAGAATTATTTTTTTTAAGACAGTGTTATTTTGTAGCCTTTGGTATAGTACCCTGGCATTATAGCTCAAAGCAACCTCAAACTCTTAGGCTCAAGTGATTCTTTTGCCTCAGCCTCCTGAGTAGCTGGGACTACAGGCACCCGCCACAATGCCTGGCTAGTTTACAGAGACAAGGTCTCACTCTTGCTCAGGCTGGTCTTGAACTCGTGAGCTACAGCAGTCTACCCACCTCAGTCTCTCAGAGTGCTGGGATTACAGGAGTGAGCCACCACATCTGGCCTTTGGGTGGAGTTTTTAAGAGTTTTCTATATATAAAATCATATCATCTGAAAACAAATAATTTTATTCATTCCTTTCTGATTTGGATGACATTTTTTTTCTTGTTTAATTACTCTGTCTAGGACCTCCAATACTGTATGTGTTTTTATCTTATTCCTGATGATAAAGGAAAAGCTGTCAGCTTTTTACTATGAAGTATGATATTAGCTATGGGTTTGTAATATATTTCCTATAGTATGTTGAAGTACATTCCTTCTATACCCTAAATTTTTCAGAGCTTTTATCATGACAGGATGTTGAATTTTGTCAAGTGCTTTTTCTGTATCTATTGAAATGATTATGTGATTTTCTGTTAAAGTGGTATATCACAATTATTGATTTTGTATGTTGAACTATCATTGCATCCCAGGAATAAATCCCATTTTGTCATGATGTGTGGTCCTTTTAGTGGGCTGTTGAATTTAATTCGCTTAGTAATATGTTGAGAACTTTTTGTATCTATGTTCATTGGGGATATTAGCCTGTAATTTTCTTGTACTCTCCTTCTCCGGCTTTGGTATTAGAGTAATGTCAGCCTCATTGAAGGAGTTTGAAAGTGTTCCCTTCACTTTTATCTTTTAGAAGCATTTAAGAGGAATTGCTATTAATTCTTTGAATGTTTAGTTGAATTCAGCCATGAAGCCATTTGGCCCTGGGCTTTTTCTTTCTGGGAAGTTTGTAATTACTATGTGAATATTTTAATATGTTATTGGTCTGTTCAGGATTTTTATTTATTTTTTATTAAATCTTAGTGGGTTGTATGTTTTTAGTAGTTTATTTACATCCTCTAAGTTCGCAATTTATTGACATATACTTGTCCATAACTATTCCTTGTGATCCTTTTTATTTATGAGGAATCTATTATAGTATTTCCATTTTCATGTCTGATTTTATTTATTTGAGTCTTATCTCTTTTTCTCTTACTCTAAGTACAGGTTTATCAATTTTGTATATCTTCCCCCAAAACCAAATTAATAAGGAAGCTATAACAATTATAGATATATATGCATCTATTGTAAGATTACCTAAATATATAAAGCAAATAGCAATAGAACTGAAAGGAGAAATAGTAGTATAATTCAATATCTCACTTTCAACAGTGGATAATCACCTGGACAAAAAAATCAATAAGGAATCAGTATACTTGAACCATGCTATAGACCAAATGGTCCTACCAGACATCTAGAACATTCCATCCAATAGCAGCAGAATACATATTCTTCCTAAGTAAACATGGAGCATTCTCCAAGATTGATCATATATTAGGCCATAAAATTAGCCTTAAAAAATTTAAGAGCATTGAAATTATACTGTTACTTTTCCAATCACAATGATATAACACTAGGAATCAATAATAGGGAGAAAATTGGAATATTAATGAATATGTGGAAATAAAACAATACACTCCTGAAAAACCAGTGGTTCAAAAGGAAATAAAAAAGGAAATAAAAACAATCTTAAGACAAACAAAAATGGAAGTGCAACATACCAAACTAATGGGACACAATAAAAGCTATTCTAAGAGGGTCGTTTATAGCAACAAATGCCACCTTTAAGAAAAAAGAAAAATCTCTACTAAACAACCTAATTTCACACATTAGAGAACTAGAAACAGAGAAACTAAGCCTAAAGTTAGCAGAAGGAAGGAAATAATAAAGATTAGAGCAGAAATAAATGAAGTAGAAAGTAGGGAAAAATAATAGAAAAATAAACAAAAATAAGAGTTTTTTTTTTAATTAAACCATAGCTGTGTACATTAATGCATTTATGGGGTACTATATGCTGGTTTTATATACAATTTGAAATAGTTACCACAAGCTTTCACCACACTTTCTTAATTATTGTGTTAAGACATTTATACTCTACACATAATAGATTTGACATGTACCCTTGTAAAATGCACCATAGGTGTAGGCCCACCAACTACCCTCCCTCCAGCCACACTCCTCTTCCCACTTCGTCTTGAGCTGTAGTTGAGTTATAGCTTTCATATGGAAGTGTGGGTGATTATATGTTGGTTTCATAGTAGAGCTGAGTACATTGGATACTTTTTCTTCCATTCTTGAGATACTTTACTGAGAAGAGTATGTTCCAGCTCCATCCATGTAAACATAAAAGAGATAAAGTCTCCATGTTTTTTAAGGCTGCATAATATTCCATGGTGTACATATATCACAACTTATTAATCCATTCATGGGTTGATGGATATTTGGGCTTCTTCCATGACTTGGCAATTATGAATTGGGCTGCAATAAACATTCTGGTGCAAATATCTTCGTTATAAAGTGATTTTTGGTCTTCTGGATATATACCTAGTAGAGGAATGGCAGGATGGAATGGCAAGTCTATTTTTAGATCCCTAAGTGACCTCCAAACATCTTTCCAAAAGGAACAGATTAGTTTGCATTCTCACCAGCAGTGCAGAAGTGTTCCCTTTTCTCCACATCCATTCCAGCATCTATGGTTTGGGGATATTGTGGTGTGGGCTAATCTTACTGGAGTTAGATGGTATCTCAAAGTAGTTTTGATTTGCATTTAACTGATGATTGAGGATGATGAGCATTTTTTCATGTGTCTGTAGGCCATGGGTCTGCCTTCAGAGAAGTTTCTAATCAGATCTCTTGCCCACAATGAGATGGGGTCACTGGTTCTTTTCTTACTAATACATTTGAGTTCTCTGTAGATTCTGGTTATCAAATCTTTGTCCATGACATAACCTGCAAATATCTTCTCCCCTTCTGAAGGCTTTTTCCTTGCTTTACTTACTGTGTTCTTGGCCTTGCAAAAGCTTTTTAATTGAAGCAACACCAAATATATATTACATGGATCTGATCAAAGGGGTTTTTTAAGGCAAAACTGTGATTTAAAAAATCAGTTCTCTGAGATTTTGATGTTTTCTGGAAATGTTAGACTTTGGAGAATATGATTCATTAATTTTGGATACATCTCTATTATTTATGGGTAGCGTATTTATCTTTTCTAGTTCTTATACTTAATTTCAATCAATTTTGTTATAACAGAGTTAATCTTTTTTATTATATTTGTTATAATGTTGCAAATAATTCTATTCTACTTTGGGGGAATGTATAATTTCTCTTATATTTTCAAAATAAAATACCATTTTATTTTATATCATTTCTTTTGACTGATCTTGATATTCTAATACAAGATGAACATTTTTACATGAAAAGGCACTCATATTAGATATTAATTAATTTAAAAAATTTAATAGATATTTTTCCAGAACATCAATTTGACTTTTTTTGATACATTGATATAAACTAATGAGTTTATTCTTAATATGATTCTTTAATTTTTTCTATTCTGCTTATCTCTTTTTGGAAAAATAGCTCTGAGATATCAAAACGAATGACACAGATGTTTTCTTACATGTTATCACTGCCTTCATATGAGTTTTCCAAAACAATCTGACATAAAAACCTAACATTAATGCATTCTCTATATACAATCTATATGTAGGTGAATGAAATCTCAGAATGCAGAAAAAATATTTGTCAGCCTCGAGCAATATTGTTTGCTCTCAATTCCCCTGATATTCTATTTGTGGGAGTATCCTTTAAATGATTGAGTGGTTTCATAAAACACAGGTTTCTGGCAGTCTTCATCACTGACACTGATTGAGTCTTCTTAATAACAGCCATCTGCCCCATGCACACTCCTCTCCTGTGTTGAATTCTCCTCTCTCTAATGCTGTTAGAAGTAAACACAGTCCAAAATGAAGTGATCGTCGTTCTCATACATGCCTTTTTACATGACACATAGGTGTATATTGCTTATATCCATGCCTTTTTCTGCATATAACATATGACAAATATATATGTATATATCAATAGATCTACAATCAATATATATATAATTGTTTTTCATGCTTTTATATTTCATATACTTGGTATCATAATGTTACTCTGTTCTTTTGCTGCACACCCTCCATTTTATTTTTACTTTTTAAAGAAATCTTATTGTGTATATTTTGAAGTTTACAACATGATTTTATGGGATACATATAGCGAGTAAAATGGTTGCTATAGTTAATTAGATCAACATATCTGTAACCTCATAATGATTTATTTATTAGGGATACGAGCAGCTAAAATCTACTTATTTAGGAAAAGTCCCTAATCAATACAATTTTATTAACTTTAGTTCTTATGTTGTACATCAGATCTCTAGACTTGTTCTTCCTACATAGCTGCTATTTTCTATCTTTTGATCTACATCCCCCCATTTCCTCTTCCATCCCTCTTCACCTGGTAACCACTGTTTCATTCTCTATCTTTGTATATTTGAGCACTTTAAAAAAATATTCCACATATAAGCAAGATCAGACAATATTTTTCTTTCTGTGTCTTGCTTATTTCACATAGCATAATATTCTCCAGGTCCATCAATGTTATGGCAAATGACAGGATCTCCTTTTTTAAGGCTCAATAATAGTATATTTTATATATGTTTGTGTGTGTCTGAATGTATACACATATGTATATATGTGTGTGTGTATATATGTATATATATATATATATATATATATAGAGAGAGAGAGAGAGAGACATTTTCTTTATCCCTTTTTTTTTTTTTAGACAGAGTCTTACTTCATCACCCTCTGTACAGTGCTGTAGTGTCATAGCTCACAGCAACTCCAAGCTCTTGGGCTCAAATGATCCTCTTGCTTCAGCCCCCCACTCCCACAAGTAGCTGGGACTATAGACACCCACCACAATGCCTGGCTAGTTTTTCTACTTTTAGTGGAGACCGGGTCTGGCTCTTGCTCAGGCTTGTCTGGAAGCCCTGAGCTCAAGCAACACACCTGCCTTGGCCTCTCAGACTGGTAGGATTACAGAAGCGAACCATGGCGCCTAGCTCTTTTTTGTTTGTTTGTTTTTGATGGATATTTAGGCTATTAGGAATGATGCTACAATGAATATAAAACACAGGAGTACAGGGTGCAGATATATTTTCATTTCCTTGGGGTATATACCCAGAAAAGAGTTTGCTGGGTCATATGGCAGTTTTATTTTTAATTTCTTTAGGAATCTCATACTGCTTTCCACAATAGCTATACCCATCTACATTCTTATCAACAGTGTACTAGGGTTCCCTGTTCTCCACATTTATATTGCCAATATTGTTAACTCTTGTCTTTTTGATAATAGCCATCAATATGTATGGCTATCAGAGGGAATGGCCTGGAAAAAATGGCAAAAAAAAATGTTTTCTATGTCTTTACAACTTCCTCCACTCTTTTTAGGAATTGAAACTTGCATCCCCGCCTCTGGCCAGTGCTCTGAAGGGGCAGGGGACTGTCTTTTGTGCTACAGGAGATGGCTTAGCTGCATTGTCTAGCACAGCTTTTCCTTCAAAGTCTTCTAAGGACCTTCCCTTTCATAGCTCTATATTTCCACTCATGTACGGAACACGAGTCCCCACCCTCTTCTTTTGCTGGAAAATTAATAAATTTCACTTTCCTTCTTTTCAATCACTTGTCCTCATTTTCCTTTTTTTCTTAAATTAAATCATAAACACATAGATCATGTATACATTAATGCATTTATGGGTACAACATGCTGATTTCATATAGAATTAGGAATGCTTACATCACACTGGTTAATATATACCTCATCTCGTTTACTTAATTATTGTTTTAAGACATTTATACTCTATACTAATAGATCCGACATGTACTCTTGCAACATGCATCATAGGTGTGATCCCACCATTTACCCTCCCTCGATCTGAGCTTCCCCCTCTCCTCCCAATGCCCCCTCCTCCCTCCTTCATCCTGGGCCATAGTTGTGATCTATTCTTCATATGAAAGTGTGAGTGATTGTAAATTGGTTTCATAATAGTATTGAGTACATTGGATATCTTTCTTCCATTCTTGAAATACTTTACTAAGTAGGATGTGTTCCAGATCCATCCATGTAAACGTAAAAGAGGTAAAGTCTCCATCTTTTTTAAGGCTGAATAATATTTCATGGTATACATATACCACAATTTCTTAATCTGTTCATAGGTCAATGGGCACTTGGCTTCTTCCATGACTTGGCTATTACGAATTGAGCTGCAATGAACAATCTGGTACAGATATCTTTGTTATAAAGTGATTTTTGGTCTTTTGGGTATACACCTAGTAGAGGAATTGCAGGGTCAAATGGCAGATCTACTTTTAGATCCCTGAGTATTCTCCATACTTCTTTCCAAAAGGAACATATTAGCTTGCACTCCCACTAGCAGTGCAGAAGTGTTCCCTTTTCTCCATATCCAAGTCAACTTCTGTAGTTTTGGGATTTTTGTTATGCGAGCCACTCTTACTGGAGTTAGATGGTGTCTCAAAGTGGTTTTGATTTGCATTTCTCTGATGATCAAAGATGATGAGCATTTTTTCATGTGTCTGTAGGCCTTGTGCCTATCTTCTTCAGAGAAACTTCTGTTCAAGTCCCTTTCCCACAGGGAAATGGGATTACTTATTCTTTTCTTAGTAATAAGTTTGAGTTCTCTGTGGATTCTGGTTATCAAACCTTTGTCAGAAGCATAACCTGCAAATATCCTCTCCTATTTTGAAGGCTGTCTGCTTGCTTACTGTGTTCTTGGCTGTGCAGAAGCTTTTTAGTTTGATCAGATCCAAGTAATGTATTTTTAATGTTGCTTCAATTGCCTGGGGGGTCCTCCTCATACAACATTCTCCCAGGTCAATTTATTCAAGTGTTTCTCCTGCACTCTCTCCAATAATCTTTATAGTTTCATGTCCTAAGTTTAAATCTTTTATCCAGTGAGGTCAATTTTTGTTAATGGTGAAAGGTGGGGTTCCAGTTTCAGTCTTCTACAGGTCACCAGCCAGTTCACCCGGCACCATTTGTTAAATAGGGAGTCTTTCCTCTTCTGAATATTTTTGATAGGCTTGTCAAAGATCAAATGACAATAAGTCATTGGGTTCATCTCTTGGTTCTCAATTCTGTTCCATACATCCATATATCTACCTCTCTGTTTTTGTGTCAGTACCATGCTGTTTTGATCACTATAGATTTTTAGTATAGGTTGAAATCTTGTAGCATGATTCCTCCTGATTTGTTTTTATTTCTGAGTAATGTCTTGGCTATTCGAGGTTTTTTTCTGGTTCTATATAAAATGAAGTACTATTTTTTCCAGATCTTTAAAGTATGATGGTGGTGATGGTGATGCTTTGATAGGGATTCCATTAAATTTGTAAATGGATTTGGGTAATATGTACATTTTAACAATGTCGATTCTTCCTAGTCATGAGCATGGTTTGTTTTTCCACTTGTTAACAACTCCAGCTATTTCCTTTCTTAGAGTTTCATAGTTCTCTTTATAGAGATCTTCATGTCCTTTGTTAGGTAAATTCCCAAATGGCACAACTGTAAAGGGAATAGAGTCCTTGACTGTTTTTTTCTGCTTGACTATTATTGGCATATATAAAAGCTACTGATTTGTGAGTATTGATTTTGTATCCTGAGACACTACTGTATTCCTTGATCACTTCTAAGAGTTTTGTGGTTGAGTCCCTGGGGTTTTCCAGGTATGAAATCATATCATCTGCTAAGAGTAAAAGTTTGATCTCCTCTGACCCTATTTGTGTACCCTTGATCGCCTTTTCTTGCCTGACTGCAATGCTTGCTTGCTGTGAGATCTCTATTAGTGAGCGGTGAACTGAGGTCCTCTTCTCTCACCCCACAGAAGCAAGTTGCTGGAAACTGGGACTCCTTCTCCAGAGAGTCCCTGCTGTGAGCCTGGGCATTCTCTTGTCTGGCATGAAGGTTGAACAAATATTTTCCCTGCCACTTTTAACTCCCAGTCCACCTTTCCCCCTGGCCTGGTGGTCTATAAGCCCAACCTCGGTAGAGACCAGAACGTTCGCAGTTCTTTGTTAAGACTGAGCAATGCATGGCCTGAGATAGTGTAGCTACACTGTACCTGTGAATCCAATAACAGTGCAGAAAGGCACAGGGGGGAAGGTGGCTGGCCTGGCTTTGAGAAAGAGCAACTCAGCAGAGAGCAGAGTCTTGGGTCTCCGCATGATAGGAGGAGGCTCAGGAACTGCTGAGGCATGGGAACCTGAGTGGAGACACCTCCCACCTAGCAGCAGCATTAATAGAGTGATCCCGCCTGGGTTAAATTTTGGAGAGTCCTCATTCTCCTGATGCAGCTTCATGGACAAGTGCTGAGCTTTTGGTAACACTTATTGATAAAGTTAAATGGAGGCAGCCGCCCAAATAGAATCAACCCACCCAAATGGATCAACCCCACTCTTCTGACAGATGTCCCACCCTGGAAAGGGGATGTGCCAACTCCCATTCTTCTGACCTTTAAACCCCCTAACCACCATTACCCTTGTGCTGATTTCCTCCTCGAACTCAGCTTGCCCTCACCAGGGTGGAAATAAAAAGCTGATGTTGTCCACACAGAATCTGGATTCTGTTTTCCTTTCGTTTTATGCCTCGGAATGATTTTTATTTTGGTCTTTGACCTCTCATTTTGGTGCCATGACTTAGATTGGGAAGAAGCCCCCTTTGGGGACAAAAATATACCCAACAGACCCAACTAGATGGACACTTGTTCCGACGAGATGAAGGAAAATGGGGGAACTCCTCTGACCCCCACCCAAAATTCATCCATATATTGGTGAGGTGCATTTGTCTAGAACCCCTTTCTAAATCTTGTAACATCTCTTTCCGTTTTCCCATTCCAACTCCTCTTCCCCTCTCCCTCTTTCTCTGGGGCTCTTAATAGTCACACATAGCCCTGCCCTCTGTTTGTTTTAAAGGTTTGTTTTAAATTCCCATAGTCTGTGCCTAACTCCAGTGAGCCAGGCTCGCCCATCCAGTGCCTTGTGTTTGGGGATGCCTTCCTGTAGGCCTGGGCTACTCTTCTAGATGGTGAACACCAGTCTCGCTTTTTCCAGCTAGTTTCACACGTGGATGCCTAGTATCTCCCTGATACCAGCTCTCCTGGTCATGTACAGACTCACCCCAGCAAGCCAGGCTTGCCCATCCAGTGCCTTGTGTTTGGGGATGACCTCCCGAGCGCCTGGGCCACATTTTCCAGTTGGTTAACCCCAGCCTTGCTTTTTCTTTTATTTATTTATTTCTTTATTATTATTTTTTTCATCATACCTGTGTACATTGATATATTCATGGGGCATCATTCACTAGCTTCACAGACCGTTTACCAAGTTTCACATATACCCTTGTAAGATGCACCGCTGGTGTAATCCCACCAATCCCCTTCCCTCTAACCACCTCTGCCATCCCTCCCCTCCCTTTCTCCCTTCCCCCTATTCTTAGGTTCTAACTGGGTTATAGCTTTCATGTGAAAACCCTAAATTAGTTTCATAGTAGGGCTGAGTACATTGGGTACTTTTTCTTCCATTCTTGAGATACTTAACTAAGAAGAATATGCTCCTGCTCCATCCATGTAAACATGAAAGAGGTAAAGTCTCCATCTTCCTTTAAGGCTGCATAATATTCCATGGTGTACATATACCACAATTTATTAATCCATTCGTGGATCGATGGGCACTTGGGCTTCTTCCATGACTTAGAAATTATGAATTGGGCTGCAATAAACATTCTGGTACATATATCTTTGTTATGATGTGATTTTTGGTCTTCTGGGTATATGCCCAGTAGAGGGATTACAGGATTGAATGGCAGATCTATTTTTAGATCTCTAAGTGTTCTCCATATCTCTTTCCAAAAGGAATGTATTAATTTGCATTCCCACCAGCAGTGCAAAAGTGTTCCCTTTTCTCCACATCTGCGCCAACATCTCTGGTCTCGGGATTTTGTGATATAGGCTAGTCTCACTGGAGTTAGATGGTTAGTTTTGATTTGCATTTCTCTGATGATTAAAGATGATGAGCATTTTTTCATATGTCTGAAGGCCGCGCACCTGTCTTCTTCAGAGAAGTTTCTCTTCAAATCCCTTTCACAGCCTGCAATGGGATCCCTTGTTCTATTCTTGCTAATGTGTTTGAGTTCTCTGTGGATTCTGGTTATTAAACCTTTGTCGAAGACATAAACTGCAAATATCTTCTCCCATTCTGTGGGCTGTTTGCTTGCTTTACTTACTGTGTTCTTGGCTGTGCAGAAGATTTTTAGTTTGATCAAGTCCCAGTAGTGTATTTTTGAAGCAGCTTCAATTGCCCTGAGGGTCCTCCTCATCAAATACTCGCCCAGACCAATTTCTTCAAGGGTTTTCCCTGCAGTCTCCTCTAGTATCTTTATAGTTTCATGTCTTAAGTTTAAATCTTTGATCCAGTGAGAGTCTATCTTAGTTAATGGTGAAAGGTATGGGTCCACTTTCACTCTTCTACAGGTTGCCAGCCAGTTCACCCAGCACCATTTGTTAAACAGGGAATCTTTTCCCCACTGAATGTTTTTAATCGGCTTCTCAAAGATTAAATAACGGTAAGTAGCTGGGTTCATCTCTTGGTTCTCTATTTTGTTCCAGACATCTACTTCTCTGTTTTTGTGCCAATACCATGCTGTTTTCATCACTATTGATTTGTAGTATAGTCTGAGGTCTGGTAGCGTAATTCCTCCTGCTTTGTTTTTATTTCTGAGTACTGTCTTAGCTATTCGAGGTTTTATTCTGATTCCATATAAAACTAAGTATTGTTTTTTCAAGATCTTTAAAGTGTAACAGTGGAGCTTTAATAGGGATTGCGTTGAAATTATATGTTGCTTTGGGTAGTATGGACATTTTAACAATGTTGATTCTTCCCAGCCATGAGCACGGCATGCTTTTCCATTTGTTAATATTTTCAGCTATTTCTTTTCTTAGAGTTTCATACTACTCTTTATAGAGATCTTTCACATCCTTTGTTAGATAAATTCCCAAATATTTCATCTTCTTTGACACTACTGTGAATGGGATAGAGTCCTTAACTGTTTTTTCAACTTGACTATTGTTGGTATATATAAAGGCTACCAATTTATGAATGTTGATTTTGTAACCGGAGACGCTGCTGTATTCCTTGATCACTCCTAAGAGTTTTGTAGTAGAGCCCCTAGTGTTTTCCAGATATACTATCAAATCATCTGAGAAGAGCGAAAGTTTGATCTCTTCTGACCCTATATGGATACCCTTGATTGCCTTTTCTTCCCTAATTGCGGTGGCTAAAACTTTCATTACAATGTTAAAGAGCAATGGAGACAATGGGCAACCTTGTCTTGTTCCTGACTTGAGTGGAAATGATTCCAATTTAACTCCATTCAATATGATATTGGCTGTGGGTTTGCTGTAGATGGTCTCTATCAGTTTAAGAAATGTGCCTTCTATACCAATTTTCTTAAGTGTTCCGATCATGAAGGGATGCTGGATATTATCACAAGCTTTTTCTGCATCAATTGAGAGAATCATGTGGTCTTTGTTTTTTAATTTGTTTATGTGCTGGATTATATTTATAGATTTACGTATATTGAACCAGCCTTGAGACCCTGGAATAAAACCGACTTGGTCATGACGTATAATTTCTTTGATGTGCTGTTGGATTCTGTTTGTTAGAATCTTGTTGAATATTTTTGCATCTATATTCATTAGTGATATTGGTCTATAATTTTCTTTTCTTCTTGGGTATTTTCCTGGTTTGGGGATCAGGGTGATATTTGCTTCATAGAACGTGTTAGGTAGTCTTCCTTCTTTTTCTACCTTTTGGAACAGGTTGAGTAATATAGGTACTAATTCCTCTTTAAAGGTTTGGTAGAATTCTGACGTGAAACCATCTGGTCCTGGGCTTTTCTTTTTAGGGAGGTTTTGTATGGTTGATGCTATTTCCGAACTTGATATGGGCCTGTTCCACATTTCCACTTGATTCTGGCTAAGTCTTGGAAGGTGACGTGCTTCCAAGTATCGGTCAATTTCCTTCAGATTTCCATATTTCTGAGAAGAAAGTTTCTTGTAATATTCATTAAGGATTTTTTGGATTTCTGAGGAATCTGTTGTTATTTCATCTTTGTTGTTTCTTATTGATGATATTAGAGATTTTACTCTTTTTTCCTGATTAGGTTGGGCAAAGATTTATCTATTTTATTGACCTTTTCAAAAAACCAGCTTTTTGATTTATTGATCTGTTGTATTATTCTTTTGTTTTCAATTTCATTTAATTCTGCTCTAATTTTGGTTGTTTCTTTTCTTCTACTGGGTTTGGGGTTGGAATGTTCTTCCTTTTCCAGTTGCTTGAGATGTCCCATTATGTTGTTAACTTCCTCTGTTTCCATTCTCTTGAGGAAGGCTTGCAGTACTACAAATTTCCCTCTTAGAACTGCCTTTACGGTGTCCCAGAGGTTCTGATAGTTCGTGTCTTCATTGTTGTTTTGTTCCAAAAAGTTGGTGATTTCTTTCTTAATCTCATCTCTGACCCAGCTATCATTCAGCATAAGGTTATTTAACTTCCATGTTTTTGTATGAGTATGCAGATTCCTGTTGTTACTCAGCTCACGTTTTATTCCATGGTGGTCTGAGAAGATGCATGGAATAATTTCTATTCCTTTAAATTTACTGAGGTTAGACTTGTGACCTAAGATGTGATCGATTTTGGAGTAAGTTCCATGGGCTGATGAGAAGTATGTGTATTCAGTTTTGTTGGTATGAAATGTTCTGTAGATGTCTGCTAAATCTAAATATTGGATGGTTAGGTTTAAATCTAAGATTTCTTTGCTCAGCTTCTTTCTGGAGGATCGATCCAACACTGCCAAGGGAGTGTTGAAATCTCCGACGATTATGGAGCTGGAGGAAATCAAGTTACTCAGGTCTGTTAGGGTTTCTCTTATAAATTGAGGTGCATTCTGTTTGGGTGCATAGATATTAAGAATTGAGATCTCATCATATTGAGTATTACCCTTAACAAATATGAAGTGACCATTCTTGTCCTTCCTTACTTTTGCTGGTTTAAAGCCTATTATATCTGCAAATAGAATTGCAACACCTGCTTTTTTCTGATTACCATTTGCCTGAAATATGGATGACCATCCTTTCACCCTGAGTCTGTATTTGTCTTTTAAGTTAAGATGTGACTCTTGTATGCAACAGATATCTGGCATGAGCTTTTGTATCCAGTCAGCTAACCTATGCCTCTTTAGAGGACAGTGTAATTCGTTCACATTAATGGAGAATATTGATAAGTCTGGTGAGGTTTTGTGTATCGAGTTTTTTAAAAGTCCAGTGGGCCTTTTTAATCCTTTCACCAGTGTGGAAATTGGAGTTTGATCCGAAGTTTCTGAGTGAGTTAACTTTTGTGGTAGAGGATTGAGTTGGTCATTATGGAGGATAGGTCTGAGAATATCCTGGAGAGCTAGTTTGGTTATGGCAAATTTCTTCAACATATGAATGTCATTAAAGTAATTTCTCCATCATAAATGAAACTCAGTTTAGCTGGATACAAGATCCGGGGTTGAAAGTTATTTTGCTTTAGGAGATTAAAAGTCGGTGACCACCCTCTTCTGGCTTGAAAAGTTTCAGCAGAGATCTGCATCATTCTAATATTCTTCCCTTTGAAGGTAATGGTTTTCTTTCTCCTGGCAGCTTTGAGGATTTTCTCCTTCATATTAACTTTAGTGAAGTTAATTATGATATGCCTGGGGGATGTCTTATTGGGGTTGAGTCCTGCTGGGGTTCTGAAGCTGTCCACTATCTGAATTTCAGAATCTCTAGGCATGTGTGGAAAATTCCCTTTCATAATTTCATGCAGAAGGGCCTCTGTGCCCAGAGAGGCCACTTCATCTGGAACTCCTATGATTCGGAACTCCTATGATTCGGATCTTTGCCTTCTTCGAATTATCCCAGAGCTCTCTGAGAGAATGATCTGTTTTTGGTCTCCATTTCTCTTCCTCTTTGAGAGTTTGGGAGTGTTGAAAGGCTTTATCTTCGATGTCAGAAATCCTTTCTTCTGCTTGCTCCATTCTGTTACTGAGGGATTCTACTGTATTTTTCATATCTTTGAGGACTGCAAATTCTTGCTTCAGTGTGTCTGTCTTTGGTGGTTTTGTCTTTAAATTTGTGAAATTCTTGAGACAACTTTTGAATTTCTCCTCAAATTCCTAATTCTACTTTGTTAATCTTGTCTGCAATCCAAATTCTGAATTCAATTTCTGACATCTGAGCCAGTTTTTTATGAATGGGATCTTCAATTGCATCTGCCATATCTTCCCTTGGGGGGTTGATCTATTCTGGGTATTCATGTTACCAGAGTTTTTCCGCTGATTCTGCCCCATGGCTGTTTTACTCCCTCTGATTTTTTTCCCCTGGGGCTTTTTCGAGGGTCTGTACAGTGTTTTGCCCTGAGAAACTGGGGCTCTGTCTGGTGTGGTGGGGCTAAGTGTTTCTGCCTTGTTTTCAGCTGGTTTCTGTTCCACCCTTGTGAAATAGATACTCTGGATTGAAGTCTCAGCTGTGGATAAATATCGGCAATTAAGTCACCGCACCCCCCACCGGCAAACAATTGGAAAAGATAAAATCGAACCTTCTTACCACTGTGCACACAGGGCACCACCTGATTTGTCCTCAGGCGTTTGGTTCAGTTCAAAAAGTCCCAATCAATTGTCTCAGTCTGCACCTGTCTTGGGTGAGAGAGTTTTAGACGTCTCTGGGAACTGGATGACGGGGGTCTGGTGACTACTCTGGTGTGGCTTACTCCAGTTCTGCATGGAGTCAGGAGGAGCCACCCAGCCAATAGATCAGTCTGGGAAGGTTGATGCCTCTTTCCCCACCTTGCACCGCTGTCACACCCAGTCACCGATAGCCCTGCAGTTGGCTGACCCAGTTGCCTGTAGTGAATCGGTACTCCAGGAGTTTGCACCTCCCTGAATCACAAGGAAGTCTGCCAGGCCACTGTGCTCTGCCTCTCTCTAGCTGGAGAAGGTGAGGCCTGACAACCTCGGGCGCTTGATGAAGGTTGGGGGGTTTTCACTCAGGTCCGGGCTCACCCCTGATTAATGTTACTGACAGAACAGAACAGAACAACTCTGCGGTTCCCCTGCAGAAGAGAAGCTGAATTGAGTTCCAAATCAGCTTGTCTTTGCTCTTGTATTGTCTATAGGCTAACGATCCCCTGAGGGCCAGGTGCCTCTTAGGTTTAGTAAAGTGGACCTCTGCGTCAGCCACACCCTGGGAGTTTCCCTGGTTTGCAAGTTGGAGTAGCCTCAGGCAAATACTATACTTAGAGTCTGTGGTTGCCCAGGGAGACAGGAGGTGTGGTTTCAGATTATTCAGTAGTGAGCGGTATTGCTAGCAAAAGTGGGCTGCTGTTTTATGGCTCAGGCAACCGCTGCTCCGGTGTAGCTCCCTTCCGGCCAACAGTCCTCTCTCTGCTCCCGTACCCCAGAGTCTGAACCGACTGGCTGCAGCCCAGCACTCTCTACACCCCTCGAGCAATCGCTCAAGAGTCTGGACCCCTGGGGGACAGGCCTCCAGACCTTGGAGTGAGAGCAGAGGGGACTGCGGGGAGCGCTGGGAGCCTGGGGTTGCGGGCAGAGAACACACACAGCTTTACACAATTTTATGCTTGGCTGTATTGTCACCAAATGACGGCTGTCACACTGTGCCTCAGGGAACTGCCACTCCAGTGTGGTCCCCTCTCCGCTGACCAGGACTGGCCTCCAGACCTCAGTGTGAGTAAAGGGGAGCACTGGGAGCTCAGAATTCCAGGTAGAGACTATATACAGTTTATACAGTTTTATGCCTGGCAGGAAGACGCCGTGGCACCCTAGTAGGGGAGGTAGGTCCAGTTTTTAGAGGGTCTCTCCCGTGGAGTATGGTGGGAGGACCTTTGAACTCTGCCCGATTGTTTGTGGGGCACTCTGAGCTGTTCTCATGGGGGAGGGGACTCCCGTCCACTTGGTGATTGATTTTGTCCCTTTTGTTTGTATCCTTGTGGTCACAGCTCACCTCAGCAGGGTTGATGTGCGTTCTTCAACCTTCTCTTTTAGTGCAGCTCAAATCCACCAGGTTACTTGCTGAATTTTTGTCCTTTAACTCTCCTACTGGATGGGAGCCTCTGTGGAAAGCTGGCTTCAGTCAGCCATCTTGTCTCCTCCCCCCAGCCTTGCTTTTTCCAACTGGTTTCACACACAGGCCTAGTACCTCCCTGATCTAGCCCCGGCCACCTATGGGCTCTCTTTACCTTCTTGCTTTAACCTCATTTTCTTTTTCTTTTTTTTTTTTACTTCCAGTTTTGAATATGGGGACCACTCAGTCTCAGATTCCCTCTTCTTCACCTTTTGGCTGCCTTTTAACTCACTTCAAGCCTCTAAAGCGCTATTCTGACCTTAAACCTAAATGTCTCATCTTTTTCTATAATGCTCCTGGCCTACATACAGACTAGATAATGGTTCTTTTTTCTTTCTTTCTTTTTTTTTTTTTTTTTTTTTTGGCCAGGGCTGGGTTTGAACCCACCACCTCCGGCATATGAGGCCAGTGCCCTACTCCTTTGAGCCACAGGTGCCGCCCTAGATAATGGTTCTAAATGACCAAAAAATGGCACATTTGACCTCTCGATTCTCACTGATGTCAATAATTACCATCAGAAATAAGGCATATGGAACCCTTACCAGAAACTCAATCTGCTGGCACCTTCATCTTGGATTTCCCAGTTTCCAGAACTGTGAGAAATAAATTTTTATTATCAGTAAATTTTAGAAAAAGAAATAAGGCATATAGTCAGAGATTCCCTACATCCAAGCCATTCCCCAACTTCACTCCTAACCACACCATTCCTACATGCAGAAATCCACCCTATGCCCCCCTCTCCACTGCCTCCCACTTGTCTTCTGCCATATGTGGTAGAGAAAAAAGAATGGTGGAACTGGGTGAGAAAAGGTACATGGTGGAACTCGAAAAACTCCACCAGGGCCCTCAGACCCCCAGTGAGATCTCATTGAGATCTCCACGTTCTTGCCAATATTGTTACCTCTTGTCTTTTTGATAATAACCATCAAGGTGGCCTTCAAGGTGTGGCAGCGCCTCTCAGAGCTCCAGTTATTGGCTTCTGCCATTAGAAAAAATCTGGGTACTTCTTGAAAGTCTTCTGGGCAGTCCAAAAAAAGAAAATCTCCCTGGGACTGTGTTTTAAATGCACTGGGCCGGGACACTGGGCAAAGTAGTGCCCAAATCCAAATCTTCCCTGCAAGCCATGTCTAGCCTGCGGAGATCCTTATTAGAAGTATGACTGCCCAGGTCTTTCCAAAGATCTGGTTTCACAGTCACTCCCAAGCCCTAGCAAAAATGCCCAACCTCTTGAGCCTAGCTGCAAGAGGTTCCGGGAAAATCAGGATGTCCCCATATGCTATCCTGAAAAACTAAACTCTGGGTATTTTTACTAGTGGAAGGTAAGCCAATTTCTTTTCTAATAAACACAGGAGCAACTTTTTCCATGCTGCCATCTTATACAGTCCCTCTAAAACAAACAGATCTCGGTGGTGGGAACTGATGGTAATTTATGGCACCCTCAGACTACTCCACCCTCATGGTGCTGGAATCATGGCCTCCTTGGTTATTTCCTATGTTAAGACCACTGATTATGATTTTTCTCATTCTCAGTTTCAGACCAGTAGTCCTCTGTCTTACCTATCAATTTATTGACCACGTAGTCACCTGAAAAACAACTCACATCCTCGTTCCCACATGGATATCAACCAGTTCAAACTGAAGACCCAAATTGTTCCTGTAAACATCACTCCCTTCCTCCCACTTCTTTCCCCCTCCCCATTTTCCTTACAGGGAACCCATATCACTCCTCATCTCGCAGGAAGCAAAGAGATACAACACTCACCATCCCATCTCCTTATAGTAGACTAAAAAGATGGGGATGATAGAGTCAAATGGAGAGACCCTCCCAAATAGAATTGACCCACCCAAATGGATCAACCCCCACCCGTCCAACAGATATCCCACTCTGGAAAGGGGATGTGCCAACCCCCACCCTTCTGACCCCCATCCACCATTAGCCACATGCTGATTTCCTTCTCAAACTCAACTTGCCTTCACGGGGGTGGAAATAAAAAACTGATGTGGCCCACACAGAACCTGGATTTCATTGTCCCTTCATTTTGTGTCTCAGAATGATTTTTATTTCTGTCTTTGACTTCTCACTTATGGGCATGAGGTAATATCTCAAAGTGGATTTAATTTTCATATCCCTAATGGTTAGTGATGTTGACCACCTTTTCCTATACATATTGACTATTTTTGTATCTTCTTTTGAGAATTGTATGTTCATGTCCTTTATTAATTTTTAATTGGGTTATTTTTCTGCTATTAAATTACAAAAGTTCTATACAAACTTTGGATTTTTTTTTTTTTTTTTTTTTTTGTAGAGACAGAGTCTCACTGTACCGGCCTCGGGTAGAGTGCCGTGGTGTCACATGGCTCACAGCAACCTCTAACTCTTGGGCTTACACGATTCTCTTGCCTCAGCCTCCTGAGCAGCTGGGACTACAGGCGCCCGCCACAATGCCCGGCTATTTTTCTGTTGCTATATTTCTATATTTCTGGCCGGGGCTGGGTCTGAACCTGCCACCCTCGGCATATGGGGCTGGCACCCTACTCACTGAGCCACAGGCGCCGCCCAAACCACTTATCAGTTGTGTGGTTTGTAAATATTTTTCTCAGTATATAGGTTACCATTTCATTTTGTTGATTGTTTCCTTTACTGAGAACGTTTTTAGTTTCATGTAGTCTCATTTATTTATCTTTGCTTTTGTAGCCTGAACGTTTTGGATATTGATCCAATATCCAATAAATCATTGCCAAGACCAGTGTCAAAGAGAGTTTCCCTTATGTTCTTTCTCTTTTCAGAGTTCTATGTCACGGGGTGTTTTATCCATTTTGAGTTGATTTTTGTGTATAGTGTAATATAAGGGTCCAATTTCATTCTTTTGCATGTGGAAATCCTATTCTCCTAGAATCACTTATTGAATACTCTATCCTTTCCCTATTTTATCTTTTTTAGTGCCCTTGTTGAAAATTAACTGACCATATGTTTGGATTTATTTCCCAGTTCTTATTCTGTTCCATTGGTCTATATTTCTGTTTTTATACCAGTGCCATACTGCCTTGATTACTTTTAATTATTTGTATGTACACATCCATAATCAATATGTGATTGCCTTACATTATCTTATTTTTCATATACATGGTATTATATTTCTATCCTTCTAAAACTACCCTACTCCCTTAGCCATTTTTTCCACTGCTACAATTCACTCTTTGTCCTTCCCCAGGTCTTTCTGTGTCTTAGGCCCCCAAATTTTAGTCTTGTCCTTAGACCAGCTTTACTACCCTATTCAGTTTAAGTTATACAGTCTCAAGCCAGTAAATTAACACTGGTCCTACCATGGGTGAAACTCAAAGTCCATCCCCCTCAAAACCACATTGTTCTAAACCAGCGGTTCTCAGTGGGTCATGACTCACAGGAAGTGTATTAAAGGGCCTGGGCATTAAGAAGATTGAGAACTACTGTTCTAAATCCATTTTTAGATTGATTTAGAAAACTTTATTGAGATTCTGAGTCACCTAGAAGTCTCTTAAAATTTGTAGCAGGCTCACTTCAGACTTTCCTATTCAATAGGTGGGGATAGAGGTTTGGGAATTTGCATTTCCAACAAGTTCCTGGATAATGCTGATACTCCTTATCCAAGGCCTCATCTGGCCTCTAGGCAAGCTGCATTATCCATTAGTTTCTTTTATTAAAATTCAGGAGAAGCTAGACCTCCATCTCCCATCTCCCGCTTGACATAAATATTGTTTATAAGTTGATATTTTAATTAATTGGTGGCTATGATAAAGGAACTTAAAATATGGTTGAAAGTGATCTCTTTCATTGATGAAACAAAAAGATACAAAGAAGCAGTGTTTTTTTAAAATATCTACAGCTTTTTATGTCAAGTAAGTTTTTTTTTTTTTTTTTTTGTCAAGTAAGTTTTTATTTGTAACTCAATCAAATGCTGGCAAATATAGCTGAAAAATGGAAGGGAAAAATTGAGTCAGTGGATATCACTTTTTGGCATGATGATCTTTAAAACAAAACCAGTGTTGATAAATTCCCATGTGCTACTAAAAAACCCAGAAAATTTCAAGTCTGAAAAATAAGTGTTTCTATGACGTTTTATGTGTTTGTGTCTTACAACTGAAGGAAAAAAATAAATTAACAACTAGACATCATTTACACACATTAGAAATTTTGAGTCTAGAAAATAGTTCATCCTTTAAGGCTGCATAATATTCCATGGTGTACATATACCACAATTTATTAATCCATTCATGGATGGATGGGCACTTGGGCTTTTTCCATGACTTAGCAATTATGAATTGGGCTACAATAAACATTCTGGTACAGATATCTTTGTTATGATGTGATTTTTGGTCTTCTGGGTATATGCCCAGTAGAGGAATTACAGGATTGAATGGCAGTTCTATTTTTAAATCTCTAAATGTCCTCCATATATCTTTCCAAAATGAATGTAATAATTTGCATTCCCACCAGCAGTGCAAAAGTGTTCCCTTTTCTCCACTTCCACGCCAGTATCTCTGGTCTTGGGATTACCTCTTTTATGTTTACATGGATGTAACTGGAAAATATTCTTCTTAGTAAAGTATCTCAAGAATGGAAAAAAAAGTACCCAATGTACTCACCCCTACTATGAAACTAATTTAGGGCTCTCACATGAAAGCTATAACCCAGTTACAACCTAAGAATAGGGGGAAGGGGGAAAGGGAGGGGAGGGAGGGGGGATTTGGGTAGAGGGAGGGGGACCGGTGGGATCACACCTGTGGTGCATCTTACAAGGATATATGTGAAACTTAGTAAATGTAGAGTGTAAGTGTCTTAGCCTAATAACTGAAAAAC
Source organism: Nycticebus coucang (assembly GCF_027406575.1). NCBI lineage: Eukaryota > Metazoa > Chordata > Mammalia > Primates > Lorisidae > Nycticebus > Nycticebus coucang. Next base: position 135,754,748 of record NC_069804.1, read on the forward strand.
GCCAGGAAGGCTATGTCAACCAGTCTGATGAAAATGTGTCAAACGGTTTAGTGTGTGATGCCCCATGATCATATCAATGTACACAGCTATGATTTAATAAAAAAGAAAATAGTCCATCCTATGCATGCTTGTTGTCTCTACAGGAGAAATCAACATGTTCCCTCTTATAACCCAAATCTTTGGATATCAGGGTACTCATGCATCATCAACTTCAATCAACCTGATTTCTCTATTGCCAAATCCTCAAAATACCTGTTTTTTTTTTTTTGTTTGTTTGTTTTTTTGTTTTTTGTCTGTTGTTTACTTGAGAGACCATTTTGGCATTTAAACAATCTTTTCACCTTAAAACCTTGTTCTTTTACATAAACCATATTCTTTTAACCTCCCAGACTCTCCGTTTACACACCCATGTCTGTAAAATGATTAAAAGACAGAAGAAAGCAAAGAAAAAGAGAAAAGGATAGGCAAGATATAAGCTAACTTAATTACCAGTGATTAAACAATACTTTTACTATGACGAGTTTAATTTTCTTTTGACTGTCCCATGAAATATAAAAAAATTACAACTGAATAGGTATAAATCAAACATTAAATGTAGTCCTACTTGAAATTTTAAAATTACCATGCTTGTAAAGTGGTCATAGTCTTAAAGGCCAGTTACTGCAAGTAACAAGATTTCTGTAGCTAAATGATGAAGGTTCAGCTAGTATTCATTCCAGTCACCTTAGCCATTTGTTTTAGTAAGTGAAAAACAAATACTAGTCTGGGATGCCAGGTCTGATACACCTGGTATAATTCTTAAAGCTACAGCTCATGAAGTGACAGCTGCAAGATGGCAGAATAGGAGGTAACCCATTCATATCCCCTCACAACAATAATTCTGCATCTATCCACAGACAAATGTCTCTCTATGGGAGCCTCAAGATTCAGGTAGAAGATTGTGAAACCCTGGTGGAATCCAAGACCCAAGAGGGTTATTTTGAGAGTACAGACCAGCACTCAGGTGGCTGATCTGCTAATTGTGCTCCTGAGTTCAAGCCCCATTCCCCTAAGGGGCTTTCCTATATCTCTGTTTGACCTTCAGCCTGCAAACAAAATCATCTGTCAGGGGATTTAGGAGAATCATGCACATTAGTGCATTGGCAGATAGGCCCCTCTAATCACTGATATTGATCACAACAGTAAATCTGAAAGTTGTCCTGTAGCTTGACCCCACCCCCTTTCTGCCTTCTTAGCTGGAGGTCCCAGCTTAGAGCTACTCACCTAAGGACACAGAGGGAGACTCACACATATCTTACAGCTTAGGAGTCTAAGCCTCCAACCTCCATCTCACAGCAGATAGATCCTAATGGGGCCCAGTCTCATCCTTCCCCCAGCCCCTGACTTTGTTGCAGTTAGGGAATTATCTCATCTGTAAATGGACCAGCTAAGAGATGAACATTCATCTGAGGTAATGAGAAATGTTCACCAGCCACAATCCTATAGCAGATCCCAAGTGGGCCCAGACTCAGCTCCAGCCACTTCTGCTATAGTGGAGGTACTACCCACCTGTGCAATGACCTGCAAGATGATATGTACCCATCTGAGCCAATGAAACAAAATCTCTAGGCTCCATCCCAGAGCAGATTCTGTAGAGATCCAGTCTCAGCTCCAGCTCCTTTCACTGTGATCAGGGCTCTGTCCTGTTTGTGCAGGTACTAGCTGGGAAGCACACCTGTTTGTGCCACCAGGACAGTCTTCCAAGATTGGATCCCTGGCCAGCTTTCCCACGCTGCCAGGATACCCTCTTTCTGTCTTTCCCAGGTCCGTCTAGGCCAGAAAGCTGTGCCAACCTTGAAGGCCTCACAAAACTTATAACATAATGCACGAAAAAAACCATATGATCTCTCAGTTGAAGGAGAAAAAGCATTTGACAAAATTCAGCTCACTTTTATGTCAAAAACACTCAAGTTAGGAATAGAAGGGCATATTTTGAATATGATAAAGGGAATTTGTGAAAAACATACACTAATATTATATTCAATAATGAAAGACTAAACATTTTCCCATAAGATGAGGAAAAAGACATGGATATTTGTTCTCATCTCTTCTATTAACATTTCATTGGAAGTTCTTGCCCGAACAACTAGGAAAGAAAAGAATATGAAATATTATTGAAATTGAAAAGGGTAAGTAAAATAATCATTATTTGTAGATAGCATGATTTTATAGATAATAAACCCTAAAGAATATACCAGAAAACCCTGTTAGAACTAATAATAAATTTAACAAAATTGCAAGATACAAGAGCAGCATGCAAAAATTAGTTGTAAGTAAAGCATTTCATTTAAAATAGCAAAAAGAATAAAATACTTAAAAATTAATTTAACACATAAGGGGCAATATTTATACACTAACAACTACAAAATATTGCTAAAATAAATTTAAGACCCCTCAAATGGAAATTTGTTCATGAATTAGTATATTTAACAGTTAAGATGCCAATATTCCCCAAAGCTATCTACAGATTTAGTTCAATCCCTATCAACAAAACCCTAAAGAGCTTTTTTTTTTCTGAAATAAAAAATATTATCCTAGGATTCATATGGAATTTATGGAATCCTGAGTAGCCAAAAAAATCCTGAAAAGAAAAACACAGCTGGAGAACTCAAACTTTCTAATTTGGAAACTTATGGTAAAGCTACAATAATGAAAACAGTGTGGTACTGATGAAAAGATAGACATATAGATTAATAGAATGAAGTTCAAGCCAATACACAAGATGATACATCTATGGTCAATTGTTTTTCAGCAAAGGTGCCAAGATAATTCAATGAGGAAAGAATAGTCTCTTCAATAAAGGATGCTGATACTACTGGATATCCACATGTGACATATGAATTTGGATTCTTATCTCATACTATATAAGAAAATTACTTAAACATTAATTTTTAATTCAACTTGTTAATATGTTGTTTAGGATATTGCATCCTCATTTATAAGTGACATATGTTTGTAATTTCCCCTTTATAATAATATATTTTTTCCACTTTTAATATCAGGTGTACCCAGATCAAGTAGTATTATTTTGAAGTATTTCTTCTTTTTCTATTGTCTATAAGATTTGGCATGATTTCTTTTTTGAAATTATCTTTTACTTTTATTTATAAATATTAGTTGTCTAATTTTTGATACATAAAAAAATAATAAGTTATCTGATGACTCCATACCGAATCTCAGAGTCAAAGCATTCTATAATAGACATACTCTTATTTGACAATGTGAATGCTACCGTCTTTCCATTATTATTATTATTGCTTAATATTTTGATGTAGCAATTGTCTGATTCCTTTTCTGAATGTATTCATGTTCGTTCTTTATGAGGTTTTTGTTTCTAGTCCTTATCTTAAACATTGTTATTGTTATTAAATTTTAAGCCTTTTTAATTTTGTGAAGGCAAAAAAATGGAAACCTAATAAACACATGTATATGTAAAAAAACAAAAAAGAAAAAAGAAAATCAACTCAAATCATCTAAGAGATACATATAACAGCAAAAATTCTAAGACTCTTAGACTAAAACATAGGGGTGAATCTTTATGACTTTGGATTTGGTAATGGTTTCTTCTATAGTACACCAAGCCCACAAGCAACAAAATAAAAAATAGATATTGGACATCATCAAGATTAAAAACATTTTTTGCATCAAAAATATCAAGGATGATATCAAGAGTGAAAAATCAATCTACAAATGGGAGATCATATTTTCAAATATATATCTAATTGTCAAATATCCAGTAAATGTAAAATAATTTTGTAACTTAAAGAAACAATCCACTTAAGAAGTGGGCAAAGAACATGAATATACATCTTTCCAAGAAATATATGTGGTTCATTTTGAAAGTTTTGAGAGACACAAAAGTCAAAAAACATAAAATCTGTATGGGCAGAAACAAATGAAGCTCTCCCAGCAACAGCAAATAAGCCAAGCAAGTTGGAGCTTGTATGAGTGAATCAGAAAGGATTCTGTTGACTGTGTTTCTTAGAAATGAAATAAGGCACCATAACACACACCATCTTAAAACTTTTGTAGTGACGTACATATAAAAATGGCCAAAAAAGCACATTAAAAGATGCTCAACATCATAGTAATTAGGAAACTGCTAACAAAACCACAATGAGATAGCACTTCATAGCCACTAAGATGGCAACAATAATAAACTGTAAACTAACAATGTTGGGAAGATGTGGAAAAATAAACACATTGTCAATTGCTGGTGGGAATATAAAATGGAGGGAGGGAGCACGTGGGTAGAGGGAGGGGGATTGGTGGGATTATACCTGCAGTGCATCTTACAAGGGTATATGCAAAACTTAGTAAATGTGGAATGTAAATGTCTTAGCACAATAATTAAGAAAATGCCAGGAAGGCTATGTTAACCATTGTGATAATAATGTGTCAAACGGTCTATGAAACTAGTGTATGATGCCCCATGATCATATCAATGTACGCAGCCATGATTTAATAAAAATAAATAAATAAATAAAATGTTGCAGCTACTGTGGAAAAGTTCTGATGGTAACTCAAAAAGTTGAATATAGAAATGCCATATGACCCAGCAGTTTCATTTGTAGATATACACCCCAAAGAATTAAAATAGGTGTCTAAACAAACACTTACACGTGAATGTTCACAGTAGCAATATTCATGGTTGACAAAATGATGAAACAACCTATGTAGCCATTAACTGATGAATGGATTAAACAAATATGGCATATAATACAGTATATTGATAAACAAAATGGAATATGATTCAGCCATAAGAATAAATGAAGTACTGATAAATGCTACAACATAAATGGACCTCAAAAATCCTACATTAAATGAAGGAAGCCAGACAAAAAAGGTCTCGTGTTATATAATTCCCGTTATATGAAATATCCAGAATAAGTAAATCCATGGAGACAGAAAGCATAGTAATATTTGCCAGGGACTGGGATTTGGTAGTGAGTATTTAATGCATATACAGTTTTCTTCTGGAGTGATCACAATATTTTAGAACTAGGTAGAAATTATGGTTGTACAATAGTGTGAATATATTAAATGCTGCTTAATTGTACAAGTTGAATGGTTAATTGTATGTTATATGAATTTACCTCAATTAAAAAATAAATAAGTGAACTATCAAGCCACAAATTGACATGGATGAATCATAATTGCATATTACTAAATGAGAGAAACTATACTGAAAAGACTCCATAGTAAATGATCCAATTATATAAAATCAGGAAAAGGCAAAACTACAGCAAAAATATCAATGTTTGTCAGGGGGTGAGGGAGCGAATTAAATAGTTGAAGCACAGGAAATTTTTTATGACAGTGAAACTATTTTTTAATGATATTCTAATGGGAGATACTTTGTGCATTTGTCAAAGAATTTTATAGCACAAGGACTGTAAGGATTTTTTTAAAGGAACATTTAGGAAATTGAGGGGTAATAGGATGCAATGCATAATGTGGCAAAGAGTCTATTAGGAATGCATAAAATTGCATCACTTAAGGGAGTGGTGCAAAGATTCTTACCTATATAACTGTTGAGATGAGTAAGTCTGTAAAACTAAATAAAGAATTGTACATTAGGAGAGTACTGTAGTTGATAAGATTGTTTCCCATGGCAGTACAGGTTTGCAATTCTGATACTGCTATTCCTGTATACTGAAATTGAACAGTTATATGAAGGGATGGCAATTGCTGGGAGGTAGGTTTCTCACTGTAGAAGTGGAAATTTAATAACTAAGGGGAGGTTACATTAGGTAATGGATTAGATCTGGAGAAATCAGAGTGAACTCATGTTTAATATAGATACAGATAGTTACATATATAGATATTTATAGATATTTGTACATACACAGCTTATTATACACACATACATATTTTTGTCCATTTTTAGAAAATAGAAGAAACAATATCCCAATATATATAAGCCTATCTAGTGATAAGATACTGTTTTTTAATATTCTCCAATAACCAGGGCACTTTGAAAAAATGGTTGAGCCTGAAACTTTGGAAAGAAATACACAAGTTGATACTGATACATCTGTAGTACCAGAAAGTAAGGAAGCACTTAATAAACCCCAATAATAATGGGAATATATCAAAGGCTCTCAGGCGCCAACTGAGCAAAAGCTGGAATAATTTGGGCAACAAAATAAATGGAATAATACTGGCTTATAACCTAAAGTATAAAATAAATGTTCTTTTTTATAAATAAATAAGCGATTGAATAAAAAAATAAGTGAGACATATCTCCTGTGAAGAAGAATTGCGAATAATTTATGTGGATACTCTGCCTTCAATAAGTTAGAAAAAAATTCTTGTTCCTTAAATATGGTCTGTGTATAATGACTTCTTTCCAAAATACAGTATGGAAAGTTAAGGGAAGGATGATAACTGTACAGCAAAGAATCATGGCAGAAAACCCTACCTAAGCCAAGTGAACAAAGTCAACAACAGTAAAAAGTCATGATGATTTATATAACCTTGGTATAATATGATGAAAATGGCACTTTTCCTCTCTTGTCTTCCTCAAAACACCCATAACCCTAGCCTAATCATGAAAAAGACATCAGAAAAACTCCAAGTGAGGGAGATTATACAAAATACCTGACTAATACTCCTCAAAATTGTCAAGGTCATAAAAAGCAAAAAAAAAAAAAAAAAAAAAAAAAGGCTGGGATAGTCAAGAGCAGCCTGATGAGATATGCTAACTAAATGCAATGTGGTATACTTGATGGAATCTTAGAACTGAGAAAGGACATTAGATAAAAACTAAGAAAACCTTAATAAAGCATGGACTTTTGTTAATACTAATGTATCAATATGGCTGCATTAATTGTAACATATATAACAAACATATTTAAGATGTTAATCATAGGGCAACTATTTGTGGGCTGTATGAATTTGTATGTATGTATTCTCTTTGTAATATTTTTGCACATCTAAAAGTGTTCCAAAATTAAGAGTTTATTTTTAAAAAATTTACTTGGCCACAAAGAAAAGAGACACAAAGGAGTACAAAGGTTTTTTTAAGGACATAGTGAAATCTTTCCAAATCTAGGGAAAGATATAAATATCCAAGTTTAGGAATACCAAAAGTCTCCAATCAGATTCAATTCAAGCAGGAGGATACCAACACTTGTAATCAGACTGTCAAAAATCAAAAACAGGCTGGGCACGGTGGCTCATGCCTGTAATCCTAGCATCATGGGAGACAGAGGTGGGTGGATTGCTTGAGCTTAGGAGTTCGAGACCAGCCTGAGCAAGAGCAAGACCTCATCTCTTCTAAAAACAGAAAAAAACTAGCCAGGTGTCATGGCACATGCCTGCAGTCTCAGCTAGGGAAGCTCAGGCAAGAGGATCACTTGAGCCCAAGTGTATGAGATTGCTGCAAGCTATGATGATGCCCTGGCACTCTAGCTAGAGTGACAGAATTAGACTCTGTCTCAAAGAAAAAATAATAATAAATAGATTTTAAAAGGCAAAGAAAAAGAACAGATACTGAAAGCAGTGAGAGAAAAGAAGCAAATCACACATAAAGGAATCCAATAAGGCCAGCAACAGATTTCTCATCAGAAACCTCACAGAGCAGGAGAGAGTGGCATGATATATTTCAAGTGAAGAAGGAAGAATGTCCAAATAAGGACACTGTACCTGGCAAAGCTGTTCTTCAAAAATGAGGGGAAGATTTTTTTCTGGTTCCATATGAAACAAAGTACTATTTTTTGAAGTTCTTCAAACTATGACATTGGTGCTTTGATGGGTATTTCATTAAATTTATAGATTTCTTTGGGTAGTATGGACATTTTAATGATATTGATCCTTCCCAGCAATGAGCATGGTATGTTCTTCCATTTGTTAACGTCTTCTGCTATTTCTTTTCTCAGGGTTTCATAGTTCTCTTTATAGAGATCCTTCACATCCTTTGTTAGATATATTCCCAGGTATTTCATCTTCTTTGGAGCTAGTGTAAAAAGTATTGTCTTTGATTTTATTCTCAGCTTGACTATTATCGGTATGTGAAGGCTACTGATTTGTGGACATTAATTTGGATATAATTTTGGATATATAAATTTGGATAATTTTGTAACCTGAGACGTTACTATATTCCTTGATTATGTCTAAGAGCTTTCATAGTTGAGTCCCTGGGGTTTTCCAAGTAGAAGATTATGTCATCTGCCTGAATAACCAATAAAATTTTTAGAAATAAAAACAAATCTGGAGCATAATGTTACCAGACTTGAGGTTATACCACAAGTCTGTAGTGCCCAAAACAACATATTAAGTTTCCAGAAATTACCTCAAGGATTTACTGGCCATCCATTTTTTTTGTTGTTGTTGTTGGGGATTCATTGAAAGTACAATAAGCCAGGTTACACTGATTGCATTTGTTAGGTAAAGTCCCTCTTGCAATCATGTCTTGCCCCCAAAAGGTGTGGCACACACCAAGGCCCCACCCCCCTCTCCTTCCCTCTCTCTGCTCTTCCTTTCCCCATCCCTCCCTCCTACTTTCTCTCTCTGCTCTCCCCTTGGCCATCCTTTTTTTTTTTTTTTTGTAGAGACAGAGTTTCACTTTATTCCCCTCGGTAGAGTGCCGTGGTGTCACATAGCTCACAGCAACCTCCAACACCTGGGCTTAGGCGATTCTCCTGCCTCAGCCTCCCAGTAGTGGACTACAGGCGCCCGCCACAACGCCCTGCTATTTTTTTTTCTTATTTATTTATTTATTTTATTGTTAAATCATAGCTGTGTATATTAGTGCAATCAAGGGGTACAATGTGCTGGTTTCATACACAATCTGAAATATTCTCATCAAACTGTTCAACGTAGCCTTCATGGCATTTTCTTAGTTATTGTTTTTTTTTTTTTTCCACAAAGAAAACTGTTTATTGCCAACCAAAACAAACAAAGTAAGGCTTTTCTGGCAGGTTCACTTTTTCCTGAAACTGCTAGCCTATCTTATTGTTTTTTTGTTGCAGTTTGGCCAGGGCTGGGTTCGAGCCTGCCACCCTCGGTATATGGGGCCAGCGCCCTGTTCACCGAGCCACAGGCGCCGCCCGGCCATCCATTTTTTTAAATGTCCACTTAATGTTGAATTTAATATTGACTATTATAGTATTTGTCTTAGCTCTTTTTTTTTTTTTTTTTGGCTGGGGCTGGGTTTGAACCCGCCACCTCCGACATATGGGACCGGCGCCCTACTCCTTGAGCCACAGGCACCACCCTTGTCTTAGCTCTTTATATTTATGTCTATTTTCTTACACTGAAAACCTCGATTCCTAAAAATGTTAACACATTTACTGATTTGTTTTACTTCATAATATACATAAAATTGTTATGAAATTATAATATCAACACTAACAATAAAACAACAGAGGGAAGTTTTTTTTAAAAAAGTATAATTCTGGCACAAAAATAGAGATATAGATCCATGGAATAGAATAGAGAACCTAGACATGAATCCAGCCACATATTGCTGTCTGATCTTTAATAAAGCAAACAAAAACAAACACTGGGGAAAAGAATCCCTATTTCATAAATGGTGCTGGGAGAACTAGTCAGCCACATGTACACTGAAATTGTACTAACGCCTCCTACAACTGACAAAAATTGACTCTCACTGGATAAAAGATGTAAATTTAAGACACAAAACTCTAAAAATTTTAGAAGAGGATGTGAGGAAAACACTTGACAAAATAGGTCTGGGAAAAGGTTTTATGAAGAAAATTCTCTTGTCAATTGCAGAAACACAAAAAATAAATGGGACATGATCAAGCTAAGGGTTCCATAACCAAAGTAAACAGAGAGCCTTCAGAATGGGAGAAGATATTTGCATGCTATTAACCTGATAAAGGGGTGATAACTAGAATCTACAGAGAACTCAAATTAATCAACAAGAAAAGAGAAAACAACCCATTTATAAGTGGGCAAGAGACTTGAATAGAAACTTCTCTAAAGATGACAGATAAATGGTCAACAAACACGTGAACGAATGCTTATCGTCCCTAATCATCAAAGAAATGCAAATATAAAGAAGTAACCCAAGTGCCCATCTACTCATGAGTGGATTAACAAACTATAGCATATGTATAGCATGGAATACCACTCAGCCAGAAGAAAAGGTGGAGACTTTACAACTTTCGTGTTTACCTGGATGGAGTTCAAACACATTCTTCTAGTAAAGTATCTCAAGAATAGAAAAAAATATATATCCAAAGTACTCAATACTAATATGAAACCAATATATAGACAAGCACATGCCTACACGAATGATGAAACACAAATATAATCTAGTAAGGGGGAGGGGAGGGGAGGGAATGGAAGGGTGAGGAGGGAAGGCAATTGGAGGGAGGCGGGAGGGCAATTGGCTGGATTTCACCTAAGGTGCACAATGTGAAGATGTTTAGCAAGTCACCTGGGTAAAGGGCTCAACTACAACTTGAACTTTACCTTAGAACTGAAAACAATTTAACCCTCATATTAATTTTTAATAAATATAAAAATGAACAAAAACCTAAATAGGGTAAAATCTATGTCTAATCATATTAAAATGAAACAAAAAAAAAAAATGAAGGGGAGAGAAATGCTTTCCTAGACAAAACCTGAAGGAATTCATTACCAAACCTGTCTTACAAGAAATGCTAAAGGTAAATTCTACCAGATGAAAGAAAAGGATATAATTTAATAATACAAAAACATAAAGAAGTTTAAAACTCAGTGATAAAAGTAAGCACAGGCTCAAATTTAGAATACTCCAACACTGTAATGGTATGTGCACATTACTTATATCTTTTTAGTATGAAGGTTAAAATAGAAAACTGTTTTATAGACCGTTTGACAGCTATGATTTAATAAAAAAAAAGAAAATCTTATACTTCTAAAAAAAAAAAAAATAGAGTTCTCGGCGACCAAGGAGACGCCGTTTGGTAGGCTGCGGGTGTGGCTAGAGGGGAGAAGGAGGAAGGACGGCATTCCCAGCAGCCCGGCTGCGCGGCCTGACAATTTTGATGTTCTTTGATAGCTCTGAGTAGGGAAAGCGAGGGGGTGGGTGTTACTTGCCAGGCTTGGGTTCTCACGGTGGGGGCTCAGATCCTAAACGGCGGCGCCGCAACAGCGGAACCGACGGCTCTCAAGCCTGGTGTTTCAGTTACCGGCTTGTAGAGCTCGGGAAGTTGCGCAGGCGCACACGGCCCCGACCGGTCCTGGGTCTGGGATGCACAATACACATTGCCTGCTGGCGCTTGTCGCGTGCTCGCCTCCCGCGCAGATGCTAGCCTGAAGGGTGTTCCTTAGAGGACACCCTTTTCTGCTTTTGCTCCGTAAGCTCCACCTAGGGAAAGCAACTTGTGTTTTTGACCAAAGAATGAATGAAGGAATTACTCACATACGCAGCAAGTTTTGACTTATGAACACATACGCCTCATATTCAGTCCTGTTTTTTTGAGTCATCTTGGGTTTGTAAGTTCATTAAAAATAATTAGGCAAACCTGGGTTTGGAGGCCGGAATGGGCTGGGGATTGACCTCAAATGGCTACTAAGGATTTTTTCGGTGTGATAAAAATGCCCTCAACCTGGATTGTGGTAATAGTTCCACTATGCATTTACTAAAAATCATTGCACACTTAAAAAGGGTTAATTTTAGTGTGTAAATTATATATCAATAAAGCTGTTAAAAAATATTAGGCAAAGCTGCTGGAATCCGGATCTTCCTTTTTCAGGTGGCATTTTAATGTTACATTAGAGCTTCCCCCGTTCTGGCTGCCCAAGCAATAGACCAAGATTAAACTTTTGTCCTAGGGCAGAATTGAAATTCTCAACTGTGTGGGAAGCCCCGCATAGCATATAGCTCACCTATGTTATACTTACCTTTAAAATACACACCCACCTGTTTACCCTTGCAGGAGGTCATTCTACAAATATTTTGCCTTCAAGATTTCTGAGTTATATGGAGGCTTAGCCAGGGTCTTATATATTGAAAAAAAAGTGACAAGTCTTAGATTACTCATCCGAACAAAATTGAAAGTAAAACTTCTGAATTTTCTTTCTCTTTCTCCTCTATTTTGAGACAAAGTCTTGTTCTGTTGCTTACACTCCAGTCCCGTGCTGTTAGCTTAGTTCATAGTAGTCTCAAACTCCTGGGCTCAAGCAGTCATCCTGCCGCAGCCGCAGCCTCCCAAGTAGCTGGGACTACAGGCCCCTGCCCCAATGCCCAGATAATTTTTCTATTTTTAGTAGAGACAGGTTTATCTCTTGCTCAGTCTGATCTTGAACTCCTGAGCTCAAGTGATCGTCCTCGGGTACCCTTCTGTTGGTTCAGCAGGTACAGTTACCCTTCAATGGTTTCCCATTGTTCTTAGGCTTTGCTCTGCCTTGGAAGGGCTATGTGTCCTTAGGCAAAGTAGTTTTATTTTTAAATTTTTATAGGTATATATGACATTATTTATAATGTGAAAAGTTTTCAAACAATATAAATAACACAAAAGTCTCTAGTAGCCTCACTTAATCTCACTTTTCTCCGCAGAGGACTACCTACAACAGGTTGCTATGTTCTTCTGAGATGTTTTTATATGCAAAATTATGCATTTGTACAATATGTAATGTACAAGTGTACTATATATATTTATGTAGGATATGTAAAATATGTATAATGCATATGTATCAGTAAAAATCTAGAATATACATATTTGGAAACATAATTTGGTTTTGTGTCCTTGGTTTGTTTTTAGAAATGAAACACGTATATATGTATACATTATGAGCTGAATTGTTCCCCTGCCGCTGCAACTTCATTTATTGAAATCCTAACTTGATGGGGAGGGGTTGTGGGGCTGGGCCTCACTTCCCCTCCTCCCCCTTTCCCTGGTCCCCTATCCCTGGGACCGCTTGTTAAAAAAGAGTAATAAAAGGATTTAAAAGAAATCCTAACCTGAAATGTAACTGTATTTGGAGATTAGGGCCTTTAAAGAAGTAATTAAGGGTAAATGAGGTCATGGGGTGGGGTCCTCATCCAACTGGACTGGACTCCTTAATACAATAGAAAGAGGAAGAGACACCAGGAATCTACATGCACAGAGAAAAGGCCAGATGAAGACACAGCAAGAAGCCAAGCATATACAAGCCAGGCAGAGCAGGTCTCAGAGGATACCAACCAGCCTGACACTTTCATCAGAGACTTTTTGCCTCCAGAACTGTGAGAAAATAAATTTTTGTTGTTTAAAATAAATAAATAAAAATAGAAAACTGTTAAAAAAATAGCTATGATAGTTTGTTAAGGGATACACAATATAAAAAGACATAAATTGTGGCATCAAAACTTTAAAATTGGAAGACAGCTGGAGTAAAAGTGTAGAGTTTTTAAAATGTGATTATAATTAATTTTGTTATCAGCTTAAAATAGCCTTTTATGAGTAATTTATGTAAGCATAATGGTAACCACAAAACAAATACCTATAGTAGATAAAGAAAAGAAAAAAGTAAGGAATAAGAGCATATCATTAGGGAAAAATATCACCTAATCACAAAGGAAGACAACAAGAGAAGAAGAAAGAGACAAAGCTTTTACAAGCAGAAAATAACTAAAGGGAGGAATTTTGGAAAATTGCCAAATACATGGAAATATAACAACATGTTCCTGAATAACAAATGGGTTAAAAAAATTTTTTAAAGGAAGTTAGAAAATATCTTGAGACAAAGTAAAGTGGAAACACAATGTAACAAAACTCTTGGGATGCAGCAGAACTAGTTCCAAAATTAAAGTTTATAGCAATAATCACCTACATTAAAAGAGATTTCAAATAATCAACCTAATGTTACACCTCAAGGACTTAGAAAAAGAGCAGACTAAACCTAAAGTTAGCAAATGAAGAAAATAACTAAGATCAGAGGAGAAATAAATGAATTAAATACTAGAAAAGCAAAATACAAAAGATCAGTAAAACTAAGAATTTGTTTTTGAAAACCTAAACAAAATTGACAAATGCTTAGCTAAACTAAGAACAAAAGAGAGTAGACTCAAATAAATAAAACTGGGAATGAAAGAGGGAGACATTAAAACTAATACTGCGGAAAAACAAATAATTATAAAAGATTACTATGAACAGTTATATGCCAACAAATTGGATAGCCTAAGAGAAATAGATAAATTCCTACACAAATATAACCCATCTGTACTGCATCATAAAGAAATAGAAAATCTAACCACCAAAAGTAAGGAAATTGAATCAGCAATAAAAATTTTCTCATCACAGAAAAGCTCAAGACCTCCTGGCTTCACTGCTGAATTCTGTCAAATATTTGAAGAGAGATTAATACTAATTCCTATTATATTTTCTGAAAATTGAAACAGAGATACTTCCCAAGTCATTTCACAAGGCCAACATCACCCTGATACCAAAGCCAGATGGGGAAACTATATAAAAAAAGAAAATAACAGACAGACCAATATGCCTAATGAATAGGCACACAAAAATCCTAAATAAAATACAGAAACCAATTTCAACAGTATATTAAAAGGATCTTGTATGATGATCAAGTTGTATTTATCCTTAGACTGCAAGGATATTTCAATATATGCAAATAAATAAATGTGATATCCTACATAACAGAATGAAGGACAAAACTACATGATCAACTCAATTGATGCAAAAATGGCATTTGACAAAATTAAACTACTTTCATGATAAAAAAACATTGAGCAAATGAAGTATAAAAGGTGTATACCTAAAGACTTTAAAAGTCATATATGAAAAAAAATCCCACAGCTAACATCACACTTGGTGATGAAAAGTTGAAAGCTTTCCCTCTAAGATCAAGAACAAAAAACGATGCCCATTCTTACCACTTCTATTAAACATAGTACTACAAGTCCTAGCCAGAGTAATTAGGCAAGAGAAAGAAGTAATAAGCATCTGAACTGGAAAGGATGAGATTCAATGTTACCTGTTTGCAGATGACATTATCTTATATTAATATATAGAAAACCCTAAAGACTCCACAAAAAAAGTTAAAACTAAAAAAAAAAAATTAGTAAGGTCGCATGATACAAAATCAATATAAAAAACAGCATTGTTTTTAAACACTTAATACTGAACGATTTGAAAAATAAATCAATAATACTACCACATTTACAATAGATGCACAATATAAATTTATTTAGAAACAAATTTAACCAAGGAGCTGAAAGATCTATACACTGAAAAGTATAAAATGTTGATGAAAGAAATTAAAGATGACACAAATAAATGAAGATATATCTTGATCATGTGTCCATAGACAGGAAGAATTTGTATTTTTGAAGTGTCCCTAGCATCCAAAGAGATCTACAGATTCAGCATAATTCCTACCCAAATTCCAATGACATTTTTAGCAGAAGTAAAAAGGAAAATTTTAAAATTTATACAGAACCACAAAGGACCATGAATAGCCAATGCAATCTCAAGCAAAAACATCAAAGCCAGAAGCACCATACTACCTGGTTTTGAAATACACTATAAAGCTAATAGTCACCAAAACAGCATGATATTGGTGTAAAAAGAGACACATAGGCTAATAGAACAGAATAGCCTATGTGTCTCTTTTTATACCAATAGAACTCAGAAATAAATCTATGCACTTTCAGTAAATTAATTTTCAACAAAGGTGCTGAGACACACAGTGAGAAACTAAAGGTCTCTTCAATAAACAGTATTGGGACAACTGAATATCCACATCCAGAAGAATGGAATTATACCTTTATCTCACATCATATACAAACATCAACTCACAATGGATGAAAGGCTTAAACATGGGTGGCGCCTGTGGCTCAGTGAGTAGGGCACCGGCCCCATATACCGAGGGTGATGGGTTCAAGCCCAGCCCCGGCCAAACTGCAACAAAAAAATAGCCGGGCGTTGTGGCAGGCGCCTGTAGTCCCAGCTACTCGGGAGGCTGAGGCGAGAGAATCGCGGAAGCCCAACAGCTGGAGGTTGCTGTGAGCCGTGTGACGCCACGGCACTCTACCCTCGGGCGGTACAATGAGACTCTGTCTCTACAAAAAAAAAAAAAAAAAGAAAGAAAGGCTTAAACATAAGACATGAAAACCGTGAAACTACTAGAAGAAAACTTCGGGAGAAAGCTTCATGACAGTATTGTGGGCAATCACTTTTTTGGATAGGCTCCTATCACATCAAACTAAAAAGCTTCTGCACAGCCAAAGAGATAATCAACAGCATGAAGAAGCTACCTACAGAATGAGAGAAGATATTTGTAAACCATACATCTCCTAAAGGGTTAATACCCAAAACACTCAAACAATTTAAAAGCAAGAAAACAAATAGGCCAGTTAAAAATAGTCAAAGGACCTGAATAGATTACTTTCAAAAGAAGACGTACAAATGGTAAACATGTATATGAAAAAATGTTTCAATATCACTAATAATCAGAGAAATGCAAATTAAAATCACAATGAAATATCACCTCATACCTGTTAGAATGGCTATTATTAAAAATGAAAGATAACAAGTGCTAGTAGAGATGTGGAAAAAGGAGAGCCCTTGCACATTGTTGGTAGGAATCAAAGTTAGTATAGCCATTATAGAAGACAGTATGGTGGTTCCTCAAAACACTAAAACTCGAACGACCATGATCCAGCAATCCCATTCCTTGGTATATGTCATAGGTTATAAAATCGGTATCTCAAAGAGCTGTCTGCACTCCTGTGACCATTGCAGCATCATGCACAATAGCCAAAGGTTAAACAATCCACCTACAAGTCAGATTATGTCAAAAGAGTACAAAATTTCAGTTAGGAGGAATAAGTTCAAGGGATCTATTTGTGCAACATGTTGGCTATATTTAATAACCATATTCTTGAAAATGGCTAAGAGTGGATTTTAAGTATTCTCTCCACATAAAGTGATAAGTATATGACTTAATTTATATGTTAATTAGCTCAATTTGCCACAATATACATGTATTTTGAAACATCATCTTATAAACAATAAATATATAAACATTTTAATTTTCAATTAAAAAGAAATTAGAAAAAGAACTAAAAGGCATGCAAATTAGAAAAGAAGTAAAATTATTTCTTTTTGTGGAAGACATTATCTTATATATATATAATCCACATAAAAATTATAGCTAATAAATGAGTCCAGCAAGGTTGCAGGATAAAAGATCAAAAAATAAAAACAGACTATTTATTTGTACTATTAATGAATAATACAATAATGCAATTAATAGATCAATTCTGCATACAATAAAATAAAATGAGTAAAATACTTAGCAATAAGTCTAACAACCCAATGTTCATCAGTGGATGGATAGAAAATGTGGTATATTTGTATAATATTATTCAGTTATGGAGGCTGAGGCAGGTGGATTGTCTGAGCTCAGGAGTTCAAGACCAGCCTGAGCAAGAGTGAGATCCTGTCTCTAAAAATACCTGGTGTTCTGGTGGGGGCCTGTAGTCCCTGCTACTTGGGAGGGCTGAGGCAAGAGAATCACTTAAGCCCAAGAGTTTGAGGTTGCTGTGAGCTGTAATGCCACGGCACTCCACCAACAATGACAAACAGAGACTCTCTCTCAAAAAAAAAAAAATTATTCAGTCATGAAAAGAAGAAAGTGATGATAAATGCTACAACTTGTATGAAATTTGGACATATTCTCCTAAATGAAATAAGATGGCCACAAAAGGCCACACATTATGTTTTAATTTATATGAAATATCCAAAGAAAGGATGTCCATGGAGACAGAAAGTATTTTAGTGGTTGCCAAGGTCTGTGTCTGGGTTTGGGAGCAGAGGTTAACTGAAAATGGCACAAAGAATATTTTTGAGATATGGGAAAATTCTAAAATTGAATAGGATATAAAGATTGTGATGATGGTTACATGACTGTGAAACTTTAAAATGAAATCATTGCATTTTACACTTAAAGCAGGTGCACGTTATATTATATTAATTATACATTAATAGATATGTTAAAATGATCTCTTGCTAATGGTGTTTTTATGCTGTTATCAGAGTATTCTGAATCAATTGGAGATCTTGGGGAAATAAAATCTTACTCCCACATATTAGATTCTGCTTTCTTATAAGAGTTATCTTGGTGTCCAGATTCTAAAAGATATTGTTCTGTTTCATTCATTCATTCTTTCATTTGCCTAGTTTTAGCATTGTGAGTCATGTATGAGCCACTTAGCTTTGATACAAGGCTATGATCCTTATCATACATTGAAAAGTGCCATGGAAAGAATGTGCTAATCTTGTGTACAAGGTCATCTGGAGCTATTGAATGTTTGCACTGGGTTTAGGGCTACATGGAATTTGAGATTCCTTTCAGCACAAGCACCTGTTATTTCCATGTTCAAAGGTGGTCTCGAACAGAGGCAGAAACAGGTTTATTTTGTCTGACAGGAATGCCAGAATGATTGATAATCCTTTTTGTCCACTTCAACTCACTGTGTCAGTATCTTCTTTTCCCCTCACTCTACAGGCTATTGTTTGAGAATTGATGACATAACCTTTGTCTAATATTTTATTCATTTATTCATTGATCTTATTGATTCTGAGGATTAATTTGTATATCCATAGAAAGCTAATGTCAAGCTGATTGTTATGCAGATACTCTGTCTAATAACAACTGGGAAATGCTATTTAATAGCTAGAGGTAGAAACAATATTATTAGGGATAATTTACAGGCAGGAAAGTTGGCATATCTGCATTCATAGGAGCCCTATTGAGGGTCTGCTATAACTGTGACTGTGTGTATGTATATTTATGTGTATGTTTGGGAGGGTGATATATTTTATTGAAGAGGCTGTGTCTGAGATCTCTATTACTTGGAAACTGTCATCTCCTCATGAGTAAAGCTGTAAGTAGCCATGTGACCAGTTATTCATTCACTTCTCTTGTTTCTATACCCTAAAATAGCCTGACACCTGTTTGGGGAGAGCCTGGTTAGCCTTTGATAATTTTGATTGCATTCTGTTGACAGACATAGCATAAAACTTGGATGATCAGAAAGAAGGCTAAAGTTTTCCATCTTTTAAGAAATATCAGGTTAATTTTATGCTTCCATAAATGTTGATAATAGCTTTAGTTTTAACATTACCTATTAAAAATTCTCCGGCCAAACTGGATATCACTTACTAGAGAAAAATTAAAATTTTAGTGAAGAACTAAATATCACTAAATTGTCCTATATATCAAATTATCTTGGTGTCCAGATTCTAGAATTATCAAAATTTCATTGTACTTATACGAGAAAATTCTAATATTCACATAGAGTCAGTAAGATGACAGAATAGTTAAAATATTTTTATTATACAGAACCATTATGGACTATCATTATGCTGTAATAAAGAGGTTTCTTTCTTCTTTATTTTTAAGGCATTTCAGATGCATTTACATTTATTTATACAGGCTACATCATACAAAAAGCTCCAAGGGGAAAGCTTAAAGTTTGTGTGTGTTGGGGGGAGTTGAAATAAAAGTGCAAAAAACTAACATTTTAAGAAATTTTGAGAAGTACACTCTTATTTAAAGAGAACCCTTATACCTAGAATTTATTTCCTTTATGTATATTTTAGCTAACCGTCTGGCTAGAGATTGTCAGAATGTGACATCCAAATTAATACTTTTATTAGGTATGTATACCTGTTGGATAACTGAAAAGTATTTTTTGTCTTGTGATTTTATTTTTGACCTAAATTGTAGAAAATTAATCATTATTTTGTTGCCACCCAAGCAGGTGGCATTTGCCACCCAAGCAGGTTCATCTGCCCACTGCCCAAGAGGAAATCAATGCTCAGAGACAGCAAGGTTTAAAGTAGAGAGTTTATTTCGCATAGAGCTAAGTAAGGAGATGAGAGGAATTTCTCACTTCCACCTTTCTGAGAATTTAGGAGGAAGGGTTTCTAAAGACAGTTTGGTGGGCAAGAGGTTAGGCAATCAGGGGAACCATCAGTCCCTTGGTATGGGCTACTCTCTGGGTGGGTCAGCCACTCCCCTGAAATGTAGGACCTTGAGTGAGGGGGGTGTCCAAGGCCAGTTGTGTCAGTTCCTTGGTCTGGGTGAGTCAGTCAATCCTCTGAAACGCAGGATCTAGAAGATATCTTCAAAACTACTCTTCGGTTGCAAAAATATGATGTTATCTGAGGAGAAGGGTTAATAATCTGAACAACTACCAGCTGTGCCCTCTTGAGTAGCAATTATAGAGAAGCAAATAAGGGGACAGTGACTATTACCAAGCACACAAGGGGACAGTAGATGATTACTATCATTATTTTAGCTAAGCCTGTTCCTTCACAGAGTTTTGAGACCCTCACCCTAGTTAGGTAGCACATCCTACCCCTTCATCAATTTGTAAGTAAGGGCAGTTTCGATTTTTTGGTAGAAACATAGAAATTAAAAATTCTTCCTTTGGGCATTTTATTTCTGATAAACTGTAGAAAACTTTTTTTGCATGAATTTGGCAAATTAATATTTATTATTTATCTTAATTTCATTGTGGGTGGGTAAAGGTTAACTCAGCAACCCTGCATTTTTAAATTAGGCACATTCCAAAGAAGAGACTATCTTTAAGATGGCCCTTGCCTGGCTCCTGAGAAATAACCTCTGAGGCCTGGGAATATTCTGAAGCATAAGTTTATTTTGGTATGTCTGAGTCCTTGGGACATGCTGTACCTCTTTGACCAATTAAGTTTATCCTAGCAATGTGATTTATTGTGAATGCCTGGTTTTGCTCTGGAGGATAGACTGGAATCTGAGTAGTTGAGGTCAGTCATGCCTACATGATTGACCCACAAGAAAAGCCCTAGGCTCCAAGGCTCAAGTTAGAGTCTACACATCATTTCTGGTAGAATTAGGTGCATCCATGTGTGACTTCTCTGGAAAGGGACACTTAAAAACTTGCCTCTGATTTCTCTTGCATGTTGTTCCATGTACCTTTTTTCTTTGCTTACTTTAATTTGTACTCATTAACTGTAATAAACTATAACTGTGAATACAAGAGCTTCCTTGAGCCCACCTAGTTCTCCTGGTGAATAATGGAGCCTGAGGGTGGTCTTGGTGTACCTAACTTAGTTTCAGAAGTGTGATTTGCTAGAACAAACCTGACTCACTAAAACATGGTGAATACACTGTGATGGATGATGAACTTTTGATGCCTGGATGGCTACTGAGTCATCCATTTTATGAGATTTGAGCTGTTATGTGATCAGATACTGGAGGTAAAATTTACATGACAATGGAATTTACAATCCTGAGAAGTTGGCTTACTGGATACATGAAGAAAACCAAAATAATGAGATGCTAAATAGACAACCCCTTAGTTATTTATATCTGTAATAAACAAAGTGAAAGTAAGGGAGAGGGTTGAAGTGAATCAAAGATCTGAGCCATGGCTTCTAGCTCCAGAACTACTATGTATACCAAAGGTGAAAAAAGTGCTAGAACAATAGATAGCACCTCTGTGACCTCTGGTCACCAAGAAGGTAGCAGGTGGAAGAAAATCCAAGAAACTGCTGAAACCAGTAGATACAGTGTTAAAAAGTTATCACCTTTTGTAGATCAATAATCAGCTTCCTGAAGAACCTAGAATAAAAATGGATTGTGAAATTAACTAACTTAGTAGTCTCCTTGGTTTTGAATGCTTGAAGAATGGAGAAGTATGTTTGCATTCATGTAGGACCCACCGTTTACTATTGAATAAATGGTATGCGTGATTCAAACACATGTAGTTCCTTCTGAGAGGATAGCTAGTCTTGTGGACTGAATAAAAGCCACTATAAAGTCTGTTCGTCTGGAAAAGAGGAATGATTTTTCCCCTCCTTTAAAAGTCAAATAGAACTCCTAAGATGAAGCAGCTGATAATTCTGTAAATACAAGCAATGCTGGATTAGCTTTACAAAGACTAAAATGTTTGTCCATTTACTATGTTATACCTCTTACTCAGGTTGTGGTAAATGCTATAATTTACAGGGACTTTTTGCATGGTCACCCCCATGTAATCTTGTTGTTGTAAAATTAAGCAGTGATTTGAGAAGCTATATCAGATTTGCCATCTCAGCTTCCCCTATGGGACTCACACATGCTAAGAAAATTACAGTAATTCACAAGAGAATGGGGAAAGAAAAAGGAGACAGTTAAGGAACTCACCTCAGCAAAGTGGAAATATTTACATGATTACTAAGGAATGGGATGAAGAAAGTTACACTGATAGTATTGATTCTTATATTAGAAAAATATGAAAACACAATGGTTGATGGAATTAAGGTCAATGTTTGGGTGAAAATTGAAAATTCTGAACAGGATTTATGTAAAGTGATTATATCTTCTTTTCCTACATGTATTACTGAAATAGAGATTCTGTCTACTGAGGAATGCTTTTTTCTATCTAGTATGATAAACAAACAGCCTGCACTTTACCCTCTGGCCAGTATTAATTGGGCATACTAAATGGGAACCTACAGAATTTCCTGGGCCCACTCAGGTTGTTAAGTTGAAAGAGTATAGAAAATATGATGGAGAAAGTTGGATTACTACTTTGATTAATAACATGTTAGAAGCTGGAGTATTGTGACTAACAAATTTTCTGTACAGTAGCCCAGTGTGGCCTATGAAAAGGCAGATATCTCATGGAAACCAGCAGTCACCTATCAAGGCTTGATTACCGCAGTGCCACATATAGCAGAATCAGTCTAACACAGTGGTTCTCAACCTTCCTAATGCTGCAATGTATTTTCATTGTTACAAAGGGGTCGCGACTCACAAGTTGAGAACTGCTGGCAGAATGAAAATATTCAAGTTGAAGAATGCAACTATTCAGTGATTATCACTGAAAATGCTTCTTTTTTTCATGATACCAAAGAGTCAAATATAATTTTCTTTTATCTAGGAAGGATTCCAAATTACATTTACTATTTTGCTGCAGGGTTATTTGAATTTGCCAGGTTACTGCTTTTATTTAGTTAGGAGGGATTTGGACTTCATGCTTGTGTCAAATGCAATAATAAAGTACATCAAGGACGTGAAGATAACATCATAATTTGAAGAACAAACTGGAACTTACTTAAATGCAGTGGTGCACATGGCTAATAAAGGATGAATGATAAATACAACAAAGATCCAAGAACCTGATTAAATGATGACATTCCTAGGAATAACACGAGAAGAAGCCACTGAGATATTTCACAGGCAACTAAAAATATAGTTCTATCATTGCTTATCCCTGGAAATAAGAAGCACAGAATCTTGTTGGGTTTTTGGATTTTTGAAATTGTGCACATTATATTTGGGAATATTGTTAGCTTCAATTCATAAAACTACCTATAAAAAGGCCATATTTGAATTGGGGCCTGAACAATAGCAGGTTATGTCTAAAATGCAGAATGTGGTGGCTCAATCAATGACTTTGGGTCCCTTAAGATCTATACTCAATATATGTGATATGATTTTGGAAGTATCTGTAACTTACATTTCTGCAGACTAAAGCTGTATTGTTCAGCAGTGACCACTACAACTTTGGACCAGAAATTTTTCAGACATGGGAGTTCAGGGAGTTCATTACACAGTATTTGTGAGATAATTATTGGTTTGCTATTGGGCATTTATTGAAACCACCCCTACAATGGGAAGATATACAATAAGCTTGAAACCATTACCCATAATGTCTTCAATAATATCGAACAATTAAGGCAGAGTCCAGAACAGCGCCACAATAAAATGAAAATGGTTGATACAGGAACGTGCTACTGGAGGAATACAAGGATGTATTCATTGTGTTCATCATTAGGTATATTCTTTACCTTATACCAACATGAACATCATGTGAGGAGTTGCCAGATCCTATTGCCACATGAGCGGGAGGTTCTCTATGCATAGCTCTTAACTGACCATAAAATAGCTGCTTAGTTTGTGAATGGCATTCCAAAGTTGATGCATAGTACCCTGTATGGAAGGCTGCAGCACTAGAGTTGACTTATGAAAAACCTCTTTTTGGAGTAAGTAAGAATAAATCAGCTGAAAGGGCTGAATTGTATGTTGTTGTTTTTTTCTTCTCTTACAGTGATAGAAGAATTAAACAACAATAAAATAAAAATGTCTGGGTTTATTATGACTCATAAGCAGAATAAGGTAGTGGAATAAAGAGAGGGCCAATGGCCTGGCCACATGGGCAGGAAGATGGGCACAGGAAAGTTGAACTGTTAAAGGATTACTATATATGTCACAACCCTATGAAAATCACAGTAGGAATCTAAGAGTCACATTAAAGGAGAGTATGTTATTGCTCATCAGAAGAATCACCTTCTCCAATCACAAGGTAATTGGAATCAGCAAGGGGACATCTTTACCTAACAATTGCAATCAGTGTAACCTGGCTTATTGTACCCTCAATGAATCCCCAACAATAAAAAAAAATAAAAGGAAAAAAGATGGCCACTTAGGTCCATGATATGAATGGAAATGGAGTAACTGCAGCCATGCAGGGATGGGATCATTATCAACATATTCTACTTAACACCTTCTGAGGCACAAAATGTCAAGAACTATCTGTCTGACAGCCAGAGAGACAAAGACTGCGGACAGATATAGGGCAGATCCCCCAGGGAGAGGGGCAAAGGCCCCACTTGTAGATGGCACATTAACTACATCAG
The DNA here is from genome assembly GCF_027406575.1 of Nycticebus coucang. Taxonomy (NCBI): domain Eukaryota; kingdom Metazoa; phylum Chordata; class Mammalia; order Primates; family Lorisidae; genus Nycticebus; species Nycticebus coucang. The sequence continues at coordinate 135,779,422 of NC_069804.1, forward strand.
AAAACAACCAGTGGCCCTTGGAGGCTACAAATAGTCCTGATAGAAACAGATATTTACTATGATCTAAGTTTTACAAACATAATGGTACATACAAATTCTTCAAACATATAAAGGATTGGAACAGAAGATACTGTACCAATTTAGAATAGAAAGTTGTAACTCTTCAAGTCAAAGATCACACTTTATAGCCAAGAGGGTTCAACAGTGATCAGAGAGTTATCATATCAGGTGGACAGATCATGTTGCATATCATTCTCAGAGTAGCGATTTAACAAATAATTGGAATGGACAATTAATTTTTTTTTTTTTTTTTTTTTTTTTTTTTTTGTCTAGAGAGGCGGAGCAAGATGGCAGCCGAGTAACAGCTTCCTTGCATCTGGGCACCGTGAGTCTGGGGAGATAGGATTCCAGGCATCTCTGGCTGGTGGGAACTGCCTATCATCACTCCTATGAGGATACAGGGAGTCAGCGAGAGACTTCTGGACCCCAAGAGGAGGACTAAAACAGTGGAAAACTGGCAAGTGGTCGCATGTGTTCAATCCGTCTAAACCCGCCCACAACTGTAAGTTCAGTAGCAGCGAGATTGCAAACCAGAAAGGCCTTACCTGTGAACTGTTTTGATGTCCTTGGACTTGGCACTGAGTTGAACTGCCTTGGGGAAGGCCTGAGCGGGAGTGCGGAGAACTTTGGCCGTTGTCTAGGGCCCCAGTCTGAGCCGCTTAGCCAGACGGAGCTAATAGTGTTTGGCGGTGGGTCACACGGATCCATTGTCAGTGATCTGCCCCGGCAAGCTCCGCCCTCAGGGTCGCAGAGCTAGAAACGGGTGGGAGCTGGTAACCCAGCAACCAAGTAGCCTAAGGGTGGGGTCTGAGCCGCCTTGCAGCCCTAACCCTCAGGGGCAGAGTGAGGCCGGTTTTGGCACACTGGGTAAGTGGATAGCCACTTCAGCAGTGATTCCAGCGAGAAAGCTGGGAAAGCTTCTGCTCAGCAAGTTTACAAGTTCAAAGTGCCTTTTAAGTGGGCTGAAGAGAGATTTAGGGTGTCTACCTGCTGGGGTTTGAGAAATCAGCAGCCTCCAGTCGTATCAGAACTGTGACTCACATCTCATACCCCAGAAGACCACGTGTTGCCCAGACAATATTCAATAACATATACAAACTGCTTTGTTTTTGGTTGTGTATTTTTTCTTTTCTTTTTTTTTTTGTTTGGTTGTTTTTTTTGTTTGTTTATTTTGACGTTGTTGATGTTCTTTTGTTTTTTAATTTCAATCTTTTCCATACAGATCCCTTTTTCTTTCTCAATTTTTCTAGTTTAATTATAATTTCCCATTGCTGCCTTTTTTAATAACTACAACTTCATTTTTGCTAGTGTTTCTACCGCTATCATTTGGTTTTTCACCCAATTATATCCCCGTAAAGTTTTCTGTTTCCTTGTTTTGGTTTGATTTATAGCATTTTTTCTTTCCTCTCTACTTGGTGGAGGTGGGGTACTGTGTCTGATCAGGTTAGCAAAGAGCTGCTGACCTCAAGGGAACCACCCAACTGGGCACCCCCAGAAGGGGGGGGGTTTAAGTTTGTGTCAAAGTACCCTACTGTACACCTATATTGCCCTATCTCCCTCTTTCTGTGCCTCTTTTCTTTTTGTCAACATTCCTTATCCTCACCCTCTCACCTTTCTCTATCTTTCTTTTGTTTCTTATCACTCGGTCCTCCTTTCTTTCATCCCTTTTTTGCTCCTCAACCTTCTCACCCTTCTGGTCCTGTAACCCTTAGTCCACAGGCACAAGAACTTAAAGAGCAAGAGGAAGTCAAAGGAAAATTAGGGCAAGGAAACAGATAAAAGAAATCACTCATGAGGAAGAATCAGCAGAAAACTCCAGGCAGCATGAAGAACCAGTCCAGAACAACCCCGCCAAGGGACCATGAGGTAGCTACTGCAGAGGATTCCACCTATACAGAAATGTTAGGAATGACAGAAAGGGAATTTAGAATACACATGTTGAAAAAAATGAAAGAAATGATGGAAACAATGAAGGAAACTGCTAATAAAGTGGAAAATAACCAAAAGGAAATCCAAAAACAGAATCAAATCAGAGATGAACGATATGAAGAATATAAAAAGGATATAGCAGAGCTGAAGGAAATGAAACAGTCAATCAGGGAACTTAAAGATGCAATGGAAAGTATCAGCAACAGCTTAGACCATGCAGAAGAAAGAATTTCAGAGGTAGAAGACAAAGTTTTTGAGATAACTCAGATAGTAAAAGAGGCAGAAAAGAAGAGAGAGAAAGCAGAACGTTCACTGTCAGAATTATGGGACTTTATGAAGCGTTCCAACATACGAGTTATAGGAATTCCAGAAGGGGAAGAAGAATGCCACAGAGGAATGGAAGCCATACTAGAGAATATTATAAAAGAAAATTTCCCAAACATCACCAAAGACTCTGACACACTGCTTTCAGAGGGATATCGGACCCCAGGACGCCTCAACTCTAACCGAGCTTCTCCCAGACACATTGTGATGAACCTGTCCAAAGTCAAGACAAAAGAAAAGATTCTGCAAGCTGCCAGGAGTAAGCGCCAGTTGACCTACAGGGGCAAATCCATCAGAGTGACCGCAGACTTCTCTAATGAAACTTTCCAAGCAAGAAGACAATGGTCATCTACCTTTAATCTATTTAAACAGAACAATTTTCAGCCCAGAATTCTGTACCCTGCTAAGCTAAGCTTCAAAATTGACGGAGAAATCAAATCATTTACGGATATACAAACATTGAGGAAATTCACCACAACAAGACCAGCTCTACAGGAAATACTTCAACCTGTTCTGCACACTGACCACCACAATGGATCAGCAGTAAAGTAAAAACTCAGAAATCAAAGGACAGAACCTAACCTCCACACTGATGCAAAAGATAAAACTAAGCAATGGACTCTCACCAAATAAGACGAATAGAATACTACCACACTTATCAATTATCTCAATAAATGTTAATGGCTTGAATTCCCCACTGAAGAGACATAGATTGGCTGACTGGATTAAAAAACACAAACCATCCATTTGCTGTCTGCAAGAAACACACCTGGCTTCAAAAGATAAATTAAAGCTCCAAGTCAAGGGTTGGAAGACAATTTTTCAGGCAAATGGAATTCAGAAGAAAAGAGGAGTTGCAATCTTATTTTCAGATACATGTGGATTTGAAGCAACTAAAGTCAAAAAAGACAAGATGGTCACTTTATATTGGTCAAGGGAAAACTACAACAAGAAGACATTTCAATTCTAAATATTTATGCACCCAATTTAAATGCTCCCAGATTCTTGAAACAGACCTTACTCAGTCTGAGCAATATGATATCTGATAATACCATCATAACAGGGGACTTTAACACACCTCTTACAGAGTTGGACAGATCCTCTAAACAGAAATTAAACAAAGATATAAGAGATTTAAATGAGACCCTAGAACAACTATGCTTGATAGACGCATATAGAACACTCCACCTCAAAGATAAAGAATATACATTCTTCTCATCACCCCATGGAACATTCTCCAAAATTGATCATATCCTGGGACACAAAACTAGTATCAACAGAATCAAAAGAATTGAAATTTTACCTTGTATCTTCTCAGACCATAAGGCACTAAAGGTGGAACTCAACTCTATCAAAAATGCTCGACCCCACCCAAAGGCATGGAAATTAAACAATCTTCTGTTGAATAACAGATGGGTGCAGGAAGAAATAAAACAGGAAATCATTACCTTCCTTGAGCATAACAACAATGAAGACACAACCTACCAAAACCTGTGGGATACTGCAAAAGCAGTTTTGAGAGGAAAATTCATCGCTTTACATGTCTACATTCGAAAAACAGAAAGAGAGCACATCAACAATCTCACAAGAGATCTTATGGAATTGGAAAAAGAAGAACAATCTAAGCCTAAACTCCGTAGAAGAAAAGAAATATCCAAAATCAAATCAGAGATCAATGAAACTGAAAACAAAAGAATCATTCAGAAAATTAATGAAAGAAGGAGTTGGTTTTTTGAAAAAATAAATAAAATAGATAAACCATTGGCCAGACTAACTAGAAATAGAAAAGTAAAATCTCTAGTAACCTCAATCAGAAATGATAAAGGGGAAATAACAACTGATCCCACAGAGATACAAGAGATCATCTCTGAATACTACCAGAAACTCTATGCCCAGAAATTTGACAATGTGAAGGAAATGGATCAATATTTGGAATCACACCCTCTCCCTAGACTTAGCCAGGAAGAAATAGACCTCCTGAACAGACCAATTTCAAGCACTGAGATCAAAGAAACAATAAAAAAGCTTCCAACCCCAAAATGCCCTGGTCCAGATGGCTTCACTCCAGAATTCTATCAAACCTTCAAGGAAGAACTTATTCCTGTACTGCAGAAATTATTCCAAAAAACTGAGGAAGAAGGAATCTTCCCCAACACATTCTATGAAGCAAACATCACCCTGATACCAAAACCAGGAAAAGACCCAAACAAAAAGGAGAATTTCAGACCAATCTCACTCATGAATATAGATGCAAAAATTCTCAACAAAATCCTAGCCAATAGATTACAGCTTATCATCAAAACAGTCATTCATCATGATCAAGTAGGCTTCATCCCAGGGATGCAAGGCTGGTTTAACATACGCAAGTCCATAAACGTCCACCATATTAACAGAGGCAAAAATAAAGATCACATGATCCTCTCAATAGATGCAGAGAAAGCATTTGATAAAATCCAGCATCCTTTTCTAATTAGAACACTGAAGAGTATAGGCATAGGTGGCACATTTCTAAAACTGATTGAAGCAATCTATGACAAACCCACAGCCAATATTTTACTGAATGGAGTAAAACTGAAAGCTTTTCCTCTTAGAACTGGAACCAGACAAGGTTGTCCTCTGTCACCTTTACTATTCAACGTAGTGCTGGAAGTTCTAGCCAATACAATTAGGCAAGACAAGGAAATAAAGGGAATCCAAATGGGAGCAGAGGAGGTCAAACTCTCCCTCTTTGCTGACGACATGATCTTATACTTAGAGAACCCCAAGGACTCAACCACAAGACTCCTAGAAGTCATCAAAAAATACAGTAATGTTTCAGGATATAAAATCAATGTCCACAAGTCAGTAGCCTTTGTGTACACCAATAACAGTCAAGATGAGAAGCTAATTAAGGACACAACTCCCTTCACCATAGTTTCAAAGAAAATGAAATACCTAGGAATATACCTAACGAAGGAGGTGAAGGACCTCTATAAAGAAAACTATGAACTCCTCAGAAAGGAAATAGCAGAGGATATTAACAAATGGACGAACATACCATGCTCATGGATGGGAAGAATCAACATTGTTAAAATGTCTATACTTCCCAAAGCAATCTACCTATTCAATGCCATTCCTATCAAAGTACCTACATCGTACTTTCAAGATTTGGAAAAAATGATTCTGCGTTTTGTATGGAACCGGAAAAAAACCTGTATAGCTAAGGCAGTTCTCTGTAACAAAAATAAAGCTGGGGGCATCAGCATACCAGATTTTAGTCTGTACTACAAAGCCATAGTGGTCAAGACAGCATGGTACTGGCACAAAAACAGAGACATAGACACTTGGAATCGAATTGAACACCAAGAAATGAAACTAACATCTTACAACCACCTAATCTTCGATAAACCAAACAAGAACATACCTTGGGGGAGAGACTCCCTATTCAATAAATGGTGTTGGGAGAATTGGATGTCTACATGTAAAAGACTGAAACTGGACCCACACCTTTCCCCACTCACAAAAATTGATTCAAGATGGATAAAGGACTTAAATTTAAGGCATGAAACAATAAAAATCCTCAAAGAAAGCATAGGAAAAACACTGGAAGATATTGGCCTGGGGGAAGACTTCATGAAGAAGACTGCCATGGCAATTGCAACAACAAAAATAAACAAATGGGACTTCATTAAACTGAAAAGCTTCTGTACAGCTAAGGACACAATAACCAAAGCAAAGAGACAACCTGCACAATGGGAAAGGATATTTGCATATTTTCAATCAGACAAAAGCTTGATAACCAGGATCTATAGAGAACTCAAAGTAATCCACATGAAAAAAGCCAACAATCCCTTATATCAATGGGCAAGAGACATGAATAGAACTTTCTCTAAAGACGACAGACGAATGGCTAACAAACACATGAAAAAATGTTCATCATCTCTATATATTAGAGAAATGCAAATCAAAACATCCCTGAGATATCATCTAACCCCAGTGAGAATGGCCCACATCACAAAATCTCAAAACTGCAGATGCTGGCGTGGATGTGGAGAGAAGGGAACACTTTTACACTGCTGGTGGGACTGCAAACTAGTACAACCTTTCTGGAAGGAAGTATGGAGAAACCTCAAAGCACTCAAGCTAGACCTCCCATTTGATCCTGCAATCCCATTACTGGGCATCTACCCAGAAGGAAAAAAATCCTTTTATCATAAGGACACTTGTACTAGACTGTTTATTGCAGCTGAATTTACAATCGCCAAAATGTGGAAACAGCCTAAATGCCCAGAAACCCAGTAATGGATTAACAAGCTGTGGTATATGTATACCATGGAATACTATTCAGCCATTAAAAAAAAATGGAGACTTTACATCCTTCGTGTTAACCTGGATGGAAGTGGAAGACATTATTCTTAGTAAAGCATCACAAGAATGGAGAAGCATGAATCCTATGTACTCAATCTTGATATGAGGACAATTAATGACAATTAAGGTTATGGGGGGGGAAGCAGAAAGAGGGATGGAGGGAGGGGGGTGGGGCCTTAGTGTGTGTCACACTTTATGGGGGCAAGATATGATTGCGAGAGGGACTTTACCTAACAATTGCAATCAGTGTAACTGGCTTATTGTACCCTCAATGAATCCCCAACAATAAAAATATATATATATATTTTTTTGTCTAAAATCAGTGGAGATAAATGTATAAGAGGCTAACTTATATCTCTTTATGTTTATATATTCCCATCCTTGCAAAGGAGGATTCCCTCTTGTAAACTCCTTTATTTTTCTTACAGATTTTTGGGAAGAGGGATAAGGAGGATGCTGGTGCAACTGTGTAATGTTTCCTCCCATCAAGTCATAGTTCTTTTTTTCCTACCAGATTCAGTGGTCCCAGGGCTACGGCTGCAACTGTGAATTTCAGAAGCAGGGATAATCTCTGAGCAAAAACTGTAACCACATCTTTAAATCTTTGTGTCAGCATTCCCAATGGCCTGATAGGATGGATTGTACCTTCATCCTATCTGGAAAATTGAGGTTGACAGTCAATGAAGCTGCATTGTCTGTGTGGTCAAGGAAGTGCACTAGTTCTATCCTGTGTAACCTCATCCTATTTCAGTTAGAATGGACCAAGTTTCTCCTCACACAGATAGTGTTGAAAATTGCTGAAGGTAGGCACTTATTAGAGTGGTATTGGTGCCAGTGATCTGGACCAACACAATGGCTAAACCTAAGTTTCCTTCCAAAGATGGAAAATTCGGATAAACATAAATGACAAATGGGAAGATGGAGCAATAGTAGTTGAGGGTGAAGGAATGAATAAAAGAGTTATGGAATAAGGAAAATCCAGACATTTGGAGCAAGAAAATGCTATTTTTCTTTAGCAATTATACCCTCATAGTTAAAAGAGTGAAAACATATATTTACCAATCCTGCCTCAACTTTTTGAACCTGATAATATCAAATATAAGCCTACAAACCTGAGCTATATTGTTATGGGAGACATTCTGGTGTAATAGTATGATGTACTGGTCCCAGGGTTAATGACTAAGTAGAACTGTAGTAATGTCACATCGCAAAGTATATAATTTAGGAAAGAATTTCTAGGAGCCACCACTGGGCCATTGGTTCATGCACAGTATAGCTCCTGGCAGACTAATTGTGTAACTATAAACATTGATGATAAACTAATCAGAAAGATCCCTAGTTTTAAAGAGTTAAATATGGCAATAGAATGCCAAACATGCCCCAGTGTGCTGTGTGCAAATATATATTAGCCTTGTTTTTGTAGATGTAAAGTGATTAAACAAAATACAAAATAATCATTGATTTCTGATTGGAATAGAGTAGTAGCATCAGAGAATGGTCCCAACTTGAGCAACTGTAAATAAGTCATATGATAATATTGAACTGATGACCAAATGTACTGGAAGATTAAGTTAATGCCTTCACAGAGATAATACGGATAGACCATCACTGACCTAAGGAAGAGGTGAATTTAGCTAACTATCAAATAATAGCTGTATTAAATAATTTTGTACAAGTTTCTCACTAGGTACAAATAGAGTTAGATCTAGGAGACAAACAAGTTATAAAATATGAAAATACAGTAGAACCTCTGTAAGCTGACACCCAAGGGACTGTAACAAGCTGGTCAACATATGGAGGTGGTCAACATAAGGAACTAGGCCTACTGTACTAATATATGTATGTGGAGCACATCTGGTCAACTTAAGGATATGGTCAATGTAGGGAGGTGGTGAACTATAGGAGGTTCTACTGAATATGTTTCCTTTATAGGAATAATTACTTCTTTCATAAGAAATAGCCCTTTCCTATATTGTCTTCTCTAACTGTTAGGCATATTAACACTGATATTATTGCTGTATCTGTTACATAAATTCTATACTAAATGTAGATGCACAAGAAAAAGTGATAATTTTTCTGTAAGAAATCATAAGCCAACGGCCAGGGGAGCCAACTGGGCAGAAAAGGTTTAACTTAACTGGCCTGGTTTCCCTAAACCCAGAACATTTTAAAGAAATAATTGTCTTTAGAATCAACCCTTGACACAGTCCTGGGAGGTAGCCTCTCTACATTGGAATATTCTACCTTATAAGTTTTTTGTATGTTTGAAGGCACGGGCCTTACTGTACCAGTTTGACCAGATACACTTATCATTTATGGTGAATACCAGTTTGGGATCTAAGAATGAAAAAGGGCACTAGAGTCTAAATTGATGAGGTGAGTCACACAGGCTTTGCGTGCCTATAGACTACTCCTCTGTCAAAACCTCTGGATATCAATGCTCAGGTGAGCTTCCCAGATTGGTGACACTTCACCCACATTGCCAAACACTGTTGCTGAAGGGATTTAAGTGTATTCCCATCCAAATCCACTGGGAGGGGACACCTGAAACTTGAGCCTGGTTTCTCTTAGACTTCTCCTGGTGTACCATTTCCCTTTCCATATCCTGACCTATTATCTACATGAATTGAATTCTCACTGGAATACATTTTAACAGTGGACACAATAGATTTTTAAGTCCCATGAGTCCTAGCAAATCATTGAGCTTGAGGGGCTTTTGGGCTCATGAAATACATTATACATTTAAATATACAATGAATGTTAGAAAATAGAGATGAAGATAGAGATATTTGATTATTTGTGAAAATGCCAAAACTCTGAGAATTTGATAAGTGTTGTTAATATGTGCCAATGGTCAAAGAGAACACTAAGGAAAGAGGGAGAGAGAGTGTGTGAGAGAGAGAAAGATAACAGGAAAGGAGAAAGGTAAAAGGGAAGAAGACGGAAAAGAGAAAGAGAGAAGATTGTGATGGGTACAGAAAAGGAAATTTCTGAAAATTTATATGTAAACTTTAAAAAAAATTTTAATTAAATCTAGTTAATATGAGGATACAGTTTTTAGATTACATTGTTCTCACTTCCAGGGTAAAGTTCCATTTGTAGAAGAGCCCCTCACCCAGGGGATGTGTTACACACCCTCACATTGTGCACATTAGGTGAGATCCCGCCTCATGCCCTCCCTCCTTCTGCCAAACATCCTCCCCACTATATGTAAACTTGAAAATAGAAAATATAGTAAGAAGCCACTGAGTGCTAAGAAAGGCCAATTCCAAATTTTTCTGTAAGATTTTTATTATTTATTCATATTAAGCATACATTTTCTTTAAAAAGAATTGAAATTTATGTTTTGAGGGTATGTAAAAATATACCTATGGCATGCTATGCACTTTGTATGAGATATACAAATATGTCTCACTTATGAGTGGAGGCTAAAAGAATAAATATGAACATTAAAGTATGTTGAAATAATGGTGTGGAAATATAAAAAAAGACTTTTAGTTGTAGAAATTTTTTCAAAGACAGAATAAGCTTTGAAGTCAAACACTAATGTTGAAAATTATTACCTTCATTTCTTTTTGTAAATATTTTTCAAGGTCATTGCTATGGTAATGAATTCTAAGGAGAAAAAAGGTCTGCTTTGGTGGCTGACAAACTGCAGTGTGGATGTGAGCTTTCCATTTCCTACCAGTGTGATTTTAATGAGCAGTGAGTTTCCTTGCAGTGATAATTTCCTCAGACCCTAGCCAATTTTGTGCGTTGCATTCTTCTTTAGTTTTGGCAATTAGAATACATAAAAATATGATATACACTTTATGATCTTTAATGATTATTGATGAAGGCACAGTATCTCACAGCATCTTCCTTTTTGTTTCTGTATTCTGAAAATCATAGTACATAATAAATTATATTTTTCTTCCTCACATTATGATTTGGGTCATCTACTTACCTGTACGATCTTGGACAGCAGCAAGGTTCTTCCCAGTCCCTAACAGTTCTTCCTAGACTCTAACCAATTGCAGTTTTTCACTCTGCTTTTGTTTCAGAAATTGTGATCCATTAAAATATGAAATATACTTTACATTTATTTCTTTAATTATTATCAATGATAGCATAATACTTCAGGACATCTTCCTTTTTATTTGCTCATCCTGCAATTCAATAAATAATAATAAATAAACACAATAAATAATAGTTTGCTTCTCCATGTAGTATGAGAAAAAGCTGAGATAAATATCTTCTGGAAATTTGTATGCTGACAATTAGAGGTCAGAATGCCTGGACTGAAATCCGATGCTCCTACTGACTTTGTGGTCAATTCCATATTACTAGGAATTACTTTGGATTTCTGACACCTGTATTTATCCCTTGTACTCCAGATAAAACACAGTGCACTTTAGTGTCTGCCTATCTACTCTAGTATTGAAGAGATGTTGATATTTTGTCTACTTGTCAGAAAAGGAGACTAGGAATGCCATGCACCACTTAGGGAACAGAGCCACACTCAAAGCTCACTTAACCTTTCAGAACAATGATGCTCTGCTTGGAAAGCTTGCCCATGAAACCACTCCACTATGGTACAACCATGAGAAACTGTAACAGCCAAAACGTGGGTCCTGACATCTGCCTTGCTGTTCTCCTCACGGAGAAGTTGCTGAAAACATTCCTTTATGTTGTGTGCATACGTGCCTCTCACCCCAGCCTGACATTACTCCCGTGTATCTCAGAAAGAACATGTGGTTTCCTGAAGAAGAGTCCCCAGGATGAAAGACAAAGGGGGTTTTCTCCTTGCTTCTTGAACCTAAGAAGAACTGTGTCATACCCCAGCTGTGTCACTCTCGGCTGAATACCGATGTATGACAGGAACTGCATATGTTTGTGTACACTAAGAAACTTGTATGTTCACGGGCAAGCCTCAGTACATTTCTTTCTAAACATTTCAGTAGTAGAGTCCCTAGTGTTTTCCAGATATACAATCATATCATCTGCAAAGAGCAAAAGTTTGATCTCTTCTGACCCTATATGGATACCCTTGATCGCCTTTTCTTCCCTAATTGCAGTGGCTAAAACTTCCATTACAATGTTAAAAAGCAATGGAGACAATGGGCAGCCTTGTCTGGTTCCTGATCTGAGTGGAAATGATTCCAATTTAACTCCATTCAATATGATAACACCTGCGGTGCATCTTACAAGGGTACATGTGAAACTTGGTAAATGTGGAATGTAAGTGTCTTGGCACAGTAATTGAGAGAATGCCAGGAAGGTTATGTTAACCAGTGTGATGAAAGTGTGTCAAACGGTCTGTGAAGCTAGTGAATGATGCCCCATGATCATATCAATGTACACAGCTATGATTTAATTAAAAAATAAAAATTGCAAAAACATAAAAAATAAAAATAAATAAATAAAAATTTCAGTATATAAATTGGTAGTGTGTAGATTGCAGAGGTGCACGAGGGAAGTGAACTCCAAAATGTCACACATCCAATTACATTTGTCAGTGACTGCCAGACACAGGGCACTCTGTGGGAGTTTAATCTCTTGTCGGGACACTTTTTCTTCTCCAATCATCTTCATGTATATTTTCCCAAATGTCGACTGCTTGTTTTGGCCCAGGCACTAACTCACTGTCTGACATGCCTTCCTTTGTCACAGGAGGGTTTGCTATCTCTAACTTCTCTTATCATGACGTTTCTCCAAAGTACCCTTAGAGTTCATGGGCATTCCACCCACAGCAACCAACTTATTTTCCTGACAGCCCCAGGGGTTGTTATAACCAGGGTATGCGTGATCTCACGGCATGCATTATTGGGAGGCACAAACCCTTTCCCATATATTGCCTTGACTCTGTGTTCTGAAAATAGAAACATCACACACAATTTCAGGTTCTAACATTTTCTCTTTTACTTCATTCATTCCATTATAGCAGTGTGAGTCACCAGTGAGTCTTTTTGACCTGCTTCAGCGCTGATGTCTCAATGATAAATGCAATGTGTCATGGAAAATATTTATTCATCTTTGCATCAAGTGCTGACGTAGTTTCTGTATTGACTGATGACTTATGCCTGGAGGTGGAGGTAATAAGGCAGGGACAGAAATTGACTGGACCTTCTGTGCATCAGGGTATGCTATCTGAATTTCCAAGGCACAGACTCAGTAGAACTGGGTGTGGACTCTTGTTGCCCAAGGGAGGTAAACATCAGAGTCCTCTTGACAGAGAAAACAGTCTTGAGGAATTCAGTGAAGGGCATCTCCGATGTAGTTATGGTGCCTTCTCCCCATCCTTGTGAGGGTCAGCTGTGGAAATGAAAAATACGAGCCTATTAACAATCCAATATTTTTCACATTATCTGTTACTTGGAAATTTAGCTCCCTAAATTACGTCTTATTTCAATGAGCTAATGTGTTCTTTATTTTTTTTTCTTCATTCATTACTTGTACTGGTATCGGTTTCAGTGGCTGAAAACTCAATTAGGAATCTGACTGTGAGGGTGAATGTATATATCCTATTTTCCATGCATTACTATTCTAATGCAGGAAATATAACATTTGGGATTTTATAACAAGGGCCTGTGCTTTGGGGTCCTGTATCACGTAGCTGACATAATTACAGGCAAGAAATGTTAAAATCTGAATCAATTATATTCCTAAGCAAAGTGTCTCATGGTAGTGTGTGTGCGTCAGTGTTTGGGTGCTGAGCTGTTTCTTGGGAAATGAGGATGTCTGATCCCTGATGCTGTGCAGGAGACACTGGCAGCTCTTGCTAAGAAGCGTCTGAAGACGCTGAGTCACTACTCAGTGTTTTTACTTCCTAGATTCTGCAAGCTATTAGGACACCAGTGATAAGCAGGCCTTTTCATGAGGATCCCACCGATTTTATACAGCTGAGGTCTCTGAACCGAACTTTTCAAAGCAAGCATCCTTAAGAAAGCTTGTTTTCTGGTGCTTTAAAGATATGGCCTCACTCATTAAATATCAATTTAGAATAATAACCAGTTTTCTTTTTTATTTTTTATTGTTGGGGATTCATTGAGGGTACAATAAGCCAGGTTACACTGATTGCAATTGTTAGGTAAAGTCCCTCTTGCAATCATGTCTTGCCCCCATAAAGTGTGACACACACCAAGGCCCCACCCCCCTCCCTCCTTCCCTCTTTCTGTTTTCCCCCAATAACCATAATTGTCATTAATTGTCCTCATATCAAAATTGAGTACATAGGATTCATGCTTCTCCATTCTTGTGATGCTTTACTAAGAATAATGTCTTCCACGCCCATCCAGGTAAATACGAAGGATGTAAAGTCTCCATTTTTTTTAATGGCTGAATAGTATTCCATGGTATACATATACCACAGCTTGTTAATCCATTCCTGAGTTGGTGGGCATTTAGGCTGTTTCCACATTTTGGCAATTGTAAATTGAGCTGCAAGAAACAGTCTAGTACAAGTGTCCTTATGATAAAAGGATTTTTTTCCTTCTGGGTAGATGCCCAGTAATGGGATTGCAGGATCAAATGGGAGGTCTAGGTTGAGTGCTTTGAGGTTTCTCCATACTTCCTTCCAGAAAGGTTGTACTAGTTTTCAGTCCCACCAGCAGTGTAAAAGTGTTCCCTTCTCTCCACATCCACGCCAGCATCTGCAGTTTTGAGATTTTGTGATGTGGGCCATTCTCACTGGGGTTAGATGATATCTCAGGGTTGTTTTGATTTGCACTTCTCTAATATATAGAGATGATGAACATTTTTTCATGTGTTTGTTAGCCATTCGTCTGTCGTCTTTAGAGAAAGTTCTATTCATGTCTCTTGCCCATTGATATATGGGATTGTTGGCTTTTTTCATGTGGATTAATTTGAGTTCTCTATAGATCCTAGTTATCAAGCTTTTGTCTGATTGAAAATATGCAAATATCCTTTCCCATTGTGTAGGTTGTCTCTTTGCTTTGGTTATTGTCTCCTTAGCTGTACAGAAGCTTTTCAGTTTAATGAAGTCCCATTTGTTAATTTTTGTTGTTGCAATTGCCATGGCAGTCTTCTTCATGAAGTCTTTCCCCAGGCCAATATCTTCCAGTGTTTTTCCTATGCTTTCTTTGGGGATTTTTATTGTTTCATGCCTTAAATTTAAGTCCTTTAACCATCTTGAATCAATTTTTGTGAGTGGGGAAAGGTGGGGGTCCAGTTTCAGTCTTTTACATGTAGACATCCAGTTCTCCCAACACCATTTATTGAATAGGGAGTCTTTCCCCCAAGGTATGTTCTTGTTTGGTTTATCAAAGATTAGGTGGTTGTCAGATGTTAGTTTCATTTCTTGGTTTTCAATTCGATTCCAAGTGTCTATGTCTCTGTTTTTGTGCCAGTACCATGCTGTCTTGAGCACTATGGCTTTGTAGTACAGTCTAAAATCTGGTATGCTGATGCCCCCAGCTTTATTTTTGTTACAGAGAACTGCCTTAGCTATACGGGGATTTTTCCGGTTCCATACAAAACGCAGAATCATTTTTTCCAAATTTTGAAAGTACGATGTTGGTATTTTGATAGGAATGGCATTGAATAGGTAGATTGCTTTGGGAA
The DNA here is from genome assembly GCF_027406575.1 of Nycticebus coucang. Taxonomy (NCBI): domain Eukaryota; kingdom Metazoa; phylum Chordata; class Mammalia; order Primates; family Lorisidae; genus Nycticebus; species Nycticebus coucang. The sequence goes on from NC_069804.1 coordinate 135,794,644, forward strand.
GTATAGACATTTTAACAATGTTGATTTTTCCCATCCATGAGCATGGTATGTTCTTCCATTTGTTAATATCCTCTGCTATTTCCTTTCTGAGGATTTCATAGTTTTCTTTGTAGAGGTCCTTCGCCTCCTTCCTTAGGTGTATTCCTAGGTACTTCATTTTCTTTGAAACTATGGTGAAGGGAGTTGTGTCCTTAATTAGCTTCTCATCTTGACTGTTATTGGTGTACACAAAGGCTACTGACTTGTGGACATTGATTTTATATCCTGAAACATTACTGTATTTTTTGATGACTTCTAGGAGTCTTGTGGTTGAGTCTTTGGGGTTCTCTAAGTATAAGATCATGTCGTCAGCAAAGAGGGAGAGTTTGACCTCCTCTGCTCCCATTTGGATTCCCTTTATTTCCTTGTCTTGCCAAATTGTATTGGCTAGAACTTCCAGCACTACGTTGAATAGTAAAGGTGACAGAGGACAACCTTGTCTGGTTCCAGTTCTAAGAGGAAAAGCTTTCAGTTTTACTCCATTCAGTAAAATATTGGCTGTGGGTTTGTCATAGATAGCTTCAATCAGTTTTAGAAATGTGCCACCTATGCCTATACTCTTCAGTGTTCTAATTAGAAAAGGATGCTGGATTTTATCAAATGCTTTTTCTGCATCTATTGAGAGGATCATGTGATCTTTATTTTTGCCTCTGTTAATATGGTGGATAACGTTTATGGACTTGCGTACGTTAAACCAGCCTTGCATCCCTGGGATGAAGCCTACCTGATCATGAAGAAAGACTTTTTTGATGATAAGCTGTAATCTATTGGCTAGGATTTTGTTGAGAATTTTTGCATCTATACTCATGAGTGAGATTGGTCTGAAATTCTCCTTTTTGTTTGGGTCTTTTCCTGGTTTTGGTATCAGGGTGATGTTTGCTTCATAGAATGTGTTGGGGAAGATTCCTTCTTCCTCAATTTTTTGGAATAATTTCTGTAGTACAGGAATAAGTTCTTCCTTGAAGGTTTGATAGAATTCTGGAGTGAAGCCATCTGGACCAGGGCATTTTGGGGTTGGAAGCTTTTTTATTGTTTCTTTGATCTCAGTGCTTGAAATTGGTCTGTTCAGGAGCTCTATTTCTTCCTGGCTGAGTCTAGGGAGAGGGTGTGATTCCAAATATTGATCCATTTCTTTCACATTGTCAAATTTCTGGGCATAGAGTTTCTGGTAGTATTCAGAGATGATCTCTTGTATCTCTGTGGGATCAGTTGTTATTTCTCCTTTATCATTTCTGATTGAGGTTACTAGAGATTTTACTTTTCTATTTCTAGTTAGTCTGGCCAATGGTTTATCTATTTTATTTATTTTTTCAAAAAACCAACTCCTTCTTTCATTAATTTTCTGAATGATTCTTTTGTTTTCAGTTTCATTGATCTCTGATTTAATTTTGGATATTTCTTTTCTTCTACTGAGTTTAGGCTTAGATTGTTCTTCTTTTTCCAATTCCATAAGATCTCTTGTGAGATTGTTGATGTGCTCTCTTTCTGTTTTTCGAATGCAGGCATCTAAAGTGATGAATTTTCCTCTCAAAACTGCTTTTGCAGTATCCCACAGGTTTTGGTAGGTTGTGTCTTCATTGTTGTTATGCTCAAGGAAGGTAATGATTTCCTATTTTATTTCTTCCTGCACCCATCTGTTATTCAACAGAAGATTGTTTAATTTCCATGCCTTTGGGTGGGGTCGAGCAATTTTGTTAGAGTTGAGTTCCACCTTTAGTGCCTTATGGTCTGAGAAGATACAAGGTAGAATTTCAATTCTTTTGATTCTGTTGATATTTGTTTTGTGTCCCAGGATGTGATCAATTTTGGAGAATGTTCCATGGGGTGATGAGAAGAATGTATATTCTTTATCTTTGGGATGAAGTGTTCTATATGCGTCCATCAAGCACAGTTGTTCTAGGGTCTCATTTAAATCTCTTATATCTTTGTTTAATTTCTGTTTAGAGGATCTGTCCAGCTCAGTAAGAGGAGGGTTAAGGTCCCCTGTTATTATGGTATTATCAGATATCATATTGCTCAGACTGAGTAAGGTCTGTTTCAAGAATCTGGGAGCATTTAAATTGGGTGCATAAATATTTAGAATTGAAATGTCTTCTTGTTGTATTTTTCCCTTGACCAATATAAAGTGACCATCTTTGTCTTTTTTGACTTTAGTTGCTTTAAATCCACATGTATCTGAAAATAAGATTGCAACTCCTCTTTTCTTCTGAATTCCATTTGCCTGAAAAATTGTCTTCCAACCCTTGACTCGGAGCTTTAATTTGTCTTTTGAAGCCAGGTGTGTTTCTTGCAGACAGCAAATGGATGGCTTGTGTTTTTTAATCCAGTCAACCAATCTATGTCTCTTCAGTGGGGAATTCAAGCCATTAACATTTATTGAGATAATTGAAAAGTGTGGTAGTATTCTATTCGTCTTATTTTGTGAGAGTCCATTGCTTAGTTTTATCTTTTGCATCAGTGTGGAGGTTAGGTTCTGTCCTTTAATTTCTGAGTTCTTACTTTGCAGCTGATCCATTGTGGTGGTCAGTGTGCAGAACAGGTTGAAGTATTTCCTGTAGAGCTGGTCTTGTTGTGGCGAATTTCCTCAATGTTTGTATATCCGTAAATGATTTGATTTGTCCGTCAATTTTGAAGCATAGCTTAGCAGGGTACAGAATTCTGGGCTGGAAATTGTTCTGTTTACGTAGATTAAAGGTAGATGACCATTGTCTTCTTGCTTGGAAAGTTTCATTAGAGAAGTCTGCGGTCACTCTGATGGATTTGCCCCTGTAGGTCAACTGGTGCTTACTCCTGGCAGCTTGCAGAATCTTTTCTTTTGTCTTGACTTTGGACAGGTTCATCACAATGTGTCTGGGAGAAGCTCGGTTAGAGTTGAGGCGACCTGGGGTCCGATAGCCCTCTGAAAGCAGTGTGTCAGAATCTTTGGTGATGTTTGGGAAATTTTCTTTTATAATATTCTCTAGTATGGCTTCCATTCCTCTGGGGCATTCTTCTTCCCCTTCTGGAATTCCTATAACTTGTATGTTGGAACGCTTCATAAAGTCCCATAATTCTGACAGTGAATGTTCTGCTTTCTCTCTCTTCTTTTCTGCCTCTTTTACTATCTGAGTTATCTCAAAAACTTTGTCTTCTACCTCTGAAATTCTTTCTTCTGCATGGTCTAACCTGTTGCTGATACTTTCCATTGCATCTTAAAGTTCCCTAATTGACTGTTTCAGTTCCTTCAGCTCTGCTATATCCTTTTTATATTCTTCATATCGTTCATCTCTGATTTGATTCTCTTTTTGAATTTCCTTTTGGTTATTTTCCACTTTATTAGCAGTCTCCTTCATAGTTTCCATCATTTCTTTCATTGTTTTCAACATGTGTATTCTAAATTCCCTTTCTGTCATTCCTAACATTTCTGTATAGGTGGAATCCTCTGCTGTAGCTACCTCATGGTCCCTTGGCGGGGTTGTTCTGGACTGGTTCTTCATGTTGCCTGGAGTTTTCTGCTGATTCTTCCTCATGAGTGATTTCTTTTATCTGTTTCCTTGCCCTAATTTTCCTTTCACTTCCTTTTGCTCTTTAAGTTCTCGTGCCTGTGGACTAAGGGTTACAGACTAGAAGGGTGTGAAGGTTGAAGAGCAAAAAAGGGATGAAAGAAAGGAGGACCAAGTGATAAGAAAGGAAAGAAAAATAGAGAAAGGAGAGGGGGTGGGTAAAAGGAATATTGACAAAAAGAAGAGAGGCACAGAAAGAAGGAGACAGAGCAATATAGGTGTACAGTAGGGTACTTTGATACAACCTTAAAAAAAAAAACACCTTCTGGGGGTGCCCAGTTGGGTGGTTCCCTTGAGGTCAGCAGCTCTTTACTGACCTGATCAGACACAGTACGCCACCTCCACCAAGTAGAGAGGAAAGACAAAAATGTTATAAATCAAACCAAAACAAGCAAACAGAAAACTTTACAGGATAAAATTGAGTGGAAAACCAAATAATAGCAGTAGAAACACTAACAAAAATGAAGTTCTAATTATTGAAATAGGCAGCAATGGGAAATTATAATTAAACCAGAAAAATTGAGAAAGAAAAAGGAACTGTTTGGAAAAGGTTGAACTTAAAAAATAAAACAACAATCAACAACATCAAAATAAACAACAAAAAAAAACCAACCCCCCCCCAAAAAAAAAAAAAAAAACACAACCAAAAACAAAGCAGTTTGTATATGTCATTGAATATTGTCTGGGCAACACGTGGTCTTCTGGGGTATGAGATGTTAATCACAGTTCTGATACGACTGGAGGCTGCTAGTTTCTCAAACCCCTGCAGGTGGACACCCTAAATCTCTCTTCAGCCCACTTAAAAGGCACTTTGAACTTGTTCACTTGCTGAGCAGAACCTTTCCCAGGGAAGTGCTTGTCGCTGAAATCACTGCTGAAGTGGCTATCCACTTACCCTGTGTGCCAAAACTGGTCTCCCTCTGCCCCCGAGGGTTAGGGCTGCAAGGCGGCTCAAACCCCACCCTTAGGCTACTTGGTCGCTGGGTTACCAGCTCCCACCCAATTCTAGCTCTGCAACCCTGAGGGCGGAGCTTGCCGGGGCAGATCACTCACAATGTCTGCCTGTGACCCAGAGCCAAACACTATTAGCTCCGTCTGGCTCAGCAGCTCAGACTGGGGCCCTAGACAAAGGCCAAAATTCTCCACACTCCTGCTCAGGCTCTCCCCAAGGCAGTTCAGCTGAGTGCTAAGTCCAAAGACACCAAAACAGTTCACAGGTAAGGTCTTTCTGGTTTGCAGTCTCGCTGCTACTGAACTTACAGTTGCGGGCGGGTTTAGACGGATTGAACACACGCGACCACTTGCCGGTTTTCCACTGTTTTAGTCCTCCTCTTGGGGTCCAGAAGTCTCTCGCTGACTTCCTTTATCCTCTCAGGGGTGATGATAGGCAGATTCCACCAGCCAGAGATGCCTGGAGTCCTATCTCCCCAGACTCACGGTGCCCAGATGCAAGGAAGCTGTTACTTGGCTGCCATCTTGCTCCGCCTCCAATAACCAGTTTTCTAATTTAGGAAACACACACACACAATATTGAAGTTATACAAGCGGAGAAGGCAGCTGGCTTCAGTGAAATGCCAGATATTAGATATCCTGGACTTTTGGGGCCACACTGTCTCTGTCACAATTAAGTGACCATGGACATCAAGATAACAAATGAGGGTAACTCTGTTCCAATAAAATTAATTTGAAAAAAAGGGGCAGAAGGTCCGATGTGGCCCTCAGGTTGTAGTTTGCTGGCCCCTGATATAAAGGATTAGATCTTTAAATGTTTGGAAAAATCTAATGGTACCTTTCTGGGCTCTCACACATCACCATTTTGTTCATTACTGATGTAGCCAAGCATCACTTTGGAAAATAGCCCCTGAAGAACAAAATGTTGCTCTTTATGTCTTTCCTGTACTTGTGGCAACAAAGCACAAGTTTTCTAGTGGAGGCTTTTTGACGTCCGTGTGGCTGCCTGCAGATGCTGTTGACGTGGGTTTGGTACCTCAATCCAATTATCCATAATTTTTTAAAAGTCATGTGGTATCTTTTCTGGCGGCATTACTGATTTCCTCCTATGAAGTATGCTTAAAACACAAGCAGACGGTAACCAGGAGCTACGTGACTCTTGCAGGTCAGCGTTCCTTAGTGCGTGCATCCATACCGTTGCCACCACTCTGACAAAGCTGTTGTCCTTGACCAGGGTCTGCCTTTTGGATTTGATCCTTGATGATGCCACATGCAGACAGGAAACAAGGAGAGAAAGACACTGGTCCAATTCCCCTTCTGTACCTTATGCAAGCCCTTCACCCAGCAGTGCCATGGTGTTTCCTTAGTGGCAGGGAGGACCAGATTACATGCTCTTCTAAGTTCAGGGACAATGGCTATCGATCCCCCTCAGAAAGTTCAACTGAGCACCATGATGGGGACCCATCTCTGCTCAAGGTCTGAGTGCCAGCAACGGGAAACCCTCCTCAGAGATGCTGAGTTTTAGCACCCACCAGAAGCTACCCTTTCTCAGAGATAAGTTGCTAGATATGTGGGGTCATTTCTCTTTGCCTCTCATAATCCAACATTAGGGCATCTGCCCTCTTTCCTCAGCATCTGGTTCCTAGCAGTTTGCCTCCCTCCTACCCCATATGACTTCTCACTACCCTCAGCCCATTTTTTTTTTTTTTTGGTTTGTCCAAATCTGGGCATAAGTTTTTTTCCCAGTATTTTTGTGTGTCATTATGTTAGGGAGTTAAGTTTAGGTGCATTTGTAAAAGAACTGCACATGTCTTTGGAAATAGTACAGTATATTGGAATATTAATGTTGATCAGTTAATATTAGCTATGGTCCTGGTTTTTCCTGTTTTCACACCAATTCCACATCATCAGCTTTGGCTATAGCACTTAAGACCTTTTCACCTGTGGTTTCATATGTCTTTTTGTTCCATGCAGAAACTATATAAAATAGTGTTCCAAGTTTATGGCAGCTTAGTACATATTATATGATATTCTATTGGTTGTAGTTTCTGAATTCTGATAGTTTCCACCTAATATGTTCTTCCTATGGTAATGCTGGTAAGTCTATCTTATTCTTTCATAAAAGCATTCAATAAATTAGGAATAAAAGGCAATTTCTTATCCTAATAATGCACATCTAAGAAAAACCAGCCATGATAGACTTACTCATAACTGGATGAAATCATTTCCCCTCATATCAAGAACAAGACAGGCAGTCAGACGAGGTGGCTCACACCTGTATTCCTAGCACCAAAGCCGAGATAGGTGGATTTCTTGAGTTCAGGATTCCAGACAAACCTGAGCAAGCATTCTCTACTAAAAATAGAAAAATTAGCTGGGTGTAGTGGTACATGCCTACAGTCTCAGCTACTCCAGAGGCTGAGGCAAGAGGATTGCTCAAGCCCAAGTGTTTGAGGTTACTGTGAGTTATGATGCCACGGCACTCTACCCAGGGTGATAACAGAGTCTTTAAAACAAAAAATAAGAAAAAGATAAGAATTCAGACTCTTGTCACTTCTTTATGTGAATTATTAACAAAACTATTGAAACTTTTCAGATCAGACTTTGAGTTATTGATATTACTTCCATTGGACATAATATGTGCATTGGTAAGAATGAGGATCATTTACGTTGGACTGGACAGGGAACAGTGGTGATCCTATTGGTTTTCTACTAGCTAACTTCTGTACCATTCAGACCAATAAAGTAGCCTAAATAATCAAAGGCAATGAAAGAGGCTTACCTATAAAGAAAAAGATGATTCCAGGAGGGCCCACTAGCCAATGCTCAGCATTCCACTGATAGCACCTCAGGCAATTTCTCATGCCCATTACCAACTCTTGCCATGTTTTGTAGATGTGCTCATGTTAAGCCTTGCCATTATATAAGGGAACTCCTGACCTGGAACTTGTTTTGCCTCCTTGCATAAATGTTCAAAGCTACCAATTAGGAATCAGAATCTGACTTCCCAATTAATTCAGTAGAACCACCATAGTTGATCACTTCCCTACATTAACCATCTGCTTAAGTTGATCTAAATTTCATAGACCAGACATACATTGCATGTATGTATCAGTACAGTAGCCCTAGTTCCTAATGTTTACCACCTCTGTATGTTGACCAGTTTGTTACAATCTCCTGGGTGGTCAACTGACAGAGGTTCTATTGTATATCATTAGAGCATGAAACTGACATGGCAGAAAGCTTACTGTGTTTAATAGCATTTCATTGTTCAACCAAAGAGCAATGTACTACTCACCTAATGTGCATGATGCAATGGTACATTTCAAAACGATTAAGAAATGAGTATAATTGCGATGGATATGTTACTTAGTTCAATGTAAGCATTTCACATTGTATATTGAAGCAGTACCCTGAACCCCATAAATGCATCAATGTACAAAGTTATGATTTAATAAAAAACAATTTTAAAAAACAAAAAAAAATCAAATGAATAAAAATCTTAGAAAACCTAAACTATTTATTTGTGAATCTTATTCTGTGATCATCCTTAATAGGTGGTGAAGTTAGTGTATGGAGAATTCCTGGTATAAGTAGTCACCCTTGTTACTTTGATAGTGTATTCTAACCTTGCAGGCTTACATATTTTTTCCAAGGACAGGTCGAAATATTAGATACTTGTGTGAACCAAAGGTCTTCTGAGACATTTTGGATAGAATAGAACTAGTGGGTGATGTCTACTGTTCTAAAATGATGAGATTTTTCTAAAAATGTATGTGAATCAAGCAATAGAGGACATATTGGGAAGGAGCCAAAGAATAAGGTGACAGGGCAGCTGATGGCTTTTGCTGAAGAATTTTCTCTATTATTTCTCCTAAGACTGTATTCCTTTGAGAAAAACATCTCAATTATATTTATGGCTGCTGTTGGAACAGGTCCCATCAAAGCAACTCATACTGAGATGTAGACAGTGACAATTCTAAGAGCTTGGCAAATATGCTATGGATTTGTTTTAAAGTCTGTTCATAGGTTCATAGAGTATATGTTTGAGCAGAATAAAGAAATGTGCACATTTACACTGAACTATTATAATTTCCAAGGAAGATTCCTATGATGAGGGGAAAAGGAATAATACATGTCCTTGTGTATGCCAGCACACTGTTTTAAGTGGAACACATGCTCCTACAGTCCAGCCTTGTCATTTATTAGGTGGTGGTGGACTATCCCATGATCTAGAGTCTTACCTGTGAACCTAATCCCTAGTTGCTTGAGTGTCCTAGGTGTATTTCCCTTTCATCCTCACTGTACAGAATACCAGCTATGATCAGCAGTTGGCACAGAAATCCCTGTAATTTCTCAGAAGAAATTCTTTATTTTTTTTTATTTTTTATTTTTTGTTTTTTCTTTAATTGTTGGGGATTCATTGAGGATACACAGAACCAGGTTACATCAATTGCTTTTGTTAGATAAGGACACTCTTATAATTGTGCCCACCCCCAAAAGGTGTACCCACACCCCTTGGCCTCCCACCCCCACTCTCCTTTCCTTTCTCAGCTCTCCCAAAACCCCCACTTTCCCTGTACTAGAACCTTAATTGTCCTCATATCAGAATTGAGTACATAGAATTCTTGTTTCTCCATTCTTGTGATGCTTTACTAAGAATAATGTGTTCCACATCCATCCAGATTAATTTAAAAGATGTAAAGTCTCCATCTTTTTAGTGGCTGAATACCCAGTGAGAATGGCCCACATCACAAAGACAAAGGTTTTTAAAGATAAAAAAATGAAGAGGATCATTACATGGCTGTTTTGAAATAATTATCCTTGGCCACAGGATCAATAACAAAGGTGATGCTCCTCCAAGTTTGGGTAGACAGTTGCTGGGCAGATGTCCTTGCAGCAGTATTTTTTGTGAAAGATTTTGGTGGACTTTTTTTTTCTTTTTTTTTTATTAAATCATAACTGTATACATTGATATGATCATGGGGCATCATACACTCGCTTCATAAACCATTTGACAGATTTTTATCACAGTGGTTAGCATAGCCTTTCCGGCGTTATCTCAGTTACTGTGCCAAAACATTTACATTCTACATTTACCAAGTATCGCAAATACCCCTGTAATAGGCACCACAGGTGTGATCCCACCGATCCCCCTCCCTCTACCCACCACCACACCCTTTCCCACTTCCCCCTATTGTTAAGTTGTAGCTGGGCTATAGCTTTCATGTGAGAGTCCCAAATTAGTTTCATAGTAGGGCTGTGTACATTGGGTACTTTTTCTTCCATTCTTGAGATACTTTACTAAGAAGAATATGTTCCAGCTCCATCCATGTAAACATGAAAGAGGTAAAGTCTCCATCTTTCCTTAAGGCTGCATAGTATTCCATGGTATATATATACCACAATTTATTAATCCATTCGTGGATCGATGGGCACTTGGGCTTTTTCCATGACTTAGCAATTATGAATTGGGCTGCAATAAACATTCTGGTACAAATATCTTTGTTATGTTGTGTTTTTTGGACTTCTGGGTATATGCCCAGCAGAGGAATTACAGGATTGAATGGCAGATCTATTTTTAGATCTCTGAGTGTTCTCCATATATCTTTCCAAAAGGAATGTATTAATTTGCATTCCCACCAGCAGTGCAGAAGTGTTCCCTTTTCTCCGCATCCACACCAACATCTCTGGTCTTGAGATTTTGTGATATAGGCTAGTCTCACTGGAGTTAGATGATATCTCAAAGTAGTTTTGATTTGCATTTCTCTGATGATTAAAGATGATGAGCATTTTTTCATATGTCTGAAGGCCGTGCGCCTGTCTTCTTCAGAGAAGTTTCTCTTCAAATCCCTTGCCCAGCCTGCGATGGGATCCCTTGTTTTTTTCTTGCTGATGCGTTTGAGTTCTCTGTGGATTCTGGTTATTAAACCTTTGTCAGAGATATACCCTGCAAATATCTTCTCCCATTCTGAGGGCTGTCTGCTTGCTTTGCTTACTGTGTTCTTATCTGTGCAGAAGCTTTTTAGTTTGATCAAGTCCCAGTAGTGTATTTTTGAAGCTGCTTCAATTGCCCGGGGGGTTCTCCTCATGAAATACTCACCCAGACCAATTTCTTCAAGGGTTTTCCCTGCACTCTCCTCTAGTATTTTAATAGTTTCATGCTTAAGTTTAAATCTTTAATCCAATGAGAGTCTATCTTAGTTAATGGTGGAAGGTGTGGGTCCAATTTCAGTCTTCTGCAGGTTGCCAGCCAGTTCACCCAGCACCATTTGTTAAATAGGGAATCTTTTCCCCACTCAATGTTTTTAATTGGCTTGTCAAAAATCAAATAGCGGTAAGTAGCTGGATTCATCTCTTGGTTCTCTATTCTGTTCCAGATATCTACTTCTCTGTTTTTGTGCCAATACCATGCTGTTTTGATCACTATCGATTTGTAGTAAAGTCTGAGGTCTGGTAGTGTGATTCCTCCTGTTTTGTTTTTATTTCTGAGTAATGTCTTGGCTATTCGAGGTTTTTTCTGATTCCATATAAAACGAAGTAATGTTTTTTCAAGATCTTTAAAATATGACAGTGGAGCTTTAATAGGGAGTGCGTTGAAATTATATATTGCTTTGGGTAGTATGGAAATTTTGATAATGTTGATTCTTCCCAGCCATGAGCATGGTATATTTTTCCATTTGTTAACATTTTCAGCTATTTCTTTTCTTAGAGTTTCATAGTTCTCTTTATAGAGATCTTTCACGTCTTTTGTTAGGTAAATTCCCAAATATTTCATCTTCTTTGGCACTACTGTGAATGGGATAGAGTCCTTAACTGCTTTTTAAACTTGACTGTTGTTGGTGTATATAAAGGCTACCGATTTATGAATGTTGATTTTGTAACCTGAGACGCTGCTGTATTCCTTGATCACGTCTAGGAGTTTTGTAGTAGAGTCCCTAGTGTTTTCCAGATACACAATCATATCATCTGCGAAGAGCGACAGTTTGATCTCTTCTGACCCTATATGAATACCCTTGATCGCCTTTTCTTCCCTAATTGCGGTGGCTAAAACTTCCATTACAATGTTGAAAAGCAATGGAGACAATGGGCAGCCTTGTCTGGTTCCTGATCTGAGTGGAAATGATTCCAATTTAACTCCATTCAATGTGATATTGGCTGTGGGTTTGCTGTAGATAGCCTCTATCAGTTTAAGAAAAGTACCTCCTAGACCAATTTTCTTGAGTGTTGTGATTATGAAGGGATGCTGGATATTATCAAAAGCTTTGTCTGCATCAATTGAGAGAATCATATGGTCTTTGTTTTTTAATTTGTTTATGTGCTGAATTACATTTATAGATTTACGTATATTGAACCAGCCTTGAGACCCTGGGATAAAACCAACTGGGTCATGATGTATAATTTGTTTGATGTGTTGCTGGATTCTGTTTGTTAGGATCTTGTTGAATATTTTTGCATCTATATTCATTAGTGATATTGGTCTATAATTTTCTTTTCTTGTTGGGTCTTTTCCTGGTTTGGGGATCAGGGTGATGTTTGCTTCATAGAACGTGTTGGGTAGTCTTCCTTCTTTTTCTACATTTTGGAACAGGTTGAGTAATATAGGTACTAATTCCTCTTTGAAGGTTTGGTAGAATTCTGACGTGAAACCGTCTGGTCCCGGGCTTTTCTTTTTAGGGAGGTTTTGTATACTTGATGCTATTTCTGAACTTGATATGGGTCTGTTCAACATTTCCACTTGATTCTGGTTAAGTCTTGGAAGGTGGCATGCTTCCAGGTATCGGTCTATTTCCTTCAGATTTTCATATTTCTGAGAATAAAGTTTCTTGTAATATTCATTAAGGATTTTTTGGATTTCTGATGAGTCTGTGGTTATTTCGTCTTTGTTGTTTCTGATTGATGACATTAGAGATTTTACTCTTTTTTTCCTGATTAGGTTGGCCAAAGGTTTATCTATTTTATTGACCTTTTCAAAAAAACAGCTTTTTGATTTATTGATCTGTTGTATTATTCTTTTGTTTTCAATTTCATTTAATTCTGCTCTAATTTTGGTTATTTCTTTTCTTCTACTGGGTTTGGGGTTGGAATGTTCTTCCTTTTCCAGTTGCGTGAGATGTCCCATTAAGTTGTTAACTTCCTCTCTTTCTGTTCTCTTGAGGAAGGCTTGCAGTGCTATAAATTTCCCTCTTAGAACTGCATTTGCAGTGTCCCAGAGGTTCTGACAGTTTGTGTCTTCATTGTCGTTTTGTTCCAAAAAATTGGCGATTTCTTTCTTAATCTCATCTCTGACCCAGCTATCATTCAGCATAAGGTTATTTAACTTCCATGTTTTTGTATGGGTATGCAGATTCCTGTTGTTACTCAATTCAAGTTTTATTCCATGATGGTCCGAGAAGATGCATGGAATAATTTCTATTCCTTTAAATTTACTGAGGTTAGACTTGTGACCTAAAATGTGATCAATTTTGGAGTAAGTTCCGTGGGCTGATGAGAAGTATGTGTATTCAGTTTTTTTGGGATGAAATGTTCTGTAGATGTCTGCTAAATCTAAATATTGGATGGCTAGGTTTAAATCTAAGATTTCTTTGCTCAGCTTCTTTCTGGAGGATCGATCCAACACTGCCAAGGGAGTGTTGAAATCTCTCACGATTATGGAGCTGGAGGAAATCAAGTTACTCATGTCTGTTAGAGTTTCTCTTATAAATTGAGGGGCATTCTGGTTGGGTGCATAGATATTAATAATTGAGATCTCATCATATTGAGTATTACCCTTAACAAATATGAAGTGACCATTCTTGACCTTCCTTACTTTTGATGGTTTAAAGCCTACTGTATCTGCAAATAAAGTTGCAACACCTGCTTTTTTCTGATTACCATTTGCCTGAAATATGGATGACCATCCTTTCACCCTGAGTCTGTATTTGTCTTTTAAGTTGAGATGTGACTTTTGTATGCAACAAGTATCTGGCTTGAGTTTTTGTATCCAGTCAGCTAACCTATGCCTCTTTTTTTTTTTTTTGTAGAGACAGAGTCTCACTGTACTGCCCTTGGGTAGAGTGCCGTGGCCTCACACGGCTCACAGCAACCTCTAACTCTTGGGCTTACACGATTCTCCTGCCTCAGCCTCCCGAGCAGCTGGGACTACAGGCGCCCGCCACAACGCCCGGCTATTTTTTTGTTGCAGTTTGGCCGGGGCTGGGTTTGAACCCACCACCCTCGGTATATGGGGCCGGTGCCCTACTCACTGAGCCACAGGCGCCGCCCTAACCTATGCCTCTTTAGAGGACAGTTTAAGCCATTCACATTGATGGAGAGTATTGATAAGTCTGGTGGAATTTTGGGTATCGAGTTTTTCAAAGGTCCAGTGGACATTTTTAATCCTTTCGCCAGTGTGGAAGTTGGAGTTTGATCTGAAGTTTCTGAGTGAGTTTACTTTTGTGGTATGGGATTGGGTTGGTCATTGTGGAGGATAGGTCTGAGAATATCCTGAAGAGCTGGTTTACTTATGGCAAATTTTTTCAACATATGAATGTCATTGAAGTATTTAATTTCTCCATCATAGATGAAACTCAGTTTAGCTGGATACAAGATCCTGGGTTGAAAGTTTTTTTGCTTTAGGAGATTAAAAGCTGATGACCAGCCTCTTCTGGCTTGAAAAGTTTCAGCAGAGAGGTCTGCAGTTATTCTAATATTCTTACCTTTGTACGTTATAGTTTTCTTTCGCCGGGCTGCTTTGAGAATCTTCTCTTTCATGTTAACTTTCGTGAAGCTAATTATGATATGTCTGGGGGATGACTTATTGGGGTTGAATCGTGCTGGGGTTCTGAAGCTGTCTGCTATCTGAATTTCAGATTCTCTAGGCATGTCTGGATAATTTTCTTTCATAATTTCATGCAGAAGGGCCTCTGTGCCCTTGGAGGCCACTTCATCGTTCTCAGAAATCCCTATAATCCTTATGTTGCTTTTTTTCGAATTATCTGAGAGTTCTCTGAGTGAGTGATCCGTTTTTGCTCTCCATTTCTCTTCCTCTTTGAGAGATTGGGAGCGTTCAAAGACTTTATCTTCAATGTCAGAAATCCTTTCTTCTGCTTGCTCCATTCTGTTACTGAGGGATTCTACTGTATTTTTCATATCTTTGAGGGCTGTAAGTTCTTGCTTCAGTGTGTCTAAGTCTTTGGTGGTTTTGTCTTTAAATTCGTTAAATTCTTGAGACAATTCTTGAATTACTCCTCAGATTCCTAATTCCATTTTATTAATCTTGTCTGCAATCCAAATTCGATTTCTGACATCTCAGCCCGTTGTTTATGAATGGGATCTTCAATCACATCTGCCGTATCTTTTCTTGGGGGGGTTGATCTATTCTGGTTATTCATGTTACCAGAGTTTTTCCGCTGATTCCGCCCCATGGTTATTTTACTACCGTTGGTTTTTCCCCTGGGGTTTTATCGAGGGCCCGTACAGTGTTGTGGCCTCAGAAACTGTGGCCCTGTCTGGTGTGGTGGAGCAAAGTGGTTCTGTCTTGTTTTCAGCTGGTTTCTGTTCGATCCTATTGCAACTTCTACTCTGGCTTGAAGTCTCAGCTGTGTGAAAAAATCAGCAATTCAGTCACCCCGCCTGCCCACCTCTGGCCCCAGTTGGAAAAGGAGAATCAAACCTTCCTACAACCGCACATCCCGGGCACCACCTGAAAAGTCCTCAGTCTATTAGCCCAGTTCAAAAGGTCCAAATCAACTGTCTCAATCAGCACCTGTCTCGGGTGGGAGAGTTCAAGAGGTCTCTGGGAACTGGATCACAGGGGCCTGGTGACTCCTCTGACACGGCTCACCCCAGTGCAGCGTGGAGTCAGGAGGAGCCACCCAGCAAACAGAGCAGTCTAGGAAGGTTGACGTCTCCTTCCCCACTTTGCCCCTCCGTCGGACCCAGTCACTGGTATCTCTGCAGATGGCTAACCCAGTTGCCTGCAGTGAACAGACACTCCAGGGGTTTGCACCTGCCTGAATCGCAAGGAAGTCTGCCAGGCGCCCGCAGACTGCCGCTATCTAGCAGGAGGAGATGGGGCCTGACATCTTTGAGTGTTTGATGCAGGTGATGGGAAGGAGGTGTTCACTCAGGCTTAGCCCCGTCCCTGATGGATGCTGCTAACAGAACAGACAACTTTGCATGGTTCTGTCTCTGTTCCTGTTGAAATCGCCTACAGAACACGGGCTGTTTTGAGTTCAAACGTCTTTGCTGTTGGAGGTTTGCGTCCGATCACCCCTCTGGGTCGGCCCCGCCCTGGAAGCTTCCCGGGTTTGTGAGCAGTGTCAGGAAATCCCCCGCTCACCGGTGGCCTCCTCTGTTTGCCCAGGGAGACAGGGAGTGTGGCCTCAGAATATCCAGAAGTGAGCATTCTGCCGTTAAAGAAAAAACGGCTGTTGATCTACCTCCAGGGAACTGCTGCTCTGGTGTGGGCACTCAGGCGACCCTTTTCTCCTCTGTCTCGCGCCCCAGAGTCAGCACTGAGCGGCTGCAGTTTGTGCTGGGTCCACGCCCCTCAAGAGATCCCCCAAGAATCAGAACTCTTGAGGGATAGGCCCCCAGACCCCGATTGGGAGTGGGGGGGGAAGTTAGAGTTTCATTCAGTTTTACACAACAATACAGCCCGGGGAGGGCTCCTGCACTGCACCGCAGGGAAGTGCCACCAAGGCTTGATTTCTCCTCAGCAGAGTGCCCTCTCCTCGCTCACGTGTCCCAGGGTCAGCGCTGACCTAACGCAGCTCAGGCACTGTGCACTCCCCTCGAGAAATCATCCAAGGATCCGAACTCCTGGGGGATAGGCCCTCAGACCCCGTGTGAGAGTAGGGGCTCTCAGTTCTCAGCGGGGAATCTAGACTCTTATTCAGTCTTGTGCCCCATAATGTTGCCCGGGGAGGGTTGCTGCACTGCACCGCAGGGAAGTGCCGTGAGGCGTGACTCCCCCTCAGCCCGGTGCCCTCTCCTCACGCGCGCCTCAGAGTCAATGCTGACCAGTCGCAACTCGGGGACTGTCCACTCCCCTTGAGAAATCATCCAAGGATCCGAACTCCTGGGGGACAGGCCTCCAGACCTCAGTGGGCGGGAGGGGAGCGCCGGGAGGGTCACCGGCGAAGGATTCCCAAAGTTTCATTCAGTTTTATTCCTGGCAGGAGAACGCCACGGCACCCCAGTAGGGGAGGTAGGTCCAGTTTTTAGAAGGTCTCTCCTGTGGAGTGTAGTGAGAGGGCCTTTAATTTCTGCCCGCTTGTTCAATTGTGGGGCTCTTGAGCCAGTCTCATGGGGGAGGGGGACTCCTGTCCGCTTGGTGGTGGATTTTGTACCTTTTGTTTGCGTCCTTGTGATCACAGCTTGCCTCAGCGGTGTTGATGTGCGTTCTTCAAACTTCTCTCTTGGTGAGGCTCAAGTCCACCAGGATACTTACTAAATTCCTGTCCCTTAACTCTCCTTCTGGACGGGAGCCTCTGTTGAAAGCTGGCTTCAGTCCGCCATCTTGTCTCCCTCTCAGAAGAAATTCTTGAAAAGGATATTTATGTTACAGCTTGATCAGAATACACACATGCATAAATTTATCCATGCAATGGGATGACAGTATTATTTTACAAAGCAAGATAGAACTCTGTGTATGGATATGGAATGATGTTCAGTTGCATGAGAAAAATCACTTCACGAATGTCTTGGATTAAAGAACATAAAGTGTGGCTGGCCAAAGTTTCACTAAAGTGGTGCATACATACTTTCATACCTCCTCATTGGCTGAGGTGGAGGGATCCTTTGAGTATTTGAATAGGCCACACACAGACATGAGGGGTGCAAAGGCTTAGACATCCACCTTCTGATTTCTTGTGACTTGGCAATGCAGAGTGCACTTGTCATTCTGACCCATTAGTTTGTAATGTTCTTTAGAGAGAAATGATTAGAGAGAGAGTTGATGTTTTGAAGTATAGCTCATGAGAGTCTATGAAGCTGACTTATGACCCACCCTCCTAAATTCTTCTAGAACAGTTTTCTCAGTGTTTTTGTTGTGAAAATCCCAAAACCTTTTGTTTCTGTAGCTAATAGATGTATGCAATTTGAAAATTAGAAAATTGTACTGTTGTGTAAAATGTATATTTGTTAATTTAAAATAATAATGTCAATCTAATTCTTTTTTTTATTATTATTGTTGGGATTCATTGAGGGTACAATAAGCCAGGTTACACTGATTGCAATTGTTAGGTAAAGTCCCTCTTGCAATCATGTCTTGCCCCCATAAAGTGTGACACACGCCAAGGCCCCACCCCCTTCCCTCCTTCCCTCTTTCTGTTTCCCCCCAATAACCATAATTGTCATTAATTGTCCTCATATCAAAATTGAGTACATAGGATTCATGCTTCTCCATTCTTGTGATGCTTTACTAAGAATAATGTCTTCCACATCCATCCAGGTTAATACGAAGGATGTAAAGTCTCCATTATTTTAAATGGCTGAATAGTATTCCATGGTATACATATACCACAGCTTGTTAATCCATTCCTGGGTTGGTGGGCATTTAGGCTGTTTCCACATTTTGGCAATTGTAAATTTAGCTGCAAGAAACAGTCTAGTACAAGTGTCCTTATGATAAAAGGACTTTTTTCCTTCTGGGTAGATGCCCAGTAATGGGATTGCAGGATCAAATGGGAGGTCTAGCTTGAGTGCTTTGAGGTTTCTCCATACTTCCTTCCAGAAAGGTTGTACTAGTTTTCAGTCCCACCAGCAGTGTAAAAGTGTTCCCTTCTCTCCACATCCACGCCAGCATCTGCAGTTTTGAGATTTTGTGATGTGGGCCATTCTCACTGGGGTTAGATGATATCTCAGGGTTGTTTTGATTTGCACTTCTCTAATATATAGAGATGATGAACATTTTTTCATGTGTTTGTTAGCCATTCGTCTGTCGTCTTTAGAGAAAGTTCTATTCATGTCTCTTGCCCATTGATATATGGGATTGTTGGCTTTTTTCATGTGGATTAATTTGAGTTCTCTATAGATCCTAGTTATCAAGCTTTTGTCTGATTGAAAATATGCAAATATCCTTTCCCATTGTGTAGGTTGTCTCTTTGCTTTGGTTATTGTCTCCTTAACTGTACAGAAGCTTTTCAGTTTAATGAAGTCCCATTTGTTTATTTTTGTTGTTGTTGCAATTGCCATGGCAGTCTTCTTCATGAAGTCTTTCCCCAGGCCAATATCTTCCAGTGTTTTTCCTATGCTTTCTTGGAGGGTTTTTATTGTTTCATGCCTTAAATTTAAGTCCTTTATCCATCTTGAATCAATTTTTGTGAGCGGGGAAAGGTGTGGGTCCAGTTTCAGTCTTTTACATGTAGACATCCAGTTCTCCCAACACCACTTATTGAATACGGAGTCTTTCCCCAAAGGTATGTTCTTGTTTGGTTTATCAAAGATTAGGTGGTTGTCAGATGTTAGTTTCATTTCTTGGTTTTCAATTCGATTCCAAGTGTCTATGTCTCTGTTTTTGTGCCAGTACCATGCTGTCTTGAGCACTATGGCTTTATAGTACACACTAAAATCTGGTATGCTGATGCCCCCAGCTTTATTTTTGTTACAGAGAACTGCGTTAGCTATACGGGGTTTTTTCCGGTTCCATACAAAATGCACAATCATTTTTTCCAAATCTTGAAAGTATGATGTTGGTATTTTGATAGGAATGGCATTGAATAGGTAGATTGCTTTGGGAAGTATAGACATTTTAACAATGTTGATTCTTCCCATCCATGAGCATGGTATGTTCGTCCATTTGTTAATATCCTCTGCTATTTCCTTTCTGAGGAGTTCATAGTTTTCTTTATAGAGGTCCTTCACCTCCTTCGTTAGGTATATTCCTAGGTATTTCATTTTCTTTGAAACTATGGTGAAGGGAGTTGTGTCCTTAATTAGCTTCTCATCTTGACTGTTATTGGTGTACACAAAGGCTACTGACTTGTGGACATTGATTTTATATCCTGAAACATTACTGTATTTTTTGATGACTTCTAGGAGTCTTGTGGTTGAGTCCTTGGGGTTCTCTAAGTATAATATCATGTCGTCAGCAAAGAGGGAGAGTTTGACCTCCTCTGCTCCCATTTGGATTCCCTTTATTTCCTTGTCTTGCCTAATTGTATTGGCTAGAACTGCCAGCACTACGTTGAATAGTAAAGGTGACAGAGGACAACCTTGTCTGGTTCCAGTTCTAAGAGGAAAAGCTTTCAGTTTTACTCCATTCAGTAAAATATTGGCTGTGGGTTTGTCATAGATAGCTTCAATCAGTTTTAGAAATGTGCCACCTATGCCTATACTCTTCAGTGTTCTAATTAGAAAAGGATGCTGGATTTTATCAAATGCTTTTTCTGCATCTATTGAGAGGATCATGTGATCTTTATTTTTGCCTCTGTTAATATGGTGGATAACATTTATAGACTTGCGTACGTTAATCCAGCCTTGCATCCCTGGGATGAAGCCTACTTGATCATGATGAATGACTTTTTTGATGATAAGCTGTAATCTATTGGCTAGGATTTTGTTGAGAATTTTTGCATCTATGTTCATGAGTGAGATTGGTCTGAAATTCTTTTTGTTTGGGTCTTTTCCTGGTTTTGGTATCAGGGTGATGTTTGCTTCATAGAATGTGTTGGGGAAGATTCCTTCTTCCTCAATTTTTTGGAATAATTTCTGCAGTACAGGAATAAGCTCTTCCTTGAAGGTTTGATAGAATTCTGGAGTGAAGCCATCTGGACCAGGGCACTTTTGGGTTGGAAGCTTTTTTATTGTTTCTTTGATCTCAGTGCTTGAAATTGGTCTGTTCAGGAGCTGTATTTCTTCCTGGCTGAGTCTAGGGAGAGGGTGTGATTCCAAATATTGATCCATTTCTTTCACATTGTCAAATTTCTGAGCATAGATTTTCTGGTAGTATTCAGAGATGATCTCTTGTATCTCTGTGGGATCAGTTGTTATTTCCCCTTTATCATTTCTGATTGAGGTTACTAGAGATTTTACTTTTCTATTTCTAGTTAGTCTGGCCAATGGTTTATCTATTTTATTTATTTTTTCAAAAAACCAACTCCTTCTTTCATTAATTTTCTGAATGATTCTTTTGTTTTCAATTTCATTGATCTCTGATTTGATTTTGGATATTTCTTTTCTTCTACTGAGTTTAGGCTTAGATTGTTGTTCTTTTTCCAATTCCATAAGATCTCTTGTGAGATTGTTGATGTGCTCTCTTTCTGTTTTTCGAATGCAGGCATCTAAAGCGATGAATTTTCCTCTCAAAACTGCTTTTGCAGTATCCCACAGGTTTTGGTAGGTTGTGTCTTCATTGTTGTTATGCTCAAGGAAGTTAATGATTTCCTATTTTATTTCTTCCTGCACCCATCTGTTATTCAACAGAAGATTGTTTAATTTCCATGCCTTTGGTGTGGTCGAGCATTTTTGTTAGAGTTGAGTTCCACCTTTAGTGCCTTATGGTCTGAGAAGATACAAGGTAAAATTTCAATTCTTTTGATTCTGTTGATATTTGTTTTGTGTCCCAGGATGTGATCAATTTTGGAGAATGTTCCATGGGGTGATGAGAAGAATGTATATTCTTTATCTTTGGGATGAGTGTTCTATATGCATCTATCAAGCACAGTTGTTCTAGGGTCTCATTTAAATCTCTTATATCTTTGTTTAATTTCTGTTTAGAGGATCTGTCCAGCTCTGTAAGAAGAGTGTTAAGGTCCCCTGTTATTATGGTATTATCAGATATCATATTGCTCAGACTGAGTAAGGTCTGTTTCAGGAATCTGGGAGCATTTAAATTGGGTGCATAAATATTTAGAACTGAAACATCTTCTTGTTGTATTTTTCCCTTGACCAATATAAAGTGACCATCTTTGTCTTTTTTGACTTTAGTTGCTTTAAATCCACATGTATCTGAAAATAAGATTGCAACTCCTCTTTTCTTCTGAATTCCATTTGCCTGAAAAATTGTCTTCCAACCCTTGACTCGGAGCTTTAATTTGTCTTTTGAAGCCAGGTGTGTTTCTTGCAGACAGCAAATGGATGGCTTGTGTTTTTTAATCCAGTCAACCAATCTATGTCTCTTCAGTGGGGAATTCAAGCCATTAACATTTATTGAGATAATTGAAAAGTGTGGTAGTATTCTATTCGTCTTATTTTGTGAGAGTCCATTGCTTAGTTTTATCTTTTGCATCAGTGTGGAGGTTAGGTTCTGTCCTTTAATTTCTGAGTTCTTACTTTGCAGCTGATCCATTGTGGTGGTCAGTGTGCAGAACAGGTTGAAGTATTTCCTGTAGAGCTGGTCTTGTTGTGGCGAATTTCCTCAATGTTTGTATATCCGTAAATGATTTGATTTGTCCGTCAATTTTGAAGCTTAGCTTAGCAGGGTACAGAATTCTGGGCTGAAAATTGTTCTGTTTAAGTAGATTAAAGGTAGATGACCATTGTCTGCTTGCTTGGAAAGTTTCATTAGAGAAGTCTGCGGTCACTCTGATGGATTTGCCCCTGTAGGTCAACTGGCGCTTACTCCTGGCAGCTTGCAGAATCTTTTCTTTTGTCTTGACTTTGGACAGGTTCATCACAATGTGTCTGGGAGAAGCTCGGTTAGAGTTGAGGCGACCTGGGGTCCGATAGCCCTCTGAAAGCAGTGTGTCAGAATCTTTGGTGATGTTTGGGAAATTTTCTTTTATAATATTCTCTAGTATGGCTTCCATTCCTCTGGGGCATTCTTCTTCCCCTTCTGGAATTTCTATAACTTGTATGTTGGAACGCTTCATAAAGTCCCATAATTCTGACAGTGAACGTTCTGCTTTCTCTCTCTTCTTTTCTGCCTCTTTTACTATCTGAGTTATCTCAAAAACTTTGTCTTCTACCTCTGAAATTCTTTCTTCTGCATGGTCTAACCTGTTGCTGATACTTTCCATTGCATCTTAAAGTTCCCTAATTGACTGTTTCAGTTCCTTCAGCTCTGCTATATCCTTTTTATATTCTTCATATCGTTCATCTCTTATTTGATTCTGTTTTTGAATTTTCTTTTGGTTATTTTCCACTTTATTAGCAGTTTCCTTCATTGTTTCCATCATTTCTTTCATTGTTTTCAACATGTGTATTCTAAATTTCCTTTCTGTCATTCCTAACATTTCTTTATAGGTGGAATCCTCTGCAGTAGCTACCTCATGGTCCCTTGGCGGGGTTGTTATGGACTGGTTCTTCATGTTCCCTGGAGTTTTCTGCTGATTCTTCCTCATGAGTGATTTCTTTTATCTGTTTCCTTGCCCTGATTTTCCTTTCACTTCCTCTTGCTCTTTCAGTTCTCGTGTCTGTAGAAGTTGCGGTTGGGTTTAGATGGATTGAACACACGCGACCACTTGCTGGTTTTCCACTGTTTTAGTCCTCTTCTTGAGGTCCAGAAGTCTCTTGCAGACTCCCTGTATCCTCTCAGGGGTGATGATAGGCAGATCCCACCAGCCAGAGATGCCTGGAGTCCTATCTCCCCAGACTTACGGTGCCCAGATGCAAGGAAGCTGTTACTCGGCTGCCATCTTGCTCCGCCTCCCTCGTCAATCTAATTCTTACCTAAATTAAAAACACATGTTTTACCTTTTCCAAAATAAAAATTTCCATTTCCTTTTGTGACGTTATCAGTTTGTATGATCTACAACAGGGGTCCTTAAACTACGGCCTGCGGGCCACATGAGGCAGTGTGATTGTATTTGTTCCCGTTTTGTTTTTTTACTTCAAAATAAGATATGTGCAGTGTGCATAGGAATTTGTTTATAGTTTTTTTTAAACTATAGTCTGGCCCTCCAGCAGTCTGAGGGACAGTGAACTGGTCCCCTGTTTAAAAAGTTTGAGGACTCCTGACATGGATACGAGGGTCAGGGAGTTTTAGCAGCATTCTGAATGTCATTCAGCTGGTTAGTGGCACAGCTGAGTCTGTATTTGTGTTTCTGAAAGTTTCACAGATAGGTTAGATTGTGGGTCTTGTTATACACCGCCATTTCTTCTGACCTAAGAACCTATGGCATCATTCTCTTCAAGTAGTTTTCACACAGTTATATGTCTAATCTGGCATGACCCTTCTCTTGTCAAGCCCACATAGAGTTGGGTGACTGTGTTTTGCTCTAGTTTACAGATTCAGTGGTGTGCTGGAACTGACTCAGTTCAGTGCAGGTGAATTAATTCTTTGCATCATTTGCCAACCTAGCATTTATTGACATCATCTTGGTGGGAAAAAAAATAGTACACAGTGGGAGCTTTGAAACAAGGGAAACTGAGAAAAGCTGGAAATCAGAAATGCACACTCCCCCTCCTGAGAGCCTATTTCCTGCATGATACTTCTGAGGACTGACCACACAGGAATGGCCTCTAAGCTAATTATAAGGGGAAGTGATGCATTGTAGTGTCTCCCTATCACTAATGATTATGTTTGTGCACCCTGATAATGACTTCGTGTAGTCATCAGCAACCTGACTAAATTCTTTAAAAATATTAACATGGTTGTAAGGGAACTACCTCTGAGCATATTATTAACTGGCAGTGTGATTTCCGCAGTATGTGGGGGCAGAGCAGATTCACAGATGTGAGATGCTCAGCTTTATCTCCCTGTTGCCCTAAGGCACAGGGTACTTTGTGGAAGTTCATTTTCTTCTCAGGATCCATTTTTCCTCACAGCCATTCCAATACACATTTGTCCAATTATAGGCCCAGCTTTCTTTGGCCCTGGAAAAATAGGAGTTTCTCATTTGCCGTCATGACACCCAGGTGCTTTGTCTCCATACATTTTCTCCTTCACAGATTTTTTTATTTTTTGAGTGAACAAGAATCCACAGGCTCCCACCTGCATGAATGTACTGAGCCTCTTGTGTTATAAAAGGCTGAAAGGTGGTTTTTAACAAGTATTCGAACTCAAGTCTCATCTCTAATAGGAGAACCAAGCTTCTTAGCCCCCCTTTACTTCTTCCAAACCCCTATGTAAAATGCTCCCTTTCCTTAAATGCCTATTCCATGGAGAGCTTCCAGTATTTTCTCCAACATTTCATTCATTCATTCATCCATTCCTCAGATTTGGCATGGGGTAAATGACTGAACCCAGTAGCAGCGTCTGCTTTTGAGGCTGTATGTGCACCTCCTGGTTTCTTTAGAAAACTAATATCAGTGAGAACACTTTGATGACATTCTGGTTTCTATGACAACCAGGATATGCCATTTTATCCTGAAGGCAGAAACATTTAACAAAGATATTTATAGCAGGAAGCATGGCCTATCAGCAAAAATACATGGCCTAGTAGGTATCTATGTTTACTATGGGATTGCATGTGTGTATGTATTTTAGAAGGGTGGGATATTCCATTAGATATTAGGAGCTCTATCCCCTCCTGTTCTACTGAAGAGTCTGGAACTTCCTACTGAAGGGAGTCCGAGATGATGAGTCACCTGTCATCTCTTCTGTGTTTCTGTGTCCTAAGATGACACCTGGTGCACGAGGGCATTGTCATCCGGGTTATTTAAATCAGCAGTCATCGAGTATTTCTGATCTGACATCTCTGTTAAACATAGATTTTTGCTTGTACCCCTAAAGATGTATTTTACTCTTTTTATATCTTTTTCTAGTAAAACACATTATTATGTGTACATTATGGGAGAGAAAATTTGAAGTCAGCATATAATGAGATAAAATATATAGGACTGGAAACTCTAATGTGAATTTGTGGAACTTCGGAGTTGATATCATGTTATCTTAAGTAGCTGACACATAGATTTAAAAAAGTCTTCCCTTTAAAAGACAAATTTCCTATCTTCTTGCTACTAATTAAATTGTAAATGGCTCCCCATTTATCATACAAACATAAGATACTAACTCCGTAGCAAAGGTTCTGAGTTTTGTTTTGCGTTTTAGGAAGAGGATGTTGCTGATATTATGGTTCTATCTGTAATACTACATTTGAAAAGAAAGTCACAGCGTCTAAAGGACTAACTTTGGCTAAGGGACTTACTGTTACATTCTTTGTGGGGATATATGCTTTAGAAAGCAGCAGATGCTAGGTAAAACTTATCTGCCACTTGGCCCCAAATCTTAGGCTGCTCTGTCATGCTGGTCCTCTCATGCCATCATTAAATGAACACTTACCAAGTATTATTTATTTCAGTAAGTAATGAGGGAACCAATAAACTATTAAACCCTTTTCAAATTTGAATTTAAATCACTGATTTTTTTTCCATGGAACAAAATATATGTGAATTGTGAGGAATAGGAATCATTTGCATGGCTGTGGACAGGAAACTGGTGTCCTTATCAGTTTTCTACCCATTCACATCCATCCTTTACAGAGTGGAAAAGGAGCCCAATCAATCAAATACAATGAAAGGGTTATACCCTGCTAGAGTGAGCTGATCCCTGGAGAGTCCATTGGCTAATGTTCAGCATTCCACTGAAAGCACTGTGGGGAGCTGGCTGTGGGCGGCAGGGCCCCCACAGCCTGAGAAATGCTCAGGGAGCGACTCCCAGCCACTTTTCCTCCTTTAACAACATTCTTGCCACCTGCCAGAAGTCATGTAGCCCATGCATACTTTCCTTATTATCAGCAAGCACAGTTTTCCCTCTTTCAGGATGATCTCTGCGCCATGTGTTAAGATTTATACAACCTTGTTAAGATATTGTATAAATAAAGCTGTTTCCATGGTTCAGGTGGTGGCTGCAGCCATCAGCTGCATCAGTCCTCCCAACGCCATCCTACCTCTTGTCTCCTTTCTTTGCCTCTCCCTATCTTTCTTAGCTTTATTTCTCCATTTCCCACCATTTCCTCTCAGGTCAACTCTCCATCCTCACTCCAGGTCGTGAGAAAGCACTCCCTGGTAATTTCTTGTGCCCATTACCAACTTTTTGACATTTTTCCCAAGCAAGATGGTTTCAAGTGAAACGCTCATATTTGTCCTCAACAAAAGACCAATTTCCTGCCATTACATCGCTAATTGGAATTTGTAAATGGCTCTGCATTTATTATATAAGCATGAGGTGTGAACTCCTTAGCAAAGCTTCCAATTTTTGTCTTTTCACTTTAGGAGGCAGATATTGCTTGTGTTAGTTCTCTTTTTATTATGTTTCCAAGAAAAGTGCTGCATCTTAAAGCCTTACTGTTGCATTTTGTGTTAGGATACATACTTTAGGAAAAAGCAGGCGCTAGGTAGAGGATATCTAAGTCTCTTGGCTCCAAATCCTATACTCTGTTCCCTGAAGCTGAGACTGAGACTCTGCCAACCTCCTTTTGCCTTTATCAACCAGCTCGCTGTTAGGCTCTGCCAGTCAGGCTCACCAGAGCAACATCCCAAGTGCGGAGGAAGGAGAAGCAGGATGTGTTTTTTCTTTCTGCTCCTGCTCCTTTCAGTGTCACCCCAATAAAGGCCCTATACAAAAATAGGTCCATGTGATCTCAGTAGAAGCAAGTCATCCATTATATATAGAATTTGTATCCAAATTCCAAGGAGTCTACATGTTTGGTCCCTACAGAAAGACCAGCACTGCCGAACTCATCTCTCCTCTGAGCCCTGTGTCTCCACTCCTTAGAAGCCTGTGTCTTAGTTCTGAGAGTCTCATTTTCAAGCTTACCTGTTTTTAGAACCATCAAATGTTCCCTAGGTGTTTTCCAGACTTAGGACTGCTTGTTCCTTCCTGCCCTTTCTCTCTCTTAGTTACTTAGGACTGCTTGTTCCTTCCTGCCCTTTCTCTCTCTTAGTTACCTCCTTGCTCCCTATTTGCCTCTTTTAGCCTCCAAATAATATCAAATTCTTCCTGACTAAAAAATTAGGGGAAAAGTAGTTGATAATATTTGTTTTTCTCTCTTCTAAGTTTTTTCCTCTGACTGGATTCTAGGGATTTCACTGTGATGGGCTTGAGGGTGTGTGTGTGCGCGTGTATTGGGTATGTGTCTGTGTATAAATGTTATGCTTGGGGGATATGTTATAAACATATTGAATATTCTGCTCGATAATGTTCACTATTTTGTTCCTTTCAATATTCAATTCTTTGGGCTCCCGGGACTACAATCGCATATCTTTTATGTGGTTAAGGGATCATTTTTTCAATTATAGATATTTCCTTTAATCAATTTAAAATATCAGTCTAAGAATTTTTCGAAGATATTTTCTATACATACCTTTTTTATTGTTAGGAATTCATCGAAGGTACAAAGAATTAGGGTATATTGATTGCATTTGTTAGATAAAGTCCCTCTCATAATTACATCCCACCCCCAAGAGGTGTGCCATACACTGTGACCCTCACCCCTTCCCCTCCTTCCCTCTCCCCACTTGCTCATTCTCCTACCCCCTCCCCATTAGCTCATCTACTGCCTTCATATTGGAATTGAATACATTGGATTTTTGCTTTACTAAGAAGGATGTGTTCCACCTCCATCCAGGTTAATACAAAAATTATAAAGTCTCCATCTTTTTATAGCTGAATAGTATTCCATGGTATACATAGACCACACCTTATTAATCCATTCCTGGGTTGGTGGGCATTTAGGTTGTTTCCACGTTTGGGTGATTGTAAATTGAGCTGCAATAAAGTCTAGTGGAAACATCCTTATGATACAAGGAATTTTTTTCTTCTGGATAGATGCCTCATAATGGGATTGCAGGATCAAATGGGAAGTCTAATTTGAGTTCTTTGAGGATTCTTCATACTTCCTTCAAAAAAGGTTATATTAGTTTGCAGTCCTACCAACATTGTAAAAGTGTTCCCTTCTCTCCGCATCTATGCCAACACCTGCAGCTTTGAGACTTTGTGATGTTGGCCATTCTTGCTGAGATTAGGTGATATCTCAGGGTAGTTCTGATTTGCATTTTTCTGATGATTATGGATGATGAGCATTTTTGTCATATGCTTGTTAGCCATTTACCTGTCTTCTTTAGAGAAGATTCTATTCAGGTCTTTTGCCCAGTGATATATGTGATTGTTGGGTCTTTTTTTGTTTGTTTGTTTGTTTGTTTGCTTTGCAGTTTTTGGCAGGGGCTGGGTTTGAACCCACCACCTCCAGCATATGGGGCCAGCATCCTACCCCTTTGAGCCACAGGCACAGCCCTGGTCTTTTTTTTGTAAGTTAATTTGATTTCTCGATAGATCCTAGTTACCAAGCTTTTGTCCAATTCATAATATGCAAATATCTTTTCCTATTCTGAAGTGTTTTTGCTTTGGTTGTTGTTTCCTTAGCTGTACAGAAGCTTTTCAGTTTAATTAAGTCCCATTTTTTAATTTTTGTTATTGCTGTAATTGCCACAGAAGTCTTCTTCATAAAATCTTTCCCCAGGCCAATATTGTCAAGTGTTTTTCCCACCACTTTCTTCAAGGATTTTTATTGTTTCCTGCCTTAGATTTAAATCTTTTATCCTTCTTGAATCATTTTTTGGAAGTGGAGAGAGGTGTGGGTCCAGTTTTAATCTTTTACATGTGGTTATCCAGTTCTCCCAACACCATTTATTGAATAGAGATTCTTTTTCCCAGTGTATGATCTTGTTTACTTTATCAACAATCAGGTGGCTGTTAAAATGTTAGTTTCATCTCATGATTTTCTATTCAGTTCCAAATGTAAATGTCTTTATTTTGTGCCAATACCATACTGTTTTGATCACTATGGCTTTGTAGTATAGCTGAAAGTCTGGTAGGGTGATATCCTGGCCTTGTTTTTATTATAAAGCCAAGAGTTGCCTTGGCTATACAGGGTTTCTTCTGGTTCCATACAAAATGAAGAATTCTTTTTTCAATATCTTGAAAGTATGATGATAATATTTTAATGGGAATTGCATTGAATCTGTAGATCGCTTTGGGTAGTGTAGATATTTTCACAATGTTGATTCTTCCCAGCCATGGCATGATATGTTCTTCCATTTGTTAATATCTTCTGATATTTCTTTTCTTAGGGTTTCATAGTTTTCTTTGTAGAGGTCCTTCACCTCTTTAGTTTTATATATTCCTAGGTATTTCTTTTTCTTTTTCTTTTTTTGAAGCTACTGTGAAGGGCATTGTGTCCTTGATTAGCTTCTTATCTTAGCCATTATTGGCATATACAAAGGCTACTGATTTGTAGACATTGATTTTTTTCTCCTGAGACAGTACTGTACTTTTTGATCATTTCCAGGAGTCTTGTGGTTGAGTCTTTGGCATTCTCTAAGTATAAGATCATATCGTCAGCAGAGAGTGAGAGTTTGACCTTCTCTGCTCCCATTTGGATGCCTTTTATTTCCTTCTCTTGCCTGATTGTATTGGCTAGAACTTCCAGCACTGTGTTGAATAGTAGTGGTGATAGAGGACAACCTTGTCTGGTTCCAGTTCTAAGTGGAAAAGCTTTCAGTGTTACTCCATTCAGTAAAATATTAGCTGTGGGTTTGTCATAGATAGCTTCAATCAGTTTAAGAAATGTGCCACCTATGCATATACTCTTCAGTGTTCTAATTAGAAAAGGATGCTGGATTTTATCGAATGTTTTTTTCTGTATCTATTGAGAGGACATATGGTCTTTGTTTTTGCTTCTGTTGATATTGTGAATTATGTTTATGGACTTGCGTATGTTAAACCAGCCTTGCATCCCTGGGAAGAAACCTACTTGATCACAATGTATGACTTTTTTGATAATAAGCTATAATCTATTGGCTAGGCTTTTGTTGAGAAATTTTGCATCTGTATTGAGTACTGAAATTTGTCTGAAGTTCTCCTTTTTAGTTGGGTCTTTTCCTGGTTTTGTTATAAGGGTGATGTTTGCTTTGTAGAACATGTTGGGGAAGATTCCTTCCTCCTCAATTTTTTGGAATAATTTCTGCAGCGTGGGAATAAGCTCTTCTTTGAAGGTTTGATAAAATTCTGGTGTGAAGCCATCTGGACCAGGGAATTTTTTTTTGTTGGGAGATTTTTTTATTGTTTCTTTGATCTCAGTGCTTAAAATTGATCTGTTCAGTACATTTATTTCTTCCTGGCTATGTCTAGGGAAAGGGTGTGATTCCAAATATTGATCCATTTCCTTCACATTGTCAAATTTCTGGGCATAGAGTTTCTTGTAGCACTCAGAGATGATCTCTTGTATATCTGTGGCATCTGTTGTTTTTTCACCTTTATCATTTCTGATTGAGAATATTAAAGATTTTACTTTTCTGTTTCTAGTTAATCTGGCCAAAAGTTTATTGATTTTATTTATTTTTTCAGAAAACCAACTTTTTGTTTTGTTCATTTTCTGAATGATTCTTTTGTTTTCAATTTCATTAATCTCTGATTTAATTTTGTTATTTTCTATTCTTCTGGTGGGTTTAGGCTTAGATAATTCTTCTTTTTTCGGTTCCTTAAGATGGCTTCTGAGTTTGTTGATGCACTCTCTGGTTTTTGGATGTAGGCATCTACCATGATAAATTTTCCTCTCAGGTCTGCTTTAGCTGGATCCCAAAGGTTTTCATAGCTTGCGTCTTCATTGTTGTTATGCTCAAGGAAGTTAATGATTTCCTCTTTTATTTCTTCCTGCACCCAATTATCATTCAGCATAAGGTTGTTTAATTTCCAGGTTTTTGTGTGGGGATGAATGCTTTTGTTGGAGTTGAGTTCCACTTTTATTGTCCTGTGGTCTGAGAAGATACAAGGTATAATTTCTATTCTTTTAATTTTGCTGAGGTTTGATTTGTATCCTAGGATGTGGTCAATTTTAGAGTACATATCATGGGCTGACAAGAAAAATGTATATCCTTTATCTTTGGAATGGTGTGTTCTGTATATGTCTATTAATCCCATTTGTTCTAGGGTCACATTTAAGTCCTTTGTATCTTTGTTTAGTTTCTGTTTAAAAGAATTGTCCAGTTTCATCAGAGAGGTGTTACAGTCCCCAGACATTATGATGTTATGGGATATCCCATTGCTCAGACCGCTCAAGGTCTATTTCCTATATCTGGGAGTATTTAAGTTGGGCGTGCCAATATTTAAAATTGAAATGTCTTCTTATTGTATTATCTCTTTGATCAGTATTAATTGTCCATCTTCATCTTTCTTAACTTTAGTTGCTTTAAATCTGCTTGTATCTGAAAATAAGATCACAATCCCTCCTTTCTTCTGATTTCCATTTGTTTGAAATACTGTGTTCCATCCCTTAACACTGAGTCTTAATTTGTCCTTTAAGACTAGGTATGTCTCCTGGATACAGCATATGGATGGTTTGTGCTTTTTTATCCAATCAGCCAGCCTGTGCTTCTTTAGTGGTGAATTTGGTCCTTGATATTTTTTGAGAGAATTGATAAGTGTAGTGGAGATCTACTCATCTTATTTTGTGAAAGTCCAATGTACAGTTTTATCCTTTGTGCCATTGTGGAAGCTATGTTTTGACCTTTAGCTTCTGGTGTTTACTTTGCTGGTGGTCAGTTGTGATGGTCAGTGTTGAGAATACATCTAAGTATTTCCTATAGAGCTGGTCTTGTGGCAAATTTCCTCAGTTCTTATATATCTGCAAAATATTTGATTTCTGCATCAATTTTGAAGCTCCATTTAGCAGGATATAAAATTCTGGGCTCAAAATTGTTTTGTGTAAGAATGTTGAAGGTGGATGACCGTGCTCTTCTGGCTTAGAAGGTTTCAGTTGAAAAGTCTGCTGTCATCTTAATGGCTCTGCCTCTGTAGGTCAGTGGGCACTTACTCCTGGCTGCTTGCAGATTTTTTTTCATTCATCTTGACTTTTGACAGGTATATTACAATGTGTCTTGTAGAGGCTCTGTTTGAGTCAAGATGATCTGGGGTTCAACATCCATTTGAAGGGAGTGTATCAGGATCTTTAGTAAAACGTGGGAAGTTTTCATTTATGATAGTCTTCCATAATTGAAGCTCATTATGATAGGGCTTCCATTCCTTTGGAAAAATCTTCTTCCTCTTCAGGAATTCCTATTATTTGTATTTTTAAATGCTTCATGAAGTATCATAGTTCTCTCAGTGCCTGTTTACTTTCTCTCTCTTCTTTCCTGCCTATTTAACTACCTTGGTTAACTTGAAAACTTTATCTTCTAGCTCTGAGGTTCTTTCTTCTCCATGATCTAACCTATTTTTGATACTTTCTACTGCATCTTTATATTCCCTGATTGTCTCCTTCATTTCCTTAAGCTCTACCATATTCTTTTTATATTCTATGTAGCTCTCATCTGACTTTTGGTTCTATCTTTCCATTTTATCATACCTTCTTTTTATTGTATTTATCATCCATATTTCAAATTCCCTTTCTGTCAAATCCATTATTATTTTTTTTTTTTTCAGTTTTGGCCGTGGCCGGGCTTGAACCCGTCAACGCCCTACTCCGTGAGCTACAGGTGCCACCAAAATCCATTCATTCTTTATAGGTGGAGTCTTCTGCAGTAACTGCATCATGGTCCCTTGAGGGAGTTACTATGTTTTGGCTTTTTATGTTGCTTGAATTTTTCTGTTGGTTCCTCATGTGTTCTTTCTTCTTGTTCACCTCATTGTCCTCCTTTTTCCTTTTCATTGCTTTCTTTGCTTTAGATTGCTTTATCTCAGAGCTTGGGTCTTGAAGTGGCCTCAGTCTGAGCAGAGCCAAACTCTTCCTAGTGGCCAAAAAAAAGAAAGTCCTTGAGATTTTGTGATATAAGTTAGTCTCACTGGAGTTAGATGATATCTCAAAGTAGTTTTGATTTGCATTTCTCTGATGATTAAAGATGAAGAGCATTTTTTCATGTCTGAAGGGCGTGTGCCTATCTTCTTCAGAGAAGTTTCTCTTCAAGTCTCTTGCCCAGCCTGAGATGGGATCCCTTGTTCTTTTCTTGCTAATGTGTTTTAGTTCTCTGCGGATTATGGTTATTAAACCTTTGTCGGAGACATAACCTGCAAATATCTTCTCCCATTCTGAGGGCTGTTTGCTTGCTTTACTTACTGTGTTCTTGGCTGTGCAGAAGCTTTTTAGTTTGATCAAGTCCCAATAGTGTATTTTTGTAGCTGCTTCAATTGCCCGGGTGGTCCTCCTCATAAAAAAACTCGCCCAACCCAATTTCTTCAAGGGTTTTCCGTGCACTCTTTTCTAGTATTTTTATATCTTCATGTCTTAAGTTTAAATCTTTAATCCAGTGAGAGTCTATCTTGGTTAATGGTGAAAGGTGTGGGTCCAGTTTCAGTCTTCTACGGGTTGCCATCCAGCTCACCCAGCACCATTTGTTAAATAGGGAGTCTTTTCCCCATTGAATGTTTTTAATTGGCTTGTCGAAGATTAAATAACTGTAACTAGCTGGAGATGTTGGTGTGGGTGTGGAGATGTTTTGCACTGCTCGTGGTAATGCAAATTAATACATTCCTTTTGGAAAGAGATATGGAGAACACTTAGAGATCTAAAAATAGATCTGCCATTCAATCCTGTAATTCCTCTACTGGGTATATGCCCAGAAGACCAAAAATCACATCATAACAAAGATGTTTGTACCAGAATGTTTATTGCAGCCCAATTCATAATTGCTAAGTCATGGAAAAAGCCCAATTGCCCATCGATCCACGAATGGATTAATAAATTGTGGTATATGTACACCATGGAATACTATGCAGCCTTAAAGAAAGATGGAGACTTTACCACTTTCATGTTTACATGGATGGAGCTGGAACATATTCTTCTTAGTAAAGTATCTCAAGAATGGAAGAAAAAGTACCCAATGTACTCACCCCTACTATGAAACTAATTTAGGACCTTCACATGAAAGCTATAACCCAGTTACAACCTAAGAATAGGGGGAAGGGGGAAAGGGTGGGGAGGGAGGGGGGAGGTGGGTAGAGGGAGGGGGATTGAAAGGATCACACCTGCGGTGCATCTTACAAGGGTATATGTGAAACTTAGTAAATGTGGAATGTAAATGTCTTAGCAAAGTAACTAAGAAAATGCCCAGAGGGCTATGTCAACCAGTGTGATGAAAATGTGTCAAACGGTCTATGAACCAAGTGTATTGTGCCCCATGATCATATCAATGTACACATCTATGATTTAATAAAAAATAAATAAATAAAAATGAAATAAAAACCACAAAAAAAAAAGTCTTTGGTCATGGTGACAACATGTTGCAATATCGCACTGGACACAAGGTGGCGCTGTGATTTTTGTAGGAGACAGAGAGCACAGCCAGCAACCTCTATGGTCCTTATTCTAAACTTTGTTGCCTTCTGTGAGCACCTGATTGTTTCCTCAGCATTCAGACCCTGCCAGGTTAGGATCTTAAAGCTCACAAGAATCCTTCAGGGGCAGGTCTCACAGTGGCCCCTGACTCCAGTTTCTCTGGGGTGCTAGAGTCCATCAACCAGTCCCAAGAGTGTAGTTCTGATCCCAGCAGGCATAATTAAGATAGCAGTGCTTTAGGCACCTGCTATGACCTCCTCACAACCTTCCCACAATGGCAGCCCCTGGCTACTGAGACCTTCTCAGTATGGCTGCCTTGTCAGCCACCAAACCTATGGCAAAACCACTCCAACCAGCATTCGAATCTGGTTGCTGTACACTGTTTGAGTTTGCCCTCTCTTCGAAGCTTTCCATTCAATGCACAGCTTCCCACCAAAAACTGAAAACTCCAGAAAGGCTTCTTTCCATCCCAGACCTCTGTGGGGGAGGGGAGTAGCCAATCCAAGCCAGTTGCAATCGCTTGCCTAATTCATCAGATTTCCATTGCTCTGCATCATATGCTATATCTAACTCACCACCTCCTTGCTATGCTCCCTGAGCTGCAACTTTGGGTAAGATCCCTGTGTCAGGTATGGCTGGGTTCTCTCTTTCCCCCCAGTTGTACTAGGAGAGCTCAGCTGAATGGTATGCCATCTTGCTCCCTGACTCAAGAAGAAATCTTTTTTTTTTTTTTTATTAAATCATAGCTGTGTAAATTGATATATTCCTGGGGCATCATTCACTAGCTTCACAGACTGTTTACCAAGTTTCACATATACCATTGTAAGATGCACCGCTGGTGTAATCCCACCAGTCCCCTTCCCTCTACCCACCTCCCCCCTCCCTCCCCTCCCTTTCCGCCTTTCCCCCTTCCCCCTATTCTTAGGTTGTAACTGGGTTATAGCTTTCATGTGAAAACCCTAAATTAGTTTCATAGTAGGGCTGAGTACATTGGGTACTTTTTCTTCCATTCTTGAGATACTTTACTAAGAAGAATATGTTCCAGCTCCATCCATGTAAACATGAAAGTGGTAAAGTCTCCATCTTTCTTTAAGGCTGCATAAAATTCCATGGTGTACATATACCACAATTTATTAATCCATTTGTGGATTGATGGGCACTTGGGCTTCCTCCATGGTTTAGCAATCATGAATTGGGCTGCAATAAACATTCTGGTACAAATATCTTTGTTATGATGTGATCTTTGGTCTTCTGGGTATGTGCCCAGTAGAGGGATTACAGGATTGAATGGCAGATCTATTTTTAGATCTCTAAATATTCTCCATATCTCTTTCCAAAAGGAATGTATTAACTTGCATTACCACCAGCAGTGCAAAAGTGTTCCCTTTTCTCCACACCCGCGCCAACATCTCTGGTCTTGTGATTTTGTGATATAGGCTAGTCTCACTGGAGTTAGATGGTATCTCAAAGTAGATTTGATTTGCATTTCTCTGATGATTAAACATGATGAGCATTTTTTCATATGTCTGAAGGCCGCGTGCCTGTCTTCTTTAGAGAAGTTTCTCTTCAAATCCCTTGCCCAGCCTGCGATGGGATCCCTTGTTCTATTCTTGCTAATGGGTTTGAGTTCTCTGTGGATTCTGGTTATTAAACCTTGTCGGAGACATAACCTGAAACTATCTCCTCCCATTCTGAGGGCTGTTTGCTTGCTTTACTTACTGTGTTCTTGGCTGTGCAGAAGCTTTTTAGTTTGATCAAGTCCCAGAAGTTTATTTTTGAAGCTGCTTCAATTGCCCGGGTGGGGTCCTCCTCATAAAATACTCACCCAGACAGATTTCTTCAAGGGTTTTCCCTGCACTCTTCTCTAGTATCTTTATAGTTTCATGTCTTAAGTTTAAATCTTTTATCCAGTGAGAGTCTATCTTAGTTAATGGTGAAAGGTGTGGGTCCAGTTTCAGTCTCCTACTGGTTGCCATCCAGTTCACCCAGCACCATTTGTTAAATAGGGAATCTTTTCCCCACTGAATGTTTTTAATTGGCTTGTCAAAGATTAAATAACGGTAAGTAGCTGGGTTTATCTCTTGGTTCTCTATTCTGTTACAGATATCTACTTCTCTGTTTTTGTGCCAATACCATGCTGTTTTGATCACTATTGATTTGTAGTATAGTCTGAGGTCTGGTAGCGTAATTCCTCCTGCTTTGTTTATATTTTTGAGTACTGTCTTAGCTATACGAGGTTTTTTCTGATTCCATACAAAACGAAGTATTGTTTTTTCAAGATCTTTAAAGTATAACAGTGGAGCTTTAATAGGGATTGCGTTGAAATTATATATTGCTTTGGGTAGTATGGACATTTTAACAATCTTGATTCTTCCCAGCCATGACCATGGTATGTTTTTCCATTTGTCAATATTTTCAGCTATTTCTTTTCTTAGAGTATCATACTTCTCTTTATAGAGATCTTTCGCATCCTTTGTTAGATAAATTCCCAAATATGTCATCTTCTTTGGCACTACTGTGAATGGGATAAAGTCCTTACCTCTTCTGTCAACTTAACTATTGTTGGTATATATAAAGGCTACCAATTTATGAATGTTGATTTTGTAACCTGAGATGCTGCTGTATTCCTTGATCACTTCTAAGAGTTTTGAAGTAGAGTCTATAGTGTTTTCCAGATATACAATCATATCATCTGCGAACAGCGAAAGTTTGATCTCTTCTGACCATATATGGATACCCTTGATCACCTTTTCTTCCCTAATTGCGGTGGCTAAAACTTCCATTACAATGTCAAAAAGCAATGGAGACAATGGGCAGCCTTGTCTGGTTCCTGATCTGAGTGGAAATGATTCCAATTTAACTCCATTCAATATGATATTGGCTGTGGGTTTGCTGTAGATGGTCTCCATCAGTTTAAGAAATGTCCCTTCTATACTGATTTTCTTAAGTGTTCTGATCATGAAGGGATGCTGGATATTATCACAAGCTTTTTCTGCATCGAT
Source organism: Nycticebus coucang (assembly GCF_027406575.1). NCBI lineage: Eukaryota > Metazoa > Chordata > Mammalia > Primates > Lorisidae > Nycticebus > Nycticebus coucang. The sequence continues at coordinate 135,832,315 of NC_069804.1, forward strand.
TGAGAGAATCATATGATCTTTGTTTTTTAATTTGTTTATGTGCTGGATTACATTTATAGATTTACGTATATTGAACCAGCGTTGAGATCCTGGGATAAAATCGACTTGGTCATGATGTATAATTTGTTTGATGTGTTGCTGGATTCTGTTTGTTACGATCTTGTTGAATATTTTGCATCTATATTCATTAGTGATATTGGTCTATAATTTTCTTTTCTTGCTGGGTCCTTTCCTGGTTTGGGGATCAGAGTGATGTTTGCTTCACAGAACGTGTTAGGTAGTCTTCCTTCTTTTTCTACCTTTTGGAACACGTTGAATAATATAGGTACTAATTCCTCTTTAAAAGTTTGGTAGAATTCTGACGTGAAATCTTCTGGTCCCGGGCTTTTCTTTTTGGGGAGGTTTTGTGTGGTTGATGCTATTTCCGAACTTGATATGGGCCTGTTCAACATTTCCACTTGATTCTGGCTAAGTCTTGGAAGGTGACGTGCTTCCAAGTATCGGTCAATTTCCTTCAGATTTTCATATTTCTGAGAATACAGCTTCTTGTAATATTCATTAAGGATTTTTTGGATTTCTAAGGAGTCTGTTGTTATATCGTCTTTGTTGTTTCTGATAGATGAGATTAGAGATTTTACTCTTTTTTTCCTGATTAGGTTGGCCAAAGGTTTATCTATTTCATTGACCTTTTCAAAAAACCAGCTTTTTGATTTATTGATCTGTTGTATTATTCTTTTGTTTTCAATTTCATTTAATTCTGCTCTAATTTTGGTTATTTCTTTTCTTCTACTGGGTTTGGGGTTGGAATGTTCTTCCTTTTCCAGTTGCTTGAGATGTCCCATTAAGTTGTTAACTTCCTCTCTTTCTATTCTCTTAAGGAAAGCTTGCAGTGCTATAAATTTCCCTTTTAGAACTGCCTTTGCGGTGTCCCAGAGGTTCTGATAGTTCGTGTCTTCATTGTTGTTTTCTTCCAAAAAGTTGGTGATTTCTTTCTTAATCTCATCTCTGACCCAGCTATCATTCAGCATAAGGTTATTTAACTTCCATGTTTTTGTATGAGTATGCAGATTCCTGTTGTTACTCAGCTCACGTTTTATTCCATGGTGGTCCGAGAAGATGCATGGAATAATTTCTATTCCTTTAAATTTACAGAGGTTAGACTTGTGACCTAAGATGTGATCGATTTTGGAGTAAGTTCCATGGGCTGATGAGAAGTATGTGTATTCAGTTTTGTTGGGATGAAATGTTCTGTAGATGTCTGCTAAATCCAAATGTTGGATGGTTAGGTTTAAATCTAAGATTTCTTTGCTCAGCTTCTTGTTGGAGGATCGATCCCTCATTGCCAAAGTTGTGTTGAAATCTCCGACGATTATGGAGCTGGAGGAAATCAAGTTACTCAGGTCTGTTAGGGTTTCTCTTATAAATTGAGGTGCATTCTGTTTGGGTGCATAGATATTAATAATTGAGATCTCATCATATTGAGTATTACCCTTAACAAATATGAAGTGACCATTCTTGTCCTTCCTTACTTTTGCTGGTTTAAAGCCTATTATATCTGCAAATAGAATTGCAACACCTGCTTTTTTCTGATTACCATTTGCCTGAAATATGGATGACCATCCTTTCACCCTGAGTCTGTATTTGTCTTTTAAGTTAAGATGTGACTCTTGTATGCAACAGATATCTGGCATGAGCTTTTGTATCCAGTCAGCTAACCTATGCCTCTTTAGAGGACAGTGTAATTCGTTCACATTAATGGAGAATATTCATAAGTCTGGTGAGGTTTTGTGTATCGAGTTTTTTAAAAGTCCAGTGGGCCTTTTTAATCCTTTCACCAGTGTGGAAATTGGAGTTTGATCCGAAGTTTCTGAGTGAGTTAACTTTTGTGGTAGAGGATTGAGTTGGTCATTATGGAGGATAGGTCTGAGAATATCCTGGAGAGCTAGTTTGGTTATGGCAAATTTCTTCAACATATGAATGTCATTAAAGTAATTTCTCCATCATAAATGAAACTCAGTTTAGCTGGATACAAGATCCAGGGTTGAAAGTTATTTTGCTTTAGGAGATTAAAAGTCGGTGACCACCTTCTTCTGGCTTGAAATGTTTCAGCAAAGAGATCTGCAGTCATTCTAATATTCTTCCCTTTGAAGGTAAGGGTTTTCTTTCTCCTGGCAGCTTTGAGGATTTTCTCTTTCCTATTAACTTTAGTGAAGTTAATTATGATATGCCTGGGGGATGTCTTATTGGGGTTGAGTCGTGCTGGGGTTCTGAAACTGTCCGATATCTGAATTTCAGAATCTCTAGGCATGTCTGCAAAATTCTCTTTCATAATTTCATGCAGAAGCCTCTGTACCCAGCAAGGCCACTTCATCTGTTTCTGGAACTCCTATGATTTGGATCTTCGCCTTCTTCAAATTATCCCCAAGCTCTCTGAGAGAATGATTTTTTTTGCTCTCCATTTCTCTTCCTCTTTGAGAGTTTGGAAGCATTCAAAGGCTGTATCTTCTGTGTCAGAAATCCTTTCTTCTGCTTGCTCCATTCTGTTGCTGAGGGATTCTACTGTATTTTTCGTATCTTTGAGGGCTGCAAATTCTTGCATCAGTGTGTCTAAGTCTTTGGTGGTTTTGTCTTTAAATTCGTGAAATTCTTGAGACAACTTTTGAATTTCTCCTGAAATGCCTAATTCCACTTTGTTAATCTTGTCTGCAACCCAAATTCTGAATTCGATTTCTGACATCTCAGCCAGTTGTTTATGAATGGGATCTTCAATTGCATCTGCCATATCTTTCCGTGGGGGGGGGGGTTTGATCTATTCTGGTTATTCATGCTACCAGAGTTTTTCCGCTGATTCCGCCCCATGGTTGTTTTACTGCCTCTGATTTTTTTCCCCTGGGGCTTTGTCAAGGGCCTGTACAGTGTTGTGGCCTGAGAAACTGGGGCCCTATCTGGTGTGGTGGGGCTAAGTGTTTCTGTCTTGTTTTCAGCTGGTTTGTGTTCCACCCTAGTGAAATAGATACTCTGAATTGAAGTCTCAGCTGTGGAGAAATATCAGCAATTAAGTCACCCCACCGCCCACTGGCAAACAATTGGAAGAGAAAAATCCAACCTTCCTAAAACCGTGCACCTAGGGCACCACCTGATTTGTCCTCAGGCGATTGGTTCAGTTCAAAAAGTCCAAATCAGTTGTCTCAGTCTGCACCTGTCTTGGGTGAGAGAGTTTAAGAGGTCTCTGGGAATTGGATCACAGGGGTCTGGTGACTACTCTGGTGTAGCTTGCTCCAGTGCTGCGTGGAGTCAGGAGGAGCCACCCAGCCAATAGATCAGGCTGGGAAGTTTGATGCCTCCTTCCCCACCTTGTACCACTGTCACACCCAGTCACTGATAGCCCTGCAGTTGGCTGACCCAGTTGCCTGTAGTGAATCAGTACTCCAGGAGTTTGAACCTGCCTGAATCACAAGGAAGTCTGCCAGGCTGCTGTGCTCTGCCTCTCTCTAGCAGGAGGAGGTGAGGCCTGACAACCTCAGGTGCTTGATGAAGGTTGGGGGGTTTTCACTCAGGTCCAGTCTCACCCCTGATTAATGTTACTGACAGAACAGAACAACTCTGCGGTTCCCCTGCAGAAGAGAAGCTGAATTGAGTTCCAAATCAGGTTGTCTTTGCTCTTGTATTGTCTATAGGCTGACGATGCTCTGAGGGCCAGGTGCTTCTTAGGTTTAGTAAAGCGGACCTCTGGTCCAGCCCCACCCTGGGAGTTTCCCCAGTTTGCAAGTTGGAGTAGCCTCAGGCAAATCCTATACTCAGAGTCTCTGGTTGCCCAGGGAGACGGGGGTGTGGCTTCATAATATTTGGTAGTAAGCCATATTGCTAGCAAAAGAGGGCTGCTGTTTTGTGGCTCAGACAACCACTGCTCCGGTGTAGCTCCCTTCTGGCCAACCGTCCTCTCTCTGCTCCCATACCCCAGAGTCTGCACTGACCAGCTGCAGCCCAGCACTGTCTACACCCCTCGAGCAATCGCCCAAGAGTCTGGAACCCTGGGGGACAGGCCTCCAGACCTTGGAGTGAGAGCAGAGGGGAGTGTGGGGAGCACTGGGAGCCTGGAGTTGCAGGCAGAGACCACACACAGCTTTACACAGTTTTATGCCTGGCGGTATTGTCACCAAAAGACGGCTGTTGCACTGTGCCTCAGGGAACTGCCACTCTGGTGTGGTCCCCTCTCCGCCATCCGGGACTGGCCTCCAGACCTCAGTGTGAGTAAAGGGGAGCACTGGGAGCTCAGAATTCCAGGTAGAGACTATATACAGTTTATACAGTTTTATGCCTGGCAGAAGGATGCCGTGGCACCCTAGTAGGAGAGGTAGGTACAGTTTTTAGAGGGTCTCTCCCGTGGAGTGTAGTGGGAGAACCTTTGAACTCTGCCCGATTGTTTGTGGGGCACTCTGAGCCATTCTCATGGGGGAGTGGACTCCCGTCCACTTGGTGATGGATTTTGTACATTTTGTTTTTATCCTTGTGGTCGCAGCTCGCCTCAGTGGGGTTGACGTGCGTTCTTCAACCTTCTCTCTTAGTGCAGCTCAAATCCACCAGGTTACTTGCTGAATTTTTGTCCTTTAACTCTCCTACTGGATGGGAGCCTCTGTGGAAAGCTGGCTTCAGTCAGCCATCTTGTCTCCTCTCCCCAGGAAGAAATCATTTGAATGGAAACTGTTTATTTTCATCTCACTCTGAACCTTAAGAAAAAAAAAAACCTATTTCATTAGCTTTGAATATGTGTCTGATCATTTAGAAACGGTAACTATCAGAGTATGCTTGGTGAAGAATAACAAGAACCCAAATTTCCTTCAGTTCCAAAGTGCTAAATTTGTGACAGCCAGAGTAATTTGAAAAATTAAAGATATTACACTTAACCAACTTACACTTCTATACATCCAGGAAGGATGTGGTAAAAGTAACCTGTGCACTGTTTGATTGGTTAATATCAAGATTATCACATGATTCTGAGTTTCAGAGACATAAATCCTTCCAGGTAAGACACTGTAATTTTGGAATTTTAGGTGAACTGCATTATTCAACAGATTTATGCCCAGTGACTCCTCCACCAGCTCCAGTGTATCTCCAGAGGTCTTCCAATGAATGAATGTGTTTCTAGTGACAGAGAACAACTTGTCACTTTCCACATAGTAGAAAGTGACTCATGCGTTCTCAGTATCTTTCATAGTGCCAGTCATAGCATTTGTAGTCGCATCCCCAATTGACTATGAATTCTTGAAAGTGCCTTAGCTGACTGTATTCCACTCCACTTAGCTCCACAAAGCTCCTTACGTTCTTTTTGGTATGATACTATTTTGGTATGCTTGTTTTGTTTTTGTTCACTTCTATCTAATATTTCATTTCATATCTAAGGAGATAAGTAATACTTAGGTGCCTATAAACGTATAATTGCATAATCTGTGTAATCTTTTACAGCATGATGGGTCAGTCTCACCTTCACAATCTACTTCTATCCTTGTTCTCGTTTCACGTGTAACTAACATCATCAATTTCTGTTTAACATTCAAGACATTGACTCATTTTTATCTTAAACATACATAGCATTGTTATCCACATGTATGTGTTTTACATAAACTGCATCATCTGTACTGCATTGATCTCAAAACATTTTTTAACCTATTTTTTTCTATTTCTATGCCAGCACATTTAGATTTGCATCATTTTTTTTTGTAATGAATTAAAAAAAAACCTATCATTTCTGACTTACACTAGAAATTTTTCAGTCTGTCCCATAGATAGCACCCTGGTTTTATCTAATTTCATTGTTATGATGTGAACTACAGTACAATGAATTATTTTGTAAACACAGGCAACTCCATATTCTTGTGAGCAGCTCAGAGAAATCAACAGGTTCTGAAAGACACACATTGTTTAGTAACCTGGGTTTTAGTAAATACGCAGGTCTTCACCTTCAGGAAAAGAAATTGACCCTTGACTTTTTAGCATAAAACACGATGTGTGACACGATTACAGTTACAATGGATATTTGATAACCTTCTGAGGCAGGGTGTCAAGGTACGGAGAGTTAAAAGAACAGCTTTGAAAGAAAGTTGGCCCCCTGGATTGCAGAAAAAAATCTGAATTTAACAGAGGAATGGGCTTGAGTCATGCTTAATTGGAGGAAGATTGCTTTTGTACATAGTACTTTAATGGAAACTATTATAAACTCAGACCCATGAAATTATTCTCCATTTTTTACTCAGGAATAAGATATTAGACTTGTTTCTCACTTTCCAAATTATATCATAAGACCATAAATAAAGGAGGGAGACAAGATGGCGGACTGAAGCCAGCTTTCAACAGAGGCTCCCGTCCAGAAGGAGAGTTAAGGGACAGGAATTTAGTAAGTATCCTGGTGGACTTGAGCCTCACCAAGAGAGAAGGTTGAAGAACGCACATCAACACTGCTGAGGCAAGCTGTGATCACAAGGATGCGAACAAAAGGTACAAAATCCACCACCAAGCAGACGGGAGTCCCCCTCCCCCATGAAACCGGCTCAAGAGCCCCACAATTAAACAAGCGGGCAGAAATTAAAGGCCCTCCCACTACACTCCACGGGAGAGACCTTCTAAAAACTGGACCTACCTCCCCTACTGGGGTGCCGTGGCGTTCTCCTGCCAGGAATAAAACTGAATGAAACTTTGGGAATCCTTCGCCGGTGACCCTCCCGGCGCTCCCCTCCCGCCCACTGAGGTCTGGAGGCCTGTCCCCCAGGAGTTCGGATCCTTGGATGATTTCTCAAGGGGAGTGGACAGTCCCCGAGTTGCGACTGGTCAGCATTGACTCTGAGGCGCGCGTGAGGAGAGGGCACCGGGCTGAGGGGGAGTCACGCCTCGTGGCACTTCCCTGCGGTGCAGTTGCAGCAACCCTCCCCGGGCAACATTATGGGGCACAAGACTGAATAAGAGTCTAGCTTCCCCGCTGAGAGCTGAGAGCCCCTACTCTCACACGGGGTCTGAGGGCCTATCCCCCAGGAGTTCGGATCCTTGGTTGATTTCTCGAGGGGAGTGCACAGTGCCTGAGCTGCGTCAGGTCAGCGCTGACTCTGGGACACGTGAGCGAGGAGAGGGCACTCTGCTGAGCGGAAATCAAGCCTTGGCAGCACTTCCCTGCGGAGCAGTGCATGAGACCTCCCCGGGCCATAGTGTTGCGTAAAACTGAATGAAACTCTAGCTTCCGCCCCCCCACTCCCATTCAGGGTCTGGGGGCCTATCCCCCAAGAGTTCTGATTCTTGGGGGATCTCTTGAGGGGTGTGGACCCAGCACAAACTGCAGCCGCTCAGCGCTGACTCTGGGGCACGAGACAGAGGAGAAAAGGGTCGCCTGAGTGCCCACACCAGAGCAGCAGTTCCCTGGAGGTAGATCAACAGCCGTTTTTTTTTAACGGCAGAACGCTCACTTCTAGATATTCTGAGGCCACACCCCCTGTCTCCCTGGGCAACCAAAGGAGGCCACCGGTGAGCGGGGGATTTCCTGACACTGCTCACAAACCCGGGAAGCTTCCAGGGCGGGGCCGACCCAGAAAGGTAATCGGACTCAAACCTCCAACAGCAAAGACGTTTGAACTCAAAATAGCCCGTCTTCTGTAGGCGATTTCGACAGGAACAGAGACAGAACCCCGCAAAGTTGTCTGTTCTGTTCTGTTCTGTTAGCAACATCCATCAGGGACGGGGCTAAACCTGAGTGAACACCTCCCTCCCATCACCTGCATCAAACACTCAAAGATGTCAGGCCCCATCTCCTCCTGCTAGATAGCGGCAGTCTGTGGGCGCCTGGCAGACTTCCTTGCGATTCAGGCAGGTGCAAACCCCTGGAGTGTCTGTTCACTGCAGGCAACTGGGTTAGCCATCTGCAGAGATACCAGTGACTGGGTCCGACGGAGGGGCAAAGTGGGGAAGGAGACGTCAACCTTCCTAGACTGCTCTGTTTGCTGGGTGGCTCCTCCTGACTCCACGCTGCACTGGGGTGAGCCGTGTCAGAGGAGTCACCAGGCCCCTGTGATCCAGTTCCCAGAGACCTCTTGAACTCTCCCACCCGAGACAGGTGCCGATTGAGACAGTTGATTTGGACCTTTTGAACTGGGCTAATAGACTGAGGACTTTTCAGGCGGTGCCCTGGATGTGCGGCTGTAGGAAGGTTTGATTCTCCTTTTCCAACTGGGGCCAGAGGTGAGCAGGCGGGGTGACTGAATTGCTCATTTTTCCACACAGCTGAGACTTCAAGCCAGAGTAGAAGTTGCAATAGGATCAAACAGAAACCAGCTGAAAACAAGACAGAACCACTTTGCTCCACCACACCAGACAGGGCCACAGTTTCTGAGGCCACAACACTGTACGGGCCCTCGATAAAACCCCAGGGGAAAAACCAATGGGAGTAAAATAACCATGGGGCGGAATCAGCGGAAAAACTCTGGTAACATGAATAACCAGAATAGATCAACTCCCCCAAGAAAAGATACGGCAGATGTGATTGACGATCCCATTCATAAACAACGGGCTGAGATGTCAGAAATCGAATTTGGATTGTAGACAAGATTAATAAAATGGAATTAGGAATCTGAGGAGTAATTCAAGAATTGTCTCAAGAATTTAACGAATTTAAAGACAAAACCACCAAAGACTTAGACACACTGAAGCAAGAACTTACAGCCCTCAAAGATATGAAAAATACAGTAGAATCCCTCAGTAACAGAATGGAGCAAGCAGAAGAAAGGATTTCTGACATTGAAGATAAAGTCTTCGAACGCTACCAATCTCTCAAAGAGGAAGAGAAATGGAGAGCAAAAATGGATCACTCACTCAGAGAACTCTCAGATAATTCGAAAAAAAGCAACGTAAGGATTATAGGGATTTCTGAGAACGATGAAGTGGCCTCCAAGGGCACAGAGGCCCTTCTGCATGAAATTATGAAAGAAAATTATCCAGACATGCCTAGAGAATCTGAAATTCAGATAGCAGACAGCTTCAGAACCCCAGCACGATTCAACCCCAATAAGTCATCCCCCAGACATATCATAATTAGCTTCACGAAAGTTAACATGAAAGAGAAGATTCTCAAAGCAGCCCAGCGAAAGAAAACTATAATGTACAAAGGTAAGAATATTAGAATAACTGCAGATCTCTCTGCTGAAACTTTTCAAGACAGAAGAGGCTGGTCATCAGCTTTTAATCTCCTAAAGCAAAAAAACTTTCAACCCAGGATCTTGTATCCAGCTAAACTGAGTTTCATCTATGATGGAGAAATTAAATACTTCAATGACATTCATATGTTGAAAATATTTGCCATAAGTAAACCAGCTCTTCAGGATATTCTCAGACCTATCCTCCACAATGACCAACCCAATCCCATACCACAAAAGTAAACTCACTCAGAAACTTCAGATCAAACTCCAACTTCCACACTGGCGAAAGGATTAAAAATGTCCACTGGACCTTTGAAAAACTCGATACCCAAAATTCCACCAGACTTATCAATACTCTCCATCAATGTGAATGGCTTAAACTGTCCTCTAAAGAGGCATAGGTTAGCTGACTGGATACAAAAACTCAAGCCAGATACTTGTTGCATACAAGAGTCACATCTCAACTTAAAAGACAAATACAGACTCAGGGTGAAAGGATGGTCATCCATATTTCAGGCAAATGGTAATCAGAAAAAAGCAGGTGTTGCAATTTTATTTGCAGATACAGTAGGCTTTAAACCATCAAAAGTAAGGAAGGACAAGAATGGTCACTTCATATTTGTTAAGGGTAATACTCAATATGATGAGATCTCAATTATTAATATCTATGCACCCAAACAGAATGCACCTCAATTTATAAGAGAAACCCTAACAGACCTGGGTAACTTGATTTCCTCCAGCTCCATAATCGTCGGAGATTTCAACACAACTTTGGCAATGAGGGATCGATCCTCCAACAAGAAGCTGAGCAAAGAAATCTTAGATTTAAACCTAACCATCCAATATTTAGATTTAGCAGACATCTACAGAACATTTCATCCCAAAAAAACTGAATACACATACTTCTCATCAGCCCACGGAACTTACTCCAAAATTGACCACATTTTAGGTCACAAGTCTAACCTCAGTAAATTTAAAGGATTAGAAATTATTCCGTGCATCTTCTCGGACCATCATGGAATAAAACTTGAATTGAGTAACAACAGGAATCTGCATACCCATACAAAAACATGGAAGTTAAATAACCTTATGCTGAATGATAGCTGGGTCAGAGATGAGATTAAGAAAGAAATCGCCAATTTTTTGGAACAAAACGACAATGAAGACACAAACTGTCAGAACCTCTGGGACACTGCAAAGGCAGTTCTAAGAGGGAAATTTATAGCACTGCAAGCCTTCCTCAAGAGAACGGAAAGAGAGGAAGTTAACAACTTAATGGGACATCTCACGCAACTGGAAAAGGAAGAACATTCCAACCCCAAACCCAGTAGAAGAAAAGAAATAACCAAAATTAGAGCAGAATTAAATGAAATTGAAAACAAAAGAATAATACAACAGATCAATAAATCAAAAAGCTGGTTTTTTGAAAAGGTCAATGAAATAGATAAACCTTTGGCCAACCTAATCAGGAAAAAAAGAGTAAAATCTCTAATATCATCAATCAGAAACAACAAAGACGAAATAACCACAGACTCATCAGAAATCCAAAAAATCCTTAATGAATATTACAAGAAACTTTATTCTCAGAAATATGAAAATCTGAAGGAAATTGACCGATACTTGGAAGCACGCCACCTTCCAAGACTTAACCAGAATCAAGTGGAAATGTTGAACAGACCCATAGCAAGTTCAGAAATAGCATCAACTATACAAAACCTCCCTAAAAAGAAAAGCCCGGGACCAGACGGTTTCACGTCAGAATTCTACCAAACCTTTAAAGAGGAATTAGTACCTATATTACTCAACCTGTTCCAAAAGGTAGAAAAAGAAGGAAGACTACCCAACACGTTCTATGAAGCAAACATCACCCTGATCCCCAAACCAGGAAAAGACCCAACAAGAAAAGAAAATTATAGACCAATATCACTAATGAATATAGATGCAAAAATATTCAACAAGATCCTAACAAACAGAATCCAGCAACACATCAAACAAATTATACATCATGACCCAGTTGGTTTTATCCCAGGGTCTCAAGGCTGGTTCAATATACGTAAATCTATAAATGTAATTCAGCACATAAACAAATTAAAAAACAAAGACCATATGATTCTCTCAATTGATGCAGAAAAAGCTTTCGATAATATCCAGCATCCCTTCATGATAAGAACACTCAAGAAAATTGGTCTAGGAGGTACTTTTCTTAAACTGATAGAGGCTATCTACAGCAAACCCACAGCCAATATCACATTGAATGGAGTTAAATTGGAATCATTTCCACTCAGATCAGGAACTAGACAAGGCTGCCCATTGTCTCCATTGCTTTTCAACATTGTAATGGAAGTTTTAGCCACCGCAATTAGGGAAGAAAAGGCGATCAAGGGTATCCATATAGGGTCAGAAGAGATCAAACTTTCGCTCTTCACAGATGATATGATTGTGTATCTGGAAAACACTAGGGACTCTACTACAAAACTCCTAGAAGTGATCAAGGAATACAGCAGCGTCTCAGGTTACAAAATCAACATTCATAAATCGGTAGCCTTTATATACACCAACAACAGTCAAATTGAAAAAGCAGTTAAGGACTCTATCCCATTCACAATAGTGCCAAAGAAGATGAAATATTTGGGAATTTACCTAACAAAAGACGTGAAAGATCTCTATAAAGAGAACTATGAAACTCTAAGAAAAGAAATAGCTGAAAATGTTAACAAATGGAAAAACATACCATGCTCATGGCTGGGAAGAATCAACATTATCAAAATTTCCATACTACCCAAAGCAATATATAATTTCAACGCACTCCCTATTAAAGCTCCACTGTCATATTTTAAAGATCTTGAAAAAACATTACTTCGTTTTATATGGAATCAGAAAAAACCTCGAATAGCCAAGACATTACTCAGAAATAAAAACAAAACAGGAGGAATCACACTACCAGACCTCAGACTTTACTACAAATCGATAGTGATCAAAACAGCATGGTATTGGCACAAAAACAGAGAAGTAGATATCTGGAACAGAATAGAGAACCAAGAGATGAATCCAGCTACTTACCGCTATTTGATTTTTGACAAGCCAATTAAAAACATTCAGTGGGGAAAAGATTCCCTATTTAACAAATGGTGCTGGGTGAACTGGCTGGCAACCTGCAGAAGACTGAAATTGGACCCACACCTTCCACCATTAACTAAGATAGACTCTCATTGGATTAAAGATTTAAACTTAAGACATGAAACTATAAAAATACTAGAGGAGAATGCAGGGAAAACCCTTGAAGAAATTGGTCTGGGTGAGTATTTCATGAGGAGAACCCCCCGGGCAATTGAAGCAGCTTCAAAAATACACTACTGGGACTTGATCAAACTAAAAAGCTTCTGCACAGCTAAGAACACAGTAGGCAAAGCAAGCAGACAGCCCTCAGAATGGGAGAAGATATTTGCAGGGTATATCTCTGACAAAGGTTTAATAACCAGAATCCACAGAGAACTCAAACGCATCAGCAAGAAAAAAACAAGGGATCCCATCGCAGGCTGGGCAAGGGATTTGAAGAGAAACTTCTCTGAAGAAGACAGGCGCACAGCCTTCAGACATATCAAAAAATGCTCATCATCTTTAATCATCAGAGAAATGCAAATCAAAACTACTTTGAGATATCATCTAACTCTAATGAGACTAGCCTATATCACAAAATCTCAAGACCAGAGATGTTGGCGTGGATGCGGAGGAAAGGGAACACTTCTGCACTGCTGGTGGGAATGCAAATTAATACATTCCTTTTGGAAAGATATATGGAGAACACTCAGAGATCTAAAAATAGATCTGCCATTCAATCCTGTAATTCCTCTGCTGGGCATATACCCAGAAGACCATTAATCACATCATAACAAAGATATTTGTACCAGAATGTTTATTGCAGCCCAATTCATAATAGCTAAGTCATGGAAAAGCCCAAGTGCCCATCGATCCACGAATGGATTAATAAATTGTGGTATATGTATACCATGGAATACTATGCAGCCTTAAAGAAAGATGGAGACTTTACCTCTTTCATGTTTACATGGATGGAGCTGGAACATATTCTTCTTAGGAAAGTATCTCAAGAATGGAAGAAAAAGTACCCAATGTACACAGCCCTACCATGAAACTAATTTGGGACTCTCACATGAAAGCTATAACCCAGCTACAACTTAACAATAGGGGGAAGTGGGAATGGGGGGGGTGGGTAGAGGGAGGGGGATCGGTGGGATCACACCTGTGGTGCATATTACAGGGGTATTTGCGAAACTTGGTAAATGTAGAATGTAAATGTTCTGGCACAGTAACTGAGATAACGCCGGAAAGGCTATGTTAACCACTGTGATAAAAATGTGTCAAATGGTTTATGAAGCGAGTGTATGATGCCCCATGATCATATCAATGTATACAGTTATGATTTAATAAAAAAATAAAAAAATAAAACATTAAAAAAAGACCATAAATAAACATACACACATTCAAATTACCAATATTCAGTATTAAAGCTCTGAATCTCAATATTTCCCTAAACAACCAGTCACAAAACCTGTTCTTCAAGTATATAACTTCAAGGACCACTTCCTACTTAGAAAAGGAAAAACACAAGCACTTCAGAAAAATATGCAAAACTATACTTTCTATAGTTATTCAGAAAAAACTATGGAACACTTATAGTTCTATACAAACAGAACTATACATGATTTGTCTTTAAGGCATTATTTTAAGACTAGGGCAAATACTCTTAAAAGTACGTTCCTATTTTTTTGTCGTTGAAGGAATATATGAAACCAGGAAACAAGAGAAAACTTTAAGAGTTATAAATTCTACTCAATTGTTTTACAAATTCACTTCTGATGCAATGAAATCATAAAAGCTTTTTCCTCATAAAATATGTATGAAAATTTATGTTAAAATTAATCTGGAGGTGGAAAGATGCAAGGATAGGCAAGAATATATTTTCTTCATAAAAGGAATTTTATAAACTGTGCCTTTATTATGATAAATGGAACTTCCTACTTATATTTTATGAAAATACTTTTTGGAGGCTTTAAAATCATAAAGTCCAGAGCTTACAAGAAGATCTAATAAATTGCTAGTAATAATAGAGAAAGGGCATTGGTGCAAAAATGAGAGAAAATGAATTGCTGCCTCTGAGGAATGGTGTGGTAGGATTTATATTAAAAAAGTACCATCATTTTGAGAGAATTCCTTGCAGAGGAGTGTTTTTCTTTTCTTCTTTATAAGTGATTTAAGCAATCACTTGGGAAAGGAGTTAACCAAATAAAGCTTCCAAAATAATTCCTCCAAAGTCTATAGCTATTGACTGAACAAAAAAAAAGTAGTTTGTAACTAATTCTTTTGGTCTTCAACTAAAGAGCAAATACCACAGAGCAGAAGTTAAAACAGGGAGTTGAAAAATTAAAATAGTTAAAGTAAAAAATTTAATTACTTGATGATCTAAAATTTGATGATGATGTTATGGATTTTAGAGTTGTCAATTATAGTATTTCCCTTTTGTGTTAAACTTATTGTTTTCAGTGTTTGGTTGAATTCTGAACTAAGGCATTAGTTCAGACATTTATACTGATAGTCCTTTGAGAAATTGAATTTATTTTAAAAGTTATTAGGGTGATGTTCAGTGTTTTACTGGTATGGCATTAGTACTGGTGTACCAAAGAGGATGAATATTCATGTATCTTTTTATTTCTCTGTCCATGTGTTCATATCTTTTATCTGTCTCTCTAAAGAAAGAACAGAGAGAAGTAATCCTATTAGTACAAAATATAAAAAGAAAAATATCTGAAAGATTATGTACATAATAGACCAAAGCATATAGTGAGAGAACAGGTGAATATTCTTATTTAACATACTTCCTTCTGTGTCTCTCAAGTAAGTACTGTATTTGTAATAAGAACACAGCCTCAGTCAATATGTTCGTTAGATATTGAAAGTGTTCCAATAAAGGGTTTCATACATAAAGTGATGCAAGAACATATGAATATCAACAAATAGCAAAATAGGTTGTATATTATTTAAAAAGCCTTATTGAAATCACATACAAACATATGTATAGATAGAATATTCTGGAGTGCATGGACTCAAATCTTTAAAATAAATGTTTCTGGGTGGTTAGAATACTTAACCTTAATATACTTCTTAATATACTTCTTAATATGCTGCTTAATATACTTCTTTTTAATTTTAGACATTAGTTCAGATTTCCCCCTGAGTATTTAGATAATAAAAAATAAGTGAAGCTGAAAAATAATGCATATACTGGAAAAAAAATTGCAGCAATGTGTACAGGAAGTGGTCATGGAAATGAATATCAAAATCAAGACTTTTGTGACTATGTTGTGTGGAGGCGGGCATGGAGGCACAGTATTTGTTTGAAAGCTGATCAAACTGATTTTGCAGTAAAGGATGTCAAGTCCTGCTGAGAGAATGAAGTGAGTGAGTCACTGGTTGTTTTTTGTATTCTGTCCTCAGATAACACCTTCATATAAATTTCAACAGGGAGTTGAAAAATTAAAATAGTTAAAGTGAAAAAAAAATTTTTTCTTCTTATTTTTATTGTTGGGGATTCATTGAGGGTACAATAAGCCAGGTTACACTGATTGCAATTGTTAGGTAAAGTCCCTCTTGCAATCATGTCTTGCCCCCATAAAGTGTGACACGCACCAAGGCCCCACCCCCTCCCTCCGTCCCTCTTTCTGCTTCCCCCCCATAACCATAATTGTCATTAATTGTCCTCATATCAAAATTGAGTACATAGGATTCATGCTTCTCCATTCTTGTGATGCTTTACTAAGAATAATGTCTTCCACGTCCATCCAGGTTAATACAAAGGATGTAAAGTCTCCATTTTTTTTAATGGCTGAATAGTATTCCATGGTATACATATACCACAGCTTGTTAATCCATTCCTGGGCTGGTGGGCATTTAGGCTGTTTCCACATTTTGGCGATTGTAAATTGAGCTGCAATAAACAGTCTAGTACAAGTGTCCTTATGATAAAAGGATTTCTTTCCTTCTGGGTAGATGCCCAGTAATGGGATTGCAGGATCAAATGGGAGGTCTAGCTTGAGTGCTTTGAGGTTTCTCCATACTTCCTTCCAGAAAGGTTGTACTAGTTTGCAGTCCCACCAGCAGTGTAAAAGTGTTCCCTTCTCTCCACATCCACGCCAGCATCTGCAGTTTTGAGATTTTGTGATGTGGGCCATTCTCACTGGGGTTAGATGATATCTCAGGGTTGTTTTGATTTGCATTTCTCTAATATATAGAGATGATGAACATTTTTTCATGTGTTTGTTAGCCATTCGTCTGTCATCTTTAGAGAAAGTTCTATTCATGTCTCTTGCCCATTGATATAAGGGATTGTTGGCTTTTTTCATGTGGATTAATTTGAGTTCTCTATAGATCCTAGTTATCAAGCTTTTGTCTGATTGAAAATATGCAAATATCCTTTCCCATTGTGTAGGTTGTCTCTTTGCTTTGGTTATTGTCTCCTTAGCTGTACAGAAGCTTTTCAGTTTAATGAAGTCCCATTTGTTTATTTTTGTTGTTGTTGCAATTGCCATGGCAGTCTTCTTCATGAAGTCTTTCCCCAGGCCAATATCTTCCAGTGTTTTTCCTATGCTTTCTTGGAGGGTTTTTATTGTTTCATGCCTTAAATTTAAGTCCTTTATCCATCTTGAATCAATTTTTGTGAGTGGGGAAAGGTGGGGGTCCAGTTTCAGTCTTTTACATGTAGACATCCAGTTCTCCCAACACCATTTATTGAATAGGGAGTCTTTCCCCCAAGGTATGTTCTTGTTTGGTTTATCAAAGATTAGGTGGTTGTAACATGTTAGTTTCATTTCTTGGTTTTCAATTCAATTCCAAGTGTCTATGTCTCTGTTTTTGTGCCAGTACCATGCTGTCTTGAGCACTATGGCTTTGTAGTACAGACTAAAATCTGGTATGCTGATGCCCCCAGCTTTATTTTTGTTACAGAGAACTGCCTTAGCTATACGGGGTTTTTTCTGGTTCCATACAAGATGCAGAATCATTTTTTCCAAATCTTGAAAGTACGATGTTGGTATTTTGATAGGAATGGCATTGAATAGGTAGATTGCTTTGGGAAGTATAGACATTTTAACAATGTTGATTTTTCCCATCCATGAGCATGGTATGTTCTTCCATTTGTTAATATCCTCTGCTATTTCCTTTCTGAGGATTTCATAGTTTTCTTTATAGAGGTCCTTCGCCTCCTTCGTTAGGTATATTCCTAGGTATTTCATTTTCTTTGAAACTATGGTGAAGGGAGTTGTGTCCTTAATTAGCTTCTCATCCTGACTGTTGTTGGTGTACACAAAGGCTACTGACTTGTGGACATTGATTTTATATCCTGAAACATTACTGTATTTTTTGATGACTTCTAGGAGTCTTGTGGTTGAGTCTTTGGGGTTCTCTAAGTATAAGATCATGTCGTCAGCAAAGAGGGAGAGTTTGACCTCCTCTGCTCCCATTTGGATTCCCTTTATTTCCTTGTCTTGCCTAATTGTATTGGCTAGAACTTCCAGCACTACGTTGAATAGTAAAGGTGACAGAGGACAACCTTGTCTGGTTCCAGTTCTAAGAGGAAAAGCTTTCAGTTTTACTCCATTCAGTAAAATATTGGCTGTGGGTTTGTCATAGATAGCTTCAATCAGTTTTAGAAATGTGCCACCTATGCCTATACTCTTCAGTGTTCTAATTAGAAAAGGATGCTGGATTTTATCGAATGCTTTTTCTGCATCTATTGAGAGGATCATGTGATCTTTACTTTTGCCTCTGTTAATATGGTGGATAACGTTTATAGACTTGCGTATGTTAAACCAGCCTTGCATCCCTGGGATGAAGCCTACTTGATCATGATGAATGACTTTTTGCTGATAAGCTGTAATCTATTGGCTAGGATTTTGTTGAGAATTTTTGCATCTATATTCATGAGTGAGATTGGTCTGAAATTCTCCTTTTTGTTTGGGTCTTTTCCTGGTTTTGGTATCAGGGTGATATTTGCTTCATAGAATGTGTTGGGGAAGATTCCTTCTTCCTCAATTTTTTCGAATAATTTCTGCAGTACAGGACTAAGCTCTTCCTTGAAGGTTTGATAGAATTCTGGAGTGAAGCCATCTGGACCAGGGCATTTTTTGGTTGGAAGGTTTTTTATTGTTTCTTTGATCTCAGTGCTTGAAATTGGTCTGTTCAGGAGCTCTATTTCTTCCTGGCTGAGTCTAGGGAGAGGGTGTGATTCCAAATATTGATCCATTTCTTTCACATTGTCAAATTTCTGGGCATAGAGTTTCTGGTAGTATTCAGAGATGATCTCTTGTATCTCTGTGGGATCAGTTGTTATTTCCCCTTTATCATTTCTGATTGAGGTTACTAGAGATTTTACTTTTCTATTCCTCATTTGTCTGGCCAATGGTTTATCTATTGTATTTATTTTTTCAAAAAACCAACTCCTTGTTTCATTAATTTTCTGAATGATTCTTTTGTTTTCAATTTCATTGTTCTCTGATTTGATTTTGGATATTTCTTTTCTTCTACTTAGTTTAGGCTTAGATTGTTCTTCTTTTTCCAATTCCATAAGATCTCTTGTGAGATTGTTGATGTGCTCTCTTTCTGTTTTTCAAATGTAGGCATCTAAAGCGATGAATTTTCCTCTCAAAGAAGGGACGGGTTTAGACGGATTGAACACACGCGACCACTTGCCGGTTTTCCACTGTTTTAGTCCTCCTCTTGGGGTCCAGAAGTCTCTCGCTGACTCCCTGTATCCTCTCAGGGGTGATGGTAGGCAGATCCCACCAGCCAGAGATGCCTGGAGTCCTATCTTCCCAGACTCATGGTGCCCAGATGCAAGCAAGCTGTTACTCGGCTGACATCTTGCTCCGCCTCCGACCTAAAGTGAAAAATTTAATTACTTGATGATCTGACATTGATGATAATGTTATGGATTTTGGAGTTGTCAATTATAGTATTTGGTTTAAGAGCTGAGTTGTCTCTGAATTCACTAAAATAGAGGCCTCTAAACCTCTATGGTCATGTATCCTTCTCCAAGAAAAATGTATGAGCAGATAAGTACCAGTATATACAGATATAAGCATTATATATTGCATGTTGTGTATATGAGAATGTGTAAATAACCATACATATATGCCTTTATTATGAAAATATTTTTACATTATGAGATGGAAAATTTGAATTCAGTAATGCATTAGCTAAAATATACAAATGAATCATAATACATATTTCTGCAATGTATACAGAAAACAGGAAAAAGATGTGCCAACTCATTAACACAGTATTTCTTTCCAGAAAAATAGGAAGAGACAGACTGGGCTAACAATTTTATTTTTCACATTATACATTTCTGTATGGTTTGAAATTTCTCTAAGTGAATTATGGAAATATTGGTGAAATCTCGTAAAGATACCGAGTAAAAACTATGCAAAAACATTTATTTGTGTGAAAAGGTGCACAAACATGCTGTAGAGTGCATATATAAAATTGTATGTAATAAGTGCAAGTATATGTTATGGATAAATGGAAAATAACTATTAAAAGTGAATATTTATAATGTGATCTTCCCTTTATACATGGTTTTATATATTTCATAATCTCCTTAAACTCCTATAATGTTGTTTTAGAATATATGATGCATTAACGTCATTTAATCACCATTAGTAAAATAATTCAGGAAGGTGGTCAGAAGTCAGCTCATACAGTCACATAAGCTTTCAAAACATTAACTCTCTCTCTCACCTTTCTCTCCAAAGAACATCATACAATCATTATTGTGATAAGTACAATAGGAGGAGTCCAGTCTACATTGCCAAGTCACAAGAAATCAGAAGGTGGACATCCAGGCCTTTCTGCGCCCCTCACGTCTGTGTGCGGCCTATTCAAATACTCGAAGGATCCCTCCACCTCAGCCAATGAGAAGGAGGCATGCAAGAGTGTATGCACTATTTCAGTGGAACTTGGGCCAGCCACACATTATGTCCTGTCGTGCAAGACATTCTTGAAGTTACTTGAAGGTCTGAGGGTAGTGAGAAGCCATATGGGATAGGAGGGACACAAGCTGCTGGGAACCAGATGCTGAGGAAAGAGGGCAGGTGTGCTAATGTTGGAAGAGTCAAAGAGAAATGACCTCACATACCTAGGGACTTATCTCTGAGATAGGGCAGCTTCCTAGTGGGTGCAAAGACTCAGCATCTCTAAGGAGGGTTTCCCATGGCTGGCACTCAGACCTTGAGCAGAGATGAGTCCCCAGCACAGTGCTCTGTTGAACTTTCTGAGGGGGATTGATGGCCAGTGTCACTGAACTTAGAAGAGCATGTCATCTGGTCCTTCCTGCCACTAAGGAAACACCATGGCACTTCTGGGTGAAGGGCCATTGCTGGTGTGACTATGCTTCCATAGGGTACAGAAGGGGAATTGGACCAGTATTTTTCTCTCCTTGTTTCCTGTCTGCATGTGGCATCATCAAGGATTGGATTCAAAAGGCAGCCACTGGTCAAGGACAACAGTGTTGTCAGAGTGGCAACAGTAATGATGCATGCGCTAAGGAACGCTGACCTGCAAGAGTCACGTAGCTCCTGGTTACTGTATGCTTGTGTTTTAAGCATACTTCATAGGAGGAAATCAGTAATGCGGCCAGAAAAGACACCACATGACTTTTAAAAAATTATGGATAATTGGAATGAAGTACCAAACCCACGTCAACAGCATCTGCAGCCACACGGACGTCAAAAAGCCTCCACTAGAAAACCTGTGCTTTGTTGCCACAAGTACAGGAAAGACATAGAGAGCAACGTTTTGTTCTTCAGGGGCTATTTTCCAAAGTGATGCTCGGCTACATCAGTAATGAACAAAATGGTGATGTGTGAGAGCCCAGAAAGGTACCATTAGATTTTTCCGAACATTTAAAGATCTAATCCTTTATATCAGGGGCCAGCAAACTACAACCTGAGGGCCACATCGGACTTTCTGGCCCTTTTTTTTTCAAATTAATTTTATTGGAACAGAGAGTTATCCTCATTTGTTATCTTGATATCCATGGTCACTTTCCTGGTACAATGCAGACCTGAATAATAGTGACAGAGACAGTGTGGCCCCCAAAGTCCAGGATATCTACTATCTGGCACTTCACTGAAGCCAGCTGCCTTCTCCTCTTGTATAACTTCAATATTGTGTGTGTTTCCTAAATTAGAAAACTGGTTATTATTCTTTATTGATATTTAATGACTGAGGCCATATCTTTAAAGCACCAGAAAACAAGCTTTCTTAAACAAGGATGCTTACTTTGAAAAGTTCAGTTCAGAGACCTCAGCTGTATAAAATTGATGGGATCTTTATGATACAGGCCTGCTTATCATTGGTGTCCTAATAGCTTGCAGAATCTAGGAAGCAAAAACACTGACTAGTGACTCAGCGTCTTCAGACGCTTCTCAGCAAGAGCTGCTGGCATCTCCCGCACAGCATCAGAGATCAGACATCCTCATTTCCCAAGAAACAGCTCAGCACCCAATCACTGATGCACACACATACATTAAAATGAGAGACTTTGCAAAGGAACACATTAGGCCATTCAATCTGAAATGTTCGATTTTTTTTTTTCCTTTTTGAGACAGATTCTCACTTTGTCACCTGGGCAGAGTGCTGTGGCATCATAGCTCACAGCAACCTCAAACTCTTGGGACTCAAGCGATCATCTTGCCTCAGTTTCCTGAGTATCTGGGACTACAGGTGCCCACCACAACACCTGGATGTTTTTAGAGATGGAGTCTTGTTCTTGCTTCTCAGGCTGGTCTCAAACTTGTGAGCTCAGGCAATCCACCCTCCTTGGCCTCACAGAGTGCTAGGGTTACGGACGTGAGCTATTGTGCCCAGCCCACAATGTCTGATTTGTAATCAAAAGCTGACTTTCTAGTTTCTTCTCAAAAAGAAGCAGTACAATTAATCGACATTGTGCCTTTGCCATCTTATCCGTAGTTTGTATATGTCCACAGCACAGAATCCTGGAGAGTGAGTG
Organism: Nycticebus coucang; assembly: GCF_027406575.1. Taxonomy (NCBI): domain Eukaryota; kingdom Metazoa; phylum Chordata; class Mammalia; order Primates; family Lorisidae; genus Nycticebus; species Nycticebus coucang. The sequence continues at coordinate 135,854,566 of NC_069804.1, forward strand.
GTGATGAAATCATGAAAGGCATTTTCACAGCTTGTTAATGACTGAATGTTTTTCCTGGCAAGAAGTGGTCCAAATCCTGGGGAAAGTGGTAGTCGATTGGTACAAGGTCTGGTGAATACAAAGGATGACAGAGTTTACAAGTCCAGTTTCTATATTTTTTGAGAAACATTGTTTTTGTGACAGTGTTGTCTTTCAAGAAGATTGGTCCAAATCTATGGACTAATCTGGGCTGTTTAATTGCAAACATCCTCATGACATCATCCATTTGTTTTCACCAGTCTTCTCCTGTAATTGATTGAGCAGTTTCATGAAACTGTATGGATAATACCAGTGCTGGACCACCAAACAGACAACATTAGCTTTTTTTTTTTTTGAGACAGATTCTCACTTTGTCACCCTCAGTAGAGTGCCATGGCATCATAGCTCACAGCAATCTCCAACTCTTGGGTTCAAGTGATTTTCTTGCTTCAGCCTCCTGAGTAGCTAGGACTATAGGTGCCCACCACAACACCCAGCTATTTTTTAGAGACAGGGTCTCACTCTTGCTTAGGCTGGTCTCAAACCTCAACATTAGCTTTTTTGATGAATATTCAGTTTTTGATTTTTGTTTGGCACTTCATCTTTATCCAACCATTGTTCCAAATGCTTGTGATTGTCAAAAAGTATCCTTTTCTCATTCTACATAACAATATTATAGACGGTTCACATTCATGTCGTGACAACAATGAAAAGCAACCTTTGATAGGATTTCTCTTCTGACACGTGTTTAATTCATTCAGAACCAGTATATCCAGCTTCTTTACCTTGTCTGATTTGTTTCTAATGGTATAAAATTGCTGGCAGAGTAATGTCAAACCTTGTTTATAATTTAACAGTAGGGTAATATGGATTCTTTTCCATTATAGCTTTTAGCTCATCATTATCCACCTGGTCTGAGGTTGCCCACATGGCTCATTTTCAAGATTAAAATCATCAGAATGGAACTGTTCAAGCCATTGATGTACTGTGCATTCATTAACCTCATCCTTCCCCAAACACTTCATTAATATTTTCAGCTGTGTGTGCTGCATTGGTTTTATGACGGAACTCAGACTCAAAAGAACATAAATTTTTGACTGATCCATGATTTCACAAAAACAGCTCTAAAAAATAATTGAAAAATAATCACAAGCCAAAATTTGCATTTGGAAGAATGAGGATGTACCTTCACAATAAAGGTGCGCGTGCGTGCACACACACATACACACACCACCACCACCACCACAGAGGAAGTGTCAAAGTGAAAAACGTCAGAGATATCAACTGTCAAACTTAGTACTTAATAATGCAATTTTTTTTTTTTTTTTTGCAGTTTTTGGCTGGGGCTAGGTATGAACCCGCCACCACCGGTATATGGGGCTGGCGCCCTACTCCTTTGAGCCACAGGTGCCGCCCATAACCTAATAACTGATTCAGATTTTAACCTTCTCTGCCTGTAATTATGTCAGATACATCATGCAAGACACCATAGCATAGGCTCTTGTTATATAAACCAAAATGTTATATTTCCTGCATTACAATAGTATTGCATGAAAAATAGAATATATACATTCACCCTCAGCATCAGATTCCTAATGAAGTTGTAATGAGTGAAAAAAAAATCCAAAAGAACAACTAGCTTCATTTAAATACTATGTTTATCATGGAACAAACTCTCCAAATAATAAATAATGGAGGAGTTTCAGATTGTAAATAGGCTGACTTTTCATTATATCAGTGGTTCTCAAACTGTGAATTGCCACCCCTTTGTAACAATGAAAATACATCCTGCATATCAGATATTTACATTACAATTCATAACAGTAGCAAAATTACAGTTATGAATTAGCAACGAAAATAATATTATGGTTGGGGGTCACCACAACATGAGGAACTGTATTAAAGGATCACGGCATTAGGAGGCATTAGGAAGGTTGAGAACCACTGCATTATACCCACTGTCAAGATTCCTTTGGAACTGATAAATTGCATGCTCGTGAAGGAAATCCAAAATTCACAGGCCTCCACATTCCACCCCAACTCATTTCCACAGCTGATCCTCAAACACAAGGATGGGAAAGAGGCACCATAACCACATCAGAGATGCCCTTCACTGAATGCCTCAAGACAGCTTTCTCTGTCAAGAAGGCTCTAATGTTTACCTCCCTTGGGCAACAAGAGTCCACACCCAGTTCTACTGAGTCTGTGCCTTGGAAATTCAGATAGCATACCCTGATGCACAGAAGGTCCAGTCAATTTCTGTCCCTGCCTTATTACCTCCACCTCCAGGCATAAGTCACCAGTCAATACAGAAACTACGTCAGCACTTGATGCAAAGATGAATAAATATTTTCCATGACACATTGCATTTATCATTGAGACATCAGCACTGAAGCAGGTCAAAAAGACTCACTGGTGACTCACACTGCTATAATGGAATGAATGAAGTAAAAGAGAAAATGTTAGAACCTGAAATTGTGTGTGATGTTTCTATTTTCAGAACACAGAGTCAAGGCAATATATGGGAAAGGGTTTGTGCCTCCCAATAATGCATGCGGTGAGATCACGCACACCCTGGTTATAACAATCCCTGGGGCTGTCAGGAAAATAAGTTGGTTGCTGTGGGTGGAATGCCCATGAACTCTAAGGGTACTTTGGAGAAACGTCATGATAAGAGAAGTTAGAGATAGCAAACCCTCCTGCGACAAAAGAAGGCATGTCAGACAGTGAGTTAGTGCCTGGGCCAAAGCAAGCAGTCGACATTTGGGAAAATATACATGAAGATGATTGGAGAAGAAAAAGTGTCCCGACAAGAGATTAAACTCCCACAGAGTGCCCTGTGTCTGGCAGTCACTGACAAATGTAATTGGATGTGTGACATTTTGGAGTTCACTTCCCTCGTGCACCTCTGCAATCTACACACTACCAATTTATATACTGAAATTTTTAGAAAGAAATGTACTGAGGCTTGCCCGTGAACATACAAGTTTCTTAGTGTACACAAACATATGCAGTTCCTGTCATACATCGGTATTCAGCCGAGAGTGACACAGCTGGGGTATGACACAGTTCTTCTTAGGTTCAAGAAGCAAGGAGAAAACCCCCTTTGTCTTTCATCCTGGGGACTCTTCTTCAGGAAACCACATGTTCTTTCTGAGATACACGGGAGTAATGTCAGGCTGGGGTGAGAGGCACGTATGCACACAACATAAAGGAATGTTTTCAGCAACTTCTCCGTGAGGAGAACAGCAAGGCAGATGTCAGGACCCACGTTTTGGCTGTTACAGTTTCTCATGGTTGTACCACAGTGGAGTGGTTTCATGGGTGAGCTTTCCAAGCAGAGCATCATTGTTCTGAAAGGTTAAGTGAGCTTTGAGTGTGGCTCTGTTCCCTAAGTGGTGCATGGCATTCCTAGTCTCCTTTTCTGACAAGTAGACAAAATATCAGCATCTCTTTAATACTAGAGTAGATAGGCAGACACTAAAGTGCACTGTGTTTTATCTGGAGTACAAGGGATAAATACAAGTGTCAGAAATCCAAGGTAATTCCTAGTAATATGGAATTGACCACAAAGTCAGTGGGAGCATTGGATTTCAGTCCAGGCATTCTGACCTCTAATTGTCAGCATACAAATTTCCAGAAGATATTTATCTCAGCTTTTTATCATACTACATGGAGAAGCAAACTATTATTCATTGTGCACCCTGAATTGCAGGATAAGCAAGTAAAAATGAAGATGTCCTGAAGTACTATGCCATCATCAATAATAATTAAAGAAATAAATGTAAAGTATATTTCATATTTTAATAGATCACAATTTCTGAAACAAAAGAAGAATGAAAAACTGCAATTGCTTAGAGTCTAGGAAGAACTGTTAGGGACTGGGAAGAACTTGGCTGTTGTCCAAGGTAAGTAGATGACCCAAATCACAATCCATATTTTCTATAACAAAAGTAGATACTTGTCTCTTCCCAATATTTATCACTTCTTCCCTGGCTTTGAATACTTGCTTTCTAGTACCTCATGATTTTATTTTAAATAATTAACTCCCTTCACTCTCCTTTCTAATTTTTCTCTATAATAGACAAGTAAGTTTCAAAGCCAGGACTTGCAAGGTGTTGCAAAACATATCCTGGATCTCCAGCCACCTGCAGGCCCTGGGTCTGTTTGGAGCCTTACTTGGGTGCAGAGAAAAATCCAGCACACTTAGTAGAAGACCAGGAAGTATATGCATGAAACCAAATGAGATTTTATCTTAGTGTCATTTTTTTTCCAGGAATGAAATTATTCAATATATCCCATTCTCAAATATTCTTTATAATACATTTTTACATTTCTTCCATTTACTCTATAGATTAAAAAATCATTTTATTAATCAGGTGTAATGTTTTTATCATATGCATATGTATTTCTCATATTTCATGCTGCATCATAAACATTTTCAAGATGAAGTTAACATCTTCTCTCTCTCAAGAAAACAAAGAGCTGCTGATAAACCTCATGTGCAACCCCAAATATCTGTCTACATACAATGTTGGCCATGGAAACACACCCCTGGCAGTCAGTAAGTAGCCAACAACAAAGAAAGGCAACAACAAGAATATTCTATCACTTAAACATAAGGTTTTGTTTGTGTCTTTGTGTACTTGTGTGTATGTAAGCATGAAGTGACAAGAAATACATGGCAACACCCCTAGGTCCAGTATTTCATAATCACCAAGTCCCAGGGTTTTCGTGTGTGTGTGTGTGTGTGTGTGTGTGTGTGTGTGTGTGTGTGTGTGTGTGTGTGTGTTAAGTCAGTGGTGCCAACATTTTTGGCACCAGGGACTGCATGAAAGATAATTTTTCTAGGAAGATGTTTACCTTTTGCTCAGGCCATGATGCAAGCGATGGGGAGCCACTGGGTGCTGTAAATACAAATAAAATTGCTTCTCTCAATCACCTGCCACTCACCTCCTGCTTTGTGGCCCAGTTCTTAATTTTCATGGAAGACAATTTCTCCATGGAAGTCAATTTTTCTATGGATATGGTGGGGGAAAGGAGGGGCGGAGTGGGGGAGAGGTGGGGCTCTGTAGCCTGGCTGCTAACAGGCCACAGACCAGTACTGGTCTAGGGCCCAGGGTTTGCAGACCACAGTGTTAGTGTGTGTGTTTGCACAGGTGTGGGAGAGAGTGTTTTATAAATGGTTATCTTAAGCTCATTTTGTTCTGATCGAATGAAAGCTTATTGGTAATGTTTATTTAAAAACTCAAAATGGGCTCGGTGCCTGTGGCTCAAGTGGCTAAGGTGCCAGCCACATACACCTGAGCTGGCAGGTTCGAATCCAACCCGGGCCCGCCAAACAACAATGACGGCTGCAACCAAAAAATAGCCGGGCATTGTGGTGGGCCCCTGTAGTGGGAGGTAGAGGCAGAAGAATCGCTTAAGCCCAGGAATTGGAAGTTGCTGTGAGCTGTGATGTCACAGCACTCTACCCAGGGTGACAGCTTGAGGCTCGGTCTCAAATAAATAAATAAATAAAATAACATAAAAAATAAAAATTCAAAATGTATATATACCTCCATAATTTTATTTTTTCTTTATTTCTATGACTAAAAACTTTTAGTTTTAAAAACTCTATAACAAATTTTAAGACAGTTTAGTGTTCACATTTGCATTTCTCTTAGAAAGTATGAATCATGTTGATGGTATACTTTTTACTGATCCTCAAAATATAAATTTCAGTTACTTTTCTGATAAAAATAGGTACATGCTTAATGTAAACAAATAATAGGAAAATCTCTTAAATAAAAAAAAAATGTTTAATTGAATTATCACCTCAACCAGTAGCCTCTTATTCCTATATCCTTTACTTCCAAGTTTGTATATATAAACTTGAGGAAATTTCATTTCACTATTGGTAATCATAGCTATCTCACTCCATTCACTCCACTCTTCTCTCCCCTGCCTCCTCCCTCTCTCTCTTTCTCTCCTATTTTTCCACTGCATTCTCTTTGAACCCTAGTATATGATACTTAATGAAACTTAACCCACGTTAAGGTATACTCAAATCTCAGAGATTAAAGCCTTCTACAAGTATCCAAATAGCTCAATTTATCCTGAATCCAAATCTTTTAAAACTTGTTACAATATTGAAATACAAAATAAGGGCGGTGCCTGTGGCTCAAAGGTGTAGGGCGCCGACCCCATATGCCGGAGGTGGTGGGTTCAAACCCAGCCCCAGCCAAAAAAACTGCAAAAATAAATAAATAAATAAATACAAAATAAAATTAATATAAAAATAATTATTAGTTTTGCCCAATCCATGCCCTCTAAATTTATAGTTTTCTAAGGATCATCAAGAAATAAGTTGTCCAAATTACGAGTTTTTCACTCCCATGCTTTTAATATAAATGATAATTCATTTGCCATCATTGCTCTTAGGTTGAAATAAAATAAGTAACCAAAAAGTAGTTGTTAGTTACCTAATCGATAGCCAAGCTCCAGAGAATTATTAATTTGGAAGCTATATTCTGATAACCCTTTGTTCAGGAGGTTAACATATACCTCCACAAGAGAAATCCTAGGATGGAGTTGTCTCTAAATAAGTGCACCTTACCTAAAATAACTCCCATGAACACCAGTGCCCATAAACTGAAATTCATTTTTGGTCACTTTTATCCCAAATCCACGTTATAGAAATTTCAAGTTATTACCTTAGAGTTTTTTTTAACTAAATAGCCTGTAGAAATTTAAAGGCACCTACATAGCATATTTCCTTAAAGTACTGGGTAAGGAACCTTCTTTAATGTAACAAACAAGCAAGTCATAGAGGTCCTATGTACATGGGTCAGTTACTTTCCCAATCAAATATATGTGTGGATAGAAACAAATTAAGCCCTCCCAGCAACACCAAATCAGAAAGGACACTGTCACCTGTGTGTTTTGAAAGTAAAATAATGGACCATAACACTGTCTGTCTCAAAACATTCATAGTAACCCACGTAATTGAATAGTAGTAGAATGTGTCACCTGAAACTATGCCACTTTGGCATAAGGATTATTTTAAGCTACAGGCACTTGAGTAACAGCAGATGCAAGAATGGCATTCTAATCTCTTCTTTCTGAAAACAGGAGATATTCAGTAAAAACTCTTCGTGTGAAAGATGCCTTCACTGTACCAGAAAAAGAGGAACATTCTTCAACAAGAAGTCACAGATGAGAGAATTCTGTACAAACATACCTTGTTAAATAATTCTTACTTTTCTTTAGCTTCTCCAGATAATTTAATTTCCTTTCCACAATTGTCTCTTGTTGTTCAAGCACATAAGTTTTTCCACTTCTTTTGGTCATCATTTCCTTATGAGGGCTCCCAGATCACATAAAACTTACACAGATTTTTATGCTTTTTTCCCTGTTAATCTGTTTTATGTCCATTTAGAATAATTGCCAGGCCCAGCTGAAAACATTAAGAAGGCAAAGGCAAAATTTTGCCCCCTCTACAAAATAAATTTATTTTGGCTATTGTAGCATCTTAGTGACACTAGGTAAATTGTAGAATTGCCTTGTATAATTAAAAAGAACTTTCGATGATTATTTTGATATTAAATATATAGAACAGGGAAGAGCTGCCCTGCTGACCCGCAATCAGCACCTGCCCATACCTCCGAAAGAGCTGACCCATGACCCATGATCGGCACCCTCCTGGACCTCCAGAGAGCTGCCCCGCTGACCCACGATCAGCACCCACCCGGACCTCCAGAAGAGCTGCCCCACGACCTGCGATTGACACCCTCCCAGACCTCCAGAAGAGCTTCCCCGTGACCCGTGATCAATACCCTACCAAACATCAATAAGAGCTGCGCCCCCCCGGAACACAGTAAGAGCAGCGCTGGGACCCACTACCCCACCCACCAGGCCTCCCCACACCCTGACCAGGAACTCCAGGAGCCATGCAACCCAGTGTCCTCCCTCCTGTACCCTCCCTGCCTCCACACCTGCCCGCACATCTGGCCAGGGACTCTGGTTGCTGCATGCCCTCTGGAGCCCTCCCTGTCTCTACGCGGAGCCATTCTCCTGGCCAGAGACTGCTGGAGCCTTGGGCCCTCTGTGCCAAAGTCACTGGGTGCCAGGCACTCCCAGAGCCATGTGCACCACCCCCCACCCTGTTGCTGGATCCAGGGGTGTCACACTCCAGAGCTGCTCCCACAACCAGTACTCCCTGGCTGGGGCAGCCCCAGAAAAGCTACAAAGGGTCACTCCCTACAAAGATCCAGCAACAATACAGTGATACCCCTGGGGTCTAAACTCGGAGAGTCACCACCCCAAATCTGAGGATGGCCAAAGGCAATGGTGAAAAACAATCATGAGATGAAATCAACAGAAAAACTCTGGCAATATGAATAATCAGAGTAGATCAACTCCCCCAAGGAACAATGGGGCAGACACAGCACAAGATCCCATGCACAAACAAATAGCTGAGATTTCAGAAATTGAATTCAGAATCTGGATAGCAAATAAGATCGAATTAGAATTCCAAGCAGTAACCCAAAAGATGTCCCAAGAATTCAACGAATTCAAAGACCAAATAACCAAAGATTTTGACACATTGAGACAAGAAGTTGCAGCCCTCAAAGATCTGAGAAACACAGTAGAATCCCTAAGTAACAGAATGGAGCAAGCAGAAGAAAGGATTTCTGACATCGAAGACAAAGCTTTCAAACACTCCCAAACTGTCAAAGAGGAAGAGAAATGGAGGAAAAAAACAGATCACTTTCTCAGAGAGCTCTGGGATAATTCGAAGAAAACCAATACTCATCTTATAGGGATCCCCGAAAGCAATGAAGTGGCTTCACAAGGCACAGAGTCTCTTCTCCATGAGATTATGAAAGAGAACTTTCCACACATGCCAAGAGATTCTGAAATTCAGATAGCTGACAGTTTCAGAAATCCAGCACGCTCAACCCGAATAAGACATCCCCCAGACACATCATAATCAATTTCACTAAAGTTAATATGAAGGAGAAAATTCTAAAAACAGCCAGATGAAAGAAAACCATTACCTGCAAGGGGAAGAATATTAGAATAACTGCAGATCTCTCTGCTGAAACCTTTCAAGCTAGAAGAGGATGGTCATAGACTTTTAATCTCCTGAAACAAAATAACTTTCAACCCAGGATCCTGTACCCAGATAAACTGAGTTTCATTTATGATGGAGAAATTAAATAATTTAATGACATTCACATATTGAAGAAAATTGCCACAACTAAACCAGCTCTCCAGGATATACTCAGACCTATCCTCCATAAAGACCAGCATAATCCTCCACAACAAAAGTAAACCACCCAGAAAATTTTGATCAAATTCCAAATTCCACAGTCGCAAAATGATTAAAAATGTCCACAGACACTTGAAAGGCTTATCAATATTCTCAATGAATGTGAATGGTTTAAATTGTCCTCTAAAGAGGCACAGGTTGGCTGACTGGATACAAAAACTCAAGCCAGATATCTGCTGCATACAAGAATCTCACCTTACATTAAAAGACAAATATAGACTCAAGGTGAAGGGATGGTCATCTATACTCCAGGCAAATGGAAAGCAGAAAAAAAGCAGGCATTGCACCTATTCACAGATGCAATAGGCTTTAAACCAACCAAAATAAGGGAGGATAAGGATGGACACTTCGTATTTGTTAAAGGTAATAATCAATATGATGAGATTTCAATTATTTATATTTATGCACCCAACCAGAACGCACCTCAATTTATAAGAGAAACTAACAGACGTGAACAACTTGATTTCATCCAGTTTCATAGTACTTGGAGATTTTAACACCCCTTTAGCAATGCTGGATAGACCCTACAAAAAGAAGCTAAGCAAAGAAATCGTAGATTTCAACTTAACCATTCAACATCTGGACTTAACAGACATCTACAGAACATTTCATTACAACAAAACTGAATACACATACTCCAAAATCGACCACATCCTAGGCACAAATCCAACCTTAGCAAATTTTTAAAAACAGAAATTATTCCTTACATCTTCTCAGACCATCATGGAATAAAAGTTGAACTCAATAACAACAGGAATCTGCATACCCATACAAAAACATGGAAGCTAAATAACCTTATGCTGAAGGATAGATGGGTTATAGACGAGATTTAGAAGGAAATCACCAAATGTTTGGAACAAAACATCAACTAAGACACGAATTATCAGAACCTCTGGGATACTACAAAGGCAGTCCTAAGAGGGAAATTTATAGCACTGCAAGCCTTCTGCAAGAAAATGGAAAGAGAGGAAGTTAATAACTTTTTTTTTTTTTTTTTTGGTAGAGACAGAGTCTCACTTTATGGCCCTCAGTGGAGTGCCATGGCATCACACAGCTCACAGCAACCTCCAACTCCTGGGCTTAAGCGATTCTCTTGCCTCAGCCTCCCAAGTAGCTGGGACTACTGGTGCCCACCACAATGCTCAGCTATTTTTTGGTTGCAGTTCAGCCGGGGCTGGGTTTGAACCCACCACCCTTAGTATATGGGGCTGGCGCCTTACCGACTGAGCCACAGATGCCGCCCGGAAGTTAATAACTTAATGGGACATCTCAAGCAACTGGAGAAGGAAAAACATTCCAACCTCAAACGCAGCAGAAGAAAAGAACCAAAATCAGAGCACAATTAAATGAAATTGAAAACAAAAGAATTATACAACAGATCAATAAATCCAAAATTTGGTTTTTTGAAAAGGTCAATAAAATAGATAAACCTTTGGCCAACCTAACCAGGAAAAAAAGAGTAAAATCTCTAATTTCATTAATCAGAAATGGTAAAGATGAAATTACACACCCCTCAGAAATTCAAAAAATCCTTAATGAATATTACAAGAAACTTTACTCTCAGAAATATGAAAATTTGAAAGAAATCAACCAATACTTGGAAGTACGCCGCCTACCAAGACTTAGCCAGAACAGATTGGAAATGTTGAACAGGCCTATATCAAGTTCTGAAATAGCATCAACTATACAAAATCTCCCTAAAAAGAAAAGCCCAGGACCAGATGGCTTTACGTTAGAATTCTACCAAACCTTTAGAACTAGTACCTATATTACTAAACCTCTTCCAAAATATAGAAAAAGAAGGAATACTACCCATCTCATTCTACGAAGCAAACATCACCTTGATCCCTAAACCAGGGAAAGACCCAACAAGTAAAGAAAATTATAGACCAATATCACTAATGAGTATTGATGCAAAAATACTCAATAAAATCCTAACAAACAGAATCCAACAACACATCAAAAAAATTATACACCATGTTCAAGTGGGATTTATCCCAGGCTCTCAAGGCTGGTTCAATATACGTAAATCTATAAATGTAATTCAGCACATAAACAAACTAAAACATAAAGAGCATATGATTCTCTCAATTGATGCAGAAAAAGCTTTTGATCGTATCCAGCATCCCTTCATGATTAGAACATGTAAGAAAATTAGTATAGAAGGGACATTTCTTAAACTAATTGAGGCCATCTACAGCAAACCCACATCCAATATCATATTGAATGGAGTTAAATTGAAATCATTTCCACTTAGATCAGGAACCAGGCAAGGTTGCCCATTGTCTGCATTGCTCCTTAACACTGTAATGGAAGTTTTAGCCATTGCAATTAGGGAAGAAAAGGTGATCAAGGGTATCCACATAGGGTCAGAAGAGATCAAACTTTCACTCTCCGCAGATGACATGATTGTATATCTGGAAAACACTAGGGATTCTACTACAAAACTTTTAAAAGTGATCAAGTAATACAGCAATGTCTCAGGCTACAAAATCAACACCCATAAATCGGTAGCCTTTATATATACAAATAATAGCCAAGCCAAAAAAACAGTCAAGGACTCTATTCCTTTCACAGTAGTGCCAAAGGAGATGAAATGTTTATCTAAGAAAGGATATGAAAGATCTCTATAAAGACAACTATGAAACCTTAAGAAAAGAAATAGCTGAATATGTTAACAAATGGAAAAGCATATTAACATATGCTTTTGGCTGGGAAGAATCAACATCATTAAAATGTCTATACTACCCAAAGCAATATATAATTTTAATGCAATTCCTATCAAAGCTCAATTGTCATATTTTTAAAATCTTGAAAAAATAATACTTTGTTTTATATGGAATCAGAAAAAACCTTGAATAGCCAAAACATTACTCAGAAATAAAAACAAAGCAGGAGGAATCACACTACCAAACCTGAGACTGTACTATAAATTGATAGTGATCAAAACAGCATGGTACTAGCACAAAAACAGATAGGTAGACATATGGAACAGAATAGAGAACCAAGAGATGAATCCAGCTACTTACTGTTATTTGATCTTTGACAAGCAAATTAAAAACATTCAGTGGGGAAAAGATTCCCTATTTAACAAGTTGTGCTGGGTGAACTGGCTGGCAATCTGTAAAAGACTGAAACTGGACCCACACCTTTCACCATTAACTAAGATAGACTCTCACTGGATAAAAGATTTAAACTTAAGACATGAAACTATAAAAATGCTTGAAGAAAGTGCAGGGGAAACTCTTGAAGGAATCGTCCTGGGTGAATATTTTATGAGGAGGACTCCCCAGGCAATTGAAGCAGTATCAAAAATACATTACTGGGACCTGATCAAACTAAAAAGCTTCTGCACAGCCAAGAACATAGTAAGTAAAGCAAGCAGACAGCCCTCAGAATGGGAGAAAATATTTGCAGGTTATACCTCCGATAAAGGTTTAATAACCAAAATCCACAGAGAACTCAAACGTATTAGCAAGAAAAGATCAGGTGATCCCATCTCAGAGTGGGCAAAGGACTTGAAGATAAACTTCTCTAAAGACAGACACACTATCTACAGACACATGAAAAAAAGCTCATCATCCTTAATCATCAGAGAAATGCAAATCAAAACTACTTTGAGATATTACCTAACCCCAATAAGAGTAGCCCACATAACAAAATCCCAAAACCAGAGATGTTGGCGTGGATGTGGAGAAAAGAGCACACTTCTACACTGCTGGTGGGAATACACACTAATACGTTCCTTTTGAAGGATGTTTGGAGAATTCTTAGAGGTCTAAAAATAGACCTGCCATTCGATCCTATAATTCCTTTATAGGTATATACACAGAAGACCAAAAATCACAATATAACAAAGACATCTGTATCAGAATGTTTATTGTAGCCCAATTCATAATTGCTAAGTCATGGAAGAAGCCCAAGTGCCCATCGACCCACAAATGGACTAGTAAATTGTGGTACATGTATACGATGGAATATTATGCAGCCTTAAAGAAAGATGGAGACTTTACCTCTTTCATGCTTACATGGATGGAGCTGGAACATATTCTTCTTAGAAAAGTATCTCAAGAATGGAAGAAAAAGTATCCAATGTACTCAGCCCTACTATGAAGTTATTTTATAGCTTTCATAAAGCTATAAAGCTTTTCATATAGCTTTCATAAGAAGGCTATAACCCAACTATAGCACAACAATATGGGGAAAGGGCCAAGGGAGGCGAAGGGAGGGGGGAGGTTAGGGTGGAGGGAGGGTAATGGGTGGGGCCACACCTATGGTGCATCTTTGAATGGGTGCAGGTGAAACCTACTAAATTCAGAATACAAACGTCTACATACAATAACTAAGAAAATGCCATGAAGGCTACGTTGAACAGTTTGTTGAGAATATTTCAGATTGTATATGAAACCAGCACATTGTACCCCTTGATTGCACAAATGTACACAGCTATGATTTAACAATAAAAAATAAATAAATAAATAAATAATATATATAGAACAATTTAGGAAGGAGTTAGGGCTTCTCTAAAATTTTATTTTTCCTCTAATAGGTAACACTTATTTTATTACAGCAATTTTAATATATAATGTTAAATTTAAAAGAATAAAAATTTATGAAATCAGAATTATTTTAGCCATCTTTCAGATGTTCCAAACTTTATTTTATATGCACCAACAGAATCAAATTGCAAGTATCAAGGGCTAACTAGGCTCTCCCTGAACAGGTGCCAGGCTATTTTAAGACATAGAAACAGGTGAATTGAATGAATGACTGGTCACTCAGTTACATGAGACTCTCCTCTTGAGTAGCTGGAAGTTTTTTCTCAAGTTACAGGGGCATCAGACCCAGCTTCTCCAATAAAATAATTCACTGCCTCAAACATACACAAAAACAGGCATAGTGATGGTAGGACACCCGCCCCCCCCCCACCAGTAGGCTTCTTACAGATGCATATATGCCACTCTTTCTGTCTGTAGTTATCCTTGCAAACTGTTTAGACCTCTGGCCATTAGACTGCACAAGCCAGTAGTCATAGAAACCAGAATACTGGCATAATGATCAGTTTTACATCAGCTTTCCAGGGAAACTGGGGAGTACAAATTCATCCTCACAGTCAATGCAACGAATGAATAAATGAATACAATATTAGAAGAGATTATACTATCAATTTCCAAAAATCACCTTGGGAATAAAATAAAAGGATTTTGAAACAATGGTTAAAGTGAAAGAAAAGGATCATCAGTTAACTATTATGGGTTTCCTCTCAGACACACCAAACCTGGCCTCAGTCTCCATTCAGGACTGCGTTAGAACCTGAAATAACAGAGGCTTGTGCTGAAAAGATCTCAGAATCGATATAGTTGCAGACTTGGCTCACTCAATAGCTCCAAATGACGTGTTTCACAAGATTAACAAGTTCTGTCTATTGCATCTTAAATTCATTCTCAGAATCAGAGCTGTGCCTCACAGCTCAGTGGTTGACATATGACTCACAATGCTAAAACTAAATAAATGCTAGAACAAAAAATCTGGACACTGAGATGACTTTAATGAAGAAGCAAAACCTGAGATTTTTCCCTCCACTAAGGTCTTTGTTGATAGTGGAGATACCTGACTACAGTAATCACCAGGCGTATAATAAGACCATACCCAAGGAAGCTTGGTAATTGGGGAACAACAGGAAAAGAAAAATACTTAGTAATATCAGCCAGATACAGTACTAGAAAAACTAGACACTGAAGATCTTCCTGGGCTAAGGACACTGGTTCAGTTTTGGACAAATTTATGAAATGGTAGTATGAAGACAATGATTCCATAAAAGATACACTGACTTCCAGGGCCCAGGGAGGAATCCATACCACACTCCATGCTTGGAGTAATGACAAGTCAGTCCACTGCAGCATTAGCAACCAAATCCCTGTGTTTCATGAACTCCTTCACCCAATAGTACTGGGTTTCTAGGTGGCACTTGCCTGGATCAAGTGGGAGACTAACAGAGTCAGCATGAAGCCAGCCAGAATAGCACTATCCCAAGTTATGAATGCTAAATTACCATTGAACCAATGGTCACAAGAGTTGGCCAATATCTATAAGCTAGAGCGAAATAGAGTGCCTATTGAAATGGAATATTTATCTAGAATCGAGAAGCTCCTAACATAATAGTCAAAAAATGTATAGAACTTATTCAAAAATCACTCATAGTCCCAAGAACTATGGAAAACAACTTGAATGAAATTATGCTAAGTGCAATAATCCAGATACATACAAATACTGTGTGATCTCACCTACATATGGAATCTTATAAAACTTGAAATCACAGAAGCAGAAAGTAGAACAGTAGTTACCAGTGGTTGTGGGGTTGAGAGAAATGGGCAGATGTTGGTCATAGGATACAACAGTTCCAGTTGTAAGATAAACAAATTCTGGGGATTTAATGTACAGTATGCGTGGTGATGGATATGTTAATTAATTTTATTGTGATAATCATTACATAATGCATACATATATCAAATCACTACATCGTACACCTTGAATATATGCAATCTCTATATTTTTTTCGATTAACACGATAGTACACATGTTTAGGTTACATTATTTTTGTTTCTAAGGTAAAGTTCAGGTTGTAGTTGAACTCTTCACCCAAGGGAAATACTGAATACCCTCACACTGTGCACATTAGGTGGTGAGAACCTGCCAAACATCCTCCCTCTTCACCCCTCTGCTTTTCTTTTCTTTCTTTTTTTTCTTTTTCTTTTTTTTTAGAGACAGAGTTTCACTTTATTGCCCTCGGTAGAGTGCTGGGGTGTCATAGCAACCTCCAACTCCTGGACTTAGGCAATTCTCTTGCCTCAGCCTCCTGAATAGCTGGGACTATAGACTCCTGCCACAATGCCCGCTATTTTTTTGTTGCAGTTTGGCCAGGGCCAGGCTTGAACCCGCCACCCTCAGTATATGGGGCCGGCATTCTACCCACTGAGCCACAAGCACTGCTTTTCCCACCTTTCCCCTCCCCCTCACTAGAATATACTTGTGTTTTTCCTTCGTGTGTGTAGTTGTTTATATATTGGTTTCATATTAGTATTGAGTACATTGTATACTTCTTTATTTTAAAATAAAAAGATTAAAATACTCTGTAGGGCTCTGATACAAAGAGAACACAGGACAGAAGATAAATACGAGGCCTCCACTTTAGGAATTATGTTGTTCAAAATAATGGTGAAATCGACAGACTACCATGGATACTACATTCACAAGCAGGTATTTTACATATATGCTATGTTAAGATTAATTTTAAAATAAAATCAGGATACAATTGATAATGACCACACAAACTTGTCATCAGAATAGGTAACCACAAACATTTGCTATAATACATGGTTGTTCAGGTTAGAGAGACTAGGCTGAACTAGGACACAACTATACTTACTACCAACAAGTATAGAAGGCAACCTCCTGTAGTTGGTGGAGGGACTCAAAAGCAAGAAGAACCCATCTCAAACTTCCTGGGATCCACAGGGTATGTTCCAGGCAAATCCAGACATCTATGTGTTTATAAACTGAGTGAATGTTTTCAATAGTTAATTTTTTATTTTAATTATTATGGTACATAATAGTTGAATATATTCATAGGGTATATGTGATGTATTGATACAGGCATACAGTGTATACCAATCAAAAGAGAGTAATCGGAGTATCCATCACCTCAAGTATTTATGATTTCCTTGTGTTAGGAATATTCCAGTTCCACTCGTTTAGTTATCTTAAGGCATACCATGTCATATTGTTTGTCGACTGTAGTTACTTTGTTGTGCTATCAAATATTATTCATTCTATCTATCTAAAATATTTTTGCACTCATTAACCATCCCCATCTCTCCTCCTACTACCCTTCCTGACCTCTGGCAATCGTCATTCTACTCTCTGTCTTTATAACATAAATTGTTTAGCTTCCACATATGTGTGAGACATGACATGTTTGTCTTTCTGAGGTGGCTTACTTCACTTAACCTAACAATCTCCAGTTACATCCATGTTATTGCAAGTGACAGGATTTCATTTTTTTTTTTTAAATGGTGAATGCAATTCCATTTTGTCAATACATCACATTTTATCCTTTTAGGTTGATTCCAAATCTTGGCTGTTGTGAAGAGTGCTGCTATAAAAATAGAGTTAGTTGCAGATATCTTTTCAGTATACTAGTTTCCTTTCTTTTGGATATATACCTAGCAGTGGGTCTTCTGGATCATATGGTAGTTCTATTTTCAGTTTTTCAAGGAGCATCTAAACTATTCTCCGTAGTGGTTGCACTAATTCACATTTTCATCAACAGTGTATTATGGTTCCCCATTCTCCATATTCTTGACAAAATTTATTACCTGTCTTCTTAATAAAAGCCATGTAAGCTGGGATAAGATGATATCTCGTAGTAGTTTTGATTTGCTTTTCTCTGATGATTAATGATACTAACCATTTTTTCATGTACTTTTTGGCCATTTGTATGTCCTTTTTTGAGTAATGTCTGTTTAGATCTTTTGCCCATTTTTAATCAAATGATTTTATTTTTTCCCGAGTTGTTACATATCCTTATAGTTTTTACTTATTATTCCCTTATCAGATGGGTAGTTTTCAAATATTTTCTCCCCTTCTGTGTGTTGTAGCTTCATTTTGTTGATTGTTTCATTTGCTGTGAAGAAGCAAATGAAAAAAAATTTTTAGCTTGATGTAATTCTATACTTCTGATTTTGCTTGGTTGCCTGTGCTTTTGAGGTATTATTCAAGAGATAATTGCCTACAACAATATCCTTGAACTTTTCCCCAATGTTTTATTTTAGTAGTTTCATAGTTTCAGGTTTTAGATTTAAGTGTTAAATCCATTTTTATTTAAATTTTGTATATGGCAAGAGATAAAGGTCTAGTTTTATTCTGCAAATGGATATCCAGTTTTCCCAGCACCATTTATTGAAGAGACTGTCCTTTCCCACAATTTATATCTTTGCCACTTTTGTCCAAAATAAGTTCTCTCTAGATTTATGGATTTATTTCTGGGCTCTCTGTTCTGTTCCATTGGTCTAGGTGTCTGCTTTTTATGCCGGTATCATGCTGCTTTTGTTACTACAGCTCTGCACTATAATTTGAAATCAAGTAATGTGATTCCTCCAGTTTTGTTCTTTTGCTCAGGAAGGCTTTAGATATTCTAGGTCTTATTTTTGTGGTTCCCTGTAAATTTTAGGATTTTTGTTCTCTTTTGTGCATAATGTTATTGGTATTTTGATGAGGATTGTATTGAATCTGTAGATTGCTTTGGGTAGTATAAAACATTTTCACAATATTGATTGTCCCAATCCATGAGCATGGAATATCTTTCCATTTTTTGTGTCCTCTTCAATTTCTTTCATAAGTGTTTTATAATATTCATTGCAGATATATTTCATTTCATTGGTTAAGTTTCTTTTGAGGCATTTCATTTTATTTATAGATGCTATAGTGGGATTACTTTCTTGAATTCTTTTTCAGATTGTTTATTGCTGGCATATAAAAATGCTACTGATTTTTGTATGTTGGGTTTTTATTCTGAAAATTTACTCTGTTTACCAGTTCTAATACTTATTCTGTGGAATCTTTAGATTTCTCCAGATATAAGATTATATTGACTGTAAACAGGATAATTTGACTTTTTCCTTTCTAATTTTTTTCTCTAATTTTATTTCTTTCTCTTTTCTGATTGCTCTAGCTAGAACTTCTAGTACTATATTGAATAACAGTGGTGAAAGTAGGTATCTTTGTATTATTCCAGATCTTAGAGGAAAGACTTTCAGTTTTTCCCCATTTAATATGATACAAACTGTGAGTCTGTCATAATATGGCTTTTATTGTGTTGAAGTAAGTTCCTTCCATACCAAGTATTTTGAGAGTTTTCATCATGAAAATATGTTTAATTTTATTGAATGCTTTTTCAGTATCAATTGAAGTGATCATATGGTTTTTATCCTTTGTTCTGTTGATATGATATGTCACATTGATCAATTAGAGTATATTGAACCATCTTTGCATCACTAGGATGAATCCCACTTGATCATGATGAATAATCTTTTTCATGTGTTGTTGAATTTGGTTTGCTAGTATTTTGTTGAGGATTTTGCATCTGTGTTCATCAGAGATATTGGTCTATGCAGGGGTCCTCAAACTGTGGCCCGCAGGCCACATGAGGTGGTGTGATTGTATTTGTTCCCATTTTGTTTTTTTACTTCAAAATAAGATATATGCAGTGTGCATAGGAATTTGTTCATAGTTGTTGTTTTTTTTTTTAAACTATAGTCCAGCCCTCCAACGGTCTGAGGGACAGTGAACTGGCCCCCTGTTTAAAAAGTTTGAGGACGCTTGGTCTATAGTTTTCTTTTAATGTTTTGTCTTTGTTTGGTTTTGGTATCAGGATGATAGAGGCCTCCTGGAATGAGTTTGGGAGTATTCCCTACTTCTCATTTTTTTGGAATAGTTTAAGTAGAATTGGTATTAGTTCTTTGAATGCTTGGTAGAATTCAGCAGTGATGTCCTTTTCTTTAATAGGACACATTTTATTACTGCTTCTATCTTGTTAATTGTTATGGGTTTATTCAAGATTTGATCTTCTTGGTTTAAACCTGGTAGGTTATGTATGTCTAGAAATTTATCTATTTCTTCTAGGTTTTCCCATTTATTGGCATATAGTTGCTCATAGCAATCTCTAACTATCCTTTGAATTTATGCAGTATCAGCTGTAATGTTTTTTTTTTTTTTTTTTGCAGTTTTGGCTAGGGCTGGGTTTGAACCCACCACCTCCGGCATATGGGGCCAGCGCCAGGAGCCACCCTGTAATGTCCTTTTTCATCTTTGATTTTATTTATTTGTGTCTTCTCTCTCATATTCTTAGTCTGGCTAAAGATTTATCAATTTTGTTTATCTTTAAAAAAACAACACATTTTTGTTTTTACCAGAGAAAGTCACTTTTACGCTAAGGAAGGAAGAACAGAAATAAATGAAAATGTAACAAACTTTTAAAATATATCAAATCATTGGCTGAATATATCATTGATGTATTTTATTAGTTTGTTACATTTTCATTTATTTCTGTTCTGATATTAATTATTTCTTCTACTAATTTGGGGTTTGGTTTGCTCTTATTTTTCAAGTTCTTTGTATTAACTTTCTTCTTTCTACTACTTTCCCTATATCCTATAGGTTTGATTATGTTGTTTTTCATTTTAATTTGTTTTAAGAAATTTTTAAATTTCCTTTGTAATCTTTCCTTTGATGCATTGGTCATTTAAGAGCATATTGTTTAATTTCCATGTGTTTGTATATTTTCCAATGTTCCTCTTGTCATTGATTTCTAATTTTATTTCATTATGCATTCAATGAAATTAAACATATTTTCATGATGAAAACTCTCAAAATATTTAATACTATTTCAATTTTTATGAATTCTTAAGACTTGTTTTGTAGCCTAATATCTGATCTATCCTTGAGAATGATCCATGAACCGAGGAGAAGAACATGTATTCTGCAGCTGTTTGATGAACTGTTCTGTAAATATCTATTATGTCCATTTGGTCTGTAGTGCAGATTAAGTCCAATGTTTCTTTGTTGATTTTCTGTCATGGTGATCTGTCCAATGCTGAAAGTGGAGTGTTGAAGTCTCAAATTATTATTGTGTTGGGATGTTCCTCTCTCTTAATAACACCTGCATGCTGTAATGTTGGGTACATATATGTTTGGAATTGTTATATTCTCTGGCTGAATCAACCCCTTTTCCTTATATAATGACCTTCCTTTTGTCTTTCTACAGTTTTTGTCTTGAAATCTGATAGAAGGATAGCTACTTCTGCTCTTTTGAAACTTCCATTGTTTGGAATATCTTTTTCTATCCCTTTATTTTCAGTCTGTCTTTATAGGTAAAGATGGTTTCTTGTAGAGAATGTCTAGTCAGGACTTAAATTTTATCCACTCAGCTATTTTATGTCTTTTGATCAGAAAGTTTAGTCCATTTACATTCAGGGTTACTATTAATAGTTGAGAGCTTACTACTGCCATGTTGTTATTTATAGATTTCTGTTTGCTTTATACCTTCAGATTTAATTTCTTATTTTTCCTTAATGTCCTTTTCTTCTGGGTTAAATAACTCCTTTTAGCATTTCTTGTAAGATGTGTATGCTGTTGTCAAAATCTGCAGCTGTTTGAATCAAAATCAGCCATTGTTTGTCTAGGAAAGTTTTATTTCTCCATCTTTGAAGGATATTTTTACAGGTTATAATATTTAAGGGTTAAGGTTTTTTTCCTTTAGCACTTTAAATGTATCATGCCACTCTCTTCTGGCCTATAAGGTTTCCACTTTAAAGTCTGCTGCCAGACGTATTGAAGCTCCTTTATATGTCTCTTCTTCTTCTTCTTTTTTCTTGCTTCCCTTAGGACCTTTTCTTTATCCATAACCTTTGGCAGTTAATTATTAAATGCTTTGAGGTAGTCTTCTTTGGGTTCAATCTGCTTTGTGTTTTATTACCTTGTAACTGAATATTGATATCTTTTTCTAGGTTTGGAAATTTCTATGTTATTATTTTTTGAGTAAATTTTCACCCTAATCAATCTTTCTTTCTGCCCCCCTTCTTTTGAAGGCCAATAACTCTTAGATTCTGAGACTATTTTCTAGATCTTGTAGACATGCTTAATTCTTTTTTAGTCTTTTTTCTTTTCTAACTGTATATTTTCAAATAGGCTATCTTCAAATTCATTATTTCTTTTGCTTGATCAATTCTTCTTCAGAGACTCTGATGCATTTCTCAGTTTCTCAACTAAATTTTTAGCTCAAGAATTTCTGGTTGATTTTTTGATTGTTGCGATCTCTTTGTTAAACTCCTCTGAAAGCCTTCTGAATTCCTTCTCTGTGTTGTCTTGATGTTCACTGAGATTCTTCAGAAGTGCTATTTTGAATTCTTTGTCTGAAAAAAATCACATAACTTCATCACTCCAGGATTGACCACTGGTGCCTTTTGCAGTTTGTTTAGTGAGGTCATGTTTTCTTGTATGTTCTTGATGGTTGTGAATGTTTGTTGCATTCTGAGCACTGAAGAGTTAGGTATTTATTCTAATATTCACAGTCTGGGCTTATTTGAGTTCACCCTTCTTGAGATGGGCTTTTCATGTATTTAAAGAGAATTGAGTGTTGTAATATAAATCTTTGGTCACTTCATCCATATCTGCACTAGGAACATGCCAAGCACAGTAATGCTGGACTCTTGCAGACTCCTTGTGTTACCACTTTGGTTGACTTGTGTAAGATAAGCTTGAATTCTCTGAATTACCAAGCTCTCTTCCCTTGCTCTCTTCCCTTACCCTCCATGCTGCACTGCTGGAATTGAGGGAAGAGTGATTTGGGCACTCCCTCATGGCCACCATAGTTGGGACTATGCCAGGTCACACCTGAAGCCAGCCCAATCATGTCCAAAGCTAGTAGTGACTGTAGTCTTTCTATTCCTGTTTATTTAAAGCCCAAGGCCTCTTTAGTCAGCAGGTGATAAATCTTGCCAGGACTGGGTTCTTCCCTTTAAGACAGAAGGTCCACTTCTGGCCCAGGGTGGATTAAGCAATATCGTCCAGGAGATAAGGCCTGGAACCAGGGGCTTCGGGAGTCTGCTTGGTACTTTATTTTATTGTGGCTGAACTGGTACCCAATTTGCAAGACAAAATCCTTCATACTCTTCCCTTTCCTTTTCCCAATAAGAAGACGACTCCTCAAGCTGCACTGCCTAGAGCTGTGGGAGAAGTGTCATAGCCAAGTGCTTGGCCATCACCACTGATGTCTCGTTGGTTCTGAGCCAGCACAGCCACAGGACTTGGCCAAGTACTACTGGAGATAGCCAGAAGTCAGATTCTAGTGCTGGCATGGAGGATTTCACTCTGGCTGGGCTAATAATCTAAATGCTACCTTCATGAGTGCCAGTAGAATTCTGCCCTGCTTTTGTGTTCCCATGTGAAAGGGCAAAGTCCTACGATTACTTTGTTCTCCTTCTCCCAGGCACATACATTCACTCTCTACCTGGCAGTGTGCTGGTGTGCTGCTGCTGGGGGAATGGAGACCAGATGACATAGGCAATGCAAGACTGTCTTTCTTGCTATCTTCAGTGCCTCTTTCCTTGATATAATGTTAAAATCAGGTACTGTGATTGCTTGTCTGATTCTCAGTTCTTCAAAGGTGCTTTCTTTGTGTGGATAGTTGTTGAATTCTCTCCTGTAAGAGAATGATCACCAGAGGGTTCTATTCAGACATCTTGCTCTATCCATCTCCCTCAACATTTTTTAATGAGGAGAAAATAAATGGGGAAGGAAATCAACACATACATTCTAATATTTAGAGGTAATCACAGAAGATAAATATTGGTAGGATTGAGAGATTAAGAAAATTATAGAATTCCCACTTAAATTTGTTTCATATACACCACAAATATTGCATAAGACATGATTACACTAAGAAAAAAAATGTGTATATGAAATTCTAATTTAATTAGGTGTTCTGTATTTGTTCTGGCAACCCTCATATTGGGGTTATTCCCAACTGTCTTCTAATCAGAAAGATATCCAGAAAACTGTATGTGGGCTTGAGTCCCAGCCCTGCCATTCACTGTTACTTGCAGTATAACTTTTCTGTTTCCTAGTCTCTTCTTGTTTTCACAGGGAGTATTTTTTTTAACTCTACAGAGAATCCTCTCAATTTAACAGTCCCTTTAACAACTCTTTCCATAAAACTAACAATTAGTCTGCAGTTTAACAGGCCAACTTTGTTTTAATTATTCTCTTTCACTCTTTCCCTATAATCTGAAAGAGTGAAGATTTCATAATGTCTTAATAACTATAAATGACTCAGGCATGGGGTTTTGGGCTTAGAAATCAATGGTATTTTCTCTTTCTGGAGGGAAGTCCCTGAAGTGAATACATTTTACATGGGTAAAATGAGCATGTGATTCTTTCTGCATCATTTACATCTCTCTACTGTGCTCAAGGGCAGAATTAAGCATTATCACAAAATTATTGTCTTCATGATAAAACAATGGACCAACTTGAAAGAAAGTACTGTTAGAGGGGATAGAATAAGTAACCAACCTCTAGGCCAAAATGTAATATTATGCACCCAAGAAAC
Source organism: Nycticebus coucang (assembly GCF_027406575.1). Taxonomy (NCBI): domain Eukaryota; kingdom Metazoa; phylum Chordata; class Mammalia; order Primates; family Lorisidae; genus Nycticebus; species Nycticebus coucang. Next base: position 135,879,063 of record NC_069804.1, read on the forward strand.
GAGTGGGATCGATCTAAATACATAAACATAGAAAGAAAAAAAATCAGATACAAAAATCATATTACCCATTAAATAGACAAAATGATATAATTAATGTACTCCATATACTCTTACAACATAAAGACATATGCCTATCCATAGAAAGAGGTCTTGAATGGCATATGCAAAGCTGATAAAATGGATATGATCTGAAAGAGGTGGAGGAATGGAGAATAGGTAGGTGACTGGAGTCAACTCTATTATTACTGTCGTATTGTAAGACTTAATCAGGAGAATGCATTTCTATTTATTTATGCAACTAAATAATACCTTCTGTAAAATCATGATAGGATATAATGAGATGCATGTTGAGAATATATTTTAAGAATTGAACAATGGGCCAGTAGTAATGCAATATAAAAGAAAATGCAGGCTGTGCTGGTAACTCATGCCTGTAATCCTAGCACTCTGGGAGGCAGAGAAGGAGGATTGCCTGAGCTCAGGAGTTCAAGAGCCTGAGTAAGAGTGAGATCCTATCTCTACAAAAAATAGGAAAATTAGCTGGGTGCAGTGGCATGTGACTGTAGTCCCAGTAACTCGGGAGGTTGAGGCAGGAAAATCACTTGAACACTGGAGTTTGAGGTTTCAATGAGCTAGGAAGATGCTACTATATTCTAGTTAGGATGACAGACTGGAACTCTGTCTCAAAAATAGGGGGGGCAGATTCAAAGGTAATAGCTTTGAAAAGCATATAAAGGACATTTTATAGTGCTCAAAGAAAATATTCACCAAAATTTTATATAGCTAATAACATAGCTATATAAATAGAATATATTTTAAAAATTAATAGAATTACAAATAGTCACAAAATCAACAGTAAGTAGCATTTACTGAAATTTAAAATGTAGAAATCTAAATATTTAAAAATAACAGATTAGATAGAGTAAAAAGAGAAATAAGTACTTAGGTGATAGATAAAAAGAACTTTTACTGATACAGGCAGAGAAGCAAAAAAAAAATGAAGAAAACAATATAAGAGATTTATAGGATTAATTGCAAAGGAGATTGAGGGATTTTGAAGAGGAAGTAATATCTGTAAAAAAGCTCAAAATTTCTACAAAAAAAAAATGATGAAAATCAAGTAGCAGATTTAAAAGGTGATCCTTAAAAGCACAGGTCAAGAAGAAAACTGAAAATCTGTGCAAGAAAAACAAAAACAAAAACATGTAATATTAGGCAGGGTCTTTTTAGAAAAAAAAATGTACATTGGTCAGGTGCTGTGAGGAAAACAGAAATCATACAAGTACCCTGTTTCCCCCAAAATAAGACAGTGTCTTATTTTAAGGTGTGCTCCCAAAGATGTGCTAGGTCTTATTTTCAGGGGACGTCTTATCTTTCCTGTAAGTAGGTCTTATTTTCGGGGAAACGGGGTAGTAAGAATGGAGATGTAATAGAGGGAGTTGATTGAACATACTTGGGATGTTTAAACAGACATAAAGGAATGACTGAAGTTATACAGAGATAGAAAAGGGAGTATAAAACTCTCACCTCTAATTCTGGAGAAACCAAAGGTAGATCTGGGTATTCTGAAAACCCATAAAAGAGGAGGAGGAATCCACAGAGCTAGGACTCAGACATCTGAGGAAAGGAGAATGTCCAACTAGTGGTGATTCCTAAATGGGCTCAGGCAGGAAAACCACAAACAAGGGTATCCTATTTCTGAGGAGAAGGAGCTGCCTATATGGTATTGAGCCTCAGAATCTCAAAGGAGGATCCTTCCCTACACACCAGTTTGACGGCAGACCTCAGCAGACTGCTGCTGCAGGGCTTTCTGAGAAGGCATCATTCAGTGCCTGGGAGTTTGAGGATAAATAGCAAAATGTACATCCTTGAAGGTCCTCTGTAGGGATGACACTAAGAAGAATGGAAAGCAGAGGGGGGAGTTCTCTCTCCCTTCCTTACTATTCATTTACCTCCTTTGTTTCTCCCTCTCTCCATCCATCCTTTTTTACTCTCTGCTCCCACCATCTCCCATCCTCCCCCTCTCTTTTCCCTCTCATTCGGTTATATATACATATACAGTTATTAATGCCGATTGACTTTACACACCAGTAACAGCAAGTTGACCATCATGATATGATAATGAATAAAAATCAACTGTTAATCTATGTCCACATTCTCAAAGTGGAGTTTAAACATGTATCAGAATAGCTCAATTTAGGTTGAACTCAAATCCACCAAAACAAGCCTGAATGGTTGCACAGAGGCAAATATTAAAGCTGACAAATCCAGGTCCTATATATCTACAGTCTATGGTCAGTTCGCTTCAGCTAAGATCACCTGAAACAGATACATAGATAAACAACTTGGGTTTATTACTTGTTTCAGAAGAAAAGAACACTAATGAGAAACATGGGAGTTTCAGTTAAAAAGTATTAGAAATGACATGGAGGTTTTGGGCTTTGGTTCAATGGTTTGGAACAGGATGTGAGGAAGCAGAACCTCACTTTAGTTTGGATGTTGTCAGAAAGTGGGAATAATTCTATGATTAGCAATTTTGTGGATAGAACAGTTACCAAGGTTTTGCCTATGCTTAGACAAAAAAATAAAGTGGCCTTGTTTCGTCTTACTATGTTGTGAGAGTGACCTTCTCTGAGGATGATATCCTGTGAGATTGTTAAAGTCCAATAGAAGAATATGGCCTGTTAGTGCCGGGTTAATTTCCTAATGCCAGAGGCCATGCTTGTACTCTCTTTCTCCTCACTATTTTAAATCTTTCAGAAATAAAGTGAGTAAATTAAAATTTCTTGCTTATAAAATATGCAACTGGTTGAATATCCAATCATTAAAAATTTATTTCAGGAGTCTCTTCTTTGGCTCCCTGCCCATGTCCACTCCTTAGAATTTCTCTGTGATTCTTCTTACCCATTCTATTCTTCTTCTCCATTCTACTCAGACTTAACATCATTTGCTGTGTGAGGGAAAAGGGAGGGAAATGTGAATATTAATGGAAGTGTGCAAAGGGATCAAGTGGGTTGGTGTTTTTGGCATTAGCTAATTATGCTTCTTTTGTAGTCAGGGAACTAAAAGCATATTGGGACCCTCTGGTTAAAATAAACTATTGAGGCTGGGCACGTTGGCTCACGCCTGTAATCCTAGCACTCTGGGAGGCCGAGGCACGTGGATTGCCTGTGCTCAGAGGTTCAAGACCAGCCTGAAAAAGAGCGAGACCCCGTTTCTAAAAAAAAAAAAAAATAGCCAGGCATTGTGGGGGATACTGGTACTTGGGAGCCTGAGGCAAGAGAATTGCTTGAGCCCAACAGTTTGAGGTTGCTTGAGATATGATGCCATGACACTGTATCGAGGGCGACAAAGTGAGACTCTCAAAAAAAAAAAAAGTGGGTGGTGCCTGTGGCTCAAAGGGTAGGGCACCAGCCCCATATGCTGGAGGTTGCAGGTTCAAACCCAGCCCTGGCCAAAAAAAAAAAAAAAAAAAAAGTGCAGAATTTAGTAGAAAGTGCGTTAGGTTGTTTTACTAGTTAGGCCTTCGAAATAGCACATTGGCTGTGTAACAAATTCCACACAACTTGAACCGTTCCCACAGTATCCAGGAGTCGGGAATCACGGTCCAGGTCCAAGAACTCACAGCCCTACTTCAGCTTGCTGGTTGGCAGAGTTCCTGGACATTTTAGGACTGAGGCCTACAGCTCCTAGGGAGGCTCCTCTCCACAGGCAGTTCCATTCGTGGCTGTTTACTCTCTTCCTTGAGCTAGTCAAAGAACATCACTGCTGCTCTTAAGGCTTTTTTATCTCATTAAAGCAGGCTCATCTGGGATAATCTTCCCTTTTAACTCCAAATCGACTGATCTGAGACCTTAATTACATCTGTACCACACCTTTTGTAATATAAAATTATATAGGTCTATACCAGGGTAACAATTTAGGTACCAATTTAGAATTCTACCTACCACAAATGAACTCAGTTCAAGTACCGGAAAACTGGGGGGAAGCCCCTCCCCCCCACAAAAAAAAAACAAAAAAACCTTTCTTCCATTTTACCTCTTTTTCTTTGGCAACCTGCTCTCCCTGACTACCAAAACAAGGCTCTAGCCCAGCATGGATAAGATGTCCAACCCCAGCTGCCAGAAGCAAAGTTCCAACAAGACTCACGTACACAAGGTCCACGTGCCCAACAGAAAAACCAGACGGCGAAAACGACCCCGTAATAACAACTAATGCAGACTAGTAATAAACTCCTGAAAAACTAATGAAATTGAGTACTTAATCTTGCACGAGTAACCAAACAATGAAAACCACTCACACCATGCTTCTTCCTTCTCACTTAAGAGAGGAAGGCTTTCTTTAAGAAAAAAAGAATCACCACCACGAACTAATAGTTACGTCAAGGAAACACCAAGAACAAACTTAACGTTCGGGTAAAAATGCTTCTTTTTTTTCTGGGATTATTGGTGTACTACACACTCAGAGAGAACTCTCATTAAGTCTCTTTGAGGGTGTAGTCACATAGTTCAAACCCCTGCCTCCACTGGGTCTAGCCCAACCGAGCACTTTATAGTGATGGTGAAATTATTTTTGTCTTTTGGTTAGGTCATTTGCCTTTTTCGAACACATTTTATATTTCATGACAATTTGGTCAAATGACTTAGTTCACTTGTAAATTTCCAGAAACTCCTTGGGGCAGCAAGAATAACTCTGACCCTTATTAACATATGGCCTCCTGGCAGCCAATCACACGCTGCCAAGATCTCACGACCATGCCCCATTAAATATATATTGTCACTGGGTTTGGCCCGACTCTCGTCTGTAACCCTAGCACTCTGGGAGGGGAGGTAGGGATCTCTTGAGCACAAGAGTTGGAGACCGGCCTGAGCAAGAGCCAGAGGCTGTCTCTACAAAAAATAGAAAATAGCGGGTGGCAGACACCTGTAGTTCTAGCTACTGGGGAGGCTGAGGCAGGAGGATCACTTGAGCCCAGGAGCTTGAGGTTTGCGGTGAGCTAGGGTGAGGCCAGAGCCCGGTAGCCTGGGAAACAGAGTGAGCCCCTAAAAAAAAAAAAAACAAATTGTTTTCAGTTATTTAATCAATTGCCATGGTATTTATGGAAGTGTGAGTTTGAAAGGTACATTGTGATAATCTCTTTCAGTAGAGGGTTTACATATATCTTAAGAAAAAATATTCTAGTAACAAATTATCTCAAAATAGGGGCACATTAAAAAAATATCCATCTGGGGCGGTGCCTGTGGCTCAAAGGAGTAGGGCGCTGGCCCCATATGCCAGAGGTGGTAGGTTCAAATCCAGCCCTGGCCAAAAACTGCAAAAAAAAAAAAAAAAAAAAACTCCATCAACACCAAGACCTATAGGCAGAAATTCATTTTTTAATTACTTCGCCCCAAATCCTGCCTCCAAATTAAAAGCTATTTACTACCTTGGAGCTTTCTATGTGATGGAGCATTTGGAAATTTAAACTCACCTTCATGTACATTTCCTAAAAATAAAGAGTCAAAAAACATTGATTATAATAGAGGAATCACTTGGTAATCCTATAGAAAAATTATTTTGGCTATTTTGCTGCTTTGTAGGTTGTAGATAAATTTAAGAATTCCCTTGTATAATTAAAGTAAATGTTTGGTATTTGACTGGTTTTGTATTGAATCTGTAGATCAATTTAGGAAGAATGTAATCAAAATAATATTGTTATATAATTTTAACACATACAATTTTTCCTTTAAATTGTATGTATTAAAATTGAAAATTTTGTATGTATTAAATTGTAAAGGAAAAAATGTATGTATTAAAATTGAAAAAAGTTATGAGATTTTTCCTAATACATACAATTTAAAGGATAAATCTCATAACTTTTTTCAAAAAGGCATAAAATGGGCCTCTAATTTCTACTTGTAAAGGAAAACCTTATGCTTTTCTTTCTGATTTTTAATTTTTTTGTCCAAAGAAAGAATACCACTCAATTTAACATATTTTACAGCTAAAATTTCTTTTCTCAATTCTTCTTCAACAAACAAACAAAAACAGAAAATTATTTGCAAAGTATATTCTTCCAGGTACAATTCTTCAAACTTCTTTTCTTAATTAAGGGTTAGGGTGACACACATTTACATTTGAGAAAATGCCCAATGCATAATTCTAGGCTTTATTTGTAGGACATTTATTTTACCTCAAAGGCAGTTTCTTCCCTCCCAAAGACAATTTCCTCTTCCAAACTCATAGTTCTGCCTCCTGTAGAATAGGCAAACTTTCTTTTCAAGATGAGTTTTGACTTCTCCAACCTCTATTACCTTACACAAAGGAAGATTCTTCCCAAAACTATTATTCATTTAAAAATAGTGTTCAGAATTAAAAAGACAATGGAGGCAGAGACTCCAAAATGTAAATGCAAAGTAATCATAAATATTGTGATCTGTCAACTTTATTGGGCCACTGAGTGCCCAAATATGTGGTTAAATATTATTTCTGGATGTGCCTATGAAGGGATTTCTGGCTATCATTAACATTTGAATTGGTAGGCTGAGTCAAGCAGATTGCCCTATCCAACATCAAAATCTACAGGTGCTCATGTGGGTGGGCCTCATCCAATACATTGAAGGCCTAATTTTAATAATGGGCTGAGTAAGAAAGAATTTTCTCTGTCTTACTGTCCTCAAGCTAGGACATTGGTCTTCTCCTGTCTTTGGGTTCAAACTGGAATTTGCACTATCAGATTTTCTGGTTCTCACGCCATAAGATTCGAAATATATCATTGTCTCTCTTGGGTCTTCAGTTTGTTGACTGCAGATAAACCAGTTTATTATAGTAAATTACACACACACATACACATATATCATAGTAAATCATATATAATACACACACATCATACAGGGTGGCCATAAAGTTTGTGTGCAATTTAAAATAGTGTGCAAATTTTAAATTGCACATGAACTTTATGGCCACCCTGTACATACTCAGTCATACCTCAGTATACATGGAGGATTGCTTCCAAGACCACCTTTGGATGTCAAAATCCACAGGTGCTCAATTCCCTTATATAAAATGGCATAGTATTTTCATATAGATTATGCACACTTTAAATCTGAAGTCCCCAACCCTGGGGAACCAGGATGCATAGCAGGAGGTGAATGGTAGGCAAGGGAGCGAAGTTTCATCTGTATTTACAGCATCTCCCCATTGCTTGCATCACCATCTCTGCCTCCTGTCAGGTCAGCAGTGCCATTAGATTCTGATAGGAGCATGATCCCTACTATAAACTGTACTTGTGAGGGATTTAGGTTGTGCATTCCCATGGGAATATAATGCTCGATGATCTGAGCTAAATGAGCTTGAATCATCCTAAAGCCATGCTTTTCCCCAGTCTGTGGAAAAATTATCTTCCATGAAACTTGTTCTTGGGGTGGAAAAGTTTGGGGACCACTATTTTAAATCATCTCTATATTACTTGTCATATTTGAGAAAACGTTTACAGTGTAAATGCCATATAAATAGCTGTTATACTGCATTTCCTATTTATTATTTTTATTGCTATATTGTTAATTGTTTTTTATTGTTTATTGTTTTGTTTCTATATTTTTGTTCTGAAGTTGGTTGAATCTTCAGATGTGGAACCAGCTGATATGGAGGACTGACTTTGTGTGTGTACACACACAAGCATGTGCACACATACACACACACAAAACCGTATCTTATTGGTTTTGTTTCTCTATAGAACCCAAATTAATAGAGATTTTGATATCAAGGGTGGTTCTAGAGGAACAGAATTTTAAGGATGAGCTTTCTAAATTGGTTCTTGGGTCTCTGGAATTGGCGTTCTAATCTGATTAGATTTAAAGATACTAAAGACTGTAATTCTAGTAATAGAATCATGACTTGACAATAGAGATACGCAAAATATCTCCAATGAAAACTATCGGTACTATTCAACCATACATAAAAACCAAGGAGCTAGGTGACTGTGTGCATATTTTCAAACATTATTGGAAATATATTAAATAGAACAAGGTTAGTTGGTTGTTCCTAATGTTGGACAAAGTGTTGAAAGAAAAGGATGAGCTCAGAAATTTGAACTTTCAGTTCAATTGCCACATAAAAGATGTGAAACCATCTATGTGTACCTAAGGGCAACCTTTATCTCCTATATAGCTGCAGGGCTGACATGGCTGAAAATCAAATGCATAACCTTGAATTACAATTCAAGTTGAATTCTCAGACTCACAGGGTGTCCAAAGTTAAAATGAGGGCATTGGATGGGAAAGGACAGGATCCTTTAATTTGGAATAGGAGATGTGTTGCTCGAATGAAGCTGGAGTGTTTGTTTGTTTGTTTGTTTTGTTTTTTGAGACAGAGTCTCATTTTGTCGCCCTCGGTAGAGTGGCATGGTGTCACAGCTCTCAGCAACCTCAAATTCTTGGCCTTACATGATTCTCTTGCCTCAGCCTCTCAGATAACTGGAACTACAGGTGCCTGCTACAACGCCTGGCTACTTTTTTTTTTTTTTTTTCAGTTTTTGCCCAGGGCTGAGTTTGAACCCACCATCTGCGGTATATGGGGCCTGCGCCCTACTCCTTTGAGCCACAGGCACCGCCCAATGCCCAGCTACTTTTTAGAGATGGGGTCTCACTCTGGCTCAGGCTGGTTTCGAACTTGTGAGCTCAGGCAATCCATCTGCCTCGACCTCCCAAGTGCTAGGATTACAGGCATGGCCACTGTGCCCAGCCCAAAGCTGGAGAGATTAAGACCCCAAATTCTGATGAGTGCTCTTTGTTAGTAGCAGATGTCTCCCCACCCTCAGTGGAAGCAGTGTCCTCATCCCTAGTAGTAGTGACCACTCCAACTCCATCTCAGCAGATTGACATTACCTTGCTTAAGAAAACTGTAATGACCTCTCCTGAGGTAGCTGTAATGAAAGACAATTCTGATTCTTTTTAGGATCTACCCCAACAACCCCTTTTTGTTTCCAGACCAATAACTAGACTCAAGTCACAGCAAGCCTCTAAAAGTGCACGGTACAACACATGCAGAGGTGCACTAACCTCCAAAAGAACTCCTTAAGTTTTCTAATTTATACATACAGAAATCAGGGGAACATATGTGGAAGTGAATATTGAAGGTATGGAATAATGGTGGAGAGAACATAAAGTTGGATCAGGTTGAAATTATTTAAATTATCGCTCACTAAGCAGAGATTCTGCATTTAATATTTAAGCTTGAGGAGTTAGCAAGGATTCTAACAGTTTTGTTGGTTGTCTGAAACCTGGACCAAATCCATATCCAGAGTAAGTGTCTATTCTAGTAAAAGCCAAACACTGACTCTTTTATGATGAGGAGTCAGGCCCAACAGATTATAGGGAGCTCCCCATGAGGCCATGGTTGCAGGCTTGGAGAAAGAAGTCAGTGTAGCATAAGTGGTGACCATGGGTATTTGGGGCATTTCTTCGGGTAAATTACTTGTGCTTCAGGACCCGCTTAGGCTCGAACATGTATACAGTATACCACTGACATTTGATGATGGAGTGCTGCTGTGCATGCCCAACTTTATGTCTTGGTGGCTCTGATAACACAAGGTTTGTCAGATCAGGTCACATGGTAACTTGGTGTCCTATGTTTAAGCATTCAGTTTTTACTAAGGCCCATTAGCAGGCCAAGGGTTGTTTCCCCAAAGAGAAGTAGTTATCTATACAGGATAGCAGGGCTTTTCTCCAAATTTCTAAGGGCCTGTGCTGCTATTCACCTGTTGAGGCCTGCCAAGTGCTGCAAACAGCACCCCTATCTGTTGATGACACTTGAAGCACCATTAGGTCTACTGGATTGTATAATCCAAATAAGAGAGTCATTTTTCATAACAGCTTAGACCTGTCACAGAGCCTTTTCCTATTCCAGGCCCTACAGAAAACTAGCAACTTTTCAGGTCACTTGTTAAATGAACTGGAATACACACCCAAATGAAGAATATGCTGCCTCCAAAATCCAAAGAAGTTCACTAGGTATTGTGCTTCTTTTTCAGTTGTAGAATGGGTCAAATGTAATAACTTATTTTTAACCTTAGAAAGAATATCTTGATATTTTCCATGCCAGTAGACCCTTAAAAACTTCACTAATATAGAAGGCTCTTTAATTTTTTTTAGTTGTATGACCTATGACATTCTATGACACACACATTTTACCAATAAGTACAGAGTAGTTGTTACTTTTTGGTCACTACATCCAATAAGCATAATGCTACCAATATAATGAACTGATGTGATATCTTGTAGAAAAGAAAAATGATCAAGATCCCTGCAAATTAATTTATGACACAGGGCTGAGAATTGATATATCCCTGTAAGGACAGTGACAGTGTATTTCCAGCTGAAAGAAATCTGCTTCTTTCCACCATACTGGTGGTCTTTACTTACAGGTATTAAGAAAAATACATTTACCACACCAGTAAATTCGTACCAAGTACCAGGGGATGTGTTAATTTGCTCAAGCAATGAAACCAGATCTGGTACAACAGCTGCAACTGGAATCACCACCTGCTTAAGCTTATGATTATCAACTGCCATTCTCCAAGATCCACCTGTCTTCTGCACAGGCCAAATAGGAGAGTTGAATGGGGATGTGGTAGGAATTATTACCCTGCATCTTTCAAGTCCTTTTTTTTTTTTTTTTTTTTTGTAGAGACAGAGTCTCACTTTATGGCCCTCGGTAGAGTGCCGTGGCCTCACACAGCTCACAGCAACCTCCAATTCCTGGGCTTAAGCGATTCTCTTGCCTCAGCCTCCCGAGTAGCTGGGACTACATGTGCCCACCACAACACCCGGCTATTTTTTGGTTGCAGTTTGGTGGGGGCGGGTTTGAACCTGCCACCCTCGGTATATGGGGCTGGCGCCTTACCGACTGAACCACAGGCGCCGCCCCATCTTTCAAGTCCTTGACGGTGGCACCAATCTCCACAATCTCTCCAGCAATGTAGTTTTGCTTTTGGTTTGCTGTTTTCTTAGGTAAGGGCAGTTCTAGTGGTTTCTACTTGGTCTGTCCCATCAAAACAACTCTCACTCTGAAGGTTAGGAAACCAATGTGGAACCAGGTTAGGAAACTCTGCCTGCTACTGAATATATATATTTCAATTATGCAACCCAGAACTGGAGGAATAGCTACAGGATATGTTGGTGACCCAGTATGTGCACTGTGGCACCATGGCTAAAACTTCATTATCAACCTGGCCTCCATATGAACCAACTTTGACTGACAGACCACAGTGAGGTCCTGGGTCTCTTGGAATTAGTGTTAGTTCAGAGCCAGTGTCAAATTGTCCCCCAAAGCTCTGGTTATTTCCTTTACTCCCATGTGTTTTTAATCTGATAAAAGGCTGTAGATCCCCTTGAGAAAGGCTGGGAGAAGATGATGAGTATAAATTTTGACAGCATACCAGGGTCCCTTCTCAAGGGAAACTGACCTTCCCTTCACTTAAGGGATTCTGGATCTGTAGAGTAGCTCAAATCCGGGAATTGACTGAGGGACCATGACTTTCTGTTTTTATGATTCATGTTAGCCTTTCATTCACTTGACACAGAACTTTTCTATTTATATAGATCAAGCAAGAATTTAGTAGTCTTTCTATTTCACTTCAAGAGACACCATGATGAATTAGCCAGTGTGTTAGGTCTGTACAAGTCATATTATTCTTATTGCTACTTTGACTCAGCTGTCCATTATGGTAACCACATCTATATCGCCTTTGTGGTTTAATGCCACCACTTGCAACCTTGCCATTCCTAGATTCAATTTACCCTATCCTGAATACTTCTGCCCAAACTACCATTTGTGGATTTATAGAATGCCTTATCCACTGTCATGGTATTCTACATAGTACTTCTTCTTACCAAGGAACTCACTTCTCAACAAATGAAGTGAGGCAATGGCCTATGCTTACAGAACTCATTGGTATTACCATGTTCCCCATCATCCAGAAGACATTCATTGACAGAATGGTGGGATGGCCTTTTGAATGGTCAGTTATGGTGCCAGCTTAATAGTATATATTATATAAAGTATTCCCATTTATAATATCATCAAAAAGTAAAATATTAGAGTGATATTTAGAAATGATGTATTAGCACTTTTTCTAGGATGAGTTTATAAATTTAATTGTCAAATCTCTTATATATGTGTGTGTGTATGAAACTTTAAAAAATTAACTTGAAATGGATCATAGATCTAAATATAATGGGTAAAACTATAAAATTTCTAGAAGAAAGCAAATATCATGGGAAACTTGATTGAGGCTAAATTTTTAAAATAGAACACCAAAACCATGAATAATAAAAGAGAAAAGGTGAATTGTATTTTATCAAAACCAAATATTTTACACATTAATTTTTAATAGATGCAGCTGAGAATTAAAAGGCAGGCCACAAACTGGGAGAAAATTTTGAAAAACATATACCCAATGTACCTATTTTCTATCTATCCTTTAATTGTTTTTCTTAATTTATTTAGAAGCTCAATCATTAGACATATAATCATTTAGAATTTTCTTCCTTTTTGCTCAGTTGATCCCTTCACCACTGTTATGTCCCTCTTTAGCTCTGTTAATGTTCCTTCCTTGTTGTGAAATCTAATTTTTCTGATATTAATATATCCATTCAAGTATTCTTTTGATTAGTGTTTGCATGGTATGCCTTTTTACATCATTTTACTTTATTAACTGACTTTATGTGGATATAATAGACATGTGCTACATATATTTAAAATATATAATATCATTTTTGACAAAGGTATACCCATGAAACCATGGGTACACTCAAGATAGCATACATTTCAGTCATTCCCAGAAATTTCTTCATTCTCCTTGTAATCTCTCACCGGTCCTATTCCGTACAATCCCTATCTCGTTGTGTCCCCAGGAACCACAGTCCTCACATTTACTATATTTACTATGATGCTATATTAATGTAATCATACAGTATATACTATTTTTTTTTCTTGGCTTCTTTCACAATAATTATTTTGAGTTACTGGGATTCATCTATGTTATGAAATATTTAATTATGAGATATATTGCTAAATGATAGAGAAATAAATAGATATAGCTACTTCACAGTTTGCATTTTATCCATTTTCTTCTTCTTCTTTTTTTTTTTTTTTCAACCTGTCACCCTAGAAAGAATGCCATGGCATCATCATAGCTTACAGTAACCTCTAGCTCTTGGGCTCAAGCAATCCTCTTGCCTCAGTTTTTTTTATTTTTAGTAGACATGCGGGTCTCTTGCTCAAGCTGGTCTCCAACTGGTGAGCTCAAGCAATCCACCCACCTGGACCTCCCAGAGTGCTTGGATTACAGGTGTGAGCCACTACACCTGGCCTATCCATTTTCTTCTTTTAGTAATTTTTATATTCTCTTTTTCTTACTCAATCTACATAAAGTTTTATTGTTGATCTTTTCAAATAATTGATTTTTTGTTTTATTCTTTTCTTTCTATTGTTTTTCTAGTTTCTATTTTTAAAATACCTGCAGTGATCTTTATTATTTTCTTCATTCTACTAGATTTTAATTTACTTTTCTCTTCTTTTTCTAGTTCTTTAAAGCCTTTGGTTTCACTTCTTGCTTACATGGAACTTTCAGATTAGCCAGAAGTGAAAACGTGGTTTTTATGAGTATATGTTTAGCCTCAGGCATATATGTGACCTTCTAGTCTCTGGTAGAAATGGGAGCATTTTAAAACTTGTATTCCCCATAGTAGCTCATTCTCCAGCCTTTTCTTTGCCAGGCCTTTCAGTTTGTCTGCTTTTGGCTCTGTTATTTCTTGCCCACGATGGTTGCTTGTATATGCTTTTAAATGCTTTTGACAAACACCACCAGGGAAGTATTGCAGCCTCTATAACGTTCTGAGGAAGGCAAAATCAAGGCAAGGCCCTGAGTCAATCCTTCATGAAGCTTCCAGACAGATCAAAACACACAACCACAATTTTTCTTTTTGAAAACAGAGTTCATATTGCCCTTCTTGTACTAACAAGCCTTGCCAAGTCTGTGGGCTGTCATCCTATGGCTACCTCTAACCTGAGGAGTAGAGGGTGCTGGCAGGCAAATAAGTAAAAATGCCTCAATACTCTCCTGCCTCCTTCTTCAAGGACTCCTTTGGTTGTTCTTGTGTACGTGTGTGCATATTTATAAACACACAAATAAAATTTAAAATCTTAACCATGTTTATGTGTACAGTTCACTTGTGCTGAGTATATTTATGTTGTGAAACAGATCTCCAAAATTTTTCACCTTGTCAAACTGAAATTCTGTACCTATTAAAAACCAGCATCTCCGTCTTCCTCTCCCTTGCCACTAATAATCATTCTACTTTCTGTTTCTATGAATTTGGTCACTTAGATACCTGATCTAAGTGGAATCATGTAGTATTTTGTCTTTGTGTGACTAACTCCTTTCCCTTAGCATAATTTCCTAAAGGTTCATCCATGCTGTAGCTTGAGATATGATTTCCTTCCTGCTATGTTTTGGATATGAAATTTTTGGCCTCACCAAATTTCATGTTGAAAATTGATCCCCAGTTTAGCCATGCTAGGAGGTGGGACATAGTTGGTGATGTTTGGGGGGGGTTTATCTCTTATGAATGGCTTGGTGCCATTCCCAGTAGTGAGTTGTGACTCTATGATGAGACTAGATTGGTTCTTAGAGGAATAGATTAGTTCCCTGGAGAGTGGGGCTTGTTTTTTTCTTTTTTTCCTTTTATTAATTCATATACACGTAGATCATGAATACATTTATGCATTTGTGGGGTACAATGTGTTGATTTTTTATATAATTTGGAATGGTTACATCAAACTAATTAATACAGCTTTCACCTCATTTACTTAATTATTGTGTTAAGACATTTATGTTCTATACTTGGTAGATTTGACTTGTATCCTTACAATATGCTCCATAGGTGTGAAAATATTCTTCTTAGTAAAGTATCTCAAGAATGGAAGAAAAAGTATCCAATGTACTCAACACTTTTATGAAACCAATTTATAATTACTCCCACTTTCTTATGAAAGATAGATCACAACTATAGCCCAGGATGAAGGAAAGAAGTAGAGGGGGATGGAAGGGGGAGTTTCGATAGAAGGAGGGTAAATGGTGGGACCACACCTATGGAGAGTGAGTTTTTATAAAGCCAGGATGGCCCTTGAATTAGCAAACATTTTGGATGTGCTGCATATCCTTTGATCTTTGTCTGCCATGTTTTGACAGAGCACAAAAGACCTCACCAAAAGCCAAGCCCAGTCCGGTGTCATGCTTCTTTTACATAGCCTGCAGAAAATGAGCCAAATAAACTTCTTTTCTTTATAAACTACCTAGCCTCAGATATTCTGTTCCAGCAACACAAAATGGATTAAGACACTTCCTTTTTAAGGCTTAATAATTTTGCATTTGTATATGACACATTTTGTTTATTCATCCATCCATAAACATCTGGATCGTCGTTGTGTGTTTTTGATTAGATTCCAGAATTTCACAAAAAGTTGATTCTGACAGTTTTTCCCATAATATTCATTGCTTCAGTGGGTTGACAGATCCCTGGTGATCCCTACTCCATAATTTCGGTGAGTCCATTCCAATAGTGTTTAACGTCTACATCACACTTTGAAATCAACATTGTAAATGCATATGAGGTATTGCAATCTTTATTTACAATTGTCTTGGTTGAGCATCTGTCTCCCTCTTCAAACATTAACTTACTAAATGAAAGGAAAATTGGTAATCACCATCCAACAGGCAATCAGATATAATTTTTATTAAGGAACCTTCCTTATGTGAAGGGAAAATCAGGAAAGAGGTCTCATTCTCCTTGTAAATCTGGGAGGATATACCTTTAACTACCAAGTCATTACTGTGAAAAAAATACATGTAAATCCCATAACAAATGAGGTGCAGTTGACCTGCCCTAAAAAGTAAAAATAATCAGGTCCACCAGCATTTATTTTAGCATTTGTTTTCACATTAAGTTTTTAAAATAAATTTCCTGACATCTATTCTTATAAAAATCTTATTTCAGGTTAGCATAAATAATTCATTAGCTTCAGATTTTAACTCCTAATCATGCATTTTTAACCACACTTGAAAAATTGTCATATTTAGCCAAATGAAGGGTGTGTGTTTGTGTGTGTGTGTGTGTGTGTGTGTGTGTGTGTGTGTAGCCTATTTCCAAATTTCCAGATTCTGGGGCGGCGCCCATAGCTCAGTGGGTAAGGCATCAGCCACATACACCTAGGCTGGCAAGTTCGAATCTGGCCTGGGCCAGCTAAACAACAATGACAACTGCGACAACAACAACAAAATAGCCAGGCATTAATAGCTACTTGGGAGGCTGAGGCAAGAGAATCACTTTAGTTCAAGAGTTTGAAGTTGCTGTGAGCTGTGACGCCATGACACTCTACTGAGGGTGACATAGTGAGACTCTATCTCAAAAAAAAAAAAAAAAAAGTCCAGATTATGGTCCATCTCCTTCTCGCAGTTTGGAATGACTTACCAGTCAGCATCTATATTATTGGAAACAATTGGAACTATTCTGTGAAAAAGAAAGATGATAGCTTGCTTGGTCAAATGACGATAAATTTTAAGAAGTACTTTTGTACAGTTTATATAAAACTAGATGGGCTCTTTTTTTATTAAGTCTTTTATACATAGATCATAAATACATTTATGCCATTTTCAATGTGTTGATTATTTGTACAAATTGGAGTGCTTACATCATACTAATCAACATAGCTTTCGCCTCATTTACCCAATTATAGCATTAGGACATTTGTGTTCTACACAAATGAAGATCCAACACGTACTTGCAATGTGGTCCATAAGTGTGGTCCCCCTACTATCCCCTACTATCCCTCCCACTCCCTCCCCCCTCCCTCCCCTTCCTTTCTTCATCCTAGGCTAAAGTTGTGTTTCATTTTTCATATGCAAGTGTGAGAGATTATAAATTGGTTTCACAGTAGTACTGAGTACATTGGCAATTGAAGCAACATCAAAAATACATTACTGGGATCTGATTAAATTAAAAAGCTTCTGCACTGCCAAGAACACACTAAGTAAAGCAAATAGACAGACCTCAGAATGGGAGAGGATTTTTGTAAGTTATGCTACCGACAAAGGTCTAATAACCAGAATCCACAGAGAACTCAAACTTATTACTAAGCAAAAAACAAGTGATCCCATTTCATTGTGGGCAAGAGACATGAACAGAAACTTCTCTGAAGAAGATAGGCACATTGCCTACAGACACATGAAAAAATGCTCATCATCTTTAATCATGAGAGAAATGCAAACCAAAACTACTCTGAGATACCATCTAACTCCAGCAAGAGTAGCTCACATCACAAAATCCCAAAACAACAGATGTTGGAGTGGATGTGGAAAAAAGGGAACACTTCTGCACTGCTGGTGGGAATGCAAGCTAGTACTAGATGGGCTCTTAAGGGGTCAGCCTGGACTCATAGGTCTAAAGTGGCCAGACCATGAATAAAATTATTCTAGTTGCCTTCTACATGGGGACAGATGGCTATATTAACAGGGTCCCATCACTACAAGTTAGGAAGACAGCCAAAAAAGCCAGTCTTAAGAAACCATTCAATAGTTGAAGAACAGATACTCCCCCAAATGGAATTTAAGGAAAGTAGGGAATGAAAATCTTGCTCAAGGCTGCCAAAATTATTTGTTGCCTGCTGATATTTTATTCACAAACACAGAGGCTGAATACAGATAATGTATCAACTTTATCTTTCAATTGCAAATTATTTTCTTGCAAAATCAATTGAAGTTAGTAATAATACATAAGAAAGTTTCTGTCATTGCTTTGACATTTCAAATCTATTTTTCCAAAATTAAACAGGCATAATAGGGGAAATTCAGGAATTATCTTAGAAGAAATCCAACAGTTTATATCAATGAAACAACAACAAAAAAGAAAAATTCAACTGATATTTACGAAAAAATATACACTGAATTTTTCAAATTATTGTTCACTTATATCTGACACATTGCTTTGTCCTGTAGAAAAAGAATGTGAATCCTATATTAAAATATCAAGTGTGCTCAAAAGAAATATAAAATAAAATTCCATTTTCCTTAAAAATATTTGAGGACTTGGTCCATTTCATTTTCTAAATTTGTGTGCATAGTGTTGATAGCATTACATTATCCTTTTAATGTTCGTGGGATTATTAGTGATATGTATTTCTGGTATTGTATTTTGCGTCTTCTCCCTTTTTTACTTTTCTTTTTGAGACAGAGTGTTGTTATGTCACCCTCGGTAGACTGCCATGGCGTCACAGCTCACAGCAACCTCAAACTCTGAAGTTCAAGCAATTCTCTTGCCTCAGCCTTCCTTGTAGCTGGGACTATAGGAGCCGGCCACAACACTCAGCTATTTTTGTTGTTGTTGTTTGTTAGTTTATTTGTTTAGCAGGCTGCATGCACCAGGTTTGAACCCACCAGCCCTAGGGAATGTGGCTGGCACTCTAACCACTGAGCTATGGACACTAAGCCATTTTCTCCCTTTTTCTCTCCTTTTTTTGGTTACCCTAGCTGATGTCTTATCAAATTTATTGATGTTTTCAATGAACCAGCTTTAGATTCATTGATTTACTCTATTTTTTCCTGTTTTCATCTTTGTTGATTTCTGCCCTGATATATTGTTTTCTTTTGCTAGTTTTAGTTTTAATGTGTTCTTTCTTTAGCTTCCTAAGGTGAAAACTTAGGTTATTGATTTTAGCAGGAGGAATACAGGGGAAATGAGTCTACTTCCTCTTATCCAGAACTGGAAAATTTAGTAACTTTTAATAGTTTTCATTTATGAATGTTTAAAATGTTTAATACATTACTGATACAGTGTACTTATATTTTATAAAATACATACATAATTATTGCTGTTAGTCTTGATTGTCTACAAAATAGAACCTGATACAAGGGTTTCCATGTGAATAGATTATTTGGCAAGTAGTTTTAGTGAGTCAGAGGTAGGAAAATGAGAGGTGAAACAACGAAGAAAAGTCAAACAATCATGTCTTATTAAACTGGATGTCACTATAGGCAAGTGAGGCTCAATTATTTGGTACTGAAGTTAGTATCCATTTTTGTTAGAATGAAACTACCACCTCCAAGATAGAATGCGTGCAATGATTTCAACATGAAACCAAGTAACAGGACAGTGTCCTTGAAGGACAGTGCATAATCGAAGGCACAGCATCAGATGTGGCTTTTGTGAGGTGTTATATTCAGCAGTGGCAATAGCTTGATTACTTTTGGCAAGAGAGAATCAATGCTGTTGAGCTCATGCTTAGGTTCTATCCCTGCCACCATGACAATTCATGAAGCCACATGCCAGAGCTGAGATAATGGAAGAGAGAAGCTGATTGACATTCATGGCATGTGTCATTAGATCCAATTGGTGTTGAGTATCTTCTCTAAAGTCAATTCTGCAGGAAGAATGGGGACCAAAGACCCCATTCTTGGCTAGGGAAAACACTCCCAGAAAAAGGGAAAAATTAAAAAGTAAGCTGAGTGAGTCAGAACAAAGAAATATCAGCTAGTTTGCTTTTAAACCAGCTGGCTGCTAAATTTCTTATCTGAACAAGAAGTTTCTGCTTTTCCTAGAACTCTGGCCTATTGGACATACAGCTTACAAACACCCCTGCTGGGCTGTGAACATTCTGAGAAATAATGGCCACAGAAGAGGCTATGGCAAGGCCTGGAAAGATACATTAACTAGGCTGTTTCCTGCCTAGTAAACAGACAAAGCAGATGCCCATTGTGGAGATTTGCATTTGGCTGGGGCAGAGATCAAGGGAACAGCGCAAAGCCCTGAAATATGGGCAGGAGGGCTTATATCCCTTATCACAGAGGAAGACCCTCTGTGGTAGTGATGAGAGGAAAATTCCACTCTCCCACCTATTCTTCAGAGGAGATTGACACCAGTGGCATTTTACTCCACAGGTAAACTACCAGAGTTTAACCACTCCCTAGGAATCTGTGTGTATGACCTAAGACAGGAGGCTGCCCCCACAGAAGGCTCAGGTTCTGGATTTCTTAAGGCTGCTCAGACCCTTAAAGTTAATGATTATAAAAATAATAGAAGCTGATATGCTCACTCAGAGAAACTGCTGGTATCTTTGTTCCCTCCCTCAGCTTACCCTCTGGGAAAATAGCCTTCAATAAAAGCTGAGTGGAACACTCAGGGTCATTGCTAGAACCCCACAAATGGGTGGTGGTCCCCTGAGTTCCCACCTTTGAAGATTCTATTCTGTGTCTCTTGTCTCTTTCTTTCTCATTTCTAACTTTATATTTCTTCAGTTGGTTGTCACCACTTCCGCAGGTCTTAGCGATCCTGCCCCCAGGGTGGGACCCTGGCAAATTCACCTATATGGTCTAATGATTTCAGAACCATTGCTCTCTACTATATGGTAATGATACCTACCCTGCCCCTGAGATTTTACGCCACCACCTGGGCCCATTCTAAAATGTTATTAGGCCATACCCAGGAGACAACCTCAGGCCACTACCCCCTCCATACAAGTGACATAGCAGATATACTGCTCACAACACTGCCACCTGGGAGTTTCCCTTTTGACACTATTCTTCAGGGCTACTCCAAGTGAGTGAAACAGTTGTCCATTTACAGTTATCATCAACATTTGAAGCTGACATCTGTACACCAGGCTTGATACTTTCCTCTTCCATTGATGGGCCATAGATCAACCCTATCCCATGAGGCTTATACAAGTGTTTTGAGAGAAGGGCATCATTGCATTAATAGTCAATGCCCTGTGGAGTTTGTGTAATATGCTAATTTATTTGTGTCTTCTCAGGCTGGATCTTGAATATATGTGAGCCTGCCAGATGTCATCACTTGGTCAGTCTTAATGCACAGATGACATATAGTCACTTGCCATCTCTTGGTTAGGCACTCTGTATCTAATAAGCATATAAGGAGCTGTTTTTGAAATGGCAAGTAGTTTACAGAAAATACAGCTTTTCTTCACCTTAAAATTCTGTGCTATAACTTCCATATAATGGCTTGGAAATATCTAGGTACTACATCCTTATCTACCATACATACCTTAAGATCTGTCAGATATGCTCAGTCATATGGCCTGAGTAGCAGGGCAAGCTTACACTGCACATCTCTGAACTTGATGAGGGATGGTAATTTTCCACTGCAGCTGCTAATATCAGACTCTGGCTTGCCAGAAGTAATACACAGTCAGCTCTCCATGCATCTAACACTGGAATACTAATATCTGTAAGGCACTGACACAGATTTCTGTCAAATTAGCTAGACTCCACTGTAATCTTGCTTTCCACTATGGTAATGATACCTACCCTGCCCCTGAGGATTTATGCCACAATCTGAGCTCATTCTGAAATCTTATAATCCCCATTGCCCCACAGTTTATTCCCACCCATGTTTTGCAGAGAAGAGCAAAAAATGAGCTTCTCTAAGATGTCAGTATTCCTCCTCACCATGTTCCTTCTTATTGTTGTGTCTTTTCTGACCTCCTAGGGAAAATAGTTCTGACATAAGTTCTTGTCTCACAGATTAAATCATTTCTAATATCTCTGCTCCCCTTGGCCTTCTCAATTCCAAAGTATTCTGATGAGGAAGTTCCTGTGGGGTTGTTGTTGTCCAAATTTAAAGATGCCACCATAGTAGCATATTAAGCCTGCTCCAGGTCATTGAACTCTGTGTCACAGGTATGTGATCCTATGTCAATAAATTCTCCCCTATATTCCACTTACATTCTGCTTCTTTTCCTTCCTAGCTTGTCATCCTCAAAATCCATTCTAACGTATATTATCCTAGTTCATGCTAGTGTATATTAGCCAGTTTCTGTAGTCCCTTCTGAATATAAGGTATTTTCTATGTGTTTAGACCTGTTTAGATTGTATCTTGATCCTTATGTCATACCTCACTCGTCTTGAGTTGGTAGCAATAAATATGTCAGTGATGGATGTTGAGTAAGACAAGCAACTTCTTTTGCAGTTGCTTTACTTTTTTATTAAATCATAACTGTGTACAATGATGCTTTCATGAGGTTCAGTGTACTGATTTGATACACAATGTGAAATGCTTATATTGAACTTTAACACATCCATCTCCTCACTTATTTGTTGTGGTAAGACAATTATACTCTTTCATTAAATTTTGAAACGTACCATTGCATTATGCACATTAGGTGAGGTCTTCCCAAATATTCTCCCTTCTCCTGACCCTCCTCCCCTCCCCTCTCTCTCCTCTGTGTAGTTTCTTTAGATGAGTGTTTTTTCAAGCTTTTTTATCTCACAGCACACTTGAAGCAATAAAATTCCATGGTACACTTAAATTATGTTCAAAAAAGAGTAAAAAGAGAATATAACTTGCTGTATTTTTAACTTCTTTCAAAAATAATTGATCTTTAAAAATTTTCACACCACACCTAAGATCCTCTCACAGCACACCAGTTGAAAAATCATTACTTTAGATGAAGTTACCGCCTTGTGTCTGGGAACAGAGGGGCTATTCTCCAAAAGCATGGGTATAGGGTGCTACTTCTGCCAGACTGAGGATTCAGGAGATTTTAAGTATTCTAGATTTTCATGCTCTCGTAGACCCAGCTACTTAGGAGGCTGAGGCAGAAGGATTGCTTGAACCCAGAGTTAGAGGTTGCAGTGAGCTAGGCTGACACAATGGCACTCTAGCCTGGTGACAGAGTGAGACTCTGTCTCAAAAAAAAAAAAAAAAAATTCC
Organism: Nycticebus coucang; assembly: GCF_027406575.1. NCBI lineage: Eukaryota > Metazoa > Chordata > Mammalia > Primates > Lorisidae > Nycticebus > Nycticebus coucang. Next base: position 135,901,826 of record NC_069804.1, read on the forward strand.
ACACTGTTTTTCTGGTCTTTCCTTATCAGGATATATATATTATACAGAGATGGATATGGAGACCTATGTATGCTCGATCCATGCAGCTCTGTAGATCTAGGTCTGAAGAGAATTTGGGCATTTAGCAATTTGCCTTAAGACAAGAGATGAGTGTCTCCTTAATCCAATGGATTAGAGTAGATGACAGGTCAGCCTTTCCCATCAGAGATCCAGCATGAAGCAATCTTAGAGCCTGATTTTACAGCTAATCAGGTTGAAATGTATCTGAGTCCACAAGGAGTTGGAAGGCAAACTCATCCACTTTCACATTCCAAATGCCAGTCAATGACCCATTCAAAGAGGAAAATAGACGCATACCTGAGGCACCCCTCCCTCACTTCAATATATGCCACAAGATAAAAAACATCTCATGAGGGATTAGGTTCATAGAGTCTTTCCTCCAAACCAGATATCCAGGAACTCACAAATGAGTAAACCTGGGGCTCTGGTTTTCAAATACAGGTAGTCAGTCCACAGGTAAATAAATATTTCTCACTATGATGATATAAGGCATCCCAGTCATCTTAGAAATTAAATTGTCATCTGGGTCACAGGAGTAACATCTCCTTTCTATGGCGCCTGAAATCTATCCCTAGATAGATTTGGGCTTGAGCTTTAATCCACCCATCACTTGTTCTCTGGACTCACAATGCCAAGAATGAATGAGGTAATGAAAATATCACAAACAGGAGATACAGATAGCACTACTGAGCAAACCAAACGTAGGTAATACATTGGAATCCGAGAGACACAGTATTACAGTAAATATGGTGTGTTTTCTCAGGATATAATGTCCACGTGTAGTGTGGTAATGGTTTGATGTCAGTTACTTCCTAGGGCTACAAAAGGCATGTGGATTCTGTATATCTGAGCGGTATTTGTCTTTTTGAGGCAGGATCCAAAAAAAGGTTTTGTGGGATACACAACTTATAAAATTTGGCAACCTTTCATTCAAAATGACACAAAATCAACCATGAAAGTAAGTATTTATTTAGAATGAGATGAATTATAACAAGTGTTAGAATGATGGGAACTGCAACAAGGAAAAGTTTAAACAAATTATATATATACACACACGCGTGTGCATATAAATGAACGAAAAGATCATTCATGTAGCTGAAATCTATAGTATGATGAAGCGAACATCCAAAGTAAAGGATATAAGGATTTTATTGCGAATTAAAACACGCAACTTTTCCAAATTTTACATAAACATGTATCCATGTGAACACGTAAGAGCTCAAGAGTGACAGTTGTCACTCTAAAAGGTAAAAAAGTGCAGTTTCATCGTAAGCCTTTAGCATTTTTTCACATCAAGTTTTTAAAATTAACTTTTCTAAAATATTTTCTCACTAAAATTTTGCTTCAAGTTAGAATAAACCACTCATTGGCTTCGGACTTCTGATTATATATTTTTAACCATATGCAGATAGTTGTCATATTTAGCCAAATAAAGGCGTTTTCTGTGATCTATTTTCATATTCCCAGATTCTGGTCCATCTACTTCTTCCAGCACTTTGGAATGACTTGACAGTTAGCATTTATATTACTGGAAACAATTAGAGCTACTCTATAAATAAGCCAGATTATAAAGCTTGCTTGGTTTGAGACAAATGACTATATATTTGGAGATAAAAGACAAAAAAAGAAGTGCTTGCGTTTTTTACAGTTTATATTAAAGTAGATGGGCTCTTAGTTAGCCTGGAGTCATAGGTATAGAGTGGCCAGACCTATAATGACTATAGTTGCCTTCCACACATGGTCAAATAGCTATCTAATGAAGATCTACTCACTCTTTGTTATAGACAGCCAGAAGCCTATTTCAAGAAATTATTCAGCCATTGAAGGACAGATACTTCCAAAAATGGAATTTCAGACAAGTGTAGAATGAAAAATCCTGTTAATGGCTGCCAAAATTATTTTCTGCATGCTGAGATGTTATTTGCACACATATAGATTACATGCAGATAGATTAACCCAGTTAAATTTGAATTTCAGGTTGTGTATTACAAGATCAATTACAGTCAGTTATACTATATAGCAAAGCATATCTATCTTTGGTTCTATGCCTCAGAGATATTTTTTTCCAAAAATAAATAGGCATGGCAGGAAAAATAATTCAACTATCTTAAGAGAAAACCCAATATTTTATAAAAAATTAAGCAAAAAATATATAATTGCTGATTCTTTTAGACTTTTTTCTAATAATTTTGCTTAATATCTAGTACCAGTGCAATTTTAATATGAAAATAAATGTGCACATTGTATTTAACTATACAGCACAGACACAGAAATGTCATAAACAAAATAGTACTTTCCCTTAAAAGTCATGTAGGAATTACGCATTCTAAAAATGTATGGGAAGGCAGAACTGCTGAAATATGTTGACAAAATTGAAGAAGTGCAAGAAAAGGAAATAAAGATATTGTGATACCCACAGATCCTAGAGATTTCAAGAAGAAAAAAATGAACGTTACCCAAAGCCCTTTCTCAGAAGATATTTATATGTTAGAACCATTCAGAGATTTTTTTAAACTAGTACTATCTACCAGAGCTCCCTGTTACGGTTTCAACTCTCAGGAGATTTAGTGAGGTTCATTTGTTGATGGTTTCCGTCTCTTCTCAAATAGGATTTTTGAATCAAATAATTCTCTTTCCCTGTAGCCTAAAGATGGTCCTTTTAGATACTTTGCTTCAGCTGCCTCATAATCTAAGCCATCAACAGCAGAAATTGAACAAATAATTGCTTCTGGGAGAAGAACTTCTAGGATGAATTTAATTTTATCATCTTTTATCAGAGTCAGCATTCTTTCATCTATTTGTTTGTAGACTTCTTGTAAATATTTCACCACCTCATCCAACTGATCTTCATCCTCAAAATATGTTTCAATACAGGGTGTGAACCTGTTTGCATTCAAAAATGATTTCAGCCATCTGGATGCTTTTGTGCCATTTAAAATGGCCAGAAGATGACTCTCTGTTCCCTTGGCATTCACAATAAAGTCCACTAGGTTCTTGTTGGCTCGGTCTCGAGCAGCCTTCATCCGGTCAGGGAGAATTTTCCGGAAGGCCATTTTCTTGGCCTGGGAAGTCACAACCATCGCTTCCCCAGCATCTTCGTTATGCAGCTTTGGAAATTTGTTCCTGAAGGTATCCTGTTTGGTCACTTTCCTAATTGGATAACTAATATCAGCAGCATAATACTCAAGGAAAGAGCCTGAAAAAGAGCCACATCCTAGTCTCACTCTGTAGTCACAAATCAGGGAAATGCACCAGTCAATGCTGTCACTATACTCCTCCCTGGCTTTTTCCACTAGTGCTTGTTTCTCTTTACAATCAAATTTCTTTAATCTTCTAAAAGATACTCTAATTCCTTTCTTTTCAGGATTCATGTCTGCCTCAACAAAAAGCACACTTGCTTTCTTTTCTTTTCTTCTGATGCTTTTTACCACTGCAGGCCAAAATGGATATTTTTGATATTTAAACCAGACTATCATTCCTGTTTCATATGAACGTGACTCATAATTTAAAATGAGGCGTGGAAGTTCTTCTTCTTCCTCATCGTCATCTAACAAGGAAACATCAACAGGATTTTGAGGTAATGACTTGTCAGAAGCTTGAACGTCATCAAGTTCCTCAAAATCCAGTGCCTGAAGACCTCTTTCATTATTCCCAAGAAGTGAATAATCCAAGACAGGATTACAGGCACTAGAAGAATCCTGGCATTCCCATGACTGACTCCCAGTAGAGGTTGCAGCACCCATCTCTGATTCCACAGAAGGTTGAGTTTGGCTAGCTTCTAAGTGTGGATTTGAGGGACCCTCTCCAGGATCCTCAACATTGTCTGAGAGGGTAGAGCATTCAGAGGAAATATCCAGGGTCTCTTGGCAGGTATCTTCTGTCTCCTCTTTCAAAACTTTGGGCATAGCATGAATACCTGATGGTGAACATGGAACAATCTTTTCATCTTTAATACTCACATCCTCCTCTTTGGTTGTGGAATGCACAGAGACAAATGTTGAGGCATTAACCTTTTCCTTGCTCTTTTTTTCATCCTCATCTTCTAAAAGTGAAGGTAAAGTCTGGCACAAGCTGGGGCTTTGTGATGACTTCGTTTCAGTTTCACTTGGAATAGTACCAACAGTTGTGTGCACCTGGGGCTTATCATCATGCAGGGAATCATCACTCTCTGAAGATATTAGCAGAGACATTGTATTTTCACTTTCTAAGTCCCCTTCGTGCTTTCGATACTTTTTAGGAGGGGGTGAATCAGACTCATTTTGTGGTGCATTTTCAGACAGTATACTGGTCTCCTCATCATCAGAAATGCTTGCTTGACTTAGATTTGTGCTCTCATTCAGAATATCTAGTGCTGCTTGTAGAGATCTTCTATAAGTCATTTCCTCTGTAGGTGGACCACTGACCTCTGACTGCACTGCTAGTGAGGAGGCAATGGCTTCAATTTGACATTTACTTAGTATCTTTGTTTCTGTACTATCTACTTTAATCTTTTCATCTAGTGAGAGTATTTGAACTTCTAGGGAAAATGACTTTTTTCTCTTACTGTCTGATGAAGTTTCAGATCTGGACAAAACTTTTGCTGGCCACAACTGGTCTTTCCAATTGCATAGGACATACTCGGCATCCATTATAATTTGGGTTTGTATGCCAAGGGTTATTATCAGAGGTTGAGGTGGCTACCTGTTCTTGTTACTGCTAAATATATGTTTACAAAAAACCAATACTTTTAACAAAACCTCTTTTGTCTTAGAACTACAAATGTTTTACAGCTTGTGTGGTCTGTTCTCCTCCACTTCAGTTTTCCAAGGATGCTTGAACACGATGTATGAATGGAATAATACTGGAAGATACTGAAATAGGGAAAAGGAAAAGAAGAAAAGTCTTAGTAAATAAAATTATCCTGCCAAAGTAAGTCAGCAATTACGAATAGAGAAAAGATAAAAGAACGATACTCAGTTGGGCATCAAACAAAGGAAGAAAATGTAGCATAATGTAAGGTAGGCATAAAAATTGGATAAGTCATTTTATAATACCTCAAAGACAAGAACTTTCCCTTATGATTGTACATGCTTATTAAGGAGTGAATGTGTATATATAATGGCTGAAGTGGGAAAGCTTGTGGTGGCGTGTCAGGATTGCCATTAACCTTATTAGATACTCTGGTACTTTTGTGCCCTTAAGATTATGTTTATGGCAGTGGGCCTCCCAACTTAGAATGCATCAGAATCATCTGGAAAACTTGTTAAGATTTCTAGGCCCCATGCTACAAGTTTTATTCAGAAGGTTTGGACTGAATTCACAGTTGAGTCTAATGGTACATGTCCAAGAAGAACTTCTTGAGAAGCAATGGTCTAGCTGAAAACACAGCTTTATATTTTAATAAAATTAAATTAATAAATTTAATTTCTTAAATTTAATAAATTTAAGAAATTAAATTAATAAATTTTTAAGCTGGAAGTGCAAGATTAGATCTCTAATGGTACATGTCCAAGAACAACTTCTTGAGAAGCAATGTTCTAGCTGAAAACATAGGTTTAAATATTTTAAGCTGCAATTTTTATTTCTGCCAAATTGGGGTGGGTGGGTAAAGTGCTTTGTTCACTCAAAGCTGGAAAAGACAAGAGGGGTCTCTATCTCCTGGACTCAGGTAACAGTATAATGACCTTTTTAAAAGCACAGGCGTACAAGGCAGAGATTCATAATGGCTGCTATGACCACTTATTTGATAGGGTAATTATCAAGGATTAGGGGAGTCAGCCCATTGGAACCTCACACAGACACCATATAGCCTCTTGCATGATTTCTTCATAATGGTTTAACACGATATTCTTTCCCCAAACTAGAAGTTCTGACTTTTAATTATAAAATGTCATGGCTGCAGAACAGGAAACAAAATGCATTTTATCCCAAATTCTCAACCTACCTGATTTTAATATGAAATGTGGTTAATTTAAAATGCCTTGGCTACAGAACAGGAAGCATAATATATTATTCCTCATGTTCTTTATAACATGGAGTGTTTAGTGAAATAGGAAGAGTCTTACCCACTGTGATGTACACTGTAAAGGGTCTGGCCCTATGATGTAGCTGTCGTGATTCTCACTCCACGTTCTTGTCCTGAAGGAGAGAAGGAGAGAACCATTTGGCACTTCTGTGGTTGTACTGCTGTTCTGAAGGTAAACTGGTATCATATACAGACTGTCCAGATATTCATCTTTGATAGTAAGCTAGGCTGTTCAAAAGAAGACAGAGAATCATATCAACTAAATGGAAAAGGTGTAAAGAAATTTCCCTACCAAATCTCCAACAGGCATGTCGTTCTGAAACACAGGAATAAGGCAAAATCTCATTTATGATGTAGATGCTATGTATATTTTCCTTCATGTTCTTATAATATATAAAATGCTCTCTGGGACATAGTTCTGTCATTTGGTTGAGATCATCTCTCAGGAAAAGCATGAGGTGGATTTAGAGATAGGAGAGAAGGAGGAAGTTAACAATTGCCTTGTGTCTACTATGAGCTAGACAGACTTTAGGATTTTCGGTTTGAATCCTCACATTAGTCATTATATATATATTTTTTCTTCTTTACACATACTTTTTTTTCAATGTAACTGCAGTTGTGAACATTCTGTCTCACAGTCTACTAATATAGTTTTATTGCTTTGTTTGCCTACTTCATAAAAATGGTTGCGTGGAGAAAATTTAGGAAATCTGTTAAGTGCCATCTTGTGACAGCAACCAGAATTGCAACCTCCCGATGAGTTACAGGCAGAACCTCAATCACTACCAGACCCTTTTTTATGGGAGAAAGGTAGAAACTACATTCAGATAGCCAGAAGCCTTCTCAGGCTTCTAGAATTTTCTACGCTAAGTTTAAGAGTTTTATTTTGGATTCAAATTGGATCATAATGTCTTCAACTATAATGTTTCTGATTATGAAAACATCTAGAAGCTTATTAAAAATTGAGAAGATGCAGAAAGACATACAAAAGAAAGCACAACTCCATACAAATAACCACTATGAGTATTTTCTATATATCTTACCAGAATTTTTTATATAGATGGATAAATGTATATTACTAGAAACCAGCTTCCAACTCCACTCAAGAGCATGGCTTAAACACTGTTCTAGATAAATATTTTCCAAATGATCTTTTCTAAATTAAATGAGGTTTTCTTCATGTTTATAACATTTTATCTCAATACTTTCCCTGAATATGTACAAAATAAACAAGTAACTACATATTACTTTTAAAAAAATAGAAAATAGTAAAGTCATCCCCGCCTCTCCAACTATACAAATAATTCTGTTAATACTTTTTCAGATTTGTCTTCCATATTTGGTTGTATATACTCTAGTAACATACATATTCATTCTTAAGTGAGATCATACGATATCTGCTATTCTATGATGTTTTTTTCACTTTATACATATTTCTTAGACATTTTCAAATCTCTACATGTAGAAGTTCATGTTTCTATTTGCCAAATACATAGTATTTAATTGTATGGATGTACCATGCCATATGTTATTTTAAAAAATGCTTATAGGCATAAACCCAATCAATCATCTGCCTCACTCTTAAACTTAGATGATATAAAAAAAATCATTCTTTCTGACCACAGCTATATCTGTTGCCTGAAAGAATGAAGTGCAAGGAGGACATGCAGGGCTATAGTTGACACGTAAAACAGGCTACCCATTTGATCAGGTCTAGGAAAATTTCCACTGTCGGGAAAAGACAAGGGAGATATGGAAGCATGTTTCTGTGTGTCTGTGTGTTTATGTACTTGAAACAAAATGGGTATGCTGTTTTATCTTCATTTTTCTTTCACAATTGAAAAAATAATCATTAGGAAATCTACTATAAAGATGCTAAGGTTAAAAAAACTAACCTTTCACACAGAAGTGCTGAATGTTAACAAGGGGTTTATTTTCTTCCAGATTTTTTTCTAATCATACATATACATATATGCATCTATTATGTGCAAGTAACTTCAGTCAACTACACATCTGATCCCTTTTCCATGCTCATATACCTGTGACATACGCATACTCTATGTATCAATCAACACATAGGAGCATTCCCCCCATGCTATCTAATTCTTCTAAGTTATTTTTCTGTGAAAATTAATAGATGCTTACAAAATCAAGCAACAGAATGACTAGCCATGTAAACATGGAATGCCAAGTCAATAAATTAGCAGGAACAGCCAAGCTACACTGAAGCCTTAATTTAGAGGCTGTAATCTGATCACCTCTTCTCCTGTGGACTTACAAAGCACTGGAAGATACAAAAATTCCAGAGAATTAATTCCCTGAAAATGCCAGTAATTCTCTCACAACCACACACTATTCCACCACTCCAAGACTGCCATCTCTATTTGTCTCATCTTTACTACAGGACCTTGAGAAGTTACTAGAAAATAACAGCTTTATGACAGTCATTACCTTGAAGCTTCTTGTCAGCTGCAGCCTGGTGAGAGGCAGCTCCTCCTCCAAGACTGGCCAGACACAGTTCCTTTCCAAGGGACTCAAGAGGAGGCTCCGCCCTCTAGCTATGACAAAAGCAGAAGGCCCCTCCCTGAATTAGAGGAGGGGGGATTGTCAAGAGAAACTGCTGGAGTGTTGAAGTGGAGGAACATTCTTTTTAAAAGAATTTTAAAGTGAAATAGCAACAAGTGTGCTTAATTTTCATTCAAATCCTTAGGGTATGTGATTGCTTCAAGAAAAGAGGTAGGTGGCAAATCATTTTATAATATAATGAAAACCCAGTTTTCCAGTTAAAATACGTTTCCAGTTAAACATATTTTTTAATGTTGTTTTCTTCCCTACTCTGGCATCTTACCTCTACAGTTGAATTTAAAATCCAGACTGTCAAGCTCCATTAAAATGAACCAATAAAGATATTGATTGGGATTGCACCAAAACTGCATATTATTTGAGGGAGAATTTGCTTCTTTACCATTCTTATTTACAATTCTTTTTTTCTGTTTCCAGGACATGATATAGCTCTCCATTTATTCTGTCCTCTTAATCTCTTGAGAAAAGTTTTAGAGATATTTTTACCTATGTGGTTATTTCTGACTAGAGGCTGAAAGTCATTAGTTTGGCAGGAAAGTACTCATTTCACACATCCTTATCAATAACTGGCAATTCCTTTTCCTTATGTTTTGTTGTTTTTCACTTAGGCAATTTAATGGGAGGGGAATTAACTTTCAAAATTTTACATATCTTTGTTTATGTGTATGAAATATATTTTGCATATTCTTATCATTAAAATTCTGTGTTAAATTTAAATGTAGATTTGATTTCACACAGAAATTCAATTTTAAGTATCATTAGTGATAATTTTTAAAAATATTTTATTTGCCCTCTGTATCATATAATATGTAGTACTACTCCAGTATACAGTTTTCTAAAATCAACCTTTATAAAAGCATTAATTTTGGAATAATAAATACCAGTATATTAATGAATGTAATTTCTAGCCTGGTGTATTACTGAGGACTTAATAATTAGTGTATGTTATGCCTTGTGCTATGAAGAAACCCAAATCTCAGAAGTTTAATCCCGAAAAACTTAATTTTGCTGATGTCAAAGTTCAATATAGGTCATTACATGTCCCCAAAAGGGCAGAGTTCTCTATTCCAAGCAGTCATTGAGGGACCCAACCTTCTTTCAGGCTGTGGCTCTACCATCTTCTTGGGCCTTGAAGTCCTTCACTGAATTCTTTGCATCTGGCTAGCACACTAAAGAAGAGGGAGGGTAGAGAGTCCTGTGGAAGGGTTTAGTGGCCAGATCTGGCAAACACCACTGATAGCCACAGCCCACTAGCCAGAACTCAGGCATTGAGCCCAACTGCAATAAAGCCTGAGGAATGTGGTAACTCTCTGACCCCAGGAGGCAATTAAACAGTATGGCGAACACACAGCATTCTCTCTGCCACAGGAAGTTTTCCCTTTCAATCTTTTCTAGACTTCTGTTATTTCTTTAATGCTTTTTTACAACTGCACGTGATATTTATAATGAATGAGACAGAAACTTCTACACCTGAAATCCACTCTTCATTGTTCTGTTAGCAGAACCCCAGTTGTATTCAGGGTGGCAGTATAAGCTCCTAAAATATTACTTTTCCCAGACTCCCTCACTGCAAACCATGGTCATGTGATAGAATTTCTTGCCAAAGAATGCAAGCAGAAATTGCTGTGAGAAGGCACCTCCAAAAAGTGGAGGTGGGCTTTTTCTTCACTTTCCTCTTTTCCCTTGCTTCCTATAAATATGAACATGATAGAGTTTAGGCAGCCATTCTGAACCAAGAAGTGACTTAGAGAAAGGATGCAACTCACTAGAGATGTGTGATCCTGAGCCTCTGAATGCTACACCACCTCACCATTTTCCAAACAAAATGCAAAGAAAAAGATTAACTCCATGGATATTTCACTGTTTTATAGGACATGGACAAGAATAATAACCAAAAATAATAAATGCTAATACTATACTACGAATACTATTATAATGACAATAGATAATATTATATATAATAATATTTAATAGCTATAAAATTTTTCTATATGCCAGGCAATGTTCTCAGCACTTGACATATTATCTCATTAAATAATCAGTTGGTTATTTTCTGGAGGAGAGGCTCATAACCAACTTATTCTGCATAACAATAGTAATGTTATTCATAATAATGATAATGACAGTAGAAGCCAAAAGTGTTTTTTTACCATGTGCCAGGCACACTTCCAAGTGTCTTAATCATCAAATCCCTTGATTCTCATAAAATCTTGTTAGGTGCATATAATGAGTATTTCCATTTTGTAGATGAGGCATTAGAAAGGTTAATGAACTTTTGCAAGGATGTCTAGAGAGATTTTGCATATAGGATTTGAGTTATGGTACTTTAACTCCAGAATCCATGCTTTTAATCACTAAGATATATTGTACCTACCTCACTGCAAACAGAAAATGCTCTATAAATGTGTACTAGATGAATGGATGAATGAATTAATAAATCTGAAATAGTTATATACTGGGAGTCACTGGAACTTAAAACTGAGTATTGTCCTTGGTTCTGCATATAACTTTCCTCTCTCCCTACCTCCAATTCTTTTTTATTTCTCTCTCCAGTCAGCTAAAACAGAGTCTAATATAACATAATGTGATCATGGGAGTGAGGGACCTCCAATCACCTTTGCCAAATTCTATTGATTAGAAGAGGACACAGGTTCTGCCCATGCTCAAGGGGGACAGCAGAAGTGGGCCACTTACGGTGTGTCTTCTGCCACAACAGTTCAATTCCATTTATATGACATTTTAAAAAAGACAAAATTATAGCTATGGTGAAAAGATAAGTGTTGCCAGGTATAATAGGTGGGGGAGGATACGGCTATAAAGGGACAAAACAAACAAGTTATGATGGTGATGAAAATCTTGTCTTCTGATGAATGGTGTTTATATGAATCTACACATATGTTAAAATCCATATAACTCTATAAAAAAAGGTAAAGTATAGGGTAGAATATACTTTAAAGTATGATTTTAATGTATAGTAATTCAAAGAAAATTTAAATGGAAAAATGTAGCAATAACTGTTTTACATATAAAAAGCAACTAATAATTTATGTTTTAGAAACCACTTGGTTCTTCCTAAAGCATTTTTAATAACAAAACCCCACATAACACCCATACATATTATTTATTTAAAAGTGCCAGTTCCACCTGCACTTAGGATATAAAAAGCCATGAGAATTTCACCCATAACTTAACAATCATAAATCTCTAGATAACCTACAAAATCATAACTTTCCTTGAGTGCATCAAGTAACTGAGTTAAAGTGAATTCCAAAGAATGACCAGCCCCTTTAAAAAGAGACAGTGCCTGGTGCATACATGATTTCATCTTTGTCAGAGAATGGAGACAGAAGTCTCATCTGTTATAAAAGCTGAGATTTTCATGAATTTTTAAAGGGCTAGCTGTGTCAGTTTGAAATATCTGGAGCCCCAGAAACACTGCCAAGTTCTTTCTCAGGGTTCTCAACCAGAACCTCACTAAAATGAAGGGACAAAGCAGGAGGCCTAAAAAAGCCCAAATCATTGATTCAGATATGCAGGAGGCAATCAGCTGTTGCTGAGGGACAGACGGACCACTCCACAAACTTCTATCCAAACCCTTCTAACATGAGGAGCAAAGTCCTTAAGCCACTAGGGAAGAAGCGGCAAAGTCTTTCCTTCTAGTCTCAGGCAAAAATGTATTGCTTGTGAAGAAATGGCAGAAGCAAAACTCATCCACCTGGGGGGAGAGGAATAGGAAACTCTCTCAATCTCCAGAACAAAGTCAGAGATCCAGTATTGTTGGGAGAGAAGTAGAAGTAAAACCTCCTTCCCCTTCAGGAGACCCCTTCAGGCCCAGGATCCCACATGAATAAAAAGCAGCCCTACTACTGGGCATCTATCCAAAGGAAAAGAAATCAGTGTATCAAAGAGGTATCTTCACTCACATGTCCATTGCAGCACTATTTACAACAGCCAAAACAGGAAATCAAGCTACCTATTAACCCATGAATGATAAAGAAAATGTGGTATATGTACATAATGGAATACTATTTGGCCATTAAAAAGAATGAAATTATATCATTTGCAGCAACAGGGATGGAAATGGAGATCATTATTGATAGAATCAAGTTACCGACCCACCCAGGAAGGATCCCTTTCCTGGAAATCATGACCCTCCCAGGAAATAGTGAACAGACCAATCTAGACCTCCCTAACCTTGTCCTACCTACCTGCCCAGGTAAAGCTATGGATAGACCAATTCTGGCTGCCCTAACCATTTAAATCCCTGTCCACCATAGCCCACGTGTGGATTTCTCCCTGGTCAGAAATCTCACCTCACCTACACTCCAGGTAGAATAAGAGCCACTTTAATTGCCCGAATTGGATCTCCGTCTTCTTTTTGTCTCACGCCTTGGAATGATTTTTAGCTTTCAATTATGTGAAGTGAAATAACCTCGGCACAGAAAGACAAATATTCCATGTTCCTATGCATATGTGGGAGTTAAAACAGTTGATCTCATAAAGGTAGAGAGTATCATGATAGATACTAGAGGCTGGGAAGGGTGTGTAGGTAGGGATGAAAAGAAGTAGGTTAACAAGTACAAACATACAGTTAGATAAAAGGTACGATTTCTAGCATTTGACAGTAGAATGAATATAGTTAACAACAACGTAGCTGTTCAAAATAGCTAAAAGAAAGGACCTGGATTAATCTCAATATGTAGAAATAATAAATACTCAAAGTGATGGATAACAAAATATCACATGTACTCCATAAATATATAAAATATTATAGATAAATTAAAAAGGAAAGTGGAAAATAATCTAATAAATCTAAGCTATTAGCACACAAGAAAGCACTGATTAGCTATTGCTGAGGAAGGGGCAAGCAAATATCTCTCACCAAAGACCAACCACAGATACAAATCAGAGATTAGCTGTCATGGGGAGAAAAAAATGCTTGAGAAAACCCCACCTTCAAAGTCCAGGTGCACAGGGCCTCCCTGAGGTTGAGGCTAGACAGGACAACAGACAACACTTCCACCTCACCATGAGCCTATCACCTAGTTATTACTGCAGCTTACTACTGTGAAATGGGCAAGAACGTAAAGAGAGAATCTCCTCTGGTGACATAGGTATGAAGGGACTACTGACAATTTAGGGTAGAGAGTCAGTAACAAAAATCCTCTGTGACTTGAGGCTCCAAGTGAACCATGACTTATATAATGTAAGTTATATAAGTCAGGTGACAATGAAGTGAGAAAAGAGGGAAAAATCTCTAATATATTATACAACAACAACACCAGCATTAACCTGATATCAAAACCTTCCCCAACAAGTGGCAAGAAAACTACAGCCCAGTATTTCTCATACAGAGACACAGAAATACTTTACAAAATGCTATTAATCAAAACCAACAATATAGAAAAAGGATAATATCTCACAACCAAATGGAGTTTACCCTGGGAATGTGAGGATAGTTCAACACTGGCAAATCAATCAATGTAATTCACCATATCAACAGACTAAAAAGAGGAAAAATCTCTCCCAAATTGATGCAGAAAAAGTATAAACATTTCATAAACATTCATGATAAAAACCATTCATCAGCAAAAAAAAAACATTCAGCAAAGTAGGAATTAAATGAATCTTCCCGAACTCAATTAAGGGCATCTATAAAACAAAACACAACAAAACAAAACACGACCCCATCCCCTACAATTAGCATCATACTTAATGGTGAAACACGGAATGATTTTCCTTGAAAATCAAGAACAAGGCAAAATCACCACTTATATTCAACATTATATTGGAGATGATTCTAGCCAATACAATAGTGTCTTAAAAATAAATTAATGGCATACAGATTGGAAGGGAAAAGGTAAAATTGTACTTGGATACAACAAGATGATCTAAAAAATCCCAACGAATCTAGCACCGGGGGGAAAAAAAGCTAAGAGACCTACTAAGTAAATTTAACAATATCACCAGAAACAAGTTCAATATAAAATAATTGATTTTATTTCTATATAGCAAAATTTGGAAGTTGGAATTTAAAAAAAAGTATGACTTATTTATAATATCATCAAAAAGTAGGCAAGGATTAATATATGCAAGATCTCTATGATGAAGACTTCAATATACTGAAAAGAGAAATTAAAGAAGATCTAAATAAATGGACAAATATACCATGTGTTTTGAATGAAATACTAATTTTAGTATGCAGCATCTCCTTAAAATCATTACAATCTCAATAAAAATCCCAGTAGGCTTTTTGTAGAAATTAAGAATGTAACTCCAAAATATACATGGAAGAGAAAAGGATCTGGAATAGATAGACCAATTTTGAGAAAGAAATACCAAAGTTAGAAGACTCACACTATCTGATTTCAAGTCTACAATAATTAAGACAGTGTGTTATTAGCATAGGATTAACCTATAGATGAACACAAATAGACCAGCAACTATGGTCGATGATTTTTCACAAAGATAATTAAATAAAGAAATGATAGTCTTTTCAAAAAATAGTGCTGGAACAACATCATATGCAAAAATATTCACCTTGAACCTTAGAGCTGAGCCCATATACAAAAATGAACTTCAAAATGGGTTACTGACCTAAATGTAAAGCCCAAACATTGTAATTTGTAGAAGAAAACAAATTAGAAAAATTGTTGAGACTTTAGTCTAGGCAAAGATTTATTAGGATACAAAAAGCATAGACTATAAAACATTATAAATTGGACATTAAAACTTCTGCTCTTCAAATAATAAGGTGAAAAGTGAAAGAGAAACCCACAAAGTGGGAGAAAATATTTGAAGAACACATGTCTGATAAAGGACATATCCAGAATATATAAAGAACGCTCAAAATTCAATATGACTAACAACCCAGTAAAAAAGGGACAATTTAAACAGACATTCATCAGAGAAGATGTACAGACAGCCAAACATGTGAGAAGATGCTAAAAACCATTAGTGATTAAGGATATGCAAGTAAAATCATGTATGCCATTAGCACCTTTATAAGAATAGATAATGTATGTGTGAACAATGTAACCTAAATATTGTACCCTCATATTAAAAATATGTATAAAAAAGAATAGATAATGTAGAAAAGAAAAAATCCTAACATTACCCACTTCTGGCAATAACACAGAACACCTGGAGCTCTCATACACTGCTGGTGAAATAAGAAATGTCACAGGCACTTTAGAAAATAGTTTGATAGTTTCTGATGTAGTCAAACATACACTTACCATAAAATTGAGAAATCTCACTTCTAGGTATTTGCCCAAGAGAAATATAAACTTATGCACACACACAGACCTGTTCTGGAATGTTTAACAACCAAAAGCTATAAATCTGCTAGTGAGTATATTCTCAAATGGTGGAACATCCATATAATTGAATACCCCCCAGCTATATTAAGGAATAAACTACTGATGCAACAAGGGGTGAATTAAAAAAAACATATGCTAGATGAAAGAAGCTGAATGCCAAAGGCTATATACTGATATGATTCCATTTATGTGACATTCTGGAAAATGAAAAACTGCAGGGACAGAAATCAGATCAGTGGTTGCCAGGAATTGGAGTACAGAAAAGGTATTGACTATAATGGGGCAGAAAAGAACATTTTGGAGTTTTGGAAATGTTGTACAGCTTGACTGTACTGGTAGTTACATAATGGTATTATGTTTGTCAAAGCTCATCAGACTGCACACCTAGAAGAGTAATTTAACTCTATGTAAATAATACCTCTTTAAACCTAAGTCTTAAAAAAGGCATCCAATCACAGAACATGTCTTATATGAGGCATTTGTATTTTACTGTGAGAGTAATTAAGATAGATACAGGAATTTTGATTTGTATTTTGGATCAATGATAGCAAAAGAGTTCGGAGTTCCATAGGTATGTGTAATATTTCCAACAGAGCATAGAAAGAATATATTAAAAATTCAAACTATTTTAATGTCTTTTTTATTCACTGCTTTGAAGCATAGGGAGAGCATCTAAGCCACTTGACTCTTGATGCAGTTATATGTAGTGTAACTCTTTCTATAAATACATATCTTCACTAAATATCTCTGTAGCACAGGACAAATGTCAAGAAACCAGATGACATCAGCATCCTATAGTGTAAGAATTTTATCACCATTGGCAGAAACTTTAACAATACTGTCGTTTGCATGTGCCATTCAACCTCATAAATGGAAAGAGAGGAAAGAGAGAAGGAAAATTGGAAGAAGAAAAGAGTAAAAGTCAAAATGCTATAATATGGAGATACTGATCTGGTTAAGAATATGCCCCCAGTGAAAAGCAGAAGCTGAGTAAGAAGGGAGGTTAGAGACAAAGGGAGAGAGAGAGGGAGAGAGAGAGAGGCAGAGAGAGAGAAAAATAAATGTCAATATTTTTAGTGCATAAGGTCCATATCAAAAGTAGAAATGGTTAGAACACTTCTAACACTATGAGAGGACTACAGGCAAAAGCAAAGTAACTTAGACATTTAATGGATATACAAAATAGTCAATGACCCCCTAAGGCAGAGGCCCAGACAAATAACAATTCAATCTGGATGTAAACAAAGAGTTCAACCTTACTTTTAATGTCCACTGGCTGACTGTCAGCCCACATGAAGAGGAAGAACATCAGAGAATAACTTACTAAGTACGAGCATCCCAAGTCCCAAAAAAGGCAAGGCAGATAGTGAATCACTGTTAGAGCCAAAGGGACTTCATAATCTCTGATCAAATGTATATGAACATGATAGGAAGGAGGAAAAATAAAAAAAAAAGAACAGTGGCCTAAAGGTCACAAGAGATAAACCTGTCACTATACGAGCTTTTGTATTTTCCAGGCAATGCTACAACCTACAAAAGCTAACAGATAAAACTGGTAGGAGTCAAGACTCAGGATGAATGGATGGGAAATATTTTAAAATAAAATAAAAGGAAGTTTGATGAGGACCTCACATCCCCATAATTACAGTGCACAGACAAACAAAGCTCTGCTACCCCCTGAATATTCAAGTAGAATATTGAATCAATAGGGTCTGGCAATTAACAAACAAAGAGGAAGACTTATCTGGGATCTGCCTTGGGGAGTTTAAAGGAAAATTTTAAAGGAAAAATTCCTTGCCTCCCCATTCTGAGGTACCCATAGGAAAAAGACCCAGCTGGAACCAAAATTATTATTGTTGCCACTCTAAATAAAGGTACTTATTAATTCTTTAGTGAGGAGACATGAAAAACTATTAAAGATACAACATCTAAAGCTCAAGAGTTTCTCAGGAAAGCATTATGGCAAGGTTGTTAGGTGTTCCAAGTTCTCAAGTAGATATAAAGGCACAGGTTTAAGACTTAACTTAGGCTCAGCGCCTGTAGCACAGTGGTTATTGTGCCAGACACATACACCAAAGTTGGCGGGTTAGAACCTGGCCCAGATCAGCTAACCAATAATGACAACTCCAACAAAAAATAACCAGGCATTGTGGCAGGTGCCTGTAGTCCCAGCTACTTGGGAGGCTGAAGCAAGAGAATCACTTGAGCCCAAGAGTTTGAGGTTGCTGTGAGCTAGATGCCATGCCACCCTACTGAGGGTGACAAAGTAAGACTGTCTCAAAAAAAAGAAAAGAAAAGAAAGAAAGACTTAATTCAAACTTTGCTAGCGGTCTGGCAGAACAACTGGTGCCACAAGGTATTACAAGGTTAAAATAACTTTTTAAAGCTCAGTGACAGGTTAAGTATATAGGAAGAGGTAGCTATGGATGCTGGTTGAGAATGGAAAAAGAAGGAAAAGAAGTTCAAAACAAACCACACAAGATCTGAATATACACGATTTGTTGGTATATCAGGGCACAGACTAGAAATCAGTGAACTCTCAATCATATAAAAAAAAATCCGTAGGTCACTGGACTGTGTTTGACTGTCTGGTTTAAATAGAAAAGCAGTTATTTTAGAAGCCTCTACCGCCTAGGGCAACGAAATAGTTTTCTCCTTCAATGGTGTGTTCATATTTCCTTGAAAACTCACAAGGAAGATTACATAAATAATTTTGAATGGGCAGTGTTAGAGGATACTCATTGAAAGAAAAGGAAAAGAAAAAAAAATAAGAAAAGGAATTTTTTTTTTTTTGTCAAAGGTGAAAGAAGGTGAATAATGAAAATGGAGAAGAAGATATACAAAAGGTGAGTAAGTACTGGGCACCAGACAGTGAAACCTACTGTAGTTGGGGGGAGGTATTTGAAAATTCAATAAAAGAGAAGTAGCTCTATAACACTCCCATCTGCAGCCCTTATTACAGATATTAAATTTAGGGAAAGAGAGAGAGAGTGTGTGTGGGGGGTGGAGGGGGGCAGAAGATGGGCAGGGAGAGTACACTGGGGCCATTATTTCTGCTACTGAACATTTTTTGTACTTCAAAGCCTCTCCAGGTTTATTCTAGGGGGATCATTTTTTAACTCTTCTAAGCTGCCAGTGCTACCTTATCTACCCACGGCAGCCAGACACACATACTAAGGTCTGTGTCTCCTGGACTAACCCTGGCAACAACACAATAACAGTGACATCATTTAGAGGATGAGCTCAGGAAATGACAGATTTGGAATGGCTGTCATAGCTACCCATTGGACAGGACTGTTTTCAGTTGACTGGGGCATGCAAGTCTTCCTTAAATAGATATCATGACTATTGCATACTTTCTTTATAGGGGCTTAGCATACTTAATACTTTCCTAACACTAGAATCTTTAGTTTTTAATTTAAAATGTTATGGCTACTGAGCTAGAAGCAAAATAGATTGTAGTGCATATTCTCAACTGAACATGGAATGTTTTGTGAAATGAGGGGAGTCTTACCCACTGTCACATGGATTGTGGAGGATCTGGCCAGGTGTCTAGAGTCTCACTCCAACTGCTTGTCTAGCAGGGCCTTTACTCTGCTTAGTACTTCTGTGTTTGCCCTGCCATTCTGTGGCTCCGTGGGTACCACATACAAACTGCCTAGGCCACGAAAATCTCTGATACTAACTGTTCAAAAGGAAGACAGGGAATTATCCTGACTAAATACAAAAAAGTGTAAAGAAGCGGGTGGCAGCTGTGACTCAAAGGGGTAGGGCGCCAGCCCCATATGCTGGAGGTGGCGGGTTCAAACCCAGCCCCGGCCAAAAACTGCAAAAAAAAAAAAGTGTAAAGAAGCTTCCCTACCAAAACTCTAGCAAGGCACGTCATATGATGTAGGCGCCATGCTTATTTTTCATTTTCTCACATAATATGAAACACTCCCTGTGTCACAGTTATGTTATTTAGCTCATAATGAAATCGTAACCTTCAGGAAAATTATGAGGTGCAGACAGGAGAGAAGGGAGATAATTTTACTAGGGGCCAGATTCTATGTAGAAGTATGTTTTATGATTCCTGTTTGAGTCCTTACATCAGTTCTTGGGTGAGGATTTTTTTTACATGTACATTTTTTAAATGAAATCTCAACCACACTTTACATGCTGTTTCATAGTTTGTTAATACAAAATACTTTTCATTGCTTTGTTTGCTCCCTTCATATCAATAGTCCAGAGAAAATTTAGGATATCTGGCAAGCGCCATCTTGTGACCAAAACCAAAACTGTCACTACAATGTCCTCGTAGGAGAGGGTGGGAACTACATCAAGCCAGCCAGCAGCTTTCTCAGGCTTCTAGAATTTACAGTGCTCAAATTTCGAATTATGTTATGCATTACATAAAAAAATGGAATCTCAATGTCTTCATCTCCAACGGTCTGACAACAGAAAAATAACTGTGTGCATGGGGGCAAGACATGATTGCAAGAGGGACTTTACCTAACAATTGTAATCAGTGTAACTGGCTTATTGTACCCTCAATGAATCCCCAACAATAAAAAAAAAAAAGAAAAGAAAAAGAAAAATAACTGTGTGCTATCCTGAAAACTGAAAATATGAGAAAGACATATAAAAATAAAGTATAATTCAGGAAAGACAACATTATTATTATTTCCTATGTATCTTTCCATGTTTTTTTCTTTACATAAATACACGAATGCTTATCATTTCAAATCAGCTTTTACCCTGCTCAAACTCAGGGTTTTAGATTTTTCCCCTTTATAAGTAAGTATTTTCAATGTGATTTTTGTGAATTACTTCAAATACAATTTTTCCCTAACACTGCAACATTTCATCTCAATCCTTTTTTCCATTATTGTTAAAAATGAATATATATGTATTAAGGATTATTTTAAAATGGAAATAGCAAAGTTCATCCTGTCTCTCCAAACCTACAAATAATTCCATTAGCACATCATTCTGCAACACAGGTATGAGGTGAAATCTGTGATGCAGATGCCATGCTTATTTTCCTTGATTTCTCATAATATGAAATGCTCTCTGTGTCTGTTATGTTACTTGCCTTGTATTATCTCTGATTTGGTTAAACATATTGTATTAACCTAGTCTTTTATCTTTAAATGACATCAGATGGTGCTTGCCATTTTGCAATTTGCTTTTTTCATTAATGCTACTTCTCAGAAATCTTTTCAAATCACTACAAGTTCATGCTTTTATCTGTCATCTATCTAACATTCCACTGTATGGACGTAGGACACCATTTAATACTTTTAAAACTACGTGTAGACATAAACCAAATCCTCTGTTTCTCACTCTTAAACTTAGATGACATAGAAAAATGGTTCTTGTTGACAATGCTGTGCCTGTGGCCCTAAAAGATGGGTTGCAGAGAGGACACACGCAGGTCCCTATAGTTGACACAGCAACCAGGCTGCCCACTTAATCAGGTCCAGGAAAATTAGGGAATGTGTCTGTGTGTGTCTACGTGTTGTTTATAATTTGAAACAAAATGCGTACAGCTGCATTTTGTTCTCCTAATTATAAAAATGATTATGGAATAAGGCAATTCTATAAAAATGCTAAAACAGTGAAAATATTAAAAAAAAAAAACACAGTAATCTGAGTTAACACTCAGAGATACTATTAACATGGGAGTCTAGCTCCCTCCGTAAGGAAAATGCATATATATTTCTATAAGTATTATCACTTGACAGCATATTTGAATCCCTTTCCATATGGATGTACATTTTTATTTTTATCTGGATGTTTCATTCACTTTATGTCTTTATATTTTCCTAACAGTTATTTTTGGGGTATAGTTAATAAGTGCTTAAAAAATATAATAAAATGTGTAATGAAGATAGAAAAATGGAATGCCACGTAAAAAATGAACATGAACAGCATGCCTCACTAAAGTCTTAATTTAGAAGCTGTAATCTGATCGCCCATTCCCACACTGAGGACTTTAAAAATATCAGAAGAAACAAAAATTCCAGAGGATTAATTTCGTCCCAGTAACAGCAATTCAACCAAAACCATATTCCATTCCACCTTTCCTAGGCAATAATATCTTATTTGTTTTTCACTTTAATACCAAGGCCTGAAGAAATTCCCAGAAAATAACTAGCTTTAAGACAGCCATTACCTTGAAGCTTCTTGTCAGCTGCAGCCTCGTGAAATGCAGCCCCTCCCCACCAGACCGGCCCGGCACAGCTCCCATCCCAGCGACTCACGGGAGGCTCCGCCCCCTCCCCGTGATGGGGAAAGCAGGGGGCCTTTCCCTCAATTAGACGTAAGAGAATCGCCAAATTAAACTGAAAAGATGTTAACACACTTGATTTATATTTTTTAAAAAAGAGATTTTAAAGCACTTGAAAGAGGAATGGCAACATGTGTCTCTTTAATTTACATTCAAACCACAAGGGTAGGTGATTTCCTAGGGAAAAAAAAGACATGCTTTTATCATATAATAAACACCCAGGGAAGAATATTTTTTACATGTTTTCCTTGTCTAGTCTGTCACCTTATTTCTAAAATGATTTTAAGATCCATCTGGTCAAGCTCTGTTAAAATGCCTGGCTAGATCCTTGTTTGTGACTGCAGTGAATTGGTACATTATTTTATGGATAATTAATTCCCTGCAATTTCAATTCTTCTGGCTCTGGGAAATAACTTTTTTTTATTCAAGTCCTTTAGAAAGTTTCATTGTTTGTTTTTTTTTTTTTATTTTCCAACTACAGTCATTTCTAAATGTAAAAAAAATCAACCAAAAATGCTTAAAGAGATTGTTTCTGAACATACCTAAATTGAAAACAAAAAAACTATGGTAAAAACATATTAAGTCAAATTTGAAAAGAGAAGAATATATTTGACAGAAGTATTTTCAATGCAAAAAATATCTCTAATGTCATAAGACTAAAGGATGGCTTGAGCCCAGGAGTTTGAGGCTACAGTACACTGTGATTGCTCCTGTGAATATCTAACACACTCCAGCCTGGACAACATATCAAGACCCCACCTCTATTGTTTTTAATTGCTATAGTGGCTTTTCGTTCCAATTTTAGTATATGTGCTGCCAAAGCAAGCACAGCTATAGTGGCTTTTACATATTACTCATAAACTGCAAAGTTAAAATATGGGTAAAGGATGCAAATAGATGATTCACAATGTTCTGAGGGAATAATATTTCCCAACTCCTACTATTTACTTCTTTGAAAGCAAACTTACGCAGTTCAATTACAAACATTTCTGTCTTCTGTACCATTGCAAACCTCTCAGCTGTTTGATTAGATTTGCTTAACTTTGGGGGTCTGGTCCTGTTCTGAGGCCCATTTGATTCTTACAATAATCAACATCCTGCAACTTATCCCTCAGTACTAAATGCCCTGCAATTTACCTTCCCTTTGTACTAAAGCTGGCATTTTGGCTTCCAGCAGTAACTCCATTTTTTATATCAATTTATCCAATTTATTCACTGGAGACAGGGAACTGCTACTTATCTGGTTTCCTCAAAATCTAAGCATTCAAAATAAAAGTTAAAACTGACCAATATATAAAAGATATTTGCCTCATCTAATAATCACAGAAATGCAAATAAAAACACCAATAGGACGTCATTTTTCTAATTTGACTGACAAATACGCAAAGAAATGAAAACAGGAAGAGAACAAGGAAATGGGCACTCTCACGCTCAATGTCACAAAGCTGGGAAGAGGACAGGATAAAATCAGTCAAAAATTTGACTCCAAAAGAAGGTATGCCCTTTCTCTACAGTATTCTCTGCCTCTTGGGCTTAGAATCCTGTTTCTTTGCTAGAACCAAGGATGATATCATCATTCACTTTCAGATTATGAGGGAACTGGTGAGTAAGACCTGAAAGTGAGGGTTGACCCTGTCTCTCTTGTCCTCTTCAGTGAATACACTGGTGAACCACAACCATCTTTAGTAATTACCATACTTATCTTTGCACTGTCCATACGTCTACATTCCTAAACAAATTTAAAAATATTTTTGTGCACTATGCTTTTGCATTGACGATATATAGCATCTGTATGATAGCTTTCACTTGGCCTTAGAGAAATTATGACTAGTCTCTTTTATGTTGCAGGGGCATGGAAGTAACTACCCTTTCAGAAATGGCTATTCCTGGACAGGGGCTGAAAATAATGTTACTCAGAGAAAAGTGCCATTTTTACTCTACTCTCATTAACAATCAACAATTTCTTGTTCCTGTGCTTTGTTGTCTGCAACTGCCAATTTGATATGGAAAAACTGTATTTCTGTCTTCTTTGGCTGAGCTTTTCTATTCACAAAATACTTAAGAAATTAAGATTTAAATTTAGACTTCTCAATTGACTTTAACCTTGAAGTGTTATTTCCCAGAAAGCATTAAAAGCTATTCATTGCTGATAGATAATGAATGACTCTCATAATGAATGAATAGGGCTCTTAAGATAATATTAGAGTTTAAAACAAAATTATAACATCTGAGTAAGTGAAGTCGATGAGGCCCTCACAACCTCAACCAAAAACCCCATTATCACAGTGAACGTGTAAACACATTTTCTGCTACATTCCCACTTTTCAGGTTAGACAAACAGCTGCATTATGACACAGCTCTTCCTGTAATGAACAAAAGGAGAAAAATAAAACTGCACTGGGGATTCTAAGGAAAGGAAAAAAAACATCATTCTTCCAGACACCCATAGCAGAAGGGTCAAGTTGGGTCAAAATTGTTCTTGTAACCAATCTGAAAAGGACGCCAAAAGGTTCTTAGGCAGGATATGCTGTAGATTTCTGTTGGCAGGACCCAATGTTAATAAGCCTGTAAGAGTTTTTCACCAACGCATTACTTAACAAATAGCCAAGACGTCAGAGAGTTGTGGGTTTGAAATCTTCATTAGCTCAGCAGAGATAAAACTTTCAAATTCTTGACAACTATAATACATTTTCATTACCATATCCTAGATAACATAGTTAACAAAGATGTACAGGTTATACGCATCCCTGATATTAATCTAGGTTGTCCAAATATCAAATGCTAAGCTATATTTAATGATATAATAAAGAAGTCTAGCTTCCTGGTTGTCTAGAAAATCTGTTTTTATGAAGAAGCCTCATATTGGCACTGAGGCTAGTAAATGGTTCTCACCTGTTATCTTTTTGTCCCCCTGAAACTTTACAAAGTAGTTTGAATAAAGTGATAACCAGATTAGATTAAGTCATGGCAATAAAGAAAAGGGATGATATAAAGTTTACTTTCCTAAGTAGAAAGAAGGTGGACAATGGGAATGGAGACAAGATAAAAACCAGAAAAATAAATAGTGGGTATCAGACAGAGTTGGTCAGAGACAGGAAACATAGTTTAAGCGGAGGGAACAGAAATAGTGAAGTATTCTAACACAAACCTGATGCTCCATCCTCATTTTTTCTGTTATATAATACAAAGGGAATGAGTGTGTGAGAAAGGCTTTGATGGAATGGGGGACATAATTTGGACTTTCGCACCCCAATGAATTGTCTTAAGTCAGCGATTCTCAACCTGTGGGTAGTGACCCCTTTGTAACAATGAAAATACATCCTGCATATCAGATATTTACATTACGATTCATAACAGTAGCAAAATTACAGTTAAGAAGCAGCAATGAGGGCAGTGCCTGTGGCTCAGTGAGTAGGGTGCCGACCCCACATGCCGAGGGTGGCAGGTTCAAACCCAGCCCCGGCCAAACTGCAACAAAAAAATAGCCGGGCGTTGTGGCGGGCGCCTGTAGTCCCAGCTGCTCGGGAGGCTGAGGCAAGAGAATCGCGTAAGCCCAAGAGTTAGAGGTTGCTGTGAACCGTGTGACGCCACGGCACTCTACCTGAGGGTGGTACAGTGAGACTCTGTCTCTACAAAAAAAAAAAAAAGAAGCAGCAATGAGAATAATTTTATAGTTGGGGGTCACCACAACATGAGGAACTGTATTAAAGGGTCGCAGCATTAGGAGGCATTAGGAAGGTTGATAACCACTGTCTTAAGTGAATGCTAGGTTTCATGTTTTCTAGGTTTTTTCTACTGCTGTCCTGGCAATCAAAGGAAAGCTCATGAACATGGTATGGTTCAGCACCAATGACCTCAATAAGAATATAATCTTAGGGGTCAGAGATATGTGATGGTTACTGGGAAAAATTAAACGTGTTAAAAATACTGCAAACTATTTTTTAAGAGAATACGGGAATGTGCTTCATAATGATATTTCAGTGCACCACAAACTGTATGCATGATGGTGGTCCCCTAAGATCTTAATGAAGCCAGAAACATCCTATGGCCTAGCATCATGCATTGTAGCTGTCATAACACCGCAGGGCAACTCACTCATTTGTGGTGATGCTGGTGTAAACCTACTGTACTGCCAGCCATATAAAAGTAAAGCACATACAATTACGTACAGTGCATAATACTTGCTAATGACAATAACCTTGAAAAGGATAAATGTTCTTAGTTTGTGTATTTATGATATTATACTTTTTATTGTTATTTTCGAGTGTATTCCTTCCACTTATTAAAAAAAAAATCCTAAGGGCAGCGCCTGTGGCTCAGTGAATAGGGCGCCGGCCCCATATGCCGAGGGTGGCGGGTTCAAACCCAGCTCAGGCCAAACTGCAACAAAAAAATAGCTGGGCGTTGTGGCGGGCGCCTGTAGTCCCAGCTACTCAGGAGGCTGAGACAGGAGAATTACCTAAGCCCAGGAGTTGGAGGTTGCTGTGAGCTGTGAGGCCATGGCACTCCACCAAGGGCAACGAAGTGAGACTCTGTGTCTAAAAAAAAAAAAAAAAAAAAAAAATCCTGTGAACTGTAAACAAGCCTCAGGCAGGTCCTTTAGGAAGTATTCCAGAAGAAGGCATTATTATTATCCTAGGAGATGACAACTACATATGTGTTACTGCCCCTGAAGACCTTCAAGAGGGACAAAACACAGAGGTGGAAGACAGTGAAAATGATGATCCTGACTTGTGCAGACCTAGGCTACCATGTCAAAAGTTAAAAAAAAAAAATTAAAAGTTTATGAAGTAAAAAATGTACAGTAAGCTAAGGTTAATTTATTAAAGAAAGAAAATTTTTTTGTAAGTTTAGTGTAACCTAATTGTATGGTGTTTATGAAGTCTACAGTAGTATAGAGTACTGTCCTAGGCCTTCATATTCACTCACCACTCACTGACTGGCTCACCAAGAACAACTTCCAGTCCTGCAAGCTTCCTTCATAGTAAGTGCTCTATATGAGAGTACCATTTTTAAATTATATTGTATTTTTACTGTAACTTTTCTATATTTATATATGTTTAGATACACATATACTTACCATTGTGTTATAACTTCCTATAGGCATCCATATAGTAAATGCTACAGAGGTTTGTAGCCTAAAAGCAAGAGGCTGTACCATATAACCTAGGCTATAGGTTATATAGCCACCTAGATTTGTATAAGTACATTCTGTGATATTTGTACAACCACAAAATTGCCTAAGGACACATTTCTTAGAAAATGTCCCTGTTAAACGATGCTTGACTGTGTATAGATGTCTGAGGAAGGAGGTAAGCCATTAGGACACCTGTATAACCTCTTCCATGATTTCTGTAGTGGGATAATAATACATGAGGTTCTTTACCAAAATTAGAAGTTATGACTTCTAACTACAATTGTTAATGCCATAGAATAGGGAGAAAAATGAACTGTATCCCAAATTCTCAACCCAATATGATTTTAATATGAAATGTGACTTTTAATTTAAAATGCTATGGGCTGCAGAGTAGGAAGCAAAATACATTATTCCCCAAGTTCATAAAATACATATATATATATATATTTGAGACACAGTCTCACTCTGTCACCCTTGGTAGAGTACCGTAGTGTCATAACTCACAGCAACCTCCAACTCTTGGGCTCAGGTGATTCTCTTGCCTCAACCTCCCAAGTAGCTGGGACTTAGGGGAGGCCGCCACAATGCCTGGCTATTTTTTTAGAGACAGAGTCTCGCTCTTGCTTAGGCTGGTCTTGAACTTGTGAGCTCAGGGCAATCCACTGGTTTAGGCCTCCCAGAGTGCTAGGATTACAGGTGTGAGCCACCACACCCAACCTGTAAAATATTTTAAAATGAAATGTTTTGTGAAATAGGAAGGGTCTTACCCACTGTCAGGTAGATCCTGGAGGGTCTGGCCCTATTGATCCAGCTGTCTTGATTTTTCACTCCAACTGTTTGTCCAGCAGGGCCTTTATCTTGCTTGGCGCTTCCGTGGTTGCACTGCCTTTCTGCAACTAACCTGGTATCACGGGCAGATTGCTCAGGTCACTCGCAACTCTGATAATTAGCGTAGGCTGTCCAGAAGAAAGAAATGGAATCAAAACCACTTACATGGCAAAGGTATAAAGATATTTCCCTACCAAACTCTCAACAGGTGTTATCATTATGAAATTAGGAATGAGGTGAAATCTCATCCATGATATAGATGCCATGTTTCTTTTTCTTCTTCTAATGGGAAATGCTCTCTGGGACATAGTTATGTTATTTAGTTCATGCTGAAATTATCTATTTCAGGAAAAGTATTAGGGGGAGGTAGGACAAAAGGAAGTAAAATTGCTTTGTGTCTTCAACAAGCAAAATTCTTTTTAAATATTAAAATATATATATTTTTTTTTTTCCAGCTGGGCGTGGGGGCTCACACCTGTAATCCAGCACTCGGGGAGGTGGAGGCTGTTGGATTGCCCTGAGCTCACAGGTAGGAGACCAGCCTGAACAAGAGCGATACCCAGTCTCTAAAAATAGCTGGGCGTTGTGGCAGGCACCTGTAGTCCCAGCTACTCTGGAGGCTGAGTCAAGAGGATCAGTTGAGCCCAAGAGTTTGAGGTTGCTGTGAGCTGTAACAGAGACTGTGTCAAACAACAACTTTCTGTGGGCATCCACACATCAATTATCACGTGGAGTTTTATTCTGTTATACGTGTGCAACTTTTAAACAAAATTTCAATCTCACATTACTTGCTATCTCATAGTCTGCTGATACCAAATATGTTTCATTGCTTTGTCCACCTCTTAAAAATGGTTGCCCGGAGTGCTTGCTTCGGCAGCATATATACTAAAATTGGAAAGATACAGAGAAGATTAGCACGGCCCCTGCGCAAGGATGACACGCCAATTGGTGAGGCGTTCCACATTTTTGTATATGCTACTGGGGGGAAAAAAATGGTTGCCCCGACAAAGTTTAGGAAATCGGGTGATCGCCATCTTGTGGTAGAAACCGGTACTGCACACAATTAGGTAGAGAATTGGGAGCGTGGAAACTACAGCCTACCTTTCTCAGGCTTCTAGAATTTTTCATTCTCAGTTTAAGAGTTGTATGCTTATATTATACAAAAATGGAATCATAATGTCGTAATTTCAATGTTTTTATTATAATATATCTCAGATATATGGCATATATTTCTTCATCTACTGAATTTCCAAAAAGAATGCAAATTCACACAATAATGGTCAAAATATAATGGTTTGATCTACCCATTTCTAAATTTTTCCAACAGACACCTACAAATGTGCATGATTTTTGCAGCCATACCTTTTATTATTCCAGTGATATATATGGATGAACATCTTTCCATACCAAAAAGACATGGAAATATTTTATTTTCCACATAATCTTTTTGTGACTTTGTAAGATTTGTCCACATCAAAAACTATTATTTCATTTTTTTATATTGAAAATAATTCAAGGTTGCTCTTTTCAAAAGAAAAATTTTTAATGGAGAGATATAATATGTAGAAGGTTAAATTGTTCTATTTCTTTATACATGTTTCTCAGATTAATAAAGTAGCAGGTATATTTTCAGATTTCTCTCACATATACTGTACTAATACACACATTCTTTTTTGTAAAAAATGGATTTATATGATAAATGACATTCTGCAATTTATTTTTAGAATATATCTTAGACTTATTGTGCATTTAGAGTTAGCTTATTATTTTTACAGCTGCATAGTATTCAACATTATGATGTACATGACTACTTCTAATAATTGTATGCTTTAAATATTTTCCGAATTCTTTCTCAAGAGTATACAGATAAAACAGTTTTTGTTTGAATCCAGAGTCTGGACGACAGCCTAATTTTTCCAACTGCAAGAAAAGCACATGCAATCAGGTAACTAGCCTTCTCACATAGAAAAATCCAACTGCACCTAATGACAATGGAGTATATATAGCTATTTGTTTCTGTTTAAGTATCTATAACAAAATAGATTATTCCCTTTTCATTTCCATTTTTGTTTCCAAAAGAATCTAAAACCACGTAAAATATGAAGAAGAAAATATATATCATTAATCCATCACTTGTTTACTGCTTACATTAGAGTCTAATCCCTGTGATGTTTTAATCACATGTGGGTTTGAATATACTATTCGAAATTTCATTTATTCACTTACATATTTGAACATCTTTCCATGTCTATATATGTTTAACACTGCCTTGGAGAAAGTAGGTTTCTCCCCTTGATTTTAAATTTTCACCTCAGTTTTTATGCTGACATAGATGCTATATGCTAAGTGAAACAGGGAAGAAAGAAGTGGAAAATTTCCTCTTTTCCCCCGGACATACTTTATTACTAGATATATGCTTTGTTTTGTTTTATTATATTAAGATATATCTATTATGTTTATCTTTCGGATTTTTCATATTACAGTACAGGCAGGAATACAGCATTCTCTTGATAGAAAGGCAGAGAGATACAGACAAAGATCGTCTTTTGCACATCATTAAAAGCAGCAAAAATATTAAGACAGTGAGTATCCCCTGACAACCAAACTGCTAATTCTGGGGTACTTGAATCTGCGAAGTTATATATTACTCTCGATTACTATAAAAACTTCACCCAAACAGTAAGATTTGTTAGAAACACGACACATCCAAAGTAATACAGAAAACTAATGTCCCTGCCTAACAACTTAATATTTCATTCAGGATTATGATAACCTTTTCTTTACAAGATAAGGAAAATCAATTTCACAGATTTTCTTTCATCATTGACTTCAGCAACCGCCGCTTTTGGACTGAACTGTAAAGCGTTCTATTCAAAAGTTAGCTTTAGCAATCTTACCAAGAATTTTGAAGAATTTTTTCCGCAGGTGTAATCTGATCACCACCTCCCCCACCGTGGACTTCTAAAATATCTGAAGGAAAAGAAAATCCAGTTATTGAGACGATTCGCCCACAACGATACTCCTTTCCCATTACTCCAAAGCAGCAGTACCTTCTTTGCTCCCCTTTACTGCAAATCTTCAAGAAATCTCCGGAAAAAACTAGCGTCTACGCCAGCCATTACCTCGGATCTGCTTCTGCTCAGCTGAAGCCTCCGACGACGCCAGCGAGTAATGCGACTCCGCCCCCAACACTGGCGGGCGCCGCAGCCTGGAAGCTCCTGGGAGATGCTCCGCCCCCACGCAGTGATGGGCAAAGCGGGAGGTCCTCCCTTCACTAGGAAGGAGAATCGTTAAGTTAACCCGAGAGACAGTTCAAGGGAAGAAATATTTCTCTTACAGAACTTTAAAGCATAATGGTAAGGTATGTTTGTTCAATTTCCATTTCAACCCCTAGGGTTCCCCCATCTCAGAGAAAAAAAAAGGTAGCAAAACTCTTTCGTGTAATAAAAATAGGGTTAAAATAGTCCCTACATATTTTTTCCTGGCCCCCTGTCATACTTTATTTCTAGTTAATTTCAGACTTACTGGTCAAGTTCCACTAACAAAAAATATTAAATATCTTGACTGCGATTGCCATGGATTAATACTTTCTTTTACATAGAATTAATTCTGTACAATTTTGAATCTGAACCTAGGACATCAGACGTCTCTCCTTTTATTCAAGTTTCTTATACGTCTTTCCTTACGTCATTTCTAAAGAAAAATCCTCACCCCAAATATGATTATACTGAAGTTGGGAACCAAACAGACCTATGTCAATGGTAAAGCTGCCATAGACAAAATTCAAAAATCAGCCACCAGCATCAGAATAGTTTTGTTTATTCATATGATTGGATAAACAAAAATATCCCTAACTTAGATTCGTGTATTTCAGTAAGAAAAAAACAATAAAGAAAGGGGAAAAGGACAGAGACAATTCTCAAGGTTCTTACCTTCTCCCGGTAAGTGCTTCCCTGGGAGTAGTGCTTCCCTGGGAGTAAGCTCAGCAGTGTAACTTGACCGAGCTCTGCCTCCAGACTGGACAGAGAGACACCTCCAGGCTGATATATAACGTTGCTGACGTCAGCACTTCCGTTACTTGCCATTAACTCCCACCGTAAACAATATCATGATATATTTTCCCTTCTTAATAAAGCTAACATTTTGGTTTCATCTGTTATACCAATTGTTTTTATCACAATTTGTTCATTAATTTCAAGATATTATAATTCTAAACTTTTATTCACCCACTAAATTAATGTTAAATAGTGCAAATGTGTGTAGAAATACATTATTGGGCAAGTAAGAAAACTGTGATTAGCTCTAATAGAAATCGAAATTGGGAGAACTGGTAGTCAGCACTTCTTAAAGTTCTTTTAAGAAATGAAGCATTTTTATCTGTCTTATAGTAAATATTTATTTTGGTCTTGTAGTGTCTTACGTGGTTTCTTCCTTGTCTCTGGATTTACTGAGGTATAATTAGAAAATAAAAAATGTCTATATTGAAAATGTGTGACATGATAATTTGATACATGCATTGTGAAATGATCACAATTAAACTAATTAACATAAAATCACCTCACATAATTACCTTTTTTGTGGTGAGAACACTTCAGGTCTATTCTCCTAGCAATTTTCAAATACCATATACTACATTACAGTCACCATGGCATATGTTAGGCCTCCAGAACTTTTATAACTGTAAGTTTGTACTTTTTGATCAACATCTCCCCATTTCCTCCAACCCCAACCCTGGTACCAATTTTTAACTCCCTGTTTCTGTGAGTTCAATGTTTTTAGATTCCACATCCAAGTGGAATTTGTTTTTCTGTGTCTGATTTCTTTCAGATTTTACTCCACTCCCGCCAGGGAAACAGAGCAAGACTCTGTCTCCAAAAAAAAAAAAAAAAGCATGTGGTATTTGTTTTTCTGTGTCTGATTTATTTCACTTACTATAATGTCCTTCAGTTTTATCCATGTTATTGAAAAGGGCAAGATTAACTTCTTCTTAAGACTGAATAATATTCTATATAATATACATCACTTATTTTTTATCCTTTCATCTATGGAGACTCTTAGATTGTTTCCATATCTTAACTATTTGAATAAAGCTGCAATGAACACAAAAGTACAGATATCTCTTTGAGACAGTGATTTTATTTCCTTTGGATATGCATCCAGAATTGGGATACTCACTACTATTTTCCATAAAGGGTGTATATGAATTTACATTCTCACCAACAATATATAAGGGTTCCCTTTTCTCTACACCCTTCTCTACACTTTGGCTTTTTGATAATATTCATCCTAACAGGTGTGAGGTGATATCTCATGTGCTTTTGATTTGCGTTCTGATGATGAGTAATGTTCAGCACTTTTCATGTACCTGTTGTCCATTTGTACATCTTCTTTTAAAAATATTTGTGTCCTTTGCCCATTTTTTAATTAGGTTATTTGGGGGTTTTCTGGTGGATTGTTTTTGTTTGTTGGTTTTTGCTATTAAATTATATGAGTTCCTTATACATTTTTGGTGTTAACTCTTATCAGATACATGAGTTACCTTTTAATTTTGTTGATTGTTTTTTTAACTGTAAAGAAACTTTTTACTTTGATGTAGTCCTGCTTGTTTATTCATATGATTTTTAAAAGCAAGTATTCTCAGAATCTCTGATATAATTTCAAAAATTAATGCTTCTCAATACTGCAACTCTGTGAAAACAATTTGTGTTTGTGAGAATTGGCAAAATTGCAAAACTAGTTCAGCTAATGTGGCTCAAGGACATAATACTATGAATAATTGTTCAGTGAGACATGGCAACATCAAGAACAGAGAATTGATAAACTTTGTTTGTTAAAATCACAAGACCTTGAGAAACATTGCTATTCAGAATGAAAAGTATCTACTCTAATGGTTGTTTTAAAATTGTTGTTGATATTATTTTTATTTTCTCTGGCATAAAAATAGTCTTTACAAAACTAGTGGGTGCAGAACATAAGCATGCCAAAATATAAAACATTGAAAACACCAAATATTTGTGAGGATGAGGAGGAACTTGAAAGTTCATATGCTGGTGATAGGCATGGAAATTGGAACTAACATTTTGGAAACTATTTTTGCATTATCACCTAAAGCTGACTATTACAGAAGTTAATAGAGAACCATGAACTATTTAGGGCTTTAAATAGCAAAGTGGCATGTTTAAACTGGTAATGGAAAAATGATCTCCACGGAGAGATATGAGTACCCAGAGCATACATAAGATCATCCAGTGGTGCATAGGAAGTAACTGTTTAAAATTCAGTGTTTCTCATTTTGATTTATTTTTATAAGCTTCAATTTAAAATTTTATTTTTAATTCACAAGATAAATTATTGGTACTGTAGTATATCATATACTTTACTGAACTGTTGTGAGGGTGACAAAAATTTTTTTTAGGCCAGGTGTGGTGGCTCACTCCTATAATCCTAGAACTCTGGGAGGTTAAGGCAGGAGGATTGCTTAAGATTAGGAGTCTAAGACCAGCTTGATCAAGAATAAGACCCTGTCTCTACAAAAAATACAAAAACTAACCAGGCTTGGTGGTGCATGTCTTTACACCCAGCTACTCGGCAGGCTGAGGCAGGAGGATTGCTTGAGCTCAGGAGTTTGAGATTGCAGTGAGAAAAGCTGACATCACTCCACTCCAGCCAGGGCAACAGAGCAAGACTCTGTCTCAAAAAACAAAAACCGGGCAGTTTCTCTTCTCATATACCGAGGGTGGTGGGTTCGAACGTGGCCCCGGCCAAACTGCAATTAAAAAACGAAAACAAACAAACAAAAACTTTTTTTTTTTTTTTACAATGGTGATAAAACACATTCAGAAATCTCTGCTTTATAGGATTCACAGCCCACATAGCCCTCCTACTTGTATTCTGTATTTGCGCGGTTTGGAATTATTATTTTCTCATAACAGAACTAATTAATCTGAACTTCCTAAATTTCCTATAAACTGATTTCACTGCTCAGGGAGGCTAGCAATATTTCCATTAATGTTTAAGATAATAATGAGAAATCGAATTATATTAAGTCATTTTCTTACCAAAGGATTTGTTCTTGCAAACTTCAGACAATGCTGCAAAATGGGCATACAGTTATTCCATTTGGACTATGCTAAGTGTTTCCACTATAATATTATACAACAGCCAGAATTATAATACCAACAATAATTGTGTTTTCCTTTATGTCTACCTAAATTTAATTTCTAAGTTCTCTAATTGACTGAGACCTTGAAATTAATGAGTGAATATTTTTGTAAACTTGGAAAATTCCTAAGATAATCAGAATTCATGGAAACAAAACATCAAACTTACCAAGTTGCAGTGCAACAATTTTTATTTGAATTCTTATAAAATTATGTATATACTTTTAAAATTTTTTTTTATTTTGGGGGGATTCATTAAGGGCACAAAAAAAACAAGTTACATTGATTGCATAGGTAAAGTCCCTCTTATAATTGTGTCCCGCCCCCAAAAGGTGTGTCATACACTGTGACCACCCATATAAAAGTATATTTTTATAAAGCTCAAATTAAAGTATTATAGTAAAGTCAATATTGTTATGTATCATCTTCTAATGTGTTGACAAGTTAATTATATTTTCAAGCTCAAATTTAAACCTTTTAATAATATGTATGTGTATCTAGATCCAGATGTTTAAATATGCATATGTAATGGTACATTAAGAGTAGTTTAGAGATGATAGAAAGGAAGAGTATTAAACAACAAAAACTAAATATTATTTTAGAACATTTAATCTGTCCTGATAATGAGATTATAGAAATTTATTTTTTCTTTTCTTTTCTTTCTTTCTTTCTTTTTTTTGTTTTTTGAGACAGAGTCTCACTTTGTCACCTTCAGTAGAGGGCTGTGGCCTCATGTCTCACAGCAACGTCAAACTGGGTTCAAGCAATCCTTTGCCTCAGTCTGGGACTATAGGCACCCACCACAATGCCCCGCTATTTTTAGAGACAAGGTCTCGCTCTTGCTCAGGCTGGTCTGGAACTCATGAGCTCAGGCAATCCACCTGCCTTGGCCTTACAGGCGTGAGCCACTGCACCTGTGCCCAGTCATATTTTTCATATATTCTGTCACAAGAGCAAAAATTTTATTTTTCCTCATTTGCATATATATTTTTAATTCACAAATGTTAACTTGAATCCTTTTATACTGTCTTTTATCATGCTCACAGATTCTTCATTTCAGGAGAATTTTTATTTATTTTTGTGCTTCTTTCCATTATGTTTATTTTAAATATTGCATTGTCATTACAGTTAATGAGGTATTCATGGATAAAACTGTTCTTTGCTTTTAGGTACCTATGATTTTAACTGAGCACCCAATTTCCCCTAATAGACTTTTTTGCAGTTTCATTGCCCAAAATATGACCTTAAATTTAGAATAATAAAACTTTCAAGGTGTCTCTTACTCCCAAATCATCTCTGGCAGTTTCCAGATGGCTAGAAAGTAACACAAAAGGCACACTCACTCCCTTTATAAAAGAAGAGATAAAAAATATGCTTAAGGATTTGATGTGCTCTATATTTTATAATTGGACCACAGTATTAAAAGAACTATTCTTTTTCAGACACACATTATAGAAAAACCATCAAATTATAAAGAGAAAATCAGCATCTCCTAGATTAATTTTGTGTATCTAAAAGGCTATTGATACAAATATGTTTCCATGATTGTGTGTTTTTAGACTAGATAGAAGGACGCTTTTAGTCATGTGCACAGGCTGGCATAATAACATTTTATAAATTAATATACAGTATAATATTTCATTCCTAGGTCCTTATTTCTTATATATTAGTGATAATTGTGGTTCACAGTTTATGGGAATATTTTAAAGCTCCAGAGATTTTTCGATCATAGTCCAGAAAACATTCTTACACTTACTCACAGCAATTATTGCCTAAGTTGTTAAGGAAAGGTCATGGTTAGATTCGTATGTATTATACCCAACAAAGAAATCCATACTCCTCCATCCTGATATATTCAATCACTTTAATAAATTAACCCAAACTTGTCAGTCTTGCATTTACCCGCCTCCCGGCCACGTGACCTTAAGGGCATCTGTAAAGCTGCAAAGGTCAAGGATTGGAAATTAGAGACAAAGGTCTAAGAAAGTTAAACTCTAGCCACAGTGAAATGTATTGTACAGAGGCCCCAAGATTCCAAAGTTCCCAGACAATTTCAACCCCAAAGCAGAGGACTTTAAGAGAGAGACTTCTGATCCCAAGATAAAGGGAACAATAATTAGTTACACGAGGACTGATGGAAAGAATGAAAGCAATCTGTGATTGTTTGCCTGAGGATGATTTAGGTATTGTGCTTGGTATTCTCTACTCCAGCAGTTCTCAACCTGGGGGTCGAATGACCCTTTCACAGGGATCGTCTAAGACCATCCTGCATATCATATATTTACATTACGATTCATAACAGTAGCAAAATTACGAAGTAGCAACAAAAATAATTTTATGGTTGGGGGTCACCACAACATGAGGAACTGTATTAAAGGGTCACGGCATTAGGAAAGTTAAGAACCACTGCTTTCCGTCTTGGCAGACTTGGCAGTCTTATACCATGAAGTTTTCTCTTTCCCTCTCTCTTTTTTCTCATCCTTTTTTAACACACAATATCATGAGATAACAGGAATATCTTGCTCTTTAAGTGGTATGAAATGCATGTGATCACAAAAAAAAAATCCCATGGAAAGAATATTATGGTATAGGTTTTATCATCTGATTTTAATGTAAAATAGATTAAATTCTTCAGAATGTTGCACTACATGGTATATCCTATCAAAATGCAGAAACACATAAAATTCTCTACGTGTTTATATTAAGAAATTTTAGCATAAAAAGATCATAAATATGAATAGTCAAGTGGATAAAAAACTGTGATGCTCTGATATATATAGGAAACTGTTCACCAGGCCCATTGTTTGGCCTTCAGGTGTAGTATATTTTCAGGAAGGGATATGGCAGGATAGCTATGTATTTGGTATTTTCAATATGATAGGTAGTCTGGCAGATATTACTTTATTTCCCATCTTTGCTGCTTATTAGTTATGTCATCTTAAATAAGTTCTTTAATTGCTGTGTGCCTCAGTTTCCACATGTATGAAACATGTGTGATCTTAATACCTACCTCTAGAGTTGAAAAAAGTAGTCAAAACAACATTGTACTTCATCAGAATCAAATCCATCACTATAACCATGTCAAAAAGGTCTCAAAGGGGCTCGGTGCCCGTAGCTTAGCGGCTAGGGCACTGGCCCCATACACCAGGGCTGGCGGGTTCGAACCCAGCTTGGGGCCTGCCAAACAACAATGACAACTACAACAAAAAAATAGCGAGGCGTTGTGGTGGGCCCCTGTAGTCCCAGCTACTTGGGAGGCTGAGACAAGAAAATGGCTTAGGCCCAAGAGTTTGAGGTTACTGTGAGCTGTGACACCATGGCACTCTACCCAGGGTGACATACTAAAACTCTGTCTTCAAAAAAAAAAAAAAAAGTCATAAAGGAAAGACCACCTAATCATACCTGACGACAAGCCTGCTACCAAGAAACAAGAACTGTACTTGATAATAGTGGCTGAAAAGACTTTTCAGGCAACTATCTGACACTTGCTATCTTGCTTAAAGAGTCCCTATCTCACAGGTAGGAAATAATTTTTTTCTGCAGGTCAGGAACCTTGGAAATTTGAGGGGACCTCTGGAAATGTTAGATTACCTCTACTGTAGTAGATATTGCAAACAGATGGAGTTGAATTTCTTAGTCTTTATTCTCTGCCTTTGGAGAAGATAGGCTCATAAAAAATGATAAAGAACCTTTCTGGAGTAATAGGGACCATTTAAAATAGAGCTTCAGATTCTTTTCATAATCTTGTGACAGATGTTATCAGGGTTTGGTAGTTTCTCACTTTGAAAGGGCTGGTAACAATAAAAAAGGAAGTGTGGGTGTGTTTAGTAGCACTTAATGCACTTATGTAAATATATCAAGATATGTAGAAAAAGAACATACTCTAAAAGTCCAGCTTCATGAACAAAATGGACTTAATTCTAACAACCTTAATTTGTTAGAATTAAGGTTGATTTACTTTGAAATTTTATTTGGAAATTCTTAGTTGTTAGAAACCGAGTTAAAGAAATCTTATAAGTATAAACCTTTCTGATAATCATCATTCTAATAACTGTATAAAGCAAGCCCATGTCCAAGTTGTATCGTATTTACAATTATAAAAGTGAATAATCAAACAATAACTTAAAATGTGAATAATTATTGCCTTTTGGAAGCCGAGACCAACAAAAGGGATAAACAAAGAATTTTTTTTTTTTTTTTTGCAGTTTTTGGCCAAGGCTGGGTTTGAACCCACCACCTCTGGCATATGGGGCCAGCACCCTACTCCTTTGAGCCACAGGCACCACCGTAAACAAAGAATTTTTAACATGTTGACAAACTGAGAAATGGGCAAACTGTATATTCTGCATCTTTGTTTTCAGTTTAAAAGAAAATCACCAACAAGACTTTGGTTTTTGGTGCTGTGCTTCCAAACTCTATTGACTTGATTTCATTCTTTCTCATGAAATGTGTCTACTATGCACTATTGCTGAAGGATGAAAAATTAATCTCAAGCAGATAAATTCTTAACATTTTCTGCTTAAATGCTGTTTTTTTTTTTTTTTGACTTCTGACTGATAGTCAGCATGTACCGTAATGCCACAAGCTTCCTTTGTAACAACTGGCAAGAACATTATGTCTTTAAGACGTGAAAGGAAACTTTCCTTATCACTGCAAAAAGCTACTTCTTTATGTAAGTGTTTCTTATTCCCAAATTTCTAATCATTCCATTTCAACACC
Organism: Nycticebus coucang; assembly: GCF_027406575.1. Classification (NCBI taxonomy): domain Eukaryota; kingdom Metazoa; phylum Chordata; class Mammalia; order Primates; family Lorisidae; genus Nycticebus; species Nycticebus coucang. The sequence goes on from NC_069804.1 coordinate 135,941,910, forward strand.
CTGTCTGACCTCTCACCCTCCCTCTCTTTTACATATTTGTGTTATCTTGTTGGTTCCCTTGCTGGTGAAATAATAAACTATGACCCATTCCAAAGCAAATTTTTATCAGGTGATATACAAAGTATATAATAACTCCCAAGGCATAGGCCTTGCCCAAGGTCCAACACTGTTCGTTAATGGGCAGTATGATCACACGAATGCCTACTGAATGAATGTCAGCCCTTCTTAAGTGAAAAAACAAGAAAAGAATTTACTGAAGTCAAGCTTTTGGATACTGAGAAAGGTAAACTAATCAGCAACTCACTGCCAGGGCCTAAGGGGTCTGAGTAATCTCTGGTCAAATGTGTGGGAATAAGGAGAAGAAGGAAAAAGTGCTTCCAGTAAAGACAAATGAGCTCCCATGGAGAATTAGGCTGGTGAGACATGACCCACAGGGATAGAAGTTAGAGTCTGCAACCTTTGGGGACTATTGTGCTCCTGAGTCAATCTTACAACCTACACACCACCAATGGCTAATGATACTATGAGTTAGACCACTATGGTAACATACTAAGATTATTTTTATATAAGGAAGGTTGCTGAACACCTGAAAACTGAATCATCAAGAGTGTACTGGTAAATAAGAAACAAAGAATTGAAACACCTTATCTCTTGCCACACTCTGAGATCACAGGTTAGAGAGTGAGAGCTGAAGTGGACAGAGCTCTTCCTGGGATTGACAAACAAAGAGCAGGACCTTCCATGTTCATTTATGGGGATTCTAAAGCAAGAAGGAGCCATTTTATTCCCTAGGAACCATCAGAGAAAGACTAGGATGGATCAGAATTATTTCTGTATTTACTCTGAATAGAGGTCATCATTATTTTCCAGTGAGGATGTATAGGAGACTATTCACAAGGCAGGCTGTTCCTTCCATGTTTAATCATGGGAATTCTAAAGCAAGAGGGAACCATTTTATTCCCTAGGAACCATCAAAGAAAGACCAGGATGGATCAGAATTATTTCTATATCTACTCTTAATAGAGGTCATCATTATTTTCCAGTGGAGAATATTCACAAGGCAGGCTGTTTAGGGTTTTTAAATTGTCAGAGTGGTATGTAGCCAGATGATTACATATTTGATACTCTCAATATGACAGGAAGTCTGATAGATTAAATTTATTTGCCAGATCTACCACTGGTTCTGTCATCTTAAGAGCCTTAATTTCTGCATGCCTAGTTTCCTCATCTCTAAAATATAAGGAATCTTCATACATATCTCTAGAGTTGATAGAAGTAATAAAAATGATACCATAGTTCACCTGAAGTAAAAACAAGTAAGAATTTCCAGGAAACTTCTGAAAAAAAGTTTAAGGAGGGAAACTAACACTGCCACATGTGATGCCTTATGAACAACATTACAATGACTAAAAATTTTTAGTAGTAACCCACCTAGGCATGTAGCAAGGCTAATAAAAACATAGCAAGAATGGGGGAAAGGGAAAATGAAATCCAAATAAACCACAGAGTATCTGAACCTACAGGGTCCAATGAAGTACAATTAGGCATTGCTTAATGACAGGGATACAGTCTGAGAAATTTATCGTTAGGCAATTTCATAATTGCATGAACATCATAGAGTGTATTTACACACATATAGATGGCATAGCCTAATACACACATAGGCTATAAGGCATATCTGTACAGAACATTACCATACTGAATACTGTAGGTAATTGTAACACAAAGGTAAGTATCTGTCTAAACATAGAAATGAAAAATAAAAAACACAGTATAAAAGATAAAAATATTACACCTTTATAGGACATTTAGCATAAATGAAGCTTGTAGGACTTTAAGTTGCTCTGAGTGAGTATTAAGTGAATGTGAAGGGCCAGTATATTACTATATAGTACTGTAGGCTTTATAAGCACTGTATACTTAGACTATATGAAATTTACAAAAAAATGCAATTTTCTTTCTTCAACAATAAATTAACCTTAGATTGCTATAACCTTTTTATAAACTTTTAATTCTTCAAATTTTTGATTCTTATAATACTTAGCTTAAAACACAAACACAGTTTATAGTTGTGAAAAAATATTTTTTTATTCTGATTCTATAAGCCTTATTTATATTTGGGGACTTTTTAAAACTTTTGTTAAAAACTAAGACACAAACACACACATTAGCTGAGGTCTACAAGGTAAATATCATCAATATCATGGTCTTCCACCTCCACATCTAATCTCACTGGAAGGCCTTCAGGGGCAGTAATACACATGGAGCTGTCATCTCAAGGATAACAGTGCCTTCTTCTGGAATATCTCCCGAAGGACCTGCCTGAGGCTGTTTTACGTTTAATTTTATTTTTATAAGTAGAAGGAATACACACTAAAATAATGATAAAAATATAGTATAGTAAACACATAAACCACTAACATAGCTGTTTATTATTATCAAGTATCATGTACTGTAATCATTTTATGTGCTTTAGTGTACTGTGATGCAACTAGAAGCACAGTAGGTTTGTTTACACCAACATTACCACAAAAGGTAAATAATGTGTTTTGCTAGATACTAAAATGGCGACAAGGTCACTAGGAAATAGGAATCTTTCAGCTCCATTGTAATTTTACAAGACCACTATCCTATATGTAGTTCTTGATTGAAATGTCTTCATGACTGTATATGCGTATGGATTAGAAAGCTAACATGGATTCTCTATACTCTGTAAAATATCCTTGGGACATTGTTCTATTTTTAATTTTTGATTCTCTATGAAAGGAGGGTTTTTAATAAGGCTCTTATGTTTTAGGATTACTAATTTCTCTCACCTTTGGTGCTCTCGTTTTTTTTTTTTTGTTTTTTTTTTTGGGGGGCGGTTCTCCTAAATCTCCAAAGGAGCTTGAACACTTATTTTGAACGGACAATACTTGAGGATACTGGATTGAGGACAAGACAGAAAAGAAGAATCAGCAAAAGAAAAAAAAATAGTCTTATGTCAAAGGGTGAATGGGCCAAGGAAGGGGAAGGGAGGGGGGAAGTTAGGGTGGATGGAAGGTAATGGGTGGGGCCAAACCTACAGTGCATTTTAGAATGGGTACAGGTGAAACTTACTAAAGGCAGAATACAAATGTCTACGTACAATAACTAAGAAAATGCCATGAAGGCTACGTTGAAAAGTTTGATGAGAATATTTCAGATTGTATATGAAACCAGCACATTGTATCCCTTGCACATTGCACATTGCACTAATGTACACAGCTATGATTTAACAATAAAAAAAGGGTGAATCTTGTCAATGAGGATACAGTAGAGAAATGTAAAGAAGGGAAAAGAAGTAGGGAGTACACACAGCGCACACATAGAATATAATTTTTACAAAGAACTATAAGAGTTATCATAACAGCCAAGACCACCATATTCTCAATATTGTTAATTCATTTTAAGTTGTAAGTATATGTATTTGTATTAGTATATGAGAAGAACACTGA